>NC_092372.1:132309539-134809539 GCF_030028105.1 Mobula birostris
CTTAGGCTCATTAGAGTGCTGATTATGATAGCTCTCTAGTGTAATCTTTAATCGAGTTTGACACTAGATTTGCCCCGTTACAAATCCTGTCATGCAAATTGAGCCATTTGTGTTGTTTGATATGGAAAGATCCGCTATGAAATGAAAGATTAGTTCACAGATGAGACACTAGGGAATGCTGCCCTTGTGCTCTGAGCAACTGATTACAAGAATGAGAGCAACCATTTTATACTGCTGCTATCATTTGGAAAGTGAATTAAATTAACATGAGTTATTTTCCATCCACACACTGAAATGGCAAATAAACACTTAGAGCTTTGTCCTAAACCCACCATTTTCTTTGTGAAGTTATCGGAAAGAAATTGTTATGGTAGAGAATTACAAAATTGTAAGTCCATTGAAGAGTTATACATCTCATTCAATCATCATTTTCTAAAATAATAGATGAAATAATATTCCATTTAAATTATAGTAAGTATAAATATAGAGAGGTAGAATGTGAGTGACTTAAAATCAAAGCAATTCCTTTGTCTATCCAACAGACAAGAAGTGAAATATCAGACATTCTTTATAAATGTCCTTCACCCTGCTTGCACCATTCAGAAGCTATTTTACTAGTTTTGGGAGAGGTGCAAGGATCATGATATAAATGTTACACTACTGGTCACCATCTGCTAGTAGAGCTAATCAAGTATATAAGATTTGTACCAAATTTGAAACTGGTTTAATTTGACCGATATGAAGTTCACTGTTCAACCACAATGTTATGAACAATACTTAAAGTCAGAAACAAGTCGAAACAATGCACATACAAATCATATCACATGAGCCATGACAATGCCAGGCCTTTTTGACTATGACCTAGTGGTACTTAGGAATGCTTTATGCTTTACGTGCATATATTTGTTTTCAATTTCTAGTAGCTCTATTCTGAAACTTTCCCTCCCTCAGATTTTGGATTCCCAGTGTGATGACTTCTTAGAGCCAACATTACTGATTTTATAAGCTTGGCAAAAGCATGCTTTGAAGACAATGGTGGAGTATTATTAGCAGAAAGTACTAACAACAACAGTAATTTACATTATGCAGCATCTTTATTATATTGCAATGAGTATCACATCTCGGAACAGACAAGATTTGACTCCAAGTCATGCATGCAGATATTAGGAAAGCTTGGTTAAAGAGCACTGCCAAGAAACTGGATTACACACCATTTATGTTGTGCCAAAATGGCTATGTTTAGTGCTAATACCCAATATGGTCTTCCCTCTCCGCCAAAATTTTTTAAAAAATGACTAAATCTACTTTTCAACAAGTTTAGGGTTGTTTAGAGTTGACACTAATGTGGGAGCTGCATGATTCCTGATTGGCCCAGGTTCAACTGTGTACACCTGCTTAAACCTGGCTTTGCAATCACAGAAAGGAGTCCGTCCTTAAAGTCGCTCTGCCCGTGGCACCATGAAGAAAGAGAGACTGCAGGGCTGAGGAAGAGAGCTCCATAATTCTCTGAAAGAGATAGTGAAGTACTCATTACTGAGCTTGCTGCTGGGAAGAATGTCCTGTACACGTAGTGGGGTGGAGATGTGTACTAGATTAATCGGAGTTGAGGTTACAGGCAATCTACCAGCACCATAACTTGAGCAGCCAGACAGCCTTATCGTTCTATGCTGTTGCATCAGTATAAATGTGCTTTTGGCAGGGCTTAGCAATGCAATTAACGTCTGCTCCCAGCGTGCTGTCTACAATTGATGGTTTATGACAGAAGACCATGTGAGCACACCACAGGCACCTTGGGCAAGAAATGAAAACTGATCTTCAGGAAACATGTAATGATTTCATGACAGTCCTATTTGGCTGTTATAGTTGCATTCCACTGGGTGTGTTTGGAGCGTGCCTAATGTGGTCGGATGATTCCTTTGCCTTGGAATGGAAAATCCTACAAAATATAGTGGATTCGGCCCAGTACATCATGGTTAAAGTGCCCCCCCCAACCATTGAGCGCATCCACATGCAACGTCGTCGTAGGAAAGCAGCATCTATCATCAGAGATCCCCACCACCCAGGTCATGCTCTCTTCTTGCTGCTGCCAAGACTCACACAACCAGATTCAAGAACAGTTACTACTCTTCAACCATCAGCCTCTTGAACCAAAGGGGATAACTACGCTCAAACTTCACTTGCCCTGTCCCTGAAATGTTCCCACAACCAAGGACCTCACTTAAAGGACTCTTATTCTCGTTACCTCATGCACTCGTTATTTACTTATATTTGCATTTGCATAGATTGTTGTCTTTTGGTTGATTTTTCACTGAGCCTATTATAATTACTGTTCCAAAGATTTGCTGAGGATGCCTACAAGAAGATGCATCTCAGGATTATATATGGTGGCAGATAGGTAATAAAATTTACTTTGAACTTTTAAATCACCAGGGGAATAGTGGGTAGCTCTTCGACCCAAAGTCTGTCCCTCTGAGTAACTCAGCACCAGTTTTACATTCAGATGAAGGTATCCTGTGTGCATATCAGAAACAAGGCACACACCATTAGGAAACCCTTGTGATCAACAAGCACCTGCACACTAAGGGAGTGGAATTCTTTCTGTTCATAGAAATGTCCATATTATTAAGGGGACCTGTCCCTTTTCTTAAACTGAGAAGAATAATGGCACTTACAGAGACTGCCTGCATTAGAACAATGACGATGAAACTCCGCGTCCAAAATGCAACTGTTCCTTACCAAATTCAAAACAGATCAAATCATCCCTTTTGTGATGGAGAGCCAAAGTAAATGCTCCAATCCACGTGGGCATGCAATTGGGAGATAGAACTGAGCTCAGTTGCAGCTGCTTGGCAAGGAAGTTGAGAGTTATTGTTATCTTAAGCAAAATAGAGAGTGTAGTCCAGGTTGGACCACAGCTGCAGCTCTTCCCCCTCAGAAGGTTGCATATTTCAGTGATGGTAGCCATGGAAGTCCTGAGCATGTAAGCACCTTGTTCTTTAGAGAGGCGCAGGTAGAAAAGCAATGACTGCCAACACACTGTGACTTTAGTTTCTTCCCTGACCGGCATGTTTTTGCTTCAAGGCCCCAGATCAACACCATCATACCCTCAGTACTAATCAAAAAGCTCCAAAACCTGAGCCTCTGTACCTCAATCCTTTATTTCTTCATTGAGAGGCCACAGTCAATGCAGATTGGAAATAACATCTCCACCTTGCTGACAGTCAACACTGGCACACTTCACGGATGTCTGCTTGGCTCACTGCTCTACTCTTTCCACACCCGTGACAGTGTGGCTAGGCAGAACTCAAACGCACCCTACAATTTTCCCAATGACTTAATTATTGCTGGCGGAATTTCAGATGGTGACAAGGAGGTGTACAGGAGTGAGATAGATCATTTGCTTAAGTGGTGTTGCAACCATAACCTTGCTTTCAATGTCAATAAGACCAAGGAATTGATTGTGAACTTCAAGATGGTGAAGTCAAGGGAACACACACCAGTCCTCAGTGAGGGATCAGCAGTGGAAACTGTAAGCAGTTTCAAGTTCCTGGGTGTCAACATCGCTGAAGATCTACCCTGGGCCAAAAGTATTCATGCAATTACAAAGAAGGCATGACAATGGCGATATGTCATTAGGAGTCTGAGGAGATCTGGTATGTCACCAACGACTCTAGCAAATTTCTACAGATATATTCCAGCTGTTTGCATCACTCTCTGCTATGAAGAGGCTACTGAACAGGATCAGAAAATGCTGCAGTAAGTTGCAAACCCAGCCAGTTCCATCATGGACACTAGCCTTCCCAGAATTAAACACATCTTCAAAAGGTGATGCCACAAAAAGGCAGTAACCGTCATTAAGAAACCCATCAAATGCCCTCTTCTTGGTGCCACCATCAATATGCTACCATAGGGTCTTTTAAGAGACATTTAGATAGGTACATAGAGCTTAGTAAAATAGAGGGCTATAGGTAAACCTAGTAATTTCTAAGGCAGGGACATGTTCGGCACAACTTCGTGGGCCGAAGGGTCTGTATAGTGCTGTAGGTTTTCTATGTTTCTTTCAAGGAGGAGGTACAGAAGCCTTAAGACACCCACTCATCATTCAGGAACAGCTTCTTTCCCTCCACCATCAGATTTCTGATGGACAATGAACCTATGTACACTAACTAGCTCACCACTTTTCTGCCTGCTTATTGCACTATTTATTTAATTTTATATATATGTTTCTTAATGTAATTTATAGTTTTATAGTTTTGTTATTATGTATTGCAATGTACCGCTGCTGCTGAACAATAAATTTCATGACATTGGCCAGAATTTCAGGATGTATATTGTATACATTTCTCTGACATTAAATGTACCTATTAAAACCTATTATATTAAATTTGATTCTGATCCAGATTGAGTGCGCAGCCATAGCTACAATGATACTTCCATCAATGGAGTGTCATCCCTGAGGCACTCATTGAACACTGGAAGAAGAAATCAGTAGGAATAGTCATATTCCCAGTAATATAAAACTAGCTGGAAGAAAAGCATAAAGAGGTGTCAAGGAAGTAGAGACAAGCTAAGTGATTTGAAAGAACTGCAGCTGCAATATCGTGTTGAAAAATGTGAACTTACCCTGTTGTGTACAGAACAAATGAACAAAATATCTTTGAATGTTGAGAGATTCTGCAATGTTGTGTTCAAAAGGACCCAACTGCTCATACGCAGAAGTTACTGAAATCCAACACGCAAATGCTGAGAAAAGAGAGACATGGTAAGGTTAGACGTGGAGTATCCGTTTAACCAAAAAAGGGGTATACTTCTAAGAATGGGAATGCACCAAGGGTTCAGTGGACTAGTTCAGGGATAGCAAGTCTGTAATATGAAGAGACATGATGTAGACTAGGTCTGTATTCTCTAGAGTTTCTTTGAAAGAAATCAGAATCAGGTTTAAAATCAGCAGCTTACATTGTGAAATTCGTTGCTGTACGGCATCAGTACATTGCAAAACATAATAATAAAAATTGTGAATTACAGTAAGGTGTATATTAAAAAGTTGAATTAAGTAAGTAGTGCAAAATAAAGTAGTGGGGTAGTGTTCATGGGTTCCATGTCCAATCAGAAATCAGGTGGCAGAGGGGAAGATGCTGTTCCTGAATCATTGAGTGTGTGCCTTCAAGCTCCTGTACCTCCTTCCCGATGGTAGTAATAAGAGGGCATGTCCTGGGTGATGGGGGTCATAAATGTTGGATGTCGTCTTTTTGAGACATCGATCCTTGAAGATGTCCTGAATGCTGGGGAGGTTAGTGCCCATGATGGAGTGGCCTATGTAAATTTCTGCAGATTACCTCAATCCTGTGCAAAGCAACCTACCCACCCACCCCAACCCATCCATCCATTCCAGACTGTGAGGCAGCCAGTTAGAATGCTCTCCATGGTATACCTATAGAAATTTGCGAGTGTCTACGTTACCATACCAAATACTCTTTTGACTCCTAATGAAATATAGCCACTATCGTGTCTTCTTTGTCACTGCATCGATAAGCTGGGCCGGGGATAGATTATCAGAGATGTTGACGCCCAGAAACATAAAATTGCTCACTCTTTCCATTTCTGATCCCTCAATGTAGACTGGTGTGTGTTCCCTTGCCTTACCATTTCTGAAGTCCATGATCAATTGAAAGAGAGGAGATCTCATTTAATCTTATCAAATGTTTATAGTGCTTGCCAGGCTGTAAGCAGGAGGGTATTTCCCCTATAGATGAATCTGGAACCAGGAATCATTCTCACAGAATAAGAATTTAGGACTGAGAGGTGGAGAAATTCATACTGAAAGTGGGGAATCTCTGTAATTCTTTACAAATGGATGTAGAGGCTCAGTCATTCAGAACAGAGCTCAATATGGGGTTTGAATATTTATAGAATCGAGGGATATGTGAATAATGCTGAAAAATGGTATCGAAGTAGAAAATCAGCCATGATCTTGATTAATAACAGAAGCCTCAAAAAGCCCAAATAGTCTACTTCTCTTAACCTTTCTAACATTTTTAAAGATTCCAGTTAGATTAAGCACATTCCATGGATGTCAGAGATGTTTGAGTGGCCTACATTCTCTTCCAAAGGTATCTATTCAGGTCTCCTATTGTCAGCACGGGGTCTGGGTAAATATCATAAAAACACATGAAACTCATGGAATGCGTCTCGTTCTCTTTTGAGAGTTTAATGGCACGCTATATTTTCCTACTCCAATTTATCTGGGGCTCAGCTAATGGTAGGAGAAGATAAGGAGCACCAATATGAAAAAGCACACATATAAGAGCCTGATCCAATTTCACTCAGAAATAACTTCCTGTGCAAGATAATCCGGATAAAGTCAAAACTGAGCCACATAGTTTTGAAAAAAAAGTGCTAAAAAGGTATTTTAGGGAAGAAGTTTCAAGCTTTGACACGTGAAGGGAGAGCCTTGAATGGGAACACAATTAAATTAGAGAATAATCTTGAAGGAAGAATTGGAGGAGAATCTATACTTTGGAATTTTTATGCTAGGGAGGAGGTTACAGGCTGGGGAGGCTCTGAATGTATTAGGAAACCAGAGTGACAATGTTAAAATTTTACTGGGAAGCAATGTAGGTGAAGCATAGAGGCATTGGAGGCTGGTTAGAGGATGACATGAAGCTTGAGAGAAGAATAAGGAAGTCTGACCAATAGCACATTGAAATATTCAAAGGTAAGAATGAGGGTTTCAGCAGCAGATGAACTGAGGCAGAGAGAGGAGGGCAATGTCATGGAAAAAGATACTGTCTCTCAGACAGCTGTAGCTTATTCAGAACACTGCTGCTAGAATCCTCACTGAGACCAAGAAAGTAGAACGTATCACTCCAGTTCTCAGATCGCTACACTGGCTTCCTGTCCGTCAGAGGATTGACTTTAAAATATTACTACTGGTTTATAAAGCACTGAATGGTCTTGGGCCAAAATACATCTCCGATCTCCTGCTGCATTATGAACCTTCCTGCGCTCTCAGGTCATCTGGGGCAGGTCTGCTCACTGTCCCCAAGGTCAAAACTAAACATGGTGAAGCAGCTTTTAGTTATATTAATTCACATACCTATAATAACCCTCCAGAGGATCTGAGGTCTGCCCCAACTTTAAGCCCTTTTAAATGGAGGCTTAAAACTTTTCATTTCACTGTAGCTTTTAATTAGAATTTTCTGCACTGTAACTTCTATTTATCATATCTATTTTTGTGTGATTTTATTCTCTTGCTTGCATCATACATCGGGGTGCTCTGGTCAGGAGGTGCTCAACCTTCATAGAGTGTTTCACCCTTTAACCACTACAGTCTCCAGTTGTGGGTCAGCAGTGGCAACCCTGGAAAACGTGGATCACTTTCCGTATCTTGGAAGTCACCTCTCCTCCAATGTCGATCTTAATGACGAGATCCAACATTGTCTTAAATGCACTGGAACAGCTTTTGGACGTCTCCAAACGAGTCTTTCATGATCGTGATATCCAAACAGACACCAAAATGTTAGTGTACAAAGCAGTGATAATCCCAACACTCCTGTATGCATCAGAAACCTGAACAACACACCAAGGACATCTGAAGGCACTTGAAAAGTTCCATCGACGCTGTCTTCGAAACATCTTAAACATCAGCTGGAAAGATAGAAGAACCAACGTCAGTGTGCTAAATGAAGCAAAAACAACAAGCATTGAAGCCTACGTCATCAAGAACCAACTAAGATAGAGTGGTCATGTTGTTCGGATGAAAGACGAATGTCTGCCGAAACAAATCTTCTACTCCCAGCTTAAAGAAGGCAAACATAAAAGAGGTAGTCAACAGAAGAGATTCAAAGACGTCTTAAAAGCCAACATAAAGAAATGTAACATCGACATCAACAATTGGGAAACCAATGCCAAGGACAGGAAACTCTGGCAAGCCATTATCCGAGAAGGAACAGCAACTTTTGAAGCCAACAGATGTGCAGAATTAGAAGAAATGAGAAGAAAATGGAAAGTGAGGCAGCAACAACCAAAGCCCGATCTGCCATCTGGAACTACCTGTCCTGAATGCAGAAGAACTTTCAATGCCAAGATTGGACTCATAAGCTACTTGAGAGCCCATAAGTAAATCAACAGAATGAAGACCATCATCCTCGACCTCGAGGGATAGCCACGACTACAGTCTTCAGTTGTGGGTCAGCAGTGGTGGTCAAGTCACTGCCCATCTGCTCCTGATTTCTAGCTCAACTCCTCTCGCCTGCTCCATATTCAGCAAGAGGCTCCTTCTGTTTCCTCCCCCATCCTGCAAACTGCTTGGTTCTTGCTCTTTTCGTCAAGGCCCAGCACAGGCAGCAGCCTGTAGCCGACCTTCTACAGCCGAATTCTCTTATATATTGTTTGAAATTTGATGTTTGATTTTTATATCTTGTTCTAAGTCAAGCACTTTGAAATGCTTTGTATTTGAAAAGTGCTATACAAATAAACTTGCTTGCTTGCTTAATGTTGGCACAGATATGACACACAAATTATCTTAGGGTTAGATATGAAAGCAAGTTTGCTAGCAATATGATTCAGTTCTGGACAAATCCCGATGAAAAGGTCAGAAATAGTGGCCAGGAATCTTTGTTCATCATCGTACTATGGATTCTTTTCCCACTCATAATGGAACGTTTTCCACTCAGACCCCCCGCTTTTTCCAAGCACTAGAAAAAGTTCATTGTAGATTTGCAGCATACAATAAAGCCAATTTAAAATACTCATGCAGTCTTATATGAAAAGTACAGAACTTTATCACATTTTTGTGATGCTAAAGAAATATTTGGAAAGACTAGGATTACAGTAATAGAAGGCAATATTATAGAGAGATTTCTGGCCTAACAGATTGACCGCAGCCATTATTATTTTATTTGTAAATAAAGAAACTAACACATATTGATGCAAACATGAGGAAATCTGCAGATGCTGGAATTTCAAGCAACACACAAAAAAGTTGCTGGTGAACGCAGCAGGCCAGGCAGCATCTCTAGGAAGAGGTACAGTTGACATTTCGGGCCGAGATCCTTCGTCAGGACTAACTGACGCTTTGAGTGATTATGCAGAAAGTTTGAAGTTAATAACTCATCTCCCTCTACCTTAGGCCACAAGGTTATCAATCACCCCTGATGAGTTATTAACTTCAAACCTTTCTGCATGACCATTAAAAGAGTTGAACTGCATGTGCATGTAACGAGAGCTGTATAACTCATCTCCTTCTACCTTAGGTTACGAACTTATCATTTACCCCTGCTGTGGACATTTTCTGGAGGTCCAAGATCTGTATGCTCCATGGCTGCTGGACTAAGTGTAGGAGCGGACTATGTTGAAAAATAAACGTGCTAGGTTTTCTAAAATTGACTCGTTCTACCTTAGGCCACAAACTTATCAATCACCCCTCGTATATAAACTTCTGCCTGAAAAGTAAGTTGGTACCAATTTGTTTACTGGCACAACAGGTCAACAGTAGATATCATTTCATTGGCACTTCACTAAATGCTGGAATATCTGGACAGCAAAGATGCATATATCAGGATGCTCTTTATTGACTACAGTTTGCATTAAATAACACCATCTCCTCAGAACTAATCAATATGCTTCAAGACCTTGGCCTCAATATCTGCTCACTTACAGACCCCAGTCAGTTTTGATTGGCAACAATATCTCCTTCACAATCTCCAACAGCAGAGGTGCACCACAAAGCTGTGTGCTTAGCCCCCTGCTCTACTCACTTTACACTTATGTCTGTGTGGCTAAGCACAGCTTCAATGGCACATTTAAGTTTTCTGACTCGGGCATTGTTTCTGACCAAATCAATGGTGGTGATGAATCAGCATTTAGGAGGGAGATTGAAAATCTGACTGAGTGGTGCCACATGAGCAATTTCTCACTCAAAGTCAGCAAGACTAAAGAAGAGGTGACTCACTTCAGGAGGAGGAAACAGGAGGTCTGTGAGCCAGTCTTTATCAAGGGATCAAAGGGGGAGAGTGTCAGCAATTTTAAATTCCTTGGTGTTATCATTTCAGAGGATCTGTCCTGGGCCCAACACGTAAATGCAATTACAAAAAAATCATGGTGAGGTGTCTACTTCCTTAGAAGTTCGCAAAAATTTGGCATGACATCTGAAACTTTGATAAACTTCTGTAGCTGTGTGGTGGAGAATATATTGAATGGCTGAATCACAACCCGATATGCAAACACTAATGCCCTTGAGCAGAAAATCCTACAAAAAGTAGTGGATACAGCCCAGTCCATCACAGATAAAGCTCTCCCTATCATTCAGTACATCTGCGCAGAGCCCCACCACCCAGGATATGTTCTCTTCTCACTACTACCATGAGGAAGAAGGTAGAGGAGCCTCAGGACTCACACAACCAGGTTCAGGACCACTCAATACCCATCCACCATCAGGTTCTTGACCCAATGGGGATGAATGACTTCATTCAACTTCACTTGGCCCATCACTGAACTCTTCACACAACCATGGACTCATTTTCAAGGTGTGACGAGAGTCCTTGAGGAGGATGGTTGGGACCCAGATGCTGGAGTATCTGAGGCAAGAATTGAGATACAGTATTAAACTGGAACAAGAATGGAGCACAAAACAGAACACTGGATGACTTCTGCAGTTGAGCTTATGATTGAGTACTGTGACTCCATCCAGCTGCTTTTTAAATACTGAGTTCTTAGCGCCAAATCATGATTGCTAATTCACTATATGGTCCTGAACCATTAAAGGGGGCTGCAACAGCTATCCATACTCTGGAGAGTTAGAGCATCCCGGAAGCTGAAGTGGTTGGGAGCATCTCATAACAGGAACCCCCTCCCCTATGGCTGACTCCTAACGGCCCTGGCTGCTGGGAGAGACAATGATTGCAGTCATGGATGAGAACTGGACAGAAGATGTCTTTTTCAGTTACCCAGCACCTTTCCTCAGATCTGAGTCATTCCTAGTCCATGAGATATTGCCAAACACCCCAAACAGTTCATGCGTCCAAAATTTTTCTCACTGTGAAGATCTGTTCCTCAACAATAAACCTAGGTGGCGGAGGGGCTAAGGGGCTGGTGCTGACAGGTTTTAATTCAGAGATGTGGAAGGTGGGATTGATCTTCAGGGTCATGGGGAGCTGCGAGGTGTAAGCCACCGGGTTTACTTTCCTCAGGGCTTTGAAGAGTCCGGTGAACTTGGTCACTAACTTTCTAGACTCCACGTGGAGAGGCAAATTCTGAGTGGACAGTTAGACCTGTTGCCTAGGCTGCAAGGTGGGTCCCTGTCTTCTCCTTCGATTAGCCTTGTTTTCCACCTTCCAGGTAGAGGCCTAGAAAATCTCTCCTGTCCTAAACCAGTTCTGTTTTCAGTGTTGAACGAGATCTTTGGCTGCAACAACACCAATCTCGCCTCTTGCTCCGGGAAGAATGGTGGAGGATACCCAAGCTGGCACTCAAACGGTGACATCCCATTATCCAAATTCTGTAAGGTTTTCTGGACAACCTCTGCTCACATCAAATGGCTCCACCACTCTTCATGTCTTTCTGAGGCCAGGCATCTTAGGTTTTGTTCTAAATCTTGGTTGGCTCTGTCTGGCTGCTGGACTGCAGGTGAAACCCAGAAGAAAGACTCACTATTGCCCCAATTAGCTTACAGAATACCCTCCAGAAATGTGATGCAAATTGTGGACTGCGATCTGTGACAATGTCCACCGGGAACCCGTAGATCCTGAAGACCTAGTCCAGGACAATTTGGGCCTTCTCCACTGCAGATGGTAGCTTTCCCAAGGCAATGACTATGCAGGGCTTCGAAAAACAATCAACGATTACCATGATGACGGACTTCCACTTGGAATGAAGAAGACCCATGACAAAGTCCATGGAGATATGTGCTCATGGTCTTTCCAGAACAGGTAGAGGGTGAAAGAGCTCTTGTTGTTGGGTATGGGGCTCCTTAATTCTGGGTGCACACCTTGCATGCACATATTTCCGAACCTCTTTCACCGTTCTGGGCCACCTATACCCTCTCTTGATGAATTCAAGGGTCCTGGCAGTCCCTAGGGGAGCAGTCAGTCTCAATGAATGTCTCCTTAGGAATACCTGAGACTGGACAGAACTTGGGACCAACAGCTGATGTGAAGAACCATTCTGAGGGATCTCCTCTTGTCCTTCAGCCTTGCAAACAAGAGTGTTGATGCCCCAATGAGTTGGTGCTATCATCTTGGCTTGGGGTAAATGGTGGAAGGCTGCTCCTCTCATTCAGGTTCATCAAGCAGATGGGACAAGGCATCTGGTTTCTGGTTCTTGGCACTCAAGCCAGTTACACTGTTCCTCCAAAGCCAACTTAACCACAAGTAGCTCCTGACTCCTGATGCCATAGTTTCAGGCTGCTGGGGATAACTGCCTGGGGAAGAATGCACATGGGTGCAGTTCACTGTCCGAACGTGACTGTTGAGACAACACTCCACCTACTCCGGTGTCTGAGGCATCCACCTCCACAATGAAAGGAAGGTCCAGGTTAGGTGAAATCAAGATGGGAACTGATGTGAACTGTTATTTGAGCTCTGCAGAAGTAGCCTTCACTTTGGTAGTCCAGACAAAATGTCTCAAGGATTTTTTGGTCAAAACTGTCAGCAATCTGCCTTCGGTCTTGTAAACGTTCCAGCTGATGATATCTTAACCTTCTCGAAGTCCATGGAGGAGCATGTCACTCCATGGACAAAGGCATACTTATGGAGAGCATCTCGGAGCATGCCATTTATAAAGGCCAGTAAAACAGCTGGAGCATTCGCAAGACCAAAGGGCGTAAGTAGGTACACATACTGCCCTGTCAGTTTGTTGAATGTGGCTTTCCACTCATCGCCTTCCTTTATGCAGACCAGATTGTGCGCACTTCATGAATATTCTTGACCGTTCGAGAATCTCGAAGGTCTTATTCATGAGTGGAAGCGGGCAAAGACTCTTGGCTGTTATGTGGTTTAACCCCTTATAATCAACACATACAGCAGGCTCCTATCTTTTTATTGTATGAAGAAGAAGCCTGTGGGGGCTGGTGAGGTGGAGGGCTGAATGAAACCCATGACAAGAGCGTCCTTTAAATATTCTTCCATAGTGCTTCTCTCTGGGCCTGAGAACGTGTCTAGTTAGCCCTGTGGAGAACAAATACCAGGCACAGTTGTAGGGTTGGTGTGGCAGAAGAGTCATGACTATTCTCTTGCTGAAGACCTCTTCCAAGTCCCTGTAAGTGGAAGGAACTTCAACTTGTCTGGGGGTTACATGTTCCTCAGAACATTCTTTCAAGGATGATTCCTGAAGCTTCTGGTGTGACAGGGGTGGGCAGGGGTGACTTGATAGACCTTTCAGTCACCTCCCTAGGTTCAGTAAACTCCATTGTTAAGCCAATAACCGAATCAGAGCTCAAATCCACACCCATATCCTCAGGTGACAGCAACAAGGTGTTACAGATTGTCGCTCCAAGTTTCTACATTTATGAATCTTTTCTTTAGTTGGGACCTGGCGGCTGTATCCCTTAGGCTTAGTGCTAAGAGTTCCTGACTGCTTGGGCACCTCCGTCATCTTCACCTGAACTAGAGATTCCCTCTCTCTAATTCTAGCGTGCCCCCGACTAGACAAGGTTGATATTCGTACAGTCCCGCTGGCCAGGATTGACTTGTCTGACTTTGAGGTCAGGACTAATTCTCCAGAAGCCTTCAGGTTACCTGGCACTAAAGTCTGTCCCCGTGTGGGTCGATGGTCTTGGGGTCAGATCCCCATGCCGCAAACATACAAGGGTGCCCAAGGATCAGGGCTATGACTGGTGAGTCAATAATGTAGAAACTAATGTCTCTCACATGATTCTCAGTCCTCATCTGCATGACCAATGTCTGTAACTGGATCTGCCCAGAACTTAGTGGACAGTCGTCCAAGACAGTTGTGGGCATGGGCTGGCTCAACTCTCACAGTAGCATGTTGAGCCAATGTAAAAATTCCAGCTGCCCCAGAGTGCATCAAATCCCTCACCTCTCTTCGCTTCTTACCCCAGGAGATCTCTGCCTTCAGCGTGACTTCTGAATCCATAGGGTTGGGAGCAGTGGCTACAACGTCGCAGTCCTCCCGGCACAAGACAATCTTAGCAGATCTCTCAATGGCTGCTGCCTAGGGCATTAGACCCGCAGGTGACCTGTCTCCCAACAGTAATAACAGCTGCCTTGATTCTGACACTGGGACCTCTAATTGAAGGAGTGTCTCGTGCAGCAAGTTTGCAAGGGCTCATCAGGATCTTGAGCAGGGCACAGGCTGGTCATTCATGGTCCGAGGTTGGGGAGTGGAACTGTGAGGCGTTCAAGCTGGGCTTGGGCTAGCCCTCTTCGAGCTCTTGATGTAGTCTCACTTTCACTCTGCCAGATGATTGGCGAGACAAATGGACTGATCAATCAGAACCTCAAAGTCCTCTGCTGGCTACCCATGGAGAGGCCATTCTTCAGTTCATCTCAGAGTCTGTGGTGGTATAGAGTGGCCAGGGTCCGAGTCTCGATAGTGTAGTTGGCAGCTGATCATCTGCTCCACCGTACTTTCATCAGATGGTCCAAGGTTCATCTTGCTCTGGTAGGATGATGGAATGTCTTCCTGCAAATCCGAGCAAATCTTCGACCTTCATTCCCTAGGCACAGTGGCCCAGGCCAGGGCTCTCCCAGTCAGATAATGAAGGCCACCTTTCCGTGCTCCGAAGGGAACCATGACGGATGGTGATTGAAGACTGATGAGCATTGAGTGAGGAAGCCGTGGCAAGAACCCGAGTCTCTGTCATATCTCTCCGGGGTCAAATGATGTGCTGGCTCTGCAGTACAACCGACAGCCTCACCCAAGTGACTCTGGCTTCCTCCCTGTGATAGTTGGCACACAGCGACCACGAGGTCATGTATCTCCAGACTCTGTCTGGAAATCCTTTCACTGTGGCTGGTCAGAGTGAAGGAAAGAACTTGATACCCTGTTGGGTCCATGTTGGCTCGATTGCACTCTGACAAGAATCCTTGATGAGGATGGTTAGGTTCCAAATGCTGGAGTATCTGAGGCGAGAATCGAGACATGGTATCAAACTAGAATGAGAACGGGGCACAAGGCAGAACACTAGACAACTTCTCTAGTTGAGTTTGTGGTTGAGCACTGAGGCGCCATTCAGGTGCTCTTTAAGTACTCAATTCTTGGTGCAAAAGACCTGATTGCCAATTAGCGGGACGGTCCTATACCCTTAAAGGGGCTGTGCCAGTTATCCATACTCTGGAGAGTTAGAGCACCTAAACCCTGGGAGCTGGTGTGGTTGGGTGCGTCTCATAACACAAGGACTCTTCATCTCATATTCTCGATATTTATTGCTTATTTACTTATTTTTCACTTTTGTATTTTCACGCTCACAGTTTGTTGTCGGTTGCACATTGGTTGCTTGTTTGCTTTGTTGAGTGCGGGCTATCATTGATTCTATTACATTTCTTGGATTTACTGAGTAGGCCTGCAAGAAAATGAATCTCAGGATTGTATATGGTAACATATATGTACTTCGATAATAACTTTGTTTTGAACTTTGAAATGGTAGAATATACAATTAATATGGAGTATAACATTGGTTCTGTCTTCCAATCTCTAATGCCTACTGAGTTCCCCTTCCCTGGCAATTTTATACATCTTCTCTCGCACTGTAAGTAATATATTTTATAGTGCGCTTTTTCTGTGGCAGAGGTTTTCCAGCAAGAAGCATGTCGTGGGACACACAGCCTGTGATTTTCTGTCCATTAAGGAACTTGCAATTTTATTTCACATTTCACAGGAGCAACAAAGTGCTTCAAAATCAATGAATTACTTTTGAAGTAATATAGGAAATGCGGCAGCCAATTTACACGCAGCAAGGCACCACAAATAGCAAAGTGGCATTGTGGGGAAAATTGTAAGGATACCACAGAGAAGAGGGTGTTATTGTGCATGCAGTGCACATCTGCAGGAGGTAGGGAGGACCAGCTCATCACACAGCACTAACCTACAGCCAGTAATGGCATTTTAGCACATACTTCCTAGCAAATGGCCTCTGTTAACTTTGTACAACTGATTCACATTCAAAATGATGATGACTTATCCTCCAAGCCTCTTTAAAGGGATCATCCACTATTTAAAGGTTAGGTCTTGATCCCCTTATAAATCTTCTGCAAGTCTTCAGTGCTTTCCAGAACAGCACCAAGTAGCACAGCTTTGGAGTGAGTGATGAAGCAGCAGAAGAAGAAATTTTGCTCATTTTACTCCACTAATTATTTCAGAGTTCAATCTTATTAACAATTTCTCTGCAAGTAAACCAGTCCATACCTACCTGAAGCGCAACCCAGAAAATAGTTAGCCACAAATGTCATTTGCGAACTTTGTGCCAGAAAATGACCGTTTCCTTCTTAAAGGCATCCGTTAGTCTTGCGAGACCATGGATCTGCGCCTGGAAAGTCTTCATTCTCCAGGGCGCAGGCCTGGGAAAGGTTGTATGGAAGACCAGCAGTTGCCCATGCTGCAAGTCTCCCCTCTCCACGACACCAATGTTGTCCAAGGGAAAGGCATGAGGACCCATACATCTTGGCACCAGTGTCGTTGCAGAGCAGTGTGTGATTAAGTGCCTTGCTCAAGGACACAACACATTCCCTCGGCTGGGGCTCGAATTCACGACCTTCAGGTAGCTAGTCCAATGCCTTAACCACTTGGCCACGTGCTCACACTATCTATTCCCTCAGCTGGGGCTCGAACTCACGACCTTCAGGTAGCTAGTCCAATGCCTTTACCACTTGGCCACGTGCTCGCACTATCCATCTAAGAGAGTCCAATCACCCGATCTTCAATTCAATAGCATTATCATCAAGTTCCTACTATCAATTTTCTGAGAAGCACTGTTGATCAAACGTTCAGTTGGACCATAATTACTGTAGTAATGAATAACTCATGTTTTATGCATCCCAAGGCAAGTGACACAAGGCAAGGAGGCTTTCAAAAGTGAAATTTTGAGAGTACAGGGTTTGTATGATCCTGTCAGAATAAGAGGCAAAGTAATAGATTTAGGGGACCTTGGGGGCTTTCGAGAGATATTGAGGCCCTGGTTAAGAAGAAGAAGAAGAAGAAGAAGGTGCATAGGAAGTATAGTCAGCAAGGAACGAATGCAGTATGTACTTCAGGAGTATAAGAAATGAAAGAGAACACTTTAGAGGGAAATCGGGGGAGCATGAGGTTGCTCCAACAGGCATGGTGAACATAGAACATAGAACATAGAATAGTACAGCACAGTACAGGCCCTTTGGCCCACAATGTTGTGCCGACCCTCAAACCCTGCCTCCCATATAAGACCCCACCTTAAATTCCTCCATATTCCTGTCTAGTAGTCTTTTAAACTTCACGAGTGTATCTGCTTCCACCACTGACTCAGGCAGTGCATTCCATGCACCAACCACTCTGAGTAAAAAACCTTCTTCTAATATCCCCCTTGGACTTTCCACCCCTTACCTTAAAGCCATGTCCTCTTGTATTGAGCAGTGGTGCCCTGGGGAAGAGGTGCTGGCTATCCACTCTATCTATTCCTTTTATTATCTTGTACACCTCTATCATGTCTCCTCTCATCCTTCTTCTCTCCAAAGAGTAAAGCCCTAGCTCCCTTAATCTCTGATCATAATGCATACTCTCTAAACCAGGCAGCATCCTGGTAAATCTCCTCTGTACCCTTTCCAATGCTTCCACATCCTTCCTATAGTGAGGCGACCAGAACTGGACACAGTACTCCAAGTGTGGCCTAACCAGAGTTTTATAGAACTGCATCATTACATCGTGACTCTTAAACTCTATCCCTCGACTTATGAAAGCTAACACCCCATAAGCTTTCTTAACTACCCTATCCACCTGTGAGGCAACTTTCAGGGATCTGTGGACATGTACCCCTAGATCCCTCTGCTCCTCCACACTACCAAGTATCCTGCCATTTACTTTGTAGTCTGCCTTGGAGTTTGTCCTTCCAAAGTGTACCACCTCACACTTCTCCGGGTTGAACCCCATCTGCCACTTCTCAGCCCACTTCTGCAGTTTCTACAGTATATTAAGAGCAAAAGGATAGCAAGGGACAAAATTGATCCTCTTCAAGATCAGGGTGATCATTTATACATGGAGCTGAAAGAGATGGGGAAGATCTTAAATTGAATTTTTACTCAAGAGATGGACGCAGTGTCTATAGAACTGAGGCAAATCAGTAGTGAGGTCATAGACCCTATACAGATTACAGAGAAGGAGGTACTTGCTCTCTTGAGGAAATTTAGAGTGAATAAATCCCCAGAGCCTGGTATGTTCTTCCCTCAGACCCTGTGGGAAACTAATGCATAAACTGCAGGGGCTCTAGCAGAGGTATTTAAAATATCCTTAGCCACTGGTGAGGTGCCAGAGGACTGCCTTCAAGTCTGGTGACAGAGCAGCTCTCAGGTTAGCCAGGAGAAACCCCATCTTAGGCACCAAGAGGGCAAATCTCACCTATGCACAAAAATTTCAGGAACACCTGTCCAATAATTAACCAGATCATATGATCATACACAAGGAAAAATAGCGTCAACTGTACCAAAGACACATACCTCCCTGATGCTCTAAACAACTTTTATACACACCTTGAGGCATTCAGCACAATGCCGGCCATGACAGCTAACCCCCTCCCAGGTGAGTCATCCCTGTCTGTAACAGCAGTAGATGTGAGAACGACTCTGCAGAGAGTCAACCTCCCAAAACATAACTGGGTCAGACAACATACCAGGCTCAGTACTCAGGGAATATGGACAATAGCTCAGTGATCTTCACAGACATCTTCAACCCTTCACTCATCCGGGCTGCTGTCTCCATATGCTTCAAATCAGCCACCATTATCCATGTACAAAAATACTCTACACCTTCAGAACCAAGCAACTACCACCCAAAGGCACTGAATGTCCATCATGAAATACCTGAATGGCTGGTAATGGCATATACCCAAACCTCCATTCCTGCCATATAGTCCACTCACGAATATGTTTACCAACAAAAATGCTCAATGACAGATACCATAGCATCTATCATGCATCTGGCCCTGACACACCTAGAAAACAAAGACTTGTATGTCAGAATGCCATTTCTGGATTTTGGTTTGGAATTTAACACTATTGTCTCTCAGACCTTGAGAGCAAACTCCTACTCCTCAGTCTAAATACACCTCTGTGCACCTGGATGTTGGACTCCCTAACCAACAGAACTCAGATCGTCAGGATGCACGACTGCTCCTCCTTCTCCATCATCCTCAACACGGGTGCCCCCTAGGGCTGTGTACCGAGAGCATTGTCATCCAACCTGCTCACACATGACTGCATGGCCAAACACCCAAGTAATTGCATTGTCAAGTTCGCCATTAACACAACAGTAGTAGGACTTATCATGAACAATGATGAAATGGCCAACAGAGGGGAGGAAGAAAACCTCAAGGTCTGGTGCCAAACAAATAACCTCTCTCTCAATGTCAACAAGACAAGTAAGATGTTTAGTGACTTCAGAAGAACCTGCTCCACTCACACCCTTCTTTATATTGACAACATAGCAGTGGAAACTGCGAGCAATTTCACACTCCTGGGAGTGCACACCTTGCACGACCTCTCATGGTCCCACCTTCTACACAATCAGGGAAGCTCACCAATGCTTCTGTTTTCTGAGGAGGCTGAAGAGAGCTGGACTTTTCACATCTATACTCAAACCATTCTCCAGATGAGCAGCAGAGAGCATCCCAACATGCTGCATCACTGCATGGTAAGGACATGGCACTGCAGTGGACAGGAAAGCTCCATAATGGGTAGTGAAAACTGATCAAAGCATCATTGGCACCAGCCTACCTCTTATCAAGGGCATATATATAGAAAGGTGCTGGAAAAGGGCCAGTAACTTCATGAGGGATCGCACACATAACATCAAGACACCTCAGATGTAGATTAAGTTAATTACCTTGAACTTAAACAGCAACACAGTCATGACTTGTTGGCTGGTAGGAAACATCAAGGACATTGTAGTAGATGGCAGATAATACAGGGTGTCGTTCTGAGAGAAGGCACTGGGTTTGTTCTCCACCGAGGCACTAGCCCCCACACGACATCACTGACAATCCTCTGAAGGCAGACGGCTGGGCTGCAGCACTCTTTTACTAACTCCTGCACACGTGATATCGCACAGTCACGATTGCTGACGATAGAACTGGTAAGGCAGCCAGTTGGTTCCTCTTCACCATTCAGATGCTGTGTGTTGACCACACAGGTTTCCCTCCAGATGCTCCAGTTTCCTCCCATATTCCAAAGTCGTACAGTTTGGTAGGTTATTTGGTCACATGGGTGTAATTGGGCAGTGCTGGAAGAGCCTGTTACTGTGCCATATCTGTAAATCTGAAGATAATTCTAAAATCTAAATCTACTTTGATGTCAGACCCCTCCATTCCATTTGATGATAAACTCTGGCTTTCAGATAAGCTTTCAAATGCACCCTTCACTTTGTCTGGATGGTTATCTCTTCCTTCTGTAGCCTTCACCTTCCAACCTATCTGAATATCTACATTAATAACTTGCACCATGCTTGCCCCTCTTATGGCTAAGGGTCAATCGTGCCCAGTATGATGCACAATACATTAAACAATACAATAGGTTGCAATAAGAAATACTTTAAAATAAATAAATTCTGCAAAAAGAGGGCAAAACAGTGAGGTCGTGGTCATGGACTATTCAGAAATCTGATAGCGGAGGGTAAGAAGCTGTTCTTAAAACATTGAGTGTTGTCTTGTGTGCCTCCTGTGCCTCCTCCCTGATGGTAGTAATGAGAAGAGAGCAGGCCCAAGGTGAGGGAGGGTACATAATGATGGATGCCAGCTTTTTGAGGCATCAACATTTGAAGATGTCACCGCTGGTGTGGAGGCTAGTGCTCATGAGTTTCTGACATAGTGCTGGCTGAGTTTTCAACCCTCTGTAGCCTTTTCTGATCCTGTGCATTGATGATTCTATACCACACAGTCATCTAACCAGTTAGAGTGTTCTCCATATTTCATCTGTAGAAATTTGATGCAGGTTTTGGTGACATACCAAATCTTCTCAAACTCCTGATGAACCATTGATGCTGGCGAGCCTTCTTTGTAATTGCATCAATATGTTGAGCTCAGGATAGATGCTGACACCCAGAAACTTGAAATTGCTCATCCTTACCACTGTTGACCCTCCGATAAGGATTGGTGTGTTCCCTGACTTTCACTTCCTGAAGTCCACAATCAATTCCTTGGTTATACTGACATTGAGTGTAAGGTTATTGATGCAACTAGTCAATATCCTCAGTAATAGCTATCCTAACAATAGCGAACCATGTTAGTCAGGGCAATGAGCATGCCTGTTCCTCTGCAGTGAACTCCTGTTACCTATGCCATCCTTCCCTGCAGAAAAGGACGATGCCAGTAATTATCATACAGCCTGCCTAGTTGATAACTTTCATAGTTGAATAGCTGGCAGCATGTGGGCTGAGTAATATGAAGGAGATGCTAAATCTGTAAAGGTAAGGTGAAGCTTATTTACATTTGCTAAATGTGCTGCATGATATTGTAGGCAGCTGAGAAAATTTGTCATGAATTGAGCATTGATTGAAGCCAGTTTCGTAGTTGAGGAATGTGGATATTCAAATTTGTATCCATGGATTCTGGTTAATAATGCAAAGTTATTGATATTCTTACAAGGATTCATTCAGATTCTCAGAACTTGGTTCCTGATATTGACATCTGTGTAGTGTTAGTAATAATAATAATAATTCATGGATGATTTGAAATTATATGCTCCTTCATCAGTACAGCTAAAGCAATTAATTTAAATAGTGTTGTATTGTATTGTACTTATTTTATTTCTTACATCCAAGGGAGTAAAAATCTTTATGTTGCATCTCCGTTGCAATGAGGAAGAGAAATGTGGGGGGATATTGCCCAAACACTAAGATTGTACATGTAATTGTTTTGTCTACGTGTCATATACAATGTCCAGTCAGATATGCAATTAGATCACTGTGTTTGATAAATCTGATGGTCTGGTATAAGAAGCTGTCCCAGAGCCAGTTGGTCCTGGCCTTAATGCTGTGGTAACATTTGCCAGACGGTCGCAACTGAAACAGTCTTTGGTAGGTGTGGCTCGAGACTCTGATGATCGTCAGGGCCCCTTTTACACACCTGCTGCTGTAAATGTCCTGAATAGGGGAAGTTCACATGGACAGATGCGCTGGGCTGTCCGCACCACTCTCTGCAGTGCCCTGCGATTGAGGGAAGTACAGTTCCCGTACAAAGCGGTGACACAATCAGTCAGGATGCTCTCAGTGGTGCCCCTGTAGAAAGTCCTGAGGATTGGAGGACTCATGCTGAACTTCTTCAACTGTCTGAGGTAAAGGAGGTGCTGTTGTGCTTTTTCCCCCACACAGCTGGTATGTGCAGTCCAGGTGAGATCCTCAGTATGCCAAGGAACTTGAAGCTACTCACCCTCTCAGCTACAATCCCATTGATGTCTAACTCCACTCCTCCTGTAATCCACGATCAACTGTTTTCAAAAGATATAAACATGAAATTTGAGCTAATAATTCAGAAAATTAAACATGAAGAAAGGTGCAATCGAGCTCACAGAATACAAAACAGAGCAGCAGGATACAATACAACTGATGGATGAATATGAAACATATAAGTACCTGGGATATCAGCAAGCAAAGAAAATGGATTACAGTGCAAAAAACTTCTAACAGAATTTACTTCAAGAATTAAGAAAATCTGCCAAACAGAGCTCAACAGTAAAAATATAACAAAGGCAATAAACACTTTTGCTATACCTATATTAGCCTATTCTTTTGGCATAATATCTTGGTCTGAAACTGATCTGAAAAATTTACAAAGAAAATTAAGAAATGACATGACAAATTTCAGACAACATTATGCACACTCGAATGTGCTTAGATTTTTACACAACAGTCAGATAAAACTTCTGAGGATATATTTTCATCAACAAAAACAGGAATCAGCACCCCATGCAAGCATAAGCAATTCTGATAAGAAGCACACACCACTAAATTTAATTCTGTTAAGAAGCACACCACAACCCAGAAAATGAAGACATTTTCACTATTGAAGAAAAGTTTAACAAGTGGAAGAGCATGACCTTCCATGGAAGACATCCCTACGATCTGAGCAGACTAGATGTCGACAAGGAAGCGTGGAGCGCCTGGCTCAGAGTTGAAGACCTCTTCCCAAAAACAGGATTCCTTGTGGCAATACAGGGCCAGGTGGTTAACCTAAAAATTATCAAAAATAAATTCAAGATGATAAATGTAAAAAATATTAAGAAAACCAAAAACAATTCAACACATTACAGGATCCTGTATCAGTTGAACTCAACCTGATTACTTACACAAGCACAATCAAGTGGCAAACATCATTCATGAAAATCTTGCTTTAAAATTCGAACTTATAAAAGACACCATATCTTACTATAAAAACAAGCCCAGTCCAGTTTTAGATTCAGAGTCCTACAAATTATAATAGCACAAGCACAAACAGCTTACTTAATAGATCGAAACACACATAGCGTACAGAAAGCAATAAATGAAAAGAACACCAGAAATATGTTGAATTAAAAGAGGAAATTGAAAACTATGGAACATGAACAGGGTATACATCGTCCCAATAGTACTATCTACAACTGCTTTCATCCCAGGGTCCTTACATAGTAGCATTAAATACTTGGGCCCACATTTATGTAAATCTCCAGAAAGCACAATCCAAACACAGCCAGAATTGTGCAAAAGTTCCTAGCAATTGAGAAATGAGTGTGTTTGGTTACACCTGTACCTCAGGTTTTACCAGCTTGAGATGACAAAAACATAAAAATATAATAATAACTTTATTTATAGAATGTTTTTCATGCAGATGATGCAGATGCACAATGGGATAAAAGTACAAACATGAAAATAAAAAAATATGTGAAAATAAAAGACAGAAAAATGCTTATTAAAAGCAAGGTTAAGTAAGTAGTTTTTGAGATGATGTCTAAAAGTCCTAACTGAGTCTACATCCCTTATAGTTTTATGTATTTAATTTTAGGAGTGTAGTTCAAAAAGCTGACCTACCAATTATCTTTTGAGGGAGGTTGCTTAAATTTAAGGGACCAGTGGAAGGAGACCTGAGAACTCGAGCAGGACTACAAGACAAAAACGATTCTGTGATGTACTCCGGTCCCAGACCATTAAGAGCTTTAAAAACAAGTAGAAGGAATTTAAAATCAATTCTAAAAAAAATACAGGAAGCCAATCCAAAGTAGCTAGCATGGGAGTGATATGTTTCCTCGTATTGGCCTTATTTAAAATTCTAACAAGGCATTATGAATGAGTTCAAGTTTGTCAATAGATTAGTTAGGATCCAGTAAAAAGCGCATTGCAGTAATCTAGGCTATTTGATTTAAAGGCGTCAATTAGTATTTTAACATCATTGTGTGACAGGCCCAGAGCCTTTCATTGCCGGAATCATTTTTGTGAACCTTTTTGAACCCCCTCCAATATCAACACATTCTTTCTTAGATAAGTGTCCCAAAACATGGAGTAATTATCACAAATTCCCACATCGTGATAATCCTGTGTTTTCAGTCTCTGAGGCCAATGTGCAAACAGTCTCCAGGAGGGTGAACCCACAAAAATCATCTGACCCAGACAGGGTACCTGCCCAAGTAGTAAAGATCTGTGCTGATCAACAGACAGTGTGTGGTACCACCTGTTTCAAGCAGGCTTCAATCATACTGGTGCCTAGGAAGAATGTGGTGACTTGTCCCGATAGCTATTGCTGACTAGCACTCAATTCCATAGTTATGAACTACTTTGAGAGGTTGGAGATGAAACATACCAACTGCTGCCTGAGAAGCAACTTACATCCGCTCCAATTTAAGAGCCCAGGAAAGGTACTAGCATGGATAGAGCACTGGCTGATTGGCAGGAGGCAAATAATGGGAATAAATTGATCCTTTTTCACATTTGCGTCCCGTGGTGTTCCACAGAGGTCTGCATTGGGACTGCTTCATTTTATGTTGTACGTCAACAATTTGGATGCTGAAATTGATGGCTTTGTGACCAAATTTGTGGGTCATATGAAGATAGGTGGAGGGGTAGGTAGTTCTGAGGAATCAGAGAGGCTGCATAAGGACAGACAAATTAGGAGAAAGAGCAAAGAAGTGGCAAATGGAATACAGTGTTGGGAAGTGTATGATCATGCACTTCCGGTCGAAAGAATAAAAGCATAGGCGCTTTTCTGAACAGGTAGAACATTCAAAAACTAGAGGTGCAAAGGGATTTGGGTGTCCTCGTCCAGGCTTCCCTAAAGGTTAAATTGCAGTTTGAATTGATGGCGAGGAAGGGAAATGCAATGTTAGCATTCATTTTGAGAGGACTAGGATAGAAAAGCAAGGATGTGATGCTGAGGCTTTATAAGGCATTAGTGAGGCCTCACTTGGAGCATTGTGAGCAGTTTTTGGCCCCTTATCTAAGAAAGGATTTGCTAACTTTGTAGAGAGTTCAGAGGAGGTTCCCAAGAATAACTCCAAATGTCCTGCACTTGCTGGAAATTAGAAGAATGAGGAGGAATCTCATTGAAACCAAGACCCAGACACAGTGGATGAGAAAAGGATGTTTTTTATGCCGGGGTGTCTAGGGACCAAAGGATACAGCTTCAGAATATATGGATGAGACCATGAGACCATAGGAGCAGAATTAGGCTATTCAACCCATCGAATTTCCTGGACTTATTTCATAATTTCATAATTTCCTGGCATAATTTACATATTACTATTTAAATACTTATTGTTCTATTACTATTTATTATTTATGGAGCAACTGTAACGAAAACCAATTTCCCCCGGGATTAATAAAGTATGACTATGACTATGAATCTGCTCCACCATTCTATCATGGCAGATCCTGGATCCCACTCAACTCCATATACCTGCATTTTCACCATGTACTTTGATGCTCTGACCAATCGGGAAACTATCAATTTTCACTTGAAATATACCCATGATCTTCATCTCCACAGCTGACAATAGCAGAGCATTCCACAGATTCACTACTTGGAGGGTGGGAGGAGAAGATGGCCGCTCAGCGCAGCGTGCGCAGCTCTCCGGTGAAATGATATCGTATTTGTTAAATAGGGTACTGTGCACAATTCTGATTTGATGGAGACAGCCATAAGCACGGAAGAACATCAAGAGAATCTTCTGAAATGCCCGGTTCGCTGCCGCTGCTGCTGTGTGATCGAGAGTCTCTAGAGGGAAAGCCCCAAAATCCTCAGCTTTGCCTGCTGCTGGCGGCCAGGGCCGGGGTTGAAGCGCTCGGCAGAGATGGTGCTTGGTGCTCGGTGTCAGAGGCTCAAAGTTTTCAGACGACCCAGAGTCGGACTATGGTCGGGCATGGCAGGGAGAGTTTTCTTCCTTCTCCCATCTGCGAGATGTAGGACTTTCGAGAGATTTTGAACTTTTTTTATCACGCCTATGGCCTGTTCTTCATCAAGTTATGGTATTGCTTGCACTGTTGTAACTATATGTTATAATTATGTGGCTTTTGTCAGTTTTTCAGTCTTGGTCTGTCCTCTGTTTCTGTGATATCACACCGGAGGAATATTGTATCATTTCTTAAATGCATGCATTACTAAATGACAATAAAAGAGGACTGCGTGTTCTCATAACTAATCTAATCTCTGGCTAAAGAAATTCCTCCTTACCTCTGTTCTAAAGGGTTGTCCCTCAAATTTGTGGCTGTGCAGTCTAGTTTTGGACACACCATAGGAAACATCCTCTCCACATCCACCTAATCTAGTCTTTCAACATTCGGTGGATTCCAATGAGATCCTCTCACGTTCTTCTAAATTCCAATGAGTACAAGTCAAAACCAGAATCATCCTGGTGAACCTCGTCTGGACTCTCTGCAATGAAAACACATGAGATATGGGGCCCCAAACTGATGACAATACTCCAAGTGCAGCCTGACCAGTGTCTTAGAAAGCCTCAGCATTATCTCCTTCCTTTTATATTCTATTCCTCTTGAGATTAATGCCAAAATTGTATTTGCCTTCTTTACCACAGATTCAACCTGTAAATTAACCTGGGAGTCTTGCATGAGAACCCCTAAGTCTTTTTGCACCTCTGTTGTTTGAAATTTCTCCCCATTTAGATAATAGTCTGCACTTTTGTTCCTTTTGGCATGCTACATTATCATGCATTTCCCAACACTGTATTCCATTAGCCAAAACATCTACCGTACTTTTTTCCATAGATGCTGCCTGGCCTGCTGAGTTCCTCCAGTACTGTGTATGTGTGTTGCTCAGATTTCCAGCATCTGTAGATTTTCTCCTGTCTGTATTGCATCTGCCACTTTTTAGCCCATTCTTCCTGCTGCAAGCGCATTGCTTCCTCAGCACTACCTATCTTTGTATCATCCGCCAACTTTGCCACAAAGCCATCAATTCCATTATTTAAATCATTGACAAACAATGTGAAAAGTAGCAGTCCCAATTCTGACTGCTGAGGAACACCACTAGTCACAGTCAGCCAATCAAGGCCCCCTTTATTCCCACTCACTGCCTCCTGCCTGTCCGCCATTCCTCTATCCATGCCAGTATCCTTCCTCTAGTGCCATAGGATCTTATCTTGTGAAGCAGCCTCATGTATGGCACCTTATCAAATGCCTTATGAAAATCCAAGTAAATGATCTCTGCTACTCCTTCTTTGTCTACCCTGCTAGTTACTTCCTCGAAGATCTCTAACAGATTTGTCAGGCAGATTTACATTTACAGAAACCATGCTGACTTTGACTTATTTTATCATTAGTCTTCAAGTACCCCGAAACCTTATCCTTAATAATGGACTCCAATCACTGAGGTTAGGCTAACTGGCCTATAATTTCCTTTCTCGTTCCTTTCTCCCTTCTTAAAAAGTGCAGTGTCTTCTGCAATTCTCCAGTCCTCCAGTACCATGCCAGAATCAAGTGATTCTTGTAAGATCATAACCAATGCATTTGCTATCTCTTCAGTAACCCCTTTCAGAACTTTGGGATGTAGTTCATCTGGTCCAGGTGACTTACCCACCTTAATATCTTTCAGTTTGCCAGCACTTTTATCTTTGTAATAACAGTGGCTCTCACTGCTGCTTCCTGACACTCACGGACCTCTGGCACACTGCTCGTGTCTGCCACAGTGAAGACAGATGCAAAGTACTTAAGTTCATCTGTCATTTCTTTGTCCCCATTACTACCTTACCAGCATCATTTTCCAGTGGTCCAATATCAACTCTCATCTCCCTTTCTTTTTAAATAACTGAAAAACCTTTCTTATCCTACTTTATATTACTGGCTGGTATGCCCTCATAATTCATTTTTTCCCTTCTTATGGCATTTTTGGTTGCCTTTTGTTGGATTTTTAAAACTTTCCAATCATTCAACCTCGCACTCACTTTTTCTACCTTATATGCCTTTTTCTTGGCTTTTATGCAGTCCTTAACTTCCTTTCTCAGCCATAGTTGTCTACCACTGCTATTTGAGAACTTGTTCCGATGTGAGACATACAGTATCTATCTGCAGCAACTTCAGTCTCCTCTGCTCTGCCGTCATCCCTGCCAGTATGCCCCTCCAATCCATCTGGGCAAGCACCTCTCTCATGCCCTGTAATTCCCTTTATTCCATTGTAAAACTGATACATCTGATTTATGCACCTCCTTCTCAAATAGTAGAATTAATTCAATCACATAATGTTCACTGCCTCCTAATAAAATCTGGATTACTACACAGCACCCAATCTAAGATTGCCTTTGCCTGAGTAGTCTTAAACACAAGGTGCTCTAAAAAGCCAGCTCATAGATATTCAACAAATTCCGTCTTTTGTGATTCAACACCAACTTGATTTTCCCAATCCCCTTGAATATTGAAATCCCCCATTACAATTGTAACATTACCCTTATTACATGCCCTTTCCAGCTCCCTTTGCAACCTCAATGCCACATTTTGGCCACTATTTGGAAGCCTGTATATGATTCTCATAATTTTTTTTAACCCCTGTGGTTTCTTAACTCCTCCCACAAAGATTTGACATTCTCTGACCCTATGTGAACTTTTTCTAAAGATGTAATTCTATCTCTTACCAACAGGGCCACACCACAGTCTACACCTTCCTGCCTGTCCTTTTGATACAAACTATATCCTTTGATATTAAGCTCCCAACTATGACCTTTTCACAGCACCAACTCAGTGATGCCCACAACGTCATACTGACCAATGTGATACTACCCGCATTTAAATACAGCACCTTCAGCCCAGCTTTCTTCACCCTCTTGAATTTTGCCTCTATGGTACAATTTAATTCTTTGTACTGTCTGCACTTGTACTCATTCATTGGTTTATCCTTCCTTTCATTCATGTTACACCCATCATCTACTTGTAAACCTGATGGCTCGTCATCAGCTCTGTCATACTGGTTCCCATCCATGTGCCACATTAGTTTAAACCACTCCCAACAGCCCTGGCAAACCTGCCCACAAAGATATTGGTTCTCCTTGGATTCAAGTGCAACCCATCCCTTTTCTACGGGTCACACCTCCCCTAGAAGAGGTCCCAATGATCCTGAAAACTGCAGCCCTGCCCCCTGCTCCAGTTCTTCGGTCACACATTTATCTGCCACCTCATTCCTAAGCTCACTGATGCGTGGCAGAGGCAGCAATCCCAAACTATAGAGTCTCCTATTACTGCTGCCATCCTCTGCAGTTCCCTACTCTTCTGAGCCACAGGGCCAGACTCAGTGCCAGAGTCATGGCCGCTATCGCTTCCCCCAGGTAGGACCCCCCCCCCCCCGCAACAGAACTCAAAATGGAGTACTCATTGTTGAGAGGGACAGCCACAGGAGTTCACTCCACTAACTGACGTTCTCCCTTTGCTCACCTGACAGTCACCCATTCATCTGTCTCCTGCAGCCTTGGGATGATTACATTCCTGTAGCTCCTGTCTATCACTGCTTCACTTTCCTTAACAGGCTGAAGGACATCAAGCTGCAGCTCGATGAAGTTCAATGCAGTTCCCTAACTTGGTCTCTAAGGAGTTGCAATCGATGCTCCTGGTGCAGATGTGGCCATCGTAGAGTCTGGGATTCTCCTGGAAATCCTATACCTGACACTCAGAACAGAACACTGGCCCTGTAGACATACCCTTTATCCTTTCAGGAGTTAAATAAGAAAAAGAGATAAGAAATAACCTTACCTACTTACCTTGCCTCCACCTGTTCATTTAGAACAGAGATGAGGAGGAATTTATTTAGAAAGGGTAGTGAAATTGTGGAGTTTGTTGCCGCAGGTGGCTGTGGAGGCCAAGTCGCTAGGTGCATTTGAAGTGGAGGTTGATACGTTCTTGATTAGTTAGGGCATGAAACATTATGGGGAGAAGGCAAGAGAATGGGTTTGAGAGATAAATGGATCAGACATGATGAAATGGCAGAGCAGACTTGATGGGCCAAATGGCCTAATTCTGCTCATATATCTTATGTTCTTAGGGTTTAATTTGCCTAACAGAGCAGCAGCTCCATAGTAAATGCCACCTCATTGAGTCTTCGATCAACCCTGGAACATCTGGACTTCAGGATGCTCTTTATCGACTACAGCTCAACATTTAGTACCATCATCCCCTCAAGACTAATTAATAAGCTTCAAGACCTTGGCCTCAATACCTCCTTGCGTAATTGGATCCTCATTTTCCTCATTTGTAGACCACAGTCAGTTCGGATTGACGACAACACCTCCTCCACAATCTCCATCAGCACAGGTGCATTGCAAGTCTGTGTGCTTAGCCCCTGCTCTACTCACTTTACACTTAAGACTGTGTGGGTAAGCACAGCTGAGATACCATGATCAAATTTGCTGATGACACCACTGGTGTAGGTTGGAACAAAGATAGTGATAAATTTGCATATAGGAAGGAGATTGTAAATCTGGCTGATTGGTGCTATAACAACAACCTCTTACTCAAATTCAGCAAGACCAAGGAGTTGATTATTGACTTCAGGAGAAGGAAAATAGAGGTCCATGATCCAGTTGTCATCAGCGTATTGGAGGTGGAGATGGTCAGTAACTTAAAATTCCTTGGTGTTATTATTTTGGAGAACCTGTCTTAAGTGCAATTACAAAGAAAGCATGCCAATGCATCTACTTCCTTAGGAGTTTGTGGAGATTCGGAATGACATCTAAAAATTTGACAAACTGCTATAGAGGTGAAGTGGGGAGTATATTGACTGGTCCTTAAGTAGAAAATCCTACAAAAAGTAATGGATACGGGCAAGTCCGTCATGGATAAAGGCACCCCAACAATTGACCACGTCTATATGAAACGCTGTCGCGGGAAAGCAGCATCAATAATTAGGGACCATCACACCCAGGAAATGTTCTCTTCTAGCTGCGGCCATCAGGAAGAAGGTACAGGAGCCTCAGGACCAGTATCACAAGGCTGAGAAATATTTATTACCTCTCAACCATCAGGGTCTTGATCGTTGAAATGTTCACTAAATTTATTGCTTATTTATTCATTATTATTTCTTTCTTTTTGTATTTGCACAGTTTGTTGCCTTTTGCACTCCGGTTGAACGCCCAAGTTGGGCAGTCTCTCGTTAATTCGGTTATGGAAATAACTCTAAAGATTATTAAGCACGTCCAGAAGAAATTGAATCTCATGATTGTATATGGTAATGTACACATACTTCGATAATATATTAATTTTGAATTTGGACTTTGAAAGTTGCTCACAATTACCAGTGCCTTATAAAGCCTTAATATCACATCTGTGTTTCTATATTCTACTCCTCTCAAAATGAATGCTAGTATTGCACTTACCTTAAGGGTTTCCTTAAAGGGAAAACCCTTTAAGAAACCATGCCGACCTTGGCCTATTTGGTGATGTGCCTCCAAGTATCCCAAAAACTCATCCTTATCAATCGACTCCACATCTTCCCAACCACTGAGATCAGGCTAAATGTCCTGTAATTTTCTTTCTTCTGTGTCCCTCACTTAGGAGTAGTACAGTACAGGAACAGGCCATTCAGTCCACAATGTTGTGCTGAACCAGCTAAAAAACAAATCAAAAACACTCAAACACTAATTCCTACTACCTACACCATATACCTATCCCTCCATCTTCTTTACATCCATGTGCCTATCTAAGTTCCTCTTAAAGTTCTCAAATGTATTTGCCTCTACCACCATATCAGGCAGCACATTTCAGTTTCTGCTTCTAAATTCCAGTAGCAAGGATCTCGGCCCGAAACGTCAACTGTACCTCTTCCTAGAGATGCTGCCTGGCCCGTTGCATTCACCAGCAACTTTGATGTGTGTTCCAGTAGCAATAGTACATTTCCCTTTCAAGAAGAACACATCAATTTTAATAGTGTTGGCCTTAAATGAACTGGTTACTCTGGGTCTTTGCCCCTGCTAATGCAATCAGCCTATCAACAACAGTTAGAAGAGCTAGAGGGTGGAGTCATTAACCTGAAATCCAGAACAGAATTGGTTAGCTGGCTGGATTGTAACCATTGGAAATGGTGCCAACCACACATTGAGACATCCAGTCTCTTTTGGCAGCCATTGCAATAAGCCCCAGTCTGTTATAGGTATTAGATGAATGATAAATGTTGGATGGTACACAAAGAATACTCCCTGGTCTTCTTGGAAATGGTGTCACAAGAAATGTTAAAACTATCTGTGATGGTAGATGAACATTTTATGTGTTTTTTGCATCCTGGGCAGTAAATGTCAGGTTCCACTTTGTGCATTTCATTATGCTGACTAATTTTAACCAGCTTTCCTTCTATTGCCACTTTCTGATGTTTGTCTGAAGTCCTGCATCTCATAGACACTCTCCAGCTCTTGCATTATACTTGCATGAGTGGTCATTAAAAATTTTGTTTGGATCTTCAATACTTTCAGAGCTCAGATTTTTTTAATATAATCTACATAAAGTATTTTTTCTGGTTTTCAGCCATTCTTTATTACAGGAGCACATGGCACAGCATATTTTCAACATTTGAACTGTATGTATGGTTTATTAGTATTGATGAATCATTATTGTAGGTTACAATTGGCTACCAGTTTTCATTATGCTATCAACATAATACATTAACGATCTGCATACCCCCCACCTCACAAACATTGATCAATTAACTACTGTATTTCATCCCAATTATTTCAAATAAAAGGTTTTTCACATTGTGACTATTTTCAGTTCCAGATTACTGTCAGCTTAAAGGAGGAAGAACCTGATGATAAATCAATAAAATAATTAATGTTGAATTTTAGAATTTTGAATTTTGGGTTTTATATGCCTTTGCTCCATTTGTTTTAATGTATTTATCTTTTTTCCTCTAACAACATAAACCGATTTCTCAACGGGGGTTTCTTAACAGATGAGAAGGCAGCCTATATATTAATAACTGACAATCACAATGAGGAAGAAATTTTCTTTTCCTACCCACTGTTGCCTATCCATTTGAATTTGATGAACTTGGCTTACATTTTCTTTTATGCATTCATAAAATTGGTCATAGCTGCCAAAACCAGAATTTGGTCTAATTAGCTAACATTGCGATTTATTTCGCACAATTTTCTATTCCTAAGTTAATTGTGAATTAAATAATGTGCATTTTTCTGGCACAGCACTTCTGAAAAGAAAATCCATTGATATATTTGATTATATTAAAACAATTTTATGTAATGTCACCTGACCAGGAAGAAAATGACAGAACTTTAGTTTTTGATGTTTGGATGAGCAGGTACATTTGAAGCTTAATTTAAGTTTCCAAGACATTAAGAGAAACCATTGAGGTTCACTTACACTGATGGGAGAATATAGGATAAGGGGGCATGGTCTAAAAGCTGGTCTTTTCGGTGTTAATTTGGGAAGTACTTCAACATACATGGGTGGTAGAAATCTGGAACACCTAGGCAAATAGAATGTTTTTAAGAACAATTACTAATAACTGTAAATCTGAAATCGATGATTTGTTGACTAATGCATCAATGAAAATAGGGATATGTGAGTATATAGGCCAGGCAAGGTTTTCTAATGACAGAGAAAACAGAAGAAGCTAAATAATACATTCTTCTTTCTGTATTCCTAGGAGTTATTCCTTTTCCTGCATTCCTAGGAGTTATTCCTTATGCCACCTTGTGTCCTGCTACTAATATTAATTTAATTTAATTTAAAATCTAAGCTCCCATAGGCAAAAGATGCTAAAGAGGCAGAAATATTTTTCTAATAATTGCTTCCATTAGAATCCAATTATCTTAAATGTATTTTTTTCCCTGTTGCTAGCTGAGAAAGTTCAAAGCTTATTGAATTTAAATTTGTTATTTGCTATGAATTAATTGTAAGCTCCCATTCAATAGTCTAGTACTATAAACACTAAACACCAATATAAATCGACTGCATATCAGTAAAGTTTTAACATTTCAGAGCCCAACCGGAGGCTTGGTGTCACTGTTGATAACTTATCACCTCTAGGATCAATAAATTCATCAGTTCTGTAAAACCTGATGGAATAAGATTGGAACAGGATTGAGCTAATCAGGTCCTTGTTTATTTCTTCATTCAATTACTTCATAGCTAATCAATACCCCAATATTTACTTTCCTTTGATACCTGATACTCTTAGCTACCAACTTTGGATTTGAAATTTTAAATTGACTCAGTATCATTCTGGCAGTCTCTCTACAATTGGCTATTAGCTTTAATTATGCAGTAAGCATAGCATTTGAATAAAGTTACTGCATTTTTCCAACCTTGTTAGTCAATTATTTACTGTATTTCATCCATTTTTTCAAGATAGTAACCATAAACAGAGAAACTGCAATAATAATTGAAGTTCAAAGTAAATTTATTATCAAAGTACATACAGTATATGTCACCATATCCAACCCCGAGATGCATTTACTTGTGGGCATACACAATAAGCACATAATAGGAAAATAACCATAATAGAATGAATAAAAGACCGCACCAACTTGGGCATAAAATGAGTGTGCAAAGATAACAATCTGTACAAATGTAAAAGAAATAAATATTATTAATAATAAACAAACAAATAAATAAATAAATAAATAAGCAACATGTATCAAGAACTTGAAATGAAGAGACCTTGAAAGTGAATTCATAGGTGGTGGGAATATTTCAATGATGGGATAAGTGAAGTTAAGTGAAGTTATCTCCTTTGGTTCAGGAGCCTGATGGCTGAGGGATAATAACTGTTCCTGAACCTGGTAGTGTGAGTCCTGAGGCTTCTGTACCCTTTTCCTGACTGCAGCACTGAGAGGAAAGCTTGACCAGGGCCCCTGATGGCGGATGTTACTTTCCTGCGACAATACCTCATGTAGATGTTTTTGAAATTGCCGTTTGGGGCAGAACATGCTCCAAATTTCTGCAACTCTTTGTGCAAATGTTTCTTGGTTTCAATTCTAAAAGACCCAGTTCAAACTTAAGATCATACTCCCTTGCTCCTGATTTTACACTAGAGGAAATAGTTTCTCGGTATCTTCCCCAGCAGTTCCTTTAACCATCTTACCCATCTCAATTGGATCACACAGTCCTCCAAGATCAAGAAACATACAACTATCTTTCAAAATCTAACTCTTTAATCTGTGGTTGTTTGTTTGCCTTTTGAGTGCAAAGATACCATATATTTATAGATGGTTTAGGAGAGCTTATGAAATGTGAAATATGACTGACTGATCTGACTAGATAGTCCTTTAAATTGTGTCAGACTGAGCAAGGGTTAGCAACTTATATTTCTTTATTTACAATGACCATTACTAGAGCTGCAAAATTTATGTGGCTGGCATTCTTCAGGAATTCTGCTCCACTTATTAATTGGAAATCTAGCATGGATGAAGTATTGAGATCGTGATCGTGATCGTGAGGCAGTGGTGTTAAATCAGCAGAAATCCAAGAAACATTGCTGCTGTGCGATTGAGAGTCTCTGGAGGAAAGGCCCCAAAATCCCCGGCTTTGCCTGCTGCTGGCGACCAAGGCTGAGTTTGAAGCGTTTGGATAGAGATGGTGCTCGGTACTCGGTGTCAGAGGACCGATCAGAGCTCGAAGTTTTCGGACAACTCAGAGTCGGACTGTGGTCAGGTATGGCAGGTTTTCTTCCTTCTCCTGTCTGCGTGAGATGTGGGAGTTTCGAGAGACTTTGAACTTTTTACTGTGCTCATGGACTGTTCTTCATCAAGTTATGGTATTGTTGCACTGTTGTAACTATATGTTATAATTATGTGGTTTTTGTTAGTTTTTCAGTCTTGGTCTGTCCTGTGTTTCTGTGATATCACACCGGAGGAATATTGTATCATTTCTTAATGCATACATTACTAAATGAGAATAAGAGAGGACTGCGTGTCCTCATAATCTAATCTAATCTAATATAAAAATGTAAGGGTGAAATTAAATGGAAAATTATTGAAATACAGAAAATGCATAAAATAGAAACAGAAGAGAATCAGAGAGCTTAATATGTTTGATAAGTAATAAAGGAGCGAGAGAGTAACAATGGAGAGAGCAGGGTCAACAGAGACCAAAATGCCATCCCTTCCACAATGAAAACGGATACAAAACAGATATTCAACATATCTGCCATGTCTTTGCTAATGGTTATTAATTCATCAGCCTTGATCTCTAGAGTCCCCCCCCGCTAATTTCCTTAGCTACTCTCTTTCTATTACTATATCCATAGAAACTTTTACTCTTTTCTTTAGAATACATGCAAGTTTTAATTGCTACTTGAGATTTCACCCACGACAGAGGTGCCTTCTACAAACTTGTAGATGCAGTTAGAGCAGAATCTAGCCACACAGTTTTGTGTATATAGAGAGCAGGGTAGGCAATGAAGACACAGCCTTATGGGGCACCAGTGTTAAGGGTAATTGTGGCAAAAGTGTTGATGCCTGACTTTACTGACTGTGGTCTGTTGATCTGGAAATTAAAGATCCATTTGCAAAGGGAGGTGTCGAGTACCAGATCTAGGATTTTGGAGATGAGTTTACTTGAAATTATAGTATTGAAGGTGACGCTGTAGCCTTTACACTCCAGATGTTCCAGATTTGAGTATAAGGGCAGGGAGATGGCAAACTGCAGCAGGTAAGGTTATCTGTGAGCCTTGAGTTGATGTGAGCCATGACCAGCTTCTTGAAGCACTTCATGGTGTTTGATGGCAGAGCTAGTAGGCAGTGGTTATCAGGGTGAATTTCCCTATGTTTTTTAGTGGTCTTCTTAAAACAGATGCAAACCTCAGACTAAAGTAGGAAGAGGTTAAAAATGCCTGCAAATAACCCCACTAGCTGATCACCACAGGATCTAAGGACATGGATTGGGATTCCATCCAGGTCAGATGCCTTCCACATTTCCAATCTCCTGAAAACTGATCTGACATCTGGAACCGATACTGTGCATATAGGTGTACTGAATGTTGTTGAAGCAGGTTGCGATATTCCACTCCGTTTCAATTCCAAATGTGCATAAAATGCATTAAGCTCATCAGGGAGGTATGTATTGTTTGTGAAGATGTTGATTTTTTAAGACTACTGTATAGAGATGCTTGGCTTCATTTTGTAGTTACAGTATGTAAGCCCTTCCACAACTAGTGGCTGGCCTGGGACTCAATTTTAGACTGATGTTGACTGTTGGCATCTCTGGTAGCATTACAGAGGTCATATCTTGATTTATTGTACATGTCAGAGCTACATGATTTGAAGGCTGAAGTTCTGGACTTCAGTAGGGAGTGGATCTCCTGTTCCATCCATCGTTTCCAATTTTGGAACACCTTGAGTGGAATGTACTGTAGACTGCCATAAGGAGAGCTGGAGTTAATTCCTATGGCATGGAGTGGCTCTTCACCATTACGCATTTTCATTTCTCAATATCATCCAGAAAGGTTCTCTCTTTTGAGCAGTCATGCCTGAAGATTCCCAAGAACTACTTAAGGAGATTTAGGTTCTTCAGGGAAGCTTTAAACACAATAGGATGCTTTCCTCTGTAATCTGACCATCTCTTTCCTGAACTGATTACAAGGTAGAGGGTCTGATTAAGGAGTCTGGTGTCAAGCTGCATAATGTAGCTAACAATGGCTCCAGTGCTGAGAAGATTGGCTTGGAAGGGGCCGCTAACATTAATTCTCCTTCCAGAGAAATTGGAGGACTTTTTTGGAGAAAGTGCTTTTGGTGATTTTCCAAAGTATTGAGGTGCTTGACCTAGGTAGTTCTGTTCTCAGAAATATATAGGAGGCCTGGGACAACCAAAGCACAGCAGACTTTGAATCTGGTGCCAAGCCTGAGGTTGAAGCTTCAAGTACCCTTTTCCTTAATCCAATCAAAGCCTGCACAAACACATTAAAGATAATAATGAATATCATCATTGAAGTCCACTTTTATGAGCAGTGGCCCCATAGGTATAAGTCGCCCACATGCATTCCAGGGTCTTGAAACTTTACAGGCAGAAGACAATGTGGTGTGAGTGTAAGGCCATTCCTATTGTGTGCTTCAGTGAACTAGTGCATAATGAATCAGAATCAGGTTCAATATCCTGAAATGTATTAACTTTATGACAGCGGTACAATGAAGTATATGATAAATAGATATAGAGAATAAAAATGGTGTTACATTAAGTATATATATGTCTACTAAATAGTGAAGTTAAAATAAGGAGTGTAAAAAATCTGAAATAAAAAAGTAGTGAGGTCGTGTTCATGGGTTCAGTGTTCATTTAGAAACCAGACGGCAGAGGGGAAGAAGCTGTTCCTAAATCACTGAGTGTGTGTTTTCAGGCTTCTGTACCTCCTTTCTGATGGTAGCAATGAGAAGAGTGCATGTCCTGTGAGAAAAGGGCATGACCAGCAACAGCACACAGTAAGGGAATTACTACAGATCTGGAGACTCGCCTCCTTGAATAGTAGTCAGAGATGTCATCACAGAGCTTAGCATGGTGAAATAAGAAATATGATATGAGACCATAAGATATAGGAGCAGAATCAGCTTGACCCAGTGAGTCTGCTCTGCCATTTCATTATGGCTGATCCATTTTCCCTCTCAGCCTCAATCTCCTGCCTTCTCCTATATCCCTTCATGCCCTGATCAATCAAGAATCTATCTACCTGTGCCTTAAAAATCTGTGATAAGCTGCTCATCCTTGGAATCATTTTCGTGAACCTCCTTTGAACCCTCTCCAGTTTCAGCACATCCTTTCTAAGATAAGGCATCCAAAACTGCTCATAATACTCCAAGTAATACACCAATGGTTTATAAAGCCTCAACATTACATCCTTGCTTTTATATTCCAGTCCTCTTGAAATGAATGCTAATATTGCATTTGCCTTCCTCACCAGTGACTCAACCTGCAAATTAACCTTTAGGGAATCCTGCACAAGAACTCCCAAACCCCTTAGCACTTCCCATTTTTGAATTTTCTGTCTATTTAGAAAATAGTCTACCCTTTTATTTCTTCTACCGAAGAACATGACCATACATTTCCTGACACTGTATTCTATCCATTCTCCCAACCTAAGTCCGTCTATAGCTTTTCTATAGCCCTCTACTTATCTTCATAGCGTCTGCAAACTTTGCAACAAAGCCATCAATTCTATCATCCATATCTTTGACATATACCACAAAAAGAAGCTGTCCCAACTGTAGAACACCACTAGTCATCAGCAACCAACCAGAAAAGACTTCATTTATTCTCACTCTCTGCCTCCTGCCGATCAGCCATTTCTTTATCCATGTTGGTATCTTTCCTATAATGCCATGGGCTCTTAACTTCTTAAGCATCTTCATGTGTGGCACCTTGTCAAGGGCCTTCCGGAAATCCAAATACACAACATCCAACAATTCCCCTTTGTCTATCCTGCTTGTTATTTCTTCAAAGAATTTGAACAGATTTGTCAAGCAAGATTTTCTGTTAAAGAAACCATGCTGACTATGCCATATTTTATCATGTTCCTCCAAGTACCCCAAAACCACATCCTTAACAATCGACTCCAACATCTCCCCACCCATTGAGGTCAGACTGACTGGCCTATAACGTCCTATAGTATTATTCTGCCTCTCTCCCTTCTTGAGGAGTGGAGTGACATTTACAATTTTCCGGACTTCCAGAACCATTCCAGAATAGAGTGATTCTTGAAAGATCATTACAGACAATCTGTTCAGCCTGTTCAGCCCCTCTTTTAGAACCTTTGGGAGTACATGATTTGGTTCAGGTGACTCATCTACCTTCAGACCTTTCAGTTTCCCAAGAACTTTCTCCCTAGTAATGGCAACTTCACACACTTCTGACCCCTGACACTCTGGAACTTCCAGCATACGGCTAGTGTCTTCCAGAGTGAAGACTGATGCAGAATACTTATTCAGTTCATCTGCCATTTTCTTGTCCCTCATTACTACCTCTCCAGCATTACATCATTCTCCAGTGATCCAATATCTACTCTCACCTCTCTTGTACACTTTATCTAACTGGAAATACTTTTGGTATCCTCTTTAATATCAATGGCTAGATATTTTTTCTTTCTTTTTGCTCTATCGTATGTCCTCTCTAGCTTTTATGTTGGTTTTGACTTCTCTTGTTGGTCATAGTTATGTCATCTTACCTTTAGAATACTTCTTCATCTTTGGAATGTATCCCACTGATCTCTGTTCTAGATGGATGTCTCTTTATTCTGAGGCTGTGGCCCAATGTCCTAGCCACTCTCACTGTAGGAAATATTCACTCAATCTAGACCTTTCAATATTTGATAGGTTTTATTCAGATCCCTCCTTCATTCTTCTAAACTCTAGCGTGTTCATGCTCAGGGCCATCTAACACTTCCCATGCATTAACCCTCTCATTTCTTGAACCTCCTTTGCATTCTCTTCAATGCCAGCATGTCTTTTCTTAGCTAAGCAACTCAGAACTGCTCACTATATTCAAATGCAGTCTGACCAAAACGCTTTACAAAGCCTCAGCATCACGCCCTTGTTCTTATATTGTAGTCATCTTGAAATGAATGCTAACATTGCATTTGCCTTCCTTACCACCAACTCAACCTGCAAGTTAATGTTTAGGGAATCCTGCACAAGGATTCCCAAGTCCCCTTACACCTCTGATTTTTGAATTTTCTCCCAATTATGAAAAAATTATTCCTTCTTTACTCCTTCTATCAAAGTGCATGACCATACACTATATTCCATCTGCCACTTCTTTGCCCAATCTATCCAAGTCCTCGGCAGACTCCCTGCTTCCTCAACACTACCTGCCCCTCCACCTACCTTTGCATCATCTGTAAACATGGCCACAAAGCCCTCAATTCCATCATCCATATCATTGCTATATAACGTGAAATGAGAATATTCTAAATAATTCTTAAAAATATTCTGCAGCCACTTTAAGACTTCCTGAACCCTAGCAGCTGGGAGGCAACACACCAACCTAGTGTCTCTTTCACAGCCACAGAACATCCTGGTCGTACCCCTAACCATCAAGTCTCCTTTCTCAATCATTCTACCTGACTTCACCATTTTCTTCTAAGCCTCAGAACCAGCCATAGTGCTATTAGTCTGACTGCTGCTGTACCCTGATAGGTTATTCCACCCCTCCCCCACCCCGTCCCGCAGCAGTATCCAAATGGGTAGACCTTTTCCCGAGGGGAGTAGCTACAGGAGAGCCCTGGACTAACCCTGGACCTGTTATTTCTTCTGGTGTTCACCCATCTGCTACCTGAAGCCTGCACTCTGGGTGTGACCACCACAGTAAAAATCCCATTTATGAGGTTATCAGCATCACCACGATCTTTAGTACATCCAACTCCAGTTCCAGTTCCTTGACCTTGGCATTCAAGGAGCTGAAGTTGGGAGCACTTCCTGCAGATATACTCATCAGAGACCATTAGGTACCCTGCAATCCCACATCTTACCTGAGGAGCATTGCACTGCCTTAACTACTGACCTGCCTACACTTGTTATACCTTCTGTTCTAACTTCTTAAGCTTAAGGTCTGCAATCACCAAATTGATTCCAAATGACTGAGCAGCCTTAGCCTCCACCTGTTCTTGCTGAAGCCTGACCACTATAGCAGTGGCCTACTCATACAATGGCCACTCTGTTTACACGTCATTTCTTTTTATTGGCCCTTCTAAGTTACCCAAGCCATCCCTCTCTCGGCAGACAAATCCTGACAGGCAGGAGTCATTTTTTAAATTTAGTACATGAAGTCAACAAGGAGCTGTCTCTAATTCACTTGGCGATCTCCCGCTCAGCAGACAAGTCCAACAGAACCCTGGGCACTTTTTAAACCTGGCATGTAAAATCAAAAGGAGCTGTCTCCAACTCACTCTGCGATCTCCTGCTCGGCATGGAGGGCGTATTTATGCAGTTCCCTCATATCTACATTTGAAACTGCATCACTATTGCAACAAGGTGGTCTACAGGTTTTTACACCACTAACCAAGTACTGATACAGCAAATGAGATGGATGGATTCCCAGAGTTGAGGAACAATCTCAGGATAAGGAGACACAGCTCATGAGGGCTGTAAGCCTCACTCACCGAGTGTGTTCAAAATGAGGATCCAAGTAGTTTTAGATGGTAGGGGAATCCAGAGAAATGAAGTCACTGCAGGAAAATGAGGGTGAAGTGGATTTGATCAGCCATGATCCTAATGATTGGTGAAGCAGTTATGAGGGTCTGAATGGTGTCATCTTGCTTCTATTTCTGATGTGTTTACGGCCTGGAACAAAAGGTTGAAGAACGGCATTGGCGAGCATAGAGAGCAAGAAGAAGGTACAGAGAGCTGAGAGGTGAGGGACTCAATCGATAATTGAATAAATTATTCAAATATTCCAAAAAATGTGAATTGATCACAGTCAACATTTCATTAACTTGTAACATTAATTCTGGAAGTTTACATATTGAAGCAGTCAGCTACTGAATAAACATCTGTTTCTACTAAAAATACAAGGTGATTAAACATCTGTTTCTACCACAAATACAAGGAGAGCTAAGCAGCACTATTAAGGGAAACTTCGTGACAGAAATGAAAATGGAAAGTGGCAGGATATTTACCAATTGCCTGCATTAAACATCAGCGAATATTGTCCATTTTTATCTCTTTACTGTAGCCTGTTGTTTTCAGAATTATTTACTTTGTCTCCTGTTATTTCAGAACAAGAACATTTTCAATGGTGTGAAGTCCTAGCATCATTGACAAACTTGGACACAAGCACTTGCAGCCTTTTCTCCAAATTATTTGTGCAAGGCATGAATCCCTCCTGAGTGTATTCTCAGGAGAGATCTCAAATACTCAAAAGCATTTCCATAACTTCCTACTAGTGTCAACTATGGGTCAATAAGCAGTGTTCTGGCCCCTGGAAAAGAAGCTACTTATTGACAGCTTAGAATACAAAACTCTAGGCTGGCACTCCAGTGCAGTACTGAGGAAGTGTTTTCCATTAACAGTTATGTCTTGAAACAAAGCCCCAGTTGCAGTGAATGTAAAAGATTTCAAGGCACTATCTTGAAGAAGAGTAGGGGAGTTTGTGCAGGGTTATCTAATGTTAATATTTCAATCAACATCCAAAGCAGATTTTCTGGCTACCCGATTGCAGTTACAGGCTTTTCTGTGTACGAGTTCAGATTCAGATTCAATTTAATTTCTTTATCACATGTACATCGAAGCATACGGTGAAATGTGTAATTTAAATTAACAACCAACACAAACCAAAGATGTACTGGGGGGCAGTCCACATTCCTTCATTAGCATTGCATGCCAACAATGCTTGCAGAACAACAACAAAAAGAACCCAAGAAAAAAACCAACATCAAAACAATCCCCTTTCCCTCCCACCCAACTATCCAATCTCACACACAGATAGGCATCCAACGCCAGGACGGGCTGCCTCCAGACTTCTTTGCCCTGAACTATTAGACGGTGGGCCTCCAACGGCCAGTCCCTGGCCGTGACACTCAGACATCTCCTCTTCAACAGTAGCAATGAGAAGAGAACATGCCCTGGATGATGACTGGAAAATCTCAGCGGGTAGGATGCAACTGACCCAGAACTTGTACTGCTTCTCTTTCCACAGATACTGTCTAACTTACTGAGTATTTCAGGCATTTTCCATTTTGCTAACTGCTCTTTGATGCATTATTTCATTGACAGTAAATCCCTTTGACGTATCACAATGGTTGTGAAAGATGTTCTGTGGATTTAATTTTCTTATTCTGTTTCTTCCTTCCCAATCAATTTTTTTAAATTAAATTTACTATTCTTCCCACACACTTAATTTTCTACAGTAGTCTCATATGACAATTTGTCAAAGCCTTTCTGAAATTCCATGGAAATCCAATGGATTCTATAGCATCATTAACTATGTCTTCAGACCCCTAAAAGAATTCTGTTGCATTCACTGTCTAATTTTTTTAAACTAACTATATCACTTTGTTAAAGTACAACATGCAAGAAGTGTACCTTAGGTCTCTATTGAGAGAATTAGAGGGTGTAATTGAGTAATTTCCTAATGGAAGTAGAGAAGCAAAAATCAAGAAATATAGCAGATTAGATTAGATTATGAGGACACTCAGTCCTCGTTTATTGTCATTTAGAAATGCATGCATTAAGAAATGATACCAAGTTCCTCCAGAGTAATATCACAAAAAAAAGGACAAACCAAAGACTAACACTGACAAGACCACATAATTATAACATATAGTTACAGCAGTGCAAAACAATACCATAATTTGATAAAGTGCAGACCATGGGCACGGTAAAAAAAAGTCTCAAAGCTCCGATCGATTCCCGATAGTCCCAATAGCAGACAGCAAAAGGGAAAAACTCTCCCTGCCATAAACGTCCAGACGCCGACAACTGCCGATGCATTGGAAGCGCCTGACCACAGCTGACTCCGAGTCCATCCGAAAACTTCAAGCCTCCGACCAGCCCCTCCAATACAGCCTCCCGAGCACCATCCTCTGCCAAGCGCTTCGACCTCGCCCCAGCCCCAAGCAACAAGCAAAGCTGAGGACTCAGGGCCTTCTCTTCTGGAGATTCTGGATCACACAGTAGCAGCAGCAGCGAAGAAGGCATTTCAGAAATTTCTCCAGATGTTCCTCCGTACTCTCACGTCAGTCTCCATCAAATCAGGATTGTGCACGGTACCCTACTTGACAGATGACTGATATCATTCACTGGAGTGGCCGCTGCGCACTGCATCACGCCACCTTCTTCTCCTCCTCCAGATTCCACTGGTAGCAAGAGCATCTAGGATTCAAAGTCATTTATGGCACTTCTATGAACTGGGAATTTCACACAATTAATATGCTGACACGATAAGATACCAATCTCTTTCTCTATCACATGATTACCCAAACCCAGGAGGGTACCTAGTCACATTCAGCAGACAACAAACTGCTGTATCAGTCATCATTACTCTAGAGCTTTGTAACAGTACAGTTGTTTGTTTCACTAAGCAAATGGGGACATACAATCAGCCTGACAATTTGTGAATGTGGAACTGAGCCACAAATTACGCAACATCTCCTGCAATGCCCATCGTTAGAGGAACCCTGTACTGTTGCTGATCTTGCTGAATTCAACGACAAGGCGCAAAAATGTGTCCAATTCTGGCTGGGTCATGTATAGACTGGCCGTGGACACGATAAGAAGAAGAAGTTGTTTGTCACTCCCGGTTGCTCTGGCTAGGGCTAACACATGTTGCGATGCCATTGCACTACAAGAAATACTGACATAACTCCAGTTATTCTCAAGTCTCAGTGAATACTTTGCAATTCAGTTTTGGAGAATTTCTGCGTTAACTGCAGCCATTTTGTTTCTGGGGTTGAAAAGTATGAAGAAGAAAAAATTTGAGCTGGGAGAGTGAAGTCCCCTCAACATGAGGGAGTTAGTGAGTTTTATCAGGAGAGGAAGAGGTGGATGCATGAAGCGAGTAACTAGAGAAAGGAGGGCATTAAAGCCCAATGCATTCAATAAATAGATTAGATTAGATTATGAGGACACGCAGTCCTCTTTTATTGTCATTTAGTCATGCATGCATTAAGAAATGATACAATGTTCCTCCAGTATGATATCACAGAAACACAAGACAAACCAAGACTAAAAACTGACAAAACCCACATAATTATAACATATAGTTACAACAGTGCAAAGCAGTACCGTAATTTGATAAAGAACAGACCATGGGTACGGTAAAAAAAAGTCTCAAGGTCTCTCGAAAGTCCCATCATCTCACTTAGACGGTAGAAGGAAAAAAACTCTCCCTGCCATGAGCTTCCAGCGCCGCAAACTTGACGATGCAGCACCCTGGAAGCACCCGACCACAGCCGACTCTTGAGTCCATCCGAGCACTTCGACCCCGGCCCCGGCAACAGGCAATAGGCAAGGCTGAGGATTTGGGGCCTTCCCCTCTGGAGATTCTCCATCGCACAGTAGCAGCGGCAGCGAAGCAGGCATTTCAGAAGTTTCTCCAGATGTTCCTCTGTGCTTCTTATGTCTGTCTCCATCAAATCAAGATTGTGCATGGTACCTACTTACAAATACCGATATCATTTTGGAGCAGCCGCATGCGCTGCATCACGCTGCCATCTTCTCCTCCCCTCCTCTTAAATAAATATGGATATACCAATGAACTCAACTAACAGATGTCATTAAATTGTTACAGCCATAGGACATTAAACGCATTCCAACAATTTATTTTAGTTTGGACAGGACCACCAGTTGTCGTCCTAAAAATCAGGTCTTGCAGGAAAACAGAAATGAATTCAGAACTGTGCTCAATTTGACCATAGATGTTAAACGTGAAATATTGACTCTGTTTCTCATCCCACAGATGCTGTATGACTTGTGAATTATTTCCAGCATTTTCTATTGTTTTTATTTTACATTTCCAGCACTCACTTAAATGGAATTTGCCTTTCAAAGCAACTCTCTTTCACAAGGTTAAAAATCTATTCATCATAAATAGACCTGTTTAATGGCACCATTTACTTCTGCTGACTAATTCACTGTCTGAATCTTTCAATCTGTGCTTTCATTGAGGTACTCCTCAAGTGAAAGGAGCTTGAACAAAGGGTAGCCAAGTTGCTTCCCCAATGAATCCTCCTACACAAGTAGGAAGCTCATACGTAGAGTATCCTTGTAGGCAGACATTAAAAACAGTGTTAAAGGATTAGACTCAAAGTCTTGTTCCTCAGATTCAACAATATTTGTAGTCAATTCCTTGCAGACTAAAAAAGCTCTAATCCATCATTTCTGTTAAAGTTTGCTAATTATTCCGTTAATTCAAGTAACACTCCAAAACCCACAAATATCCTTATTAACCACTTTCAGTGTTTTGCAACTGTGATTCCTCTGAACATGTAGAGTTTGAGCAAAAGGCGGTAAGGGTGCTCACCCCAAAACCTTCAAAGGTTGGTCAGAATTCTCACCCATTTTCCTGTTTGAAAACCATTTAATGTCCACTCCTAAGTGCAGGACTGAATTTTAATTTTCTAATGGATAATGCTGGATAGTCACCAGAATGTTAGAAATTGAGAGGGTAGCAGAGCTTTAAAACTAGTCACTACCTTAACATAAAATATTGTTTCTATGTTGAATGAACAGCTTCACTAATCATAAACCCATTCTTCTAGGATAAGGAGCAGAATCATGACTCAAAGGAATGCAAACAAGCGAGGACATCCCCATGGTAAAGTGATGCCTCATTGAATGTGATGTTCTATACATGGATACATTATTCCCTGCTGACTAGAGAAATAAACCTCCAATTGAAGCCAAGGAGCCCAAGCTAGAGTTTATTGTAGAAATTAACACAGAGAAATTAGTAACATATTCATGGACTCAGAATCGTAAGTACTGCACTTCAGTGATTTGTTTAGACTAGAGAAACTGTATAATGTGGCGCATATATCCAGCTCCTGATGTGTAGCTTCTCAGCTTCCTAATTCTGTTCTCTTTAACCCAAAACACCAGACCCCACATGAGCTTAGCATATTGACATACCATGCCCTTCCTGAAGATAAACTTGGCATATCCAGATGCATCTGGCAATTTCCTTTTAGCACCCCTCTCTATAGGGGTATATATTGCAGTCAGTAAGCTGGTGAGCAGCCAGCCATGTGTTATAAAGTCTCTGAAGGTGGACCTAAACCACTAAACTCTTATCTCTTTATATACCTACTGTAAAAAGGGACATTTCAGCCGGAGGTAAATAATGTTCCATGCCTTGCCAATGTCTTCCAAGCACTTCATAATGCAACAAGTTTTGAATTGCAACACAAATAAAAAATGCTGGTGAACGCAGCAGGCCAGGCAGCATCTATAGGAAAAGGTACAGTTGACGTTTCGGGCCAAGACCCTTCATCAAGACTAACTGAAAGAAGAGATAGTAAGAGATTTGAAAGTGGGAGGGGGAGATCTGAAATGATAGGAGAAGACAGGAGGGGGAGGGATGGAGCTAAGAGCCGGACAGTTGATTGGCAAAAGGGATATGAGAGGATCATGGGACAGGAGGCCTAGGGAGAAAGAAAAGGGGAGGGGGAAGCCCAGAGGAAGGGCAAGGGGTATAGTGAGAGGGACAGAGGGAGAAGAAGGAGAGAGAGAGAGAGAGAGAAAGAAAAAAAAATTAGTAATGAATAAACAAATAAATAAATAAATAAATGACAGATGGGGTACGAAGGGGAGGTGGAGCATTAACGGAAGTTTGAGAAGTCAATGTTCATGCCATCAGGTTGGAGGCTATCCAGATGGAATATAAGATGTTGTTCCTCCAACCTGAGTGTGGCTTCATCTTGACAGTAGAGGAGGCCGTGGATAGACACCTTATATTCCATCTGGGTAGCCTCCAACCTGTTGGCATGAACATTGACTTCTCTAACTTCCGTTAATGCCCACCTCCCCTTCATACCCCATCCGTTATTTATTTTTTATTATTATTATTATGTTGCAGCTCGACCACGCGGCAAGCAAACCGGCTCCCGCAGTCGCGGGCGAGTCAGCAGCCAGTGGCAACCGAGAGGGCTCGGAGTGCCGGGCAGACCTTGGCCCAGAAGCCAACGTCATTTCCGCCCTGCAAAGAGCGGGCACTTAAGTGCGCGCTGATTGAAACAGTAAATGGTTCAACCAGACCCTGCTCGACTCAGTGTGTTGCTTTCACTCGTTGCGTATCAACGCGACCACATTGGTGACCCCAACGGTCCAACGGCATTTGGACCCAGCATGAATGACTCGGCTCTGCAGAATGCAGTTTCCCTTAAACTACCAACCTTCTGGACCACTCAACCCCTGGTCTGGTTCAAGCAAGCAGAAGCCCAGTTCCAGGTCAGGCAAGTTGTCTCAGGTGTCACCAGGTATTATTACGTGGTGGGAGCCCTTGACCAGGAGCCAGCGGGCCGCGTTATCGACTTTCTGCATCAGCCCCCAGCAACAGACAGGTACGAGGCACTCAAGGCCCTGTTAATCTGCACAGTTGGCCTCTCTCACCACAAACAGGCCGCGCGGTTACTGCATATGGACGGCCTGGGCGACCGTGCGCCATCAGCCCTGATGAGCAACATGCTAGCACTGGCAGACGGCCATAAGCCTTGCCTGCTTTTTGAACAGATGTTCTGGGAGCAAATGCCAGAAGACATCCGCCTCCTGCTAGCGGATGAAGACTTCAGAGACCCGCGCAGGGTGGCTGCCCATGCGGACGTGCTTTGGCGCTCCAAACAAAACGGCGGAACCACCATCGAAATTAGTGCTGCGGCACGGCTGAAAGCCCAGCCCTCCCACACCCCAGCAGCGGAGCACATTACACCCACACCAAGGGACGGCACCACTTCTGAGTCTTGGTGTTTTTATCATCAAAGGTGGGGTTCCAGGGCCCGCCGCTGGCGACCGCCATGCTCGTTCCAGGGAAAACGCCAGGACCAGCCGTCGCTGATGGCTACGACAGCTGGTCACCATGATAGCCTCCTCTATGTTTGGGGCAAGCACTCTGGGCGAAGATTCCTGGTGGAAACGGGGGCAGAAATCAGTGTCCTACCCCCCTCGAGCCACGATACCTGAACTGAAGAACAGGACCGGAACTTACGGCAGCCAACAGCAGCACCATCCGCACCTACAGCACAAGAACTATCCCCTTGCATTTCGGTTCCAGCTGCTTTACATGGACATTTACGCTGGCCGCTGTATCACAGCCATTGCTGGGTGCGGACTTCCTCCGCGCACACTGCCTGCTCGTGGATTTGAAGGGACAACAATTGGTTGATGTGAAGATGTTCCAGACTTTCTCCCTCGGTGAGACCAGGTTACTGGCCCCGTACCTGGACTCCGTCACTTATTCCGACAACGTGTTCGCCAGAGTGTTATCGGAGTTCCCATCTATCATCACGCCACAGTTTTTCTCAACAAACCCCAAGCATGGCGTGATGCACCACATCCCCATACAGGGACCTCCCCTTCATGCCCGGGCCCGCAGGCTACTGCCCGACAAGCTCCACCTCGCATAAGAGGAATTCAAGAAGATGGAGGAGATGGGGATTGCGCGGCATTCTGAAAGCCCGTGGACCTCCCCACTCCAAATGGTGCCCAAGTCCACAGGAGGATGGATACCGTGTGGTGACTATCGGAGGCTGAACGACGTCACCACGTCCGATCGCTATCTGGTACCACACATCCAGGACTTTACAGCCAACCTGCACAGGGCGCGCATCTTTTCAAAGATTCACCTGGTCCGAGGGTATTATCAGATCCCCGGCCACTCGGATGATGTACCCAAGATGGCCCTCATTACCCCCCTTTGGCCTGTTCGAGTTCCTCAGGATGCCGTTCAGGGTCAAAAACGTGGTGCAGACATTCCAGCGCCTGATGAACACAGTAGGGCGAGATCTGGACTTTCTGTTCATCTACCTGCATGACATACTTATCGCCAGCTGCTCCCACCAGGAACATCTAGCACATTTACGCCTGCTCTGCCGCCGCCTAAGCAACTACGGCCTGGCTATCAACCCCGCCAAGTGCCAATTCGGCCTACCTGCCATCGACTTCTTGGGACACTGGATCAACCGACATGGAGCTGTTCCTCTGCCAGCGAAAGTTGAAGCCATCTGCCAATTCACCAGACCCAGCACTGTTAAAGGCCTGTAGGAATTTGTTGGGATGGCTAACTTTTATCACCGTTTCCTGCCCTCAGCGGCCTGGATCATGCGGCCCCTTTTCGGCTTGATGTCCAGCAAGGTCAAAGAGGTCACCTGGACAGAGGAGGCGATGGCGGCTTTTGAACAAGTCAAGAACATGCCAGCAAACGCTACGCTCCTGGTCCACCCCCGGGTCGACGTCCCCACCGCCCTCACTGTGGATGCCTCCAACGCGGCAATTGGCGGCATGCTCGAGCAGCTCATCGAAGGCCAGTGGATGCCGTTTGCTTTTTTCAGCTGGCACCTACGACCCCCAGAATTTAAGTACAGCACTTTCAACAGGGAGCTGCTGGCCCTCTACCTTGCCATTCGGCACTTCAGGTAGTTCCTGGAAGGGAGGGAGTTCGCGGTCTTCACAGACCACAAGCCCCTCACTTTCGCTTTTGCCAAAGTGTCGGACCCATGGTTGGGCCGCCAGCAACGCCACCTGTCGTACATCTCAGAGTTTACCACCACGATCAAGCACATCTCCAGGAAGAGCAACGTGGTAGCCGACGTGCTATCACGCACCCCTATCCAATCAGTGCACTCTCTGTCTCTGGGGGTGGATTATGTGGCATTAGCTAAGGCGCAACAACTGGACAGCGAGATGCCGGCATACCGAGCCGCAGTCTCCGGACTCCGCCTTGAAGACATACCCATTGGGCCCGAAGGTAAAGCGCTCCTTTGTGACGTGTCCACCGGGCAAGCTCGGCCCATTGTCCTGACCACTTGGAGGCGCTGTGTTTTCGACACCTTGCACGGTTTAGCCCACCCTTCCATCCGGGCGACCATCTGGCTTATCGCAGACAGGTTTGTGGGGCACGGCCTACGCAAGCAGGTCGGGCACTGGGCTAGGACATGCACGCACTGTCAAACCTCCAAAATCCAGAGGCACGTGAGGGCCCCACTACAACCCTTCCAGCCAACATATAGGAGGTTTGAGCATGTCCACGTGGACATCGTCGGCCCACTGCCGGTTTCGAGAGGAGCGAGGCACCTGTTCACCATGGTGGACAGGTCCACGAGGTGGCCGGAAGCTATCGCACTCGCTGACACAGCCACAGAGACATGCGCCAGAGCCCTGATTACCACCTGGGTGGCACGGCTCGGACTCCCAGCCCACGTCACTTCAGACAGCGGCGTGCAGTTCACATCGGCTTTGTGGTCTGCACTGGCACAACTCCTCGAAACCCAGCTCCACAGAACGACTGCTTACCACCTGCAGTCCAACAGCCTGGTGGAACGTTTCCACAGGCACTTGAAGTCAGCCCTGATGGCATGCCTCTGAGGGCCAGACTGGGTTGACAAACTTCCCTGGGTGCTGCTTGGCACCCACACAGCACCCAAGGAGGACCTGGACGCATCATCGGCCGAACTTGTTTATGGTGCCCCGCTCACAGTGCCCAGTGAAATTGTGCCAGCACCCCGTGGCCAGGAGGACACACCTATGGTGGTCCTAACTATATAACATAGAAATATACTCAAATCAATGTGAATTAGTCAGTCTGATGGCCTGGTGGAAGAAAGTGTCCCGGAGCCTGTTGGTCCTGTCTTTTATGCTGCGGCACTGTTTCCAGATGGTAGCAGCTGGAATAGATTATGGTTAGGGTGACTTGGGTCCCCAATGATCCTTCGGGCCCTTTTTTCACACCTGTCTTTGTAAATATCCTGAATCATTTGGAAGTTCACAACTACAGATGAGCTGGGCTGTCTGCACCATTCTCTGCAGAGTGTTGCGATTAAGGGAGGTATAGTTCCCATACCAGGCAGTGATGCAGCCAGTCAGGATGCTCTCAATTGTGCCCCTGTAGGATTTGGGGGCTCATACCAAACTTCCTCAACCCTCTGAGGTGAAAGAGGCACTGTTGTGCCTTTTTCACCACACAGCTGGTTTGTACAGACCACGTGAGGTCCTCAGTGATGTGGATGCTGAGGAACTTAAAGCTGTTTACCCTCTCAACCCCAGATATCCATTCCTTCTGTAATCCACAACCAGTTCCTTTTTTTTTGCGACATTGAGGAAGAGGTTGTTTTCTTGGCATCACTGTGTCAGAGAGTTGACTTCTTCCCTGTAGGCCACCTCGTTATTGTTTGAGTTTCCAGGTATATTGAAAGGATTGCAACAAGAAGAAATTTCGAGCCACCATCCAGGCCCCATCCTCATCCCTACAGGATGCCAAATGTCATTGACTATCTTTGCCCATTCTCCTGTGAATCCTACTGCAGATTCCCTGTATCCTCCGCAATCTTGGCCACAAATGCATCAATTCTGTCCTCCAAACCATTGATATATAGGATGAAAAGAAACAGTCCCAATATCGAAGCCTGCGGAACACTATTAGTCACTGACAACCAACCAGAAAAGGCCCCCTTTATTCCCAATCTTTACGTCCAGCCAGTCAGTCAATCTTCTATCCCTGTTGGTATATTTCCTGCAAAGTTTAGCAGCCTCATGTGCGGCACCTTGGTAAGCCCTTCTGAAAATCCAAGTAAACAATATCCACTGACTCTCCTTTGTCTGTCCTGCCTGTAATTTCCTCAATGAATTCCAGAGTATTTGTCAGGCAGGATTTTCCCTTAAGAAAACCAAGCGGACTTCGTCCAATTTCATCACGTGCCTCCAAGTGGGCCAAAATCTCATCTTTAATAATGGACCCCAACACCTTACCAACCACTGAAGCTAATTGGCCTATAAGTTCCTGTCTTTTAGCTTCCTCCCTACTTAAAGAGTGGAGTAATATTTGCAATCCAGTGATTCTTGGAAGATCACTACAGAATCTCTTCAGCTACCACTCTCAAAACCCAGGGGTGTAGTCCATCTGTCCCAGATGATTTACCTACCTTCAGACCATTCAGTTTCCCAAGCACCTTCTCCTTAGTAATAGCAACTACATTCACTTCTGCCCTCTGACACTGTCGAATTCCTAGCATACTGCTGTAGTCTTCCACTGTGAATCTTGTTATGCCTTCTTAACCACACAGTCTAGAACTATTTTTTCTCACTGATCAGACTGATTATTCCCTACCTTGGTCACATTTTTACTCTCAATTCACATTTTAATTCTCAAACACATTTTCATATTATCCCTTCCACCATTTAAAATATTTTAGGAGTTTTTTGTTGTTCATGGGTAGAAACAGCTCACACATTAAAATAACTTAGAGCAGATGTTCACACTGCTGATGGCTTTCCATCAGTGGTCACTTTAATAGGGACAGGACGTACCAAATAAAGTGAGTGTACGTTTGTGACCATCTGCTGCTGTAGATTTCAAGGGTCAATGTGGTGTACATTCAGAGATGCCCTTCTGCACACCACTATTGTAACATATGCTTACTTGACTTACTGTTGCCTTCCTATCAGCTTGAACCAGTCTGGCTATTCTTCTCTGACCTCTCTCAGTAGCAAGGCATTTTCATCCACAGAACTGCTGCTGACTGGATGTTTTGTTTATTTTTTTTTTGTTTTTGACTTTGTTCTCTGTAAATTCTTGAGAACGTTAGATGTGAAAATCCCAGGAGGTCAGCAGTTTTGAGATACTCAAAGCATTTCATCTGGTACCAACAATCATTACACGTCAAAGTCACTTAGATCACACTTCTTCCCCATTCTGATGTTTGGTTTGAACAACTGAACACCTTGACCATGTCTGCATGTTTTTATGCATTGAGTTGCTGCAACATGATTGACTGATTTCATGTTTGCCTAAATGAGCAGGTGTACAGGTGTACCTAATAAAGTGGTCATTCAGTGCACATAAAGGTTAAAAGTTGTAAGTCCAACAAATTTCATTTCAGAATATTTGAATGAAAATGTTTTGTAGACAATGAAAATACTGTTTTTATTTTCATTTCTGATTTTAAAATGGATTTCAGAAAGAATAAAGGATAATTTGCATTGATTGGCATGAATCCATTTGTTTTCAAATATTTGTGTGCGCTATGTAAGTGTTGTATGACATGTATGACAATTTGAATATGCTTCTTTGCAATCTTTTGGTTAGAAATTCATTCTGGTTGCCAGCACTATCGTGGAAGTTTTGTATCCTACTCGGTCTACTGATCTTAATGATGATAAACTTCGGAAATAGGACTCAGAATGTGAGCACTACAAACCTGCACTTTCAATACTGATGACGTACCACAAACTGCTAACCTTATCTCAAAAGGACAACCTGAAAACATTAATGAAGATTAATTATTCGTTTTCTCTTCTGCTGTTTCCATTCTGTCTTTGTCTAGGCTAACAAATTACTTTTAATTATTATATTTATCTCGTGAAAATGTATCTAATGCTCTTTTTCCAATATAAGCAAAGAAGGCAAAAACAACTTTGTAGGAATTTCTATCCCAACCAATGATCTATGCACTAGCTTTCTGAGAGCCACGTGATTTTTTTTGTAACTGACGTATCCGGTGCATATATGTGGAACAAGTAGATCGAAGCAAATTGTCCACTCATTGTAGGTCATCTACTTCAGTATAGAGGAGAACTGGGTAAATCTATCCCAAAATATCTGATTCGGGTAGCTCAAAGTAACTAGGTAAATGTACTTCATAAAACAGTGGATTCTGGTTAATTGGGACACACTGGGACCGGTACTATTTGGCGCAATTAAGCAACAGCCTCAATTAGCCAAAGTTTCACGGAAATAGTTAAAAAGGTATAAAGAAGACAAACTACTGTTTAACTGAGTAACAAATTGTGTACTTCAATGAAATACAGAACAAATTAGAACATTGCCAATGCTATTGGTAGTTGTCCGTCATTACTGATGACAGAAAATCTGTGCAGGAGAGTTTTTAAAGTGAAAAAGCCATTCCACTGGTATAATTCCACTCTCTTGACCTCGGCAGTCCAAGTCCAGAGGGACGAGTAGATGCCAGAACTGGGTACTTCCCAGGCTGCAGTGGATGACCATGACTTCTTCTGTGGCTCATCAAGCCCTTGGCTGTCCACTCAATGTTACAGAGCTGCCTTCTAGCTGTCAGGTCTCACTGTAGGTCTCATCTGCCCAGTCCACTAGAGCTGGCATCGCATGCTAGGACAGGTGTGTCCCTGCCTCAGTGGAATATGAGACCTGCTGGCTACACCCACCTGGTTAGCCTGCCTGACGAAAGCAGTGTACTGGGCAGTGGCACCTGTTGCACGCACACACCTTGGAGCCACAGGTTAGAGCTGAGTGGGAACCAAAGGTAACATTCAAGATGATTGTCACTATCATTAAGTTCTTCACTGTTCTTAACCTGTGGAGGAAGTGAAATCATTTCATTTTCATTCCTGGTCATTTCTGGCATTTCCAAGTCTGAATTCTTGAAACTGTGTTGAGCAAAACAGCTCTGAACTGTCCCACTACTTAATTCTTGCCATCTCTCAGTGACAAAAAGCACTGCTTTTTGCATAGTAACATATGCAACTGATGCTATTTGAAAACTGTTGGCTCTAAGCACAGCATAGCGTCTAACAACCACATGACGTGTACACGACTGGTGATAGTCAGAAAATGTTTGGAAACAGTCTTCTGCCCCAAGTAGGTACACAGTGTCCAAAATTAAAAAAGGGAATCATGGCTATTTTCTTGATCTGTTTTTGTTCTATAAGAGTTGTCCCAAATAAGCAACTGATGGCCCAATTAATTGGTATTTCATTTGAAGTACTCAGTGTAATAGTTCCACCACAGACACCAGCCTTTACTATTATTCTGAATGGGAGTGCCAATCTATAGCAAATGGTGGGCAGCATTGTGTTTTGGGTGCCACTGACTATTGCTACCATACAATTGACACAAGTTATTTATTATTTATTTTTACAACAGTTGGGTAGATGGAGCTCGTCAGCCTGGGAAGGCAGTCCATCTAAGAGAGGGAAAACTCTGATTTCAAACCTCCGCTGCCTTGCGGCCATACCCACTCATGGGAAAGGCTTCGGGAGTAAACCATGAGGACAAATCCGGAGCTGGAGTCCCTAAGGCAGTCCGACGTTGCCTTCAACCTCGTTCTGGCAACTCCTGCGATAACACTGGTGCCAAGCTGTATCGGCCCTTGCCCTTCCCTTGGGCAACATCGGTGTCATGGAGAGGGGAGACTTGCAGGATGGGCAACTGCCGGTCTTCCATACAACCTTGCCCAGGCTTGCGCCCTGGAGAGGACACTCCAGCGTTGCCTCACCGCGACGGCACAACACGGAAAAGACTTTCCAGGTGCAGATCCATGATCTCCCGAGACTAACAGATGCCACCACAACAGTTGGGAAAACTACACAACAGTTGGGAAAACTGCTTCAGTCTAATTGGACTCTAGGTTCCAGGTGTCAATGATTGGTTCACACTTGAGAATGAACAAAATGTACATGCAGAAATGAGGAGAGATGTACTGTATTCTTGCGAGTCATTTGCTTGCCTAGAATACCTACTTCTTGATTACCTGAATGGTGGAGCATTAACATGCTTTATGGTGGATGTAGTGGTAAAGCACAGAGTTTATGAAGAACAACTGGTCATGAAAATCAAAAGATAACACAAATGCTGGAATTTTGAAATAAAAACAGAAAATGTTGGAAAATCTCAGCAGGTCAGGCAGCATCTGTGGAACTAGAAATTGTTGTCCCTTTGATTTTGTTGTCTTATAAAGCATTTGATGTAGCATTTGATTCTGGTTAAATTATATGAGTGATTAGTTCAATAAAAAGCAGCATTATGGACTTACTAAATGAAAACAAATAGGATTCTCACAGTTGAATATATGGGTTCTGGACAATAAAAGACCATCATCATGCTGGATCCTTTCAATGAGCTGCACAAGTATTGCAAGTTTGAAAACTGTTATTTTGTTCTATAAACTCCGGCACATGAACACTGGAAGCAGGGGTGCCGAAGTCATATTCAGCTAAAAATGGTTCCTTCTCCTTTGACCAGTGAACTCCTTGGATTCCTGTCCAGCCAGTGAGGATTTTGTTCCAGCACCTACAGCATATTCAATTTTATACTGACTAGTTTCTCTATCATGGTATATGGAGGAATTTAAGGTGGGGGGTTATATGGGAGGCAGGGTTTGAGGGTTGGCACAACATTGTGGGCCGAAGGGCTTGTACTGTGCTGTACTATTCTATGTTCTATGTTCTATCGTACTGCCTTATGGCATTTTAACAGGTTTTAGATTAGATTAGATTAGATTCAACTTTATTGTCACTGTGCCGAGTACAGATACAAAGCCAATGAAATGCATTTAGCATCTGACCAGAAATGCGAAGAATAGTGTTATTTACAAAATAACTGTGAATAAAAAAGTGCTACAGCACACAAATATAGAAGTACTGAGACAGTACAATATGGATGTAATACTGCTTAGTGCTGTGATGTGAGGTTCAGCAGGGTCACAGCCTCAGGGAAGAAGCTCTTCCTGTGCCTGCTGATGCGGGAGCGGAGGCTTCTGTAGTGCCTACCGGATATTGAGTTCTGTTTTAGCCTTCATGTTTTGCTCAATACAGTTGTATATGAGTATTCATCATTTATGCAGCCAGTGGCTTGAATAAGTAATAATTATTGCTCTGATTCTTTGCTGCATGGTGCTGTTTATGATTATTGTACCTACACCACCTTCTTCTGTATGATTTGGCGGCACTGATGGACTCGTTGTCAGATACTAGCTGTCCTCCATCTGAAAGATTTAACAGCGCTGCACTAAATTGGTCACTCAGTCCAATATTTTGAGTCTACTTCCTATATCAAGGAATATTCTTTAAGTTGATTATATCACATTTACAATGGGACAGTCCTTGTTAGTGATACCTACAGTCATAAAAGGTAATAAAAAACTCAAAGCATTTGACCTCACTTTTGTCTGTTGGGACAATTGTAGAAATCCTCATCAGTAGAAACATGGAAAAACCATTCAAATAAGTCAATAGCATATGTCAAATCAATAGACTGAAAACCCTCTCATGTTGTCAGTGACCTTGTTGTCATAGCCAATTATATAGGACCTAATGAGAAGTGTTGCATCTGGGGGTGGTGGAAGAAATAATTTTGGCGACATGAAACAGTTAGTGGTGACTGATAGAATTGAACAGTATTCTCATTAGAAGTTGTGAGAAACACTGAAGGCTTTTGTTGCATCAGGGATTAAATGTTTTAGTTATAGCTACACAGAGATCTCAGTGCAGTCAGGCAAACAAATTAGCTACAAGTCCTGAGGGAATGTGGGTGCCATTAACAGATATGCTGCCTCACAGGAGCTTAAATTAACAGATCAAGTCATATTACAGGGAAACATCATGGTAGAGTATTAGGAGCCGGTTGAAAGTAGAGATGGAAACACATTGCTCTTTTCACTGACAGTTATAGAAACTACTTAATTAGGTTTTGAATACTAAAGACAGCATCCAATTTTGCCCCTCACTTTTCTAAAACTATTTGACACTTCAGCCTCTCTAAGCTTTTCTCTTTGTAGGCTGCTTACATGTGATACCTTGTTAACTTCAGTGACCGCTTATAAAATATCATTCTGTACTCCCAGTTGTGTATTCCTTAAGATGCAGGTGTTAATGGATACAATTCAGAATGAGTTCATTAAATAAACAATAGTGCTTATATCAGAATCAGCTTTATTATCACTCTCATCTCTGATGTGAAATTTGTTGTTTTGCAGTAATGGTACAGGGCAAAGACATAACATTTAAATGAAGCACAAATTGGGCCGGCTAGTGGCACAATGACATTAGCGCTGGACCTGGGAGCGGAGGTTCCCAGGTTCGAAACCAGTTGGGTCCGCTCCTGAGTACACTTTCCATTCGTGCCGGGTTGAGTGTTGAGATCACAACTTGACCTCGTAAAATAAAGGGAAAATGCTGCAAAAATGTCTGTGTGGGGAGTGGCGCGCCACACAGTCTCTCTCTCGTTCCGCGCCTTGTAAAAAAGCCATGAAAAAGACATCATCACGGACACACATGCAGACGCACACGCACAGGCTCGCACGCATGCAGGCACGTGCCAAAAAAAATAAAGAAAGAAAGAAAGCACAAATTGATTGAGTTGGGATATTTTGTTCAGTTCTGGTCACCTCATTATAGAAAGGATGTAGAAGCTTTTAAAAAAGGGTGCAGATGAGATTTACCAGGATGCTGCCTGGACTGAAAAACATGTCTTATGAGGATAGATTGAACAAGTTCTGGCTTTTCTCTTTGAAGTGAAGGAGGGTGACCAGTGATAGAGTTGTACAAGATGATGGGAGGCACATATTGAGTGGATAGTCAGAGAGATTTTCCCAGGGCAGATACAAGGGAATATATTTTTAAGGTGATTGAAGAAAAGTATAGGGGGATGTCATGGGTAAACTTTTACACAGAGAGTGGTGGGTACGTGCAATGCACTGCCAGGGGCGATGGTAGAGGTTGATAGATATATCAGGGATAGTTAGTAGATTCTTAGACAGGAACATGGATGACAGAAAAAAAGGAGGTCTATATGGGAGGGAAGGGTTAGATGTAGCTTAGAGTAGGTAAAAGGTTGACACAACATTGTGGGCCGAAGGGCCTGTACTGTGCTGTAATGGTCTATGTTCTGTCACAGAGTGAGGAAATAGGAATCTGTTTTTCTGATATAAGTAATGGGAAAAAGAATGGGGTTATTTTCTTGCATTTAAACGAAGTAAATTCTTCAATTCCAACAACATCTTAGTAAATCTCTTCTGCGCTCTCCAGCACAAGCACATCATTATAAGCAAGTACAAACACATGAGATTCTGCAGATGCTGGCGATGCAGCACAGTGCACACACAAAATGCTGGAGGAACTCAGCAGGTCAGGCAGCATCTTTGGAGAGGATAACAGGGTCAATGCTTTGGGTTGAGACCTTCATATTCTGCCTGCGTGGCCTCCATCCTGACGGTGTGAACATCGATTTCTCTAACTCCCAGTGTTTTTACCCCACTCCCCCTTGTCTCTTCCATTCTCCTCTTACCCCGTCTCTTCTCTTCACCTGCCTAGCCCCTCACTTTGGTGCCCTTCGCACTTCCTTTCTTTCTGTGGTGCCGCATATCATAGTCTTTCTTCTTCAGCCTCAAGGACCTTTTCCACCTCTCACTGCATCCTCCCTCCCCAACTCACCTACCTTCCCTCTCACCTGATTTCACCTATCACCTTACAGCTTGTACTCCTCCCCTTCCCCCCACCCCACCTCACTATTCTGTCTTCGCGCCCCCCCCACTTCTTTTCCAATCCTGATAAAACATTGACTCTTATTCTTTTCCGTAGATGCTGCCTGACCTGCTGAATTCCTCCAGCATCTTGTGCCTGTGCAAAGTACAACCTTCCACATTGTCCACAACATCACCAACTTTCCCGTCATCTAAAAACTTAGCATTAAAACTCTCACATTCACATTATTATTAATATGCAGTATATCACAAAAAACCAAGGATCTCAGAACTGGTGGTCATGGTACACATACTGGTTACGGACATCCAGCGCTTCTAATTCTTCCTTCGACTTGTATTGTCAAGTCAGTTGTGGATCAATTTAGCCAACTTGCTGTAAGCCCCACGTCCCTTAACCATTACATAGTACATTGGGGCCAGTGCTTCATACTAATACTAGTCTTACAGTCGCGACACTTCATTTGATCATCTTTTGTGTTTCTGGCAAATTCCCATTTACATTCTATATTTTATCTGCTATTTTATCTTTCCCAGGAGATTATACAATAGTAAATGGGGAGAAATAATAAGAATTGTGATATTTAAATGATTTAGAACAGGACTGAAAAATTAGCTGCACTTTCTTTCACTCAATGCCTTTTCATATTTTCATATAAATGATTGAGTGTGTGTTGTAAGCCAACGTCAAGTTTTGTTTTTATCACCAAGCTTAAGAATTTTCTCACCCACAGGCTATGCGAATTTTCTCGAATACCATTTTTATTACAGGGCTGGGTCAGTGCCCTGAAATTAGTCATACCACTATGATTTCTAGTTTGGTTTTAATGACTTCTAGATCCAATATCCTTAAACAGTTTCACCTTAGTTTCTCTGACCTTATGGAAAAGACTGTTTCTAGCATCACTTTTTAGTTCTGACTAAATATCCTTAATCTGAAGCATAAATCATTTTTCTTGTTCAGCAGGTGCTCAGAAATTCCAATTGTTTTGTTTCTATTTCTTGCCTGTATCTGGCGGGTTACTGACAACCTTTGCTGACCAGCTGGCTGGCATGTTCAAGACATCTTCAACCTCGAACAGTTGTAGCCTGAAGCTTCCACCTGCTTCAAAAGGATAGAAATCATACGGGTGTCCAAGAAGAGTAAGGAGAGCTGCTTCTATGACTATTGACTGGTAGCACTCATCTGCTGTAACAAAGTGCTTTGAGAAGTTGGTTATGGATAGAATTAACTCCAGCTTGTGTCATTCACCCACCACCAGAACAGATCTACAGCAGGTGCAATCTCATTGGCTCACCGCTCTCCTCTGGAATACCTAGATGATCCCAAAACATATGTCAGGCTGCTCTGGAATACCTAGATGATAGCAAAACATATGTCAGGCTGCTGTTTAACCATTACAGGCCAGCATTCAAAACAATCATCCCCTCAAGATTAATCATGTATCTAAACCTGAGTTTCTGTACCTCCCTCTGCAAATGGATCCTCAACATCCTCATCGGGAGAAGTAGTCAGTACAAAATAGTGATAAGATCTCCTCATTGACACCCAAAAAGGGTGTTCCCCAAGAATATGCACTGAGTTCATTATTCTATTCTCTCTCTACACTTAACTGTGTGGATAAGCATAGATCATATGCCATTGCCCCATTCCCCATTACATATATCAGATAAACTGATTTCTATTTCCTCACCCTGTGACAGATCATAGAACATAGACCATTATAGCACAGTACAGGCCTTTTGGCCCACAATGTTGTGCCAACCTTTTACGTATTCTTTTACCATCCCTCCCACATGGACCTCCTTTTCTTCTATCATCCATGTTCCTAACTAAGAATCTATTAAATATTCCTAATATATCTATCAACCTCTACCATTACCCCTAGCAGTGCACTGCAACACACCCACTACTCTCTGTGTGAAAGGTTTACCTCTGACATCCCCCTATACATTTCTTCAATCACTTTAAAATTATATTCCCTTGTATTAGCTATTTCCATCCTGGGAAAATCTCTCTGGCCATCCACTCAATATATGCCTCCTATCATCTTGCACAACTCTATCAAGTCAGTGCTCATCCTCCTTCACTCCAAAGGGAAAAGCCATAACTCACTCAACCTATCCTCATAGGATGTTCTCCACTCCAGACTGCATCTTGGTAAATATCCTCTGCACCCTCTCTAAAGCTTCCGTATCCTTTCTGTAATGAGGTGACCAGAACCGAACAAAATATTCCAATCCAATCAGCTTGTGCTGCAACTTTGAGGAATCAATGGATGTGGACCCCAAGATCCTTTTGTTCCTCCACACTGCTAAGAATCCCACCATTAACCCTGTTCAAATGCAACTTTCGAAAGAGAGTCACTTCACACTTCTCCACATTGAACTCTATCTGCCACCTCTCAACCTTGCTCTGTATCCTATCATAGTCATAGTCATACTTTATTAATCCCGGGGGAAATTGGTTTTCATTACAGTTGCACCATAAATAATAAATAGTAATAGAACCATAAATAGTTAAATAGTAATATGTAAATTATGCCTGTAAATTATGAAGTAAGTCCAGGACCAGCCTATTGGCTCAGGGTGTCTGACCCTCCAAGGGAGGAGTTGTAAAGTTTGATGGCCACAGGCAGAAATGACTACTTATGACACTCTGTGCTGCACCTCGGTGGAATGAGTCTCTGGCTACTCCTGTGCCCACCCAGTACATTATGTAGTGGATGGGAGACGTTGACCAAAATGGCATGCAACTTAGACAGCATCCTCTTTTCAGACATCACCGTGAGAGAGTCCAGTTCCATTCCCACAACATCACTGGCCTTACGAATGAGTTTGTTGATTCTGTTGATGTCTGCTACCCTCAGCCTGCTGCCCCAGCACACAACAGCAAACATGATAGCACTGGCCACCACAGACTCGTAAAACATCCTCAGCATCATCCGGCAGATGTTAAAGGACCTCAGTCTCCTCAGGAAATAGAGACGGCTCTGACCCTTCTTGAAGACAGCTTCAGTGTTCTTTGACCAGTCCAGTTTATTGTCAATTCTTATCCCCAGGTATTTGTAATCCTCCACCATGTCTGCACTGTCCATCAATGTCCTGTTGTAATCCTCAATAACCATCTACACTATCCAGAACACTACTAACCTGTGTGTCATCCAGATGTTGTGACTAGTTACCAGAGAGACATTAAAACTGGTATTATAGAAGTTTTATTCATTGAAACAAATAGGCATCCTTCTGGAGATTCTCTAGGTAGAGTCTAACAGATCCAAAAATACATCACATTTTTATATCCTTAAGAACAAAGGTGAAAGTAGGTGATTCAATACAATCTGAATAGTTACAATAACATCATTTACTTCAATACTTTCAGTTCGCAAGTAGTTCCTTTGAGGTACATATTTACAGAGGAAGCAAATTTTAATTTATAAGACACCTCTGATAGTTCAAATACCTTTGCTGTGAACAAACTAATCCTCACAGATATTCTCAACATTTCTGAGGACAGAGAGCCTGATGCCCAAGATTAGTGCTGTGAAAGCTAACTCTCTGAGTACGTAACCTCCCGATTATTGATACATCAGCTAAGTAATAGTATTAGTCTGGTCTGCAAGCTTTCTTGAACTTGTTTACAGTGGCATAAATTAAATAAACCCATAGATGCCTGCTTTGGTGTAAACCAATTAACACATCCCTTATTCTTAATGTTTGGCTGATGTACATATTTACATCTCATGGTCACCATTTTGCAAATCATATGCCTCAGTCAGTGGGCCAGCCTATACTCCACAAACACTACTGTTTATTTGCAAAGGTGTGCTTTTAACTTCAATTTACTGCTTGCAATTTGCAGTTTCCATTAAAAACTGAACATTGGTTCTAGTTCTTGCTTGAATTAATATTTGCTATATTCACATAACTCCAGAATATTCCCTAACACACAAACTTACCCTTCCACTTCCTCATCTAAATCATTCACAAAAATCACAAAGGGCAGGGGTCCCAGAGCAGATCTCTGCAGAACACCACCGGTCACCAACCTCCAACCAAGATATGCTCCATCTGCCATCTATGGGCTAGCCAATTCTGAATCAATCCATAGTAAGGATGTGATTGACTGGAGTGAGTTCATAAGAGATTCACTATGCTGTTGTCCAGATTGGAGGACTTTAGTTATGGAGAAAGATACAAAATGCTGGATTTGTTTTCCCTGGACTAAAGGAAATTGAAGGTGACCTGACGGAGGTATACAACGTGAGAAGAGGCATAAATAGAGCAGACAGTCAGAATCTTTTCCCCATGGTTCAGGTACCAAAAGCAAACAGAAGTAAGTTTAAAGTGAGAGGAAAGGGTATTAAGGAGGATTTGAGGAAATGGAACATTTCTTTCAATAGGGTGACTGATAGCTAGAACTCACTGCCAGAGGAGGTGGTGGAGTTAGATATAATCACTGCAGTTTAGAGACGTTCAGACAGGAACTTGAATGGGAATGGTACAGAAGGATGAAGGCCTAGTACAAGTAGATGGGCAAGAAGTTCAGTACAGATATGGTGAGCTGCATGGTTGCATAATTCTTTGCCCCTATGCTGCTCTGTCACATATACACACAGTTCTCCTGCTGAGCAAGATTTGCTTTTCAGCAGCACTTCATCGCAATCTTGACGTAAATCCAAACCGTTCATGCTTAGAGAAGGACTCAAGCACTGGACCAAATACTTATTGCCACTTGTTAAGTGAAAACCATAGTCAAATGCATTCTGGCATCTTATAGGGAATGAAGTAACATGTGATTTTCAATGCTTTGCATTTAGTTTCTGTCTAAAATACCTCATTAGATGGTGGTGATTGAATGCTCCCTATATAACTGTTGAAAACCTTAGTTGAATCTGTGCTAATGGTATTCTCTATGCTGGAAAAGAAAGGCGCCCAGCTTTACACTACACTCTGCAGGAAGTTGATCCTTGCCTCTTCTCTACTCTTTGACAAAGCATTAGTCTTTCTAACAACCTGCCAATGCACCAAGAAACGTACATACCCATCAGTCTCTCTTCTCAGTTCTCCCTTTGAAGTCATCACTGCGGCAGAAGGCATGTTGGACTTTGCCCTCTGGTGAACTGAGACCTTGTGTTACCCTTACCTCTTGTCCTAGGTAGAATAGTACAAAGGAGCATATAAAGATTAGCTTCTGATTGATGGAGATTATTGGTGGGAGAGTAATGAAGATAAGATCTATTCTCTAGCTGTGCCTGTTGGTACAGTTGGTAGAGTGCAGCAGCTGAAAATGCATTCGCCGACCTTAGTTGTACACATGAACTCACTGATATTCTTGCAGCAATGCAATCAGATCTTAAGGGTTACCATCATAGAATTATAATGATGTGGAAGACCATTCAGTCCATCATGCATGGTGTTTGTATTTACTCCTATATTCAAGTGTGTTTCAAAACCCTTTGATCCCTTGCCGAAATAAGGTTTTATTCCTCTCAATGACCTTCAGTAATCCTTGGAGTGTGCAGCCAGGTAATCATAGACTAGGTGCCATAATTGATTATCTTTCAAATTGCTTTCCAGAGCCTGCTGCATTCACACTGTACCTCTTGTTTGAGAGGTGGTGGGTGGTTTTGAATTATGCAGGGCTATTTCAACTGGCACAAGGCACAAGCAAGATTCACCTCTTGGTGAGGCCAGTGGTAATATTGGCTCCACACTGAATTCATTATAATCAGCAAAGAGCAAGATCTTAGGTGAAAAGCAAGTCAACTGGAAAACTGAAAAAAAACAGGAAATATTGAAAAACTCAGCAGGCGGGCAATATCAGTGGGAAAAGGAATATAGTTAACAATTGAGGGTAATGACTTTTCACCTTTCCACTGATACAGTAACTCCGTTAACAATGCTCTCTAATCTACTGAGCATTTCCATTAGTTTCTGTTTTATTAGCAAGACTTAATTAATCATTGTTCACGTATTCAGGAGTTACAAATTCAAATCTAATAGATGCTATTATTTTTTAGATCTGAAATCATTTTAGTTGTTTATATTTTATTAGTCCTGAAGGGAAATGAGTTGTGATCCAATGGATTGTTTAATTGAAATTGTTTCTATCATCGCATCTGACGACATTTGTGATTTTAATACTTTAACAGGTTCAGGCATGTATGATGATGAATAAATTACATGTGAAAATTTTATTTTCTTTTTGTCGAGTTCATCAGCAAATATTTTACTGATAAAATGTCAAGAGAATGTAGAAATGCTCTAGATCAAGGAACAAAATTGTTTTGGAAATTTGATTTGTCCCCCAAAACTAAATATTGAAAACCATTATCAATTAATACTCCTTCTTCATCATGTAATATTATATAACTTTTGCACAATTCAAATAACGTAACTATATTTGATCCCTTACTCATAAATATTTATGGATTAATTAAATATTCAACATTTGCATAAAAGCAAACAACTCAGTGGATATTTTTGACTTTAACTTAACTAGAGGAGATCGTAAAATTTTGTGAGCTACAGGAAAACATGAACAACGTGTAGTCAAAGAGATCATCTCCATTTGTTAAATTGCATAGTGGAATAAATTATTGAGCTGTGTGGTTCAATTGTGTTCTCCTGTGCTGCCTGTGTGGAATTTGCATAATCATTCTGTCACTACATGAGTTTCCTCAGGTGCTTCCGTTTCCTCCAGGTACGTCTCAAATACATAAAGATTGGTAGCTTAACTGGGCACTGTAGTTGACCTTAGTGTAGCTGTGTGGTGGGAATCTAAGGAAAACAAGCCTGGAATTAGTGTAAAAGGATAACTGGTCATCAGCTCGTTTCCATTCTGTATGAGTCTACAGATACAATATTCTATCGTTCTGAGGAGCCTAATTCTGATGTTAAATTTCTAGATATGTGGAAGAAAGAAATTTCCACTCATCATCAACTATGATAACTTGGAACATTCTGCAAGCAGATTCCAACTGCTCATCAAAATTAATTTGTTAAAGAAGAGTTGCTGCCTCATAATATGATCTAAGCAATTTTATTTATGCAAATTATTGTTTACTAGAACATAAATTTGGTTATACTACTTCATGAAAAGCATATAGAAGATGCAAACGCTCATAGGAAACGGATTCAATTTAGTGAAAAAATAATGAAATGAAGATATTCATGATAAATAAAACCATGCCCATCGTAGTTTGTATTGAGAAACAAACTGATGAAAGAACTGCTGGGTTAAGCGACATTTGTGTGGCAAAGGGATGATCAGTGTTTTAGGCCAAGACATTGCTTCGGGTCTAAAAGTGTAGGGGAAAGCCAGTTGGTGATAGGCGGAACCAGATGAGAAGGTTAGTGTGTGAGTGTGTGTGTGTGTGTGTGTGTGTGTGTGTGTGTGTGTGTGTGTTTAGTGGGGGGGGGTGTGGAATGTGGAGCGATGGAGCCATATTGGGCAAGGGGAGTGTTAAGCCAGTTGCTGATAAGATAATAGTCGAAAAAGGTGAGAAAAGAACAAAAGCAAAAGGAGAAAGATGGAGCTGGGTGAGCAGTGAAATAGGAAGGGCAGAGAAAGAGACTGGCAGGTGACACGTGGAACCAGATAAGGGGTATTGGGCAAATGGAACCATGTAGATGCTGATCAGGCTAGGTAATGAAAGGACAGGGGAAATGGATAGAATTCACTGTGCAAAGAACTTTCCTCCAACATCTCCTCCCCTTCACTTTACTTTTCCTCCAATCATCTTTAAATTCTGTCTTTTTTTTGTATTAGCCATTCTGCCTTGGAAGAAGTCTCAAGTCTGTCCATTTAATCTATGTCTCTTATCATCTTGCACACCTCTATCAAATCACCTCTCATACTCCTTCACTGCAAAGAGAAAAACCCTAGCTTGCTCAGCCTATCTTCATAAGACATACCCTCTAGTCCATTTCGTACATCTGGTACATCTTCTCTGAACATTTGTTAAAGCCTCCAGTGGCGAGCAGAACTGAACACAAGAGTGATCTAACCAGGGTTTTATGGAGATGCAATATTATCATATTCCACATCTCACAACAGGTCAAATACTTGCTGTATCTTTATTAATACTTGTTAAGTGTTGCATCATACTTTGTCATTCTGTTGCATTCTTACTTAAGGGAACAGATATGGGTATCGTTACCCACACATTGTGAATTATGATTTACAATGCTCAGTGTAGAGTACTATAAAGTATGGTGAAAGATCTTGGTCAATCAGCTCATTCACAAATGTATAGTACTGCTTTCTTTGCTATTCAAGCCCCTCAAGTGGTTTAATTCATTCTTGCTGTATTCATAGCCCAAGATTAATGGAAATTTTAATAAATTTCCTATCATATTAAATGTTGCATCTGTATTTATATTCCTGAGAGATTAATACAACCAGCCATTAACGACACTTCGAGGGGTAATCCCACAGAGAAAGGTGATGTTCAGGTGGAAGAAAACACTGACAGCCGAGAGCAGTAAGAGTAAGGAATGAATTCCTGAGTTTGTGATTGAACGAAGGGAAAGTTTCTTTACACTCAAAGGCGCAATCCATTAAACTAATGCTTCTGAAAGGAGCCCTTTAACCTAAGTATTATTGTTTCACACTAATCATTAGAGTTCCAGATTTTGCAGGAAATATATCTTCATTCAAGATCTAGAAAAAGTATTCAACTCCATGCACTGTAACAGGTGTACACTGCAACATTTTTCACAAGGTTACAGTGTTGTAGCAGATTATCCCTACATTTTATAAACTGTGTATTCCACTGAAAATTCACGTCATTCTTATACATCATTATTCAGACTGCCAAAGGGGAAACTAAAACAAGCCTTAGGCAAATTTTAAACACAAGCAATTTGGAAGATGCTAGAAATCTTGAGCAACACACACAAAGTGCAGAAGGAACTCAACAAGTCAGGCGCCATCAAAGAACGGGAATAAACAGTCAACATTTCAGATTGAAATCCTTAATCAGTCAAATTTTCACTCTCTTTACCTGATCCAACAAAGATTTATTATTAAAATCAATGTCAATTTATGTATCTATTGTGGCTTCTCTTGCATTTATAATTTAATTATGTCTACAAGTAAGAAAAAAAGACAAAGTCATCGAAAATAAAAATTAGAAAATGAGGGAATACTCAGCAAGCCAGGTAGTAGAAATGGGAAGGAAACAGAGTTAACATTGCAGATTGATGAACTGATGAACAAGTCTTTGATCTGAAACATTCTTTTTCTCTCTCTACAGATGCTGCCCGATCCGCTGGGTACATACATTTAGGTTTGCCAGAGTATGTAGATTCTTCATCAGCTTTTATTTCAATATTCTACTACCTGCCTTTTTATGTCAATAATATGAATTTCCCTTTACTATTTTTAAAACAACAGATTATTTAAGCAGCTAGTTATGACTGATTAATGCTTTCTATTGTTCTTGTACTGTTCAGTTTTATACTACAGTTCTGCCTTCTATAATGCAATACAGTTTTCAAGTCAAATAGCATCATTTCATAAAGAAATAAATTTTGCCAACCCCATTTATACTTTCATGCACATTTTGAAAAGTGACCATTTCTTGATATTATATTCTAATTTGTTAGCTTTAAATGCAGTATGAAGTATCATTGCTTTCCCAAAAAATAAACTATAGAAGAAAGAACTGATATGATATGTTCATTATGTGATAAGTTTAACATTAAATTTCAAAAGGAAAATAGGTTTAATTTTATTTTCCATCTAACAGAATTCATTTTCTTTTTGCCCTGGCTTCATTGAGTCTTAATTCCACACCTGGTTGAAAGCTGCAGTGATAGTGGAAAATTGCAATGGGTCCAAAGTTGATTGGACACTCCCTCTAATAATTGGTTAAATTGGTGGTTTGTCAGCAGGCAATCATCGTCAGTTAGTGATATCAGCATGCAGTAGAACAGAAACTATTAACCCTCTGCTTCAAAACATAGGCTGCAGAAGCACAAAATGCGTGCAAAAATATACTATTCTAAAATGTGTACATTAGCTTTCCAGCAATCAAAGTGGAAATACTGTGCTTAGAGTCATGCATTTTAGAAACTCTGCATTTAAAGATCTATTTAATCACAGAAGTAATATCAGTGTTCAAACTCTAAGGCATGCTGTTGACCTCAGCTGTAATCAATATTACTGTCAGTATTAAATTTACATTGAAATCCTCAGAGTTAAAATTTACAGTCCTACTTAATAAAATAGAATGCAGATTATATTACCTGTCAGTGACAGTTCAAAGTTGCTCATCCTTGTGCTTTGAAATGGACCTCAGAATTTTTCCTGATCCTGCGGCAGCTGTGTCCTACAACTACAATAACATGCTCCAAAATCCCAACAGACCGTGTAACTTCCTACCTATCAATAAGAAAGCAAATACCATTGGACCACATGACATGATTTTTCATCTATAGCTTCGAGGGATCTGCGTCACTGAGCAGAAAGCAACAAAGATACTCCAATGGTTAATGTTGTAAGTCCCTCATTGTATTTAGCAACATTTTTAATTAGTGGAGAAAGAGGACATATGTTCTTTAAAAGAGCTGGTTCTCACTCCACTCAAGTGTGCTTAACACCAAATTAGTAGAGAGAAAAATAACCTTAATATATCTGTAACATTCCATTCATTATTTAATGGGGAATTCCTTAAAGACCATAAGATATAGGAGCAGAATTAAGCCATATGGCCCATTGAATATGCTCCATCATTCCTTCATGGCCGATTAATTATCCCTCTTAACCCCATTCTCCTACCTTCATCCCGTCACCTTTGACGTGCTGACTAATCAGGAAACTCTGCTTAATCAACCTCCGCTTAATAATACCCAATGACTTGGCCTCAACAGCCATATATGCTAACCATTTCCACAGATTCACCACCTTCTGGTTAAAGAAATTCAGCCTCATCTCTGTTCTAAGTCTACATCCCTCTGCTCTGAGGCTGTGCCCTCTGGTCTTAGATTCTCCCGCTACAGAAAACATCCTCTCCACATCCAATCTGTCTAGGCTTTTCAATATTCCATACGTTTCATGAGATTCCCCCTCATTCTACTAAACCCCAGTGAGTACAGGCCCAGAGCCATCAAACAGTCCTCACATGTTAACCCTTTCATTCCCAAAATCATTCTCTTAAACATCCTCTGGACTTCTCCAATGCCAGCACATCTTTTCTTAGATAAGAGAACCAAAACTCCTCAAAATGTTCTGAGTGTGCTCTGTCCAATACCTTGTAAAGCCTTTACACCTTTGCTTTTGAATTCTAGTCCTCTTGAAATAAATGCTAACATTGCATTTGCCTTCTTTACCACCAACTCAACTTGCAAATTAATCTTTAGGGAATCCAGCATAAGGGCTCCCATGTCCCTATGCACAACTAATATTTGAAATTTCTCCTCATATAGAAAATAGTCTATGCTTTTCTTCCTTCTACCAAAGTGCATGACCATATGCTTCCTGACATTGTACTCCATCTGCCACTTCTCTGCCCATTCTCTCATTTTGTCTAAGCCCTTCTGCAGAATCATTACTTCCACAACACTACCTGCCCTCCCCCTATTTTTGTATTGTCCTCAAATCTGGCCACAAAATCATTAATTCCATCCTCCAAATCATTGACATAGAGTATAATATGAAAAGAAATGGTTCTAGCACTGACCACTGCAGAAAACCACCAGTTGCTGGCATCCATCCAGAAAAGGCCCCAGTTATTCCCACTCTTTGCCTCCTGCCAGTCAGCGAATCTTTTCTTGCTAGTATCTTTCCTGTATTACCATGGGCTCTTATCTTGCTAAGCAGCTTCGTGTGTGGCACCTTGTCAAAGGCCTTCTGAAAATCCAAGTAAGCAACATCCACTGACTCTCCTTTGTCTATCCATACTGTTACTTCCTCAGTGAAGTTCAACAGATTTGACAAGATTTCCCTGAAAGACAACCATGTTGACTTCATCCAATTTTATCTTGTGCCTCCAAATGGCCCAAAAATCTCATCTTTAATAATGAATTCCAACATCTTGCCAACCATTGAAGTCAGGTTAACTGGCATATAATTTCCTTTCTTCTGCCTCCCTCCCTTCTTAAAGAGTGGAGTGACACTTGCAATTTTCCAGTCTTCCTAAACCATTCCAAAATCTAGATATTCTTAAAAAATCATTACTAATGCCTTCACAATCTTTTCAGCTACCTCTCTCAGAACCCTGGAGTGTTGTTCATCTGGTTCAGGTGACTTATCTGCCTTCAGATATTTAAGCTTCCTAAGCACCTTCTACTTAATAATAGCAACTAGACTCTCTTCTGCCCCTGACACTCTGGAATTTCTGGAATACTGCTGGTGTCTTCCACAGTGACGACTGAAATCCTTATTACATTCATCTTTTGTCCCTCAATGATCCTGAGATTGCAGTCTCTGAGGCAAGCAGCCTTCAGGAAGGTGAACTAACAGAAATTATCTGGCCCAGACGGTGTCTGTCAGTCAGTCAGACAGTCAGTGGGTGCCGTCCCGAATCCGGGGTTGGCGGCTATGCACCTCCGTCTTCTTTGATCTTGCGTTCTTTTTCTGGCCTGAGCATAACTCAACCCAGTCCATTGCCTTACATTATCATACCAAGTGGTTCACTGCCTTCCTCTTTCCCTCTTTCCTTCCATCATCCCTTCCAATAACAATTTCTGCAGTCCTCTTAACAAGTGCCCGGCATATTCCAGCTTCCTTTTCTGCACATTCTTCAGCAACTCCTTTTCTCTCCTCACTCTCTTCAACACTTCCATATTACTGACCTTCATCACCCATCTAATTTTCTGCATTCTCCTTAAACACCACATTGTTGTTGTTGCACTTCCTTGCATAAGGTCCACGATTCAACTCCATACAACAGACTGCTCCAGATGTAGCATTTCCAAATTCTACAACGCAGCCCAAAGTCCAAACTCTTGCCACACAGCACACCACTCAGGCTCCAGAATGTTGATCTTGTAATCTCAATTCTTCATCTAATTTCTGTATCACATTTCCCATCCTCTGTGACCACCTGTCCCAAGTACACAAACTTCTTGACTTGCTCTATGCCTACGCCGTTAATTTAGATACTGATTTTGGGGACTTCTTTCTTCCGTGATACTACCATCATCTTCGTCTTTGCAGCATTTATTTTCATTCCAAATCATTCACCATCAGCATTTTATCTTATCTACTATTCTGAGTAACTCGGCCTCAGTCTCGGCTAACAACACTGAATCATCTGCATACCTCAAGTTGTTCACCATCACTCCACCAATTTGGACACCAGTTTCATTGTTCAACACCCTGAAGGTTACCTCTGAGTAAATGTTAAATAATAAAGGGGAGATAATGTAGCCCTGCCGAACCCCTTTATGGATCTCAGCTTCCGGTGAATTCCCACCACTAGTTCTTATTACTGCCTCTGATGCCAGTACAGTCAGTCGAACATCTTTCCCATCCAGCTCCAATGAGTTTAGGCAATTGACCAGCTGTTCATGATTGACTCAGTCAAAAGCTTTTTCGTAATCCAGGAAGCAAATGTAAATGTCTTTTTTTTCTAGACCTCGTTCCACAATCACTCGCGAATTGAAAATCCCTTCACGGGTACCCTTACTCGATATAAATCCACTCTGACACTTATTAATTTCATTAAGGACTGTCCTTTTTATTCTGCTTAGAAGTATTACTAACAAGATCTTGGAGGCATGACTTATAAGACCTGCAGTTCTAAAGTCTGAGCATTTCGTGCTCTTACTTTTCTTTGGGATCATGACAAGCTCTGACACCACAAAATCTGCTGGCCACTTTCCTGTTGAGTAGATTGTATTGCAAAGCCTCGCGATCTCCTCAACCTCTGAGTCACCAAGACATTTCAACATTTCGACTGTATTACCATCTGCACCACAAGTTTTACCAGTTTTTAACTTTCCAATGGCTGCTCTTACTTCCACTACCAAAATTTCCAGACCTTCCATGTTCTTCTCACTCACTTGATCATTTCTCACATTGTCGTACAATTCCCTAATGTATTCCATCCATCTACTTTCCACCTTGTCTTTTTTAAAGAGTATGTTCCCGTCCTTGCCTTGAATAATGCCAGTCCTTGATTGTTTCTTGTTCCTGTTGGTCATCTCTGCAATCTCCCTGTGCATGTCCCTTGAATGATGCAACATGTCCATGGTCTCTATTTTTTCACACTGTTTGATAAACCATTGTTCTTTAGCTTTTGCACATTCTGCTCTTATTTGTTGGTCCAATTCCTTGTACCTAGATGTGTCCTTCTTGTGCTTGTTCTCTCTTCCATGAGCTTCAGAACATGATCTGTCCTCCAGGCTTGTTTAGCTACACTCCTTCTTTTGGGGAGACATTCTTCAGCTGCAATTTGCATACAGTCCTTCAGGTTTGACCACATGTTATCTGGTGTCTGCTCCATGTCTTCTACTCTCAGTCCTTTAAACCTATTTTGTACCGCTGCAGAAAATCTTTCACTATACTCGCTCTTCTTCAGTAAGTCCACATCCAGCCTGGTTTTCTTGGTTGCAGCCTTAATCTTTGTCTTTAGTGCAATCTTCACCCTAACAACCACTGGGTTGTGATCCGAACCTATATTCGCACCTGGATAAGTCTTGGCCATCCTAATACTTCTCCTGAAGCGTTTCCTCTCTGCAATATAGTCAATTTGTCTCCTTCCAGTATCCCCAGGCTTCTTCCAAGTGTATAATTTTCTTTTGGGTAATTTGAACCATGTGTTTGCTACCATCAGCTCATACTGTTCATAAAATTGTATAAATCTCCGCCCTCTTTCATTTCTCACATCTAAGCCATACTGACTAATGATATCCTTGTATCTCACATTGCCTACTCTAGCATTCAGATCTCCCATAACGAAAAGTACATCGGAGCTCTTTGCATTTTTTAAAGCAGATTCTACGTCCTCATAAAACTGTTCCGCCTCTTCATCCTCATGCTCACCTGTTGGTGCATACACTTGGACTATCCTAACATCGAAAGGCTTTCCTTTTAATTTTACCATTATGACTCTATCAGATATGGGCCAAAACCCATCCATTGCATTGTAGGTTTTCTTCTTCATAATAATTCCAATGCCATTGGCATGGCTCTTTCCTCCAGAGTATATCATCGTAAAATCATTCTTGTCAACCGTTCCAGCCTCTGTCCAATGGACTTTGCTGACTCCCATAATATCCAGCTTCATTCGAGATATCTCCGCTTGATACATTGTTCGAACATTCCATGTCCTTTTCCGTAAGATACTTCCCCTAGTTTTCAGTCTATCATTAGCCAGTGCCACATCTCCTTTCGGATTTGGTGTGCCGACTTCATTTCCAACAGACCTACAATTCCCAAGGTCATTATCTTCTTCCTTGTGGCTATGTACAGCAGAATCGCTCACAAGGGGCACAGGTTCATTAGCACAACGCTTGTCTCTTCTAACTAAGTGCATAGCATACGATTCATAAGAGGGAGATACGTGGTGAGGCTTTAATCTCTTCCACGGAAGATGGCCGTTGGCTCATCCGCCCTTTGTCAGGTCTTGCTTTTTAGTCCCGCTGGGTGTCCTCACACCCTCCTCACCACACTGAGTCCGGTGGGGGAGCCTGTTTAGTCGCCGACCACTTGACCATGAACAGGTTGTACTGGATTACATGGTTACTAGTAGCAGGGATGTGACGGCTGTTCGCTCGCTCAGCTCCGAGGAGAGCTTCTGCGTCAATGGCGTCGGTGTGCCTGGCAAAATACTAAAAACCTGTGGGCATCAACTGGCTGGAATGTTCACAGAAATCATTAACCTCTCACTTTGACAGTCTGCTTCAAAGAGGCTTCTATTATACTTTTGCCTAAGAAGGACATTGCAACCTGCCACAATGACTATCATCCAGTGGCACTTACATCCATAGTGATGAAGTAATTTGAGAGGTTGCTGATGAAACATATCAACTCCTGCCTGAGAAGTGACTTAGATCTGCACCAATTTGCCTACCGGAGCAACAGGTCCACAGAAGATGCCATCTCATTGGCTCTTCACTCAACCCTGGAACATCTGGACAGTGAAGCTGCATACATCAGGATGCTTTTTATTGATTACAGCTCAGCATTCACTACCATCATCCATTCAAAACTAATCAATAAGCTTCAAGTCCTTAGCCTCAATACCTCATTGTGTAATTGTATCCTCGATTTCTTCACTTGCAGACCCCAGGCAGTTCGGATCATGGAGGTGACAACATCTCCTCCATGATTTCCATCAGCACAGGTCCACTGGAAGGCTGTGTGCTTAGTGCCCCTGTTCTCCTTTCTTTACACATATGACTGTGTGGCTAACCACAGCTCCAATGCCTTATTCAGGTTTGTTGATGACACCACTGTCTTAGGCGGAATCAAAGATTAATTTATTAATTTTATTAATTTATTAATATTAATCAGCACATAGGAGAGAGATTGAAAATCTGGCTGAGTGGTGCAATGGTAACAGCCTCTTACTCAATGTCAGCGAGACTAAGGAGCTGATTATTGACTTCAGGGGGGAGGAACCAGAAGTCCATGAATCAGTCCTCACCAGAGGATTAGAGGTGAACAGGGCTAGCAAATTTAAATTCTTCGGAGTTGTTATTTCAGAGGACCTATCCTGGGCCCAGCACATAAATGCAATTTTGAAGAAAGCACAGCAGTGCCTCTACTTCCTTAAAAGTTTGCAAAGATTTAGCATGACATCTAAAACTTGAGAAACTTCCATTGATGTGTACAGGAGAGAATATGGACTGGCTCCATCACAGCCTGGTATGGAAACAACAATGCCCTTGAATGGAAGGTCCTAGAAAAAGTAGTGAATAGGACCCTTTCCATTATGATTAAAGCCCGCCCCACCATCGAGCACATCTACATGAAGCTTTGTTGGAAAAAAGCAGCATCCATCATCAGGGACCCTCACAACCAAAAGATGTACCCTTCTCGTTTATGCTATCCGGAAGAAGATACAGGAGCCTCAGGACTCACACCACCAGGTTCAGGGACAGTTATTAACCCTCAACTATTATGCTTTTGAACCAAAGGTGATAACTTTATTCAGTTTCACTTACTCCATCATTGAAATGTTCCCACAACTTATGGATGCAATTTTGGGGACTCTTCATCTCACGTTCTCAATATTTGCTGCTTATGTATTTATTATTTTGGTTTTGAATTTGCAGAGTTTATTATCTTTTGCACACTGGTCCAAGGTGGTGCGGTCTTTCTTTGATTCTATTATGATTATTGTACTATTATGGAGTTATTGAGTATGCCTGAAAGAAGATGAATCTCAGGGTTGTATTTCATGACATAGATGTACTTTATAATAAACTTACTTTGAAATTTGAACTTCGATAAAAGCCCAGAGCTATCAATCGCTCCTCATACAATTAGACTTTCATTTCAGGAGTCATTCTTGTGAACCTCCTCTGAACACTCACCAATGTCAGCACGTTTTTTTAAATAAGGCCCTCAAAGTTGTTCACAATATTCCAAGGGCCCCACCAGTCTCACCAATGCCTTATAAAGCCTCAGCATTACATCCTTGCTTTTATATTTCAGTCCTCTCAAAATGAATACTAACATTGCATTTATCTTTCTCAACTCCCACTCAACCTGCAAAGTAATCTTTAGTGAATCCTCCTGAAGGTCTCCCAAGTCCTTATGCAGTCGGAATGTTGAATTTTCTCCCTGTTTAGAAATTGGTCTATGCTTTTATACCTTCTATCTGACCACCCACTTCCTGTATTCTATTTGTCACTTTTTTGCCCATTCTTCTAATATGTCCAAGTCCTTCTGCAGCCTCTCTGCTTCCTTAGCTCTATCTACCCTTCCACCTGTCTTCGTATCATCTGCAAACTTGGCCACGAAGCCATCAATTCTGTTAACCAAACCATTGACATCCAATGCAAAAAGAAACAGTCCCAACACTGAGCTCTTTGGAACACCACTAGTCAGCAGCAGCCAATCAGAAAAGGCTCCCTTTATTCCCACTCTTTGCCTCCTGCCAATCAGCTAATACTCTCTCCATGCTAGTATATTTCCTGTAATAGCATGTGTTCTTATCTTGTTAAACAGCCTCATCTGCATCATCTTGTCAAAAGCCTTCTGAAAATTTAAGTACGCAACACCCACCGATTCCCCTTTATTTATCCTGCTTGTTATTTCCTCAAGGAGTTCCAACAGATTTGTTAGGGCAAAATTTCCCTTAAGGAAACCATACTGACTTTTATTATGTTCCTCCAAATACCCTACGACCTAATCTTTAATCATTAGCTCCAACATCTTCCCAACCACTGAGGTCAGGCTAACAGACTATAATTTCCTTTCTTCTGCTTCCCTCCCCTCTTGAAGAGTGGAGAGACATTTGCATTTTTCCAGTCCTCCAAAACCATGGCAGAATTAAGTACTTTTTGAAAGGTCATCTCTAAATCCTCCACAATCTACTCAGACACCCCTTTTTCAGAACACTGGGCTATAGTCCTTTAAACCTTTCAGCTTCCCAAATACCTTCTCCCTAGTAATAGCAATTGCACTCACTTCTGCCTCCTGACACTCTCAAATTTCCAGCACATTATCAGTGTCTTCCATAGTGAATACAGATGCAAAACACTAATCTATTTTGTCATTTTTCAGCAGTCTAATATCTACTCCTGCCTCACTTTTACTCTTTATATATCTTCTCTCTCTCAAACTGCAGGGTGAATTCTATCATATGATGAACACTGCCTCCTAAGAATCCCTTTAACTTAAGCTCCCCAATTAATTCAATTTCATTGCACAACACCCTATCCAGAATAACTGATCCCCTAGTGGGCTCAACCACAAGCTGCTCTAAAAAGCCACCTAGGAGGCATATTACAAATTCTCTCTCTTGGGATCCAGCACAAACCTGATTTTCCCAATCTACCTGCATATTGAAATCCTTCTTGACTATCATAACATTACCTTTTTGATATGACTTTTTTATCTCCCAATGTAATTTGTCCCTCACATCTTGGCTACTATTTGGATCCCTGCATATAACTCCCATTGGAGTCTTCTTACCCTTGCAGATTATTAACTCTACCCACAAGGATTCTACATCTCTTGAACCTATGTCAGGTCTTTATAAGGATTTTATTACATTTTTTATCAACAGAGCCACTCCTCCCCTCTGCCTGCCTCCCTGTCTTTTCAATACCACATGTATTGTTGGACATTAAGTTCCCAATTATAACAAAGATGACAAATTTTACAATATGATTCTTTCTTTCAATGTACATGTGACAAATAAAGTAAATCTTTAAATATATAATATAACCAGTTTCTTGGCTTGCAATCACACATCTGTAATGGAATTTGGTTTGTTCACTATTTCTAACATAATTTTGCAATTAATTTACAAAACGATTTAAGGTAAGGTAAAAAAAATAAGCTTTATAAATTAAAAATTGCTTAATTTTTTTCAATGGAAGGACTGCTTAAATATGTGTTAGTGGATATGGAAGCAAGAGGGGCAATTTTCAAATGACCCCTTTGGGCCAAGACTGGAAGTGAGCAGGCTAACCTTAATGAAAATATTTGGAACCTTGATAATTCCATGTTCTTGACGGTATTTAATATTCCAGGTAATCTGCCTGTCTGATAGACAGCTCTGTCAGTGAAAAGCAGAGGCTTCTCTCTGGAGCAGAGCTAGCAAGAAATGTCCTGACTGAAAGAGGTCAAGGTAATTTGAATAGGAAACAGAACAAATTAAGACATATTCTTATTTGATGCCAGTCATCTTAGTTCCAGAGCATCAATGCAGCAGTTTTTTAGGGCAGTACACTGGACTCAACACTACCAGCAACTTTATCTTTGACTCTGCCTCATTCAAAAGGTTAGAAGTGAGGATGTTCACTAATTATTGTAACTGTTCAGTTCCATTCGCACTATGTCAGATAGTCAATGGAAATGTGAGCCCTCTACTTTCTGCCAGAAACAAAACATTAAAGAAACTGAAATCCACAACTGAAAAATGACCTGCCTTCAGTTAGAATAGTTCCAAAAATAGTTGGCCAAGGCCCTAACCAAGAATGGGTAGGTCCCTATGTGAAACTTGTGAATCAGCAGTCTTGCCAAGGATTATTAAATAGACTTCAGGCTCCATTTGCACTGATCAGTTAATGGAGTATGCATTATCCAGATGTGGCAAGACTCAAACATCATATAAAAAAGGATTAAGAAATCTTAAATACAATTGAGGCCATAGAAGCCAGGTCATGACAACTGCTTCTAAGAAAATGTTTAAGCACTCACAGCTGAATTTTGCGGTTGACTTCACCATTCTGGAGGTCACTGATTGGCAACTTTATTTCGTCAGTCACATTAATGTTGGTCCCTCCAAGAACTGTGCAAAAGCTAGGGAGCTACAGTGAATGACTCATCTACTGACTACCCAGAATAAAAGAAAAGGTTGTGATATAATGATTTCTACTTGCCTGGATATGCAGCAACACTTAAGAACTGTTCTTTTACCACCATCCTTTTACCAACAACATATCACCACATCCCAAACCCATGGTGTAGAAAGAAATCTGGTACAATTTTGTGTAATTTACCTTTAAAGTATGTCTTTTCTTGTAAATATTGAGTATCTGATGCTATGTCGCTGTGTCAATGCTGCAAGAAATTTTCTCATTGCACCTGTGCATATGAATCAGAATCAGAATCGGTTTTAATATCACCAGCATACGTCACAAAATTTGTTAGCTTAGTGGTGGTAGTACAATGTTATACATGACAAGTATAGAAAAAATAAATTGCGGTAACTATTTATGTATATTAAAAATTAAAAATAGAAGTCCAAAAGCAGAATTAATAAAAACGTGAGGCAGTGTTCATGATTCAATGCCCATTCAGAAATTGGATGACGGAGAGGAAAAAGCGGCTCCTGAATCGCTGAGTGTGTGCCTTCAGGCTTCTGTACCTCCTTCCTGATAGTAATAATGGGAAGAGTGCATGCCCAGGGTGGTAGCAGTCCTCTAATAATGAATGACACCTTTCTGAGGGAACACTCCTTGAAAATGTCTTGGATACTACAGAGGCCAATACCAATGATGGTGCTGACTAATTTTACAATTTTCTGTAGCTTCTTTTGATCCTGTAGAGTAGCCACCTCCCCTCCCCCCATATCAGACGGTGATGCAGCCTGTTCAGAATGCTCTCTGTGGTAAATCCATAGAAGTTTTTGAGTGTTTTAGGTCACAAACCAAGTCTTCTCAAACCTAAATGAAATATATCTGCTGTCTTGCCTTGTTTATAACTGCATCGATATGTTGGAAACAGGTTAGATCCACAGAGGCCTCGACACCCAGGAACTTGAAATCGCTCACTCTCTCCACTTCTGATCCCTCTATGAGGATTGGTGTGTGTTCCCTCATCTTACCCTTTCTGAAGTCCACAATCAGCTCCTTGGTGTACTGACATTGAGTGCAAGGTTAACAATAAAAATTAAACTCAAAACTCAGAGAGAGGTGCTGAATGTACATGAGGTTGGTGCAGTTATGCGGCAGTTATCAATACTACCTCAGAGAATCAGGGACCCAGGTGCTGTCTATGTGGTGTTTGTCAGTTTCCATGTTTCCTCACATCGGCAAAGAAGTGACAGATGGAATACAGTGTCTGGAAGTGTACAGTTATTCTCTTTGGCAGAAGAAATACAAGCATAGACTATTTTGTAAATGTGGAGAAAATTCAAAAATCAGAGATGCAAAGGGACTTGGGAGTCCTCATGCAGGGTTCCCTAAAGGTTAATATACAGCTTGAATTGGTGCTGAGGAAGGCAAATGCAATGTTACCATTCAGTTTGTGAGGACTATTGTACAAAAATAAGAATGTAATTCTGAGGCTTTATAAGGCATTAGCACGGCCTTGGAGTATTTTGAGTAGTTTTTGGCACCTTATCTGAGAAAGGATGCACTGACATTGGAAAGGGTTCGATGGAAATTCACAAAAATGACTCCAGGAATGAAAGGCTTGTCATATGAGGAGAGTTTGATGGTTCTGGGCCTGCACTTGCTGGAATTCAGAAGGATGAGGGAGGTTCTCATTGAAACCTATCAAATGTTGAATGACCTAAATAGAGTGGATGGGAGAGGATATTTCCTCTCATGGGGGGGTCTAAGACCAGAGGACACAACCTTAAAATAGAGAGACATTCATTTAGAATGGAGATGAGAGGAATTTCTTTAGCCAGAAGGTGGTGAATCTATGGAATTCATTGCTACAGGTGGCTGTGGAGGCCAGGATGTTGGGTGTATTTAAGGCGGAGGTTGCATATTCTTGGAAGCTAGGGCGTGAAAGGTTATGGGGAGAAGGCAAGAGAATGGGGTTGAGAGGAAAACGGATCAGCTATGATCAAATAGTGAAGCAGACTGGATGGGCAGAATGGCTTAATTCTGCTCCTATGTCTTGTGGTCTTATGTTCCCCCTGTGGCCATGATTGCTTCTACTGGGTGCTTTGGTTTCTTCCCTCATCCTAGAAGTGTTCTGATAGTTCATTGCTACTATCAGTTACCTCTCAGTGTAGGCAAGAGGCAAAAAAAGTCAAAAAAAAGTTATTTGGCATATGAGAAAGAATGGGTTTTAGAGACACAGGAAAATAAAAAGGGAAAATAGGACTGATGGATTAATTGGCTTGGCCTCCTTCTGTGTTGCAATATTTCTGTCAGCACAGTACTATCTGCATGCTCCCCTTCTGATGACTAATATTCTGGCTTGGGAAAATATTGCTGACATACCAAATCTCCTTAAACTCCAAACAAAGTAGAGCCGGTGGGATGACTTTATATATTTATTTATTTGTTTATTAGGTGATACAGGGTGGAGTAGGCCCTTTGAGCCAACCACCTCAGCAACCCCCAACAAATCCAATTCACCATAACCTAATCGTAGGGCAATTTACAATGACCAGTTAACCTACCTGGTATGTCTTTGGACTGTGGGAGGAAACCAAATGACCCGGAGCAAACCTATGTACAGAGACTCCTTACAGAATGGCACTGGAGTTCAACTCTGAGCTCCGGAACACCCCGAACGGTATTAGTGTCGCGCTAACCGCTACACTCTTGTGGTGCCCTTCTTCACCATTACATCAATATGTTGGGTGCAAGATTAATCCTTGAAGATATTGATGCTCAAGAACTTTCCAATCTCGTCCCCTCAGTGAGGACTGGTGTGTATTTTCCCGGCTTCCACTTGCAGAAGTCCACAATCAATTCCTTTATCTTACAGATGCTGAGTGTGAGTTTATTGTAGCCACACCACCCAAACAGCCAATCTATCTCACTCCTCGATGCCTCTGTTTCATCAGCTGAGATTACAAATGTGGTAGAAGTCGTTATCTGAGAATATTATACATGGACTTTCAGAAGGTACAATTTCAGATAAGGGACAATTAATTTTAAGTAAAACATGAAATTGATTTGTACAAATAAATAATAACAGGCATGAGATGTTGACAAATAAAATGGTGTTAATATTACCTGGTGTAGAATGGATGAGGGGTAGATTATAGAGGCAGGCTCAGTGAATCCAACAGTGATTATATTATAGAGACAGGTTCAGTGCACCAACAATGCATCAACTCTGATTCCTCACCTTTCTTTTTCCAGTCCTCATGAAGGTCTTGGCCTGAAATGTCAACAACTATATTCTTTCCACGGAGTGATGCCTGGCCTGCTGAGTTTCTCCAGCATTGTGTGTGTGTGTGTGTGTGTGTGTGTATGTTGCTTGGATTTTCAGCATCTGCAGATTTTCTCTTGACTGTAATTTTACTCATATTTTATTTCTGGTTTCCCATCAGGTCACCATCAGCATCACTAGGCATGTTCCAAATCAGCACATTATAAACTTAACCCCTGTCTTTAAAGGAATAAGTTTAACCTATGGATTATAGAATTCGGAAGTGCCTCCATTTTTAAAATGTGAGTAAATAAATATTTTTTATTGATTTAGAGATACAACATGGTAACAGGTCTTTCCGGCCCAATGATCTCATGCCGCACAATTACACCCTTGTGGCCGATTAACCCGCCTACCCATACATATTTGGAATGGGTGATGAAATCAGGGCATCCAGATGAAACCTATGCAGTGACAGGGAAAACATATAAAGCCTTACAGACGGCGATGGAACTGAACTGAACCCAGGTTGCTGGTGCTGTAATAGCATTACACTAACTACTATGCTTCTGTGGCACTTGCCCCTACAATTAGTGTCTAGATTTCCAAAGGTTGTGCCACATTATATTGGTACCTCTCTTGCTGAGCAGTGAGGGACTCTATGAAGCAGAAGAATTTAAGTCTTCACTAGCAAGGGTAGGATGAAGTTTGCAGCTGAAAGACAGGAACGTGGAAGGAGGTTTTAATTGAGGGTCGCAGTAGCAGGGTGATGCCACACTCCCGGACATAATGTAGCAAATAATTTAATTACTAGATCATGAAATAAGAGAACCAGAATTCTATGTATGCAGATACACACTCAATGAATCAGAAATAGCTTGTTGCACTCTGCCATCAGATTTCTGAATATTTCATAAACCCATGAACACCTCCTCATTACTTCTTCTTGCACTATTTATATATTTTTGTATTTTATAATAATTTATCTTTGTATACTGCTGCCATAAAACTACAAATTTCACATCAATGATAACAAATCTGATTCTTAGTCTAATAGCAGTAATTGCCTGAATCTTTACCATGATCTGCTTAATAGTGGATTTGGTTGAAGAAGTTTTAAAAGTTCCTACAATGGCATAAATAGGCAAACTATCATGAAGCCATTCCATGAAAAGACTAAAATATTGATCATCTCATTGCCAGGATAGTGGATGATACAGCCTATCAGATGGACATCACTCTTTGTTGATCTTGCACTATGACTAGAATATATTTATAGATTCAGAAATGGGGACATAAATGCAGTAATGCTTAAAAATATGCCCTAATATAGCATTGTGTGGTGGGCCTGTGTTGTCTGATCCAATGCTCATAATATGTTATTTGTATATAAATACCTCAAATGAGCATTTCAGCAATTTCTACAGCAGCAGACTAGAGAGAGTTCTACAGTCTCAGATATTTGGATTCAAAGGCTCTCACAGTCACTTGCCCAGCTGTCGCAGAGCCTGTACATACGAGTGTATCATCCAGGACAATTCTATATTCATACCTACATCTGATCTCCCACTCATTCCACAATCTATGCTTTTTGATTTTAAAGATCCTGATGGCTCAGGAATACCTCTTTTACCTTCTCTATATCCTTGTTTCTTCTCATTTTGGAAATCATAGCACACTCTGGAACCAGAATCTTAATGGTGAGAGGAGAGGGAAGAAGGCATCTACACCAGTAGAACCAGAGTGTTTCATCTGTTTGCTTATTTATTGAGATGCAGTTCGGAAAAGGCCCTTCCAGCCCTTTGAGCCACACCGCCTGATTTAATCCTAGTTTAATCATGGGACAATTTACAACTACCAATTAACCTACTGATTGTTAAGTCTTCGGATTGCGGGTGGAAACTGGGAGCACCCAGAGAACTCCCCCCACTCCCCCCTCCCAAAACCTTTCAATGGGTGAATGTACAAACTCCTTGCAGGCAGCACGGCAGGAACTGAACTTGGGCCGCCTGCACTGTAAAGCGTTACGCTAACCCACGATAAATGAGAGCTTCTCAGCATTCATATCAACATCATCTGACCTGCCTGAATTCCTGCAAAGTATATCCAAGAGCACGGAGGTCCAGCTACAACACTGAAACAAATTTGCACAGGCTTCAGAGTCAGTGCATTCTGCAATGAAACTGGCGCCCAACCGTATGTCAGCACTTATGAATCTGCTATTGTGCAACATACGGCTCAGAGCCCCTGCTGTATCTCAGGCAGAAAACATGCTGTTCTAGAATTTCGGACCTACCATTCTTCTCCTTTCTGGCAAAGGTTCAGTTTTTTTGTTTAGAGCTTTATGGGCTTTGTGGCAGTCCAGTCATCTGACCTGCAGCACATTGGTAGCATTGTTGACACCTTGCCCGAGGAAGCGGCTGTGACAGTATCCAAGCACTTGCCATTGCCATGCAGACAGTGACTTCACATTTAATGATAAATTAGGTAGAATTCCTCTCCCTCAGCTCGTAGCAGAGGTGCAGAACCGGAAAATTGACTTTACCATGACATGTGACGGCCTCCGCTCACGAGGAAGGAGATGACAGCCCTTTCCCAATGCAAATGGCAGCTGGGATATCCAATGATGAAAAGTACAAGTTATCAACCACCACTGCCTGGAATGACCTAGAGGCTGAAACGTTTACGATCACTCTAAAGTTCTGTCTGCAGATGGTAACAAGTCTCGCTTACCACCACTTTAGAAGATCATAGCCTCTAAATGCATTGCTCTCTGGACTGTTTGTGGAAAAAAAATGAGCCTCTTCCATTCTAGAGAGAGGGCGTCCAGGCTAGAACTTTACTAACCTAACGTTTTCAGGTAGGACCAAAATTCTTCAAATATACAGCGATAAAACACGACTTCATGTTCAGCATTCATTCAGATGAACTCCCCAGCAACAAGGACTGAACAGTAGTTTACCAGTTAGCTTAGTGATTTACAGTGCCAGCAATCTGAAGATTGTAGTTCAATTTGCACCGCTGTCTGTAAGGAGTTTGTATGTTCTCCCCGTGACTTGTGCATTTTTTCCGGGTGGTCTGGTTTCCTCTCACATTCCAAAAGACAGATGGATTCGGATGATTAAGATGTACCCATGCTACCTTGGTGCTGGAAGTGTAGTGACATCTGCGGACTGCTCTCAGCACGTCTCCGGACTGTGTTGGTCCTTGACAGAAACACCACATTTCATTGTGTGTTTTGATGGTTCATTTACAAGTGACAAATAAAGCTAATCTTTAAAATCTTTAAATTTATCATGTGTTGAACACAATGCATTATTCTCAAAGTCAAATCCATAAGGCTTGATGAGCCCTTTAAATTTGAAGATCTTTTATTTGCTGTTAAGACCTCCTCTGCTAGCACACTAAACCTGAAATTGTAATTTGCATATTAACGATTTAATTCCTTAGGAGCGCAATACGCTGTCATTAATATCTCCTGTGGCTTCCACACAGGCACATTGCATGTAGAGAAATCTGCAGTTCAAAAATCACATCAAGCTCTCTGTTTGGAAGCACTATTTTTACTTTGTAGATAATTTTCCAACTAAGTTTAACCACAGCACATGAATAATATGTACATCATTCAATGATTCAGAAACACCTTCTTCCCCTCTGTATTCAGATTTCTGAATGGTCCATGAACACTACCTCATTATTCCTTCTGTTTTGCATTATTTATTTATCATTTATAGTAATCTTATGTCTTTACACTCTACTGGTACCACAAAACAACAAGTTTCATGTTATCTAAGTCAGTGATAACAATTGTGATGCTGATATATGACACAACTATACAGTTATGCCAAATGTAGTGGAACAATTGCTACAGCTGCCCCTCACCATGATTCAGGGCCTCAAACAGTCCTTCCAAGTGGGGTGACACTTCACCTGTGAGTCTGTTGGCGTGATATACTGTGAAACCATAGAAACCATAGAAAAACTACAGCACAGAAACAGGCCTTTTGGCCCTTCTTGGCTGTGCCAAACTATTTTCTGCCTAGTCCCACTGAGCTGCACATGGACCATATCCCTCCAGACACCTCCCATCCATGTATCTGTCCAATTTATTCTTATATGTTAAAAAAGAACCCACATTTACCACCTCTTCTGGCAGCTCATTCCATACTCCCACCACTCTCTGTGTGAAGAAGCCCCCCCTAATGTTCCCTTTAAACTTTTCCAGCCTCACCCTTAACCCATGTCCTCTGTTTTTTTTTCTCCCCTTGCCTCAGTGGAAAAAGCCTGCTTGCATTCACTCGATCTATACCCATCATAATTTTATATACCTCTATCAAATCTCCCCTCATTCTTCTATGCTCTAGGGAATAAAGTCCTAACCTATTCAACCTTTCTCTGTAACTGAGTTTCTCAAGTCCCAGCAACATCCTTGAAAACCTACCCTGCACTCTTTCAACTGTATTTATATCCTTCCTGTAATTTGGTGACCAAAACTGAACACAATACTCCAGATTCGGCCTCACCAATGCCTTATACAACCTCATCATAACATTCCAGCTCTTATACTCAATACTTTGATTAATAAAGGCCAATGTACCAAAAGCTCTCTTTATGACCCTATCTACCTGTGATGCCACTTTTAGGGAATTTTGTATCTGTATTCCCAGATCCCTCTGTTCTACTGCACTACTCAGTGCCTTACCATTAACCCTGTATGTTCTACCTTGGTTTGTCCTTCCAACGTGCAATACCTCACACTTGTCTGTATTAAACTCCATCTGCCATTTTTCAGCCCATTTTTCCAGCTGGTCCAAGTCCCTCTGCAGGCTCTGAAAACCTTCCTCACTGTCTACTACACCTCCAATCTTTGTATCATCAGCAAATTTGCTGATCCAGTTTTCAACATTATCATTGAGATCACTGATATAGATGACAAATAACAATGGACCCAGCACAGATCCCTGTGGCACACCACTAGTCACAGGCCTCCACTCAGAGAAGCAATTCTCTACTACCACTCTTTGGCTTCTACCATTGAGCCAATGCCTAATCCAATTTACCACCTCTCCATATACACCTAGCGACTGAATTTTCCTAACTAACCTCCCATGCGGGACCTTGTCAAAGGCCTTATTGAAGTCCATGTAGACAATATCCACTGCCTTCCCTTCATCCACTTTCCTGGTAACCTCCTCAAAAAACTCCAATAGATTGGTCAAACATGACCTACCACACGCAAAGCCATGTTGACTCTCCCTAATAAGTCCCTGTCTATCCAAATGCTTGTAGATTCTGTCTCTTAGTACTCCCTCCAATAACTTACCTACTACCGACATTAAACTTACTGGCCTATAATTTCCGGGGTTACTTTTCAATCCTTTTTTAAACAACAGAACAACATGAGCCACTCTCCAATCCTCCGGCACCTCACCTGTAGACAGCGACATTTTAAATATTTCTGCCAGGGCCCCTGCAATTTCAACACTAGTCTCCTTCAAGGTCCGAGGGAACACCCTGTCAGGTCCCGGGGATTTATCCACTTGAATTTTCCTCAAGACAGCAAGCACCTCCTCCTTTTCGATCTGTACAGTTTCCATGATCTCACTACTTGTTTCCCTTAACTCCATAGACTTCATGCCAGTTTCCTTAGTAAATACAGATGCAAAAAACCTATCTAAGATCTCCCCCATTTCCTTTGGTTCCGCACATAGCCAACCACTCTGATCTTCAAGAGGACCAATTTTATCCCTTACAATCCTTTTGCTCTTAATATACCTGTAAAAGCTCTTTGGATTATCCTTCACTTTGACTGCCAAGGCAACTTCATGTCTTCTTTTAGCCCTCCTGATTTCTTTCTTAAGTATTTTCTTGCACTTCTTATACTCCTCAAGCACCTTATTTACTCCCTGTTTCCTATACATGTCATACAACTCCTTCTTCTTCTTTATCAGAGTTGCAATATCCCTTGAGAACCAAGGTTCCTTATTCCTGTTCACTTTGTCTTTAATCCTGGCAGGAACACACAAACTCTGCACTCTCAAAATTTCTCCTTTGAAGGCTTCCCACCTACCAATCACACCTTTGCCAGAGAACAACCTGTCCCAATCCACACTTTTTAGATCCTTTCTCATTTCTTCAAATTTGGCCTTCTTCCAGTTAAGAACCTCAACCCTAGGACCAGATCTATCCTTGTCCTTGTCCATACTGTGCTCAGTGCTCCCGGTGTAGCCTCTTGTATATTGATGAGACCTGACGTAGGTTGGAAGACCTCTTTGCCGAGCATCAACGCTCCGTCCGCCAGAACAAGGGGGATCTCCCTGCGGCCACCCATTATAATTCCACTTCCTATTCCCAATCTGACATGTCCATCCACGGCCTTCTCCACTGTCATGATGAGGTTTATATTCCATCTGGGTAGCCTCCAGCCTGATCAATGTCTCAAACTTCCTGTAATGCCAACCCCTTTCTATTCCCCATCCTCTTTTCTCTATCTCATCTTATCTACTTGCTTGCCCATTGCCTCCCTCTGATACTCCTCCCCCTTTTTCTTTCTTCCATGGCTTTCTGTCCTCTCTTATGTAAGGGTTTTCTTCTTGTATGTTACTGCTAAGGCCAATGAAAATGGCTTCTTTGTTATGTTAACTGCTGAGAAAGTGCTTCTCTTTCTCCACTTGTTTGGGTTATATTATTGATAAGAGAAAGAACAAACCAATTGGGATAGATGTTATCCCAATGTTATCCTTTCTTGTGTGTCTGTAAGCTATTGTTTTTCGCGGGCTTTGAGGCAGAAGGCGGATGGGGTCAGGGAGAGGAGATGCAATGCTGTAAGCTAGACGGCGGGACAGACCCCAAGCATGAGTCCAAGGCCCGGGGTGTTCGGCGAGGAGAGAAGACGAAGACAGACTCATGTGGAGCGTCTGGTCAACTACCGTGGTTGGTCCCAGGCAGCGGGTCGAGGGGGTCGGAGGGGATCGAATGGTGGAAAAAAGACTCCATTAATTGAGCTCCAAATGTTGTGCACAAAGTGGTTGAACTTTGATAAATTTGGCACCTTTTATTTTCCTTTTATATTTTATTTCTATTAATTACATATTTCCAGTAAGATCCATAAAGTGTAATCATTTAATCGCATATGGTGTATTGTCTGTTATTTGGCGGGGTGGGATACATCACACAGCATCCACACAAACTTGATTACCCAGTTTGGCAGGGCCGAAGGCTGGTCCCCCTAGACGAAAGCGAGTTGAGCGAGCCTGAGGGTTACCAGGGGCTACACTTATTAGATCCTCCCTTCTCCAGCCTTGTATCTCTTTCACCGATCAAATTCCCAGCTCTTTACTTCACTCCTTCCCCCACCCCCAGTTTCATCTATGAGTTTGTACTTCTCCCTCTCCTCCCTCACCCTCTAACTGACTCCTCATTTTTTTTTTCTCCAGTCCTGCTGAAGGAACTCGGCCTGAAACATCAGCTGTACTCTTTTCCATAGCTGCTGCCTGGCCTGCTGGGTTCCTTCCAGCATTTTGTGTGTGTTACTGGGATTTCCAGCATCTAAAGATCTTCTCTTGTATGCCAAAATTACTATTATTTCCAAGCAAAATCATCTCCAAACTCCAGACATTGGGGGTCAATTCTTCATTCTGCAAGTGGATCCTGAACTTCCCAACCAACAGACCATGACCAGTAATAATAGGCAGCAATATCTCCTCCTTGATTATTCTAAGCACTGGTGCCCCACAAGTTTGTGTCCTCAGCATCCTACCCCACTCCCTGTCCACTCATGACTGAGTGGTCTGATTCTGCTGTATAAGTTTGCAGATGATACCACTGTGGTGGCTATATCTCAAGTACTGATATGTCGGAATACAGAAGGAGATATAAAGTCTATTGACATGGTGTCATGACAACAGCCTTTCCCTCAATGTCAACAAAAGAGCTGTTCATTGACTTCAGGAATGGGAGCAGTACACATGCTGCTGCCCACATCAGCAGTGTTATTGGTTGAAAAGATTGACAGCTTCAGCTTCCTAGATGTAAACATCACCAACAAGATGTCCTGGTTCAACCACATTGATGCCACGGCCAGGAAGACACACCGACGCCTCTACTTCCTATAGAAACTGAAGAAATTTGGCATTTCACTGTTACCCTTACCAATTTTTATCGATGTACCAGAGAAAGCATTCCATCTGGATGCAGAACTGCTCGATATGGCAACTGCTCTGCCCATGAACACAAGAAAGAGCAGAGAGTTGTGGATACACCTCAGCAAATCACAGCAACCATCCTCCCCTATATGGACTCCGTCTACGCTTCCCACTGCATCAGCAAAGTAGCCAGCATTATTTAAAACCCCACCCACACCTAACATTCTCTCTTCTCCCCTCTCCCATCGGGCAGAAGGTTCAAAAGCCTTGATCGGACCTCTTGTAGGATAAGATAGACTTTAAGTTCACAATCTTACACTTAATCGTTTATCTGCACTGCACTTTTTTGGTAAATTTTACACGTTATTCTACATTATTGTTTTACCTTATTCAATCTCAATGCACTGTGTAATGATATGATCTGTATGAACAGTATGCAGGACAAGCTTTTCACTGTACCATAGTAAACTGGCAGCAAAACTCAGTAACCCAATACCAACTGAATTACTAGGCAAAGGCAAGCAACTTAAGTCAATTTTACTTTAAGTGTTCTTTTTAACATAGTTCTGTTGGAAATTGGAAATTAACGAAACAGCTCTGAAATATTGAATGTTCCACTGAATAAATGTTTATTTGTTAATTTTGCAGTCTGACCTGTCTGCGTCTGTTGATTATGCTGGCACTTCAAGTTTCAAATGCATTCATAGTTTCTCTGTACTTCTATTCCCCAATCAAGAAGTCCTTAAAGATCTCCATTACTATCTCAATAAAAGAACCAACCAGTTTCCCTCCACCATCACCCTCCTCTGTCTAGCACACTTGGTCCTCATCCTCAACAATTTCTCATTTGGCTCTCCCACTTTCTCTAGAATCGAGGATTAGCCATGAGCACCCACATTGACCCCAGCTATGCCTGCTTTCTCGTTGGCTATGCAGAACATAAAAGTTTGAAGCCTTCCCCAGTAATGTTCCTCATCTCTTCATCCGCTACATTGGTGCTGCTTCATGCACGCATCCTGAACTCGTCAAATTCATCACCTTTGCTTCCAACTTCCACCCTGCCCTTAAATTCACTTGGTCCATTTTTGTCACCTCCTTCTCGATCTCTCTGTCTCCATCTCTGGAGACAAACTGTTGACCAACATCTTTTATAAACCTACAGATTCCCACGGTTATCTTAACTATACGTCTTCCCACCCTGTCTCCTGTAAAAATCTTAGCGCCTTTTCTCAAGCCGCTTTGCTTTCCAGGACATCAGAACACTACATGGATACCAGGCTCACTTCATATTAGCAACACTATCCTTTAAGATAACTAGCTTTAAGATTTAGAAGCATTAATTTGAACTGTAGCATCTTATAAGTGTGTAGGATTTTCAATTAAGTACAACCAAAACAGTAACCACAATAACGGTGTGTCTCTTGGAAAGCGCTTTGATTTTTCATATTATGCTCATGTAACGTCCTTTTATATTTTGTGAACAAATTAGGAGACAGCTGTAATTATGGTTGCTCTAGGGCTATAACAAATATCGAGTTCATGAGGAAAAGGGTTGTTATTAAGGGCGCCAAGACTTCATTCCGTTGTTTAAATATACCTGTTTTTACATGTTTGGCTTTGTTGGAAACACCTGTGCAGTCTTGTGAGGCATCCTCATCAGCCAGTACACTTCCCAAAATGTTTCATTCAGATCATGCCAGCAAGTCCACAACTGGCAATCCTGTGAAGTGATTAAGCTCATTCTCTCATCTGTTGTGGCGCCAGCTTGCTAGGTACACAGTTCTTTATAGGCGAACTTAACATTCATGTGACAGGTCTAACCGGAGATTCCAGATGCTAATCATTATAGATACTATAAATTATCTTTGAATTTTAGCCAAAGGCTAGTGACATCGATTTTGAAACAAACTTAATTTTTATAAAACCTCTTTCAGTTAACCTTTGCAATAGGTTGGGCACGGTAAAAATGCCTTCCTTGTCTGATGTTTTCTTCAAGCAATATTTGTTTCAAGCTCACTGTGTATTGCAACCTAAACTTTCTGTTTACAGTGCAGCATTATATCATGTGCATACCAATTCCATGTCTGATTTCACGTCCAATTTGTTCTGGCAGTGGTGATTGTAGAACTTCTGTGTCCCCTGCCAGCAGCAAAACTGTAGTGGCAACATTTGCATTATGCAAATAGGAATGACTATTTTGTAAGTGTCTCTCAGGCATGAAACAAATGGCCCATTGCAATAGCACCGATAGATAAATAATATTCAAATTAAATGTCAGTCAAAACATTTATCTCTTTGATAGCACAGTCTCCAGCGCTTAGTTACAAAATATTGTTTTAAGAGTTCTTTTTCCCCTCCAGACAATTTAAGTGCAAGTTTACCTAATCAATGTGAAAGTATGAGAATAAACACTTTTAAATTGTGCCTTTTGCAACATCAAGGCATTCCTGTGATTTATTTTGACTATAGTATCACCAGCAAATGTATAGAAAACGTTGTATCCACTTTTCATAAAATTATTCCACTTTCACCAGTGCAATAATGACCATATCACAAGCCCATAAGACCATAAGATATGGGAGCAGAGCTAGGCCATTTGGTCCATTGAGTCTGCTTCACCACTTCATCGTACTGATCCATGTTCTCTCTCAGCCCCAGTCATCTCTCTTCTCCCAGTAATCCCTCATGCCCTGACTAATCAAGAATCTATTAACATCAGCTTTAAATATACCCAAAAACTTGGCCTCCACAGCCGGTTGTGGAAAGGAATTCCCAAGATTCACCACTCTTTAACTAAAAAAATTCCTCCTCATCTCCATTCAAAATGGATGTCCCCATATTCTGATGCTGTGTCCTCTAGTTCTAGACTCTCCCACCATACGAAACATTCTCTCCACATCCATTCTTTCAAGACCTTTCACCATTCAATCGGTGTCAATGACAGCACCCCATCCCCTTTTCTTCTGAATTCCTGTGAGTACAGGCCCAGAGCCGTCAATCAGTCCTCATATGATAACCTTTTCATTCTTGGACTCATTCTCGTGAATCTCCTTTGAACCCTCTCCAATGTCAATACATCCTTTCTTAGATAAGGGGCCAAAAACTGCTCACAATACTCCAAGTTAGACCTTACTAGTGCCTTATAAGCAACACACATCAAAGTTGCTGGTGAACGCAGCAGACCAGGCAGCATCTCTAGGAAGAGGTACAGTCGACATTTCAGGCCGAGACCCTTCGTCAGGACTAACTGAAGGAAGAATTAGTAAGAGATTTGAAAGTGGGAGGGGGAGGGGGAGATCCAAAATGATAGGAGAAGACAGGAGGGGGAGGGATGGAGCCAAGAGCTGGACAGGTGATTGGCAAAGGGGATATGAGAGGATCATGGGACAGGAGGCCCAGGGAGAAAGACAAAGGTGGGGGGGGAACCCAGAGGATGGGCAAGGGGTATAGTCAGAAGGACAGAGGGAGAAAAAGGAGAGTGAGAGAAAGAATGTGTGTATAAAAATAAATAACGGATGGGGTACGAGGGGGAGGTGGGGCCTTAGCGAAGTTAGAGAAGTCGATGTTCATGCCATCAGGTTGGAGGCTACCCAGACGGAATATAAGGTGTTGTTCCTCCAACCTGAGTGTGGCTTCATCTTTATAGTAGAGGAGGCCGTGGATAGACATGTCAGAATGGGAATGGGATGTGGAATAAAAATGTGTGGCCACTGGGAGATCCTGCCTTCTCTGGCGGACAGAGCGTAGGTGTTCAGCAAAGCAGTCTCCCAGTCTGCATCGGGTCTCGCCAATATATAGAAGGCCACATCGGGAGCACCGGACGCAGTATATCACTCCAGCCAACTCACAGGTGAAGTGTTGCCTCACCTGGAAGGACTGTCTGGGGCCCTGAATGGTGGTAAGGGAGGAAGTGTAAGGGCATGTGTAGCACTTGCTCTGCTTACACAGATAAGTGCCAGGAGGGAGATCCCTTGTCCATTCGTCCCCCCCATCCCTCCCCACTGATCTCTCTCCTGGCACTTATCTGTGTAAACGGAACAAGTGCTACACATGCCCTTACACTTCCTCCCTTACCACCATTCAGGGCCCCAAACAGTCCTTCCAGGTGAGGCGACGCTTCACCTGTGAGTTGGCTGGAGTGATATACTGCGTCCGGTGCTCTCGATGTGGCCTTCTATATATTGGCGAGCCCCGACGCAGACTGGGAGACCGCTTTGCTGAACACCTACGCTCTGTCCACCAGAGAAGGCAGGATCTCCCAGTGGCCACACATTTTTATTCCACATCCCATTCCCATTCTGACATGTCTATCCACGGCCTCCTCTACTGTAAAGATGAAGCCACACTCAGGTTGGAGGAACAACACCTTATATTCCATCTGGGTAGCCTTCAACCTATTGGCATGAACATCGACTTCTCTAACTTCGCTAATGCCCCACCTCCCCCTCGTACCCCATCCGTTATTTATTTTTATACACACATTCTTTCTCTCACTCTCCTTTTTCTCCCTCTGTCCCTCTGACTATACCCCTTGCCCATCCTCTGGGTTCCCCGCCCCCTTTGTCTTTCTCTCTGGGCCTCCTGTCCCATGATCCTCTCATATCCCTTTTGCCTATCACCTGTCCAGCTCTTGGCTCCATCCCTCCCCCTCCTGTCTTCTCCTATCATTTTGGATCTCCCCCTCCCCCTCCCACTTTCAAATCTCTTACTAACCCTTCCTTCAATTAGTCCTGACGAAGGGTCTCGGCCTGAAACGTCGACTGTACCTCTTCCTAGAGATGCTGCCTGGCCTGCTGCGTTCACCAGCAACTTTGATGTGTGTTGTTTGAATTTCCAGCATCTGCAGAATTCCTGTTGTTAGTGCCTTATAACATTACATTGTTGCTTTTATATCCTAGTCCTCTCGAAATGAATGCTAGCATTGCATTTTCCTTCCTCACCACTGACATAACCTACAAATTAACCTTCAGGGAATCCTGCACCAGGACTCCCAAATCCCCTTGCACCTTGGGTTTTTGAATTTTCTTTCCACTTAGAAAATAGCCTACGTTTCTATTTCTTCTACCGGAGTGCATAACCATCCACTTCCCAACACTGTATTCCATCTGCCACTTCTTTGCCCATTCTCCTACTCTGTCTAAGTCCTTCTGCAGCTTCCCCGCTTCCCCAACACTGCCAACTATCTTTGTATCCTCTGCAAAATTGGCCACAAAACCATCAATGCTGTCATCCAAATCATGGACCCCTGTGAAACACCATTAGTCACTGGCAGCCAACCAGGAAAGGCTCCCTTTATTCCTTCTGTTTGTGTCCTGCCAATCAGCCAATGCTCTTTCCATGCTAGTATCTTTCCAGGAATACCATGAGTTCTTAATTTGTTATGCAGCCTCATGTGCGGCACTTTGTCATAGACCCTCTGAAACTCCAACCACAACATCCACTGATTCTCGTTTATCTATCCAGCTTGTTATTTCACCAAAGAATTCCAACAGATTTTTCAAGAAAGGTTTTCTCTTAAGAAAACATGTTTGGCCTATTTTTTCATATGCCTCCTATTAACCCAAAATTGCACCCTTAACAATCGACTCCAAAATCAGACTAGCTGGCCTATAATTTCCATCTTCTGCCTTTCTTCCTTCTTGAAGAGTGGAGTGACATCTGCAATTTTCCAGTCCTCTGGAACCATGCCAGAATATATTGATTCTTGAAAGATCATTACTAATGCCTCCAGAATCTCTTCAGCCAACTTTTTCAGCACCCTGGGGTGTAGATCAACTGGTCCAGGTGGTTTATCTACCTTCAGGCCTTTCAGTTTCCCAAGCTCTTTCTCCCTAGTAATGGCAACTTCACTCACTTCAGCCCCTTGACACTCTCGATCTTCTGGCATACTGCTAGTGTCTTCATCAGTGAATACTAATGAAAAAAATGTAATCAGTTCATCTGCCATTTCCTTGCTCCCATTACTACTTCTCCCATATCATTTTCCAGTGGTCTGATATCTAATCTCACCTCTCTTTTACTCTTTATACATATGAAGAAACTTTTGGTAGCCTCTTTAACATTATTGGCTAACTTACCATTGTATTCCATTTCTTCCCCTTTAATAACTTTTTAAGTTCCCTTTCTGTTGTTTTTTAAAGGGTTCCCAACCGTCTACCCACTAATTTTTGCTCTATTACGTCTTCCCTTTGTCTTTTATGCTGGCTTTGACTTCACTTGTCAGCCATGGTTGCATCATTCTGCCTCTAGAAAGCTTCTTCTTCACTGGGGTGTATCTATCCTGCGCCTTCTGAATTACTCTCAGAAATACCAGCCATCGCTACTGTGCCACATCCCTGCTAGTGTCCTCTTCCAATCAATTTTGGCCAGCTCCTCTTTCATGCTTCTGTAATTAACTTTACTCCACTGCAACCCTGATACATCTGACTCTAACTTCTCTCTCTCTCTCAGATTGCAGGGTGAATTCCATCATATTACGTACAGTATTCCCTAAGAGTTCCTTTACCTTATGTTCTCTAATCAATTTTGGTTCATTGCACAATACCCAATCCAGAATAGTTGATCCCCTGGGTGGGCTCAATCAAAAGTCATCTTGTAGGCATTGTTTCAGTGAAATAAGTTGATGGATACAAATTTGGCTGAAAACAAATGTGATTCCTGTGCTGTTCTCTAGGATCTTTTACATCACATGAGAGGGCTGAATGGCAGCAGCTCCAACAGTCTAGCATCTACCCTGTACTCCACCAGCATTTGGTCCTCAGTTCCCCAGGTTGAGTTCGCAGCTACTATTGGGAACAGGTTTCCTGTTGCTAGTTCTGAGGTAATCAGTTGCTGGCAATGTACAATATCTCAGAGACCTCTTATTAGAAATGCCTCACCTCAAACTTTAACGGTAAATTCATTATCAAGCAGAAATCGATATTGAGCTATTTGTGGCGAGGTCCATAAATGCATTCGCCTGAAAATAAACTTTGTGACATATGAGTTTTACAATCGGAAGAGATAAACTTCAAACAAAAGAAAATTGCAGATGCCAGAAGTCCAAGCAGCGCTCACAAAATGCTGGAAGAGCTCAGCAGGCCAGGCAGCATCCATGGAAAAGAGTAAACAGCTGACGTTTTGGGCTGAGACCCTCCGTGAGGACAGGAGAAAAAAGCTGAGAAATCAGAGCAAGAAAGTAAGGGGAGGGGAGGAAGAAGTACAAGGTAGTAGATGATAGGTGAAACTGGGAGAGGGGGAGTAGTGACATAAAGAGCTGGGAAGTTGATTGGTGAAAGAGATAAAGGGCTGGAGAAGATGGAATGGCAGACTGAGAAAGAGAAGAAATTACACATGGTATCTGAACGCAGTCACTTCAGCGCTTGGGTCAGTGATCAACTGGACAGTCTAGAAGGGGGTGCCATGAGGGAGGGGTCCTTGCAGCTGTTCAAATAGAGATCACCCCAACTCCTCCAGTACATCGATGAGAGGCTTTGTGAGCCTGATACATCTACCTTTGCTGGTGTCCCTGGAAAGAGAGTAACCACCAGTAGCCAGAGCAGAGCTTTAGTGATCAGAGTACGATAGAGTGAAGATAAAGAATGTGATTAAACTGCAATCAGCTAGCAAGGAAGGATGCAACACACCTATGAATGATGAAGCTGCATTTTAAAGACTGTTGGTCAAATTTCTTCAACAATCGTGTAGGTAACCATTAAGGACGATAGCATAGATGTAGATGCACATAGAGGGAGGGGTTGTGAAGCTGGGCATTTCTGCTGCCCTATGTGAGTAAATACTCCTTTAAAGTTTGTCTTTCCTGGTACAAATTTATTTTTGTCCAGGAGGGCCAAGAGGAGAGACCGTTAGAGTATCTTCTGGACTTAGGGGGTTTAGCAAAATATTAACTTCAGCAACCAATTTTTAGACCTGAACATGAACTGTACATTAAATTTTAAAAGCAGCTATGGACAATAGGTTCCTAGAGGTGTTAATTGAAAACACAGACAATGGGGATCAATATTCATTTTGGATGTCTGAAGTGTGGGTGTGAAGAAGGAGGTGTGAAAGTCATATGTAATTCAAAGGAAGCATTGTAGATACATTGTAAATACAGAATTCTCCTTTGATCTTTAGCATATAAAATGTCATGTAATATTGGGTCAAACAGGTCTCTTTCTTCAGGGAGTGTCTCATTTTTGTTGAATAAAAGACTACTTCATATCTATCAGCTGGGTCTCTCCGGTGACTTCATTCACATTACAACAATATTTTTCAAATGGATCATTAGAAATTCAATTGCATAGCATTAATTAATGAGAATGCATGAGTAATCATAACTGAAAGCCTCCACATACTACTTTGTGTGCACATCTATCTATATCTATCATGTCCTTTGACTTTATCTAATCTGTCCGTCCATCCATCTATCCATCTGTCCAATTATCTGCTTACATATTATACATCGTTCTGTCTTTAACATATTGAACATTCCTTTGGCTAGCCATAATCATCTACAGTATTTGCCTATATAATCACCTAACATTTTTAACAAATTATCCCTTTACTTACATATAAGCTATCGGTCTTTCTACATGTACTTGTCATCCATCGAAAATCTACTGAATATTCATCTTCCTCTCTCCTTCTCTCACATTACTTATAATTAGCACAATACTATTATCTTATTTTTCCTGTTTCGTGCTGGACTGCATAAGTAAAGAATACAAAAATAACTGGTTATAGAAAAAAAAAACTATTGACTTTTTTAGCTGCATTGTGTGATGTCCTGATTATTTGGTCACTGTTCCACAATACCTGGCAGCAGTGAATCTAGGGCTATCAAGTTAATGCATTTCTGGATAAGAATTGTATTCACCATCTGGAATTGCAGTCTCCAAGACTTCAACAAGCTGACCATAGGAACTGTAACACTTGCATGAGTCTGGAGACCCAGAGAGCTGAGGTGTAGAGAGGTGGCTTATCCAAGTCACAGATATCTAAGGATGACGACACTTCACTAAGGTAATTGCCCATGAGAAATTATGAAGAACAGATGATTAAAGCTGCTCAAACTGTCAGTGCACTTAATCCATTTTAATTAACGCCCATGATGATGATAAGTGGGTAGTGCTATTTGTACGATGTACACAGCTGTATGTTATTATTATGGAATTATTGGGCAATCTCCCTTCGTAACACACACGACGAGTAAAGATCAAATGTTATCTTCAGGTGATAGCGCAAGGGAAAAAAGATTTGCAATTAAAAATCACACATTGCCATAGTCTCTTTCAGGATATCCCAAAGCACAGTGCAGTCAGTGAAGTAGATGTGAACTATAGTCATTCTAATTAGTGCAAGAAGCAAAAGAACCAATCTGCATGCATAAGCACCCTCAAATAGCAAAGTACTAATGGCTAATGCTGGTGGAGGGGATCATTTTTGGCTGGAATACCAGAAGGAACAGTCCTTCTCTTCTTCCAATTAGAGACATGAGATCTTTTACCTGAGGTAGCCTAGATTTACAGTTCAACCAAAAGGAAAGACCTCTGAGATTCTATAGGTCCTAGCTGCTCTCTAACAGAAGAACTAATAGCCAATTTTGAATTTGTAACAAACTACTGGCAGAACTCAGCAACTCAACCAGTATCCCTGGAAGACAAGGGATGGCCAATGTTTTGGGAAGATAACCTGCAATATTTCATCCACTTGATCTAATGAGTTTCTCTAACAGTTTGCTTTTGCTCCAGCTCCCAGCATTTGCACTAACTTTTGTCTTCAGAGTGAAAACACTGCACAAGCTGAAGGATTAAAGAAGATGAAAGAATTGGTGATGAAACCACATGTCAGGTAACATAGAGGAGGTTTGACCCAAACACGGAGCAGTGGAGATGATTCATCAGTGAGTGATCACTTTAATAACTAACTGCAAAATACCAAGCTATGAGAAGCCACAAAACAAGAGAATGGATACTTCACACGACAAGGCAACAAAGTAGCTGAAGGCTAGCAGCAACAGGTTGAGGCTGGTTGGTTTGATAAGCGAACTAACGACTGTTTGTGAGAGCTAGGTTTAAGTAGGCTACAGGATGAGTTGGAAACAAGGAGCAGATTAATCCTGTTACAGGACCCACTCCCTCCTCCCCACCCCCATGGCCGGCACCCAATGGTCCATGACAATCTGGATGGGTCCGGCAGAAATCTTTGATGAGCAATGGATTCAAGATGAAACTGGCTGGCACCCACAACCTCTCCTCTGGACTGTACCCTTCCCTGTCACCCAGGGACTACACAATAACATGAGTCCATCAACCTGTGAACTTTGTACACTGGACCACTTTCCACTGCCCTTGGTTCCAGAACTGCAGTCTTAGGTGGACAACGGACTTGAAGCAGGACTCGTGGAAGGTAGGTGTGATTCTGAGGGATGGTGATGGCTGGAGACGATAAGTGATTGGGTTGATGTGATGGGTAATCTTAAAGGGACCAATGAACTAGGGAGAAAGCTTGCAGAGCCAGTTCACAGATGCAGATCTCCAGTGGACAGCCAGACACGGTCCCCAGGCTAGAGAAATCTGCTGGACACTGTTGGCAGTTGACTGTGGCAGTAGGTGAGAACGGCAGCTAGGATGACCCTCCATGCCTTCTTCCAAGCATTGGTGAACCAGGAATCTGGCAAATCTGCATGGGCAATAACTGGAGTTGGTAACGATGAAGCACTTCAAATGGTGACATACTCGTGGCAAAAGAGGCATGTAGATTGTGGAACAGTCCAGCCCAGAGCAGATACTCTTCCTTGTGGAAGGAGTTGAGGCAGAAACCTCTCCACTTGTTAATTGGCTCTTTTTGACTGACCACTGGTCTGGTAGGCAGAGGACAAACATACTGAAGTGAAGGGGATGGAGAAGAATGCTCAGCAGAAGTGGGGGCCCTGGTCTGACACACTGTCCTGAGGGAGTCCATGGAGGGAGGCTACATGTTGGAACCAGGTCCACCATCTGAGCAGCTGATAGAAGTTTGGGGAAGGCAATGAAGTGGGCCACCTTTGACAACCGGGCCATCACTGTTATAGTCACCATGGCCCCATCAAAAGGTGGCAAACCTGTTATGAAGTCCATGGTGATGTGGGCCCACATGTGATGAGGGACTGGCTGGGGCTACAGGAGCCCAGAGGTCCACTATTTGGAGGAATTGGACTGGCACATCAAGGGCGTGCAGCAATGTACATCTGCGATCATCGTGGGCCACCTGAACTGGCCTTGCAGAAAATCCAGAGTTCATCATGTGCCTAAAGGGCAGGAGACAGGTGAGGAGTGGGTCCACCGGAGTGCATCAGAGCACATGGCTGCTGGCATGTACACGCATGTGTCAGGCATGTTGGCCGAAGTAGGGTCTGAAAGATTTGGTTTCCAAGATCTCAAACGATCAGAGCGAGGATCTGCAAGGATGGGCTGAGGCGGACTCTCCATTTTAATTAGGTCAAACTGTTATGACAAAGCATCCTCCTTCGTGCTTTTGAGGATGGGTAGGTAGGAGATGGTGAAGTTGAATTGCTTGAAGAAGAGGGCCCAGTAAAGCTGACGTGGGTTGGGTTGGTGGATCGTTTGCATGGATATAAGGTTCTGGTGGTCAGTCCATATCAGGAAGACATCCACCAATGTCTCCATTCCTCCAAGGCCCATTTAATGGTGAGTAGCTTCCCATTCCCTACTCTGTAATGGCACTGTGTAGAGTTGAACTTGCACAAGAAGTCCTTGCTGGGAGAGGATGGCCCTGACGCCCATGTCAGATGTATCCACCTCAACCACAAAAGTTCTGGAGGGGTTCAGATAGCAGAGATTGAGTACAGAGGTGAAACATCTCTTGAGCTCCTCAAAAGCATGCTCTGTAGCAGCAGACCAAGTTATCCATGAGGGAGGTGATGTGGCAAAAGGGGAAAGAGGGGAGAGGAGTGGCAATTAGCCGGTAGTTCCTGGTGAAACAATGGTAGAAGTTGGAGAAGCTGAAGAAGTACTGTAGCTCTTTGAGGGAGCGTAGCTGGGGCCATTCAACGATGACATGCACTTTATCTGGGTCCATGCTTATGCCTTGGGCTGAAAGGACGCAAGTCAAGAAGAAAATGACTGGAGTGTAGAAGTGGCATCTTTCTACCTTGCAGTACAGCTGGTTTTCAAAGAGCTGTTGAAGGACTGAATGCACATGGCAGACATGGTCTTGATTGGTCTTGGAGTCGATGAGCATGTCGCTGAGGTAGATGAACACGTACCTGTTTCTCAGAGGATCTCATTGGTGAAGGCTTTGAAATCGGCTGGACTGTTGAAAAGTCTGAAAGGCATCACCAGATATTCATACTGGCCAGAAGGTGTCATGACGCCATCTTCCACTCATTTTCCTGGCAGGTGCGGATCAGGTTGTACGTGCTCCATAGATCTAGTTTGGTGAAGATCTGGACCCCGCAAAATGTTTTCAATGCACTATCCATGAAAGAGACTGGATAACAATTCTTAATGGTGATCTTCTTGAGTTGGTTGTTGTCGACACAGGAACAAAGACCCCATCTTTCTTTTTGACAATGAAGAATCCTGGGATGGTTGACTTAATCCATATTGTAGGGCTTCAGCAATGTAGTCGCTCATTGCTTGAGTCTCAGGAGGGGCGAGGGAGTATAGTTGACCTCAGGGAGGTGTGGTTCCTGTGAGAAGGTTGACCATCCAGTTATGTGGTCTGTGAGGTGGCAGGGTGCTGAATTCCCTTTTACTGAAGATGACTGATAAGTCATGGTATTCCTGTAGAAGTTTGATGGGAAGAACAGGAAGGCAGATTACTATCTGAATGGTGTCAAGTTAGGAAAAAGGGAAGTACAATGAGATCTAGGCGTCCTTGTTCATCAGTCACTGAAAGTAAGCATGCAAGTACAGCAGGCATTGAAGAAAGCTAATGGCATGTTGGCCTTCATAACAAGGGGAGTTGAGTATAGGAGCAAAGAGGTCCTTCTGCAGCTGTACAGGGTCCTGGTGAGACCACACCTGGAGTATTGTGTATAGTTTTGGTCTCCAAATTTGAGGGAGGACATTCTAGCTATTGAGGGAGTGCAGTGTAGGTTCATGAAGTTAATTCCTGTGATGGTGGGACTGTCATATGTTGAAAGATTGGAGCAACTGGGGTTGTATACACTGGAATTTAGAAGGATGAGAGGGGATCTGATTGAAACATATAAGATTATTAGGGGATTGGACACGCTAGAGGGAGGAAACATGTTCCCGATGTTGGGGGAGTCCAGAACTAGAGGCCACAGTTCAAGAATAAAGGGTAGACAATTTAGAACGGAGTTGAGGAAAAGCTTTTTCACACAGAGGGTTGTGGTTCTGTGGAATGCTCTGCCTCAGAAGGCAGTGGAGGCCAATTCTCTGGATTCTTTCAAGAAAGAGTTAGATAGAGCTCTTAAAGATAGCAGAGTGAAGGGATATGGGGAGAAGGCAGGAAAAGGGTACTGATTGTGCATGATCAGCCATGATCACAGTGAATGGTGGTGCTGGCTCAAAGGGCTGGATGGCCTACTCCTGCACCTAGTATCTATTATCTATTGATGAGGTCGAGATTTTCCTCCATCTCCATGGACTTACAGGTGAAGTCAGCTGACCTTGCAGGCAGGTGGGTCCCCAACTCAGCAGTGAACCAGATTACCTGGTGAAGTGAGGGTTGTGAGTGGATTGCCAGGGGTAACTCAAGATGAGAGGAGTTTTGGGTGAGTCAATAAGGAGGAATTGGATGGACACACAGTGCTCTCTGATGCTCATGTGCACAGGATATGCACGCTCTCTGACCATCCCAGATCCCAAGGGACGTCAGTCAATGGATGTGATGCAAAAGGTGTGAGAGAAAGGCTTGGCAGGGATTCCCAGCTGCAAACACAAAGTCTGGTCCAGAAAGTTGCCTGCCGCACTGGAATCTACCAGAGCCCCCTGTCTGCGTAGAGCCGGCGGGGTGTGGAGGAGAACAAAGAGAGTGAGTCAGGCTATGGTGCTAGAACGAGAGGCCTTGGAGCGTTTACCAAATAGAAGGCCCCTTGTCTTTACCTGGTGATGCAGTTTTCCCAGATGCAGAGGGCATTTGATATGTGGGTAATCAACAGCTCTGCAGTAAGCACAAAAGTTGTTTTTCTACCGACACTCATGCTTCTGGGGGGTCGGGGGGGCGAGGGGGTTGGGGGTGTTAAAGAAGCACTCCTTATCTGCATGGGTTTTGTAGGAATTGATGATGAGGATACTGCAACCTGAAATGATTCTGGGAGTGGAATTGGGGTATTGGCTGATGATCCGGAGAGTCATTCCATAAGACACTTGTCAATTTGAAGGGCCAGAGTGATGAGGCTTTTGAGTGGTGGGCATCTCCTGGGCCGACAGCTCAGCTTTCAGGTGCTCTGAGAGGCTGTGATGGTAATGGGCCAGCAGCACTTCTGCATTCCAGCTATACACTGCTGCGAGTGTCCTGAATTCCATGCATGAAAACAACATATAAATTGGAAGAAAATAGGGAAAATAGGGTTAACATTTTGAGGGTCTTTTGTCAGAATGGTACAAGAAAGGAACATTATAATGGAGAGAAAGAGGAAGATGAAAATAAAAGATATTCCTGACTGAATGGAGGATTGGTAATTTAAGGTAAGATCAAAGAAAGCCATAAAGAAAATATGTATTAGGGCAAGTAAGGGCGGACAGATATAGAAAAATGATAGTAGCAGGGAAATCTAGCAAAGATGTTTCAGCTCTGGGGTGTGGGAAAAGAAAATGTAGATATTAGAGATTTAAACCATTCCACAAAGCTACATATTAACAAGGATCCTCATTCCAAGCAGATGCCTACAATTTCCCCTTTTCCCAGAATCATCAATGCACCTATCCTAGATCCTTTATTCTGAACTTAATTGGATACAATGGGTTACTCAGTTTTTGGTGCAGACAGATCCCAACATCTTACACTTGATGTTCCATCTGGAAATGAAGTATTAACCAGAGAACTGTTGATATGGCAATGCAATGATTATTTTTCTAGACCAGCCATCCCGAATATTTGAGTTCAAGATAACCATTCAGTTCCAAAGTATCCCAAGTTAAGGAAATATCTGGTATTAGTATGAAAGTCTGTGGAGCAGTCAGATTGCATTAAAACCCATCTGGCTCACTTGAGTGGAAATCTGACCTTTACTACATCTAATCTGTACACAAATCTATAACAAAACCCTCAATAACTAACATATGTTTACATTCAGCATATAGTAAAATGTTTCATGGTACTTCACAGGAGTGTTGTGAAGCAAAATTTGATACCAGTCTACAGCTGTATGTTAGGAGCATGACCTAAAGTTTGGTCAAAGAAATACGTTCTATGAGAGTGTTAAAAGAGTTGGGTAGGTAGAGTTTGAGGGAAGGCAGAAAGAGAAGTCAGTTTTGAAGGAAGGAATTCTAGAGCTTTGGTTTTAGACTGTTGAAGGCATAGCCACTAATAATGGAGCTACTGGATCTGAAGATTAACTAATCAGCCAGGATTGGGGAATAGCAAATACTTCAGGAAACAGTAAGGTTGGAAGAAGTTACAGAGATATGAAGGGGCTCGAGTAGAATATTTAAAGAAGACAGGCATTTTAAAACTGAGATATTACAAAATCAGGAACCATGTAGTTTCATCAAAGACATGAATTATTGGAGAGCGTGATATTGGTTACTTCTAATATCTTAAGGAGGCCCAGTAGAATGATCAGAAATGCACTCTTACAGTTAGCTGGAACAATCAGGACTATAAAACATCCTTTATAAATTAGAATCAGGCCTTTCATGAGCAAATTAAGCGTGTTTCTGTAGTGACATGAGGTGCTGGATGCTTGGAAATCTTTTGCAAACATATAATCCTACAGATCATCCCAGGTAGCTCCAAAATAATTTTGGTTTACAACTTGTGCTGAAATATTACAAAGGCCATAACAACCCTTGCCTATAGTTATTCCATTTCAAGGAAACTTAACAATTCTAACTGTCGATTTCTCAAACTTCTGGTAATTTCCCTCCTCCTTCACCGTTCCCCATTCCTATTTCCCTCGGTCACCTTATTTCCTTACCTGCTCATCACCTCCTCTAGTATTCCTCCCACATCTCTTTCTTCCATGGCCATCTGTCCTCTCCTGTCAGATTCCCCCTCCTCCAGCCTTTATCTCTTTCACCAATTAACTTCCCAGCTCTTTACTTCACCAGTCCCTCTTTCCCAGTTTCACCTATCACCTTGTACTTCTTCCTCCCCTCCCTCCACCTTCTTATTCTGACTTCTGTTTTTTTTCCAGTCCAATAAAAGAGTTCAGCCAAAATGTTGACTGTTTATTCTTTTCCATAGGTGTCATCTTTTGTGTATTGTTTTGATTTCCAGCATCAGTGGATTTTCTCCTGTTTGCAATTCTAACAGCCCAGTTCGTTTTTGCGTGGGAAGGACGCACTTTTAATCAGCCAGACTTACATTACCTGCTACGTATAATGTAACTCATCTCTTTACAGTTCTTTCATATTAAATATAAAACTGTCAGGACGCTGGAGCAGGGACTCAATCACAGACCAAGCACTGTTCACACCATGATATTTATTGAGTATCAAATCCAGAGGTGCAAACAAAGTTCAGGCAGAGATCAAACCATCCAGAGAAATCCCAAAAATCAGAATCAGGAAAACTCACTGGCCCAATGTGGCAAGAAGCAGGTGAAAATACAGGACTGAAATACACCGAGCAATAGACAGAGGCAGATGATAGGTGGAGCACAATGAGACACAGTTGGCAGCAATACAGGTAATAATGGGAAACAGGTGAGGGCGGAATAGTCAGTGATACAGGGCCGGAGTAGAGCAGGGGCGGGGTCCAGAGCACATGGCAATACAAAACCAGAGAATGACAGCTAGGGGGAAAACACACAAAGAGACAGAGTTCAGCTGGAGGTATTGACACAAAACTACTTCATTCGGTAGTCTACTCAGTAGCACAGTTCAGTACATATCAATTCAAATTACATTGGTAGAAATTTCAGTATGCTAAATCACATTATTTAGACAAGTATTGAAAATGAGGAGCTGTCTATCTTGGATCTAAAGAAGCAGAGTAGATTACCTAAATGATGAAAAGGTTTTATGGTGCCTTACATTTCCATCATTATAAAAGATGAAAATGGAGTTCAAGGAGACAAAGATCATTATGGAATTAACCAAGAGTACTAGCAAGCTGCTTTTTCTTGCTAGGAAAAGTACTGGAATACAAAGGCATAGACATTATATTTCATAAAGCCAGACAAGCTTCATAAAATTGCCTGGATTACTCTGTTTACATATGAGTACTATATAATTTAAGAGTATATTGGGTATGGATGTAAAATTATCAGAGAGATATCGAGATTTAAAGTGTTAAATTCTTAGGAAATATTACACAAACTAATACTGTGCTCCCAGAAATATAAAAGGTTAAGGGATGCATTGATGAAAGCTTTGAACATCTTAATAGAATTGAATAGAATAGAAATGATGTAGAGTGAAAATGTTTTGGTTGTTGGGAAATGAGGACTAGAAGGCAGAGTTTACAAGCCTGAGCTAGGCTTTTCATAAGTAAAATTAAGACACACTTCTACATGTACAGTGGGATGGGCACTCTTTTCTGCAAACATTAATTGGTGCCAGATCAATTGTTAATTTTGGCTCTGGAATTGATAGATTTTTATTAAATATTAAGCAAAATGGACTAAAGGCAAGATTATAATAGTAAGCCACAAATCAGCCATGATCTTGTAGAATGGCAGATAAAGGGCAAAATGGTTAACTCCTTTCCCTACATTCCCATGTTTCTATCTCAGCTATTCAACATGTTTAAAGTAAAGATTCTAAAATTTAGGGCAGGTATCCAATTGCATTAATCAAAATTGCTAGTCATTGTGCTTTAAAAAATGGAAAGAATTTAATAAATTGGTATATTGTCAAACTGGCATGCATTATTAATAAAGTAGTGATTGTAAAACAGCTTACAGCTCAGATAGCTAGATCAGGATTTATTGGCCAAGAACCCTTGAACAGTTTTATCAAAAGCCCATTCCTGTATGACATTCGTTCTGCCATAAATCATAAAGCAGGAATCTATTAGTGGACAGTAGTAGTAGATAAATGGAGACAGGGGAAGAGGGTCATCAGAGATGTTTCAGTAATGTAGCTAGGCAGCAGTGTAAATCCCCTTTCTAAAGTTTACAAATGATTATTTTACTAACTAACCCCATTCCCATCTAGCATTTCGGTAAATAAAATCTTTTCAATTGCAACTGCTGGGAACGATTTCCACTTTGAAACGAAGCTTACTGTTTTCAAATAAAGTTCAGAGAAAAGAAAAAGACTCACTAGTACTAGAAAGAGTAAAACCGCCTGGATTAAAAACAACAAATGGAAGTGTGACACACAAGTAAAAACATCAGCAAATATATTGATATTTTTCTAAGGAAGTGCTTTATCGGCTGTTCACTTAATATATGTAATTCACAAAGGTGCAAGCCCCATGCTGATCATGAAGTGTGACATGCTAAGGTTGTAGGTGGACTGCTGATGACTTGGAATTCTAGAGTATTTGTGATGTGACTTAGAGTGGCAAGTACCCTCACAAGAAAATGTAGGAATGAATCAAATGTGGAGTCTGAATTTGCTCCAAGCAACAGAGCTGTCTCTTGCACTGGACATTTACTACATGAATATTTTTGTAAGTTATAATTCATGATCAGCTACCAAAAGATGGTAGCTGATCACCCAACCTCAGTGGAAAAAATGCCTGCTTGCATTTACCCAAGGTATAACCCTCATAATTTTGTATACCTCTATCAAATATCCTCTCAATCTTCTTTGCAGCACCTGAACAAAAACAATACATAATCAGTTTGCTGGTCATCGATTATAACTCAGCATTCAACACTATTGTTCTGTCAGAACTAACCAACAAGCTTCAGAACCTGGGCCTCTATACCTCTCTCTTCAACTGGATAACTGACTTCCTCATTGAGAAGCTAGACTCAGTGTGCATTGATATTAACATCTGCCCTCAAATAATAATCAACACAAGCACGTCTTAAGAATGCATACTTATCCTACTGCTCCACACTGTCTACATTCATGACTATATGGTTAGGCACAGCTTAAGCACCTAATTTCACCAATATTGTTAACAGAATTTCAGATGGAGACAAGGAAGTGTACAGAAGTGAGATAGATTGTCTGGTTGAGTGGTGTCCTTGCAACAGCAACCTTACGTTCAACATTAGCAAGACCAAGGAATTTATTGAGAACTTCAGGAAGGGGAAGTCAGGAGAAACCCTACCAGTTCTCATTCAGAGGTCAGTGTTGGAAAGAGTGAGCAGCTTCAAGTTCCTGGATATCAACATATCAGAGGATCTATCCTGGGCCCAGCTATTGATGCAATCACAGAGAAGGTACACCAGCAGCTGCATTTCATCGAGAGTTTGAGGAGATTTGGTATGTCACCAAAGACTCTTGCAAATTTCTACAGATGTGCCTTGGAGAGCATTGTGACCAGTCGCATCACGGCTTGAAAGGGAGGCTCCAAAGCACTGGATGGAAAAATGTAGCAAAGGGTTGCAGATTCTGCCAACTCCATCACAATCCTCCCTGGCACTGAGATCATTTTCAAAAGGAAATGACTCAGGAAGACCTTCATAAGTTCCTTCACCATTAGAGATATGCCCTATTCTCAATACTACCATGATGGGGTGAGTGGGGGGAAGACACAGGAGCCCAAAGAGACCTGCACTCAATGCTTGAGAAACAGATACTTTCCCTCTGCCATCAGGTTTCTGAATAGACAATGACCCCATCTCATTAGTTGCCCTTTGCACCATTTATGTATTTTTACAACTTCTATTAATTTTATGTCTTACACTGTCTAGCTGCCACAAAACAACAAATTTCACAATGTATGTCAATGATAATAAGACTGATACTAACAGTCTACCTTGTTGTGGGCTTGCACCTTATTGGCTATCTGCACCACACCTTCTCTGTAACTGTGACACTTTATTCTGCATTCTGTACCTTAATACACCATTGTAATGAAGTTATCTGTATGGTCAGTATGTGAGGTAAGTTCTAAGTGTACTTCAATTTTAAATCCATTTACCATTTAGTTGACCTTCCCATCAAGCCAGGTGTAATGCCCTTTAATAACACCAGTATTTTCACTTCATATACTTTGCAAGTTGTCTAGTAATGTTTAATTATAAAATTTTAAGCTATTTATGCCTATGCTGCTGATTTAGAAGAACATTTAGTTCATAGACACAAGAGATTTGCAGATGCTGGAAATCTTGAGCAACACACACAAAGCTGTTGGGGGAATTCAGCACATTGGGCAACATCTAAGGAGGGGAATGAACAGGCAATGTTTTATGCCAAGACCCTTTATCACCAGTCCTGATGATCTTAACCTGAAATATCAACTGTTTATTACCCTTCATAGATGCTGCTTGACTTGCTGAATTCCTCCAGCATTTTGTATATGTTTGAATTATTTTTTTAAAGACCGTATGCCTAATTGTCTACGTAGTGGATGCAACTTTGACTAGTATTGTAACATAAACTTTGCTCTTTGAGATTGCAATGAGCTACATTTCCAATGTTAATGTGATCGCATTGTTCTTATTGCCTTTTCCAGACGCTAGCTGGTATCTCACTGTTAAATGGAACTTTTCACAGTTGGTTCTCAGACACTTTCTCCAACTGTGACACTCCACAAATGCACTATCGAACTTCACATTTATCACAGTTAAGTGGCTTGTTAGGTGCTTGAGAAACGCTGAAGGATCATTATCACTGGAGGTTATCATTGGCTGTTATTTTTTGCAGATTCTCACAAATTGCATGTTTGAAAGCTGTACATTCCCACTATTTTATTAACTTTGTTTAAAAAGAGGTGGTGTTCTTCCAATTAAAGAAAACAGGTATCATGGGCACGTAGTGAGTAGCATGCACACTAAATGCATTTTATTTTAACATACAATTAAAAGGGCAATAAATGTGGGATGTGGAAGATTCAGGAAAAGGAGCGACAGAAAATGAACATTGATGCTGAGTAGTTTTTGTGTATGTGTTAAGGTGCCAAAATATTTCTCCTACCCTTAGCTAATTGAACTGCCACATAAGAAGTAGTCGTGCGATAATATCAGTGAGAGATCCATGTGACAAATGGAAAGTAACCCTCACTGTCCATTCTCCTGGTTCTTGCTGACAATAAAAAGGTTTGAAAATAGACCATTAAACAATATGAATGCTACTTTTGCTATTTTACATCTAAAACCATCATTGAAATCAAAAAGTTCATTTGCAAAGGACTGGCAGTTGCAATCAAAGCAATAATGTAGTTCTGAGAAAAAAGGGTAATTGGTTTGGTAAAGATCACTTTCCATTGCACCATAAAGCACTACACAATAGGAAAGGTCACCAATTAAGCAATCATGAATACCAAGTACTGAAGCTGATGAAAATAGGGCAGTGGTTTAAATAGATTTGCAAGCAATTTACCTTTTCACAATGTTGGCAATCTGATGCAATTTGCTTGCAATTTTGTCTGCTTTCAGTAGCACTCCAAACTGACACTACACAGACCAAATGGCAAGAAGGCCTACATAAAAAACGTACAACTATCTTGGCTACATCAGGGTACCAGGACAGTGGTTCATCAGGAAAATGACAACAATTAACATAAATGCAGAAAAATCAACACTTTAAATGTCAGACACACTAACTGTGCTGGAGACTTTAAGAGCACCATCTCCACTGCTAGCTTAACTCTGAATATGAGGCAATCACCAACAAGCCTCGATGACTGATGACTTGCAATTGGTGTAATAATTGTGTCTGAAAGAGTCTTTCTGTCACCAATACTAAGCAAATATGTATTTTCATGTACTTTTCTCGATTGTTTATTGATTTAAACATTTTAGAAAAAACTAATATCTGTACCATTAAGTGATTTATTCAGGAACACAGATTTAGAAAGTATTTAAAATAACATTGTAATAATTGAAAGAAGATTAACAATATGTTTTTTAAAATTTTCCTGAGACAATAAGAGAATCAAGTGATAAGGGGCAGTACAAGAAAGTAATGCTGAGGTACAAGATCCTATTAAACGGGCACAGGGGAAGAGCGGGGGTGGAGGCGGGGTGTAGAGTGGAGGACGCCCCTACTCCTGCATCTATTTCTCATGCTACGTAGTTACGTGGTTTACTGATAAAGATTAAAGATCTGTTTTATTTGTCACATGTACTTCAAAACATACAGTGAAATGCATTGCTTATGTCAAATCAAATCAGCTAGGCAGCCTGTAAGTGTCGCCACACTTCTTGTGCCAACAACCCACGAACCGTAAGCAGTATGTTTTTGGAAGATGGGAGGAAACCGGAGCATCCAGAGGAAACCCACTTGATCACCGAGGGAGCATACAAATTCCTTACAGACAGCAGCCGGAAATGAACCCTGTTCTTACAGTTAGCACGGTAAAACATCCGACTAACCACAATGCTACCATGATGTTTATTTAGTTATTGAAATAAGCATGTAAGTAAATTTCTTTGATTAAAAGGAGCTCCAAAAGTTTCTTTTTTTCGAAATTATTAGGCAAATTTAATCATTTAAATGCTATAGTGTAATAGAAAGTTGTTTAATGTAGGAAACAAGTAGGTCTGTATTTGCAGCTGCTCCTTGTTTAGGAGAACATAACTCTCCTGGTATGTGATATTCAGAAACAAAAATTTCTGGAGAATAACCAGGACCTGGCTCACCAGTAACTTTTGCACTTGAATCCGTTGGATTATATGGAGTCAGTGAGAATTTCAGTTTTTTCATATGGTCTATTTTCAGGGTCAAATAATTGCAAAAACAGCATTAATATTAAAGCTGAGTGTTCAGTTTTTCTTTCCAGAAATGTCAGCCTGTATCCCCTCAACACCTGTGCCAATGTGCCTGGCCTGAAAATACAGATTGGTCCCCACCCTTCTCCTTGGAAAGCCAACATCGTAATCAGGAAACTATGCCACATCCATCCCACCCATTGGAGTCTTTTCTCCTCACTTGATATACTTGTTAAAACTAATGCTAAGGTATTGATTGACTGACTCTCAGCACCATCACCTCCTCCCCTCCTTTGTCCAAAGAAAGCAGAAGCTCCATTCACAAAAAATACCAAGTAAAGGGCAGCACAGCTATTAATACCTTCTGTTTTCCGTTGAAACTGCAATTGTTCCACTATGTTCCTGTAGAATTAAACTCTGTTAGAGTAAATTCATCCCTTCAGATTTGTACTGCTCTACATATATTCTTCCATGCTGCAATATGCTGAGCCATAAATTTTAATGGTTATTCCATGACTCTAACTTGAGCACGGAGCAAAACTGACTGCCAGTTCACTTACAGGCTCTTTTTCGTAACTGCTGTTTCCTTTTGTTTCTTTGAAATTTTGTTAGTTTGAAAAATAATTCTGGAAAACATTTTCTCAAAGCTTAAAAATAAATAAAAATTGCAATATTCTTTAAATTAGAACTTAATGCCTCCATAAAACCTGTTCATATTTCAACTTCCAATCTGAATGCGGGATGTATCCTTGCATAATATGTGCATTCAATTTGTCGCATCAGTTTTGGGGCTATCTCCCATCGTATGGTGAGAGGTATCCATTTGCTTATTTGAGTGCCTATATTCTAAAGGACTTACAAATTTCCTACCAGCTTAATTGAGCAAACTCAAGAACTTTTTGAAATGTGGAACTGTAATTTTAAATTATTTTAATAGTTAATCCCTTATTTTTAAATGAATTTTCAAAGACAATTTGATTGCATGATTAAGAACTAGTTAGAAAATTTGGTCATGATATAGAGACTCAAACTCAATGCCGTGATGTATCAGCAACACAATTTGCTCACCTGTCGTCATTCTGAACTGCAGTAATAATTCTGTCAATAATTCATGACAGTGTTCCTTGGCAATCTTACAATTCACTGCTATGTTTCATATTCTGCCAAGACTTGCCCTTATTAAATGAAGATAAAGTGGTCAGGCAGGTATAGATTTTCTTTCAGTCTTCACCAAGTGTAGTAGAGCATCTTCGTCTTCAGAAGTAGTTTGTGATCATATCTAGTTGTATTGGTCTAAAGTAGAGGAACGCCGTTGTGACAGCAATGGCTAGTAGGAATAAAGATAATGCACAGATGGGAGTGAAGCTGACCAAAGCCCACTTCATTGTATTTCATGCAATCTCTAATTACGGAGGTACGTCAGAGAAAGAGATTAGAAGGGCAGGTGACAGTATAGGAGAAAAAACAGTTTTACTTACACAGAGGAGGATCCCTCACCATCAAACCTGATGTACATCAGCCTGACAGCTAATTAGGGAAGACATGAATTTTTCCAATATAACAGATGTTCACTAATCAGGCCAGATTCGGAGCCCTTACACCAGGCAACATTTCATGCACAATTTAACTATCTAAAAGGAATAAACCACTTAATGCATTGCACTGAAGGCACAGCTGTTTTACAGTCAAAAATTTGCCTTCTGAAATTTTCCTCTGTAAAACTGATGTATTTTCAAATAACTCTGACAGAACATTTGGAATGAATTAAAGTCATAAAAAGTCAATGGCACTTAAAAACTAAATGCTTCTGTGCGGACAGTATAATGAAAGTTCATAATTGCCCTTTGCCACTCAGAACGTTGGCATAGATTTTTTAATGTCTTCCCACATAGCATGTATAATAAATTAATCTTCTGTGTCACAACAGTGATCATTACATAGTGCTTGCATTCATTTACATATCATGGCAAGATTTGACAAAGTAATCTCATTATGACATTGTGTGATGCTCTCTCCCTAAGTATAATTCATATTGACTGCTAATTAATCAAACTAAAGACAAAACTAAACGTACAATGTTTGTGATAGGATAAAAATTAAAGCTTTTGTACTGGCCCATATAGCTTGGAGCATTTTTACATCATGCAACTTGTGAAGGAAATGCAGGATTTTGCTCTGTTCTACTCCATGCATGTAATCACCTGCAATACTACACACTCATCACTGAATTTTTTTCATACATTACACACTACAGCAAAATCTTTTTGAATCTTCAATTAGGTCATGGCTAATCTGTATCTTACCTCTACCTGCTTGCCCTGGCTTTGCAATCCTTAATGATTAACAAAAGCTTATTAATTTCAATTTTTTCAATCAACAAATCAAGATGTTTTAGGGCAAACGTTATAGATCTCCGCTACCCCTTCTGTGAGAAACTGTAACGTGACAGCTCTTTGAAAGAACCCTGCTTCGATTTAAGGTTATGTTCTCTGGTTTTAGATTCCTCTCCAAAGCAACTAATTCCCATCCTCTATAGTAACAAATCCACTAGTGATCTTAACAATCTCATTTAGATCACTCCTCTATCCTTTATACTCATGGGGGGCAGGGGGAGGTGGTATATCTAAATTATGCAATTTTTATTCCTAATTTAACCCTTCAATTCCAACATCAATTCTCAGCAACATCCCCAAATACTTTTTGAGGAGGACTGCAGAGAATTAAATATTTGCTCTTTTCACAAGTAGCCACATATATGAAACAGTTACTAAAACAAAGTGACTATTGACTAATTTGCAAAGAAGTTTGTGCATTCTACAATTGCCTTAATGACATTTCTGACAGTGATTCCAGTTAAATGGCTGGTTAGCTGTTTAACAAGCATTAAAATGTTATTATTTCAAGTCTTGTTACCAGCAAGTAGCTACTCATTTCCATCAAGAAAATCATTTTTTTAAGAACTGCACAGTCCTACTTTCTGTTTATGGGCTATGCTTTGCTAAGAAACCCCAAAAATGGTAAACATCTATTAACCATTAAATAAACTTCTCAGTCCCAGTTCATTTGCCATACAAGAGAATATAAAACCTAAAATTTATAATGCATTTAGATTAGATTATGAGGACACGCAGTCCTCTTTTATTGCCATTTAGTAATGCAGGCATTAAGAAATGATACAATTTGTTCCTCCAGAATGACATCACAGAAGCACAGGACAAACCAAGACTAAAAAAACTGACAGAAACCACATAATTATAACATATAGTTACAACAGTGCAAAGCAAAACCATAATTTGATGAAGAACAGACCATGGGCACGTAAAAAAAAGTCTCAAAGTCTCTCGAAAGTCCCATCTTCTCACGCAGAAGGTTGAAGAGAGAAACCCTCCCTGCCATGAGCTTCCAGCGCCGCAAACTTGCCGATGCAGCATCCTGGAAGCACCCGACCACAGTCCAACTCCGAGTCCGTCCGAAAACTTCGAGCCTCCGACCAGCCCTCCGACACTGAGCACCGAGCACCATCTCTGCTGGGCGCTTTGACCCCGGCCCTGGCAACAGGCAATAGGCAAAGCCATGGATTTGGGGCTTTCCCCTCCAGAGATTCTTGATTGCACAGTAGCAGCGGCAGCAAAGTGGGCATTTCAGAAGTTTCTCCAGATGTTCCTCTGTGCTTCTTCACGTCTGTCTCCATCAAATCAGGATTGTGCACGGCCCCTATTTAACAAATACCATATCATTCGGAGCAGCCGCGCACGCTGCGTCACGCCGCCATCTTCCCCTCCCCTCCTCCAGTAAGTTTTGTTATCAAAGTACATATATGTCACCATATACAACCCTGAGATTAATTTTCCTGCATGCGTACTCAGCAAATCTATAGAATGGCATGGCAAAATTATTTGTTTACTAACGTGTTAGATCATATCAAATTCTGTTAATATAGTTAACAAAGTATAATCATTGAAAAATATTAAACCTTGTTTAGCTGAAGTTTGTCAAATTAACTACCTCAAAGGATTAAATGAAGCCATTATACTTTTGCTACTAAGTGTACAATTGCACGTCTTTGACAAAGCAACATCTAGTGGGTAAATTGGACTATCTTGTAAAGCTGTCATTGGACCAAGATGCTCTTCAAAGTTCAAAGTAAATTTTATTAACAAAGTACATTATCTCATGTTCTCATTATTTGTTGTTATTTATTTATATTTGCATTTGCACAGTTTGTTGTCTTCTGCATTCTGTTGTCTTCTGATCTTTCACTGATCCTGTGAAAGATGCTATTCTATAGATTTGCTGAGTACACATGCAGGAAAATTAATCTCAGGGTTGTATATGGTGACATATACGAACCTTGATAACAAAACTTACTTTGAACTTTGATTTAAAACCCTGAGATTCATTTTCTTGTGGGCATACTCAAAAAAAATCTATGGAATAATAATTATAACAGAATCAATGAAAGCACCCCATTCCCCCCCAATCTAGGGCAGTAAACCAGAGTCCCGGAGACAACAAACTGGGCAAATACACAAAAAAATAATAATAATAAATAAATAAGCAATAAGTATTGAGAACATGAGATAAAGAGTTCTTGAAAGTGAGTCCATTGGTGTGGGAACATTTCAATGATGGGGCAAGTGAAGTTGAGAGAAGATATCCGCTTTGATTCAAGATCCTGATGGTTGAGGAGTGATAACTGCTCCTGAACCTAATGGTGTGAGTCATGAGGCTCCTGTACCTTCTTTTTGATGGCAACAGCAAGAAGGGAGCATGTCCTGGATGCTGCTTTCCTTTGGCAGCATTTCATGTAGATGTACTCAGTGTTTGGGAGGGCTTTACCCATGATGGACAGGGCCTTATCCACTACTTAGGCCTTTCCATTCAAGGGCATTGGTGTATCCATCCCAGGCCATGATGCAGCCAGTCCATATATTCTCCACTACAAATCAAACTTTTGGATGACAAATTTCCACAAACTCCTAAGGAAGCTGAGGTACTGCTGTGGTTTCTTTGTAATTATACTTAGGTGCTGGGCCCAGGACACCAGGACATGCCCTCCAAAATAATAACGTCTAAAAATTTAAAGTTGCTAACCACTTCCACCTCTGATCCTCCAATGAGGACTGGATTGTGGACCTCTCGTTTGATTTATCCAAAAGTCTAGAATCAGCTCTTTGGTCTTGCTGACATTGAGCGAGGGGTTCAAAGCTTCAAAGGTTCATTTTATTATCAAAGTATACATCTCTGAAATTCTTCTTATCCAGATAGCCATGAAACCAGGAAAGAAAAAAAAAAGAATGGCAGCATGATCATCAACTCCAAAATCCCCCTCCCCTGCACCCAAAAAAAAAGGAAGATCAGGCGGGAAGCACTGAATATAAATAACTACAAAACTGAAAAGAAGTCTATAGTCCAGGTCCATATCCAAAATGCAGAAAACCTGGGTAATATTCTCCGGACCCAAGGACAGGGCTTTCACCAGTGATCAAACGGCAGTCTCTCCTCTCCGTAGCATAGCAATCTGACCAGGGATCAAAAAGGCAGTCTCCTCTTTCTGTAGCAGAGCGATCACTCCAGTGATCAAAAGGCAGTCTCCCTTCTCTGTAGCAGAGTGATCACATCAGTGATCTAAAGGCAGGCAGCTAGCACTCTCTTCCATTCTCAGCTCAATGTTTCAATCTCCCTTGTTGCTTCAATTGGTGAAGAGAGGAAACTTCAATCAGTGAAATGGAGTCAAAGATCAGCTCGCATCCCATAGTCTTCTCGCCATGAGGTTCACGCGCACTGCCTTCGCCTCCCGGAATCCTCTTGGAGACTGCAGAGCGCTCAAACGCCCAAACTATCTCCAAACTGAAAATTACAGGCTCCAACAATTCCAGAATCACATTCAAGCCGAAAAACAGGCATAAAAGGCATAAAAGAACTGAAATATATGGTCGCAAACATGAGGGATTCTGCAGAGGCTGGAAATTCAAGCAACACACATCAAAGTTGCTGGTGAACACAGCAGGCCAGGCAGCATCTATAGGAAGAGGTACAGTGGACGTTTTGGGCTGAGACCCTTCGTCCTGATGAAGGATCTCGGCCCGAAACGTCGAGGGTACCCCTTCCTGTAGATGCTGCCTGGCCTGCTGCGTTCACCAGCAACTTTGATGAAATAAATGGTTTCATGATCTATCCAGAAGCTGTTGACTGAAGGAGCATTCTACACAGGCACCATCTTGACTGGAAACAAAAACAGTAATTTGTTGTTAGAACACCACTCAACCAGATTTTCAATTTTGCTCCTTTGGTTCACCACTGTCTTTGATTCGGCCTCTAACAGAGGTGTATCAGGAAACCTGAATATGGCAGTAGAGCTGTGCTTAGCCACAAGGTCATAAGTGTAAACCAAGTACAGCACGCAGACTTGTGGTGCGCCTGTGCTGATGGAGATTGTGGAGGAGATGTTGTTGACAATCTGAACTGACTGGGGTCTGCAAGTGAGGAAACTGAGGATCCAATTGTACAAGGAGGTATTGAGGACAAGGTCTCGGAGCTTATTCATTAGCTTTGAGGGGATAATGGTATTGAATTTGAGCTGTAGCTTTGACTGAATCTATGCATGGTGCATATAAAATTTGAGTTGTGACCTCATTAATATGAATTCTGTGTGCAACAGTAGTGAATCATGCGACTGAAAATCAAAATACAAATGCTGAAAATTGAAATGAGGACCAAAAAGACTACAAGTATTCAGCAGGTCAGGCACATCTGTGGACAGAGAAATAGAGCTAATGTTTCAGGTCAGAGACACTTCTTCAGAACTTGGAAAAAGAGGAAACTGTTAAATTGTAATCTTTATTCTGACTGCTGGTGTTACTGATGGAGATTGGGTGACTCCTTTGAAGTCCCAACGGTGACCCTCACCTCCCAGATGCCTGTTAATTTAAATCTCTTTTTCATGGTCCCACTTGAATCTTTCTGTGGTTAGCTCCCTATACTGTTTTCTCAAAGCTCAATGTACATCAAAGATTAACATCTGAATTTCCAATCTGTCACATTTCAGCATTCAGCACTTAAATTTGAATTCAATAGTTTCAGATTAACAGCCATTTGGACATTGATCTCAGACTTCCAGCAATTTATTTCCTATCTTCTGGCATTTCAGCTTTCATCTGTATATTTCTTTTTGCAACTTTTGAAGACATATCTTTTGTCATTCACTAACTGTTACTATCCTCTCCAAACCAGCATCACTACCATTTGTATCATTCAGTCTTTTCAGCTGTCCATTCCAATGCAGAACTTCCATGAGACCATAAGACAAAAGAGCAGAATTAGGACATTTGGCCCATCAAGTCTGCTCTGCCATTTCATTATAGCTGATCCCATTTTCCTCTTGGCCGCAATCTCCTGCCTTCTCCCTATATCCCTACATGCCCTGAGCAATCAAGAATCTATTGATCTCTGTCTTTATACATAAAGACTTGGCCTCCACATTTGCCTGTGGCAAAGAAATTCACAGATTCACCTCTTTCTGGTTAAAGAAATCCTTCATTTTCATTGTGAAAGGACGTCCCTCAATTCTGTGTCCTCTGCTCTTAGACTCTTCTGTCATAGGAAACATTCTCTTCACACCCACTTTATTTATCAAGGCCTTTTACCGTTTGATAGTTTTCAATGAGATTACCCATCATTCTTCTGAACTCCAATGAATATAGGCCCAGGACCATCAATGCTCTTCACATGACAAGCCATTCAATCCTGGAATCATTTTTGTGAATCTCCTTTGAACCCTCTCCAGTTTCAACACATCCTTTCTAAGATAAGAGGCCCAAAACTTCTCAAAATACTCCAAGTGAGGCCTCACCGGTGCATTATAAAGTCTCAACATTACATCCTTACTTTTATATTTTAGCCCTCTTGAAATGAATGCTAACATTGCATTTTCTTTCCTCACCACAGATTCAACCTACAAATTAGCCTTTAGGAAATCCTGCACAAGGACTCTCAAGTCTCTTTGCACCACAGTTTTTTTTTGTATTTTCTATCTATTTCGAAAATAGTCAACCCTTTCATTTCTTCTACCAAAGTACATGACCATAAACTTCCCGACACTGTATTCCACCTGCCATTTCTTTGCCCATTCTCCTAATATGTCTAAGTCCTTCTGTAGCCTCTCTACTTCCTCAAAACTGCTTGCCCCTCCAACTTTCTTCATATCATCTACAAACTTTGCAACATAGCCATCAATTCCATCATTCAAATCATTGGCATATAACATAAAAAGAATCAGTCCCAAAACAGAGCCCTGTGGAACACCACTAGTCACTGTCAATCAGATAATAAAGGCTCCCTTTATTCCCACAATTTTGCCTCCTGCCAATCTGCCACTGCTTTATCCACGCTAGTATCTTTCCTGTAATACCATGGGCTTGTATCTTGTTAAGCAGCCTCAAGTGTGGCACCTTGTCAAAGGCCTTATGAAAATCCAAGTACACAACATTAACCAATTCTCCTTTGTCTACCCTGCATGTTATTTCTTCAAAGAATTCCAACATATTTGTCAGGCAAGATTTTGCCTTGATGAAACCTTGCTGATAACGGCCTATTTTATCATGTACTTCCAAGTACCCCAAAACCACATGCTTAATAATGACTCCAACATCTTCCCAGCCACTGACGTCAGAATAACTGACCTATAGTTTCCTTTCTTCTGCCTCTCTCCCTCCTTGAAGAGTGGAGTGACATTGGCAATTTTCTATTCTTCCAGAACCGTTCCAGAATCTACACATTCTTGAAAGAACATTACTAATGTTTCCACAACCTCTTCAGCCACCTCTTTCTGAACTCTGGGAAGTACACCAACTGGTCCAGGTAACTTACCTACCTTCAGACCATTTGGTTTACCAAGAAATTTCTCTAGTTATAGTAACTTCACACACTTAATGATCCCTGACACCTGGAACTTCCACCATGCTGCTAGTGTCTTCCACAGTGAAGACTGATGCAAAATATTTATTCAGTTCATCCATCATTTCATTGTCCCCTATTACTACCACTCCAGCATCGTTTTCCAGCAGTCCGATATCCACTCTCACGTCTTTTTTACACTTCATGTATCTGAAGAAATTTTTGGTATCCTCTTTAATATTACTAGCTAGCTCATTTTCTTAATGACTGTTTTAGTCACCTTTTGGTAATTTTTAAAAGCTTTCTAGTCCTCTAACTTCCCACTAATTTTTGCTCTATTATATGCCCTCTCTTTGGCTTTTATGTTGATTTTGACTTCTGTTGTTTGCCATGGTTGTGTCACCTTGCATTATTGTGTCATTCTTCCTCTTTGGGATGTATATATCCTGTGCCTTCTGAATTACTTCCAGAAATTCCTGCCATTGCTGATCAACCGTCATCTCTGCCAGTGTTCTTTACCAATCAATTCTGGTCAACACCTCTCTCGTGCTCTGTAATTTCCTTTACTTCACTGTAATACTGATATATCTGACATTAATATTTAGATTATAAAGACACACAGTCCTCTTTTATTGTTGTTTAGTAATGCATGCATTAAGAAATGATACAATATTTCCTCCAGTGTGATATCACAAAACACAGGACAGACCAAGACTGAAAAAACTAACAAAACCACATAATTATAACATATAGTTACAACAGTGCAACAATACCATAACTTGATGAAGAACAGTCCATGAGCACAGTAAAAAGTTCAAAGTCTCTCAAATGTCCCACATCTCACGCAGACAGGAGAAGGAAGAAAAACTCTCCCTGCCATGCCCGACCATGGTCCGACTCTGAGTTATCCAAAAACTTCGAGCCTCCAATCAGCTCTCCGACACCAAGTACTGAGTGCCATCTCTATCCGAACGATTTGACGTCAATCTCGGTCGCCAACAACAGGCAAAGCCGGGGATTTTGAGGCCTTCCCTCCGGAAGATTCCCGATCGCGCAGTAACAACAGCAGCGAACTGGTGTTTCAGAAATTTCTCCAGCTGTTCCTTTGTGCTTTCACATCTGTCTCCATCAAATCAGAATTGTCCATGGCCCCTATTTAACAGATACAATATCATTTTTCACTGGAGGGCTGTGCACGCGTGGCGCGCTGCTCTCTCTCCTCCCGCCAAAGCTACTCCTTCTCAAATTTTCGGGAGAATTTGATCATATTATGATCACTTGTCCCTGAGGGATATTTTTTCTTAAGCTTTCTAATCAATTCTGGGTCATTGCACAACAACTAATCCAGAATATCTGATTCTCTAGTGGGCTCAACCATGAGCTGCTCTAAAATGTCATCTTGTAGGCACTTTAGAAATTCCCCCTCCTGGAATCCAGCACCAACCTGATTTTCTCAATCTACCTGCATATTTGAAATCCCTCATGACGATTGTACCATTTCCTTTTTGGCATGCATTTTCTATCTCCTATTGTAATTTGTAGACCACATCCTAACTACTGTTTGGGTGTCTGTATACAACTCCCATCAGGCTCTTTTTACCCTTACAGTTCTTTAACTCCATCCACAGTGATTTAACACCTTCCGACCCTATGTTACCTCTTTCTAATGATTTGATTTAATTTTTTACCAACAGAGCAATGCCTCCCCCTCTGCCTGCCTGCCTGTCCTATCGATACAATGTGTATCCTTGGACATTAAGCTCTCAGCTATAATCTTCTTTCAGCCATGATTCAGTGATGCCTACAACATCATACCTCCCAACCTGTAACTGTGCTACAAGTTCATCTATTGTACCTTATTCTATACATTGTGCACATACAAATACAACACCTCCAGTCCTGTATTCACCTACTTCAATTTTGTCCATGTTTTATATTGCAGCTCATTCTGTGGACCGCAATTTTGCCCGATCAACAGCCTCTCCTCACTACACATTGCCTCTGTTTGTAAACCAGCTACCTCATCTTCAGCGCATTATCTGCCTTTCCTATGATGCTTCTTGCACTGAAATATATGCAGCTCAGGACACTAGTTACACCATGCTCAACCTTTCGATTCCTAACTTTGTCTCAGGTCTTGCCAACATCTATCTCCGCAACCTCTCCACTAACTGTTCTGGCATGCTGGTTCCCATTCCCCCTGCACCTCTAGTTTAAAGCCCACCATGCAGCATTAGCAAACCCCCTTCAGTTCAGGTGCAAGCTGTCCCTTCTGTACAGGTTGCCCCTTCCCTTGAAGAGAGCTCAATGATCCAAAAATCTAATGCCCTTCCTCTTGCACCAATTCCTTAGCCACGCGTTAAACTGAATAATCTTCCTGGTTCTGGCCTCACTAGGATCACAACCCTGCAGGTCCTGCCCTTTAACTTAGCACCTAACTCCCTGAGCTCCCAATACAGAACCTCATCACTCTTCCTACCTATGTCATTGGTACCTACATGGACCACAACCTCTGGCTGTTCACCCTCCCACTTAAGAATGCTGAGAACTCGATCTGAGACATTCCGGACCCTGCACCCGGGAAGCAACACAACATTTGGGAATCTCGTTCTTGCCCACAGAATCTACTGTCCATTCCCTTAACTAACAAATTCACTATCACCACAGTGTGCCTCTTCTCCCTCTTCCTTTCTGAGGTATAGAGGCAGACAGTGCTGGAAACTTGACCACTACGACTTTCCTCTGTTAGGCCATCCCCGCCGACTGTATCCAAAGTGATATACTTGTTGTTGAGTGGGATGGCCACAGGGATTCTTCACAGTGGCTCCTTAACTCCTTTTTCCCCTTCCTGACTGTCACCCAGTTTCCTGTGTCCTGCTCCTTGCATGCAACTAACTCTCTATATGTCCTGCCTATCACCCCTTCAGCCTCCGGAATGATCCGGAGTTCATCCAGTTCCAGCTCCAACTCGTTAAAGCGGTTTGTTGGAGGCTGCAGCTGGATGTACTTCTCGTAGTTGGAGTAGTTAGGGATATTGGTGATCTCCCAGCCTTCGTGCATCCCGCAAGAGGAACATTCAACTCTCCTGCCTGGCATCTTTACTGTCCTAGCTGAGCAGGTAGAAAGAAGAGAATGAAAAAACTTGAGCTTTTCTTTACTTTGCTTTCACTGACTGAAGTCTCTCTTTGCAGAAGCCTCAAAGAATTAAAGCCTCAATTCTGACTATATCTACTTTGGCCGCTGCGCTTGCCTCTGCTTTCCCTTAATTTGCCTTGATAATCAATCCCAACTTCCCTTTTCAGAATCAGAATCAGGTTCAGTATCACTGGCATATATCATGAAGTTTGTTGTTTTGTGGCAGTAGTATATTGCAATGCAGAATAATAAATAAAAGTATAAATTACAATAAGAAATAACATCTCACGCAAAGTGCTGGAGGAACTCAACAGGCCAGGCAGCAGCTGTGGAAAAGAGTAAACAGTCGATGTTTCGAGCCGAGACCCTTCATTAGGACTGAAAAAAAGGATGAGAAGTCAGAGCAATAAGGTGGGAGGAGGGGAGGATGAAGTACAAGGTGATAGGGAGGGGTGAAGTGAAGAGCTGGAGAAGTGGGTATTTGATAAGAGAGGGTAGAAGACCATGGAAGAAAGAGAAGAAGGAGTAATACCAGAGGAAGGTGGTGGACAGGTAAATAGATAAGGTGAGAGAGGGAAATATGAAGGGGAGAATGGTGAAGAGGGGTAGCAATTACCAGAAGTTCAACAATTGATGTTCATGCCATCAGGTTGGAGGTGACCCACAGATTATGAGGTGTTGCTCCTTCAACCTGAGTGTGGCCCCATCGTGACAGTTGAGGAGGCCATGGACTGACATGTCAGAATGGGAATGGGAAGTGGTCAGTACTTCCAGTTGAACTCTGTCTTTTTGTATGTTTTCCCCCTAGCCATCAGGCTGTGGTTTTGTATTGCCATGTGCTCTTGTTTGTTTTCATGCCCCATGTGCTCCTGTCTCCGTTCCTGCTCTACCCCGGCCCCTGTATTACTGGGTACTCCGCCCTCACCTGTTTCTCATTATTACCTGTATTGCTGCCACCTGTGTCTCATTGTGCTCCACCTATCATCTGCCTCTGTTTATTGCTCAGTGTATTTCAGTCCTGTGTTTTCACCTTTTTGTTGCCAGATTATGCCAGTGAGTTTTCCTGAGCCTTTCCAGCATCTATATCTATACTCTGTATGTCTGAATACTGACTCTGCCTGTTTCCTGATTCTGGTTTTTGGATTTCTCTGGAATTTTTGATCTCCACCTGAACTTTGACGCTGACTTCGTTGCCCCTCTGGATTTGCTACTCAGCAAATATCACAGTGTGCACAGTACTTGGTCTGCAATTGGGTCCCTGCTTCAGCGCCCTGACAGAGGTAGAATTGAAATTGGTGGCCATCAGAAGATCCTGCTTTTTCTGGCAGTCTGAGTGAAAGCGCTCGGTGAAGCAGTCTCCCAATCTGTGTCAGGTCTCACCAGTTTATCTCCCATTTTCATTAATCACCTACCTCTTTGTCCTTCTTCCTCTCCTCCCCCCCCCCCCCCCCCCACCTTATTGCTCTGACTTTTCTTCCTTTTTTCCAATAATACTGTTTTGGATACTGTTGGGGCAGCATGGGCCTACCAGGGAGGAGCCGCAGTGAGCAGGTCTCTGGCCCTGTGTCCAGATCTGTGGCTCAGAAGGGAAGTGGAGGGGAAGGGATGAGTTGTAGAAATAGGGGATTCACCGGTTACGGGAGCAGGAAAGAGGTTATGTGGATGAGAACGAGATTTCCAGATGCTTTGTTGCCTTTTGGGTGCCAGGTTCAGGGATATCTCCGATCGAGTCCACAGCTTTCATTAATCAGATGGTGAGTAGTCAGAGGTCATGCTAGTGCCAATGACATGGGTAGGGTGGGTGACGAGGTCCTGCAGAGTAAGTTCAGGGAGTTAGTTGCTAAGTTAAAGAGCAGGACCTCCAAGTTGTGATCTTAGGATTGCTGCCTGTGCCACGTGCTTGTGAGGCCAAAAATAGGAAGATCATAGAATTTAACATATTGGTGCAGGAGGGAGGTCTTCAGGTGCTTGGATCATTGTGTTCTCTTCCAGAAACAGTAGATCAGTACAGAATGGACAGCTTACGACTGAACTAATATCCTTGCAGGAAGGTTTGCTAGTGCTGCATGCGTGGAGCGGGATGGCGGGGGGTGTTGCAGGTTCAACTAGAGCTGTAGGGGTTGGGAACCAGAGCACCAGAACAGATAGTGGAGTGGTTGTGGAGAAAGATGCTGTTAACGTCAGGAATCAAAAGGCTGAGCATGGTGAATCCAATGTTCTGAGCAGTGTATATTTCAATGAAAGGAATATTGTAGGGAAGGCGTATGAGCTAAGGGGATTTATCCGCATGTGGAATTATGACATTGTAGCCATTAGTTATTGGGAATATCAATAACAGTGGCGCTTCTCTTCCTGTCGAACTTAACGTATTCTATGCAAGATTCGAACAGAAGAGAGGCGTCCCACTCCCTCCGGATGAACTGGACCTGGTGGCATCAAGATTCATCCTCACTGAAGATAAATCCAAGGAAGGCGATGGGCCCAGATGGAGTCCCGGGACGGGTTCTCCGGGCCAGTGCAAGCGAACTAGCTGGAGTGTTTGCTGACATCTTCAACTGCTCCTTGCTTCAGTCTAAGATCCCCTCGTGTTTTAAGAAGGCAGCCATAATCCCGGTGCCGAAGAAGAGCAAGGTGGCATGCCTGAATGACTATCGACCTGTGGCTCTGACATCAATTGCTATGAAGTGCTTCGAGCAATTGGTTATGGCACACATCAACCACAGCCTACCAGTCAACCTCAACGCTTTGCAATCCACCTACCGGAGCAACAGGTCAACGGCAGATGCCATCTCTCTGGCCCTACATTCCTCCTTAGAACACCTGGAGAATAAAGACCCGTACATAAGGCTCCTTTTCATTGACTACAGCTCTGCCTTTAATACCATCATTCCAAATAAACTGATTCCTAAGCTCCGGAACCTGGGTCTTACCACTCAGATCTGCAGCTGGATCTTCAGCTTACTCACAGACAGGACCCAGGCTGTAAAAATAGGGGACAAGCTCTCCCCTACAATCACTCTGAGCACCGGTGCCCCACAAGGCTGTGTACTCAGCCCCCTGCTGTACTCACTGTACACCCACGATTGTATAGCCAAGTTTCCATCAAACCCAATATATAAGTTTGCTGATGACACAACAATTATAGGCCGTGTCTCAGGTAATGATGAGTTTGAGTACAGAGAAGAAATTAAGAACCTGGTGACATGGTGCGAAGACAATAACCTATCCCTCAACGTCAGCGAGACGAAGGAATTCGTTGTTGACTTCAGAACAAGTAGCAGACCGCACGACTCCATTTACATTGGTGGTGCACAAGTGGAACAGGTCAAAAGCTTTAAGTTCCTCGGGGTCAATATCACAAATGACCTGACTTGGTCCAACCAAGCAGAGTCCACTGTCAAGAAGGCCCACCAGCGCCTTTACTTCCTGAGAATGCTGAAGAAATTTGGCCTGTCCCCTAAAACCCTCACTAATTTTTATAGATGCACTGTAGAAAGCGTTCTTCTAGAGTGCATCACAACCTGGTATGGAAGTTGTCCTGTCCAAGTCCGGAATAAGCTACAGAAGATTGTGAACACAGCCCATCACATCACACAAACCAATCTTCCGTCCTTGGACTCACTTTACACCGCACGCTGTTGGAGCAGTGCTGCCAGGATAATCAAGGACACGACCCACCCAGCCAACACACTTTTTGTCCCTTTTCCCTCTGGGAGAAGGCTCAGGAGCTTGAAGACTCGTACGGCCAGATTTGGGAACATCTTCTTTCCAACTGTGATAAGACAGCTGGACGGATCCTGACCCGCATCTGGGCCGTACCCTCCAAATATCTGGATCTGCTTCTCATTTTTTTTTGCACTACCTTACTTTCTCTTTTCTATTTTCTATTTATGATTTATAATTTAAATTTTGAATATTTACTATTGATTTTTATTCCAGGGAGCGTGAAGTGCAGAATCAAATATCGCTGTGATGTCTAGTATCAATCGTTTGGTGACAATAAAGTAAATTAAAGTAGTGAGACTTGGTTGGTGAAGCCACAGGACTGACAGCTCTATGTTCTGGAATTCCATTGTTTTAGATGTGATAGAGTGGGAGATAATGAAGTGGGAGAGGGGACGTTACAAGTCCGGGAAAATATCACACCAGTTCTCAGTCAGGACAGACTGGAGAGCTTGTCTAGTGAAGCTTTATGAGTAGAACTGAGAAATAAGAAAGATATATCCACGTTAATGGGATTATACTGTATACCACCCAACAGTCTGCAGGATTTAGAGGAGAAAATTTGTAGAGAGATCACAGACTGTTGCAAGAGACAGAAGGTTATGATAGTCGGTGATCTCAACTTTCCACTTATTGACTGGGACTCCCATACTTTAAGAGGGATAGAGTTTGTCAAATTATTCAGGAAAATTTCCAACTAGAGATTGCGATACTAGATCTCCTGTAGGGAATGAGACAGGGCAATGACAGAGGTTTATGTCAGGAAATAATTTGCACATAGTGATCATAATGCCATTAGTTTCAAAGGTACATTTAATGTCAGAGAAAGGTATACAATATACATCCCGAAATGCTTTTTCTTCGCAACCATCCACGAAAACAGAGGAGTGCCCCAAAGAATGAATGACAGTTAAATGTTAGAACCCTAAAGTCTGCCCCCCAGTTCCCTTCCCTCCCGTGCGTAAATGATAGCAAGCAACAACCCCTCTCCCCCAACCAGCAAAAAAAAAGCATTGGCACTTGCCACCGAGCACTAAAGCCCGAGCAAAGCACAGCAAAGACAGACTTGCAGTACTCCAAAGACTGCTTGGTATTTGACGTGCCACAGGCTCGCTCTCTCTCTCCCCAATAAGGGAGAAAAGGGTGTTTCCTTTTCACAGTGGGAGGGGAGACATAACAAACAACTCACTGGTTTACAATGTTAAAAGTCCATTGTGTCATTTTTTCCGAGCTCTGTGCCCAAAAATCTCGGGTGTCTGGACACACAGCCTTAGATCTTTCATCTCCCACAACACACCAATCTGCCCAGACACCGACCTTTGATCTACCCGTGTCCAGAGCCACAAGATCTCAACACTCCAAAGGCAAGCTGAGCTCTTAGGCCGAGCCCTTGGCATGCCAAATAACGGCCAGTCATGAAACCCCAAGAGCGGGACCCATTCCCGCAAAGAACCATAGTCAGCATGTAACTCCAGGTCAGGGTCTTCAAAAGAACCCTGAAAGGGAAAAATAGAGATATTAAAGATGGAAATAGAGCTGTTTCTGAAGATGAAAGCAAAGGAGTTGCTGTTAGGCACCTTTAAACCTCCTAAGCAATTTTTCAAGGAATTTAAGGGAAAGGATAGGCCTGGTCCTTGGATTGAGATTCTAAATTGAAGAAATTATCTAGCAATTGTAAATAGGGATAGGTTGTTCTCTAGCAAAGGTAGACTTCGTAATAAGTGGCATTTAAAAGTGAAATTTTGAGCGTACAGAATTTATATGTTCCTGTCAGAATGAAAAAGAAGCATAACAGGTTTAGGGAACCTTGTTTTTTGAAGGATATTGAGGCCCTGGTTAAGAAAAAGAAGGAAGTACATAGCAGGTATAGGCAGGCAGGAACAAATGAGGTACTTGAGGGTTATGAGAGATACAAGAGAAGGCAAGGAAATCAGGTGGCCTAAAAGGGGACATGTGTTTGCTCTAGCAGACAAAGTGAAGGATAATCCCAAAAGCTTCTACAAATATAAAAGAGCAAAATGATAGCAAGGGGCAAAATTGGTCCACTGGAAGATCAGAGTGGTAATTTGTGCGTAGTGCTGAAAGAGATAGGAGAAATCTTAAATCGATTTTTTGCATCTATATTTACTCAGGAGACAGACACAGGGTCTATAGATGTGAGAAAATGCAGCAGCAAGTTCATGGACCCTATACAGATTACAGAAGAGGAGTTGTTTTCTGCCTTGAAACAAATTAGGGTGGATAAATCCCAGGACCCAGGAAAGTGTTCCTTCAGACCCGGTGAGAGGCTAGTACAGAAATTACATAGGTCCTAGCAGAAATATTTAAAACATCATTAGCCATGGGTTGAGTGCCGGAAGATTGGAGGATAGCTAATGTTCCATTTTTGAAGAAAGGCTCTATGACTAAACCAGAAAATTAAAGACTGGTGAGCTTGACATCAGTAGTGGGAAAGTTATTGGAAGGTGACTTAAGGGATGAGATACGTAAGTATTTGGATAGCCAGGAACTGTTTAGGGATAGTCACTATGGCGTTGTGCATGGTAAGTTGTGTCTAACCCATCATACAGAGTTTTTTGAAGAAGTTACCAGGAAAGTTATGAAGGCAAGGTAGTGGATGTTGTCTACATGGCCTTCAGCAAGGCCTTTGACAAGGTCCTGCATGGGAGGTTGATCAAGAAGGTTCAGTCACTTGGCATTCAAGATGAGGTAGAAAATTGGATTATCATTAGATATTGGCTTTGCACAAGAAGTCAGATAGCGTTTGTAGATGGTTGCCTCGCTGACTGGAGTCCTGTAGCTCATGGAGTGCCGCAGGGATCAGCATTGGGTCCTTTGTAGTTTGCCTTCTATATCAATGATCTGGATAATAATGTGGTAAACTGGATCAGCAAATTTGCAGATGGCACCAAGATTGGGGTTGTAGTGGATAGCAAGGAAGACTATCAAAGGTTGTAGTGGGATTTGGACCAGCTGGAAAAATGGGCTGAAAAATGGCCGGTGGAATTTAGTGCAGACAAGTGTGAGTTGTTGCACTTTGGAAGGGCAAAACAAGGTAGGACTTACATTGTGAGTGAGACATCACTGAGGAGTGCAGAAGAACAGATGGATCTGGGAATATAGATCCATAATTCCTTGAATGTGGTATCACAGATAGATAGGATTGTAATGAAAACTTTTGGCACATTGGCCTTCTTAAATCAGAGTATTGAAACAGGAGTTTGAAGCATGTTGAATTTGTTTAAGCTATTGGTGAGGCCCAATTTGGAGTATTGTGTGCAGTTTTGATCACCAACCCATGGAAAAGATGTAAATAAGATTAAAAGAGTGCAGAGAAAATTTACAAGGATACTGCCAGGATTTGTGGATCGGAGTTATAGGGAAAGGTTGAATAGGTTAGGAATTTATTCCCTGGAGTGTAGCAAATTGAGAGGAGATTTGTTAGAGGTATACAAAATTAGGAGGAGTATAGATAGGCTAAATGCAAACAGGCTTTTCCCACTGAAGTTGGGTGAGAATACAACTAGAGGTTATGGGTTAATGATGAAAAGTGAAATGTTCAAGAGGATGAGGGGGTAATTGTTCACTTAGAGGTTGGTGAGTGGTGTTGAGATTAACATTTAAGAGGCAATGCATTCCAGGCATCCATGATTCATTGACTGAAAAACTTACATCTCACATCTTCTTGAACCTACCCCCCTCTCCTCTTCAATGCATGCTCTCTGATATTAGACATTTCAACCCTGCGAAATAGATACTGTCTGTCCACTTCATCTCTGCCTCTCATAATCTTGTAAACTTCTATCAGATCTCTCCTCAGCCTCGGCCACTCCAGAGAAAATAAGTTCATCCAACCTCTTCTAATAGTACATGCCCTCTAAACTTGGCAGCACCCTGGTAAATTTCTTCTGCACCCTCTCCAAATCCTTAACATGCTTCCTATAGAGGATAATGCCGAGATGTACACAATATCCCAGATGGGGCCTAACCAGAATGCTATAAAGTGACTTTTGAACTCAATGACTCAACTAATAAAAGCAAGCATTCCATAAGCCTTCTTAACCACCCTATCGACCCGGGTAGCCTCTTTCAAGGAGCTTTGAACTTGGATGCCAAGATCTCTCTGCTCAGCAACATTGTTAAGGACCTTACCCTTAACAGCATACTGTCTCCTTGCATTTGCTCTACCAAGGTGTAACACCTCACATTTATCGGGGTTAAACTGCATCTGTCATTTCTTAGCCCATATCAGCAACTAATCTATATCATGCTGTATTCTTTGCTAGTTTTCTACACTATCCACAACTCCACCAATCTTGGTATCATCTGCAAATATACTCACCCACACATCTACATTTTCATCCAGGACATTTCTATACATCACAAATAGCAGAGGTCTCAGCACAGATCCCTGCGGAACTCCACTAGTTACAGACCTGCAGCTCCAATAACTCCCTGCAACCACTACCCTCTGTCTTCTATGTACAAGCCAGTTCTGAATCTTAACAGCCAAATCCCCGTGGATCCCATGCCTCTTAATCTTCTGGATTAGCTTCCCAGAAGAGACTTTGTCAAATATCTTACTCAAATCCATGTAAACAATATCCACTGCCTGACCCATATCAATCTCTCTCACCACCTTGTCAAAAAACACAATCAAGTTGGTAAGGTACGACCTGCCACACAGATTGTTATTTGTGATTAGTCGTGCAACTCCAGCCCTCTTTTACCTCCTCTTCTATATTTCCTAAAACTTTGGAAATCTGGTACATCAATCACCTATTCCTGCCCCTCTCTCAACCAAATTTCAGCAATGGCTGCAACATTTTACTTCCATGTACTGATCCATGCTCTAAGTTCATTATCCTTACCCATAATACTATTAGCATTAAAATATACCCACTTCGAACCATCCAACCAATCGTGCCTGTTATTTCGCTTTTGACTTTCAATACTTTTCCTGACATCTACCCTCCGGTCCAGTCCTTCCCTTACTGACCTGGGGCTCTGGTTCCCAGCCCCCTGAAAAACTAGTTTAAACTCTCCCGACTAGCATCAGCAAAACTCCCGGCCAGGATCTTGTTTCCCCTCCAGTTCAGGTGCAACCCGTCCCCTTTGTACAGGTCACCCCTTCCCTAGAAAAGGTTCCAATGATCCAAGAAATTAAAGCCCTACCCCATCTCATCAACCGCTCATTCATCCATGCTATCACCCCATTCCTACCTGCACTAGCCCATGGCACAGGGAGTAATCCGGAGATTACAACCTTGGAGGTATTTCCCTGCAGCCTTTTTCCTAACTCAATATTCTCACTGCGTAGGACCTCTTCCCCTTTTCTGCCTATGTCATTGGTGCCAATATGCATCATGACCTCTGGCTGTTCAACGGTTCAATAGTTCCATTTAATATCAGAAAATGTATACAATTTACAACCTGAAATTCTTACTCTCCACAAACTTCTTGCAATAATACCCCAAGGAATGAATAACAGAAAAAAACGTACGAATGCCAAAGCCCCTGCCCCCCTCCCACACACAAGCAGCATCAAAACTCCCCATCACCCTCCCCCCACTTATTCTAGTATAAAGCATCAGCAGTCCCTCCACCCACCATGCAAGCAAAAGCAAAGCCCCCAAAGAGAGACCATGGTCTACAGTACGTCAAAAACTAACTGATCACTCCAACATTCTCAACATCCCACAGGCCCTCCCTCTCTCTCTCTCTCTCACTAACAAGGGAGAGTCTAATATCAGCCTTTCTACTGTGAGAAGGGAGACAAACAGTCACTCTTTTGATATTATAGTCACAGCCTGAAGCGTCGATTTTATCTTGAGTTCCCCAACTCAAGAATCGGCAGTAAGCTCTCACACACCATTAAGAGAGAGAGGGAACAATGAGCTGAGTGCAGACCTCCGACAGCCTCTCTTGTCGTCCCGATGTACCGGCTCCCCGCCATGCTTCAGTTTGTGACACCAGCGACAATTTGTGTCCACAGGGTCGCTTAAGGGTCCATCCTGAAGGCGCCAAACTTCAGGCTGCACATGGAGATATCAAAAATGTGACCAATTAGCAAGCTCCAAGAACAGGAACGCACCGCTGTGCAGAACCACAGTTTGAGTGCCACTGTAGATCACAGACTCTGACAGGACCCCAGCCACCTTGGAAAGGAAAATTGATCCGCTCCTCCTTGAGAAAATCCTGCAGCCGTTCTGATACATCATGGACCCTAGCATCTTGGAGACAAACCACTATCTTGGTGCTTCTTTTGCAGCCACAGTAATTTTCCTTTCTATCCCCTTAACTATCACATCCCCTATAATTACCACACTGCCTGACTTTACCCTTCCCTGTTGAAGCTCAGAGCTGACCATAGTGCCACCAGTTTGGCAGCTGCTGTCATGATCTAATGGATCATCCCCCCTGCAGCATACTAAAGGGTAAACTTGTTGCTGAGGAGAATGGCTGCACTGACTTCTTAATTCCCTTACCTCTCCTGATGGTCACCCATCTTCTACCTGAAGCCTGTACTTTGGGTGTGACTACCTCTTCAAAAGTCTCGACTATAATAACTTCAGCCTCCCAAATCATCCTGAGTATATTCGACTCCTGCTCCAACTCCTTGACCTGGTTGGTCAGGCGCTGAAGTTGGGTGCTCTTCCCACAGAAGTAGTCATCGGGAAACCATCAGGTATTCCAAATTCCCACTTCTGACAGGGGGAGTATTCCATCTTGACTATATACCAAAACAGAAAAAGGCTTGCCTTTTCTTAACTGTACCTTTGCCTGTTCACACCAAAACCTGTTAAGCAAAAGTCTTCATGCCCTATCACTAGCACACCCTGCAGTGGCCGCTCTAGAGATGGATGCTCTACTTGAGCATACCCTTTTCATGTTTGCAGTGGAGGTTAGGCCTCCGACGCCAATGCTTTCTGTGCCTGCGCAGTCCAAAAAGACCAGCCTTGCCCGAATCTGCTCCTTTCATTCTCTCTCCTGACTTCCGTAGGGCTCTGACACCGACGCACACTCTCCTCGCCTGAGCCATCAAGAATATTTAGGGATGCATCCTTAGCATTGAGGCAGCTCATATTGTCTAAGTGTTGCTGTTTGAATGTTTTTTTTCATCTTTATTTAGAGATTCAGCACGGAGTAGACCCTTCTGTCTGTTCAAGACGTACTGCCCCTGAAAACCCCAATTCAACCTTAGGCTGATCACGAGACAACTTACAATAACAAATTACCCTAAGCGCTGAGCTGCAATTACTTCTTACTGTGAGCAAGCAAAGTATAAGAGAACTAAAGTTGAAAGTGAATTTGGATATGCTTCTGCAGAGATTGGCAGAGACAAAAATAAACAGTTATTTGAGGCCATATCTGATGAAAGTGAAAACATAAAATGGTTGAAATGCACAGTAAGAAGAAAAACGGAATTGGTATTTCAGGGCAAAGACCACACCTGAAACATCAGCTCTGTTTCTCTTCCCACAGATGCAATCCAACCTGCTCTGTCTTTCCATCATGTTTATTTCAGATTTTCAGCATTTGCACTTATTTTTTAGATTTTTAATAATGAAACTGTTTCACTGGATTCCTCAGACTAGCAAGCGCTACATTTCATTTCTGCTAAAGGTCATAATTTACTTGCAGATGCAACAAAATATTGGGAACCTTTTAATATGGCAAAATACTTTCAACCAGCAGTGGTGGGTTTAACTACATTGTCTACTATTGTTATTTAAGTGAACTGCTTTTCCATAATTTCTGCATCTGCCTTGGGTAATGGTGGCATTGTCTAATGCAGGTACAGTATAGTGTTGGTCTGCTGGTAGTGAAAACAAGAAGCAAGATTGGTCGTGCTGCAGTTGTCCCTTGCACATTCACTGGTGTGATGAATGCTTAACGTCTTCAGACTTCTTAAGGACCCTTTGGATCAAATATTTGGCATGGGCTATGCTGTTCTGCCCCTTGGATCACTAGGAAGCCCAGAAAGAAAGTAGTTCATCACTTTGGTACATGAAAATTATTTGAAAAGTCACAAGATCAAAATATTGCCCATCTCTCTTCCACAGATGCTGGCTGACCTGCTGAGTTCTTCCAATACATTTTTTGTTCTAGTTCTATGCATATATCATTTAATTTTTGATACTACTATGATCAGTTTCCATCAAGTCTGGTTCAAAATGCTGATCACGTCTGATTTTCCATTCTATGACGCCACTGCTTCAATAGACATTTCTTAAAATGTCTTTATGATATTGTCCCTTTTGATTTTTAATATTATTTTAGAGAGAAATTTGGAGAATGAAGGTTCTATAGCTAAATTAAAAGTAAAAGGTGGCTAGGGAGAGAGTAAGTTCCCTTAGAGAACAGCAGGGTCACCAATGTCACAGGAGATATGTAGGTGGAATTTTCTCTTTGGTATTTACTGAGGAGAAAATCATGGTTGCTTTAGAAACAAGGGAAACAAGTGGAGATATTCTGGAGGACATTCATATTATCAGCAAGAAGGTATTTGCAGCATTACACTGCATGTTATTCAGTTCTTTGAGAATAACTGGAAGGACAAGCCAGTGAACGACAGGCCAGTCTGCCTGATACTGTATTAGTAGTTGTGAAGTTACTGGAAGAAATTCTGATGGACCGGATCGACTAGCATTTGGACAGGGACAGAGGGAATCTGATTAGGAGGCACTAGCATGGCTTTATGCATGGAAATTCATGTTCGGTGAACCGGTTAGAGTTTAATTGAAGAGGTAACCAAAAGGGTAGATCAGTGGATGTTGTTTGTTTAAACTTTAACATGGTCTTCTACAAGGTGGTGGACGGTAGAATGGTCCAGAAGGTTAGGTCCTATGTTTAGGTGGATTCAAGATTAATTTGGAGCAAGGAAGAACAGGGTGATGGTTGAAGGTTTTTGTTCAGAATAGAGGTCACAATTTGGTGATGTGTTGGGGTCTTTGTTATTTGTTGCTTATACAAGTTACTTGAATGTGATTTTACAAGGCTTGATCAGTAAGTTTGCAGATGACACAAAATTAGGTGTTGATAGGAGGAAGGTTGTCATAAATTATAGGGTCCGTTAGGGACGTAGGTTGAGGAGAGACAAATGGATTTCAATACGGGTAAGTGTGATGCATTTTGGAAAACCAAACCAGCATCAGACTAGTACTATAAGTGATAGGGCATTTGGGAGTGTAACAGAACAGAAGAGGAGCCTAGAAATACAAGTCTTTAATTTGTTATAAGTGGCATTATAGGTAGACAGTGTGGTGAAACAGGCACTTGGCACACCCGCCTTCATTGGGGCATTGAGTACAGAAGTTGAGATATTATGTTACATTTGTGCAAGTTGTTGGTGAGGCCACTCTGAGAGTGTTAGATACAGTTTTGGTAATTCCGTTAGAAGAAAGATGTGATTAAACTGGCAAGAGAGCAAGAAATATATACTGTATGAAGATGCCAAGACTGGAAGTCCTGTGTTATAAGGAGAGTTCCTTGGAACATAGGAGAATAAGGGGTGACTTTATATAAGTGTTTAATATTGTGAGAGGCATAGATAAGGTGGATGATGAGAGTCTTTTCCCCAGGGTAGGGAAGTCCAAAACTTGGGGCATAGATTTAGGGTGTGAAGGAAAAGATTTAAAAGGAACCTGTGGGTCAATTTTTTCATGGAGAGTATGGTGAGTATAGATTATAGAGGAAGTGTTTGAGGCAGGTACAAAAGTATCATTAAGGAGCATAGGGAGGGGTAGGTCTTAGAAGGATATGGGGCAAATGCTGAAAATTGGGACTAGTTGTAAGGACTCGTTGGGTCAAAGGGTCTCAATCTACGCTGTATTGTTCTAAGTTGACTTGATTTTCGCAATTGTCAGGCAGGAAGCCATGGTATCATGCATTAATTTCCACAGAAATTTATGTGAAGTATGCATTTACCTACAAAGATCAATGTCTTTGAAAATACTTCCCCTTCAGAGCTGCAGTCTTTCAGTCATTTCAACAAGGCCTCATCCACTTCTTCAGTAGGTTTAAAAGTCTATATAAACAAATATTTTCCTCCCCAGTATTTATCTCAACTCTTAAAAAATAGCTGATTGTGGGGTCACTGTTACATTACTGTGTGAAACCTGTTGCATGAAGTACAACCAGGATGTATCTTTAAGTTTTAACAGTGAATGCATCTTAAAACTGAATAATTACCTATCAAATTGTGAGAGGTCCTCAGCTCATTGAAAGCCACAGCTGAAGTAAAGACCGACCAATTTTGTTTTCTCAATTTATGCCATTGCTCTGATCTATTTCTATTTTAGTTTTATTTGATAAAATTACAGCTTTGCTATTTTTTATCCTTGTCTTCTACAAACTTATATTCTGCCAGTTTCACAATTTCTTTATATTACAGTTCTTTTCTGTGTCCTAATGCTTTTACCTTTCTCTTAATATCCCTCTGCCATTTCTCTTTCATTTCTCAATATTTATTTATTTCAAATAATATTGGGTAATGTGAGCCATGAAAATACAAAACAGGCCTGTGGCTATACGGAGAGAATGGGAAATATTATTGAGTGCACTTTTGGTAATTTAACCATTAAGTATGTGTGAACATTTTGTAATTTTACAGAATAATGTTTACAGAGCATTCTCTCATTTCTTGCCATGCTCTAAAATTTCTCCTAGGTATAATTTAATTTAATGTACTGACCTGGGGCTAATTCTTTTGGCTTGTTGACGGCTTGTTAAACACAAATTTAAGTGAAGTATGCTTTTAAAAAACTTGAATAGTTTCAGTAGCATGGTATAACAGGCTGGCTAGAGAGTAACTAAAAATGTAATACTTAATCAAAATGTCCACCAAAATGGACAAATGAAACTGTATATGCTGTCAGCTTAAAATGTATTTAAATCTATTTCTAGTCCAAAGTTTCTTTACAGTATGAGTATTAGCTTTGTCAAAGCCTCACTATGAGGAATATTTTGTTGAAAATCTTTTTTTTTTGGGTGGAATGTGTACATTGTTGGTAGGGGCATTTATCAGCTTAATCTAATTGGCCTGAGATGATATTGAACTTTTTAAAATGAATGTTGATCTTGTGGTCAAAGGTACTCCCATAAGACTATTAGATATAATATTCTATGATTTCTAACTCAGTGATTTGCAATATATATTTCAAAATCTAGATGGTGGGTGACATATTGGAATTTGAAATCCTGTTAAATCCATGAGTATTTAGCCCTATTTCTTCTTCACAACAAACATCATTTTGGGAGATCTCATTGAAGAAGTTTTGCTACAGTGGATCATATAGACAGTATGACAGCAGGTAGCGGTGAGGGTTAATGAATGTGGATTTACCCTCCTTAAGACTGTACCATTTAACCAACTACTTTGGTGGTACATATAACAACAACATGCAGGAGGAATAATTCGGCACATCTCTCTGAATGCTTTCAAGAGATGTGTCTATGTAGATAAAACCACTGCAAGAAGGTATACTTTGCACAATGTATGTTCTTTTGCAAATAAAGTACATTCTGGTTGTTCCTTTAAAACTTTATGGATACTGTAACATTGTGTGTGAAGTGCTGTTTAACAAGTTATAAAGTTTAGACGGAGGACATGGACACTGGGGTCAGCTACAACTGAGAGAACATGTGGAAATGTGCCAGGACTCTGAAATACGTGATTCAATGGAGAGCTCTAATGGAACAGGCAAAGATAGCCAGGCCATCAGATCTCCAAGCATGTAACCTATCCAAGGAATGGAGTCAGGGGAGGGAAAGGTTTAAACTCTATATTGAGGTAACAATGGTAGAATGAAAGTAAATTATCTATTCAGTATAATTATGGGTGATCTATGCTGGTCTCAACTCCTCTTCTGTGCCAATTCCCCACAGCAACCAGTCTTTTAAAAAAAACATCTGTCTCCATCTTGAATCTACCTAATAATTTGGTTTCCACAATCCTCAAGGGCAAAGAATTCCAGAGATTCACTGCCCTCTGAGAAAAGATTACTCCCCACTTCAGCTTTTAATGAACAACTCTTTAGTTAATAGACATTTTCCCTTTTATGTGACTCTCCCGCTAGTGAAAACATCTTAACATCTAACCTGTCCCCCTTTAGGAACTTGTATACGTATTTGTATAAGGTCACCCATTTTTCGAAATTCTAAGGAATGTAAATCCAAAATGTCTGGCCTGCCTTGGTAGAATAACCCACATCCCAGGAATTAGCATGGCAAGTCTCCTTTAGCCTTCCTCCAATGTCACAAACTCTATTTTTAGATAAGGAGGCAAAAACCGTATTCCAGGTGAGGCCTCATGCCCTATAACCAGTAAAGCCTCCATATTCATAAACCCTAACCCCTTTGCGAGAGGCCAATATGTGCTAATTACTTGGACCATACTATAACTGTACAGTCCCTTCAGTCCACAATGTTGTGCCGACCTCTATAAACCTGCTCCACGACCAGTCTAACCCTTCACTCCACAACCGATCTCACCCTGCACTCCTACACAGCCATAACGCTCTACTTTTTCTCACATCCATTTGCCAAAGCCTCTCATAAATGTCTCTATTGCACCAGCCTCTACCACCAACCCCAGTAGTGAACCTCACTCACAACCGCTGGAGGAACTCAGCAGGCCGGGCAGCATCTGTGGAAAAGATCGGTCGACGTTTCGGGCCAGAACCCTTCATCAGGACGTCCACCACTCTTTGTGTAAAAACCCTGCCTCTGATATCCCCACTTTCCTCCCTTCAACTTACATGCATGTCCTCTGGTACAGGCCATTGCCTCCTGGGAAGAAAGTTAATGACTATCCACTCAGTTTATACCTCTCATAATCTTATGAACGTCTAACAAATCACCTTACCTCCTTGGCTGCTCCAAAGAGAAAAGCCATAGGTCACTCAAGCTTCTCTCATCAGACATTCATCTTATCCAGGCAGCATCCTTGTAAATATCCATTGAACTATCTCTAAAGCTTCTCACATCCTTCCTAAAGTGATGCAATCAGAACTAAACACAGTTCAGTTTGGTCTAACCAGATTACAAACAAGACAAAGTCTGCAGATACTGGAAATCCAAGTAACACACACAAAATGCTGGCGGAACTCAGCAGGCCAGGTAGCGTCTATGAAAAAGAGTATAGTCGATGTCTCCACAGATGCTGCCTGGCCTGCTGAGTTCCTCCAGTATCTTGTGTGTTTTATATGATCTAACCAGAGTTTTTAGATCTGCACAACTGCCAGGCCAGTGTCACTCTGGGTGCCTCTGAGGCTCAGCAGGGGAGGGTAAAGTCAGGCAAAGTGTTATTGATAGGAGACTTAATAGTTAAGGGGACAGACAGGAGATTCTGTGCCTGCAAAAATGATGTCAGAATGGTGTGTTGTGTCCCAGGTGTCACAATCCAGGATGTTTCAGGGCTTCTGCAGAAGAGAGGGAGGGTGCAAGAGGGAATTGGCACAGGGGCCTTTGACAAGATGCCATACATGAGGTTCTTAACAAGATAAGAGCCCATGGTATTACAAGAAACTACCATGGATAGAAGATTGGCTGCCTGGTTGGAGGCAAAGAGTGGGAATAAAGGGGGCCTATTCCATTTGGCTTCAAGGGACTAGTGGTGATCCACAGGGATTGGTATTGGGCTTCTTCGTTTCACATTATATGTCAATGATTTGGATGACAGAATTGATGGCTTTTTGGCCAAGTTTGCAGATGGTACAAAGATAGTTGGAAGAACAAGTAATGTTAAGGAAGCAGGGAATCTGCAGAAAGACTTAGAGAATGGGCAAACAAGTGGCAGATTAAATATAGTGAAGGAAAGTGTATGGTCATGCGTTTTGGTAGAAGGAACAAAGACATAGACTATTTTCTACACAGGGAGAAAATACAAAAATTAGAGGTGCAAAGGGACTTGGGAGTCCTTGTGCAGAATTCCCTAATGGTTAACTTGCAGGTTGAGTTGGTGGTAAAGAATGTCAGCAAGTATATGGTGCTGAAGTTTTATAAGGCATTGGCCAGACCTCACTCGGAGTATCATGAGCAATTTTGGACCCCTTATCTAACAAAAGATGTATAGGCATTGGAGAAGATCCAGATCCAGAGGAGGTACGTGAGAATGATTTGCAAATGAAAGCGTTAACATACGAGGAGTGATTGATGGTTCAGCGCCTGTACTCACTGGGAGTTAGAAGAACAAGGGAGGATCTCATTGAAATCTATCAAATGTTGAAAGGCCTTGATAGAGTGGATGTCAAGAGGAAATTGCCTATAGTGAGTTAGTCTATGACCAGAGGGCACAGCCTCAGAATAGAGGGACATCCATTCAGGACAGTCTAAACACTTCCAAGAATCCTGCCATTAACCTTGTACTCCGCCTTCAAATTTGGCCTTCCAAAGTGTATCACTTCACACTTTATCTGATAGAACTCCATCCGTCACTTCTTCGCCCAGATCTTCATCCTTGGTGTATCCTGTCGTAACCTACGACAATCATCGATGCTACTTACAACAATTCCAATCTCTGTGTCATCTGCTAATTTGGTAACCAACTCCAGCACTTAGTCATCCAAATCTCTTATTAAAATCACAAAGAGCAGGTGTTGCAAAACACTTCCCTCTTACTACCTACCTCCAGGCAGAATATTTTCCGCCTACTACCACCTTCTGCCTTCTGTAGGCAAGCCAATTCTAAATCTACTCAGCCATGTTACCATGCATCACATACCCCAGGAGTTTCCAGACAAACCTTCCATGGGGAACTTTGTCAACTGCGTAGTAAAATCCATTTATACCACATCTCCCGCTCTACTTAGATCAATATGCTTTAATCACTTCTTTGAAAAATGTAATTAGTACATTTTCAATGAAATACTCTTCTTGCTGAATGTGCCTGCTAACTTGTAAGTCATGCACTTGAACACCTGAACTTCACTCATTTGTAGTATGTGCTCTCCTCTTGACACTTTATCCACTCCTTCTAGCCATTAAGCTGTACTTCACCTTCCCACTGGAAAGGGGCAAAATGAGGAATCAAATGAACAATGGATCAATCAGAAGCAGAATCAGGTTTAATACCATCAGCATATTTCATGAAATTTGTTAACTGCACAGCAGCAGTACAATGCAATACATAATAATAGAAAAAAAGTATATGTGTACTAAATAAGTAAGTAGTGCAAAAAATACTACTTGGAGGGAAGAACTTAGTGATGATGGAACTAAACGGCGACACCTTTCCTTGCATCTTCAGGAACAGCTGTAGTTCTATATTTGATATCTCGTTTTCCCCTTTCAAGGTTCTTTTGAAGACCCTGACCTGGAGTTACACTCTGACTTCAGTTCTTTGCAGGAATAGGACCTGCTCTCAAGGCCTTATGACTGGCTGCTTTTTGATATTCCCAGGATGCGGCCTGGAAGGAGAGCGCACCTTCAGGATTACAGATATTCATGGCTCTGGTGATGGGCTGATTCAAGGCTGGTGCCGCCGACTGATGCATCGTGGGAGAATACGGTAGATCGGAAGCAGTGGGCTTGATGATGGCTGTGTGCCCGGAGACCCGAGTTCTTTGGGCACAGGGCCAAAGTGACATAACAGATTTTTAACACCGTAAATCAACGAGTTGTCTGTTATGCCTCCCCTCTCACTGTGAAACAGAAACACCTCATTTTTCCCTTGTTTGGGAGAGAGAGAGAGAGAGAGAGAGAGAGAGAGAGAGAGACTGTGGTATGTCGAATACCGGGTGATTGAGCAGTCTTTGGGGTACTGCAAGTCTGTGTCTTGTTGATGCTTTGCTGCATGCTTGAGTGCTCGGTGGGGAGATACTGATGCTTTTTTTGCTGGTGTTGGGGGGGTGGCGTGTAGTTGCTTGCTGCTGCTTGTGCATGGGAAGGGGGAATTTGGGTTTCTGACATTTAACTGTCATTCATTCTTTGGGGCACTCCTCTGTTTTTGTGGATGTTTGTGAAGAAAAAGAATTACAGGATGTATATTGTAGACATTTCTCTGACATTAAATGTACCCACTGAAACCTATTGAAATAGAAATAAAAAAAAGTAGTGAGGTTCATGGGTTCAAAATCCATTCAGAAATTGACTGGCAGAGAGGAAGAATGTGTTCCTGAATTGTTCAGGCTCTGTACCTCAACCCTGATGGTAGCAATGAGGAGATGATATGTCTCGGGTGAAGGGGATCCTTAATGATGGGCACTGACTTTTGAGGCATTGCTGCCTGAAGATCTCCTGAATATTAAAAAGGCTAGTACCCATGATGGAGCTGGCTAATTTTACAACTGTCTGCAGCTTGCTTCGAACCTGTGCAGTCACCCTCCCACCCCCTCCCCCCATACCAAATGGTGATGCAGCCAATTTGAATACTCTCTGCAGCACATCTGTAGAAATTTGTGAGTGCTTTTGGTGACAGACCAAATCTCCTCAAAGTCCTAATGGAATATAACCACTGTTGTGCCTTATTTATGGCTGCATTGATATATGGGTCCGGGTTAGGTCATCAGGGATACAGACATCACGAATTTAAAGTTGCTCCTTCTTTCTATTTCTGATCCCTCCTTGAGGATTGGTTCATGTTCCCTCATCTTACCCTTTCTGAAGTCCACAATCAGCTCTTTGACCTACTGACACTGAGTGCAAGGTTATTGCTGTGACTCCACTCAACAAGACGGTATAGAAACATAGAAAACCTACAGCACAATACAGGTCCTTCAGTCCACAAAGCTGTGCCGAACATGTACTTACCTTAGAAATTACCTAGGGTTCCCATAGCCCTCTATTTTTCTGAGCTCTGTGTACATTCCACGCACTCACCACTCTCTGCGTAAAAAAAAACTTACCCCTAACATTTCCTCTGTACCTGCTTCCAAGCACCTTAAAACTATATCCTCTCATGCTAGCCATTTCAGCCCTAGGAAAAAGCCTCTGATCAATGCCTCTCATCACCTCTATCAGGTCACCTCTCATCCTCCGTCGCTCCAAGGAAAAAAGGCCAAGGTCACTCAACCTATTCTCATAGGGCATGCTCCCCAATCCAGGCAACGTCCTTGTAAACTTCCTCTGCACCCTTTCTGTGGCTTCCACATCCTTTATGTAGTGAGGCGACCAGAACTTAGCACAGTACTCCAAGTGGGGTCTGACCAGGGACCCATATGGCTGCACATTACCTCTCGGCTCCTAAACTCAGTCCTACGATTGATGAAGGCCAATGCTCCGTATGCTTTCTTAACCACAGAGTCAACCTGCGAAGCAGCTTTGAGTGCTCTATGGACTCAGATCCCAAGATCCCTCTGATCCTCCACACTGCCAAGAGTCTTCCCATTAATACTATATTCTGCCATTATATTTGACCTACCAAAATGAACAACCTCACACTTATCTAAGTTGAACTCCATCTGCCACTTCTCAGCCCAGTTTGCATCCTATCAATGTCCTGCTGTAACCTCTGACAGCCCTCTACACTATCCACAACATCCCCAATCTTTGTGTCATCAGCAAATTTACTAACCCATCCCTCCACTTCTTCATCCAGGTCATTTATAAAAATCACAGAGAGCAGGGGTCCCAGAACAGATCCCTGAGGCACACCACTGGTGACCGACCTCCATGCAGAATATGACCCATCTACAACCACTCTTTGCCTTCTGTGAGCAAGCCAGTTCTGGATCCACAAAGCAATGTCCCCTTGGATCCCATGCCTCCTTACTTTCTCAATAAACCTTGCATGGTGTACCTTGTCAAATGTCATGCTGAAATCCATATGCACTGCATCTACTGCTCTACCTTCATCAATGTGTTTAGTCGCATCCTCAAAAAATTCAATCGGACTGGTAAGGCATGACCTGCCTTTCATAGATCCATGCTGACTATTCCTAATCATATTATGCCTGTCACGTACCCCGTGACGGGGTTACAGAAACCAGCAGAAATAGAAACCACTTTGGAGTCTCGTATTGCTATAAACTACTAATGTTTATTAGTAACTACGCAATACAGTAATATAAATGTAAATAAATCACACAGGTTAGCAACCATTATATATATAAGTACGTAAATCAGTAAGTGTGGAAATATATGTGTGAAAGCCAAGCTTCTTTAAGTCTAGGGGTAAAAAGATACAGTCTTATGATGTTGAGTAAAGTACAGTTCAGTTCGTGGTATTTAGTTGAGTAGTGATGGAGAGAGAGAGAGAGAGTTGAGTCTTCAGGTGAGCTGATGCCGTCGATCTTCTCATCATCCTCCGAAATCCTTTACAAGTCACCGACTGTGACTTTAACCAGGGGGACCAGTTTTCCTGTGGTGGAGCTATCACCCCGGCAAGGCTGGACACATAGACAACTCCCCACCAGTCAACCCCTTCTTCACCGATGGAATAGCAATTTGGATCGATCCGCCTGATCGATCCTCCAAAACCCACTTTCCCTGCGGGCTCAACAATGCTCATTCAGTGTCCAGATCATGTGTCTGACGTCTGTATCATCTGACCTCTCATTTATTTCACCAGGCTGAGCATCACCTGTCATTCAAAGAGTCCCTCCTTCCTTTGTCTGTGAAGAAATGCAAGCAGGCAACCTGTCCTTGAAAGTAACATCAACGATCTGCCTTCGGTCACCATAGCAACTTTCGAGCTGCTCGGTGCTGTCTCCAACTCAGTAGAAATCCAAAGTTACAGTCCAAAGTGACAGTCCAACCATTAATCTTCATCTCTCTCTCTCTCTCTCTTTTCAAAAGCAACATATCGGTGGTAAATAACTCTCTCTCTCTTTTCAAAAGCACAGTTAATAGGGGTACTCCAGGATCCCCTCACATGCCTCTCCAAATGTTCATAAATCCTGCCTCTCAGGATCTTCTCCATCAACTTACCAACCACTGAAGTAAGACTCACTGGTCTATAATTTCATGGACTATCTCTATTCCCTTTCTTGAATAATAGAAAAACATCCACAACCCTCCAATCCTCCAGAGCCTCTCCCGTCCCCATTGATGATGCAAAGATCACCGCCAGAGGCTCAGCAATCTCCTCCCTCACCTCCCACAGTATTCTGGGATACATCTCTTCCGGTCCCAGTGACTTATCCAACTTGATGCTTTCCAAAAGCTCCAGCACATCGTCTTTCTTAATATCTACATGCTCAAGCTTTTTAGTCTGTTGTAAGTCATCCCTGCAATTGCCAAGATCCTCTTCCACAGTGAATATTGAAGCAAAGTACTCAATAAGTACCTCTGCTATCTCCATCGGTTCCATACACACTTTTCCACTGTCACACTTGATTGGTCCTATTCTCTCATGTCTTATCCTCTTGCTCTTCACATACTTGTAGAACGCCTTGGGGTTTTCCTTAATCCTGTCCGCCAAGGCCTTCTCATAGCCCTTCTGGCTCTCCTAATTTCTTTCTTAAGTTCCTTCTTGTTAGCTTTATAATCTCCTAGATCTCTATCATTACCTAGCTTTTTGAACCTTCTGTAAGCTCTTCTTTCCTTCTTGACTAGGTTTACAAAAGCCTTTGTACTCCATGGTTCCTGTACTCTACCATCCTTTCCCTGTCTCATTGGAACATACCTATGCAGAACTCAACGCAAATATCCCCTGAACATTTGCCACATTTCTTCCGTACATTTCCCTGAGAGCATCTCTTCCCAATTTATGCTTCCAAGTTCTTGCCTGATAGCCTCATATTTCCCCTTACTCCAATGAAACACTTCCCTAACTTACCTGTTCCTATCCACCTCCAATAATATGGTAAAGGAGATAGAATTATGATCGCTATCTCCAAAATACTCTCCTACTGAGAGATCTGACACCTGACCAGGTTCATTTCCCAATACCAGATCAATTCTTGTAGGCTTATCTACATATTGTGTCAAGAAACCTTCTTGAACACACCTAACAAACTCCACCCCATCTAAACCCCTCGCTCTAGGGACATGACAATCGATACTTGGGAAATTAAAATCTCCCACCACGACAACCGTGTTATTATTACACTTTTCCAGAATCTGTCTTCCTGACTGCTCCTCGATGTCCCTTTTACTATTGGATGGTCTATAAAAAACACCCAGTAGAGTTATTGACCCCTTCCTTTTCCTAACTTCCACCCACAGAGACCCCGTAGACAATCCCTCCATGACTGCCTCCTTTTCTGCAGCCGTGACACTATCTCTGATCAGCACTGTCATGCGAGAGAGAGGATAGGCAGGTGATAGAAAAAGGAGGTGCTCTGACTGATGGTTTGAGATGTGTCTATTTTAATGCAAGGAGTATTATGAACAAAGCGGATGAGCTTAGAGCGTGGATCAGTATTTGGAGCTATGATATTGTGGCCATTACAGAGACTTAGATGGCTCAGGGCAGGAATGGTTACTTCGAGTGCCAGGCTTTAGATGTTTCAGAAAGGACAGGGAAGGAGGCAAAAGAGGTGTTTACTGTCAGTGAGGTAGAGATGTAATTTCTAATCTGCACGGATTGTGGTCTTCCATTTAGGAAGTTGAGGAACCAGCTACAGAGGGAGGTACAGAGGCCCAGGTTCTGCAGCTTTTCAATCAGAACTGTAGGAATGCTGATGTTAAATGCTGATCTGTAGTCAATAAACAGCATCCTGACTTAGGTATCTGTATTGTTTAGGTGATCCAAGGTCATGTGGAAAGCCTTGAGATCACACCCACCGTAGACCTATTGTAGCGACAGGCATATTGCAGTGGGTCCAGATCCTTACTGAGGCAGCAGTTGGTTCTAGCCTAATCAACCTCTCATAGCACTTCATCACCTTAGATGGGAGTGCTACTGGATGATCGTCGTTAAGGCAGCTCACCCTGCTCTTCTTGGGAACTGGTATAATTGTTGCCCTTTTCAAGCAGATGGGAATTTCTGACTGTAACAATGAGAGACTGAAAATGTCTTTGAAAACCCCGCCAGCTGGCTGGCACAGGTTTTCAGAGCTTCACCACATACTCCACCAGGGCCTATCGCCTTGCAAGTGTTCGCCCTCTTGAAAGACAGCCTGACATTGGCCTCCGAGACAGAGATCACAGAGTGACTGGGTGCTGCTGGGATCTTCATACCTTTATTTTCCCTTTAAAAGCTAGCATAAAAGGCACTGAGCTCATCTGGGAGTGAACACCACAGCCATTCAGCATGTTCGGTTTCACTCTGTAGGAAGTAACGGCCTGCAAACCTTGCCAGAGTTGTTGTGCATCCGATGTCACCTGCAACCTCGCTTGGAATTGTTTCTTAGCTCTTTTCCCGTAATGTTCTATAGGCAGCCATTTCAGAATCCGTTGAATCAGAGTTGAAATCAATGGGAGCCAAAAAAAGCATGAAGCAGAAGATTCCAAAAAGACTCTGTCCACTGCAGGACAACACTATCTGCTGCGCTGAAGAAAGTTACACAAAAATGTTCCTTTAATTGTTAACTCAAATAACCAGCTTTCCTCAGTATGTTAAAGGAAGCTAACGGACGAGGAGAATATGAGAGAATGTGGTGGGCAGAAATGCCTTAATTTATTTTGCACAACCTCCAGCACTTTACAGGTACAAGGTACCCTGAGGTGCAGTTACTGTTGTAATATTGGGAACACAGCAACTAATTCCCACACAGCAAACTCATAGAAGCTGTTGATGTAGATTAACTGTTTTAAGAGGCTGTGAGGAATAAATATTGGTCAGAATACAGAGCAATACTGTCTTCTTCTTTGAAACATAAACTTCAACTTCAAGTTTAATTGTTATTCAACCATACATGAATACCCATGAGTACAGCCAAATGAAACAGTGTTCTTCCAGGACCAAGGTACAAAACACAGTACCAACAGTCATATCCAGCACAAGGCACATATGAGGGGTGATTGATAAGTTTGTGGCCTAAGGTAGAAGGAGATGAGTTATTAACTTCAAACTTTCTGCATAATCACTCAACGAGTTGAACTGCACGTGCATGTAATGAGAACTGTATAACTCATCTCCTTCTATCTTAGTCCACGAACATATCAATCACCCCTGCTGTGGACCACTTTCTGGAGGTCCAAGACGCTGACTTCTACAAAGAAGGGATCCGTATGCTCCATGACTACTGGACTAAGTGTGTAAATGTAGGAGGGGACTATGTTGAAATATAAATGTGCTAGGTTTTCTAAAATTGACTCCTTCTACCTTAGGCCATGAACTTATCAACCACTCCTTGTACAGCACATATAGGATAGCAGTAAACATATGGTTACATAGTAAAATGCATATAGCCCAAATGTACATATCCTATAAACTGATAATGTGTGATGACTGCCTGATTCCTATTGCTTACTGTGCCACGCTTATTGCTTTCTTTCCAGATCAACCAGCCTTTGTTTCTTAAAGGGAAGATGAATTATTGCAGGCCCTGACAGGTATTATGGAACTCATTCTGGAGAGTTCTTTCTAGGAGACATCCAGGAGATAGAAGAGTCTCCATCACATTTTACCAGTGCACAATAGGTCTTGATAAAGGAAGCACAAAGTAGGAGAATGACTGACCCTTATAGGAAGGACATCAAGTCTTTGGAATCGGATCAGAAGAGGCTTACCTTCGCCTTTTAAGTATCTTCTCTGCAAACAACCTGATATGAATATTGTTATGTTTTGTATCTTCAACACATTAATCTAATTCAAAGGAAAGCACTGGAGTCTGAAATGTGAGTCTAACTCTGTGTTTCACTTTCAGCAAGGTGCACACATATCACTTGGTAGCATCATGACATATGCAATTCACATATTTAGACATATAATCTGTAATGTATTATTTAAGCAAACAAGAATACCTAATTAAATTATCTATCTATCTATCTATCTATCTATCTATATAAAATGCCCTGGTAAATATTTTAACTGTTATGTAGGTATTTCATTTAGCAGTTCTATAAGAGCAGTCTGTTCTGCTGTCAGTCTGTCTGGGTTATTGCTGAAGATAAGGGATGATGAGGAATGAATGCCATCCAATTAGGATGGTAGAACTGAGGGGAGGTTTTTCTGGTAAGGGACACTAATTTTGAGTTTGGGGCTTTTGTTCAGCAGGAGATGAAAAGAGAAGACACTGGGGAGAACAGGTCGCAGGATTCGGCCCAGAGTGGGACCGTGATTTGATGAAGCCAGGGTGATGATCAATTGAGGATCAGTGAACATGGTGAAACACTGAGCTTCAACTTGTGCACATTTGACTGTTTAATTAAAATGGGCCTTTTTCTTTTTGTTTTTCTTTACTAACCCTTAAGTTAAGATTCATAAATATAATTCCTTTAATCATATGCAGTGTGCTGTCTGTCATTTCATGACACTAATTTGTAACAGGGTAGCAAATTACACAGCATCCACACAAACCAGGGTTTGGGGTGGGAGGGCTGTCTCAATCTCATGAGTTTGACGGGACCAGACAGTGTCTTCCCTAAAGTCTTCCTTAATGCAGCTCTCCTCCCCACTTAGCTATGAACTCCAACTCAATAGAGAATGCATCTCAATTATATACACAGTTTATTATATAATATAAGTACAATAAAGACATCCACAGCAGAGTCAATTTTTAAATTGCCCTGTCAGGACGAAAGATTTAACCGCTGTGGTGGATTTCTTACTCTTGTGGGATAATGTCTTTCCTGACAAGTGGGATCAATCTGCTTGGCAGATGAGACGTGACTGTGAATCAACCTCAGGTTCTGGGGTCTCCTTCGTGGTGGTTGTAGAGGTTGACTCCAAGACTGCAAGAGTATTCCTAACAGTGGTAGCCACCTTTCTTCTCTAACAATTGACTATGTTGTCCTTAACTGATCGATGTGTCACCTCCAGATGACATCAGCTACAATCTCCACTGTGGGAGAGTGGTCCAGTTCTGTCCTTAATCTTTCCTGTTATGTTTGCTATTAATAAAGACAAAGTTAGTGTGGGTAAAACTAACACATATTATTTACAGAAAATGGGGAGACCACACAGATCTTAAGGTCAGAACAACAACAACAGTTCTACACAAACTAACAGGAAGGGTAGCAATCTATGATATGCAAACAACTGAAAGAGCTCTGTGAATGGAGACAGAGTGCATGCGACCAACTCATCAATGTCATTTCTGGTTCTGCATGAACAACCCGCAATGCACACTGGAAACTGAACTTCTTTATTATGTCTTCACATAATGCACATCTTCCCCTTTAAAGAAAAAGCAAACACAATACTATGTCCTCATAAATATGCAAGAAACAATAATGCTTTCTCACAAAGTTATTCACATTAACTTCAATTGTAATGAGTAAATATAGTCACTTCCTCACTCACTAACTTTCATTCTGTCTCTGTGGTGGTTTAATGATCCTTTCTGCTCTGCTATTTGTTTCCACTTGCTGTGTTCAGTCTCTGATCAATATGTACATTTCTATCACATTCCTTCTGCCAAGTTCCTATCGATTTGTCTCTGTTATTGTTCTTGCTGAGTGAACATGTCTCATAATGGAGCCCTGAACTATACCCATGTGATGTGAGATTTGCACAAGTTCCAATTGATTCTGTCTCCATTCACAGAGCTCCTTCTGTTGTTTGCATATAATAGATAGCTACTCTTCCTGTTAGTTTGTGTAGAACTGTTGCTGTTGTTCTGACCTTAAGATCTGTGTGGTCTCCCCATATTCCTTTTTATTTTTCTTCGTCAACTTCTGAGAGGACCATGGAGATATTTTTGGTTTCCAGTCTTTAACTGGAAGTTGGTGAGAGACAAATTTTGAATCAAAGCTGCACGATATGGAAGCAAGAGTGGTGACGACTTCTTCCTGGTCACTCTGTTCAGCACTAGCATGCTGACTGTCATGCCAGTGTAGCTGGTATGGATGTCAATGGAAGTTGGAGTTCCTGTGCTTCTCTTCCATAACATCCTTGGAGCTCTCATGGATGCTGTTATGAGTTTCTTGAGATACATCAGGTAAGCATCTGAGCTCCTCTAAGACATCAGAATACTTTTCCATAAGTGAAATGTGGTCATATTTGGTCTGTGAAGCTCCTTTCATAAGGTTGAGCTTTACACATGCACTTAGACCTAATATCGTCTGTACTCGCTTTTCAGTTATCAGTAGCTGTATCTTTGGGTGCTGCCCCTTGTGTTTGAAGGTCACTGTAAAACCCCATTTTACTGGTGCGTTCTCTCCATTATATCCTGTCACTTTTATCTTCATTGGGTACATCTTGCTCTTTACTTTGAGAGTCTTGTAATCATCCATGGATAACAGATTCACCTGGGCTCCAGTGTCAAGCTTGAGTGGAATTACTGTTTCATTCACAGTCACTGAACAATCCATTCTGTCTTTGCAGCACCAGCAGTCCGTAGAGAATACACAGAAACTTCCTCCACTTCCTCAGCCGCAGGGTGCACCTTTCTCTTGGAAGCCTACCCTTGTAGCACTTTGCAAAATGATTCTTCTTCCCACAATTATTGCAGGAATTTCCATAAGTAGGACGTATCTGCCTGCTCTCATATTTGCTGCATTCCCTGTTTGAGCCTCTCTTTTTGCTGTCTTGTTGCTTTGAGAAATGCCTTAGGCGCTGCCCCTCCGTTTTCAGAGCTGTTTCTGCCCTGTACAGCTCCTTGGCTTGTGATCATATGGTCTCTGCTGCCCTACACACATCCACAGTCTTTTCCAGTGTTAAATCTTTTTTTTCCAGAGCAATCTTTCTCTGAGAACATTATCTGGGATTTCACAAACTATTTTGTTTCTAACTAGTGAGTCTCTCACATCTCCAATCTCCAATCTCACAGGAATTACTCAGTGTGTGAAGCTCAGCTAAAGATTGGTCAAAGCCAACACCTTGTTTCTGGCCACAGGAAAAGAGCTTACAGTATATCTGTATAACAGTATATTTGCTATTACAGATCTGTAGAATCCCTTTGGAGAATCCAAATTCATCTGGGCCCCAGTGTCAAGTTTGAATGGAATTACTGTCTCATTCACAGTCACTGAACAATCCATTCTGTCTTTGCAGCACCAGCAGTCTGTAGAGAGTACACAAAAACTTCCTTCACTTCCTCAGCAGCAGTGCAGTGCTTTTGCTCTTAACATATCTGTACAATCCCTTTGGAGAATCCAAAGTGATTGTATCTATATGTTAAGAGCAAAAGGATTGCAAGTGATAAAATTGGTCCTCTAGAGGACCAGAATAGCAATCCATGTGTGGATCCAAAACAGATGGGGGAGATCTTAGATGCATTCTTTGCATCTGATTTTACTTGGGGAATAGTTATAAATTCTATAGAAATGAGGTAAAGTGGCATCAATATCATGGATCCTGTACAGATTACAAAGGAGGAGGTGTTTGAGACTCTGAGGCAAATCAGAGTGGATAAATCCCCAGGGTCTGACAATGTGTTCTCTTAAAATATACAGGCGGCAAGTGCAGATATTGCCAGGGCCGTAGCAGATATATTTAAAACACCCTTAGCGACAGGAGAGGTTACAGAGGACTGGAACTTCGCCAATTTTGTTTCACTGTTTAAAAAGGCTCTAAACAGAAACCAGGAAATTATAGGCTGGTGAGTCTGACATCAGTGGGTAAATTATTAGAAGGTAATCTAAGGGATTTGATATATAAGTATTTGGATAAACATGGACTGATTAAGGATAGTCAGCACAGCTTTGTGCATGGTTGGTCATGTCTTACCATTCTTATAGAGTTCTTACGAGGAATTTCCCAGGAAGGTGGATGAAGGGAAGGTAGTGGATGTTGCCTACATGGACTTTAGCAAGGCATTTGACAAAGTCCTGCATTGGAGGCTGGTCAAGAAGGTTCAGTTGCTTGGCATTCAGGATGAGTTAGTAAATTGGATTGGCATTGGCTTTGTAGGAGAAGGGTTGCCTCTCTGACTGGAAGCCTGTGACTAGTGGTGTGTCACAGGGATCGGTGCTGGGTCCATTGTTGTTTGTTATCTATATCAATGATCTGGATGATAATGTGTGTAACTGGATCAGCATACTTGTGGATGACACCAAGACTGGGGGAAAAGTGAACAGTGAGGAAGGCTATCATGGCTTGCGGTGAGATTACATCAGCTGAAATAAATGGGCTGAAAGATGGCAGATGCACTTTGGTAGAACCAACCAGGGTAGATCTTACACAATCAAAGGTAGGGCACTGACGTGTGTGGTACAACAAAGGGGTATGGGAATGCAGGTCCATAATTCATTAAAAGTGGCATCACAGGTGGATAGGGTCATAAAGAAAGCTTTTGGCACATTGTCCATCATAAATCAGAAGATGGGATGTTATGTTGAAATTGTGTAAGACATTGGTGAGGCCTATTTTGAAGCATTGTGAGCAGTTTTGGTCACAATAACAACCTTGCATTCAACATCAGTAAGACCAAGGAGTTGATTGTGGACTTCAAGATGGGAAAGTCAGAAGAACACATAGCAGTCCTGATAGAGGGACAGCAGTGTAAAGGGCGAGCAGGGCAATTTTCTCGGTGTCAACATCGCAGAGGATCTACCCTGGGCCTGCCATTTGTGACAATGATCAAGAAGGCACATCAGTGACTATACATCATTAGGCATTTAAAGACATTTGGTATGTCACCAAAGACTCTAGCAAATTTCTATAGATGTACAATGGAGAGCATTCTGACTGGTTGCATCACTGCTTGGCACCGAAGCTCCAATGCACAGGATCAAAAGAGCTGCAGAGGGTTATAAACTCAGCCAGCTCTATCATAGTCTCCCCAACAATGACGGCATCTTCAAAAGATGGTACATCAGGAAAGTAACATCCATCCTTAAGTACTCCCATATCCAATGCATGCCCTCTTCTCATTGCTACCAGCCTAAAGACTGCATTTCAGGAACAGCTTCTTCCCTGTGCCTTCAGATTTCTAAATGGTGCACGAGCCCATGAACTCTACCTTGTTGCTCTCTTTTTGCACTATTTATTTTGTTGATTTATTGATTTATTGATTGATTGATCTATTTCTTTGTTTCTTATTTTATGTGTTGCACTATACAGCTGCCACAAAACAACAAATTTCATGACATATGTCAGTGGCAATAAACTTGATTCTGAACACTGACAAATTCATTATCGTTACAATACAAGAGTTCAAAATGGATTACCATCAATACTGATAAGTGGCTGGGATTCACGCTTATTTCTAAAAATAAAACTTGGATGACGACAGACTAATGTTCATACTTTGCATGGGATTTATTTTAATCTTTTGAAATGCATTTAATACAATCTTTCTCTTACTAATCCTTACTGGTGATGACAATTGAGGTGCCTCGAGGTATTATCAGTGGGATATTTTAAGTAAACTACTACCTTGGAAAGTTATTTTAAATAATCTACAGGAGGTCTCCAAGCACATTCCTCCTTCCATATCCATTTTATTTTTCTCTCATTTCCCTTCCTCCTTCAGAAGACAGTGATATGCCGAAATGGAGCTCTCACCAGTACAGGAAGGACTCTCCTAGTTCTGTTAAGGGTCAGTATTTACATGTTAGCCTTCTTCATAAGCAAGGACAGACTGTTCTAAATGGGTTATTACAACTGAGTCCTTTTAAAATCTCATTTGATGTCAAGGACATGCTTTCTTCCAATAGGAATAGCCAGATTCCAATGAAGACAAGTCTAACTATTCTGTTCCCTCATCAGGAATATCATGATTAGCTGAAATTGAATTGCACGTCTTTGGACAATAACATAATGACCCAGTGACCACATCAATCACAAGTATATTTTGAATTTATTTTGCAGATTGTTTATGATTATTTCTTCCTCGAATATAAAATATGCCACAGGTACTACTCTCAAATGAGTGTGTAAAGAATGAGAAGTGCAATTTTTTTTTATCACTGGGCCTTCTGAGACAAAGATTTTGCTTTCATTTATGATCATTTCATCATAATGTGCATCAGGAACTACACACTAAGAATAAAGTGCTTATTTAATATCACTGTATGCTTCTTTATACTGTATTGTGGGATTTCACGAATGCTTTTTGACAAATTGAGGATGATCTGACTAGTTGAATGATACAGAGCAATCTTGATGAGAAAAGTGCAGCTATCAAGCTGAACAGAGCTCCCAAGCAGTTAAAGTCACAAGGCTCAGAGATGGAGACTGTGTGACAAAGAATCTAAAGAAATTCCTTCCAAGTAATGAAAATTAAACTGATAATTCCAAACATCAACTAGTAAAGTGAATTCAAATTTGATATCAGTCTGTCCTGGGATCAACAGTTCCAAAAACAGCAAAAGAATTCAGTCAGGTTGAAGTAAATTGATGATAGACAGCTCAGATGTAGCAGGTCGTATTTTTACAAAAAACTATTAAATTTCCAATGAGGTACGAGATGTATATTTTTGGTCAGAAGGTTACATACGATGATAGTATTAGATTTGTTGATCATGAAGCTCTAAACTCAAACTATCCAATATAGATAGCTACGGGCACCATCACTAAAGGCAGGTTCAACTGTAGTCACCTATTCTTCAAAGACTACTTCATTTACTTGTATATTTTCCATGGCATGTTCAGCTGTCAATGCCCACTATCTGAGATGTGGGTCCTCACTTCCTACCAACAAGAAGATACTTCCAGCTAACAATTAGTTAGTCCTGACGAAGGGTCTCGGCCTGAAACGTCGACTGCACCTCTTCCTACAGATGCTGCCTGGCCTGCTGCGTTCACCAGCAACTTTGATGTGTGTTGCTCCAGCTAACAAAGTGGTTTAAACACAGTAGATTTATTTTTAGTGATGCAAGTTAGAATTCAAACAAAATTCTTAAAACATATTTAAAACTCAGGTTTTCTATCTTATAAACGATTTCCAATTTACAAGCGATTTCTAAAGCATGAAGGATCTCCAAAGCATAGGTACATTTCTTATAAGCTAAAATGTCATGCCAATGAATTGCAGATGAAGAAATTGTCCATTGCAGAAATTGAAGGCAGAGGAACACCCATCTTTCTGTCATTCTGCTTGCTTTTCCATGACCACTCCTAAGAAGCTTGATGGCTCTTTAACATTGAAACTCTTTTTGTGCCACTAGGGTGACTTCATGCAAAGGTGATATTTTTTTAAATACCTTTTTACACAAATGGCCTAAAGCTTCTGGAGACAGAGTTCCCAGATTCCCACAATTAATGCTGTGAAGCTGATTCTCTGTGCACACAAGCCTTCCAATTATTACCAGATCAGCTATTTGATGTGCTACGTGATAGTACCAATCTGGTCTGCAAGTTTCCTAGAATTAAACAACTTAACCAGTATAGTCTAGCCTGAAGCAAGCCAATTAACATATGCCCATTGTCTTACACTGCCTCTCTTGCACAATCAGCTCAGGTACTATGGGCCAGCAGACTGTGTTCTAAGAATAGTACAGTTTGTTTGTAGAGCTCTCCTTTTAACTTCAGACTGATTATTGCTTGCTATTTACATTAAGAACTGAAGACTGTCTCCCATTTATGACAAGAAGTTGAACAAAGAATATTGGTTGGAAGTTTAATTTACATAAAAATAACTCCTTGATCTCTACATGTGTCAGCTGCTATGTTAGAAAACTGAGCTTAACAAAATTGTCCTGGTGGCACTGGACAGTGAATATCCATCAAATTACCTCTTGGTTAAAGAGGAAAAGGAAGTTGTCTTTGGTGACAAGTGCCAGGTAAATGGTTTTAACTTTATGATTAATAAGGCCTTAACAATGAAACCATTACATCTACTTCAAGGAGGATAAACTGAAAAGTTAACAGTATATTTAACATTGTTGAGACCACACAGAGTGCTGAACACATTTTGGTCTCTAGGCTACACTCAGAATACTGGAGAAAATGTCAAAATCTTACCAATTTAATTCATTCAGTAATCTATCACCAGGTTAGAACATAGTACAGTACAGTACAGTACGGGCCCTTTGGCCCACATTGTTGTGCTGACCCTCAAACCCTGCCTCCCATATAACCCCCCACCTTAAATTCCTCCATATACCTGTCTAGTAGCCTCTTAAATTTCGCTAGTGAATCTGCCTCCACCACTGACTCAGGCAAGGTATTCCACGCACCAACCACTCTCTGAGTAAAAAACCTTCCTCTAATATCGCCCTTGAACTTCCCACCCCTTACCTTAAAGCCATGTCCTCTTGTATTGAGCAGTGGTGCCCTGGGGAAGAGGCGCTGGCTATCCACTCTATCTATTCCTCTTAATATCTTGTACACCTCTATCATGTCTCCTCTCATCCTCCTTCTCTCCCTAGCTCCCTTAATCTCTGATCATAATCCATACTCTCTAAACCTGGCAGCATCCTGGTAAATCTCCTCTGTACTCTTTCCAATGCTTCCACATCCTTACTATAGTGAGGCGACCAGAACTGGACACAGTACTCCAAGTGTGGCCTAACCAGAGTTTTATACAGCTGCATCATTATCTCGTAACTCTTAAACTCTATCCCTCAACTTATCAAAGCTAACACCCCATAAGGTTGGAGTACTTTTCTCTAGAAAAACTGAAGTTTTTAAGGGTATGAAAGGGCTTCATATGATCAACATAAGAATTTATTTCAACTTGTTGGAAATTCCAGAATCATAGGTCATTAACGTAGCATAGTAGTCATTAATAAATCCTTTTAAAATTCAGGAGAACATTTACTGGGTTAATTATGGAACCTGCTACAAGGTACGGCTGATAGAAGTTTCAAGGAGAATATAGATAACTACATGAGTGGCAGGTATCTGCTGATGAATTTAAATGAAGTTGGCCAGAAAGACGGTCCTGTGGACATAAATACTGGCTCAGGGCTGTCATGTTGAATGTGCTGTTTCAATGCTAGAAGCTGACTGAGAAAAGAATAAAACAGAGCAAATATCCGTTCACTCTTCGGGATTGCATGGTTTGTTTTTACTATTTCATTTTGTTATGGAAACTATTATGGCAGGAGACATAAAAAGTCTGGAAATAGTACTTTATTCAAGCACGTATTATTTTAATAAAATTACAATAGAAGTATTTATTTATTTCAGCTATTGAAGGATGGGAAATGTATATTTGATTGACATGTGCCAGCCAGGAATACAATATTGGATCCTTTTGGCTATGCTATCATATAAGTAGATAGATTGCATGAGTCAGCTGAGTCAGCTCTGGGAAGTATGTGCTAGGTGTGTGATTATGAGAACAACTGATTACACCATTTTTATAGGAGGCACACAGCTTACAATTCTACCACTTTGCCAACTGGTCTATATTAAATTTGGCCAGAAAGAAAATGTTTAGCCCAATTATTTTTAAGTTCAAATCTCAGTTTATCCTTCATTACTACCATGCTTTACTAATAATGCATATAATTCTATCAGTAAGCATAAATGTGTTTGAGCATTCTAAATCATAATTAACGATTCAGCACAAATGATTGAAAGTTGTTAGGTATGTGTAACCATGGGGATTATTTATTTCTCTGTTCACTGTGTGTAGAAAAGTCGTAAACATGTTTGTAAAAATTACTGGTGTTTGATAGCTTGAGTGAAAAGTTCCGTTAGAATGTGTTTATGATTAAGTTCAAAATAATGACCACATGAAATTTTGATGCATATGGACTAATAAAGCCCTACTAATGACAGTATTGTTGTAAACAACAAGTACAACAGTAAAGAGACTTCTGTAAACACTGGGTGGAAGGGAAATAAAAGCAGGTTGCATGCACACCCTCTTTAACATTTGCTGTCAATTGTCATGGTGAGCCAGAGAACAATATTCATAGCTAATTGAAGCAGTGGGTGAAGAGGCAGATTATACATTAAATTTAGTTCAGGCATAAAAACCTTCAAACCAAGGATAACCTCATACACATTAACCACACCTGTTCATATGCTGATTCCCCTGCCACGAATTTCTGGCATTTCCCATTTATAATTCAATTATCACATATTTTGTTTTATTTCCGGTATAAAACAGACAGGTAAAATGATCTACCCAAAGTGAAACTGCAAATGACAGAGAAAGAACAAGAAATATCTATAGAGTGAAAATACAAAGAAAAAGTATGTACTACAAAATTGTCAGAAAATTAAGTTCTAAGTTATCAGTTTTTGAAAATAAAATGGCCTAAAATAGAAGAATTAGTCTTCATAATTATGAAATATTCCAAGAAGTGATATTTCAGCTGTACATTTTCTAATACTTACTTTGAGAAATTACTGATGTTGTCCTTGGGAAATGCATGCCTTTCAAGTAATTTATCTTGGACTTCAAGCTAAGGCTTTTCCCTATCTTGTTTGCTGGCATGGGTTTAACCAAAAATAAATTTAATTGATGTCAATGAATTTTGAGACAATACAATTTGCTGATGTTGCCATATAGCACCAAGTGGGATGAATTTTCAATGTACTTAAAGGAGCAATTAAAGCCTCAGTATTCCTTCTTAAGATTCAGTTATCAAGAGCAATGTAATTTTAGCATTCTTTTTTTGATTTATTTCTGTGAACTTATCCACGCATGAATGCTGATGTCATCATCAGAATAGGGATATATTTAGAGATGCAATGTCATGATGGTTAAATGAACTCCACATCTTTGCTAATGTTAATTCAACTCCTTTCCAAGTGAGTTCCCTTGATGATGTAATCAACTCTTGCTCTTTAAGAAAAACTATTTATAAAATCAGTATAAGCAGAACAAACTGCCCCTATTGAGAGAAACTAATCATGACTCTTTGTAATTTATTAAAATGCTGACAGTTATGCAGATTAAAATTGCAGATTAAAAGATTGAAACTTAATGTAGATGCACCTTTTAATTTTATAAGGCTGGTTTTAATGTATCCAATTGCTTCAATTGTATAAAGTGAGTTAAAATACCATTATTTCATCTGATTCCATTCTATTTAATTACGTTTAATTAAAATCCTATACTTCATCTTCTGACCATTGACTTTGAATCCTGAGGATCACGCAACTGAAATTCCTGGGAGGAAACTTTGACAGAAAATAACTGTGCTTTTTTAAGCAGCTGCCTCACCTGCACTTTTCATTTCCTATGAGGTTCAGTGGCATAACTGCATCTTTCAACTGTCCCTCTTTTATCTGATGTAGTGGATGACAGGTAATCTAGTTGAAAGTTCCTACAATTGCAACACCAGAAAAACACTGACTGATGAAATCTGAGCAGTTATCAGCCTAACCATCACCTGTCAAGCTTACTGCTTCAATTTAAGAGTGAATCAATTTTCTGAAGAGGAAATCAAGGGCAAAGAATAAAAGCAGTACAGATAAACAGTGACAAAGGCCCTTTCTGCTTTTTATTTATGATGGGATGTACTATCACAGGGTGTACTGCAAAGCTTTATCAACTGTTCTGATACATCCCAGATAGGTAGGAATTCATCGGTCATTGATGAAGTGCCATAATTAAACTCACTGAAAGGATGGGAGATTCTAACTGAAAATTACTTTCACTAAATACCACAAAGGCATTGAAGTAGGAAAGAACCAGGGAGATGGAACAAATGACAGTTACAGGTAACAATGAACCTTGCTGTTTCCTCTACTGGCAGACAAGACTGATTAGAGTCAGAACATGAAAGAATGTTTTCTCAAAGCTGAAGTGCATATTGTGTAAAGTGTCAGGTACAAAGAGTTCATATGTTCTTCTCAGTAAAATGTGAATGCAATTTCTGCCAGCAATTTCTATTATGTGCTCTGACATTGTTCCTATTTAGTTACCAGTCAGATTTACAGATGTGAGTAGTCAAGGATTCTGAAATTCAGCTACAAGACCAATCAAAAGACAACTATGTCAATGTAAGGCCAGTCCAGAAGTCAAGATAATTTTTCAACATGTAAGATGAAAATCCACTAATGGATTAGTCTCGACTTTCCATGGGTTGATTTTAGGGTTTATCTAGGTAGTGAACTTCTTATTCAGTTAGTAAGTGCTTAGAATGTTCAAGTCAAGGCAAACTTTATCTTTTTGTGATATGCATAAAATATGCAGAAATAGAATGCTTTTCCATTTAAAAGAAACTACTACCGTGATGAAAAGTATTTGTTAAACTGTGCTGAAAGAATGAAGGAACAGAACATACATGCATCATGTTCTTTTGTAAAAGTACTGTACTCCCTCTTGCATGTGATTCATTAATGTATTATGATATACTGCTTGGCAGCGTTTGTCAACAAATAAAAAAGATGTACAAACATGTCTTCTTGAAGAAGGTATCTTTAGCTTGGAGCTATATGGAAGGAGCTCGAAGTGATACTTGAGTTTTTCATACATGCTCATTAAAATATCACTGTTAAAATTACATGGCAGGACTTTTAACCCATTGTCTCATTGCTTTTTCAGGGCATCATTAAAATCTGACTAAAATATCGAAAAGAATGTAAATGTATACTCTTTTTTATCTTTATATAAAATCCACAAACATCATCTTTTTTTCACTTTGCAAAATAAACATTAACTCAATCAGTTACATGTTCATAAATCATCCTTTAAGAATAACGATGTAAATTCAGATGTTTATATCATTTAAATATAACAAAGAAAATGTTCTTTAAATTCTTTATGTTCAATAAATATAATATCACAGAGTCAATAAATGAAAATGAGAGGCAGGTTAATTATTCTAGTTTCTAAAGCAAGTGTAAAAATATTTAGAAAGCATTAGGGAAACTTCTTCCTGAAAAAGAGAGCAAAAGAAAGCACTGCATTGAAAATAACATTCTATATAGTTGATATTTTACGTGGAGAAAAATACATATAAAAGCTGCCTTCAAGGAGTACTGATTTACATTTTGTAAATTAAGCTGTTAAGTCTAAGAGAATTGAACAATTGCTCATAAATAGAAGACCCCAACTGGCATTAATTTGTTACCTACTTTTCAGCATGAATGCCGATCTTCATACTTTCCACCAGCCTCTCCTATAGAATACTACCGGATGAAATTATAGAGAAGCTGGAGATAATAACTGGATTTCATCTTAGCTGTGGAAAGATTATGTAAAACTGAATGTGTATGAAGGAGGAAAAATAAAAGAACTAAAATAAAGAAGCAGGCAAATAATTTACTGTGAATAATGCACAATACCAACAATGCAATAAAGTTTCCAACTAATCTGCGTTGAATCTTGCTACATATTCTTTTTTAAAAGGATTAACAAGTCTGTAGCCATACAAAAAAATCAGTGATTTGGTATTGGAAAATATAGATTTAATTGAAACTCTGTCACATTTTCTAAGCACACTGTGCATTCATACTCCCTTCTAACTGTTGGCACACTGCCAGACTAAGTGCACTGTAATAGCCACAGAAACAGGAAGAAAATGGACTATAAACTACAGTGCAGAATGCTGCCCCTGTATAGGCTCTGTCATACAATACAAAGCTTGTAAAACTCTGAATTTATAGTTTGACATTCTCAGACATGCTTAAGACAATGTAAAAGCTACTGGATCACAAATTACACAAATCAGAATTAGTTTTTTCTTAACTTAAGAGATTCTGCAGATGCTTGGAATCTTGAACACACACAAAATGCTGGAGGAACTCAGCAAGTTCATTCTCTCTTAGTTCAAAGAAATACTATGTTGAACACTTGCCGTTCGGTTTCGATCGAGCCAATTATTGTATCCGTCCTTATATATCAATAATGAATCCAGACTAATTCATCATATTTATTGGTGATATTTCACCCATTTGTCAGGATTTAACCTAATATGTCAGACTTAGTGTGAAAGAAAATTGGTGATTTTGTTTCCTATGTAAATATAGGAAAAATAATTTGAAGTAAAATAGTTTAACTCATAATCAAAACAATATTCTTCCTGGTGTTTAAAATATTGAGGCTATGCTAGCTAATTTTATATATAACTTCAAATTAAATATTAATTTGCACTTAATTGGGATACCACAATAGTGTAGCAACTAGCACAGCGCTTTTACAGCTTGGGGCGTTGGAGTGCAGAGTTCAACGTCACCGCTGTTTGCAAGGAGCTTGCATGTTCCCTTCATGACTGTGTGGGTTTCCTCCGCGTGCTCCGCTTTTCCTCCCGCAGTTCAAAGATGCACTGGTTAGTACGTTAATTGGTCATTGTAAATCATCCTGTGATTAGGCTAGAGTTAAGTATACTGTAGATGGGTCGATGGGTAGCTAGGCAGCACGGCGTGTTGAGCCAGGAGTGTCTCTTTTGTGCTGTGTCTCTTAACAAACAATAAATACGTAATTTTAGATTAATATTGATGAATAATCTTAGTTGAACAAGTTAAACAAAGGAAGCAGTTGTTCATTGCGCATGTGTGAATTCAGCACTTATCCATGTTGCACTTTCTCTAATGATGTCTGTGTGATGGTTTACAACCATTCATCATTTTGGGCCATCACATCCTCATGCGCAAAGGGAATGATTTCTTTTCATCATATGATAGAGTTTTAATTTGTTTGAATATGAAAAGTTTTGTCTCAAGCAAAATATTAGAATTGCAATTACAATTATATTGCTTAAGTGTTTTTGTTTCACTTTGAATGTTTTTAAGACTGATGCTGAGAGATAATTTATTTCTATAAACACCATTCAATATAATTATTAACACCAAGAACGTTCTGTAAATAAGCAGCAATATTATACCTTATGTAAATTTGTTGATTAAAAATAAATCATTCCTCATTCCTTCTTTTACTAAACTGGACATTCTTATTCTAGCTGAAATATATTAAAAATGATGCTAATTATACCTAGTTCTGCCATGCTAATTAAAGTAATTACAAGTCAGCACTCCCACTAAATTCACATTTCATATTATTAATAAACTTCCTTGTACTTCAAAGAGTATAGCACTGCTTTCCATTATGAACACCAGCATTTTAGTCCTGCATATGCTATGGGTTATTAAAGCAAATGTGCCTTTTACACATCACTTCTGCTGAGCAGACAAAATGTTGTTAAGTGCCTGTCTTACAGAAGGAAATGAACTGTGCATTATCACTATGTTTTAATCTAAATATGACATTTTTGAATAAGATAATAAAGAACTAGGTACATTATTGGACTGGTGATGATATATGTAATTGACATACACAGCTACTGTTCTTATCTCTGGAATTTTGAATACCTTCAGTCACAATTTCTAAGCCTGAGAGTTTACAATCCTGTTGGACATGGGCGGCAGTAATAATATATCACTGCTGGACTGTCTGCATATAATGACTTTGCTTCTACCCCCTGCCTAACTATTTCAACCAGCAGCACAGTTTGTTCTGTTCCTCCTACACAGTTATAAGCCTTGCCTCTGCTTACGTGAACATTTTCTTCTGTGATTCTAGTGCAAATAACATCATTTACATATTCATTGTGCTTTTGACAAATTTTAGCAAAAGTATACAAATTGCTTGACAATGGACTTCAGGGGATTTTTCCTCCTGCACTTTTTCTGGCATTTCTCTCAGACTGACTTTACTTGTATGACTCTACTTGTATGTCTAATATTAGGGATTTGTCAAAAATTAAATTGAAGGAGCTGGAAGGAAGATTTTCTATGTGAAAATTTTCTGTCTGAATCTAAGAAAAACTGCGTATTAATAAGATGGTTATTCTAAAAGGGTAATAAGCTTCTCTTTTCACTACTTACTAAAATAAACAAATAAAGAAAGAAACCAATGGCACTGTGACTATCAAGTATTATGTAACAAATTAGCAGGAGTTTAAGATAATTAAAAAAACACAAACTAATTGCAGTGGATAATATGTAAACATTATTTTTAACTCACTCTCCTCTGCTTATTGTGAGCACTTAGTAAATACAAGAAAGCTCATTTTTCACTGTTGCTTCACGTTATCTGATGTTTAGATTTTTTTAAAGTGATACAGATGCTTATGGGGAGCTGGGAAGAATTAGAAATTTGCAAGGAGAAATCCAGGAATGCAGGAATGCTGAAACTCTACTGGATTTGAAAATAGAATCCCTATCTTTTCAGTCCTTCTCACTTTTAAGACGAGAGGGGAGGCATGTAACTGGGGACTGAAGAGGGCAATGCTTGGAAACTTGAAAAATTATGATGAATTCTGTAAATGGGAAGTGGATAATGGAAAAAGTTGTGTGTTTGGTAATTTGGTGGGTGAGTTAGCTGATCACTGTGAAAGATTATTGAGAGGAGCTTCCTCTCCTCCTGATAAATGATCACTGCTCCAAGAAACACGTAATTGTTGAATTAACTGCTCACTGCTCCCATTGATTATCAAATTGGTCTGGCATGAATATTCATAGCTTACCACAGTTAATTTAAATAGCTAACAAATGTCAGAAACAGAAGTTCATTTATAATTTAATGGACTAACCTTTTAAGAATATGTTGTTAAGACACTAATAATTTGGAAGCAGGTAAGTGAGTGTGGAGTTTGCAACATGTTGAATGGGTAAATTTGCTCCCAATGTGTTTCCTCCCAAGCTTTTTGCTATTTGACTGTTAGATTCGATTTGTTACAAGCTGCACCTAAAACCATCAAGAACATCGTCATCAGTAAATAATTGGTCTCCTCTTATACTTTTATTGGTCCCTTCTTACACTTTCACAGTTATTGAATCTGCTTCCATCCTATGTAACGTGTGCACTTACACAAACTTCTACCTCAAGAAAGCAACAACCAACATCAAAGACCTCCCACCATTCAGGCTGTGCTCTCTCCTCGCTATCACCATTGGGCAGGAGGTACAGAAGCCTTAGATCGCACAACACTAGGTTCAGGTTCAGGAACAGCCGTCAGAAACCTGAACCAGCATGGATAATTTCAATTATCACTATTCTGAACAAATTATACGACCGACACACTCACTTTCAAGGACACTTTATAATGCATGTTCTCAGTATTAACTTTTATTTGCACAGTTCATCTTTAGTTGTCAGTCTTTGAGAACCTCTTTGCTCACATTGTCCCGGGAACATTGTGGGCATGCAACGTTGGCGGTGGAATGTGTGGCAACATTTGTGGGTTGCCCTAGCATATCCTTAGGTTGTGTTGGTTGTTAACTCAAATGATGCATCTCACCATATGTTTCGATGTACACGTGATATATAAATGAACCTGAATCTGAATAGTAATATATACAGTACATACTTTTGATGATAAACTTACATTGAACTTTAAATTTGTTGGGAGAAATAAATATCATCAGTGATAATAATGTTATTTTCTATTCTTTAAGTATTTCATGTGTAGTAGAGTAAGTGATTACAAAAAAAGCACTCTCAACATGTAATCTGCATTTGACATTGCTTACCTCTGGAGGCAGATATATACCCAAAAGGATTAGGGATAAATAGACCATTTTCAGGTTGACCAGCTATAATTAATAGGGTGCCGCAGGGAGCAGTGAAAGGATCAAATTGTATTTTATACAACTTTGCTAATGATACAAAGGGATATTGTAAGGAGGACTCACAACATTCACAAAGAGGCATGGGCATGTAAGTGGGGAAAAGAAAGTACATAGAACGTTAAGTGAGAAATGTGTCGTTATTAATTTCAGTTCGAGGAAGAGAAAAGCAGAATATTATTTAAATGGAACACACTTAATGGGCTGAAGGCAATCAGCAGGTCAGGCAGTATCTATAGAAGAGAATAAACAGTTGACTTTTCAGGCCAGGGCCCTTCACTGGGACCGCTGCTGGTTCCAAAGGTCATAGGCCCGAAACAGCCATTGTTTATTGCTCTCCATAGATGCTGCCTGCCCTGCTGAGTTCCTTCAGCACTTGGTGTGTGAGATCCTCAAGATACAGAGCACTTTCAGAATCTCTTGTGTGTATATTATTCAAATGCACTCAAACAAATGAATTCCGGTGGTCAAAAATCTGTGATCTTTTTTGTGCAAGAAACACATTACATGCAGGCAGTAAGGAAGGAAAATGAGATTAAAACAGAGAATGTTAGAATCACTCAGCAGGTCAGGTAGCATGTGTAGAAGAAGAAACAGTGAACATTTCAGGTCAAAGATCCATCATCACAACTGAATCAAAGTGGATATTGACCTTTCCTGCAAGGATTGTGGTTGGTGGTGTATAAGGGTTATATAGAGGGTGTGTAAAGCACAAAAAAAGAGAGAAAAATTTGCCAAAGCTGTACATGTGTTTGAGAGAAGCACAGATATAGAATGTTGCACAGTTTAAACTCCTTATTTAAAGAATACATTCGTTTTGGAGGCATTGCAGGAAACAATTGTTGGATTGATTCCAAGAATGAAGGGGTTAGGAGAAAATATCGGGCCTAAACTCACAGAAGTTTAAATAATGAATTATGGACAATTTTGATAGGGCTTAACAGAACTAAATGTGTAAGCATGCTTTTCCTTCTGAGGAATCTAGAATTAAGAGGCATAATTTCAGTGTTTCCATTCAGGAGTGAAACAAGAAGGAATACACACAAAATGTTGAAGGAACTCAGCAAGTCGGGCAGCATCTATGGAGGGAAATACATGGTCAACGTTTTGGGCTGAGATCCTTCATCAGCATTGCCAGCATTCACAGAAACTTGGAATTCTCTACTACACAGAATTGTGAATCTGAAAACAATAACTAACACCATGAATTGCTGTGATGTTTCACTCTCAGATGAGCTCAATGCCTTTTATGCACGATTTGAAAGGGAGAATAAAACTACACCCATGTGAATCACTGTAGCATCTGATGATCCGATGATCACTGTCTCAGAGGCCAACATCAGAACATCTTTCAAGAGGGTCAAAGAAGTGTGTTGGATACAGTTCCTTGTGGACTTTACTTGCCAGTTTTAAAAGCGAGCAGGGCCTCTGGCTGCAGAGAGGGAGATAGTAACCATGGTTAATTAGCAAGGACCAATAAACAGAAGCAGGCTTGACGGGAACGGCCACTGTGTGAATGGACAATGTTAGATTGGTCAGGCTTTGGCTCAACAGGTTTAAACAAGAACAGATGCAGGCTTAAGTTTGAGAATTAGAGGTATAACAAGCATAGGGAGGATGGTAGTTCAGGCAGTGGAATACTCATCCTGTGAGATGTGGGATTTCAGGGTATCTAACAGATTTCCTGATGACTACAAGCCATGCCAAGCTCTTTTCTCGCTGCTGCCAATCAAGTAGAAGGTACAAGTGCCTCCAGACTCACAACATCAGGTTCAAGATCAGTTACTATCCATCAAACATCAGGCTCTTAAAGAAAAGAGGATAACTATACTCATTCTATTTTTGATGTTCCACAACAAATAGTCTCAATTTAAGGACTCTTTATCTTGTTATTTCATGCTGTCATTATTTATTGCTATTTATTTATATTTGCATTTGCACAGTTTGTTGTTCATTGATCCTGTTTACAGTTTCTGTTCCATAGATTTACTGAGTATGCGTGCAGGAAAAATAATCTTGGGGTTGTATGTGGTGACATGTATGTACTCTGATAATAAATGTTACTTTGTACTTTGTACACCTGCAAGAAGTGCAGCCAACTTTCGATCCTGACTGACAAGATAAGGAACTGGAGTGGGAGGCAGAAAACATCTTTGATGAGTCTTTTAACAAGGTGGTCACACCCCAGCTGCAGGCTTCAGATGGTAAATGGGTGACCACTAGAAGAAAGTAAGGAGAGGAAGCAGTCAGTGCTGCGTTCCCCTGTTGTCATTCCCCTCAGCAACATACAAACAGATTTGAATACTGCTGGGGCATGAACTATCAGGGCACAGCAGCAGCAGCTCGCTAGCCAGAAGGTTTGGATGTGGAGAGAGAGACACTGAAGTGTTTCAACAATTCACTTTATTTAATGAGAACTGTTGCAGAGTTAAAAGGAAAAGAAAAACAATAAATGCTAGGCCAACAGGGCCTCTCAAACTGAAAGTTAAATGCCAACAGTGTGCCTGGAAGCAATAACTAATGCTAAATGAATACCGCTCCTGTACAGCGTCTGTCGAAAAGGTAGGCCTCTTCCCCGGACAAGGACAAGGGTAAGCAGGGAACATAAATGTTGCTGTACTTTTGGTCAAGTCTTGACAAGACTAGAAGGAAAAGAAGGGAGTTAAATACCACCACAATGAAATAGCAATTAGCTGGATCATGCATGCTCATGAGCAAGCTTGCCGAACCTGCCCCTTAGCAGAATGCGTGGTCGAGGCAAGACCAGTCGCACTCAGCAGGGAAGGGTAAAGTCAGGCAGAGCGATAGTGATAGGAGACTCAATAGTTAAGAGTGATGGACATGAGATTCTGTGGTCACAAAAGAGAAGCCAGGATGGTGTGGTGCCTTCTAGGAATGAGGGTCCAGGATGTTTCAGGTTGGCTGCAGAAGATTCTCAAGAGGGAGGGTGAACAGCCAGAGATCGTAGTGCACATTGGCACCAATTAGATAGGTAAAAGGAGGAAGAGGGCCTGCGTACTGAATGGGGGGAATTCGGGAAAAGTCTGAAGAACAGAACCTCCAAGGTAATAATCTCTGGATTATTCCCAGTAGCACGTGCTAGTCAGGGCAGGAACAGGTTGATGGTGCAGATGAATGAGTGGCTGAGGAATCAGCAAAGTGAGCAGGGTTTCAGATCTGAGGAAGATTGTGATCTCTTCAGCAAAAAATATGACCTGTACAAAAAGGAAAGGTTACACCTGAACCCAAAGGGACTAATATCCTTGCAGGCAAAATTGTGGTCATCCGAAGCAACCGTGGCTGACAAGGGAAGTCAAAGACAGCATCAAAGGAAAAGAGAGGACATATACTATAGGAAAAATTGGTGGGAAGTTAGAGGACTGGGAAGCTTTTAACAAACAATAGAAGGCAACTAAAAACATGGAGAAAAAAGATGAAATATGAAGGTAAACTAGCCTAAAATATCAAAAAGGGATACCAAAAGATTTTACAGCTATTTAAAGAGTGAAAGAGAGATGAGAGTTGCTATTGGACTGCTGGAAAATGAATACGGAGAGGTAGAAATGGGGGACAAAGAGATGGCAGATGAACTTAAGTACTTTACATCAGTCTTCACTGAGGAAAACAGTAGCAATATGCCAGAAATTTGAGTGTATCAGGGAACAGAAGTTGGTGCAGTTGCTATAACTAAGGAGAAAATGATTTGGAAGCTGAAAGGTCTGAAGGTGGTTAGGTCAACTGGACCAAATGGATTACAACCCAGGGTTCTGAAAGAGACAGCTGAAGAGATCACAGAGGCATTAGTAATGATATTTTGAGAATCATTAGATTCTGGAAAGGTTTCTGAGTACAGGAAAATTGCAAATGTCACCCCACTCTTTGAGCAGCGGCCAATCAGTGATCTGAAGCGTGAGAAGATGTAGCTAACTCAGGTTAAATATATAAGGAATCAGATCACGGTAGTTTGATGTTTTGAGCAGTGGAAATGAGCAATCGGGATTGATTGGCCAGAACAATTTAAAATAACACAAAGGCATGCAGAGCGGTCTTTGTTGGAGTGGACAGTGTAAGATTGGGGATTTTCTGGCTTTAATTCTTCGAGACTTCAATAAGGAGAGGCTTGAGTGAGAGAAGGCAAAAAAGATGTAGGTAGATTTTTATCTCCCATTTTATTTATTGTTGTCCTTCTTAATATTTGCACAGTTAGAACAGTAGAGATGCAAGGCAGGATAGATGAATGCTTCTCTTGCAGGATGTGGGAAAATAGGGAGATCTCCAGTGTCCCTGATGACTACACCTATGAGAAGAGCATCCAGCTGCAGCTTCTAACATTACACATTAAGGAGTTGGAGCCCGAACGGGATGAACTCCGGATCATGTGGGAGGTTGAGCGGGGTGATAGGCAGGATATAGACAGGAGAGGTAGTTACACCCAAGGTGCAGGACACAGGAGAATGGGTGACAACCAGTGCAGAGTACCCCTGTGGCCATCCCTCTTACAACAGGTACAGTATGCCACATTGGATACTGTTGGGGGGATGACCAAGCAGAGGAAAGTCACAGCGGTCAGGTCCCTGGCATTGAGTCTGGCTCTGTGACTCAGAAAAGAAGTGAGGAGAAGAGATGAGCTGTGGTCATAGGGGATGCATTAGTTAGGAGAACAGAAAGGAAGTTCCATGGATGAGAATGAGATATCTGGATGGTTTGTTGCCTTCCACGTGCCAGGGTCCAGGACATCCTAGATCATATCCTCAGTATTCTTAAGAGGGAGGGTGAACAGCCAGAGGTCATGGTCCATGTAGGCACCAATGACATAGATAGGAAGAGTGTCAAGGTTCTGCAAACTGAGTTCAGGATGTTAGGTGCTAAATGAAAGGGCAGGACCACCAGCATTGTGATCTCAGGATTGCTACCCATGCCACATGGGTAGAAATAGGGGGATCATTGAGGAGTTGGTGTAGGAGGGAGGTTGCCAGATTTTAGGATCATTGCGCTCTCTTCCAGTGAAGGTAGGACATGTTTGCACCTGAAACGGAGGGAGACAAATATTCTAACAGGAAGGTTTGCTAGTGCTGTACAAGGTGGAATTGAGGAATAAGAAAGATATGACCACATTAATGGTATTACATTATAGACCACCCAATAGTCCACGGGATTGAGATCACAGACTGTTGAAAAAAAAGTTGTTATAGTTTCCACATATATTTCCACATATTGTCTAGGACTCAAATAATGTAAACGACTAAATGGAATTGAGTTTGTCAAATGTGTTCAGGAGTGTTTCCGTAATCAGTACATAAAAGTCTCAATGGGAGAGTGTGTGATGCTTGTTCTTAGGAGAATGAGACAGAAGTTTGTGTAGGGGAACACTTTGTATCTAGTGATCATAATGCCATTAGTTTCAAAGTAAGTATGGGAAAAGATGGGTCTGCTCCATGGTTTAAAATTGCAGAAAGGCCAATTTTGGTGGTATCAGAAGGATCTGGCAAACATGGATTGGGATAGGCTGTTTTCAAACAAAAGTGTGCTTGATAAGTGGGAGGCCTTCAAAAGTGAAATTTTGAGAGGTCAAAGCTTGTATGTGCTTGTTAGAATAAAAGGTAAAGATGGCAGATTTAAAGAACCTTGTTTTTAAAGAGATATTGAGGCTCTGGATAAGAATAGAAAAAGGAGGTACATAGTGGAATTGGGCAGGTAGCAACAAATGAGGTATTCATGGGGTATAAGAAATGCAAGAGAACATTTAAAAAATGGAATCAGAAGGGCTGAAAGGAAGGCATGAGGTTTCCCTAACAGACATGGTGAAGGAGAATCCTAAGGGATTCTACAAATATGGTGAGAGCAAAGGATTGTAAGGGACAAAATCGGTCCTCTGGAAGATCAACATGATAATCTATATGTGGAGCCAGAAGAGTGAGGGTGATCTTAAATGGACTTTTTTGCATCTGTAAGGTGGACACAGAGTCTATAGAATTGAGGCAAATCAGCAGTGAGGTCATAGACTCTACACAGATTACAGAGGAGGAGTGTTTGTTGTTTTGAGTCAAATCAGGGTGGATAAATCCTCAAGGCCAGATAAGGCATTCCCTTGGACCCTGTGGGAGGCAAGTGCAGAAATTGCAGAGATATTTAAGTAATAATTAGTGACAGGTGAGGTACTGGAGGATTTGAGGATAGCTTATAATGTTTAAGAAAGGCACTAAAAATAATGCAGAAAATTCTTGGCCAGTGAGCCTGACATCAGTAGTCAAGATGGTGCTGGTGACCTGCAGCAACTTCTGGCTGATGGTTAACGAAACAAAGAAGGCAACTAAATACTTTGTTAACCACACTTGTTTCTGGCAAACAAGTAATAGTCTGTAATTTCTCTTTGGACTTGGAGGCAATTCAATGTGGCAGAACTGATGCAAGGTGAGGTGTTGGGCCTGTCGCCGAGAGCATGGAAGGATGTGAAAGGTTGGGCACAGGCTGAATCGAAGCTGCAGGGCCCAGGCCCCAGAACACGTCGACGCTACTGAGCACAATGTTCGGACGGAGATTTACAGGCCGAATCGAGGCAGTGAAGTCCAGCATGTCCAAGCAGCAGGGCCCGTTGTTCGGACGGAGATTTAAGCGCTGGGCTGGATTGAATAGGTCAGGGTTTCAAGGGCCGAGGCAAGGTACGGGCCAGTTCAGATCACTGCTCGTTGCAGCAGAACCTGATATTCAGATGGAGAGTGACCACCGGGGCAAGTTGAAAAGGTCAGTGTGTAGGGGGCCGAGGCGGGGTGGGGGCCGGTTCAGATCACTGCTCCACGACTTTTACTGGGCTCTGCGCTGAACTATCTGACTCTCTTGTGCATTCAGTTCAGAAACACTATTTGCTTATGGTTGCTGCTTGCATGATTTTTTTTCATTGCACACTGGGTGTTCAACGGTCTTTTTTATGAGATAAATGTACTTTGAACTTTGAACATTATTGGTAGGAATTTGAAGGGATCATAGATATGAGTAATTGACAGATATGACTGATTAGGGATAGTCAGCATGACTTTGTGTGTGGTAGGTTGTGTCTAACCAAACTTATAGAGTTTTCTGAGGAAGTTACCAAGAAAGTTGATGAAGGCAAGGCAGTGGATGTTGTCTACATGGACTTTATCAAGGCATTTGACAAGCTCCTGCATGGGTGGATGGTCAAGAAGATTTATTCGCTCGGCGTTCAAGACGAGGTAGTAAATTGGATTCCTCATTGGCTTTGTGGGAAAAGCCAGTAGGTGCAGTAGTAGGTGCTTGCCTCTCTGACTGGAGACCTGTGACAAGTGGAGTGCTTAAATGGTTGAACGAAAGATAGGTCCAATGCATTTCAGGCTTTTGATGGAAAAGCAATGAGGAAACAAGGGATAGATTGTAATTTATATAAAAATGAAGAATCACAGTTTGAACAGGTCAGGGTAGTTTTAAATGCATTTGTCCCTTTCCTTTTCATGTTACAAGCCAGCATTTGAAGTCTTGAGTGCACAAGAGCTGTTTTTTTAACAACACTTATACTCAGCTAAATAATTTTAATGCAGGAATGCATTGAAAGGTGTTTAAATAGAGCCATGGTAAAGGAATCCTGCTCACTATTTTCAAGAAGTGATCAACATAGATTCTGTCCTTTAGAACGAAATTGTGAGATTCTTCAGGTCCTTCAATATCTGAATGATGTAGGAGTGCATCCATTGCAGATCCATCAAAGCAATTATATTATACATATATGAGAGAAGAAATGAAATTCCGAGACTGCTTATGTAGAGGGGGAAAACTTAATTGAATTTTTTTTAAGTTTTAAGAAAAGACAATGGAAGTTTTCTTTTACAGAATGATGCAATATTGATTCTGAATTTTACCAGTTTCTCATTGCCATGATCAACAAGATCTTACCTTTTTCCAATGTCAACTTGAACTCCCAAATTGGCCGTTGCCTCAATAGTAAAGCCCTATATAGTGGCAGGGCCATGTGTGACTCAATACTCATTTATCAGTGGCTCAGAATTAGCGTTGAGATAGACATGGAAAATCATTGACTCCAGGTAAGCCAGGATATTGCTTAGACAATTGTCTCTGAATTTAAGAAACATTCAGAAATTGAACAAACACATAAAGCTTTATAAAACTATTAAAGATATCAAGAAAACAAAAGGAGCAAAATAATCTGACTACTGTACAGCAGACACAAACATTTGAATGCTAATATTTAACATACCACCCGTGTTCACAATATGCAATAAGGAAGGTCAATCAATTGAACTCTGAATGCATAAATTTCTGTCAGCTTTCTTACTACATGAATGCTAACGCACAAGGGCGATGTCCTGCAGTGTCAGCAGTAACTCCTAAAGCAGACGGTGGAGCATGGTTACGTTGGCAGTGTTAGATTGCAATGTAGTGCAGTGTAGATATCCACAGGGGGTTAAGGAGCATAAATGTCCACCCTACACACAGGATATAAGGTGGGTGGTAATAGTACCCTCAAGCACAGTTAGCACTGTTCCAACTATAGAAAGAAGAATAGGTGTAAAAGAACTCACATGATTCTAGGCATTCAATTGGTCTTACAATTGGAAACTTTGAAAGCCATCTGAAAAACAATGTTTGTTGGAGGTTGTTACTGAATAACTCACATACAATCAATGTAGCACAACAAAATATTCTTTCCCACCCAGTTTACTTAAATCCCAAGGAATGTTCTAAATTAAAATACAGAACACTATTTGGGGAAACTGGATGTAAAGCTCTGGACTAATAGTTTAGTTAGATGTTTGCATGTTATTAGTTTTAATTGCTAAATACCCCTTATTTAAGTAAATCTATTTTAGCAATGTTCAGTTGTCTGAGCGTCAATCATTTCAGTTTTGCAAGCAATGCAGGTTCCTTTATTCTTGAAATTGTTCAACTCTATGAATTCAGCGGTATAAATGTAAAGGTTTGCAAAATTACTAGTGTATCAAACATTTGTAGACTGTTTATTATTGGTTATGTAATGTGATCAAAAAAAAAATACTAGACGTATTTATGTGCCTTTCCTTGTGTTTACAATTAGTCCTATTGAATCACTTCTTTCTGCTTCTACGTTTTTACAATCCTTTTAGAGAAGGAAACATGCTGATTTAATTATCAATGTAAATTTTTGGAAAGAAGTAATGAACTAATTGGACAAAATCTTGTTAATGTGTAGTAACTGTTGCGGTACTTAAATTTTGCCTGTTATACACATCGTTACAGTGTTGAAAAAAGAATGTTAATAAGCATGTGTAAAGCATCATTAATGCTTATGCAAAAAGCACAGAGGTATTTCATGTTACTTTCACTCTTAAAGTTTATTTTTTGGAACTTTCAAATGACTTCAATGGCCCTAAAGGAAGTGTTATGTCGCTCACTAAAATCTCATGATAAAAGCTACTGCTTTATGAAATATTCAAACTGTTCTTTTAAGAAAAAAATCCAAGGCACACTTGCAATTGTTGTAGAGATAGTGTTCCACTAAGGTCATTGGTGTGGTTATTTTTCCCAGAGAATATTCAATATTTTTTAATTTTTCTAGACCATGAGATTTTCTAACCAACATTTTAGTGAATAAATTTCAATATTATTTGAAAAGAATACAAAAGAATGGCCTTCCAAATAAGGCATTTCATTTAATGTGTACTCCTGCTGTGGTCTATTCCAAATACAAGTGAAATTCATGCAAAAAAGTTATAACTTAGATATTAAATAATGGGTTTCATCTAAAATGTTTGATTACGGCATAATTGGAATTAAGCAATGTTAAGTTGATACTTCTTTTTCATCACATTTTTAAACCTTTAAAGATTGATGAATAAAAATGTTAGGCTACGAAAAGATTCTGTTAATTTCATGAACTGTAATAAGAAAGGATTATAGATCACCCAAAAATGCAGTCATAACTGAACATGCTGTATCCGCTTCCAGTTTGTAGAATAGAGTACTGGTTGTCCGATGTTCTTTGACTTGTAGGAGTTTGTAAAGCATTTTACTATACAGTACTTACTGCAAGTTTGCATGTTTTTCTATTTATTCACATGCAAATCAAATTATAACAGCTGATTTCTTTTATGATCAGCAGCAATCAGGAAAATAATATAATATACTCTTCACATTCATACGTTTCAGTTCACACATCTAGGTTGATTGATAATATTATATATTATAAATGGGGTATGATTATTAAACCCAGATTTAACAAAATAGCTGCTTTATCTTGTTATTGAGTCATAAACTTTGTTTTAGCTGCTTTGATTACCTCTGATCAATGTGTACCAAATCTGATATCTTTTATCATATGCACCGTAAAAGGACTATCAGATTTATTTGTCACTTCATAAAATCGCAAATTAATATATCACTCAAATGCTGAATCCTACCTCCAAAATTCCACTAATCTCATTATGTCATTTAAACTAATAAACTTATAAACACTTATCCAACTGAGGTGACAATGTCTTGCTGAGATACCCAATTTTCTGTTAACCAGGCTTTTCTGAAACAGATAATACCATTTTATTACACAAAGGTCACCGGGGAAATTAACTCCTCTGCTATCAAATCCAAAAAATTCACTTGCACTGAAAGACAACATGTGGCTCCTTTGATTATACCCTTCCTTCAGATACCCAGTGGAATAGGTCAGTGACCTTTGATGCTAACTTTAGTCTAGAACTGCTGCAGCTAGCAGCAGGAAGCTTCAAACTTCCTGTTGTCTGTATTAATACCGGTTTAATACCATTACTAGACAAAAAAAAAGTAGATCACAAGGTACAATTGAAAAGTCAGTTCTAGATAACTGTGTAAGAGGGACTCTGCATTACAATTCAAAATTGCAACCAATGCATGAACAATGTACTTGGAAGAAGAACAGTCTGATTTTTTAAAATGTGGGTCATTGCCAAAGAAAGATATTTGCTTCTAACTTACACTGAAAAATCTGTTCTTTTTTTGTATAAAGAATATTTGCCTCAGCTCCTGGATTTTTGACCATGGATTTTCATGAATGAAAACTTGATAAATGGACACTACATTAATTTCTTCACCTTTAAGAACATGCAGAGTTAGAAGCTTGGGGGTTACTGAAATGGAGGCAAAGGAATGGGATGTCTGGAGTACCGCATGCTGGATAAATGTAACTCTGCCTTTCCAACTCAGGCAAGCTCTTACACAGGAAATAAATGTTTAAAAAAGCAATGCTTTTGGTTTAAGGAAAGAGCTGTGAGATTAAAGTTTAAACTTCAAAGTAAATTTATTATTAAAGTATGTATTTTCTTGCAGGCATTCACAGTAAAACAAAGAAATACAATATCAGAATCAGAATACGGTTTAATAACACTTCCATGTGCCACGAAATTTGTTGTTCTGCAGCAGCAGTACAGTGCAGTACATAATGATTTAAAAACTATTCATTACAATATGAAAAATATATATATATATATATTTATAAACTTATAAATTAAATAAATAGTGCAAAGGAAGAGCAAAAAAGAAAAAAGTAAAATGCGGTTGTGTTGATGGGTTCAATGTCCATTCAGAAATCTAATGGTAGAGGGGAAGAAGCTGTTCCTGAAGCACTGAGTGTGTCTTCACGCTTCTGTGTCTACTCCTTGATGGTAGCAATGAGAAGAGGGCATGTCCTGGGTGATGGAAATCCTTAATGATGGATATAGTCTTTTTTGAGGTATTGTCTTTTGAAGGAGTCCTTGATGCTGGGGAGGCCAGTGCTCACGCTGAAGCTGGCTGAGTTTGCATCTTTCTGCAGCTTTCTGCGGTGGCCCTCCATACTAGTTGGTAATGCAACCAATTAAAATGCTCTCTACAGTAAATGTGCAGAAATTTGCAAGAATCACTGTAAAACTATACACAAACCAGGACTGACAAACAGCCATTGTACAAAAGGAGGGAAACTGTGCAAACAGAGAAAAAATAATAAATAAACAATACTGAGAATATGCATTGTAGAGTCCTCGAAGTGAGTCCACAGGCTGTGGAACCAGTTCGGTGTTGAGATGAGCGAAGTTATACTGTTGTGGTATGAGACCCAAAGCTCCTGTACCTGCTTCCAGTTGGCAGTAGTGAGAGGATAAAAGAGGGGAGGCCATTGGAGTAAGTAGAAATTAAATTATATCTTAAGTATTTTGTTTAAATTAAATTATATCTGAAGCAACTTTTTGGAAACTTATTCAGCTCCATCATGGCACTAGCTTCAGCAGTATCCAGGACATCTTTAAGGAGCGCTGCTCAAAAAGGCGGCGTCCATCATTAAGGATGTCTATCACCCAGGTCATGCCTTCTTCTAATTGCCACCATCAGGAAGGAGGTACAGGAACCTGAAAACACACACTCAGTGATTCCGGAACAGCTTCTTCTCCTCTGCCATCCGATTTCTGAATGGACATTGAACCCATGAACACCACCTCACTTTTTTAAATTTTTGTTTTGCACTACTTATTTAACTATTTCATATGTATGTACTGTAATTCTTCTTTTTTCTATTATGTATTGCATTGTACTGCTGCCGCAAATATAACAAATTTCATGACATATGCCGGTGATACTAAACCTTGATTCTGATAAAGTTTTGTGAGTGGGAACATTTCTGGGATTGTACACTGAACCTTGAAACAGCCAAAGAGAGATAAATTAACACACTTGCAAGTAAAATTCTCAAAAGTGAGGAAGGATGGAGTTGTGGGAAAATTATATTACTTTAATATTTACCGGAATAGAATCAGTATAAAAGATGGAGAACACAATATGCATTTAAGTGCACTTTATTAACCAGTAGGTTCTCATTTAGCATTAGAGAATGGAGCCAGACAGGGAGAAGGAGCATCAATATGTGAGCATTTTTATACTAGTGATTATCATTCCATTAGATTAACTATAATTTTGAAATAGGACAAAGACAAAATAGAGTAAATATTTTTTTAATGAAGGCCAGTTTTACAAAGCTGGGAATTCATTTTGAAAAAGTGGACTACATTGAATAGAACACAACCTTATGTTTAGAATCTGATTTACTGTCACTAACTTACATGTCACAAAATTTGTTTTGCTGTTGGACTCCGGCCATATTCCACCAAGTTACAACACTGGGGTCACAGGAGGTTGTTCCTGCCTGTGGCCATCGAACTTTGCAGCTCTCCCGTGGAGGGTCAGACACCCTGAGCCAATAGGCTGGTCCTGGACTTATTTCCATCTGGCATAGTTTGCATTTTGTTGTTTGATTGTTTGTGGCTTTTGTATTGCTATATTTATGCTCTACTCTTGGTTGGTGCGGCTGTAACGAAACCAAATTTCCCTCGGGATCATTAAAGTATATCTATCTATCTACCTATCTAACAGTAACAGTGCAAACCTGTAAAAATTGCTGTAAGTTACAAAATATAGTACAAAGAAAAGGGAATAATGAAATTGTGTTCATGGACCATTCAGAAATCTGATGGTAGAGGGGAACAAGCTGTTCCTAAATCATTGATTGTGGGTCTTCAGACTTCTCTACCACCACCCTGAAGTGGTCATGTCCTGGATGGTGAGGCTCCTTAGTGACGGATGCCGATTTGTTAAGGCATCACTTCTTGACGGTTGCTGTACTCAGCAGTACAGGCAGTAGAAAGAGAAATTGCTAGTATTTCTTCTAGTAAAATCTTGCAAGAGCTATGGGACATGGCCAGCAAGTCAGACTATGCTAAGGGGCCAATATCACTGATGACTTGAAGTAACTCATCTAGTAGAGCTGTTACCTCACAGCTGAAATGACCTGGGTTCAATGCAGACCACCAGGGTGGTGTGTGTGTGTGTGTGTGTGTGTGTGTGTGTGTGTGTAAGTGTGTGTAAGATACTCTGGCTTCCTCACTCACAATAAAAAAATGTGTGTTTTGTTAAGTTAATAGACTATTGTAAATTACGCCTGGTGTATCAATAAGTGGTGGAAATGTGGAAGAATAAAGTCAGTTAGGCTTGGAAGAGTCCAAGAAAAATTTGTGATTGATGGTCAGCATAAACTCAATAGGCTGAAGGTCCTTTTTCCATATTGTACCAGCCCATGACTCTTTAAATCTATGACTCTGTTTCAGATTGAATACCCTGCATTGGAACTTGGAACAAATTGCAGGGAAGTAGGGGAAAGGGAAAGACAATGAGTAACTGTGACACAGTGATGTCAGATTTGCTATGAGGATAAGTTATAGAGGTCCTCATTGGGTTAATCAATCTAATTAGAAGGTGATAGTACCAGCAAAGTAGTGTAAAATCTTGTAAAATGCGGCACTGTGGGACGTGCCTAGCAGGACCGGTTGTGCTGTTGGGATGATTTAAGGAGACTGATGACTTAGAGTTGAAATAATCTGTTACAATAAAGACAGAAGGTGAGATATGGGAAGCTGGATGATTGAATTTTGTGTACAGAAGGCTGCAACAAGCTCAGATGGAGGGTGAGGTTTTATACATTAAGCTTATGTAGCCCACTGGTCTGCCTCAGGCTCGCTTAACTTGCTTTCGGAGCAGCCTTCGGCCCCGCCAAACGGGGTAATCAAGTTTGTGTGGATGCTGTGTGATGTACCCCTCCCTGCAAAATATCAGACAATACACTATATGCGATTAAATGATTACACTTTCTAGATCTTACTAGAACTATGTAATTAATAGAGATAAAATATAAAAGGAAAGTAAAAGGTGCCAAACTTATCAAAGTTCAACCACTTCGTGCACAATAGTTGGAGCTCAAGTAACAGAGTCCATTCCACCATTTGATCTCCTCCGACCCCCTCGACCCACCGCCTGGGACCAACCACGGTGGTCAACCAGATGCTCCACACGAGTCTGTCTTCGTCTCCACTCCTCACCGAAGACCCTGGGCCTCGGACTCCATCTCAGGGTCACAGCATCACGTCTCCTCACTCTGTCCCCATCCGCCTTCTACGCCAAAACTCCGTGAAACAATAGCTTACAAACACACAAGAAAGAATAACATCTATCCCAATTGGTTCATTCCTCCTCTTATCAATAATATAACACAAACAAGCAGAGAGAGAGAACTCCTTACATCGCAGTTATTATTACAGAAAAACCATTTTAGTTATAACATAACAAAGAAGCCATTTCGTTAGTCTTCGCAGTAACATAAAAGAAGAAACCCCTTACACTTATGTTGGGACACATTGTAACAATGCAGGAGGCCACAGACAGTCGGTTAAAGTGTGAGTGTAATGGAGATCTAAAATGGCAGGCAACCAGACACAAGGGTCATGCCTGCTGACTGACTACAGGGTGCTCTGCTAAGTAGTCACCCAATCTGCATACAGTGTCTCCAATCAAAGGCATCACGTTCTTTGAATGCACTACACTTAAAAGGCAGAATTACTGGTGGATTGCTTTTTCTGATCCATTGCCCTGGGAGCCATCAGTAGTTTACACCACAGCCGACAGGTTGCTGCAGCTACTGTGCTATAGAAAATGCACACCAGCCACAGCCCTGCAGACCTTCGCGCCATGCTGCCTTCATCTTATTGTGTGGCGCACCACACAATCAAGTTTATCTATGCCTGCTCATGCTGTTTCCATGCCTGATACAAGAACCTACACACTGGATAAAAGCTTCCTTCACTGTGCTATTACAATTTGGAACAGCCTTCCAGATGCTGTGGTTGGAAACATCTGCGACAATGGAGTCCAAGCCTTCAAGAGTCGAGTGCACAAACACCTATCATCTCTGGGAGGGAAGCCACATGCTTCTTCATAAGCTACCATGAAGGGGACCAGGATGGCAATGCTTGGTTGTTCGTAGGTGGGGTTAATACCCGACTTTCAAGAGCACTTGTGAGTTATGTTCCAGCTGGACTTAGTCCTTAAACTGCTGGAGAACAGTGCTGAAAGAACAGGTGCTGTTTTCTCCCGGTAGGGATTAGTTTTTAGTTCCAAGTGCTGCTGCCACGTTTTGTCACCCTGCAACCTTATCCTTCAATCTCTTTGAATTATGGAGGACAGCATGCGTATAAATGTCTCTCTCCAGCAGACTTCATCATGATCATCATGACTCCAGTATTTCTACAATTTTTTAATTGTGCATATGATTTTTTTTGCGTTCTATCGCTGAGCAGCAGTGAACTATCTGATTGGCCGATCAGAGTTCTGTTTGAGAACTAGTTGACTTGATCAGCATTTCTGATCTGGCTATTGTTCACGATTCCATTTAATTTAAAAAAAAGAGACACTCAGCACCCATTGGAAGGAAGACTTTGAAGAAATCCTCAGCTATGACTCTGTTTCTGATGTGAATACCCATCACGCATTCTGACCATAAAGGCACCCGACCAAATAAAGAATGAAAAGGCCATATGCCAAATGATAAACAACATAGACATGAGAGCAGATGGGGTCTGGATTTCTAGTAATAAATGGAAAGGATATAATTTTCACTGTATCAAGAGAAATGCAGGTGTCAGCATCAACATATATATGGCCTTTTCTGGCCTCATAAAAGTCTTTAACCACATTGAGATAGAGCTTAGAGAATTCTTTTCAAGTTTAGCTGTTCATCCAAATTCATCTCCAGATTGGTTCTGACTTCATATTAGGACTGCACTGAAGGGGCATCATAGATTATGTGCACAAATAAGTGGAGGATCCACAATCAACTAATTCAGAGTTTGATTGCTAACCTAAACCATTCCTTGAATGTGCTCCCCCAGCAACTCCTTTCACTTTAACATCCTATTAGATATCCTGTTTAGTATCAAAGTATCTACCACCATGAATGTCTCTCTTTTCCAACAATGCCCCTCCTCTCAGAAAACACTCTCAAAAATTCTCCCTTGGTTTTTCTGTACTCCTGGGTTATCTTCACCTTATGATTTCAATTTAAAACTCTCAAACTTTTGCACAAATCTGTTAGGAACGACAACTTGTAATAATTGTCATCCATTAATGTGGAACGCAAGAGGCTTAAATCAATATGAGTGCAAAAAAAAAGAAATGGGCAGAATCACGAAGATTGATCCTGCCCAAAGATGTCCCACCACTGCTGAAAGCTTTGATTCAGTAATGTCTCTGTTCATCAATTAAATCAATGCAAAACAGCATTTCAATAGCATCCAATTATCAGTTTACAGTGCAGCAAGTCATCCTTCGTAAATCAAGAAACTTTAACTGTCGAAACAGACACAGACAAGATAAAAGTTAATAGAAATGCAAATAATGTCCTTAATATAGGACTGAAAACCATTCCTGAGAATGTATGGTACTTAAGACTTATGACTGCAACAGCTTAAAAGCTGCATTTATGACTATTTCATTTACTTCACTGGCTTTTGCTTGACCTTTAATTGCACATAGATCAAAGGCACAAAGATGATGAGAGACACATTTAAGGAGTCCTGGATTCTAAGGACAGCACATTAATAAAGTACAGCAAAGCCACAGAGCTATTTCACCACTTAGAATATTAGAATTTAAGCCAATACAACAAATGAATAGAAGTAGAAGTAGAGTTAACCCACTTCTTTGTCTGATAAATAATTCAACATTAGAAATATAAATAAAATTTAAAGTTATTGTTTAGAGATAACCATTGAATTTATTTATAGAATTTTGTTTATAGACATCAGTTCGCTGACTTTAAAAGCTATAACGAATTCTTTATTCTCTGTTTACTATTCATTTTTCCATCTATAAAACACTCACTTACTGTAAGTGAAGAAAATTTTATGGTGACTATCAAAGAGTGCTGTAAAAATGGATGAAGGATTTTCATTTTGGCATCAAATTTAACAGAAACTTGTTGAAAAATAATACAAAGTTATTTCACTAACCAGTTAAGTTTAAAATTTTCCTGGGGCTGTCCCCATCCACAGCTGTAACTACACTGAAAGTCAGCTGGCAAGCCCAGTTATAAAAGGAGCGCTCTGCATACAAGTATGTCAAAAACTGTCTTCACTGCTGTCATTACTATGACTTTGTTAACATCTCAAATTTCAGGGATTATTTTGTATTTAATTTTCTTAATAACCAGCAGGACCTTTGAGAATTGATATTACATCCTTACTTTCTCCTCACTATCAATTCTAAATCTGGGAGCCCAAAGAAAACAGATGCACTACAACTTATGTTCTTTGACTTTAGCACTAATTCATCTCCAGATGGGCTGAAGGGCACCTTTCTGTGTTGTACTTCTCCATATTTAAATCCAGAGTGTACATATCCTAGTACACTATTTTTGCTTTCTTTCGTAAGAACATTCATGATGAAATAAATACTGGAGGTCTTTGTCTTGACCTAAGGTCTCTGCATGAAGCAATTGTCCTCAGCCATGGTAGATTCATGGGTATTTCCACCTGAAATACAATGTTGCTGAGAATGAGCAGAGGATAAAGAAAGCCAGACATGATGTTAGAAGTATTTGGCAAAGGAAGAAGAAAACAGACTCTCACAAAGAGGCCACATTTATCCAGATAACTATTTCCTACTAAACTGTGAGCAAGATACAGTGTCCGGAATACAGAGGCAGAGAGTCATAGAGTCATAGACTACTGCAGCTCAGAAACAGGTTTTGGGCACATTTGTCAATGCCAAACTGTTATTCTGCTTAGTCCCATCAAGGCATAGTCCTACATAACCCTCCTGTCCACGTACTTATCCAAACACCACTTAAGTATTGTAGTCAAACCCACATCCACAAGTTTCACTGGAGTTCATCCCACACTCACACCACCCCCTGAGTGAAGGAACTCCCCCTCAGTTTCCTGTTAAATTTTTCACCTTTCACCATTAGCCTATGACCTTGAGTTCTAGTTTTACCCAACCTCAGTGGAAAAAAGTCTGATTACATGAATCCTATCTATATACCCATACTTGTATATACCTCTATTGAATCTCCCTTTATTCTTCTACACTCAGGGGAATAAATCTTTTCAACCTTTCCCAATTATTCAGGTCCTCTAGTCCTGGAAACATCCTTGTAAATTTTCTGCGTACTCTTTCAATCTTATTGACATCTTTCTTGTAGGTAGGTGACTAGAATTACACACAGTACTTCAAGTTTGGCTCTACCATACTAATCAGTGCCTTGGCATTCCCAGTGTGAGTCCTACCCTGGTTTGTCCTTCCAAAGCGCAACACTTCATACTTCCATCTGCCATTTTTCGTCCCAGTTTTCCAGCAGGTCCAAGTCACTCTGCAAGCCTCATTGTCCACTACATCCACAATCTTGGTGTCATCTACAAATTTGCTGATCCAGTTTACCACATTATCATCCAGATCATTGATATAGATGACAAATAACAAAAATGATTCCTGCGGCACATCATTGATCATAGACCTTCGGTCAGAAAGGCGACCATCAGCTACTTCTCTCTCTGGCTTCTCCTGCTAAGACAATGTCAATTCCAGTTTACTACCACTTCCTGAATACCAAGCATCTGAACATTCTTCAACAGCCTTCCATGTGGGACTTCATCAAAGGCTTTGCCGAAGTCAATGTAGACAACATCCACTTCATTTCCTTTGTCAATGTTTTTGGTAACCACCTTTAAAAACTCTATAATAGTGTTTACACCTGGGGTACCATGCAGAAAGCCATGCTGTCTATTACTATCAGGCCCTTTCTATCCAAATATTTATATATCCATTGCCTTAGAATACCTTCAATAATTTGCCCACTACTGACATCAGACTTACCTGCCTATAACTTTCTGTCTTACTCTTAAAGCCTTTCTTGAACAACATTAGCTATTCTCCAGTCCTCCAGCAACTCACCTGTGGCTGAGGATGTTTTATTTATCTCTGCAATTTGTGCACTAGCCTTCCACAAGATACAAGGTGTCACCTTGTCAGGCCAAGGGGTGTTAGCCACCTTGATTTGCCTCAATTTAATATGCTCATGGACTCTGTATCCATCTCCTGAGTAAATACAAACAAAAAATCCATTTAAGATTTTCCCCATCTCCTTTGGCTCCATGCATAGATGAACATGCTGATTCTCAATTGAACTAATTTTATCCCTTGGTATCCCTTTGCTATTAATATGTCTGTAGGAGCCCTAGTGATTCTACTTCAGCTTGTCAGATTTGTTGCTGCTTCATGCACCCATGCTGAGCTCGTCAATTTCATCAACTTTTACCTCCAATGTGGCAGAAATGTGGCAAATGTTCAGGGGATATTTGCATGGCATTCTGCATAAGTAGAACCACCGGGCTCCATGGTGTGTTTTTTGATTCATGGCTGCCTGTGGGAGGACAAATCTGGGGAGCTGTATTTTGAATAGATACTTTGGTCATAAATGTACTTTGAAACTTTGATAGAGGGGATGGTATTAAAGGGGTGACAATACCCATCAGGAAAAATATCACAGCAGTGCTCAGGGAGGACAGACTGGAGAGCTTGTCTACTGAGGAAAAATGGGTGGAACTGAGGAATAAAAAAGGTATGATCACATTAATGGAGCTATATTATTGACCTTCCACACGTCAGCAGGCTTTAGAGAAGCAAATTTATAGGGAGACGGCAGGCAGCTTCAAGAAAAATAAGGTCATGATAGTAGATGATTTTAACTCTCTTCATATTGACTGGAATTCCCATACTGTAAAGGGATTGGATGGGATAGAGTTTGTCAAATGTGTTCAGGAAAGTTTCCTTAATCATAGATGTCCAAACTAGGGCAAGTATGATTCTGGATCTAGTGATCAGAATTCCAATAGTTTCAAGATAATTATGAAGAAGGATTGGATTGGTCCTTGGATTGAGGCGTACGGTAGAACAAAGGGATCTGGGAATAGAGATCCATAACTTCTCAAAAGTCATAGATAGACATGGTCATAAAGAGAGCTTTTGGCACCTTGGGCTTTGTAAGTTAAAACATTGAGTACAAGGGTTAGGGTGTTATGTTGAACTTGTATAAGAGATTGGTCAGGCCTTAATAGGAATGTTGTGCTCAGTTCTGGTCACCTACCTACTGAAAGAGATCATTAAGTTTGAAAGAATGCAGAGATAATTTACGAAGATGTTGCCGGAACTTGAGGACTTGAGTTGAATAGATTAAATCTTCATTCCCTGGAGCTTAGGAGAGTGAGGGGAGATCTTACAGAGGTATTGATGATTATGACAGGTATAGATAGGGTAAATAAACGCAGTCTCCTTGCCCTGAGGCTGGTGAGACTAGAACTAGAAGTTATGTGTTTGGAGTGAAAGGTGAAATATTTAAGATGATCCTGAGGGGGAGCTTCACTTGGTGGGTGCTGAGAGTGTGGAATGAGCTGCTGGCAGAAGTGCTAGATCCAGGTTTAACTGCAACAGGGAGCAGGAATTCAGATTTCTGGATCATTGGGACCAAAAAGATGGGTTGCACTTGAATTCAAGAGGGACCAATATCCTGACAGGGAGGTTTGCTAAGGTGACTGGGGAGAGTTTAAACTAGAATTGCTGGGGGGTGGGAACCGAACTGAAGAGATGGAGGAAGGGGTGGTTGACTCACATATAGAGAAAGCTTGTAGCCAGTACGAGAGGGAGGATCAGCAGATGATAGAGAAGGGATGCGCTCAGTCAGATGGTTTCAGATGTGTCTATTTTAGTGCAAGGAGTATTATGAACAAAGCAGATGAGCTTAGAACCTGGATCAGTACTTGGAGCTATGCTGTTGTGACCATTACAGAGATTTGGATAGCTCAGGGGCAGGAATGGTTACTCTGAGTGCCAGGCTTTAGATGTTTCAGAAAGGACAGGGAGGGAGGCAAAAGAGGTGGGGGCGTGGCACTGCTGATCAGAGATAGTGTCACGGCTGCAGAAAAGGAGGAAGTCATGGAGGGATTGTCTACGGAGTCTCTGTGGGTGGAAGTTAGGAACAGGAAAGGGATCAATAATTCTACTGGCTGTTTTTTTATAGACCACTCAATAGTAACAGGAACATTGAGGAGCAGATACAGAGACAGATTCTGGAAAAGTGTAATAATAACAGGGTTGTTGTGGTGGGAGATTTTATTTTCCCAAATATTACATAGATACATAGAATAGTACAGCACAGTACAGGCTCTTCACCCCACAATGTTGTGCCGACTCTTGAACGCTGCCTCCCATATAACCCCCCACCTTAAATTCCTCCATATACCTGTCTATAGTTACATAGAATAGTACAAAGATACATAGAATAACACATAGATTGATTGACATCTCCCTGGAGCAAGGGGTTTAAATGGAGTGGAGTTTGTTAGGTGTGTTCAGGAAGGTTTCTTGATACAATATGTAGATAAGCTTACAAGGGGAGAGGCTGTACTTAATCTGGTATTGGAAAATGAACCCAGTCAGGTATTAGATCTCTCAGTGGGAGAGCATTTTGGAGATCGTGATCTCCTTACCATAGTATTGGAGAGGGATAGGAACAGACAAGTTAGCAAAGCATTGGAGTAAGGGGGAAATATGAAGCTATCAGGCAGGAACTTGGAAGCATAAATTTGGAAAAGGTGTTCTCAGGGAAATGTACGGCAGAAATGTGGCAAATTTTCGGGGGATATTTGTGTGGCATTCTGCATAGATACATTCCAATGTGACAGGGAAAGGATGGTGGGATACAGGAACAATCATGTACAAAGGCTGTTGAAAATATAGTCAAAAAGAAAAGAAAAGCTTACGAAAAGTCCAAAAAACTAGGTAATAATATGAATCTAGAAGATTATAAGGCTAGCAGGAGAAGCTCAAGAATAAAATTAGGAGAGCCAGAAGGAGCCATGAGGAGGCTTTGGTGGGCAGGATTAAGGAAAACCCCAAGGCATTCTACAAGTATGTGAAGAGCAAGAGGATAAGTCGTGAGAGAATAGGACCAATCAAATATAACAGTGGAAAAGTATATATGGAACTGGAGGAGATAGCAAAGGCACTTATAGTATTCAGTACAGAAAAGGATCTTGGCAATTGTAGGGATAACTAACAGTGGACTGAAAAGCTTGAGCATGTAGACATTAAGAAAGAGGATGTGCTGTGCTTTTGGAAAGCATCAAGTTGGATAAGTCACCGGGACCGGACGAGATGCACCCCTGACTACTGTGGGAGGTGAGGGAGGAGATTTCTGAGCCTATGGCAATGATCTTTGCATCAACACTGGAGACGGGAGAGGTTCTGGAGGATTGGAGGGTTGTGGATGTTGTTCTTATTCAAGAAAGGGAGTAGGGATAGCCCAGGAAATTATAGACCAGTGAGTCTTACTTCAGTGGTTGGTAAGTTGTTGGAAAAGATCCTGAGAGGCAGCATTTATGAACATTTGGAGAGGCATAATATGATTAGGAATAGTCAACATGGCTTTGTCAAAGGCAGGTCATACCTTATGAGCCTGATTGAATTTTTTGAGGATGTGACTAAACACATTGACGAAGGTAGAGCAGTAGATGTAGCGTATATGGATTTCAGCAGGGCACTTGATAAGGTACCCATGAAAGGCTTATTGAGAAAGTAAGGAGGCATGGGATCCAAGGGGATATTGCTTTGGATCCAGAATTAACCTGCCCACAGAAGGCAAAGAGTGGTTGTGGACAGGTTATATTCTTCATGGAGGTAGGTGACCAGTGGTGTGCCTCAGGGATTTGTTCTGGGACCCCTTCTCTTCATAATTTTTATAAGTGACCTGGATGAGGAAGTGGAGGCATGGGTTAGTAAATTTGCTGGTGACACAAAGGTTGGAGGTGTTGTGGCTAGTGTGGAGGGCTGTCAGAGCTTAGAGCGGGACATTGATAGGATGCAAACTGGGCTGAGAAACAGCAGATGGAATTCAACCCAGATAAGTGTGAAGTGATTCATTTTGGTAGGTCAAATATGATGGCAGAATATAGTATTAATGGTAAGACTCTTGGTAGTGTGGAGGATCAGAGGGATCTTGGGGTCTGAGTCCATAAGACACTCAAAGTTGCTGTGCAGGTTGACTGTGTGGTTAAGAAGGCATATGGTGAATTGGCCTTCATCAACTGTGGGATTGAGTTTAAGAGCCGAGAGGTAATGTTGCAGCTACATAGAACCCTGGTCAGACCCTACTTGGAGTACTGTGCTCAGTTCTGGTCGCCTCACCACAGGAAGGATGTGGAAACTAGAGAAAGGGTGCAGAGGAGATTTACAAGGATGTTGCCTGGATTGGGGAGCATGCCTTATGAGAATAGGTTGAGTGAACTCGGCCTTTTCTTCTTGGAGTGATGGAGGATGAGAGGTGACCTGATAGAGGTGTATAAGATGATGAGAGGCATTGATCGTATGGATAGTCAGAGGCTTTTTCCCAGGGCTGAGATGGCTAACACAAGAGGGCACAGTTTTAAGGTGCTCAGAAGCAGGTACAGAGGAGATGTCAGGGGTACTTTTTTTACGCAGAGAGCGGTGAGTGCGTGGAATGGGCTGCTGGCGACTGTGGTAGAGGCAGAGACTTAAAAAGGATCTTAGAAAAATAAAGGGCAATGGGTCACCCTAGGTAATTTCTAAAGTAATTACATGTTTGGCACAGCATTGTGGGCCAAAGGGCCTGTATTGTGCTGTAGGTTTTCTACTTTTCTAACTTCCATCCAGCCCTTAAACTTGTTTGGTCCATTTCTGACACCTCCCTCCTCTTTCTCAATCTCTCTATCTCCATTTCTGGAGACAAACTGTCTACAGATATCTTTTATAATCCCTACCATTTCCAAAGGAGTCTTAACTATACCCCTTTTGCAACCTATGTCCTGTAAAAATGCTACTCCCTTGTCTTAGTTCCTTTGTCTCTGCCAAACCTCTTCCCAGAATGTAGCTATCCTTTCCAGGACAGAGACATTCTCTTTCTTCAAAGAACAGAATTTCCTTTCCTTCAGCACTGATGCAGCCCTCACCCACGTCTCCTCCGTTTGCTGGATATCCAAGCTCACCCCAACTTCCTCCTGCCTTAACATGGACCAAGTTCCTCTTGTCCTCACATACCACCCGAAGAGACTCTGCGTCAAAAACGTCATTCTCCACAATTTTCACCATCTTCAACAAGACCCTACCACCAAACACATCATTACGTTTCTCTAACTCTCCACCTTCCACAGGAATCACTCCCTCTGTGATTCTCTTGTCCATTCATTCCCTCCCACTGATCTCCATCTGCATCAACATAAATGCTACACCTGCCCATTCTTCTCATCCCTCGCCTCCCTTTAGGGCCCTAATCGGTCCTTTCAGGTGAGGCCACACTTAACCATGAATCTGTTGGAGTTGTCTACTGCATCCTCTGCTCTTGCTGCAGCCTTCTCTACATAGGTGAGACATAATGTAGGTTAAGAGACTGCTTTGTCAAGCACCTCAGCTTCATCCACAAAGAATTCTTTCTCAATGGCTCACAATTTCAATTCCGATTCCCCTTCCCACTCTGACATTTCTGTCTGTAGCCTCCTCTTCTGCCCCAATGAGATCACCCTCAGATTGGAGGAGCAACATCTCATATTCCGGCTATGTTGCCTCCAACCTGATGGCATTAACATCAATTTCTCCTTCCAGTAATTCTTCCCCCTCTCCCTTCCCTCTTCTTCCATTCCCCACTCTGGTCACTTACCTCTTCTCCTCACCTGCCTATCACCTCTCCCTGGTGCCCTTCCTCCTTCCCTTTCTCCCATGATCCACAGCTTCTCCCATCAGATCCCTTCATCTCCATCCCTTTGCCTTTTCCAAATGTCAATTCCCAGCTTCTTACTTCATCCTCCCTCCTCTAGCCACATGGCTTCGCCTATCAACTGTCTTGGCCTCCTTCCACTCCCCACCTTCTTATACTGACATCTTCCCCCTTCCCTTCCAATCTGATGAAGGGTCTCGGCCTGAAACATCAACTATTGATTCATTTCCAAAGGTGTTGCCTGACCTGCTGAGTTCCTCCAGCATTTGTGTGTGTTGCAGACCAACCTTATCCCTTCTTTTTGCCCTCCTGATTTCCCCCTTAAACGTTCTCTTGGATTTCTTGTACTCCTGAAATACCTCATTACTTTCTTGCTGTTATGCAATTCCCCATTATGTACCTCCTCTTTCTTCTTCACCAGGGTCTCAATATCCCCTGAAAAGCAAGGATCCGTAAACCTGTTAATCACGCCTTTTATTTAAATGGGAACATGCAAACTTCTAAACACAAGAAATTCTGCAGATTCTGGAAGTCCAAAGAAATACACAGAAAATGCTGGAGGAACTCAGGCAGCATCTATGGGAATGAATAAACAGTTAACGTTTTGGGCTGAGACCCTTCTTTAGGATAGGAAAGGAAGAAAGAAATGCCAGAAAAAAAGGTGGGAGGGAGTGGAAGAAGGATAGCTAAAAGATGACAGGTGAAGCCTGCAGGTAGGAAAGTTGAAGGGCTGGAGAAGGAGGAGAGAAGATCATTTGAGAAACGGAAGGAGGAAGGGACCCGATGGGGTGGGGATGGGGGTGGGGGTTGTGATAGGCAGGTGAGAAGAGGTAAGAGTTCAGAGGGGGAACAGAGGAAAAGGGGAGGGGGGAGTGATTTATTTTTACTGGAGGGAGAAATCGACATTCATGCTATCAGATGTGAAGGCTATTCAAGTTGTTGCTCCTCCACCCTGAGGATGGCTGCATAGTGGCTCAGAAGAACTGACATGTTGAAACAGGAATGGAAATTAGAATTAAAATGTTTAGCCACCAGGAAGTTTGACTTTTGGCAGATAGAGCGGAAGTGCTCATGAAGTGGTCCCCCAACTTACAACAGTTCTCACCAACGTAGAGGCAGCCGCATCGGGAGCACCGGACACAATAAAAGACCCCAGCAGATTCTCAGGTGAAGTGTTGCCTCACCTGGAAGGACTGTTTGGGGCCCTGAATGGAGGTGAGAGAGGAGATGAACGGGCAGGTGTAGCACTTTGGTCACTTACAAGGATTAGTACCAGGAGGGAATTTAGTGGGAAGGAATGAATGGACATATGAATCACAGAGGGAGAAAACCCTGTGGAAAGTGGGGCGGTGGGGGTGGTGGGAAGTAAAGATACGTTTGGTGGTAGGTTCCCTTTGGAGATGGCAAAGGTTGTGGAGAATGAGGTGTTGGACGTGGAGGCTCATGGGATGGTAGGTAAGGACATGATGATCTCTATCTCAGTTAAGGTGGTGAGAAAATGTGGTGAGCATGGATATTCCGGAAATGGAAGAAATGTGGGTGGGAGCAGCATCAATATTGGAGGAAGCAAAACCCTGTTCTTTGAAGAAGGAGGCCATCTCTGGTGTCATGGAAATGAAAGCTGCATCCTGGGACAGATGCTGCAGAGATGAAGGAGCTGAGAAAAGGGCATAGCATTTTTAAAGGAGACATGGTGGGAAGAATTATAGTCAAGATAACCATGGGAAACAGTAGGTTTATGAAAGATGTTGGTCGACAGTTTGTCTCCAGAGGTGGAGACAGAGAGATTGAGAAGGGGAGGTAGTATCAGAAATGGACCAAGGGTAGGGTGGACGTTGATGAGATTGCATCATGCAGTCATTAATGTAGCGGAGGAAGATTTGGAGAGCAACACCAGAGAAGGCTTGGAATATGAACTGTTCTATGTAGCCAACAAAAAGGCAGGCATAGCTGGGGCCCATTTAGGTGCCCATAGCTACCTCTCAGATCTGGAGAAAGTGTGAGAAGCCAAAGGAAAAATTGCTGATGGTGAGGACTAGTTCTGCCAGAGAGAAGATGGTGGTGGTGGAGGGGAACTGGTTGGTTCCTTCATTGAGAAAGAAGTGGAGAGCTTTGAGGACTTCTTAATAAGGGGATAGAAGTGTATTTGGACCATAGCCATCCATGGTGAAAATGAGGTGATCAGGGACAGAGAATTGTAAGTTAGAGAGGAGATCAAGAGTATGAGAAGTGTTGTGGATGTAGGTGGGAAGGGTCTGAACCAAGGGGGATAGAATAGAGTTGAGGTGTGAGGAGACGAGTTCAGAAGGGCAGGAGCAGGCAGAGACAATGGGCCCACCCGGACAGTCAGGTTTGTGGATCGTGGATAGGAACTAGAAGCGAGCAGTGCAGTGTAAGGGAACTATGAGTTTGCTGGCAATGGATGGGAGTTTTCCAGGGTTGATGAGGTCAGTGCTGGTGTCGGATACAGTTTTTTGATCGTCCATAGTGGGTTCCTTTTCAAGGGGTAAGTAAGAGGAAGTGTCTGAAAGTTGCTGCCTGGCCCCAGCAAGGTAGATATCAGTCCACAACACTACAACCACTCTTTTGTCTATGGGTTTGATGGCAAGGTTGGGATTTGTGTGGAGGGAATGAAAGGCAGTGCATTCAGAGGGGGTAAGGTTCGAAGAGAAGCAAGGAGTGCTGAATTCGTAATGGTTGATGTCTTGTCGGCAATTTGAGAAGCATAGATCCAGAGCAGGCAGAGAACCAATGTGGGGTGTCCAAGAAGTGGAGGAGGGCTGGAGGTGGGAGATGGGGTCATCATTGCAGGGTATGGAATACTTGCCAAGGAAGTGGGATTGGAGATAGAGGTGACAGAAGAAGAGCTTTGTGTCATGGCGGGCGCAGTACTCACTGTGGTGCCGGCAAAGGGGGCAATGGGAAGAGGCTTGCTGAGGAAAGAACGTTCCACCTCAGGGAGAGGATGTTTGAGGGAATGGCGAATACATGGCAAGGAATAGAGTTAGGATCAGAGAAAGGAAGAGAGTTGGTGGTGCCAGAGGAGAGATGGAGTGGAACCAGCACATGGAATGAACAAATAGCTTTGTAAACATTCCAGGCTTTGACATGGTACAAGATGCCATTGATCTCATTTTATAATTGCAATCATCCACTTCAATACTAGTACTCACCATTATGATGGAAATAGCAACAATTGTGTCACTGTTCCGGAGGTGTCCATGGCCATCGGAGCTGGGGTTGGAGTCAGCGAGACCCATGGTCTGGGGACATCCAGTTCAATCAAGATCTGAGCAGGAGGCAGCACGAACTGTGGTCTGGAGGCATCCAGAGCCATTAGAACCAGAGTTGGATACAAACTCTGTAGTCTCAAAATTTCACCTTTGAAGGCCTCCCAGTCACCAAGCATCCCTTTGCTAGAAAACAACCTGTCCAAACCAACTTTTGCCAGACCCTTTCTGATGCCATTGGCTTTTCTCCAATTTTGAATCCCAGCCCAAGGACCAGTCTTATCCTTCTCTATAATTATCTTGAAACCGTTGGAATTACAAACACCAGATGAAAAGTTCTTCCCTACACATACTTCTGTCACCTGTTCTGTCTCGTTTCCTAATAAGAAATCCAGTATTCCACTCACTCTAGTTGGGACCTCTATATATTAATTAAGGAAACATCTTACAAACTCTATCCCATTCAGTCCTTTTACAGTATGGGAGTCTCAGTGGAAAGTTAAAAACACTTAATTTCTCAACATTATTTTTTTTGCAACTGTCTGTTATTCCTCTACAAATTTGTTCCTCTAAATCCAGTTGACTATTGGGTAGTCAAAAATATAATCCCATTAATGTGTTCATCTTCTTTTTTGTTCCTCAGTTCCACCCATATAGCCTCAGCAGATTAGTCCTCTAGTCTGTCCTGTCTGAGTACTGCTGTGACATTTTCCCTTACTGGTAATGCCACCCTTCTCCTTTTAATACCTCCCCCTCTATTGTCTCTAAAACAACAGGACACTAGAAAATTAAGCTGCTAGTCCTGTCCCTTCTGCAACCAAATTTCACTAATGGCTACTACATCCTAATTCCATATGCTGTTCCATGCTCCAAATCCACCCACCTTACCGACAACACTCTTTGCATTGAACTAGACTCAACTTAGAACACTCTTCTCACCATGCTCAACCTTTCAGTTCCTGTCTTTGTATGTAGACGCCCACAACTACTCCAGGGCATTCTTGTTCCCATCTCACTGCGACTCCAGTTTAAGTCCTAGTTTAATTTTAAAACTAAACCTCTGGTTTAGCTTAATCTGCACATTAGCCAAGATGCTTTCAAGTAAGTGCTGCCACTTACTTCAACCACAAGTGAAGCCTCAGAACAGGACGAAGTCTGTAACACCAGATACTGTCATGGTGACTGCAGGAATTCACCTCTGTTGCTATACTTCAAAACTCAGACTGGAGATTTTTACAAGGTACATTTTTCATTTAATATTGTGTAATGATGAAATCTATTCAAAAAGAATCACATTTATTTCATTCTCAGCATAGAGAAACCAGCAGATGGAGTGAACAAATAGTTTTGTAAGCATTCCAGGCTTGACATGGTATAAGATGCCATGGATTCCATTTCAATACTAGTACCCGCCATTATGAAGAAAATAGCAACAAGTTGAGCTGACATGAGAATAGCCTGAATGTTAATGAAACAAATCACTAACTCAAGCACCCTGACATTGATTAGCTTCTGTTAGCGTCAGGGAAGCTGAATTTTCCGAGCATAGAACAAATTTAATGCCTTTGGTCTTCCAAGCCCACTATCACAAAGCCACCAATGGTAATCTTATCAAGAACTAGTGTTACCTTTACCACTCTACCTGTCCTCAGGAGGCGGGCTTCCAATTAAGTATCTCAGAATCCCCACAACAATGGTTAGATGCAGAGTATCATTATGCTGTTGTTCATTTTGGTAAAGATTTGCCTTTGCACAATTGCTTTCCATTTCCTGATGTTTAGTGTGGAATGAAACATGAGATAATGTCTCAGGATATTGCACTAAACATGTATCTCTAGCACTCAAGAAGATTAATTCACATTAACAACTAGCTGATGACAATTCATACATTGTGTGTGAAAGAAAGCATCTATTGTTCAAAGGGCAAGCTTGTGGCTCACTCGCGCTGCCTGCAGGAATCTTTGGATATCAGTCAAGAATAGAAAGCCGGCTGATAAGCTGGTTCTTTCAACCAATTTGCACACTTTAACTTTATTTCAATATATTTAAAGACAGAATATAAAGCCAGTTGTTGAGAAAAGTTTGTGTGAAAATTTCTTCCTTTTAGTTATGATTTATTTTTTCACGTGATTGCTTTTTATTTGAAACAACATTCACCATTTATGTATGTGAATGCTCATTTTAAAATAAGAGATGGGTCTATCAGCAAATTAATGAACATTAACCATGGATGTCCAGTGAGTCTGCCATATGAAGTGCACATAGTTTAGGAATCCAATGGTAGAGTGTACAGTCATGGATCAGTAGAAACGTAGAAAACCTACCGCACAATACAGGCCCTTTGGCCCACAGTACTGTGCCAAACATGTACTTACTTCAGACATTACATTGGGTTACCCATAGCCCTCTATTTTTCTAAGCTCCATGTACCTATCCAGGAGTCTCTTAAAAGACCCTACTGTATCCACCTGCACCACCATTGCTGGCAGCCCATTCCATGCACTCACCACTCTCTGCATAAAAAACTTACCCCTGACATAGGAGTAGTGGAAACAAAGCCTTTCTTCATTGTAGTATGTCAGTTCACTGGAAGCACAAAACAAAAAATTAAAAATAATTTATCAAACAAAATTATCCAGGTAAAGTACAAATATGTGAAGTTTAATTTGATATTTCATAAATGAACATACTATATTGTTGCTTGCAACAAAGATTTATAGCTATATGTACAAATGAGAGAAGAGCATTAATAGTGATAACCTGATTCTGAACAGCTTCTATGCTGTGCAGCTCTGTGACTCTAGATATCTTTCTGCTTTGCCTTAAGTCTTCTTTCTTGCTTTATGCCCAGATATCAAAATAAAAATGCAGATCTCCCCATAAGTCCTATCTCAAGCAGTTAAGTTCCTCTTTTTGCCGTACATTCTGTCCTGACTCTGAGCCTCCGTTGATATGCTGCACAACTGGCTTGCCTCTTGTGTTTAATAGTCTCATTCCGCACTGCTTGGTAGACTTGGTTCGGCTTTGTAATGATTAATGACGGTGGAATGTAACATTGGAACTTTGCTGTAGTGAGGATTTTGCTTCCTCTATTTTTAATCACTCACTGACACAAGTGCCACTACTAGGTCAGCATTGAATAATCATCTTTCATTATGACTTTTTTTTAAACTGTTCAGCAGAAGTTGCTACACAGTGCCATGCAAAAGGAGCTGCAGAACTCGACACATTTACAAATAGACACGTATACTTCTCAGTCAGATGAAACCAAACCAGCAAAAGATGATGTACTTGTGTGAATGCTCTATCAGTTGCAGTCACTTCAGGTTTCTGTTGAAGAAGCCTTAGGGAGTTGTGCATTTTAAGGCAGTCATGTCTGGAAATGTTGTGTTCCTGGAGTTAAACTCATCCAGTTAAGCTGAAAATGGTTAGGGAATTTTCTACCAAGAGTCATCTGCACCTGGGATCACACTTTTTTTTGGCATATTCAAGAGCATCAACTTGGACTGAGAGAGAGCCTGGTTTCCATATGTAGTTGAAGTACAGGACAGCAATAGGTCACTCCTGGAACAACTGGCCAATTACAGTAACAAGAACGGTAGTGACAGCAGTGGCTCCTCCCACTACTCCATCCCAGCTCCTTGCTCTCTAGCTGTCAAATCTGACACTTACATTGAATAATTGTGAACATCTGACACTAAAATTTACTCCTAGCCTGTCAATGAAGATAATGTCAAAAATGATAAACTTATTTAAAGTTAAGAGGAATAAAAACATATACATAAATTAAAAGCAATTAAAATAATTAAACTAACTTAATTTAATAAATAAGAAACCTTATCTGTCCCACAGCTGCTGATTTTTCCATTCATTTTCAATGGTCTTATCTGTCCATTAATGAAGCGGTTGAACATAGGTAGAGACTGCCTCATCGTACTAGCTGCGTTGATGGTGCTGGGGCTACTTAATGAAATTAAAAGTCATTTGGCATGATACATAAAGCACATCAGTTGGAGAATCTTTGCCATCACAGTCCCCACTGTGGTGCATTCCTCCTCCCCTTTCTCCTCTTCCTTTCCCTCAACATCCACAGTGGAGATAAGAACAGTGACTGTCTAATGGAAAGATCATAGCAGTTGACAGTAAAGACAAGCTCTTCCCTGGAGAGGAACGGAACTGGATCAAACATTGAAATTTCTGCTTTGAGATCTCATTGATGGCCTTTATCGTGTTGCACATGATCCTATGTTTCTCACTGCAGGATTGTTCTACGCCGGCTGTTGCATCTTGACTTGATTGAAAATCCAGGCTTTCAGGCGATAACTCTTATCCCCTAAAGGGCATAGCACCATGGGGGAATGTTCCATATCCCTCTGGAGTTCATCATAAGAGCACTTTCTGTTAATGCTCACAGGCAAGTCAATCATTTACAGCATGAAAGATATTGTGCTTCTGAAACTGGTTATTGTGTGTTGTGGAGCTTTAGATGTTATATAGGAACAGCTGATTATTCACGTCACTGTTGAATTGTCATAACCACTTGGCCTTTCTGCTTGGTATCTTTCAATTAGGAGCTTCTGTCACCTCAAAAAAGCAACAGCACACAGCAAATGGGGAAATATGGCTGATGTCATGGAACAGGATCACAAGAATGTAAAAAAAGGAGCAGGAGAAGGTGATATGGCTTTTTAAACTTGCTCTGTCATTCATCTGGGGAAGGTTGATCTGATCTTGGTCTTTGCACAGTTTTCTGGTCTGCTCTCCAATAAGTCTAAGGACCAAAAATACTTTGAATAAATATTTTGGTTCTCAGTCATGTTCAGCTAGGACCAATACTTCCTAAATAATTGTGAAGGCCCTTCCCTTGTGAGCAGTTTTTTTTGATTTTCCATTTTGGTCTGCCAATATGGGCTTGTCTTTGGGTCCTCTTCTCTCCTCGCTATAATGCCTCAAACCTAATGGGTTTGCTGCCAAACTCCACTTCCTTATCAAACAGGATCATTTGCAAAACAGTATCAGAGAGAGATGTCTGACTGTGGTTAGACAGTTCTGATGCTGGGTCATAACCTAAAACATCACTACCCTTTACCTCCACAGATGCTGCTTGACTCACTGAGATTATCTTTTTTTTTTGTTCTAGATTCCAGCATCCACTATCTCTAGAGCTCTCTTCCTCTCTGTATATTACCCACAGAACAGATTTCTTAAACCTCTTAATCAACAACCAAATTGAATCACAGAAAGAAAGATGATTGTGTTTTTGGAATCAATCACTCCTGCTCAAAGACATCACTACAGGTCTTCAAGAGCCCCAAGCCCAGTTACATCCAGCTGCCTTTATAATGACCTTCCTTTCATTAGCCAGTTAGAAGAAGGGATGTTCATTGAGGAAGTTCAAATCAATTGTAACCAAAAAAACTCACATAATGATTATTTTCAGAAAAGCAAGTCTAATCGCAACATTTGATATTTAACGGTATTAAGAAGATCCTACTATCAACATCATGGTAGTCATCAGGCGGGAGAAGAAAATATCAGCGCGACGCGCGCACACAGCTCTCCGGTGAAATGATATCATTTCTGTTAAATAGGGGCCGTGCACAATTTTGATTTGATGGAGACAGAGGTGAAAGCTCAGAGGAACATATGGAGGAATTTCTGAAACGCCGGTTCGCCACCGCTGTTACTGGGCGATCGAGAATCTTCTGGAGGGAAGGCCCCAAAATCCCCGGCTTTGCCTGCTGCTGGCGACCGAGGCTGAGGTCGAATCGTTTGGATGGATATGGTACTCAGTACTCGGTGTCAGAGGGCTGATCAGAGGCTCGAAGTTTTCAGATGACTCTGAGTCGGACTGTGATCGGGCATGGCAGGGAGAGTTTTCTTCCTTCTCCCGTCTGCAAGAGATGTGGGACATTCGAGAGACTTTGAACTTCTTTACTGTGCAGTGCAGTGTGTACCACCTATAACATACAACACTCTTATTCAGCTAGTCCTCCCAAAACTATGACTTCCGTCACCAAGAAGTGCTTCATGTGCATGGAACCATCACTACTTGGATATTACACTCCAATTCACACTCTTCTCATTTTGAAGTAGACTATCTTTTCTACATTGTCACTAGGTCTAAAGCATTCATCCAACAGCACAAAACAGTGCCTTCAGCAGAAGGATTTGCATTAGTTTAATCAGATGGGTTATCACCTTCTTCTCAAGGACTAATAGGGATGGACAATAAATGCTGGCCATTTCAGTCATGCCTATACCCTATAAATGAATCAAAAACACAATGGCTTTAACTTATGGTCTAGTAATTAATGTAAAGAGAAGACTACGGCAAAAATCAAGCATTGCTTATTTATGTGTCAATGTTATACCATAAAATCATAAGATATAGGAGCAGAATTAGGCTATTTGGCCCAGTTAGTCTGCTCCACCAATTCAAGTCAAGTCAAGTTTATTGTCATTTCAACCATAAGCTGCTGGTACAGTACGCAGTAAAAACGAAACAATGTTCCTCCAGGACCTTGGTGCTACATGAAACAACACAAAACTACACTAGACTATGTGAGACAGCACAAGGATACACTAGACTATGTAAAACAACATAAAAACTGCACTAGACTACAGGCCTACATAGGACTACATGAAGTGCACAAAACAGTGCAGGGCAGTACAATAATTAATAAACAAGACAATAGGCACAATAGAGGACAAATTACAATATAATAATAAATGATGTAGACTCTAGACTCTGATTATTGAGGAATCTGATGGCTTGGGGAAGAAACTGTTGCACAGTCTGGTCGTGAGAACCCGAATGCTTCGGTACCTTTTGCCAGATGGCAGGAGGGAGAAGAGTTTGTATGAGGGGTGTGTGGGGTCCTTCACAATACTGTTAGCTTTGTGGGTGCAGCATATGGTGTTAATGTCTGTAATAGCAGGAAGAGAGACCCCGATGATCTTCTCAGCTGACCTCACCATCCGCTGCAGGGTCTTGCGATGGGAGACGGTGTAATTCCCAAACCAGGCAGTGGGGCAGCTGCTCAGGATGCTCTCAATACAACCTCTGTAGAATGTGGTGAGGATGGGAGGTGGGAGATGGACTTTTCCCAGTCTTCGCAGAAAGTAGAGACGCAGCTGGGCTTTCTTTGCTATGAAGCTGGTGTTGAGGGACCAGGTGAAATTCTTCGCCAGGTGAACTTCAGGAAATTTGGTGCTCTTAACGATCTCAATGGAGGAGCTATCGATGTTCAGTGGAGAGTGGTCGCTCCGTGCTCTCCTGAAGTCAACAACCACCTCTTTTTTTGTTCACATTCAGATACAGGTTGTTGGCTCTGCACCAGTCTGTTAGCCACTGCACCACCTCTCTGTATGCTGACTCATCGTTCTTGCTGATGAGACACTATGGCTGACATATAATCCCTCTCAACCCCTTTTCTCATGACTTATCCTTGTAAACTTTGACACCCTGACTAATCAAGAACCTATCAAACTCCTCTTTAAATATTCTCAATGATGTGGCTTCCACAGCTATCCATGACAATGAATTCCACAGATTCACCACCCTCTGGCTAAAGAAATTCCTCCTCATCCCTGTTCTAATGAGACATCCTTCTGCAGACTCTATGCTTCCCCAACATTACCTCTCCCTCCACCTACCCTCATATCGTCTGCAAACTTGGACACAAAGCCATCGATTCCATCATCCAAATCATCTAATGTAAAAATAAATGGTTCCAATACATACTGCTGCAGAACACCACTAGTCACCTGCAGCAAACCAGAATGGGCCCCTTTTATTCCCACTGTTTGCCTCCTGCCAGTCAGCCAATCTTCTATCCATGCAATTAAGTTTCCTGTAATACAATTGCCTCTTTTCTTGTTAAGCAGCATCATGTGCGGCTCCTTCTCAAAGGCCTTCTGAAATTCCAAGTAAACAACATCCAATACCTGGGGATACGAATTGACAATAAACTGGACTGGTCAAAGAACACTGAGGCTGTCTACAAGAAGGGTCAGAGCTGTCTCTATTTCCTGAGGAGACTGAGGTCCTTTAACATCTGCCGGACGAAGCTGAGGATGTTCTACGAGTCTGTGGTGGCCAGTGCTATCATGTTTGCTGTTGTGTGCTGGGGCTGCACGCTGAGGGTAGCAGACACCAACAGGATCAACAAACTCAATCGTAAGGCCAGTGATGTTGTGGGGATGGAACTGGACTCTCTGACGGTGGTGTCTGAAAAGAGGATGCAGTCCAAGTTGCATACCATCTTGGACAACGTCTCCCATCCACTACATAATGTACTGGTTGGGCACAGGAGTACATTCAGCCAGAGACTCATTCCACCAAGATGCAACACAGAGCATCATAGGAAGTCATTCCTGCCTGTGGCCATCAAACTTTACAACTCCTCCCTTGGAGGGTCAGACACCCTGAGCCAATAGGCTGGTCCTGGACTTATTTCATAATTTACTGGCATAATTTACATATTACTATTTAACTATTTATGGTTTTATTACTATTTATTATTTATGGCGCAACTGTCATGAAAACCAATTTCCCCCCAGGATCAATAAAGTATGACTATGACTATGACTATATTCTTCTTTGTCTATCTTGCCTGTTATTTACTCAAAGAATTCCAACAGATTTTTCAGGCTAGATTTCCCCTTAAGGAAACGATACTGACTTTGGCCTACTTTATCATGTGCCTCCAACTACCCTGAAACCTCATCCTTAATAATGGACTCCAACATCTTCCCAACCATTGAAGTCAGTCTAACTGGCTTATAATTTCTTTCTTCTCACTCCCCCACCCCTTCTTAAACAGTGGAGTGACATTTGCTATTTTCCAATACCCTGGAATCATTCCAAAACCAGTTGATTCTTGAAAGATCATTACTAATGCCTCCATAATCTCTACAGCTACCTCTTTCAGAACCCTGGGACATAGTCCATCTAGTCCAGGTGACTTATATACCTTCAGACTTTTCAGATTCTCAAGTACCTTCTCCCTAGTAATAGCAGCTACACTCATTTCTGCTAGTACCTCCCACAGTGAAAACTGACACAAAGTACTTTTTAAGTTCATCCGTCAATTCTTTGTCCCCCACTACTGATTCTCCAGCATCATTTTCTACTGGTGCAATATCCACTTTCACCCCTTTTACTCTTTATATCTGAAAAAACCTTTTAGCATCTGCTTTTATGTTATTGGCTAGCTTACCTTTAGATTTTATCGTTTTCCTTCCTATGGCTTTAATATTTGCCTTCTGTTGGTTTTTAAAAGCTTCCCAATCCGCTAACTTCCCACTAATTTTTGCAATATTGTATGCCCTCTCTTTTGCTTTAATGCTGTCTTTGACTTACCTTGACAACACAGTTACTTCATCCTCCTTTTAGAATATATCTTCGTCTTTGCGATGTATCTATCCTGCACCTTTCAAATTGTCCCAGAAGCTCCAGCCATTGCTGTTCTGCTGTCATCCCTGATAATGTCTTTGTAGTTCCCTTTACTCCACTGCAATACTGATACATCTGACTTTATCTTCTCCTTCTCAAACTGCAGGGTGAGTTCTATTATATTATGATCACTGACTCCTAAGGGTTCCTTTACTTTAAACTCCCTAATCAAATCTGTTCCAGTCCAATTTTCACCTTTAAATATATAATACATAAAGACATTTAAACCTCACGTTTTAAATTACCTCTTGTAGTATGCTTTATGTTTAAAATTTCCCTAGCAGATGCTTCATCTTTGTGAAATAAACATAGAGTTGAGTCATTAATTTGTTTTCCAGTTGCTGCACTAAGCACACCTTCACAAAGCGCAATGCATTTATCTTGCTGACAAAGAGCAGCATATTGGCAGAAGAAACACTGGGAAGAAGAAAATCAGATTAAATAATTAGTGTCAATTAGCCCAAGCAAAATCATTCTGCAAACAATTGGTCTCAAGTGCCCTGCTTAATTATGTGCAACTTTCACTGCTCCTTATCAAGTCAAGTGTCTGCCTTGATTCATGTTTGACTCTTGAGTTTCCCAGAGGTGTAATTAATTATTGTCTGGTAAACAAATCCTAGGTAATTAATGACACCAACAAATAATACAGTTTCTTATTCTTAAAGGCAGCATTTCATGTATCCTGCTGTAGTTTCAAAATGACTCAACTGTTCAAACTTCAGAGTATTTGAATTTTATATACAGATGCAACTCAATAAACTAAATCTCACTGCATACACCAGGCAATGATTTTCCTGAAAGTAAATACAGTATAATATAATGTGTTAATGTTGATATATTTATGTACTTGTCTTTGAATCTGCTTACCATGTAATTTTAGAACTAAAATCTTACATGGTCTCTCTATACTAAGAATAATGTGGGAATGATTTAGTTGGGAGAGGTACTTGAATTCTTATATTTTTGTGAACAAATGGCTATATTCATGTTGTCTATTATTTCATGAATCAGAATTCTTCAGCTCAGTTTTACAGTATTAACCCTTGATGATTGGGTTGTGCTTGTTTTGAACATATGTTACAACATGTCTTCAAAGTAGAGAAAAGGAAAAATGTTGTTTTGGAAACAAACTGAATCTGCTTATTTTAAAATAAATCTAAATGTGATTTTTCATATGGCAAATTATTTTAAAAGTAATCCTTAAACTAATTCATTTACTGTCAAATGTGCACATTCTTAAGCTGTTTAGTATTAAACCCATATATTTCTCTTAATAATTCCTAAAATATTTTAAATCTATTCCTTGCAAATTTTACACATTTTGGAAAATGTAACCCAGATCATTAATTACAACAGTCCAAGTTTGGGGGACATAAAACAGATTGGATAATACAGTACAGGCAGATTTTAATTAAGCAACAAGCTTTTTTGAATCATTTCTTAAATTTCTGCATTGCACAAATATTGACAAACAAAATGAATATTTGTTTCCCTTTTACTTACAAAGTATATTACCAAATCAAATTGTTGCATAAATTCATATAATATGCACCTCAAACAAGGAACAAGTTGCTGCTAAACAAAGTCTACATTTTGAGTTAAAATTTAAAAGAAAGCAGCCAATAGCTTCTCTATTTGTTATTTTTCAATTTAATAGTACATCAATAATGAAATAACATTTAATGCAAAATACTTCGAGCACATAATAATACAAAGCAAATCTATTTACACAAATTATTTAATACAAATCCTTATGTCAAATTGCTAATGCAACCAGGATGCATAACACAATGTACAGAGAAAGCAGACAGCAGGCACAATGACATGTTAAATTGCCCACATGATGTATAGCTTAATGAACCCCCTTGTGTTGATCAGGCTTGGCATTAATCAACAGCTATGAACAGATTCCCGTATTTTCTCAATGCTTCTCTGATAAACTGCAATTTCATTTAACCTTGGACAGGAACTTTAATAGCTTCCATGGGACAACTGTCAGTACTTTCCTGAGTATACAGTGATTAAATTGCAAGGCAGGAGGGATGCAATGAATTTTCTTCACTGAAGTGAAGATTTTTCAGTATCATTAAGAATGTATGCAACAACGAAAAACTGTTAAATATGTGATAATGACATGAAGGGCATTTCCTGTTATCTTCATTAATTATTTGCAATGCATCAAACAAAAATAGGAAATATTTGTGCTGAAATGAATATACATTTGATTATTATTTTATAATCTAATTTGCTTGATTCTGTATTCTTTCAAAATATAAGTTATGAAACAAATGTCAATGTACTTCCTATGGGATACCAGTGACAATGGAAGAAAAAGGTAATAGATTAATATGAAAGCTAATGATATATGACATGATATTAGTTATTGAGAGATGAAGCAATTCTGGTATGATTCTCTATGCATGGTTTTATTAGTGTAAGTCTCTGACAATGGAAATAAGAGAAATGTACAGATACTTAATGACCAGAAGCATGAACAATTCCAAGATATTTTGCACTTCAAATGAGAATTGTACACAACAATTTGTAATTGTTTATATCAGAAAATTTATCCAATAAAATCCACGTATTAATCAAGTTTAATTTAACTGATGTCGTGGATCTTTAATAAGTATTGCATTTACCTCAGAAAACACCTTAGTGTCATTACATTTTTCCTGGATCTGATAAGTCAATGGAGATTATTTTTGTTAATCCGTTACATATCAGTCTTGCCAAATATCTCACAAAGCTTTCTTTCCATGTGAATGTACAATGAATCAAAGATCAGCAAAAAAGTCTGCAACCATTTAATACGCATTAATCAACAGGGTAACTGTTGCTATCTGCTGAAAACAATAGCAAAAGGCGGAGATGGAGCAAAGAAAGCAGGCAAATGGCCAAACAATTGTCAGGTCAAAGAACACATCCTGGGGTTTAAGCACTGTCTCCCTACCATGTGTGTGAAATAAAGTCACTTGTTCCACTGTCAGCACCAGCATGGGAAGGAATATAACAGTATCAAACCGTTTTTTTGAATGGTGACAACACAATGAAAATCAATATTTTTTAAATTTCAACTGATACATTGTAGTAGACAATTTCATAATGGTAAATATATTAATTATTTGGCTTTTAGGCTTCTAATTTTCCAGTTCAGAATACAAAATAAATAGCACTTAGAAGTCCTTCATAAAGAAGCTGTTCTTAAAGTACTAAGACAATGAAATATTACCAAAAATACGCTTTGAGAATGTATTATTAGATTGACAAAAACAATTAGCTCAAATAATCTTGTTGATAGAATTGTTCATTAACACGCACAATTAAGAAAATGGTGGCAATATAAACTAAAATTTCTGCTTTACTTGCTTGGACCTTTGGACTTTTCTGCAGTTTCTCGTAGTTAGCCAGGCATGTGTCACACATCAATATCTGATAAGACTTCTTTGGTTTGTGAAAATCAGTATCATACTACGTTAGTGCAATCCTTACAGTGCCCATGTTACTCGAAAAGGATCTGTCATGTGTATATATATGTAAATAGATTGGCAACTGAGGGAAACAGGGGAAAAAGGTGGGGGAAAAAAATAAATTACTGGCACTGGAACTGTAGAATGCACATTGGGGAAGCAAGACACTACATTTTAATGCGGCATCGTGTTTGGCACAGATATTGCAGGCTAAAGGACCTGTTCTTGTGCAGAATTGTTCTCTATTCTTGATGCTGAAAATCTAAGTTAAAGGCATGGAATTTTGCAAGTTTTCAACAGGTTGGGCAGCTCCTGCATAGTGAGAAACAAAGTTAACATTTCAACTTGATCTACTTTTAAAAAAGTCCCGAAGTTGTAAATAATTCAAAAAAGAAAAACAATACATCTGATTAAAAACAATTTACCTTGTAAATTAATTAAAACATTGACATTAACTAAATTAATGAAATAAAAGGCTCAGACACATTTTTTAACTCACTTTCAAATGAAATGGGTCCCATTAGGTATTAATTCTGGACACCAGATATTAATGCATCTGGTCCTTTATCCAAACACTGCTCTTGGACTGACCACTGGTTTGCTCACTGCAGCTGATCAACAATTCTGTCCTTACTTTGCAGGTACTAATGGACAGACTAACTAATCTCCCATCTGCCTGCACAGAGTCCACGTCCTTTCCTTCCCTATCTGTTCATTTCTTGTTTTTAAATGTCTCTAAGATGTTGCCGTTGCATTTGTTTGTACCACTTCTCCTGGCAGTGGACTCCAAGCACCTGTGCAAATAACTCGCCTTGCTCATCTCTTCTAAATTTCTCCCTCTGACTTTAAACCTATGCCCTCTAGTATTTGAGAATCCTTTCCTGGGAAAAGTCTCGCAGCAGTGGCATCAGTGTATTGCACAGTGATTTAGAACTAATTAAATATTTTTGAGGTCTAATCACTATTCTAATGCATGAAATGTAGCAGAAAATTTGTACGGCAGCTTACGTATAGAAACTGAATAATTATCACACAACTTACTATATGTTATGCTATGGATGAAGGATAATGTTTGTTAGAACACCAGAACCTTGGTGATATTCATTGAGGGATATTGTAAGATCTTTAATCTCCATTTAACAATGTGACATACTGTATGGCTTCAGTTTCAAACTGAAAGGCGATGACTTTCAGTGGTGCACTATTGTGTATTCAGGAAAATTATGTGGCAAAACAAATAACAAAATAAAATAATAATGTGATAAAGCTATTTGGTAGGTCATGATTTCTAAATTTTATGTTTTTTCTAGAAACCTTTTATGTAAGTATGCTGCTAGGATCTATTTTATGCTGTGCTACATTAAGAAAATGTCTTCACTCTTTTGTCCCAAAAGATATATCGACGTATATTTTTTGCTCTCATGTAACCTTGAAGTTAAGACTTGGCCTGAAGTTTATTTTCTCCATCCAGAATCACTTGAATGCAATGCATGCAATCAATGTTTTTTTAACAAAATCAGGACTTGCATTTACCACATTCCTTTAGCAGCCATTGTCTTACCTTCAATGTTCAGTGTTATAATAATGAAGAAATGTTGAAGAAAACTATTTATTTCACATCCTTAATTTCTCTTGAAAAGGTGGTGATAAACGACGTTTTTAAACCATCTGTTTGGTGAAAGTCCCCCTAAAATGAGATTGTAGGGGAACTCCATGATATTAGATCCAGCAATGATGGTGGGAAAATGAAGTCATCACTATTTATAATAATGTCAACTTAAAGGGGAGCCACACGTGCATCTGAACCCTTTATACTGTTTAGTGACAGAAGCTGTGCATTTGGTAGGCAAGTCACAACATTGCACTTTGTAGGCATTTAGACCATCACCATGCCCCATACAAGGGAATGAACCAGCAGGAGGGTGCCCATCGCACTGGATAACCTCAACAGGCTGTCTAGTGCAAACAGCACTCCCAGTGTGCATTTATAGCCTAAGCTTTGAAAATCTTCATCAGTGCCCTGCATGATTCATGGTCCGGTTACCTTGAGGTTGCATACTCCACCATCTCAGATTCGACCTCATTTGTACCACATTAAAAAAACATTCAAAGGTCCACGAGATTTAGGAAGATCCATAAATTTATCCCTGCTGTCTGGAGGTTAGTAATCTCAGGATTGCTGCCTGTGTCACATGCTAGCAAGTGCAAGAATAGTATGATAGCATTAATGTGTGGCTGAGAGACTAGTGTAGGAGGCAGGGCTTCAGATTCCTGGATCATTGGGGCTTCTTCTGGGGGATGTATGGCATGTACAAAAAGGATAGGTTACACCTGAACCCAAAGGGGTCCAATATCTTAGCATGCACATTTAATAGAGCTGTTAAGGGTTTAATCTAATTTGGCAAGGGGATGGGAATCGGAGTGACAGGGTTGAGGAAGGGGAAAATAGAAATAAATTAAAGATAGCATGCAACAGAGATTATAGAAAGAACAGGCAGGAGATGAGGCTCAATCATAGCCAGTGGCATGAGTTACAGGGCAATAGAGGCATGTGCAGTTAAAACAGAAAGAAACAAATACTGGACTGAGAATGTTGTATTTGAATGCACGCAGCATAAGGAATAAAATGGACAATCTTGAAATTCAGCTACAGATTGGCAAATATGATGTTGTGGCTATCTCTGAAACTTGGCTAAAGGGTGGCTGCCTTTGGGAGCTGAACATCCAAGGACATACTGTGTATCAGAACGATAGGTTAGTAGGCAGAGGGGATGGTGTGGCTCTGTGTATAAGAAATAATATTAAATCATTAGAAAGAGTTGACATAGGATTGGAAGGTGTAGAGTCTCTATGGTTTGAGTTAAGAAATGGCAAGGGTAAAAGGACCCTAATGGCAGTTGTATACAGGCCTCCGAACAGCAGCTGGGTTTGCATTACAAATTACAGCAGGAGATAGAAAAGGCCTGTCAGAAAGGCAATGTCATGATACTCGTTGGGGACTTTAACATGAAAGTGGATTAGGAATACCAAGTCAGTACTGGACCTCAAGAGAGAATTTGTACAATGTCTAAGGGATGGCTTTTTAGAACAGCTTTCTTGTTGAACCCACTAGGGGATCAGCTGTGCTGGATTGGGTGTTGTGCAATGATCTGGAGGTGATAAGAGAGCTTAACGTTAAGGAACCCTTAGGGAACAGTGGTCACAATATGATCAATTTCACCTTGAAATTTGAGAGGGAAAAAATAAACTCCAATGTGTCGGTATTTCAGTGGAATAAAGGAAATTACAATGGGATGAGAGGGGAACTGACGAAGTTGACTGGAAAGTGACATTTGCAGGAAGGACAGCAGATCAGGAATGGCTGGAGTTTCTGCAAAAAATGAGGAAAGTGCAAGACAGATATATTCCAAATAAGAAGAAATCTTCAAATGAAAGAAGGACACTACCATGGCTGACAAATTAAGTCAGAACCAAAGTAAAAGCAAAAGAAAGGACATACAAGGAAGCCAGAGCTAGTAGGAAGATAGAGGATTGGGAAGCTTTTAAAAGCTTGCAGAAGGAAACTAAGAAGGCCATTCAGAAGGAAAAGATGAATTATGAAAGGAGGCTGGCAACTAATATCAAAGAAGATACTAAAAGCTTTTTTAAGTATATAAAGGATAAAAGAGAGTCGAAGGTAAATATAGGACCAATACAAAATGACGCTGGAGATATTGAAATGAAAGACACAGAGATTGCAAAAGGAAATACTGAATGCGTATTTTGCATCAGTCTTCACAGTGGAAGACATCTGTAGTATACCAGACATTCAAAAGTGTCAGGGAAGTGAAGCATGTGCAATTACGACTGAGAAGGTGCTCAGGAAACTTAGTGGTCTGAGGGTAGATAAATCTCATGGATCTGATGGAATGCACCCTTGGGTTCTGAAGGAAGTAGCTGGAGAGATTGCGGAGGCATTAACAGTGATCCTACAAGAATCGATACATTCTGTCATTGTACCGGATAACTGGAAAATTGCAAATGTTACTCCGCTATTTAAGAAGGGCGGGAGGCAGCAGAAAGGAAACTACAGACCTGTTAGCCTGACATCAGTGGATGGGAAGTTGTTGGAATCAATTTTTAGGGATAAGATTATGGAATACCTGGAGGCACATGACAAGATAGGCCAAAGCCAGCATGGTATCCTGAAAGGAGAATCCTGCCTGACTAAGCTACTGCAATTCCTTGAGGAAATTACAAGCAGAGTAAACAAAGGAGATGCAGTAGACATGGTGTACTTGGATTTTCAGAAGGCCTTTGCCAAGGTGCTGCACATGAGGCTGCTTAGCAAGATAACAGCCCATGGAATAACAGGGAAATTATTAGCATGGATGGAGGATTGGCTGGTCAGCAGAAAACAAAGAGTGCGAATAAAGGGATCCTATTCTGGCTGTTTGTTGATTACCAGTGGAGCTCCATAAGGGTCGGTGTTGGGACTGCTGCTTTTTACAATGTATGTCAATGATTTGGACAACAGTATTAATGGATTTGTGGCTAAATTTTCCAATGATACAAAGATAGGTGCAGGAGTGGGTAGTGTTGAGGAAACAGAGAGCCTGCAGAGAGACTTAAATAGTTTTGGGGAATGGGCAAAGAATTGACAAATGAAATACAATGTTGGATAGTGTATGGTCATGCACTTTGGTGGAAGAAATAAACGGGCAGGCTATTATTTAGGTGGGGAGAGAATTCAAAATGCAGAGATGCAAAGGGACTTGGGAGTCCTTATGCAAGATACCCTAAAGGTTAACCTCCAGGTTGAGTTGGTTGTGAAGAAGGCGAATGCAATGTTGGCATTCATTTCTAAAGGTATAGAATATAAGAGCCGGGATGTGACGTTGAGGGTCTATAAGGCACTGGTGAGACCACACTTGGAGTATTGTGTGCAGTTTTGGGACCCTTATTTTAGAAAGGATATACTGACATTGGAGAGGGTTCAGAGAAAATTCACAACAATGATTCCAAGCATGAAAGGGATACCGTATGAGGAATGTCTGGCTGTATTCCCTGGAGTTCAAGAGAATGAGGGGGGATCTCATAGAAACATTCCGAATGTTAAAAGGCCTGAACAGATTAGATCTGGCAAAGTTGTTTCCCATGGTAGAGGATTCTAGGATAAGAGGGCACGACTTCAGGATTGAAGGACATCCTTTTAGAACTGAAATGTGGAGAAATTACTTTAGTCAGAGGGTGGTAAATCTGTGGAATTTGTTGCCAGGAACAGCTGTTGAAGCCAAGTTATTGGGTGTATTTAAGGCAGAGATAGATAGGTTCGTGATTAGCCAGGATATCAAGGGGTGTGGGGTGAAGGCAGGGGAGTGGTGGTGACTGGAAGAATTAGATCAGCCCATGATTGAATGGCGGTGCATTCTCGATGGGCTGAACTGCCTTCTTCGGCTCCTATATCTTATGGGCTTATGATAATTGTGGAACTGGATATCCTACAGATCATTCAGGAGAATGAAGAGTTCATAGACAGGATCAACATGCCTCCTGAGTCACACTTAAGCTGCAAGAGGCAAGTAGAGGGAAAGCAAATAAGCAGACAGTGTGGAGTACCACTCTGGCTATTTCCCTAAATAACATGTATACTGTTTGCACACTGTTGGGGAGGAAGACAGACTGGGGAAAGCCATAGTGATCAGCTGTCTGCCACTGAGTCTGGCTCTGTGGTCCAGGAGGGAAGGAGGGAAGAAGAGGAGAGTGTTGTGATAAAGGATTCAATGGAGGGGGCAGGAAATTCTGTAGCTGTGAAAGAGATCCTCAGATGGTATGTTGCCTTCTAGGTGCCACAATCGGATACGACTAAGATCAAGTCCACAGCATTCGTAAGATTTAAGATTCAAGACGGTTTATTGTCATTCTTCAGTACAAAGGTGTAAAGGAGAATGAAATTATTAGTTATTCCAGATCCGATGCAGCATAAAAACACAATAAGTATCATCATCATCATCAGATGCCATGCCCAGTTTGAGCTTTGACTGCCATGGCTCACATATTCCTGTTTCAGGTCAAGTGGATCAATTCATTGGTATTAATTTCCAATTCTCTGGCTGCTGTCTCCATCATCATTTGTCTTTGCCTTCCTCTTGCTTTCTTCCCTTCAATCTTTCCCATAATTACCGTGCATTCTAACTCCTCTTTCCTAATCACATGTCCTAATGAAGTTATGTTGCCTTTTCTTGATCTTATACATTATTTCTCTTTTCGTGTTTGAGCTCTGTTCATGACATCCTCATTAGATATTCATTTCGTCCATGATATTCTTTGCATCCTCCTTAAAAACCACATCTCTGCTGCTTCAATTTGTTTCCTCATGTTTATTAGATATTGTCCAACATTCTGAGCCATATAACATAACTGGATAAACGTAACATTTCAGTACTCTGAGGCAAGTTGTCATGCCTAGTTTAGTATTGGTCAGTATACTCTTCATATTCGTAAAGGTGTCTTTTGCCATCCCTATTCTTCTTTTGATGTCCATGTCACACCTGCCATCTGATGTCACCCAGCTTCCTAAGTATCAAAATTTCTGTACTCGTTTTATGTCTTCTCCGCTTATTCTCAGCCTGCAGATAGGATTCCCCTTCTTTTTGGATATCACCATACATTCTGTCTTTTTGGAATAAGCATAAAGAACACAATGCGAAGAGCAAAAGTACACAATAAATATTGGAAGTAGGTCAGAACTAGTTTTGCTCTGTCAGAGGATAGAACGAAGCAAGGGTCCTCACCCTGTAGTGGAGATCTTGATGAAGTAGAGGGAAGAAGGGTTATGGAATAAGCAGATGAGACCAAATAGGCCTCCAGACAAATTCTGGGATGGTAACAAAAAGCTGTAATTGTCAGTGGCAAGAATGAAGTCTTCTTTGAAGGTCAAATGTTTTGTACTATTAAGTTCAATGATTCTACGCGGTTTTAACAGCTGCAAAAGTTGGCATTGAATTTAATGATTAAACATCTCTGACGTTCAGCCATTTTAAGGCTGTTAACACAGGCATTCCCCAGGTTATAACAGTGTTCTGTTCCTGAGAACTGTTCTTGACTGAGAAGTGAACAATAACAGTGTGCAAGAGGATCATTGACGCAGCATGAAAGGAGAAACAGTAAGTGCAGGAAAAACAGCTAGCAGCCAGCCCCACTGACTCAATGAGTGAGCACATAGGTCTGCTCAATACTCACAGCTTGGCCCACTCCCAGACTGTTGCACTCTGGAGTGGGAGTAGGGAGAGAATCACACAGAGATGCCTGGTTCCCACCCGGCAGAAGCTGTCTCTAGCTCCTCAGAAACAGGCAAATTTTCTTTCCATTCCTCCAGTCTCCCAGATGCGTTCCTATTCAATAAAAAAATGCTTTGCTATAAAAAAATGAAGAAATATTGTTAACATAGAACAGGGACTAGTACAGCACAGAAACAGAAAAACATTCAATTTTACCAGAATACTTTCCGGCAAGGTTACTCTCCATAAGATTACTCCTGTAAAGAACGTGCTTTTATTGCTTAGCTAGATATGTAATCATCCAAGAACTTTCAAAGGATACTAAATGGATGAGAAACTGAACATTGTCCTTTAACCATTGGCACCTGGGTTCAAAATCAGCTCAGATTGGTGGAATGTGGCTCTTGTCTCTGACAGCTTTATTAGTTCTGTGAAATTAGCTTGTGTAGTCTCAACTCAGCTCCTAGAAAAAGATGAGCCATTATCATAAAACAGATCATAATTATACACTGGATGATCAATTTGACTCAGAGAAGGCACAAGAATGACTGGTATGGGAAACAAAACCAGCACACTGGTGTAGTAGAGGGTGACTTTACATAATTAAAGCGAAAGCACTTTCCAAAGGCATTACGTAAGGATTCTACACTGTAACTAGCCTGGGTTAGCTTGGGGCTGTTTGAACCTTACCGCAAATAGGGCTCCATCATCCAACCTTGTCTCAAAATGTCAAATGCGAAACAGCCTTTATCAATGCTTATTGAATATGTTTTTATATCCATTAAATTTAATTCCTTTAGCGCTTATCTCATTTTAGGATAAATACTAGAACTGAGTTGAATTCAATAGCCATTCATGTTACTGTATTTTACATTCCAACATATTTATTAATTAATTTATTTATTTAGCGATACAGCATGGAGAGGCCCTTCGAGCTGCGCCACCGAGCAACCCTTGATTAACATTAATCCAATAACTAGACAATTTACAGTGACCAATTAACCTACTATCAGTGGACAGTGAACGGAGACCGGAGCATTTAGTGAAAACCCATGCATTCCATGAAAGGACGTACAGACTCCTGACAGAGGGCACCAGGATTGAACTCTGAACGCTGTTACACTGAGCTGTAATAGTGTCACGCTAACCGTTACACGAATTTATTGAATTAAATTGACTTTACTACTTATAGCCTTCACATACATGCCACGTCTCTGTCTAAGTGTGCAATGTGCATATAGTAATTAATAATAAATAGTATGTACAACAGGACAGTCAATATAACATAGAAATACAATATTGCATCAGCGTGAATTTATCAGCCTGATGGCCTGGTGTTCAGAGCCTGTTGGTCCTGGCTTTTATGCTGTGGTACCATTTCCTGGATGGTAGCAGCTGGAACAGTCTGTGGTTGGGGTGACTCAGGTCCCCAATGATCCTTTGGGCCCTTTTTACACACCTGTCTTTGTAAATGTCCTGAATCATGGGAAGTTCACATCTACAGATGCACTGGGCTGTCCGCACCACTCTCTGCAGAGTCCTGCGATTAAGGGAGGTACAGTTCCCATACCAGGTAGTGATGCAGCCAGTCAGAATGCTCGCAATTGTGTCCCTTTATATGATTATATTTCAATTATTTTATTTTCACAAATCACTGATTAGTATAAGCAATACATTAGGAAAAATATGTGTGTCTGCATGTACTTTAAAATGTATTTACAAGAAAGAGTTTTCAAGTTCTTCTTATACCCTGTCTGCACCAGGTACCACAAGACACTTCTGCTGAACATGTTCATCTACCCAGGTACAGAGAGAACATTATGCCCATGCAGGTGGATGCACCTCATTGCACGAATTGCTCTAAATTGTTTTAAAAGAAAATGTGCTCTTGTCTGTAGCCCTATTATACTTCGAAGAGACAATGAGAGTTTAGCAATATATATATATATATATAGGGTAATTATAGCTAGTTTTCACCTTCAATTGGGTGGAGCTAAAGATGGCACCAGAGGGGACATTAATTCTTGCCTGTGTCATGAACTGAAGTGTAGCGGAAGCCGGAATGTCAAAGAGAGTGAGAGTAGTTGTCGGGGGATATCCCTCTCCCTCATGGTGAGTGGTGGGAATGCTGATGCTTTATGCTAAAATAAGTTGGGAAAGGGGAGGGTTTATGCTTTTGGTACTGCTTGTGCATGGGTGGGCAGGGGTCTGAGGGGTTCTTATACTTTTCTTCTGTCGTTCGTTCTTTTGGGATTTTTGTTCTGTTTTGAGGATGTCTGCAGAGAGTAAGAATTCAGGTTGTATATTGCATACATTCTCTGATATTAAATGGAACTATTGAACTATTGATTTGAACAGCTATGAATATAGATTAGCAAATGCTTTTTGAAGCTATGCTGCAAAGCCAGTTATTGGATTGGCTGTAGCAACAAACAGTTTATTTTATTTTATTGAAGTAAAGCGCAGAATAGCCCCTTCTGGCCCTTCGAGCCGCATCTACCAGCAACTGTCAATTTAACCCTAGCCTAATCAAGGGGCAATTAACAATGACCTATAAACCTACTAACTAGCACGTCTGTGGAATGAAACCGCAGCATCTGGAGAAAACCTACATGTACCACGGGGAGGACGTACAGACTCCTCACAGACAGTGCTGGAATTGAGATCTGAACTCTGATGCCCTGAGCTGTAATAGTGACACACTAACCGCTAGGACTACATGTGTTGAACAACATGTATGGGAGGATAGAAATTAATCTGCATCTTTAAAAGACCAGCATATACCTTAGCCACTCATTTTATAGATTTATACAAACTCTCATTGTTTATTTTGGTATTTTTTTATTCTCTTAATCATCACGTATTTTCTCTCCAATATTCACTATGATTTGTTTAGTCATTGCTTGCTAGTTTTTATCATGTCAACAATCTTCAGGCCTGCAAATAATCATCACAAGACTGCATACCTTTCTTTCAAATTGATACCGTGCTTAATTTCCTTAGTTAGCTACTGAGAGATCATCTTTTTCATAGATTATTATTCTGTTCTCTACATCTCATTTATGTTAGCCAAATTTCTGCCCATCCTCCTAATCTGTCAATGTCTTCCTCTAACCCTTTCATTTTCTCTCACAGTTTAGCATGTCATGTAATTTAATGTTATCAGCAAATATTGATATAGGCATCTATTTCAAAGCACCATTTATATCTATGGAGAGAGCACCACACATCAACGGAGCACACCAACAGCTGTACCCTTTTCAGCTACATGTATCTGTTCAAAATTATTTGTTGTATCTTCTCCTAAAAGTAAATTATTATATACCTTAGTTTCTGACAACATTTCTTCATCTGTCATTTTATAAAATGTTCTTAGGGAATGAAAATAACTCACCCCAATCTGTCCACGTCAGTCCACTTTATTGTGAAATTTAATTAAATTAAACAAGTATGAACTACTCTGTAACAACTAACAACTGATCTTCACTATCCATAATTGAATCTACAGATTTTTTGTATGCAGTATTTACCATGGTGAATTCTTTGCTTAGGGTTAACCTTTGTGCTTGTCAAATGTCTCACCACCCCTGTGGCCTTGAATGTAACAGAACTTTGATTACTGCTGTGGGAACAGCCATGGAACCATGAAAGTTAGGTGAACACAGGGATGGGGCTCCTGAAGACTGGTGACAAGGGATGATTAGTTCTGATTCGGTGGTTTGAGCTGGTCCACTTACTGCAGAATTTCAGTGGAAAGGGTATAAAAGAAGGGCACTCAGGGGCTTGGCGTAGCTTTCGGAACCTCACCAATGGGCTGGTCTTGAACTGCGCAGTGCATTGAGTAGTTGGTGTGCTGCAGTGAGAGGGGTTTGTGAACGCCGAATAAGTATTTCAATGCTTGCTTTGTTCTGTCCTAATAAATGTAGTTTTGAAGTTTTAAGTGGATAATTGGAATTTGTGTCTTTCCACCTATTTGAGCCAAAATGAGAACCTTTCGTTTTAATGGAACATTAGATCCTGCTGACTCTGCCAGAATGTTGTGTTACAAGAAGAGATTCTCAGTCTGGCTCAGATAAGCAGAAAGAAACAAACCTACTTAGAGCTGTAGTGCGCATGCACCGGTTGTGCATGCAGCCTATTACAGCCGTTCCGACTGATTTTCTTACTTTTTTCTTCTTACTTTTTTAACTTGCGTTATTTGTGGTATTTTTTTTCATGGTAACACGTTGAAGCTGCACCCTCTCTAACAAGCTGGTGGAGAGAGTTTTATTTGGGTTTTTAGCGCTGGAAATAGTTACATTCGGACACGTCTCATCAGCGGGGCAGCAGTATGGTCGCATTGTTTATTCCAGGGACCAGCATTGCACTTATGTCGGCCAGTTTAGTAAACAGACCGGCGGACACCCCCGCTGAAATCTGGAGGAAAACACACAGAGGATGCAGAGGGGGATCAAAAAGGCGAGGAAAGAAGACCGGGTCGAGACAACAGAGACTCATGGAGAAGAGAAGTTCAGTGGTTAATAAAATGGAAGAGTTGACGGCGCTAGCCAGGAGTCAGAGAACATTTCGGGAGAACAATGTTATGTGTCTTACTGAAACGTGGCTGCAGGTGGACATACCCGACCAAAACTTTTCCATGGAGGGCTTCCAGACCATTCGAGCTGACCGGAAGTGCACTGAGAGCAGTAAGCGTAAAGGAGTTGGGGGCTTGCTGTTCTGGTTAACAACAGATGGCGCAATCCGGGTCATATTATGATCGAGGAATGTGTTTGTAGACCGGATATTGAACTTTTTACTGTTGGACTTCGGCCATATTCCACCAAGATACAACACGAGGTCGTTCCTGCCTGTGGCGATCAAACTTGCAGCTCCTCCCGTGGAGGGGCAGACACTCTGAGCCAATAGACTGGTCCTGGACTTATTTCCATCTGGCATAGTTTGCATTTTGTTGTTTGGTTGTTTGTGGTTTTTGTATTGCTATATTTATGCTCTATTCTTGGTTGGTGCGGCTGTAACGAAACCCAATTTCCCTCGGGATCAATAAAGTATGCCTATGTCTATGTCTATGTCTAAATAAAACTACATTTTTAGAACAGAGCAGAGCAAGCATTAAATCACTTACCTGGGTATGCTCAGGCCCCTTTAGCTACAGCACACCTCCCACTTGATCTGTGGCACTGTCCATGACCAGCCCATCGATGAGACTTTGAAGAACAACTCCAGCCCCTCAACCATTCTACTTTTATACCCTTTCCTCTGATATGAAATGATACAGTAAGTGGGCCAATACATATCATCTCAAATCAGCACCAATCATCACCTGTCATCAGACATCACGAGTCCCACCCGTGTTGAACCAACTTTCCTGTTCCCATAGTTGTAGTAATTGAAGTTCTGTTATGTCAGGTTGATGGGACGGGGCAGTTTAAATGGTTCGGCACAGACTAGATGGGCCAAAGGGCTTGTTTCTGTGCTGTACTTTTCTATGACTCCATGGGGCATAGAGATCAGTGCACCCATGCCTGAGTTCATTGGATCTAGGAGCACACCCAACACTTCGGTATGTTCAGACAATAAGCATATCCGCATGACATTTGGCAAAAGGCAATCGTTGATGATGTCATACAGATCACTGTCGCTGATGAGGCGAAGAGCAGCAGTGATGTCATGGTCATTTCTGCAATGTAGGGAGACACACTATTTTAGTTAATTATGGATATTGAGGCACACCATTCCCAGAAACGTCACCCACCACGTACTGCCCAGCCCCCTCTCTGGTGGTTCAGATGGTTGTTGTCCCCAGTCCTTCCCTGACACCTCTTCCAGAAACATCTCCTCTGTTTATGTGAGTCAGATACTGACAAACGTTGGAACATCGGAGACCCTCCCCGACCTGTAGGTCTGGAATTCAAGTTGTCCACTTGCTAAATCTGGCCTGCCCCCCTACCTCTCTGGTTTAGCCCCCGAGGGCCCACCAGCCATCCCCTTAGCTTCACCTGCTGGCACTTTGGACAATTTGCTGCTGCTGTTTTGGCTTCATCACATGCCAGCACCAGTCCTCAGGCCTCTGCCCATTTCCTTACTCCTTCTGCCCCTAGATGCTCACTGTTCTGATGTGCCAACACAGTCAAACAACCCCTATCTTCCTCCTCTGGGCTCGCCATGTCTGTCATTATATGAGTAGCTCTGTCAACAGCAGAGTTGTGTGCCTTCTCCTCTGTGTCCTGAGGAGCATAGGCGTCAACATAGTAGACAGTGGTCTGCCAGCGCTGGGCATCGTCCCAGCAGGATTGCTCCCAAAGGGTCGTTCTATGTATCTCCCATTTTCCCCCATGCCATTGGGGATCCATCCCATTTGCCATGGCCCAGGAGTCGATGTATGTTTGCACCAGCCCTGTGAGCTCATGTAGGGGCAGGGGTACAGCCACCAGTTCTGCAAGCTGGCTGGGTCCTCACTCCCCGTCTGCTGTTACCACCCTCCCTGTTGTAGGGTGGAGGGCAGCGACCTTCCAGCACTGCTTGGCACTCTGCCAACAGCTAGAGTCGTCGGTGAACCACAAATGCTGTTTTTCCCCTGGGGTTAGGTCATCATTCAGTTTGTTCCATCGTAGAGTTGAGGGGTCGAGGGTCACAACCTCATCGGAGGTACTATGGTCATTGGCGCAGGGCCGTAACCTGCTCCTGGAGGTGGATCACTCATTTGGGGCTGTTCCGCATCCAACCTGCTATGTACGTTTTCCATTAGACTACAGAAGAGCACTGAGCTCGGATTTCTTTGAGGGTCACATTATCAGACTTCATCCAGTGCATACTGGGTAGGTGGGTTCTCAAGACCATTGTCTCTGAGCCCATCTGGTGCTCAGCGATAACAAGGCCCAGTAACAGGTTAGGAGCTTTCTCTAAAACGGGGTGTTTCTGGTTACAGCCACGGGAAGGGTCTTAGTCCAAAACCCCACAAAGGGACCCAGCAGCTTTTTCATTTGCTGCCACAGACTCGATTCGGTCACTTGAGAGGTGGTGGAGATGTGTAGTTCAAAAAGTCCCTCAGCACCAGTGGAGGGGCCTGTTCAACAGCCTGTTGGACAGTTTCAAAGCGGCATGTTTGTCAGGACACCACTGGAAAGGGGACTTCTACTGAGATATCTGATGTGATGGTCTCAGTATCATTATTAGGTGGAGAATATGTTGTTGCCAATACTAAGTAGCCCCACAAAATGCTGGGTTTCCTCCTCAGAGGGCCCACTCCCACAATATCTTTTGATTGGCCTTTTCCAAAATGCTATTGTATTCCCAGAGACAACAGATTCTGGCTGGGACCTTGGATCTCGTGAGGATTAATCTCTTCTCCCTCAGGCAGGTAACCACCTTGTCTAGTGCCTCTCCCACCATCTTCTCCAAGGGCCTAGCAATAGGATATCATCTACCATTTGTATGTAGCGGGATCCCTTGTTGGTCTCAAACTATAACGCCATGGCACAAGATTAGGCTGTGCACATTTCCCTGGGGAAAATGACAAGAGGTATATTGTCTGCCTTCTCATGCATAGGCAAACTGGTCTTGGGGCTCGGGGTTCAGGGGAATGGAAAAGGAAGTGTTGGCCAAACATACCGATGCTTCCCCTCCCTATGCCCTATGTCCTCTACAACGGTCTGGTTACTACTTCCGAGACAGTTGCTGTGAGGGGAGGGGGTGCTTATCCAATTGCTTCAAGCCTATTGTCATTTGCACCAGCTACCCCTGGCTACTAAAGGGAGATCGATGCTGGCTGAGTAACTCTCTCCTTCTACTGTACTTGCGCTATTTCCTTAATCTCTTGGGTGCCACTCGGGACGCGGTACTGCCTAATGCTCACCACCTTGGTCTGAAGTGGGATTACGAGGGGCTTCCACTAGTGAAACTGTCCCTATTGGCCTGCAGGGGCCTAGCTTTCAGCATATTCATACCCAGGGTGCACTTGGAGGATGCCGCAACCAGCACTGATTTAGGTCCTGGTTGTTCGGAGCCGATAGCCGCCTTTACTGTAACCTGCCAGGCTAGGATGAGGGACCCTCCCAGTCCTTTGAGCAGCATGTGAGGCCTTCTCCACCTTTCGGGGCTGATTGGGATAGTCAGGTGCTCAGAGTCCACCACTGTACATTTCTTTTACCCCAATGTACCGCAATAGGTGCCCAAGGCTTCAGAACTTCCAAAACTTAAAAGTTTTGCCGAACATATGCACAAGGAGCCCTGGCCAAGCCCCTACAGGAGCAGGGTGGGTGGGCACCACCCTCTGCTGGAGGCCTGCTGCTCCAGGTCTCAGATACCTTCCTGCAGTGCCTCAAGGGAGGCGTACAAGGAGAGATCCTTCTCCCTATTGTTTGGGAAATCAGCAGGGGCCACCTTTCCCCCTTGCAGCTTCTCTCCCTTCTCAATGTTACAATGATCTTTCCATGGAGTATTCAAGGCAGTGCTGGGTATACCGTCCACCTGCTCTTTCAATTTGCCTGCCTTGAGCAGAGTCAAAGACATTTCCTTACATGTCTGGCAGGACCCCCTCCATTCTGCTTCCCTGTCTTCCTCATCCGGCTATGAGACCTGCCTGTCATGTTGCAACCTCTCCCAGGACCTGATAGACAGTCCTACTGTCCTCCCATCCACCAACCCTAAAAGGGACATTATTATTACTTTCAGATGGGGGGGGGGGGGTGAGCCGCAGGCTGCCATTTTTACCAGCTACCCTACCATGGTCTAGGTGAATTTCTGATCCTCCGGTAGGTCATACCCTCCTTCATAAATCCCAATGGTCAGGGCCCACTGACAGAGAGCTTCCATTGTGTTCCAATCCCAGTTTAACAGGGAGGGATGCTTAACATTTACTGCAACCACTACTCTCTCCCACAAAGATTTTTCCTCCCTGACTGTCCCCCTTCAGGCATTGTTTACCGTATGGTTTGGTGACAATCTTCCCTGGGCATCCATTTCCCAGTCAGAGAAGATCACTCCAGTGTCCCACATTCTTAACAAGCATGCCGCAAATGATTCCCCCGTTTTCTGCCTGTATCAATCGCCCAGCTTAACCAATTCTTTGGAGGAGTCATCTTAGTCACCACTGAGGTGGTCACTGCTTCAGATCTCCAGTCTTGCACTTCCTCTAGTTGAAGGGCTCATTGTCTCAGGGTGGGGGATGTCCCGGGGTTCCAGGAGTCCCCACAGGCTGAGGAGAACTTGGAGAGAGAGATTGGTTAGAGTCTGTGGATGTAGTAATCCTAATTTGTTGTACTTTCAAGGGCTAGGGGTCATAGGAGCAGGGTGACTTCTCACCTTCTCCTCCCAACCTTCACCATCAAACCAAATATCCGCACCCCAGGTATCTGGGTCTTTGCCCTGTAGAATAAGACTGGGTCAAGTTGCCAATTATCTCTTAATGCCACTTCCTGTTGCCAGAACTTGGCCAGGTGTCAGACAATGTCAACACTCTTTTCCTCCATCTCCACAGCCCAGGTCATGTATTTCCTCCCCTTTCTGAGAGATTGTGTCATGTTGTTGTTTTATAATGGCTGCTAGCAGCCAAAAAGCCCCTCTCTGGATCCTCCTCTTGTTCAGGGACCCCAACCCCTTTAGTACGGACAAGGGATAGTGACCCATCTTTAACCCTTGAGTGTCCTTTTATTCCATCCTATCCATTGGCAAGCCAAGGTCGGCTACCAAATTGGCCAAGTTACCAAACCACACAGGATTATCGGTAAACCCCAGTATTTGGTATTCTTTGCATGGCGGGTGGGTCTTCCTTCTTACTCATATGTCTAAACATTTTGTCTTTCTACCGCACCTGCCGAATCCTTTGCCAACTACACCAAAGAGTCCCATTACAACAAAAGGTTCTCTGATCGGCTCAGATAGGCATCAAGACATGAACCCCAATTATCCACTTAGAACTACAAAACTACATTTGTTAGAACAGAACAAAGAATGCATTAAAATATTTATCCAGGTACGTCCGGGCCCCTCTCACTGCAGCACACCTAACATTTGATCTATGGCCCTGTTCATAACCAGTCCATTGGTGAGTCCCCTAGAAACTACCCCCTCACTGCTCTATTTTTATACTCTTTCCACTGATGCTGCAGTAAGTAGACCATCTCAAATCATCAAATCAGAACCAATCATCACCTGTCATCACTCTTCACGAGTCCCACTCCTGCGTTCAACTAACTTTCCTGTTCCCATGGCTCCCACAGCTGTAATCAAAGTTCTGTCATGTTCAAGGTCACAGTGGTGTTGAAATATTCAACAAGCTCAAAGATTACCCTTTAGAATATATCCAGCCACCAGCAGTTCTTGGAAATCCAAGGTCATCTGTTAAAAATTACATGACCTGCTCTTAGCCACATTTTTGAGCAAAATTATAATGTGTATCATCCTCTCATGTTTTCCTTTTTCCAAATATTTTGGATATTAATGGCTATTACCTCTGATATTTCATCAAAACTATTGTGGAGGACGATCAGTGACCATTGATTCCAAGGTAGGCTGCAACCCATCTTCCTGCTATCTTGTCATTTACTCGATTGCTGCATACAGCGTGTGATTAATCATTAGCTGCAACAACAGTGTGATCGACTAACAACACTTAAAACTAACCTACTTTACATAAATTCAGTCCTCCACTTCCTATAGAATTCCTGCATTACTGTGGCAGCAGGAGCTGGCAGGTATACTGGCGATGTTTCTGCATTGGATTTATCGAAGGATGCCACAATATGAGAGATGTAGAATGCCAGCCATTGTGGTTGAGGAGACATTGAGGAAGGAAAGTGTGATCAATCTACAGAAAGTCAGAATGCTCTCTGGACCAAACCTCAATGTGAGACCATCCATCTGTGGAAAACAGTGCCAGCCCCAAGGATATCGAAGCAAGCTTAGTGAGCTCACGTGTTTGGACAAGGTCAGTGAATGTATGTTCAAATGCCATTCCAATAAAACTGCACTTGTCACTTCACTATAGCCATCACTCACCTACCACTGATCTCCCTCATATCTACATTTACAGGCCTTGTACCTCACCCACACATACTTGGCACTGATGCAACAATCATATCAAGATTTGTATACAATGCTAGGTACTTCATCCTCACAGGCATTGGGCTAGATCATACAGAATCTGGCCTGTTTTTGACCATGGCTGTTTGCCTACCAACACACACGCTTGATCCGGATGTGAAGAGCTACTGAACAAATCCTCCAAATGTGAGAGGTGGCCATAAAGCAAAGCTGGAAGATCTTAGATAGTGGATTTGAAGCTTTGTCTCGAGTAAATCCTCATTTTGGTTAACATTTAAAACAGTTCAGATAGGATTGTTAGTCACAAAAAATTATGAATTTGATTAGAAACGTGAGGATAAAGCAAAATGAAGAAAATGATGTTCAATTATTTGCTTTTTAGTCAGCTTTGATGACTGAGATTGAGCAACATGTGCCAACCAAGCTTAGAAAGGAACTGAAGAATCAGGTGCAAAGTGCAACCAGCCACTCTTTTTGGCACACCTGTGGTATGCTACTGGACTAATTGGTGTAAAGCTAGAGTCTAGGTAAGTAGCAAGTGAGAGTTAATGAAACCCAACTCAGTAAGTGACATTCATGGCATACTTGCTTCTTTCATGCAAATCAAATCATAAACAAACAAGGGCGCTTCCCAGTATCAGCAAGCCCTTACTTAATAAGGGGAACAATACTGCTCACATTACACCAAGTACGATCTGACCAAAGCCTCAGCCCTACACCCTTGCAATTATTTTCTAGGCCTGTCAAAATCAATGCTAACATTGCTGTTGCCTTCCTTACCACCGACTCAACCTGCAAGTTAATCTTTGGGGAATCCTGCACTAGGATTTAAGTCTTCAAGTCCCTTTGCACATCTGATTGCTGAATTTACCCCCATTTGGAAAATAGTCTACATGTTTATTCCTTCTACCAAAGTGCATGACCACACACTTCCCTACACTGCATTTCATCTGCCACTTCTTTACCCATTCTCCTATTCTGTCCAAATACTTCAGCATACTCCTTGCTTCCTCAAAACTATCTGCACCTCCAGCTATCCTTGTATTGCTCATAAGCTTGGCCATAGAGCCATCAATTCCATCATCAGGATCATTGATACTTAACAGGAAAAGAAGTGATCACAACACCAACCGCAGTGCAATACTACTTGTCACTGGCAGCCAACCAGAAAAGGCTCCCTTTATTCCCACCATCATCTTCTACCAGTCAGAACATAGAACATAGAATCAGCCAATCTTCTGACCATGCTATTATCTTCCCTGTAATGCCATGGGCTCTTACTTTGTTTAGCAGCCTCATCTGTGGCACCTTTTTCAAAGGCCTTCTGAAAATCAAAGAAAATAACATCTACTGACTCTCCTTTGCCCATCCTCCCTGTTATTTCCTCAAAGAACTCCAACAAATTTGTCAGGCAAGATTTCCCCTTAAGGAAACAAATGCTGACTTTGGCATACTTCATCATGTGCATCACGTGCTTCCAAGTACCCCGAAACCTCATGCTTAATAATTGACTCCAACACCTTCCTAACTGGACTTTAATTTCCTTTTTCTGCCTTCCTCCATTCTTAAACAATGGAGTGACATTTGAAATTTTCCTGTACTCAGGAAACATTCCAGAATCTAGTAATTCTTGAAAGATCATTACTAATCCTTCCACAATGTCTTCGGCTACCTCACTCAGAAACCTGGGACGTAGCCCATGTGGTCTAGTTGGCTTATCTACCTTCAGATTTTACATCTTCCCAACCATACTCTCCTTAGTACTATCAACGTCACTCACGTCAGCTCCCTGACACACTTGGTTTTTTGATGTTATGCTAATGCCTTCCATAGTGAAGTTTGTTCACTTTTTCTTTGACCCCATGACTACCTCTCCAGCGTCATTTTGCAGTGGTTCAATATCAACTCATCTCTTGTTTACTCTTCATATACAGATTCTGAAGAAAGCCTCTTTTATATTATTGGCTAGCTTACCTTCATATTTCACCTTAAATCTCAGCATGACTTTTTCAGTTACATTCTGTTAGTTTTTTATAGCTCCCAATTCTCTACCTTCCCACTTACTTTTTCTATATTTATGCCTTCTCTTTTGCTTTTATGTTGTCTTTGATTCTTCAAAGATCACTACTAGTCCCTTCATGATCTCTTCAGCTACCTTTTCCATCACCATGTTTTGTCAGACATCTGGTCGAGTTGACTTGGGCTCCTTCAGACCTTTCAGCTTCCCAAGCATCATCTCCTTAGTGATAGTGACGACACTCGCTTCTGCCCTCAATGCAAGATAATTACGTTTGTCCATAATTTCTTTATATCCTAGTGCAACTTCGGCAATGTCATTTTCCAGTGGTCCAATATCCACTCTTGCCTCTCTTTTGCTCCTTATATATCTGAAAAATACTTTTTATAGTTTCTTTTATACTACTGGCTAGCATACCTTTACATTTCATCCTCTCTCTCCTTATTGTTTTTTTAGTTGCCTCATTTTGGTTTGTAAAAGTTTCCCAACTCTCCAGCGTCCCGCTAATTTTTGGTATTATTTTTATACCCTTTCATTTGCTTTTATGCTGTCTTTGACTTCCCTTGTCAGCATGGTTGGCTCATCCTCCCTTTAGAATACTTCTTCTTTGGGATGGATCTATCAGTCACAGAAACTCCAGGCATTTTTGTTCTGCCATCATCCCTGCTAGTGACCCTTCCAATCAACTATCTCAGCTCCTCTCTCATGCCTCCATAGTTCCATTTCCTTCACTGTAATGCAGCCTCATCTGACTTTATCTTCTCCCTTTCAAACTGCAGGGTGAATTCTATCATATTATGATCACCATCTCCTAAGGGTTCCTTAACCTTTAACTCCCAAATCAAACATAGTTCATTACACAACACTCTATCCAGCATTGTCTATTCCCTAGATGGCTCAGCCACAAGTTGCTCTAAAAGGCCATCCTAAAGCATTCTGCAAATTTCTTCTCTTAGGATCCAGTACCAACCTAATTTTCCCAATCTACCTGCATATTGAAATCCCCTACATCCATCATAACATTGCCCTTTTTATATGCCTTTTCCAGTTCCATTGTAAATATTCCCCAAATCTTGGCTACTGTTTGGAGACCTGCATATAACTCCTTTTACCCTTGTTGTTTCTTGACTCTATCTACAAGAATTCTATATATTTTCTTATGTCACTTCTTTCTAAAGATTTGATTTCATTTTTTTTTAACAACACAGCCACCCCATACCCTCTACCTACTTGCCTGTCTTTTCAATATTATGTGTATTCTTGGATGTTAAGCTCACAACAGCAATCTTCTTTCAGCCATGAATCAGTCAACTCACAACATCATACCTGCCAATAACTGTGATACAAGACCATCTACAACGTCCATGTACTGCATGTATTTAACTGTAACATCTTCAGTCCTGCATTGATCATCCTATTCAATTTTGTCTGCGTGTTTCCAAAATTTAAACTCTGACTACATTTTAAAATTTTTGTCTTTTACTCTATTCTAGAGACTTCCATAATCTCTCCTGCATTCCACTTCCTTTTTACTTTATATTTACTTTTTCAAGCTGTTAAGCTCACCAAGTTTAAAGCCCTCACCACAGCCCGAGTTAAGTGATTCACCAGGACCTTGGTCCCAGCATGTTTCAGCTGGAACCCATCCGTTCAGAGCAGCTCCCTTCTTCCCCAATAATGGTGTCAATGGCCCATAAGTTCAAATCCTCTTCTCCCACACCAATCCTTGAGCTTTGTTCTCTGATCTTATTAACTCTATGCCAATCTGCACATAGCTCTGGTATCAATCCAAATGTTATTACCTTATTGGTTCTGTGTTTCATTTTAGTTCCTAGCTGCTCCAGTTCCCTCAGCAGAGCCTCTTTCCTAGTTCTTCCTACATCATCTGGATCATTCTCTTCTCACTTGAAGTTCCTCTACAGGTAAAGATGAGGCGTCCTGAACCCAGGTGCCAGGTGAACAACATAGGTTCAGGACTCTCAATCCTTCCTACTGAATTCACTCTCATCTTCACAGTGGGCAGCAATCTCATACCTGCTGGGCAGAATCAAGGGCTGAGACTCCTACAACAATATCTCTTGGATCCCTAACTGTCTCATGGCAGTCACACCTTCTTGTCTGTGGTCACGGACCAAATTTGAAGTAGTTGCTCTCATAGATCGAACACCTCCTTAAACACAGTGTCCAGAGAACCCTCCCCCCGATGCATCTCAGTGTTTGAAGCTCAGATTCCAGGATGAGTTGCTTGAGCAGCCCAATACTTGCTGCAGATGCAGTCACCAGGAATCATAATGCAATCCACCATCTTCCACATCATGCGGCTGCAATACATCAACTGATGTATTCCTATAAAATTCCTATTTTATTTAATCTGTTGTAATTTGGTATCTAAAAAGATACCAAAACCACCTAGTGCCTGGGTTCAGGACATCTCATCTAAAAAGATACCAAATCTTTTTAGCCGCTCTGGAAAATGTTAAATAAAACTAGTACTTTTAATAGAATTTTTAAAAACTTACCTGTTCTTACCTGCTATTCGCCTGTACGCCCTTGCCAAAGCCTCTCGAGATAAATCCTCAGACCTTAAAAGTTGCTTGACACACCAACAGCTCTACTTCATTGAGAGTTTGAGGAGATTTGATATGTTACTGAAGGGTCTTGCAAATTCTACAGACGTATGGTGAAGAGCATTCCAACTGGTTGCATCACAGCCTGGGACAGCGCCTCCAATGCATAGTATTTCAAAAGTAGTAGATTCAGTAAGCTACTTCATGTGTGCAAACCTCCCCACCTCCAAGGACATCTCCAAGAAGTGGTACCTCAAGAAATTGCATCCATCATTAAAAACCCTCACTTTGTGTTACTACCATAAGTGAGGAGGTACAGGAGCTTGAAGACTCGTGCTCATTGCTTTAAGAACAGCTTCTTCCCCTCCACCATCAGATTTCTGAATGGTGCATGAATCTTTGAACATTACTTCATTATTTGTTTCTTGTATTACTTATTTATTTTGTAACTTAGAGTAATTGTTCTGCCTTCTCATTCAATGTCAGCAAGAACAAGGAACAAATTATTAACTTTAGGAGGAGGAAACCAGAGGTCTAAGAGCCAGTCCTCATTGGGGTATCAGAGGTGGAGAGGATCAGCAACTTTAAAATCCTCAGTGTTATCATTTCAGAGGATCTGTCCTGGACAATTGCAAAGAAGGCACAACAGCACCTCTGCTTCTTTAGAAGATTGCGAAGATTTGGCATGACATCTAAAACTTTGAAAAACTTCTATAAATGTGCAGTGCAGAGTATATTGATTGGTTGCAAAATGTTCTCGTATGTGGAAACACCAATGCCCTTGAATGAAAAATGCTAAAAAAAAAATGTAGTGGATACAGCCCAGTACATCGCAGGAGAAGACCTCCCCACCATTGAGCACATCTACATGGAACACTGTTGCAGGAAAGCAGCATCCATCATCAGGAACCCCCATAATGCAGGTCATGCTCTCTTCTCATTGCTGCCATCAAGAAGAAGGTACAGGAGCCTCAGAACCCACACAACCAGGTTTATGAACAGTTATTACCCCTCAACCATCAGGCTCTTTAACCAGTGGGGATAACTTCTCTCAGCCCATCACTGAACTGTTCCAACAACCTATGAACTCACTTTCAAGGACTCTTCATCTCATGTTTTCAATATTTATTGTTTATTTATTTACTATTATTATTATTTCTATTCTTTTGCATTTGCATAGTCTGTTATCTTTTGCACATTGGCTGTTTGTCTTCTTGGTGGGGTCTTTCATTGATCCTGTTATGTTCCTTGGGTTTGCTGAGTATGTCCATGATAAAACGAATCTCAGGGTTGTATATAGTGACATATATTTGCTTTGATAATAAACTTACTTTGCACTTTGCACTTTACCTCTGCTACAAAACAACGAATTTCACAACCTATGTCAGTGGAAGTAAACCACCTTCTGATTCTGATTCTGCACAAGTAGAGTAATTGTGATCATTGAATGAGCCCATTACAACCAGAAGTTGCCCAGTGGAATCATAGGTGATATGAAACCATAAAATATACTGATCCTGAAAGAGATTTTCATAGAACCACTTAGTCTCTGGCAGCTAGTCAGAAAAGACCCCCTTCAATCCCACTCTTTGTCTCCTGCCAGTCAGCCAATCTTCTATCCATGCTAGTACTATGGATAATTCCTGTAATACCATGGACTCTTATCTTGTTGAGGAGTCAATGTGCATCACCTTGTCAAAGGTCTTCTGAAAATCCATGTAAACAACATCCACCAAAGTCAACAACAGGAATTCTGCAGATGCTGGAAATTCAAGCAACACACATCAAAGTTGCTGGTGAACGCAGCAGGCCAGGCAGCATCTCTAGGAAGAGGTGCAGTCGACGTTCCAGGCCGAGACCCTTCATCAGGACTAACTGAAGGAAGACTGAGTAAGGGATTTGAAAGTTGGAGGGGGAGAGGGAGATCCTAAATGATAGGAGAAGACAGGAGGGGGAGGGATAGAGCCAAGAGCTGGACAGGTGATAGGCAAAAGGGGATACAAGAGAATCATGGGACAGGAGGTCTGGGAAGAAAGACGGGGGAGGGGGAGGGACCCAGAGGATGGGCAAGAGGTATATTCAGAGGGACAGAGGGAGAAGAAAGAGAGTGAGAGAAAGAATGTGTGCATAAAAATAAGTAACAGATGGGGTACGAGGGGGAAGTGGGGCCTTAGCGGAAGTTAGAGAAGTCGATGTTCATGCCATCAGGTTGGAGGCTACCCAGACGGAATATAAGGTGTTGTTCCTCCAACCTGAGTGTGGCTTCATCTTTACAGTAGAGGAGGCCGTGGATAGACATGTCAGAATGGGAATGGGATGTGGAATTAAAATGTGTGGCCACTGGGAGATCCTGCTTTCTCTGGCGGACAGAGCGTAGATGTTCAGCAAAGCGGTCTCCCAGTCTGCGTCGGGTCTCGCCAATATATAAAACGCCACATCGGGAGCACCGTACGCAGTATATCACCCCAGTCGACTCACAGGTGAAGTGTTGCCTCACCTGGAAGGACAGTTTGGGGCCCTGAATGGTGGTAAAAGAGGAAGTGCAAGGGCATGTGTAGCACTTGTTCCGCTTACACGGATAAGTGCCAGGAGGGAGATCAGTGGGGAGGGATGGGGGGGACGAATGGACAAGGGAGTTGTGTAGGGAGTGATCCCTGCGGAATGCAGAGAGAGGGGGGGAGGGAAAGATGTGCTTAGTGGTGGGATCCCGTTGGAGGTGGCGGAAGTTACGGAGAATAATATGTTGGACCCAGAGGCTGGTGGGGTGGTAGGTGAGGACCAGGGGACCCCTATTCCTAGTGGGGTGGCGGGAGGATGGAGTGAGAGCAGATGTACGTGAAATGGGGGAGATGCGTTTAAGAGCAGAGTTGATAGTGGAGGAAGAGAAGCCACTTTCTTTAAAAAAGGAAGACATCTCCCTCGTCCTGGAATGAAAAGCCTCATCCTGAGAGCAGATGCGGCGGAGACGGAGGAATTGCGAGAAGGGGATGGCGTTTTTGCAAGAGACAGGGTGAGAAGAGGAATAGTCCAGATAGCTGTGAGAGTCAGTAGGCTCATAGTAAACATCAGTGGATAAGCTGTCTCCAGAGACAGAGACAGAAAGATCTAGAAAGGGGAGGGAGGTCGGAAATGGTCCACCAACATTCTTTTGTTTATAATGCCTGTTATTTGCTCAAAGAATTGCAACAGGTTTGCCAGGGAAGATTTCTTCACAGAAACTATGGTAACTTTATCATGCGTCTCCAGGTACCCCGAAACCTCATCCTTAATAATGGACTCCAACATCTTCCCAACCACAAACGTCAGGCTAACAGGCAAATAACTTCATTTTTTCTGCCTCCTTCCCTACTTAAAGAGTAGAATAATATTTGCAATTTTCCAGTCCTCTGGAACCATTCCAGACCTGAGCAATTCTTGAAAGATTAATACTAATGCATCCACAATCTCTTCAGCTACCTTTCAGTACCCGGGTGTGTAGTTCATCTGGTGCAGGTAACTTATCTACATATCTTCAGACCTTTCAGCTTCCCAAGCACCTTCTTCTTTTGTCCCCTTTTGCCCCTTATCCTACCACCACCATCATTCCATCTCTTTCCCTTCCCTCACCCCCTTGACCTGCCCATCACTCACGCCTTCGTCCCTCCAGTTCCCCCGGTCATCTCCTTCCCTTTATTTTGTGGTGCACTGTCAGATTCTGTCTTCTTCAGCCCAGCCCTTTCACTTCACCTATAGCCTCCCAGTTTCTTAAATCATTCCCACTCCCTACCTTCCTTACCTGCTCATCACATGCCCTCATTTGTGTTGTGTAATTAATATTCCAGTAGTATTTGAGTAATATTGTAAATATATTGCTTGATTAAACATTCTTGTTCTTTTAAATAATTCATTACAGGTTATATTGAAAAGTAAGTGAACTGCATACATCATTACACTACCACATGACACAGTGCACCTCGTTTAAAAATAAACACAAAGTTAGACTCGCATTTCAGACTCCTGTCTTTTCCTTTCAAATAGTTTAATGTTTTGGAGTTACAAAACATAACAACCTGGATTCACCTATCACCCACCAGCTCTTGCTCCACTCCTACCCCCACCTTTTTCTGCTGGTGTCTCCTTTTCTCTTTCCAGTCCTGAATGAAGTATTCAACCCAAAATGAGAACTGTTCCTTTTCCCTCTACAGATGCTGTCACATCCATTGGATTCCTCTACCATTTTCTGTGCTGTTACATATTTCTAGCATCTGAAGTCACTATTGTGTCTCCTGATTTTGCATTATCGGATGGAATTTGATCTCTTCAAGTGTGAGGCGATACTTTTTTGCGTAGTCCAATAGGGATAGAACATATTCTGCACAATAAATGGGAGAGGGTTTTGGACGTTGATTCGCAGAGGGATCTTGGCTCAAGTGCTTGTTTCCATGGATGATGATGTTGAAGGCATGGCTGCCTTCATAGATTGGGCCATAGGGTTTCAATTTTGGGAAATTATGTTGCAACTTTACAAATTACTGGCTATTCTGCACATAGAGAATTGTGTTTTGTACCTGCCAGATACAGTAAGTATGTGGTTGCCCTAGAGCAGGGGTTTCTAACCTGGGGGTCCACAAACCACTTGCTTAATGGTATTGGTCAATGACACTAAAAGGGCTGGGTACCCCTGCCCTCGAGCGAACGCAAATGAGGCTCACCAGGAAGTTGATTGCATTGAAGAACTTTAGCTCTGGGGAGGGTTTGGATTTGCTGGAGCAAATTGTGACCTGATAAAGATATGTAAAATCATAAAAGATATAAACTGTGTAGATAGAATCTTCTTCCAATGGGCGGGGTATCAAAGAGAGCTTGCATGTGTTTAATATGTGTGAAAAGAGCTTTAAAGAAGGTTTGAGATGAAATGATTATTGGGCTTATAGTACTGGGTACTATCCGTATGTGTTTTATATGTAGTTTATTGGGGCATTCACAGAGGTTATACTAGCCTCAGGGCCGAATTATCATGGTGTTGCTTCTTTTGAGGGGTGAAATGTAACATGAAGGGTTAACTTACTTGCTGGTGAAAAGCCGCTTCTGCTATGCTGGTCATTGTATGACCTGTTTGAAGGATATAGCAGCCCCCTCCCATTGGCTGGCTTTCGTGTCACAGCACCGGCTTCTGGTTCCCGGTACCTCAGGGGCATAAGAATAGCACATTCGAGAAACTCCTTCTCTTTCGCTAGGGGCTGGCATGGGGCTGAGCTCATTACCGGTGCTCAAGAATGATTGGCATTCAGATAGGTGGCCCATGCGCACACTTAGATGAGTACCTGTTCATTGAATGTTTAGTTTTGTAGTTGTGCAACTTTGGGAGACTTTACCAAGTACCTACTGAGTTAGAAGTATTACTGAATGTTTAGTGTCGTAATTTTTTGTAATTTAGGGTGCCTTAAGTGACTACATGTTTGACTCAGATGATTGGTTGAATGTTTTACTGTTTGTTTATAACTAAATAGTTAACGGGCTTACTCAAAATCCTCGTCTTCTGTCCCACTTACCAAATATGCTCACTGCACAGGACTGCTTCCTCCTTTGCACTTAGGTACATTGGTGCCAATGTGCACTACAGCCTCTGGCTGCTCACCCTCCCTCTTGAGAACATTCTTCAGCCACTCTGAGACATCCTGGACCCTAGCAACAGGGAGGCAACGCACCATCATGGCATCTCTTTCGCAGTCACAGAATCTCTTGTCCATCCCCCTAACCCTGGAGATTCCTGTCGCTCTCGCTCTACCTGACTTTACCCTTCCCTGCTGAGCCTCAGAGCCAACCACAGTAACATTGGCCTGGCTGCCTCTGCTGGGCCCTGATAGCAGCATTCAAAGGGCTATATTATTGCTGAGAGGAATGGCCACAGAGGAACTGTTTACTCCCCTTATTGTCCTGATGATCACCCACCTACTATCTGAAGTGTACACTCTGAGTGTCACCACCTCAGTAAAAGTTTCATTTGTGATGTTTTCAGCCTCTCAGGTGGCCCTGAGTACATCCAGCTTAAGCCCCAGTTCCTTGACCTTGTCAGTCAGGATCTGAAGTTGGGTGAACCTCCTGCAGATATAGACATTAGAGAGACCATGTGGTACCCTGCAATCTCACATGCCTTAACTACCATCCTACCTATGCTTGTTATACCTTTGGCTCTGACTTCTTATGCTCAAGTTCTACAATTAATTAAATAATTCCATGTGAGTCCGCATCCTTATCCTTTGTTTGTTCTCACCTAAGTCTGTTGAGCCAAAATCTTCCACTCCAACCCTGGCCCAATCCAACAATGACCACTCCCACAATAACTACTCCACTTATACCTTGCTGCTTTTTATTGGTCCTTGCTAATTTGCTAATTAATCCAAGCAATCTACCACTCCACAGTCAAGTCCTGACAGTCCCTGGTCTCTTTTTAAACCTGACATATACTGTACATATCTTTAATATCCTTTGATGGACTAGCTGGTTGTTGACTGAGAAATGCACCTTAATTCAACATCAGGTGGGTCTAGGGCAAGAATGGGACTGCAAGACACTTCTGGTTTTCAGTCACTATTCACTTGTTTATCTTGTTGGCAAAGAATGGTTGTGAGTTACATTTCAACCTCAGTAAGGACAACCATTTATCTGTGAGACACAGGAATATAGTACAGGGGTAGATCATTCAGTTCCTTGAGCTTCTTTCACCATTTAATCACACTATCACTCATCTATGCATCTGCATGAAACATTTGGTATCTAAGGAATTTCATCAGATTCTTGATATACAGCAGGAAATAAAAGAAATGTATCCCTATAAGAAATGCGACAGACAGACATTAAAAAAGGTTAATATATCCAATGTTCAATTTACTACTAATTTTCTAGTGAGCTTTACTTACACCAGCCAACTCTTTAGGTTAGATTAGATTAGATTTAGATTATGAGGGCACGCAGTCCTCTTTTATTGTCATTTAGTAATGCATGCATTAAGAAATGATACAATGTTCCTCCTGTGTGATATCACTGAAACACAAGACAGACCACGACTGAAAAAACTGACAAAAACCACATAAGTATAACGTATAGTTGCAACAGTGCAAGCAATACCGTAATTTGATAGAAGAACAGACCATGGGCACGGTAAAAAAGTCTCAAAGTCTCTCGAAAGTCCCAACATCTCATGTAGATGGTAGAAGGAAGAAAACTCTCCCTGCCATGAGCTTCCAGCACCGCAAACTTGCCGATGCAGCATCCTGGAAGCACCCGACCACTGTCCGACTCTCAGTCCGTCGAAAACTTCGAGCCTCTGACCAGCCCTCCAACACTGAGCACCAAGCACCATCTCTGCCAAGTGCTTCGACCCCAGCCCCAGCCGCCAGCAACCAGCAACAGGCAAAGTGGAGGATTTGGAGCCTTCCCCTCGGGAGATTCTCAATTGCACAGTAGCAGTGGCAGCGAACTGGGTATTTCGTAAGTTTCTCCAGATGTTCCTCCGTGCTTCTCACGTCCGTCTCCATCAAATCAGGATTGTGCATGGTCCCTATCTTGCCGAAAGTATCTCTAGATATAGATATTAAAACTGAGCTAAAGGGTTATGAAATATGATGGACCCCCCAGTTTTTTACAATGCACCTGAAGCATTGTTAAAAAATATAGTTCTATAATGACAGATTTGTACAAGTTGTCAAAATTCACAATGCGTGCATTGACTGTGTGCCATCAAGACCCCAACGTCTGATATTAGAGCAGCTAAAACGAGTAGTCCCCCGTACTTCTGATTCTGAAGTACTAGAGTGAATGGAATGACAAATGCAGAGATGGTTTTCAAAATAGGGAGGGCCTTTGTTCTGCCAGTTAAGAATGACAGTCTCTGGGTCTTCTATTTGTAAAAATTGCCAGCTTCATAGTACAGAGTGCAGACTTCCAGCTAAGACTCCCATCCTCCAACGGTTAATTTAGTCATGGAGCAGTCTATAGTCTAATCAGATGCATTGCTATTACTTTGGGAAATAAGGTTGATGTCCTCTTAAAGGGGATTTCACATGATAACTTTTTTGTACTCATTTGTATTTTGTGTAATGCTGTGAGTTTTAGGTGGATCTACATCCAATGCTAACTTGCATAATTACAGAGCATGACTGCAGGACCACATGCATGTACCTTAGATATTCCAGAGAGTTCCATAATAAATATGAAATTTCAGTTAGTTCTAAGCAAAGTGGTAGAATCATATAAGTCAGTGTAGTGGCAAGCAGAACATTGACTTCGAACTCCATATTACAATAAGATAATGGAACAGAGATTTATTCATTCAATCCAGACCTATTTTAATAGTTTAGAGAGGCTTTACATATGTCAGAAACCTTGCTGTATATGTTAATTCACATTGAAACCTCATCATCCTTTTTCGCCATGTTTCCTGGCTTGAATTTGCACCTATTTCTGTAATATATTGTATATTTATATTCATAGCTTTGTTTCCAAATCTTTAAATAGCCTCTGTTCTCCTAATTACAGTAATAATCCCCAGTCCGACAATCTTCTGATGGTTCTGTATTCCTCCAATTCTGTCTTCCTGCAAATTCCTTAATTTTCTGTTTCCTCATCTCGAGCCATCATTTCTAATTCAAGGCACCAAGTATTTACTAATCCACTTCTTACTGCCCCTCTTTGTTTCTTTTAAGAACACCTACAAAACCAAATTCTTTACTTATTTGTTTTACATCGGTCTCAAATGTTGCTCGATAATTCATGAAACATTTTACAAAGGTGGGAACACTATTATTGGTATTGTTACTGTAGAATCATGGAACTGGAATGATAGAAACATACATCAGAGAGTGGGCTCTTTCAACCCACTTCATCCCTGCCAACTTCAATGCTTATTAACCCTACTGTTGGAGGGATGGGTTAAAATTGAATTAATTGTTTTATACTTTCTCAGTTAAAGCAACATAATGTCGCAGAAAGTCTACTAACTTTTTTCTTTTTGTCTTGCTGACACTGATGAGGAAGAAATGGATTTTTGAGTTGTTTTTGAACTATCTGATCAAGATGGTGCTGAGCTTTAGTGTCCATTAAGGTCGTGGCTCAGGCTTAATGGTTTTTTTTTGCTTCAGAGGGGTAGTTTTGGACCATAAGATGTAGGAAGAGCATTAGGCCACCCGCCCCATCGAGTTTCCTCTGCCATTCCATCATTGCTGATATAATATCCCTCTCAACTCCATTCTCCCAAATTCTCCTCGTAACCTATGACACCCTTACCAATCAATAACCTATCAACCTATGCTTTGAATATACCAAATAGCTTCGGCTCCACAATTCTATTCTAAAGGGTTATCCTTGTGTTCAGAGACATTGCAATACATAATAACAGAGAAAAAAATGTGAATTACATTAAGTATGTATATATATATTTTTTTAATTTATTCATTTATTGCCACCAGCTAAGCCAGAATTTATTGCCCGTCCCTATATATTAAATAATTAAATTAAATAAGTAGTGCAAAAATAAAAACATAAAAAAGATTAGTGAGGTAGTGCTCATGGGTTCATTCCCCTTTTATTCCCGGGATTATTCTCACGAACTTCGCTGGACACTCCTTTGGGGACAGAAGGGAGACAGGGATCAGCTTGTCTTGAAAGATATGAATGTGTGGGCTAGAGGTCAGATTAAAGTTTAGCGACAGAGACGTGGGGGAGTTAGAGGTCAGGCCAGAGTTTTGCACTTGAAGGCCAGCAATGTTGATTTATGACAAATGACATCCTGAGTCCAGGCCTCCACTCGTCACTCGAAAACCAGTGGTGGGGTAGGTGATGAAGGACTACTGTGAATGCTGGGCTGTCCAGGTCACTGGATCTCAGGATTGGATGTCCATGCAAACAGGAGGCAAGAGGTCCAGTGAGACAGTGAGCCCAGAGTTTGGGCCTATAGTTCAAAGTCCTATCATTGACTAGTCAGGACTTCATTACCAAAAGTTGAAGCCCAAATGTTCATTGCAAGTTCAGAAGTCAAAGCCAGTGACTGAAGCCTAGAGATTGGAGATGGAGACTGGAGACATGGAGGTGGAGGATTATCCATCTGTGCTAGTGGGTGAGGGGGAGGAAAGTGGCTTGTTTTCCTGTTGTTGTTTTATTGCTTGAGTTCTGTGCTGCTCTGCTGAGCACTGTGAGCCTGTTATTTGGTGCCGGAATGTGTGACAACACTTGCAAGTTGCATGCCATCGTGGACAATGTCTCCCATCCACTACATAATGTACTGGGTGGGCACAGGAGTACATTCAGCCAGAGACTCATTCCACTGAGATGCAACACAGAGCGTCATAGAAAGTCATTCCTGTCTGCGGCCATCAAACTTTACAACTCCTCCCTTGGAGGGTCAGACACCCTGAGCCAATAGGCTGGTCCTGGACTTATTTCATAACTTACTGGCATAATTTAGATATTACTATTTAACTATTTATGGTTCTATTACTATTTATTATTTATGGAGCAGCTGTAACAAAAAACAATTTCCCCCGGGATCAATAGAGTATGACTATGACTTGCGGTCTGCCCCAACACTTAATACAAACAATGCATTCCATTGTATGTTTCAATACTGTATACACTTGATAAATACTGTAAATTTGAATCTGAATCTTAATTAAGTAAGTTTGTTCATCTCTAGTTCATTGCATACTATTGATCTTTCATTTCGGATACTAAACAAGCAAGCTACAAGGAAATTGGATATTATTTGAAAATTATGACAAATATTTTGCACTCAAAGCCAGCTGAAGCAGGAGAATATTAGCTCCCTTGGTTTAGGCTTGGATTCCAATCCTTCCTCAGTGCATTTTTCTCTTTTCATATTAACTTAAGAACATTTAAACACTGAACATTTCAGCACAGGAACAGCTCTTTAGGACAGGCTGTCCATGCCAACCATGATACCAAATTAAACTAATCCAATCTGCCTCCACATGGTCTGTATCATTCTTTTTTCATGCCAATTCATGTGTCTATCAAATGCCTCTTTAGTGTTGCTATTCTATCTGCTTTGACCATCTCCCCGGCATCAAGTTCCAGTCACCTATCACTCTCTGTATAAAAAATTTGCCTCATAAATCTCCTTTAAATGTCCTCGCTCAACTTAAACCTATAGCAATTGACATTTCTGCCCCGAGAAAAAGACTCTCACTCTCTACCCTTTCTATGCCTCATATTCTTTCCCTGTTTCTATCAGGTTGCTCCACAGCCTCACAGGCTCCAGAGAAAAAGAAACCAAGTTTGGCTAACCTCTCTCTATTGTGAATCTCCTTTTCACCATCTCCAAAGTTTTCACATTCTTCCAAAAATGTAGTAACCAGAAATGCACACAAAACTCCAAATTTGATCAAAACAAAACTTTATACACCTGCAACATGACTTTTTAACTATTACCCATGATCTTAACTTCCTCGTCATCCTTAAATCCACAATTTTTGAGTGATTTCCAATTACCACAGAATGCTTTTACTCACAGTACTAATCGTACTTTCTAAAATCTGAACAATTAGCACTGTATTTTTTCAGAATGAAGATTGTTTCTATTTTCTGGTTTGGAGAGCAATTATGATTAACTATATCGGATCCTGAGAACTTATCCTGGATGCAACACATTGATTCAAACATGAAGAAGGCATGCCAGCAGCTATATTTCATTCAGAGTTTGGGAAGATCTAGTATGTCCCCAAAAGCGCCATCAAATTTCCGCAGAAGTACTGTGGAGGGTATCCTGACAGGGCACATCACAGCCTGGTGCGGAGGCTCCAATGCACAGGACTGAAAGAGGCTGCAGTTGGTTGTAGACTCATCCAGCTCCTTCGTGGACAGAACCCTCTCCACCATCGAGGACGTCTTCAAGAAGAAATGCCTCAGGAATGTTGCATCCATCATTCAGGACCCTCACCATTCAGGACATGTCTTCCTCTCATTCCTACCATCAGGGAGGAGGTATAGGAGCTTGAAGACCCACTGTCAATGTTAAAAGAACAGCTTCTTCCTGTCTGCAATCTGATTTCTGAACAATCCACAATCACTTCCTCATTAATCCACTTTTGCACTGTTAGGGTTAGTGAGCTTTGGGCACACTATGAAAGTGTTGGTGCATGGCCAAGTAGTTAAGGCATCGGTCTAGTGATCTGAAGGTCGCTAGTTCGAGCCTCAGCTGAGGCAGCATGTTTGTGTCCTTGAGCAAGGCACTTAACCACACTTTGCTCTGTGATGACACCGGTGACAAGCTGTCCTAATGCCCTTCCCTTGGAGAGGGGAGACTTGCAGCATAGGTAACTGCTGGTCTTCCATACAACTTTGCCCAGGCCTGCACCCTGGAACCCTTCCAAGGCGCAAATCCATGGTCTCACAAGACTAACGGTTGCCTATGATGATGATGAAAGAGTAAGATGAGGGAACACACAACAGGCCTCATTAAGGATTAGAAGTGGAAAGGGTGAGCAATTTCAAGTTCCTGGATATTGATATCTCTGAGGATCTATCCTGGACTCAACATATCAATACAGTCATAAAGGAGGCGTGACAGCTGCTATATTTCATTCGGAGTTTAAGGAAATTTGGTATGTCACCCAAGGCATTTGCAAATTTCTACAAATGTACCATGGAGGACATTCTAATTGGCTGCATCACTGTCTGGTTTGGGAGGGAAGGGGAGAGCGCTACACAGGACTGAAATAAGCTGCAGAAATTTGTAAACTCAGTCAGCTCCATCATGGTCACCAGCTTCCCCAGCATCCAGGTCATCTTTAAAGAGTGGTGCCTCAAAAAGGCGGCATCCATCTTATTAAGGGCTCCCCCCCAGCCCCATCATCCAGGACATGTCCTCTACTCATTGCTACCATCAGAGAGAAAGTACAGGAACCTGAAGACACACACCCAACGATACAGGAATAGCTTCCTCCCTCTGCCATCCAATTTCTAAATGGTCGTTGAACCCATGAACACTAACTCACTATTTTTTTCTCTTTTTGCATGACTTATTTAACTTTTTTAATATATACGTATACTTCTTCCTGTAATTTACAGTTTTTGTTATTATGTATTGCAAAGTTCCAAGTAAAATTTATTATTATGTCACCACGTACAACCCTGAGATTCTTTTTCCTGCGGGCATGCTCCGCATATCTATGGAACAGTAACTGTAAACAGGAACGATGAAAGAGCAAGAGCATAGAAGACAACAAACTGTGCAAATGAATATTTAAATAAATAGCAATAAATAACCAGAACATGAAATAACAAAATAAAGAATTTTTAAAGTGAGATCACTGGTTGTGGGAACATCTCAATAGAAGAGTGCCATTATCTTCATTTGTTCAAGAGCCTGATGGTTGAGGGGTAGTAACTGTTCTTGAACCTAGTGATGTGAGACCTGAGGCTCTTGTACCTTCTACCTGAAGGCAGAAGGGAGAAAAGAGCATGGCCTGGGTGGTGAGAAATTTTGGTGATGGATGCTGCTTTTCTATGACTGCATTTCATGTAGATGTGCTCAGAGGTTGGAAGGGTTTTACCAGCGATAGGCTGTCCACTACTTTTTGTAGGGTTTTCCACTCAAAGGCATCGGTGTTCACACATTATTGATCCTTTTCAGCCTTGTGGCGCATCGGGCAGCATTTTTCCATTTCCATCGCATTTGACTTTTTTTTTACGAGTCAGAGTTGCTAGCTCAAAGCTCCATCCAGCACGGATGGAAAGTGTGCAAGGAGCCAGCCAGATTTGAACTCGTGACCATTCGCCTGGAAGTCCAGTGCTGATGGCTCTGTTAAAGTTATTGACCCACTCCACCTCTGATAGTCCGATGAGAACTGACTCATGGACCTCTGATTTCACTCTCCTGAAGTCTACAATTAGTTCCTTGGTGTTATTGACATTGAGTGAGAGGTTGTTGTTATTACAACACTCAGCCAAATTTTCAATCTCCCTTCTGGATGCTGATTCTTCACCACCTTTTATACGTCCCTCAACGGTGGTGTCATCAGCAAACTTGTATATGGTGTTGGAGCTGTACTTAGCCACACAGTCAGAGGTGTTAAGTGAATATAGCAGGGGGCTAAGCACAGATCCCTGCGGTTCTCCTGTGCTGATGGATATTTTGGAGGAGATGTTTTCATCAGTCTGAACTGACTGGGGTCTACAAGTAAGGGAATTCAGGATCCAATTGCAGGAGGGGGTATTGAGGCCCAGTTCTTGGAGTTTACTGATTAGATTTGGGGAGGGGGGTGATGGTGTTAAATGCTGATCTGTGATTGACTGCAATGCATTGCTGCTGCAGGACAACAAATTTCACAACATATGCCGGCGATATTAAACCTGATTCTAGTTGCTCTGGAAGAGTGGTGACACTTACATGCTTCCCCCGAAGCAATATTCGGACTGTGTTGGTTGTTGACACAAAGCATAGTATAGAAATTTATTGGGAAATAGACGGGGAGAGATTTTTGAGTTAAAGCAGAGATGGAAAGTTCCACCACTTTGATGGCATTTCAGACTGCACATGGCATCTGAAAGCAGTCACCCCGAGACTGAGGAGCTGGGCCCTTTTCAGCAGTCGGGCCAGTGATCGACCGGACTGTTCGGAAGGTGGTTCTACCGGGAAGAGGTCCTTGCAGATGTTTGTGTAGAGGACACCCCAACCCCTTCCTGTACATCGATGAGAGAGCCTGTGGGTGCTCCTGGAAGGAGAGTTTCAGTGACCAGAGGATAAAGGGCTGAAGACAAAAGGATGTAGCTAAGCTGCACTCAGCCTGCAGGGAAAGAGCAGGCACACCAAAGAAGTCGCATTTCCTAAATACTTGGAACAGCCTCTCTGCTTAACATTTGGTAGGTAACGATTAGGTAATGCTAGGATAGATAGAGGTACATAAAATTGGGGGAATTTCGAGACGGCATTTTTGCTGCCCTATTTGAGCAGATCCTCCTAGGTTGGCCTTTCCTGATTCAAATTTAATTTTGTCCGGGAGGGCTAAGAGGAGGAACTGTTAGAGTGAATTTTTCGGGTAGATGATTCGTTTATACGTAAATGACTTTGGCCACCAGACTTCTATCTGACAAAGTACAACAATGCGCTTCCCAAAGGTGTGAATACCAGATGCTTCTGGCGCCGTAGTTTGACCTGATGCTTAGTTTCGAAGACAGTATTATCTACACATTATAAATATTAATTGTCTTCTATGTTAGCATGGGAAATGCCAAATAAATGTATTATGGATTTAACTAAAGGCTGTGGATACCAACCCAGACATGTTGGCGTCAGAGGAAAGGATGGTATGATATTTTGTATGTAGCTTCAATAGGAAGCATTGTCTATGTATTGTCTATAACTTTTTAAGTTGCGATTGCCTTTGTGTTTAGCATATAAGTATCGAGCCCACATTGAGCTAACAGACCTTTCTCCCGAAAGCGTCTCCATCCGTATGATGCCTGCTTGTTGTGTCGAATAGAGAAGCTGCTTTGTATCTACCAGTGACTCTGTCTCTCCGGTCACTTCATCCACGCTACAACAGTTTCAATGTAAATGTGACAGATAAAGCTACTCTTCTACTCTGCTGCCGGATTCAATGGGAATGCACTGGCACCTGTCACTCAGCGCATCCTGGACTTACAATGGGGATCCATCATTCAGGGATGAACTTACTCACTGGTGAGTAAACATTGAACACAAACAGTGCATTTGGGCCTATTGTCACTTTAAGAAGAGGTAAATAAGTTTGAAACATGTTGGTAGGGCTCATCACTGACAACGATGAGATGGCCTACACAGAGTGGAAGTGGAAGAGCTCAAGGCCTGGTGCCAGACAAATAACCTCTTCCTTAATGTCAATAAGACAAAGGAGATGGTTATAGGCTTCAGGAGAACTTGCAGCACAGCAGTGGAAACTGAGCAGTTTCAAACTCCTGGGAGTCCACATCTCACATAACTTCTCATGGTCCCACAACACATCCTACACAATCAGCAACACTACTTTCTGAGGAAGCAGAATAGAGCTGGACTATGTGCACAACCTTCTACAGATGCCCATAAAGAACATCCTAACAAGCTGTGTCACTGCATGGTACGGAAACTGTGCTGTGGCAGGCAGAAAGGCTCTACAACAGGTAGTCAAAACTGCCCAACGTATCACTGGCACTAGCCTACACACCTTCAAGGACATCCAGTATATACAGAAAGGTGCCAGTAACATCATGAAGGATCTCACCCACCCTGCTCAAGGACTGGTTGTCCCATTAGGGAGGAGGCTACATAGCATCCACACCAGGACCACCAGACTCATAAACAGTTACTTTCCCCAAGCAGTAAGGCTGATCAACACCTCCACCCACTAACCCAGCCCTCTACTCCCCCGACACCACTTCTTTATCATTTCCTTTCAGTTATCTTGTGTACAAACACCCCTGCCACTTTATGGACATACAATCAATTTATGTACATGAGCTATTTTATGTATTTATATTAATTGTGCCTTTTTATTCTTGTATTCTTTGTCTTATTGCATTTTTTTGTGCTGCATCAGATGCAGAGTTACAATTATTTCAGTCTCCTCTACGCCTGTGTACTGGGAATGCCATTAAACAATCTTGAATCTTGAATCTATTTGTAGTTATACAGTTTGGCTCCAACGTAGATCTAGTCCATAAGCACAGGGTCCGGTGTAAAATTAATCCATAATTAATCCAGTTTGATTTGACAGCATTTCGCTCTGCTGCATGAAATTATCTCAGTGGGGCAGATGCAAGTGAAATACAAATGTCCTCTGGACCACTGAGCTGTGGAAGAGAAAAATTAACAATGCTCCCTGGCCCTGACTATTGCGAAGCATGGTATGTGTGCCATGGGGAGTAAAATGGTTTAAATTCAATTGTGTTACCCTCTTTGGTTGAACAGCTTTGGTGGAGTATTCACTATCAAAGATCAAACAAAATACAACTATATCACAGCATGAGATAAAAGGCCTAATTTTCTTTTTTTCAGCACCTGGGAAGAACTCAGTTTCTAGGCAATACAGGGATGAAAAGTAGGAAGAAGCCTGCTGTTTATTACCAGACAATGTGCTTGGGTTTTTCTATTTGGATGGATTCAAGCTTGCACCTGCTTTAGAACATTGATGAAACATTTACACCTGGAGTGCTGAAAGGGAAATGAGAAGGCATGACATTTTCTGATCGTCCTGTGTCCATTTTCTTCAAGTTGTTGAATTTATTTTCAAGGACAGATACACTGAAACCTTGCTTGCAGTGGCATCACAAGCACATAGGATCAGGTAACATACAGGTTCATATGCATTATAGAGCCAGAACTTCCAATCATTCAGTAAAGACTTCAGTTCACAATCTCTTCAGATTGTAAATGGTCCCAAACAAGTTTAACAAGGTAATAGCAAGGGAATATTTCCCCTCAGCATCACAGATTAATTAAAACAGGGAAGAAACAACAATAACACAAGAGATTGTGCAGAAGCTGGAAATCCAGAGTAACACACACACACACACACACACACACACACACACACACACAAACAACACAATGCTGGAGAAATTCTGTAGGACAGGCAGCATCTATGGAGAGGAGTAAAAGAGTTGACATTTCAGGTTGGGACACTTCATCGAGAAGCATCAATACCAGCTCCATGAAGGACCAACCCAGCTAAACTGACTAGTTCACCCTCTACCCAGAGGTCTGAAAAAGTTTTTCAACTACTTATCTTGTTTATCTTTGAATTCTACAAGTAAAGTTGCCACTGCCGCTGCCCTGGTGGTGGATTCCAGATCTTGACTATACCCTTCAGAGGGAAGTCATTTTCTCTTGTTACTCTTGGCTCTTTTAGCAATCACCTTCATCTGCACTTAGTGGCCACTTGAAGAGGAACACCTATGACAGCAACTGAATACGTAAAAGCATCCAGGTACAGGTGCAGAAAAAAGTTTTTCTTCATCTTAAATAACATGGTGTAGTTTAAAACCACAGGAAATCTCAAGGTCATGTACTTCACTTGTGAACTCTATTGTTTTTAGAAAGCTCAGTTTTTTAACTATACTTTTTGATTGATGCTTGCTGAACGTGACCTTTAAAACAGCAATATTATAATTACTTTACTTCTTCCATTCCTTCCATCAGACCTCAGAATCAAATATGACTATCTTTCACTTCAACACACACAAAATGCTGGGGGAACTCAGTAGGCTAGGCAGCACCTATGGAAGGAGTACAGTTGACATCCTGAACTCAGCAGGCCAGGCAGCATCTATGGAAAAGAGTACAGTTGAAGTTTCGGGTCAAGGCCCTTGATCAGAACTCAGCCTGTAACATGGACTGTACTCTTTTCCATAGATGTTGCCTAGCCCGCTGTGTTCCTCCAGCATTTTGTGTGTGTTGCTTGGATATTCAGCGTCTGCAGGTTTTCTCTAGTTTATCTTTCACTTCAGTTGTGTGTGTTCTGAGGTGGTGTATGAGTCAAGCACAAAGCCAGGGATCCTGCCACAGTTCGGGGAAGATGTATCTAATGAGGCAGATTGTGGGTTGTTTGGGAGGTGAATCACTTCTTTCATGGGCTTACATGTGTTTCTGAAATAAGGACAAAAGCTTTTTGTCGCTATTTTGAATGCTCCTTCTCCACTTAGAATGGTTATGAGCTGGGAATTCCTACGTATCAGCAGATTACGCAGTCAGTTTTGATGGATAGACCTTGCAGGAAAGACGCATGGCTCTTGATAGGGTGTATTCTGGTGTAATGTAAATATAAAAAATTTTAATTCAAACAAGAACCAGCATTCAGCTCTTGATGTAAATTAAAAATTGCAATCAGTAAATTGAAGTTAAAAGCATGGGCTGTCCCATGGACTAAGAAATACAGTTTGTGAAATGGTGACTATGCTATGTTTGCATATGCATCAGCCAAACATTCTTGATGAAAAGTCTCAGCCCGAAACGTCAACTGTACCTCTTTCTAGAGATGCTGCCTGGCCTGCTGCATTCACCAGCAACTTTTATGTGTGTTGCTTGAAATTCCAGCATCTGCAGATTTCCTCGTGTAAACAATCAGACAATGGGTTTATGTTAATTGGCCCTACATCAAAGCAGACAACATGGCTAAATTATTTGCACCATTGTGACCCGAGTTCAAGCTGGTAGGCCAGATTAATTTTGTCACTTAGCATATCAAACATGATCACAAGTATAGGCAATCAATAGTTGGAATATTTGTGTACTCAGTCAGTCATAACAACATTAATTTTGGGTGTCTTCCACTGTAGATATGCAATTCAAAGGAAGCACAGTCAGTCCAAAGCATTGAAGTAAACAATGTCATTGTAACTATTGAAATTGTATTGAATCATCTACTGGCACCTGTGATCTTCAGAGTATAAAAATATGATGTACCTTTGGGTTTGTGAGGATCTCCAGAAGAATGCCTGCTTGTTGTGACAAATAAAGACTTCTATATCACCAGCTTCAGTGTTTCTTTAGTGACATCAACCACAACCACAACAGCAGTAGTAGTGGGTTTGGGTAAGTACATGGTCTCTTGTGTCTCCAAGCCATTTGCAAGCTAGACACCAGCTTTCCAAAACAAAAACCATTCTGAGTTCTGCTTCGGTAAGAGGTTACCGGGTGAACAATTCAAGAATTTGCTTAAAATTTTGTTGTCAAGGAATTGCTTTGTATGCCTCAGTAACAGAGCTGATAATGACTTGGAGCTTGACTCAGCATTTTGCAGCATGGTGACCTTGATTCTAGAGTGGAGATAACATAAGTTGAACAGCATTTGACGATGGACAGTAACTACAAAAGTAAGTTTCTCTTGCAGAGAGCAGATATAAAGTTCAGATCATTCAGTACAAAACCACTTCACAGCTGAAGCTATTAACTTCATATCATACAGAGATCTACTCCAGCTGACATATCATACTACGTTAAAGACTAAGGTAGTGTATCTTCTCAGTCTGTCCAAAAGATCCCAAAGTGCCTTGCAAAGCCGGCTTGGAGCTAAGCTGAAATATTTGATGAAACTGATTCCAGAATCTAATGGCCCAAGAAGGAGCAGGCATGTTGGGCCAGCTGTTTCTAGTTTTCCATATTAAATTTCTTAAATAATTTATGAGCACTGCTCTTCATAAAGAAGGTCCAGTTGCCTAAGTGGGTCACCAGGATGAATGAGATGGAATGAAGCTGCAAGTGGCTTTGGACATAGCCATACTTTGAGCACATTTTGGATCCAAGTTTGATGACTTTTCTTCAACAAAGCAAAACTACCAATGGAAATATATCTTCAATTTTAATTAATTACTGGTAAACTTTCTTTGTTTCAACACATGCACATTCAAAGTCTCACAAGATAATGGCAAATATGTAAATTACTAATATAGAAAATCATAATATGCCATCAAATTAGAGCAATATTCAGGAACTAATGATATTTATTAATAATATCTGAAGATTAGACAAAAGTTTTTTTCTCACTCAAGGTAAACACTGAGATGTCAAGTTTTAGTCTGGTCCTCAATAGCCTTTGATTTTCTGTCCACTGAAGTGAAAGCAGAGAGAACAGGAGAAAGTACTGCATTCAAGTCTGCTTTGAAAACAGAAATACTGCTTCATGAACTCGTTTATTTTAAACAATGTATTTACTACTTATTTTCACTAAATATTTGTCTAGAAATAGTTGCATATCATGCTTATGATTCTTAACACTTTATTGTCTTAAAATATTATTACTTCTCTTCACAGGTTATTTTCATCTAACATGTAATTGTGTTTAACATCTTTTTTTCTGTCGACAGAATTTTTCTACCTGTTAATGAATCCATACCGATCTGGATTGCATTTTAATTTCCCGCTTCTACTGAGAGCACTCTGTTCTGAGGAATACTGAGATCTGTTTTCATGTAACTGCTGTTGGCTGTGTAGTTGTGGGGAGTGGGGGGGGGGGGAAATAACATTAAATAATTCGAATAGCACTACATGGACGAATAATGGCATTGAAAATGAAGGCATGCCTTCTGGTCTGCCACCACCATCATTATTCTTCTATTATAAAGATTATATTTTGTCAAGGATGTTGTCAGATGATTATTAACTCCATCCCTGAATAAAAGTCTTCTCAGTCCTTGATACACAGTGTCAATGATGAACCACTGATTGGTATATGACAGTGTTACAAGGCAAGACGATAGGTAATTTGCTACTTGCAAAGTTAGCATGAGGGGAGGGCAAAAACCTTTTAAATAAAAGAAAACATGTCATTCAGTAAACAAGAGTCTGTATATTGATATTTTGCCAGATCTCCAAGACAAAAAAGACTGAAATCTAGTACAAAATATAATGCTTCCTTCAAAGGGTACAGCCTTTGGATAATTCCTATATATACATAACACAACTAAATTTTCTATTTCTGAAATTAAATAGTGCAAACCTTCTGTTACTAATGAGGCTAAGCGGATGATGTGAATATGTATATTAAAAAGTTGCAAAATATTGGCAACCCAATGTCTGCAAGTCTGCAAGTCTGGGCCGGGGACTGTAGGTTGGAAGCCTGGAGGCCAATCTGTGTGTGTGAGTGGGAGAGAGGAAAGGGACTTGTTTTGCCGTTGTTGGTTTTGTTCTGTTGCTCTTGTGTTCTTGTTCTGATGAATATTGTGGGCAAGCTAGGTTGGCACCAGAATGTGTGGTGACACTTGCCTGTTGCCACCAGCACGTCCTTAGGTCGTGTTGATTGTTAAGGCAAATGACACATTTCAATGTACGTTTCAATGTGCATGTGATAAATAAATGAATCAGAAAATCTTGGACACTTGCTTGGTTTTCATAAGCTATTAGAACCTAAATTAAGTTATTACCCCATATTTTAATCAGATATCAGTTACACATTAAATCATGAGATTTTTTGAGGGGTAAAATTTCCCTCCGTGCACTCTTTGGCAATGGTTACGATGGAGCAGACAAAGCAGCATTTAGGTTATCCTGATCCATTTGCCATTCACGTTCATTTCTTCTCTCCATGTACAGGGTGTTCAGAAAGGTGTTGCAATTCCTTGTGTTTTCTAAAAGCAAGATGCCATAGCTGATGGAAAACTGGAATGAAAGCTGATAACGATGTAAATATCCATCAGGTAAGCTGGCATCTGTGGATAAAGAAGCAATTAATATTTCTCTACAATGGCTTCCCTTAGATCAGAAGGTCATCAGCCTGAGACTTTACTTGGTTTTGTCATACTGGACTGCTGATTATTTCCAGCAGTGTCTGTTTAATTCATTTTATGCTTTCTATCTCTCCCTCTCCCTCTCCCTCTCTCGGTAAGGTATGGTTCAAAACCAGCAAAGCATCAATAAATCAGCATGGAAAATGCAATTTCAACATTTTACCTCTGAATAAGAGTGAGAAGAGTGAGTTGGTGATTACTGGACTGTGTGAGAGTGTTGCAAGTCCATGCCATTCATAACATAGCAAGTGGCATGATTAACATTGCATAATGCCATAATGGATGCAATCTGAAACAAGACTGCCAGGTAACTAGTTATTCCTCAGCATTTGATTGAATCTGAAAAGATAATGCTATCTGGTCTGTTGTGGGGAAATCTCCCGATACAGAGTGCTTCAATAGATATATAGAATTTAGCAAGTAAACCTGTCAGTCAGCATCTGTGTGTCACAAACACGAGGGAATCTGCAGATGCTGGAATTTCAAGCAACACACATAAAAGTTGCTGGTGAATGCAGCAGGCCAGGCAGCATCTTTAGGAAGAGGTACAGTTGACGTTTCGGGCCGAGACCTTTGAGAAGACTTCTCAATCTTCCGCTAATGCCCCACTTCCCCCTCATACCCCATCCGTTACTTATTTATATACACGCATTCTTTTTCTCTCTCTCCTTTTTCTCCCTTTGTCCCTCTCACTATACCCCTTGCCCATCATCTGGTTTTCCCCCCTCCCTTTTTCTTTCTCCCTAGGCCACCCGTCCCATGATCCTCTCATATCCCTTTTGCCAATCAACTGTCCAGCTCTTGGCTCCATCCCTCCCCCTCCTGTCTTCTCCTATCATTTTAGATCTCCCCCTCCCGCTCCCACTTTCAAATCTCTTACTAGCTCTTCTTTCAGTTAGTCCTGACAAAGGGTCTCGGCCCGGAACGTCGACTGTACCTCTTCCTAGAGATGCTGCCTGGCCTGCTGCATTCACCAGCAACTTTGATGTGTGTTGCTTGAATTTCCAGCATCTGCAGAATTCCTCGTGTTTGAGCAGTGTAGTAATGTCTGGTATCTCTTTTGCCAATCACCTCTCCAGCTCTTGGCTCCATCCCTCCCCCTCCTGTCTTCTTCTATCATTTTGGATCTCCCCCTCCCCCTCCCACTTTCAAATCTGTTACTAGTTCTTTCAGTTAGTCCTGACAAAAGGTCTCGGCCGGAAATGTCGACTGTACTCTTCCCAGAGATGCTGCCTGGCCTGCTGTGTTCACCAGCAACTTTTATCTGTGTGTCACAGTTTGTTTGACATCTTGTGCAACATTTTTCCTTTGCTATACCTTCAACTTCAGGGCAAAGGTGGGGCATAACCGTTGAGCTGCATTAAATTTCTTTGAGTTAAATCAGCCAGTATCTCAATTAACTTCTGTTGATTGAGCGCACACAGATGCCAATATGCCATCATATTAAGTGCACACTAATACCAATATGTCATCATAGTGAGTGCACACTGATACCAATATGTCATCATAGTGAGTGCACACTGATACCAATATGTCATCATAGTGAGTACACACTGATAACAAGATGTCATCATAGTGAGTGCACACTAATACCAATATGTCATCATAGTGAGTGCACACTAATACCAATATGTCATCATAGTGAGCGCTCTCTGATTACAACAAATAGCACTCAGCTTATATATATATACACAGGTTTCCCCTGCCATCCGAAAGAAGAGCATTCCTATGAAACGGTTCATAAGCCGAAATGTCGTAAAGCGAAGAAGCAATTATCATTTATTTATATGGGAAAATTTTGTGAGTGTTCGCAGACCCAAAAATAACCTACCAAATCATACCAAGTAACACATAAAACCTAAAATAACGGTAAGATATAGTAAAAGCAGGAATTATATGATAAATACACAGCCTATATAAAGTAGAAATACTTCTCTACAACAATTGCCTGCACAGATCTCCATATCGAAAATCTCACGCAAGCGCTGTTGGCATAAACGTGCTCTCCAGTAACCTTTAAACTATGAAGCTGCCAAATCTACCAAATAACATGTAAAATACACAGCCTATGTAAAGTAGAAATAATGTATGTACAGTGTAGTATCCTTTACCGGAATTGGGAAAACAGCGCCGAACAAACTGATGATGATGTGTTAGACTGAGTCGTCGCAGGCTGGGTGGTGCAGTGGCCCCCACCTTCTGGGCCACCAACCCGATTGCCAATTGCATCACCTCTGATCTGGGCCGACAATTACGTGCTAGGCAGCACCTAATTAATTAGCATGTTTATTTCGGCTTTTTTCCTAAAGGTGTGCTGTGTGCCTCCCGGCTACTGCTGCGTTCTTCTCGAATTGGTACAGTATCTGTCCGGGGCCCGGGTGTTGGGTTGGTGGGACATGGGGGTGTCATCTCATCGTTGATCAGGGCAGGCAGCTCATCTTCTCCTATGACTGCCTGCCTCGATGTTGAAGGTCGAGGTTCGTCGTCTGCTGTGGCTGATGTGGAAGGCTTGCTTGACTGCTGAGCCTCGCGCATTTTTCTATCATAGAGTTGTTTGTAAGCACTCAAACCACCCTGAAAATATCCCCTAAACTTACGTACCCTTTCAAAATTGAAGTCGTACTTTATCATTGCAGCGAAAATCTCACGCAGTTGCTTTACTTTCGGCATTCGGTTGCATTCGGTTTCGATTGTATCCTTTCCTCTTCCAATTGCATCAGCTCTTCATCTATCAGTTCTTGGTCATGGGATGCCAAAACCTCTTCAACATCATCTTTGTCAATTTCCACAAGCCAAACTCATTTTGTCCTTTCTTCGTTCACCATGATCAAAACGCTTAATTATGTCTAGTTTTACGTTAAGTGTAACACCCTTACTCTTTCAGGCTTTTCCGACTCCTTATAACTCATCTTGCTAACGGCTGCTCAATGCAACGTGTTAAAGCAATGCCGTTCCGAATCCGGGGGAGAGTGGCTGCTTGGGGCGCATGCTGCCTTTTATCGCGCGCTGTTTTTTTTATTGCACGCTGCCTTTCTTCGTAACAGTGAAAACACCTTCTGAAAGCGAAAACAGGGTACTAATGTAGGTCTTTCGTAACAGTGATGTTTTGTAAAGCGAACATTCGAAAAGCAGGGGACACCTGTATATATATAGGGTTGAATGACAATCTGGAAAGATTCCAAATTTAATCCAAATATTTCACATCACGGACAAAGGGACAATATATAACTACAAAGAATGGAAGAATTTTCATATACTATATATATGGGAGTAAGTGATTTATCATCTACAAATTTACTTTTACTTCCCTATTTTCTTACAGTACTTAGTAATTTTGTCTCCTAAAATATATAATCTGAGCCATATTTGCTTCCAAGAGATGCAGAGCTTATTGTGATAGCACATTAGAATCACATTACTTTACACTCTACTGCTCCTACAAAACAACAAACTTCACATCATAAAAGGCAGTTATAATAAATCTGATTCTGAGCAATAAAACTTAATTGAAGTTAAACAAGTTTCACTGTACAGAGTCAGGCCCACCAGCTCAGAATTTCGGGTGCATTACATCACATACCTGCTTAAGGGGAGTGGTGATTTCTCTCTGCTGTGAGTATATTCTTCTGCAGTTTGAGTAATGGTACTCAAAGGCTTTGGCAGATCTTCCATAATTATCAGTGTGCCTCGAGCTGAAGAGGCTTATTGAGATAAAACAATTTTCATCATACTGCCTCAAGCCCACCAACACATATTTTTGCCCCTATCATCCCTTCACTGTTCATGTACAGTAGTGATTACTGTAAGAACATAATAAGAATATAGGAAATTGGAGCGGCAGTTGGACGTTCAAAGCCTCAAGCCTGCTCTGCCATTCAACAAACTCAAGGCAGATCTATATATTCCAATTCCTTTGATGACTAGTAATCTTTGAGTTTAGTCAGTGACTGGAACTCCACAACCCTCCAGTGAAGTGAATTCCAGAGATCCACCACTTATTGAATGTAGAACCTCTCTCTTATTTTGGTAACTATGCTATTCGCTTACTTTTGTTTGCACAAATTGATTTTTTTCGGCACATTGAGTGCTTGACGGCCTTTCAATGCATTCCATTGGGGTTCTTTGTTCTGTGGCTGCCTACAGGGAGACAAACCTCAAGGTAGCATAATGGTATACACTACATACTTTGATAATAAGTGTACTTTGAACTCATGTATCTACCCCTTTGAAAATCATTATTTCCCAATTTCTCCCATTAACAAGATATTCAGCATTTTGTTTTTTTTCTACCAAAGTGGATGACCTCATATGTTTCTACATCAGTCACATTGCTGCTCATTCACTCAACTTACTTACTGAAATGTCTTTGTGACCTCATGGACGCTCACAGACCCAGTCAGTTCTGTATCGCTTGCAAACTTAGAAATAATAAATGTGGTTCCTTCTGCCAAATTTTTGACATGCAGTCGATTGTGGTTAGTTTGAGTCGAAGTGCTGTGATGTATCACTGTAATCAGCCTGTCACTCATGAATAACCTGTTTATTTCTACACTTTAGTTTCCACCTGTTAATCAAATTTTAATTCTCAGTAGCATTTTACCCCTAATTCTTGTTCTAACCTTGTTCACCAACATCCGGGGTACAACCTTATCAAAAGCCTTCTGAAACTTCAAATACACCACATTCACTGGGTTTTCATTTGTGCTACCTGATACATCCTCAGTTAACTCCAAGAAACCAGAATTGTATAATTCCCATTCACAAATCCAAGTTGACTCTCCTCAATCATACTGATATTTCCTAATGATATTACATTCTTCATTGTAGATACTCCCAGTCACCAACGTCAGATCTTGATCTTCAGTTCATTGTCTATTCACTTCTTCAGTTCTTAAGTAGTGCAGCCATATTTGCTACCCTCTAGAATCCACACGAGAACCTTTAGAATGCGAAATAACAAAAGCATGTGCTTTCTCCACTGTTATCCGCTCTTAACACTCTCCTGTATAGATCATCTGATCCTTGGGATTGATCATTTTCAGGCTTATTAGCTTCTACAATAATACTTCTTTCCTAATACTTACTTTTTATTACTTCAGTATTTGCAGTGAACTTCTGGTTGTCAAATAGTTTGAGGAATTTTGTTTTGTGTCATTATAGACACAAATATTTATTCAATTCCTTCAATCTGTTTCTTTATTCCTCAATCTAAATTCTCCCATCTTCTCTACATGTATCACCTGAGAATGGATGGGATCTTGATGGTTGGCAAAAATAGAATGGGCCAAAGGTCCTGTTTCATGCTGCATGGCGGTATGACTCTACAGCTTGCTGCAGTGAACTTATCCACAGTTTCAGACATGATACTCGAAGTATTTGGTAGATTATTCAAGACGCATTGTTATTGGCATCTTTCAGGTGTCTGTCTATTTATAGAAACATAGAAACATAGAAACATAGAAAATAGGTGCAGGAGTAGGCCATTCGGCCCTTCGAGCCTGCACCGCCATTTATTATGATCATGGCTGATCATCCAACTCAGAACCCCGCCCCAGCCTTCCCTCCATACCCACTGATCCCCGTAGCCACAAGGGCCATATCTAACTCCCTCTTAAATATAGCCAATGAACTGGCCTCAACTGTTTCCTGTGGCAGAGAATTCCACAGATTCACCACTCTCTGTGTGAAGAAGTTTTTCCTAATCTCGGTCCTAAAAGGCTTCCCCTCTATCCTCAAACTGTGACCCCTCGTTCTGGACTTCCCCAACATCGGGAACAATCTTCCTGCATCTAGCCTGTCCAATCCCTTTAGGATTTTATACATTTCAATCAGATCCCCCCTCAATCTTCTAAATTCCAACGAGTGCAAGCCCAGTTCATCCAGTCTTTCTTCATATGAAAGTCCTGCCATCCCAGGAATCAATCTGGTGAACCTTCTTTGTACTCCCTCTATGGCAAGGATGTCTTTCCTCAGATTAGTGGACCAAAACTGCACACAATACTCCAGGTGTGGTCTCACCAAGGCCTTGTACAACTGCAGTAGTACCTCCCTGCTCCTGTACTCGAATCCTCTCGCTATAAATGCCAGCATACCATTCGCCTTTTTCACCGCCTGCTGTACCTGCATGCCCACTTTCAATGACTGGTGTATAATGACACCCAGGTCTCGTTGCACCTCCCCTTTTCCTAATCGGTCACCATTCAGATAATAATCTGTTTTCCTATTTTTGCCACCAAAGTGGATAACTTCACATTTATCCACATTAAATTGCATCTGCCATGAATTTGCCCACTCACCCAACCTATCCAAGTCACTCTGCATCCTCTTAGCATCCTCCTCACAGCTAACACTGCCACCCAGCTTCGTGTCATCCGCAAACTTGGAGATGCTGCATTTAATTCCCTCATCCAAGTCATTAATATATATTGTAAACAACTGGGGTCCCAGCACTGAGCCTTGCGGTACCACACTAGTCACCGCCTGCCATTCTGAAAAGGTCCCATTTATTCCCACTCTTTGCTTCCTGTCTGCTAACCAATTCTCCATCCACATCAATACCTTACCCCCAATACCATGTGCTTTAAATTTGCACACTAATCTCCTGTGTGGGACCTTGTCAAAAGCCTTTTGAAAATCCAAATATACCACATCCACTGGTTCTCCCCTATCCACTCTACTAGTTACTTCCTCAAAAAATTCTATGAGATTCGTCAGACATGATTTTCCTTTCACAAATCCGTGTGCTGACTTTGTCCGATGATTTCACTGCTTTCCAAATGTGCTGTTATCACATCTTTGATAACTGACTCCAGCAGTTTCCCCACCACCGACGTTAGGCTAACTGGTCTATAATTCCCCAGTTTCTCTCTCCCTCCTTTTTTAAAAAGTGGGGTTACATTAGCTCAATCCTCAGGAACTAGTCCAGAATCTAAGGAGTTTTGAAAAATTATCACTAATGCATCCACTATTTCTTGGGCTACTTCCCTAAGCACCCTGGGATGCAGACCATCTGGCCCTGGGGATTTATCTGCCTTCAATTTCTTCAATTTACCTAACACCACTTCCCTACTAACATGTATTTTGCTCAGTTCCTCCATCTCACTGGACCCTCTGTCCCCTACTATTTCTGGAAGATTATTTATGTCCTCCTTAGTGAAGACAGAACCAAAGTAATTATTCAATTGGTCTGCCATGTCCTTGCTCCCCATAATCAATTCACCTGTTTCTGTCTGTAGGGGACCTACATTTGTCTTTACCAGTCTTTTCCTTTTTACATATCTATAAAAGCTTTTACAGTCAGTTTTTATGTTCCCTGCCAGTTTTCTCTCATAATCTTTTTTCCCCTTCCTAATTAAGCCCTTTGTCCTCCTCTGCTGAACTCTGAATTTCTCCCAGTCCTCAGGTGAGCCACTTTCTCTGGCTAATTTGTATGCTTCTTCTTTGGAATTGATACTATCCCTAATTTCTCTTGTCAGCCACGGGTGCACTACCTTCCTTGATTTATTCTTTTGCCAAACTGGGATGAACAATTGTTGTAGTTCAACCATGCAACCTTTAAATGCTTGCCATTGCATATGCACCGTCAATCCTTTGAGTGTCATTTGCCAGTCTATCTTAGCTAATTCACGTCTCATACCTTCAAAGTTACCCCTCTTTAAGTTCAGAACCTTTGTTTCTGAATTAACTATGTCACTCTCCATCTTAATGAAGAATTCCACCATATTATGGTCACTCTTACCCAAGGGGCCTCTCACGACAAGATTGCTAATTAACCCTTCCTCATTGCTCAAAACCCAGTCCAGAATAGCCTGCTCTCTAGTTGGTTCCTCGACATGTTGGTTCAAAAAACCATCCCGAATACATTCCAAGAAATCCTCTTCCTCAGCACCTTTACCAATGTGGTTCACCCAATCTACATGTAGATTGAAGTCACCCATTATAACTGCTGTTCCTTTATTGCACACATTTCTAATTTCCTGTTTAATACCATCTCCGACCTCACTACTACTGTTAGGTGGCCTGTACACAATTCCCACCAGCGTCTTCTGCCCCTTAGTGTTACGCAGCTCTACCCATATCGATTCCACATCTTCCCAGCTTATGTCCTTCCTTTCTATTGCGTTAATCTCTTCTTTAACCAGCAACGCCACCCCACCTCCCCTTCCTTCATGTCTATCCCTCAATGGGCTGGATCCCATTGATAGGAGAATTCATTGCCCTTTGATGAGTTTCTTCTCTGCTGTTTCCCCCACTGGTGCTAATTCCTCGTCATTTGTAGTTTGTGATTCAGCAGAAACAGACTCCTCTAATTCACTTTCTATTCACCCAGTCTACAAATCTATGGTGCTTCTAGGAAGACTAATGTCACTTGTTTAGGCAGGTATTCTACTTTGAGTGAAGCACTGAAAATGTTCAGCAGGTCAGGTAGCATTTATGGAAAACAGTACAGTCGACATTTCAAGATGACACCCTTCCCAAAACATCAACTGTACTCTTTTCCATAGATGCTGCCTGGCCTGCAGAGTTCCTCCAACATTTTGTGTGTGTTGCTTGGATTTCCAGCATCTGCAGATTTTCTCTTGTTTAACATTTCAGGTCAATGATTCTTCAACAATAAAGGAACATGAATCTGCAGCGGTAGATAGCCTTTTATGTACACAGTTGCTAATTGACCTGCTGAATAGTTTGAGTATTTTCTGTTCTTACTTAGTGTAAGGGGTTTCTTCTTTTATGTTACTGCTGAGAAAGTTCTCTCTCTAGCAGCTTGTTTGGGTTATATTGCTGATAATGAGGATTGTATTCATTTGCTAACCAGTTGGGATAGATGGTATTCTTTCTTGTGTGTCTGTAAGCTATTGTTTTTCGCGGGCTTTGGGGCAGAAAGCAGATGGGGACAGAGAGAGATGTGATGCTGTAAGCTGGGCAACAGGACGGACCCTGAGTGGGAATCCGAGGCCCAGGGTTTTGGGAAGGAGAACCGAAGAGGACTGGACGTGCTGGACACGCTCTGGTCGACCACCATGGTTGCTCCCAGGCAGCTAGACTAGGAGGTCGGAAGGGATCGAATGGTGGAAAGAGGACTCTGTTAATTGAGCTCCAACTGTGTGAATGAAGTGGTTGAACTTTGATAAGTTTGGTGCCTTTTATTTTCCTTTTATATTTTATCTCTATTAATTACATAGTTCCAGTAAGATCTATAAAGTGTAATCATTTAATCACATATGGTGTACTGTCTGTTATTTGGCGAGGTGGGGTACCTCACACAGCATCCACACAAAATTGATTACCCAGTTTGGCAGGGCCGAAGACTGCTCCCCCTAGACAGAAGCGAGCTGAGCGAGCCTGAGGCTTACCAGGGGCTACATTAGCTTTTCAAGTCAATGACCTTTCATTGAATGGTTCACTGAGTATTTCTAAAGTTTACTTGTGACCAGCATTCTCGGTACAACATTTTGCTTTACTTATTATTTCTTCTGTTTTTACTTTTCCGTTTTCTTCAGGAGCTTCTTGAGGAAGTAGTTGCTGGTGAGTAGTGGAAAGTTAAGATGGCAAGGTGAGTTTGGACGATTATGTATGAAAGGCTGGACTACCTTGTTTATTGTATGGGGTTGGTCGAAACTTCAGTTGCTTGTTGGGTCTGGAAAATTACAATAAAAAGCAATGATTCTGCCAGAAACTCACCACTTCCAATACTCCTTGCTGCTGTGTGCTGCTGATTGCCAGAGCCCTCTGTTTCACCTGGCCATGATACAGATATATGGATCTTCTGCACATTGACCATAAAGCAGAAATGGGGTTTGTTAGGGTACATGCAGAGAACCGGTTTCCATGTAATTAAATACACTGGACAGCAAAGTTATTGCTTCCTGAATACTTTTGGGTGTACCTTATGGATTTCGGGCAGCTGATCATTAATTTCAATACCATGCACCATTTTTCTGAAATCACCTATTTTGTTATTTCAGTTCAAAATTCAGATTAATTAAAATACAATGTAAGCTGCAAAGTATTCTATCTTGTCCAGGCATACCTGGGCATGCTTAGGCAGGGTGGATGCTGTATGTCAGGGCAGGTTTTAGAAAGGCTATAAATTTCTGTGAAGGATTTTGATAGTTGAGACAGATGTTTCTCAGAATAACTGATTCCAAAATTAAGGAAGGCATTTTTATTGGTCCACAATTCATCAGGTCATCAATGACAGGCAATTCCGAGAACTTCTAGTGGGACCAGAGAAAATCACATGGAAGGATCCAAGGATGTTGTTGAAAACCTGGTTGACAACATGCTTCAATCATACAAAACCATAAAGTGCAACATGTCACTAAAGATTCAATTTCTACTTTCCCATTTAGACTACTTCCTTGCAAATCTTGGCTCTGTCAGTGATGAACATGGTGAAAGGTTTCACCAGGACATTGCAATGCAGGACAGGGCAATTGCAATCCATCAATGCTGGCTGATAATTTTTGGACACTGAGAAGCCTCAGACACTGGGTATAAATGAAAATCATCCACAAAACATCTTTAGCTGAGTTGAACTGTTACAAAGCATCAGCACTGTTATGCACTGTTATTATTAATTAACGTCAATAATAATGTTAATTACTGATTATAATTAACATTATAATCAATAAAAGTTAATTTGTTTCTCTAAATTCCTATGTAATACAAGTCATCTGAAATTATATTTGTGTTCAGCTTCAAGTGTTCTATCACAAACAAAAATAACTTCTGAGAAAACAACACCTTCAAAAAATGTGTTGTCTACTGATCTCTATCAAGGATGGATCATGAACATTAGAGCTGGGCTCCTTAGTAGCGAAATCAGGAGGCGCTATAAAGTAAGTGATACAGTTTTTTCTGAGTTTTCCCCATTAAAGAGAAGGTGATCCTGAATGTAAAGACTGAGACAAATCTGTTGTTATTGGACAAGATTGTCAAGTGACGTGCAGCACAGATGGTACTAGGATCTTAGTTGATTGTTGGGAGAAGATGGAAAGGCTGAATTCCAATCCTATGACCAGACAGAAATGGTAAAATAAAAGTTGTAACTTGCTGAGCTAGTGGAATGATTAAATTAATTCCAATAGATGCTAGAACTTGGGACATTGTTCCTGCATCTTATTTCATTTTGTACTTCTCCCTAGGATGTTTTTCTGAGGCTTTTTGGTAGCTTTTTTTTGTGATCTTCTTCTTCACTATTTTCTTGAGATGGAAGATGGCTTGCTTCCATTCTAATTTTGATTACTGATGAGTCCAACTGGTTTCTGGCTTCCCTACAAGTGGGGCAGGAAGTGCTTGAAGAGGTGGGTGAGTGGGTAGTTTTATGAAGTCATACACACATTATGTCACTTCCACAGGCCTTTCGTTTGAACCTTGTGGATGGAGTTGATATTCTAAATATGATCCAAATGCCCCTTCTCCAGACTGAGTGGTCTTAGGCCAGGAATTCCAAAGAGTTAGTGGAGTGGTAACATCTTTTCCAAGGAGACTTTGAATTACGTCTGGACCATTTCCTTTAACTGTTGGATATTCTCCTCCCTCAACAGAATGTTGGCTTTGGGAATTTTGAGGTGTCGGGAATGTAATGGAAACGGCGTGTTTAATGGAGCGATCTGTCTAAGTAAGGCAAAAGTGCCAGGATGTTAGCCTGAGAGGACACCAATATTGGTTGATAGTGGATGTGACAGCTGATTACAAGTATGAAAAGGAGAAGTCAGCAGGTGCAAAGCTAAAAGCAAGTAAGTTTGTTGTTCTATTAGAAATAGTCTTGCCCTTCCTAGTCTATAAGTTATGTATATCCCCTCAATATCACAGTTTTAATAGTCATTACAATATCTAAGATTTGCCCACTTCCTATCAAATACTTTAATTCTCACATTTTATTCTGTATGCTCCAGACATTCTTGTCAAGTATGTTATGTATAATTACCATCGAGCTCATATTAAGTGAATTTGATGTCATACAGGGGGCATTGAAGGCGGACTCAAATGAAAGACACAGACACTGAAGTTTTTGGAACTGGACTGGACTAGAGTTAGGGACGGGACAGGACACAGACTAGGAGCTGGGACAGGAAGACAGACTTGGGCTAGGACTTTGGCTGGGAAAGCAGGACCAAGACAAGGAACCTGGGAACCAGAAGCCTGGGTTTGGACTCAGAGACTTGGCAAGGACACAGAACCTGGGTCTTGGCTCGGGCTCGGACCCCGGAACTAGGTGAGAACACAACGTGGCTACAGGACTGGACATAGCTTGGGTTCTTCGAGGCTTGGCTACAGCACTAGGCGAGGCTTGGGTTCTTCAATGCTTGGCTACAGGACTAAGTGAGGCTTGGGTTCTTCGAGGCTTGGCTACAGGACTGGACATGGCTTGGGTTCTTCGAGACGGCTACAGGACTAAGCCAGCCTTGGGTTCTTCAAGGCTTAACTACAGGACTAGGCGAGGATTGGGTTCTTTGAGGCTTGGCTACAGGACAAGGTGAGGCTTGGGTTCTTTGAGGCTTGGCTACAGGACTGGACATGGCTTGGGTTCTTCGAGACTTGGCTGCAGGACTATGCGAGGCTTGGATTCTTTGAGGCTTGGCTGCAGGACGAGGCGAGGCTTGGGTTCTTCAATGCTTGGCTACAGGACTAAGTGAGGCTTGGGTTCTTCGAGGCTTGGCTACAGGACCGGACATGGCTTGGGTTCTTCGAGACTTGGCTACAGGACTAAGCGAGGCTTGGGTTCTTCGAGGCTTAGCTACAGGACTAGGCAAGGATTGGGCTCTTCGAGGCTTGGCTACAGGACAAGGAGAGGCTTGGCTTCTTCGAGGCTTGGCTACAGGATTGAACATGGCTTGGGTTCTTTGAGACTTGGCTGCAGGACTAGGCGAGGCTTGGCTACAGGACTAGGCAAGGTTGGGGTTCTTCGATGCTTGGCTACAGGACTAAGTGAGGCTTGGGTTCTTCGAGGCTTAGCTACAGGACTGGACATGGTTTGGGTTCTTTGAGACTTGGCTACAGGAATAGGCAAGGCTTGGGTTCTTCGAGGCTTGGCTACAGGACAAAGTGAGGCTTGGGTTCTTCGAGGCTTAGCTATAGGACTGGACATGGCTTGGGTTCTTCGAGACTTGGCTACAGGACTGGACATGGCTTGGGTTCTTCGAGACTTGGCTACAGGACTGGACATGGCTTGGGTTCTTCGAGACTTGGCTACAGGACTAAACGAGGCTTGGGTTCTTCGTGGCTTAGCTACAGGACTAGGCGAGTCTTGGGTTCTTCGATGCTTGGCTACAGGACTAAGTGAGGCTTGGGTTCTTCGAGGCTTGGCTACAGGACTGGACATGGCTTGGGTTCTTCGAGACTTGGCTACAGGACTAAGCGAGGCTTGGGTTCTTCGAGGCTTGGCTACAGGACTAAGTGAGGCTTGGGTTCTTCGAGGCTTGGGTATGGACTCTGAGCCAGAGACTGGGTAAGGACCCAGAACCTGGGTCTTGACTCGGGCTTAGACTCCGGAACTAGGTGAAGACATGACGTGGCTACAGGACTGAATGAGGCTTGGATTCTTCGAGGCTTTCCTGGGTGGGACGAAGTACTCTTTCTTGGAGTGCAGAGCCAGGACCCTTTCTAGGACGCAGGGCCGGGATGATTTCACAGGGCTGGACCCCTTCCTTGGACGCAAGGCTGGGGTGCTTACTAGGATGCAGGACCGGGATGACTGTTGAGCTACACCGCCGAGGACCTTCAGGGATTCAGATGGAGAGGGGAAGGGAACAGACCAGCCTCAGGGTAACAGCAAAGACAGTCTGGCCTACTCAACGGAGGTGAGGATGGGAAGGGACAGATCCAACCACAGGGTAACGGCAAGGATGGCCTGACTTACCCACGGAGGCAAGGACAGGAAGGGAGCTCAGTCTGGGGTGGCTCTGAGTCTCGGGCCGCCAGCAACTTGGGCTGGTTATGGAAACAGCCAAACCCATATTCAGCTCGGTGTGGCAGACGGCCACTCAGCCGGCCCCAGAAATGGCTGAATCCACACCACGATGACTGCTCCAACTGGAGACAACGAGGCTCCAGGAAGCGGTGGTCCTCCCACCGGGCCTAGAGATCACAAATGGCTGCTCTAGCCTTCCACCGGCGGGTTGCTCCAAGGGGATACTGACGAGACAAACCAGCACCTACATTCGCACCCAGGGCCATTTACATCTCCAGCTGCAAGATGAGCACTAGGTGTCTATGATTATGCCCAAATGAAACAAGGGACAGCTGGAAGACCTGGAGTCCAGAGTCCATGGACTGCACCGTGAACCGGAATGCAGACTTAATGGACTGGACCATGACATTAGAAGGGAGGAAGGTGGGCAGAAAAAAGAACAGAAAATGCTAAAATAACATCGCAGATCAGTCTGCATCTGTGTGGAGGGAAACAGGTCTGGCCCTGATTTTATGGTCTGTGTGTATGGAGTGGAGGAGAGGCCATAGGAGGAACAGGTTGTAAATGGAAAATACAGAGCCACTGGATATGCTGCACCGTTTTGCTTGTAAGATCTGGAGTACAATCAGCCTGACTGACAGTTTGGCTGTCTGTAAGTTGCTGAAGCAAACAATAAAATTCCTTCAAGCTCAGTGCAGGCGGGAGGCAGAAAGGGACTGTGGGTAGGTTCAAAAGGGATGGCATACTTTCAGAACTGCAAGATCATGGTTGGGCAAAGGTGAGGAGATGATAGTGAGCCAATGCAATAGCCATGCCATAACGATCCCAAAATAGACCACACTATCTCTCCAGCTATTCTCTTATCTTTTTGTACTTACAAAAACAAACTTTGGATTTTCTTTTATTCTACTTGCTAAAATATTTCTCACTTCTGCTTCTGCTTTCCTAATTTTTCTTCTTATTTCACTCTGATAATCTTCCACTCTTTCTGCTCCGGTAAATTGTGGTGTCTGATGCAAGCTTCTGCTTTTTGCCTTATTGGCATCAATACTGGAGGCATTCTATGTAGCAGTCCCATATTTTCTCTTGGTTTTTATTGAGGACTAACAGATTTGTCTCCTTTAATGTCACCTCTAATGTCACCTCTCCCCCTTATCCCACTGTAATGCTACCAAGACTCCCTCTATACAACAGAGACTCATTGAGCAGCCCACCTCGTGTAAGAATGTAGGAATAGGAGCAGAAATAAGTATTTATTTGATTTATTTATTTTATTTAAATATTTAACCTCTGATCTGAGGTTACACAGATACATAGAACATAGAACAGTACAACACGATATGGACCCTTCAGCCCACAATGATATACCTACCACCCTATCAACCTACTACTCAATGTATCTAGCCCTTCCCTCCCTCGCAGCTCCAACCCTCTATTTTTCTTTCATCCATGTGCCTATCTAAGATTCCCTTAAATGTCCCTAATTTATTAGGCTCAGCCTCCACCCCTGGAAGTGCATTTCAGGTATTATCACTCTCTGTGTGAAAAGACAACTTCTAACATCTTCTTTAAACTTCCTCCTACCCACCTTAAAAGGATGTCCTCTGGAATTAGCCATTGCTGTCCTGAGCAAATGGTGTCGGCTATCCACTCTATCTCTGCCTATCATAATCTTATAGATCTCATCACATCTCCCCTTAGCCTCCGGCGCTCCAGAGAAAATATCTAAGTTTATCCAGCCTCTCATGACAGCACATGGCCTCTAAACCAGGCAGCATCCTAGTAATCATCTTCTGCACCCTCTCCAAAGCCTCGACATCCTTCCTATAGTAGCGCAAACAGAACTGTATGCAATACTCAAGATGTGGCCTAACAAGAGTTTTATAGACAGTCAACTATATAGACAGTCTACTATAGAATGCAACTACTACATAGATATCCTAGCATGGTAAATTTTAAATTATCCCATTCAGGCCTAACAATTCAATAGCTTTGGAGGATTTCTTACAATTGTGAGATAACCAGAGAGGTCATTCTGCTTATAGGGTGAGACTTGTGACTGAGAATCCATCTCAGGATCTGGATCCTCCTCTGTGGTGATTGTAGGAGTTGACTTTGGGACTGCAGGTAGGGTTCCGGCAGCTCTGAACTCCTTTATTCTGGACATTTTGTAATCCTGAACAGTGCATTGCAAGCTTTAGTGGATGATGTAGATCGTAATGTGAGAGTTTAGTGTTTGATGTCACCATTTCCATTACCTTTTGGAAAGCCACTTCACACTGCTTTGTCCATTGTCATTTCTTCCTGATCTGTAGTAATGAGCTAAAGTAATTTTAAAAATTCTGAAAAGGACTGCAGCTGTGACACATCACTTGGCCTTGGGGTATCCACCACTGCTTGGATTTTCACAGCACACTTGTGTAATCCTTGTGCGTCAATAGTGTGACCACAGTAAGTGATGTTTGGTGTAAAGAAGTCATACTTGTTGCATCATTCACTGAGCCCATAATCTTCTAATCTTTTTAAATTTATCATGAGATTTGGGAGATGTTCCTTCTCATTTTTATTGCTAACAAGGATGTCATTCAGATACTGAGTACCTGGGAAGCCTTCCAGTCCCTGGTCCGTATCTTACTGCCAGAGTCTAGGTGAAGATGCTACTCCAAAAATAATGGTGATACAACCCTTTGTGAGTGCTTATGCTGAGAAACACTTTGGATCCATCTTCCGTCTCCATCCGTATGGAGTCCTCAGCTAAACCCACTTTGCTGAAGTGTTTCCCTCCGGAAAGGTTTACAAAGACATCCTCTATCCTGGGCAGAGGGCAATGATCTATATTCAGTAGATGGTGACCTTAAAATCACCACAGATCCTGACAGACCCATTCTTCTTGGCTACTGGGAACACAGGGCATTGCCTATGAGCTCCACTCAACCTTGAAAAGATTTCCTTCAGCCTCTATGTAGTCTAGCTCACTGGCTATTTTATCACAGATGGTATAAGGAACAAGACCGGCTTTACAAAACTTGGATTCGGTATTTTCATTTAATATTGTTTTACCCCTGATATGTTTGAGTTTTCCAATGCCATTCTTGAACTCCGCTGTGACATCATTCAGTACTTTTCTTAATTTGCTTTCAGTTGAATCTTTTTCAGAGAATATGGCATGCAAATGGTGACTGGATCTCCAGTCATTGTAGCTGACTTAGCCAATGCTGTCCTCCTGGGTTTACCACATACAAGCCAAGTGTAGCATGTTGGTTGCTGTATTTCACTGTTAGGAATGCCATTCCAACAGAAGTTATCTTTTCTCCAGTATAAGTTCTTAGTTGCATATCAGCAGGCTTCACTTGGGTATCTTTAAATGCCATTCAAACTCATTTTGTAGAATGACTGAAACAGCTGAGCCAGTGACCAATTCTATTTTAATTTATTTGTCATTCACTTCTGGTGTAAGCCACATTTTTTTCTATTGTTAGTTATCTCATTGTACATCTCAAGGCTACCCAGTCCTGTGTCACTCTCAATATTAGCATATTTTTCATCAACAGCATGCAGATTAGGGTTCTTTTTGAAACTGCATCTTGATATTTATCTTTTTATCTTCCCTGTGCAGTCTATTTATTTTTGTCTTCCTGGCATGCTATTTGTATGTGTCCTACTTTGTTGCATTTTCTGCAAATTTCACCTCAAATCTCACTTCTCAGGTGTATGTGAGCCCATGCGACAGCGGTAACATAGTTTGTCCAGCCAGGTCATTTTCTGCTCAGACATTGCAATCTTGTCCATGCTCACTTTCATTCTTGAATACAACTTCATTGCATCTGTGGCTGCTGTTTCCATTGATTCAGCAGTTTCATCTACTCATTTAAATATGAGTTGTGCTGCAGTTTGGAGCTGTTTTTGAATGCTGTCTTGTAAGATTCCACACACTCAGCAATCTCTCAGTACATCTTTAAATCCACCACTGAACTGACAATGCTCAGGTAGCTTCTTCAATTCAGTCACATACACTGAAATGGACTCTCTTTCCTTTTGATTCCACTACGAAACCTAAAGTGTTTGCAGCCAACAGTGGTTTTAGTTCTAAATGTTCCTGCAATTCTTTCATGATATCAGCATAGCTCATTTTGGCTGGTTTGGTTGGAGCATCAAACCTCTAAGCAAACTGTATGCTGTTCCACCCAATCCAATCAGCAAAACTGGCACTCACTTCTCTTTGACCATTTTATTTGCTTCAAAATACTGCTCAATTTGCTCAGTATACAATATCCAATTGAATGTGTTATGTTTCTGATGTAGCCGTCAATTTTTGCTTTACATTTATTAATGATTATTATCACCTGGTACTCACTGTTGAAGAACCCATGAATTTATCTGTTTTCTGCCTTATTTTTTAAACTTGATTAATTCTGCCCCTTCCTGAAGTAGCATGTGCTGCACTGTTTTTTATTCACTTGACTGTTTCTCGCTGTGCTTTTTTTAAAGCTCAAACGTCTCACTGTGCTTTCACAGGTAGGTAGTCAGCGCAGGTTCATATACAAACTTACTCATCATCACTATTATGGCTTGTAACTCCAAACCATAAAACTAATTGAAAGAAAAACAAGGGGGTCTGCAGTGTGCGTCTCACTTCATTTTTATCTTTAGTGAGGTGAGCCCATATGATGTGGTGGTGTAATGATATTAGCATAATATATTCAATTAGCATATTTTTACATATCATCCATAAAGACTTATTTAAACAACAGTTTTAATTAAACAATATATTTAGAATGTTACTCAAATATTACTGAAATATTAAATACAGAACAGCACCCTTATTCTAAAGTGTAATCCTCTGATTCTCAACTTGCAATCTAGAGGAAACATTCCTTAAGTAAACTACAAGTCTTAATAAGATCAACCACTCATTTTTCCATACTCGAGAAAATAGAAGTCTGCATTAAGCAATCCAAGTGCACCTGCATGTCTCATTCAAACGAACAAAATAAATGTTAGTTGTAACAAACGGGCAAACATTGCACCCTAAGCTACCTTTGGTGATATAAATGTAGCTTGTCAGCACTCACTGTCTGGGATCATACCTGAAGAATGGCTACTGGGGATGGAGGATGAGGTGGACAGATTGTGATATTTTACTTTTAACATAGAATTAGTTAGTACCTCCAGGAGAAGAGAGGAATGGCTGAAAAAAAACCCACAACCAACAAACCACCATTACATTTTGTTAAATTGGGAGGAAGAGATGCGCATAATATTTTACCATTTTACCATGTATGGACAATGACAAAAACAGTTTCATTTTAAAATACAGTTTTAGAAACATAGAACAGATTAAAACAATTCACTACAATCGAAAGAAGTCATTATTTTTATTCAAGTCATTAGAGGTCATTGGCAGAAAAACAAGTGCAGGACTCCATCGAGTTAAAACAATGCACGCCCAAACCTGTTGCTAACAAAATAAAGTGTTGACAATAAATCATGCCCTAAAATCTAAAACTCAAGTGTTAACTGCTTCAACCAATGAAAGCAGAGTGAATGGGTGTGAAGCTGATCACTCATTTCCCAGAGCGGACAACTGTAATGTCGTCATTTTCTGAAGAGCCTCCCGATACAGGTGGGAGCCTTATAAATATATGCAAATTGCCTCCTTTGAATTATATGCAACTCTGAAGCATCTTTAACTGCTTTCTGAATGAAGTATTGGCTCTGGAAGCTCTATACTTAAAATCTGGCAGACACCCAATGAAAGCTCTGTGGCAGAGGTAAAATTTTTCTGGTGCGATTCCTGCTGCTGCCATGTTTGGATTCCACCATTCCCTACAACTGACTAGGTTGGAAGCCTGGTGCCCTCCAAATGATCTGATCGTCATAGATTCAAAGTTGGCAAGTTGCCGGTGGCCCCTGTTTTTGGGTGCGCAGCTGCCTGGCAGATTATTAATGAGGCCATGTCATTAATGTGGACCAGACCTCCCACAACAGCTCTCGATAAGCCAGCCCACACCTCTCACAGGCTTCCTGCCCGAGACTTAGAATTCTCTCTTATATTCAGGCTCACATTGCAGTGGAAAATCAAACATCTTACTGAGTGCTTTCAACATTGTTTCCACATTATAATATCACATTTGCCTGAAATTGTAAACAATTAGAAACATTTTAAAACCGTAGCTGTAGCATGAATCCGTCCAGTTTGTCATAGGACCCACAATTCTTCATACAAAAGAGCCACAATGTTACTCCCTCAGTGCTGAAATTGCACATAATTACAAATGATTTTCCTCTACAGCAGCACAACAGGGAACAAGACTGGCAGGAAGGACAGACAGGAAGGTAAGTAGCCTTTTCAGCTGACATAAAATTAGCAGAGTTCTCCCTTAGGCTCCATTTACAAAAATGACTTGTTCAAATCAAGTTGATAGCAGCTCCTCTGCATTTTATTTCACTCCTGCCCCTTGCACAGAATGCACAGGATAGAGTTATACTGTCAGTTCAATGCATGCATGCAGTTTTCCATACAGCAGGAAATGAGTGAGGATCAGAATCAGACTACTGTTATTTACACCAGTCTCATTTGCATCACAGTAGTTCAACTTACATTACAACTGCAAATATTCATTTGTTGTGAACCTGTAGCTGATCTGCAGCAATGTTCATTTTTCTTCATGCTATTAAAAGCAATCTTAACAGTAATTCAATTTTATTTCCACCCATATACCATTACAGTACCACCACGAATACAAAAACGAGTCGTGTCTGCTTGAAGTTACCAAGGTAAAATGTTTGGAATAAAATAAATTGACACGAAAATAAATCTGCCACAAAAAGGACTGAACTCAAATGCAGTCTTTCCTATATTTAATTGGCAGTGGTTACAAGAAGTATGTCTGACAGGCACTGATATGTGGCACTTATATGCTGCAAAAATGTGATTTTACTTAAATATTGTAATACTTTTTATGCTTATTAAATACTTGCTGTGAACTGTGAATCAAGTTAATGGATGTAGAAAGTGATGTGGACATAAAATGGTAGCAGCTGAATGGTGAATGAAAATAGTCTAATATTTTTGATTGTACGACTTAGTTCTAAGGAAAATGTATATAGTTTGGCTCTGAAATAACTGAAAATCTGATCCTAATACAAAGGCACATGGTAAATTGGTCATCTTGACAATGTTAATTAAAGATATAACCATATGCTAGCTTTGTTTCGCCCCACTACAATACTAAATTAGGAGTTGACACAAAATTGAAGTTGTGACTTTATTACTTACACCCTTCATATACATGAGGAGTAAAAATCTTTACATTACATCTGTCTAAATGTGCAATGTGCTACTTATAGTAATTATCATGAATAGTTTGTATAGCAATATAACATAGAAATACAGTTGTATCAGCATGAATTAATCAGTCTGATGGCCTGGTGGAAGAAGCTATCCCAGATCCTGTTGGTCCTGGCTTTTATGCTGCGGTATCATATCTCGGATGATGGCAGCTGGATCAATTTGTAGTTAGGGTGACTAGGGTCCCCAGTGATCCTTCAGGCCCTTTTTACACACCTGTCTTTGTAAGTGTATCCCAAAGCAGTTCAGAGTTCAAAACAGTTCAGATACCCTTGTGAGATCATGAAATAGGACCACATCTATCTTAAAGAACAGTTTTAAAAGCAGTTAAAGGAATGGGTAAATAAAGACTATACACATCAGTTTTGCAAATCTGCTTGAAAAATTAGGTGCTATTCATTGAGTTCAAAGCAAACAAGCCTTTGGATGTCTTTTTTTTCCAGTGGTCATTGAAATTCTAACTCGAATCTCATCCTGTACCAGCTGATATATTTTTTCTTTCTACCATTCTATTTCTTCTATTCACATTACCAAAATCTCTTCCTGCCATCCTGCTGTTTAAACAGTTTATGTGTGAATAAGCACGTTGTTATATGAACCCATCTATGCAACATACACATGCACAACATGTAATTGCAGAGGAAGAACTGGCAGCAAGCTGCTCAGCATCATAGAAAGCTTCTTTCAGATCAATGTGCTAATGTGGATTCGGTCATTGAATTGGGATGCAAACATTAGCAGATAAAATTCCTGACTTTACTCATTTCAGCAACAGATTCAATGCAACATACTTTGAAGCCTGCTTTCATTAAATTAATAAATATTTTATTTTCCTTGTGGCTTGAGTAAGTTCAAAAATAAAAACAGAAATTGCAAGAGGCTACTTAGATAAAAATAGCTAATGTGACATACACCAAAATTGCTTGCTGGCTAAGTACAAATCTGGATTCTTTAGCCTGGATTTACCACCAAGGTGACTTATTTGTTGGGAATGTGGAGCTTCAACATTCTTTGGAAGTGTTATTTAAAAAAAACAGTTTACTTTGCATTTGATCAAAGTTACCAGAGGTATCAAAATAATCTTGTGATACATTAACACAATTGCAGTAAGAACAAGCAATTTTAAGTATTTTTAGTGTCTAATAACTTGTTTAAAAATGAAATGGATGAACTATGCATAATACAAAATACTCAACGTTGTAGGTACAGTTTCTCCCCCTTTGTCATTAGATCTTTGAATGCCCCCTTAACCTATGAACACAACCTCACTAGTCCTCTTTTGCATAGTATGTACAGTATGTATGTATGTATCTATCTATTTATTGTAACTTATAGTAGTTTTTATGTCTTGCACTGTACTGCTGCCATAAAACAAATTTCACGACACCTTAGAAGGTCATTCAAGTTTCAAATTAAGGAATTTTTTTTCTCTAGGCACTCAACTTGAAAGTCTCTTGTCTAATTCAGAAGGGTGGAACGTTGCCTCATTCCTTGAACAAACTAAACATAAAACCCATCCTAATGAGACATTGTGAAACTTTCCCACAATTACCTTTGATTTATAAAGTGGTAATTTCGTGAACTTAATTGCAGGTATGCTGTGTTATATGATGATGGAATTAGAAATGTAACCATGTTTTGCCCAAGAAAATTTGCAGATTGTGACTGGTCTCAATTGGCTTTCATAATACAAGCTAGTAAAATCTCCCCATTATGTTAGCTTCGCAGATAGCCAAGATAGTTTAGGTTTGCTTACTTTATTCAATGGCTGGGCATATACTATTGTTTCTGACACTGTGCCCACTGTGAGTTGAAATTCTAGTTACTGAGTTTAGAGAACACCATGGACTATCCTAATAATGACTTTATTCCAAATTAGCTGTACTTTTAATATTGGCTCTGGTTCCAGTCTTGGATCCATGACAAAATAATATGATTGCTCTAACAGGGTGACAAAATGAAGTGTGAGTGCCGAATGTATCCTGAGTTGAGTTATCTGCTGCAACTCAGATTCAGAACATACATTAACCTAATGCCATTGTAGTTAAGTAAACATCCAGAAGATTTTGACACTTACACGTATAGCTTATTGAAGGGTTAATTTAGTGAAAAATTGTTCCTTCCAACTGACTGCCCTCCACAATAAATGGCTACCATGCAATTGCTATTTTAATCCTCATTGGAGCCTAGTTGGCAAACAATGTCCTTCGAATTAAGCTTGCAGTTAGTGTAATGTCTACACCATCATGCTGAGCTGAGCTTGTGTTCTCCAGCAGGTTTTCTCCATGTAAGTCGTGGGCAACTACTCAATAGTTACTGTATAATAATAGCTTGACGATCTAACAGTCATAACGAAATATACTTCTCCGTGGAAGTAGATATTTAACACATACATTCAAATCAACAACCAGCTCAGACATAATGGTTCTGCGCACTGCTGAAAAAAAGAACTCTCGAGAGCGTCTGGTGAACCACGTGACAAGGAAAGGGCCAATTTTCCTTCAAGATTTCGACTTCCAGAACATCCTGCCGCCAAAATTTTGCATATTAGCGAGTCATCAGACTGGCGCTTTAGATCATTGTCATTGTCATAACAATCAGAACATGTTGGGAGAGAAAATAATATTACAGGATAAAGCTTAGAAGTTTCGTTATGTGTAACTTTTGTTCATAAATGCGTCTGTTATTCAGAAGGGCCAGAAAGGCTAAACACAGAAGACCAACTTTCCATTCACAACACCCTTTCTCTCTTCTCGACTGCCACGGAATCTTACAATTTCTGTTCTTACAAAGTAATATAATTTATATTTTAAATGCAGTTGATGATTCTCACATTCCAACAAACTGCTTCGTAAAGGTTTTTGCGATGTATTCACCCATCGAGGTGCCTTGTTTCTTCATTATTTCCTGCGTGCATTTAATGACAATACTGTATCTGGAATGAAGTCTTGGAATATACTGTATGTATGGAATAAAATTTCACGCATATAACTTATGGCGGTGCGGTTGTTTCCTGTACAAATGTTCAATTACTTTTGCAGGCAAAATGAGCCTAGAACCGTTCCTACTTTTAATTCACTAGTGCTTTCCTGTCATTGCAAGTAAATTATCATTAATTCTTTTTGTTTTTGTAGAATCCATTAATTGCCTTCAAAATCACGCATCAGGGTCTTCTTGTACAATACACGCCGGGATTATCTCATCGAGAAACTTCACTGACCTCTCCAGCCTAAAGATCACATTACGACCCGTAGTCAAGCGGAAGTAAGAAAAAAACGCCCCAAACACCTTCAATAAAAAACGTTATTGTCGATCGCATTGTCTGGAGACCTCTCATTAATTGGCTCTAATGTCAAGTTTACACTTTAGAGCGTCTGCATACAATAAGCCAATTGATGACTTAAGCAATTCAGAGAAGGCAACAACCGAAACTTGAAGTTTGCTCACATCAATTTTATATTTTAAGAGAATATCTCGCATTTAAAGGTATTTAGTAGATAACTTTTTTTAAAGAAAAATAAGACTTTTTTCTTGATTGTAGAGTTCGTGATGCTTTACTACTGCAGTCAAACCAAAGGCAGTCTATGAGAGAAAAACATCTGCCTTTTAAATACTTTAAAATACAGATAATTTACACGTCATGCAATCTTTAAAAAATACAAAACATTACAACAGTCTTAAAGACGTTCACAGTACCGAGGCCAATTGGCTCATTATTATGAAATTCCTGAAACTTTGATTATTGTTATGATACTACATCGTTGAAGATGTGATTAGTTGTTTACACTTTGAAGTTCAAAACGCTTCAGACAATAGCTGAAATAAATGGTGAAAACTTCATGGTGTCATTGAAATAAACTCACAAATCTCCCGAATAAAATCCGCTGTTACAAACTTCAATTAGAGAGGTGACGCGTCTGGGCAGCTGCAGTAGTTTACGTTCTTTCCTGTTATTTTTTGTATGTTGTATTTATTTATACTGCAAGAAACAACTGTTTCGCTTTCTTTTAAAATTGCGCCAATTGACTCACCGTTGATTCCTTCTCTAAGGTGACGCTTTGGCAAATACACGATGGAATATTTGCGAATAAGATGCATCTTTTAAGTCCAATCACCAATTTCTTACGAGAACATTTTGAATTATAGAAGCTGTTGTTTTGCATCAGAGCTACAATTTACCTAGTAATGAACATTTCCAAGTAAGGGTAAAGTGAAACTCGGGCTCTTAAAGACTAATGTTTCGGACACTAGTTTCTATTTATCATTTCACCGTTTATTTTATTTCAAAAGGATTATCTTATTCAAGAATGTTGTAACTGAGTCGAGTTAACCTTTCCATTTATCAGGGTATCCTGGAGTGAGGACAAAGAAAGGCTTTCTCTTGTTCGACATCTGTTGACACCTCAAGTTTAACAATCACCTGCGAACTTGGTTCAAATAAAATCTAATTCTGACATTGTATTACTTACGTAAGAACCGTTTACGTGTGTGTGTGTGTGTGAGAGAGAGAGAGAGAGAGAGAGAGAGAGAGAGAGAGAGAGTACAGGTAGAGGTTAAAATGGGAGCTCATCGACTTTCATGACCAACTGATAACTCCAGCCCTAAGGAAGTTTTTGCACTTTCTAAAATAATGCTGTAACGCTCTGATTGTACTGCGGATATTGGCCATGTCTTTGTATTTCTCTTTCCTTGCCTAACTATTTTTTTCCTTCAAATTTCACATTCTCTTACTCCCTTTCGCGCGAGATGTGCTCTGTTTGATTATCCAGATTGTATATTTCCCTTTGAGCAAAATCACAATGATGAATGCTCTTCTATGACCAGGATGCATACCCAGATTATAAAACAGATGGATACACAGACAGACAGACAGTCAGACAGACAATACAGTCAATCAGAGAAGCAGCGAAAAAGATTGATAGATAGATAGGTAGATGCATAGATACAGGTATAGATAGGCAGATCGATAGATAGATATTAGATCGATCGATTGATAGATAGATTGATAGTAGAGAGAATATAGAGAGAAGCGCTTTGCTTAATCTTAATTCATAAATATCTTTTCGCTAATATATCTGCGCACACACGCAAGGCTTGTAGAGCAGGATGTGTTATTTCCTTATGGACAAAAACAGGTCTTGCTTTTCCATTATACTTACAAAATTATTCGCATTATTTATGCTACATTGAACGATCTAATTTCTTCGTGATAGTCAGCTAATTGCTCTGGTAGGTAATTATAAGCAGTTTACGCCGCAAAGGTCTTGGTAGTTCACCTAGTATTATATAGTTGCTCCATAAATTATACCATATTTGCAAAGATCTTTAGAGCAACTTCCCTACGATCAATGCTGAAATGCTTTTTTTTTCTTGGATTCGACCTGAATTATTCTGAAACACGCGATATTAAATACATTTGTTCATGCTCAGTGGGCCAGAATAACGTGCCCATTATAGAAACGAATGGGACAGGTTTAGAGCAAGATTTCATGATGGCAATGTACAACAGGCATGTGGGAAAATGATGGTGTAAATAGGGACATCTGTTCAGTATTGCCCATAAACTTATATACTGTGCGTCGTCCTGTGTCTTATATTTCCTGCTATTCTATTTAAGACTGTATATATAGTCTTTTCTCCTTACACATTTCCAGGGATTTAATGATTTAGAAATAATCGGCGTAGTGCAATTATTGTTGAAAATGCTTTGTGGCAGAAATGCAGAATGTATTCTATTACACTCACTTAATTCATTGTATCAGTAAGACCTTGAACAGGGTTTTTCAACACATGTTTTGATTACACCAGAGGACGAACAGGTCTTAGATTATTTGTAATTAAACACTATTCCCTAAGTAACATTTATCTTCCTCTAGCGGCGATTGCAATTGTCAACCGTCTGGAGGAGACGGTTGATAATCTTCTTGTGCAACCAATGTGCTTTTTTTCGAGCAGGACTCAAACGTGCCTAATCGATAAGGTTGAAGAGGGGATCAGAGGAAGACAGCACGAGTGCACGCGTTTGTATCCCTCTCCCCACCCCCTCTCCTGCGTGTCTCTCTCTCTCTCTCTCTCTCTCTCTCTCTCTCCTCTCTCTCTCTCTCTCTCTCTCTCTCTCTCTCTCTCTCCCCTCCCTCCCTCCCTCTCCCCCCCCCCCCACCATCTCTGTCACTTTCACACGCAAAAAGTGTCATGGGTTTTCAGAGAAGGAGAAACAAACTGAGAAAAGCCAACTAGGAAAATAAAAGGAAAAGTAGTGGTGTTAGTGGAGGGGGCGGGAGGGGGGATGGATGGGGCGATATTGACAAAAACAAATACAGATAGCAACGGGAGAAAGAAACTGAGGTATGTGAAAGGTACTTAAGGAAAAATAAGCTCTAAAGACAAAACTACCGGAAAGGCGCGTAGAAAAAGGTTTTTAAAAATTATGGTGGAAATATGATGGTTGAAACAGCGTGATGACAGGTGAATGGAAACCCCGGGAAATTGGGAGGAATCGCGAGGATAAACAACAAGATTAAAACGGCATCAGTGAAACTGAAGGAGCGTGTAAATGAACAGGAAGACGACATCGCTGGAATCGGACTGGAGAGTTGCGTTGGGACCGAGAGAGTTAAAGAGGGATAGAAGAGAAAACGGAGAGGATGGAGAGGGAATAGTGAGGAAGAAGCTGGGGCTAGTGACAGAAATCCTGGACAAATAGATATACGGAGAGAGAGAGAGAGAGAGAGAGGAACAAAATATGAAAGAGGTCAATAAGTAAGTGGTTTTATTCTCCTTGGAAGCACAAAGATAAACATATGACAATGTATACTGGATAATTGCGATGTCAACAGATCAAAATTTATTGCAAGCTTCATAACTGATATCCCGGGCGTGAAGTGTTTTACAAACCGTCCATCCGCCGATTCAGTCTCATTAATTACAACCTGATTCAGGCGTTTACCTAAATCATGTCAGAAACTGAGCAGAACCTTAATTTCGCTAACAGTCGCGTTACCCCGAGACAGCGAAAAACGTCCAGGACAGTAAAGGTCTGATCGGTAAATTTTTTGAACGTCTCCGCATTTTATGCCGCAGAATCAAGCAATAGATACATCCAGCTGTGCCTCCGGTTGATCCTAGGATGTAAATTAGATACCTAAAGCTGTTCTCCAAATCGAAGAAACAGAGAAATTAATCTGTACAACTATCAATCATAGGCTGTAATAAAGCAACGGACATGGATGAGACAGATGATATGATTAAGGAGCTGTGGTCGTTTTAATTAACTTTTTGCTGTCCTGTAATGATCAAACTGGTCAACAGACCCGGTCAATAAGCATGTTAATATCAAACAAATAAAACCAGGGATGATTAAAAACCTCCTGGTTTATTAAATTTGAAATTCAAATGAAATTTATGCTGTAGACGCATGCTGAATGCTAATGCATTCTTTCTTTATTAGGGGAGAACTTGCCTTCTACTGGAATGATGTCTCGCTTCTGACACCAAAAGAAAATCTGCTTGAAAGTATTTTCTATTGAATTATTTCCAGCCTCTACAACTGAACAGAGTAACCCCAGGTTGGAACTTAAAAAGAATAGTTTGCAAAGATTTATTGTACATAACTCATGCTACCAGTACTATAATAATTAAATGCAATATTTGAATTAGTTCAAGTTATGATTTACTTTACCCAATCCCACAAAAAGATAGCAGAAGTGTATTAACTATGAACATGTACGACATAGGCGTAAACTTAACTTCAGGAATGTCAAAGGAGCATGGTTTAGATGTAACGAGCAGCGTCTGGGCGACATTTATAATTATTTGAGTATCAGGCAGAATTAGACTGTTCATCTTTTGCTTGTTGGGCTTTTTTTATGAAAGGTAAAGAAACGGCACCAAATGCACCTGATCTTCCAAGTGAAATCACTTAAAATGGAACGCAAGCCCTGCAACTCGCACAGAAAATAATGTGTTTATAGCACCATAAACTTTTGCTAAGATTATAACATTTAAACGTAGTTTTGAAGGAAAACAAATCGCTGCAAATATATGCATTCCCATTAAGTACATTTTAGCGCATTAAAATTAATTACCTTTGAAAACACAGGTTTCAACGGAGAACATTTAGGTACGAAATTAATAGTGTTCGGTGTTGTATTTCAATGGGTGTGTACTTAGATGGCTCCTAGATCATCAGTTTATTGAATTTTTTCTGCAATTCAAGACGTTTATGTTTTCATACATAATCCTTCGTCACGTCTGCGCGCTTTAAGCCTTTGACCATAATTGTCGTAGAGTAATACCGCACGGAAAGACCCTTCGGCCCAACTAGTGCATGCCGGCCACCGCATCCTCCCTGCTAGTCCCAGTTGCCCACGTTCGGCCCATAACCCCCTAAGCCCTTCCTCTTTACGTACATATCCAAATGCATCTTCAGTGTTGCAATTGTTATGTCCTGTAATTACATATATTCATTCAGCATGATCTACATTAAACTTAATGTTCAAAATTGCATGGAATTAAGAACTTGCTGAACAGAGCATATATGAATTTGTTTGTAATTAAGGCACCATTAAACCTATTGAAAAAATAGACACAATTGATCACCGTTAATAATTTCCATAGGAAACATTTTTTAATGACTTGCTCTCTGTGTTTAAACAAAGAAAAACACTAAACGTTGTAATTTCGTGCCTGCTATTTTCTCAGACCGGTTTAATCTCTGCGCTAATCTACGGCGATAGCTTGCACCAAAATATAATATTTATCTTGTTTTACATACTTCCACTTTTGGTGTAGAGCAGCCTATGTGTGCTGAAAAGGCAAAATCAAAGTACTGTACTGCTGATTTACTTTATGTTTCCGAAAGGTTAACATGTCGTTCACCCACGTACTTTAAAAACAGGTTGGGAAATCACATTCGACCAGGGAAGATCACTAACAGTAATATGGCAAAGCACGAATTAAAACAATGAACGATGCCCATTTGGGGAATGTAATTTGTGTGTGTGTGTATATAGATATTATATCGTTTACAACACACACACGCGCACACACACACATACACAGACACAGACACACACACACACACACACACACACACACACACACACACACACACACACACACACATATAATTAAAGAGGTCTGTAAGGCAAAGTTAATTCTTTTATTTGTTAAACGGAGTTCCCTCCTTTTCCCACCCCTTCCTCCTTCTGGGCTGTCCGGTCACGCCTTCTCAACATGCTAAAATCATCACCATCAACAGGCTCAAATAAACACGACATTAATTTTCATGAACACGAACATTTCAACGAAAGGCTACTTTGAAATATCTATATATGAAATATAGAAACAGAAATGCAGACCCGTGCAACCTGCCATAAACTCTAACTCCAAAGCAATTTATGGAAAATAAAACGAGTTTTACCCATTGAATGCAATTTGTCTAACATGGGCATCTCTACTTCGTTCGCTTGCTTTCATCGTCTTGTGGTGGTTGTTTCTGGGTGAAAAACTAGCTGGCGTTTATGTATAGCTGTCAAGTATGAATGGCGGAAATTATTCTCTTCAAAATTCTTTACCCTGCTTCTAAAATATATTTTAATTATATAAGGCAATATTTTAATAGGTCATGGGATAAAACTACAAAACCAATCAATGCAAGGAGATCTAATTAAAGGAATCATTACTTCCGCAGAAGTTAAAACTTTTGTAGAAAATTCTTGTAGGATTTTTCCGTAGGAAGTTGTAAACTCTGCCAACTCCATCATGGGCACCAGCCTCCTCCGCACCGAGGACTCCTTCAAAAGGCGATGTTTCAAAAAGACGGCATCCATCATTAAAGACCTCCATCACCCAGGACATGTCCTCTGCTTGTTGCTACCATCAAGGAGGAGGTACAGGAGCCTGAAGAAACACACTGGACCATTCAGGAACAGCTTCTTCCCCTCTGCCATCCGATTTCTCAGTGAACATTGAACCTGTGAACACCACCTCAGCATTTTCTTCTCTTTTTTCACTACTTATTTAATTTAATTCGCTTTATTACATATGCTTTTGATTGTAATTCATAATTTGTATTATTATCTATTGCAATGTACTGCTGCTGCAAAACATCAGATTTCACGACATATACCAGTGATATTAAACCTGATTCTGATTCACAGTCTGACTCTGACTTCAAGCATTATTTCGAGAAATAGGAAATTCTCTCAAATTTGTGTCATTCACGATGATATTAGACGTTTGATTCTGAAAGTATGTTGCTGCTGCACCTGAACTTGTTTTTGAATTGAATGCGGAAGTATCAAAGGATTCAAAATATAACATATCCAATTGAGCCTATGGGGGGGGGGGGGGGAGTGGACAGAAACGAGTGCTTTATCAGAGGATAATTGATCCAAGCCACATTTATTTAAGATACAGAATATAACTCGGTCATTGAAAAACAAACACACCGTTTTACATTCAATTTGCACGCAGACACAATTATAGTACCAAACTATACACCGCGATGAGTATGGGTAAAAATTAGATATAGAATTAGTTTAAGAATTGATGTAAAAGAATAAAGAATGCGTGCATCTCAAGCTTTAGGTGCTGGCGACTGCAATATAAAACAAAGTAATATTTGAACAGCAAACAGAAAAAGGCTATTTGAATAAAATAACACATTTAGCTAAGAGTCCAGGCTCCCGTGTAATCTTTTTCGAGCAAAGCTGAGTGGAAGAGTGCGTTGGGTGACGTCATAATGCCTTGTGTCACGATAATGGCGACGCTGATTGGCTGGAGGCGGCTTAGCGGTACTTCAAAGGCGAGAGGCGCTACAATTGTGGTTGAATGGGCGGAACTGATCATTGTATTGCACACCTCTAAAAAAAGTGCTCTGATTTATAAATAATAAAAAAGAGATCCTCTGAGGAGGGCAGTTGTTTGTGATGGCAACTTCACTTCTGGGGGTGAGTCTAAGGATTTTCTTGCTGGTTTAATTAGCTCTTTATTGTAGGGATCGAGGTGTTTAAAAAAAAGTCCCAGTCAAGGCAGGGCTATCAGTCTTCTGTTGAGTTTTTTTTAAAGCAAGAGGTAAAAGAGGGGCCGAGTCACATTTTAGTTTAGCATTGCTCTGAGGGCATTTGCGCACACTTCCTCTAAGCGCGAAACCACCGAAAGGCAGAGGGAGGCCTTAAAAATATTTTCAGCAGTTACCTGTGAAAATTTTAAATCACGATCCTTCAGGTTCTACAGGTATGTTAGCTCTGCTCTTTTTAGTATAGTTTCGAGAGTTGGGTAAGGCCCAATTCGATCTCTTTATCACTGAACTTAGCACGTAGTTTTAAAAGATCGGGTAAAATTATGTAAAATCTACAAGTGTTCGCAGCACCTTTTGTACCAGTTTCGCTGCTTGCTGAAAAGATTTAAAATATTTAAATTAACTATGCTACTTTAAACGTGCCAGTACAAGCTGGTTGTAGAGCGCCGTGTTAATGTGCTAGTATCCAACAGGTCTTATTGCAATTGTGCGCATTTTTTTTTTGGTGTTTGTACTTTTTGCAGGAAGAACCGAGGCTAGGATCAACTCCTCTGGCAATGTTGGCTGCTACATGTAATAAAATCGGCAGCCCGAGCCCGTCTCCCTCTCTGTCCGACAACGCGTCCTTTGGAAAAGGATTCCATCCCTGGAAAAGAACAGCTTCCAGTTGCAACAACAGCTCCAGCCTTTCCGGCTTTGGGGTGTCGGGCTCCAGGAACGGGGCAGGACTGTCAGATTCATTCAGTGTCAACTGCTCGTCGGGGAGCAGTGCCTTCTCGCTCACCTCCAACACCTCGTCCACATCGCCCTTCGGGAACGAGTACTCCGTCTTTCAGTCTCCCGTCTCCAGCAGTTCTCAGGAAGCTGCCCAACCGGTTTTCATCTCCAAAGTTCATACCACAGTGGACAGTCTCCAGAACAGTTTACAAGGCATCTACCCCAGGGTTGGGATGGCACATCCGTACGAATCCTGGTTCAAACCGTCCCATCCCGGGATAGCTGGGGATGTGGGGAGCGGAGCATCGACTTGGTGGGATGTGCACCCGGGAACAGCGGGTTGGATTGACGTTCAGAACCCCAACGGGGCCTTACAATCCTCCTTACACTCCAGCGGGCTTCAGTCTTCGCTCCATTCCCCTCTGGGCGGCTACAACTCGGACTATTCTGGTCTCAGTCATTCGGCCTTCAGTACAGCCGGCATCAACGGAGCATCTTCCCATCTCCTGAGCAGCAGCCAACACCTGATCACCCAGGATGGCTTCAAGCCCGTTTTACCACCCTCTTACCAGGACTCGGCCCCTTCGCCACTGGCCGCCAACTCCATGCTGGGCAGTCCGGCCACCCTCGGTGGATCTCCGCGCTCCTCGGCCAGACGCTACTCGGGACGGGCCACCTGCGACTGTCCCAACTGTCAGGAGGCTGAGCGCCTAGGACCGGCCGGGGCCAGTCTGCGAAGGAAAGGCCTGCACAGCTGCCACATCCCGGGCTGCGGCAAGGTCTACGGCAAGACCTCGCACCTGAAAGCCCACCTGCGCTGGCACACGGGCGAGAGACCATTCGTTTGCAACTGGCTCTTCTGCGGCAAGCGCTTCACCCGCTCGGACGAGCTGCAGCGCCACCTCCGCACCCACACTGGCGAGAAGAGGTTCGCCTGCCCCGTCTGCAACAAGCGGTTCATGAGGAGCGACCACCTGAGCAAACACGTCAAGACACACCAGGCCACCGGGGTTGGGGGCGGCGCGGCGACCGGTTCGGCCGGCGGGGGCAGTGGCAGCAAGAAAGACAGCGACACCGACAGTGAGCACAGTGTCCCCGGCACCCCGCGCTGTCACTCCCCGGAGCTGTTGCAGGCGGCAGCACAGGGCGGCTCGGCAGCCGCTCTCAACGGTCACAACAATGGTCTTGAGTGAGAGCACTTGGAAGAACCGGCCACCAAACAAAAGTATGCATAAAACTTAAAAAGAAATTCACGTGTAAGTAGAACAAAGAGGGAGCTTAAAGAAATAATCAAGAATTCACCAAAACCTGCTTTGCTAACGTAGACCGGATAGTTCAGGACAAAAAAAAAAGAGAAACTTGTTTAAATCTCACCAGGTCCCAGGCCCAACATTATGTGATTTATTCGCCCAGGTAGAAACACCTTATGTGTTTGCTACTTACCTGATATGTACTGCTAGTCCAATTCAACCCGTTGCAATAGCCTGAAGGACTTTTTTTTCATCAGCTGAAAACATTTTTTAAAGTTCCCCCCCCCCCCCGAAATCCAATATTTTCTTTGATCGGTTGGGTTGCACAATGTTTGAGCTCTTAAAGACGACTGTACATATTTATCACCTCGATAATCTCTCGCTTCCCCCCCCTCCCCCCAAATTCTATGTTAACCGTGAATCTTAGTTCCTGTGGGTGGAAATATTTCTCCAAATTGTCAACATATTTCAAGTATCAAACGCACAACATTAAGATACCCATGCATATATTTTTGTCCCGAACTACCCAAAGAAGCTCCAATACTTGTAGCCACGACTGGAAACTCTGCTTTTCCGGAAATTGATTTGTATGTATAGTATTTTTTCTCCTGTAAATCCTTCGACAAGTATTTGAACATATACATTAAGATACTTATTATTTTCGTTGTCAAATAATGTGGCAGACTGATTTCAATCACGATCGACGCGCTGTGTAGTGAAAATGAAAGGAATAACAACAACTTTGTAAAATATCTGCAAAGCTTTGTATAACTGGGAACATGATTAAGAATAGTTAATTATGAAATAATCGCTCCACCAGTATCTCGGTGCGAGGTGTTATTTGTCCAGGAGACGATTTTGTACAGTATTTTCGTGTAAATTCTTCCGAAAAAAATATTTGAACATATATAAGGGTAAATCTAAGGGTTTTTTTTTTGGTTGTCAAGAAAATAGTTGTGAGATGTTGCTGGAGGATACATTGCAATTTTCTGAATTAATATATCTTAAGGTGTATCCAGGACGCACTTTGAGAAGATTTTTTTTTCTTTTTCTGTTGGATTATGAAAAAATAACACCTTAAAGAATGAAGCAGACGATGTATGGTAAATGTTGAATGGCTTTTTTAAAATTTTATTTAATGGAGCATGTATCTACTTATTTGCATATACCGGCAGTCAGATAGTTTAAAGCAAATTTCGCATTTATTTCCTAACAAGTGGGTATGCAGCAAACCCCAAAATATAGAATAAATCCTGGACTAGATCTGATCTGTTGTCTGCGTGTATTTGATTTATTTTAAAATATTTAAACTTTCATATAAACTGGAGACTTAGTCTATTATCTCTGATCAAACTCTTTATGAAAACAGACTTGTAAAAATACGTATAGGCGCACTTATTAAAATAGCCCAGCATTATAAACCGTACGAAAAAAGCAAGATTACTATGATTTTCTGAATTCTGTCGTGTTCTGTGCACTTTTGAAGTGCTCATTTTTCTCCTTTCGGGGGACAGCATGTTCCTAGGCTGTATTTAATACATTTTCTTTGTACGTCGATGCAGACATGGAATTAATTGTATCTGAACTGTGCATACCGAAATAAAGTAATATATGAGTAGCAACCATCAACGATCAGACGCTGTTTGAGATACAATTTTACGAAAGATCCTTCATGTTTTTTTTGGGCATAACACAAGCCAGCGTTTCCAAACACCTACTCGTACGTCTTGGACCACATTATCTCTAGTGATATACATAGCCTTCCCTTTAAGGTAATCGTGCATTGCTGCAGTTGAATGCATATAAAATATTGCTTTACAATATCTAACTTTGATAATACAGACAAGGTGGTAGAAGGTAATATTTCTAACTAGCTATGAGAGAGGTCCTGCCATTTAAAAAAAATGATTTCCCCTTGTTTATGTAAATTCTAAAGTTACAGGCTTAGTTTGACCCCACGATAAATATTGCATCGTCGAAATAAATAATTAAAAAAAGAATTAGCAGAACAACTGTTCCAAATTACTTTGATATTCCACTTAAAGCTACGCATTTTCCCGCTAACAGTTAGGTTTGCTTTACAAACCATCTTTTACTTTTAAATTGCTCTAGGCATTGTGTGTATTAACAGGAGGCATTTGTATGTTAAAGGATTTAGGAGCAATCTCAAGTGACCAGGCTGCATCACGCCCATTGATATCAAAGGGTTCCTGTTAATTTTTATTTATGTATGTGGAAGCGTTCAAAGGCATGGGATTTCGCTGAAACAGATCAGGGACGTTATCTGAATATCGTTAACTCCGGTTGTAAAAGTTTCAAAGAGCTTTTCCCAGGCATTACAATACTTATTGTGCTGTTTAGATAAAGCTGCTGTCTTAGTAATTATCAATTAACTAGTAGCAATGGCATTTGGTCTTTGGAGGCACAGTTATAGCCATTGTATCCTGTCACGACAAATTAAGGAAATTTACAGAAAACTCTCAAATACAAGTTATATATTCGATGGGGGTGTATCTAAATTTCGTTCCTAATTACACCTGTGTTTCTAATTCTGTGATCGTAAAGTTGCACTGTCCAGGCCAACCGTGTAAGTCAGTATTCAAATACATTATGTTTGTAAAATCAACGTTTTCACCCGTCTGTATTTATGCATGCGGTTAATTGCGGTAAGAGCAACGATAACAATAAATATATATTTCACCATTTTGTCTTTTGTTTCCATTTCGGAGCCCTACTGTGAAGCAGTCAATTGGCAGGTCGTGTTCTAAACAATTATCGCTGTATGGCAATCTTTATGGTGGCTGCAATTATTGCTCTACCTTTCCCGTTGTTTCAATTTTTGTCGGAGTATATAATGTCGGTCACATTTTTATAAATTTTGAGTATATCATAATTTAAGTATCATATTTTAAATAATGTTCCTGTTATTTACTTCATTTGAACTATTTGAGTGGGGTACGTTGTGAAAGCTATATTTTGCTTCACAATACATTTTCAATCGAATTTAAAGCTAATTATATTGCGATACGCGGTGTATAATAGAGAATGGCGCAGAGGCACTAGAAAGTAAACGGTTGCTTATCTGATTTGAGACCAAAGGTTGCAGATCACAGCTCACAGATCAAGGCAGAGCTGAGATCACTGTTGCCCTTTGGGTCAACCTGTTGTCCATCAACAAACTCCCAACTTGTGGGCAATTGACTGTTCCTTCTGTTCGCGAGGGGACCCAAAGCAAGCACTTTGAGATTGTCCTATTACGAAAAGTTACTTTAAACAACAGCATAAATATAAATTTAAAGCCCGTATACTTGTTTTTTAAAAGTAAACGCACAACTTAAGTCTAAAGTTCTTGTTTTCACAAACTGAATTATTTTTAAACGAATTGTTTTATGCAATAACCTGACAGAATATTTTCTCCGCATTAAAATGAACAATTTAGGAAAACCCCAATGTTGTTTCTATTGAGCGAGGTTTGGAATATTGTGAGTGAAAGCCTATCCATTGTACAGGATGGCGTGCTATCGTTCTGGATCTGAGGCAGTCATCAGTGCTGCTAGTGATGGGCTTTTTCCGGCTCAAGGAGAATTGGTATAATGTCAACCACAGGCTAAAAAGAGATCGCTTTATTTTCATTTCGTTTTGTTAAGTCCTGATTAGCAGTAAGTTTAACGATTTTGATTCAGCCCCATCTCTATTAAGACGGTTGAAAAAGAATTTCCAGTGGTTATTAAAGCGGAGAGAGGGGTGATATGAGCGTGCGTAAATTGCGAGAAGGGATCGTCTCATGTTTCGTAAATCCTGCGGACTTCTGCACTAAAGGTTCTAATCCACAGCAGTGAGATGGTAATGTGCGTATGCAGGTGATACTGACCCTTTCCCCGTTCACCGAACAGTCAGCATTGTGGAATGAGAACAACGTGTAAAGAAAACAAAGCAGCACTCGTACTTTTGGAAGAGGGTTCGTCTTTTTTTATTTTCAAAATCAAGACCAAACTTTCCAACGCGCGAATTGGTTTAATCCAAAGAGTTTGCTATCTGAAACATTATGGGAATCACCAAGTTTTATTACTAATGCAAAAATATTTCGACTTAATCACCAAGATTAAACAAATCACCAAGATTCAACGTTGTTTAAAGCCACTTCCCGTACACAAATGTAAAGAGAAAGAAATAATTGTTGCTCCGGATCCGATGCAGCGTAAAATAACACACAAGATAAAGAACACAATAACAAAAAATAATAAAACACATAATAAGGGTAACCACATAGGGCAGGTTATATATATATATATGTATATATAGATTGATTTCATGTCCATAAGTGACGATAGGTTGTACATAAGATGACTGAAGGAAAATAATAAAGTACTGGTGCTGTTAGTCGGTGGAGTGCTGATCAACTTTACTGCTCAGGAAAAGTAACTGTTTTTGAGTCTGGTGGTCCTGGCGTGGATGCTACATACGTAGCTTCCTAGCTGTGGGAGTGGGGCAAAAAGTCCACGAGCAGGGTGGGCGGGGTTCTTCAAGGTGTTACAGGCCCTTTTCAGGCGCCTTTCTGTATGTAGGTCCTTGATGGTGACTAGGCTAGTGCCAGTGAATCGCTGCGTAGTATTGACTGTCCATTGTAGAGCCTTCCTGTTTTCCGCAGTGCAGTTTCCGTACCAATCAGTAACGCAACTTCTCAGCATGCTCTCTACTGCGCATCTGTAGAATGACGTGAGTATGGATGTGCAAAGTCCAGCTCTCTTCAGCTTCCTCTGAAAGCAGAGGCATTGGTGAGCTTGCCTGACTGCGTAGGATGTGTTCTGGGAGATTGTGTGTGATGCGCATTCTCAGGAGTTTGAAACTGCTCGCAGTTTCTGCGCCTGTGCCATCACTGTAAAGGAGGGTGTGAATGCTATGTGTCCTTCTGAAGTCGATAACATCTCCTTTGTCTTAATGACATTAAGGAAGAGGTTATTTGACTGCTGCCAGGCCTCGAGCTCTTCCACCTCCTCTCTGTAGGCCATCTCATCGTAAAGACCAACATAAATTATTCCCCACCACCCCCACCGTGCCTAAAGTAATAAAATAAACTTTAGATTACTTTGTGCTTCCCATTAAAATATGGCACTCCAAAACATTTACTTCTCTCCCCAGGCATGGTCAGATTTTTGAGCTTTTTCAAGCTGTGTAAAATCATATTTTTTGATTAAAGGTTTGCAAGAATAAATTTTCATTGCAATGTTTCTTAGTGGACATTAGCGTCATCAGAAAACACCTCCCTAAAATTAAAGTGGGTATTTGAAAGCAATATAATGTAATTTTCTGTCTCCTTGCAGCAAATGCATTAAACCGATCTGCTCTAATTATTTATAATGATCTAATTTAGTTGAAACGTAAATGGTTTCAAACCATTTTCAGTGATTTCTGCAATCAGTACCAGCAGACTATAAAGTGCTCCAGAGAAAACTTTAGTGCTATTAAGGCTTTATTAGGGCACCAGGAACATACAAAGAACCACCGCGATTTATAGTGAAATAACATGCAAAAAGTTAGAGCAACACGTGCGTTCAGATCATTCACTGGCCTTTTGTGGTGAATGAATAGCTCGATATTTAAAATTCGAATTATTATTCTAGGGGCTATGTTTATTCAGATAGGTAGAAAACTTGAAAATCCTGTTCATTTGTTTGTTCCTAAACTACAAAGTAAACTAAAGTTCATAGTATTTCCCTCTTTTTAAGCATAACCACCAATTCAATACTTGCGCTTGTTTTAAAGAGCAGCAGTCAACATAGCGTGAAGTTGAAATCGTTTAAGTCTGACAGCTTTCTGCATAGTCATGAATAGAACTCTCTACCCCTGCTTGACAGCGTCACTCTGCGGTTTTCAAACAGCACTACAGTTAAATATGTGTAGAAATAATAACTGAATATCTTGTGCACTGGACAAAATTATCTTACCAGTATCACTACATTGTAAGTATTATACAATTTTATTATCATTTCCTATGAATAGCTTGCAGCTATTGTGTGTTGAAGGTGACTGTGTTTTAATTATATTTTGGTTCATTTACATGTTTTAGATAGAATTACATTTATTTTAGAAAGGGCATAAGTAAAAAAAGTATAATGGTCACAATGTTATAACCTAAAGCACGCCTGGCAATATTTTAAAAACACATTGTTTTCAAAATAAGAAAGAAAACAGTAAATACTAAAATATTTCTGAACCTTGCCGAATTTGCTACTTTTGATTTGCTACTTTTTTTGAAAGATTCATTATAACATAATAGAGACTCCATCTTTCTCTCCAACTGTGCTTCCGATTAAGCTGCAATAGTACTTAACATTTATTGTTCATTTCAGAAAATATTACAGTGACAACATATGCAGATTTATTTCCTGTTCTAACCTTGTTTAAGTACACTGAATGCACTTAAAATTATATTTATGTAGCTACGTCTGTATTAATATTGGAATGAATTTCATTACTAATTTTTAATGTTAGTATATAGGGGGCCAATTCTACAAACATTTATTAATGTTAAAAGTGTACAAAGTATTATATGTGTGCATAAAGGATATCCAAACTGATTACATTCAAAATGTACTTTGCTGGAGACTGAAATTGTTAGTATTTGGTAGGAAAGGGAGACATTTTCAAATGAGTCATTTTTGTTTCACATATACTCCAGAAATATTGATGCTGTATACTTCCATTTTAGTTCTGAGTTTATCTTTGTCAGTACCAATGAACCAATATTAAATCTGTCTAAACTAAACCAGATAGAAAATTCACTAAAATATGACTGAAAAAGTGGTGATGAAATACAAACTAATAATTAAATTGCATGTGGTTATTAACACATAATACTTAAACATTCTACTACTAGACCAATGACATTTGACAATACTAGCTTTTCAATAGTTATCTTCTGAAAATATCATATGAAGTTTATTATTAATTGCTAATAAATTGATAAATTAATATTTCATTTCCAATTAAATCTTCTGTTAAATTTCTTGTTGGCAGGATTTGTACTCTAGTTTTAGACTTAATTTGTACTCCGGTGCTTTAAAAACCATTACTCCATAGGTAGATGTGACTTTATGGTTATTAAATCCTATGAAATTAAAACACATTAATCAAAATTTTGCATAAAAAATCAGAGCAAGTAAATACTAAAACTGGAAATTTCTCTTTCAGGGGATGTGAATTCACATATTTCAATCCAAAATGGTTTGCCTCCTTTGAACCCTGCCTCAAATGGGGCAACATAAATAGTCTGATTAGCTTTTTGTTCAATGCTAAGATAAAAATAACTCCAGCTACAAAAGCTAAAATAATTGCACAACTCATGGCATCCTCAATGCAGTACAAGTCCAAATGATGTCTGATCATTAGTGTTTTCTTTCAACACGCTGGGCTGTCTACTACCGACTCCCACCAATTATTTCCTCTTTTTTTTTGGAATGTATTCCATATTGATTATTCAAAATAGTAATAGGCACAGATACTTTGCAAGTAAACTGCTGTAGTTTTACCTCTGTGCACTTGCAGAAGATCAACAGGACTCCAGGATAACAGGAGCCTTCTTTATCAAGTCAGAAATGTCTCCTGTTTTGTGACAATAGAGCTATAATAAACAGTTCTCATGGATGCATTTGAAGAATCACCCTTTTAATAACTTGGCCTTGATGTGATAAGTATGGACTTCTAAAAGCATTTGACAAAGATGCACCTACAAACCTATCAGTAATACGTTAAGCTGCACATTTCAGCTTGGTACTGAGATAGATAAAGAAACTGACTAGGGATTAGAAAACAGTAAGTACTTGTTGGAGGAATTATGTCAGGATGAGAGGAGGTATTAAATGGGTTTTCACATCGATAATTTGTGGGATCACTTTTATTTACATTTTATGTCAGTGATTTGAATTTAAAAAGTCAATGCAAATCTGTCAAATTAGGACAGAAAGTGGAATTGGAGGCAGCAACCTTAAAATTACAATTGGACAAAATGTGTGAGTGGAGAGAATAATGACAGATTGAATTTACAATTTTAAAGTACTATTCATGGAACGCACAATGCACGAAATATTATTAACCAAAGCTGAAGTTGAAAATGAACTTGCGGTTCTGATAGACATTGAAATGTTAGATTACTGATTGACATTACTTAAATGTAGATTAAAATAGCGGACATAGGAATATTCAATGAAATAAAATGTGATAAATCTGTACAATGTCTAGGCAGGGCAATGCAGAATGAAAACATTCTCGAACTCTGACTGTGCTCTACAGACAGACAGCATTGTTTACTTGCAAAGGTATGCTTTTAATTTCAATTTCAATTTACTGTTTGTAATTTATAATTTATATTAAGAACTGAAGACTGGTTCTTATTTGAATTAATATCTGCTATATTCTCATAACTCCAGAATACTCCCTAACATACCCTCCTCTTGGCCCCTGGATGGAAATCTGTCCCAGTAAGACCAAATGTTAAGGAGGATCTAATTAAGTAGGACCCCTTCCCTAATTATTAACCTATCATGTCCCTATGTTCATCACCACTATCATCCCTAACTGCTATCTACAAGGTGAAGCAAAGATGGTAATAAAACGTACCTGAAATTTAATCAAATCCTCTTCTTGGATACTTTTGTCCTCTCATTGTCTTTAAAATGCAGTTTTGTCATTCATGTACTTTTGGCTCCTTCCCCACTGGCCCACTGCACTTTAATCACATCCTTTCCTCTGCTCCTTCAATCTCTGATAACTGAGACAATCAGCAATGGCTGCCAGTAGTGACTCCAGGGAGCACCAGGAAAGGTTCATAAACAACTGTTCACACTCCATGCTATGACAGAAGATTGTCTGAATCATTTACAAGTCTCTCAGTCACTTTGATGGATGTACAGGAGGATTTGGGTGGTCTTTATTTAAATGGCTGCAGGGACCTCACCCCAGTGACAACCACTCCTAGGTTGTCCTTTTGACCGCTGGCCCAACCACTGAAAGGGCCCAGCCCATTTGTGTTATCTCCCCATTCAGGCTGTGGTGGCCCCCTTTAAACACTGTGTGCAATTTCTTCTCCTTCTCATTCTGCCTTGCTATTGAAGTTGTGGAACTTGATATTTGCCATAAATTGGATCCCTTCCCATCTATTTTCCCAACATCTTTCTATTCCGATCTATATAACTAATCATCTGCCTTCCAGAACCAATCTTCATTTCAAAGTACAGTTAACATTACACTTTAATGCTTTATTTATGGCTGGTTGACACATGCTCTCTATGTTTTCTGCATTCACATTCCCATTCCTTTTCATCTGCAAGTTTGTGTCCATCAGGAGCAGTCAGATGTGAAGCAGCAGGCTGGTGTTTATCACTTAGGTTCTCTGTAATGACATTGTACTGGGTAGACTTGATCCCTTCTTCTGTCTGCTAGGGTGGCAGGAAGGTGAGTCATGTTGTTTAACCTGAGTCCAGTGTTTTCATTTGCTAGCTCACCGGGTCTGCACACAGACACAGGTGTCACTTGTTGGAAACACCTCCTGTGGTCCTATCCACCTGGGAGTGAACCCTACCTTTTCAGGCAGCTCCCTTACCATGACTTGGTTACCCTGGTGGGCGGATTATCTTTCCTCCCACAGGTTTTCTCTGATCAGTTATGTTGCTACTACTTAGCTTGGTCCCTCTGCACTTTAATCTAATTACAATGGCCCTTCATGTCTCCATATAATCTTACTAAATGGTCTCTGGAAGTTTCTTTCTGGATACTTCCAATTTCTGTCATCTCATGTTTCTCTGTTGCTCTCTTTGCCCCTGTGATCAGCACTCTCATTCCATTTCTGCACCTTTCTCTCCCCTTTCTGGTAAGCCTTTCTCTTAATTGCTGCTGCATCTGCAGGCAGGGAGACTATTTTTAATACTTCTTGACTATGTTTTTCTCCCTATCCTTGGGTCTTCCTGACATGATCCACACACGTCATCCCATGTCCTGTCCCTGCTTGGGACTGTTGTCTCTCTATGGGCTATCACACATGTTCACTGTCACAATGCTGTCCATGTCATTTCTCCCTTCCCTGAATCAGTGATAGAACTTGCCTTACTTAGTGTGTCTACCCCCAGGACAGTTCTCTCATTGTTTGGGCTCACCCCAAAATCTACAGAAAGCTGGATTCCCTCAATATCAAGACCCCAATGCTCGCTTCTCACTGCCCTCATTGTTTCAGCTCCTGCACAGGTAATGTAAATCAGCTTTTTAGTTATGGGCAAGGGTGGATCAATTATTGACACTGATGACCACATTGATATCCACGAACATACCACATTGCCAGACCCCTAGTAAATATCTTGTATAAATCCATGCGTGGTCATTACTGGCAATGGATGCTTCTGCCAGTCATTTGTCTGACTTGGATGCCGTCCTCATCAGCTCTATGATCTGTTCAGCAGTTCAATTCAGACAAACAGAACACTGCTATCATTTCTTCCCATTTAAGTGGCTGCCTCCCATGCCTCCCTCTCTTTTTAGGACACTGCCTCTAACCATGGCCTGAGAGGCCACAGCTGTAACAAATTATTTCCTTTGCCCTTTTACCTTGTTTCCAAAAGTTCCTTCCTAGGTACCTTGATTTCTGGCACAAAGCAAGTCCTCTGTAACATATGTAATGCCCACTATAGCCACTTCATGATTTCTCTTTTCCTTTCTCTGATCTATCTCCCTGGCCCATGATAATATCTTGGAGTAGGTCAATTCCACAGCGATCCCCAAAGAAAAAATTCCTGGTGGGCTCAGCTCAGGCCTTTCTTCAGAATTTTCTGGAAGTCTGGATTAGACCATATGTCCAAAAGACATAGGAAAACTATGTCTTCCCCACACTGTATTCCATCTGCCAATTCTTTGCCCATTCTCCCAATCTAAGTCCTTCTGCAGATACCCTGCTTCCTCAAAACTACATGCCCCTCCACCTATGTACATATTGTCCACAAACATGGGGACAAGGTCACCAATTCCTTCATCCAAATCATTGACATACAGTATAACATGGAAAGAAGTAATCTCAAAACCGACCCCTACGGAATACCACTAGACACTGGTAATCAACCAGAAAAAGCTCCCTTTGTTCCTACTCTTTGCTTCCTGCTAGTCAGTCAATCATGTTATCTTTGCTGTAATACCTACAGCTCTCATCTTGTTAAGCAGCCTTCTGAAAATCAAAAAAAACCCCACAACATCCACTGACTGCTTTGTCTATCCTGCCTGATATATCCTCAAAGATTTCCAACAGATTTGTCAGGCAAGGTTTCCTCTTAAGGAAATCATGCTGACTTTTACCTATTTTATCATATGCCTCCAAGTACCTCAAAACCTCATCCTTAATAATGGACTCCAACATCTTCCCAACCACTGAAGTAAAGCTAATTGGCCTTTAATTTTCTTTTTTTCGCCTTCCTCCCTTCTTAAAAGAACAGAGTGACATTTGTGATTTTCCTGTACTCAGGAAACATTCCAGAATCTAGTGATTCTTGGAAAGATCATTACTAATCCTTCCATAATGTCATTCAGCTATCTCATTCAGAAATTTAGGGTGTAGCCCATCTGGTCTAACTGGCTTATCTACCTTCAGATTTTACATCTTCCCAACCACCTTCTCCTTAGTAATAGCATCAATATTCACTTCAGCCCCCTGACACACTTGTTTTTTTGATATTATGCTAATGTCTTCCATTGTGAAGATTGATGCAAAATACATCTTGAGTTCATTTGTATTTTCTTTATCCCCCATGACTATCTCTCCAGTGGTTCAATATCCACTCATCTCTTGTTTACCCTTCATTAAAGAATCTGAAAAAGCCTCTCTTATGTTATTGGCTAGCTTACCTTCATATTTCATCTTTTTTCTCTTTATGACTTTTCAGTTACCTTCTGTTAGTTTAACATAGCTCCCCAATCTTCTACCTTCCCACTAATTTTTGCTATATTATATGCTTTTCCTTTTATGTTGTCTTTGACCTCCCTTGTCAATATCGGTTACCTCAGCCTCCCTTAAGAAAATTTCTTCATCTTTGGGATGTATCTATTCTATGCCTTCCAACTTGCTCCCAGAAATTCCAGTTATTGCTGTTCTGCTATCATCTCTGCTGGTATTCTTCCAATCAATTTTGGCCAACTCCCCTCTCATGCCTCTGTCATTCCCTTTGCTCCACTGTAATACTGACACGTTTGATTTTAGCTTCTCCTTTTCGAATTATAGGCTGAATTTTATCATATTATGAACACTGCCTCCAAAGAGTTCCTTTACTTTAAGCTAATCCTAATCAAATCTAGGTCATTACATAACACCCTGTTCTGTCACCTTGTAGGCATTCTATAAATTCCCTCTCTTGGGAAAAGCACCAATCAGATTTTCATGCACATTGAAATTCCACATGACTATTGCAACATTACCCTTTTTATATGATTTTTCTATTGCTCATTGTAGTTTGTAGCCCATGCTTTTCAAAGAAATGTATATAACTCCCATCTGGAGCTTTTTATCCTTGCAGGGTCTTAACTCTATCCACTGGGATGTATATTTTCTGATCCTATGTCCCCTCTTTATAAGGATTTGATTTCATTTTTTACCATTAGAGTCACATCACCCCATCTGCCTACCTGCCTATCCTTTTGATATATGTGTGTCCTTGGATGTTAAGCTCCCCACTATAATCTTCTTTCAGCCACAGCTCAGTGATGCCCACAAAATCCTACTTGCCAATCTCTAACTGTGCTATAGGATCATCTATCTTATTCTGTGTACTGTTTATTCAAAAATAACACCTTCAGTCCTATATTTGTCACCCCTTTTGATTTTAGGTCATTGTTGCACTTTCACTCATTTCACTGACTGCAATTTTGCCTGACCGTCTGCCTGTTCTTCCTCACAGTCTCACTACACACAGCCCCTGCTTGTAAGCCAACTGCCCCATCCTCAGCCTTATCATTTTGGTTTTTGTCCCCCTGCCAAATTAGTTTAAATGCTCCCCAACAACCCTTGCAAATTGTTCACGAGGATACTGGCCCCCCTTGGGTTCAGGTTTAACCTATCCATTTTGTAAAAGTCATTCCTTCCTCAGAAGAGATCCCAATAATCCAGAAATCTGAAACCCTGCTCCTGCACCAGTTCTTCAGCCACATGTTCATCTACCAAATCATCCTGTTCTTACCCACACTGGCGTGTGGCACAGGCAGCAATCCAGAGATTACTACCCTGAAGGTCCTTCTTTTCAGCTTTCTACCTAACTCCCTGAATTCTCACCAGGTTCTCCTCCCTTTTCCTCCTTATGTCATTGGTACAGATATGTATCACAACTTCTGGCAGTTCACCATCGCCCTTCAGAATGCTGTGGACACAATCCAAGACCCTGGCACTTGGAGGCAACATACCGTCTGGCTGTCTCTTTCACGTTCAAAGAATCTGCTGTCTGCTCCTCTAATTATGGAATCCCCTACCACAACTGCACTTCTGTCTCTCCCCGCTTCCTTTCTGAGCCACAGAGCCAGACACAGTGCTAACCATCAAGTTGCTGTGCTTGTCCTGCCAAAGTTCCCACATCTCACACAACGAACATACCACTAACTCTAGACTCATTGTCAGGAGCTCTAACTAGGTAGTAACAGAAAAGAAAACTCACTAGAAACTTATGTAGAACCTCCACCTCTGCTTCCCAGGGCCTGTTCTCACTGAGGCATGTTTAGCCAAAGCCTGACCACTCTGACACTGCCCACTCCAACAATTGCTGCTCCCACATTCTCATTCCCCAATTACTCACACCTTCACCCAGTTGCTGCCTCACTTATCTCATAAGACAGCAATATCTCTCCTTGTTTCTGGCATTCCCTTTAGTTGCACATGTACCACTCTGCTCCCTGGGCCACACTGTTTCACATATCTCACTTTTACCAACACATATACATCTTTTGGGTGTGTCTGGTGAATTTCAATCATTTCTTCAAGCTTGTGTCAGAATTCTGAATTCCCACAAGCAACTTCCTAAGTGAGGGCAGCTCAGACAAAATGCTTTGCTTCTCCCTGGGGGTGAAGGCTATGGATGGTAGTAATCAGAGTGAAAAGCTAGTTGGGGTTGTCAGGGTTCTCGACTTGCCATTGTCTGACCTCAGTAGGTACCATCCCAACAGATATACCTGGCTGTAGCCTCTCCCTCAGATATTTCCAAATTCCCATATTAAGCAAAATGTAAGGAGTGGATAGAAATTAAACAGTGCAGATTTAAAGCCAGAGTATGCACTCTATAATCTTCCACTTCTGTGCCACTGAATTTATAATGCCTGTTGTACTCTCTCCCATATAAAAGTCTATTATTACAAAGTTTCACACTTACTCTAAAACACATAAACACATTCACATACAAGCACACTGCTATACAATTTCCTGAACAAGTACACACACACCCTTTTAGTATCCTGAATGGCCAGCTGCCAACTGCTTCACCAAACTACACAAAAATGTCTGATAGACGATCCCTTACACAAACACAAACACACACACACACACACACACACACACACACACACACACACACGCACATGCACACGTACACACACACATACCCTGCTTTTATACAGTATATACTAGTTCAGCTCTCTATCATGTTTTTTGATACTTTGCGATCCCATGGTTGTTGACCTGATCAGATTTAAGTGTGGGTGCTACTCTTAAAAATATTCATCTCCTTAGACTGCTTAAACTGCTGGCCACACCGTGGGTCACAAACGTATTCTTTATAAGCCTCCAAATATGACTGTGATAAAATCACTGGAGAAAAACTACAGTTGGTGATATAGACATCTTTATTCAACATCACAAGCAGGCATACTTCTGGAGATCCTCTCGGTAAAGTCTTACAAACTCAAAAGTACATCACATTTTTAGACCCTTAAGTTCAAAGGTCACAGTGGGTGATTCTATACAATTTCAACAGTTACAATGAACGTAATTTACTTCAATATTTTGGGTTGACAATGCTTCCTTTCAATGAAATATTTACAGTGACAGACGGTTCTGAATGCTCAAACACCTCGGATGGGACAAAATAATTCACACACAATAGTCTAAACGCTCCTGGGGACAGGGATCACAGACATCCAAATCTATTATGTATTTGCTGTACTAAGTGATAAATTCAGTCTAGTCTGCAAGCTTCCTTGAACTCAAGTCATGGTGGTGCAAAATAACTTAGCCAAGTTGCATGATTTGATGCAGGCCCAATTGTTTTACATTCCATCTCCTGGGGACCCAGCCCCTTGCTGTTGGTCAACCTGTTCTCCACAGAGAGTATTATTTATTTGCAAAGGTGTGCTTTTAACTTCAATTTACTGCTCACAATTTACAATTTACACAAAGAACTGAAGACTGGTTCTTGTTTGAATCAACATCTGCTATTTTTTTATTCCTGTAACTCTAGGATACTCTAACAAACTGGAGAAAATGTTAAGAAAATAGGACTGATTCCCAGAATGAAACTGATCTGTTGATAAGGAAGCCCAAAAAATATATATATGCAACCTTAAATGATGTTTGAGTGGTTACCTTGCAGATGCATGAAATAATAACGAGAGTAGGGAAGATGAATTGAACAATGACACAGGTAAAAACACAATAGTGAATCAATCGCTGATATTACATTAATTTTCAATGAAGAAGTGGCTAACTGGAGAAAAAAATGCTGGAATAATTTAATAAACAATTTAATGAACTTAAAATTGTTTCTGGACCATTGATCTAAGATACCTTCCATGTACTCATTGCAGTTTTGAAAAAAAACATTTAAGCAAAACTAATAGAGGCTGAAAGAAAAATGAAAGAAGTACTATTATTAATTGAAAAGCAATTGCACATTTTGCTTGAAAAGTGGGCATTGTCAAGTTGAAATTAATCCTGCTCTTAACACCATTCTTTCATTTATCTGATTATGACTACTGTTTACAACCAAATTTCATAGAAACCACATTTTCAAGTGCAATCTAGAAGTAATCTCCAAACTGTATTAGAATCTAATTCCTAGTGGATTCCTTATGCATGAATTATCATTTCAGTATACTTATGGAGTCATCTCAAAATCGCAAGGCTTTGTGTCCACCAGAATGTTCTAATATGGACAAAGGTTTCTCCCTGGTTTTATGTCTTTGGAAGCAGTGATTAGTTTGGATTGGGACAAGTAGATTATCTTGAAGTGATAAGACAAAAATGTTGTGCTTCAATATAATTTGTATCAATGTATACTGTATTAAAAAAATGAAACAAAAACACCAGCAAAGCATATTTGTAAGTTTGCTCATTAATTTAAAATATGTGGGTACTCATGTTAAAATTACCACAACTAGTACAAATGGTGCAATACATTCTATGGTACAAATGAATATGAAACGATTGATTGGCATATCTTAACAGTATTTTTCTTCTATATTGTTTTAATTCCACATGGTGCCATCAAGTTCAGAGATGCATACATAATTTCACCAAAGTGTCCTTTATGTGTGAGCATAACAATTGTATGATATTGCAGTGACTTACTTTGTAAGATTTTCCAACATTGTAAATGACAAAATATGCTTAAGATAGTATTCTGGAACACAACCACGAGAATATCAGAACAGGCCAATGGAACAAGAAGCCGGATTGATTTCTGGCATATACTCAAGGATCTGTTTCTGCTCGTGGCAGAGATTACACTGCAACTTTCAACTTTATTCATAGTTCAAAATAAATTTGTTATCAAAGTACATATATGTCACCATATACAACCCTGAAATTCATTTTCTTATGGGCATACTCAATAAAACCATAATAGAGCAATGACCATAGTGGAATTAATGAATGACCACACCTACCTGGACATTCAACCAATATACAAAAGACAACTTTGCAAATACAAAAAGAAAGAAATAATAGTAAAAATAAGTAAGTAATAAATATTGAGACATGAGATGAAAAGTCCTTGAAAGTGAGTCCAAATGTTGTGGAAACATTTCAATGATGTGGTAAGTGAAGTTATCTTCTTTTGTTCAAGAGCCTGATGGTTGAGGGATAATAACTGTTCCTGAACCAGGTGTTGTGAGTCCTGCAACTCCTGTACATTCTTCCTGATGGCAGAAGTGGGAAGAAAGCATGCCCTGGGTAGTGGGGGTCCTTGATGATGGATGCTGCTCTTTTGCAACAGCATTTCATGTAGGTAAGACCATAAGACATGGGAGCAGAATTAGGCCATGCAGCCCATTGAGTCTGCTCTGCCATTTCATCATTGGATCCCATTCAACCCCGTACACCTGCCCTCTCACCATATTTCTTGGAGCCCTGACCAATCAGGAATCTATCAGCTTCCGCTTTAAATATACCCAAGGACTTGGCCTCAACTGCAGTCTGTGGCAGAACATTCCACAGATTAACAACTCTTTGACTAAAAAAAAAATCCTCCTTACTTCTGCTCTAAAAGGTTGCCCCTCAATTTTGAGGCTGTGCCCTCTAGTTCTGGATACCCCCAGCAGAGGAAATATCTTCTCCACATCCACCCTATTTAGACCTTCCAATATTCGGTAGGTTTCAATGAGATCACCATGCATTCTTCTGAATTCCAGTGAGTAGAGGCCCGCCCAAAGCTGCCAAACACTCCTCACATGTTAACCCCTTCAATCTCTTTGGATTCAGTTTCAAGGACTTTTCCTCTCATCTTCTCAATATTTATTGCTTACTTATTTGTTGTTATTATTTCTTTCTTTTTGTACTTGCACAGTTTGTTATCTTTTACACACTGGTTGAACGCCCAGGTAGGTGCAGTTTACTATGGTCATTGCTCTATTATGGTTTTATTGAGTATACCCATAAGAAAATGAATTTCAGGGTTGTATATCGTAAGATGTGCTCAATGGTTTGGAAGGTTTCACCCATGATGAACTGAGCCGTATCCACTACTTCTAGTAGGATTTTCCATTGGTGTTTCCATACTAGGCTGTCAAGCAGCCAGCCAATATACTTTTCACTGCACATCTCTGGAAGATTGTCAAAAATTTAGATGTCGTGCTGAATCTCTGCAAACTCCTAAGGAAGTCGAGGTGCTGCCGTGCCTTCTTTGTAATTGTACTTACATGCTGGGCCCAGGATAGATCCTCCAAAATAATAACACAGAGGAATTTGAAGTTGTTTACCCTCTCTACCTCTGATCCCCCAATGAGGACTGTCTCATGGACCTCTAGTTTCCTCACCCTGAAGTCAATAATCAATTCCTTGGTCTTGCTGGCATTGAGTAAGATGTTGTTGTTTTGGCACCACTCAGCCAGATTTTCATTCTCCTTGCTGTATGCTGACTCGTCACTACATTTGATTTTGCCTACAACAGTGGTGTTATTAGCAAACATGAATATGGCATTGGTGCTTTGCTTAGCCACACGATCGCAAGTGTAAAGCGAGTAGAACAGGGGTCTAAGCACACAGCCTGTGGTTCACCTGTGTTGATGGAGATTGTGGAGGAGATGTTGTTACCAATCCATATTGACTGAGTTCTGCAGGTGAGGAAATCAAGGATCCAATTGCACAAGAAGGTATTGAGGCCAAGATTTTGAAGCTTATTGATTAGTTTTGAGCAGATGATGGTATTGAATGCTGAGCTGTAGTCAATAAAGAGCATCCTGTTGTATGCACCTCTGCTGTCCAGATGTTCCAGGGTTGAGTGAAGAGCCAATGAGAAGGCAACTGCTGTGAACCTGCTGCTCTGGGCAAACTGGAGCAGATCCAAGTCGCTTCTCAGTAATCTCTCTAAACACTACATTACTGTGGATGGAAGTGCTATTATTTCATTGATATCGGCTACATATATTTACATATATTAGGAATTTGCTGTGATGTGTTGGCATGAGATACAACAAAATAACAACATTCAATAATTATAAGAATAAAAAATGATGTAAAAATAAACTTAGATGTTGAAGTATGGATTTGGAATAAAATGTGCATAATATATAAACTTAATTATGTATTTGCAATGTAAAACATCATAAAAAATGTTTAAAGTGTTCGCAGTGCAGTGACTGAGGTAATAGATAGAAGGCCTGGGAGAGGGGCTAACTAGAATGGTTGATCAGATTAACTGCCTGGGGGAAGCAACTTTTAAGATGATGTGAAGTTTTTGTTTCATTAGCCCAATAGTGCTTTTGAGAAAGAAGCTTTTGGAAAAGGCAGTTTGCTGGGTGAGTAATGTCTGCAATGATTTTTTTCCTGACTGCTTCTTTGAAATCATTTTCTTGAAACTCCTTTGAACCCTCTCCAATATCAGTACATTTTTTTCAAATATAAGGTGCCCAAAACTGCTCACAATACTTCAAGTAAGACCTCAGCTTTTATATTTTATATATCCTTGCTTTTATATTCTAATCCTTTTGAAATGTATGGTAACATTATATTTGCCTTCCTCACCACAGTTTCAACCTGCAAATTAATCTTTCGGGAATCCTGCACAAGGACTTGTAAGTCCCTTTGTGCCTCAGATCTTTAAATTTTTTCTCCATTTAGAAAATAGTCTACCCTTTTATTTCTTCTACCGAAGTACATGACCATACACTTCCCAACACTGTATTCCATCTGCCACATATTTGCCCATTCCGTTAATCCGTCTTAGTCCTTCCTGTAACCTCTCTACTTCCTCAAAACTTCCTGCTCCTCCACCTATCTTCGTATCATTCGCAAACTTTGCAGCCAAGCTATCTAATCCATCATCCAAGTTATTGACATATAACATAAATAGAAGTGGTCCCAACACAGACCCATGTGGAACACTACTAGTCACTGGCAGCTAACAAAGGCCTTTTGAAAATCCAAGTACACAACTCCAACCACTTCTCCTTTGTCTATCATGCTTGCTATTTCTTCAAAGAATTCTAGCAGATTTGTCAGGCAACATTTTCCATATTTTATCATGTTCTTCCAAATAACCCAAAGCCACATCCTTAACAATTGATTTCAACATCTTCACAACCACTGAGGACAGACTAACTGACCTATAGTTTCCTTTCTTTTGCTTCTCTTCCTTCTTGAAGAGTGGAGTGACATTTCCAATTTTCCAATCTTCCAGAACCTTTTCAGAATCTAGTGATTCTTGAAAGATCTTAACTAATGCCTCCACAATCTCTTCAGCCACCTCTTTTAGAACCCTGGGGTGTATACCATCTGGCCCTGGTGATTTATCTACCTTCAGGCCTTTCAGTTTCCTAAGAACTTTCTCCCTAATAATGTCAACTTCACATGCTTCTGATCCATGACACTCTGAAATTTCCACCATACTGCTAGTGTCTTCCACAGTGAATACTGATGCAAAATACTTATTCAGTTCATCCGCCATTTCCCTATGCCCCATTACTACCTCTCCAGCATCGTTTTCCAGCAGTCCACTATCCATTCTCACCTCTTTTACACTTTATGTATCTGAAGAAACTTTTGGTACCCTCTTTAACATTATTGGCTAGCTTACTTTCGTATCCCATCTTTTCCTTATTAATGACTTTTGATTTACTTGCAGAACCTGGTAGTTAAGTTTGGGGAGTTTCTCTTGCAGAAGCTCAGGGATGATGGTATTGAAGGCTGAACTGATGTATGTACTAGGGCAGTTGAGGGGACATAGTATGAAGTCCAAACCAATGTTAACTGCATCATCCACAGGTTGATTGGTACTTGAAGCAAACCACACTGCAGCTGATCAAGTAAATTTTGTGGTGTGGGTTCAAGAAATGACAAGACCAGCCTTTCAAAAGTCTTTGTTATGACTGACGTGAGTGCTACTGACCTGTAGCCATTGAATCCAGTGATCTTTGATTCCTTAGGGGATTGGAATAATAATAGATTTCTTGAGAGATGCTGGAGCAGTGCATGTTTAAGAGACTGATTAAGGTATCTGTAAACTATGACGACAGCAGGCTAGTACATCACATAAAGCTGTTAGATGAGAAGGAATCAGGGCCAGGAGCCTTGTTGATATTTTGATTACTCACCTCCTCTTACTTGAAACAAGGGGTGTGGGGCATTAGTGATAGGTCTGGCAGAATGGCCTCTGGAGGAGGTCTTTGAAGTGAGTCAGATCTGCATTAAAACACGTTTAATTGGTTTGGGAGGAGAGAGTCATTGGGGCCACAGGTGCTTTCTATTTGTAGTTGGTAATTGAGTGAATAAAAGCCTTTCCAGACTGAAGAACAGTTATTGGCAGCAAACTGGTTTTCCGGTTGGACTGAATATTGCTATTTGGCAGCCTTCTCCAGCTTGTGTTTGACCTTTTCGAACCCCTGTTTATCTCCACTCCTGAAAGCCTCATCCTCCTCTAGACACAGATATCTAAGCAAGGGGTAGGTACCATATATCCTATCAGTTTGATCACATAGGCATTTTGGTTGGCTAGGAGGACTGGTAATATAGTAATGTATCGGGCATCAAGCATACCAGTGCCCAAGAAGGGCATCAATCATACTGGTGCCCAGGAAGAACAGGGTGAGCTGCACAATGATTATCAGCTGATTGCACTCACATCTACTTTGCTGAAGTGCTTTGAGAGATTGGTGAGGGTCGGAATTACCTCCTACCTGAGCAAGGACCTGGACCTGTTGCTGTTTGCCTACTGCCACAACCTGTCTACAGCTTTCACAATTTCATTGGTTTTCCACTTGTGTTGGACCACCTGGACATCAACTGTACCTATGTTAATCAGATGTTTATCAGTCACAGCTTGGCCTACAACACCATCTTCCCCTCAGTACTAATCAACAAGCTTTAAAACCTGGCATCTGCAATGGGGATTCTTGACTTCCTCAATGGGAGACCATCATCAGTATGAATTGGGGATGACATCTCCTCCTCATTGCCAATTAATATTTTATTAGCTTATTTATGGTATAAAATTTTGGTTCATGTGCTGTGTGTGATCTATGTTGTGTGAGTGCATGGTGGTCCAGAGGAACACTGTTTCATTTGATTATTTAGACGTACAGTCAGATGACAATGAGCTTGAACCTGAACTTGAATCAACACAGGCATACCTCAAGGAAGCATGCTAAGCCCACTGCTTACTCTGTCTACGCTCATGACTGTCTGGCTAGGTACAGTTAAAATGCCAATAAATTCACCATTGACACCACTGATGTTGGTAGAATCACAGATAGTGATAAGGAGGGGTACGCAGTGAGGTAGATCTGCTGGTCAAATGGTGTCACAATAACAACCTTGCACTCAACCTCAGTAAGACAAAGGAATTGATTGTGGACTTAAGGAAGTGGAAGCTGGGCAAACACACACTAATCTTTATTGAATGGTCAGTGCCGAAAGGGTGAGCAGTTTCAAGTTCCTGGGTATCAATATCAATATCCTGGGTCCACCATATTGATGTAACTATGACGAAGGCATGCCAGTGGCTACACTTCATTAGGAGCGTGAGCAGATTTGTATGTCACCAAAGACTCCAGTAAGTTTCTACAGACATACTGTGGCAAGCATTCTGACAGCTGGGATCACTGTCTGCTATGGAGGCACCAATGCACAGGATCATGTCGCTTCAGAGAGTTGTAGACTTAACCAGTTCCATCACAGGGACAATCCTCCCCACCATCAATGACAAAGGCAGTGCCTCAAGAAGGAGGCATCGATCATGAAGGATCCTCACCATTTGGGAAATGCCCTCTTCTCATTTTCCTCAGGGAGGAGATAAGGAGCATGAAGTTCCAAATTCAATGTTTTAGTAACAGCTTCTTCCCCTCTGACATCAGACTTGTGAATGGTCCATGAACCCATGAACACTACCTTGCTCCTTGTCTTTTGCACTTTTTTTGTTAAATTTATTATAATTTGTCATACCTGACTGTACTGCTGCAACAAAACAATAAATTTCGCAACTTATGTCCGTGACCATTGACCTAACTCTGATTCTGTTTTACTCACTAGAAGATCCATCTGAAGAGGTTCAGTATTGGCACATTGCTATTAAAGTAAGAATAACTTTTCCACCACTAATAACGATAAAACAACTTTTCTATTGCACAGACTTACAGCAGCTTCAAATATTTGAATGATTGCAAATGTTTGCTGAAAATAAACTCCCACGCCAATTACACAGGTCTATATTATAAATGAGAAATGTTTTTCTTTCAATTCTAAAAGCATTTACAAAACATCTTCCTTCCTTCTTAAATGTACAGAAGAAATTGTTTGCATGGCCAATTTTTCATAAGTTCAATTAGAGTGGTAAATGGTTATAAATGGCTGGAGCAATATCGCTTACATAGAAAAATGCTAGGGATGGATTACTCTATAATCAGAATTTTTTTCTATGAATTGGGCAATGCCATTCAGAGTAACACTATCCTCTGATCTCCTTAAGTACTTTGACTGGAGTAGATGATGTAGCCTAACCACATTTTTTCACTTTTGCTGGAGTATAAGAAGTTAATAACACTTGGAGAGAATTCTTACATTAATGATAAACACCACACAAAGATAATATTTGGAACAGCCAATACTACAATCCAATTACTATTGAAGTCTAAGGACATTGACTACAGTTTTTTTTTTGTTGCTAATTTTTAAAGAAAAAAGTTTATTATTAGAACCCTAACTAAAAATTCCCAGTGAAAACATATTGTCCTTTTTCTGCCTGAGATATGTAAAATGAGGACTAACTTTGATGAGTAACTCACATGAAATGCTGAAGGAACTCAGCAAGCCAGGCAGAATCATTGGAGGGGAATAAACGGTTACTGTTTTGGGCTGAGTCCCTTCATCAGGACTGGAAAGGAAGGGCAGAAGCTAGAATAAGAAGGTAGGTGAAGGAGTAAGGGGGAAGGGCTTTGGTGTGTGTGTGTGTGTGGGGGGGGGCGAAGTAAGAAGTTAGGAGGTGACAGGTGGAAGAGCTGAGGGGCTCAAGAAGAAGGAATCTAATTGGACAGACAGTGGACCATGGATGAAAAGAAAGGAGGAGGTGCATTGGAGGGAGGAGGTGGCAAGTAGAAGAAGAGAAAGGGCAAGAGGAGAACTAGAATGGGGAATGGAAAAGGGGATAAGGGAGAGGGGGAGAATCTACTGAAAGTTTGAGAAATTGATGTTCATGACAGGTTGGATGCTACCCACATGGAATATGAGGTGTTGCTTCTGCAGGCTGAGTATGGCCTCATTGTGGCAGTATGGGAGGCCAAGGACAGACATGCTGGAATGAGAATGGGAAGTTGAATTGAATTGGGTGACCACCAGGAGATCCTGCCTTTTGCGACAGAAAATATTCTGTCTGGGTAGCCTCCCTCAAACTATTTGTTGTGGCTTCTGTCCCTTCCTGTCCGGTCCTGATGAAGGGGCATTGACTGTTTATTCCCTCCATAGATGCTGCCTGACTTGCTGAGTTCCTCCAGCATTTTGTGTGCATTGCACAAGATGTCCAGCCTCACAGAATCGCATGTGTCGGTGACTAATTTCAATGAGCAGCGTTCTGCATCTGAACTACGAATAAAAGAAAAATAGTCTATTTGACTCGGACACTCTCTAAGCGTTCCTGGCAGCTGCCTAAATCAAGGCCTTTATAAAAGTGAGCAAAGGCTTATTGCCCAGGAAAGTTCATGTTATGAAGTAGAGCAGAACAGAACTTGGATCTGTTCTGCTTCTTGTTCTCTGACAGGCTGACTGAACGTCACTAACAAATAATCTTGGGACAAAATAAACATGTTGCTGTGGAGTCAGGCAGGGTAAGACTGATCTCTAACTGGCACTCCTACACTGAATTCTCCACACCCTATTGCATGCACATGCCAGTGACTACCGCAATCACTCTGTCCCCATCCTAACACCCCGATCCCGCCAGAATAGCCTAGACTTACATTCCATCAAGTCGCCAAGTATTAATTTCTCAATGAGTAAACTGGTGCTGGACATGAGATAAGTATTCACAGTTCACTCATTTAATTGTAATGACAGTTAATTATGGACCTTGCAGTTAAGATGTACAAATTGTGCATGTTTGTTGAATTTTAACTCTATTGTGTTTGGTCATACAAGTTATGCACTTAATTTTTGGCTGTAGGCTAATAACCATGTGTATCATGCACAGGTAGGTGTTTGTGACATAAAGTCCCAGGCAGGGTTTCAGAAAGGAAGCATCCATAAATTTACTTGCTGACATTGCAAACTGCTTTGTGAAAATGTACCTTTAGTGACAACATCAGTTTCAGACAGTGTCTCAAAGTTCAAAGTAAATTTATTATCAAATTACATTTGTGTTACCATATGCTACCTTAAGATTCATTTCCTTGCAGCCGTTTACAGGGAAAAAGAAATATAATAAAACTTATGAAACACTCTGCATAAAGGAAGGCTGACAATCAACTAATGTGCAAAATAAAACAGACTGCATCTGTACTTTCTGTCCAATAATAGGAGTGAGAATAGGACTTGGCTTGGATGGCTGATTTCTACATAATTAGTGTGCAGTGCTAAGTCTATATGAAAATTCTCTATTGTGACACATGACTTGCCAGTGATGTCAAAGACGTCCATACTCTGGTCATAGATGAGCCAGCACTGTTAAAGCTGCCCCCAAAAGGGGGAATGCTGAAAGGATTACAGATTTTGAATAGTGCAGTGGGGACAAGGACATGGTAGTGAGATGCAACAGTTTGCAGAAAGTTAACAGCTTCTGCTGGAGACAGCTGTGCTATCATCCCTTCATAGAAAGGCTAACTTGGCTTGGGTAGCACAGTAGCATGACATTGCTACAGGTCATGGTGTCGCAGTTTGGAGTTCAATTCCAACATCCTCTGTAAGGAGCCTGTACATCCTTCTCATGGAATGCTTGGGTTTTCACCTGGAGCTTCGGTCTTCTCCCACAGTCCAAAGACATACTGGTTAGTAGGTTAATAGGTCATTGTAAATTGTCCTGTGATTAGGAAAGGATTAATTCGGGGGGGCGTTGCTGGGTGGTGGGCTCGAAGGGCCGATTCTGCACTGTGTCTCAATCAATCAATCAATCAATCAATCAATAAATAAATAAATAAGTATAAAAGGGCTGATCTAACCACATCTACTAGGGTCGGCAGGTTATAGTAGATGGCCTGACCAGCTTTCTCTGCTCCTCCTCAGGAAATTCAGGAGTTTACTTTCAATGAAAACTGGCAGAATGGAATTATGTTGTTGCTTTACTTTGACCTTTGACACCCCCTCACATTTCTAACCCAGAATCTATTCCAATTTTAAGTAGGTTAATTTTGTGCTTGTGGTGTTTAGCAAATCTTCGTTATTTAAATTTTCGTTATCTGAATTTTGTTAATGGACAGAATGCTTTCAATCTGTTTCCCTTCATTTTGTTTTTCTCCTCATATGTACTGAATGACTAAAGTTGTCATCGGGGAATGTTAGTGGATCTTATATGGACTACCAGCAGGAAGTTGAAGTTCAAGAATTGATTGCAGATTTTTGACCTGATGATGGTCTGAGTGGGCGGAGACAGCACATTAATTTGCAGGCTGTGATCATTGGAATGCCACAGCTTGGAGCTCACATGTATCCAAGTTTGCTCTTGACACAAAGTAGGTAGCTTCGCAGATTGAAGAATTGTAGATGGTAAATCCCAAAGCAGCTTAGCTACACCACATGGAGTCTGGTCATGGAGAAATGCAACAGACTTTATCAGTAACTGTCTCTTAGTGCATCTGAAAGTAGGGCTATGTGAGTCCAGTGCTAACTGAGCTGGAAGCAGCTGAAGGCCAAAGGTTCCTTTTGGAAATGTCGGGCATATTGTTCATGATTTGCCGCAGGAGCCCACAAAATCAACCATATAATGTGTGTTTTTTTTCCTTGCAGTTTCAATTTTACCTGGATCATATTGGATTAATGATCCAACAGTATCTGGGTGAAAGTGTATCAATCGTGAAACGGAGCTGGACACTTCACTGAGCAATTCTCATTAGTTTGCCTGACATACCCCTAGCTTCAGAGCTGTACCTAACAATGTCACCTGTGCAAAACCATTTCTACCTTTACTAGCTTTTTAAAGACAACTAAGGGATATTGGCTGACTTGATTGGCAGCTTTGCAACTAAATTTGGTCTACACTTTCCAAGATGAATGCAGTGTGTGCTACAGTTAAATGAATGTCCTTTCCTGCATTTAACTGCTGAGATACTAGTCCAATGTGTGCCTCAGAAGTGAATGGCAGAAGGCACGGACACACCAGTGAAGAATGTACTTCCACAGAGTGCTCAGAGATAATATGTCCTATCAGATCTCCTGAGGAATTAATAGGCTCAGGTTTTCCCGGACTATCATCACAGAAGCCTGTGAAATTCCATAAGGAGATCTTCAGATATGCTCTTAAGTCTGGTGTGCTCTCTGTTTCAGGGTAAAGGGAAGTTTGGCTCTCAGTTTCCTGTGAACTTTCCAAGTAGCTGCAGTAGACCTCTCCTATGCTTCCCACTTCACTAGATTTCACCCATGCTCTGTATTCACAACAGAAAAAAACAATAGTTTGTCTACTTTGATTTCAACACAGAACCCGAGATACTTCAGCTCTGGGAATTACCAACAATCCTGGCTTCCCATCAGCCATTGACTGCACTGAAAACTTGGACCTTTTTTAAGAAGCTCAAAAGTTCAATGTAAATTTATTATCAAAGTATGTCTATGTTACAATATATACCCTTGAGATGCATTTTCCTGCAGGGATTTACATAAAATACAATAGAATTTTATGGAAACTATACATAAACAAAGACTGATAAACACTGAAATGTAGTTTGCATAAAGAAGTCAAATTGTGCAAATCAAATAATATGTGTTGTAGAGTCCGAGGTAAACGTGTAGATTGCAGAATCAATTCGGAGTCCACGTAAATGTACAATGAAGGGTGGGGTGGGAGGGGAGGTGGTGGTCTGTGCCTGCACTTTCCCCACTTCTTTCTTCACTTCTCTCCTTCTAAGACTTAAGGTAAGATGGCGGCATGCTTAGTCACTCTGGCCTCTTCATGTCCAACAAATGTTTGCCTTAAGTGATTTTGTTGTGATTGCAACACCCTGCTGGGCATTGGTAATACAAAGTACTGCAAGTCTGATTCATTGGTTCAATGGGAAAACTGACGGTGAGGGAGCTCTGTGACCTCGGTTGTTGCACAGACCAGGCCCTCATGCTGAGGCGTAACCTGCTACAGCCACTCAGGTGAGGAGTTACCTGAGGCGATGTGGGACAGAACAGAGGTACGGAGGGCGTGCTGAAATCCAGCGCATAATGAGGAACTGCTGCATACCAGTCCTTGCAGAAACATGGCTCCTGGACAGCATCACGTGCACCATCAATCTTCAGGCCATGCCACTGATGGACTTGTGCTGATAATAATTTTTGTGACTGTATGTGCTATTGTAACTACATACATTGTAGGCTGTGCCCTGTGTGCTGTGTGTCACTACATGTACTGTCTTATTTACTTAGAGGTACAGCATGGAATAGGCTATTCCGGCCCCTCAAACTGTGCCACCCAGCAGCCTCTGACACCTTCCAATTAACCCTCACCTAATCATGGGTCAAATTAAGCTACAAACGGTACTTCTTTGGACTGTGGGAGTAAACCAAAGCACCTGGAGAAAACCTCAGCGAGAACGTACAGACTCCTTACAGGGGACGCCGGACTGAGCTCTGAACTCTGACGTCCCGAGCAGTAATAGTGTCACATTAACCGCTATGCTACCTTGGCGACCACGCCCTGACCCCAGACGAAAGTTGTGTCATTTATTGTATGCACGTATCCGGTTGAACTACTGTACAACGAAACTTGAACTCAAACACTTCTTCATTGCAGGGTTAGTTGTGGATCACAATATTCTCTTGATGGATATCAATGTTACAGGAAACACATTTGAATCTTTAATCCTGAGGAAGTATACAATGTTTGACATTTTCAGTAGCCAGCACCATGGAGAAAGATGACTAATTGATGAGGGAGATGAATTACAAAGAAAGCACACCAGCAGCACTACTATGTTAGGAGTCTGAGGAGATCTGGTATTTTACAAAAAACTCTTGCAAATTTCTATAGACATATGGTAGAGAGCATTCCAACTGGTTACATCATGGAGGATGGGGGATGCTGTTCGTAAAATAGGAGCGGCCAGTGCTGGAAGAGGTGGGTCAAGGGAACTCCATGTATGAGGGCCAGGTAGTAAAGTGTGGAATGGAAGAAGCACCAGAGGAACAGGAGAAGAAAGAAGGCCATCGGGTAATCACCCTTGTTCAGGGATGTCAGGCTCATTTTCCAGCTGCACAGATGAAGCACTGGCTGCATAGTGTATGATGGAATCATTAGCAGAGAGAATGTTTCCACAGAGATATTAAGGCCTTCAAATACTGGAATCTAGAGCAATACACAGGATACTACAGGAACTCAGTGGGTCAAGCAGTATCTTTGGAGGGAAACGGACAGTTGATGTTATGGGTCAAGACCCTTCATCTGGACTGAGAGATAGAGGGGAGATCTCCAGTAGAAAAACTCCAAGTAACTATATCATATTATATATTATGTATATGTTACCTTGAGATTCATTTCCTTGTAGGTGTATTCAGAAAAAAATAAAAGTACAGAATTTTTCAAAAAAACTATACATAAATAGACAATGGTGGGCAAACATCAATGTGCTATGTGCACAAAGATAACAAATTGAGCAAAAAAATAATACTGAATATAAAAAAGGTGAATGTAAGTTGTGGAGCAAGAGCTTGCAAGTGATAAGTGGATCCAGGTGAGGAGGGGTGTTTGGCAGATGGAGGAGGGGAGAGTTGAAATAATGATAGAAGCAGTGAGATAATGGGTGGAGGTGACCGAGGGCTGAAGATAATAGAATCTGATAGGAAAGAAAGGTGGGGAGTGGAAACAGTGGTCGATGGGAAACAATAGGATTTTCATAAAGTTTTCACAAAAGCCTGCAAAATAAAATTCTCCAAAGCAAGTAAATAAATAAAGCAAATATTCTCCCAATTAATTGATATTGACCTAATTCACCAATAATCCCAGATAACATATAAACTCGCCTCCCTCTTGCACTGGAAGTAAAATGCCATTGAATGATTCCCTGTCTTTTTAATGTAAGCAGTGACAAAATCTCTGTATTTCATGATTATTGACATCAAGGTTCAAACAATTATGACACTGCACAAATTACATTTTCCTTCAATCAAGCTTCACTCTGCAGGTCTTAACATCAGTTGAGATCATCAACCCTTTGGACTGCTATTTTATGCTGATAATAACAACACTGTATTGTAATAAAGGTGCAAATTGCACATAATGACATATTCACTTTCAAACACTGGAAATATTCAGCAGATCTGGCTGCATCTGTGGAAAAAAAAAGTTATTTTGGGTCTGCATCCCTTTGTCAAAACTTATGAGAAGTCTTTGGTCTAGATGGACCTGATTTAGTTCTGCTGCTTGGGGCCAAATTAAGGATCAGTCTGGGCAAGCTGTCTGCAGGATATGGGTAAGTTTGTTGCCTGACAGATCTTAGTGGCATTAAAGCATGTTTCTCTCAAGAGAGGGAGCATCAGATTTCTTATGCCTTGTGCCACATTTAACCTATTACTTCCTGATGAATTTGCCGGTGACACACATTCCTCTCATCTAGTCTGCCATCCTTCGCAAGGAGCATCTCCAAGGGAGTGGCAGGTGGAATGATCACCATCTCTCTCCATCGCCCTTCTGTGTCTGTCCTCTACTGCTTCTCCTGCTCCAAATAAATCTTCTGGGAGAGAGAAGCAGGGAGCCTCCACTGAAAAATTCAAAACAAAATATAGCTTGAATTGTAAGCTTTCCCCAAACAGTTAATACAGAAGCATAGAGTCACGGTCTACTGTTGATTAATTTAAAGGGGAAGTGGTCATTACAGTTTTGAGATTAACCTGTCAGATTTCCCATCTCTGCTCTTACTGGTATAGTGCAGTGGCATTTTTTATCTAAAGATGCAAATGCAATCATGGTTAAGTTTTCATCTAGAGCACCAAACAAAATCATGTACCAAAGCACCAGTATGGAAACTTGAACTTACCTGCTTTTAATCAATATGGTGTTACTGCTCTTATGTCTTTCTTGTTTACTGTGCGTGAAGGTCAGGATGCAGCTGATGTGAAAATACACGGGGAAGCTGTATGGAGTGCAGGGGTAGAGAGCATGCTCATGATCTGGGAGTAGTGTTTTTATTTTGCTACAGTTGATTCTTATTGTCACTTCCAGTCAAAAAATGATGATAAATGTGAAGTGACAAAAACAGGGTTTCATTTAAATATGATATTATTTGCTCTAAGAAACCTTAGCATTGAAATAAAAAAATACAATAAAATTGCTGTAAAATGTCTGTCACTTCTTACAGTGACTGCTGCTGTAATTTGGTTGAAATACTGATTACGTCGTCAATTTAGACTGCGCTCTGAACACTTGCATCTGACTGGTATGACAAGAAAATGATAAAGTGTACATGTACATGACAGTTTTGTGTAAAAAAATGACAATATATGAGAACTGACAATAGAAGGTGACATTATTAGAGAGAAATGAGTAAGGATGTGGCAAAATTGAGTTGGAAATTTAGAAAAAAAAAGCAGTGAGTGGCAAATTAGAACAGAGGGAATGATGATAATAAAGATTATGTGAATACCAAAAAATACTGTATTCTTTATGCTAATCTTCATTTACTACAGCCTGACATAAAGGCTTCTTTCCAACTATGTGAAGGTTTATTTTTAATTACAAACCATTTGTGGTATTGCTATTACCATTTAACTTCCACTGATTTTCAGGAGATTCATTTTCATATTCATATTATTCCCAGAAATGTTAGTTCCTCTATTATTTTAAAGCTAAAGCGTATTGAGCTTTGCATGAGTACCGTTGGAGTTTTGTAGGAACTGAGAATGAAAGAGGTAATTGCTGATGGAAACAAAGAACTTCAGAGTTTTAAGATAGAGTAATACAGCATGAAGTCAAAATGGTTGTTGTGACGCGTCTAGTGTGGTGGTGTAGTGGGTAGTGCTTGTCGCTCTCACTTTAAGCTTCCACTGCTGGCTAGACATCTCATGAAAAGGACAATCAAGTGTGTAAGCCTCTCCCTGCCAGTGCATAGCCTCTCCAACAGCAAGCCTTATGTAGTGCCTCCTTGCTGGCGACGCACAGAAACTGAACTCCTTTCTGACAGAGGCTGAACTGTAAAGGTGGGGGTGGAGGTCTGGTCCCTACACATGTAGCACGCAGGCCCACCGGCGTGTAGACACGCCCAGGTACGTGTGAACCAGATCCCCAGCTCTGGGTAAATAGCCCCACTGCCTCATGAGCACCCTTGGGAGAGACGATGGCTATGGGAGTAAACCCAGACAGCAAATCGGAGTGAAGCCCCTCAGGCAGCTGGACAATATTGAACATCCTTCTGGTAGCTCAGCTGGTGCCAAATGCATTGCTTCATAAGGTTTCCTTTTGACCACACTGGTGAAGCCAAGAGGGGGATCTTGACAACTGGACCTCTCAGGATCTCCATACTTTCTGCACAGGTTTGTGATGATGATCATCATCACCCATTGTCCTTCGAGATGGAAGGATGCCAACCAACAAATACAGGATGGGCGCATTCCTCTTGGACAACTTGACCAGGCCAACCAATGTTGTCCATTTGCCCGTGTTTGGTCTACATCCCTCTGATCCTCTCTAACCATATACTCATTCAAACGTCTCTTAAATGTTAATGTTATTATACTGCATCAACCACTTCGTCTGGCAGTTCATTCCATATATGTACTCCCTACATGTAAAGAAATTGCCCCTGGGGCTTCTTTTAAATCTTTCACCTCTCACCTTAAACAAACTACTGTATGTCCTTCCCTGGGGAAAAAACTATGTGTGTTCATCCTATTTATTTCTCTCATGATTTTACACATCCTTATATGGTTACTCCTTGATTTCTGATGTTCCAAGAAATAAAGTCCTCGCCTGCCAATCTCCCCTATTGCTCTGGCCTTCAGGTCCTGGAAGTATCTCCAGAAATCTGAGATGCCAGAGCATAATGAGTAAAGGTCATGGCCATGGCTCCAACACAAGATGAAACAAAGAGTAGAAAGAGACCTTGGAATGCTACATTGGAAATTAAGAAGAAATTAGGTGGGAATGTTGAAAGAAGTTTTCCCTGTGATAGAAAAGCAATAAAAGAAACTATGGATGCTGGAAATTTGAGATAAAATCACAAAGCTGTAGGTGCAGAATATCAGCAGAAGGAGAATTGACATGTTGGGTCATTGACATATCAGGACCAGCTTGGGTTAGACATCAAGGATGCTTTAAGCTGCAGAGAAGGGTGAGGGTTAGGGAGAACAGAAGATGTCTTTAATAGAGTGGTGACAAAGAAAAACGAAATAGCATAGTTGGTGCGGGTGCCAGTTGAAAAAGGATGTTGAGGGCTTGTCAATTGAAGCTGATCTGTCTGAAGGAGATGTCAATAAGCTGCTTGCCTGTCAGAATTGGCAGTGGAATTAAAAAATCTGATAAGCAGAAGTTGAATGAATTCAATGCCGAGTCTAGTCATAAGTTAAGATTCTGTTGCTCGAATTCATGAGGAGACAGCATGGTGGTGAAGCTAGTGGAGGTTCTGCCTCAAACTCCAGCAAGATGGTTGGAAGTGAGAATGTGGGGGGAATAAAATAGGTGTTTGATGGCATCACTGACTTGTGGGCTGAGGGGCCTTTTTCCATACGCTGTGACTCTTACATTGTTCCAATAAAGCCCAGTGTAAGAGGCCAAAGACAGTGGGGGAGGCTGGAAAACTAAAGTAACAAGCAGCTGGGTTGTTTAAGTCATCCTTGTGCCTTGTAGTCCAATTGTACTGACCATGGGATGAGAAAGAGGAGTGGAAGTTCAAGCATGATCATTTTTCAGTATTCAAATAGCACTGCTGCTTTCACATAGCGCACTAACTCTGATTATTATAAGCATATTCATCCATTCAGGACACTTGCTCATTTTGAGCTGACAGATGTACTGTAGAAGGGCAGGTAATGATTATTTTATAAGATTTGTGTTTCTGCTGCCAATTTACTTCGAACAGTAGAACACTGGACAGGCCATTCATGCTGACTTTGATGCCAGTTTATACTAAATGTCCTTCTCGACTGCATTTCTCTCAGAGTTCGGTGGGTAATACCGTTCCGGCTGACCGGAAGTGCACTGAAAGCGGTAAGCGTAAAGGAGCTGGGTGCTTACTGTTCTGGCTAACAATGGATAGTGCAATCCGGGGTATATTACGATCGAGAAATGTGTTTGCAGACTGGATATTGAACTTTTTACTGTTGGACTTCGGCCACATTCCACCGTGATACAACACTTGGCGGCACGGGAGGTCGTTTCTACCTGTGGCCATCGAACGTGCAGCTCCTCCCATGGAGGGTCAGACACCCTGAGCCAATAAACTGGTCCGGGACTTATTTTCCATCTGGCATAGTTTGCATTTTGGTGTTTGATTGTTGGAGTTTTTAGTATTGCTATAGTTACGCTCTATTCTTAGTAGGTGCAGCTGTAATGAAACCAAATTTCCCTCGGGATTAATAAAGTATATCTATCTATCTATCTATCTATATTCATTTATCTATGTAAAAGCCTCTTAAACTCCATCAAACTGCCTGATTTTACAACTACATCTGGTAAGGCACTTATCACTCTCTGCATTAGAACAACTTGCCTCTCGTATCCTCTTTAAACTTCCCATCTCTAATCTTAAAAGCATTTCCTCTGGTGTTACATATTATAACCCTGGGGAAAATACAAGGGATGATTGATAAGTTCATGGCCTAAGGTAGAAGGAGTCAATTTTAGAAAACCTAGCACATTTATTTTTCAACATAGTCCTCTCCTACATTTACACACTTAGTCCAGCGGTCGTGGGGCATACAGATCTTGGACCTCCAGAAAGTGCCCACAGCATGGGTGATTGATAAGTTCATGGCCTAAGGTAGAAGGAGATGAGTTGTACAGCTCTCGTTACATGCACATGCAGTTCAACTCTTTGAGTGATTATGCAGAAAGTTTGAAGTTAATAACTCATCAGGGTGATTGATAAGTTTGTGGCCTAAGTTAGAAGGAGATGAGTTATTAACTTCAAACTTTCTGCATAATCACTCAAAGAATTGACCTGCACGTGCATATAACAAGAGCTGTATAACTCATCTCCTTCCACCTTAGGCCACGAACTTATCAATCACACATGCTGTGGACACTTTCTGGAGGTCCAAGATCTGTATGCTCCATGACCGCTGGACTAAGTGTGTAAATGTAGGAGGGGACTATGTTGAAAAATAATGTGCTAGGTTTTCTAAAATTGAATTCTTCTGCCTTGGGCCACAAACTTATCAATCACCCCTCGTATTCTGATTGTATACCGTACCCATTCTGACTACCTACCTTACCAATGCCTCTCATAATTTAAAATTATCCTTTAACAGGTGTCTACTTAGCTTCCAGAGTTCTAGAGAGAATAATCTTAGTCCAACTTTTGCATATAGCTCATATCCTGTACTTTCTGAAACAACCGACCATGTCAAATGTCTTATTGAAGTCCACATGGATAATGTTCATTACCTTACTTCTACTGATCTGCCTTGTTACCACTTCAAGAAGCTCAGTGAAGTTTGTAAGACTTGACCTTCCGCACACAAAACCATACTGACTATCCCCAAACAGGCCATGCCTTTCCAACTGCACATAAATTGTGTCCCTCAGTGTCCATTCTATCAGTGTCGCTACCACTGATGTGTGACTCTCTGGCTTACAGTTACCTGGACTCTCTTATTTCCTTTATTAAACAAAGTCACAATACTTGCCACTCTCTAATCCTCTGGAATCTCATGTTGCTGGTGAGAACAAGGACCTTTGTCAAAGCCAAGCAATCTCCTCACTTCCTTTTTTCAATATTCTGGGGACCTGGGGATCTTACATAATGCTTTTCAGAAGTTAAAACACGACCTCTTCCTTAATTGCTAAATGTCTCAGCAGATCAACCTTCACTATCCTTCGAATCCTTCTCAGTAATTACCAATACAAAGTACTCAGCCACTTGCTCTGCCTTCAATCACAAGCTCCCTCCTTTATCCAGAGTGCACCCATCCTCTTTTTTGGTTGTCCTCATTTTCTTAAATAAGTACAAAATGCCTAGGAATTCTTTGTGATCCTGCTCGCCAAGCAATTAAGCTAGGATCAAGCCAAGGGTCAAGAAATTTTATGGCCCTTTTTGGCCTTCCTAATCATCGGCTTGAGTGATTTCCTGCTATCTTTATATTCTACAAGAACCCAGTCTGATTTTAGTTCCCTGAACCTTAGATATGCATCCTTTCACATGCCTGACTAAATTAATGACTTCTTGAGTCATCCAAAGTTCCATTACCTTGTCATTCTTATACTTTCTCTTTACCAAAACACACTGATGCTGACCAGCTGGTCTTTAAACAACTTGCACGTGTCAGGCATGGACTTGTCCAACAGAACCGTCTCCCAATCAACACTCTGTTCATCCTGTCATACATTGCCCTTAGTACCTTCCCACAAGATCCAATTTTGTCTTATAACATAGTGAGCTCTAGCCACTATCCCCAACATATTCACCCACCTTCAATTCTGCCATTGACCTGGTTCATTTCCCAAAACCAGGTTCGGTATGTTTCTTCCTCTGGTTGGACTCTCCGCATACTGTTTCAACATCCCCTTCTGGATGCACTGAAAAAATCCTGCCCGATCTGAACCTCTTGTATGAAGGCAATTTCCTGTAGAATATAACTGATCATACTCACATAGACTCTTGCTATCAATTCGCTTTTGAATAAAATTGCTAATACTTTCAAACAAAACTTTCCAAGCAGGTCATTAGTGCAATCTAAATTGAAGAGAATTTATAGGTGAGATTTCCTAATTTTTCACACACCATTATGATGTGCACAATTTACAGACTCAGAGAGAGAGGGACACAACAGGCAAGAAGTTTGTAACATTTTATACTGAGAAATATCAATTATAAAACCACAAGATAAACCCTTGCAGTAGATATGTTAGAGATAGTAGGACTTTCACATACTGTATGCTCTACACACATGCAATAGTTCTTTGTTAGTGTATAGTATCTTTTGTAAACTCAGGAATATCTTTAAATGGCCGTTCACACGCATAAATTGTGCTGAAAGGCACTTTACAAGGAACTGCTTTTCTCATCAACACAAAGAAGCTGTGAAGGCTTCTCACACCTCCTTATACATCTGCAGTTTCAGACTCCTGTGAGTGTACATAACACACAACATCTCATGGTCCCAGAACAGATCCTACACCATCAAGAAAGCTCACCAACGTCTCTTCTTTCTGAGGAGGCTGAAGGGAGCTGGACTTTGCAATTCGTACTTACATCATTACAGAGACGCGCAGTAGAGCATCCTAACAAGCTGTATCACTGGTGTGGAAGCTGCACTATGCCAGACAGGATGGCTTTACAATGAGTGGTTACATTTGCCCAGTGCATCACTGGCACCAACCTAACACCATTAAGGACTATATGCAGAAAGGTGCCAGGAAAGGACCAGTAACATCAAGAAGGATCACACACACCCTGCTCATGGACTGTTTGTCCTACTCCTAACAGGGAAGAGGCTACAAAGCATCCATACCAGGACTACAAGACTCAAAAACAGTTACTGTCTTGTCCCTAAGCTGCAAGGCTGATCAACACCTTCATCCACTAACTTCACCATTACTTTATTATTTCCTGACAGTCATCTTATATACAGCCCAGCATCATGTTATGGACATCCAGTCAATCCAGGTATATGAGCTATCTTATGTGTTTATAATTAATTGTGTATTTTATATTATTATTATTGTATTCTTTATCTTTAGTGTTTTTTATGCTGCATCAGATCTGGAGTAACAATTGTTTCATTCTCCTTACAATTGTGTACAGGAAATGACATCAAACAATCTTGAATCTCCCTTGAATCATAAGGTAAATAAGAGAAAATCTGTTGATGCTGGAAATCCAAAGCAACACACACAAAATGCTATAGGAACTCAGCAGGCCAGGCAGCATCTGTGGAAAAGAGTAAAAGTTGACATTTCAGGCCAAGACCCTCATCAGGACTGGAAAAAAAGAGGAGAAGTTAGAGCAAGAAGGTGGGGGAGGTGAAGAAGTAGTACTAGCTGGAAGGTGATGGATGGAACCAGGAGAGGGGAAGGGAAACCCGGAGAGGGGAAGGGGTCAAGTAAAGAGCTGGGAAGCCGATGGGTGAAAGAGTTAAAAAACTGGAGAAGAGGAATCTGATAGGGGAGGATAGATGACCATGGAAGGAAGAGAAGGGCGAGGAGCACCAGAGGGAGGTGATGGGCAGATAAGGAGATGGGGTGAGAGAGGGAAACGGGAAGGGGAGTGGTGGAGGAGGGTAGGGCAATTATCCGACATTCAAGAAATCGATGCTCAAACCATCAGATTAAAGGCTCCCCAGACGAAGTATAAGCTGTAGCTCATCCAGCCTGAGTGTGGCCTCATTGCAGCAGTAGAGGAGACCATGGACTGACATGTTGAAATTGGAATGGGAAGTAGAATTGAAGCGGATGGCCACTAGGAGATCCCACTTTTTCTGGGCGATGGAGCATAGGTGTTTGGAAAAGCAGTCTCCCAATCTATGTCGGGTCTCATTGATACACAGGAGGCCACACCGGGAGCACTGGATACAGTAGATGACCCCAACAGACTCAAGATAAAGTGCCCCCTCACCTGGAAAGACTGGGGCCCTGAATGGTAATGAGGGAGGAGGTGTAGGCATAGGTATGGCACTTGTTCAGCTTGCAAGGTTAAGTGCAAGGAGGAAGATCAGTGGAGAGGGATGAATGGACAAAGGATTTGCATAGGAAGCGATCCCTGTGGAAAGTGGAAAGGGGTGGGGGAAGAGAAAGATCTGCTTGATGGTGGGATCCCACTGGAGATGGCGGAAAGTATGGAGAATTATGTGCTGGACGCAGAGTCTACAGCGGTAGTAGGGGAGGACAAGAGGAAACCTGTCTGCGAGGGCAGACGAGCACGAAATGGAAGGGATGTGGGTGAAGGCAGTGTTGATGGCTGAGGAAAGAAAGACCCTTTCTTTGAAGGAGGAGGACATCTCATTAGTTCTAAAAACAAAACCCTCATCCTGAGAGCAGATGCATCAAAGATGGAGGAACTGAGAGAAAGGGATGGAATTCTTGCTATTGACAGGTGGGAAGAGGTATAGACCAGGTAGCTGTGAGAATCAGTGTGTAAATACTTCTTCGGAGTTGGATAAATTGATTAACATCAACCTAAGGGAAAGAACAACTCTGACACATACATACAGAGCTTATAAAACGTATTTCCACCCTTCCCCAGAAGTTTTCATGTTTTATTGTTTTACAACATTAAATCACAATGCATTTAATTTGGCTTTTTTTGACACTGATCAACAGAAAAATACTCTTTTGTATCAAAGTGACCACAGATCTCTACAAACTGATCTAAATTAATTACAAATATTAAACACAAAATAATTGATTGCTTAAGTATACACCCCCTTCAAGTCAGTATTTAGTAGATGCACTTTTGACTGCAATTACAGCCTTGAGTTTGAGGGGATAGGTGTCTATCAGCTTTGCACATTTAGCCACTGCAATTTTCCCCCATTCTTCTTTATAAAACTGTTCAAGCTCTGTCAGGTCACATGGGGATCATGAGAGAACAGCCCTTTTTAAGCCCAGCCACAAGTTCTTAATTAGATTGAGGTCTGGACTCTGACTTGGCCATTCCAGGACATTAAGTTTGTTGTTTTAAGCCATTTCTGTGTAGCTTTGACTTTATGCTTGGGGCCATTGTCTTGCTGGAAAACAGATCTTCTCCCAAGTTTCAGTTCTCTTGCAGACTGCATTAGGTTCTCCACTAGGATTTCCCTGTATTTTGCTGCATTCATTTTACCTTCTACCTTTCACAAGCCTTCCGGGGCCTGCTGCAGTGAAGCATCCCCACAGCATGATGTAGCTTCATCGTAGGGATGGTGAACTTTTGATGACAATAGTACCTTCTTCCAGCTGACTTCAGAGTCTCCCAAGTTTTCTAGAAAACTCTAACTGAGATTTCATGCGAGTTTTTTTCAACAGCGGCTTTCTTTTTGCCACTCTCCCATAAAGTTGTGACTGGCAAAGTACCTGGGCGACAGTTGTTGTATGCACAGTCTTTCCCATCTCAGCCACTGAAGCTTGTAACTCCTCCAGGGTTGTCATATGTCTCTTGGTGGCCTCCCTCATTAGTCCCCTTCTTGCACAGACACTCATTGTTTGAGAATGTCCTTCTGTAGGCAGATTTACAGCTGTGTCATATTCTTTCCATTTCTTGATGATTGATTTTACTGTACTCCAAGGGATATTCCATGACTTGGCAATTTTCTTGTATCCATCTCCGATTTGTGATTTTCAATAACCTTTTGTAGAGTTGCTTGGAGTGTTCTTTTGTCTTCATGGTGTAGTTTTTGCCAGGATACTGACTCACCAGCAGTTGAACCTTCCGGATACAGATGTATTTTTACTACAATCAATTGAAACCCTTTGACTGCACACACTGATTTCTACTTAACTAATTATGTGACTTCTTAAACCAATTGGCTGTACCAGTGATGATTTGGTGTGTCATATTAAGGGGGGGGGGGTGATACTTATGCAATCAATTATTTTATTTTATATTTGTGATTCAATGTTGTAAAACAATAAAATATGAAAACTTCCGGGGGTGTTGGTTGAATATATTTTTTGGCACTGCATACCTTACAGGAATTACTAAATTCTAGACAAGTATCTCAGAACTAGAAATAGATTATTGAAGTGCAATTTTGTAGCCATTACTGAAACTTGGTTGTGAGAGGGGCAGGAATGGGTGATTAATGCACGTTTGTACAAGATTTTCAAAGTTTTCGACAAATAAGAGAGGAGGAGGTAAAGGGGGTGGGATGTTGTATTACTAATCAGGGAAAATATCATAGCTGCACTCTGGGGACATGTAATGTAGGGGTCAGAGTCCATCTGAGTAGAACTGAAGAATAGGAAATGTGCAATCACACTGATGGGATTGTACTACAGACCACATTTCATTAATCTGTAATCAGATTAATGAAACATGTGAAAATAATAGGTTTGTTGTCATAGGGGATTTCAACTTTCTGAATATAACCTGAGACTTCTTAGTGCAAGGGGTTTAGATGGCGCAGAATTTGTTAAGTGTCTCCAGGAAGGTTTCTTAAATCAATATTGGGACAGTCAAACAAGAGGAGGGACTGCAGTGGACCTGGTGTTTGGGTAATGTGCCTGACCTTCCAGTGGGGTAACAGTTAGGGAGCAGTGACTTTTGGGATACTGTAGCTATAGATAAGGTTACATATGGTCCTTGTGGGAGAGTTTTAAATTTGAGTAGGGCAAATTATGAGAACATTACGCAGGAAATAAGCATTATTTGGGAACAACTTTTCTATGGCAAGTCCACATTAGATGCATAGGGTGTTTAAAGATCAAATGCACAATGTACAGGAAAGGTATGTTCCTGTTAGAAGGAAGAACGGGGATGGAACAATAAGGGAACCAGTGACGAGACAAATTTAGTCAAGACAAATGAAAGGTATGTAAAGCTTCGAAAGTTAGGATCAGACAAAGCACATGAGGAGTAAAAAGAAGCCATAAAAGAACTAAAGAAGGGAATTATGAAAGCCAGCAGGGGCCATGAAAAGTCCTTGGTGAGTAGGATTAAGGTGTATCCCAAGGCATTCCATACATACATCAAGGGAGGAAGGGAGGGAATGTTGACTCAGACCATGAGAGGCCTGCGTTGGGCATTTTCATGCCTTACAAGGCACAGATTGGAAGTCTGTGTGGGGCGCCATTCCTCACAATGTGTGATTAAGTGCCTTGCTCAAGGACACAAACACGCTGCCACATCTGAAGCTTGAACTAGCGATCTTCAAATCATTAGACGAACGCCTTAACCACTTGGCCACGTGCCCAACACAATACATCAAGGGCAAGAGGATAACTAGGGAGAGGGTGGGACCACTCAAGGATAAAAGGAGGAACATTTGCTTGAATGCAGAGAATGTGAGTGATTTACTAAATGAGTAGTTTGCTTCAGTATCTACCAAGGATATGAAGGATCAGGAGATCAGAACTAGAGTGTATAAGTATGTTAGGTCATTTAGAAGTCAAGGAGGCAGAAGTGTTGGGCCTCCAAGAGAATATTAAGGTGAATAAGTCCCCAGGGGCTGATGGGATTGACCCTAGGTTATTGAAGGAGGCAAGAGAGATTTCTGGGACCATGACCAGTATCTTTGTGTCTTCTCTAGCCACAGGTGAGGTCCCAGATGACTGGCGAGTGGCTAACGTTGTATCTCTATTTAAGAAGGGAACAAGGGAAAATCATATAGACCAGTGAGTCTCACTTCAGTTGTAGGGAAGTTGTTGGAGAAATATGAGCATTTGGAAACCCATGGCCTAATTAGGGAGAACCAGCATGGGTTCATGTGTGGCAGGTCATACCTTACCAACTTGACTGAGTGTTTTGACAAAGTGATGAGAGAGATTGATGGGAGTAGGGCAGTGGATGTTGTCTATATGGATTTTAATAAGGCATTTGACAGAGTCCCTCAGAGGTTTCAAAGCTACATTCAATATCAGAGAAATGTATACAATATACATCCTGAAATGCTTTTTCTTCGCAAGTATCAACGAAAAACAAAGAAGTGTCCCCAAAAAATGAATGACAGTTAAATATTAGAACCCCAAATCCCCCCCAGCTCCCATCCCTCCTGTGCGTAAGTGCCAGCAAGCAACAATCCCCTCTCCCCCCACCAAAAAAAAAGCATTGGCACCCGCCATCGAGCACTCAATCGTGAGCAAGGCAACAGCAAAGACACAGACTTGCAGTACTCCAAAGGCTTCACGTTTCACCCTATATTTGACATACCATGGGCTCTCTCTCTTCCTAATAAGGGAGAAACAGGTATCTCCCTTTCACAGTGAGAGGGGAGACATAACAAACAGCTCATTGGTTTATGATGTTAAAAGTCTGTTGCATCGCTTTTTCCAAGCTCTGTTTCCAAAGTTCTTGGGTCTCTGGGCACACAGCCAAAGATCTTCCAGCTCCCACGACACACCGACCTGTCGGGACACTGACCTTCGATCTGCCTGTCTCCAAAGCCACGCGATCCTGGGCCTCCAAAGGTGAGCTGAACTCTTAGGCCATCGATGGAGTGGACAGAGAGTATCTGCTGCCCAGGGTTGAAGTGTCTAACACCAGAGAGCATGCATTGAAAGTAGGATGGAGTAGGTTCAGGTGGGATGTGAGCGTTTTACTTCGAGAGCGGTGGATGCCTGGAACGAGATGCCTGGTGTGGGGTAGAGGCAAATACATTAGAGGCCTTTAAGAGACATTTGGATAGGCAGATATTACATTGTGCTGAATAAGGAAGTTGGAGGGATACGGACATGATGTAGGTAGGAGGGTTTAGTGTTAGGGTGTTTTTGATTTACGCTTAAGCTGATTTGCACAACATTGTGGGCCGAATGGCCTGCTCCTGTGCTGAACTTCTATGATTTTGACACTAATTTGACATTTCTATGAATTTGACATTAATTTCATATAAAAGTAGCCTAAACTAGCTCAGCAAACCTGCTGAGACTGATTGGGACTGATTCCCAAAACATCTATTCCCAGGTCTGTCATAAGAGATTTTCTGAAAGATAGGAAAAACAAAATTGAAGAATGTTTTTAAAGTTCCTTGAAAACATGTATTTCCACTAATGTATGAATACCTGACATATTTTTAATGAAGAAAGGTTGTCTGAAAGGCACTGAACTCCACGTTTACCAAGCTAGAGAGCATGTGGGGGTCATTTACAAACTGTGGAAGGTGCACATAACATTCCTGTTTATCCAACCGTGCATTATATGAAGCTACGCATTTCAGCATTAAGGGTCATGATTGTCATCATCATTATGTGCCGCCGGTGATCACAGTGACCATGATTGTTCTTGGTAAATTTTTCTGCAGAAGTGGTTTGTGATTGTCATCTTCTGGGCAGTGTCTTTACAAGACAGGCAACACCAGCCATTATCAAATACTCTTCAGAGATGGTCTGCCTGGTGTCAATAGTCGTAGAACCAAGACTTGTGATATGCACCATCCGCTCCCATGGTTGCGTGTGACTCTGATCAGGGGCTAAGCTGGTGCTACACCTTGCCCAAGGATGATCTGCAGACTAGAAGGAAGGAGTGCCTTACACCTCCCTCGGTAGAAATGCATCTCCACCCCATCACTCAGCTTTAAAGGTAAGATTATATTAAAGAAAAGCAGCTTCAAATCAGTAAAAAAAAGATCAGGTACAGGAAAATTTTACTGTACAAGAAAATACACAAATAAGCAGCACTGAATAAGTTCTGTAGAAAGGATTGCACAATTGTTTGTATGAGGAAGATCTGAAAAGGAAATTAACATGAACGGAAAACAGCAATTCCAAAGATTTTCACTGATACAAACTAAAAACTTACACAATGATATTAATTGCACTGAATAAGATGATCTGGACACAAGGATGTAATAAGAAACTCTATATTAAGCTCAAGAAGTGAAACAATTTGGTTTGTCACACCATTGGGTTTTGGTGAGGGTCACGTGCCCTCATGAAGGTGTGGACTTTAAAAATCAGGCAGAAGGTCACAATAGCACATTCAGTACAAGGATGTTTTTTTTGTGGGCCAGAGGTGAAAACTTCTAGAAAATGAGCAAAAATATTTTCAGTGCAAAAAAAAGAAAAATAACAAAAAGGACAAAAGGAAAAAAAATGAAGATTATATACCAGCAGACCTTTAGAACTACAGCTCCAACACATCAGACTGAAGTAATACACCTTTTCTTCCTCTTCCCCACTTAAAGCAAAATGAGTCTTAATTAATGATGCAAACATGAGGAAATCTGCAGATGCTTTCCAGCTCTTAGCTCCATCCCTCCGCCTCCTGTCTTCTCCTATCATTTCAAATCTCCCCCTCCTCCTCCCACTTTAAAATCTCTTACTATCTCTTCTTTCAGTTAGTCCTGATGAAGGATCTCGACACAAAATTTCAACTGTACCTCTTCCTATAGATGCTGCCTGGCCTGCTGCGTTCACCAGCAATTTTGTGTGTGTTCTTCATTAATGACTGTCTGGCTGTGTCTTGTTTTACGGCGGCTGACACCCAGCTTAATGGTGCATTACCGCCACCTTCTGCTGTAGAGTGTGCAATAGACATACATTTTAAATCCCTTCACCCAATCACAAACACACACACATACCCTAACCTACACTTTATCCTCCCATCTTTGCCCATCCTAGTACCCTATTCCTGTTTATCCATCATATCCTGTAAAAGCCCCTGTACCCTTAATTAATGATCTCCTTACTCCAGGAGAAAAAGAAAAAAAGGTAGTCCATTCTTTGGAATACAGTGGGGGTTGGGAGTTGTTACATGAGCCTGAACAACTACACAAAAAGAAAAGGAATACACATTCTTCTTCACAATCAAAAATGTCCACAACTACATTAATCACAATGACATTGATCAACAAAATCAATCAATAACTAACTATCTTCCAGGAGCCAGCACTTTCCCCCTCTTCCCCCAAGATGAACTCTTCCACTGAGCCCACACTGGGCATGTGCCACCATTAACAGGCACCTTTGTTAAGACACCCCACCCTTCTGTCAGGTTCCCTCCCTGAAACTGGAAGCAACAACAAACAGGATGTGTCAAAGAACACCACTGTCCCGGAGTGTGCGTGTACAAACAAAAGTGTCCATGCTGCACGTGAGCCTAGTGTGTGTGCCTGATAAACATAACATCAACACTGCCAGACAGAGATAATGATAATGAGAATTACGGGGCTACTGGAGGTGGAGAGGGGGGAAGGAAGGTATAACATGTGACAGACCTGCTCTATTACGTTACCCTCCTAGCTTACCCAAGTTGGGTAAATGGGAGAGATAATCCGCAGTGACATTCTGGCTGCTCCTGTTTGATAGATTGTGAAGTGGAAGGGTTGCAGGGCTAGATATTATCTGGTAATGTGAGCATTTTGATTTTTCCTGGCATAGATCCAGGTCAAGGCACAATGGTCGGAGTCCAAAACAATCTCCCAGACAAGGAGGTAGTAGCATAGATTGTCTAGATCCCACGTAAGAGCCAGAGCCTCTTTCTCAACAGTCAAATACTGAGATTTCCTGGGTCACAGCTTCCTACTCAGGTATAAAACAGGCCTCTTTTTGCCCTCTTCTCCTTGGGACAAGACAGCTCCTATCCCTACTCTTTTAACATCCATTTGCACCAGGAAGGGCTTGCTGAAATCAGGACAAATGAGTACCAGTTCTTCACAGAGTGCCCCCTTTAAGCTCTCAAAAGCCAGTTCACACTCCTCTGTCTAATGTACAGGTTTCTTTTTGGCTTTAAGCTCAAACTGGTCAGAGGAGTTGCCACCTCAGCAAACCATGGTATGAAACGTTGCATTGATACCATCCAACCAGTCCAAGAAAAGACCTGACTTGTTCCTTTGTGCAAGGGTGGGTGGTGTCCTGAATTGCTTGTATCTTGTCCACTTGAGTCCGTATCAACCTGCCCCCAAGCTGGTATCTCAAGTACCAAGCCTCTGTCTTCACCCTCTCGCATTTCTGTAGTCTGAGTGTAAGACCTACTGACCCAGAACCTCATTGCAGTGCTGGAGATCATCTTCCCAACTTGTGCTGAAAATCACCACAACACTCAGGTAGGCCACACAGAACTTCTCACACCCACTCAATACACTGTTCATAAGGCACTGAAATATTACATGAAGGCCAAACAGGCTCTCGTAAATCAGCAGCACGGGAGGGATAAATAGCTTGAATTTTTAAGTATAAGTAGCTTAAAATTACATCATTAAACATTACTAGACATTTTGCAAGGTACATGAAGTGAAAATATTGGTGTTATTCAAGGGTATTAATATTGGTGTTACTCAAAGGATAATGAGAGTTATGGGCCTACTGGGGGTGGGTAGGAAGAAATTACATGTGGCAGACCTGTTCTGTCACACGGTGTTTGAGATCACACTTGTGCCATACACACATCTGGTTGCTTTATATAGATACGTAACTACAACCACTGAATGGATAGAAAAGGGATCAATCAGCTTGATGGAACAGATCTGCAGATTGGAATATGTGGAATAATATTATAAGCAGACATTTTCTGGGGAAAGGTTGAGAGATGATGCAATAGCTGTTCTCTGGATTCAAAGGACATTAGATAAATTTAGGCTGGTAGGCAACACATTGAGAATTTAGCAGTAACCTTCACAAATTCTGCATTTAACTGCAACGTTTTAAGCTGCTTGCTGTAATCCTTTTGGGAGAAACTGGTTGTCAATTTAAATAAGTTAATCAGTCAATTATAGAGATTAGTACAGAAATGAGAAATGATCTTGGCTCGGAATCAGCTTGAGTGGAAACAAGAAATAGCAATGGAAATAAGTCATTAGTGAGAGTACTCTATAGGAGCCCAGTGGTAGTTATACTCTCGGACAGACGATAAATCAAGAAATAATGGCAACCTCTAAGAAAGGTACTGCAATAATCGTGGGTTACTTTAATCTTTATCTAGATTTGACAATTGAAATTGGCAAAGGTAGTCTTAATGGATGAGTTCATGGAGTGTGTTCAGGGAAATTTCTTTGAATGTACATTGTGAACAGGCTATTTTGGATGTGGTCAGGTGTAAAAAAATAGGATTAGCAAACTGAAAATAAAAGGTCCACCAGCGGAAAAGTGATCCTAACAGTTGGGTAATCATTTAGACAGCGAAGAAGGTGGGTTTGAAACTAACGTCTTAAAGGTTAATAAAGGAAATTACAAAGTTTTGAAAGCAGATCTGAATTAAGTGGATTGACACAAAAAATAAAGAAAAGTAATAAATAGGCAGTGACAAAGTTTTATAGCGATCTTACAAAGTTCTCAATATTCTGATAAAAATAAGTGCATGATTGGTCTATGGGTAGCTAAGTCGGAAAGCTAACAATAGTATCAAATTCAAACAAAAGTTTATTACTGTTTTGAAAATTTGTCATTGGGTAGAAGATTAATAAATTTATAGAAACCATTAAATGATGACAAAAATATGATAAAGGATAGAAAATAAACTATGAGAAAGCATAGGCTAAAACTAAAAGCCAGGTAGTAAAGATTTCAAATGGTATACAATTAAAGGATGAATCTTTGTAATGGAATGTAAAGAAATGTCAGAGAAGTTGAACAAATATTTTGCATAAATATTCACCCTAGAATGTATTTAAAGCATTTTGAATAATAGTAGATAGTCAATAATAAATGGGATGAAGAAATTCAAAACAAGTTATTATCAGACAAAAAAGTAGTAAGCAAATAAATAGGATTAAAGCCAACAGTAAGAGATTCTGCAGATGCTGAAAATCTTGAGCAACACACACAAAATAAAAAGACCATAAGGAATATGTGCAGAATTAGGTCATTTGATCCATCGGGTCTACTCCACGTTTCATCATGGCTGATTCATTTTCCCTCTCAGACCCCATCTCCTGGCTTCTCCCTGTATCCCGTCATGCCCGAACTAATCAGGATTCTGTCATCCTCTGCCTTAAGTGTACCTAATGCCTTGGCTTCCACAGCCACCGGTGGCAACAAGATCCACAGATTCACCACGTTCTAGCTGAAGAAATTCTTCCTCATCTCCATTCTATAAAGATGTCCCACTATTCTGAGGCCATAACATCATCTCCACATACATTTTATTGAGGCCTGTCAACATTCGATAGCTTTCTATAAGGTCACCCTAAATTCCAGCGAGTACAGGCATAGAGTCATCAAATGCTCCTCATGTGATAAGCCTTTCAATCCCACAATCATTTTTGTGATCCCCCTTTGAGCTCACTCCAATGTCAATACATCCTTTCTTAGATAGAGTGGCCCAAACCACTCACAATACCCACGTGAGGCCTCAGCAGTGCTTTATAAAGCTTCAACATTATATCCTTGCTTTTATATTCTAGTCTTCTTGAAATGAATGCTAACATTACATTTGCCTTCCTTACCACAGATTCAACCTGCAAATTAACCTTTAGGAAATCGTACATAAGGACTCCCAAGTCCCCTTGCACCTCAGATTTTTGAATTTCCTCTCCATTTAGAAAATAGTCTACCCTTTTATTTCTTCTACAAGTGTATGTCCATAGAATTCCTAACACTATATTCCATCTGCCACTTCTTTGGCCATTCTCTTAATCTTAGTCCTTCTGTAACCTCTCTACTTCCTCAAAACTACCTTCTCCTCCACCTATCTTCATAGCATCCAAAGTTCTATCCATGCTATAGTATCTTTCTTATAATACCACGGGCTCTTAACTTCTTAAGCAGACTCGTGTGGCACCTTGCCAAAGGCCTTCTGAAAATCCAGTTACACAACATCCAATGATTCTCCTTTATCTATTCTGCTTGTTATATCATCAAAGAATTCCAACAGATTTGTCAGGCAAGATTTTATCTTAAGGAAACCATGCTAACTATGACCTATTTTATCATGTGGCTCCCAAGTACCTGGAAACCACATCCTTAACAATCAACTCGAACATCTTCCCAAGCACTGAGGTTGGACAAACTGGTCTATAATTTCCTTGTTTCTGCCTCTCTCCATTCTTGAAGAGTGGAGTAACATTTGTAATTCTCCATTCCTCCGGAACCATGCCAGAATCAAGTGATTCTTGAAAGATCATTACTAATGCCTCCACAATCTCTTCAGCCACCTCTTTCAGAATCTTGGGGTGTACACCATCTGGTCCAGATGACTTATCTACCTTCAGACTTTTCAGAGCATTCAGTTTCCCAAGAACCTTCTTCCTAGTAATGGCAACTTCACACACTTCTGCCCATAACATACTCAAACTTCTGACATACTGTTAGTGTTTTCCACAGTGAAAACTGATGCAAAATTTCTTTGTACTTCATTACTATGACTTCTGCATCATTTTCCACTGGTCTGATATCCACTCTCCCTTCTTTCTTACACTTTATATATCTGAAGGAACCTTTGGTATTCGCTTTAACATAGCTCATTTTCGTATTCCATCTTTATCTTCTTGTCTTTGTTAATTGCCGCTTTTTGGTTTTTAAAATCCTCTTATTTCCCATTAATTTTTGCTCCATTATATGCCCTCTCTTTGGTTTTTATGTTGGCTTTGACTTCTTTCATTAGCCACGGTTGTGTCATTTTGCCTTTAGAATACTTCTTCCTCTTTGGAATGTATATATCCTGTGCCTTCTGAATTGTTCCCAGAAATTCCAACCATTGACACTCTGCCATCATCCCTGCCAGTGTTCTTTTCCAATCAATTTTGGTCAGCTCCTCTTTCTTGCCTCTGTATTTCCCTTTACGCTACTGTAATACTGATACATCTGACTTTAGCTTTTCCTTCTCATATTGCAGGGTGAATTTGATCATATTATGATCACATTCCCTTAAGGGTTCCTTTTCATTAATCTCTCTAATCAATTCTGGTTCCTTTCACATTACCTAATTCAGAATAGCTGATGCCCTAGTGGGCTCAACCACAAGCTACTCTAGAACGCTATCTCATAGACATTCTACAAATTTCCCTTCCACCCCCAGATCCAGCAGCAACCTGATTTTCCCAATTTAACTGCATATTGAAATCCCCCATGACTATACTAACATTGTCCTTTTGACATGCATTTTCCATCTCCCATTGTAATTTGTAAACTACATCTCTACCACTGTTTGGAGGTCTGTATATAACTCTCAACAAGGTTTTTTACCCCTGCAGTTTCTTAACTCAGCCCACAATGATTCTACACCTTCTAGTTCTATGTCACCTCTTTCTAATGATTTGATTTCATTTTTTACCAACATAGCCACACTTCTCCCTCTGTCCATCTGCCTGTCCTTTCAATACAATATGTATCTTTGAACATTAAGCTCCCAGATATAATCTCCTTTCAGCCACTATTCAGTGATGCCCATGTCATATATCCCAATCTGTAACGGTGCTACAAGTTCATCTACCTTATTCCATATACTGTGCTCATTCAAATATAACACATTGAGTTCTGTTTTCATGCTTTTCAATTTTAACCCCTTTTACTTTGCAACTCATCCTGTTGACTGCAATACATGATTTCCAGTATCTGCAGATTTTCTCTTGTTAGCTGTTGCCTGCAATTTTGCCCTATCATCAGCCTCTCCTCTTTACACTCTGCCTCTGTTTGTAAACCAACTACCTCATCCTCAGCATTATCGCTCTGTTTCCCATCGTCTTGCCAAATAATGGTGGAAAACTCAGCAAGTCAGATAGCATCGGAGGGGGGCAGGGGGTGGTGTGGGAATAAACAGTTGACATTTCTGGTCAAGACCCTTAATCAGAACTGAAAGGAAGGCGGCTAAAGCCAGAATAAGAAGATGGGGGGAGGGGAAGTAGTACAAGCTGGCATGTGATTTAATAGGATTAAAGATCAAGAAGTCACTCAAAGCTGCTATGCAGGCTGACTCTGTGGTTAAGAAGGCATACGGTACATTGGCCTTCATCAATCGTGGAATTGAATTTAGGAGCCAAGAGGTAATGTTGCAGCTATATAGGACCCTGGTCAGACCCCACTTGGAGTACTGTGCTCGATTCTGGTCACCTCACTACAGGAAGGACGTGGAAACCATAAAAAGGGTGCAGAGGAGATTTAGAAGGATGTTGCCTGGATTGGGGAGCATCCTTATGAGAATAGGTTGAGTGATCTCGGCCTTTTCTTCTTGGAGCGATGGAGGATGAGAGGTGACCTGATAGAGGTGTTCAAGATAATGAGAGGCGTTGATTGTGTGGATAGTCAGAGGCTTTTTCCCAGGGCTGAAACGGCTAGCACGAGAGGGCATAGTTTTAAGGTGCTTGGAGGTAGGTACAGAGGAGATGTCAGGGGTAAGTTTTTTAAGCATGTAGCCCCCTGGTAAGCCTCAGGCTCGCTCAGCTTGCTTCCATCTAGGGGGAGCAGCCTTTGACCCCAGCAGACTGGGTAATGAAGTTTGCGTAGATGCTGTGTGATGTACCCCACCTCGCCAAATAACAGACAGTACACCATGTGCGATTAAAGGGTTACACTTTATAGATCTTAGCGGAACTATGCAATTAATAGAGATACAATATAAAAGGAAAGTAAACGGCGCCAAACTTATCAAGATTCAACCACTTCGTGCACAACTGTTGGAGCTCAATTAACGGGGTCTTCTTTCCACCATTTGATGTCCTCCGACCCTCAAATGGGACCACCCTCGGTGGTCGACCAAACACTCCACACGAGTCTGTCCTCGCCTCTTCTCCTTGCCGAAGACCCTGGGCTTCCGTTTCCTGCTCGGGGTCCATTCCGTCGCCCAGCTTACAGCACCACGTCGCCTCTCTCTGTCCCCATTGTGCCTTCTGCCCCAAAGCCCGCGAAAACAATAGCTTATAGACACGCAAGAAAGAATAGCATCTATCCCAATTGGTTAGCAAATGAATACAATTCTCGTTATCAGTAATTATAACCCAAACAAGCTGTTAGAGAGACAACCACTGTCTCAGCAGTTAACATCACAGAAAAGCTATTTTATTTTTATCATAACAAAGAAGCCATCTTATTAGCCTTAGCAGTAACATAAAAGAAGAAACCCCTTACACGTAGAGCGTGGTGAGTGCGTGGAATGGGCTGCCGGCGGCCGATACGATAGGATCTTTTAAGAGACTCCTGGATAGGTACAAGAAGCTTAGAAAAATAGAGGGCTATGGGTAAGCCTAGGTAATTTCTAAGGTAGGGACATGTTCGGCACAGCTTTGTGGACCAAAGGGCCTGTATTGTGCTGTAGGTTTTCTATGTTTCTAAGTCAGCCTGGATCAACATCCTAGGGTCTCCAGACATAGTAGACGTCATGACCCTGTAACATTCCCTAGATGCTGGAAAAGCCCTAGCAGAATGAAAATCTACATGAAAAGAGGAAGGCTGAACACAATGCTACAGGTCATCCAGTCTGGCATCTGTAATTGGGAAGAAGTAGCAGGACATTTATGAAGTTATAGTCAGTGTCAAGATGTTTAATTTTTAAAGGAATTTAGTGACTTTTTGGAATTTTCTACTGTAGGTAGTTGTGGAAGCTGAGTAACTGAATACATTTGAGCCTAAGGTTCATGGAATTTTCTTCTGCTGGAGGGTCGAGGTCTATGGAGAATAGGCAGGTAAGTCATGATCAGATCAAATACTGGTAAAGCAGGCTCGAGGAATTAGCTGGCATAATCCTATCTCTTAATACTTATATTCTGATGATTTTGACATGTTTTTGATTGCAATCTAATTGTGTATATTCACTGTAAAGGTAAGGCAATGGGAATTAAAGGAGGCTGAAGAGTAACCAAGTATGATTTGCAGAGGGCTATTTCAAGGGCGAAGAGACAATTTTGAACAAGGTTGGAGGCGACATCAGATGTACAACAACTCTGGCAAGGTTTGCAAAACATTACTTCCTACAAAAGCGAATCCCAATAATATGAATGCTTCACTACCAGATGAACTGAACGCCTTCTATGCCCACTTTGAAAGGGAGAATATAACTACAGTTGTGATGATCCCTGCTGCATCTGATGACTCTGTGATTTCCGTTTCAGAAGCCGATGTTAGGCTGTTTTTAAAGAGAGTGAACCCTCACAAGGTGGAAGGTCCCGATGGAATACCTGGTAAGGCTTTGAAAACCTCTGCAAACAAGCTGCTGGGAATATTCAAGGACATTTTCAATCTCTCACTGCTATGAGTGGAAGTTCCCACTTTCTTCAACAATTCTACCAGTGCCTAAGAAGAATAATGTAGGCTGCCTTAATGACAATTGCCTGGTAGCATTCACATCAAGTGTTGAAGTCCTTTGAGGGGTTGGTCATGACTAGATTGAACTCCTGCCTCAGCAAGGACCTGGACCCATTGCAAGTTGCCTATCGCCATAATAGGTCAATGGCCGATGCAATCTCAATGGCTCTCCACATGGCTTGAGACCACCTGGACAACACAAACACCTACGTCAGGGTGCTGTTCATAGACTATAGATCAGCATTTAATACCATCACTCCCACAATCCTGATTGAGAAGTTACAGAACCTGGGCCTCTGTAAACACTCTGCAACTGGATCCTCGACTTCCTAGCTGGAAGACCACAATCTGTGTGGATTGGTGATAACATCTCCTCCTTGCAGTCGATCAATAGTGATGCACCTCAGGGGTGTGTGCTTACCCCATGACTGTGTGGCTAGGCATAGCTCAAATACCATCTATAAATTTGCTGATGATACAACCATTGCTGGTAGAATCTCAGATGGAGAAAAGAAGGCATATAAGAGTGAGATATGCCAACTAGTGGAGTGGTGTTACAGCAACAACCTTGAAATCAACGTCAGTAAAATGAAAGAGCTGATTGTGGATTTCACGAAGCGTAACAGGAATGAACACATACCAATCCTCACAGAGCCATTGAAGTGGAGAGAGTGAGCATTTTCATGTTCCTGGTTGTCAAGATCTCTGAGGACCTGGTCCCAACATATTGATGCAGTTATAAAGAAGGCCAGACATTAGGAGTTTGAAGGGATTTGGTATGTCAACAAATACACTCAAAAACTTCTGTAGATGCATTCTGACAGGCTGCATCACTGTCTGGCATTGGGGGTGCGGGGGTGGCACAGGACCAAAAGAAGCTACAGAGGGTTGTAAGTTTAGTCGGCTCCATCTTGGGTAGTGGTCTACAAAGTACCCAGGGCACCTTCAAGGAGCGGTGTCTCAGAAAGGCAACGTCCATTATTAAGGACCTCCAGCACCCAGGGCATGTCCTTTTCTCACCGTTACCATCAAGTAGGAGGAACACACTCAACGATTCAGAAACAGCTTCTTCCCCTCTGCCATCCGATTCCCAAATGGACATTGATCCTGTGTATACTACCTCACTTTTTAAATATATATTATTTCTGCTTTTGCATGATTTTTAATCTATTCAATATATGTATACTGTAATTGATTGATTGATTTTCTTCTAAATTATGTATTGCATTGAACTGCTGCTGTTATGTAAACAAATTTCATGACACATGCCGGTGATAATAAACCTGATTCTCTTTCTGATTCTGACATATCAATAGTCCAGTAAGTACTGTCATAGCATAGCTGCTGCTTTCTCTTCGGAAGGGAAAGTTTACATTCACGTAGTTTACATTTACATTGTTACGTAGTTTTACAATGTTAGAGTTTGCTTTGAAAATGGCAGATATTTTAAACACTTTGAGAAATCAGGTTGGGTGCTAAATACTTCAAAATTTGTGAGGACAAGATAAAACAGGATGATATTGAAAATGTCAAATTTAAGAAAGATGATGTGCTACAACTTCTGAAAAATATTAGGCTAGATAAGATCCCTTGGCCAGTTGGGATATACCCTAGGTTACTGTGAACAGCAAGGGAAAAGATTGCTGTGCCTTTGGTGATGACGTTTGCGTCCTCACTGGCTACAGGAGTGAAGCGAGTTGATTGGAGAGTGATAAATGTAATTTGTTTGTTCAAGAAAGGGAGCAGGAATACCCAGTGAAATTATAGACCATTGAGTCTTAGTATTGGACAAACTATTGGAGAAGATTCTAAGACACAGGATTCATGAGCATTTGGAGAAGCTTAGTTTTATTAGGGATAGTCAGCATGGCTTTTTGAGGGACAGGTTAATCCTCATTAGCCTGATTAACTTCTTTGAGGATGTAACAAAACACAAGGAGGTAGAGCAGTGAATGTGGTGTGCATAGATTTTGGTAAGACATTTGAGTAGATGCCCCTTGGTCGGCTCATTCAGAAAGTCAGGAACCATGGGATCCAGGGACCTGTAGCTGTATGGATACAGAATTGGCTTGCCCACAGAAGATGGAGGGTGTTTTTAGATGGAGCACTTTCTACTTGGAGGCCAGTGAATCAGAATCAGAATTAGGTTTAATATCATCGGCATATGTCATGAGATTTGTTAACTTTCCGACAGCAGTACAATGAAAAACGTGATAAATATAGAGAATAAAACTGAATTACAGTAAGTATGTATTGTTGAGTGCTATCAAATGATCGTTGAATGATGCCAACACTATTGATAGTTTAGTTGTAAATAGGGTTTTTGTGGCAAGATACGGAAGTAGATTGCCAGGCCTTTCTTCCACGCAGATACCGCCGTTGCCCAGGTTAATTGAGCCGGCCGGATTCAAACTCAGGACCATCTCCCTCAAAATCCAGTGATCATGTCACTAGATAACTGGCTGGTTAAGTTAAGATAAGTAGTGCAAAAAAACCCCAGAAAAGTAGTGAGGTAATATTAATTGGCTTAACGTCCATCAGATGGCATATGGGAAGAAGCTGTTGCTGAATCACTGAGCGTGTGCACTGAGACTTCTGTAATCCTAGATGATGGTAACAATGAAAAGGGCATGTATGGGATGGCGTGGGTCCTTAATGACGGGCACGGATTGTTAAGGCACCGCTCCTAGAAGATGCCTTTGAAACTATAGAGGCTGCTACCAATGATGGTGCTGACTAATCTTACAAGTTTCTGCAACTTACTTCGATCCTGTGCAGTAGCCCCCCCCCACCCCCCCGCCATACGAGATGGTGATACAGCCAGTCAGAATGAATGCTATCCATGGTACATTTGAAGAAGTTTTCGAGTGTTTTAATTGACAAATCAAATCTCTTCAAACTGCTAATGAAACATAGCCTCCGTCTTGCATTCTTTATAACTGCATTAATATGTTCAGTCCAGGTTAGGTCCTCAGAGATATTGACACCCAGGAAATTAAAATTGCTCAATTCTTTGCACTTCTGATCCCTGTATGAGGATTGGTTTGTGTTCCCTTTTCTTACCCTTTTGAAATCCACAATCATCTCTTTGGTCTTGCTAACATTGAGTGCAAGTTTGTTGCTGCGATACCACTCAACTAGTTGGTATATCTCACTGATGTACGCCATCTATTTATGATATAATATTGAGCCAAAAAGGCTGTATCATCTGCAAATTTATAGATGGCATTTGAGGTACTCCTGGGCACACAGTCATGGGTATAGAGAGAGTAGAGCAGTGGGCTAAGCACACATCCCTGTGGTGCACCAGGGTTGATTGTCAGTGAGGTGGAGATGTTATTTCCAATCTGCACAGATTGTGGTCTTCTAGTTAGGAAGTTGAGGATCCAATTGCAAAGGGATGTACAGAGGCCCAGGTTCTATAGCTGAGGAGCAGATTTGAAAGGTGGGGGGGGGGGGAGGGGAGAGAGAAACACTAGGCATGAGGTGAAACTTGGAGGGGGAGGGATGAAGCAAAGAGCTGAGAAGTTGATTGGTGAAACAGACAGAAGGCCATGGAAGAAAGAAAAGGGTGGGGGGAGGAGCACCAGAGGGAGGCGATGGGAAGGCAATGAGTTTATTATCGATCTCTCAAACTTCTGGAAATGCCTCCCCCCCCCCACCCAACTTCACTACTTCCCATCTCCTATTCCCTCTCTCACGTTATCTCCTTGCGAGCTGGGGCTTTTTTCTTTGGAGTGAAGGAAGATGAGAGGTGACTTGATAGAGGTGTACGAGATGTTAAGAGGTATAGTTTGAACAGACAGCCAGAGACCTTTTCCCAGGGCAGTAACAGCTAATAGGAAAGGGCATCATTTAAAGGAGATTGAGGGATAGTACAGGGGAGATGTCAGAAGTGGATTTTTTTACATGGAGAGTGATGGGTGATGGAATGTGCTGCCAGGGATAGTGGTAGAGGCAGATACATTAGAGACATTTCAGAGAATATTAGAGGTAATAGATGGTAAAAGAAATGGAGGGTTATGTGGGAGAGATAGGTTGGAAAGATCTGAGAGTAGATTAAAGGTCATCACAACACTGTGGGCCAAAGGGCCTGTGTTGTGCTGTAATATTCTGTATTCGGCTTTGGCACTCAGGGGTTGACCATTAGTGTCAACGACAGGGGCGGGGTAGTGTACCCTTCACATCGCTGCAGCTCCGTAGAAGGGCAGATGTCTGCAGAGAGATACGGTTTTCAGGAGGCCTTGCTTGGTGCATTAGATCCACAGGCAGAGTATGCGGTTCCTTCACATAGGCAACCCCTAACATCACGGAACAATCAGCTTGTGCTGAACATGTACCACCTGATGGCAGATGTGATTGTCACACCTCAGACCTTAATGTCACAGTTACCATCTCTTGTAGAGACTCTTAGAGGACCTCAGAGACAGCATTACAAAACTGCAAAGGAAAAATTACTTGACAGGGCTGTCAAAAGTAGACTGGAGTGGGAATGAGATGGAAGATTAAACTGTCATGTTTCCAGAAGCTTGACTGTTCTAGAAAATGGTCCTGTGTTCTGCATTTTGTCTCCATAGTACAGAGGAGGCTATCTTTTGGAAGCAAATACACCATCCTGTGGATTCAGAATTGACTTGCTCATAGAAGGCAGAGGGTGATTCAGGCATATTCTGCCTGCAGGTGGGTGAAATCTGGTGTTTTTTGCAGGGATCTGTTCTGGGACCCTAGCTGTTCGTGATTTTGATAAATGATTTGGATGAGGAAGTGGAAGGCTGGTTTAGTAAGTTTGCAGATGAACAAAGGATGGTTTAGAAGGTTGTTGAGGGTTACCAAGGGACACTGATAGGATGCAGAGTTGGGCTGAGAAGAAGCAAATAGAGTTCAAACTGGAGAAGTCTGAAGTGATTCAAATTGGAAGGTCAAATTTGAAGGCAGAATACAGGGTTAATAGCAGGGTTCTTAACAGAGTGGAGGAACAAAGAGAACTTTGGGCCCACATCTATATATCCCTCATAGTTACCATGCAAAATGATAGGGTTGTTAAGAAAGCGTTTGGTATGTAGTCTTCATTAGTCAGGGGACTGAGTTCAAGAGCCACAAGGTAATGTTGCAGCTCTATAAAACACTAGTTAGACAACACTTGAAAGTTTGTGTTCAGTTCTGGTATCCTCAGTAAAGGAACATGTAGAATCTCTAGAGAGGGTGCAAAGGAGATTTGCCAAGATGCTTCTTAGATTAGAGAGCATGTCTTATGAAAATAGGTTGAGTGAGCTAGGGCTTTTCTCTTTGGAGCGAAGAAGGATGAGAGGTGACTTGATACAGGTGTACTAGATGATAACAGGCACAGATCAAGTGGATAGCCAGAGACTTTTTCCCAGGGTGGAAATTACTAATACTGGGGGCATAATTTTAAAGAGATTGGAGTAAGATACAGTGGAGACACCAGAGGTCAAGTTTTTTTTTTGCACAGGGCAATGAGTGTTGTAATGCCCTGCCAGGGATGATGGTAGAGGCAAATACGTTAGGAGAATTTAAGAAATCCTTACATAGGAACATGGATAATAGAAAAATCAGGGGGCTATGTTGGAGGGAGGGTTAGATTAATCTTAGGGTAGGTTAAAACTTCATCACAGCACCGTGAGCTGAGAGGCCTATATTGTGCTGTTGTGTTCTATGTTAAATTGAAAGGTGTAAGTAAATCACTGTTTCATCTTGAAATGCTTTTCTACAATCATATATATAGTTCTTGCCATATTCTTGTGCTTAGCTTTGTGTCTTTAGTTTCCTACATGTATAGGGTCTCATTGACTTTACGGAATTAAGTTAGATGCTAGGCATCTCAGGAATATTCATCAACCGTATGGACATCAGCTGACTTTTGCTGTATCAACATGAGAGGGCAGGTGGGTCTTGGGTCTGCACAAAAGCATCTTTGCCATTAGCTTCCGGTATGTGACTTCAACTTAAATTTTCCGACTGCTATCCACTGAGGCTCAGATCAAAACTATTCCGTAGTTTGAGTAGGTCACCTTTACCTCCATGTGGCTCACTCAAACTTAATATTGTGTTGTTGTAGGATGTGTTGTAAAGGATGTATCTTCTTAAAACATTCGTTGCATTCAAAACAGAATTTATAGTTTACTGCTCTGACATACTGTCAGACGGATGCTGTCCTATTAAATGTGCAGCATCCCTTGACAGATGAGATTTAATCCATCAGAAAACTGTAAATTGAACTTCCATGATTATTACAGAATCCAATTTGTTACGAGGGATTCAACATCAGTAACTTCAATATTTTGACCTTTTATGTTAGTTTGGCAGTGAAAATGAATGCACCACAGTTTTCTGTTTATAGCTCATGGATTGTTTTAGATTTATGTTTTATTTTTATTTCAAGATACAGTGTGGTAGCAAGCCTTTCCAGCCCAGCAAGCTCGTGCCACCCAATTACACTCATGTGACTAATTCACCTACTAATGCGTACATCTTTGGAACGTGGCAGGAAGCTGGAGCATCCGGAGGAAATCCACGTGCTCGCGAGGAGACGAGGAGAATGTATAAACTCCTTATGGAGTGACAGAATTGAAGCCAGGTTGTTGGCACTCTAATAGTCATAGAAAACAACAACTCAGAAGGAGGCCTTTTGGCCCAGCTAATCCATGTTGAACCATTTAAACTGCCTAGAACCATCAACCTGGGCCTGGACCATACCTTACCATACCCCTACCATCCATGTGCCTATCCAAACTTCTCTTAAATATTGAAATAAAAATTGCATCCACCACATGCACTGGCAGCTTGTTCCACACTCTCACCACCCTCAGAGTGAAGAAGTTTCCCCTCATGGTCCAATTAAACACTTCACCTTTCACCCTTAACCATGACCTCTAGTTGTAGCCTCACCCAGGCTCAGTGGAGAAAGCATATTTGCACTTACCTTATGTATACCCCTCATAATGTAGTATACCTCTATCAAATCTCCCTTCAATCTTCTATGTTCTAGGGAATAAAATTCCAACCCATTCAATCTTTCCTTATAACTCAGGTCCTCCAGTCCTGCAATATCCTTGTAAATTTTCTCTGTATTCTTTCAAACTCACTTACATTTTTCTTGTGGGTACATGACCAAAACTGCATGCAATACTCCAAATTAAGTGTCATCAATATCTTATACAAATTCAACATAACATCCCAACTCCTGTACTCAATACTTTCTTCTATGAAGGCCAATGTGCTAAAAGCTTTCTTTACAATCCTATCTACCAGTGACACAACTTTCAATGAATTATGGGCCCGTATTCTCAGATCCCTCAGACCTACACTGACTGGTTCTTCTGAAGTGCAACATCTCTCACCTGTCTGCATTAAATTCCATCTGTCATTTTTCCGCCCATTTTTCCAGCTGGTCCAGATCCCACTGCAAGCTTTGATGGTCTTACTCACTACAACCCCAATCTTGGTGTCATTCATAAATTTGCTGATCCAGTTTACCACAATATCATCCAGATCGTAAAATAGATGACAAACAACAATGGACCTAGCACCGATTCACTAGTCACAGGCCTCCAGTCAGAGAGGCCACCATCTATTACTACATTCTGGCTTCTCCAGCAAAACTAATGTCTAATTCAATTTACTACCTCATCTTGAATGCCAAGCAACTAAACCTTCTTGAGCAACCTCCCATGTGGAGCCTTGTCAAGTGCCTTGCCTGAAGTCCATGTAGACTCACAGTGCTATGTTAACTACAACATTACTGTGCTGCCCTATTGTTGAATTGTTGCTTGTCTAAAAGGATTTTCAAATAAATAAATGGGGGGTTGGCATCATAGGTAGGATACAAGAATGCCAAAGCTAATTTAACAGTCTTCCAAGAAGAACTTGTAATCTTCTGGGTTCTACAAATAGTTCTAGTATTTTTTTCACTTTTGCATTAGCAGTTCACTAATGCTAGTGGTAATAGAGGCACTTAGCTTGTTTTTCAAAGAAAAAAGCAAACTGATAACTAGAATAGTGGCAAAGTTGTTGTAGGCCTAACAAGGCGGGACTGACAGTCACTTTGCGGTATAGTTTACTGGCGGACAGAGCGGAGTTTTCCAACTTCAGCTACAGACCCTTCAGCGAGGAGGCACGTTTGAGTAGCCAGTAAAGCTTTTGTAGTGGTTGAATAAAAATGTCACCAAACTACAACTAATTAAATAAAGTAAGGTCGATGCAGGATCAGGTGATATGCTGTAGCTGCATGATGTGGGAGCTGGTGGACCCCATTGGGGTCCCTGGTGAGCATATCTGCTCGAGGAACTCAGGCTCAAAGTTGCTGACAACAGATCATTGACTATGCTTCAATGATGGAGTTTTTGCATAGGCACAATGAAGAAAATAAACCACAAAATCTATTCTGTTATATCAATTTATTATATACATTGCAGACCAAGAATTTCTTTACACTGCCTGTCTCTGGCATATATTTTCCATAAAAGCATAATTAATATGTAAGTCTTGACCACATTTTAGGAATTTTTTGAAACAGCTTCTCCTCCACCATCAGATTTCTGAATGGACAATGCACCCATTTACAAACGTTTGTACATTACCTCACTAGTCTATTTCTTTGCTCTCTTTTTCCACTGCTTATTCAATTTCTTTCTTAAAAATATATTTCTTTATTGTTATTTATAGCTTTTAAATTATTATGTATTGCTATGTACTGCTGCCAGAAAACAACAAATGTCATGACACATGTCAATCCCCCTGCATCCTTCTACTACTTTGATAATGTTGGATGCTTCACCAAGCCAGCAGGGCATAAACAGAGACCGTGGGGGTGTCACAGGTAAAGCAGTTGTCATACCAAGCCAATATGCATCCAGATTGGATGCTTTCTTTAGTGCCTCTCTAAAAGTTGGTAAGGATGAAAGGGGACAGACCGGATTTCTTTAGGTCCCTGAGGAGGGAGAGGTGCTGCTGAAATTTCTTGGCCAGTGTCTATGTGGCTGCACCAGGATAGGCGATTGGTGATGTTCACTCCTAGGAAGTTGAAGCTTTCAACCTCAGTGCTACTGATGTAAAAAGGAACACGGGCACCACCCCATGTCCTGAAGTCAATGTCCAGCTCTTTTGCTTTGTGGACATTCAGGGATAGATTGCTGTCGTGACACCATGCCATTAGGCTCTTTATCTCCTTCCTGTACTCTGACTCATAATTATTTAGGTTTTTACTATAGTGGTGTCATCGCTAAATGTACAGATGGATTTCAAGCAGAATCTGACTATAAAATCATGAATTTATAGGATGTAGAGTAGGGGGCTGAGGATATACCTTGTGGTGTACCAACAGTGAGCATAATTGAAGCAGAACTGTTGCTGCCTATCCTTACTGATTGCAGTCTGTTGGTCAGGAAGGCAAGGATCCATTTGCAAAAGGAGATGTTGAGTCCTAGGTCTCAGAATCTGGAGATAGTTTTGCTTGGAGTAATAGTAAATAAGGTAGAACTACAATCAATAAATATAGGTGTCTTTACTGTCCAGATATACCAGCTGTGACAGCAGAGTCAGGAAGATGGCATGTGCAAAAACTTTTGGTGGTAGGAAACTGCACTGGGTCGAGGTTGTCTGGGAAGCGAAGTTAATGCGTGACATGAATAGCCTCTCAGAGCACTTCATGATGGCAAAAGTCAAAGCCAGTGAGTAGTGGTCATTAAGGCATAGTACCTTGTATTGCTTATGTACTGGGGTCATAGCGGTCTTCTTAAAGCAGGTGGAAATCTCAAACTGAAATAGAAAGAGGCCAAAAATGTCTACAAGTACCCCAACCGGCTTATCTGAGCAGAATCAAAAGATATGGCTGGGCAACTTCTGGACTAGATGCCTTCCACAAATTCACTCCCTGGAAGACAGATCTGACATCTGCAGTGGCAGGTATTGGTTCAGGTGCATTGAAGGCTATCGGGGTGTGTGGCGACATACTCGGTCCCTTCTGTCCAAAATGTGCATAGAATATGTTAAGCTCATCAGGAAGGGATGTGTTGTTGTCAGTGATGTTTCCCAACTTTGTTTTGTAGCGTGTAGGTCTGGAAATTGATTTAGGGCTTGTACTGCCTTTTGGCATTCCTGATAACTTTACCTTTGACTGCAGTGTGGTCAGGTTGGCAGAAGTCAATCTGACTGGGTGGATGGAAGCGTAGTGGTTAGGACGATGTTATTACAGTTTGGGGCATCAGAATTCAGAGTTCAATTCAGCCATCTATAACAAAGTTTTCATGTTCTTCCCATGTGTGCACAGGTTTCCTCCAGGCACTCTGGTTTCCTCACACAACCCAAAGATGTACCAATTTGGGTGGAGGAGGAGATGGTGGCAGGACGCAGCATGAGTGGCCTCTCCGGTGAATGATATCTGTAATCTGTCAAGTAGGGGACCGTGCACAATTCTGATTTGATGGAGACAGAGATGAGAGTACGGAGGAACATCTGGAGAAACTTCTGAAACACCCGCTTCGCTGCTGCTACTACTGTGTGGTAACTGGAATCTCCAGAGCAGAAGGTCCCGAATCCTCGGCTTTGCTTGTTTCGGCGGCCGGGGCTAGGTCAAAGGCGCTCGGGAGGCTGTATCAGAGGGGCTGGTCGGAGGCTCGAAGTTTTCAGATGGACGGACCTAGTGTCGGCTGTGGTTGGCTGCTTCCAAGGCATCAGCAGTTGTCAGTGCCTCGGAGGTTTATGGCAGGGAGTTTCTCCCTTTTGCTGCCTGCTATCGGGGACTCAGGATTTTGAGACTTTTTTTTACCGTACCCATGGTCTGTTCTTCATCAAATTATGGTATTGTTTTGCACTGCTGTAACTATATGTTATTATGTGGTTCTGTCAGTGTTCGTCTTTGGTTTGTCCTGTTTTCAGTGATATCACTCTGGAGGAACATTGTATCATTTCTTAATGCATGTATGCATTTCTAAATGACAATAAAAGAGGACTGAGTGTTCTCGTAATCTAAAAATTAGTAGGTTAGTTGGTCATTGTAAATTGTGCTGTGATTAGGCTAGGGTTAAATCGATGGGTTGTTGGGCAGCGTGGCTCATTGGGTTGGAAGGGTTTGCTCTGCTCTGTATCTCTAAATAAATGAAAATAATCATTGTTATTCTGCCGTTGCTTTTGCTGTTACCTGCTAGGTGGCCAGATCTGCTGCTCGTGGTAAAGGGAGGTTAGCCTGGTCTTCAATGGCCAAAGTTGTGCAATATCCTCTACCACAGATCATGCTGATGTTCAAAGTAAAATTATTATCTGAGTATGTATGTCATATACAATCTTGAGATCCATCTTCTTCTAGGCAGCCACAAAGCAAAGGAAGAAAATTGAATCCATGAAAAAATGCACAACAAAGACTAACAAAGGTTCTTTGATATTCTTTGGTAGTTTTACAAATTGACAGTGCTATCTCTGTTCTAAAATAATGGAGCTAGAGATATATGAAAATATGAATGAGAAGCAGAAGTTGGCTCCTTGGCCCCTTGTTCCTCCTCTTATGTTGAATCCAATCACGGCCAATTTGATGTAATCTTAACTTCACATTCCTGCCTATTGATGCTGAATTTATACTCGCTTGCTTAACCACGTTCTATCTTCTAGTTCAAAGTTCTAGTTCTAGTTCTAAGTTCAAAGATCAAAGTAAATTTATGTACATATATGTCACCATATACGACCTTGGAATTCATTTTATTGCAGGCACACTCGATAAATCCAATAACCACAAGAGAATCAATGAAAGACAACCAGTGTGCAAAGAACGAGTTGAAGAGTCCTTGAATGTAAGTCCATTGGTTGTGGGAACAGTTCAGATGGGGCAAGTGAAGGTGAGTGAAGTTACCACCTTTGGTTCAAGAGCCTGATGGTTGAGGGGTAATAATTGTTCCTGAATCCTGAGGCTTCTGTACATTATTTCTGATGGCAGCAGCAAGAAGAGGGCATGACCTTAGTGGTGAGGTCCCCGATGATGGACGCTGCTTTTCTTCAACAATGCTTCTTGTAGGTGTCCTCAATGGTGAGGAGGGCTTTACTTGTGATAGACTGTGCTGTACGCATGACTTTTTGTAGGATTTTCCATTCAAGGACATTGGTGTTTCTAAACCAGTCTCTGATGCAGTCAATCAATATACTCTCCACCACTGTACATCCTTAGAAGTTTGTCAAAGTTTTAGATGTCATGCCGAATCTTCACAAACTCCTAATGAAGTAGAGGCACTGCCGTGCCTTCTTCATAATTGCTCTTAAGTACTGGGCCCAGGACAGGTCCTTTGAAATGATGACACAGAGTAATTTAAAATTGCCGACCCTCTCCACCTCTGATCCTGTGATGAGGACTAGCTCATGGTCCTCTGGTTTCCTCCTCTGGAAGTCAATAATCAGCTCCTTGATCTTGCTGTCGTTGAGTGAGAGGTTGTTGTGACACCACTCAGCCAAATTCTCAATCTCCCTGCTATAAGCTGATTCTTCCTCACCTTTGATTCAGCCAAAAACATTCTTCAAGTCAGCTAACTTTTGTGTGGCTTAGACACACAGTCATAAGTGTAAAGCAAGTAGTTCGGTGGGCTAAGTATTGTGGTGCACCTGTGCTGATGGAGATTGTGAAGAAGATGATGTTGCCAATCAGAAATGACTGGGGTATATAAGCAAGAAAAAGAAGAATCCAATTGCACAAAGAGGTATTGAGGCCAAAGTCTTGAAGCTTATTGATTAGTTTTGAGGGGATGATGGTATTGAATGCCAAGCTGTAATCGATAAAGAGCATCCAGACGTGAAGAGCCAGTGTGGACTTGTTGTGCCTGTAGGTAAACTGAAGTGAATTAAAGTCACTTCTCAGGCAGGCTTCGATATGTTTCATAACCAACCTCTTAAAACATTTCATCACTGTGGATGTAGTGCTACTAGGTGATAGTTATTTAGGCAGGTTACCATGTTCTTTTTTGGCACCAGTATAATTGAAGCCTGCTTGAATCAGACTGCTGAAGTGAAAGGTTAAAGATCTCAGTGCACACTCCAGCCAGCCATTTGGGTTGTACTTTTGAAATGCAACAAAAACAGATAAAGGACCAAGAAGTGTAAAAAGGTAATTGGTTAACTTTTATGTGCAATATGAGCTAATTTCTTTTTTTAGAAAAAATATATTAGTAATGTTTGCTTGTAGCTGTTTTTATGCTTGGATTATAGCCAGATGAATATTGTGATGGTTAGTGATAGACTGAATCGATGCTACTGCTGATAAAGCACACTAATGCCTCTACTTCCTCATAAGGTAAAGGAGTTTTAGCATGTTCCTGATGACTTTTATATTTTTTTTATCTGTGCACCTTAGAACGCATCTTATCTGGATGCGTCAGTACATCACATGACAACTGCCCTGTCCAAGACTCTAAGAAATTGTAGTGAGTTGTGAACGCAACCAGCCTCTCCTCCGTTGACTGTATATCCCACTGCCTTGGGAGAACAGCAAACAAAATCAAGGACCCCAGTCACATTGGTCATTCTTTCTTCTCCCTTTTCCCATAGGGTAGAATTATATAGAAGCCTGAGAGTACAAAAACCACCTGACTTGGACAGTTTCTACCCCAGTATTTTTAGTCTCCTGAACCAGCTTCTAATATGATCGAACTCTAATATAATCAAGATGAACACTTGATTATGCGTGCTGCCTTCAAGAGAGCAAATCGAAGGAAAGCTCCCAGTCTGGATGGAGTACCTGGCCATCTCATCTCTCTCTCTCTCTCTCTCTCCCTCTCTCTCTCTCTCCCCCCACTCCCTCTCTCCCTCATTCCCTCCCTCCATTCCTCTCCCCCCTCCCCCTCCTCTCCCCCTCCCCCTCCTCTCCCCTCTCCCTCTCCTCTCCCCTCTCCCCCTCCTCTCCCCTCTCCCTCTCCCCCTCTTGTGTTTATGTGTGTTGGGGGGGGTAGGGGAGCTTTGGGGTTCTAACATTTTTACTGTCACTCATTCTTTAGGCAAGCTTCTGCTTTTATGGTTGTCTGCAAAAAAAAAGAATCTCAGGGTGTATATTGTATACATTTCTCTGATATTAAATGGAATTATTGAAGTATTAGTTTGTGGGTACAGCAGGCCAGCACGATTCTAGCTACCACAGTGTTGAATGCTGTAGAGTTCATCCAAAATGGTCAAGGCAGCACATGTAGTGATTTAGAACACTAATATTTTTTGTCTTATTTTGTTTGAAAGCATGGTTTTTATTGCATGCATATTTCCATGTGTCACAGGTCCCTCTGTAGAGTCAGTCTTATCCGTGTTACCCAGTAACCAGTATGTAGTTAGTTATGATGGCTCAAAAGCAGATGGCACAGAACCCTGCCAGAATGATATATTGTGACTGTTACCAGGATATTGTGCTTGGTAACCAGTAGAATTTGCTGCCTACTGTCAGACCCTGGTACCTGAGGAATCAAATCCTTGTCAGTTCTTTTGTCGAGCAGATTCTACATGTGACACCTGTAAAGTTATATGCTCAGTATGTGATCAACAGCATCCTCCAACTTGAAGAAGAGCTCAAACCAAGACCTTCACTTTGCAGTCCTTCACTTCTTGCTGATGCCTGCCCACAGAGCATCAAACACTCCTTGAATAGAATGTTCAATAGCTTGTCTGATGTAATAGCATTCAGCAAATTGTCAGCTGCTGCAAATCATCTGCTTTTTGCAAGGAAGAGGATAAAAAAACATTCATTTCAACAGCCATCTTGAGAGACAGAAGCAACTCTTCTGAGTCGTGGTGAGATTTGTGGTGGTATCCTCTAATATTGTTCAACAATCTCTTCTCCAGCATTACATCAAAGGACTTCTGAATGTCCAAAAGCAGTCTATCTTTTCTGCTAGTTATAACCACAAAAATGTCAACAGATTTGGCAAATTGACATTACTATTGGTTCATTACTACTACATGTAGCAAGACACAGTGAAAAGTTATCGCTTGTGTGCCATCCAGATAGACCATACTGTGTATGTTCAATCCTAGTACTGTGGTGATCCAAGAGTTCTTCAGACGTCAAGAATGAGACATGAAATTTATTACTTGTGGCCATTTCATTACATTTTACAGGATGAAAAATGAACAAAGAAAGGAAGAAATAAGACAAGTTGTGGTCATCTTATACTCAGACTAGAGATAACCAGCATTCAAGTAATTATAATTAACATATAAAAGAGCCAGTTTTAAGTGGTGTGACACCTGCTGCAGGAAAACTGAGAAGTTTCCAGAAAAATACAAAATCATCTACTGGAAAATAAACTGAATTATTATACTTGAATAAGCAAGCCAAGGAAAGTTAAACCACAAGAAAAAATACAAAAAAAAACAATTCCACAGCCTAATCCAATATACCACCACTCCACTTTTGATTCTAAGTTGCACATTTATAATCATTACATCTGAAAATTCAGAGGCAGAAGGACTTGCAGTACCTGCATTAAGTAAGACAGCCAAAAGTTCACCGAGTTATGAAAACATCAAAGGTCGTTTGTAGAATAATGTCAGTGTCAGGTGGATTATCCTTCTGGGTAGGTAAACTATGAATGGATACACTTCCGTGATTTTGAGCAGGTCTGTTAATGATGGCTGTTATACAAATAATTGGGATGCAACCCCAGCTTCCTGGCCTGATGTTGATTCCAGTCAAATCCCATCCATCACGAATATGATCTACCAAATCAAGAATATTTCCCAACTCAAACACGAGGAAATCTGCAGATGCTGGAAAGTCAAGCCATCCCCTTCTCGCCTATCCCTCTTCCCACCCTATCTCTTTCAAAAATGCCATCCCCTTCTCACAATTCCTCTGTCTCTGCCACATCTGCTCTCAGAATGAGGCTTTTCATACCAGGACGAAGGAGATGTCTTCCTTTTTTAAAGAAAGGGGCTTCCCTTGCTCAACCATCAACTCTGCTCTCAAATGCATCTCCCCCATTTCACGCACATCTGCTCTCACTCCACCCTCCCGCCACCGCACTAGGAATAGGGTTCCCCTGGTCCTCACCTAACAACCCACCAGCCTCCGGGTCCAACATATAATTGTCCGTAACTTCCGCCACCTCCAACAAGGATCCCACCACTAAGCACATCTTTCCCTCCCCCCCCCTGCTTTCCACAGGGATCGCTCCCTACGCAACTCTCTTGTCCATTCGTCCCCCCCATCCCTCCCCACCGATCTCCCTCCGGCACTTATCCTTGTAAGCGGAACAAGTGCTACACATGCCCTTACACTTCCTCCCTTACCACCATTCAGGGCCCCAAACAGTCCTTCCAGATGAGGCAACACTTCACCTGTGAATCGGCTGGGGTGATATACTGGGTCAGGTGCTCCCGATGTGGCCTTCTATATATTGGCGAGACCCGATGCAGACTGGGAGATCATTTTGCTGAACACCTACGCTCTGTCCGCCAGAGAAAACGGGATCTCCCAGTGGCCACACATTTTAATTCCACATCCCATTCCCATTTTGATATGTCTATCCACGGCCTGCTGGACTGTCAAGATGAAGCCACACTCAGGTTGGAGGAGCAATACCTTATATTCCGTCTGGGTAGCCTCCAACCTGATGGCATGAACATTGACTTCTCTAACTTTTGTTAATGCCCCACCTCCCCTTCTTACCCCATCACTTATTTATTTATTTATTTGTTTGTTTGTTTGTTTGCTTATTTATTTATTTGTTTGTTTGTTTATTTATTCATTCATTCCACTTTCTTTCTCTCTCTCTTTTTTCTCCCTCTGTCCCTCTCACTATAACTCCTTGCCTGCTCTCCATCTTCCTCTGGTGTTCCCCTCCCGCTTTCTTTCTTCCCAGGCCTCCAGTCCCATGATCCTCTCCCTTCTCCAGCCTTGCATCCTTTTGCCAATCACCTGTCCAGCTCTTGGCTCCATCCCTTCCCCTTCTGTCTTCTCCTATCATTTCGGATCTCCCCCTCCCCCTCCCACTTTCAAATCTCTTACTATCTCTTCTTTCAGTTAGTCCTGACAAAGGGTCTCGGCCCGAAACGTCGGCTGTACCTCTTCCTCTAGATGCTGCCTGGCCTGCTGCGTTCCACCAGCATTTTGTATTTCCCAACTCATCAGGTATGTAAATACAACACTCCTTTCCTAGAACAGCACGCATTCCTCCCTTACAAAATGCCATACAATCTTGGCAAGTCAGCTTGCACATTGCATATAAGGCGCCAGCGCTGTCATTGCTTCCACTTTCTAAAGCTGTAGCAACGTTTTTAATTGGACGAGATAGGTAGAAATACAACAACAAAAACGTCAGCATAATCATCGTGTCCAGTAGTGATCAATGTCTTCTGGCTGGTTAGTGAATTACTCACTGTAGCCCAGCTGTGTAGAGGTTACTAGCACATTAACCTCAATGTTCACTGTCTTCATTTGGGTAACACATTATCTCACTGACAATGTTTAGCATGTATCCACTTATTTTTAACTTAAACTTTCACCACTGAATTGGTAATCAACAGCACTTGATAAGGTTCTTTCCACTGAGCTCCCAAAGGCCCCTTGTGTGCTTTCTTAATCAGGACCCACTCAGCAGGAATTATCCAAGCAGCAGAAATCTGTTGAAAAGCAGACTGAACAGCTTGGGATAGTTTCACACAATAGTTAACTAAAAATTCTGCTATAATTTTACATCAGCCTCTCTGAGATCAAGAGCCCCCATAATTTAGTTTTTTTGTGGGGTGGTTGCGCTGATGCTACATAAGACCATAGGAAGGGTCATAGGCCCTGGTATGTGCTCAACATGATTCTTAGTTGATCATTATTTGATGATGCTGTTCATTCATTCTACTTGTCCTGATGATTCTGAATGATGTGGACAATGGAAGGAGCATTAAACGTTCATCAGTCGACATAATTACTGAGGGCTCTTCCAGTGAAGTGTGTCGCTTGGTCAGAGTCAATATGACATGGCAATGCCCAACTGGCACTATAGTCTTTGAAGAGCATTTTTGCTGCGTGTGTGGCAGTGACTTTTTTGCCAGGCCAGCTTCCACCCATCGTGAAAACTTGTCTGCTATTACCAATACATCTGAGTATCCTTGACACTTTGCTAAAGTAATGTAGTCCAGTTGCAAGGGCAATAATGGGGCACGGGCACTTAATTGTGGTAGTTTTTTCTGGTGCTTCAGGATAATGGATTTGACTGATCATATTCATAAAAAAGCAGTGAAGATACATCGTCTGATGGATAGGATTTGACTGAAATCAACATCAAGCTAGGAAAGTAGGGTTACATTCCAATTACTTGTATTAATAGAGCTGCTCAAAATCAGGGATTTGATTTCTAGCACATAATGCATCTTTACAACGTTTCTTGAGCTTGTGCCCGTAATTTTGGATTCCACCACCATTGGGAGAATCTGTTGATCATCTTTTCAACTGAAGTGTTTCCTAGGCAGCATATCTGGTGTGCCAGATAAGGAAGCAACATAGTTGCAGCCACTAGTCTGTGAGCAGTTCCATATCTTCATGCCCCATCACTGTTTATATTCCCACCACTCTCCATCTAGAACTACTTTTCTTTGTTAAAGCATTGGGTTTGCTTGTTGTGAATATCTTGAATGCTTGTCTGTGATCATTTGCTCCAGATGTTTACTTTACTTTGTTTCTTTTATTTCTTCCCATGCTGCCTTTTTTTCACTATTCTACATTTTAAGACAGCTGTGTTTTGAAGGCAATTGTATCTAATATCCATTAATTCCTATACTAGTTGATCACTCTTGACTGGGGTTCTTATAGCCTTAAGAAATCCCCTTTTCCCCCATAAGCTTCCAAGATTGTGAGCAACCTTCTACAAGTGGCTGTGTAGAAGTTGGCTGATGTTCCTTCTCAGACTTCAGAACTCAGAGTAGTCAGGATGCATAACCACTCCTCCCTCCCCATCGTCCTCAGCAGGAGTCCCCTGAGGCTGTGTGCTGAGCCCACTGATGCACACTCAGCTCACTCACGACTGCACAGCCGAACACCCAAGTGATCACATTGTCAAGTTCACCAATGACACGACAGTAGTGGTGCTCATCGCCAACAATGATGGGACTGGCTACAGAGAGGAGGTGGAAGACCCAGTGCATTGGCAAACATGTGGCTGTGATCTAAATCACTGGAGAGACACTGAAGCTGGTGGTATAGAAGTCTTTATTCAGCACAACGAGCAGGCATCATTCTGGAGGCATTCTCAGTAGAGGCTCACAAACCCAAAGGTAAATCACATTTTTATACACTTAGATCAAAGGCAACAGCAGGAGATTCAATGCAATTTCAATAGTTACAGTAACATTGCTTACTTCAATTTGAGTAGACAAGAGGTTCCTTTCAGATACATAGTGGAAGCACATTGCAATTGATAAGGACACCTCTGAAGGACCAAACACCTTTGAGAGAAGCTAACTAATACAAATATCCTAAAACCTTTTGATGACAGAGAGCCAGACACCAAAATTAATGTTATCAGAGCTTTTTCTGAGTACACAGACATGAGAAGTACACAGTACTATTGATTGCCTATACCTGTGACCATGTTTGATATGCTGTGACAGCATCCGTCTGGTCTGTCAGCTTGCACTCAAGTCATGATAGTGCAAATAACTTATCCATGTTGCTTAGTTTGATGCATTCCAGTTAATACAACCCCATTATCTTAATATTTGTCTCTTGTGTGTGCAATCTCTTAGTCTGTAGAGCAAACTGTGCTTTTCACTTCAATTTACTGCTTGCAAAACAACTGAAGGCTAATTGCAAACTTCCTGAACTTATTTACATTTACAGAACTGAAGCGTGGTTCTTGTTTGAATTAATATCCGCTATATTCACATAACTCCAGAATACTCGCCAACAGTGCCAGGCAAATAATCTCTTCCTCAATGTTAACAAGATAAAAAAGATGGTTATCGACTTCAGGAGAATTGGCACCACTCACATACCTCTTTACATCGGCAGCACGTGGTGGAACTTTGAGCAGTTTCAAACTCCTGGGAGAGAGCATCTCGCACAACTTGTCATGATCCCAGGACACATCCTACACAAACAAAAAAGCCCATAATGCTCATCGTACATTCTGAAGAGACTGAAGGAACTGGACTTTGCACATCAATACTCACAACCTTCTATAAATATGCAGTGGCTAGCATCCTAACATGCTGCATCACTGCATGGTATGGAAACTGCTCTGAGGTGGACACAAAAGTTTTACAATGGGTTGTCAAAACAGCCCATTGCTTCACCGGCACCAGCCTAACCACCATTAAGGACCTATACGCAGAAAGGTGCTGAAAAAAGCCCAGCAATATCCTGAAGAATCCCACCTACCCTGTTCATGGACTGTTTGTCCCACTCCCATGAGGGACGATGCTAGTAGCATCCAGGCAAGGACAACCAGACTCAAAAACAGTTACTTTCCCCAAGCAGTTAGGCTGATTAACACCTCCTTCCACCAGCCCACACCATCATCACATCATATCCTTCCTGTCAGACAATCTTAAGCACAGAAATTTCTGAACCCATTATCACTTTATGTACATACAATCAATCTACGTATATAAGCTATCTTATGTTTTTATTTATTTGTGAATTTCTTCTTACTATTTCTTTATCTTACTGAGTTTTAATTGTACTGCATTGGATCTGGGGTAACAATTATTTCACTCTTTACATTTGTGTATTGGAAATAACATTAAACAATCTCAAATCTTGAATTTACTGTCAGCTTACAGGCTTCAATCAGGGAGTTTCGTTCTGCCTGTTGTGCAGAGGTAGCAGGAGCTATATCTCCTGCTGCCTGTACCTCAGCTTCAGAAATAATGGCCCATCCTGCCATTTGAACTCCCCCTTCAACTGTCAAAGAGCCACTGATGTATTGACTCAGATCCAGGTTCGATAGAGGCATCTCTTAGTAATGACCTGCATCTTCATGGCCTGTTATTCTCCTGGCACAGTCATGGCCATCATGTTCAATGGCAAAGGCCTAGCCGAATTCACTGAGCTCACTTGCTGCATGATGATATTAGTCGTTTCAAGAACATTGGACCATTTAGTCCACTTAGCTGTTACCTGAGAGGCCCCATTCATTGTCAGTAGGGTGTTTACTGAATGAGGACATTAAACATTCACAACTTAATCAAGCACAATACTGGAGGCAACTATGACTATCAGGCAGGTTGCTTGCATTGCTTGCAAACACGAACTCCATCCAAATGCTGCGTTGTCCAGTTCCGCGGAATAATAAGCAATGGGACACTTTGGTGTTCATGTTGTAGAGTCAAGACTGCCATCATGTAGTCTTTTTTCATGGATATACAGGGTAAATGATTTACTCATGTTAGGGATCCCTAATGCAGGTGCTATGCATATTGTTGTGTTTAATGTTTGAAATGTTCTGTCATGTACCTTTTGCTAGGTCTTATAACCAAGAAATAAAAAATACTAAACAAATACAGAGTGGATCTGTTCAAAAGACCGTTTATGACTTGCAAGATGGCCCACTTCCTCTCCTTACAATGGATGGCAGGCAGCTTCTGTTTTACAGTTTACAAAGTTCATTTTTAAACAATCCTTTTGTGTTGGCTGATTCAGCTCCCCTCTTGGCAGCTGCAGTCTTGTTTCAAGCCCACGCAATGTACTGAATCCCCTTAGTTACACAATGAACAATGATCAGAACTGTATATGTTACCTGCCATGTACACACTTAGCATACTAGCAAAGCACTCTGTGATTATACAGATTCAATCTTCTTACATTAGAAGATCAAATACATAAAAATCTCAAAAGCTTCTAATATATTTCCATACTTCTGATCCTGATGGATGATCTTGGCCTGAAACATCAACACTTTATTCCTTTTCGTTGATGCTGCCTGACTTGCTAAGTTCCTCCAGCATCTTGTATGTGTTACTCTGGATTTCCAGAATCTGCAGAATCTCTTGTGCTTTTGAAGCTCTTCCAGTTATTTTTTCATTAAGAATAACAGGTTCATCTGAGCACTTGCTGCCCTTCAACACATAATTGTCTGGTTATGCAACTTCAGCATATGAATTGACCCATGCACTGTTGTAGTTATACAAATCCAGAAATGATTGGAGTTGCTGGACTGTTGCTGCAGGTGGTTTTACTAATCTGACAGCCTTTGCACAATCCTCAGCCCCGCTTACCTTGGGACAGTTTCTGTCCCAAGGAAGTTACTACTTGTTGCAATTATGCCTTGTCCAAATTTGCTTTGTGACCCTTGGAGGATAAATAATCAAGTAATTAAAGCAGATTTTGTTTCCTGCTTTCCTGCCGTGTCAGATGCAATCAAAACATCATCCAAGTATTGTATAAGAGTTGAATCAATGCCTGGTAAGTCCGTTAGATGCTGTTTCTAAGCCATGTGGTAGACAGTGTCACTATTGCACGTCTCTTGTGACTCTACAACTGGTATTGTTGATAAACTATATTAAAAAAAACTCACGGATGACATCAGGCACCAGTGGTGCAGACCAGAATCTATTGGCCAAATCATATCCATTGGGTGGCAGAGTAGTGCAGTGGTTAGCACAACACTGTATAGTGCAGGGGACCTGGGTTCAATTTCCGTCACCGCCTGTAAGGAGTTTGTACGTTCTCCCTGTGACCATGTGGGGCTTCAGGTGCTCCAGTTTCCTCCCACTGTCCAAAGACCTACTGGTTGGTAGGTTAATTGGTCATTATAAATTGTCCTGTGATTAGGATTAGGCTAGCATTGAATCAGGGGATTGTTGGGCAGTGTGGCTCAAAGCACCAATTGTGCTGTATCACAATAAAGAAACAATAAAAAACATAACTGTAAGCAACCTGTGTAGTGCTTCAGCAGAGAATAGAGTTTACCTTCACTCTTGATCTTCCTATAGTTAGTGCATTGAACCAAGAACTAGGTGCTTCTCAGATGATTAGGAATGTAAGCAGGAGGCTCTTACCTCCTGTTAAATAATATGCGCTAATGATTTCCCCTTCATCTGGGATTCTTCCATGTCCTTAAATCTTTGCAACCATACTGTCAGCTATGCCAGCCTGCTGGATCCTGGTGTTCTTGGGATCCAAAAGATTTCAGAAGTCTAGAATGATGCATAAAGCTTGTAGCTTATGGCCATTTTATTAAAGGCAACAAGAATGAAGAAGAAACAAAGAAATGATAAAGAAATTATCACAGTGGTCTCATAGAGTTTGGCAAAATCCAGTGATAACAATTAATCTATAAAAATAGCCAGAATCAAGTGGTGTGACACCTGCTACAGAAAAACTGAGAAAATTCTAGAAAAATACAGAATCAATTATACCACAATTACTAGAAAATTCATTGAACGATTGCAAGTATTTACCTAATTATATAAAAAAACAAACAAGCATAGGAAAGTTAAACTACAAGAAAAAATAGAAGAAAAATAACAGTTCTCCACCCATATAAGCACAATGAGAGTGGGAATAAAAACAGATTTCTGAATATACTTTAGTGTTGCATTTATGGGGAAAGTGTAATGCCAGTAAACAAATAAAGTGCAAAGGCCATGACCAAGAAAATGGAGAGATCAAGCGTTGATCTTTTAGTGTTTGAGAAGTCTTTTGAAGTGTCTGAAAACAGAAGGATTGAAGTCCTTGAGTCTGGTGATTTGTGCTGTTTTCTGCCTGATAGGAGAAGGGAGAAGGAGCAGGCTAAGAGAGACCCTTGATTATGATGGCTGTTTTCCTGACGCAGCAGAAAGTGTGGACAGGGACAGTGGAGGAGAAGCTCGTTTGCATGATCATCAATCCATGTTGAATAAAGAAGTACATTGGTCCATAATCAAATTAAGTGGCTGAGATATAATAGGACTGGATGTTCTTCCATCACTGCAGTCTTCAGAATTTGCACTGCTAAGCATGGCTGTGCCCTCTTCCTTGGCTCTGGAACCATCCAGAAACCTACTGCTGTGGGTGAACTTATGCATTCAATGACAGTAGGTTTGAGAAACCCATATACACAGCACTTAAAAATTGCTTTAAATCAGTGCTTAAGTACAAAACCTGCAGGTGTCTGTTTTTTGGTATCTGCAGACAGTTTAAATTATTGCTATTGATAATTAGGATCAGAATTTTGTGCTGAAACTAGACTTGAGAACTTAGTAGCACAACGCCCACTTAGTGCCTTTTTCACCCTTTCACAAAAATAACCCCTTGTATTAGTAATATTGTTGTCAATGAACTAAGGTTAGACATAACAATGCCAACCTACTGGCACTGATATTGTTCTGTTCTGCGTTTGCTGTACTTCACTGCTCTGAAATCCATGAAAATCAAGAAATACTCTTTATTGGTTTAAGAGCGCACCCTAGTGGCAGCTCCTGAGTAATTGCAAGAACAAAGAAATTAAACCTATTCAGAAGAAAAAGAAAGGAATTAATAATTTGTTTCATTGATGTTTGATTTTTTTAATCAATATATTTATACTGCAGGTATAATTTTAAATGACTATTAATTTTCACCTATTAGTAAATCCAACACTTAGGTCCAAGGGAAAGATTTCTGTTTCTAGCTGGTAAATTTCAGTCAACTTAAAGCATGACCAAAAGCAGCCAGGCTTTCAAAGCATTTTTAAAAATGAGCTGTTTGTAGCTGATTTTCTGTTAGAAAGAAAAACATGTAGTTGTAGTATATATGAAAGAAAAGTAAAAGAAAATAATCAGGAAACTGTATTCAGTGATAACAATGGGGCTTGGTCCTGACTCTGAATGAAACACCCCACAAAGTTCTATCAATACTCTCAAACTATCAATAATCAAACGTGAATTGGCTTTTCTTTTAATAAAATCAATTCAAAAGGATCCTTTCAAATGTTTCATCAAACTGGATGCATATTAAAAATGTAAAACAAAACTAATTAAAATTGAGAAAATGCTCGCAATACTAAGGTGAAAATTGAAACATCACAACAGTTTTATAAAAAAAGTGTAAAAGATAATGTTCTTTATAATTTGAAATGTTTAAGTATACAAATTTAAATCTGTATGCATAAAATGTGTGCTTTCAGAGCCTGAGCTATGCCGGCAGAAGTTTTTGCTTAACACGCTGTCAGAACCTGTTTAGATGTCATGCGTTGAAACATAATGGCATGAATCTTCTGCTGGCCAGCTAAGCTCACTTGTGGCCTGACCTCAAAAGCTTTTGCTTCATGAAGTATCTCCATGAAGGGTGTAATTTATAGGAAACTGCTTGCCAGCTAATTCACATGGCCTATTAAGACCATAAGATATAGGAGCACAATTAAGCCATTTGGCCCTACGAGTCTGCTCCACCATTTCATCATGGCTGATCCAATTTTCCTCTCAGCTATAGTCTTCTGCCTTCTCTCCATACCACTTCATGGCCTGACCAATCAAGAATCTATCAACCTCAGCCTTAAATATACATAAAGACTTGGCCTCCACAGCTGTCTGTGGCAAGGAATTCCACAGATTCGGGACCCTCTGGCTGAAGAAGTTCCTCCTCATCTCTGTTCTAAAGGACTCCCCTATATTCTGAGGCTGTGTCCTCTGGTCTTAGACTCTCCCACTATAGGAAACATCCTCTCCACATCCACTCTATCAACACCTTTCACCATTCGATAGGATTCAATGTGGTCACCCCTCATTCTTCTGAATTCCAGTGAATACAGCCCTGGAGCCATGAAATACTTCCCATTTGAGAATCCATTCAATCTTGGAATCATTTTGTGAACCTTCTTTGAACCCTCTCCAGTTTCAACACATCCTCTCTTAGATAAGGGCCCAAAATCTGCTCACAGTTCTCCAAGTGAGGCCTCACCCATGCTTTAGATAGTTTTAATATTACATCCTTAAAACCTTATGTTTCCACAAGGCCATAAGACTATTAATACATATGATGCATATAATACATATAATGCATCCTAGGATGCGCTGAGGAACATCATCAGTGATGTATCCTGGGGTGTCATTGGGTGTTTTGGGTCTTTTGACATCAGACACCCTTGCCCAGGTGACCCAGCCAGGGCTGATCCACCCCCGGCTTGTGTCCCAACAGCACTGGTCCACGGATCATACTTCTTGATACAAAGTCATTTGGAGGCTAGCTCAGCAGCCTCTGTAACAGTCCTGATGGTCCTTTTCTTTGTATCACTCCCGATGCCAAGGAGAGAGTAGGTTCTGCATAATGAACAGCCCTCAGAGACTCTACACCCCACTTCTATAGGCTCTCATCATGCCCTCCACCCCATCTCTGGCACTGTTCCAGCAGCTCCTGATAGTTGGCTTTCTTACGCTCAAATGCTCCCTCAATCTGATCTTCCCAAGGAATGGTCAGTTGTACAATGACCTCCTTGCTTACAATTTTCTGACAGAATGACCCTGTCAGGCCTCATGGATAATGATGCAATGAAGTCACGGAACTTGAATTGCTTGCCAAGATAGACTTTCAGTTGCAAGTCAGATGCATGCCAAGCAAGCGTGCTGGTGATCTGGGCTGAGGCTGTGGTTAGTCTCCAGCCTTGACAAAGGCTGTGGGTTTTCTGGGTTGGCAGAGGTGTCTACAGTTGTTAATGGCCAAGGAGATACTTTCTGCCATTGCCTTCAGCACCTGGTCATGGTACCAGCGCTGGTAGCCTTCTCCTAAGGCTTTTGGGCAGCTATTCAGGATATGTTCCAGTGCAGAGAGGACATGATGATGCCTCACTTTTTACCCAAGCACAAAGGTTCGCTGGACTAGGCAGGACATCGTACAGAGCCGGGGTCATGAACTTGGTACAAGATATTGCTGAGTAAACCTGGCCTTGAGATACATTTTGACAGCTGATTAAGTTTCTGCCCCAAGAACTTCACAGACCGCAAAAGATGTCAGAAATTATAAATGTTTCTGACGTTCACATCCAAATACACTCAAAAACTATTAAGCGTAGGAGAAATGCGAAAAACTTCCTTTACGCAATGAATTGTTGGAGCATGGAATGTATTAGCACTGGAAATAAGATAAGATATAGGAGCAGAAGTAGGCCATTTGGCCCACCGAGTCTGCTCCGCCATTCAATCATAATTTTTTTTAGCTAGTTATCACCTTGGACACCAGCTAGTGGCATAGTGGCATCAGCGCAGGACTGCCGGGCGGGAGGTTCTGAGTTCGAAGCCAGCCGGCTCCGCTGCACGCCTTTCATCCATGCTGGGTTAACAGTTGGTGATCTCTTTGAAAAACTCACCCGGCAGAAGGCAAGGGCAAACCACTACTGTAACTTGCCTCGTATGCGATCCCAACTACGTCGGAGTGGCGTGGGAGGAAGTCGTCCGTTAACTGGAAAATTCCGGATGCGACCTTTTTTTTTATCACCTTGGAGAATTGATAGGTTACATTCTCTAAGATTTAATATTCTCTACAGAATAATTTAACTGTGATTTAAGCGATGCTTTGTAGAAATCCATCACACCATCTTTAACTTCGTACTTTTAACCATTACTTATAAAGCATTCCATTGGTTTACGTAACTGCTCTTACACATTCAAGGACTTTGTGTTCCTGAATGCCCCCACTTAGCAGCTTTCTAGTGTTTGCTGTCCTGTTCCTTAGTTTTCCAATCAAATGCATGACCAAGAGCTTAATTTTGTAAAAGAGCAATGATGCTAAATGTTATCCATGACTTTACATTTTTGTGAGAACATCATATAATAGAAGGCATATAAGAATATTTAAAAAAATTCCAATGTAGATTTTAAGAAGCTTTTTAAAGTTACATGCAGAGGCAGAGATATTGAGGGAATACTGGAATTTAGGGCCTTGACAACTGAAGGCATGTGGTGTCTTGCTGTGTAGAGGTGGTATTTTTGTCAACTGTGTCATAGCTTTTGAAAAGTACGATTAAAAGATTGACAAGTTATACTCTAAAGATGTGTGAGAATGTAGTGAGTGAACTGAGATCTGCTCTTTCCTTATCCAGCTTTGCACCAGGCCTTTGCAGAAAGGTGCACATTGAGATTGCTATTATGGAAGCAAAATACTAAGGTTGCTGATTTCTTCTACCAACTATCTCTGCACTAAGTGCCATTTACAGCGGACATTTAATTAACTAACCAGCACGTCTTTGTGATGTGGAAGGTAGCTGGAGCATCAGAGACAAACAGGGAACACAGGGCAAAGCAAGGCCCAGCAGCATATAGAGAGAAGGAACTGAAGTGAGCAAAATAGAAGATATGGCAGTGCAGAATCATTGACTTCAATTAGCACAGGAGGTCACTTTTCATCAAGTCAATGCTAATTTCTATTATAGCAAACTCCCTCAGTCTCATTCCCTGCTGCTTTTCCCACAGTCCTGCTAAATCACCTACTCGACAGTCAGACTGAAATTCCCATCTGATAACGGCAAAAGCTGAATTCTCCAGCTTTTCTTTTCTTTCAGGAATGATTATTGCTCTTCCTGTGCAAACAAGAGAAATTTTTTTTGGTAGGTTTCTGCCTCATCAGATTGTTGAATCATTCCTGTTTGGCGGGAGAAACTTCAGTTATGTGTGGAAAATATGTTTCAGTAGATTCAACACAAAGGGGGTGGGTAGGAGGAGAAAATCAGTATGGTGGGATGAAAGCTATGTTGCCTGTAAAGTAATCCACTGGATCAACAGATAGCGTACCGAATGCGTGCGACAGCTCACTGGTAGTTCAAAAGGCAAGAAATTTTACTAAAAACATCACTAATAACACCTTTTCTGAAGTAAATTCTGGTAAATTATCACCACAAACAATGAAGAAGCAAGTGGAGGCAAAACAGACTTGAAGGATGCGCCCTGTGGGTGCATCGCCAAGCTGAGGTGCTATGTGTTCAGACGTGGTCACGGACGGAATTGATATCATTGTCGCTGTTGGAGTGAGTGATTTGGAGAGGAGTCAATGCGGAAAAGTTTCGATACCTGTCCACCTAACATGGGTGTGTGATTGGATTGCTCCAAGTGATCTGGTGATTTAAGACCAGCTTCGGGCTGTGTGCTGGGTTCCATGACTATGTCCTAGGGTGAGGCACTACCTGATGCTTGGACAACTTAAACGCCAGTCCAGATAGATTGGAAACCCCGAGTGTTGGGACCTCTGGCGAGGGTAGGGCTGATTTTGCTCGCTCTCTTGTATGTTCATTCCTCTCTCTGTGGCGCCAAGGCTGTGAACTACTCTAGCAGCTATTGTCTTTGCGAATTGCGCAGCATTTTTGTCCAACTAATGTGATGAACTGAGATCAAGGCCTGGGCCTACTCTGGCTACTCCAGGGAGCGGATCTAAGGGCTTAATCTGGTTCAGAAAGCTGTCATTTGCTCCTGTTTTTTTGTGTGTGTGTGTGTGTGTGTGTGTGTGTGTGTGTGTGTGTGTGTGTGTGTGTGTGTGTTTTCCTGTTCCTCAGCACAGTGGTTATAGTCTTGCTTTGCTTTTTATTGGGTTCTTTGGGTTCGTTACTTTGTACTGCCTATAAACAAACAAAGCTCAAGGTGTATAATTTATAAGTTCTTTGACAATAACTGTACTTTGAATTGAATCTTCTGAATCTTCGGTCATGACTAATAATCCAGAGGATCACATCAGAGCAGTGAAAGAATTTCAATTCAGTTCATAAGCCTCTGGAATAAAAAAAAACACTATATCAGAAAATGTGACCATCGAACTGTCAAATTGCCATTAAAGCCAATGACCTCAGATGCGAGTTAATTTGTCCAAGAATTCTGAATATATTCTCCAACTGGAGACATCAAGACACTGGGATGATACTGTATTTTGCTTCCCTGGTGCTGGATCAAGGGTGCCTCAGATCAGGTCCATGGCATTCTCAAGAGCGAGGGTGAGCAGCCAGAAGTCTTGGTACATATTAGCATCGATGACAGAGGTAGACAAGATGAGGATATACTGAACAGAGATTTTTGGGAACCAGGTAGAAAGCTAAAAAAACAAGAGCTTCAGGGTAGTAATTGCTGGATTGCTGCCTGTGCCATACGCCAGTGAGGGTAAGATTAGGATGATTCGGCAGGTGAATTCATGACTGAGGAACTGGTTCAGGGGTAAGGATCTCCTCTGAGGAAGGTACGACCTGTACCGAAGGAATGGGTTACAGCTGAACCCGAGGGGTTCCAATATCCTTGCGGGACATCTGGCGAGAGTTGTTCAGGAAGGATTTAACTAATTTCACAGGGGGATGGGAGCTAGCATGATAGTGCTGAGGATGAGGTAGCTGGTTGATAAATAAAGGCAATGTGTAGTGAGACTCCCAGCAAGGAGAAGCTGATGATAGGGCAAAATTGCAGTTAACAGGATAAGTTGCAATGTAAAAGGTGGACATAATTGTAAAGAATGAATACAGCACTGAAGGTGTCACATTTGATTGTGCGAAGTATTTGGAAGTAGGTAGATGAACTTGTAGCACAGTTACAGACTGGCATGTATGATGTTGTGGGCATCACTGAATTATGGCTAAAGGAAGATTATAGCTGGGAGCTTAATGTCTAAGGATACACATTTTATCAAAAGGACAGGCAGGTAGGGAGAGGGGGTGGCATGGCTCTGTTGGTAAAAAATGAAATCAAATCATTAGAAAGAAGTGACATGGGGTTGGAAAGTGTTGAATCATTGTGGGTAGAGCTAAGGAACTGCAAGGGTAAAAAGACCCTGAGGGAGTTATATACAATGTTTGTACATACCCCCACACAGTCGTAAGGATGAGGTCAACATATTGCAATGGGAGATAGAAAATACAAGCTGAAACAATAATGTTATGATAGTTATGGGTGATTTCAATATATAGGTAGATTGGAAAAATCTGGTTGGTGCTGGATCCAAAGACGGGGAATTTCTAGAATGCCTATGGGATGGCTTGTTAGAACAGCTCATGGTTGAGCCCACTAGGGGATCAGTTATTCTAGGTTGGGTGTTATGCAACGGACCAGAATTGAATAGTGAGCTAAATGTAAAGGAACACTTGGGAGGAAGTGATCATGATATCATTAATTTCACCCTGCATTTTGAGAGGGAGAAGCTGTAAGTCACTGTAAGTCAGATGTATCTGATTTACAGTGGAGTAAATGAAATTACAGAGGCATGAGAAAAGAGTTAGTGAAAGTTGATTGGAATGGGATACTACCAGGGATGATGGCAGAGCATCAATGTCTGGAATTTCTGGGGGTAATTCAAAAGGCACAGGATATATATATATATATATACACACACATCCCAAAGAGGAAGAAGTCTTCTACGGGCAAGGTGACACAACCATGTCTAACAAAGAGTTAAAGCCAACATATAAGCCAAAGAGGGAGCATATAATAAAGCAAAAATTAGTAGGAAACTTTTAAAAGCTAACAGATGCCAACTTAAAAGACATTAACAAGGTAAAGATGGAATAAGCAAGTAAGTTAGGTAATAAAGAGGATACCAAAATTTCATCAGATGCATAAAGTGTAAAGGGCAGATGAGAGTGAAAATTGGACTACTGGAAAACAATGCTGGACAGGTAGTAATGGGGTAAAGGAAATGGCAGACGAGCTGAATGAGAACTTTGCATCAGTGTTTGCCGTGAAGACACTAGCAGTATGGTGGAAGTTCCAGGTGTCAGGGATCATGAAGTGTGTGAAATTACCATAACTAGACAGAAGGTTCTTGTGAATCTGAAAGGTCTGAAGGTAGATGAGTGTCATAGGGAGGTGGCTGGGAACGGACCCAAGTGCAAGACACAGACACTGAGGTACTAGGGACAGGACTAGGATACAGGGTGAGGGCAAGGACATGGACACGAAAACCAGGAACCCAGAACAGGACTGGACAAGAGAGCTAGGAGCCCAGGCTTGGACTCCGAGCCAGAGGCTGGACAAGGACCCAGTACCTGGGTCTTGCCTCTGGCTTGGACCCCAGAACTAGGCAAGGACAAGGCTTGGCTGGCAGGCAGGACGAGGCTGGGGTCTTCAGGCTTGAGGCTAGAAGCTAGGTTTGGCAGGAGGCAGGAGGCAGGAGGCTGGAATCTTCAGGCTTGAGGCTAGATGCGAGGCTTGACAGGAGGCAGGAGGCTGGCGTCTTCAGGCTTGGGCCCGGGCTTGGACTCCGAGCCAGATTCTGGACAAGGACCCAATATCTGGGTCTTGCCTCTGGCTTGGACCCCAGAACTAGGCAAGGACGAGGCTTAGCAGGCAGGCAGGATGAGGCTGGAGTCTTCAGGCTTGAGGCTAGAGGCGAGGCTTGGCAGGAGGCAGGAGGCTGGAGTCTTCAGGCTTGAGGCTAGAGACGAGGCTTGGCAGGAGGCAGGAGGCTGGAGTCTTCAGGCTTGAGGCTAGGCAGGAGGCTGGAGTCTTCAGGCTTGAGGCTAGGCAGGCTCCTTCTGGCCAGGGCACAGATCACCACCCGACAGAGGCATGGAACAGGAAGGGACAGAACCAACCGCAGATAACGGCAAGACGGTCTGGCTTACCAGACAGAGGCAAGGGACAGGAAGGGACAGAACCAACTGCAGGTAACGGCAAGATGGCCTGGCTTATCCGACGGAGGCAAGGGACAGGAAGGGACAGAACCAACCACAGGTAACGGCAAGACGGACTGGCTTACCCGACGGAGGCAAGGGACAGGAAGGGAGCTAGATACAGGGCGGCTCCAGGACAAGACTGCGGGCAAGACGAGGCGAGAGTTACCAGCAAGACAAGGCAAGGCGTTTGGCAAAGCAAGGCGAGACGAGAACTTCAGGCAAGGCGAGAGTTACTGACAAAGCTTCAGGTGAGGAAACAGAAGGCAGAGGAAGGGATACAAGGAGTAAGGACAAGAACAATCCAGCAGCCACACCCTGGTCTCTGGAGGTATTTATGCAGCCAGCCCCTACAAGCATCAGCTGACTCAATTAGAGCTCAACAAGAACAGAAACAGGGTAGACAGGAAAACCTGGAGCAAGAGTCGATGGACCGGACCGTGAACGGGAATACGGACTTCACAGACCGGACCATGACAATAAGTCTTTTGGACCAGATGGTGTACACCCTAGGGTTCTGAATGAGGTGGCTGAAGAGATTGTGCAGGCATTAGTAACGATCTTTCAAGCATCACTAACTTCTGGAATAGTTCTGGAAGACTGGAAAATTGCAAATGTCATTATACTCTTTATTAGATTATGAAGACACGCAGTCCTTTTTTATTGTCATTTAGTAATGCATGCATTAAGAAATGATACAATATTTCTTCTGGTGTAATATCGCAAAACACAGGACAGATCAAGACTGAAAAACTAATGAAACCACATAATTATAACATATAGTTACAACAGTGCAACAATACCACAACTTGATGAAGAAGTCCATGAGCACAGTAAAAAGTTCAAAGTCTCTCCAATGTCCCACATCTCACGCAGACGGGAGAAGGAAGAAAAACTCTCCCTGCCATGCCCGACCACAGTCCGACTCTGAGTCATCCGAAAACTTCGAGCCTCCGATCAGCTCTCCGACACCGAGTACTAAGCGCCATCTCTGTCCAAACGATTCAACCTCAATCTCGGTCGCCAACAGCAGGCAAAGCCGAGGATTTTGAGGCCTTCCCTCCAGAAGATTCTCGACCGCGTAGTAACAACAGCAGCGAACTGGCGTTTCAGAAATTTCTCCAGATGTTCCTCTGTGCTTTAATGTCTATCTCTATCAAATCAGAATTGTCCACAGCCCCTATTTAACGGATACAATATCATTTTTCACCAGAGGTCTGCGCACGTGCCGCACGCTGCTCTCTCTCCTCCCGCTGAAGAAGGGACGAGGCAGAAGAAAATATATAATAAGCCGATTAGCCTGACCTCAGTGGTTGGGAAGAGGTTGGAGTCGATTGGTAAGTAAGTGATTTCGACCTATTTGGAGGCACATGATAAAATAGGCCATAGTCAGCATGGTTCCCTTAAGGGAAAATCTTGCCTGCCAAATCTGTTGGAATTATTTGAAGGATAGACAAAGGAGAATTGATTGATGTTGTGTATTTGAATTTTCAGAAGGCTTTTGACAATATGCCACATATGAGGCTGCTTAACAAGTTGAGAGCCCATGGTATTGCAGGAAAGATACTAGCATGGATAAAGCAGTGGCTGATTGGCAAGAGGCAAAGAGTGGAAATAAAGGGAGCCTTTTCTGGTTGGATGTCAGTAAACAGTGGTGTTCCACATGGGTTTGTGTTGGGACTGATTCTTTTTACGTTATATGTCAATGATTTGGATGATGGAATTGATAACTTTGTTGCAAAATTTGCAGATGATGCAAAGATAGGTGGAGGAGCAGGTAGTTTTGAGGAAGTAGGGAGACTACAGAAAGACTTAGATTAGAAGAATGGGCAAAGAAGTGGCAGACGGAATACAGTGTTGGAAAGTGCAGGTCTTGCATTTTGATAGAAGCAATGAAAGTGTTGACTATTTTCTAAATGGAGAGAAAATACAAAAAACTGAGATACAAATGGACTTGGGAGCCCTTTTGCAGGAGATCCTTCAGATTAAATTGGAGTTTGAGTCTGCAGTGAGGAAGGAAAATGTTAACATTCATTTCAAGAGGACTAGAATATAAAATCAAGGATGTAATGTTGAGTCTTTAAGTGAGGCCTCACTTGGAGTACTGTGAGCAGTTTTGGGTCCCCTATCTTAGAAAGGATGTGCTGAAACTGAAGAGTTCAAAGGCGGTTCACAAAAATGATTCCAGGATTGAAAAGCTTGTCATATGAAGAGTGTTTGATGACTCTGGGCCTATATTCACTAGAATTCAAAAGAATGAGGGGTGACCTAGTGAATGTTGAAAAGCCTTGATAGAGTGGATGTGGGGAGGATGTTTCCTTTGGTAGGAGGGTCTAAGACCAGAAGATACAGCCTCAGAATGGAGGAGTGTACTTTTGGAATGGCAATGAGGAAAAATTTCTTTAGCCAGAGGGAGGTGAATCTGTGGAATCTGTTGCCACAGGCAGGTGTGGAAGCCAAGTCTTTATGTATATTCAGGGCAGAAGTCGATAGATTCTTGATGGTCAGGGCCTGAATGGATACTGTGAGGGGGGAGACAGGAAGTTGTGTCTGAAACATAAAATGGATATCAGCCATGATGAAATGATGGAGCAGATTCAATGGGCCAAATGGTCTAATTCTGCTCTTATAACTTATGGTCTTGTAGTCTGAAATATATAATGATCATGAAATACAAGGAAATTCCTATTGTGGAAGTGAAAATCTCCAAACATATTTGTAATTAGATGATCTTGATAATGAATAATATGTTTTTAGCAATAAGAGTGGGAAGTTGTAATCATATATTTATAATATTTCAATTATATTTATCTTAATAATGAGATGCTGCATGCTTTGGTTGGCCAATGCGAGGATTAAAAAGCTTCTCAGTTTAATTTTGGAAACTATTATCTGTAAATGTAAATAAACACTAGGAAGCCCCATAATCACATAAGATATGAAATTTTAATTAATGAGTCTAAGATGGAATAGCTTGAAAGCAGAGGTGTTGGGAATCTTAAAGCTGAATTTGTGGTGATCCAACTGTATAATTATAGCATGTAATCACTTTGTCGTTCTGTGCTGTGCTGTCTAGACCTGGTTCTAATTTTAGATCATCACTCATAGCACTAAATACAGAAAGCACATAATTTTCTGCGCATTCATTTTAAAAGCTAGTCTTTGTGAGTACCACACAGAGAATTCCAGTTACATGAAGAGTGTAGCAGGAAGCCAAAGACAAAAATCACTGTATCCTTTTTTAAGGCAAGGCATCCAAATAAATGTTCTTGTTTGTATTATTTCTAAAAAGGTAAATTGTTTGTCTAATAATATTTCCCTATCTCCTTATGATTTAGAAGGAGGCCATTGACTCTATATTTGCTCATGGAGCAATCCTATTTCGCTACAATTAATTTATCTTCAAACTAATCTCCCTGTTTTCCCATCAGCTTCTCCACCATATCTACCTTCCCATTGCAGCCCCCTCGCATCTCGATGACTCTACCACTTAAATACACTCCAAGGGCAATTTATAGTAGCCAATACATGAAGTCCATAATTTGTTTTGTGAAGACAATAGGCACAGAAATTAAGGAAAGCTTTTGTTTGACACTCAGGAGGCACAAGATGCAAGTACCCAAGGAGTGAAATCCTCCAGACATTGGGTTTCGTATGGACAGATTGAAAACAATTGGTAGTAGTATAATAGAAAATATAGCTGGCGTTAAGTGAATTTGAGGGAATGATTGGGGATTGACAGGCATGTTTTGGGACAAGTGTTAATGGAATTGGGAGGGATGACAGGAAACTCAGGCTGAAGCTAGAAGACTGGATGGAGCCAGGTTGAGAATGGAGAAGTTTGGGTGCTCCAGGTGATACCTGATACCTTGTCAGGTTCTCCACAAGAAATTGCTGGCAAAAAGAGAATATTTTAACACAACTAAAAGTATAAATCTCTACTCTTTTCTATATCTAATTATGGTAGGGGGTGTTAAGATACTTTAATTCAGAAGTTAATCCAGTTGACATGTATAATTTTCAGTTTTATGGTCAGAGTATGCATTTTGGGCTATCAAGAAATTTTCACTGGAGACTAGGGGTCAGGGTTTTGTATTGTGGAGATTTGAGACTGTGGTTACAAGCTTACGTATCCTCTTTATTGGAATGGGGAGAGCAGGAAAGCATAGAGAAAGGAAGTAAGGCACATCCAGTTCTCTATCACATGCATAAAGTGGAAAATGAGAAGTTAATATGCCATCAGCAATAATCATGTGGTGCAGTTAAGAAGAATACCAATCCAAATCAAGAATTTATGGTAGCACCCACAGTCCCATTTTTGTATGCACGTGGAGTGGGAAAGCAGAAAACATTTTTTTCTCAATCTAAGGTCTAACTGTAGGAGCAAGACAATGGTATAGAAAATTATGAGGGTATAGATGGGGTAAATGCATGCAGACTTTTTCCTCTGAGGTTGGATGGGACAACCAGAGGCCATGGGTTAAGGGTGAAAGGTGAAAAGTTTAAAGGGAACATGAGGGGAAATGTCTTCACTCAGAGGATCGTGAGAGCTGCCACACAAGCTCGATTTCAATGTTTAAGAGAAATTTGGATAAGTACATGGATAGTAGAGATACGGAGGGCTGTGGTCCTGATGCAGGTTGTTGGTAGTAGGCAGTTTAAATAGTTTTAGCATGGATTAGATAGGATGATGGGCCTGTTTCTGTGCTGTACTTTTCAATGACTCTATGACTCAACATATTGTAAGTCAGTAAATATCAGATGCTAGACCCCTAGGCCAAAGATAAAAGATAAACATCAGCTTTATTTGTTACATGTACATTGAAACAGACAGTGAAAAATGTTGTTTAAATCAATGACCAACAAAGTATGGGAAGGTACCTGAGGCAGCAGCAAGTATGGCTATGCTTCTGGCACTAACATAGCATGCTCTCAACTTACTAACCTCAACCCATGGGTCTTTGGAAGGTGGAAGAGAACTGGAGCACCCATGGTCATGAGGAAAACATACAAACTCATTACACACAGTGGCAGTAATTGTACCCTGATCTACGATCAGCTGCTACAGAGGGGAGTTTAAAATGCCCAGTGCATCACCAGTAACAGCATCAAAGAAGTATATATATATATATAGACAGGTGCCAGAAAAAGGCCAGCAATATCATAAAGGATCCCACCACCCTGCTCTTGGACTGTTTGTCCCACTTCCAACAGGGAAGACGCTACGCTGTATGCACACCAGGACCACCAGACTCAAAAACAGTTACTTTCACCAAGCCATCAGGCTGATCAACACCTTCACCCATTAATCCACCAACCAGACTCACCACCACCACCACTTTATCATTTCCTGTCACCTTATGTACAGATACTCCTGTACCTAGCTTCACTTGATGTACAAATGATCAGTCTATGTACAGTATATAAGTTAATCATGTATTTATACAGTATTTTAAGTGCTTTTTAGTTGTGTCTTTTTATGATTATTGTGCTTTTGTATGCTGCATTGGATCTGTAGTAACAAATGTTTTGTTCTCCTTTACTGTTGTGTACTGAAGAATGAAAATAAACAACCTTGAATCTTGAATTACTGGCACCGTAAAGTCTGTGCTAATTCCTACACTATTGTGCCAAGGAGTTTGAGGAAAATTGAAACACGAAATCTGTGAAAACAATAGCATCTGTGAAAGTTCAGGAGAGCCTTGGTTTAAACATAAAGAATGGAAACGCTCAATGCAAGGGGTCAATATGCATGCATTTTAATCTGTCAGGTACCTTTGCCTTCAGTCTAACATCGTGAGTCTCCTAAATGTGATTAGCTTAGACAAGTAGAAGATGACTCAGAAAAAGTGATTTCTAGATCAATCAATAAGCTCCTAGACCTTGGCCTCAATAACTCCTTGAGCAACTGGATCCTCAATTTCTTCACTTGCAGACCCCAGTCAGTTCGGATTGGCAGCAGCCATCTCCTCCATGATCTCCAACAGCACAGGTGTCCAATAAGGCTGCGTGTTTAGCCCCCTGCTCTACTTGCTTTACACTTGTGTCTGTATGGCTAGGCACAGCTCCAATATCATAGTCAAGTTTGCTGACTCAGCCACTGTCATTGGCCAAATCAAAGTTGGTGACGAATCAGCAAAGAGGAGGGAGATTAAAGATCTGGCTGAGTGGTGCCACAAAAATCTCTCATTCAAAATCAGCAAGACCAAGGAGCTGATTATTGACTTCAGGAGGAGGAAACCAGAGAACCAGTACTCACTGGAGGATCAGAGGTGGAGAGAGTCAGCAATTTTAAATTCCTCAGTGTTATTATTTCAGAGACCTATCCTGGGCCCAGCACGTAACTGCAATTACAAAGAAACCACACCAGCGCCTCTACTTCCTTAGGAGTTTGTGAAGATTCGGCATGACATCTAAAATTTTGACAAATTTCTATGGATGTATAGTGGAGAGTATATTGACTGGCTGCATCACAGATTGTTATGGAAACACCAATGCCCTTGAATAGAAAGTGCTACAAAAAGTAGTAGTTACAGTCCAGTCCAACATGGGTAAACCATTCCCCACCATTGAGCACATCTACATGAAATGCTCTTTTAGGAAAGCAGCATCCATTATTAAGAAACCCTTCCAACCAGATTATGCTCTCTTCTCACTGCTACCATCAGATAGAAGGTACAGGAGGCTCAGACCACACACGACCGGGTTCAGGAACAGTTACTACCCTTCAATCATCAGGTTCTTGAACCAAAGTGGATAACCTCACTAAACATCATTTGGCCCATCATCGAAATATTCCCACAACTGATAAACTCTCTTTCGTCTCATGTTCTCAATACTTATTGCTTCTTTATTATTATTATTACTACTTTTTTTTGTAAGACAAAGGAGATGGTAATGGACTTTAGGAAGACTAAGCCTACACTGCTCCCTGTTACTATTAATGGTGAGGATGTGGATGTGGTGAGGACCTACAAGTACTTGGGGGTGCACCTGGATGACAGACTTGAGTGGAGCACCAACACAGAGGCTGTGTACGAGAAGGGCCAGAGTTGCCTCTACTTCCTGAGGAGACTGAGGTGCTTTGGATCATGCAGGCCTCTCCTTCACATGTTCTACCAGTCTGTTGTCGCCAGTACAATCTTCTATGCAGTGATGTGCTGGGGCAATGGCATCAACACGGGTGATGCCAAGAGGATCAATAAACTGATTAGAAAGGCTGGCTCTGTTATAGGAGTCAAACTGGAAACACTGGAGCCTGTGGTAGAACAAAGGACCCTCCAGAAAATCCTAGTAATTCTGGACACCCTGCACGCCACTTTGGCTGAACTGGAGAACATTTCTAGTAATAGAGTAAGACAACTGTGCTGCTCCAAAGAGTGCTACCTGAGGGCATTCTTACCCTTGGCCATTGGGCTCAATAATGAGCCAACCTATAGCCGGGGAAGTGATGACCCCCTCCTGTTAGACTGGTTGAAGTAACATTTTTTATTCTTTCTTCTAGTATTTATATATTTGTATACAGTATATGTATATTTGTATGTCTGTACAATTGTATTACTACTGAGAAACTGTAATTTCTTTTGGGATCAATAAAGTATCCATCTATCCATATATCTACTTGCGCAGTTGTTTCTTGCACACTGGTTGAATACCCATGTTGGTGTGGTCTTTCATTGATCCTGTTATGGTTATTAGTCTATGGAGCTATTGAGTATGCCCGCAAGAAAATAAGCCTCAGGATTGTATATGATGACATATATGTACGTTGATAATAAATTTACTTTGATCTTTGAATTTTGAATAAGGGCTTTCTTTCTATTTACACAGATGGCAAATCTTCTGCAGAAAACGATCGAATGTTCCACCTGCTGTTTGGCTACCTTAAAATATCCCATGGTTAAAGCGAAGTTGTGTCCAAAAGCACAGCAGAGGCATTGGAAATAAACATATCACAATAAGCAGGAGGATTTGGGATTTTTCAAACAAAACATAGCCCAAACAAATAAATATTTACTTATTATTCTGTAATGTTGAAAGCTTTCATTGCTATTTACATTTTCATCGAAATGCTGAGATAAGATTAGCCAATATTATTGAACGGCAGGGTAGGCCTGGGGGGTGGGGGCACTGTGTAGGCTCCTGCTGTTCCCACTCTTTAGCCTCTTATTTAAATTGCTAATCAAATCATTAGCACAATGGTGGCACAGACTTCCAAGATTAATTATCCGCAGAGACCACCATGGCTCTACTGAGTTCATAAACAGCAAAGAATGTCCAATCGTGCTCACAATTTTTTTAATGGAGAAATGAGAATAGGAATGTCTAAATTTATAGCAAAGCTAGGGATTATTACTTGCCCCTACATGTTTTGAACTGCATCTTTCAACTTGGAAATCCAAAATATTGGAAGCTATCTTTATGTTATGCAGATCTAGCTTGTGTGACTACTCGAGTTTATTGTGTGTTGTGTGTGTGTTTGTGAGCACACGCTCTTTACTTCCACTCAGGCAATGTAGAGTACATAGAGAAACATGAAAAGACAAGGTGAGTTGCTAACACAAGTGCAAATCACACTTCCCATTAGTGCAATAACTGGGGTGACATAGAGTACATTGAACATTTACATACTGTACATCATTTACTACCTTGGCCCTACCCTGCTTTCTTTTAGCCCTCTTGATTTGTTTCTTAAGTGTTCTCTTGCATGGGTCGGCATTGTGGCGTAGTGGTTGGCACAACAATTTACTGTTGAGGTGACCTAGGTTCAATTCCCGTTGGTGCCTGTAAGGTACGTTCTCTCCTTGACCCTGTGGGTTTCCTCCAGGTGCTTCGATTTCCTCCCACAGTCCAAAGATGTACCGGATGGTAGCTAATTGATCAATGTAAATCGCCCCATGATTAGGCTAGGATTAAATCGGGGTTTGTTGGGTGGCTTGGCTCGAAGGATCGGGAGGGCCTTTTCCATCCTGACCTCAATATGTTGCTGTTGGATGGTCGGTAATATATTCCCATTAACGTGAAACCTTTCTCATTTCTCAGTTCCACCCATAATGCCTCTGTAGACAAGTTCTACAGTCTGTCCTGACTTAGACTTTCCCTGAATAGTAACACCACCCCTCTTACTTTCATCCCTCTCAGTCTGTTGCATCTAATAAGAAGGAACCCCAGGATATTGAGCTGCCGGTCCTGCCCCTCATGCAGCCAAGTTCCATTAATGGCTACTGTGTCATAATTCCAGGTGCTGATCCATGCCCTGAGCTCATTTGCCTTTCCTACCATAATTTTTGCATTAAAATATACACAGCTCAGGACATTAGTTGCACCATGCTCAACCTTTTTGTTCCTGGCTTTTCCTGAGATCTTAATAACATCTGTTGCCACAACCTCTCCACTAACCGTTATGGGACTCTTTCTCTTCCCCCTTCAACTCTAATTTAAACCCACCATGCAGCATTAACAAAACTGCCCTCTAGGGTAATAAGCAACACACACAGAAGTTGCTGGTGAACGCAGCAGGCCAGGCAGCATCTCTAGGAAGAGGTACAGTCAAACGTTTCGCGCTGAGACCCTTCGTCAGGACTAATTGAAAGAAGAGATAGTAAGAGATTTGAAAGTGGGAGGGGGAGGGGGAAATCTGAAATGATAGGAGAAGACAGTAGGGGGAGGGATGGAGCCAAGAGCTGGACAGGTGATTGGCAAAAGGGATATGAGAGGATCATGGGACAGGAGGCCTAGAAAGAAAGAAAAGCGGGAGGGGAGGAAGCCCAAAGGAACACCTGCTGAACACCTACACTCTGTCCGCCAGAGAAAGCAGGTGTTCAGTGGCCACACATTTTAATTCCACGTCCCACTCCCATTCTGATATGTCTATCCACGGCCTCCTCTACTGTCAAGATGAAGCCACATTCAGTTTGAAATTCCATCTGGGTAGCCTCCAACCTGATGGCATGAACATTGACTTCTCAAACTTCCGCTAATGCCCCACCTCCCCCTCATACCCCATCCTTTATTTATTTATTTATATACACACATTCTTTCTTTCTCTCTCCTTTTTCTCCCTCTGTTCTTCTCACTATACCCCTTGCCCATCCTCTGGATTCCCCCCCTTCCCCTTTTCTTTCTCCCTAGGCCTCCTGTCCCATGATCCTCTCATATCCCCTTTGCCAATCACCTGTCCAGCTCTTGGCTCCATCCCTCCCCCTCCTGTCTTCTCCCATCATTTCGGATCTCCCCCTCTCCCTCCCACTTTCAAATCTCTTACTATCTCTTCTTTCAGTTAGTCCTGACGAAGGGTCTCGGCCCGAAACGTCGAGTGTACCTCTTCCTAGAGATGCTGCCTGGCCTGCTGTGTTCACCAGCAACTTTTGTGTGTGTTGCTTGAAATTCCAGCATCTGCAGATTTCCTCGTGTTTGCACCATTAGGATATTAGTCTCCTTCTAGCTCAGGTGCAAACCATCCCTTCTGTATATGTTCCATCTTCCCTGGAAGAGAGCCCAATGATCCAAAAATCTAATGTCCTCCCTCCTACATCAACTCCTTAGCCATGTATTAAATTGTATAATCTTCCTACTTCTGGCCTCACTTGCACATGGCACGGGCAGAAATTCTGAGATCAGACCTCTGGAGGTCTTGCCCTTTAACTTAGCACCTAACTCCCTGAATTCCTTTCTCAGAATATTGTCACATGTCCTACCCATATCATTGGTACCTGCATGGACCATGACCTCTGGCTGTTCACCCTACCATTCAAGAACTCTGAGGGCTCAATATGAGAAAACCCAGACCCTGGCACCCAGGAGACAACATACCATCCAAGAATCTACAAACGTAATTCACATCCACAGAACCTCCTGTACATTCTCCTTAACTAACTAATCCTCTGAAATCACAGCTCACCTCTTCTTCCTCCTTCCTTTCTGAGTCACAGAGTCAGGTTCAGTGCCAGAGACCTGAGAGGGATGGCCACAGGGATACCCTGCACCAACTGTTTAATCCCTTTCCCCTTCCTGACAGTTATTCACATACCTGTGTCCTGCACCTTGGGTGTAAACCACCTCTCTATATGTCCTATCTATCACCACCTCAGCCTCCTGAATGATCAGAAATTCATCCAGTTCCAGCTCCTTAACACGGATTGTTGGAACCTGCAGCTGGATGCACTTCTCGCAGCTGTAGTCTTCAAAAAGTCTTTAAGAATTCTTATTGAAGTCTCAGCTACAACACTTTACGTTAAATGTTAAGGTGAAATAAGTGTGCCTGGTACAATTTATTTCTTGCAGTGTTTAAATGGAATCAAACAAGCCCGAATATAATCTATTACATTTAATTTGAAAACCATGCAGTCAGAGAATGTCTGAATTCTCATTTGGAAAACCTGACAATGCATATTCAATATTACTTAGTTTCTAAGATCTGTCTCAGTTATGTAATCATATTGAAATATAATAGCTACCATTTGCTTTATAGACACACTGTCACTGTGGCTGTAACTGCTCGCTTGGTGTACTTAAAATGCCAACAATATATAAATGAAAGGAAAGGGAATTGATGAATTCTTTTCAGTCCAGAGCTAATTCCTAATGTCTCTTTCTCAGTGCATTTAATGCGAATGCGGTTGAGTTTTTTTTCTTGGCAATTATGTGACTCCCACGTTATAACCTGATGCATTGAAACATCGTAACATAGAAAACCTACAGCACAATACAGACCCTTCGGCCCCCAAGGCTGTGCCGAACATGTCCTTACCTTAGAACTACCGAGGCTTACCCATAGCCCTCTAGTTTTCTAAGGTCCATGTATCCATCCAGGATTCTCTTAAAAGACCCTATTGTTTCCGCCTCCACCACTGTCACTGGCAGCCTATTCCATGCACTCACCACTCTCTGCATAAGAAACTTACCCCTGACATCTCCTCTGTACCTACTTCCAAGCACCTTAAAACTATGCCCTCTCATTTGCCATAGAGGGAGTACAAAGAAGGTTCACCAGATTGATTCCTGGGATGGCAGGACTTTCATATGAAGAAAGACTGGATGAACTGGGCTTGTACTCGTTGGAATTTAGAAGATTGAGGGGGGATCTGATTGAAACGTATGTACGGGGTCTTTCTTTTGTTACATTTAAAATGGCGATTTTGTTATGTTAATCTGTGGAATGCGGCTTTGTTGTGTTTTAACGCTGCAGAGAGTTTGCGCTAACAGTTTGTTTTACTTTAAATGAGATAACCAGGTTCTATTAGCCAAAGGGTGGTTATGTATCATTTTGTTTTCGGATGCCATGCTGTATGATATGACTGTGGACTGAGTTTTGGCGGGGAGTTGGAGGAGAGACGAGGAGGACGGCGGACGTGCGGAGAGGCTCCGGTCGATCACTTCGGGTGGTCCCGAGCCGTGGGTCGATGGAATTCGGGTGGTCGTCTGACGTCGAACTTGAGCTCCAACGGTAGCGCGCGAAGAACTTGGACTTTGATAAGTGTTGGCGCTTTTTTTTCCCATTACTTTCCTCTCTGTATCAAATGTATATTAATGCCCTAGAATTAGTAATATCTATAAAGTGTATGTGTTAAAATTTACTGGGTGTGCTGGCTGATGATTGATGTTTGTGATTGATTCGGGCGACGATTGACCCTGAGGGGAGTGTTGCAGCAGGTGCTGGGCGGGATTTCCCCTAGACATACACAAGCCAATATAACGGAACGTTACAAGTGGGGGCTACCGTCAGGGATTTGGATTTTTTTTTCGGGAAAGTTGTACTTGTGGTTGTGGTAAGTGGTGTGAAGATGGAGCGAGATAAGATTGTAAGTTGGTGTGAATTGGAGGAGGTACCGGTGAATCATGCGTGTGTGGTAAGCGGGGTCGATTATCGCATTCCGGCAGAGGTACAGGTGCGAGGGTTGAGTCTGATTAAAGGTATCGGGCAGGTAGAACTTGTAGCTAGAAGGGGTGGGAAAGAACTGGCAGCTAGCTGGATGTTGGTGCGGACGAGTGCCGACGTCATGACTTTAGAATTACCAGCGACAGTCCATGTCCAGGAGGAGGCGGGGCCGTGGGGTCTCCACACTCTCCCCGAGGACGCAAGTGAGGAGGTGCCGGAGGAGGAGGAGCTAGATGAGGCCCCCGGCCGGGTGCCCATAGCAAGAGGTAGAGGTGTGGAGTGGGAAGGTTTGGGCAGGCCCCGCCCCCATGGCGTGATGAGACTGCCGAGTTAACAGCTGCCATTACCTCCCTGGCGAGAAGGGTTGAGGTGCCCCGCCGGAAGCTGAGAATTTTCTCGGGAGCCAAGCCCACCCCGGAAGGGGAAGATGACTATGATACCTGGGTTGAAGATACATCCCAGTTGTTAGAGGTGTGGCCAGTTTTGGATGAGGAAAAGAGACAGCGATTGGTGGAAAGCTTAAGGGGCGGGGCAGCCCGGGTGGTCCGCGATCTGAGAGCGGCACGCCACTTGGCTTCCCTATCGGAGTGTTTGGACGCTTTGGAGGAAGTGTTTGGACTGTCAGGGGATCCCTGGCGGCATTTAGCAGAGTTTCAATGGATGGGGCAGAGAAGAGGGGAAAAGCTCTCCGACTATGCTTTCAGGCTGGAAGGAAAGCTTACGGGGTTGCTCAGGAGGACGAAGTGGCGGAGTTAAGGATGAGCCAGATATGTAGCGGTTCCCGGGAGGATGACAGGGTGGCTTGGATTGTACGGCAATCATTTAAGCAGAGCTCCCCTCCATCATTCGGATGGCTGATCCGAGAGGTACAGGCCGAGGAGTGTGCTTTGGGCCAACCAGGGGGCTCGGACCCTCAGGGACGGTCTTCAGCGGTTCAGGAGGTGGTAGCCGGGGTGAGACCAGAGGAATCCAAGGGGTCCTCGGGGGCCCGTATCGGGAGGAGAGAGGCGGCAAGTAGTGGGTGCTATAACTGTGGGAGAGAGGGGCATTTCCGCTGGGAATGTGAGTGGCCGGGGGCGTGCTACCACTGTGGGGAAGCTGGCCACTTGCGGAAGGATTGTGAGAGACGAGATGCGCCAAGGGGGGAGGGCCCCCAGGCCACCAAGAAGGGAGAGGTGTCGGGAAACTTAAGAGAGGCTCAGTGAGGGAACGGACTGGAGTCTCGGGAGGAACACATTCCCAGAAAACCGCTATGGAACCCCGGAACGAACAAGCCCAAATTCCTGATGGACTGGTGGGACCCCGTTCCAGCGTGTCCCTACGGATAGAGGGAATCTTTGCGAAAGCCATCCTTGACACCGGGTCGCAGGTTACCTTACTGTACAGGTCGTTCTACAACAAATATCTGAAGCATTTGGCAGTAACTCCGTTTAACGCATTGGAGATTTGGGGCATAAGTGATGGTGATTACCCGTACGATGGATACTTGTCAGTGAGATTGGAATTTTCAGAGGGAGATGTGGGAGTATCGGAAGCCTTTGAGACGCTGGTGTTGGTTTGTCCGGACCCGGTGGAGACCGGTGGTGCTGCCCTGTTGGTGGGGACTAACTCCCTTCTGGTGCGACGGCTCTTGGGAGCCTGTATGAAGAAGGGGCGGGGAGAACTTTTTGGAGATCCTCTCGGTACACCCCGTGTTCCGAGCAGTGTACGAAGGAGTGAGTGACCCCCAGGGGCTGGACCCGGAGTGCAAACGAGGAACGGTGTGGTGCACTCAGGCGAGGCCTAAGGTGATACGGCCAGGGGAGGCGGCACTAGTGATGGGAACCCCCAGATTCCCCGGATTACCACCGGGCGAGGCCCTGCTAGTAGACGCCCCCGATGACCTGGAAAGGGAGTCCTGGTTCCCGGCTGGGGCGCTGGTGAGACCTGAATTGCAGAGGCCCTCAGCTGTACAGGCACGGTGGATGGGGGTGATGGTAAGGAACATAACGGAGCGGGAGATCACCTTTAAACGCGGGATGCCCCTCGCGCACTTGTTCCCGGTGACGGTGATGTCCAGCGCCCCCGTGAAGCCCACTGGAAGAGAACTATTGGGAAACGGGGGGCGGCTGACCGAGGAGGCCTTTAATTTTGAAAACTCCCCTGTACCGCCGGCGTATAAGAGCAGGCTGGTGGAGAAGATGCTGAAGTTAGGGGATGTCTTTTCTCAGGACGAGTTTGATGCGGGGTGTTCCAAGAGCACTCGGCACACCATTCGGGTAACAAATGACACCCCGTTTAGGGAGAGGTCGCGGCGGTTGACCCCAGCAGATGTGGAGGATGTGCGGCAGCACTTGCGGCAGTTGAAAGATGCAGGGATTATTGCGGAGTCCCAAAGCCCCTATGCGTCCCCCATAGTGGTGGCAAGGAAGAAAAATGGGAAGGTACGCATGTGCGTGGACTATAGGACCCTGAACCACCGCACTGTTCCCGACCAATATACGGTCCCGAGGGTGGAAGATGCATTGGCCTGTCTGAGTGGTGCACAGTGGTTCAGTGTATTGGATTTGCGGAGCGGGTATTACCAGATTCCGATGAGCGAGACTGATAAGGAGAAGACAGCCTTTACCTGTCCCCTGGGGTTTTTCCAGTTCGAACGAATGCCCCAAGGTATCTCGGGGGCCCCAGCCACCTTTCAGCGGCTCATGGAGCGGACAGTGGGGGACATGAACCTGCTGGAGGTATTGGTGTACCTGGACGACCTGATAGTGTTTGGATCTACGTTGGAGGAACATGAGGAGCGGCTGCTGAAGGTGCTGAGTCGGCTGAAAGAGGAAGGGTTAAAACTTTCCCTGGATAAATGCCAGTTCTGTAAGACGTCGGGCAGCTATGTCGGGCACATAATCTCGCGAAATGGAGTGGCCACCGATCCGGGTAAGATAGCCGCAGTCACCACCTGGCCGAGACCTCAGAAGGTGAGCGCCTTACGCTCGTTTTTGGGGTTTTGCGGATATTACCGGCGGTTCGTGAAAGGATATGCGAAAATGAGTCATCCATTGAATCAGCTGCTGTGTGGCTATCCACCTGTGGGGAGGAGGAGGAAGGGAGACCGAGGGTCGGAGGTAGGAGGATACTTGAACCCGGGGGAGCCTTTTGGATTGAGGTGGGATGCCTAATGTGAGGAGGCGCTCCAATCTCTAAAAAGGGCGCTGACACAGGCCCCAGTGGTGGCTTTTGCTGATCCCCGGAAGCCGTATGTTCTACACACTGATGCCAGTCACGACGGTCTGGGGGCTGTTCTGTACCAGGAACAGGGAAATGGATTGAGGCCAGTGGCGTTTGTCAGTCGGAGCTTGTCGCCATCTGAGAGAAACTATCCCACTCACAAGCTGGAGTTCTTGGCGTTGAAATGGGCGGTGGTGGACAAGTTGAGTGACTACCTATACGGGGCCCAGTTTGAGGTGAGAACTGATAACAACCCCCTCACTTATATCCTGACCTCGGTAAAGCTGGACGCTACTGGGCACTGGTGGTTAGCAGCCTTGTCTGCCTATGAGTTCAGCCTGAAGTACCACCCGGGGAGTCGGAACATCGATGCAGATGCCCTGTCTCGTTGGGCGCACGACGAGTCGGGCACGGCCGAGGAGTGGAAGGGTGTCCCTGCCCAGGGAGTAAAGGCCATGTGTCAAGTTGGGAGCGACGGGGAAGTAGGAGCACAGATGGGAACGGATCGGGCAGTAGATTAACTGGGGGCTGACGGTGACGCGCTACCCACTGTTTACTGTAATGTGACTGCTCTGAGGAACAGGCAGCTGCCGGAGCTGAGTCCCCAGGAAGTAGAGGCGGCTCAGCGTGATGACCCAAGCATTGGCACTATCTGGTACGCGGTTAGCCAGGGTGATATGGGACAGGTGGAGAAGGCGAAACATGCCTCCGTTCCTCTACTACTGAAGGAGTGGCCCCGGTTGAAGCTGAAGAACCACATCCTGTACCGAGTCACGTCGCCTCCGGACCACCCCAGGCGCTGGCAGCTGGTCATGTCTGAGAAGTATTGAAAGGCTGTGCTTCAGGCTCTACATGATGATTCCGGGCACTTAGGGGTAGAGAAGACCTATGGATTAGTCAAGGACCGGTTTTACTGGCCCCGGATGAGGGGGGAGGTGGAAGAATACTGTAAGACCTGTCGCCGTTGCGTCAGGAGGAAGACCTTGCCTGGGCAGGCAGCTCCGTTATCCCACTTGCAGAGTGCAGGACCCATGGACCTGGTGTGTATGGATTTCCTGTCTATTGAGCTGGACACCAGCAATACCGCGAATGTTTTGGTCCTCACGGATCACTACACTAGATATGCGCAGGCTTTTCCTACTAAGGATCAGAAAGCGACTACAGTGGCGAAGGTGTTATGGGAGAAGTACTTTGTTCATTATGGCCTTCCCCGGCAGATCCACAGTGATCAGGGACGGGACTTCGAGAGCAGGCTTATCCATGAATTGCTGGATATGCTTGGGGTTGAAAAGTCCAGAACCACCCCCTATCACCCGCAGGGTGATCCTCAACCCGAGACGTTTAACCGGACCCTGCTGGACATGCTCGGCACCTTGGAGATTGGACAGAAGAGTAAGTGGAGTCGGCACATTGCCCATTTGGTTCATTGTTACAATTGTACTCGCAATGATGCTACGGGGTACTCGCCCTACTATCTGATGTTCAGACGGGAAGCGAGGTTGCCCATTGATCTGTGTTTTGGGACTGAAGCGGGCGAAATACCTTCGAAGCCATGTCTGAAGTACGTGTTCGATATGAGGAGAGAGTTGAAAAGGGCGTACGAGTTGGCTGAGGCGGCAGCCACCAAGCAGAACCAGAGGAATAAAAGGAGGTATGATCAAAAGGTAAAGTTCGTCCAGCTATTGCCGGAAGACCGAGTCCTTATCCGGAATTTAGGACTACAGGGTAAGCACAAGTTGGCGGACCGTTGGGCAGCCACCCCATATGTGGTGGAGAGTCAGATGCCGAATCTCCCGGTTTACCGGGTGAGACCTGAGGGCGGGCAGGGGCCTGTCAAGGTACTCCATCGGAACCACCTGTTGTCTCTGGGTCGAGAGGTGAAGATGGACCCAGAGCCTGAATGGGAGTTTACTCCTATTACGAGGACTCTGCAAGGGCGCGGGGCGTGGGAAGAGCCCGCTGCGAAGAAAACGGGGCCGGTCTCCACCTCGAGAAGGGATACGTCATCGGAAGATGATGATTCGGATGTGTGGTACCTGCTTCCGTTCGCTGATTCCCCGGTGCCGGGAGAAGAGACTCTTGGCCCTTCCATCACTGAGTCAGGGGAACCGAGGGAGGGTGTTGCAGAGCCGCCTGTATTACAGCCGGCATTGGGGGAGGAGAGGTTGGAGGCAGAACCCGAGCCAGAGGGCTCACCGGGGCAGAGGGATCCCGGTGAAGGGGAAGGTCCGTCAGATAGGCTCGAGGGGTCAACTGGGGTGTCTGAACAGGGAGAGACAGCAGAGGAAGTACAGAGACCTCAGAGGAGTAGGCATCCCCCGGAAAGACTCACTTATATAGCGCCAGGAGAGCTATACAGCTCTCGGTGCTGGGCGGGATTTCCCCTAGACATTCACGAGCCAATATAACGGAACGTTACACGTATAAGATCCTAAAGGGATTGGACAGGCTAGATGCAGGAAGATTGTTCCCGATGTTGGGGAAGTCGAGAACGAGGGGCCACAGTTTGAGGATAGAGGGGAAGCCTTTTAGGACCGAGATTAGGAAAAACTTCTTCACACAGAGAGTGGTGAATCTGTGGAATTCTCTGGCACAGGAAACAGTTGAGGCCAGTTCATTGGCTATATTTAAGAGGGAGTTAGATATGGCCCTTGTGGCTACGGGGGTCAGGGGGTATGGAGGGAAGGCTGGGGCAGGGTTCTGAGTTGGATGATCAGCCATGATCATAATAAATGGCGGTGCAGGCTCGAAGGGCCGAATGGCCTACTCCTGCACCTATTTTCTATGTTTCTATCTCAGCCCTGGGAAAAAGCCTCTGAATATCCACATGATCAATGCCTTTCATTATCTTGTACACTACTCTCAGGTCACCTCTCATCCTCCATCACTCCAAGAAGAAAAGGGCGAGATCACTCAACCTATTCTGATAAGGCATGCTCCCCAATCCAGGCAACATCCTTGTAAATCTCCTCTACACCCTTTTTATGGCTTCCACATCCTTCCTGTAGTGAGGTGACCAGAACTGAGCACAGTACTCCAAGTGGGGTCTGACTAGGGTCCTATATAGCTACAGCATTACCTCTCGGCTGTTAAACTCAATCCCACAACTGATGAAGGCCAATGCTTTTTTAACCACAGAGTCAAACTGTGCTGCAGCTTGGAGTGTCCTATGGACTTGGACCCCAAGATCCCTCTGATCCTCCACACTGCCAACTTCAATGTACTTATGGTATGCAATTGCAGAATTGTGAAAAAAGTTTCACTACTCATCTGCTCTTGGTATAAAACATATATCCTTGACTCAATTCCACTTTATGTTTTCCTTCACTAATTGGTATTAGTACTGTTGCAAGAAGTGACAAATGTCTAACACATTACTGTATTAGATTATCTAATAATTGTCTAAGTTCTGCAATTGTTCCAGGTTTCCTTAACTTCACAAACGTTTCCATGTTTACTGGTTGTAGTCTACTTTTGTCTAATTTAAGCCCAATCTGAATTTAACATGAGCTTTACATTTTGTTTGCAGAGCTACCAGAACACTCATAACATTTATAAGACCATAAGACATAGGAACAGAATTAGGCCATTCTGTTGGGCATTCTATGGCAGCTGACTTATTATTTCTTCTCAACCCCATTCTCCCTGTAACCTTTGACCCTTACTAACCAAGAACCTAGCAACCTCTGCTTTAAGTATATCCATGACTTCTCTTCCACAACCATCTGTGGCAATGAATGGAAGATCTTCTTCTCTGGTACTTGTGGCTACTGGAATGTTATTTTGATTCCATAGACAACAATCGATACCTTGTGGTATTTGATCTGTGGCAGTTTGAAAGATCCTAATAGCACGTCAGTGAAAGTTGGTGAAGAGGGTCGATAATATCTTATGCCTGTGATAAATGGAACAGGTCAGCAAGTTTGTTGGTCTGAACAAGATCAGTAATCTTGAGACATAATAACACCATATATGAAGATTTGAATATGTTGGCATCTATATAAAAAGGCCACGTTTTTGTTAAGTTCAAACCTTTGTCATGCAGTATATTATTGAAATACAAAATAAGATACACAGCTAAACTTGCATCAAGAGCTAAAGTTGTTTTCACATTTGTTTGAACATTTACATAAAACCAGCGAATAGGAAACCAGGGTGGGCCAAGCAGATTTTATCATGGCTCTTTGAAAGGGAAATAGTTAAGTATATTAAGAGAAAAAAAGTGCTAGGTGGCAGAAAAAAAGTCAAGAACAGACCAACTAGATAGCCCTTGAAAATTTCCATACTGGGCTTGATGGACTCCAGAAGTTAGTATCAAACAGAGCACATAAGGAATATAATGAAACAAGAAAATATATAATGAAGGGAATTAGGACAGCTAGCAGGAGTCATGGAACGTCCTTGGCAAGTAGGATTAAGGTGAATCCCAAGGCATTCTATACATACATCAAAGCAAGAGGATAACTAGGGAGAGAGTGGGACCACTCAAAGATAAAGAGGGTCGCATTTGCTTACTTTGCTTCAGTATTTACCAAGGAAAAGGACGTGGAAGAACAGAAGATAGATGTTGAGTGTATAAATACGTTAGGGTATTTAGAGTTCAAGAAGGAGGAAGTGTTGGGCCTCCTAATGATTACTAGTATGGATGTCCCCAGGGTCTGATGGGATTTACTAAAGGTAATTGAAGGAGGCAAGAGGTGTGATTGCTGGGTCCTTGACCAGTATCTTTGTGTCCTCTCTAGACACAGGCAAGGACCTAGAGGACTACCAAGTAACTAATGTTTAAGAAGGAAACAAGGGAAAATCCTGGGAACTATAGACTGGTGACTCTCACATACTTTGTAGGGAAATTTCTGGAGAAAATTTTTAGGGGTACAATATATGAGCATTTAGAAACCCATGGCCTAACTAGGGAGAGCACCATGGCCTTGTGTGGGGCAGGCCATGTCTTAGGAACTTACTGAGTTTTTCGACAAGGTAATGAGAGAGATTGATGAAGATGGGGCAGTGGATGTTGTCTACATGGATTTTAGTAAGGCGCTTGTTAAAATTCCTCATGGGAGGCTAATCCAGAAGATTAAGATGTATGGAGTCCATAGGGAATTGACTGTTTAAATTCAGAACTGGCTTGCACATAGAAGACAGAGTTAGTGGTTGAAGGGACTTATTTGAGCTGGAGGTCTGTAATTAGTGGAGTTCTGCAGCCATCTGTGCTGAGACCTCTGTGGTTTGAGATGCATATAAATAACCTGGATGAAAATGCAAATGGATTGGTTAGTAATTTTGCAGATGATACCAAGATTGGTGGCGTTTTGGATAGTGTAGAACACTGGTAAAGAACACAGTGCAGTATAGTGTTACATGCCTCAAGGAGATCTGGATTTTTTTGTGAGAATGATGTAATGGTCTTTTGGAGGTCACCTGATGTGATTTTCCCGCCGATGTGAGGTCACGTGATGACATGTGCACCATGAGTATATAAGGGTAGACCCCAGATGACGCAGTTAGTTTTCAGTTTGTAGATTTCCAGGTAGAATGTGCTGTGTCTCCGTTTCTGTTGCATATTTGTTTTTATGATGCAGTTTCATTTTTAAAATGGAGTGTTGTGTTCTGTTGCAAGATACAATATTATTGGACTGGAAACTTTTGGCTAGATGTGCTGATTTGCCCTATTCCAGCAGTAGAAGGGAGAGTGAAGACTTTATCGAAGTACAGAACTCAAAGGACTGAGAGGAGTCAGCATCGTTTGGCAGTTTACCAAAGGATCGACCTTATTGAGTCTTCGTTGAAGGAGTAGCGACCTGCATCGGAGATAACTCTTGCCAAAAGAGAAAAGAGCTCATGCAAAGGTTTGCTCTCTAGAAATTAAGGTCAGTTGATTTAAACTGTTCATTTACTGCATCGGGAATCCTTTGGACAGACCAGCAGGAAAGTCGCATCTATGAAGAAATTCTTCTCCAGAGAAGTCTCTCCTAATTGAACGTAAAAATCTGTTGGACTTTCGAATTTACCAGTTTAAGAACTATATCTGACTTTATTGCTTTAAGAATTGTTTTCGCATTTAACGCTTTAAGAACCAGTGCTGAGTGACGAGTTGTTGAACGGCTGAATAACGGTTAACTTCCGGTTAAGGTTTTCGTTTGTTTTTTGTTTATCGTTTATCAATGGTTAATAAATGTTTCGTTGTTTTTATATAACCTGTCTCGATTGATATTCATTGTTGCCGGTTACGTAACAATAGATCTGTTGAAGATATGGGCAGAGAAATGGCAGATGGAGTTTAACCCAGATAAATGTGAGGTGTTGCATCTTGGTAGGGAAAATGCAAGGAGACAGTACACTGTTAAGGGGCAAGACCCTTAAAAGTGTTGCCAAGCAGAGAGATTTTGGGGTCCAAGTGCACAGCTCCATAAAAGTGGTCATATAGGTTGATTGGATGCATAAGACGGTTTAGGGAATGTGTGTTTTTATTAATTGAGGCATTGAGTTCAAAATTCAAGAGATTATGTTGCAGCTTTTTAAAACTCCGGTTAGGCCACAACTGAAGTATTGCATACAGTTCTGGTCACCCCATTGTAGGAAGGATGTTGTAGGTGGTGTGGAAGAAGTTCACCAGAATACTGCCTGGTTCAGAGGGCATGTGCTATCATGAGAGACTGGACAAACCTGACTTGTTTTCTTTTGAGCAACAGAGGCTGAGGGGAGATCTGAGAGAGGCGAGAAGAGTATGAGAGAGGCATAGATAGAGTAGACAGGGAGCACCTTTTTCCTAGGGTAGAAATGTCTAATAGCAGAGGGCATGCATTGATGGTGAGAGGGGGTAGGTTCAAGTGGGATGTGACGGGTAAGTTTTTTTACTCAGAGATTGGTGGATGCCTGGAATGCGCTGCCTGGTATGGTGTTAAAGGCAAGTACAATAGAGGCTCTTAAGAGACGTTTAGACAGGCACGAATGCGTGGAAGATGGAGGGATATAGACATTCTGTATGTAGGAGGGATTAGTTTTCTGGTGTTTTTGATTTATTTTTTAACTGATTTGGCTCAGCATTATTGGCCGAAGGGCCTGTTCCTGTGCTGTACCGTTCTGGGTTCTATGTTTTATACCCCACCCCACAAAGAGCAGTGCTAGCAAACCTTGCTACAAGAATATTAGTTTCCCTCCAGTTTAGGTGCAAGCCATCTTATCTGTCTTGTCCGTGCTTTCCATGAGTTCCAGATATCTATAGGAACATTGTAAGGGACTATTCTGAATCTTTTAAGCAAACAAGCATATTTAATAGAACAGATCTATCAGGTTGGAATCAATGCCTGCTGTTTAACATTTCTGAATGATGTGGTATTGTTTCTGTCATGTAAGTATGAAGTCACTTCACAAAACATGTAATTTGCTAAGAGCAATTTTAGGAGAATATTTATTTCTTGCTGTTTTCCTTGAGACAAATCATACATTAATTTTGTCTTAATTTGAGTTAAGGTGCAGGTTTATCTTGTAAAGGACCTCCAGAATTGTATATAAACTCAAGGATATGGTAAAACCTTTTTTAAAAAGCTTCCTTTTTCTCTATTGTAGTTTATGCAAGTTCAACGTTTGGTTTGCAGTTGGTTGCACAAGACTAAAGCTTCCAGATCCAGCAGTACTCATGAATGTACAATGTAGTGCAAATATTACCTCATCCATTAATTTGGATGCCAATTGTTTGGCAACACCAATGTCTAAAGATAGAAAGGCTGTAGGATTATATTCATCAACAGCATATTTAAGATAATCATTTGGCACCAAGCTTCATGAGAATGTGTTAAGAAAGATAATCAAAAGCTTAAACATAACTGTAATTTATGGAGTCTGATAAGTTTCATCCTGCTTCTGAAATTCCAAGACAATGGAACCAAATTTTAGAATGGCTGCTTTTATATACATTATTGATCAACTGGGGGTGAATTTCTGTGCTATTAGTCTTTTCTGTATTTAATTGGAGAACATTTGTACACACTCATTGGTTGTCCTACATATGGGAAAATAGATCAAAAGCATGAGCAGACAGGATGGTCAGAGTGGGTTGAAAGTAAGGTGCCAAAATGGTAGAAATACTTAGCAGACCAATCTGCATCAGGGAGCAAATCTATAATTAAGGTTTTGGTTAGCATATTTCTGAACATTAACTTATCTGCTTGCTCTGGGTACCTGGAAGGTTGGCAAAGTGGTTCAACAACCTTGTGTTTTCAAGGCGTATTTCCCAAATCTGATTTTTACTTCTTGCTCTTAGAAGTGATTTTTTACTCTTGGTTCACTCTTGATATCAAGAGCAGATGTTGCGTCACCTAGCAGCAGTATTTTTGGATCACACATGAGGGCTCATGCAATTTCTATTTGATGCTTTTGTCTTCCTGATAACTGGATGCCTTTCTCTCTAACTTCAGTATTGTGCTTCTAGAATGAAAATAAATCTTGTCCAATTGCATAGTACTCAAAAGAATATGCCAAATAGGTTTGAAAGCACTAGGATGGTTTCTTTTTTCCTTGTACTACAACTACCAATTTTTTTAAACAGTAATAGAGTATGCTTCACTTTTGTCTTTAATTTTAGATATGCAATAGGTGGGACTATTTTAACTTGTTGATTTAAGAAAAGGATGGCTTAACAAAAGCTCCTTTTGTTGTTTAAAATTCCAATACAGCACCAATAAATCTGTTGTATTTTCAGTAACATAATTTATTCAAGGTAACAACTTGGGAAAAATCATGAAGATTACAATGATCTTTGATTTAGTTATAACAAATGATGAACGTCCAGCTATTTATAGCTATCATCACTTTACGTACACCACATTGTTCCACATCTTTAGACCTGCAGAGCATGAGATTGCAGCAGCCGTTGCTTGTGGTAAAAACCACAGATTTGAAAGCAACTGGGGCATGTTGGGACATTCTGCAGAGCTTGAAATTACTTGGTTTATTAGGTACTTGATAAGGGCCAATAAAAAGAAATTAGGTTTAAGCAGATTGGCCATTGTGGGAATGGACAGAGCTAGAGAGGCAGGGGCTTGGTTGAAGTTTCTGTCAGGTTTTTCATTCTTTCTTTGTTAGTGCCTAGTTGGAGTAGTGAGAATGGATTCCAGGACAGTGGTGTACTCCTTCTGGAAGACTTGGGAGATCTGAGAGCCTTCCGGTCTCCTTGACTGCTACCTCTGCGACAAATGCATCTGGGTCCAATTTCTTTGAGATCAGTTAGAAAACTGAAGCTGAAAGACCAATGGATCATTTGGGAGTATGAGGAGTTCACAGATAGGAGCTACAGGAAGACAGTCACACTAAGTTTCTGAAGGTAGGTAGATGAATGACTATCAGGAGAGGGAAAACAAATAAGCAGATAGTGCAGACTACCCCTGTGTCTGTTACCCTGAGTAAGAACAGGGTAAACAGCAAACAGTATGGAAAAATATTTAATTCAGGAAGAGTGAATTATGATGTTATTTGGCAGGAATTTGGGAGATTAAATTAGGAACAGGGGTACTCAGGGAAATACATAACCGAAATTTTTTGAGGATGTAACTAGTAGAGTGGATCGGGGAGAACCAGTGGATGTGGTATATTTGGATTTTCAAAAGGCTTTTGACAAGGTCCCACACAGGAGATTAGTGTGCAAACTTAAAGCACACGGTATTGGGGGTATTGTATTGATGTGGATAGAGAATTGGTTAGGAGACAGGAAGCAAAGAGTAGGAATAAACGTGACCTTTTCAGAATGGCAGGCAGTGACTTAGTGGGGTACCGCAAGGCTCAGTGCTGGGACCCCAGTTGTTTACAATATATATTAATGACTTAGATGAGGGAATTAAATGCAGCATCTCCAAGTTTGCGGATGACACGAAGTTGGGCGGCAGTGTTAGCTGTGAGGAGGATGCTAAGAGGATGCAGGGTGACTTGGATAGGTTAGGTGAGTGGGAAAATTCATGGCAGATGCAACTTAATGTGGATAAATGTGAGGTTATCCACTTTGGTGGCAAAAACAGGAAAACAGATTATTATCTGAATGGTGGCCGATTAGGAAAAGGGGAGGTGCAACGAGACCTGGATGTCATTATACACCAGTCATTGAAAGTGGGCATGCAGGTACAGCAGGCAGTGAAAAAGGCGAATGGTATGCTGGCATTCATAGCAAGAGGATTCGAGTACAGGAGCAGGGAGGTACTACTGCAGTTGTACAAGGCCTTGGTGAGACCACACCTGGAGTCCTGTGTGCAGATTTGGTGCCCTAATCTGAGGAAAGATATTCTTGCCATAGAGGGAGTACAAAGAAAGTTCACCAGATTGATTCCTGGGATGGCAGGACTTTCATATGATAAAAGACTGGATCGACTAGGCTTATACTCGTTGGAATTTAGAAGATTGAGGGGGGATCTTATTGAAACGTATAAAATCCTAAAGGGATTGGACAGGCTAGATGCAGGAAGATTGTTCCCGATGTTGGGGAAGTCCGGAACCAGGGGTCACAGTTTGAGGATAAAGGGGAAGTCTTTTAGGACCGAGATTAGGAAAAACTCCTTCACACAGAGAGTGGTGAATCTGTGGAATTCTCTGCCACAGGAAACAGTTGAGGCCAGTTCATTTGGCTATATTTAAGAGGGAATTAGATATGGCCCTTGTGGCTACGGGGATCAGTGGGTATGGAGAGAAGACAGATACAGGGTTCTGTGTTGGATGATCAGCCATGATCATACTGAATGGCGGTGCAGACTCGAAGGGCCGAATGGCCTACTCCTGCACCTATTTTCTATGTTTCTATGTTTAGGGAGCACTCGCATGGGGTTCTGGCTATATTTGTCCCACTGAGGCCGGAAAAGGATAGGAAGGTGAAGGTCTGGAGAGTTACAAGGTAGCCAGAAAGGAGCTTAAGAATGGATTTTGGAGAGCTACAAGGGGACATGAAATAGCCTGGGAGAACAGGATTAGTAAAATCTCCAGGAGTTCTCCATGTTCGTGAAAAACAGGATGATTACTAGCGTGAAGGTAGGGCCAATCAGGGATGAAAGAGGTAGATGAGTTCCTTAATGAATACTTTGCTTCAGTATTTACCAGTGAGAGAGTCCTTGATATTTGTGAGGACAGCAATGAACAGGCTAATATGTTGGAACCTGTCTACATTAAGAAAGAGGTTGTGCTGAACATTTGCAGAATATTGGAATCGACAAGTCCATGCGGCAGGATAGAATATACCCTAGATTACTAGGGAAGTGAGGGAAGAGGTTGCTGAGCTTTTGGCAATGATCTTTGTGTTCTCATTGGCCACAGGATCAGTACCAGAAGATTGGAGGTAGTAAATGTTATTCTTTTGTTGAAGAAAGATAATATGGGTAATCTGGAATCATAGCCCTTATAGGAGAAGATAGGTAGATACTTCATTGCTCCCAAAGGACATTACAGTGTCACAGTGACATTACAAGTGCACAGATATACAAATATACAAATATATAAATATTAGAAGAGAAGTAAGAAAGAATAAAAAATAAGTTACCTCAAACAGTCTAACAGGAAGGGGTCATCACTTCCCCAGTTGTAGGTTAACTCTTCATAAAGACTAATGGCCAAGGGTAAGAATGACATCAGATAGCGCTCTTTGGAGCAGCACAGTTGTCATAGTCTATTACTAGAAGTGCTCCTCTGTTCAGCCAAGGTGGAATGCAGAGGGTGAGAAACGTTGTCCAGAATTGCTAAGACTTTCCGTAGGGTCCTTTGTTCTACCACAGCGTCCAGTGTGTCTAGTCTGACTCCTATAATAGAGACAGCCTTTATAATCAGTTTTTGAGCCTGTTGGCATCACCCTTGTCCATGGTGAAGCAATTGCCCCAGCACACCACCACATAGAAGATGGTACTGGCAACAACAGACTGGTAGAACATGTGAAGGAGAGGCCTGCTTACTCCAAAGGACCTCAATCTCCTCAGGAAGTAGAGGCGACTCTAGTCCTTCTGTACACAACTTCTGTGTTGGTGCTCCACTCAAGTCTATCTTCCACATGCACTCCCAGGCAGTTGTAAATCCTCATTTCATCCATGTTTTCACCATCAATAGTAACAGGGAGCAGTGCAGGCTTAGTCTTCCTAAAGTCCATCACCATCTCCTTTGTCTTACTGATGTTGAGCTGCAGATGATTCAGCTTGCACCACTTGACAAAGTCCTCCACCAGGGTCCTGTATTCATCTTCCCGTCCTCTCTTTATCCACCCAACTATTGCTGAGTCATCAGAGAATTTCTGCAAATGACATGAGTGTTGTATCTGAAGTCCAAAGTATACAGGGTAAACAGGAAAGGAGCCAATACAGTCCGCTGTGGGGCCCCAGTGCTGCTTAAAGCCATGTCTGACACACAGCTTTGAAACCACACAAACTGTGGTCTGCCAGTCAGGTAGTCCCTTATCCAGGATACAATAGAAGTGCCAGCCTGCATTGAACAAAGCTTTCCCCCAGCAACAAGGGCTGAATGGTATTGAAGGCCCTTGAGAAATCAAAAAACGTGATCCTCACAGTGCTGCGACACAGGATTTAGGAATATTTTAAGAAGCCTAATCTGATTAGAGTTAGTCAACAGGCCTTGCGAGGGGCAGACCATGCTTTCCCAGCCTCAATGAATTTTTCGATGAAGTGACAAAACAAATTGAGGAAGATAGGGCAAAGGATGTGGTGTACAGCAAGGCATTTGACAGTGTTCCCCATGGTAATTTTGTACAGAAAGTCATAAGGCATGGGATCCAGTGAAGCTTTCCTGTATGGTTTCAGAACTTGCTTGTCCACAGAAGACAGAGGGTGGTAACAGATGGAGCATATTGTATTGCAGGTCACTGACCAGTGGTCTTCTGGAGGGATCTATTCTAGGACCTAGCCCTTTGTGAATTTTATAAATGACTTGGATGAGAAAGTGGAAGGGTGGGTTAGTAAATCTGCAGATGAACCAAAGGTTGGTAGTGTTGTGTGTAGCGTAGAGGTTGCTGTCAGTTTACAATGAGCTTGGCTGAGAAGTAGTAGGTGGAGTTTGCTCTGGGAAAATGTGAAGTAATACACTTCGGAAATTTGAACTGTGCAACATTATTGACAGGATTCATAGCCATGTGGCAGAACAGTGGGGTCTTTAGTCCATGTCCATGGATCCCTCAAAGCTGCCACACAAGTTGATAAGGAGGTTAAGAAGGCATGTGGAGTGTTGGCCTTCATTGTTTGGTGAATCGAGTTCCAGAACAGTAAGGAAATACTGCAGCTCTATAAAACTCTTGTTAGACCGGACCTAGAGTATCGTGTTCATTTCCAATCAACTCATTATAGGAAGGATATGGACGCCTTAGAAATGGTGCAGAGGAGATTTACCTGGATAGTGCCTGGATTAGAGAGCATGTCTTCTGAGAAGAGGTTGAGTGAGCTAGGGCTTTTTGTCATTGGAGAAAAGGAGGTTGAAGGGTGTCTTGACAGAGCTGTATAAGATAATAAGGAACATTGATGGAGTGGACAACTAATGCCTTTTCTCTTGGAGAAATTGGCTAATATGAGAGGGCGTAAGCTTAAAGTAATTGGAGTTTAGAGAGGATGTCAGGAGGAGCTTTCTTTACACAGAGAGTGTTGGATGCATGAGAGAGGCAGGTACATTAGGGGCATTTTAAAGACACATAGATAGGCACATGGTTGAAAGAAAAATGGAGGGTTACATAGGAGGGAAATGTTTGCTTCGTCTTGGAGTAGGTGAAAAGATTGGCAGAACATCATGAACCGAGGGTCCTGTACTGTAAAAGCTCTGTAGATTTCTACTTACATCTAGATTGCAAATATTTAAACTAGGCATGCATTAACCGTAGTTAAAAACAGACTCTGGTTAGCTCTTGGCACTGAGGATATACTATCAGTCTTATACAGCACTATAAATTCAAGTTAGGAAAGTTATGTTAAGAATATTTATCTTGTGAACTTGTGGGATCAGCAAATATATCTTGTGTTTCCTTTACATTATTTTGCCAGCATTAGTAAATTAGATGATAAATGTATTTTTGTCGTCTTCAGGAAATAAGTAAATGTTTAAATAAACTCAGACAGTAAATGGAGATATGCAGTGATATATTAGATGATGTGATAGTGATCACATCCTGACCAAGTATATGATTTAAAGAATGATTTTTAAAGACTTTTTTTTCATTAAAAGAATCAAATGGCCCGTGAAACTGCATTATTATGGAGCTGCAGCTGGCACCACATCTGTTCTAGTAGAACCTTTCATGCAGGCTGATGTGGTGATGGTAATGCAGAACTTTTGGCGCAGGCTTCTACCAGCTGTTCCACGATCTAAGATAGCTGGAGAAGGTCCCAACAGGGCAATAAAATCACTGTAATATTGAAATGATTTTCAACAAAAAAAACACAATGAAGTGCTGACACATACAAATTCTAGAGTATAGGTGATCTCAGCACAACATCATTTTTTAGTTTTCTTAATTACTACACAAGTCTGCAAACCGTCTTCAAACCATAACATAACACTTCAGAAGCATTTTGTCTAAAACATTTTACCTCAGAATGATTCTTTTGACAGAACTGTTGTGTCAAATGCTGATTGACACAACTGTGGAGTCAATCAGTGTATAAACATTACTGTAAGATAATTATGATTTTTATTAACACGAGAAAATCTGCAGATGCTGGAAATCCAAAGCAACACACTCCAAATGCTACAGGAACTCAGCAGATCAGGCAAAATCTATGGAAATGATTAAACAGTCAATGTTTCAGGCTGAGACCCTTCTTCAGAACTGGAAAGGAAGGGGGAGACGCCAGAATAAAAAGGTGGGGATAGGGGAAGGAGGATGGCTAGAAGGTGACGCCAGGTGTGTAGGAGAGATAAAAGGCTGAAGAGAAAGGAATCTGAAAGGAAAGAAGAGTGGACTATAGGAGAAAAGGAAGGAGGAGAATATGTAGGGGGAGGTAATAGACAGGTGAAAAGAGGTAAGAGGCCAGAGTGGGGAATAGAGAGGAGGGGGTGGATTTTGTACTGGAAGGAGAAATCAATATTCATGTCATTAGGTTGGAGGCCACCCAGATGGAATATAAGGTGTTGCTCCACCACCCTGGGGTTGGCCTCATTTTGGCACAAGAGGAGGCCATGAACTGACATGCTGGAATGGAACTGGGAATCGGATTTTAAATGTTTGGCCACTGGGAAGTCCTGCCTTTGGGGAATAGAGCAGAGTGCTTGACAAAGTTGTGAACTGGAATGCGGACATCACTGACCGGACCATGACACTTTGTATGTGTCCTACTTTGTTACATTTTCTGCAAGCTTTGCCTTGGTCTGGTGTATGTGAGCCCCTACTACAATGGTAATACAAGACATTGGGCCTGGCACGCCTCTGTCCAGATGCTGCAAATTTGTTCATATTCACTTTCTTTCCTGATTGCAAGTCAGTTGCATCTCTGGCTGCAGTTTCCATTGATACAGTGATTTCAACTGCTCTTTTAAATATAAGTTGTGCTTCAGCTAGGAGTTATTTTTGAATGCTTTGTTGTAAGATTCCACAAACTAATTGATCTCTCAGTGCATCATTAAGCCCATCATTGAACCTACAATGCTCAGACAATCTCTTCAATTCAGCCAAGTACAATGAAATGGACTCCTCTTCCTTTTTATTCTGCTTATAAAACCTAAAGCATTCTGCAATCAACAATGATTTTGGTTCTAAATCTTCCGCATTACTTTCATAATATGAGCAAAGTTTATTTTGGCTGGTTGGTTGGAGCAGTCAAACCTCTAAGCAAAGTGTGTGCTCTTTCACCCAATGCACTCAGCAAAACTGGCACTCGCCTATCATTAGCTGTTCCATCTTTTTTAAAATACCTCTCAATTCACTCAGTATATAATATCCAGTTATCTCTTGTGCAATCAAACATGTCTATATCCTTGATGTAGCTAGTAATTTCTGTGTTTTAATTTATGATTATTACCACCCAGTGTTTACTGTTTTTGAACTGATGAATTTGTCAGATCGCTGCCTTTTTTTTAAACTCAACTGTGCCTGTCTCTTTCCAATGAAGAACGTGCTGCACTGTTTTGTACTTAATCACTTCTCAGTGCATTTGAAAAAAAAATTGGATGTCTTGCTGCTCTTCACCAGGTAGGTAGTTGTCTTGGGTTCATTTAAAACTTATTCATCATCACTGTTATGTTTTGTAAAATAGATTGAAAGGAAAACATGTAGCTAGGAGAAAATGTTTCAACTCTAAGTTTTGTGTTACTTTAAGTGCTTATGAGGTGGTGGCATGACATATGCCATTACATATAACCTGGAATGAATTATTTAAACAACAAAGAATGCTTAATCAAGCAATATATTTACAATATTACTCAAATATTACTTAGATATTACATACACAACACATCTGATTTTAGCTTCTCCCTTTCTAATTGCAGGGTGAATTTTATCATATGGTCATTGACACTTAAGTGTTCCTTTACCTTAGGCTCCCTAATCAAATCTGGTTCATTACACAATACCCAATCTAGAATTTCCTTTCTTCTAGTGTGCTCCACCACAAGCTGCTCTAAAAAGCCATTCTTGTAGGCGAGGAAGAACTACAAAACTTAATTGATATAATTGTTGAAGAAAGTGCAAAAATGGGTCTATCTATCAATTGCAAAAAGACAGAATGTATGGCGATATCCAACAAGAGGGAGAATCCTATCTGCAGGCTGAGAATAAACGGGGAAGACATAAAACAAGTACAGAACTTTTGCTACTTAGGAAGCTGGGTGAGATCAGATGGCAGGTGCGACACGAACATCAAAAGAAGAATAGGGATGGCAAAAGACACCTTTACGAGAATGAAGAGTATACTGACCAATAATAAACTTGGCATGACAACCCGCCTCAGAGTACTGAAATAGTATGTTTATCCAGTTATGTTATATGGCTCAGAATGTTGGACAATATCTAGTAACATGAGGAAATGAATTGTAGCAGCAGAGATGTGGTTTTTGAGGAGGATGCAAAGAATATCATGGACGAAACTAATATCTAAAGAGGGTGTCATGAACAGAGCAAAGACAAAAAGAGAAATAATGTATGAGATCATGAAAAAGCAACGTAACTTTATTGGACATGTGATTAGGAAAGAGGAGTTAGAATGCACAGGAAAAATGGGAAAGATTGAAGGGAAGAAAGCAAGAGGAAGGCAAAGACAAATGATGATGGAGACAGCAGCCAGAGAACTGGAAATAAATACTAATGAATTGATCCACTTGACCTGAAACAGGAGTGTGTGGGCCATGGCAGTCAAAGCTCAAACTGAGCATGGCACCTGATGATGATGATGGTGATGTAGGGATTCTACAAATTTCTTCTTTTGAGCTGCAGGATCAAGCTGATTTCTTCAATCTACCTGCATATTGAAATTCCTCATGACTCTCATAAACAACAGAGAAATAATGATCATCCTAACAAGACACACTGTTTGAGATAACAGCCACTCACATGGAATCTTTTTGAATTTCCTTTGTATACTTAAACTCTATATAGAGTAATATTTACAACAGGGCATTTATCTTTTCACCAAACCAACATCTGTGCAACAACAAATAAATATATATGACCCTTTTTTGAATCAAGTGTCCTGTCATCACACAGTTAACAAGCACATGCATATGAAAACAGTGACACCATTGAACTGAATCAGTCTCTATTTCAGTGCTCAATAGCCAACAACTATGCTACAATTTAACAACTTAGTGATCATGTTTTATTAATATTTAGGATTGTAATTGAAACATATTTGGAAACACTACCAACAAACAACTGCACTTTCCACAATTGGTTTCAAATTGCAGCTGCAGTTTTAGAATTTCTTGCATATCTTATTTATGTACCTAGCGATACAATGTGGAGTAGGCTTCCCGGTACATCTTTAGACTGTGGGAGGAAACCAGAGCACCTCAGGAAAACCCACACGTTCCACAGGGAGGACCTACAGAGATTCCACAGACCAGCATGGGAATTGAACTCCAAACTCTGGAATGCCCCAAGCTATAATAGTGTTACGTTAACTGCTACACTACCATGGCACCCTTCATTAATATGACCAATATTAACTTGTCTTGCAGACCTGAAAGAGTGGATTAAGGCAGTAACTGTAGTTATCCTTGATATATCATGACCCACCTTTATACAATAGCTAAGAAGACTTTTTCTTCAGGAGAATGTCACCAATGGCTTTGGTCAATTCTCATTTAGATTAAATTCTTGTTATCCCTGAGGGACAAGGGCAAGGACTTCCCATGGATAACAAAGCATGCAGATATCACTGAGAACTCACTGGTGAGTCCCCTAAACAAACTTTAATATGTAATTTAATTTTCAAAAAGCATTAGCATGTTTTATGATCACATTATAATGTTTAAATGCCTAAAATGAAATTATATTAGGTAATGATTTTTTTCTGCTGAATGGATGGAAATTCAGATGCAGTAATTAGTTCAGAAATCACAATGTGCAACTGCTCACTACAGAACCTATAATCTAGAAATAGATCTCTTTATTTACACAATGATTGGCTTCACAATGTGTACATGCATGCAGATAGAGTTGTTCAAGACACGTTTGGGACAGAGCTGGAAATAACTTCATAAGAACATGGAGCTGTGAATAATAAATCACCTGATAATGAGACTGAGTGTACATCATTAGCTGCTTGTTGATGAAAGAACTTCTGTCAGCAGTTAAACTTTAAATTAAATAACAATAGGAAATGACAGTTCAGTGTTAATCCTACCCTACACATAAGAATTTGGCTCAAGTTAAGATAAAGAATTATTCCTACTGATTCCCACAGACGGTATCAGGCCCTGATGATGTCCTTGACTGGGTACTGAAAACCAGTGCCAGTCTGTTGGCTGGAGTATTCAAGGACAACTCTAACCTTGCACTGCTGTGATCAGAGGTTACACCTGGTTCAAAAGGGCATCAATCATATCAGTGCCCAGGAAGAGCAAAATGAGCTGCCTCTATGACTACCTCTTGATAACACTGAAAAGTACCACAGTGAAATCCCATGTGAAGTTGTTTGTGACAAAAATTTAACTCTGCCTGAGCAAACAGCTGGACATGCTGCAATTCATCTACTGCCATAACTGGTCTGCAGCAAACACAATCTTACTGGCTCTCCACTCTGCTTCGGAGCACCTAGACAACCACATCAGGCTACTGCTTATCGATTACAGCTTGGTGTTCAACCTCATCATTCCCTGAGTACTAATAACCAAGCTTCTAAACATGGGCTTCTGTACCTCTCTCTGCAACTGCTTTCTTGTTTTCCTTACTGGGACTACACAGTCAGTGGGGATCGGTATTATCATTTCCTCCATGCTGTCAACACAGTTGCATCTCAAGGATGTGTAAGATCATAAGACCATCAGGTATAGGAGTAGAATTAGGCCAATTGGCCCATTGAGTCTGTTCCGCCACTTCAACATGGCGTATAATAATGTTCAATCAGGTTTGTGGGTCTGACGAATGTGACAGGAAACACTATCATTTAATACGGAGATCTTATAGAAACATATAAAATTATGAAAGGGATAGATAAGACAGAGGCAGGAAAGTTGTTTTCACTGGTAGGTGAGACTAGATCTAGGGGACATAGCCTCAAGATATGGGAGACTAGATTTAAGACGGAGATGAGGAGGAACAGCTTTTCCCAGAGGGTGGTGAATCTGTGGAATTCTCTGCCCAAAGAAGCAGTGGGTGCTACCTCAGTAAGTATATTTAAGACAAGGTTGGATGGATTTTTGCATAGTAGGGAAATTAAGGATTATGGAGAAAAGGCGGGTAGGTGGAGAAGAGTCCATGGTAAGATCAGCCATGATCTTATTGAATGGTGGAGCTGGCACAATGGGCCAGATGGCCGACTCCTGCTCCTATTTCTTACGTTCTTATCTTCTTATTTAAAAACAGTAGAAGTTTGACCGAACACTAATTTTCTCCAAGTTACAGACACAACAAAGCTGAATATTTAACAAACGTACTCAGTTAAACACACACACAAAACAAACCTTCCTAATGGTTATGTGCAGTGCTGGCCCTAAACAAAGGAAGAGAGAGCAAGCCCCTTCCATATTTTATACCCAGGATATTTGAAACTGGACACCAGGCAGCTAACCAATAGGGAAAACAGCTGCAGTTTCTAAACAACACACATAAAAAATGCCGGTGAACGCAGCAGGCCAGGCAGCATCTATAGGAAGAGGTACAGTCAACGTTTCGGGCCGAGACCCTTCGTCAGGACTAACTGAAAGAAGCGATAGTAAGAGATTTGAAAGTGGGAGGGGGAGGGGGAGTGGGGAGATCCAAAATGATAGGAGAAGACAAGAGGGGGAGGGGTGGAGCCAAGAGCTGGACAGTTGATTAGCAAAAGGGATATGAGAGGATCATGGGACAGGAGGCCTAAAGAGAAAGAAAGGGGGAAGGGGGAAGCCCAGAAGATGGGCAAGGAGTATAGTGAGAGGGACAGAGGGAGAAAAAGGAGAGAGAGAGAGCAAAAAAATTAATAATAATAATAAATAAATAAATAACTGATGGGGTGTGTGGGTACGTGGCCAAGTGGTTAAGGCATTGGACTAGCTACCTGAAGGTTGTGAGTTCTAGCCCCAGCCGAGGGAACGTGTTGTGTCCTTGAGCAAGGCACTTAATCACACATTGCACTGCGACGACACTGGTGCCAAGCTGTATGAGTCTTAATGCCCTTCCCTTGGACAACATTGGTGTCATCGAGAGGGGAGACTTGTCCACACGTTTTAATTCCACATCCCATTCCCATTCTGATATGGAAATTCTGAAATGTCTATTAAAATGTGTCCACACATTTTAATTCCACGTCCCATTCCCATTCTGATATGTCTATCCACGGCCTCCTCTACTGTCAAGATGAAGCCACACTCAGGTTGGAGGAACAACACCTTATATTCCGTCTGGGTAGCCTCCAACCTGATGGCATGAACATCGACTTCTCTAACTTCTGTTAATGCTCCACCTCCCCTTCGTACTCCGTCAGTTATTTATTTGTTTATCTATCTATCTATTTATTTATTAATTATTACTTTTTTTTTCTCTCTCCTTTTTCTTCCTCTGTCCCTCTCACTATACCCCTTGCCCATCCTCTGGGCTTCCCCCTCCCCGCCTTCTTTCTCCCTAGACCTCCCGTCTCATGATCCTCTCATATTCTTTTACCAATTAACTTTCCAGCTCTAGCTCCATCCTTCTCCCTCCTGTCTTCTCCTACCATTTTGGATCTCCCCCTCCCCCTCCCACTTACAAATCCCTTACTATCGCTTCTTTCAGTTAGTCCTGACGAAGGGTCTTGGCCCAAAACGTTGACTGTACCTCTTCCTATAGATGCTGCCTGGCCTGCTACATTCCACCAGCATTTTGTGTGTGTTACCTGTCTGTTCATCCATTTTTCATACCTGGAAATGAGCACCCTCTTCTTCATACTCTAAACCTTACAATAATTAAATTGCTGTGCTTGTAGATGACCAACAGTTGGTGCTATTAAAGACAGTGCTATTACTGTTATTGGAGAAGCCACTGCCATAATCAAATGTTCCATCATTCCAGAAGTTAATTTCACATCTTCTGCTGGGTTACCATTATCACAGTATAATCTCTGCTAAGAGCCCACTGGCGTAGAACTTCAGTGCCTCCCTTTACCGTGCTCCATTCTGCTTGGTGTTTTAAATTTCATTCAGTAAGGGAAGGATACCAAAATTTAACCATTGCTGTTTCTTGATCCCAAGGTGATGCATTATGCTCAGGGGCAGTAGGTAGCGTTCTCAGGGCATTATTGATCATGTGTTGGGAGGATAGGCAGAGGTTGGAGCTGACAGGGAAAATGAATCTGTGCCTGTGGGGGGCATGGCTTATTCCGAATGTCAAAAGTCACTTTCATCATGATTGGATACTCTTGAAACTTCAGCTGCTTTTCCCATTGGTTAGCTGCCTGGTGTCCCTTTCAAATATCCTACGTATAAAATAGCACGTGGAAGGAGCTTGATCTCCCTTCCTCTTGTTTAGGGCTAGCATTGCACATGACTTTTGGGAAGGTATGCTGTGCATGCGGTTTTAACTAACTATGTTCGTTGAACATTCAGCTTTGTAGTCTCTGTAACTTGGGAACATGAATGTTTGGTTGACTTTTGACTATTAGTAAATAAATGATTAATATATCCATGCATTTTCTATCTCCCATTGTAATTTATAGACCTCATCCTTACTACTGTTTGGGGGTCTGCATATAACTCCTGTAACACCCTGGTTCCATCGGCTGCATAAGTCTAGGGAAGACACCCTCTGGCTCCGCCAAACGTGGGAGATTGAAGTGCCAGCCCCCCCCCCCCCGAATCCCCCTGTTTGAGTGAATGCTGCGTGATTTGTTACCCTGTTACAACTCAGTACCAGAAAGTAACAGACAGTACAGTGCATACAATTAAAAGGTTTAACTTTATAATTCTTAATTTGACTAAAGGGTTAGTAAAGAAAAAGCAAAAAAAGAAATGGGCCCATTTAAAATGAAACAGTCCAATGTGCACAAGTTGGAGCTCACAGTTTCCCCTTCTCCGACCCTCCATCGATCTCCCCGGGCTTCATCAAACCACAGCCCCACTCCGGGTTGACGCCTCCAACCTCTTCTCTCTTCTCCCCTCTCAAAAGCCCCAAGCCCAACCTTAGTGTCCTTCACCCGAGAAACCTCCTCTGAATCCATTCATTCCCATTAGATGGCACACCTTTCTCCTATCTCTTATCTTCAACAGTAACCCAAACAAGCAGCTTACACAGAGAACAGGAAAGCACAACAGAGAAAATATAAACAATGTGAACCCAGGGCATTACACTCCCATCAGTGTCCTTTTACCCTTGCAGTCCCATCAAACTATCCACAATGATTCAACACGTTCCAACCCTATGTCACCTCTTTCTAATGATTTGATTTCATTTATTACCAACAAAGCAGTGCCTCCCTCTCTGTCTTCCTGCTTGCCCCTTCAATACAAAATGTATTATTGGATGTTAAGCTCCCAGCTATAATCTTTCAGCCATGATTCAGTGATGACTACAACATCATACCTGCCAAACTGTAACTGTACTAAAATTCTTCTACATTATTCTGTATACTGCATGAATTCTAATATAACAACTTCAGTATCATATTCACACTTTTTGATTTTGTCTGGCTTTTACGTTGTTTCTCATCCCGTTGACTGTAATTCTGCCCTATCATCAGCTTCTCCTTGTTAGGAGTCTCACTACACATCGCCTCCGTAAACCAACTACTGTACCTCATCTTCAGCACTATCATTCCAGTTCCCATTCACCGGCCAAATTAGTTTAAACTCACCAAAACAACTCTAGCCAGCTTGCCCACAAGATTATTGAACCCCCTCGGATTCAGGTGTAACCTTATCCTTTTTGTACAAGTCGTACCTTCCCCAGAAGAGATCCCTACATCCATAAATCTGAACCGCAAGCCCCCTGAACCAGTTCTTCAGCCATGCATTCACCTGCCAAATCATCCTATTCTCACCCTCGGCAGCAATCCAGTGATTACTACTCTGGAAGTCTTGTTTTTTAACTTCTTTGTGGCTCCTTGTAATCTCTCTTCTGGATCTCCTCAACTTTTCTACATATGTCATTGATGCCAATATGTACCAAGACTTCTGGCTGCTCACCCTCACACTTGAGAGTGCCATGGACCCAACCCGAAGCTTCCCTGATCCAGCACAAGAGAAGCAAAATACAGTATCGTCCGGGTGTCTCGATATTATTAGCACCATTATAACATGAGAAGTTATAACCTTCTCCAGTTGGAGAATGGGATTCAAAATTCTTGGACAAATTAACTTGCATCTGGGGTCCAACACACAGAAAATGCTGGAGGAACTCGGCAGTCTAGGCAGCATCTATGGAAAAAAGCACAGATTGTTCAAGCCATAACCCTTCGGCAGGACTGGAAAGGAAGGGGGAAGAAGCCAAAATAAGGAGAAGCCAGAGGGGAAAGGATACAAGCTGGCATGTGATAGGTGAAACTAGGTGAGGGGAAAGGATACAAGCTGGCATGTGATAGGTGAAACTAGGTGAGGGGAAAAGATACAAGCTGGCATGTGATAGGTGAAACCTGGTGAGGGGAATGGATACAAGCTGGCATGTGATAGGTGAAATCTGGTGAGGGGAAAGGTAAGAGGGTGGTGGAGGGTCATGATGTGGGATGCTGGAAGAGATAAAGGGATGAAGAAGGAGGAATCTGATTAGAGGGGACCGGTGGCCATGGAAGAAAGAGAAAGAGCAGGAGCATCAGAGGGAGGTGATAGACAGGTGACAAGAAAAGAAGGGGTAAGATGGGAGCCAGAATGGGGAATGGAGAATGGAGAAAGAGAGAAAGAGAAGGGGGAACAGGATTACCAGAAGTTAGAGAAATCAACGTCCATACCATCAGATTGGAGGCTACCCAGATGGAATATGAGGTGTTGCTACTTCCCTTTCTCCCATGGTCCACTGTCTTCTACTATCAGATTCCTTCTTCTTCTTCTTCAGCCCTTTACCTCTTCTGCCTAGCTTCTCAATTTATTCCCCTCCCCCCTGCACCTTCTCCACTTTCTTACTCTGGCATTTTTCCCTTCCTTTCCAGTCATGATAAATTGTTATCCACAACATTCCTCTGCAATCCTTTGATAATTGACAAATATGCTAAAGCTATTCAATATTTTTGAACGTGTTTGATACACATAAACATTCGAAGAATTAAGTGAAATTAAGTATTTCAAAACTGATTACAATGGAAGTTTTATAAAGTAAAATGAAACATTTTTAAATAAAACCACAATGTAAAACACATTAAAGTTTATTCTTGTCTTTTTGCTCTACAGCCCCATGAAGCACATTCAGAAAACCTGTGCCATAAATCATATATAAATAATGAAGGATTTTTGGAAGTGGACTCCAGTAAATTTTGAAACTCCACACTTATGGCAGAATCTTACTCTGACAAATGCTGACAAAATGTAGCAGAGTGGGCCATCATAATAACGAGTATTTTTTCACTTGGAGAATAATATGTTACAACATTTATATATTATTTTGCAGTGGCTTTGAGAATTCCAGATGGAGAGACCAAGCACTGTTTGAAATTACTTTGTCTTATAACCACACAGTGCAAAACAAGATCTATCACTATTCAATGTGTGTGGGGGTATTTGCAGTGAAATTACAGCGTGTTCTTAAACTATTGAGAAATTGAAAACACTGTGACCCTTCATTACTACAAAAATCACAAAAGCTCTGCAAAATTCAGAAACAGGATCAGTTTCCATATTCACTCGTTTTATTCTGATAAAGGTCATTAAGATTTTGGTGTGACTGTCGAAGTCAATATGGACATATGCATCAATATTGAAACTAATTTTATCTAGTCACCAATAATTTAAAAGGCAAATACTGTGAATTATGAAGGAACACATTATGATGTTTCATCACAAAATAAATCATGTTTGTAATTATGCAATATCTTAATGAGAGCTTGAAATGGGTATGCCACTCTAGATTTCCATCATACTGTCTTTCAAAAGTCAGTTCTATGGTGAGAGGAACAACAGGGCAGGTATTTTCCACAGTTCTAGTGCTACCTTAATGTTAACAGAAAAAAGAAAGTTAACCAGGTGCAAGGTTTTCAACATTTTACTGAAGAATATTGAAATCCTGCATCTTAACTTTCTGAATCAATATCTTTCTCCTTTTTAACCCCCAGGCTACTACTTTTAATCAGATCAACAACTTCTTCTGTTCACGGTTAATAAATATCCAGGTTTTTGTAACACCATTCGTTCTCTGGGGAGCTGTTACGTGATATGGTAAAGTGATTGGGCTAGCAGTCATATTTCTTGGTTTGAACATGGGTTTGAATCCTCCCATGGCAAAATTTAAATTATATAATAGTATAACTAATATATATATATATATATATAATTATATCTGAAATTTTTAAAAGGAAACAAGTTCCATTAATAGTTATCACTAAACGAGTTTGAGAAATCTGTTGTCCTTATCTGATCTGGCCTATATATGACTTCAGTCAGCCACACAAATCTGTTTGAGTTTTAAGCGTTTCCTCTGTTAAAGGAATGGGCAATATATGTATTTACTGTATACAGAGAGGGTTCTACAGCTTTTGGTGCTTTCTACTATTCTTTAAAGTTGTTAAAATTTACAAATGTCAAACTTTAAAGGACTTTGACCTAATTTTAAGCTTTTGCAAGGATTAATTGCTCCCATGCATACTTGTAGGTATTCTCCTTTGAATACAGCACAACTAGGAGAAAGAGCAGAAAATAGGCAAAGCAGGACAAGCTGCAAGAAGAGGAAGACCTTTTCTTTAATTTATATTGTATGAGATGTTTCCACTTCTCATTGAAATCTGACAATCACTCCAGTGACATTTGCAAACTCAGTGGAGGATACTGACCACATTCCAATTTGCAATCCTGGTGACCATGCCAATGAACTTTCAAGTACCTGGCTCCTTCCTAGCCAGAAGTGTATATATTGTACTTGCAACACTTACAGTCTACTATTCCTTATCACATAGGAGAAGTCTATTCAATAATGTATGACTGCATTTCAATTTCTGATCAGAAAACAGCAGGCTGGTCAAACACATGATTTCATAAGCATGGCAGATTTCCAATGGTACAGGCTGTCACATTCTAATTCTGTAACTGAAAGAGATTTCATTTTTTCAATGCCCACTGGAGCATGACTTTAGCCATCATCCCATGAAGGTCTCAGTTTGGTTTTCAGGCTTCTGTGATGATCTGTTGGTTCTGTGGCAATATGCTGTACCACTTGTATTTGAGTCAGAGCAATTAACCAAAAGGTAGCTGCAGATGACAAGGATTACCTAAGGGCATCAACATTATTGTCCACATGTGAACTGCATGTAATTTCATTGCATAACAAGAAAATCTTGTTTTTTTTTTAAAAGAGTCCTTTGGAATTGATGATTTACTTTCTCTCTGGTTTTGTAAGTTTTGAGATGACCACAAAGGCCAATATAGGAACCGTAAACTCTCACAGAAATGTCTGACAGGTTAGACTATTTGGTAGCTTGTGAGGTGCTGTTATTTACATAGGGTTTCTATATGCTCCCAATACATGGACTTCACATTTTCAATTACATCCTGAATGCTCTTTCTCCACTTGAAGTGATAATTTGACAGGAGTCCCAAGAAAGTGAGCGTGTTGCATTTTTATTCCAGAACAATTCAGATATTTCCTTGAATCTTTTCTTCTGTCTGTCTGGTATTCCTTTTCTGTGGTAGAGTTCAGAGTAGCATGTAGATCAATAGAATGTTACAACTGTTCTGCAGTCACTGCTACACTGGCAGAGTGGATATGAGGTGTCATGATGCTCCGCTGGGTTCTGCATAACACTATCAACCTGACAGCCCAGCTTTTGCCATCTTCTGCAGTGCAAACAGTTGAGGAGGAGGAAGAAAAGAGAAGGGAAAAAAGGAAAAAGAGGAAGGAAGCAACAAAGATGAATTAGTTCCTTTCTAGGAGCCCTACTTGTGAACAACTCTTCAGAGTGCAATTCAAGAAAGCACATCCTGGCAATAGTACTATTTCTTCATTGGAGTTCATTTCTTGCTGATTGTCAGGGTTCCTGCTTGTCCACAATGCAAGGCAATAAAAGCCAGAAGAAAATATTGAGTATCAAGTTTGGAAATGAAAGCACACATATCTCCATAGTGTTCATACTCTGCCCATGTTCCTGTAAAATGTTATCCCAGTGGTTGTAGAATGTTTGGTTATTGCTTGTTGAGTGATTCAAACTGTCTTGGATTATGACTTTGAGCAGATTTAGAGCTAATGGCCTGAATTTAAAGTATTGTGCTTTGGCAAGGGTAGCTCTGCTCTGGCTGATTGGCAGGCAGTAGCAAAGGAATGTACACAGGAGTAGTTGAGGATAAGAGTTCTGTCGCTCTGAGAAATGATGGCAACTTCAAGTTTAAAGAGAACTTCATTCCCTGAGGAGAGTGTATCAACAATCTAAGTAATCCACTGGGTGAATAATCTCTGGAGCAAAGTGAAATCCTGCATACTGTAAAAATGCCTCAAAGTCACGATAATAATTACTTAGAGAGGTATGGCAGAAAACTGAGCTAATCGAATAATTATACAAAGTTGCATGTCACAAGGCTGCGATCCCCCTGGAGCAACCGGTCATAATGCTTATTCCTCCCCCCACCCCCACTGAAACTTGAGTCATTGGATGTAAGATGCAAACTGGATTGGGTTTTGAGAATGAACCAGATTGGATTTGGGGGCTTAAGGTATAGGAGCCCTTAGGAGGCAGTGCTTATGATATAATAGACTTCACCCTGCAGTTTAAGAGGGAAAAGCTAAAGTCGCATGTATCAATATTATAGTGGAGTAAAGGAAATTACAGAGGCATGAGAGAGGAGCTGGCCAAAGTTGATTGGAAGGGTACATGAGCAGTGATAATGACAAAAGTTTCTAGGAGCAGTTTAGAAGGCGCAGGATAGATACATCCCAAAGATAAATAAGTATTCTAATGGAAGGAGGGGCAACTATGGCTAATAGGGATAGTCAAAGACCACATAAAAGCAAAATAGAGAGCATATAATACAGCAAAAATTAGTAAGAAGTGATTGGAATGGGATCCTTTTGAAAACCAACAGAAGGTAACTAAGCAAGCACTAAGGAGTGAAAAGATTAAATATGAAGGTAAGCAAGCCAATATTATAAACAAGGATACCAAAAGTATTTTTAGATATACAAAGAGCAAAAGAGAGCTGAGAGGTGATATTGGACCACTAGATAATGATACTGGGGAGGTAGGAGTGGGGAACAACAAAATGGAGGAGGAACTAAAAAAGTATTTTGTATCAGTCTTCACTGTAGATGCCACTAGTAGTATGCTAGAAATTCAAGAGTGTCAGGGAGCAGAAGTGAGTGCAGTTGCTATTAGTAAGGAAAAGGTGCTTGGGAAGCTGAAAGATTTGAAGTTAGATAAGTCACCTGAACCAGATAGAATGCATCCCAATGTTCTGAAAGAGGTAACTAAAGAGATTGTGGAGGATCTGTAAGTGATCTTACAAGAATCACTAGATTCTGGAATAGTTCTACAGGACTTGAGCATTGCAGTCTTTAAGAAGGAAGGAAAGCAAAAGAAAGGAAATTACAGACCAGCTAGCCTGACTTCAGTGATTGGGAAGATGATAGAGTCCATTATTAAGTATGAGGCTTTGGGGTACTTGGAGGCACATGATAAAATAGGCCAAAGCCAGCATAGCTTCCTTTAGAGGAAATCTTGCCTGACAAATCGTTTGGAATTCTTTGAGGAGATAACATGCAGGATAAACAAAGAAGAGTCAGTGGGTGTTGATAATTTGGATTTTCAAGAGATAAGATGCTGCATGTGAGCCTGCTAAGGAGATAAGAACATGTGGTATTACAGGAAAGATACTGGCATGGATTGAAGATTGGTTGACAGGAAGGAGGGAAAGAGCATGAATAAAGGGGGCTTTTTCTGTTTTGTTGCAAGTGACTGGTGGTATTCCCCAGGGGTCAGTGTTGGGACCTTAAGTTCATAAGACAATAAGATTTAGGAGCAGAATTAGGCCATTTGGCCCATCGACTCTGCTCTGCCGTTTCATCATGACTGATCCAATTTTCCTCTCAGTCCCAATCTCCCGCCTACTCCCACTATCCCCTCATGCCCTGACCAGTCAAGAATCTATCAAACCTCTGCCTTAAATATACATAAAGACTTGGCCTTCACAGCTGCCTCTGGTAAAGGATTCCACAGATTCACCACTCTCTGACCAAAGAAATTCTCCCTCATCTCTCTTCTGCAAGGAACCCATCTATTCTGAAGCTGTGTACTCTGGTCCGAGACTTCTCTACCATAGGAAATATCCTCTCCATGTCCACTCTATTAAGCCTTACAATCCTGGAATCATTTTTGTGAACTTCCTTTGAACACTCTCCAGTGTCAGCACATCCTTTCTAAGATGAGAGGCCCATAACTACACACAATTCTCCAAGTGAGGCCTCAGCAGTGCCCTATAAAGCCTGAACATCACATCCTTGTTTTTATATTCTTGTCCTCCTGAAATGAAACATTGCGTTGGCCTTCCTCAACTGCAAATTAACCTTTAGGGAATCCTACACAAGGATTCTAAAGTCCCTTTGTGCCTCCTATTTTTGAATTTTCTTTCCATTTAGAAAGTAGTCTACCCTTTTATTTCCTTTACCAAATTGCATGACCATAGAGTTCCTGACACTGTATTCCATCTGCCCCTTCTTTGCCTATTCTCCTAATCTAAGCCCCTTCTGTACTTCCTCAGAATTACCTGCTCCTCCACCTCTCTTTGTAACATCCATGAACTTTGCAACACATCCATCATTTCCATCATCCAAATAAAATGAGGTTAGATTAGATTAGATTATGAGGACATGCAGTCCTCTTTTATTGTCATTTAGTGATGCATGCATTAAGAAATGATACAATGTTTCTCTGGTATGATATCTCAGAAACACAAGACAAACTAAGACTAAAAAAACTGTCAAAAACCAGATAATTATAAGATATAGTTACAACAGTGCAAAGCAATACCGTAATTTGATAAAGAACAGACCATGGGCATGGCAAAAAAAAGTCTTAAAGTCTCTTGAAAGTCCCATCATCTCGCACAGATGGTAGAAGGAAGAAAAAAACTCTCCCTGCCATGCACCTCCAGTGCTGCAAACTTGCCGATGCAGCACCCTGGAAGCACTCGACCACAGCCGACTCTTGAGTCCGTCCGAAAACCTCGAGCCTCCGATCAGCCCTCTGACACCGAGCACCGAGCATCATCTCTGCCGAGTGCTTCGACCCCGGCCCCGGCAACAGGCAATAGGCAAAGCTCAGGATTTGGGGCCTTCCCCTCAGGAGATTATCGATCACACAGTAGCAGCAGCAGCAAAGCGGGCATTTCAGAAGTTTCTCCAGATGTTCCTCCGTGCTTCTTCACGTCTGTCTCCATCAAATCAGGATTGTGCACAGCCTCTACTTAACAAATACGATATCATTTTGGAGCGGCCGCGCACGCTGTGTCGCGTTGCCATCTTCTCCTCCCCTCCTCAAATCACTGACATATAACAAAAAAAGAATCAGTCCCAAAACAGAGCCCTGTGGAACACCACTAGTCACTGGCAGCCAACCAGAAAAGGCTCCCTTTATTCCCACTTTTTGCCTCTTGCCAATCAGCCACTGCTTTATCCATGCTAGAATCTTTCCTGTAATACTATGGGATCTTAACTTGTTAAGCAGCCTCATCCGTGGCACCTTATCAAATACCTTCCGAAAATCAAAATACACAACATCCATCAATTCTCCTTTGTCAATCCTGTTTTTTACTTCTTCAAAGAAATCCAACAGATTTGTCAGGCAAGATTTTCCCTTGAGGAAACCATGCCAACTATGTCTATTTTATCATGTGCATCCAAGTACTCCGAAACCACATTCTTAACAATCGACTCCAACGTATTTCCAAGCACTGAGATCAGACTAACTGTTTTTTTTTCCTTTCTTCTGCCTCTCTCCCTTCCTGAAGAGTGGAGTAAAATTTTTCAGTCTTCTGGATCCATTCTAGCACCTAGTGATTCTTGAAACATCATTATCAATGCCTCCACAGTCTCTTTTGCCATCTCTTGCAGAACACTGGGGCGTACATCATCTGGTCCAGGTGACTTACCTACCTTCAGACCTTTCAGCTTCTCAAGAACCTTTTCCTTAGTGATTGTAACTTCACATAATTCTGACCCCTGACACCTGGAAGTTCCACCATGCTGCAAGTTACTTCCACAGTGAAGATTGATGCAAAATATTTATTCAGTTTGTCCACCATTTCCTTGTCCACCATTACTACTTCTCAAGCATTGTTTGCCAGCATTTCAATATCCACTCTCCCCTTTCTTTTGCACTTTATGTACTTGAAGAAAGTTTTGGTATCTTCTTTAATATTATTGGCTACGTTAACTTTTGTATTTTGTCTTTTCTTTCTTAATGACTTTTTAGTTGCCTTCTGTTGTTTTTTAAAAGGCTTCCCAGTCCAGTCCTCTAACTTCCCTTTAAGTTTTACTCTTTTATTTGCTCTCTCTTTGACTTTAATGTTCACATCATATGCAAAGATTTGGATGACAGGTTGATGGCTTTGTGGCCTAGTTTGCAGATAATATGAAGATAGATGGAGGGGCAGATATTGCTGAGGAAGCAGGGAGCTGGCAGAAGGACATAGACGGATTAGGGGAATGGACAATGAAGTGCCAGATGGAATATTGTGTTGGAAATTTTCAGGTCATTCCTTTGGTAGAAGGAATAAAGTACAGATTATTTTCTGAATGGGGAGAAAATTCAAAATGAAAGGTGTGTGCAGGTTTTTCTAAAGGTTAACTTGGAAGTTGAGTTGGTGGTAAGAAAGATAAATGCAATGTTAGCATTGGTTTCAAGAGGACCAGAATATAAAACAAGGATGCAGTTTTGAGGCATAATAAATGAGGGCTAAGAGGCCATGATGAAATGATGGAGCAGGCTTAACGGGCCACTTGGTTTAATTCTGTTCTTTGTGGTCTTGTCATGAATTCCATTAGGGCCTGAATTCACTATTTCCTAATTTTATTCATCTTTTGTTGGTAAGGGGGTAAACAACCTTGAATTTATGCCACTCCAAGAAGGAAAATTTAACAAAGGATAATATGAACAGGACTGAAAATTTAATGGTTTTGATTTTAAATTAAGACCGAGGCACAAATTTTGCATGAATGTTCCCTTGACTGATTTCCTTTCATTCATTGGTACATAGGTGAAATTCTATTACTCTGGAAAAATCCGTTTGCATTGACCCTATCTATGCCCTTCATAATTTGACACACTATTTTTAGATCATTCTTTATTCTCCTAAATTCTGTCCAATAATATCCCAACCTGATCAGCCACTCGCCATAACTCAGTCTCTCAAGTCCCTGTAGCATCCTCGTAAACATTTGCATTATTTCCAGGTTAATGTTAACTTTTCTAAAGCAGTGTGATCAAAACTGAACACGATACTCCTAATGCAGCCCTCTCCAACATCTTATACAACTGCAACATAGCCAGCCTAACTTCTATTCTCATTGCCCTGATGAATGAAGGTCAGCATGTCAAAATCATTTTTCACCACCTTGTCCACCTGTGATACTACTGCGTATTTGTACTCTTAGGTCTGCCTGTTCTGCAACACTCCTTTATTTCCCTAGAGTAAATCATCAATCATGGGCCTTCAGTCCCAAAAACAACCTTTTGCTATCATCCTCTGCTTCCTACCATCAAACCAATGTGCATCCAAGTAGATAGAGTGGGTCTCCTTGGATCCCATGTGATCAAACATTCCATAACAACCTATTATGGGGAACCTTATCGAAGGCCTTGCTGAAGCCAGCATAGACTACATCTACCAACCTGTCAACATCGATCTTCGTGGTTAGTCTTTCAATATCTCAAGAGACACAGCCTCCCATGCACAAGGCCAAGCTGACTCTCCCTACTCAACTTCTGTCTTTCCAAAAGCATACATATCTTGCCCCTCAGATTCCCTCTGATAAACTACCAACTACAGATGTTGGGCTTACTGGTCCATAGTTCCCAGGATTTTCTTTGCAGCCCTTTTTGAATAAAAGATAAGTTTTATTTTTCATGTGTACGACAAAGCATACAGTGAAATGTGTTCTTTGTGTCAAATCAAATCTTCAGCCTACAAGTGTTGGCACACTTCCGGTGCCAACGTAGGAAGCCCACAAATGTATGTACATCTGGAGGGAAGGTGGGAAGAAACTGGAGCACCTGGAGGAAACCCATGTAGTCAGTCACATGAAGAACATAGAAACTCCTTACAGACAGCAGAGGGAATCAAATCTCAATCTTACTGCTGCTCTTGCAAAGCTTTGCACTAAGTGCTCATAAAAGCAAACATTAACCACCCAACGGTCTTCCAGCACTTCCCCCACTGTTATTGATGATGCCTCTATCTCAGATTCTGCAATTTCTTTTCTAGCTTACTACGGTGGGAGGCACAGTAGCATAATGCTAATATAGTGCCAGCAATTTGTCTTCCATTCTGCTGCGATCTGTAAGGAGTTTGTACATTCTCCCCATGATCATGTAGATTTCAATTGGATGGTCCAATTTCCTCTCACGTTCCAAAGACGTACAAGTTAGTAAGTTAATTGATCCCGTGGGTGGAATTAGGTGGCACAAGGTCATTGGGCCGGAAGGAGCGATTACTATGCTGTCTCTCTAAAAATTGTTGCTGGAAGTCATTCTGAGGGATAAGATATATTTGGAAAGGCGGGGGTTGATTAGTGGTAGTCAACATCATTTTGTGCAGAAGAGATCTTGTCTTAGGAATTTAATTCAGTTTCTTTCATAAAGTGTTATAGAAGGTTTGTGAGGTGAGGGGAGTAGATGTAGCATAGATGAATTTCAGTAAAGTATATGATAAGGTCTATCTGGTAGGATTTTCTGGAAAGTTAGATCACATTGCATTGAAGAACAAGCAAACTGCATGCACAACTGGCTGGATGGTAGAAAACAGAAGGTGTTTTTCAGACTGGAGATCTGTGAGTCGTGGTGTGCCTTAGGGATTGTGCCTATTATCTGCCATCTGTAGTAACAACTTGGATGAGAATATATGAGAAATAGTTAGTAAGATTGCAAATGACACTAAGATATGCAGTGTCATGGGCAGTAAAGTGAGGTATCAAAAATTGCAGTGGGATACTGATCAGCTGGGTCGATGGACTGAGAAATGTCAAATAGAGTTTAATTTAGATAAGAGGCGAGTGTTAAGTTTTTGAAGGAGAAGTCAAGGTAGGAATTTTACATTGAACAAAAGGACTCTGGCTACTGTTGTAGAACACAGTACCCTTGGAGTGCAGGTGCATATTTCCATTTACGTGGAGTCACAGGTAAATAGGACAGTGAAGATGGCTTTTAGCATGCTAATGTTCATCATTCAGAACATTGTCTGTAGAAGTTGAGACAGTCCATGATGTTGCTGAAGCAACACTTGGCATATTGTTTTCAACATTTGTCACTGTGCCATAGAGAGGATGTAATTAAACCAGAAAGAGTACAGAGAAGATATACAAGGACATTGCTAGGATTCAAGAAACTGAGTTACAGGGAGAGATTGAACAGGCTCGCTTCTTCTTGGAGTGCTGGAGACTGGGTGGTGATCTCATACAGAATCATGAGAGTAGAGAGAGGGTAAGTTCTTTTTTCCAGGGATTATTTTTGTTTACAATAAGTGATAGATATATGGAATCAACTATCAGGAGAAGAAATATATTTGATACATTTAAGAAGAACATGGACAGGTATATGCATGACAAGAGTTTAGAGAGATATGGGCCAAGTACTGGGAAATGGGATTAGTTTAAACATGTACCTTAGTCAGCATGGACATATATGATGGAAGGGATTTTTTTCTTTGCTGTAACTCTATGTTCTTGGATAATGATCAATTCCTGGAGATATATCTAACTTCATACAGTTTAAGACATCCTGCACATCCTCTGCTGTAATGTAGACATTATGTGACAACCCATCCTCATTAACTATCTCAAGTCCAAATGTCTTAATGTCTTTCCCTATAGTAAAAAATAAGAGGAGAAATATTCATTGAGGACCTCATCCGTCCCCAGTGGTTCTTCACAACAATGTTCACCTTGGTCTTTGAAGGACTCTATTCTCTTCATAGCTACTCTTTTCCCCTTAATATAAAATATTCTTGGAATCTCCTTAATCTTCTTTGTCAAAGCTATTTCATGCCCTTGATTTGCCCCTCTGATTTCCTTCTTAAGTATATTCCAGTATCCCCTATACTCTTTCAGGGATTCACTTGATCCCAGCTGCTTGTGCCTGCCCCATATCTTCTCCTTTATCCTGACTAGAGCCTCAATTTTTTTCATCATCCAGGATTCCCCAATTGAGCAGAAATATGTAGATCTTGAACTCTCATTTTTCTCCCATTTGAGAGTCTCCCACTTGTCAGACATCCATTTGCCTGCAAACAACCTACTCTTAAACAACAGTAGTAAGTTCTTCTCTTGCACCATCAAAATTTACCTTGCCCTAATTTAGAACTTGAATTTGTCGACCAGGTCAGTCCCTATCTATAACTAATTTAAAACTAATAAAACTTTAGTCATTTGTCCCAAAGTACTTCCCCATTGTCACCCCAGTCAGTTATCTTGCTCTATTTCTCAAGAGTAGCTCAAGTCTTCAGTAGGACTTTCAGTATATTGCCAGAGAAAGCTTTCCTGAATACATTTAACAAATTCCACCCTATTTAATCCTTTCACCCCTTGACAGCCCCAGTCCAAATTAGAAATTTTAAAATCCCTTACGATGACAGTCGACCTAAACCTTTGTTCCTCTAATTCCTGTTGAATATTAGGGAGCCTAGAATGATTATCCTCTTCTTATTTCTCAGATCCACCCATAAAGACTCCTTGGATAATCCCTTAATAATTTTGTCTTGAACCAACATTATCCCAAACAAACATTATAAATTTGATATAATTGGGAGCCAGTAAGAGTATTTTTTATCAGTAGTTTCAATAATGTCAGAACAACATGATCTGGAAATTATAATGCAGATAAAAGATAGCTACTCTCTGTTCAGACTTGTGATGCCTTTGTTTCGAACCTTGTAGTCAAGGACCCAGTGTTGTCTTTTTTTTCATTTTCAAATCAGGCAGTCTCTGAGATAGAGAGGCAGAGACAGAGAGGAAAAGAGAGAAGCTACAAATGAAGCACAGCGCCAAAATGAAACTCTTACAAAACAGTTGGTGCTTTTGGTCTTGCCTTAAGAACCACAATCATCATATGAAAATGGCCAATTCAAAATAAATATAATTCCTTCAGTTGTTTTCTCTGCTACAATCACACATGCAAATTACCTGTACATAATTTAATGTTGATGTATGCAAGTCAAGCACCTCAATATTTATCACCTTTGATAGTATCAGTTAAACTTACTAAGTAATAGAGGCATCATGCTAAAGGAGGATAACACAACGTCATCAACAATAGCAGTACTGACAGAGAAGGAAGATCCAATTTTTACAGGAAAGGTTTTCATTAGATTCACAGTGCTGAGGATAGTGCTCATCTGCATTTGTTGTTTTCCAAACAGCATCCTTTTCACCTTATTAACTTACACTTTCCAGAAGCACAAGAGTACTGCAGGTACTGGAAATTCAGAGGGTCTTGGCCTGAAATATTAACTATTTATTCCTTTCCCTAGATACTGCCTGATGTGCTAAGTTCTTTCAGCATTTTGTGTGTGTTGTACATGTTACAGAAATATTTTCATTTTGGATTCAGCTTTTTGATTTTGTATTATTAGTGTTAATATTAATATTATTCTGCAACAAGATTAACATCCAGTAGGATAGCTCTTTTGACAGAGTAAAAGATTCCAAGGGATTTCATGGGATTATTATAAAACTCTGGGGTTATTTAAAAATTAAACAGTTTGGGGCTGAAGTCTTTTTGTACTAGTGAAAGATCCAGGTACTTTCCAGGGCTAAAAATAGGTCTTAGTGCTTTCCCAGCATATATGACAAATAAACTCTTCTCAGACTTCCTTTTTCACTCACCTCTATGGGGAGGAAGTTCACAGCAATATTTGTTGCTTTGAATCAATGTGTAAAGAGAAGATGAGACTCCTTTGTTCTTTAGTCTTCCTTCTGAGATGCCGGGGCAAGGATTTTTTTTATTCTGTACCTGGCTGGAAGCCCAAGAAGAGTTTATTCATATTTAGTGTTGGATAAAGGGAAAAAGATAGTTAGTTTTTGGTAGGTTTAAGTAACTTAAACAGGAGAGGTCCAAGGGAAAATAAAAAGTGTAGGGCAGAGATAGCAGGAAAAAAATAAAAGCAGGCAAGATTAAGGAATCTTCCAAAACATTTAAAAGAGAGAAGGTTGTTGTGTCTGTACACAACTACATATGGATTAAATAAGAGCAAGCACACGGGAGATAGCTTTAACTGGTGTAGAGAGAGAGAACAATGCACAAGCACAAACAACAGATCAATTCATAGTGCTAAGGGGAGGACTGTTGCTCTAAATGAAATAGATCCATACATTACACTTCCTCCCCTTTAGAATTATACAACATAGAACTGTGTATGTACAAAACATTTAATTTCCCTTTCATAAGCCCATATTCCAAATAAACACGCTTTCATAACAACTAACTAACTTCATAACTAACTCCATAACTAACTTCACAGTTCTTAAGATTCAGTCTTTTGGGTGGTGCTCTTTTTCTTTTAGGATAGCACCTCTGCACCTGTGGATTGGCATCAGGTTTGACAGGTATCTTGTCAACAATAACATTCTTGTCACACCTCTGGGCCTGTGGATTGGCATCAGGTTTGGCAGGTGTCTTGTCAACAATAACATTCTCAGCTTCCATTGTCGCATTACTGTCAGTGACATCATTCGGTGACTGTAATGTGTCCATCGTGTTGGAAGTAGTCAACTCAGGTGCGTTCTTCGGTTGAGCAACCAGTATCTGGTCCACATGACTTCTCCATGTCTGATCTCCAACATCCACTGTGTACATCAGTGGCCCAGTTCTTGTAGATGTCCTACCGGATGCCCACTTGTCTTCCAAGTAATCACGCGCTAGGACATCCTGTCCAATCTCGAAGCTCTCATCATTCATGTCCAAAAAGTGCTGGCTCTCCATTTTTCAGTAAAGCTCTAACTGCTGTGTTTGACCTCCATACATCACATTCACTTTGTTGGCCTTTGGGAGACACTTTTTTGCCTGTGTAGGTCTTCAGTGTTGCTGAGGTCTTCTCTAACGGTACCTCAGAAAACAGTCTGTTGTAGTCACCCTCTGAAATTATAGACAAAGCTGACCCTGTATCCAGCTCCATTTTCAGTTTTACACCAGACATATCTATTGTGATCCAGATGATTTTGTGATCTGATTCAGTTATACCATGCAGTTCTGATCATGAGAGTTCACCTTTGTCAGACTCTATATTGTCCGATCTGTTTTACATTTGGTAACTTTATGCATTTGCTTAGCTTTGCATTTGAGATTTTTCATTCGGTTGTGCTTTTTGTGTGCCTTGCACACTCTCTCCATGTGACCTTGAGACACTTCCTGCAGATTTTCTCTTTGAACCAACAGTCATTTGCATCATGGGAGAAGTTGAAGCATTGTTAACATTTTTGGATGTTTACACCATTTTGGCGTAATGACATTTTGTTCATTTCACATTCTAACCTCCTTTCCTGTAGTTCTGCTGCATCTTTCGCTGCAGTCTTGAATGATACTGCAATGGTCAATGCCTGTTCTAAGGTTAGGTCTCTTTCTGCAAGTAGCCTCATTTCAGTGCTTCCACTATGCATGCCACATACAAGCCTGTCCCTTAATGCATCAGGAAGTCCAACTCTAAAGTTACAGTACTGGGAAAGTTTGCAGATTCTGCAATGTATTCAGAAAAGATTTCATCTTTTGACTGGTTCCTTTAGTACAATCTAAATCTCTCAGCTATTACTACTTGTTTAGCATTCGAGTGATTTTGCAAAATTGTAACATTTTAGTTGAATGCCTTGCTTGCTAGCTTTGCAGGGGTTACTATGTTGCATAGGAGACTGTACATTCTTGGGCCCATTAAGCTAAGAAGTGTAAGGGCTTTCTTTTGCTCCTCCACGTTGTTCATCTTACAATACAGTTCTTGATTTATGACTCCCAGTCTTCAGTAGTGCTATCAAGTATGTCAACTTTCCCAACTGAAGCCACCGCCATGTTAGTTTCATTTTAAATTCAGTGCATCTTTCACTGTTACTCACACATTCATTTGTTAGTGTTTGTGATGGCTTTCTCGTGCTGTTTAACTCTAACTGTTTCATCTGGTAGCTGTCGGTGCAGATTGTGATATTTTCTGACATTCACGTTTGTCCTTGTCACCAATTTCTTGTCTCTGTGCACAGCTACATATTGATTAAAGAAATCCACGCACATGCGAGATGGCTTTCATTGGCGAATTCACATTGCAGCAAGAGCAAGAGAGAGAAGAATGCACATACATAGACAACAGCACCTGCACAGACAACAGATAGAAACATAGAAAATAGGTGCAGGAGTAGGCCATTCGGCCCTTCGAGCCTGCATCGCCATTCAGTATGATCATGGCTGATCATCCAACTCAGAACCCTGCACCAGCCTTCCCTCCATACCCCCTGATTCCTTTAGCCACAAGGGCCATATCTAATTCCCTCTTAAATATAGCCAATGAACTGGCCTCAACTGTCTCCTGTGGCAAGAATTCCACAAATTCACCACTCTCTCTGTGAAGAAGTTTTTCCTAATCTCGGTCCTAAAAGGATTCCCCTTTATCCTCAAACTGTGACCCCTCGTTCTAGACTTCCCCAACATCGGGAACAATCTTCCTGCATCTAGCCTGTCCAATCCCTTTAGGATTTTATACGTTTCAATCAGATCCCCCCTCAATCTTCTAAATTCCAACGAGTATAAGCCTAGTTCATCCAGTCTTTCATCATATGAAAGTCCTGCCATCCCAGGAATCAATCTGGTGAGCCTTCTTTGTACTCCCTCTATGGCAAGGATGTCTTTCCTCAGATTAGGGGACCAAAACTGCACACAATACTCCAGGTGTGGTCTCACCAAGGCCTTGTACAACTGCAGTAGTATCTCCCCGCTCCTGTACTCGAATCCTCTCGCTATAAATGCCAGCATACTATTCGCCTTTTTCACCGCCTGCTGTACCTGCATGCCCACTTTCAATGACTGGTGTATAATGACACCCAGGTCTCGTTGCACCTCCCCTTTTCCTAATCGGCCACCATTCAGATAATAATCTGTTTTCCTGTTTTTGCCACCAAAGTGGATAACTTCACATTTATCCACATTAAATTGCATCTGCCATGAATTTGCCCACTCACCCAACCTATCCAAGTCACCCTGCATCCTCTTAGCATCCTCCTCACAGCTAACACTGCCACCCAGCTTCGTGTCATCCGCAAATTTGGAGATGCTGCATTTAATTCCCTCATCCAAGTCATTAATATATATTGTAAACAACTGGGGTCCCAGCACTGAGCCTTGCGGTACCCCACTAGTCACTGCCTGCCATTCTGAAAAGGTCCCGTTTATTCCCACTCTTTGCTTCCTGTCTGCCAACCAATTCTCTATCCACATCAATACTTTACCCCCAATACTGTGTGCTTTAAGTTTGCACACTAATCTCCTGTGTGGGACCTTGTCAAAAGCCTTTTGAAAATCCAAATATACCACATCCACTGGTTCTCCCCTATCCACTCTACTAGTTACATCCTCAAAAAATTCTATGAGATTCGTCAGACATGATTTTCCTTTCACAAATCCATGCTGACTTTGTCCGATCATTTCACCGCTTTCCAAATGTGCTGTTATCACATCTTTGATAACTGACTCTAGCAGTTTCCCCACCACCGATGTTAGGCTAACCGGTCTATAATTCCCTGGTTTCTCTCTCCTTCCTTTTTTAAAAAGTGGGGTTACATTAGCCACCCTCATATCCTCAGGAACTAGTACAGAATCTAAAGAGTTTTGAAAAATTATCACTAATGCATCCACTATTTCTTAGGCTACTTCCTTAAGCACTCTGGGATGCAGACCATCTGGCCCTGGGGATTTATCTGTCTTTAATCCCTTCAGTTTACCTAACACCACTTCCCTACTAACATGTATTTCGCTCAGTTCCTCCATCTCACTGGACCCTCTGTCCCCTACTATTTCTGGAAGATTATTTATGTCCTCCTTAGTGAAGACAGAACCAAAGTAATTATTCAATTGGTCTGCCATGTCCTTGCTCCCCATAATCAATTCACTTGTTTCTGTCTGTAGGGGACTACATTTGTCTGAACCAATCTTTTTCTTTTCACATATCTATAAAAGCTTTTACAGTCAGTTTTCATGTTCCCTGCCAGTTTTCTCTCATAATCTTTTTTCCCCTTTCTAATTAAGCCCTTTGTCCTCCTCTGCTGAACTCTGAATTTCTCCCAGTCCTCAGGTGAGCCACTTTTTCTGGCTAATTTGTATGCTTCTTCTTTGGAATTGACACTATCCCTAATTTCCCTTGTCAAACTGGGATGAACAATTGTTGTAGATCATCCATGGGATCTTTAAATGCTTGCCATTGCATATCCACCGTCAACCCTTTAAGTGTCATTTGCCAGTCTACCTTCAAAGTTACCCTTCTTTAAGTTCAGAACCTTTGTTTCTGAATTAACTATGTCACTCTCCATCTTAATGAAGATTTCCGCCATATTATGGTCACTCTTACCCAAGGGGCTTCTCACAACAAGATTGCTAATTAACCCTTCCTCATTGCTGAATACCCAGTCTAGAATAGCCTGCTCTCTAGTTGGTTCCTCGACATGTTGGTTCAAAAAACCATCCCGCATACATTCCAAGAAATCCTCTTCCTCAGCACCCTTACCAACTTGGTTCACCCAATCTATATGTAGATTGAAGTCACCCATTATAACTGCTGTTCCTTTATTGCACATGTTTCTATTTACCTGTTTAATACCATCCCCAACCTCACTACTACTGTTAGGTGGCCTGTACACAACTCCCACCAGCGTTTTCTGCCCCTTAGTGTTATGCAGCTCTACCCATATTGATTCCTTATCCTCCCGGCTAATGTCCTTCATTTCTATTGCGTTAATCTCCTTTCTAACCAGCAATGCTACCCCACATCCTTTTCTTTCATGTCTATCCCTCCTGAATATTGAATATCCCTGAATGTTGAGCTCCCATCCTTGGTCAGCCTAGAGCCATGTCTCTGTGATCCCAACTATATCATATTCATTAATAACAATCTGCACTTTTAATTCATCCACCTTGTTACCAATGCTCCTTGCATTGACACACAAAGCCTTCAGGCGCGCTTTTACAACTCTCTTAGCCCTTATAAAATTATGTTGAAAAGTGGCCCTTTTTGATGCTTGCCCTGGATTTGTCGGCCTGCCACTTTTACTTTTCACCTTACTACTTTTTGCTTCTACCCTTATTTTACACCCCTCTGTCTCTCTGCACTGGTTCCCATCCCCCTGTTGTGATCTAACCTCCTCTCGCCTAGCCTCTTTAATTTGATTCCCACCCCCCAACCATTCTAGTTTAAAGTCACCTCAGTAGCCCTCACTAATCTCCCTGCCAGGATATTGGCCCCCCCTAGGATTCAAGTGTAACCCGTCCTTTTTGTACAGGTCACACCTGCGCCAAAAGAGGTCCCAATGATCCAAAAACTTGAATCCCTGCCCCCTGTTCCAATCCCTCAGCCACGCATTTATCCTCCACCTCATCGCATTCCTACTCTCACTGTCGCGTGGCACAGGCAGTAATAACGAGATTACTACCTTTGTGGTCCTTTTTCTCAACTCCCTTCCTAGCTCCCTATAATCTCCTTTCAGGACCTCTTCCCTTTTCCTACCTATGTCATTGGTACCTATATGTACCACGACCTCTGGCTCCTCACCCTCCCACTTCAGGACATCTTGGACACGATCAGAAATATCCCGGACCCTGGCACCAGGGAGGCAAACTACCATCCATGTCTCTGGACTGCGTCCACAGAATCGCCTATCTGACCCCCTAACTATCGAGTCCCCTATTACAACTGCCCTCCTCTTCCAATGTATAATGTTAAAGGGAGGATCATTGCTCTAAAAGAAATAGATCCATACAATACAAAGGTAACCAATTAAAGAGTAAGCCCATTATGGACTAAATTAATAATCTATCCATGGAACTCAAGGATGTAAGTTGAGGTTTTAAGTAAATACTTCTCACATCTAATCACTTTGGCATGGGGCATTATGCCTGGGGAAGTCAGGAAGGTGGTTAATGACATTCTGTAATGAATTACCACTGAAAAGGATGAGGCTTTAGATACATAGCAGAATCAAAGAAGGATAGATTATTGGAGAATTAAAAGGATGAAATAGACACTATGAACACTATACTCCCCAGGAAGTGTTGAGGAACAGAGAAACACAAGAGATGCAATTGCTGGGATCTGGACCAAAGAACAGCTGGAGGAAATCAGTGGTTTGAGAAGCATCTGTGGAAGCAAAGGAATGGTCAAAGTTTTGAGTCAAGACCCTGCATAAAGACAAAGTTTAGAAGGAAATTGCAAATGTAAAGAGTATAATGAAATAAAGGGTCCTTGCAGTACACATCCAATGATCCATAAAGGTGAAGCACAGGTAAATAAATGGTTAAGGTGTCATATAGAATACTCGCTTTAATTTGCTGAAGCACAGAATACAAGAGCAAGCAGGTTGTGATACAAAATAATACTTAGTTTGATCTGGCCACTGAACTTTGAGAAGGATATAATTGCATTGGATGGAGGATTGTAGTATGACGCAAGACTGATTAGGTTGGATTTGCTTTCCTTGGAGTTGGAAAGGCCAAGGGGGATCTGAATGAAGCATATAAAACATCGAGGGGTACGGATAAGATAAACAGGGAGAAATTTTACCCATGAGTAGAGTAGAGTGCAGAAGTTTAAGGTTGGAGATTTAGAAGAGACTTAAAGAAGAATGAAAATAGGTTGAGTGAACTCGGCCTTTTCTCCTTGGAGTGATGGAGGATGAGAGGTGACCAGATAGAGGTGTACAAGATAATGAGAGGCAGTGAGTGTGTGGATAGTCAGAGGCTTTTCCCCAGGGCTGAAATGGCTAGCACGAGAGGGTGCTTGGAAGTAGGTACAGAGGAGATATCAGGGGTAAGTTTTTTACACAGAGAGTGGTGAGTGCGTGGAATGGGCTGCCAGCACCGGTGGTGGAGGCCGAAATGATAGAGTATTTTAAGAGACTCCTGGATAGGCACATGGAGCTCAGAAAATAGAAGGCTATGGGTAAGCCTCGGTAGTTCTAAGGTAAGGACAAGTTCGGCACAGCCTTGTGGGCCGAAAGGCCTATATTGTGCTGTAGGTTTTCTATGTTTCTATGTTTCTAAGAATGAATAAAATCTGAAATGCACTACCTGAGAGGTATGTGGAGGCTTAGTTTTGTTTTATTTAGAGATACAGCCCAGAACAGGCCCTTCCGGCCCTTCAAGCTGCACTGCCCAGCAACCCTGAGCAACCCTTGATTTTACCCTAACCTTATCACAGGACAATTTACGATGAATAATTAACCTACTCTCCAGTACGTCTTTGGACTATGGGAAGAAACCGGAGGACCCAGAGAAAACCCATGCATTCCATGGGGAGGAATTACAAACTCCTTCAGAGAACGCCAGGATTGAACACCAATGCCCCGAGCGGCAATAATGTCATCATCAAGGCATCAAACATCAAGGCATGGAAGTAATGGCATGAGTGTTGGTGAATGGGATTAGTGCAGTGTACACAGTGGGCTGAAGGGCCTGTTTCTATGTTGATTCAATGCCATTCCATTACATACTATGACTTCAAAGAAATTGAAAAGGGTTTCAAAAGTTCCACTGAATAATCTAAACTGTTGGAAGTAATCAAGCTTATTAAAATTAGAAGAAAAGGTAAGTAAAGAACCCACAGTTAACTAACGCATTAATGATAATTAGCTGAAACTTCCACTCTTTTGGCTCATTTGCAGTTTCTTTTTTAACCATGAGATGGAGCTAAGGAATCGCCATCTGGACACAATTTTGCGCGCACGCGCGCACACACACACACACACACACACACACACACACACACACACACACACCATTACTCGCAACTAGTCAGATTCCAGGCCAAGAAAGAGCACTTATGATCCATACCAACCTCATGTAACATTGCCTTCAATGCCAGTTTCATTGTGAGGGGTTTCCTCAAATCTCTCAAACATAAAGCCTGAAGACAACTATACAGACTTAAATTATCTAAACAGAAGTAAAACACTTTGAAATCCTATGGCTTGTTGATAAAACAACTGGAATGGATTGTGTTGCTAATGTTTAGTTTAATGTGCAATTATAGAATTGCTAAAGCTCTGCAATAAAAGGCAATATTTATCTGCTGCCAAGAGAGTGTGAGAACTGCCAGGTCCCCATATCTTCAATATTTTGTTTTAGTGCTGCCCAGATTTCAATAGGCACAAATACTTTATATTTTCCAACGGTATTTGTTTAAATCACTGCTGATTTACTGTCCAGTAAAGGACAGAAAGCATAGCACTATTCATTTTTATTATTCCTGACTCTGTACATACTCACTCCTACTAAATGTGAAACACAGGAATAGCAATATATTGTGTTTCACTTCCAAAAAATTCAGTTGCCAGCACCTGAACCAAATTCTAGCAGAGGAATATAACATGCAGCCATGACTTTTTTACATGTTCAATGCAAGTAACAAACGATAAATATCTATTGTGTATACAACAATATGAAATGTAAATGGAATTATTTATCTGGAGCTTTTTATTGGTGCTGTTTCATCATTTTGCTCCGGCCTCATATCTCTTATCTTGATTTTAAGTGTATGCTAGTGATTTTATTTGATCACTTCCCACTTATTAAGCAAGAGCTTCACGTTTTCACATGTTTAAAAGACTACGTGATAGTCTGTCGGTCCTTCAACACTGGGACTCTCTGCTTCCTCAAACCTACCGACCCCTCCACATACCTTTATCTCATCTGCATATCTGTCTATAAAGCTGTCAATTCTGTCATCTAAATTATTGACGTATTACGTGAAGGAAGCGATCCCATCACTGAAATCAGTGGAACATTTCATACCATCTGCTAATCAGCCAATCTACTATCCATGCTAGTAAGTTTCCTGTAATATCATGAGTTCTTATCCTCTTTCACAACCTAATGTGCAGCACTTTGCCAATACAAATTCTCTGTGCTTAAAAATGTCTTCAGTTGTATCAAACAAAAATAACCATTATAATTAATTATAACATAAACTTGTTAACTGACAACTGGGTTGTGGCTCTTTTCTGTACAGAAGCCTTTCAAGTAATAATTTCATTGGCACATGACAATTATATTAGCACCTGCTTTCAGAATTTTAAAATTGCAGAGTTCTTTTGAAATTGTAATATTAGCAAATACTACACAACAATAGCAAAAACTTCATTTAATGAGAAGACGTTGAGATTAATTTTGACTTCTGGGCAATTGTAATACAGAGTTTGCCAATGACTACTTTGAACACTGGTTTCCAACATCATTGGTGCAAACCACTTGAGGTCCCATTCAGAACAAACTTCTAATTTTTTGGCAGTAAAATTTTGGTTTTCCTTTGTTTGTCAGTTAACCTATTACTAATAGCATGACTTCAGGATTACAAGACTTTCCAGCTTTTAAATGAAGCAATGTTAAGAAAGATTTTGGGAAATGCTGATACAGACAATCAGATCGTTCCTTCATTAATCTAGACTGTGAAATCAATGATATATCGATAATATTCCCTGCAAGAACAAGATTTTAACTCACAAATAGTTGCAGTTTAAACTCAGTATTAATTCTCCCTATGCACAAACTGCTACTTCAGCAATATACAGTATATTTCAAGTTAATTTCTGACTCTGAATGGAGATGCCAAATTAATAGAAGTCAAGGATGAATCAGGGAATCCAGGAAACATTGCTGACCAATCATTAATCATAGACATACAAGCTGGCTAATTTGAACTCCAAAATAAAAAGATAGTGGGCCTGAACAGGTAAATCCAGTTGTATCCAACAACTTGTCCAATAAGATTCTGCTAGTGTAAGAAGACGTTGATCTTCAGTGATGATCTTCATCACTGTTCTCAGTGAAGACTGACACACTGGAGCCTGTGCCCAGAGAATGCAACCAAGATTTTCTGCATTATAGATATGGATATGGACCATGGACTATTTTTGTTTCAGTCTTATACTTTTTTATATTCTGTGTTTCTCGTTTTTTTGTGCAGAGAAGGGTGATTTGGGGATCAATGTTTTGTGATGTTTTGTCTGGGGGAGGGTGTACTGGGGTGGATGTTCTTGTTGCATTTTTTCATTAGTTTCTTAGTGCGAGGAGAGTGGGATTCAGAGTCCAATATTCCCTTTGTGTATGTGTGGAGCAGGGTGTTTGGGAGGCAGTGTTCTTGCTGAACTTTTGTTTGCTTTTTTGTGTGTGGAGATGGTTCTTTGGGGGATGATGTTCTTATGGTGTTTCATGTGGGAGAGTGGGGTTGTTGGGAGTTGAAGATCATGTTGCTGTTCTTGTTTCATTGTTTTTGTGGCTATCTGGAGAAGAAAAATCATAAAGTTATATGCTCTGGCAATAAATTCAAGTTTGAATCCATTGAAATACTTATTAAGTTAGCCTGTCACTTTTTGTTCCACATCACCAGCTCTCCAGCTTCATTTCCCAGTGGTCTGATATCCATTCTCACCTCTCTTTTACTCTTTATACTCTATACCTAGAAAATATTTTTGTATCCTCTTTTATATTGTTGGCTAGCTTACCTTAATATTTCATCTTCTCTCTCCTTATGGCTTCCTTAATTGCTTTCTGTTTGTTTTTAAAGGTTTCCCAACTCTCTAAATTCCCACTAGGCTCTGCTATATTATCTGCCTTCTCTTTTGCTTTGATGCTGTCTTTGCCTTTCCTTGTCCGCTTTGGTTGCCTCATCCTCCCTTTAGAAAACTTCATCATCTTTGGGATGTATCTATCCTCTGACTTCTGGATTGCTCCCAGGAACTACAGCCATGGCTGTTCTGCTGTCATTTCTGATAGTGTCCCCTTCCAATCAACTTTGTCTAGCTCCTCTCTCATGCCTCTGTAATTCCCTTTTATATAGGCATCCATTAGTCTCATAAGACCATAGATTTGCACCTTGGAAGGTTTCCAGGGCACAGGCCTGGGCAAGGTTGTACGGCAGTTGTCCGTGCTGCAAGTCTCCCCTCTCCATGCCACTGATGTTGTCCAAGGGAAGGGCATTAGGACCCATACAGCTTGGCATCGGTGTCGTCGCAGAGCAATGTGTGGTTAAGTGCCTTGCTCAAGGACGCACACACTGCCTCAGCCAAGGCTTGACTAGCAACCTTCAAATCACTAGACGAATACCTTAACCACTTGGCCACGCGCCAACACAATTCCCTTTACGCTACTGTAATACTGATACATCTGACTTTACCTTCTCCCTCTCAAATTGCAGTGTGAATTTTACATATAATGATCACTGACTCCAAGGTCTTCCTTTACCTTAGGCTCACGAATCAAATCTGGCTCATTGAACAACACCCAATCCAGAATTACCTTTTCCCTAGTGGGCTCAAACACAAGCTGTTCTTAAAAGCCATTTTAAAGGCATTCTAAAAATTCTACAAATTCCCTCTCTTGGGATCCAGCACCAATCTGATTTTCCCAATCTACTTGCATTTTGAAATCCCCCATGATTATTAAAACATTGCCCTTTTTACATGCCCTTTTCCATCTCTCATTGAAATTTGTAACCCACGTCCTGGCTCCTGTTCAGAGGCTCCCATCAGGGTCTGTATATAACTCCCATCAGGGTCCTTTTACCCTTGCAGATTAATTCTACCCACAAGGATTCTACACCTTGTATGTCACCACTTTCTAAGGATTTGATTTTGTTTTTTAACCAACAGAGACGCCCCACTCCATTCGCCTATCTGCTTGTCCTTGTGGTACAATATGTGTCCTCTGATTTTAAGCTCCCAACTATGATCTTCTTTCAGTCACGACTCAGCGATGCCTTCGACATCATACCAGCAAATCTATTACTATGCTACAAGAGCGTCTATCTTGTTCCGTGTGCTGTGTACACTCAAATATAACACCTTCAGTCCTGTATTCACCACTCTTTTCAATTTTGCCCCCATGTTACACTTCGGCTCATCTCACTGATTGGAGTTTTGCCCTATCATCTGCTTGTCCTTCCTCACAGTCTCACTACTCACTTCATCTACTTGTATACCAATTTCCCCATCCTCGGCTTATCACTCCAGTTCCCATTATGCTGCCAAATTACGTTAAACACTCCCCAACAGCTCTGGCAAACCTGCCTGTAGGGATATTGGTGTCCCTATAGACTCCTGAAAATTCCCTTTTCCATCATCACTGTAGGCAATATGGTGCCATGTATTTAATTTAAATCTTGGGATCATGGAGCAACTCAGTGTCAAAATGACCTTTCAGCACAACCAAAATGCCCATCGAAGCTAACCCTATTTACTTGTATTTGGCTCATATCCTACTGTTGTCGGAGAATGACAGGTCACCTGAACTCAAGATTTGCCATCCTACCAAGCTGTGGGCTTTCCCATAGCTAGTGGTGTGGATAAGGTTTTAAACTAAGTAGCAGGGGTGTGGGTTCAACAGATTAGAGAAGTATGGATAAAGTAAAAGATAAAAGTGTGGATAAAGATAAAATACAAGCAGAAGTTAAAAAAAAGGAAAGTAAGAGTAGAGTGCAGAAAAGTCAAGTGCAAAGGAGACCCAAAAATTACCAGATTTTAAAAGCACCGTGAGTGTAAGGGCACTTAATCTGAAAGTCCGTAGAATTCGAAACAAAGTCAGTGAACTTGTTGCACAAATCAGTACGAAGGGGTATGATTTAGTGGTTGCAGGGTGGACAGGATTAGGGATTAAATATCCAAGGATATCAGGTAATACGGAAGCATAGGGAGGAAAGTAAGGGAGGTAGGGTAGTGCTCTTAATCAAGAATGAGATCAGAGTGATAGTAAGAGATGATATAAGATCCAAGGAGCAGAATGTTGAATCCATCAGGGTAGAGATCAGGAGTAGTAAAGGGAAAAAAAATCACTGGTGAGAGTTGTCTATAGGCCACCGAATAATAACATTACAGAGGCACAGGCAATAAACAGAGAAATATCTGAGGCATGAAAGAATGGAACAGCCATTATCATGGGGGACTTTAACTTGCACATAGATTAGGTGAATCAAATTGGTCAAGGCAGTTTTGAGGAAGACTTCATAGAATGTATACATGATAGCTTTCCTGAACAGCATGTTACTGAACCTACAAGGGAACATGCTATCTTGGTTCTGGTCCTGTGAAATGAGACAGGTTAAATTAGCGATCTTGTAGTTAGGGATCCTCATGTAAAAAGTGATCATAGTACGACTGAAGTTTTCATACAAATGGAGGGTGCAATAGTTCAATCTAAAACCAATGTATTATGCCTAAACAAGGGAGACTACAACAGAATGAGGGAGAAATTGAATAGGGTAGACTGGGAACACAGGCTATAGGGTGGGACGGCTGAGGCACAGTGGAAGACTTTCAAAGAGCTTTTTCATAGTGCTCAGCAAAAGTATATTCCAGTTACAAGCAAGGACAGTAAGGGTGGGGAGAGCCAGCCATGGATAACTAAGGAAATAAAGGAAGGCATCAGACTAAAAGCTTGTGCATACAAAGTTGCCAAGACTAGTGGGAAACTGGAAGATTGGGAAAACTTTTAAAAAAACAAAGAACCACTAAGCAAGCAAGAAAGAATGGGAAGATAGAATATGAAAACAAACTAGCACAAAATATTAAAATGGGTAGTAAATGTTTTTTTTATAACTATATAAAGTGGAAAAGGGTGGCTAAAGTGAATGTAATTCCCTTGGAGGATGAGAAGGGGGAATTGATATTGAGTAATGAGGAAATGGCAGAGGCGTTAAATGATTATTTTATGTCAGCCTTCACAGTGGAGGACGCGTCTAACATGCCAAAGAGAGATGATATGGATGTGATGGGAGATGAGGGCCTTGATACAATAGCTATTACTAAAGAGGTAGAGCTGGGCCTAAAGATAGATAAGTCCCCTGATCCTGATGGAATGCATCCCAGGGAACTGAAAGAAATGGCAGAGGTTGTAGTGAAAGCTTTTGTGATAATTTAACAAAATTCACTGGGCTCGGGGCAGGTCCCACTGGATTGGAAGAAGATGAATGTTATACCACTGTTCAAAAAAGGATGTAGGCAAAAGGCAGGTAACTATAGGCCAGTTAGTTTAACATCTGTAGTTGAGAAAATGCTTGAAGCTATCATTAAAGAAGAAATAGCGAGGCATCTGGAAAGAAATGGATCCATCAGGCAGAGACAGCATGGATTCAGCAAGGGCAGGTCCTGTTTGAGAAACTTACTGGAGTTCTTTGAGGATATAATGAGCATAGTAGATAGAGGGGAACAGTTGGACATTATTTACTTGGATGGTCAGAAGGCATTTGATAATGTGCCACATCAAAGACTTATCTATGAGATAAGGATGCATAGCGTTGTGGATGATGCATTAGCTTGGATAGAGGATTGGTTAAAGAGTTGGAACACATAGGTGTTTCTCTAGTTGGCAATCAGTGATGAGCAGTGTGCCATAGGGGTTGGTGCTGGGCCCACAACTGTTCACAATATACACAACGATCTGGAAGAGGGGACAGAGTGTATGTACCTAAGTTTACCGATAACACTAGATTGAGTGGCAAAGCAAACTGTTCAGAGGATATGGAGAGTCCTCTGCATAGGTTAAATGAGTGGGCAAGGGTCTGGCAGATGGAGTAGAATGTTGGTAAGTGTGAGATCATCCAATTTGAAAGGAAAAATGGAAGATCAGATTATTATTTAAATTGTAAAAGATTACATCATGTTGCTGTGCAGAAGGACTTGAGAATGCTTGTGCATGGATCACAAAAGGTTGGTTTGCAGGTGCAGCAGGCAATCAAGAAGGGAAATGGAATGTAGGGCTTCATTGCTCGAGGGATTGAATTTAAGAGCGGGGAGGTTATGCTGCAACTGTACAGGGTACTGGTGAGCCCACATATGGAGTACTGCATGCAGTTCTGTTGTCCTTATTTGAGGAAGGATATACTGGCTTTGTAGGTGGTGCAGAGGAGATTCACCAGGTTGATTCCAGAGATGAGGGTGGTTAGACTATGAGGAGAGAATGAGTCGCCTGGGACTGTACTTGCTGGAATTCAGAAGCATGAGAGGAGACCTTAGAAACATATAAAGTCATGAAAGGGATAGATAAGATAGAGGCAGCAAAGTTGTTTCCACTGGTAGGTGAGACTAAAACTAAGGGACATAGCCTCAAGATTCGGGGAGTAAATTTAGGATGGAGATGAGGAGGAATTGCTTTTCCCAGAGAGTAGTGAATCTGTGATATTCTCTGCTCAATGAAGCAGTGGAGGCTACCTCAGTAAGTATATATTTAAGACAAGGTTGGATAGATTTTTGCATAGTAGGTGAATTAAGGGTTATGGGAAAAAGGCATGTAGGTCCATAGACAGATCAGTCATAATTTTATTGAATGGTGGAGCAGGCACGACAGGCCATATAGCCTACTCCTGCTCCTATTTCTTATGTTCTTATGTTCTAATGAAACTTCTTTCTTGCAAAAGCCATCTCCACCCTTCAAATGATCTAAGACCCAAACATAGTGTTGCGCACAATGTGATTAGCACACACTGCCTGCTCTTCAAACAAATCTCCATTCATTATTCCTTCCTGGTTTTGAGATTAGTAATATAGGGGCTGCTGGTGGCAACCAGAACACTTTGTTCCAAGAAGGTTTCTTTAATTGCCGAATGCCTTCCACAGCCTCAGGTAACATTTTATATTGCCTTATGGATGGTAAGACCACATTAGTTTGAGATGAACTTTGTGCAGCGGGGTGGAGTGAAAAAGGCCAATATGATTCTCATGCCATGAGTGAATGAAATTGAAATTGAGTATTCTGGGGAAGGAGGAGTAATTGAATTGGCCTAGAAAATGGGTGCAAAGCAAGCATCCTGCCTGGTCTGAAAAGAGCCGTAAAACCGTATTTTAATTAGGAAGGGGAATGTACTGCATTGGTTTTTTAGCTTGCAAAGCCTTTACTATGGGTCCAAGCAACTTGGGGGTAGTGGGTGACTTTATTGCAGTAGTAATACGAGGTGCTCTGACAAAACCCTACCTTGGCGCTTCACCGTGGCATAGGAGTGGCACTGGCCGAACATCAGCAAAACACGGCGGAGATTCGTTCTCTGGCAGGTCTAACCTAGCCGTGAAGGTGATGTTCCATCAATTATCTACTAGACTAGATCTAGTAGTAGGATCGTGGCTAGCAAAGTCAAGGAAGTAAGCATGCCTTTGCTACTTTGTAGGTCATGCCTCTTCAGGCAAAGGCTTCTCCCAACGAGGACGCCGGCAGCAGGGCGTCTGATGGTGTCTGTGGCAGATGAATCCAAAAGGGTCAATGGTACAGCCACCTTGGTGGCACGCGGAGGAACCAGAGTGCTGGTCACGGATGGCATCACTAGACTAGTTAGTTGTCACTGTGGGGCAGCTTCCTTATCCACGAAGTCTGTTACACTCCTGTGTAACACTTTGAATCAGATTTGGAAGCCCAGAGAGACTGTCTGATGGGGGCACGACACCGTCTGTCTTATTACTGTGCAAGGCGGGTTGAAGTAGAGTTTCTGGATGGTGTGGAAAGCCCTGCGGCAATGGAGCTCATGTGATGGCAGAAGGCTTGAGGAGCTGGAAGCTGCTAGCATGAACTCTGCACATAGGCGGCTCACATAAGATGGTCACTACCTTGTTGAGTGTTCTGAGCAACAACAGGGTTGAGGCAGCTATGTGAGTGTCCGGGCAGCCCCCTTTAGGGATAGCACTGCCTGCCCTGGAAGGGGAAGCCCCTAGAAAGGTTGGTAAAGAAAGCTTGCTCAGATTTCACCTGGCTGGCTCACCGCAGCCAGCGGGTCTTCACCACTGCGGTAAGAAGTTTAAGAAGATGAAACTGATTGTTGCCACGTGGAATGTGCGAACAATCCTGGATAACGACTCAAGACTGGAAAGGAGAACTGCTTTGATAGCTAAGGAGTTGGCAAGATACAACATTGATATTGCTGTGCTCCAAGAGACAAGGATTGAAGGACAAGGCCAGATCCAAGAAAATACTCATACTTTCTTTTGGATTGGGAAAACCAACAAAAGGAGAGATGCAGGTGTGGCCTTAGCTATTTCCAACAAGATTGCTAGCAAATTGCCAACACTTCCGATAGGGATATCTGAAAGGATCACGCGACTTCGTGTTCCCATCGGAAAGGATCGTTTCCTGAATTTGATCAATGTGTATGCACCAACCATGGCATATTCTGACAAAGACAAGGAGTCCTTCTATCAGGAACGGGCTGAAGTAACTGATAATGTCCCTAGGGCAGACAAGTTGCTCATCCTGGGAGATTTCAATGCCAGAGTAGGCAAGGATCACCGTACCTATGAAGATGTCATTGGCAAATTTGGTAAAGGCAAAAAGAAAACCAATGGTGACCTTATGTTAAACTTTTGCGCTCAGAGGGAATTGTGTATTACCAACACTTTCTTTTGTCAACCCGAGAAGAACTACTTCACCCGGATGCACCCAAGGTCAAAGCATCTCCATTTGCTTGACTACGTTGTGACTCGCAGAGCAGGTATGCTGGAGGTTCTATTAACAAAAGCAATGCGTAGAGCAGAGTGCTCATCTGATCATTACATGGTACAGTCACAGCTTAGACTTAAACTGCTGCTGCCAAGGCGAAAAGCACCTAGTGAAGCACCCAAGAAATTGGATACGAACAAGTTGGCCAGTGAGAAACACCAGAGGAGACTTGACACAGCATTGACATTATCTCTCCAAGAAGACAAAGACCCTCTCAATGACCCAACCAATATTGAAGGATGCTGGAAGCAGCTCAGGAAAACCATCCATTCAACTGCAAGTGTGGTGCTTGGTCACCCTAAGAGAAAATCTCCTGACTGGTTTCAAGAACAAAATGATTCAATTCAAGAACTGTTGGAGATGAAACAAAGGCTTTATATGTGTCATTTGAAAGAGAACTCTGAAAGAAGCAAAGCAGCATTTAAGGCCGTGAAAGCCAAAGTTCAAAAGGAGATCAGGGCTATGAAGAACAACTGATGGAATGTTAGACAGGAATGATTACCATGGGCTCTTCTCAGGACTGAAAGCTATCTATGGTCCAAGAAGCAATACAGTGGCCCCAGTAAAAACTGCAGATGGGAGCAAGCTATGCACTGACAGGAAAGACATCACTGAGCAATGGAGGGAACACTTCTGTAACCTTCTAAACCAATAAGGTGCAGCTGACAGCAATGCATGTGAAAGGCCCACAACTAGACCGGTAAGAGAAGAGTTATGTGGACTCATCACTATGACAGAACTTAATAAGACTTTTATAGATACCAGAAGTGGTAAAGCACCCGGGCAAGATGGCATTCCATCAGATGTACTGAAGCAAGGTGGTCCTGCTCTGAAGACTGAACTGTTGAACTTATAGAATGCTTGTTGGTAGAGTCAATGTCTCCTTCAGGACTTCAAAGGTGCGCTGATAGTCACCATCTACAAGATGAAAGGCGACCGTAGTGTTTGTGGAAACCACCGAGGAATCTCCCTTCTGTCCACAGCTGGCAAGATTATGGCGAAGATACTGCTCAGCTGGCTCAAGATCATCTCAGAAGATGTGCTTCCTGAAAGCCAATGTGACTTTAGAGCTGGAAGAGCAACCACTGACATGATCTTTACTTTGAGGCAACTCCAGGAGAAGGCAGTAGAACAGCAGCAGCCATTGTACATTGTCTTTGTTGATTTCTCACAAGCATTTGATACGGTGGACAGAGAAACACTCTGGGAAGTGCTCAAAACTTGTGGCTGTCCAGGTAGGCTGGTTACGATGATCAAGTTGTTTCATGAGAACATGTCTGGCAAATTATCTATTGGAGGAGATGTCAGCAAAGCCTTCACCATCAACCACCGGGTAAAACGGATGCGTTCTTGCTCCAACTTTGTTCACACTATATCTTGCTACAGTTTTGGAAATAATGGACCATAATTTGGACTAAAGTGTGTACATCAGGACTTGCTCAGATAGAAGATTGTTCAACCTGTCAAGATTCAAAGCCTCAACCAAATCAAGAGAGATATGTGTCAGAGAGCTTCTGTAGGCAGACCACTCAGCTCTGGTTGCTACTGATGTTAATGTGATTCAAGAAATTGTAGACCGCTTCTCATTTGCTGCCATTCTTTTTGGCCTAAGAATCAATGTCTCCAAAACCGAACTTCTGTACCAGCCTCCTCCTCTGTGTAGTCCCAGAGAGACCCACCCACCAGTCATATCAGTCAATGGGGTAACGCTAAAATGTTCTGACTCTTTCACATACTTAGGAAGCGCTGTGACCAACACCAACTCATCAGATCTGGAAGTTGAGGGGAGAATTCAATCAGCTACAAAAGTCTTTGGTGCTTTGTGAATCGACTTTGGTCTCGCCACAACATTAAAATGACAACCAAGGTCAAAGTGTATAACACAGCTGTTTTATCATCTCTGGTTTATTCAACTGAAACGATAACATTGTATCAGAAGCACATTAAGAAATTGACCAAAACACAACACAAGCATTTATGTCAAATATTACACATCAAATGGCAAGAGAGGGTACCAGATGTGGAGGTGCTCAAACGTGCTGGGACAGTCAGTGTAGAATTGCTCATTATAGCTTCTCAGCTGCGTTGGACTGGTCATGTCACAAGAATGAGTGATGATCGTTTACCCAAAGCTGTTTTCTCTGGCGAGCTACATGAAGAAAAGAGGAAGCACGGTGGTCAGCAGCTGTGCTACAAAGATGTGCTCAAGCGCCATATGAAGAACACTGACATGAATGTCAACACCTAGCAGAAAGATGCTTTGGACAGAAGAAGTTGGCACTGCTTTGTCAAGAAGTCAATCCCAGCTATCGAGGAGAAAATGCAGAAGAAATACGAAGCAGGTCATGAACGCAGACATTCGGTGCTAGACCAGTCAAATCACAAATGCAACCGATGTGGGAGACAGTGCCGATCCAATGCTGGTCTTGCAGCCCATAAACGTGCCTGCAGAGACTAAATTCTCAGCACAGTCAACATCGAAATCGATGGACAGCCAAAGAGAAAGATATGGGGTGCTGGTTCACCCATTTCAAATTTTTCTTTCTGGGTTTTTGTCAAATGGAGAAAAAATTCAAAAATCTGAGGTGCATAGGGCCTTGAGAGTCTTTGTGCAGGATTCCCTAAAGGCTAATTTGCAGGTTGAGTTGGTGGTGATGAAGCAAATGTGATGTTAGCAGTTATTTCGAGAGGACTGGAATATAAAAGCAAGGATGTAATGTTAAGGATTTATAAAGCACTGGGGAAGCCTCACCTGAAGTATTGTGAGTAGTTTTGGGTGCATTACCTAAGAAAGTATGTGCTGACATTGGAGATGGTTCAAAGGAAGTTCACAAAAATGATTTCAGGATTGAAAAAGTTATATGAGGAGTGTTTGATGGCTCTGGGCCTCTACTCACTGGATTTCAGAAGAATGAGGGGTGACCTCTTTGAAACCTATCGAAGGTTAAAAGGCCTCGAAAGAGTGGTTGTGGAGAGGATGTTGCCTATGGTGGGGGAGTCTAAGACCAGAGAACACAGACTCAGAATTAAAGGGACGCCCATTTGGAATGGAGATGAGGGGAATTTCTTTAGCCAGAGATTGGTGAATGTGTGGAATTCATTTCACACATGGCTGTGGAGGCCAGGTGATTGGGAATATTTAACACAGAGGTTGATATATTCTTGACTAGTCAGGGCAAGAAAGGACACGGGGAGAAGGCAGGAGATTGGGGCTGAGAGGGAAATGGATCAGCTATGATGAAATCATGGACCAGACTCAACGGGTCAAATGGTCTAATTCTGTTCCTATATCATATGGTCTTATGGTCTTAACAATCGAAACCAACATCTTCCCAACCATTGAGATCAGACTAACTGGCGTATAATTTGAAGATTCTCATTGACAGTTTTCCAGTCCTCTGGAATCATGTCAGAATCAACTGATTCTTGAAAGATCATTACTAATGCCGCGACAAACTCTTTAGCCACCTCTTTCAGAATGCTGGGTGTAGACTATCTGGTCCAGGTGACATCTACCTTCATACCTTTCAGTTTCCCAAGAATCTTCTCCCTAGTAATGGCAAATTCACACTTCTGCCCCTTGACGTTCTCAAACTTCTGGCATACTCCTAGTGTCTTCCACAGTAAAAACTGATGTAAAATACTTTTTCAGTTTGTTCACCTTTTCTTTGTCCCCCATTACTACCTGTCCAGCATCGTTTTCCAGTGGTCCAATATCCACTCCCGCCTCTCTTTTACACTTTATATATCTAAAGAATCTTTCGGTATTATTTTTCAGATTATTGGCTAGCTTACTTTCATTTTCCCTCTTTTCCTTCCTCATGACTTTTAGTTACCTTCTGTTGGTTTTTAAAAGCCTCCCAATTCTCTAATTTCCCACTAATTCTTGCTCTATTTTATGCCCTCTCTTTGGCTTTTATTTTGGCTTTGACTCCTCTTGTTAGCCATGATTGTGTCAGCTTTCCATTCGAATACTTCTTATTCTTTAGAATGTAACATGTCCTATGCTATCCAAAATGCTGATTCATTCCAGCCATTGCTGTTATGCCATTATCCCTGCTAGTGCTCCTTTCCAGCAACACACATCAAAGTTGCTGGTGAATGCAGCAGGCCAGGCAGCATCTCTAGGAGGAGGTACAGTCGACGTTTTGGGCTGAGACCCCTCGTCAGGACTAAATGAAGGAAAAGCTAGTAAGAGATTTGAAAGTGGGAGGGGGAGATCCAAAATGATAGGAGAAGACAGGAGGGGGAGGAATGGAGCCAAGAGCTGGACAGTTGATTGGCAAAAGAGATATGAGAGGATCATGGGACAGGAGGCTCAGGGAGAGAGGGGGGGAAAAACCCAGAGGATGGACAAGGGGTATAGTGAGAGGGACAGAGGGAGAAAAAAGGAGAGAGAGAGAAAGAGTGTGTGCATATAAATAAATAACAGATGGGGTACGAGGGGAAGGTGGGGCATTAGCGGAAGTTTGAGAAGTCAATGTTCATGCCATCAGGTTGGAGGCTACCCAGATGGAGTATAAGGTGTTGTTCCTCCAACCTGAGTGTGACTTCATCTTTACAATAGAGGAGGCCGTCTGGGTAGCCTCCAACCTGATGGCATGAACATTGACTTCTCTAACTTCCCCTCATGCCCCACTTCCCCCTATACCCCATCCGTCATGTATTTATATACACACATTCTTTCTCTCTCTCTCCTTTTTCTCCCTCTGTCCCTCTCACTATACCCCTTGCCCATCCTCTGGGTTTCCCCCCCCTCCCCCTTTTCTTTCTCCCTGGACCTCCTGTACCATAATCCTCTCATATCCCTTTTGCCAATCAACTGTCCAGCTCTTGGCTCCATCCTTCCCCCTCCTGTCTTCTCCTATCATTTTGGATCTCCCCCTCACCCTCCCACTTTCAAATCTCTTACTAGCTCTTCTTTCAGTTAGTCCTGACGAAGGGTCTCGGCCTGAAACGTTGACCGTACCTCTTCCTAGGGATGCTGCCTGGCCTGCTGCGTTCACCAGCAACTTTGATGTGTGTTGCTTCAATTTCCAGCATCTGCGGAATTCCTCGTGTTTGAGTGTTCCTTTCCAATCAGTTTTGGCTAGCTCCTCTCTAATGCCTCTATAATTCCCTTTACTTCACTGTAATATGGATATATCTGTCTTATCTTCTCTTTCTCAAATTGTAGGGTGGATTCTATCATATTATAATCTCTGGCCGCTAAAGGCTCCTTTACCTTAAACTCGATTGGCCAAGTGGCCTAATTCTGTTCCTATGGCCTCTGGTTTTAAGGTCTTATGGAAGTATATGAAGAATATTCAGATAAACGCAGAGTTGTGGAATATGACCACCTTCAAATGATATGGGCTTCCAACTACATCACCAGCCTCCTCCACTGTGTGACCGATTAGCACTGAATCCCCCTCACCCACCTACAAACATCCCTTATCAATTAGTATTTATCATTGCAATTTAAATGCTTCATCTGCCCCTCTTCTCTCAGTAATTTCACAAACCTTGTCTCCACAATGCATGCCTTGCATGTTCTTGTATCTGTAGGCAATCCCTCCTTTTCCTACTTTGACAATGCAGTTGTGGCTGTAGTACTTGGGAGATTTTAATTATAACAAATTTGGGAAGCAGAATTGTCTCCTGCTTTGGTTCTTGTGGTTAGAGAATTGCTCCAGAAGATCCTTCCTGCTGTGTGCACTTCCCCTCTTTAATATCTCCCTTATCCAAAAGAGTGACCTTCAGTGCATGGTCCCTCCTCACGCTTTTATTTCTATTTGCTTCTAATACTAACCATATGTGGAAACAACTTGTTCCAGTAAAAGCTTTTAAATGAACGATGAAGTACTTGAGTATCAACAAAGTCACTTTCTGTGTATTGAACTTTCAGCCAAATAAAGCTCCATGCTTCAATTATATGTACAACTGCAAAAAGCGCCAGTAGGAATAAGTCACATCTAATCTGTATGTAACTCATGATCCATCAGGGTTCCTTTTTTGTATTCAGTGTACTTAACTGTGCAGGTTTAGCTGCATTGTGGAATTGGAAAATGTTAGTGGTGATATAAATAGAAGTTGCACACCAAACGTTGTCATGATCCGCCTGACATGCACACTGACAGTTGTTATCAGTAATCATTTCCCATCAGGAGTATTTCAGATCTTGTGTTTGTATGGTGGCATAAAATTTACAAATATATGCACTAATATATTTAATTTTCCTCCATAAAATCTAGTTCCAATTTTCTATACTTCTGCGACGGTGATGCTTTTCTGCCTCCTGCCCCATTTTCAGAAGTAAACAAAGCAGGATTGCTCATTTATTTAATCGGCTCATTAATTTAGTAGTTATTTCTCATAACCTGGTATGCTGCTTGGTTATTTTTGTATTACATTATTTTTATTTCAAACCTCTATCTAAGATACAATAGTGATTTCCAATTCCTTTCACTTAAACCCTCCCAAGGTGACTGACAATAAATTGGAGACGCAGGAATTTGGAGACTCGAAACGTCAGCTGACCATTTCCTTGCACAGACGCTGCCTGACCTATTGAGTTACTCCAAATTTTGGTGCAACTGATGATAAACACAGTGTTAGTTCTTCCCTATAGAATGATAATGAGTGTCTATTTCACCACAAAATATTCAACTTAGAGAAACAGGAACTGTTGGGGCAAGAAACCAACAGTAGCATCAGTTTGCTTGGTTGGAAGATTTGCAATATGCTTTATGAAATTTTTCATCCAAGGAAAATCAGGACTATGACATGTAATGGATGCCACAGAAATATAGCAACAGTGAAGCGCAGTGATGGTTTCTATTGTATGAATGAATGAATGAATGAATGAATTGACTTTATTTTTTGCATCCTTCACATACTTGAGGAATAAAAATCTTGATGTTACATCGTCTAAGTGTGCAATGTGCAATCATAGTAATTTATAATAATTTATAATAAATAGAACAGTAAATGCAACATAGAAATGCACTCAAGTCAGCGTGAGGTAATCAGTCTGAAGGGCCTAATGGAAGAAGCTGTCCCGGAGCCTGTTGGTCCTGACTTCTATGCTGCAGTACCGTTTCACGGATGGTAGCAGCTAGAATAGATTGTGGTTGGGGTGACTTGAGTCCCCAATGATCATTTGGGCCCTTTTTTCACACTTGTCATTGTAAATGTCCTGAATCATGGGAAGGTTATCATATTATAAGAACATTACCTATTGGTATACTGATATGACATTAAGTAAAGTGTATGTTGGTATACTAAACTGATGTTATGCAGAAGCTCACCGTGCCTATCTTCCATTCAATCCTAGCATTGATGGGATACTAAACAAATATTCTATTCAACTGACGATGCAGTGTTGCAGTATCGTCTTATGCAGCAGCAGTCCAGTGACTATTCTAATATCTCTCCACTTGACTTACTGTAGCATAGGTTTCTCATAGGTTACCCTTAAATGAAATTAGTTGTAAGAAGGAGAATAATCCTGTTGGTGGTATATGACACATAATTTGTCAGTGATCCATTTGTTGTGCATGAAGGTCTCTTGGTACATGTGGCTCTGGAAAAGGCCATCGTTGCAAAGATATGCTGGTACTTGCTTTTTCGAATTACATTCACTGCATAGCATTTTGGCAAAGGAAATAGTACCTGTGCTGCTACGAGCGATTGGTAAACTCCTTTATTTTCCATCAGTTCTGCATGAGCCCCCTGTTCCACTAAAACTCTATTTTGAAAGCTTGCTATCACATCTGCTGTTGTAATTATGAACAGATGGTGGGCAATGATGATTGTAGTTCTTCCTTTACTTGCATGTGGAAGTTAGAGAAGTTATCATAATTTCAATCACAAGTTTTTCATTTGTTGTTTGTTTAAACAGAGTCATTTATTTACTTTCCACAATTTGATTTAAAATGTTAATTTATATAAGAGACATTATAATAAATTGTTTCTGCACTATTTTTCCTAGTATTTCTACAACTGCAGCAGACAATAAGAAAAGCTGTGAATATTTGATTTTGTGGTGGACAATAAAATCAATCCTTGCCCATATTAACCACCTCTGAGAGGAAATAACAAAAAAAATTATGGAGTGAATTTGTATGAGATGTTCTGCTAAATGTCAGCCAAAACTTTTTACTAAACAGGGTACAAATTACTTTTCTGTCTCCCTAGAGATAATATGATGGTGAATGAGAGAGGGAAATCTAGAGCATGTCATCTAAGCTATTTCCGGATGTGCTCAATGGACCAGCTGTTTCTCTTTCCATGGTTTTTAATCTTGTGTACAAGTTATCAACATGCTCAGTCATAAAAATCTGTTTTTTTCTGCTGAACACTGGACATTTCTTGCAACTACAAGTGCCAGAAACTTTTTACCACAGCAAAAAATGTTTCTTCCCCTTGCTTAATATGAACAGCAAAATTTAAGTTTAATCAAAATGTGCTTGTACCTTATTTTTATTGAGCTTGAACAAAAGCTTCACTTAGTACCCAGGGCTAAAGTGGTTTTATCTAACTAAAGGATTATGTGCTGGGGCCATAGCAATTGCAATCCTTTGTTCTTGTCCTCCACTTAGTTATGAACACTTTGGTCCAGCAAGGCATTGAATTCTGTAATGGAAGACAGAATATAAGGAGTTCTTTATGGCACAAAAGTTCAGGATTAAAATACTTGCTTCGTACATCTTACAAATATCTATGAGGACAGTAATTAAAAACAATGCTCCCTTGATCTCACCAGTCTGGGGCACCAGGTAGTTGTTCTTCCTGGGAAGTACTCAATTTCTGCATGACGAATCCCTTTGAACTGTGGATCTTAATGAAAAGTGTTTGTGAGTGACACCTCTATCCAAGCAGCTGCTGAAGCTTGCACATTTTCCTGTTATGTTCTTGCCATGGTAACTAGACAAGATTCTCAAGTCTCTTGCCATTTAGCAGATACTTTCCAGTTTATCTTCCACCACCGGATTTGTGGTTCTCTATATCATTTTGAAGCCTCTTTATATCCTCCTCACTTCTCACACCCCATCTAGTTTAATATCTTGCATAGATCTGGAAACATAGCATTTTTCCCCCTCCACTAAATTATTGACATCAATTGTGGCCCAAGCTCCAGTGTCGAGGGTTCCCAGCACTCATCGTCTCCCACCATGCCACGCTAAGGTGAAGATGATCTTGTTGACTCTGTATCCTGGAATGTGTTACCTAAATCAAAGGAGAATCCTTGCAAGATGCCTGTGACCAAGTAATCCCTTTTCACACATGCAAGGTGAAGTCCTCCGAAAACTCCTGGAATAAATATTGCTCCTACAACTTTGGTGTTCCAAAAGTCCAACATTTCCTCTTTACAATCTTAAAATCATACTTTCATGGTAATCATTTTTAAGTGCTGAAGGTAAATGCCAATAAAAAATCTCCAGCACTTCCCATCCAAAAGATAATAGCTGCCTAGCCACACTATTCATCAATGATATGGTAATTTCTGCCTCCAAGAATTCTAGCAAACTCAGTCAGAAAAACCATAAGTGTAGGTGAAGTCCTGCTCCATCATTGTTAGGCAGTGGAATGCTTACCTTGTCTTTTCAACAAGAATATATGCATCAAATAATAAACTTCAGCCATGCATTCAGACTTTGGAAAGGAAAAGTGGACTTCTTTGCCTAGGGAATAAAGTGCTGAGAAGATGGGAAGGAAGATGTTGTGCATGATATGAAAAGTGAAGATGGACAATGACCAAAGAAGTTGATTAAGGGAAATGTGGAAAATAGGAATTTTTGATATTTCCCTAACTAGAGCTCTTCAGAGCACAGGGTCTTCAAGAAATAACTCTTCTTCTCTGCATTTCAAAGCTGGATTCATGCACCATTCAGCTTTTACTCCTCATAAGGTCAGTACAAATGATGCTTTGGAGAAAGGTCAGAAGTCGACTCAGAAATCATGTTACATACGTTGACTGTATGGTCATGCACTTTGGTACATGGAATAAACGTATAAGCTATTTTCTAAATGAGGAGAAAATTCAAAAATCAGAGATGCAAGGATCCATGTGCAGGCTTCCCTAAACGATGACTTGCAGGTTGAGTCAGTGGTAAGGAAGAGAAATGCAATATTAGCATTCATTTCAAGAGGACTAGATTACAAAATCAAGGATGAAATGTTGAGGCTTTCAAGGGCTCTGGTGAGGCCTCACTTGGAGTATTGTAAGTAATTTTGGGCCCCTTTTCTAAAAAAAAATGTGCTGGCATTGGAGAACGTCCAGAGGAGGTTCATGAGAATGATCCCAGGAATGAAAGGGTTAACATATCAGGAGCGCTTGATGGGTCTGGGCGTATACTCACTGGAGTTTAGAAGAATGTGTGTGGGGGGGTGATATCATTGAAACCTATCGAATATTGAAAGGCTCAAACAGAGAGTGTGTGAAGAGGATGTTTCCTATAGAGGGTGAGTCTAGGACCAGAGTGCACAACCTCAGAATAGGGGAATGTCCATTTAGAACAGAGATGAGAAGGAATTTATTCAGCCAGAGGGTGGTGAATCTGTGTTATTCATTGCCACAGATGTTTGTGGAGGCCAAGCCATTGAGTATATTTAAAGAAGAAGTTGGTAGCTTCTTAGTTAGTCAAAGTGTCAAACGTTACTGGAAGAAGGCAGGAGAATGGGGTTGAGAGAGATAATAAAACAGCCATGATGGAATAATGGACCAGACTCGATGGGCTGATTGGTCTAATTCTGTTCCAGTGTCTTATGGTCCTACTTGTGCATCGTTGTACACCTAAATTTACAATACACATAAAAGCCAAAGAGAGGTCATGTAATAGAGCAAAAATTAATGGGAAGTTAGAGGAATCAGAATCAGGTTTATTACTGTTGGCTCGTGTTGTGAAATTTGTTAACCTGGCAGCAGCAGTTCAATGCAATTCATAATAAAGAAGAAGAAAAATAAATAAATAAATAATAAACAAGTAAATTAATTACAGTATATGCATACTGAATAGATTAAAAATAGTGCAAAAATAATATATATTAAAGAAGTGAGATAGTGTTCATGGGTTCAATATCCATTTAGAAATCAGATGGCAGAGGGGAAGAAGCTGTTCCTGAATCGCTGAGTGTGTGCCTTCAGGCTTCTGTACCTCCTACCTGATGGTAACAGTGAGAAAAGGGCATGCCCTGGGTGTTGGAGGCCCTTAATAATGGACATTGCCTTTCTGAGACACCACTCCTTGAAGATGTCCTGGGTACTTTGTAGGCTAGTACCTACAAGATGGAGCTGACTAAATTTACAACCCTCTACAGCTTCTTTTGGTCCTGTGCAGTAGCCCCCCACCTCCCATACCAGACAGTGAAGCAGGTTCCTTTCAAAAACTAACAGAACGGAACTAAGAAAGTCGTTAAGAAGGTAAAGATGGAAAGTAAGCTAGCCAATAATATTAAAGAGAATATCAAAAATTTCTTCAGATACATAAAGTATAAAACAGCGTGGATACCAGACCTCAGGAAAACAATACTGGAGAAGTAGTAATGAGGAGACAAGGAAATAGTGGATGAAGTAAAAAAGTATTTTGCATCAGTCTTCACTGTGGAAGACACTAGAAGTATGTTGGAAGATCCAGTTGTCAAGGGTAATGAGGTGTGTGAAGTTACCATTACTAGAGAGACAGTTCTTGGGAAACTGAAAGATCTGAAGGTAGATAAATCATAAGGACCAGGTAATGTACACCCCAGGGTTCTGAAAGATGTGGCTGAAGTGAAGGCAATAGTAATGATTTTTTTCAAGAATGGTTCCGAAAGACTGGAAAATTGCAAATGTCACTCCACTCTTCAAAAAGCAAGACAGGCATAAGAAAGTCTTCCATAGTCCAGGTGGTCTGACCCCAATGGTTGGGAAGATGTTGGAGTCGATTGCTAAGGATGTGGTTTTGGGGTACTTGGAGGCACATGATAAAATAGACTATAGTCCACATGGTTTCCTCAAGGGAAAACCTTGCCTGACAAATCTGTTGGAATTCTTTGAAGAAATAAAAAGCAGGATAGACAAAGGAGAATCGATGGATGTTGTGTATTTGGATTTTCAGAAAGCATTTGATAAGGTACCATATATGAGGCTGCTTAACAGGTTAAGATCCCATGGTATTACAGGAAAGATTCTAGCATGGATAAAGCTGTGGCTGATTGGCAGGAAGCAAAGAGTGGGCATAAAGGGAGTCTTTTCTTGTTGGCTGCCAGTGACTAGTGGTATTCCACTAGGGTCTGTTTTGGGACCAATTCTTTTTACATTATATGTCAATGATTTGGATGACAGAATTGCTGGCTTTGTTGCAAAGTTTGTAGATGACACAAGGATAGGTGGAAGGGCAGATAGCTTTGAGAAGTAGACAGGCTACATAAGGATTTAGACAGATTAGGAGAATAGGAAACAAAGTGGCAGATAGAATACAGAGTCAGGAAGTGTATGGTCATGCACTTTGGTAGAAGAAATGAAAGGGTTGATTATTTTCCAACTGGAGAGAAAATACAAAGAACTGAGGTGCAAATGAACGTGGGAGTCCTTGTGATAGATTCTCTAAAGGTTAACTTGCAGGTTGAGTCTGTGTTGAGGAAGGCAAATGTGATGTTAGCATTCATTTCAAGAAGACTAGAATACAAAAGCAAGGATGTAATGTTGAGATTTTATAAAGCACTGGTGAAGCCTCATTTGGAGTATTGTGAGCAGTTTTGGGCCCTTTATCTTAGAAAGGACAACTTGAAACTGGCAAGGGTTCAAAGGAGGTTCATGAAAATGATTCCAGGATAGAACGGCTTGAAGGAGCATTTGATTGTTCTGGGCCTGTAGTCACTAGAATTCAGAAGAATGAGGGGTGACCTCATTGAAAATTATCAACTGGTGAAAGGAATTGATAGAGTGGATGTGGAAAGAATGTTTCCTATGGTGGGGGAGTCTAAGACCAGAAAACACAGCCTCAGAATAGAGATATGCCCATTTGGAATGGAGATAAGGAAGAATTTCTTTAGCCAGAGAGTGGTGAATCTGTGGAATTCATTGCCACAAGCATTTGTGGAAGCCAAGTCTGTATGTATATTTAAAGCAGAGGTTGATAGGTTCTTGACTGGTCAGGGTATGAATGGATACGGGAGAAGGCAGGAAATTGGGGCTGAGAGGAAAGTTGGGTCAGTCATGATGAAATGGTGGAGCAGACTCGATGGGCCAAATGGCCCAATTCTGCTTCTATATCTTATGGCCTTACATAAACCTATTTAGATCCTGAAGTATTCGTATTTTAAACAGTTGAAAATTTGCAGGACAACCTATCAATGATGTCAATTATAGCTATTGCCATTTATTTACTGCACAAATCCTCCAAATAATGAAAATGTAAAGGTATCACCAATTGATCAGCCACAAGTTTTCACTACTGTAATTCATCATTATATAAGTTAATAGATGGGATTCATATACATTTGGTTCATTTCTCTTGTTAATTTGTGATTGTGGTGATAGCTTTTATGTAAATAACATTTACAGAACTGAGGATGACTCTACTTAGAAGCTGCTTTTTGTTAAACAAGAACAAATCTTGACTTTGCATTATAGTATAAAACAGATTGTAGAAATTTGTGATCTAGTTTACACTTCTCTTTCACTTTTATTTTGACTAAATATAAATCATACTTTTAAATTATAGAGCATCCTCAATATAATGTGCTTTGTAAGTTTGGAGTTCTGGGTATGTTACTAGTATTAACGCGTCCTCAAAGTTGAATGTTATTGAACATTAACTCCCCAAATAATGCATTTCGCATTCAGCTGAGCATGTGATTTCATGAGCATTAGCACTGCCCTACAAAAAGCCTGCCTTCATTTCTATTTATTTATACATATTCTGTTTATATGTATTAAATTTGTGATGCAAATTTAATAATTATGCTGTAGGACAAGCAAGTACCAAATGCATTTTGAATCAATGCCAAGTAAGTTCTCAGATCAATGCAGTAAACTTCTGTTGCATCATGACCAATGTTAGTAAATGTTTGTGCAATATAGGAAATGGTTTATTTGTATCAAAGCATTTCACAACAGGAAGCACTTGGTCCAACATTCATAATTATGTGACTCATCCTGTTGTTAGTGACTTTGAGAAACATTGATTTTCAAAAACACTGTACAAAGAAATTAACTCAATTTGTAAGTAAATGATTGTCACAATTCCAAATAAGATACAATCAGTTAGGGTGGCCTAAGTTGTTTAACATGATAAGTTACTCTGTTCATGTGTTTCTGGAGATATTTAAAGTGTTTTTTTCACAGTTCAGAGCTAGTTCATAAATCCTTTCCTTCCCTTGCTGTGGTTTCCTTAACATTGTTATAGTCGGGGGTTGTAAGTGGAACAAGCTCCCACTACCTATTATTGAGGAGAGTTTAAACTAGAATTGTTGGGGGGGGGGGGAACTGCACTGAAGAGATGGAGGAAGGGTGGTTGGCTTACAGATAGAGAAAGCTTGTAGGCAGTGCAAGAGGGAGAATAGGCAGGTGATAGAGAAGGGACACACTCAGACTGATGGTTTGAGATGTGTCTATTTTAGTGCAAGGAGTATCATGAACAAAGTGGATGAGCTTAGAGCATGGATCAGTACTTGGAGCTATGATGTTGTGGCCATTACAGAGACTTGGATGGCTCAGGGGCAGGAATGGCTACTTAGAGTGCCAGGCTTTGGATGTTTCAGAAAGGACAGGTAGGGAGACAAAAGAGGTGGGGGTGTGGCGCTGCTGATCAGAGATAGTGTCACAGCTCAGAAAAGGAGGAAGTCATGGAGGGATTGTCTACTGAGTCTCTGTGGGTGGAAGTTAGAAACAGGAAGGGGGTCAATAACTCTACTGGGTGTTTTTCATAGACCACCCAAAGAGGGATTTTGAGGAGCAGATAGGGAGACAGGTTCTGGAAAGGTGTAATAATAACAGGGTTGTTGTGGCGGGAGATTTTAATTTCCCAAATATTGATTGGCATCTCCCTAGTGAAAGGGGTTTAGATAGGGTAGAGTTTGTTTGGTGTGTTGAGAAAGCTTTCCTGACACAATATGTAAATAAGCCTACAAGAGGAGAGGCTGTACTTGATTGGGTATTGGGAAGTATGCCATTCAATAGTACATTCCAAAACCAAATGGTCCATTGTCTATATGAGAAATTAGAAAGCTGCTTTTGACATGCATTCTTCATTGCAAAATAAATGCAGAGTTGACATTTTGCTGGGACAGAGCTTTGATGGTGAAATATATTTTTAAAAAATAAAAAGAGCATTTAAAGGTAAGATGATACTATTTTCTTTTAACTTTGTACTTATATTTAATGCCTTGATTTAATCCAAAAAAGACCTTAAAATGCTGAGGTGTTGCTTTTGAAAACTAAATACGGGTTTTTAGCAACTTGATCCACAATGTGGGACCTGTCCCATGAGTGGTTCAGAAAATGTCTGGTTCCTTCAATGGTTGCAAGTCTTTTCCAATCTGTAAATTTTCTACTCTCTACCTGTAGTTAAGTCTGAACTTGTTATGTTCTTCCTCTTTACTAAACTTTAGTGTTTGGATAATCCTGCACAACTAAAACAACAGGAATTCTGCAGATGCTGGAAATTCAAGCAACACACATCAGAGTTTCCTAGAGATGCTGCCTGGCCTGCTGCGTTCACCTGCACAACTAATGTTACTTTATCCATTCAAATCGTTAATGTCCAAATACAGGGAAGATGTACACAATTGAGCTAAGTATTACAATGACTTGGTGAATTAAAATAATCAGAATTAACTCTCAGCAAGACGTTCAATGAGCTGGTTAATACCTTTCATTGATTAAATATATTCGGTGAAGAACTGATAATCACATTCCTGTTTCTAGCTAAGAGGGATGTTTAATAAGTTCGTGGCCTAGGGTAGAAGGAGTCAATTTTAGAAAACCTAGCACATTTATTTTTCCTATATTTACACACTTAGTCCAGCGGTCGTGAAGGATACGGATCCTTTCTTTATAGAAGTCGGCGTTTTGGACCTCCAGAAGTGGTCCACAGCATGGGGTGATTGATAAGTTCATGGCCTAAGGTAGAAGGAGATGAGTTATTAACTTCAAACTTTCTGCATAATCACTCAAAGAGTTGAACTGCACGTTCATGTAACGAAAGCTGTATAAGTCATGTCCTTCTACCTTAGGCCACGAACTTATCAATCACCCCTGCTGTGGACCACTTCTACAAAGAAGGGATCCGTATGCTCCAGGACCACTGGACTAAGTGTGTACATGTAGGAGGTGACTATATTGAAAAATAAATGTGCTAGGTTTTCTAAAATTGACTCCTTCTATCTTAGGCCACAAACTTATTAATCACCCCTCATATATTAATGTACATCCAATAATTATGTTCAAATTGTATATCTTTTACCTCCAGTGCTTCTCAAAAACATGAAATGAGTCTTACAGCTTTTACAGTTTTCACACAGAGATCGAGCTACATGAGTACACAAGCTCAAACATTCAATCGCTCAGATAGAGTGAGCAAGTACAGCTGTTTGCATTTTACACCTGCTTTACCCACAAAATACACAAATAATTGTATTATTCTTGCGATATTTTGTGGTAAAATCTTCTTCAACTCATCATTCAGTGCTGTCTTAGCATTCAGCACAAAACAAACGATCATGTCCTTCTTTGCCTCCTCTGGAACTTCATACATTTCAAATGAAGCTCTTCAGGCATTAGAGAACATTTCAACATATGGTGCTGTTTGTTCAATAGGAAATGTTCCAAAAGTGACATAGAAAAATATCCAAAACAGATAAAGACAAATTATAAGTATAATTTAAGGTGTCCTCATTTCATGAAAGATAAGATTACTATCATGTGGGAAAATATAAAACATAGGAGTAAATTTGAAGAAGATAGAAAGCTGACAGCACTGGACTGGGTGCTAGTGATATATTTTATCAAATTTTCTTTTACCTATGCAGAACATACTGTACATGACACAGTGTGGAGTAGGTAGAACTCTGCTATCACCTAAGCTGTTAATTATCCTTACAGATATTTACAAATACGTTTCAATTTAGAAACAAATCTCCAAAGATAGAAATTCTTTCTCTAAGTCAATTCATTTCCAGTTCTTGTAAAGTTTGCCAATCAGTCATGTTACAATATGTCCATATCCAGATTGAAAACAGGCGACTTTGTGGCCTTATGCGGCCCTGTGGACACAAATTCTCGCTGATGTGGTGAACATCGAAAACAGCATGAGGAGCTGTCGGAGGGCTCTGCACTCAGTGACCAATCATTTTTCCCCCTTCTCTCTCTCTCTCTTGATGGTGAGGGAGAGTTTGCTGCCGATTCTCGAGTTGGGGAACTCAAAATAAAGGGCAAAGTTTCAGACTTATTGTAACTTCAAAATAGCAACTGCTGTTTCCCCGGTTACTGTGGAAGGAGCGATATCTGTCTCTCCCTTGTTAGTGAGAGAGAGTACCTGTGAGATGTTAAAAAATACTGGAGTGATCAATTAGTTTTTGACGCACTGTAGATCATGATCTTTCCTTGGGGGCTTTGATGTTGCTTCAATGGTGGGAGGTATGAATGTTGATGCTTTATACTAGAATAAGTGGTGGAGGGTTTGATACTGCTTGCTGCTGCTTGTGTGTGGGAGAGGGTAAAGGGTTGGGGTTCTTATGTTTTTTCTGTCATTCATTCTCATTTATAAAGTTGCATAATAAAGTTCCCAAAATATGCCTGGCAATTGTCAATCCATAGTGTAACATAAGCTAGCAACCTGAGCAGTGGGGATTAAGCAAGGATCAAATCAGTTAGATTGAATTTTAAATTGCAGAGCAAGCAAACTCTGCTTATTTCCATTATCCTGCTGCCCAGGAGCCAAACAGAGGATGTAGGAAGTTTGAAGGCCACAACAACCAATCTCACAGACGTACAGGTGTGGGCTACAAGCATTGCTTCCTCCCATCTGCTCTCATGCTGTGATTTGTAGACCAACATGCATTATCATCATTTCTCTTGACCAGGACAGATATAGACCAGGTGGACCCAACTGTACAGAAGACCAAAGACAAAGGGTGAAGTTGAATGAAGAATCAATACTTATGGATTGGTTTGTAGAGAACACAGGCTAGGACTCAAGAATCATTGCACACAGCGTAGGTAACCTCAAGACTAAGCAAAATACAAACAAAGCAGATGAAAGTTAAATGGAGAAGCAAAACAAGGCACACATGCACTGTTAACTAAAATGAGACCCAGGTGAAAATAACCGACTAGTAATCAGGGGAGGAGGAGAATGAGAGCCCAGTGGATTCTGGCATTCCCTGATGAGCAGGCCAAAGCATGACAGGACCTGAAAACTTCCCATATATGAACATCCTTCTTTGTAATTTGTTACTCAACCCAAAAGCAATTATTCGCAATTATATTATCAATGATGGAAAGTTGCTCCTAGGAGGACTTCTGGACTGTTTACTGCATTTGTAATTTGTGCAATTCTCTTACTGCCTAACAGAAGACATATAGTCACACATTAAAGATGTTTCAGTAAACAGCTGAAATGCTGGCTCTGATTGGGAGGTATTTGAGACAGGAATGGTCCTTCATTCTTGAAGACTTTACTGCAGGCAAATCAATGGAAAGAAATTGTCTAACTAGTTCACATGTGTTGTTTTCAGAGCATTCGTAAGAGTAATTGCTGTTGTGTGAATGTAGTCACTGGGGAGAAGTACTGGTGGTTATGAAACAGATTCTTTATTCGACACAGTGAGATGCACTGAGAGACCCTTTCGGAGGAAGAAGGTCTACTTGATCCAGCGCTACATGACTTTCTAGGCTAAAGATCAAAGAAAATTCAGGACAATTCTATATTTTCAATGCTTTCCTTGAACAACACACCACTTTCACACCTTCCTTCTTTGCACTTATACTACAGGCATCCAAATACACACAAATAATTAATATAAGCAACACACACAAAATGCTGGTGGAACGCAGCAAACGGTCTCCCAGTCTGTGTCGGGTCTCGCCAATATATAGAGGGCCACACCAGGAGCACCGGACACAGTATATCACACCAGCGACTCACAGATGAAGTGTCACCTCACCTGGAAGGACTGTCTGGGGCCCTGAATGGTGGTAAGGGAGGAAGTGTAAGGCCAGGTGTAGCACTTGTTCCGCTTTCAAGACTAATTGCTGGGAGGGAGACCGTTGGGAAGGGATGGGGGGGACGAATGGACAAGAGAGTCGCGTAGGGAGTGATCCCTGCAGAAATCCCTGCCTTCTGTATATTGGTGAGATCCGATACAGACTGGGAGACTGTTTCGTTGAACACCTACGCTCTGTCCGCCAGAGAAAGCAGGATCTCCCAGTGGCCACACATTTTAATTCCACATCTCATTCCCATTCTGATCTGTCAATCCTTGGCCTCCTCTACTGTGACGATGAAGCCACACTCAGGTTAGAGGAACAACACCTTATATTCTGTCTGGGTAGCCTCCAACCTGATGGTATGAACATTGATTTCTCTAACTTCCATTAATGCCCCTCCTCCCCTTCTTACACTATTTCCCTTATTTATTTATTTATTCATTCATTCTCCTCCCCCCACTTTTCTCTCTCTTTTTTCTCTCTCTGTCCCTCTCACAATCACTCCTTGCCTGCTCTCCATCTTCCTCTGGTGCTCCCCTCCTCCTTTCTTTCTTCCCAGGCCTCCAGTCCCATGATCCTCTCCCTTCTCCAGCTCTGTATCCTTTTGCCAATCAACTTTCCAGCTCTTAGCTTCATCCCTCCCCTCCTGTCTCCTCCTATCATTTTGGATCTCCCCCTCCTCCTCCCCCTCCCACTTTCTAATCTCTTACTATCTCTTCTTTCAGTTAGTCTCTGCCCGAAACGTCGACTGTGCTTCTTCCTATAGATGCTGGCTGGCCTGCTGCGTTCCACCAGCATTTTGTGGGTGTTGTTTGAATTCCCAGGATCTGCAGATTTCCTTGTAATGAATATAAATTAGCTTTGTCTTGTCTTCCACTGAACCTTGGTGCCTTCCAATTAACTTGGTTCATTGTTCTTAAGGGCCCATTGTTCAGAATTGCCTTTTAGATTTAATCTTCAATGCATATTCAGACCTGAAGTTTGGTCACTGAAGTCAATATTCGCTTTATGTCCTAACCCCAAAAATGGCTAAGATAATTATGGATTTAAGTATGCAGAGCATTGAGGTGTCACTTACAGTGAATGATATGATCCAGGAAATGAGAACTCTCTTGCAAATACTGAATCTACAAAATCAAACATAGATATTTGATGCAAAAGGAAAATTATTCCAAGTTATAAGGCATGTGGTGACATCTGTCTGAGAAAATTCTGATTCTAACAGAAAATTCAAAACCCGATAAGCTACTAAAATACCATACCCGCAGATATTATAGACATAAGCCGAGGATTCAGTTTATATAAACAATTTAATTTTAGAACCATTTCAAGAGCAGACACAGAGAGTTTGTCATTGCTCCTGGACTATAATGTTTACTTAAAAGTTATCGTTTGTAAATATTTTATCTTTTTCACACCAGCCTTGGACCATAACACAGCTGATAATGCAAGAAATAGACTTTTGGCCAGAATGAAGAGATATCTTCCATCCTTTTGTAAAAGCAACAATTGGACCTGCTGCAAAATTTGATGCGTTCTGGAACAAAAATCCAATCTTATTAGCAATTCCCTTGTTGATTTTGTTGATGTCGCTGATCAATGAAAAGACACAATCCACTCAATTGCATTTAAAATGCTAATATTTACAGTAATAAGAGTATTTCAAACAAAATGAAACACTCAGTGACCTATTCCAAAAATGTTCCATTTTCACACATTTAAACATGTGTTGTGTTTTCCTACAGGATTAATGTCAAACCGGCCAATAACTTTTTTCAGTATAGCATGAAAGATTGTCTTTCGGAGCCTTTGTGTCTGTCTTGCTGAACTCACAACTCAAAAGGAAACAAATGTAAACACACAGTGCTAATCCTGCTCCAGTTTCAACACAGTAATAGGAAAATCTAGAATAGCAGCAATGATTATGTCACTACAAAGTAAGTTTCTCTTCTATAAAGGTAGTCATAACAAAAGTGACCTGTTTTAGATCTTAGGTATTCTGTAGAGTGAAGGTAAGATCCTTTGTATTTAATATAAATGAAAATTGATTCTTTGAAAGCACATTACAATAATTTGGGAAATGAATGCTACATCTCACCACTGTGCAATTATTCGAACATGTAATTATTCTAATAGCACTTACTCAGCCACTTGTTCTTCAAAGGGAATCTCATCACAGTCCGTTTTATTTGCTGTGTAAAAAAGCTGGAAAGTAATTTCTGTGTTGCAGAGGAGATAGCAAAATATTTATTCTGCATTGGTAACAGCATTGATATTAGCCAGAAAAATGTTGAAGTAGTGTTATGATGTTGGAGAGTAATCTGAAGTTCTGTGAATATGGAGTACAGCACAGAAGGAGGCACTTCAGTCCTCCTAGCCCATGTTGAAACTATTTAAACCTCCTACTCCCATCGACCTGTACTGGGACCATAGCTCCCATATCCCCACTATCCATGTACCTATCCAGCCTTCTCTTACATGTTGAAATTGAGTTTGCATGCACAACTTGTGCCAGCAGCCCACTCCGCACTGTCACGATGCTCTGAGTGAAATTTTCCCTCATGTTCCCCTTCAACCTCACCTTTCACCTCTAACCTATGACCTCTAGTTGTAGTTCCATGTCAGTCTCAGTGGAAAAAGCCTGCTTGCATTTACTCTATTTATACCTCTCAAAATTTTGTAACCCTGAAAGGAGAGGAGATTTGATAGAGGTATACAAAATTATGAGGGGCACAGACGGAGTAAATGCGAGTAGGCTCTTTCCACTTAGATTAGGAGAGATAAATATGAGAGGAAATGGCTTTAAGGTGAAAGGGGAAAGGTTTGGGGGAGCATTAGGGGGAACTTCTTTACTCAGAGAGTGGTGGGAGTGTGGAACAAGCTGCCATCTGATGTGGTAAATGTGGTCTCACTGTTAAATTTTAAGAATAAATTGCATAAATACATGGATGGGAGAGGTCTGGAGGGTTATGGACTGGGTGCAGGTCAATGGGACTAGCGGAATAAAGTTTTGTCACAGATTAGAAGGGCCGAGCGGCCTGTTTTCTGTGCTGTAGTGTTCTATGGTTCTATGGTTCTATCTTCTACATTCTAAAGAATATAGTGCAGACCTATTCAATCTTTCCTTATAACTCAGGTCCTCCAGACCCGGCAACATCATTGTAAATTTTCTTTGTATTCTTTCAACCATGTTTGCATCTTTCCTGTAGGCAGTTGACCAAAACTGCTCACAGTACTCCAAATTAGGCCTCACCAACATCTTAACATGACGTCCCATAACTTTCCCACTGATGTCAGACTCACTGGCCTATAATTTCCTGGTTTTTGTTAGAGCCTTTTTAAACAGTGGAACAACATTGGCTATTCTCCAGTCCTCTGGTACCTCCCATCACTAAGGATGATTTAAATAACTCTGCTAGCGCCCCGGCAATTTTTGCAGTCACGTCCCGTAGGGTCTGAGGGAACAACTTGTCAGGCCCTGGGGATTTATCCACCCTGATTTGCCTCAGGGTAGCAAACACCTCTTCCTCTGTAATCTGTGCAGCATCCATGAAATTAATGCTGCTTTGCCTCACTCCTATAGACTCTGTGTCTATCTGCTGAGTGCATACAGATTTAAAGAATTCATTTAAGATCTCACCCATCTGTTTTGGCACCACACATGGATTACCATTCTGGTCTTCTGGTGGTAGATATTAATTCAAACAAACACCAGGCTTTAGTTCTTAATGTAAATGTAATTAACTTCAGGAAGCTTGCAAGTAGCTTCAGTTTTTTTTGTAAATTGCATGCAGTAAGTTAAAGTTAAAAGCACAAGGTGCTCCACTTACTAAGAGATTGCACATGCAAGAGTCAAAAGTTAAGAAGACGGGGTTACATCAAACCAGGGAACATGGTGAAGTTATTTGCACCATTGTGACATGAGAGCAAACTGGCAGGCCAGACAGATGTTGTCACTTAACATATCAAATATGGTCACAGATATAAGCACTCAATGGTTTCTGTGCACTTGCCGTATTTGTGTACTCAGAGTCAGCCCTGACAATGTTAACTTTGGGAATCTAGCTCCCTGTTGTCAAAATGCTTTAGGATATTTATGTTAACTAGTTTCTCCCAGAGGCATTTGGACCTTCTGAGGTGTCTTATCAACTACAATGTTCTTCCGCTCTGCCTCTCAAGGGAACCATTTGTCAACCCAAAGTTTTAAAGTCAACAGTATCATTGCAACTATTGAAATTGCATTGCATCACCTACTGTTACCTTTGATCTTAAAGGTATAAAAATGTGATTTACCTTTGGGTTTGTGAGTTTCTACTGAGAATGTCTCCAGAATGATGCCTGCTCGTTGTGCTGAATAAAGACCTCTATACCACAAGCTTCAGTGTCTGTCCGGTGACATTGATGACAGTCACAAAATATGGCAGCTTGTCTAGGATACGTATGTAACTCACAGTGTTCCCAGTGACTTCAGCAGTCTAAGGAGTGAGTTTTTTTTTAAGAAGAGCACCCATACTTATTTTTTTCTCTACTAGATTATGTATTGCATTGAACTGCTGCTGCTAAGTTAACAAGTTTCACGTCACATACTGGTGATAATACTTGTTCAATGGCAACAGATTAAGTGGAGCATGGCTACAGAGAACACTTGGGTATTGTTAGAGATACAGTCTGGGATGCCAGAGTGTGTGCATATACTCATTTGGGAAATTCTTTGTGTGTGCCTGACTGTGTGTGGGAAAAGCTGAGAGTCAAAGTCTATTTCTGGTGATACTGCAGAAATATTAGCTTTCTAGTTAAAAGGGATACAGCAATATCATGGGGTGGATTAAGACCTGGAGCCCAGAGGAACATTGGCAGTGGTGGAAAAGCGGATAAAAGAGAAAAGGAGGTAAAGCAGCAGTTATTCTACGTCATGTATGTTTACAAGAGGACGAAGTGCTTGAGATCACAAGATGTACAAACAGTAGAGCTACTTAGGGAAGATATGAATATAGTAGCAGTGAGAATGTACAGATTGAAGGAAGAGTTAGAACACTTACAGAGAGAGATACACACTCACACAGGTGAAAAACAGGTAGAACAATGACTGAGAGGAAAACGGGATAATACTTGAACTGGTTGCTGAGGCCCCACAGGCTTTATTACCCATGCTTGAAGCTACTCCGGTCGAAGTTTCACTTGCTGTGTGGGGCGTTCCCTCAGCAGCAGGATGCCTGGTTCACCGATGGCTCTGCGATATGGTAGAAAGGTCATCATTGCTGCAAGATTACTGCCTTTAACCCTCTCACCTAACAAGTTCTGAAGAGACTGAGGAACAGGCAGTTGGTTGACAAATAGAGAAAGCTTGGAGACAGTGTGTGAGGGAGGAAAGGCAGGTGATAGAGAAGATGCCCTCAGACCGACAGTTTGAGACATGTCTATTTTAATGTAAGGAGTATTGTGAACAAAGTGGAAGAGCTTAGAGCGTGGATCAGTACTTGGAGCTATGATGTGGTGGCCATTACAGAGACTTGGATGTCTCAGGGACAGGAATGGTTACTTCAAGTGCCAGGTTTTAGATGTTTCAGAAAGAACAGGGAGGGAGGCAAAAGAGGTGGAGGCATGGCACTGTTGATCAGAGATAGTGTCATGGCTGCAGAAAAAGCAGAATTCATGGAGGGATTGTCTACGGAGTCTCTGTGGGTGGAGGTTAGGTACAGGAAGGCGTCAGTAACTCTACTGGGTGTTTTCTATAGGCCGCCCTAGAGTAACAGGGATATCGAAGAGCAGATAGGGAAACAGATCCTGGAAAGTTGTAATAATAACAGTGTTGTCGTGGTGGGAGATTTTAATTTCCCAAATATCGATTGGCATCCCCCTAGAGCAAGGGGTTTAGATGGGGTGAAGTTTGTTAGGTATGTTCAGGAAGGTTTGTTGACACAATATGTAGATAAGCCTACAAGAGGAGAGACTGTACTTGATTTGGTATTGGGAAATGAACCTGGTCAGGTGCCAGACCTCTCAGTGGGAGACCATTTTGGAGATAGTGATCATAATTCTATCTCCTTTACAATAGCATTGGAGAGAGATATGAACAGACAAGTTAGAACAGCATTTAATTGGAGTAAGGGGAATTATGAGGCTATCAGGCAGGAACTTGGAAGCTTAAATTGGGAATAGATGTTCTCAGGGAAAGGTACAGAAGAAATGTGGCAAATGTTCAGAGGATATTCGTGTGGAGTTCTGCATAGGTACATTCCAATGAAACAGGGAAGTTATTGTAGGGTACAGGAACCGTGGTGTACAAAGGCTGTAGTAAATCTAATCAAGAAGAAAAGAAAGGCTTACGAAAGGTACAGAGAGCTAGGTAATGTTAGAGATCTAGAAGATTATAAGGCTAGCAAGAAGGAGCTTAAGAATGAAATTAGAAGAGCCAGAAGGGGCTATGAGAAGGCTTTGGTGGGCAGGATTAAGGAAAACCTCAAGGCATTCTACAAGTATGTGAAGAGCAACAGGATAAGACGTGAAAGAATAGACTCTATCAAGTGTGACAGTGGGAAAGTGTGTATGGAACTGGTGGAAATAGCAGAGGTACTTAATGAATACTTTACTTCAATAGATACTATGGAAAAGGATATTGGTGATTGTAGTGATGACTTGCAGCTGACTGAAAGGCTTGAGCATGTAGATATTAAGAAAGAGGATGTGCTGGTGATTTTGGAAAGCATCAAGTTGGATAAGTCACTGGGACCGGATCATATGTACCCCAAGCTACTGTGGGAGGTGAGGGAGGAGATTGCTGAGCCTCTGGCTATGATCTTTGCATCATCAATGGAGATGGGAGAGGTTCCGGAGGATCGGAGGTTTGCGGATGTTGTTCACTTATTCAAGAAAGGGAGTAGAGATAGCCCAGGAAACTATAGACCAGTGAATCTTACTTCAGTGGTTGGTAAGTTGATGGAGAAGATCCTGAGAGGCAGGATTTATGAACATTTGGAGAGGTATAATATGATTAGGAATAGTCAGAATGGCTTTGTCAATAGCAGGTCGTGCCTTACAAGCCTGATTGAATCCTGATTTTTTGAGGATGTAACTAAACACATTGATGAAGGAAGAGCAGTAGATGCAGTGTATATGGATTTCAGCAAGGCACTTGATAAGGTACCCTATGCAAGGGTTATTGAGAAAGTAAGGAGGCATGGGATCCAAGGGGACTTTGCTTTGTGGATACGGGACTGGCTTGCCCACAGAAGGCAAAGAGTGGTTGTAGGTGGGTCATATTCTGCATGGAGGTTGGTGACCAGTGATGTGCCTCAGGGATCTGTTCTGGGACCCTTACTCTTTGTGATTTTTATAAATGACCTGGATGAGGAATTGGAGGGATGGGTTAGTAAGTTTGCTGATGACACAAGGTTAGGGGTGCTGTGGATAGAGTGAAGGGCTGCCAGAAGTTACAGCGGGACATTGATAGGATGCAAAACTGGGCTGAGAAGTGGCAGATGGAGTTCAACCCAGGTAAGTGTGAAGTGGTTCATTTTGGTAGGTTAAATATGATGTTTTTCATTCTTTTGATCTTTGTTATAGAATAGATCTCATGATGTAACTTTGCATATGGCTATGAAAATTGTCACATAGCATACAATAATTGCACCATAATTAAGGTGAAGCTGACAATTCTGCATTGATATTTTAAACTAAAATTTGAAGCACATGAATTCTTCATACCTTTTGATGAACTAATCTTGGTAACTGTAAATTGTTGTTAATAATACTTCTAACATTCTAGACTCTCAAGAATACAAGCATGGCCGGGGTGGTCATCACTGGGGGTGGACACTGTGTTGAGGTCTGAGGGCAGGGGATGAACCCATGGTTGGCTCCACTAGTCTGCACTGATTACAGCATCGAGGACAAGAACGGAAAATGAACAGTTTTCAGCACCATCTGCCTGTCTTTGGGGTTTCCTCTCTTCTTGGAACTACCGTGGAGTAAAAGGTGTAGGAGCCTTGGGTTCCACTTCAACACACACAAAATGCTGGAGGAACTCAGCAGGCCAGGCAGCATCTATAGAAGCAAGTATAGTCAATGTTTCGGGCCGTGACCCTTCAGCAGGACTCACTTCACCAGGTTTGGGAACAGTTGTTGCACTGCAACCTCTGGCTTCTGGAATGGACTTCATTCACCTCAGCAATGAAAGGGCTCTGCAGTTGAGGACTCACTTTCAGGGATCCTGTGGTTCATGGTCCATATGTTTTTGTTTGCTTTTTCCCCCCATTTGTGTGATTTGATCAAGGTGTCAAGGCCTAGGGTGGGGGGTGGGGGGGGGACCACTTCAGCTCACTACTCCATTTGCTTGCTTCAGTGCTGAACTGGCTTTGTGGTCTGCAATCATCAGCACTCACCTCAGTGCTGAACTGGTTCCATGGCTATGGCCTGCAGCCACTGGGCTCTTGGCCTGGCTTCACTCACCTCAGTGCTGAACTGGTTCCATGGCTATGGCCTGCAGCCACTGGGCTCTTGGCCTGGCTTCACTCACCTTAGTGCTGAACTGGCTCTGCAGCTGTGGTCTCACTTTTGGCAACTCAGTGGTTAATATCTTGTGTTTTATTTGTTTAGTTTTTTTATTGTTTGCATGATTTGTTCTCATTTTTCGCACATTGGGTATTTAATGGTCTTTGTTGTGTGGGTTTTTTTAAATAAGTTCTGTTGTGTTTCCTTGTTTTGTGGCTGCTTGCAAGAAAATGAATCTCAAGGTTGTATATGATATGCATACTTTGATAAGAAATGTACTTTGAAGTTTGATAAAACCATTTCTTGTATCACCAAAGAACAATAGTTAATAGTGGAAGACACATTCCATGAGCAATCATTATCAGTAAAATGTCTTAGCCGTCTGCAAAATTAAACTTTAAAAAATGTGTGAAAGAGATTAGTTTTCAATGTTTCCTTATCTGAACTATGTAAAAACAGACAGATAAAATATCACAAGGTCAAGGATATTGTCACAAGCAAGGTCCATGAAAGCGCCAATGCTCTATTTTTCCCCTTGATTTGTCAGCTCTCCCACTTAAATGAATTGCAATTAATTAGTAGTCACTTTATATTAGTACATGCTGCAGCTATGATCTGTGTTTTTTTAAAACCTGATGTTGGCTAGGAAGATGTGATATATCGAGGCCCATTCAGCACCACAGAACACCGTCAATTTCAATCATGCATGACATTAACAATTCAATGAACACTACTTTTATACCTTACCAATGTTGGATCCTGATACTATTGCAATCCATAGATTCTTCTGAAGTCAAAAATGAAGCATAAAGGTTGTCGCTCATGTCTGATTTATTAAGTGTTGCAAGAACAAAGAACAGACAAAAGAGAGCAAAGAGAACAAAAAGACAAAGGAAAAAAACAGTCATGTCCGACTCATGCACAGATTGGAAATAACAAAAATTCCAAAGATAAAAATTAACCTATAAAATAGCCAGATTAACCTATACAATAGCGTGTCACCTGCTGCTGAAAACTTGGAAATGTCTAAAGAAATAAAGGAAAGTAAGAAAAATATTAATCCTACAACCCAATTGGCAAAACATTACATAGGATTATATTGTGAACTCCAGGGGAGAGGGGATGTGGTAGACAGCCTGCCCCTGCATTCCTAATGAACAGCACTGTTTATTGTTTTTGTGTTAAAATGCTTTTGTGGGATTATGGTGGGAAGTTCCAGTTCATTTATTGCTACATTTTAGCTTGAGTTATACAGTTATTCACTTGTGTATTTGTGAGTCACAGTAACTGTAACTGCGGTGTGTGATGGTCACCTCCCCCGTCTGTATGAGACTGGTTGAGTCCTCTCTCTAGGTTATGGTGCCCAGTCTGTTTTGTGTTTGTCACAATAGAACAGTTGTTGAGCCTAATGAGCTTCTTAATCTGTCATTATGGACCAAATGCTCACCACAATACAGATATTAGGACAAGATATGATTTCCCAACAAGCTCTGTCTGTGATACCTGTCCTGTTCCTATTTCTTTTTGTTCTTCAGCTGAGTGAAGAAAATATTGTTTTAATTTAGAAAAGGTAAATTTCATGCATTTCCCTTTCACACACATAGAAAAGTAAATCAAGAGAAACAACTTTAAAAACACTACAAGCCTTTGTGTACAATACTCACACAGCAACGTCTCTAGTTCCAAAGGCCATTGCCATATTGAAACCATTTGTTGATATTTCATTAAATTCAAATTTGTCACCATTGAAAACAGTAAAGCAATGAACTATATATTTCAACAAAAAAAACTCACATACCTTCTGAAGAGTGCAAATTGATAGCACTTTCTCAGATTTCCTTTCATTTTTGTGCTTCCTAAAAATAAAAGGATTACAGTTTAAAATATTACAGGAAGTGAATGCTACTTTACTTGCTTTCCCACATGCTGCATGAAGCAACACTTTTTGCCCACACGATGTTTAAACTAATTTTGCAGGGAGCTGGGAACCAGAGCCCCAGGTCAGTAATGGAGGGATCGGATGAGAAGGTAGATATCAGGGAAACTATTGAAAGGCAAAATAACAGGCATGTTATTTCAGGAAGTGTGTATATTTTAATGCTAGGATTATTATGGGTAAGGGTGATGAGTTTAGTGTATGGATCAGTCCATGGAACTAAGATGTTGTAAGCACTACTGAATCTTGGTTGAGAGAGGGGCAGGAATGGGTGACTAATGTACCAGGTTTTCGAAGTTTTAGAAAAGATAAGAGGAAGTAAAAGGACGTGGAATTGCACTACTAATCAGGGACAACATCACAGCAGTATTCAGGGGAGACATAACAAAGGGGTCAGACACTGAGTCCATTTGGGTGGAACTTGGGAATAGGAAGGGTGTAATCACACCGATGGGATTGTACTACAGACCCACCAAAGAGCCACCGGGACATTGAGGAACAGATATGTAACTAGATTAAGCAAATAGATCAGGTTGTTGCCATGAGGGATTTCAGCTTCACTAATATAAACTTGGACCTTCTTAGTGCAAGAAGTTTAGACGGAGCAACATTCGTTAAGAGCATCCAGGAAGGTTTCTTAAACCAATACATGAACGGTCCAATGAGAGGAGAGGCCATACCGGACCTGGTGTTGGGTACTTAGTCTGACCAGGTGACTGACCTTTCAGTGGCTGAGAAGTTCCACCATAGCGACCACAACTCCTGAACTTTCAGGATAGCAATAGATAAGGACAGGTATGGTCCTGGCAGGAGGGTTTTAAATTGGAGAAGAGCAAATTACAAGGGCATTAGACAGGAACTAAGCAGAGTTAATTGGAAACACCTTTTTTTTCTGGCAAGTCCACATCAGACACTTGGAGGGTGTTTAAAAAATCAATTACAGATGTTCCTGTTAAAATGGAGGATGGGGATGGAAAGATAAGAGAACCTTGAATGTTCAGAGATGTGATGAGTTTAGTCAAGAAGAAAAAGTAAGTAAAGCTTCAGAAGTTAGAATCAAATAAAACACATGAGAAGTATAAGGAAGTCAGAAAAGAATTAAAGAAGAGAATTTGGAAAGCCAAGAGGGCCAACAAAAAGTCCTTGATCAGTAGGATTAAGGTGAATCCCAAGGCATTCTAAACATAGATCAAGAGCAAGACGATAACTAGGGAGAAGATGGGACCACTCAAGAATAAAGTGGGGAACATTGCTTGGATGCAGAGAATATGAGTGAGGTACTTAGTGAGTATGTTGCTTCAGTATTTACCAAGGGAAAGCACATGGAGGACCAGGAGATCAGTGCTGAATGAATGAATACTTGAGGGCATATAGAGATCAAGGAGGAGGTGGTTTTGGGCCTCCTAATGAGTATTAAGGTGGATAAGTCCCCGGGCCTGATGGGATTTGCCCCAGGTAATTGAAGGTAGCAAGAGTCAAGATTACTGGGCATGTCATCACTAGCCACAGACGAGGTCCCTGAGAATTGGCGGGTGGCTAATGTGCTTTGATTTAAGAAAGGAACAAGGGAAAATCCTGGGAACTATAGACCAGTGAGTCTCACGTCAGTAATAGGGAAATTGCTGGAGGAAATCCTTAGGGATCGGATATATGAGCATCTGGAAACTCATGGCCTAATTAGAGAGAGGCAGCATGGCTTTGTGCATGGCAGGTAGTGCCTTACCAACTTGAGTGAGTTTTTTGACAAGGTGACGAGAGAGATTGATGAAGGAAGGGCAGTGGGTGTTGTCTACATAGATTTAAGTAAGGCATTTGACAAAGTACCTCATGGGAAGCTAATCCAGAAGATTAAAATGCATAGGAAAGGTTGCAAATTAGCCGTTTGGACTCAGAACTGGGTTGTTCACAGAAGAGAAAAGACAGTGGTTGAAGGGACTTATTCGAGCTGGAGGTCTGTAACCAGTGGAGTTCTGTAGAGATCTGTTCTGGGACCTCTGCTATTTGTAATGTATATTCATGACCTGGATGAAAATGTAGATGGTTGGGTTAGTAAGGTTGCGGAAGACACCAAGATTGGTGGAGTTGTGGACAGTGTGGAAGACCGGTAAAAAGTGCAGCATGATATAGGTCAGTTGGAGATATGGGCAGAAAAATGCAGATGGAGTTTAACCCAATTAAATGTGAGGTCATTCATAGCTTGTCACACCAGACAGCCAGCCACTCTAGTGTTGTTTGGTTGATGTTGAGCAGGTCAGTGTCAGCTAAATCAGGTGAGAGTGGGCAGTTGCGCCAAACGTGTTCAATGTTCTGCACCCTTTCGCCACACTCACAGGATTCGCTGGTCTTTAAACCACACTTCACCATATTGTCTCCCGTCCTACAAACTCCCGCTCTCGCTCTGTTGAGAGTGCACCACTTCCGACTGTCAAGCAGTGCCCCGTCTGGCAACATTTCTGTGGGGTCTTGCACTGTATTGTTTGGTGGAGTTCTGGCTTCCGTTTTTTGCCAGAGGTCAATCCTGTATATCTGGGGGGAATGTTCCGTGCGGTATTCCCTCCACTGTAGCAAAGCTTTTCCTCGATCTGAGGCGATTGGAAACTGGCACATGATGATGTAGTGGGTGCCGTGGATTCGAGTTCTGTTTACCTTTTTCAATTGTTGTTGTAGTGTGTCTTCGGATCTCTGAGAGAGCAATGCCTGCAAGTCTGTAGATGATGTTAATGGGTGTGGGGCGCAGTGTGCCTGTGGTTATTCGGTAGGCTTCATTAAGCAACGGGTCTATTTTCTTCGCATGGGCTGATCTGCCCTACACAGGTGCACAGAATTCTGCAGGTGCATAGCAGAGTGCTAGGGAGGTTAATCTAAGTGTGTGAGTATTAGCGCCCCATTTTGTGTCTGCTAATTTTTTCAAGAGAGAGTTAAGAGAGCCAACTTTCCCTTGGAGATTTTGGATGTGTGTGGCAAATGATAGAGTTCTATCCAGTGTCATGCCCAGGTAAATTGGAGTCAGATGGTGTTTGAGTTCCTTCCCACACCAGAAGATCTTGAGTTTCCGAGCTGCTTCTCGATTCCTCAGGTGGAATGCACACAGTTGAGTTTTTGATGGATTTGGGTTCAGAGACCATTTTTCATAATACTGTTTCATTGCTTCAAGGGCTGCTGTAAGTCATACTTCAACTTCTTGGAAGGAGTTAGCTTGTGTTGTTATGCATAGGTCATCTACATAGATAAACCTGCGTGTGTTAGGAAAAGTTGGTTGGTTTTTTGTGTAAACATTAAATAATGGAGATGCCAGGACTAATCCCTGTGGTAGTCCGTTCTTTTGTGGACACCACCTACTCTTGATTCCATTCATTTCTACATAAAATCTGAGATTTTCTAGGAGGCTTCTTATTACTTTGATTGTAGTTTCGTTCTTTAACATTTTAGATAATTTCAGTAGAAAGCCTCTGCAATTCACAGTGTCGTATGCTGCTGTTAAGTCAATGAATACTGCCCCTGTAATTTGTTGCATTTCAAGGCCAACCTCAATATACTGGGTTAAGTTCAAGACTTGACCGCAGCAAAAGCGGCCTGGCCTGAACCCGGCTTGGTCTGGTGCTAGAACATTTTTGACTAAGGGGAATATTCTTTTCAGTATGAGTCTCTTGAAGAGTTTATAGAGGGTGCAGAGCAAAGAAATTGGCCTGTAATTTTTAGGAATATTGGAGTCTTTATTGGGTTTTAGGAGAGCAACAGCTTTGGCTCTTCTCCACTTTTTAGGTATTTTTAATGATCTTAGGCAACAGTTAAAAAGGGACAGAAGCCAGTGGAGTGCTTTAGGTCCAAGATGTTTAAAGAATTCATTAAGAATCCCATCTATGCCAGCAGCTTTGTTGGATTTTAGCTGTGATACTTCTTCATCCTTTAATTCTTCTAGGGTGAGAGGCGGGAAGTTGTTATTCCCGTTTGAGAGAGCTGACTCCATCTCCTGATGTTGCTTTTTGTTTTGCCTCCATTCCTTGTTATCTGGTTGAACATTTAGTATTAGTTGGTGGGCAACCTGACTGGGTGTTACAGCAGCAATTCTCTGTGGTGGTCTATTGTCTGAGTTGAGTTTCCGAACAGTTGCCCATGCCTTCTTACTGTTCTTGGTCATGACTGTGTTTTCTATCAGTTCCTGCCAATGCTGTTGCCTCTCTTGGCTCAGTACGGACAGAACTGACTCTCCCATTTCAATTGTGTCTTGACCAAACGGGTCTTGGTCGTATAATTTGACATACTCACCTTAACTTCGCTTGATATCACTAGTCAATCCCGGAATATATTTGATTCTGCAGCCTCTAGGTATGTTCTGCTGCATTACTCTCCAGATTAGTCGGACAAATTCATCATAATGATCAGGTTCTGGTGGTATGGTATCGATAAGCGGATCAAGGGATTCTGCGAAAGATGTCCAATTCGCTTTTCTCAGGTTAAATCTTGGTAGGTACTTTGGTGGTACAGGTCTCAGAACTGGAAGGGATTGAACCTGGGCTGGTCAGTGTTGGGATTTGGGTATATGTTGGAGGACTGTTTGTGTGAAGAGGTTGGAGCTTGCTGAGGTAACAAAGGCAAGGTCTGGGTTGTATCCTTTTCTCCATCTGGCACTTGTGAAGGTAGGGGTGTCCTTTGACTCGTATAGTAGCTCAAGGCTGTTGTTTAGAGCCCATGATACAACTTCTTCTTCATTTGCATCGTCATCTTCCTATCCCCAGTTGGTGCTATGGCTATTAAAGTCACCAATAATGAGGTACATTTTGTCCTGGAGATCTAGGTTAGGTGGCCACATGAATGGTTCACTAGGGGGTTTGTAGACCGAGATGATACTTATGTGTTTTGTTTCAACTTTCAGAAGTTCCATTGAGCCAGTTTGGATGTTTGCAGTAAACAGAAAATACTCTGCAGATTCTGGGGTCAAAGCAACACGCACAACATGCTGGAGGAACTCAGCAGGTCGGGCAGAATCCGTGGAAATGAATAGTCACCGTTTTGGGCCAAGTCCTGACTGTTCATTTCCACGGATGCTGCCCGACCTGCTGAGTTTCTCCAGCGTGTTGTGTATGTTGGCTGTGCTCATTATTATAGATTTATCTTTAACAAAGATTGCACTTCCATAAGTTTGGCTAGGGGTGTCAATAGCCAAATGCATTCCTGGCACATAGGGTTGGCTGTTCAGCCTGTAAGTTTCTTGAATGCACAAGATGTCCGGTTTTAAGTTTGCCAGGATTTCTGCTTTACTGTGGCTGAAGCCTTCGATGTTGTGGCTAACAATTTTCATGATTTCCAGTGGGCCGAGTCGTTTTCCTTTTACCACCCTCTGGATTTATTGGTCTGGAACGTAATGTCAGGACTGGTTTCCTTTCGGATTAACAGGGTCACGGCATGATCGTTCCTGACTCGATGTGAGGTGTTGCGCCTTGATAGGGCAAATACAAGCAGACAGTACACTGGTAAGGGCCAGATCCTTAATAGTGTAGATGAGCAGAGAGATCTTGGGATCCAAATTTATAGCTCCTTAAAAGTGGCTACAGAGATTGATAGGGTGGTTAAGAAGGCTTAAGGAATGCTTGTTTTTATTAGTTGAGGCATTGAGTTCAAAAGACAAAGGGTTATGTTGCAAATTTTTAAAACTCTGGTTAGGCCCCTTCTGGAATATTGCATACAGTGCTGGTCGCCCTGCCACAGGAAGAAAGTTAAGGCTTTAGAGAGAGTGAAGAAGAGGCTTACCAGGATGCTGCCTGGTTTAGAGGGCATGTTCTATCACAGTATGTTGGTAAATTTGGGTTGTTTTCTCTGGAGCGCCGGAGTCTGAGGGGAGATCTGATAGAGGTTTATAAGTTAGAGTGGACAGAGATTATCTGCTTCCCAGATTCAAAATGTCTATTACCGGAGAGCATGCATTGAAAGTGAAAGGGGTTAGGTTCAAGAGGGATGTGAGGGGTAAGTTTTTAACTCAGAGAGTGGTGGGTGCCATATATGGTGGTGGAGGCAAAGATATAAGAGGCTTTTTAGAGGCATTTGGATAGGCACATGGATAAAAGGAAGATGGAGGGATATGGACATGGTGTAGGAAGGAGTGATTAGTGTTTGGCTGTTTTTGATTTTGCTCTTCAGCTGGTTTGGCACTACATTGTGGGCCGAATGACCTGCTCCTGTGCTGTACTGGTCTATGTCACTGATAATTACAATTTCAAATTAGTATTATCAATTAAATTATACATGTTTTGACAATTAATAATTTTAGTCATTTTCACCCTGCAACCGCTGAGCCACAGCACTATTAGTATCTGTAAGATAATAAGGGAGTTTGGGTCTTTTCCGCAAAGGATGTAAAAAGGAGTGGCTTGACCTTCATGTTTCCAACAGATCAGCACTCTACCTTTTCCTGATAAACCATTTAAACTTTAATAATCCACACCTGATCACAGAAATGCTCCAGCACTGAGAGAGGGCAGTACTATATACAATCAGGCAGAGTTACCAGAGGCTACTTGCACAGCTTTCTTTGGGCATCTGCAACTTGTTCATCATAGCAAGGAAACAAAATAAACTTCACTCCTAGTCTGTCTTCCTTTAATTCTGGCACTCATCTCCTACCCTTCCACTTGGCAGCAAGCATGCTTTGAACTCAAGCCAGTTGTTCCCTTGCTTTCCAAATTGAGATTCTTTTCCTTTCTCTCACCCTCTCCCCTCTCAATTCATCCAAATATTTACTCCCCAGTTAAGATCAGCACAATTCTTTCCACTTTTCTCTTGCATAATATTGACATCCATTTTCACTATATTCTTCAGTTAACATTGATACTTTCAACTTTTCTTCATAAAGCTTCAATTTCTCTTTCTTTTCTTTCATGGGTTCTCTCTCACATATCCTTTAGAAAAAGTGTTGCTGACTTTACAGTTCCAAACTTTAAGATCACATGAATACTAGAAATTAGGAGCGGTGTAGACCAACAGGCCCTTCAAGGCTGCTCCAGGATTTAAATATCAAGCATTTATCTATCATTTTAAATGCTTCTAAATATCTACTATCCATTATCTGTCAGGGCAAAAAAATCCAGAGATTACTCCCAGCTTTCTTTCCATCTCTAAAGCACAGATCCTGGAAACTTCCTGCTTCCTATAGAAAAATGTAGAATCATTCTCCTTCCTCAAACCAACAATTTCCACCTTTTGGTTTTAACTCTCCAGTTTCCCAGCAAATAAATTTTGCTTCCTATTTTTTTTTTCTTTTTCCCTCAATGTCTCCTTTACCCAAATCCTGGTGTAATTGTTGCCAAATGCTATATATTGTAAATAGGATTTCTGACCTTGGAGGAACATTGCTTTCAACCACAAGGAAACTGGTTTCAGAAAAGTTACATGTTGTGAGAATTTTGGATTCTTTTGCAAGTTTCAATTCTAAAGCAACAGTCCTTCTACCTCAAACACGAGGAAATCTGCAGATGTTGGAATTTCAAGCAACACACATAAAAGTTGCTGGTGAATGCAACAGGTCAGGCAGCATCTCTCCTCCCCCTTTCTTTCTCCCTAGGCCTCCTGTCCCATGATCCTTTCATCTCCCTTTTGCCAATCAACTGTCCAGCTCTTGGCTCCATCCCTCCCCCTCCTGCCTTCTCCTATCACTTCGGATCTCCCCCTCCCCCTTTCAAACCTCTTACTAGCTCTTCTTTCAGTTAGTCCTGATGAAGGGTCTCGACCCGAAACATCGAATGTACCTCTTCCTAGAGATGCTGCCTGGCCTGCTGCGTTCACCAGAAACTTTTATGTGTGTTGCTAGTTCCTCTACCTTTTGTGTTCAACCTCTAATGGATCTTCCAGAGGCTTTTCCTTGTCTTTACCTTGGTTAAAATGATCACATCTCAAATTAAATCTATCTATTAAATCCATTGTTATGTGATTTAGTACAGTGAACATTTTAGATCCTTCCACATTTTTATCTTTTTTAAAATTGATAAACAAGGTTAAACTTAAACTTGTAAAATCAGGCTCAAGTTTGTAACATACAGCAGCTAATATTATACTTTATAGATATTACCCGATTTATAAATCAGGCACCACCCAAAAATATCCTCCTTATTTCTACTAAGTTTTAATCTTGTCAATGGCAGTCATTGTTCATAACAAAATTCCTTTGGCAATCAAGAATTGAAATGATGAGTTAATAGTTAATAAGTGCCAATCAACTTTAGTTTCCAAATTTTTTAAATGCCCTTTCTACATTTATTGTAAATAATTCATCCTCTTCCATTTTTTCCTTTGCAATCCTTGATGCAATATGTTGCTAGCTTCACATTTCACCAAGTTTGCAGTTGCTTAGTTCCCCTCATCATGCCATAATCTAACAACTCCTCCAGCATATTATGCTTCAAAAAGGATTCAAGCAAAAAGAAACATTGAAGTGGACTAATGCACAGTCCAATAAGATCCAACTCAGAAATATGCTACAAAAAAGCTAAAAGGAAACAGAAACTGTGTAGAATTTCAGCCTGTGAATGTGTCGACTTTATGCATTCTTGGAGAACCGGCAAGTTTTTCCTGGCACAAACAGGAGGAAATCTGCAGGTGCTGGCAATCCAAAGCAACACACACAAAATGCTGGAGGAGCTCAGCAGGCCAGGCAGCATCTATGGAAAAGAGTAAATAGTTGATGTTTCAAGCCAAGGTGCTTCTTCAGGACTGGAAAGGACAGAGAGAAGTTAGAGTAAGAAGGTGGAGCGAGAGGAGGGAGAAGTACAAGGTGTCAGGTGATGAGTGAAATTGGCAGAGGGGGAGGGGTGAATTAAAGAGCTGAAAATTTGATTGCTGAAAGAGATAAAGGGCTGGAGGAGGGGGAAGCTGATAGCAGAGGATAGAAGACCATGGAAAAAAGTAAAGGGGGAGGAGCACGAGAGGGAGGTGATGGGCAGGTAAGGAGATAAGATCAGAGAGGGAAACAGGAGTAGGAATGGTGAAGGGGGGGAGCAATTACTAGAAGTTCAAGAAATCAACATTCATGCTATCAGGTTGGAGGCTACCCAGACGGAATACACGATGTTGCTCCTCTAATCTGAGTGTGGCCTCATCGCAGCAGTAGAGGAGGCCATGGGCTGACATGTCAGAATAGGAATGGAAGTGGAATTGAAATGGGTGACTATGGGGAGATCTCACTTTTCGTGGGAGACAAAGCAGTCTCCTAATTTACATTGGATTCACCGACATATAGGAGATCACACCGGGAGCACCTGATACGGTAAGTGACCCCAAAGGACTCACAGATGAAGTGTCGCCTCACCTGGAAGCAGTGTTTTGGGCCCTGAATGGCAGTGAGGGAGAGGGTGTAGGGGAAGATGTATTGACTTTCATCAAGGAACTAGGTGAGGAAATTCACTACACAACTTTTAATTAATCGAAGCTCGCAAGCTTGACTCTGCACAAACAACTTCTTTGCTATGTTGACACCGGGCCAAAAACTTAGAACATGAATTCTACTGTTCCCTCTGTACCAATACTCACTCAGACCACTTTTCCAATTTGCAACATGGAAACAGAGGCTCTTGGCTGACCAGACAATCAATCCTTTCTTCTCCCAGCCACTGGCGTGGGGGTTCTTCCTTGCGATGGTGTTTCTCCAGAGTTATCGCTGATAGCACAATCAAAGTAACACACATCAAAGTTGCTGGTGAACGCAGCAGGCCAAGCAGCATCTGTAGGAAGAGGTGCAGTCGATGTTTCAGGCCGAGACCCTTCATCAGGACTTACTCACTCTTCCTTCAGTTAGTCCTGACGAAGGGTCTCGGCCTGAAACGTCGACTGCACCTCTTCCTACAGATGCTGCCTGGCCTGCTGCGTTCACCAGCAACTTTGATGTGTGTTGCTTGAATTTCCAGCATCTGCAGAATTCCTGTTGTTTGAGCACAATCAAAGTGTCCACTTTTATATTCATTCCTTATCAATCCAAATGTAGCGTTCCAATGTCATTGGACACACATCACCTGGCTGACCCTTAACACCTTTGTACTGGCTCTGGTTCAGGGCTACAACCCACATTGTTCTCTGGTTTCTCCCTCCCTGCCTTGAGTATTTGTTCCTTTTAACTCTGACTGGTCCAAACCAGTCAAACAAGGTGACCCGGACACTGAGATTACAAATTGCTTCTCCGGTAGGTCTTGGCACTTTACATCATAAATATCTACTCATTCGAGAATGGCCTCAGGTTTAGCAGGTCATTACCTGAAGCTCCTTGTGTCCACATTTAACTGCTTTGATTAGATTATCTTCCAGCAAAAATCAGTTCAGAGTCCACATGATGGAAGGGAACTGCAAGGACAGTCTCACAAAACTGGCATCTCCATTCCACTATCTTTAACACATTTGTTTTGATGTTTTCTTCCATATTTTTGCCATGGCTAACTTGTTCCACTTGCAAGGATAAGTACCAGGAGGGATGTCAGTGGGGTGGGATGAGTGGACAAAGGAGTCACGTAACGAGTGACCCCATGGAAAGTGGGGGTAAGATGTGCTTGGTGGTGGGATCCCGTTGGAGATGGCAGAAGTTACAGAGAATTAGGTGCTGAATTTCTTCAAACTTTGGTATTTATCACTTGATACTCCATAACCATAAATTAGTTATATTCATATTATCCAGTCATTTCAGCTGCATTTGCAATGATCCCCCACCCAGATGGAGGTTGATTCAAACATTAATATTATACTCTGATGGTATACATGACAAATGAGAAGCCAAAACTGTTAGTGACAAAATTACAATGTAAAGGATTCGATGAGACCATCAAAGTTGTTTAATTAACTTCTGCCAAATTTTCACTGAAGTAACCACAAGAGCCTAGTGACGCTGAAAGGATGGAAATAACATGTGAGAATAGACAAGTGAACAAAGACATTTTCCGTACAATGCTTGAGAACTGAGGGATTGGATTAGATTCTCCAAAATCAATTCAATGTTCAACAAGCTTTCAATGGACTTCAGTATGGTTGCTTCGTATTTGTGTTCTTCATATGTGGGAATGGATAAAGGGTACACTATGTCAGACAACCAAGTCCAGCTAGGTGCTTTTGAGATATCAGAGCCCATGATATGTAGGATGAAGGCAAGCCCTTTGTCTCATCGAGACAACACAGACCATCAAGAACTTAATTACAATTGTCATGAACCAATCTTATTTTATTTTCTTGATATTCCCATTACTCCCCCCAGATTCTTCCTATTCCCTAAACACTGGGGACAATTTACTGAGGCCATTGAGCAGCATTCAAGTGTTAGGGATTTCAGAAGAAAGCAGAGTCCCTGGAGGTAACTCATACAGTCACAGGGAGAAAATGCAGACTCCACACAGACAGCACTGGAGGTCAGGATTGAACTCAGCTGACTGGAGCTGTGAAACAGCAGTGACTGTAATTGCCCCAGTTTACCATCCCCCAAGTAACCGCATGTTTATGCCAGCTGTTTGATAGGATAGCCCAAATTTAACCCAGCCAGCCTTCTCTCTTTCTTTTGTTACTATGTCTTAAAAGATTCACTTTTCTTCATCTTATATACCACTTTAGCAAAGCATCTCATACCCCAAAGACCCTTGTTTAAAAGCTTCTATTAAATATCTTTGGTGTGGTTGGAAACATAAATGGAGTCTGTTAATAGAAAATAGATACAGTTCACAAAGAATTTATTCAGACATTGATGAAGGTATGGTGCTCACTAACGTTGAAAGAGTGGCTGAAATGAAAAGCATACATGCATTCTGCAGTGAGGGATAATCATTTAATTATAACTCATGAATTTATGTGCATTATTTCCTTTAAGCATCTATTAAGTACATAATTACCTCTCAATAGATATTTAAAGGCAATATTTCTACTTATTGCTTTTCCTCCCGAAGTGTATGATCTTACACCTATTCATCTTATTTATTTAGCAATAGGGTGCAGAGTAGACCCTTCTGGCCTTCAAACCACAGTGCTCCAGCAACCCACAATCCAGGTTATTCCTGACCTAATCACGGGACAATTTACAACGACTAATTAATCTACCCAGTGCGTCTCCGAACTGTGGGAGGAAATCAAAGCAACTGGCAAAAACCCACTCGTTCCATGGGGAGGACGTACAGAGGCTCCTTACAGAAACGTGCTGGAATTGAACTCTGAACTCTGGAAACCCTGAGCTGTAATAGTACTGTGATAACCGCTATGATACCATCCATGGAGCCCACTGAAACTTAAACTGAACTTCTAATTTTTTCTATACATTCCAATAATTTTTGTTTATTTTTTGTGAACTCTGATATGTTTACTATAACTACTAGTTATATTTCTATTATTGTACCATCAAAATTTATTGAGATTGGGTCTAATCAAATGGCACAGACTCCCATCTAGAATCACTGCCTGCAATCTTCACACTTTCCTGAGCCAGATGTGGAGGGCCACCCCACTCCCAACATGGTCAGCATAATTCTGGTTATTGTGCTTCATATACCCAAAACCCAATTACCTGTCTATATTCAAAACAGAAATAGACCCAGCACCACCTCCCAGAATAAATAATTTAGCACCCTAATGTAAGCTAATGGATACACCTTTCCATTAAACAATATTAAATTTATACTGCTGTGACTCTTATTCCATTTGCTTTCAAAGTTCAAAGTACAATTTATTATCAGAGTACATACACATCACCACATACAACCCTGTGATTCTTATTCCAGTGAGCACACTTATCAAGTCTATAGAACAGCAACTGTAAACAGGATCAGTGAACAACAAACTGCGCAAATGCATACATAAGTAAATAGCAATAAATAACAAGAGCGTGAAATAACAAGATAAAGAGTCATTAAAGTGAGACCATTGATTGTGGGAACACCAGAAATTGAATGAGTGTAGTTATTTCCCTTTTGTTCGAGACCCTCATAGTTGAGGGGTGGTAACTGTTCTTGAACCTGGTGGTGTGAGTCCTGAGGCTCTTATACCTTCTACCTGGTGGTGCATTGAAAAATAGAGTATGGGTGGTGAGGATCTTTGATGATGGATGCTGCTTTTCTGCAGCAATGTTTCAAGGAGTTGTGCTCAGTAGTTTGGAGGACTTTTACTTGTGATGTACTGGACCAAATCCATTCGCTTTTGTAGGATTTTCTGTTCAAAGGTAGTGCTGTTTCCATACCAGGCCATAATGCATGCTTTCCACCACACATCTATAAAAGTTTACCAAGGTTTTTGGTGACACGCTCAATCTCCACAGACTATTGAGGAAGTAGAGGTGCCGTTATGCTTTCTTGTTATTATATTTGTATGATAGGGTCAGGACAGGTCCTCTGATAGAGTGACACCCAGGAATTTAAGTTAATTCTGATCCTTCGATGAGTACTGACTCATGAACCTCTGGTTTCCCTCTCCTGAGGTCTATAAATCAGTTCCTTCATCATATTAACATTGAGAACGAGGTTGTTATTATTACACGACTCAACCAAGTTTTCAATCTCCCTCCTGTTTACTGATTCATCACCAGCTTTGATAGAACTCACAACAGTGGTGTCATCAGCAAACTTGTATATGATGTTGCAGCTGTACTTAGCCACACAGTAAAGCAAGTAAAACAGGGGCTAAGTACATGGCTGCTGTGCTCCTGTGCTGATGGAGATATCTTTGCCAATCCAAACTGACTGGGGTCTACAAGTGAGGAGATCCAGGATCCAATTTCGTAAGGGAGTATTAAGGCCCAGATCTTGGAGTTTACTGATTAGTTTTGAGGGAATAATGGTATTAAATGCTGAGCATCCTGATGTATGCATCTTTATTATCCAGATGTTCCTGGATTGTGTGAAGATCCAATGAGGTGGCATCTGCTGTAGACCTGTTGCTTCGGTTGGCAAATTGGAGCAGATCCAAGTTGCCACTCAGACAGGAGCTGATATACATCAACACCAGCCTCTCAAAACACTTCCTCACTGTGGAAGTAGTGCGACAGGGTGATAGTCACCATGCTCTTCTTGAGCACTGGTATGAATGAAGCCTGTTGAAGCAGGTGGGTACCACACACTGCATTACCTTTGACCCCTGTATTATTTTATTTATTTATGTGTTTCACATGAATAATATAATCAACATTTATTCCCCCATCAATGCAAGAATATATGTTAATTTGCTTAGGCACCTTGCCTGCATGCAAAAATCTGTGACTACTAAAGATTTTGGTGAAGTCTCAATATATTTGAGAGTGGGCCGAGTGTCTTCAGATAACATAACTAAGTTGCAGAAAAACTGTAGGTGAAAAGGAGGAAGAGATAATGGTCTAAGAAAAAATGAAAATGCCTGGCCTACAATCAGACAGTTTAAAGCAGAAGCAGATAAGGACAACCCAATATGCAGCAAAAGTGGAAAGGAAGATGATGATCGATCTATTACTCTTGCATTATTAAATTTATTTATTTGTTTAGAGATTCAGCACATTAACAGCCTCTTCCAGCCCTCTGAGCCTACACCACACAATGGCATCTATGTAACCAATTAAATTATTAACCCAAACATCTTTGGAATGTGGAAGGAAACAGGAGCACCCAGAGGAACCCCAGGCAGTAATGGGGAGAATGTACAAACTCTTTACAGAAAGCAGCAGGAATTGAACCCTACTCTGTAAAGTGCCACACTAACTGCTATGCTGCCCGTGTAGATCTCATATCCCTTAATGATTATCATGTCTAACAGTCTGTTGACTGTCTCATTGCTGCTGAGTTTCATTTTAAGACAGAGAGAGAGAGAGAGAGAAAGGAAGGAGTTAAAACAACAAGTCTAATTGACTGGCTTAATGACAGGAAGGTAAGCTCAAGCAGACTGGCCACTGGCAGAATGTGACTTCAAGGCTTTGGAAAGGACCAGACAGGACCTTTCCTGTTTAAACTACTCAGGTGGACAAATTGCTTAGTAGGCTTGTTGCTGAGATTTAAATGAGGTTACTGAAAATATAATAATTAAAAAGAGACTAAATTACAGCTAATTAAACAATCTGTGCTTCAAGCAACTGATGGGTGGGGAGAGTTGCCTGGATGCTGTGCTTCAGGAGATAGTCACACCCATGAGATCAAATCTGAGGTCAGGGACACGAGCGAGTGATTATGAGTGAGGCAGGTATGGAGTTCCAATATTGAGCCTGAGGAGCCTCAGGTTTCAAACTTATCCAAGGAATCTGAACTTCTGGCTCGCTGCATGCACAAGAGAGGGGGCTGTAGGAACGATGAGCAATCTAACTGTGATTTAGGGAGCCGTTCAAGAGGAGGGAATAAAGATTAATGTAGGTGTAATTGGGGATAGTATAGGCAGAGGAACACATACAATTCTCTGCCATAGAGATCAGAGGTCCTGAAGGCTACATGCAGTACCTACCTGGTGCCTGGGTTCAGGACATCTCATCAGACCTGCAGAAGAATTTGGAGAGAGGGGAAGGATTCAGTTGTTATGGTCCTGTGGATAGAAATGACAGAGGGAGAACAAGGAAAGAGGTTCAACAGAAGGGAAGGTGAGCAGCAAAAGACTAAACTTAAAAAGTGGAACTAAAAAAGTAATAATATCTGGGCTGCTACCTCAGCCATATGTAATTTGCCATAGGGTTAATATAATGAGAGAGTTAAATCTATGGCTGAAAGATTGGTGTGGGAGAAGTAGGTTTATGTTAGTAGAATGCTGGCATCAGTATTGTGGAAGGAGAGAGCTGCTCCCGTGAGATGGGAGCCACCTGAGCCACACTGGGACCAGGGTCCTGGTGAAAGGCACAACTAAGGCTGTGGTTAGGACTTTAAAACAAATAGTTGTGAAGGATGAAGGGTTCAACAGATTGGAAAAATATAGATAAATTCAAAGGGAAGAAGAAAGCAGGGCTGGATACTGAAGTCTCCAGAATAAACAATGACAACTTTTGGAAAGGGATGAGAGTTTAACTTCAGGCAACTTGGAGTCAAATTTAAGGGGGTGATGAACACAGGATTGAAGGAATTATTTGAATGCACACAGGATACAAAATCAAGTAGTTGAGCTTAGAGCACAGAAATTGACAAGTATGACATTGTGGGCATCAAAGTTATGGCTGAAAGAAGATCACAGATGGGAGTTCAACAGCCACACAAAATGCTGGAGGAAATCAGCAGATCAGGTTGCATCTATGGAGAGAAATAAAGAGTTGACATTTTGGTTCAAAACCCTTTCATCAGGACTGGGAAGAAAAGAAGCCAGAATAAGAAGGTGGAGGGAGGGGGAGGAGAACAAGTTGGTAGATCAGGTGAGAGGGAAGGTGGGTGGGGGAACAGAAATGAAGTAAGAAGCTGGGAGGTGATAGGTGGAAGAGGTAAAGCACTGACGAAGGAGGAATTAATAGGAGAGGGAAGTTGTCCATGGAAGAATGAGAAGGAGGAGGGAAACAAGAGGGTGGTGACGGGCAGGTCATAAGGGTGGGGGGGAGGGGTGAAGAAGAAAGGGGTGAATAGGCAGCCAAAATGGGGAATAGATAAAGAGAAAAGAGGTGGGAAGAAATTATCATAACTTAGTAATTGGAGGCTACTCCAATGGAATATGAAGTGTTGTTTCTCCAACCTGATTTTGGCCTTAGTGTGGCCATGGTCAGACATTATGTTATAGGAACTGGAAATTATATATAACCATATAACCATATAACAATTACAGCATGGAAATAGGCCATCTCGGCCCTTCTAGTCCATGCTGAACTCTTACTCTCACCTAGTCCCACCGACCTGCACTCAGCCCATAACCCTCCATTTCTTTCCTGCCCATATAGTTGTCCAGTTTAACTTTAAACGACAACACTGAACCTGCCTCAACCACTTCTTCTGGAAGCTCGTTCCACACAGCTACTACTCTCTGAGTAAAGAAGTTCCCCTCATGTTACCCCTCAACTTTTGTCCTTTAACTCTCAACTTATGTCCTCTTGTTTGAATCTCCCCCGCTCTCAATGGAAAAAGCCTATCCACGTCAACTCTATCTATCCCCCTCATAATTTTAAATACCTCTATCAAGTCCCCCCTCAGCCTTCTACGCTCCAAAAAATAAAGACCCAACTTGTTCAATCTTTCTCTGTAACTTAGGAGATGAAACCCAGGTTAACATTCTAGTAAATATTCTCTGTACTCTCTCAATTTTGTTGACATCTTTCCCATAACTCGGTGATCAGAACTGTACACAATACTCCAAATTTGGCCTTACTAATGCCTTGTACAATTTCAACATTACATCCCAACTCCTATACTCAATGCTCTGATTTATAAAGGCCAGCATACCAAAAACTTTCTTCACCACCCTATCCACATGAGATTCCGCCTTCAGGGAACTATGCATCATTATTCCTAGATCCCTCCGTTCTACTGCATTCTTCAATGTCCTACCATTTACCATGTATGTCCTATTTTGATTAGTCCTACCAAAATGTAGACCTCACATTTATCAGCATTAAACTCCAGCTGCCATTTTTCAGCCCACTCTTCTAACTGGCCTAAATCTCTCTGCAAGCTTTGAAAAACTACTTCATTATCCACAGCTCCACCTATCTTAGTATGATCTGCATACTTACTAATCCAATTTACCACCCCATCATCCAGATCATTAATGTATATGACAAACAACATTGGACCCAGTACAGATCCCTGAGGCACACCACTAGTCACCAGCCAACAATCTGACAAACAGTTATTTACCACTACTCTCTGGCATCTCCCATCCAGCCACTGCTGAGTCCATTTTACTACTTCAATATTAATACCTAATGATTGAACCTTCCTAACTAACCTTCCGTGTGGAACCTTGTCAAAGGCCTTACTGAAGCCTATATAGACAACATCCACCACTTTACCCTCATCAACTTTCCTAGTAACCTCTTCAAAAAATTTAATATTTGTCAAACATGACTTCCAATGCACAAATCCATGTTGACTGTTCCTTATCAGACCCTGTCTATCCAGATAATTATATATACCATCTCTAAGAATACTTTCCATCAATTTACCCACCACTGACGTCAAACTCACAGGCTGATAATTGCTAGGTTTACCCTTAGAACCCTTTTTAAACAATGGCACAACATGAGCAATATGCCAATCCTCCGGCACCATCCCTGTTTCTAATGACATTTGAAATATTTCTGTCAGAGGTCCTGCTATTTCCACACTAACTTCCTTCAAGGTCCCAGGGAATATCCTGTCAGGACCCGAAGACTTATACACTTTTATATTCCTTGAAAGCACCAGTACTTCCTCTTCTTTCAATCATACTGAAATTTGTGGCCACAGAAAAATCCTGCCTTTAATGGTAGAGAGAGCAAACCTGCTTAATGAAGCATTTCCCTTATCTGTATTGGGTTTCACCAATGTAGAGGAGGTTGCACTGGAACCAACAGATAAAATAGATCGTTCTGACAGATTCACAGGTGAAGTGTTATCTCACCTGGAGTGACTGTCTGTGGGCTCTCCTGGTGGTGAGGAAGGAGACATAGCGACAGGTATAGCATTTGTCATAATTTCAGGATTAAGTGCCAGGCAAGAGCTCCATATCGAGGGACAAATGGATAAGGGAGCCATGTAGAGAGCAATCCCTACAGAAGGCAGGGGTGGTGGACATGTGGGTGGGGCGGAGGGAGAGGGAAAGCTGTTCCTGTGAAAAGAACCCATTAGAGATGGCAGAAGTTGTGGAGAAGGATGTGTTGGATACCAAGACTCGTGCAGTGGTAGGTAATGGACAAAGGGCAGGAGGACTGGGGTGAGAGCAGGTACGATGAAAGGGAACCCTCGCTTTTTGAAAATAGAGGACATCTCAAATATTTCTTGTGTGTGGGAGGTAAACATGCAAGGATACACTTCCTATTGAAAAGACAGGTAGGTGGGCAGAGTAAATGTGATATCACTGTTGGTAAAAAGTGAAATCAGATCCTTATCATGACTTGACATAGGCAGAGCAAAAAAAGTTGCTGTAAGTAATTTCGAAGAGGCAGGATCACTTTATCCCAATGAAGAGCAAGCATTCCAAAGGGAGGTTGTGGCTGACAAGATGTCAAAGGCAACATAAAAGAAAAGGAAAAGGCATACAATATTGAGAAAACTAGCAGGAAACTGGAGGCTTAGGAAGCTTAATTGCATCAAGTTAAAATTAATCCCAATTCCAAACAAATAAACATATTTGTTGTCACAGCACATTTTTTCATTTTTTATTTCCCATTTCAAGCATCTGATGGTATATGTGTTATATTTTTCTATTGTATCGTTAAATTAGTTTTATTCACAGATTTTTAAAAAATCATTGCCTATGCCTGGAAACGTCAGTACACTGGAACTGGGTTAATGCTATGGAACAGCATTGTATTACTATTGCAGTATATTGAAACCCATTTGGGACTGAGGCCCAAGGAGCACAAGATATGGGTGAGTAGGCCGGGAATGGCCTGGCCAGATGCATCAGAGGAGTAGGGAGGCTGGACACTTCGGCATGGAGTGGTGAATGTTAAAATATCACGGAGACTGTAGAAGTTGGGGAAGGGTGGATCAAGACTGCCGTTCTGGAAAAGGATCAGGAGCAGCAGTATTGGAATGAGTGGGATTCAGAAGCAGGAGCATGGTTGATCACTGGGGTGTTAGAGACTGGGATTGTTGTAGGAAGTGTGGACTTGCCAGTCTGAGTATTAGAAGAACTGAATGCAATGATTTTGATAATGAATTTGTCATGGTCTGGTCCGTGAAGTCTGCATTCCGGTTCACGGTTCACGGTCCAGTCCATTGCTCCTTATTCCAGCTTTTCCAGTTTTCCCTTGTCCTGTTGTGTGCCTCAATTGAAGCACACGATTCCCATTTTGGTCTGGCTACATAACAGCTCCTGGGTTCAACTTCAGTTGCTGGAAGTGGGGGCAGTGGGCGAGTTGCTGGTGGTGGGATTCTGGCTGTGCTTGGCTGGTGGCTGGCTTTTGGGCTGGCTGGACTTGCTGAGGAGGCGCTGGAACTGCTGGGGTGTTGTGGGGGACATTCTGTGGGAATATTGACCGACGGCCTGTATAGGGCCGGAACGATATTCGTACATGGTTCCTTGAAAACTCTGATAGGATGGCAGGGAGGGAGACTGATGGTGACAGCACTGCATGGAGTTTGAGTGGGAAGAGGTGGGAGAGGGACTGAGAACAGGAAGGTGATGGGTTGGAGGAGAATGAAAGGAGGTGGGTCTAGTGTAGGTGGATCGGAAAGTGATGGAAGAGAAGTTGAGGGGAAAGGCCCGAGGGCAAAATTGCTAAATGTTGTGATAAGATTTGAGGGAGAAGGGGGAGTAAAGAAAATCGATCCCCTTAAGCTAACAAAAATCATCAGAGGACAAGTAGGGGAAGTGAGCCGTGCGAGAATTTTAGGAGCTGGAAACCTGCTGATAGGATATGAAACCAAACAGCAGATGGAGAAGGCAATGAAGGTGACTAATGTTGGGAAAGTCAAAGTGTCCAGGGTTGTAAGACTTGGAGCACAAGGGTCAATGGTTGCAAGGGGGTGGTCTCTGGGGTTCCCCTCAGTGTTAATATGAAGGAGCTAGTGGAGAACTTGAGGGTGAGGAATAGTTCAGTGAAGAGTGTGAAAAGAATGACAAGGGGAGCAGAGAAAAGGGAGAAATTCTACCAGAATTTGAGGATAAGGTGCCTCCAAAACCAAAGGAGTTATATTTTGGATTTCTAAGATGCAATGTAAGAGAATATGTACCAAAACCTATGAGGTGTTTCAATTGCCAGCAGTTTGGGCATGTGGCAAAAGTGTGTAAAGGAAAGAGAAGATGTGCAAGGTGTGGTGGGGAATATGAATACAGAACATGTGGAGAGGGAGTGAGACCAAAGTGCTGTAATTGTGGAGGTAACCATAGTACAGTGCACTGGTGATATGAAGTGTTGAAAAAAGAGGTGGAGGTACAGCAGATAAGGATGAAGAAAAAAGTCTCATATGCTGAGGCAGTAAGGTTGGCAGGACAAAAGAAAATGAATGAGGAAGGATGTAGCAAAGAGCATGCAGTAGCTAAAGAAAGGCAAAATAAGAAGAATGCATGGATAGAGAAGAAGAAATTGGTGACCTTAATAGCAGGAGTGGTAAGTGCAATTTATGAGATCAAATCTAAACTGGAAGGATTCAGATTACTGTGAAAGCTGCAGAGCACCATTTGGGTATGTTGGGATTAAAATGGGAAGAAGTAAATGAACTCAGGGTACAGTCAAGTCAAGAGACAGTATGTGTGGGTTGATATTACTAATAATGCTGCTACTTCAATGGAATGCAAGAAGCCTGATTACTAATGGACAAGATTTCAAGCAGTTTATAGCTAGTAGGAGAGAAAAGCCAGATGTTGTGTGTATCCAGGAGACCTGGTTAAAACCTAATTTAGATTTTGTTTTACATGGTTATGAGGCAGTAAGGCGAGACGGAGGTGGGGGGGGGGGAGGAGGAGGATGTGCAACTTATGTAAAGCAAGGTATTCCTTATAGAATGCTAGATATAGGAAGTGAACAAGAGTATGTGGTAGTAAAAGTATGGGCTGAAAGGAAAGAGTTGGTGATTGTGAATTATTATAATCCATGCAAAAGACTAGAGTTAAACAAGTTTGAGGAGATAGAAGGGCAGAATAGTAGTAATGTTGTTTGGTGTGGTGATTTTAATGGACGTAATGTATTATGGGGGAGTGACAGAACAGACATCAATGGTCAGGTAATAGAGGAGTTGCTAGATGAGAAGTATTTCGTGTGCCTAAACGATGGCAGTAGTACTAGGATTGATGTTAATACAGGTAAAGAATTTGTGCTTGATCTTACATTAGTATCAAACTCCATTGTATCGGTCTGTGATTGGTTAGTGTACCAAGAAGGAACTGTAAGGAGTGATCATTACCCAGAAGAAATCTGGGTAACAAGAAATGTTACAATTACACAAAATTGGACTGGTAGAGAACAGCGTTAAAGGTTTATTGGAATGCGGGGACAGTGATCGGGGAGGACATTGTTGTTTAGTTTTTTAAGGGCGATGGGAGTGGAAAGACGGCTTTAAAGTGAATTGACAATGAGGGACAATAAATCCTGAAGATGGCAGTAATGCAACAGTGTGGATAAGGAGAAGAAAAACCAGTTGCTGGACTGTTCCCTTCCCTTCCCCTTCCTTCTGAAGCCTCGCCTGAAACCTTTGCCTGAAGCCTTGCCTGTTACCTTGCTTCTGTCCATGCCTCCGCTAGGTAGGTCCGGCTGTTTGCCGCTACCTTCAGTTGGGAACTGTCTCTGTGTCCACGCCTTCACTAGGTAGATCTGGCTGTTTGCTGCTACCTTGTGTTGGGAACCGTCTCTTTGTGCCCTTGCCTCCGCTGGGTAGGTCTGGCTGTTTGCTGCTACCTTGAGTGGAGATCTGTCTCTCAGTGTTCTGTGTATGAGTCCCTCCCTACTTCCTGATCCCTAGGAGGGGTCTTGACTCTATGTAGAGCCCCTGCACCAAGTCCTGTTCCCAAGGAGGGGTCCTGGCTCTGTGTTCCATGTTCCTGTTCTCCCTCGACCAAGTCAAGGCTTCATGTTCTCATCCTGTCCATGTGCCTCGCCCGGCCCAGGAGTACCTCACACAGCCCGGTGCTAGGGTTCCCTCGTCCTGTCCAGGAGTCTCACATCCAGTCCTGTTGTCACTCCTCATCCTGTAGCCACATCTTGTCCTCGCCTAGATCTGGGGTCCGAGCCCAAGTCAAGACCTAGGTTCCGTGTCCCTATCCAGTCTCTGGCTCGGAGTCCTTATCCAGGTTCCAAGTTCCTAGTTCCTCATCCAGGTTCCGCTTCCCTAGTCTAGTCCTATCCAAGGCCCTGTATCCTAGCCTCGTCCAGGGCCTGTGTCTTGTCCAGCGTCATTTCTTCCCCACTTCCCTCACTTGCCTGACTCACTTAGTCCTGTTCCTAGTACTCCAGTGTCTGTGTCTTGCACTTGGGTCCGCCACCAGTGCGCCCCCATATGACAGAATTGGCTTCATGAGTTTAGAGTCAACATAAAGTCACACAGCATGGAAGCAAGTTCTGCAGCCCTCAGAGTTCACATTGATCATTAAGAACAAGTTTATACTAAACCTATGTTAATATTATGTTTAATCTCCCCATATTCCTGTCACCTCCCACTCTCCAGCCCCCAGCCACCACAATTCACCTACAGTTCAGAGGCAAATAAGAGTGGCCAATTACCTTTACAACCTGCATATCTTTATGATATGTCACAGAACTGGTAATTCGTATAGAAACAAAAGCTCCACACAGACAGGACTGCAGGTCAGAACTGAACCTGGTCACAAGAGCTATGATGCAGCCAAGCTACCAGTTGTGTTATCGTGTCACCTTGTCTTGTGACTATCCCATGATGAGCCGTAGGCTGAAAAACATATGCTTTGTGTTCAAATTTGTAGGCATTAATAATGAAAACATATGTCACTTATTTTGTGAGGAAATCCGATAAACATGAGCCAACGAAGAAAGAGAGGAACAGAAAAATTCTCTCTGTGACTTTCAATCTCACGTTGTGGACTCAGATTGATGCCTCCTTTTATACCAAATATTCTATCTAGTTTACATTAACTTTATCTCTTCCACTTCATCCATGTTCCAGGGTCTAACCTCTTTTAAATCTAACAGTGCTAATGAAGCTCGATAAATTTTTCATTTTAATTTGCTCTTGGCTCAAATTACTACTGGTCTTACAGGCAAATATCATTGTGTCATTTTAATCACTCAATCACAGCTGGCTCTGAAGTAGTTTTGGATATACTGAGAAGTTGTAAAGGCCACACATAAACATAAGTCTTTCTTTTCTACTTCAACTGGGTATTTGCAATCGCTGACCCTGAACTGAAATAGTGCAGGGCAATGGAGGTCAGCAACCATGGTCTATCCAGAGTTAGTTCTTAGATTTCTGAAAGGAGAAAAGCACAAGGACAAAATTATTTTGAGGGAGCAGGGACTTGTAAGAAATGCATGTTTACATCAACTGCACATTGTAATTTGAAAAGATAGAGATTTCCTGTAAATGAGGAATAATTGAAATGACAGCATTATTTAGCAAACTTAATCAGATTTATAACTTACAAATTTTGATTTTACTGAGAGTATAAGAATAAACCTCATTCCAATAATTTTGGAAAACACCACACCAAACCCTATTAGAACACTGCCACTTATAATCAGAAGATGATATATGGCCATTCTGTTTAGTTCAGAGCAAGAACTTATGAAAGCAAAAGTTCTGGTTACTTTTCTTCCTACTAAATTATCAGATCTGAATTAACATCATTAAGACAAAATGACATCAAGCTTGCTGTTCAGTCTCAGATAAATATTATGTAGTCTAAACCCATTGCTCTGTAAAATGCCTTTCACTTTAAAACAAATGCCTTTTGATCAGAATTTGATTGGCTTGAGTTAGACCACAAGGTCATTTGACATAGGAGCAGAATTAGGCAATTCAGCCCGTCGAGTCCATTCTACCACTTCATCAATGCTGATCCCGGATCCCATTTAACCCGATACAACTGCCCTCTCACCATATCCCTTGATGCCCTGACCAATCAGGAATTTATCAACTTCTACTTTAAATATATCCATGAATTTGTCCTCAACCACATTCTGTGGCAGAGCATTCCACAGATCCACCATTCTTTAGCTAAAAAAATTCCTCCTTACTTCTGTTCTAAAAGGTCGCCCCTAATTTTGAGCCTTTGCCCTCTAGTTCTGGATACTCCCACCAGAGGAAACATCCTCTCCACATTCACGTTATCTAGTCCTTTCAACATTCGGTAGGTTTCAATGAGATCCCCACGCATTCTTCTAAATTCTAGTGGATACAGGCCCAAAGCTGCCAAATGCTCCTCATATGTTAAACTCTTCATTCCCAGAATCATCCTCGTGAAGATTTTCATGAGTTGTTTGATTATATTACAAATTTATAACCAGCTTTGCTCTCATGGGGTAGAAGGGATTTTGAAAGCAAGCTGTAATTATTGAATTTTATAAGATATAAACTAGGCCTGAAAAGAAAGTTCCCCTTTCACAGTGCCTGTTGTTTTTTACCCTAATTTCATTAACAGATGTTTATTATTGCGGCATTAAATCTTATGGTTCTTTTTAAACCACAAACTTGTGTACCTCTTCATAAAAGTATTCCTCTATTCTCCTTACTTTTCACTAGTCTTACAAGTTTCCTGTTATAGAGTCACAGAGTAAGGCAACATGGAAACAAGTCCTTCAGGCCCACCAAGATGTTCATCAAAGCTAGTCCCAAATGCTGAACTTTGGTCCATATCCCTGTAAACTTTTCCTATCCCTGTACCTTCCAAAAGTCTTTTAAATATTGTGGCATTTGCAAAATTGGAAATTGTCATCTGTGCACACAAGTCCAAGTAAATATATATTGGGAAAAGCTAATACAAGCTTAAAAAGTTCATTTCCTTCAACACCAAAACCAAACTTTCTATTCTACATTCTGTTTCCTATTGCTACAAAATAGCTGCCACAAGCACTTGTTAATCTATAGTCTTCAATCATGATGATGCCTAATATGCAGCACTTTATTATATGTCTTTTGTATGTCTATATATTCCAAAGCAAACAAATTTGCCTTGGTAACCCTTTGTTCTCTGCCCCAATATCTCAATCAACTTAGGCAGACATAATTTGCCTTGAACTAGCCCCTGCTGACTTCCTTTAACCAATTCACACTGGCTCAAGTCACTATTCATTTTACTCTGGATATTCTTTTCAAAGTGTCCTCACTCATAAGGACACATTGACTGGCCTGTAGTTATTGGGTTTATTTCCATACTGTTTTCATGAAAAACGATGCAACAGTTGGGTTTTTCTGATCCTCAGGACCACCCCTATATCTCTAGATGTTTGGAAGATTATGGATAGAGCTCTTATGATTTCTTTCATTATTTCCCTCTGTAACCAAAAATGTAAGCCATCTGGACCAGTTAATTTACCCATTTTAGTTTTAACTAGTTTTTATAGTACCTGATCTTTATTATTGGTTTAATATATACATATTTGCATAAAATATTTCCTATATGAAAATTTAGATCCAAATAATTTGTTTTCTATTTCATTGTTCTGTTTCTGTAAACTTCTTGCCTGATTTTCTTTTGAAACCATTCCTGCTGATCATATGTATGGTTTTCTCAAGTCCGCTCATTTTCTCCAAAGTAACGTTTTGTTTCTTCAATACCATCTTTGTTGAACTCTTAGACATGAGGAAAAAAGAAAAGATTTTTAGGATTTCTGACTAACTTAAATGCTGTATTTTTGAGTGCTTAAAGATACACTGGGTCAAAATACAATAAAGCTCTTAAGTGAGCAATGTAAATTTTGATTGTCAAATGTTAGTAGCAAGTTACCCAAGATACTTCAAGTTGCAGGAATAGTTGGTTGCAGATTTTAAGCTGCTCTGTAAACTGGCCAGCAAAGAAACCTGTCCAAAGGTAGTGAGAAGGCTGGGGGGAGCAGGAGATTGGAAATGTAACTCTTTCTGCATAAGTGTGTAAGACTAGAGGATACATTTGAGAACTGGCCATACTTTATTAACATCATCCTATTTGAGAAAATACAAAGTATACCATCATGTTCCATCAATACAGCAATGGATCATGGCCAAAAAAGTTCTATAGTGTCTTTACAAAAGCATTGGAATACAGCATTATCATAGGTAGTTATTTATTTTGCAAGGCATTGTGCTTAACCCATTTATACGTTGAGAATTTAAGATGGGCGACTGTATGTCTATGACACTACTGAGAAGTAGGCACATTAGGCAACATTTCTGTATAATAAGGAAAACTTACTTTTGCAAAGAATAAATATTAGTTTAGTTTTAAATGATGTGGTTTCAATATTTCAACAAGTCATAAACATTCAGCACTGAAACTCCACTGCAGTTTAAAGCATTAACTTTTATTTATTCAGCACTGTCAATGTGAACAAAGTATCCCAAGCCCTTGGCAGAAGTGTAGTGATGAAAAGCTATTGCTACTCCAAAAAAAGACATACGAGACAAGGCAGCAAAAGATCAGTCAGGAATCACTTTTAAACATTGTCCTAAGGGTGAAGATGCAGTGCAAGATGATCCAATGGATTTGACCATGCCAAAGGCAAAAAAAAGAGCACGGGGAAATCAGCAGCTTCCAGACTAAAGTGGGCATAAGTTTTCTGAAGGAATGTTGGGTGAAGTAGGTTACTAAGATTGGGAGAGCAGAAGTCATAAAAGAGTTAAAAACAGAGATGAAATTTTTAATATTCATGGCTATAGAACACTTATGCTCTGGCCACAAACACTTACAAATGTTTTAATATAGACAATTGATGCTTAATTTATTCATAATTTATGAAGAAACAAACAAGAGCACAACTCGGTAAATCAAAATAGAACTTCGCTCCTTTCAAACTCTACATTAATTTTGTACAGTTCAAGCTGTGTGTTGCAGTTAATTATAAAATGGCTGAGTCACACAGGCATGAGATTTTAAAAATAAAATCATGCAGATTCTGGAAATCTGAATAAAAAAACATAAGTACTGTGCATACCTAGTGTGTTAGGTCACATCTTTAAAAGGAGACACAGAAATACCATCTCAGGCCCATGACCCTTCAACAGAACCGGGAATGTTAGAAAGCAAGTTTGTTGAATTTGCAGTGAGAGTGAGATCTCTGGTGAGGACAGATGAATGTCCAAGGGACCTAATTGCTTTTGGTGCTTTCCTGTTGATCATAGCAGATCTTTCTGCAGGAGTGGAAGTAGGAGATAAATGAGAGTAGTTCAGGGGAACAAATCCAGCTAGAATATATGGAACTCAGAGATGCAGAAAAGAGGAGTTTCTGTAAAGCTGAAAGAAAATGCTAGAGATACTCATCAGATCAGATAGTCCCCAGGTTAACATTACAGACAGATTACCTTGCATGATTACCAGCACAAACAGGAAAGACTGATTATCTGAAAAGACTGAATTCAATGTATAGTCCACAAGGGATCAAACTGGCATGTTGCTGTGTTACTTTGAAGTAGGTTATAAGATCAAAGATAGCGTGATCTGAGTAAGAAAGGGATGAAGATTGAAAACTTGTCACCCTTGCAGACTGAACAGAGTGATCACCTTATCATTGAACTCAACAACTTCAAATAATCAGCTGTCCCTGTATAAACAAGCAGTTCTGTGATAAAAGGCAACATTAATTCAAATGCTCTCTCTGACTAGATGCTACATAACTTCCTGCGTATCTCTGGTATTTTTATCTATTTCAAGATTTCCATTAGTTTGTTTTCTTTACTCTATTTTTTCACAAATCGCTTTGTTCATCTTATTCTATTTACACTCCAGCAGACAGATTAGCTATGATGTGCTGGACAAGAATGAAAAAAAATATATCATTGGGACAATTTTGGTCCCACCCAATCATAGGCACAGGCTTTTTCCTTCCCAAGAAATCCCTACTCACCCTACTCTATAACTTAAAGCACACTTGATTTATTGTGAGCTGAAGCATCATGCATTCCATCCATTTGATTCCAATTGGAATAAGTGGCAGAAAAAAGACTTTTGAGATATATAATAAGCAGCATTTCTATGATAAACCTCTTCATACTCTCGTGGAAATTGAAATTTACCCACTCAGCCTGCCACGTTCCCAAATATCTCTTCCCAAATTACTGCAACATCAACACAGATCTTTCAGAGATTTGAAAAGAATCAGGTGGAGCAGAAAATTTGTCAGAAAGTTTTCAAGACTAGTTCCAAATCCATTATTGAACATCCGCCATAGGCCATTAGAAGCAAGTGAGAATCCTTGGAAACCCAAACTTCTAAATGAAGAGTCTTCCAGATTTGCACAGAACATGCTTGTCCCATCAGCAAACTATCTTAAAATGATTGCATAAAACTAATGACTGATTCTTCTCTTTACCTCCAACCTCAATTCGAACATTTGCAATAGTAAGGGAAAATTTCTCAATAGTACTAAGGAACCTGATATTTAAAAAATGCAAAATAATTTGACCTAAGACTTGCATTTCTGCTATAAAAGGGATTCACCTATATTCTACCATTAACAGAAAGTAACTTCTTCAGATTTCCAATAAATTGTTGAGACAAAATAAATAGTTTGCATGCAAATTATACAGCTACGTCTGTCACAGAAGAACAAAACAAACAATGCTAATTTGGTTATGGTTTACAGCTTACCTGCTGCATTTCAAAGGAATAACAGATGTCCTTCTTGTTCATAAGTTCACTGTAAATTCTTTGTTCAGTAATCATGCCATTGGAAAAGGCAGCAATAATATCAGCAGTATGGATCGCTGAAAGGCGATGGACAATCACAGTAGTTGTAGGACCAGTTTGTGCCTAAAGTGAAAGAGTGATTAGACAGGACACTGACAAACTTTGTTCATAAGACTTGGAAACGTTAAAATATTAACTTTAGGAATCTCATTGCTTCTCTATTTTAATTGCATGTTAAAGAATTGTGTTGATTTAATTGCTTCAATATGAGTCCCCACATCACTGGATGACCTGTAATTTCAGTCTCTGAGGCTGGCATCTGGAAATCTTCAGAAGGATGAATTCAAGCAATACATATCGTCCAAAAAGACTTTCCTGGTCAAGTAATAAAGATTTGTATGGGTAGATTCAAACACTTTCTGCTGAGGTGAGGGTTCCACCTGCTTAAAAATGAATTCAGTGCTGATGCCTGTGTCACATCACTAGTCATAGGCCTACAGTCAGAGAAGCAACCATCTACTACCATTCTCTGGCTTCTCCTACAGCCTATCTCTAATCCAATTTATTACCTTATCTTGAATGCCAAGTGACTGAACCTTCTTGACCAATCTGCCATGCAGGACCTTGTCAAAGACCATGCTAAAGTCCATGCAGAAATACCCATGACCTGGTTAGACACAATCTACCATGCACAACGCCTTGTTGACTATCCCAAATAAGTCCCTGTCTATTCAAATACTTCTATATCCGGTACCTTAGGAAAACTTCCAATAACCTTCCCACTACTGATCTCAGGCTATGGAACACTCATGCTGCTGCTGCAGGGATTTTGGTCAAGAAGGTTCAGTCCCGTGGCATTAAAGGTCAGGTAGTAAACTGGATTAGACATTGACTTCACAGGAGAAGCCAAAAAGTTGTAATAGATGGTTGCCTCACTGACTGGAGGCTTGTGACTAGTGGAGTGCCATAGGGATCAGTGCTGAGTCCTTTGTTTGTCACCTATATCAATGTTCTGGTTGATATTGTGGTCAACTGGACCAGCAAATTTGCAGATGATACAAAGGCTGGGGGTATAGTGGACAGCGAAGGAAAACAATCAAAGCTTGCATCAGGATCTGAACCAGCTGGGAAAATGGCGGATGGAATTTAATGCAGACAAGTGTGAGGTGTAGCACTTTGCAAAGACAAACCGGGGAGGTCTTACATGGTGAGTGCTAGGGCACTGAGACGTGTGGTAGAACAGAAGGATCTAGGAATATAGATCCATAATTCCTTGAAAGTGGTGTCACAGGTAGATAGGTCATTAAAAATGCTTTTGGCACAGTGGCATTTATAACTCAAAGAATTGAGTATAGTTGTTGGGATGTTATGTTGAAGTTGTGTAAGTCATTCATGAGACCTAATTAGGAGTATTTTGTACAGTTTTGGTCACCTGCCTGCAGGAAAGATGTAAGTAATATCGAAAAAGTGCAGAGACAATTTACAAGAATGTTGCCAGAACTTGAGGACTATATTGGGACTGCTACTTTTCACATTGTTTGGTAATAATTTGATTAATGGAATTGATGGCTTTGTGACAAAGTTTGCAGATGATACAGAAATAAGTGGAGGAATAGGTAGTGCTGAGGAAGCAATGCAATTGCAGCTGGACTTAGACTAATTGGAAGAATGGGCAAAAAAGTGACAGATGGAATACAGTGTTGGGAAATATATGATAATGCATTTTGATAAAAAGAGCAATAGTGTGGACGATTATCTAATTGGGGAAAAAGTTCAAACATCAGAGGTGCAGATGGACTTAGGAGTCCTCGTGCAAGACTCCCAGAAGGTTAATTTACAGGTTGAGTCTGTAGTAAAGAAGGCAAATGCAATGTTATCATTTATTTCAAGGGTATTAGAATAAAAAAAGCAAGGAGATAAAGCAAGGAGATTATTTCCTTTGGCGGGGGTACCCCAAACTAGAGGGCACAGCCTCAAAATTGAGGGGTGACCTTTTTGAACTGATGGAAGAAGGAATTTTTTTAGCCAGAGTGTAGTGAATCTGTGGAACGCTCTGCCACAGACTGCGGTGGAGGCCAAGTCCGTGGGCATATTTAAGACGGAAGTCGATAATTTCCTGATCAATCAGGGCATCAAAGGATATAGCAAAACGGCAGGTGTATGGGGTGGAGCGGGATCTGTGGTCAACCACAATGGAATGGTGGAGCAGACTAGATGGGCTGAATGGCCTATTTCTGCTCCTACGTCTTATGGTCTTATAATGAATCACTATGGGTTCGAGTAATGGCAGCAGTTAAACACTCTTGCTGAATGGAGTTTAAAACTGCAACCGGAATGGAGCACAGTTGAGGAGGTTACCAAAATTATTCACCGTATGGTATCAGAGAATTATACTGCAATAGTGGTAGCCCACCAGGACATGTTGAATTAACTTCTGGAATGGTAGGACAAGTGGTTATGTCTGGAGTTTTCCAAATAAAAGGGGTAGTACTGTCTTTAATTGCACCAGCTGTTGGTCATCCTATAAGTACAGTGATTCACTTATTGAGGCTTTTAGAGTATGTAGACAAAGGCACTCATAGCCATATCCAGAGGTTTGATAAGCAGGCAGGGAATGGGGATCCGGCATGTCCTATAAAGAAATGGTTTTAGCTTTGCTTATAGCTGGGGTTCTGGAGGTGCAGGTAAATGGGTTCCCACCCACACCCTCTATACAATGTGGAAATACTGTCAGGAGGAGCAAAAAAGGGAGACTGCTGAGGGGGAAGGGTCATTCTTCAGGTCCTCTGCAGATCAGGGTTCCTTTTGTCCTCTGCCAGATTCCTTGCATTCCATTTAGGGTTCCCTGCAAAGAATATTGGCTGGCATTCACCAGGAGTGGGAATCAGGGGGTGGCTAGTACACTTACACCTTAATGTTGTAGGAAGGCGGTCATTCGACCTGCATACCCCTTCCTGTCAATAGAGTGTGAATGATTTGAATGCGGAGAAATCTGACGTGTGGCCACACATGCGTGTGTGTGTGTGTGTGTGTATATTCAGCCTTTAAAGAGACTTTGTGAATGTGTTGGGCCCCACCCAATTGCTTTTCCCTTCTCAGTTGTTTTCTGATAAGTGCTCTTTCTTTGTGAGAAATTAACTGTTTTAAGCTTTTGCAGTTCCATGGGAAATTTTAAAGAAGAGTATAACCTGGGCTTTGTGACTTGTGCATTGTTTCTTGTGTTTGTTTAGTCAGTTACTTTGTTTCTTGCTTTTAAAATCTGTTAGTCATTCATTGTGTCTTAATCTGCTACTTTGTTACTTGTTTCCCCATATAATTGGTTTTAGGGATAACTCAGTTTTCATATTGACCAAGTGAACTTTGAGTAGAAATTTGGGCAACCTTATCTCACATTTCAGAGGGAATTGAGCATTTGGGGAGTAATTCTTGCAGTTCTGTTGTTTTTTGTGTTTTCTAAATACCCAGTGACTAATCAGGAGCAAGTGCATTTGTATCTCCCTGCATTACAGAATGGCAAAATGCTGATTTGTGGTGCTAGATCCTGTTATATATTCCCATGGATGGCATTTGAATTTGCACACTGGACCAATGGGTCAAATTGTGAATTTGTATGAAGACTAACTACATCACAACAAGGAAAAGACTTGAGGGAAATTACCTGTCTTCTCAGGTTTTGGCATTTTGTTTTGGGGGATCTGGAAGTGGGTAGTCTATTTCAGCCAAACTTGACCTAGAGTATGGTAACAGCTTTATGGGACTTGAGTCTAAATAGCCCTGGAGGATTGAGTACTTTAAGGGCTGAATTTTCCCTACGTACCATTTGTTGAACTGGAAAGTCCTGACTCCTAGTGATTTCCCCACCTGACAGAGTGTTGGTATAGGTGATATGCTGAGTACAGGTACAAGGTGTTAAAGAGGATGGTAAATGTGAGCAGGGGCAGTATCTGGGGATGGCTGTTTCTATGCCAAATGATGTTGTGAAGCTGGGCACTTGTTGGATGCTGAATGGCACTCATTGTTTATGCAGTTCCTTGGACTACCTGTGGAACCCACAAGGTGACGCAATTGATATGTGGTGCTGTATATATGCCACCCCAGTGCCCTGGATGAGCACCTTGCCCATGTTGGTTGGTAAGAGGGCTATTACAAAGGAAAAATGATTTGAATGATAGCCTTTCTCAGCGTGGTATGGCCAGACTGACCCGGGAACTGATTTTGATTACCTTGGATTACCCGCTCCTAAAGAAGGTGACATTTGTACTTTAATTGGCCAAGAATGCTGCAGCTGCGTTCCTGACAGATCAGGTAACATCACTCACCTGGTGGATCATATCTATGAGTCAGTGTACAAGATTACGTGGGGGACCAGCTTATTAGCTATTATACTCAAGCATGGGGTAGGTGTACTTTGAGAGCACAGGGAGACTGGTGGACTACTTAGTATATTGGAAGGTGACTATTGGGTTTACAGCACTGGGTATTATATGCTTGTGTATTAAGTGTAACTTAGTTCAGAGTTTGTGAGAATCATAATAGTCTGAGGGTTAGATAATCACATTCAGAACTTTCAAGAATTATCCTGTGGGGGAGTGGCTTATTCTGATTGTTGAATGTCGCTTCCATAGTGATGGGTTGGTATAGAAACAGCAGCTGCTTTTCCCATTGGATAGATGCCTGTTGTCCAGTTTCAAATATATAAAATAGCTTGCCCTCTTCTTCCTTTGTTTAAAACAAGGATGCACAAAATGTTTGAGAAAGTATGCTCTGTGTGCACTTTTAACTAATTGGCATAAGAGAGGAACTGGCCAAAGTTGACTGGAAAGGGACACTGGCGGGAAAGACAGCAGAGCAGCAGTGGCTGGAGTTTATGCGAAAAGTGAGGAAGGTGCAAGACAGGTATATTCCAAACAAGAAGAAAATTTCTAATGGAAAAAGGATGCAATCGTGGTTGACAAGAGAAGTCAAAGCCAAAGTTAAAGCAAAGGAGAGGGCATACAAGGAAGCAAAAAGTAGTGGGAAGACAGAGGATTGGGAAGTTTTTAAAAGCTTACAAAAGGAAACTAAGAAGGTCACTAAGAGGGAAAAGATTAACTATGAAAGGAAGCTAGCAAATAATATCAAAGAGGATACTAAGAGCTTTTTCAAGTATATAAAGAGTAAAAGACAGGTGAGAGTAGATATAGGACCAATAGAAAATGATGCTGGAGAAATTGTAATGGGAGATAAGGAGATGACGGAGGAACTGAATGAGTATTTTGCATCATTCTTCACTGAGGAAGACATCAGCAGTATACCTGACACTCAAGGGTGGCAGGGAAGAGAAGTGTGCGCAGTCACAATTACGACAGAGAAATTACTCCGGAAGCTGAATAGCCTAAAGGTAGATAAATCTCTTGGACCAGGTGGAATGCACCCTCGTGGTCTGAAGGAAGTAGCTGTGGAGATTGCGGAGGCATTAGCGATGATCTTTCAAAAGTCGATAGATTCTGGCATGGTTCCGGAGGACTGGAAGATTGCAAATGTCACTCCGCTATTTAAGAAAGGGGCAAGGAAGCAAAAACGAAATTATAGACCTGTTAGCCTGACATTGGTGGTTGAGAAGTTGTTGGAGTCGATTGTGAAGGATGAGGTTACAGAGTACCTGGAGGCATATGACAAGATAGGCAGAACTCAGCATGGATTCCTTAAAGGAAAATCCTGTCTGACAAATATATTACAATGTTTTGAGGAAATTACAAGTAGGCTAGACAAGAGTATTTGGATTTTCAGAAGGCCTTTGACAAGGTGCCACACATGAGGCGACTTAACAAGATAAGAGCCCATGGAATTACGGGAAAGTTACATACATGGATAGAGCGTGGCTGATTGGCAGGAAACAGAGTGTGGGAATAAAGGGATCCTATTCTGATTGGCTGCCGGTTACCAGTGGTGTTCCGCAGGGATCAGTGTTGGGGCCGCTTCTTTTTACATTGTACATCAACAATTTGGATTATCGAATAGATGGCTTTGTGGCTAAGTTTGCTGATGATACATAGATAGGTGGAGGGGCCGGTAGTGCTGAGGAAACAAAGAGTCTGCAGAGAGACTTGGATAGATTGGAAGAATGGGCAAGGAAATGGCAAATGAAATACAACATTGGAAAGTGTATGGTTATGCACTTTGGCAGAAAAAATAAAGGCAAACTATTATTTAAATGGGGAAAGAATTCAAAGTTCTGAGATGCAACGGGACTTAGGAGTCCTCGTACAGGATACCCTTAAGGTTAACCTCCAGGTTGTGTCGGTGGTGAAGAAGGCGAATGCAATGTTGGCATTCATTTCTAGAGGAATAGAGTATAGGAGCAGGGATGTGATGTTGAGGCTCTATAAGGCACTGGTGAGACCTCACTTGGAGTACTGTGGGCAGTTTTGGTTTCCTTAATTAAGAAAGGATGTGCTGACATTGGAGAGGGTACAGAGAAGATTCACTAGAATGATTCTGGGAATGAGAGGGTTAACATATGAGGAATGTTTGTCAGCTCTTGGACTGTATTCCTTGGAGTTTAGAAGAATGAGGGGAGACCTCACAGAAATATTTTGAATGTTGAAAGGCATGGACAGTGTGGATGTGGCAAAGTTGTTTCCCATGATGGGGGAGTCTAGTATGAGAGGGCATGAGTTAAGGATTGAAGGGCGCCCATTCAGAACAGAAATGCGAAGAAATTTTTTTAGTCAGAGGGTGGTGAATCTATGGAATTTGTTGCCATGGGCAGCAGTGGAGGCCAAGTCATTGGGTGTATTTAAGGCAGAGATTGATAGGTATGGGAGTAAGCAGGGCATCAAAGGTTATGGTGAGAAGGGGGGGGAGTGGGACTAAATGGGAGAATGGATCAGCTCATGATAATATGGTGGAGCAGAGTCGATGGGCCGAATGGCCTACTTCTGCTCCTTTGTCTTATGGTCTTATGGTCTAATTATGTTAGTTAAATGTGCATATGCTGGTTGAACACTCAGCTTTGTATTGTCTGTAACTTGGGGAACATGAATGTTTAGTCGAGTTTTTACCATTTGTAAATAAATGATGAATATACCTTTTCGCAGAGAGTACTTTTTGTATCACCTGCCAAATCCGCGAACCTGATTCAGCATTACAGGAGTATGAGGAGGAATTTCTTCACTCAGAGGGTGGTGTGAGTGTGGAACGAGCTGCCAGTGGAAGTGGTGGATGTGGGTTCAACATTGAAGAAAAATTTGGATAGGTACGTGGAAGAGAGGGGTATGGAGGGCTATGGTCCAGGTGCAGGTCAATGGGACTAAGTAAGTTAATAGTTTGGCAAGGACAATGTGAGTCAAAGGGTTTATTTCTGTATTGTAGTTTTCTATGACTCCATGGCTCTATGGAACATAGAAAATTACTGTGTGGTGCAGAGCCTCGAACCCTTCAACCTGCTCCAAAATCGGTCTAACGCTTCCCTTCCACGTAGCCCTCCATTTCCCTTTCATCCACAGGCCAATCTGGAAGTCTCTTAAATGTCTCTAATGTATAATGCAGTGTGTTCTATGCACCTACCACTCTCTGTCTATAAAACCTGCCCTCTGATGTCCCTCCTATACTTTCCTGCCAACACCTTAGGGTTATGCCCCCTTTAGTGTGCTAGGCTTATATGGACATTGAGCCACAATTACTGTATGTATACATCAAATGTATTGTCACTGTTTTGCTTCTAATGGTGATCTTCTAGAGTTTTCATGGACTATCGAGTACATAGATTGATAGAGCTCAATATTGATAAATGTGTGGGTCAGAGTAAGGGCGATGTTATGATAATGGTGCTTAGGGAGTTTTATCAGGTGAAGTGGGTAAGGTGTATCATTCTGGTAGTTGGTGAAATTCTTTTTCTCCAATTCTTTTGATGAATTTAGCAGCAGAACTGATTTGTGTAATTTATTTCCTGACTGCAGTTAACTGTATTGAGAAATTGACCATCTGCCGAGCGTGTCAGCCCACTTCACAGCAAGGGAATGAAGGAACAGTGAGAAGGAGCAGGAAAGGCTAAGGACAAGACAGCTAAGGTTCCAGGAGAATGGTAATTGAAGACCAACATCATGGTCAGGGCTGGGTAGATAGTAGGAGCCTACAAAGGTTGATAGGTGGGAATATCAAAAAGAAGAAGGGAAACTGGCAGAGCTGATAGACTGGGAGGGTTGTGGGAAGAATTGGGGTAGAATTGTGGAGAGATGTGAGTGTTGAGTGGATTAGGAGGGTTATAGAGGGGTTCAGAATAATTAGGAAAGACTGGGAGTAGTGCAACAAGCATTAGGGGATATGGGAATTGGAAAAGCTAAGATATTTGGAGAGTTTTATCAGTTGAAGTAAATCAGAATAACTGGATAGGGAGCATAATTTTGGGGAGATAAGATCTGGGAGTTAATGAAATGGGTTGGGAGGACAGAAAAACTATGGGTAATTAAAGCTTGGTGCAAGATCCTCAAGTTTGAGAAATGAGAAATTATAAAGGGTAGAAAGATCAGAAAAAGATTAGAACTGAAATGAGGAGTCAAAGGAGATCAGTATGGATAAATAAAGTCAAAGGGGTCAAGAGGATTGGAGAGGTAATATCAAATTGCAGAAGATCAGAGGGAATAGAGAAAGTCGTGGGGGAGGAAAGAGGGGGTGCAGATAGATGAGATGGGAAGAGTGGTTGAGGGTGCTTGTGGCTGGAAAGGACCAGATTCTGGGCGGATTCAGTCAAAGCAGGGCTGTGGCATATGGTTCTGATTATCAACTTGAAATTAAGGGCAATGGCTGTGTGTGGGAAATTAGGTAGTTTGAGGCAAGGGTGGAAAATTTCTATTTCTTCTGGCTCACAATTTCTGCTGCAAGGCCACTTACAATACATTCAGCTACCTTTAGCTGCGAGAAATGGGTCCAGTCTATTTCAATCTTAAAACCTTGAGCTGCACAATCAAGTTCTGCATGATTGACATTCATTGCTGGCACAGGCTTTAATCAGTGAATGGAAATAACTTTTTCCAGGTATGCCTTCCATGGTACTTATTTAGTTTATATTGATAAAACCAAAAGGCTCAATCCTGGCAAACTTCAAAGTAAATTTATTATCGAAGTACACATATGTCACCTTATACAATGCTGCGATTAAATTTCTTGCGGCCGGACTCAATGAACCCTTAATAGAATAATTGCCATAATAGAACCAATGAACGACTGCACCACTGGGCAGTCTGCAAAAGACAACAAACTGTGCAAATACAAAAAGTACAAAATAATAACAATAAACTTTGAGAACATAAGATGAAGAATTCTTCAAAATGAGTTCATAGATTGTGGGAACATTTCAGTGATGGGGTAGGTGAAGCAGCATAAAGGTATCCACTTTAGTTCAAGGGCCTGATGGCTGAGGGTAATAACTGTACTTGAACTTGGTAGTAAGTTCGAAGGCTCCTGTACCCTCTTCATGATGGCAGCTGTGAGAAGAGCGGATGAGCTGGGTGGTGGGCATCCCTGATGATGGATGCTGCTTTCCTGTGACAATACTCTGTGTAAATGTGCTTAACCTGTGATGGACTGGGCCATATCCCTTCAAAGGCATTAGTGTTTCTCTACCAGGCTGTGATGCAGCCAGTCAACATATGCTCCAAAACACATCTATGGAGGTTGATCAAAGTTTTAGACATCATGCCGTGTCTTTGCAAACTCCCAAGGAAGTAGAGGCACTGCCGTGCTTTCTTCATGATTGCACTCGCATGCTGGGCCCAGGACAGATCCTCTATCATGATACACTGAGGAATTTAAAGTTGCTGACCCTCTCCACCGCTGATCCTCTCAATGAGGACTGCCTCATGGATTATTGACTTCAGGGTTTTCTCTCCCTGAAGTCAATAATCAGCTCTTTGGTCTTGCTGACATTAAGTAAAAGGTTGCAACACATGCAAAATGCTGGAGAAACTCAGCAGACAAGGCTGCATCTATGGAAAACTGTGAACAGCTGATATTTCAGGCTGAGATGCTTCTTCAGGACTGGAAAGGAAGAGGGGAGAGAAGGAAGAAGTACAAGTTGGAAGGTGTAAGGTGAAACCAGAAGAGGGAGAGGGGTTGTTGTAAAGAGCTGGGAAGTAGATTGGTGAAAGAGATAAAGGTCTGGGAAAGGGAGAATCTGCTAGAAGAGGACGGGAGACCATGGGGGAGAAAATAAAGGGGAGGAGCATCAGAAGGAGGTGATGGACAGGTTAGGAGATAATGTGAGACAGGGAAACAGGAATGGGGAATGGTGAAGGAAAGGAGGGGGGTGGCAATTATCAGTAGTTCGAGAAATCAATGTTCCTGCCATCAGGTTGGAGGCTACCCAGACAAAATATAAGGAGTTACTTCTCCAATCTCAGTGTGGTCTCATCGTGACAGTAAAGGAGGCTATGGACTGACATGTTGAAAAGGGAATGGGAAGTAGAATTGAATGACTGGCCACTGGGAGATCCCACTTTTTCTGGTGGATGGAGCGAGAGTGCTCAGCAAAGCAGCCTCCCAGTCTATGTTGAATTCACTGATATACAGGAGACCACAGCAGGAGCACCGGATACAGTAGATGACCCCAACAGACACACAGGTGAATGTCACCTCTCCTGGAAGGACAGGTTTCTGCTGAACCTTTGTTAAATGTTCTTTAGACCAATGGAATATTTGTAAATTAAAATAAATATCTGATGAAAATTAAATTAATATGAGTAGTAATAATCTATACAGATTAGAACATTTTCAAAAATCGGAAATGATGGGACAATTCAGCAGATTAGGCAGCTTCTGTGAGGAGAAATGCAGTTTCAGAAAAAAAAAACAGATTTTCAGTGAAGTTGTAGGTTTCTTCTGTTGTCTGAGCTCAGCCAGGAAAGCTATTGGATAGCACCTTCATTCTGACAGAAATAGCAACCAAAAATCGATCCTTGTTTTATGCTCATCTAATATCCATTTCAACAATTTGTAAGTATGAGATGATACGCATTGTCCTAGCTCACAATGACCAATGCTAATTAGTTAATTTTTGTTTATATGTTGGTGTTAGGGAGCTCTGAATTGTTGGAAATGCCAGCATCCATTGTGAAGCTGACTGTGAGCAACCTTGCAAATTGAGTAGTCACACAATGCCTGAGAGGTACAATTAATAATTTCAGGGGAGGTAAGGTGAAATCTCAGTAGCGTGGCTGGTCAGATTTGTATTTGGGGTGGCTGTGAAGTGATGAGGTAGGGAGAATAGGAATGATATTTCACAGGAGCAGCTGTGATCTTGAAAGGGGTGACTAGGTATTGCAGGGTGGTACAGGAAGTGCACTCATGTCCCTTCTTGCTCCTGAAAAATGTTCAGGATAATTTACCAAGGATTTTCAGCAGTTCCTTTACACATCCTCCATGGTCCATCTGAGGCTGGTAATTGCTAATTTTCCAAAAAGATGCAGTTTCCATTTTGGAGTTGTTTCCCTCATTTTCACTATGAGTAGGTATTTGCATATAAAGAGGCTACTTGAACAATCACATCAAGTGTACCATTTTGCAGAAACGAAGTGGCTGAATTGTTGCTGTTCTCCTCCCAATTGATCTTTTTGAGCTCCCCCTCCAAATACTCCTACCCCTGTACACTTCCCATCCAACCGATGCGTCACTTCTTTATCTGGAGACATGAGAAACTGCGGATTCTGGAATCTGGCACAACATGCAAAGCATTGGAGGAGCCAACAGGTCAGGTAACATCTATGAAGGGAAACAGACAGTCAACATTATGGATTCTGATTATTCATTCTTCTGTGTTGCGTCACTTTAATTTTTAATTTCTGAATTTTAAATTTTTTTTCAGAAGTTGAAGCCTGGCATTTGAAAGTTATTCATCAACATTGTTCAGCAAGTAATGGTGTTACTAAGCAAATGGCAAAAAAAAAAAAATCAAAGTCCAAATGATGCCATCAAGTTGAGGTAGAGCCAAAGGCATTTTGAATGAAAGGACAAACACGAGGAAAGCTGCAGATGCTGGAATTTCAAGCAACACACATAAAAGTTGCTGGTGAACGCAGCAGGCCAGGCAGCATCTATAGGAAGAGGTACAGTTGAAGTTTCGGGCAGAGACCCTTCGTCAGGACTAACTGAAAGAAGAGCTAGTAAGAGATTTGAAAGTGGGGGGGGGAGGAGATCCGAAATGATAAGAGAAGACAAGAGGGGGAGGGATGGAGCCAAGAGCTGGACAGTCGATTGGTAAAAGGGATAAGAGAGGATCATGGGACAGGAGGCCTAGGGAGAAAGAACCCTGTTCCCACCAGGGAGGAAGAGGGTCGGATAATGCCCACCACGAGAGATTCACTGATGTAACCTTCCATTGCTTCTCTCTCTGGCCGGAACAAGTTATACAGCCGACTGGTGGGTAGAGGAGCTCCGGGGAGAAGGTCGATAGCACAATTGTACGGTCGGTGTGGAGGCAGGGAAAGGGCGCATTGTTTACTGAACACTTGTCCCAGGTCGTGGTACTCCACTGGAACCCAGGACAAGTCAGGGGGTTCAACGGCAGATGGGGTCGTGGCGGTTTTTACAGGGGAAACGGCCGACTGTAGACAAGTGGAATGACAAAATGAACTCCAGCTGGCTATCTTCCCAGTGGACCAATCAATGTAAGGATTATGACGGCTTAACCGGGGTACCCAAGAACTATAGGAGCTTGAGGAGAGGAAATTAAGTTAAATTAAGTTAAATGGTTCCCAGAGAGGACCAAAGACAGTGGTGGGGTACAGTGAGTGACTCGGGCCAGAAGTCTTCCGTCCAGTGCCTGGGCTTCCAGAGAGGTACTCAACGGCTCCCGAGGAATTCCAGCCTGGGAAGCTATGTCTTCATCCAACAGATTCCCCTCAGCAGCGGAGTCTATCAAGGCAGACAAGGACAGGGACTGTTGGTTGTAACTTAAAGTAGCTTGGATCTGCATCCGGGATTGGGGAACAAAAGGGAATGTAGTCTGACTCAACAAGGTCCCCGTATTGATAACATGTGAAATGCATTGCAACATATTGATGAGATTATGAAGAAGACACAACAGAGGCTAATTTTATTAGGAGTTTGAGGAGATTTGGTATGTCACCAATGTCATGGTTCCGTTTGGCTGTTCCCCTTTAACGCTCCTTTCTCCCTGATTATGCCCTAATTTCAGTCATTAGATTTCCAATTCTTGCTAGTTTACTTAATTACAGTATACCTGGTTTCCATCAGAAAATGCAGGATAAAGATCCTGTGATCACAACAATGAGCTGCCAGTTCGTTGGTCAACCCTAGTGTGAGTAAACCTCGTTTCTTGACTCCTGAGAACTGTCAGTTCTAAGTTTCGCATCGTTTCCTGGATACTCTACGTGACCCTTATCTCTGTGTAAAGACTCTCCTGGATAGCAGTTCCTCATTTGCGGTGGTGCTAACGCCTCACAACTCTGCCTCAACGCCTGTGTCCTGCACTTGGGTTCATCCCCAGCCACATCCTTGCAACAGAAAGAACTGGCCACCATGAACCCAGCAGACACGAATCCCCTGCAACAAACCCTCACCAGCCAGGGCTCCCTACTGGGCTTGCACGATCAGCTACTCCAGGAAGTCATGGAAAACCTCTGTTCCCTGTCAGTAAATGTAAGAAAGTTCAGTGAACACGTAGTGGAGACGCCCGACGCGTCAACAACGTGTCCACTAAAGGCTGATTTATACTTCTGCGTCAAATTGACGCCATGGGTACGGCGTAGCCGCAAACCCTATGCAGTGCCTATGCGGATCCCTACACCGTAGCCTGACGCGCACCTTTCTGAAAATGTAACTACGCGTCTCGGCAACGCAGACTACAACAACTGTGATTGGTCCGCTTGGTAGCATCGCATTTCCTCCTACGCTGCAATAGCTTCCCATTGGGCGACTGAAGGGCAGGGAAGGAACTCTGGCTGCAATGCTTTCTATAAAGTTCTACAGACCACCGAAATTACAGAGGACACATTTCGCTTTTACAGAAAAAGACGCTCGCTTTAAACTTGTTTACCCCGAGAAAGACTACCATGACCATGAAGCCTTGCATGGACAGGTCTGTGCACATGCGTAATGTGCGTGAATTGCAGAGCGAAGCAGATGCACCAACGCACAAGTATAAATGCTCACAATAGCGTTGCCCTCTTGCGTAGGCTACGGCGCAGGCTTGACGCACAAGTATGAATCAGCCTTAAGAGAGCCACACGTACCTGAACCTGAACCAGAACCCTATGCCGGAGATATGGGGAAGTGCCAGGCATTTCTGCTGCCATGCTCCTTGGTGTTCGAGCAGCAGCCATCCACGTATGCCACGGACAGATCTAAAATAGCTTACATTATGGGGTTGTTGTGAGGAAATGCCTTAGCGTGGGCCACCGTGATTTGGGATACTCAGCCAGAGACCTGTTCTTCCTTCCCCACCTTCATCCCAGAAATAAGGAAGATTTTTGACCATCTCGTCTGTGGTAAAGATGCCGCTAAGCGGCTACTCACCCTCCATCAAGGCTCACGCAGTGTTGCCAAATACTCCGTAGAGTTCAGGATGGTAGCGGCCAACTGAGGCTGGAATGATGAGGCACTCCACGAGGTACTCCGGCAAGGCCTCTGTGACAAGGTAAAGGACGAGTTGGCGGCTAGGGATGACACTAACAGCCTGGATTCATTGATCTCCCTAGCCACTAGGCTGGACAACTGACTCCGAGAATGTCAGAGAGAGAGAGAACCGGTCGTCCTACTCCTTTGGCTACCCCACGGCTCGCTTTACCATCTACTCCCAGCCCTAACCTCTCTCCTCCTCCTGCTCCTAGAAGAGCATCCGGCCCGGCCGTTTCCACCACCCCAGGAGAGGAACCAGTGCAGCTGGGCTGGAGCCGGCTTTCTCCCTCGGAGCGACTCCGGAGAGTTAGAGCAGGGGATTGTTTCTACTGTGGTCAGTCTGGCCATTTTCGTGCTACCTGTTCCCTTCGGCCAAAAGGGAGGGCACACCAGTAGAAAGGGGAACCTGGTGAGTCAGAGCACATTCCCTTCTGTCCCCCAATCCCGCATGCAGATCCACGCTACTGTAAGCTACAACCAACAGTCCCTGTCCTTGTCTGCCTTGATAGACTCCGGTGCTGAGGGGAATCTGTTGGATGAAGACATAGCTTCCCAGGCTGGAATTCCTCAGAAGCTATTAAGTACCCCTCTGGAAGCCCGGGCACCGGACGGAAGACTTCTGGCCCGAGTCACTCACTGTACCCCACCACTGTCTTTGGTCCTCTCTGGGAACCACTGGGAACAGGTACAATTTAACTTAATTCCCTCTCCTCAAGCTCCTATAGTTCTTGGGTACCCCTGGTTAAGCCGCCATAATCCTTACATTGATTGGTCCGCTGGGAAGATAGCCAGCTGGAGTCCATTTTGTCACGCCACTTATCTGCAGTCAGCCCTTTCCCCTGTAAAAACCGCCACGACATCATCTGCCATTGAACCACCTGACTTGTCCTGGGTTCCAGCGGAGTACCACGACCTGGGACAAGTGTTTAGTAAACAACGTACCCTTTCCCTGCCTCCACACCGACCATACGATGGTGCTACCGACCTTCTCCCCGGAGCTCCTCTACCCACCAGTCGGCTGTATAACTTGTTCCGTCCAGAGAGGGAAGCAATGGAAGGTTACATCAGTGAATCTCTCGTGGCGGGCATTATCCGATTCTCATCCTCCCCGGGGGGCGCAGGGTTCTTCTTTGTGAGGAAGAAGGATGGTTCTCTCCATGCCTGCATCGACAACCGAGGCCTAAATCATATCACCATAAAGAACAAGTACCCACTGCCTCCTATAAGTTCTGCGTTCGAACCACTTCGCGGAGCCACCATCTTCTCAAAGTTGGACCCGAAGCGCCTACCATCTGGTCCGAATAAGGGAGGGGGACAAGTGGAAGATGGCATTCGATACCCCTCTAGGCCACTTTGAGTACTTGGTCATGCCTTTTGACCTCACCAATGCCCCCGCAGTTTCTCAAGCCTTGATTAACGATGTACTAAGAGACTTTATTAACCGCTTTGTGTTTGTCTATCTGGATGACATCCTAATCTTTTCCAGCAGTCTCCAGCAACACGTTCTCCATGTCCGTCAAGTCCTGCAGAGGCTGCGGGAGAATAAATTATTCGTAAAGGCGGAGAAGTGCGAATTCCACATCCCCTCAGTCAGCTTACTAGGTTATATCATCGAGAGCGGACAGGTAAGAGCTGATCCCGAGAAGATCCGGGCTGTGGCGGAGTGGTCCAAACCCACGGACCACAAGTAACTCCAGCGGTTCCTGGGGTTTGCGAACTTCTATCACCGGTTCATCAGAAACTACAGTCAGGTGGCGGCTCCTCTGACCCGACTTACCTCAGCTGCCACACCTTTCCTTTGGAACTCCGATGCGGACTCAGCATTCGTGGAACTAAAGAGGCGTTTCACGTCTGCTCCCGTTCTGATTCAACCAGACCCCTCCTGTCAATTCATTCATCCGACTCCGGGGTGGGAGCGGTACTGTCCCAACATTTGGACCCGGATCAGAAACTACATCCCTATGCCTTCTTCTCTCGCCGACTGTCTCCTGCTGAATGAAATTATGACGTGGGGAACCGGGAGCTACTGATGGTCAAACTGGCATTGGAAGAATGGAGACACTGGTTGGAGGGGGCGGAACACCCGTTCATCATCTGGACAGACCATAAGAATCTTGAATATATCCAGACTGCCAAATGCCTGAATTCCCGCCAGGCCCGTTGGGCATTACTTTTTGGCCAGTTCAGGTTTACCCTCACCTATCGACTGGGGTCCAAGAACGGGAAGCCCGATGCTCTCTCCTGTCAATACATTTCCGAGGAGGACCTTCCCAACCCCGAGACCATCCTTCCATCATCCTGTGTAGTGGCTGCCCTCACCTGGGAGATCGAGTCCAGAGTCAGAGGCCTAAAGGATTCAACCTGACCCTGGCATTGGACCTCTCAATCGCCTCTTTGTACCCGATTCTGTTCGATCACAGGTTCTCCAGTGGGGGCACACTTCTCGTTTTGCCTGCTATCCCAGAATCGATCGGACTCTGACCCTTCTGAAGAGACATTTCTGGTGGCCATCCATGGATGCTGACAACCGTTCCTAAGTCTCTGCACGTTCTGTCTGCGCCCATGGAAAAGCTTCCCATCAGCCACCTGCGGGATTGCTTCATCCCCTGCCTGTCCCTGGTCATCCCTGGTCACACATTGCTCTGGATTTTGTCACCGGTCTACCCCCTGCACGTGTAAACACTGTCGTATTCACTGTGGTGGACTGTTTCTCCAAGTCGGTGCATTTTGTAGCCCTCCCTAAACTCCCTGCCACGCAGGAGGCCGCAGACCTTCTCGACACCCACGTTTTCTGACTTCACGGAATTCCCTCAATCCATTTTGCAAGTTTGGAGATCTTTTTGTGGAACCCTCGGTGTCTCGGTTAGCCTATCATCCGGTTTTCACCCACAGACCAACGGGCAAATGGAAAGGGTCAACCTGGAGTTGGAGGCGGCGTTACGTTGTATAACAGCCAACAACCTATCACCCTGGAGCAACCATCTCGCATGGGTAGAATACACCCACAACTCACTGGACCACTACCGGAAAATCTCCTTTTGAATGCTCTCTTGGTTATCAACCCCCGCCGTTTCCCGCCCAGGAAGAGGCAATTGTGTTGCCGTCAGTCCAGGCCCATATAAGGTGGTGAAAAATCTGGGAAGACACATGCACGGCCCTGCTTTGCTCAGCCAACTATAACCGAAAAATTGCCAACCGCCGTCGTACCCCTGCTCCTGATTATCGACCTGGGCAGATGGTGTGGCTCTCGTCTAGAGACATTCCTCTCAAGAACGAGCCCAAGAAGCTCGCTCCCCGCTTCCTGGGACCATTCGAGATTGAGAGCATTATCAACCCCACGGCAATCCAGCTCAAACTACCTAAGTCTATGCAGATCCATCCTACATTTCACATCTCCCCCTTAAAACCAGTTTCTGTCAGTCCCTTGTGCCCTCCGACCAAACCCCCTCCACCTCCCCCGATCATCGACCACCATCCGTCGTACACAGTCAGGCGGTTATTGGATGTCCGTCGTCGGGGCAGATATCTCCAGTACCTGGTCGACTGGGAGGGGTATGGCCCAGAAGAACGTTCCTGGATTCCCTGCTCCTTCATCCTGGACCCTCCTCTCATCTGGGATTTCCATCTGGACTATCCAGACAAGCCTGGGGGATTGCCTGGAGACTCACATTGAGGGAGGGGTACTGTCATGGTTCCATTTGGCTGTTCCCCTTTAATGCTCCTTTCTCCCTGATTATGCCCTAATTTCAGTCATTAGATTTCCAATTGCTGCTAGTTTACTTAATTACAGTACACCTGGTTTTCATCAGAAAATGCAGGATAAAGACCCTGTGATCACAACAAGGAGCTGCCAGTTTGTTGGTCGACCCTAGTGTGAGTAAACCTTGTTTCTTGATTTCTGAGAACTGTCTGTTCTAAGTTCTGCATTGCTTCCTGGATACTCTATGTGACCCTTGTCTCTGTGTAAAGACTCTCCTGGATAGCAGTTCCCCATTTGCGGTGGTGCTAATGCCTCACGACTCTGCCTCAGCACCTGTGTCCTGCACTTGGGTTTGTCCCCAGCCACGTCCTTGCAACAACCAAGGATTCTCACAACTTTTTGCAGATGTACCATAGAGAGCATTCTGGTTTGTTCCCCTCCATTGGATTTCTGAATGGGCAATGAACCCCTGTAGACTACCTCACTTTTTTTCTTCTTTTCTTGCTCTCTTTTTGGACTACTTATTTAATTTAATTTTAATATATATTTCTTGTTGTTTATAGTTTATTTATTAATGTATTCCAATACACTGCTGCCACAAAACAACAAATATCACAACATATGCCAGTAATCTCAAGCCTCATTCTGACTCTGGTATGTTCTAAATAAACTCTAGCAACAATCTTGTTTTAAAGAATGAGAAAATATAGTAGGGAAGGTGGAAATAGCATTTCTCCCTGAAAAAATATGAAGTTGTATAAACAAAGAGAAGAAATGTGTGGAATTAACAACCTGGACATCTAGGAACATAATTTCCTATTAATTATGTCATACTGTTTTGTTTTCCCAAACTGAGCTAAGTGATGCTTCTGGTGGATTATAAATTATCCAGTGTGCAGAAGAGATTTTTTTTAAACTATTGGTTTGTTGAGGAACCAATGAAGCGTTGTTCCTTCATTGTAACACTGAGTAGGCAGCCCTCAAAACTACTAGATAATACTTCTTCTGAACTAGATGGTACATACTTACATATTGTGCACTAAAGGCGAAGGGAACATTCAGAACGGTGAGTGCCACTCAAATGGGCTAACATATTTTGGAGAGTGTCAATCTCCTAGAGAGTTGTTGGAATTCTAGATTTTCAGCCAAATAGGGAGTATTCCATTGCACTCATGATTTGTGCATAGCTGATGGAAAGAGATTGGGGTATCAGGACATGAGAGCTTTGCTCTAGGATATTTAGCCTTCATCTTGATCTTGTAGCCATCATTCTTACTATAGATAGCTGGTTCAGTTGAGTCTTCAAACAATGCTAACCCTGGGTATTGATGGTTGGGTATTTGGCCCTGATGATACTACTGAGTGTCAAAGGGAGGTGGTTAGATTTACTCCTGTTGGAGATTGACACTACCTTAAAAGTTGTGTCATGGATGTTACCTGCTACTTTTAATCTAAGTGGGAATGCTGCCAAAATCTTGCTGTTAGCAGGCATATGCTGGTTCATTCACAGAAGAGGTATAAGTGGAAGGGCATATCATTCAATCATCAGTGAACATCCCCATTCCTGATATTATGATGACTATGCCATTACCTTGAGGAGCTCTCGTAGTGATATCTTCAGGTTAGGATTACTGACCTCCAATATTCACATCTGTCTCCCCTAGGGTGAGGTTATTTTACCCCTTGAAGGTCACTGATTCAGTTTTAGCAGGCACTTTGATGCTACACATTCTAGAAGGCTGTCTTGACATTACTGTAATCTTACCTCTCAAAGTCAGCTTCAAACAGGGAATTAGTAGGCAGATTATGGATAAGGAAGTGCTATTTGATAGTACTGTTGATGACAGCTTCCATTATTTTTCTCACTTTTACTATCACTTTCAGAGAATATGATTTAGAAGAAGGGAATGGAGAAGGCTGATGAATATTTCCCAGAGTTTGCATGACCACTATTTATGAAAGACAAGATCAGGGAATAATAAACCAGTTAAGCTGATATCAATTGCCGTGCAAATATTAGAATCTATTATTAAGTGGCAATGGACCACTGTAAAATTATAATAAAACTGGACAGAGTTAATATAGGTTTATACAAGGGATTAATTACATTTAACGAGCAGAATTGCAAGTTCAGGATTTCTGTACTGGCCACAGTTATGCAAAGAACTATTGAACTTAGCCCCAGGAAAAAACTGAGCCAATGGGTTTTACAATGGATTACATATTGTCAATCTAATGAATAAACTGCATGTTTCATGATTTTGGTCTGTATAGTGACAGACTGATCAGTGAACCTCCAGATGTAACTATAGTGTATGAGAAAATGAAGCAAGCATCAATGAGATGCATTCTATATTGAGATGTAGTTTATAGCTAAGCAGGGAGGAATGATGTGTATTTAACATTTCAGTAATATTTGAGTATTATTGTAAGTATATTGTTTGAGTAAGCATTCCTTGTTGTTGTCATAATGCATTAAGGGTTATACATAAAGCACGTGATTGGCATACATCATCATGTCAACATGCCATAGTCTTAATGTAAAAATGAAACAAAGGCACATTCTTCTGTGCCTGTCTTTTTTTGTAATTAGTTTATCTTTTGGAGTTACAAAATATAACAAGGCCCAGGACAAATCTTGTTCTGTGAAAACAAGAATGAAAGCTATAAGACTGTCACTATGAGATAGAATTGAGCCACCAGATTTTTTAAATAAATTAAAGTTATTGGAGGCTCATCTCCGATAAAGCCAATGAAACATTGTAATATTTAAAATGAAGTGACTGAGGCATGTAAGAGGCAGAAGCAGGTCATTTTCAGGAAGTAACAAAGGCTGAAAAGGTAGCTGAGGTTGTGAAAATCTGGGTCATCCTGGAAAGTTGGCTTGGAACGAGATGGAAATGACAGTAGGTATGTAATTTAAGGATCATGACTTCATCTTTTTCATCTTTCCCAATGTTCAACTGAAGGTAATTTCAAATGATATACATAGAAATTGTGAGTAGGTAAATGGCACTCGGCCCATATTCAGCAAATAAAGTTATTAAAGAAGATTTGAAATAGAACTGTTTGGGGAGGAGGAACAAGTTTAGAATTTAGAACTTTAAGGATTTGTGCTCAAATTTCTTGACCACATGGATTTTTGTGCTCAAATTTGTTGGTTTCGTTTTTGCAAAACTATGTGTTTTCCATTCATTTGGCCGAAAATTACTGACAAATAAGAAAGGCATATTGCGATTTACTGAGTGCCTGGGCAGCCTAGCGGCATTCGGTTCATAGCTTTCTACCAGCATGCAGATGCAGAAGCTACTCCAAAAATTCCCCTATTATAGTGATAAAGCCCTTTGTGAGGGTTCATGTTGAGAAACACTTTGGACTCTTCTTCCATTTCCATCTGTAGGCAGGTCTCAGCTAAATCCACTTTGCTAAAGTGTTCCTCTCCAAAAAGGTTTGCAAAGATATCCTCTATCCTGGGCAGAGGGTATTGATGGTGACCTTAAAATCACCACAGACCTTGACAGACCTATTCTGCTTGGTCACTGTAAACATGGATGTTACCCATGGACTCCATTCAACATTGGAAAGAATTCCTTCAACCTCCATGTGAGCTCGCTCACTGGCTACTTTTTCATGGGTGGTATAAGGAACAGGACGGGCTTTGTAAAACGTGGTGTGCCATTTTCATTTAACATTATTTTACCCTTTATCTGTCTGAGTTTTCCAATGCCATCTTTGATCACTCCTAGGGCATCATCCAGTACCTTTCTTAATTCACTTTGTTGACTCTATTGCAGGGGATATGGCATGCAAACAATGGATGATCTCCAATCATTTAAAATTGACTCAGCCAAACAAATCCGCACAATGCTGTCTCTCCTGTCTTTAATACTTACAAACCCAACGTGGCATGTTGGTTGTTGTATTTCACTGTTACGAATGTCACTCCAACAGACATTATCTTTTCACCAGGATAAGTTCTTAGTTGGATATCTGCAGGCTTCAATTCAGTATTTTTTTTGTAATTCAAATTTTCATTATTATTTATTCTTATTTTACAAAGCAGCACAGCATATTTACACAGCCATCCCATGACAGGAAAACAAATAAAACTTAGAGATAGAAAGAAGTTCTAATTTAAGTTTAAATTAACATACAACCAAAATTAATCCCATGCATCTTGCACTTTTCCCACACTGTTAATCCTTCCAACATGTGTTCATATGATGAAATCTTAATCATTTCCTCAGTCCATTCCTTCACAGTGTGACATCTGGGTTTCTTCCAGTTTTGCAATATAATAATTGCAACTGTGATGAGACCCACCTTTAAAATAGTAAATTTGTCATTGTTTACATTAGGTATCATTGTCCTATCACCCAGGAGACAAAGTCGTGGGCACAAGGGCAGTATGGAACCCGACCAATTCCCCAACAAATCAAGAAATTTACACCAAAATGGATGAACCATGGAACACTCCCAAATCATGTGAAAATATGTGCCCACCTCATTTTTACATTTCCAGCATAAATTATTATCAACAATCCCCATTTTGTACAGTCTGGTTGGTGTCCAATAATATCTGTGTACTACCTTATACTGAATAAATTTCCCTCTTGCTTCCCTGATATGTTTACCCACATTTGATAAAATATTTGACGACTCATTATCTTCAATATCGCTTCCAAGATCCTTCTGTCATGCTGCTTTGAGATTGTTACACGATTCACCCACAGAGTGCTTGAACATTTTATAAAACACTGATGCTTTATGAACTTCCTGTGGTAATGTGAAGTATTCAGTTAAAGAGTTACTTTGTGCGTCGCCGTTCAGTATTTTTAAGATGGCATTCACACTCATTTTGGGAATGACTGAAACAGCCAAACCAGAGTCCAATTCAATTTAATTTGCCATTCACTTCTGATGTAAGCCATATTGCTGCTTCCTCCCCCTTCCCTTTCTTCCTCTCTTATCTCATTCCCCTTTCTCCAGCCCTTTATTTCTTTCACCAATCAAATTCTCAGTTCTTTACTTCACCCCCTCCTCCTCTCCCGATTTCATCTATCACTTACCTCCGTGTACTTCTTCCTTTTCTTACCCCACTTTCATCCTCTGACTTCTCCCCTTCCTTTCCAGTCCTGATGAAGAGTCTTGGGCCGAAACATCAACTGTTTCCTCTTTTTCATAGCTGATGCCTGTCCCTCTGAGTTCTTCCAGCATTTTATGTGTGTTTCTTGCATATTGATAACTTTCACAATGTAAATCTCAAGGCTACTCAGTCCTGTTTCACTCTCATCATTATCAGATTTCTCATCCACAGCATGCAGATTAGTGCACTTTTTGAAATTGCAACTAGACTTTTTATCCTTTCTCTTCCCTGTTCAGTGCATTTATTTTTGGCTGCCCGACATGCTCATGTCCTACTTCGTTGAACTTTTTGCGAGATTCACCTTTAACCCTGCATTGCTCTGGTGTACATGAGCCCCTGACACATGGTAACATAATTTGTTCAGCCAGGGCTGGTTTCTGCTTCAATACTGCAATTTTGTTAATGTTCACATTTTTTCTGACTGCATCTCAATTGCATCTCTGTCTGCTCTTTCCATTGATATTGCTATTTCAACTGCTTTTTAAAATGTAAGTTGTGCTTCCATTAGGAGCCTTTATTGAATGCTTTCTTGTAATATTCCAAAAACTAAATGATCTCTCAGTGCATTATTAAGCCCATTACTAAACTGACAATGCTTCAATTCAGATATATATGCTGAAATGAACTCCCTTTCCTTTTGATTCCACTTATGAAACACAAAATATTCTGCAATCAATAATGGTTTCAGTTCTAGATGTTTCTGCATTACTCCCACGGTATCAGCAAGGCTCACGTCAGCTAGTTTGGTTGGAGTAGTCAAACTTATATGCAAACTGTATGCCTTTAAACTCAATGAGTTCAACAAAACTGGCACTCACTTCTCATTGGCTATTTTATTTACTTAAAAATACTGTCCAGCTTGTTCTGTATACAATATCCAATTATCCCTTGTGCAATTGAACATGTCCATCTTTCCAATGTAGTCAGCCCTTTCTAGGTTTTTGTTTATGACTATAATCAACCAATATTCACTGTTTATGAATCTGTGAATTTGTCCGTTTTCTGCCTTTTCTTAACTCAACCATATCTTCCCTTTCAAAGAATACACACAGTGATTTTTTTTTAATTTGAAGGTTTTGCTGTGCTTTTTTAAATATTCAAACATCTTGCTGTGCGAGTCAACCGAGTGGACTAACAGGTAACTAGTCCGCTTGGGTTCGTTTTCAAACTTGCTTGTTACCACTGTTATGTTTTGTAACTCCAAAGCAGAAAACCAATTGCAAGAAAAAGATGGGAGTCCAGGATGCAGGAGCCCAAAATTTAAGTATCTTATTCTCAGTTTAATTGTTTCATATCCTTTCCTTTCCCCATCTGTAAATTTCTCTGCTGTTTAAAGTCTGCTCTCCACTGTCCGGTACCCTCCAGTTAGATAACAGTGTGTGCAAACACAGTGACCTCTTGGGGGCCAACCGAAGGTGATTCTTTATTTTGAAAAATTTGTTTTTTACAATCCAAAGGCAATTCTACTCCAAGAATATTGGGTACTGTAGGGCTACTCCATCAGTGAGCTGCTTGTTGATCGGAGCAGCTGGACTGATGTCACAGGGGCCAGCCATGATGCTGGAGAAAGAGCTAGCCGAGGAGTCAAAGGGGCCAGCTGAGGGCAGAATGGTAAAGAAGGAGCTAGCCAAGATGTCAAAGGAGCCAGTCGGAACATTGGAGTAGCTGGTTTGTGTTCAGACGTGTTGATCTGGCAGCAGACCGCTACTCAGAAGCATTGAGGTAGATGTAATATAAATGTGGGAGATTGTCTAGGTCATTTTATTTGTGATTGCAAGATTCTGTTGGACATAAGTCATGTAAGTAATCTTAGATTTGTTACCCTTGTCTGTTGGAAGGACAGACTATTTGGGATCTGTGTAGCATCAGTTGTGGAGAGGGCTAGGCCTCAAGCCTTGGGCTTACCTGATGCTGCAGACCAAGTGAGTGACATAGAAGCATTTACAGCATGGCATCTGAACTCTCCCGTTGGTGCTGCCCTCCTGTGTTCGAGTAGTGGAATGACAAGCTGGGATAGCATGTGTCTGCATATTGCTGGTAGACTGTACCATCAATTGCTGCACATTGTCACTCAGGGTCTTGGACTACATAAATGTTTATTTTTTGAATGAATATGTTTCTTTGCTCACTATTTTGATTATGATACTCGCTATTTTTGGATATTTGCTTGCTACTTTGAAAGTTTTACACCCCTTCTTGTTCAGCTGTAAATGTGTATGGCTTCAGTGATAATTACACTTGATTTTATTTGGAAGACCACTGCCTGTTTCACATATGGCTGAAGAACATTTCCCATTTGTCATTAATATAGATGTGATATAGTATAATTCACGGTCAAGGAGTATATATTGCAAGCCTTTTAGTCCCATACAAATCTGATGTGGCTACCAGATTTGATCTCCCTACTCTTTCACATTACTTTTCAGTGGAGACGTGGTGTTGACTTGACTTTTGGACTGCCAATTGACTTGAGTGATATATATAAGGATACACAAATTGTTTGTAGTTTGCCAACATTTTATGAAAAAAATCTTTTCTATTCTTCCCTGCTGTAAAAGAAAATCAGGTAAATTAGAAGTATCAAACCAGATTGGAAAATCTAACTCATTTCATCCCATTGACTTTTTTCCCCTGCAGACCAATCTAAGTTACAACACAAATTAATTCTGCCCATTCAATTAATAAATCCTTTATGATTTAATTAAGTAGTAATTTGTTTAAGTGAGATGGTTCCTTACTTCCTCTTTTTTGTACAAACCTGTTTGGATTTCTCATCTTCCTGGTAGCTTGGATTGTCATAGCCAGCATTACAGAATCCCATGGAAATAAAATATTTTTTTCTGAATTTCTATAGTGTATTTTTTTTAAAACAAATTCAATAGCCAAGCTGTATCCAAAGTTGATCTGTATTTAAGTGACAGTGACTAATCACTTACCTTTGACAGGTTTCTCAGTGAAAAATTCCCTAAGGAAGCTAGTTTCCAAGTGGTCAGCCAGACCCAGCACAACATCGAGTCTTTCTAATAAAACTGCAACCAAAATGCTTTGACAGCTACTTAAACCTCACCCAGGGACTTCCATCAATTCCATCACTTAATGAGTGATCTAATATGTATAAGGTGTGACATGGAGTGATCTAATATATTCTCACTCTGTTGCCTCCTTCCCTTTTTTAACTTTCAATATCGACCAAAAAAAAGCAGCATCCACCCATGAAGATGCCAGCTTAGTGGATGGCATTGAATCCCTGATGCCATTTTAGAGAATATTCTGGTCATTTTTTATCACTCACTCAATCAATATAATAAAAACCGAATACCACACTGCTTTCTGTGAAGATTTCATTTGTATAAAGTGTCTGTGTTTTCCTGTATAAGAATAACTATACTTCAAGAGTACCTCTGTGATACTGAGGTGCTTTGGGATGTTGTGAAAAATATGATGCAGTTTGTATCTTTGCATTTCTTTTTCTCATTCCCCAGTTCCTTTCTGTGTGCATCACTATCACTTGGTTTGGCTGTGTTGGTTGTTACGATGAGCAACAAATTACTATTGGTTACAAACTTTGGGGGGCTGACAGTTGCCACGGTTGTCTAAGCGTCCATTCATACAAAAACATATTATACGTATAAATGATAAGAAACTTGGAAGCATACTGACCACTAAGCAGGACAGAAGTAGGCTAAAGAGATTTGGACAGCATAGTGGAATGGGGATATTGTTGGCTGGCAAAATATAATGGTCAAAAATGTGAAGTGTTATATTTTGGTTAGAAAAGAGAAGAATAAACTAAAAGAACTAAAAGAATAAAGAGATACAGAGGTGAATGTGCACAATTCATTGAAAGTGATGGAGCAGTTTACTAAGTACGGTATGCAGGATTGTCAGCTTTATAAAATGTCATCAGATATAATGATGAAGAAATTATGAATTGTTATAGAATCAAAACACATGAGGCCACAGGTTGCAGAATCTATAGAAACAAGCAACCTGCTGGTGGAACTCAACTATCAATATTCCTGATGACCCAAAATACCAGCAATTGTTTTCTCCCCCACCAATGCTGCTTGATGCACTTTACATCAGCTGATTGTATTTTTAAATCTCTACATTTAAAAAAATGGTTCATCCACATGAAGAATATTGTATCCAGTTCCTGGTGTTATAGTTAGTGGAAATATATGAAGGTTTGGTGCAGAACAGATTTACCAGGTTGAATGCAATTTCAGCTAAGTGGGTAGACAGGAGAAGTAGGAGTTGTTATCCATTGACCAGAAGAACTTATGAGGAGAATCAATATTGTAATTGATAAAGGCTATATTCAGAGTACCGTACATCAAAATTCAAAGCAGTGGGAATAGAGTACAACTGCTTAATATTCCCATGTAAATGCTGAGGAAATGCTAGCTTAGAACATTTTAGAAGCAAACATAGAAATAAACATAAGTAACACACATCAAAGTTGCTGGTGAACGCAGCAGGCCAGGCAGCATCTCTAGGAAGAGGTGCAGTCGACGTTTCAGGCCGAGACCCTTCGTCAGGACTAACTGAAGGAAGAGTGAGTAAGGGATTTGAAAGTTGGAGGGGGAGGGGGAGATCCAAAATGATATGAGAAGACAGGAGGGGGAGGGATAGAGCCAAGAGCTGGACAGGTGATAGGCAAAAGGGAATACGAGAGGATCATGGGACAGGAGGTCCGGGAAGAAAGACAAGGGGGGAGGGGAACCCAGAGGATGGGCAAGAGGTATATTCAGAGGGACAGAGGGAGAAAAAGGAGAGTGAGAGAATAAACATAAGTAGCTCCATTTCCAACACCCTCTCCCTCCAAGTCTATCAAATTGAATCTACAAATTAAATACATTTTAATCTGTTTATGTATTACTTTTTAAAAACAGTGCCTTGCAAATTCATGATGACTTAATCAAGGTCAATGAGAATGAGACTCCAGGAATGCTCGAGTTCTTTCAAAACCGCTACATAACAACTTGGTTATGATCCTATTTAATTATCCTATTTCCCGTATCCTTTTCGCAATCTTTTTTCACGACATGGCCAGATAAATAAATCAACAAGCCTTAATCATTTCCTAGAAACACAGCAGAAGCTATGCAACACAATCTGCTACAGATGTCTTGAAATATCCTAGAATTGGTTAACTTAACCTATTTATTATTTCTTGTTTCAACACTCAGGAACACAACACATGTATAAAATAAAAGCTAACAACAATAATAACATAATAACAGCATGAAAAGAGTTATAACTATCACAAGAACATGATATCACAAGGGCACCATGACCACAAAGGCTATGACGGCTCGGGTCGTCAGAGATCTGACTTCAATTCTGGCGTCCTCCATAAGAAAGTTTGTACATTCCTTCCCATGTATGTGTGGGTTTTCTCCAGGTGGTCTGGTTTACTCCCATAGTCAAAAGAGATACCGGCTAGTAGTTCAATTGGATATCGTAAATTGTCCTGTGGTTAGGCGAGGGTTAAATGGATAGGTTGCTCAGTGGCACGGCTCAGAGGGCCAGAAGGGCCTGTTTTGTGCTTTATCTCTAAATAAAATAAAACCAATGAAAATTACAGCAGAAGTAGGCCACCTGGACCCTTAAGCCTATCTTGCCATTCAATACGATATTGGCTAAACCACTCCAAGCTTCAACTCCTCTTTTGTGTCAGTACTCCATAGACCTCAATCCTCTGATCTTTCAAAAATGAATCAACTTCATCTTTAAATACTTCTATTGTTTCCCTCCCTGACTCTGTGAAGCAAAGATATCCAAAATTTCTGTAAGAAATTTCTTCTTTCCTCTGTTTTAACTGACTGCCTTTCTTGATACTAACTATATCTCGAATAAAAAGATCTTGATTTTAAATCATTTTCCCACTGGTGAAAACATCCCATCATCTACATTGTCATGTACTCTTAGGATCATACATGTTTCCCCATACACAACTGAGGAATTTCCTACTGTAGTTATGTAGATGCCATTGTGTTCACACCCGTTAGGTGACACCAATGCATACCATCAACCACACCATCTCCACCAACCCGCTGCATTACTTTATTGAAGAACTGCTTGCCACAATTTGACAGTAACAATTCCCTATTGTCTATATTTGTTAAGTGTGGCATTTTTAAGCCAAGTAATTTTGTTCCAGTCAATGCTCTTTAAATTTCCCACCTTTGAGGATCAACTCCCTGTCTTTTAGTATTATTATAGACTAATTTGAAAACTATGAATTGAAGATTTAAGGCGATGGCCAAAGATGAGATCTGAGTGTGAGGGAAGACAGTGATGTGGATCTGGAACTCCGTGCCTGTAAAGCTGATGCAAGCAGAAACAATTCAGGCTTTCAAAAGGAAATTGGATGTTATTTCAGAGAAAATACCGATGAATTCTATGTGAAAAGAGCAGGCATGGAAATTCTCTATGCCACTATGATTCCATTTTAGTGTTATGGAATGCACATTTTTGAATGAAGAACTCTGCATATTTTTGAATGAACATATAATACCTGCATGTTAGCAACATGCCAGTTAATTGCTCCATTTGACACATTTAATATTATCCTTAAAAGATGTGAATGAGATGATGCAGAACAAATCATGTTGGCATGTTTTCAAACAATGCATTGCACAGTTATTACTCAAGTGACTGCTGTATATCCACTGCGAACAAACTTCAGTGTTTCTGTAAAGTTGTATTTTGTCACTTTAATAAATCATAATCTGAGTGCTTTATACGTACATTGATTGCCAACAGAGTTTTTTGAAGCTTTGAATAAAACATAATGTACTTCCATATCTCAATTCCTTGTCAGTTTAAGAAAACTTGTTCCTTAAGTATCACGTTAATGTGCGAAACAATCTGGTTTCAACAATCTATTTGGCCAAACTTATGTGCTTTTTACAACACATGCCAGAAAATGATAAAATACAGAATAAACACAGCAATATCCTGGGTCTGGTTTGGCCAAAATTCTTCTTTCATCTTATCATGTAATTTTCTTCTTTCTGCTTTTCTCCCAATCTCTGTAATAAATTTTTAAAAGATGTATCCATATTTTGGGTAAATAGTTAGGCAAATTAGATACCATTTCCAAAAAGGAAAAGGAAAAGTGGTGTCCGTGGTTATAATAGTCCACCAGTAAATCAAACTAGATAATACAGTATATCTTCCATAAAGTAATTTCAGGGTAATACAATTTGATGGGACATATTCTGAGTTCAACAGAGCATGAACATCAATCATTCATTGCATCCTGCACTGGCTCATAGACTTTTCTATTGAAATTTATGGTAAAATCAAGAGTGGCAAAGTGCATCAATCTTTACACATTTGGGTGAAACTGTACCTGTCTTTTACTTGCCCCAAAAGTAAAACCACAAAAAGCACTAGATTATGGTGGCTGCACATTGAAATGGCCCTCTGCAAAATTAGCATGAATCTTGTCTGTTTGTGAGATGTTACTCCTCACTCTTCTTAATAGGTTGATTACATTTATAGAATATAGAATAGTATAGCACAGTACAGGCCCTTCGGCCCACAATGTTGTGCCGACCCTCAAACCCTGCCTCCTATATAACCCCCCACCTTAAATTCCTCCATATAGCTGTCTAGTAGTCCTTTAAATTTATAAAATTAATAAGCACAATGCCACACTAATAATCAATTAAAGCCAAAGTAATTTTAAAATAATATTATATACAGTTTGTGGTTTAACACATACCAGCCTACCTTGATCCACAAGACTTGAAGATCATGCTCTTTAACTACCGTCATGCTTGAAACCAAAGTCATTTCCTCTTCTTGGAGAAGAACCTGGTGCAATAAGACAGACCTAAGTTCTGTGCATATCAAAGGTTCAAAAGGTCCAATTTAATGTCAGAAAAATGTATACAATATACATCCTGAAGTGCTTTTTTCTTCGCAAACGGAAATGCCCCAAAGAATGAACGACAGATAAACACAGGAACTCCAAAGTCCCCAGTAGCTCTTCCCCTCCCGCACGGAAGCGGCGGCAAGCAACAATCCACCCCCACCATCCCCCCGGCAAGAAAAGAAGCAAGCATCAGCACCAGCACTGGGCATTCAAACGTGAGCAAAGCAAGAGCAAAGACACAGACTTGCAGTTACCCCAAAGACTTCACATTACTCCTGGCATTCGACATACCGCAGGTTCTCCCTCTCCCTAATAAGGGAGAAAAAGGTGTCTCCAATTTCCCAGTGAGCAGGGATATATAACAAACAACTCACTGGTTTATGATGTTAAAAAGTCTGTTATGTCACTTTCCAGTTCTTCGCCTGAAGATCATAAAGATCCCAGGTCTTCGGGCCCACAGCAGATATTCTGACTCCTCTGATGACACACGGGTCCCCTGTCGTGACACCGACCCTCGATCCGCCCAACTCCAGAGCCCGGAGACCTTAGGCTTCCGAATTCGAGCCGGACTCTCAGGCCGATCCCTTGGCGTGCTGAACAACAGCCAGTCCTGAACCCCGAGGACGGGTCCATTCCCACAAAGAACCAAAGTCAGTGTCTTCAAAAGAACCCCGAAAGGAAAAAACAAAACATTAAAGATGGAAATAGATCTGTTTCCGAAGATGCAAGCGAAGGAGTCACTGTTTAACACCATCTTAACTTCGCTCCGCCATATGGACATCAAACTTCAATTAATAAGTTTGATAACATCCTAAGAGTCAACTTTACATCCTCTAACAGAAATTGGTGAAGGTTCTTACGATTTGAATTCTTCTGGAATTTCTTAGAATGATTACTGACTTACTGTGTATATTTAAAACCTTAAGGTTATGATGTTGAGTTCAATGTTGACTGGCAACTCCTGCGAAGCCACAGGTGCCAAACTATATCGGTCTCTGCCATTCCTTTGGATTCATGGAGAGAGGGAGCCCACTACATGGGCAGCAGCTTGCTCTCCATATCATAGTGCCCTGGCTTACATACTGGCTTGTGTATCCATGGTCAATCCCAACCAACTGAGGGTCTCAGTAGAAATTCATAACTGAAATGCACAGTTCAGCAATGTTTTGGATGTATTTCACATGCAACCATCTCCTACATTTTATTTAAATCCAGGGGGAGGGAAGTTGCAGAACAGAAGCAGATCCTGATTTGGATAAAATAATGGATAAAAAATAAGAGCATGTGGATCAAGTTTAAAATTCCCTAGAACTAATGATCCCACTAACATCAGTCAAACAATTGACTCTCCACAAATGACTCGTTCTATTCAACTTTTGCCTGATGTTCATGGGACATGCTATAAAAATATAGCAAAGAATCTTATTTTTTTTTTAATCTGGGACACTGAGTGTGCTATTAAAGAAACATTCACTAATTTCCCCTTAAAATGTGACTACCCAACAGACTATCATGTGCAGTTCACTTATTATTACAGAAGGCATATTAAATTGACAAAATGTACAGGGTAGGCTCACCTAGATGATGCAGTATGAAATTCTAGCAGTTTCAAGGACATAGACACCGCTGAAATGAATGCCAAAAAGATTGTTATGATTTTAATAGGGTTTAATTAGGTGGAAAAAGTGTTACACTTGTTTAGTAAAGACTAATCTGTTTAAAGCTTCTTACATAAAATCTCACAGAAAAGTGAATATTTCACAGAATATATACCATACTTTTAAAATGCTTTTGTTTGTGAAATCTTGACAGATGCTACACATTTTAAATTGCCACTGCAAAGAGAGTTTGTTTATGCAACACTGTCAGGCGCTGGAGCAGGAACCTAATCGCAGATCAAGTACTGATCACACTGCGATATTTATTGAGTAGCAAATCCAGAGGCGCAAACAAGGTCAGCGTCAAAGTTCAGGCAGAGATCAAACCATCCAGAGAAATCCAAAAATCAGAATCAGGAAAACTCACTAGCACAATCTGGCAACAAACAGGTGAAAACACCGGACTGAAATACACTGGGCAATAAACAGAGAGGCAGATGATAGGTGGAGCACAATGAGACACAGGTGGCATCAATACAGGTAATAATGGGAAACAGGTGAGGGCAGAATACTCAGTGATACAGGGCCGGAGTAGGGCGGGGATAGGGACAGGAGCAGCAGCACATGGAGCATGAAAACAAACAAGAGAACATGACAATACAAAAACAGAATGACAGCTAGGGGGAAAACACACAAAGAGACAGAGTTCAGCTGGAGATACTATTGCAATGTAAATTGATTGATCTCAAAAGTTAGTTGACAGAAAGACAAATGAATTTTTAAAAGAAAACCTGAAAGACCAAGGCATCTGGGCTTAATTCATTCATTCATCCACTGTAACAGGTTTTCATACTGCAACATTTCACTTAAATATTTTTAAAGTAATGCAAATATAAGAGTATATTTGTGGTCTCCTCAGAATTATGTAAACAGATACAAGCAACCTTTGAAAATTTAAGTACCACAATGCCCCATTTCACTCATATGCTTGTGAATTGTTTTCCATCAGTGACAAATAAGTAAGTGGCAGCTGGCTCCAGGTTAATAGCTCAAAGTTCAAAGTAAAATTTATTATCAGAGTGCATACATGTCACCACATACAACCCTGAGATTCTTTTCTGCGGACACATTTAGCAAATCTTTAGAACAGTAACTGTAAACTGTAAATATCAGGAACTATTAACTGTAAACAAACTGTGCAAATGCAGAAATAAATAACTAGCAATAAATAACGAGCATGAAATAACAATATAACAGCCTCCTTAAATGAGCGTAGCTATCCCCTTTTGATGGTTGAGGGGTAGTAATTGTTCTTGAACGTAGTGGTGCGAGTCCTGAGGCACTTGTATCTTCTACCTGATGGCAGGAGTGAGAAAAGAGCATGGCCTGGGGTGGTGATGATCTTTGATGATGGATGCTGCTTTTCTACAGCAACTTTTCATGTAGATGTGCTGAATGGTTGGCAGGGCTTTGGCTCATGATGTACTGGGCCAAATCCACTGCCTTTTGTAGGACTTTCTGCTCAAAGGCGTTGGAGCTCCCATCACAGGCCAGAATTCAGCTGATCAGCACACTTTCCACCACACAACTATAGAAGTTTGCCAAGGTTTTCAATGACATGCAAACCTCTGCAGACTCCTGAGAAAGGCAGGACCTTGTCATGCTTTCTTTACAATAATATTTATATGATGGGTCCAGGTCAGGTCTCTGAGATAGTTACACCCAGGAATTTAAAGTTATTGACCAACTCCACCTCTGACCATCCAATGAGTACTGACTTCCCTCTCCTGAAGTCTTCAGTCAGTTCTTTGGTCATATTTACATTGGTGAGAGGTTGTTGTTATTACACCATTCAGTCAAAATTTCAATCTCCTTTTTGTATGCTGATTTATCAGCCCCTTTGATACAACCCACAACAGCGGTGTCGTCAGCAAACTTGTACATGGTTTTGGAACTGTACTTAGCTGCGCAGTCATAGGTGTAAAGTGAGTAGAGTGGGGTCCCAAGCACACATCCTTGCAGTGCCCCTGTGCTGATGGAGATAGTGGAGGAGATGTCTTTGCCAGTCTGAACTGACTGGGGTCTATAAGTGAGGAAATCCAGGATCCAATTGCACAAAGGAATATTGAGGTCCAGGTCTTAGTGTTTACTGAATACTTTTGAGGGGATGATGGTGTTAACTGCTGTGCTGTAATCAATAAAGAGCATCCTGATATATGCATCTTTGTTGTCCAGATGTTTCAGGGTTGTGTGAAGAGCCAACGAGATAGCGTCTGCTGTAGACCTGTTGTTTCAGTAGGCAAATTGGAGCGGATTCAAATTAAAGTGCTAGAGTCCTGGGTTCAGTCTTAATCTCTTGCCCTGACCATGTGGAGTTTGCACATTCTCCTCATGACTGCATGGTGCTACTTTGGGTGCTCCAGCCACTTCTCTAAGATGAGCAGGTACGTTAACTTTGCACTCCATACTTTGTCCTTGAGCTTCCTGACTTCATAGTAATGGGATAAGTCATCACACTGACGCCAGCATTTCTTTAGGGTTTACATGTATTTCAGAGCACTGTTCCCAAATCCTATAATGAATCATGCTTAAGATGGTTGACATGAAGCCCACATCTGGAAGATCCATAATTTTCTGATCTCCTTCTTTGCCTGCTGGCTCTGAGCCAGATTATGTAAATATTATTCAAACATAATGGACACGTTGAAAAGTGATTGGGAAAAAAATTGGGTGCCTGCACAAGAGGAAGCTGATCTTTATATTCGAAATAACCTGGTCAGCTTAAGTGTGCTTTATTGTTTTCAACTGTGTAGTTTTTTTACCTATAAAGTTAATTCACACTTTTTACTAGTGTTTTTGAAAATATGTGGACATCAAAAGTATGCACAGATCATCAGCTTAAATAAAATGCAGGAAACACTCGATAGTTCTCTCAGCATTGTGGAAAGAGAAGTTTAGTTTACACTTCATGTTGAAGACATTCAATTTAAAAGTGACTTTAAAGTCCTGCAAGTTGGGACCAGGACCCTAACTTTTGTCAAGAGTTTTCTGGGAGATAAACTAGTCATTTGAGCTCAGAGAGATCCTGCACTATATGTATTGCATTAGGTTCACAATTACATTCATAATGTTACAGAATTATGAAGCACAGACATAGACACTTCAGCGCACCACATCTATACCAATCATAATATATCAATTCCATTTACCAGCATATGGTCTTCAGCCAACCCTACCCAGGTGATTCAAGAGCTCATCCAGATGTTTCCTAAATGCTGTGAAAGTTCATCCCTCTACCACCTTGTCGGAGAATGTGTTCCATTCCCTTTAAACCTCTTGCTTCTTAATTTAAATCCATTTCCTCTGGTCTTACTAAGTACATAAACCATAGAACATCAAACAGTACAGCTTGATACAAGCTTTTGGTCCCGCAATGTTGTACTGACCTTTTAACCAACATCAAAATCGGTTCCCTTCCAGATAGCCTTCCATTTTTTCTTTCATCCATGTTCAAATTTAAGAGCCTTTTAAATGTCCCTAATGTAACTATCCCTCCCACAAACCCCAGCAGTCCATTCCATACGCTTACCAATGTAACCTAGCTCTGATATCCCCCTTTATACTTTCCTCTCAAACACCTTAAAAGTTTGCCCTCTCGGATTTTGCAACCCTGGGAAAAACACGCCAATGCTACCCTGGGAAAAACATGCTGGCTCTCCTCTCCGTCATCTTATATACATCTATCAAGTTCATCCTCCTTCATTTCAAAGGGAAAAGCCTTGTTTACTTAGCCTTTCCTCATAAGATGGCATCCTTGTAAATCTCCTCTGCACTCTTTCTAAAGCTTCTAATTCCTTCCTATAATGCAACCAAAACTGAACACATTGTGGTTTAACAGATTTTTATAGAGGTGCAACATTACCTCACAGCTCTTATAGTGAGCCTTTGGCTCAAGGAGCTTCGAAGAATGAGACAGAGACTGAGGCGAGGTTTCCATGAAGGTTCCTTTTCTTTTTTTATTATTGCATTGGTAGAGCAGTGAGAATGGTAGGTCAGTGGTGTGCTCCTCTTTCATGATGTGGGAAGTCAGGGAGACCTCTACTGCCACTGATGATTATACCACTGCAGTTGCTTACAGACTCAGATGGGGAACTGGAGTTGGAGTTGGATGACCTGTCAATTATTTGGGTAAAGGAGAGGTTAATAGACAGGAGCTAGTCACACATAACATGAAGGAAGCAGGTAGCCGGGCGACTGTCAGTAGAGGGAAAGGAAATAGGCAGCCAACGCAGAGCAGGCATGTTGCTACTCCCCTCAATAACAAGTATACTGCTTTGGACCTACCAGGGAAAGCTCAGCAGTTAGGTGCCTGGCACATCGTCTGGGTTTCTGACTCAAGAGGAAGCAGAGGAGAGTGGTGCTGATAGAGGATTTAGTAGTTAGTAGAACAGACAGGAGATTCTGTGAACGTGAAAGGGATGCCCAGATAGAAGTTTGCCTCCCAGGTGCCAGGTCAGGGACATCTCAGATTTGATCGACAGCATTCTTAAGGAGGAGGGTGAGCAGCCAGAGGTTGTGGTACATGTTGGTGCCAACAACATAGTGAGGAATAGAGCTGAGTTCCTGAAGAGTGAATATAGAGGGCTCGGAAGGAAGCTAAAAAGTAGCACCTTTAAAGTTGTAATCTCTGGATTGCTGCCATTGCCACATGCTAGAGAGAGTAAGAATATGATGACGTGGTAGATGAGGGTATGGCTGCAGATTTGGCGCAGGGAGCATAATTTCAGATTTGTGGATCACTGGGATCTATTCTGGGAATGTATAGCCTGTAGAAAAAGGGATGAGTTACACCTGAACACAAAGGGAACCGTCATCTTTGCAGAAAGGTTTGCCAGAGCTGTTGGGGAGGGTTCAAACTAGGTGGCGACCAGAGCCAGAGGGCAGATGATGGAGCAGTTGGAGTAAAGGCAGATCCAATGTGTAGACTGACAGCTAGGAAGGATAGTCAGTGGAAGGGTATAAATGCAGTCAGTTGGAGTCAATGACGCTATACATCAGAAACAGGAAGGGAATAGTCACTCACTGGAAGGTTTCAATAGACTGCCCCAACTGCAACAGGGACACAGAAGGGCTAATTGAAAGGTACAAAAATAACAGAGTTGATGCCATGGATGACTTCAGCTTCCCTAATATTGATTGGCAGCTCCTTAATGCAAGAGGTTTAGATGCAGCAGAATTTTTTAGCTGTGTACAGGAAGTACACTAAGTAGACGGGCTGATTAGAGAAGAGGCCATAGTGTATCTAGTACTTGGCAATGGATGTGGTCAGGTGACAGATTCCTCAGTGGACGAGCATTTCAGAGACAGTGACAACAACTCCCTGACTGTTAGCGCGGGCTTGGACAAGAGTAGGAGCAGAGACAGAACAGGAAAGTATTTAATCGAGAGAGGGCAAATTATGATGCTATTAAACAGTAACTTTGGAGCGTAAATTGGGAACAGATGTTCTCAGAGAAATTTACAACAGAAACGTGAGGTTGTTTAGGGAACACTGGCATGGGATTCTGAAGAGATTTGTCCCACTGAGGATAGTAGGGTGACAAGAGTGGTGGAGCACTTAGTCAAGAGGAAGGAGGAAAAATACTTGTGGTATAGGAAGCAAGGATCAGACAAGGCTCTTGAGTATTTTAAGGTAGACAGAAAGTAGCTTCAGAAGAGAATAAGGAGATGTGAGAAGGTCTTGCTTCTCCTTATTTGTAGTTGTGGTGTATATGGGTTTTAGTAAGCCTTTTGACAAGGTTCCCCATGGTAGGCTCTTTCAGAAAGTTATGAGGCATTGGATCCAGGGAAACTAGGCTGCAGAGATTCATAATTGATTTGTCCTCAGAAAGCAGAGGGTAGCAGTTGATGGAGCATATTGTCCCTGGAGGTCCGTGGCTAGTGATATTCGACAGGGATCTCTTCTGGGAGCATTGCTCTTTGTGGTTTTTATAAATGATTTAGGTTGACATAGTAGTAATAGTAGTAGGTAAAGTAGTGGAAGGGTGCATTAGTAAGTTTGCAGATGATATGGAAGTTGGTGGTGTTAGGGATAGTGTAGAAGATTGTCATAAGTAGCAACAGGTCACTGATAGAATACAGAGCTGGCCTGAGAAGTGATAGATGGAGTTTAATTTGGAAAAGTGTGGAGTGGGTATTCTTTGGAAGGTCAAATGTGAAGGCAGAGTACAATTTAAATGGCAGGGCTCATTGCAGTGTGGAGTAACAGAGGGATCTTGGGGTCAACTTCCAAAGATCCCTCAAAGCTGACATACAGGTTGATATAGTGGTAAGGAAAGATTTCATTAGTCATGGTATTGAGTTGAAATGGTGAATTCAACCCCCTTCATTCGTTGGTGTTTTAGTTCATGATTTCTCTCCTTAAGCCTTTGCCATCTATTCTGTTCCCTTTAAACCCTTTACTTGTTACCTTGAACCCTTACCCTCTGCCCTGAGGAGAAAGTTTCTAACTATCTACCATATCTAAACTTCCCATAAATTTGCATATCATTTTTTTCCCAAGTATTCCCTCAATCATCTCTGCTCTAAGAAAACAAGTCTTTATAGATGGAGTATTCTGACTGGAATATTCCAAACCAGGAACATCCTGATGAACTTCCTCTGCAGCCACTTCAGTGCAATCACATTCTTGCTAGTGCAGCAAACAGAGCTACATATAATCCTCCAGATGTAGTCTAAACAATAGATCTGTGCTAGGCTCCAGCTCTAGAGACAAACATCTTTTTTTGCCTACAACATCCTAAACTAGACATTGTAATGCTATCTTCAGCTATATAGATGTGTAAAAAAGAACCTAAGAAAGAAGGTAGGAGAGCAAAAAGGAGCCATGAAATATCAATGGCAAATAAGATTAACGGAGATTGATCAGATATTCACCAAGGACAAGGAAATGGAAGTGACTTCAGGGAGGGAGAGGTAGATAATCTGCAACAAGTCAATATTCAGGAGGGTATATTAGATATCATGTGATACCTAAGTCCCAAGGGCCAAATGAGACCAATCTGGGTTGCTATGGGAATCAAACGAGAAGATAGCTGGAACTCTGTCTTTAGTACTCAAGATATCATTTTGGAAAACTGGAGGACAGATAATGGATTAATGGGGTTAAATTTATGTGCATTTGGAAACTTGACAGCTGATCATGGATAGCCACTATCCTGTCTCACCAAGTTGTGATGTCAACCTGGAATAGGACATATACAGTAACTGGTAGAGCATCAAAAATATTTATGAGAAGAGAAGCATCAGAATCCAAGTCCATAGCTCTCAGGAGGTGGCAACACAGCCAGTTAGAGTGGTGAAGATGGCATCTAGTATCTTTATCAGGGGCATTGGATATAGAAGTTGGAAACTTATGTTGCAACTTTTAAAAACTTAGAGCAGTGCTCAGTCGGAGATTATAGTTCACACAGGTTTACTACTTGAGCAGAAAAGGCAGCGACTCATGGCAGGTTGTTTCTCTGAGCAGCACCCAATCAGTGTGAAGGATTGATTGGCAAGAAAAAAAATTAAAGAAAGACAGGGGCAAGTGGAATGGCCATTGTTGGAGTGGACAGAATTAGAGTGAGGATTCTGAGATGTAAGCTCATCGAGGCTTTCAGCAAGAAGAGGCCTCTGTGAGAGAAGGTGATAAAGCTGTAGGTAGAGATCCACACTGTCCCACTCTGCCACAGTTTATTGTTCTTCCTTCTTTAAGTATGCTCAGTCAGAATGGTAGAGATGCCAGTTAAAATAGTGGAATGCTCTTCTTGAGGGATGTGGAGGACAGGGACACCTTCAATGTTCCTGATGACTACACCTGCAAGAAGTGCATCCAGCTGCAGCTTCTAAAACTCTGTGTTGAGGAGGTGGAGCTGGAACTGGATGAGCTCTGGATCATTCAGGAGGTTGAGGGAGTGACAGATCGGACATATAATGAGGTGGTTACACCCAAAGTGCAGGGCACAGGAAAGTGGCTGGCAGTCAGGAAGGGGAAAGAGGTTAAACAGTCAGTGCAGAGTACCCTTCTGGCCATCCCCCTCAACAACAGGTATATCACTACGGATACTTTGAGGGGGAATGACCTAGCGGAGAAAAGTCACAGCGGTCAGGTCTCTGACACTGAGTCTCTGCGAATCAGAAGGGAGGTGTGAGAAGAGGCGAGCCGTGGTGATAGGGGATTCATTAGTTAGGGGAACAAAAAGGAGGTTTTGTGGACGAGAATGAGACACCCTGTTGGCATGTTGCCTCCAAGGTGCTAGGGTCAGGGATGTCTTAGATGAAGTCCTTGGCATTCTTAAATAGGAGGATGAACAGCCAGAGGTTGTAGTTCATGCAGGTAACAATAACATAGGTTGGAAGAGTGACAAGATTCTGCAAAGTGAGTTCAGGGGGTTATGTGCTAAGTTAAAGGGCAGGACCTCCACAGTTGTGATCTTAGGATTACTACCCATGCCAGGTGCTAGTGATGCCAGAAATAGTCAGATTATACAGTTTAACAGGTGGTGAAGAAGTTGGTGTAGGAGGGAAGGCATAAGAATTTTGGATCATTGGGTTCTCTTCCAGGGAAAGTATGACCTGTACAGAAGAGATGGTTTGTACCTGACCTGGAAGGGGACTTGTATCATAGCGGGAAGATTTGCTGGTGCTGAACTGTGGAGTTTAAACTAGGGTTACAAGCTTTGTATATTTCAATGTAAGAAGTAGCATAGGAAAGGCAGATGAGCTCAGGGCATGGATCAACACCTGGAATTATCATATTGTAGCCATTAGTAAGACTTGATTGCAGGAGAGGCAGGACTGGCAGCTCAATATTCTGGGGATCCATTGATGTAACAGAGTGGGAGGGATTAAAGGAGGAGGGTTGGTGTTACTAGTCAAGGAAAATGACACGGTAGTGCTCAGTAGGGTCGCACTGGAGAACTCGGAGAACTCGTCTACTGCGGGATTACGGGGGGACACTGAGAAATAAGAAATGTGTGACAACCTTAATGAGATTACGTATCTTATAGACCACCCAACAGTTCACAGGATTTAGAGGAACAAATATGTACAGAGATCACAGACTGTTGCAAGAAACATGAAGTTGTTATAGTTGCCAATTTTAGCTTTCCTCATATTGACTGGGAGTCCCATACTGTAAAAGGACTAGATGGGATAGTTTGCCAAATGTATTCAGGGAAGTTTTCTTAATCAGTACGCAGAAATCCCAACACGAGAGTGTGCAATACTTGATCTCTTATTAGGGAATGAGACAGGGCAGGTGACAAAAGTTTGCATAGGGGAACACTTTGCATCTAGTGATTGTAATGCCATTAGTTTCAAGATAATTATGGAAAAGAATAGGACTGCTCATTGGGTTGAGATTTTATGTTGGAGAAAGGCTAATTTTTATGTTATCAGAAATGATCTGGCAAGTGTGGATTGGGACAGACTGTTTTCTGGCAAAGGTGTACTTGGTAAGTGGGAGGCCTTCAAAAGTGACATTTTGAGAGTGCAAAACTTATATGTGCCTGTCAGAATAAAAGTCAAGTAGAACAGGTTTAGGGAACCTTGGTTTTCAAGAGATATCTTGGCCTTGGAAAAGAAATAAAAGGAGCAGGAGTAGGCAGTTAGGAACAAATGAGGTACTTGATAAGTGTAAGAAATGCAAGAGAACACTAAAGAAATAAATCAGGAGGGATAAAAGAAAGTGTGAGTTTGCTCGAGCAGATATGGTGAAGGAGAATCCTAAGGGCCTCTACAGATACATTAAGAGCAAAAGGATTCCAAGGGGCAAAATTGGTCCTCTGGCAGATTAGGATGGTAATCTATGTATGGAGTCAAAAGAGATGGGGGAGATCTTAGATGGATCACAGAGACTATAGAAGTGAGACAAAGTGGCAGCGAGTTCATGGACCCTATACAGATTACAAAGGAAGAGGTGTTTGCTGTCCTGAGGGAAATAAAGTGGATGGATCTCAAGAGCCTGACAAGGTGTTCCTATGAACTTGATGGGAGTCAAGTGCAAATATTGCAGGGGCCCCTCACAGATATAGTTAAATCATCCTTAGCAACAGGTAAGGTACCAAAGGATTGGAGGATAACTAATACTGTTCCATTGTTTAAGAAAGGCTCTAAGAATAAACCAAGAAATTATCGGCCGATGAGCTTGATATCAGTAGTGGGAAAGCTACTGGAAGACATTCTAAGTGACTGGATATGTGAGTGTTTGGATAGACAGGGGCTGATTATGGGTAGTCAGCATGATTTTGTGCATTGTAGGTTGTGTCAAACCATTCTTTTAGAGTTTTTCAAGCAAGTTATCAGGAAATTGATGAAGTCAAAGCAGTGGATGGTGTTTATGTAGACTTCAGCAAGGAATTTGACAAGGTCCCACATGGGAGGTTTGTCAGAGAGGTTCAGTCACTTGGCGTTTAAGATGAGGTAGTAAATTGGATCACACATTGGTTTTGCGGGAGAAACCAGAGAGTGGTAGTAGAAGGTTTCCTCACTGACTGGAGGCCTGTGACTAATGAAGTGCTGCAGGGACTGGGTGCTGGGTCCATTGTTTCTTGTCATCTATATCCAGATGTCCAGAGACCCGGATGGTAGTTTGCAGTTTTGGTCCCCTAATCTGAGGAAAGACATCCTTGTCATAGAGGGAGTACAGAGAAGGTTCACCAGATTGATTCCTGGGATGGCAGGACTTTCATATGAAGAAAGAATGGATGAACTGGGCTTGTACTCGTTGGAATTTAGAAGATTGAGGGGGGATCTGATTGAAACGTATAAGATCCTAAAGGGATTGGACAGGCTAGATGCAGGAAGATTGTTCCCGATGTTGGGGAAGTCCAGAACGAGGGGTCACAGTTTGAGGATAGAGGGGAAGCCTTTTAGGACTGAGATTAGGAAAAACTTCTTCACACAGAGAGTGGTGAATCTGTGGAATTCTCTGCCACAGGAAACAGTTGAGGCCAGTTCATTGGCTATATTTAAGAGGGAGTTAGATATGGCCCTTGTGGCTACAGGGGTCAGGGGGTATGGAGGGAAGGTTGGGGCGGTGTTCTGAGTTGGATGATCAGCCATGACCATAATAAATGGCGGTGCAGGCTTGAAGGGCCGAATGGCCTACTCCTGCACCTATTTTCTATGTTTCTATGTTTCTATATCAACGAACTGAGAAGCGTTAACTGAGAACACATTTTCTCTGGCAAGTTCACATCGGACATGTGGAGGGTGCTTAAAGATCAATTGCACAGAGTACAGAAAAGGTATGCTCCTGTTAGAAGGAAGCACTGGGATGGAAAGATAAGAGAACCTTGGATGTCCAGAGAGGTGATGAACTTAGTAGACTAGAAAAAGGATAAGCATGTAAAGCTTCTTAACTTAGGATCAAGCGAAACACATGAGGAGCATAAAGAAGCCAGAAAAGAACTAAAGAAGGGAATTAGGAAATCTATGAGATGCCATGAAAAGTCCTTGGCAAATAGGACTAAGGTGAATCCCAAGGCATTCTGTACATACATCAAGAGCAAGGGGATAACTAGGGAAAGGGTGGGACCACTCAAGGATAAAGGGGGAAAGATTTCTTGGATGCGAAGAATGTGAGAGAGGTACTTAATGAGTACTTTGCTTCAGTATTTACCAAGGAAAAGGATATGGAGGATCAGGAGATCAGTGCTGAATGTATAACTATGTTAGAACTGTTAGAGGTGTAGGAGGAGGAAATGTTGTGCTTCATAACGAGAATTAAGCTGGACAAGCTACCAGGGCCTGATAGGATTTACCCCAGGTTATTGGTTATTGAAGGAGGCAAGAGACGAGATTGTTGGGCCCTTGACCAGTGTGTTCATGTCCTCTCTAGCCACGGGTGAGGTCCCGGAGGAGTGGCGAGTGGCTAATGTTGTACCTTTACATAAGAAGGGAACTGAGGGAAAATCCTGGGAATCCCAATGAGTCTCACATCAGCTGTTGGGAAATTGCTGGAGAAAATTCTTAGAGGTAGGATATATGAGCATTTGGAAACACATGGCCTAATTAGGGAGAGCTTTGTGTGTGGCATGTCATGTCTTACCAACTTGTTTGAGTTTTTTGACAAGGTGAAGAGAGAGATTGGTGATGGAAGAGCAGTGGATGTTGTCTACTTGATTTTAGTAAGGCATTTGATGAAGTTCCTCATGGGAGGCTAATCCAGAAGATTAAGATGCACAGGATCTGCAGCAAATTGGCTGTTTGGATTCAGAACTGACCTGTGCATAGAAGACAGAGTGAAGGACTTATTCGAGTTGGAGGTCTGTAATTAATGCTGTTCCACAGGGACCTGTGCTGGGACCTCTGCTGATTGTGATAGATATAAATTAGCTAAATGCAAATGTAGGTGGGTGGGTTAGGGAATTTGTGGATGATACCAAGATTGGTGGAGATGTGGATAGCGTAGAAGACTGGCAATGAAATCAGCACGATATAGATCAGTTGCCAATATGGACAGAGAAATGGCAGATGGAGTTTAACCCAGATAAATGTAGGGCAAATAGAACATAGAACATAGAATAGTACAGCACAGTACAGGCCCTTTGGCCCACAATGTTGTGCCAACTCTCAAACCCTGCCTCCCATATAACCCCTCACCTTAAATTCATCCATATACCTGTCTAGTAGTCTCTTAAACTTCACTAGTGTATCTGCCTCCATCAATGACTCAGGCAGTGTATTCCACGCACCAACCACTCTCTGAGTAAAAAAACTTCCTCTAATATCCCCCTTGAACTTCCCACCCCTTACCTTAAAGCCATGTCCTCTTGTATTGAGCAGTGGTTCCCTGGGGAAGAGGTGCTGGCTGTCCACTCTATCTATTCCTCTTAATATCTTGTACACCTCTATCATGTCTCCTCTCATCCTCCTTCTCTCCAAAGAGTAAAGCCCTAGCTCCCTTAATCTCTGATAATAATCCATACTCTCTAAACCAGGCAGCATCCTGGTAAATCTCCTCTGTACCCTTTCCAATGCTTCCACATCCTTCCTATAGTGAGGTGACCAGAACTGGACACAATACTCCAAGTGTGGCCTAACCAGAGTTTTATAGAAGTGCATCATTACATCGCAACTCTTAAACTCTATCCTTCGACTTATGAAAGCTAACACCCCATAAGCTTTCTTAACTACCCTATCAACCTGTGAGGCAACTTTCAGGCATCTGTGGACATGTACCCCCAGATCCCTCTACTCCTCCACACTACCAAGTATCCTGCCATTTACTTTGTACTCTGCCTTGGAGTTTGTCCTTCCAAAGTATACCACCTCACACTTCTCCGGGTTGAACTCCATCTGCCACTTCCCAGCCTACTTCTGCATCCTATCAATGTCTCTCTGCAATCTTCAACAATCCTCTACACTATCTACAACACCACCTACCTTTATGTTGTCTGCAATCTTGCCAACCCACTCTTCTACCCCCACATCCAGGTCATTAATAAAAATCAAGGGGACAGTACATTAAGGGCAAGGTCCTTAATTGTGTTGCTGAGCAGAGAGATCTTGGGACCCAAGTTCATAGCTCCTTAAAAGTGGCTACACAGGTCGATAAGGTTATTAAGGCGGCTTATGGAATGCTTGCTTTATTAGTCAAGGCACTGAGTTCAAAAGTCAGGAGATTATGTTGCAACTTTATAAAACTATGGTTCAGCCACATTTGGAGTATTGCATACAGTTCTAGTCTCCCCATTGTTGAGGCTTTGGAGAGGGTGCAGAAGTGGTTTCCCAGGATGCTGCCTGGTTTAGAGGGCATGTGCTATCACGACTGGCTGGATAAACTTGGGTTGTTTTCTCTGGAGCGCTGGAGGCTGAGGGGAGATCGGATAGAGGTTCGCAAGATTATGAGAGGCATAGATAAAGTGGACAGAGAGCATCAGTTTTCCCAGTGTTGAAATGTTTAATACCAGAGGTGGGAGGGGGTAGGTTCAAAGGGGATGTGAGGGGAAATTTTTTACTCAGAGAGTGGTGGATGCCTGGAATGCACTTCCTGGTGTGGTGGTTGAGGCAAATACATTGGAGGCTTTTAAGAGACGTTTGGATACACACATGGATGTAAGGCAGATGGGATATGGACATGGTGTAGATTTGAGGGATTAGTGTTTTGATTTGCTCTTTAGCCGGTTTGGTACTACACTGTGGGCTGAATGGCCTTTTCCAGTGCTGCTGCTGTTCTATGTTCTATGATAGCATGGTTAAAAGGATCAGCAAATTTGCTGATGTCACCAAGACTGGGGTATAGTGGAGAGTGAGGGAAGACTATCAAGACTTGCTGCGGGATCTGGACCAGCTGGAAAAATGGGCTGAAAAATGGCAGATAGAATTTAGTGCAGACAAGGGTGAGGTTTTTCACTTTGGAGGATCAACCCAGGGGAGGTCTTACACAATGAGCAGTTGGGCGATGAGAAGGGTGTAGAACAAAGGAATCTGGGAATTCAAGTAATCAATAAAATAGATAGGGTCACAGTTAGATAGTTTCATAAGGAAAGCTATTGGCACATTGGTCTTCATAGATCAAAGTACTGAGTACGGGAGTTGGGATGTTATGTTGAAGTTGTACAAGCCATTAGTGAGGCCTAATTTGTAATCTTATGTGCAGGTTTGGTCACCTACTTACAGAGAAGATATAAGTAAGATTGAAAGAGTACACATAAAATTTACAAGGAGGTTTCCAGGACAGGAGGACCTGAGTTATATGGGAAGATTCAACAGGTTAGAATTTTATTCCTAGAGTGTAGAAGATTAAGGGGAAACTTGATAGAAGTATGCAGAATTATGAGGGGCATTGATAGGGTAAATGCAAGCAGGCATGGTAGAATACAACTTGAGGTCATGAGTGAAGGGTCAAAGGTAAAATATTTAAGGGGAACTTGAGGGGAAACATCTTCAGTCAGAGGGTGGTGAACGTGTGGATCAAGCTGCCAGTGCGAGTGGTGAATGTGGGTTCGATTTCAACATTGAAAAGAAACTTGGATAGGTATATGGATGGGAGGTGTAAGGAGGGCTATGGTCTGGGTGCAGGTCAATGGGAGTAGGCAGTTTAAATGGTTCAGCATGGACTAGATAGGCTGAATGCCCTGTTTCTACACTGTAGTCTTCTATGACTCTGTGTTATTGCTGCTGTTGATGATTGCACATTACAGAGTAAAAGAATTTTACTTGCATATTTTCAATTCATATCTATCCAAAACTGATTATAATGTTCGGTTCTGAATATGCATGAATTCCCAAAACTATGTTGCCCTGGTTATATGTGATTTTGTAAAATGTACCTTTTGCATGAGTTGATTAGTCATCATTAAGGGATTACATTACATTTACAAAACATAATACCTGTAGGAGGCTCATAATCAATGAGAGGATTTATGACTAAAGAGTGAGAATAATACTGAAGCGCAAATCTCCTTCTTAGTGTAAAACTCTGACGTACACTCAGTGGCTACAGTATTAGGTGCACCTGTACACCTGCTCATTAATGCAAATAACTAATCAGCCAATCACATGGCAACAACCCAATGCATAAAAGCATGAAGACGGTGCAAAGAGGTTCAGTTGTTCAGAACAAACTTTAGAAAAGGGAAGAAATGTGATCTATGTGATCTTGAAAATGGAATGATTGCTGGTGCTAGACAGGTTGGTTTGAGAATCTCAGAAACTGCTGATCTGGGATTTTCATACACAAAGCTCTAGAGTTTGCAGAGGATGGTGTGAAAAACAAAAAAAAACACATCCAGTGAGCGGCAGTTCTGTTGACAAAAAATGCCTTGTTAATCAAAGAGGTCAGAGGACAATGGTCAGACTGGTTCAAGCTGACGGGAATGAATGCGACAGTATCTCAAATAATCATGTGCTAAAACAGTAGTGTGCAGAAGAACATCTCTGGCTGCACTATACAGTAAACCTTAAAGTGGGTAGGCTACAACAGCAGAAGACATTGGGTTCCACTCCTGTACCTACTAAAGTGGCCACTGATTGTGTAAAATGATATAGAACCGGTAATTATTTGTTTTAACTTTAGTTATTGGTTGATTGATGATTTCAAAATTCAAAGTTCAAAGTGAACTTATTATCAAAATATGTATATGTCACCATGTATTACCCTGAGATTCATTTTCTTGCAGGCATTCACAGTAGAAAAAATATAACAGAATCAAAAAAAATCTACATGCAAAGACTGACAAACAACTAAAGTTCAAAAAGAGACAAACAGTGCAAATATAATAAAAAATAATAAGTAAATAAATAACAGTGAAAACATAAAAAGTAGAGTCATTGAAAGTGTATGCAACAGAGCCTAGTAACTGATTTTAGATGTAATACCTACAGTATGTTTCGACACAACATCTAATTTTAACCGGATATGAAACAGAGCTCAGATTGATGGTTATCCTTTCAACCTGCCAGAACAAATGTCTTCGATATTTGTAACCAATATCTTAAGGCACATTTTTCAACTTGAACAGCTTAGCCTGAAAACCTTGTGTTGGCCTCTCACTTACATAACTTTACACAATAGAATGTTGAAAATCTTCATTTCATTCAGGAGTAGGAAAATGCATTGCAAAAGTCTACTGTCAACCAAAAGTTATGCTTTGTCACTTGATTGTCAAATCATTCATGTGTAATTGCTGCTGTAGCTATGTTTCCCACTTACCACTCCATATGCCCTGTTCTAGTTGCTGAAATTACAATATTTCCCTGCAATCAGTCAACTCTATTCCTAGGGCTGTGAGTAATGATTCATTATGGGAGCCAGTTCCTCCCATTTACCTCAGAACTCATGAGTCTCAGAAAATGCAGCAACTAACATCTCACCCCAACCATGTTCCAACATGACTTAATCAATACTTTGCCTTGAGCATGAATCATCTCACTGGATGGAACATAAGTTCTACTGGAGAGGAGTCAACTTATAAATTATAATATGGATGTTCATTTGTGTATTTAATATTTCAGTAATATTTGAGTAATATTGTAAATATGTTGTTGATTAAGCATTCTTTATTTGTTTAAATAATTCATTATGGGTTATATGTAAAAATACGCAAATTGCATACCTCATGATGCTACCACATAATATGTACATGCCTCACTTAAAATAACTACAAAGTTAGAATCATATTTCAGACACTCATCTTTTCCTTTCAATTACTTTAATGTTTTGGAATTACAAAACATAACTGTGGTGATGAGAAAGTTTTAAATGAACCCAACACGACCACCTACCTGTTGAAGCACAGCGAGACATTCGAGTTTTAAAAAAAGCACAGCGAGAAATGGTCAAGTAAAAAAAACAGTGCAGCATGTATTCTTTGGATGGAAAGACACTGTTGAGTTTAAAAATGGCAGAAAATGGAAGATTCATAAATAGTGAGTACAAGGCGATAATAGTCATTTTGAAAAAGGCAGAAATGGCTAGCTATATCAAAAGGTAAATGCGTTAAATTGCAGAACAGATAACTGGCTTATGTATACTAAGCAAACTGAGCAGTATTTTGAAGCAAATTAAATAGCCAATGAGAAAAAAGTACCAATTTTTCTGAGTGCACTGAGTTAAAAGGCATACAGATTGTTTTGAAATTTAACTGCTCCAACCAAACCAGCCAAATTCAGCTTTGCTGATATCATGAAAGTAATTGTAGGAATGTTAAGAAGCAAAACCATTGTTGATTGCATAAGACTAGAATTCATAAGAGGAATCAATCAAAAGCAAGGGGAATCCATTAGGAAGGGGGATCCATTTCAGTGTACTTGGCTGAATTGAAGAGATTAAGAATTGCAAGTTTGTTGATGGGCTTAATGATGCACTGAGAGATCCATTAGTTTGCAGAATCTGACAAGTAAGCATTCAAAATGCTCCTAACTGAAGCACAACTTACATTTTAAAGAGCTGTTGAAATAGCTATGTCAGTGGAAACAGCAGACAGAGATGAAATTGAGTTGCAGCCAGGAAAGACAGTGAGTGTAAGCAAAATTTTTATGTCTAGATGGAGGCAAGCCTAGTTGAACAAATTGTGTTACTGTTGTAGCAAGGGTTCACATACACCAGACCGATGCAGGTTTAAAGGCAAAACTAGCAGATAATGCAATAAAGTAGATCATATACCTACAAAGAGCATGTTGAGCAGACAAAACTAAATGGATTACACAGAGAAGAGAAAAAGAAGTCCAGTTGCAGTTTCAAAAACAGCACTGATCTGCATGCTGTTGATGAAAAATCTAATAATATTGAAAATGAAACAGGACTGAATAGCCTTAAGATTTACAATGTGAAACTGAACAAAAGACAAGCAATCAGGCTTACACCAGAAGTGAATAGCAAATTAATAAAAATGGAGTTGAACACTTGCTTGACTATTTTGGTCATTCTATAAAATGAGTTTGAAAAGCACTTCAAAGATACTGAACGGAAGCCTGCAGATACCAGCTAAGAACTTATACTTTGAAAGATAACTACTGTGGGAATGACATTCATACTGGTGAAATACAACCAACAAGCCATATATAACCATATAACCATATAACAATTACAGCATGGAAACAGACCATCTCAGCCCTTCTAGTCTGTGCTGACATCTTACTCTCACCTATTGCCACCTACCTGCACTCAGCCCATAACCCTCCATTCCTTTCCTGTCCATATATCTATCCAATTTAACTTTAAAAGACAACATCGAACCTGCCTCAACACTTCTGCTGCAAGCTCGTTCCACACAGTTACCACTCTCTGAGTAAAGAAGTTCCCCCTTATGTTACCCCTAAACTTTTGTCCTTTAACTCTCAACTCATGTCCTGTTTGAATCTCCCCCGGTCCCAATGGAAAAAGCCTATCCATGTCAACTCTATCTATCCCCCTCATAATTTTAAATACCTCTATCAAGTCCCCCCTCAGCCTTCTACGCTTCAAAGAATAAAGACCCAAGTAGTTCAACCTTTCTCTGCAACTTAGGAGATGAAACCCAGGTAACATTCTAGTAAATCTTCTCTGTACTCGCTCAATTTTGTTGACATCTTTCCCATAATTCGGTGACCAGAGCCGTACACAATACTCCAAATCTGGCCTTACCAATGCCTTGTACAATTTCAACATTACATCCCAACTCCTATACTCAAAGCTCTGATTTATAAAGGCCAGCATACTAAAAGCTTTCTTTACCACCCTATCCACATGAGATTCCACCTTCAGGGAACTATGCACCATTATTCCTAGATCCCTCTGCTCTACTGCATTCTTCAATACCCTACCATTTACCATGTATGTCCTATTTTGATTAGTCCTACCAAAATGTAGACCTCACATTTATCAGCATTAAACTCCAGCTGCCATTTTTCAGCCCACTCTTCTAACTGGTCTAAATCTCTCTGCAAGCTTTGAAAACCTACTTCATTATCCACAACTCCACCTATCTTAGTATCATCTGCATACTTACTAATCCAATTTACCACCCCATCATCCAGATCATTAATATATATGACAAACAGCATTTGGACCTAGTACAGATCCCTGAGGCACACCACTAGACACTGGCCTCCAATCTGACAAACAGTTATCCACCACTACTCTCTGGCATCTCCCATCCAGCCACTGCTGAATCCATTTTACTACTTCAATATTAATACCTAACGATTGAACCTTCTTAACTAACCTTCTGTGTGGAACCTTGTCAAAGGCCTTACTGAAGTCCATATAGACAACATCCACCACTTTACCCTCATCAACTTTTCTAGTAACCTCTTCAAAAAATTCAATAAGATTTGTCAAACATGACCTTCCACGCACAAATCCACGTTGACTTTTCCTAATCAGACCCTGTCTATCCAGGTAGTTATATATATCATCTCTAAGAATACTTTCCATCAATTTACCCACCACTGACATCAAACTCACAGGCTGATAATTGCTAGGTTTACTCTTAGAACCCTTTTTAAACAATGGCACAACATGAGTAATACGCCAATCCTCCAGCACCATCCCCGTTTCTAATGACATTTGAAATATTTCTGTCAGAGCTCCTGCTATTTCCACACTAACTTCCCTCAAGGTCCTAGGGAATATCCTGTCAGGACCCAGAGACTTGTCCACTTTTATATTACTTAAAAGCACCAGTACTTCCTCTTCTTTAATCATCATCGTTTCCATAACTACCCTACTTGTTCCCCTTACCTTACACAATTCAAAATCCTTCTCCTTAGTGAATACCAAAGAAAAGAAATTGTTCAACATCTCCCCCATCATTTTTGGCTCCACACACAGCCGTCCACTCTGATTCTCTAAGGGACCAATTTTATCCCTCACTATCCTTTTGCTATTAGTATAACTGTAGAAACCCTTTGGATTTATTTTCACCTCACTTGCCAAAGCAACCTCATATCTTCTATTAACTTTTCTAATTTCTTTCTTAAGATTCTTCTTTACATTCTTTATATTCCTCGAGCACCTCATTTACTCCAAGCTGCCGATATTTATTGTCGATCTCTCTCTTTTTCCGAGCCAGGTTTCCAATATCCCTTGAAAACTATGGCTCTCTCAAACTTTTAACCTTTCCTTTCAACCTAACAGGAACATAAAGATTCTGTACCCTCAAAATTTCACCTTTAAATGACCTCAATTTCTATATTATATCCTTCCCATGAAACAAATTGTCCCAATCCACTCCTTCTAAATCCTTTCGCATCTTCTCAAAGTTAGCCTTTCTCCAATCAAAAATCTCAAACCTGGGTCCAGTCCTATCCTTCTCCATAATTATATTGATACTAATGGCATTGTGATCACTGGACCCGAACTGCTCCCCAACACATACCTTCGTCACCTGACCTGTCTCATTCCCTAACAGGAGATCCAACACTGCCCCGTCTCTAGTTGGTACCTCTATGTATTGCTGCAAAAAACTATCTTGCACACATTTTACAAACTCCAAACCATCCAGCCCTTTTACAGAATGGGTTTCCCAGTCTATGTGTGGAAAATTAAAATCTCCCACAATCACTTACTGTGCTTAATACAAATATCTGCTATCTCCTTACAAATTTGCTCCTCCAATTCTCGTTCCCCATTAGGTGGTCTATAATACAGCCCTATAAGCGTTACTACACCTTCCCCATTCCTCAATTCCACCCAAATAGCCTCCCTAGACAAGTCCTCTAATCTATCCTGCCAAAGCACTGCTGTAATATTTTCTCTGACAAGCAATGCAACACCTCCCCCTCTTGCCCCTCCAATTCTATCACACCTGAAGCAACGAAATCCAGGAATATTTAGCTGCCAATCACACCCCTCCTGTAACCATGTTTCACTAATAGCCACAACATCATATTTCCAGGCATCAATCCATGCTCTAAGCTCATCCATCTTTCTTACAATTCTCCTAGCATTAAAATAGATGCATTTAAGAAACTGTCCATCTCTTACTCTCTGTTTATCCCTAATGGTGCAAACAACTTTGTTATCTTTTTCTTCCTTCTCCCCTACATCTTTGGTCTGAGTGCTCCCGTTCTCTGTCCCCTGCCTATCCTCCCTCACACACTGTCTACAAGCTTTCTCTATTTGTGAACTAACCTCCTCTCTCCTAGTCTCTTCAATTTGATTCCCACCCCCCCAACCATCTAGTTTAAAGTCTCCCCAGTAGCCTTCACAAATCTCCCCGCCAGGATATTGGTCCCCCTAGGATTCAAGTGCAACCCTTTCTTTTTGTACAGGTCACACCTGCACCAAAAGAGATCCCAATGATCCAGAAACCTGAATCCCTGCCCCCTGCTCCAATTCCTCAGCCACACATTTATCCTCCACCTCATTCTATTCCTATACTGACTGTCACATGGCACAGGCAGTACTGCCGAGACTACCTTTGAGGTTCTGCTTCTCAACTTCCTTCCTAACTCCTTGTAGTGTGTTTTCAGGACCTCCTTCCTTTTTCTAACTATATCGTTGGTACCAATACGTACCATGACCTCTGGCTGTTCTCCTTCCCACTTCAGGATATCGTGGACGCGATCAGAAACATTCCGGATCCTGGCACCTGGGTTGCAAACTACCATCCGCGTTTCTTTCCTGCGTCTACAGAATCCCCTGTCTGACCCCTTAACTATAGAGTCTCCTGTCACTGCTGCCATCGTCTTCCCTTCCCTACCCTTCTGAGTCACAGGGCCAGACTCTGTGCCAGAGGTGCGATGACTGTTGGTCCCCCACCCCCCAACAGTACTCATACAGAAATACTTATTGTTAAGGGGGACAACCACAGGGGTACTCTCTAGCACCTGCCTCTTGTCCCTCCCTCTCCTGACTGTTAGCCACTTATCTGTCTCCCCAGGCCTCGGAGTGACTACCTGCCTATAGCTCCTCTCTATCACCTCCTCACTCTCCCTGACCAGACGAAGGTCATCGAGCTGCATCTCTAGTTCCCTAACACGGTCCCTTATGGAGCTGCAGTTCGACGCATCTGGCGCAGATGTGACCAGCCGGGAGGCTGGGAGCCTCCAGGACCTCCCACATCTGACACCGAGCACAGAACACCGGCCTCACACACATACTTCCTGTCTGTATTCTAAACAGATAACCTACCTCCCCTCGACCCTTTATCGCCGAAGCCCCGTTAGGCCAAAGCCTTCCTACTCTGATAGAGTGAAGCACAATAAGTAATTCGAAATATTACAGGAAACTCTAGACCTAGATTTGAAAGACCTCGGACTAATCAGAAATCTGTACTGGGAACAAACTGCCGCTATAAGAATAGATGGAGAAGTGAGTCAGTTTATGAAAATCAAGAATGTGTTTTCTCCCCTGATTTGTTTAATGTGTATAGTGAAACAATATTACAAAAAATAAGAGACATCTTGGGAGTCAAAGTTGGCGATGAAAACATCAATAATTTTAGATATGTGGATGACACTGTGCTAATTGCAAGTACAGAGGAAGAACTACAAAACTTAATTGATATAGTTGTTGAAGAAAGTGCAAAATGGGTCTATCTATCAATTGCAAAAAGACAGAATATATGGTGATATCCAAAAAGGAGAATCCTATCTGCAGGCTGAGAATAAACAGGGAAGACATAAAACAAGTACAGAACTTTTGCTACTTAGGAAGCTGGGTGACATCAGATGGCAGGTGCGACATGGACATCAAAAGAAGTATAGGGATGGCAAAAGACACCTTTACGAGAATGAGTATACTGACCAATACTAAACTAGGCATGACAACCCGCCTCAGAGTACTGAAATGTTACCTTTATCCAGTTATGTTATATGGCTCAGAATGTTGGACAATATCTAATAACATGAGAAAAGGAATTGAAGCAGCAGAGATGTGGTTTTTCAGGAGGATGAAAAGAGTAACATGGACGAAATGAATATCTAATGAGGATGTCAAGCACAAAAAGAGAAATAATGTATGAGATCATGACAAGGCAACGTAACTTCATTGGACATGTGATTAGGAAAGAGGAGTTAGAATGCACGGTAATTATGGGAAAGATTTAAGGGAAGAAAGCAAGAGGAAGACAAAGACAAATGATGATGGAGACAGCAGCCAGAGAACTGGAAATGAATACCAATGAATTGATCCACTTGACCTGAAAAAGGAGTATGTGGGCCATGGCAGTCAAAGCTCAAACTGGGCACGGCACCTAATGATGATAGCGGAAACACGAGGACATCTGCAGATGCTGGAATTTCAAGCAACACACAAAAAAGTTGCTGGTGAACGCAGCAGGCCAGGCAGCATCTCTAGGAAGTGGTACAGACGACGTTTCAGGACGAAGGGTCTCGGCCCGAAACATCGTCCGTACCTCGTCCTAGAGATGCTGCCTGGCCAGCTGCGTTCACCAGCAACTTTCAGAAGATGGCCCAGTCGATTTGCCGAGCGATGATCGGGCACAGTGCGCATGCGCACGTCCGTGACATCGATCTGTGCGCGATCGATTGATAGGCGTGTGGTTCCCGCGCAAGTTCAGCTCTCGCGTTCTCGGTTTGTTCTAATAATCACAGCGTTGAATGTAAACCAAAATAGTATTTATTCAGATATTGATAAAATGCGATACAAGTGCAAGAAATGCAACAACAAAACATAAAATAGCTGCAATTTAATAAATTAATAGTCCATAAAAACGATTAAAATCTGCATAGTACCAAACAAGGCAGTCCCAGAGGGATTCGAGTAAAATCTTTAACCTTGCTGATCTCCAGAAATAATTCCACCCATTTCATGGCTAAATATTATTCAACCGGCCAGTTTAGTTCTATTAAGATAAATAGGTTATTATTTACAAAATATTTTTAAAAGTGGCTGGAAATGCCAGTTTCTGTTTCCTTGATGTGCTTCGCTGGATATGAAGACAGGACATCGGCTGGTGAAACCAGCTGGGTGGGTATTCATTCCGATGCCCTGATTCACTGTATTTTTGAATCGTTCCTGCTCAAGCATATTTCCTGGCTGGAAATACCAGTTAACGTTGCTGTGAAATTCTGAGGCGATGGTGAAGCCAGGGCGCAGGATGCTGAAACCAGTGGTGCAGGGTTTCATGTGGATACGCTGGTTTATGTTGTTATAGATTCTTTCCTGCTGCAGAGCCTTAGCTATGGCGCAAATACGCAATTTCTTTAACCAGACATCTGATGTCGACTCCATTTCTGCAAGTCCCTCCCTGGCAGCGTGTCCTTTCATTCGGAAAGATACATCTTTCTCACTGACTTGTGAGGTTTCTTTCAGACTTTGGTTGCTTTCCTCTCGGCCGCTTGCCTCTCCCTCACGATGGCCATCTGCTGTGTCGGTCTTTCTGCAGATTGCTCCAGAGAGGTTCTGGGCGCCACGAATTGCACTCTGCACCATATGCCAAACCAGCCACACTGTAAACATTTTCTCAGCTCACGGCGCTCCGGAGAGATAACCACGTGTCTGAGTGCAAAAACGGGAGCGGTCGCCACTATTTATTGGGTGGGAATCAATGTCGTCACGTGATGAAGTGTCACATCAACAATGGTTACCATGGTGAAACCTGCAAAACAACAACTGAAAGACGTTCCACCAATGGAGTGTTTGGGCAAACGTATTGTTCATGTCCAAATATGGCGTTACCATCGTTACAATAGCATTATTTGAGCACAATGCATGACGCAGGAAATTTGGGTGAAAGTGTTCCTTATCCTTTAGTTAATATTCGATCACGTGCAGCTGATGAAAAACAGTTATTGTTGATCATTTCAAAGTTATACAGAAAACCCCAAAGTGCATGGCCCATTGGACTGGTCAGTGTATAATACAATAAACATTTGTAACAGGCCACACAGATAGCATGTTATATTTGGCATCAGTGCATGTCATATGCGGTCTGTCAGGATGCTGGACCTGGCACTCTGTGATATTGACTGAAACTCCATATCCATACACAGTAAGGCTACCTCAAACACTTGGTTCGTTAGTTGAATGTAATGAAGAAGAGCACAATGGGAAACACTATTAAACTGCAGTTCTGATCAAAATAATACAATTGCCAATTCTCACTGACTGTTAGTACTGAAATGTGTCTCTTCCAATTCCTCCCAGATGTCACTTTGCTCCCAGTCACACAGCGTTCCCATAAGGTTGTTCTGGTGTAATGTGTCCTAAGTATCACCGTGTCTTTTTCAGGATGACCCACTGAATCTGTCTTTTCTGCTAGGATGCACAACAGTTCTTTAGGGCTCTTTATGATGGCTCGTTCCACATTTTGGAATGGAAAGAAAAGACTTTTATCCTAGGAAAGAGGGGTAAATATGAATGTATGTTAGTAGATCGCCTTGAACCGGCCTCTACTGTTATTTCACCCATGCAACATAGGACTCAAGCTGGGTGGATCATGTCTGAGCTCCAGACAAGCTCACAATGCTGGTTTTTGTGAATTGGGGGTGGGGGATGCTGGATAGGGTAATGTACTCAGTAGAAATGTTCATAATTCACAGCCACCGACATTGAGTTGGCGTTCAGTTTAAAAGACTGGTGTGATGTGATGATGTAATTACTTCAAATACTTTCACCATGATTTGTAATCAGTGTTTGGAGTACAATCAATGATTTGCTGCGGTGTCTCAGAAACATTAGACGTTTCTGGTGTTTCATTTGTGAAAGTGTACAACCCACTCAGTCTTTCTCAGGCTGACAACCCCCCATATCTGTCTCAGGCTGTCCTCAGGCACTTCCTTCAATGGTATTGCCAGCACCGAAGGTTTTTTTTTGCCTGGTATCCATGTTCATTTACACTGTTCGATAAGGGATTAATTTTTCTTGGTGGTGTAAAAGTTCGGCCAGGTTGTTCTGTCCTATCTTTATTCAAAGCCTCACATTAGTCACCAGCTGCATTTGTCTTGTCAAGAGCTCCAGAAAGATTTAGAAGATGCCAGGTTCCCCCCAAAATCAGCATGCCTGCAACTCAACTGATGAATATCATTAATAATTGGTTTCCAATACTCAGAAGTGATTTCACCATATCTAAGTGCAGATTATAGAGCTGTTACTGCTGTTTATTGAGTCAGTATCAAATTCATCCTGTGAAGTTCCATATGAACAATGGTTACCATGGTGAAACATAGAAAGATAGAAAACCTGAACCACAATACAAGCCCTTCGGCCCATTATGCTGTGCTGAACATGTGCTTACTCCAAAATGCTCTCTCACTGAGAGACTTGACACCTGACCAGGTCTTTCCCAATACCAGATCAAGTACAGCCTCTCTCTTGTAGGCTTATCTACATATTGTGTCAGGAAATCTTCCTGAACACACCTAACAAACTCTACCCCATCTAAACCCCTTGCTCTAGGGAGATGCCAATCAATATTGGGGAAATTAAAATCTCCCATCACGACAACCCTGTTATTATTGTACCATTTCAGAATCTGTCTCCCTATCTGTTCCTCGATGTCCCTGTTACTATTGGGTGGTCTATATAAAGCACCCAGTAGAGTTATTGACCCCGTCCTATTTCTAACTTCCACCCACAGAGACTCCGTAGACAACCCCTCCATGACTTCCTCCTTTTCTGCAGCTGTGACACTATCTCTGATCAGCTGTGCCACACCCCCACCTCTTTTGTCTCCCTACCTGTCCTTTCTGAAACATCGAAAGCCTGGCACTCTAAGTGGCCATTCCTGCCCCTGAACCATCCAAGTCTCTGTAATGGCCACAACATCATAGCTCCAAGTACTGATCCATGCTCTAAGCTCATCCGCTTTGTTCATAATACTCCCTGCATTAAAATAGACACATCTCAAACCATCGGTCTGAGTTCATCTCTTCTCTATCACCTGTCTATCCTCCCTCTTGCACTACCTCCAAGCTTTCTCTATTTGTGAGCCAACCGCCCCTTCCTCCGTCTCTTCAGTTCAGTTCCCAACCCCCAGAAATTCTCGTTTCAACTTTCCCCAATAGCCTTAGCAAAACTCCCTGCCAGGATATTGGTCCCCCTCGGATTCAAGTGCAACCCATCCTTATTGTACAGGTCACTTCTGCCCCAAAAGAGGTCCCAATGATCCAGAAATCTGAACCCCTGCCCCCTGCTCCAATCCCTCAGCCACGCAATTATCCTCCACCTCATTCCATTCCTACTCTCACTGTCGTGTGGCACAGGCAGTAATCCCGAGATTACTACCTTTGCGGTCCTTCTTCTCAGCTCCCTATATTCTCCTTTCAGGACCTCTTCCCTTTTCCTACCTATGTCATTTGTACTTATATGTACCACGACCTCTGGCTCCTCACCCTCCCACTTCAGGATATCCTGGACGCGATCAGAAACATCCCGGACCCTGGCACCAGGGAGGCAAACTACCATCTGGGTCTCCTGACTGCGTCCACAGAATCGCCTATCTGACCCCCTAACTATCGAGTCCCCTATTACTGCTGCCCTCCTCTTCCTTTCCCTACCCTTCTGAGCTACAGGGCCGGACTCTGTGCCGGAGACACGGCCAATGTCGCTTCCCCCAGGTAAGCTGTTCCACCCCCCCCCAACAGCACTCAAACAGGAGTACTTATTGTCAATGGGGAAAACAGCCACTGGAGTACTCTCTTGTACCTGACACTTCCCCTTCCCCCTCCTAACCGTGACACACTTGTCTGCCTCCCGTGGCCCTGGTGTGACCACCTGCCTGTAACTCCTCTCTATCAACTCCTCACTCTGCCTGACCAGACAAAGGTCATCGAGATGCAGCTCCAGTTCCCTAACACAGTCCTTTAGGAGCTGCAGCTTGGCGCACCTGGTGCAGATGTGGTCATCCGGAAGGCTAGGAGACTCCAGGACCTCCCACATCCGACACCAAGAACAGCAAGCTGCCCTCACACTCATACTTTCCCCTTTCCTCAAATAACAGGGAAAATTGAAAACCAAACCTACTTTGCCTCGCCCGTTTCCGCCTAAGCCCATTGAGCCAAAGCCCTTATGCCTTCACTCTGCTCCTGGCTCACTCCGCTGCCTGCAAAACGATGCTGCCCGCTGTATAAGGCTGTGTTCCTTTTAAATCTTCCGCTCTTCACTGCCTGACGTCACATGCCTGCACAGTCCCGCCTCTCTTAACTCCCATGAGAAGAAGAAAAAATCAAAATGGCTTCTGCCACATTCCCGCTCCGATTCTCAGACCTCCTTCTCCGAAAAAAAAAAGCCACATTGGATTTATACGTGGTAAAAACAGGATGGCCAGCATAGTGGGGTCATGAGTGGTTCAGACAACTACAGCTTGATTGGAGATGTATCCACCATTTGCATGCCACATTCCCTGTAATAGTGTTAACTGAAAGTGAATGAAGTCAAGTCAAGTCACTTTTTATTCTCATTTCAACCATAACTGCTGGTACAGTACACAGTAAAAATGAGACAACGTTTTTCAGGACCATGGTGCTACATGAGACAATACAAAAACTACACTGAACTACATAAAACAACATAAAAACTACACTAGACTACAGACTTCATAAAGTGCACAAAACAGTGCAGGCATTACAATAAATAATAAACAAGACAATAGGCACAGTAGAGGGCAGTAGGCTGGTGTCAGTCCAGGCTCTGGGTATGAGGAGTCTGATGGTTTGGGGGAAGAAACTGTTACACAGTCTGGTTGTGAGAGCCCGAATACTTTGGTGCCATTTGCCAGATGACAGGAGGGAGAAGAGTTTGTATGAGGGGTGTGTGGAGTCCTTCGTAATGCTGTTTGCTTTACGGATGCTGTGTGTGGTGTAAATGTCTGTAATGGCAGGAAGAGAAACCCCAATGATCTTCTCAGCTGACCCCACTATCCGCTACAGGGTCTTGCGATCCAGGATGGTGCAATTTTCGAACCAGGCAGTGATGCAGCTGCTCAGGATGCTCTCAATACAACCTTTGTAGAATGTGGTGAGGATGGGGGGTGGGAGATGAACTTTTCTCAGCCGTTGCAGAAAGTAGAGACGCTGCTGGGCTTTCTTTGCTATGGAACTGGTGTTGAGGGACCAGGTGAGATTCTCCGCCAGGTGAACACCAAGAAATTTGGTTCTCTTAACGATCTCTACGGAGGAGTTGTCAATGTTCAGCGGAGTGTGGTCACTCCGTGTCCCCCTGAAGTCAACAACCAGCTCTTTTGTTTTGTTCACATTCAGAGACAGGTTGTTGGCTCTGCACCAGTCCGTTAGCCGCTGCACCTCCTCTCTGTATGCTGACTCATCGTTCTTGCTGATGAGACCCACCACGGTCGTGTCATCGGCAAACTTGATGATGTGATTCGAGCTGTGTATTGCAGCACAGTCGTGGGTCAACAGAGTGAACAGCAGTGGACTGAGCACACAGCCCTGGGGGGCCCCCGTGCTCAGTGTGATGGTGTTGGAGATGCTGCTTCCAATCCGGACTGACTGAGGTCTCCCAGTCAGGAAGTCTAGGATCCAGTTGTAAAGGGAGGTGTTCAGGCCCAGTAGACTCAGCTTTCCAATCAGTTTCTGAGGAATGATTGTGTTGAATGCTGAACTGAAGTCTATGAACAGCATTCGAACGTATGTGTCTTTTTTGTCCATGTGGGTTAGGGCCAGGTGGAGGGTGATGGCAATGGTGTTGTCTGTTGAATGGTTGGGACGGTATGTGAACTGCAGTGTGCCTATGAGGGGGGCAGCAGGGTCTTGATGTGCTTCATGACGAGCCTCTCGAAACACTTCATGATGATGGATGTGAGTGCAATGGGATGGTAGAAAATTAAGAAAGGTACTGGAAGATGCTACAACGGTCTCCATGCTGTACACCATAAACCATTGCCCAACTGATGCAGGTGCCAACCTCTGTGTATCTGGTTGGAAAGCATGCTGCTTGGATGATTATTGAAAGCGACAAAAGCAGCTTCAGTGAAGTTGTAAGCAATCAGCATTTGAGAATATAAAGAACTAGAATCTACTCTGCTTGCATTAATGTTATTACATGAGCTTGATGTGTGAGACAAAAAGCTGCTTGCAAAAGTAGATGTTAAAGACCAAAGCCCAGCTGGATAAATGGATGGCCAAAAAGAAAGAAGTCAATGAAGATATGAAAACTGAGGATTCATCGGATGATGTTATGCATGAGGAAGTCAACAGGAGCAATCTGATCATAAAGGGAACAATAGAAGGATTAATAAGAGAATACTTCAGTTTTTTTAAATGCACCTTCCCAAGATCAAGATGCACAAACTAGAAGGAAGAAAAAGGGAAAAAAAAAAAGAGGAGGATGACATAAATGTTATGGAAGTGGAAGAGGATAAACAAGTCCTGATTTCTCAAGATATTAGCAAATTCAGAGATACTCACGAGAAACTCAAAGACAAAGGAAGGCGAGAAAAAAGACAATTTGAAAAGAAGAGGTAAGAGAAAGAATGTGAGTGAGAAAGAGAGAGGTAAGGTGAGAAGGAAAAAGAGTCAGATAAAGAGGGAGAAAGAAGCTGGAGCTAGGAGAGAAGCAAAGACCAAAGTAAATCCAGAAAGAAAAACCAAAAAAAGGAGATTAAAGGTGTCCACAGTTGTCAGAATCACTTCCTACAGTCCCAGAGTCAACTGCTACACCACCACAGAGGAGGCCCCAGAATCTGAGATTGTTTCACAGCCACAAGTCTCTCCTACCATGCAGAGTGACTCCCCTGCCACCCCCCCACCCCCACCATCAAGAAAGACGCTATCCCATAAGATTAAGAAATCCTTCCTGGTGATTAAATTTTTAGGCCTAAATGGGACAACTTAAAATTCACGATACTGTGGATGTCTGTACAGTTTGCCGCTTGAATGCATGGACAAGGTGCCTCCATACAGTCATTCAAGAAACCCTCTTTGCTGATGACTGTGCACTCCTGGCGCACAAAGAACGTGATCTACAGTTGATGCTGAACAAATTCTCAGATGCTGCTACGCTCTTCGGCCTGACAATCAGCCTGAACAAGACTGAAGTACTTCACAAGCCCGCCCCAAACACCTACCCCATAGAACCAAAAATCACTGTTGACGACACCCAGCTGACAAATGTAAACAGCTTCAAATACTTGGGAAGCATCATCTCGAGTGATGGTTCTTGACTCCAGGAACAGCAAGGCCAGCCAGGCTCTGGGGAGGCTGCGTAACAGAGTGCTCAATCAACACAACGTCCGCATCTCCACAAAGCTGAAAGTCTATAGAGCTGTGGTCATCCCTTCTCTCCTATACGGATATGAGACCTGGACTCTGTACAACGACACATCAAACAACTGGAGAAATTTCTCATGCGTGCCCTCCGCTCCATCCTTGGCATTCGTTGGCAAGACCATGTCTCTAACCTGGAGGTCTTGGATCACCCGGAGTCCACCAGCATTGAGCCCCTGATCATCAGAGCCCAGAGATGGTGGGTGGGACACGTCATCAGAATGGACGACCACCGTATGTCTCGCCAGCTGCTCTGTGGTGAACTGGAGACCGGAAAGAGACCTCAAGATCATCCACGCAAGCGCTACAAAGACACTGTGAAGGAAACCCTACGCTACTGTGACATCCGGCCAAGGGAACTAGAGCTGCGTCTGCTGACAGAACCCACTGGTGAGCCCTGTGTGCAGCCTACACCAGTTTTGATGACAGGCACCGCCAAAAACTGATGGAAAACCGTGAGCGGCATCACAGAACAGCAGCCACAATTATTACAACGGACTTCCAGTGCCCCCACTGTGCTAGACTCTGCTGTTCCAGACTGGGACTGCAGAGCCACCTCCGTGTTTACTGGTGAACTGCACAACAGCGTGTCTTCTTCGAATCTGAAGGACTACCACTACTGGTTGTATTATATTGTTTACTGTGTACATAAGTTGAGATGCATTCTGTATTGAGTTGAGTTTCTAGCAAAGCAGAGAAGAGTGTTGTTCATTTAATATTTCAGTTGTATTTAATTAATATTGTAAATATGTTGTTGACTAAGCATTTTTTATTGTTGAAATAATTCCTTACAGCAGTTATATGCAAAAATACATGAATTGCCTACATCATGATGCTACCATGTGATATGTATGTGCCTTGCTTAAAATAATCATGAAGTTAGACTCACATTTCAAACTCCTGTCTTTTTCTTTTAATTAGTTTAATTTTTTGGAGTTACAAAACAGAGCCGTAAACATTCAATTCTTATTGATTGAAAATCCTAAACACAATATATAGGAATATGGAGACAGGTCCATATTAGCAGTTGGCTTTATGAAGACCTTGGACTTTATCCTTCTCAGAACGGAGCCGGTGGTCATTTTCATTTACACCCAGGGAATACATTGTGTCGAAATAACTGAGTTGATTTTACCAAATCCACTACTACACCAATAGATTTCAAACCATCTATTTTGACAAATCAGTTAAAAGCCTAATAGCCCACAGCTACGTCAGCTAAACATTCTCCCATCCTGCCTTCTGGAAGATCTACATTTCATTCCCCTATCATATCTTCTGCAAAGATGAGGTTTTCAATACACTTGCCTCTAAAAGGTCATCCTTTTTTCTGAATTGTAGCTTCTCTTTGATCATAATTAAGAGTGCCCTTAACTGTATCCTTCTTCTCTCATAGTCAGAGCAAAGGTAACATGCCTGGGCTCTCACTTTTCGCCCCATCAATCTCCACATTCAATCGATCATCCGTACAAATGATTTATTTGTTACCCCCTCGTTAGTGCTTTCATTTCCACCAAATGTTCTTACAGCACTTTCCCATGCAAAAACACTTCCATTAACTCAAACAATTCTCAAGTGTTACATTTCTGATTTAATACCTTTCCTTCGATGCTCACAATGAAGTGTCATCTGCCCTGGAAAAATCAAATGCATATAAAGTGACTTCTCTGTGGAGTGCCAATGTTTGACCTACAGGTGCAATATGAGCTTCCCATTACCTGCCACATTAATTCTCCGTCACACTCCCACTTTGACATATCTATCTGATGCCTCCTGCACTGTGCAATGAAACCCAAAGCAAGCTTCAGCAGCAACATCTTACATCAGGACACACTGCAACTTTCTGACCTACACACTGAATTCAACAAGTTCAGGTAACTTCCTTTCTGATTTAGTACTGAGCAGCTTCACTGTGGATCTTCTATCTGTAACATTGGCTCTGTCCACTCATATGGCTTGACATGTTTGACATCTCCTGCAGCCCTGCATTTCACAGCTTTCACATTCCTTTCTTTGGCTTCTCTCCAACCTCCTCTTTAAACTATCCACCACATACCCTCATCCATAGCTTATCCCCCTGGCATCACCCAATCAGAGAAATTTCCTTTTTCCCATCCAACACCAACCCCCCCCCAACTCCACTTCATATTCTTTCTGCAATTTAAAATTAACTTGTTTTCACTCTTTCATCATTCTGACAATGGCTCTTCAATCTGAAATGATAACTCTGCCTTTCTTTCTGCAGACGCTGCTAAATTGCTGACTGCATCCAGAATTTTCTGCTTTTGTTTCAGATTTCAAACACCTATAGATTTTCAGGTTTCGACAAAAGTTTGTGTGGAAAGTTCTGACCACTTCCTTGCAATCTTCACAATGATGCAATGGTGGGATGCCAGGGTCAAAGGAATTTGCAAGTTTTAATAGCAGTCTGTGAACATCTTTAGTACATCATTAGGATTGCAGAGATACTGACATGGGAAAATTGCAATCACTCCATGGACTACTAACCTGCTGAGCTCTCTCGCACCTCCCTGATCCATGTCCTTGCTGTTATCTGTCAGCCAGTCAGTCTAAACTTATCACCATTACGCAATAGGTGAAACTTGCAGGCAGAGCTACTTTTTGATCTGCTGGAGTGTGTCCTCTTCGGTCATTTGTGTTCTTCCTCAAGGAAAGGATAGAGTGGATGTGGAGAGGATGTTTCCTAAGGTGGGAGAGTCTAAGATCAGAGGGCACAACCTCAGAATAGAGGGGTGTACTTTTAGAATGGAGATGAGGAGGAATTTCTTTAGTCAGAGAATGGTGAACCTGTGGAATTCATTGCCACAGGTGGCTGTGAAGGCCAAGTCTTTATTATATATAAATGGCAGAGATTTATAGACTCTTGATTGATCAGGGCATGAAGGGTACAAAGGAAAGGCAAGATAATGGGGTTGAGAGGAAAATGGATCAGCCATGATGAAATGGTGGAGCAGACTCGATGGGCTAAATGGCCTAATTCTGCTCCGACTGTATATCTTATGGTCTAAAAGCCAAGAGATATCATCAGGCATGCCACAGTCTCTGAGCTATCTGTATAGCCTGAGGTTAATGTTAAAGCTTTCCAGGTTCACTCCTCTTGACTTTATGTCAGTCCTCATCAGGGTATCAGAGGTGGAGGAGGTCAGCAGCTTTAAATACCACAGTGTTATCATTTCAGAGGATCTGTCCTGGGTCCAGAATGTAAGTGCCATGAAGAAAGAACAGCAGTGCCTCTACTACCTTGGAAATTTGCGGAGATTCAGCATGACATCCTAAAGTCTGACAAACTTCAACGGATGTGTAGTGGAGAGTATAGTGACTGCTTGCATCATGGTCTAGTCGGAAAACGCCAATGCCCTTGAATGGAAAAGCCCACAAAAAATAGTAGATATGGCCCAGCAGGCTCAATGGCCTAAATCGAGTCTATCACGGGTGAACCACTCCACACCATTAAACACATTTACATTAAGCATTGTCACAGGAAAGCATTAGAGACCCTCACCACCCAGGCCATAATCTCTTCTTGCTGCTGTCATCAGGTGGTAGGGACAGGTGCCTTAGGACCCACAGCACCAGCTTCAGTAGCTGTTACTAACCCCTCAACTATCAGGTTCTTGAACCAGAGGGGAAAACTTGATTTGTTGTGCTTTTGTGTGGATTATATCCAATATCCACTGGGCCTACTGAATATACTAGTGCAATATTTTTCTTTTAACAAAGTGGCTTATTAGGTCATTTCATATAGCAGTTAACAGTTGTCTCCATTTCTGTGGTTCTAGAGTGACATACAGCATATGCTATGCAGTTAAGGACATTGCAATCCCATCCCTAAAAGGACATCAGAGAACTAAAGCGTTCTTGTGATAATCTTGCACTTTCATCAGTATATTTGTTCATAATGTTACTTCCTTTCATTCTGAATTAATTTAGCTTACTGTGTTCCAACTTTATGAGTTGCTATGGTTAGAATTAGAACTCCCTGGCTTTGAATCACTGTACTCTTCTAGATTGCAGTACCCTTCTGTGCTCCTGGTAATCTTCCCTCCATTATCAAAATGTTTCAAAGCATCAATTATCAAATGGACAACCAGCAGGAGAAGCAAACATCCATCACATTTAATGATTCTTTGAGGTAGTGATGACTACAAAGAGGTGGGTGGGTTCACTCTTTTCATGGATGCAAAATTAAGGCAGAGTGCTAACTAAGGAAGGCAGTTTAATACCAGGCCATACCAAGCCAACTAAAAAAATGGTGGCAATACCATCTATTTTGCACATACACACACTAGAACCAATGGCTTCATTCCCGTTCTGGAATAGCATTCTGTGTATCTCCCATTGGAAGTATGTTCACAGGATCCTAAAGGATGGGTTGCACCTGAATCTGAGGGGAACCAGCATAATTGAGGGCAGGTTTGCTGGAGCTGTTGGGGAAGGTTTAAACTAAGTTGATAGGGGAATGGGAGCTGGAGTGATAGGGCTGAGGTTGGAGCCATTGGTATACAAGTTGAGGCAGTGTTTAGTGAGATGGTGAGGGTGGACAAACAGGTGAATTGGGCAAAATTACAGTCAGTGGAATGAGGCTAAGTGTAGTGGGGCGGGGGGAAGTAAAAACAATCATCCTGAATGCAGGATGAAGCTGTTTTATTGGAGAGCACGCAGCGTACGGAATAAGGTAGCTGATCTTGTAGCTCAATGAAAATCTAGCAAGTAAGACATTGTGGGCATCACTGAGATGTGGCTGAAAGAAGGGTAGAAGGGGACACTAGCAGGGATTGTGGCTAGAGTTTCTGGGGGCCATTTAGAAGGTGCAGGATAGATATCGAGAAGAAATATTTGAAAGGGAGGATGAGGCAACCATGGATGAGAAGGGAAGTCAAAAACAGCATCAAAGCAAAAAAGAGGCATACAATATAGCAAATATTAATGTGAAAATAGAGGATTAGGAAGCTTTTAAAAACCAAGAGAAGGCAACTGAAAAAAAAATCAGAAGAGAAAAGACGAATTATGAAGGTAAGGAGCCAAAAATATAAAAGAGAATGTCAAATGTTCTTTCAGATAAATGAAGAGTAAAGGAGGAGTGAGAGTGGATATTTGGACCTTGGAAAATGATGCTAGAGAGGTAGTAATGGGGGACAAAGAAATGGCAGATGAACTTTATAAGTATTTTGCATCAATCGTCACTGTGGAAGACATTAGCAGTACGCCAGAAATTCAAGGGTGCCTGAGGGCAGAAGTACAGTTGCTGTTACTAAGGAGAAGGTGCTTGGGAAGCTGAAAGGTCGGAAGGTAGATAGGTAATCTGGACCAGATGGACTACATCCCAGGGTTCTGAAAGAGGTAACTAAAGAGATTGTGGAGGCATTAGAACTTTCAAGAATCACAATATTCTGGAATGGTTTTGGTGCATTTCAAATTTGCAAATGTGACTCTTTAAGAAAGGAAGGAGGCTGAAGAAAGGAAATTATAGGCCTGCTGGTCTGATTTCTGTGCTTACGAAGATGTTGGAGTCCATTATTAAGGATGCTTCGGGATACTTGGAGGCTTATGCTATAGTAGGCCAACGCCAGCATAGTTTCCTTAAGGGGAAGTCTTGCCTAACAAATCTGTTGGAATACTTTGAGGAAAGAACAGGTAGGACAGACAAAGGAGGGTCAGGGGATGTTGGTTACTTGAATTTTGAGAAGGCCTTTTGCAAGTGCCACACATGAGGGTGCTTAACAAGATAAGAGCCCATGGTATTACAGGAAAGATACTAGCGTGGGTAGAAGATTGCTGATTGGCAGAAGGAGCCTATTCTGGTTGGCTGCTGGTGCCACAGTGTTCTGCAGGGTTTGGAATTGGGATCACTTCAAGCTATATATCACCACCTTGGATGATGGAGTTGATGGTTTTGTGCTCAGGTTCGCAGGCTATACAAAGATAGGTAGAGAGACAGGTAGAGTTGAGGAGGCAGGGAGTTCTTGGAAGGACCTTGACAAATTAGGAGAATGAGTAAAGGGTCAGATGGAATATACTGTATGGAAGTGTGTGATCATGCACTTTTGTAAAAGGAATAAAGGTGGTGGAAATGAAGACAATGTAATATTAGCACTCATTTTGAGGGACTGGAATATAAGTGCAAGGATGTGACACTGAGGCTTTATAAGGCAGTCATCAGATCATACTTGGATATTGTGAGCAGGTTTGGACCAAAGATTTTCAGGCATTGGTGTGTGTGTGTATGTGGGGGGGGGGGGGGTGTCCAGAGGAGATCTATGAGAATGATTCTGGAAATGGAATGATTAATATATGAGGAGTGTTTGATGGCTCTGGGCCCATACTTGCTTGAGTTTAGAAGAATGGGGAGTGGGGGGAATCTCATTGAAATATTGAATATTGAAAGGCCCAGACAGAGTGGATGTGGAGAAGATACTTCCTATAGTGGGTCAGTCTAGGACCAAAACACACAGCATCAGAATGGAGGGAAGTACATTTGGAAACCATATGATAAGAAACTTCTTTAGCCAGATGTTAGTGAATCTATGGAATCCATTGCCACTGGATGACTGTGGAAGCTAGGTTTTGAGTATATTTAAATCAGCGGTTTATAGTTTCTTGATTAGTTGAAGCCTCAAAGGTCACAGTGAGAAGTAAGGAGAATGGGATTGAGAGGGATAGTATATCAGCCATGATGGAATGGCGGAGCAGACTCAATGGGCTGAATGGCCTAATTCTGCAACTCTGTCTTATTATCTTGTGGTCTCATGGTCACATAAACAAAATAGCTATTAAAGACTGGATTAATTTTTCCTGTAACTAAACTTGCTGACAGTACAGAAGGGAAGGAAAACAGTTATGAGGAGAACATATGATAAGTTGAGTGCTTGGGCAAAAATATGGCAGACGGAGTATAATATGAGGAAGCAGAGCGTGAGCTTATCCACGCTGCTAGGAAGAACAGAATATAGCTTAAGTGGAAAAACTGCAGAATCCTGCTGTCCTCGTAAATGAAGCACATTGTTAGAATGCAGACCTAAGAATCAATTATGAAGACAAATGTAATGTTGGTCTTACTTGCAAAAGTGATAGAGTTGAAAAGTAACAATGTATTATTACAATCGTGCAGGGCACTGATGAAACTATACGCAATGTACCACACATAGTTTGAATTTCTTCATTTAAATTTAAATATATTTGCATTGGAGGGAAATTGAAGAGAGTTCACCAACTTGATTTCTGGAACTGACGCACAAAGCAGATTGGGCCCATACTTACTAGAAGATGAAATATGAAATTTATCAGCCTGCATAGAGCTGTTTCCTCTCAGTAAAATCTGGAACTAGGAGCATTAATTCGGAAAAGGCAGTTTTCCATTTAATGGAAGGGTAAGGAGTTTCCATGCACATGAGAATTATGGGGCAGGGGATTCGAGTCTAAGACAGATTTCTAGAAGACAAGGTGTCATGAAGTATGGGGAGCAGATGTGGATTAGAATAAAGAGCAAAATCAGATTGACATAATTGTATACAGTAAAGTAGCCTTACCTTTTCCTATTATTAGATTCTCATGGTGTAGCCCAATTTAGCACATCGAGTATTTTTGAATAATCTTTATGAGCTACGTTAGACTTTGTAACATCAGAACAATGATTACAAAGGTGAGGGTGCCAGGGTAGTGTAGCAGTAGGGCGACAAGATTACAGCTTGAGGTATTCCAGAGTTCGGAGTTCAATTCCAACGCTGTGTGGAAGGAGTTTGGTCATTCTCCCTGCAAACCATATGCGTTTCCTTTCGGTGTTCCTGTTTCGCCCCACAGTCTAAAGATGTATGGGTTAGTAGGTTAATTGGTCATTGTAAATTTTCCTGTGATTAAACCAGGGTTAAATAGGTGGATTGCAGGTGGTGCACCTTGTTGGGCTAGAAGGGCCTGTTCTGTGCTTTATCTCTAAATAAATAAACAATGGTTTTTGTATATTAAAAGGAAGCATATTTAAAGACATAATTATAATCATGGAAGATGACTGCCTGCTGTTCTTGCTACTTCACTCAATGAATAACGTCTCTGACAGTTAGCATGTGTTCTGATAAAATAGTGAGGTAAATGTTAATCAGACATTTCATAACTCTGAAAGAGATCCTAGGAGTAAAATGGCATGGCAGATCATCACGAGGAAGTTCAATGGCCTCAAACAAATGGGAAGTTCCCAGTGTGATTTTTGTCATATGCACAGGGGCAAAGTGCATCAGGATCCTGCTCATGCCATATTTCATAAACCATCATAGAAATCTGCCATATACAACTGGATGACTCAGATTCTCAAGCTATCACTGACGTTTCCTCCTGAAATGCAAATGGAAACATAGACATAGAACACCTACAGCACAATACAGGCCCTTCGGCCCACAAAGCTGTGCCGAACATGTCCTTACCTTTAGAAATTACCTAGGGTTCCCAGAGCCCTCCATATTTCTGAGCTCCATGTACCTGTCCAGGAGTCTCTTAAAATACCCTATCATATCCAACTCCACCAACGTCGCCCATTCCACACACTCACCACTCTGCATAAAAAAACTTAGCCCTGACACCTCCTCTGTAGCTGCTTCCAAGCACCTTAAACCTGTGCCCTCTCATGCTAGCCATGTCAGCCTTGGGAAAAAGCCTCTGACAAATGGTTAAAACATTTTGGTTTGCTGTCCATGCAACAAATGAAGTTTTATTCAACAGAACATTTGAAAACACTTACAAAAGCCATAATTTTGCCAAGTAATTACAGGAGAATATTTTGAAAGGAAAACAATGTTACAGTCTTAATAATTATTGTTTTTATTGTAAAAGTAGTCTCAACTATTTAGTATTGTAATATATAACAACAGTAATCAAAGAAATTATTAAAAAAAATAACACTACAATATAATTTTAAAATGCTACAAATTTGTCAATATTCAGTGCTAGGTTTGTTGATTAAGCAACCAGACTGGTTTATTCGAAGTCTGCAATTTGTTGCAATGTTCGAGTTGAGTATTGGTCTGCAATGTTATGAAAAGAAGTCTTCAACTTCCAATTTCCTCAGCCCTGGTAGCATCACCATGTACAAATGAACCTGTAACTTTCCTGTGCATCAAAACTTATTTAGTAACAAAATAAGCGTACAGCATTTTGTTTGGGGCCAGAGTACTTGGTATTGTGCTCATTTAGAAAAAAAAGATAGAGGAAATGACCTTTAGGGTAAGGAGGATAGGGTTAATGAGGAAGAACAGTCATAAGGATGACTTTTCTTAACCCCAAAATTTCCATTGGTAGTAAGCTTTTAACTTGTAAACTGACCTGAAGAGTTTGGAGGCTTGCATACTTCAGTGAGCTGGGGAGCTATTATGGCTGGAGTTATTATGGCAAAGCACTCTATGCTTTGGCTCTTGGTAGGTTCACCCACGCCAAACAGGTCAAAGGGTAGAGGCCAGACTAAGAGTGGTCCACCAGTCCTCCAGGATTGGGGGTTCAGCTCAGGGCTAACAACCCTGACTGGTAAAACAAAACTATTATGGAAACATTAATGCAGAACCTTTCTACATCTGAGTTTGACAGAGTTCCTGAGTCTCCACCCAGAACTTGCATGATTGACAGTAGTGAAGAATGAGCTACTGACACAATGATGGAAGTCCTGAACAGCACCAAAGATGTAGGACCTTCATTACTGTTCTAAACGCCAGTGGTGTAACAGGCCGTAGAATTACCTGGAGTAAGCAACCAATGTTGAACTCGATAATCTGTGACTGTATTTGGCAAGAACCTTTTAAGTAATGCCAAAGTAGGCCTCACAGTATTGAAATGTTTAACTAGTTCTGTCACTGAGCAATGTATGAATAGTTAAAAGTCACAGAGGCCACCATTGCACATGTTCCAGCAGAGGCTCTTGGATCACTCTAGAATTGAATTTCTAGGCAAAAACATACATCTTATGATAATAAAATGTTTCTAAAATGTTTATAATTGATGTGATGTGAATGTCTAAAATAATTAGATAGCCTGTTTAAGTAATTGGATTGCATTTGTGCTTTGTAACTTGGACATGAAAAATCAGATTAGTTTTTTTTTAGAAATAATTTAGGACCATGTTGCATGGTGTTTATTTAGCTTATGATGTTTGAACAAAGAACCCTCATTAACTGATCATACTTCATCCATTTTAGACCTTCGATATCTCTATCAGAGGTTTGCAGAGAATCAATTAAATAGCCATTTGCAGCATTCAATGATTAATTAGCAGCAATTTTGAAGACAAATGCATCATCATTATGTGAGACTGCAAGAATAAACCACTTTGGTAATAACATGCTTAAACAACATATTAACACACAGTATGTTAACTATTGTCTTAGATTCTTTAAGAATATAACATTTTACAGACACCAAGTGTAAACCTAAAATTATCGCCTCTATAAAGAAATCAAAATAATTTACTGAAACTCAGATATTATATAATTATTTATTCTATGGATCAGAATTCATAATAAATAAGAGAAGTTTAGTTAATTGTTAGTGCAAGTTTTAGAGTTGGGGATTGACATTCTATTGCTATTTTATCATTTCAGTAATTAATGTGAGAAATTGTACCAGTTGCTGATTATGTTGTTTTCTAAAGTGCATAGTGTTAACCAATGCCTCTGGTAAGTTCAAGAATTTCTATTATGAAATAATTGGTTGTGTTATTGCAGGCCAAGCTATACTATTCAAATAAAAGTTGACCTGCAATTCTTTTCAATTGCTGTTGTACCATTTCAAAGATAGCAGTGGCATCATTGCACGTTTTAGAAATATGCAAGGTGACTAAGAAAATGAAAAGCTTGGGATATTTGTCATCCTTGAAATGGGTTGTGTTGATAGTAGGAAACACCAGTATGCAAACTACAGAGCTATAACAAAATAATTCTAATTTAATGCTTTCCTCATTTTGGTTAAAGAATGAAATATAATGTTAATGCTCAGGGATATAATTACACTTGAACCACCAAATCTGGGGTAATTCTAACACATGCAAAATAAGAGCACAAAGCATATATGAGAATTCAACCTCTGTACTCTTTGAGATGTTTATGAATATTATGTTAATTCAGATTCTAAATTGCTATTTTTTTAAAATGCCCCTTTAAATTAATATAATAGAAAATGTAACTTGGCTCAAATGCTCCTCTACCATTATGTTCCAGGGTTATAATTAAAAACAATAATGTGCTGATAATATGCACAGTAATGCTGGAAGTAAATGGTCAGATAGGACAACTCACTTCAAGAAACCCAACAGCGGATATAAACAATTACACAGTTTCATCTTTAAAACAACTGCCCTTGCTTTTGACCCTGTAAAACTTGGTTAACCTCACATAAATTATAAAGCTGAATGTTAATTTTATGACTGTCTCACAAACAGAATATCTCCAGTGCATTAAAAAGTACTTCACAGTTCTACAGCAAAAACATTACACAAAAAAACATGAAAGTTTGTTTATGCATACACACTTGTACATATAGCTACATGTAAATCAACAACACTATTGGTTATTAAATAAATATATTATTAGACTTAAGGCAAATACATTATGTGAGATTCTGCTTATAAGTGGATGATGAAGACTTAAAACTGAATTTGAAGATTTTTTTTGAGATCAATTGTATGGTTTTTGACTGAAAAGCAAAATCAAATAGGGTGCTTGATCCTCTGCAAACATTCTTCTGCTACTGTTGATAATTAAAATCAGCCCTTCTTTTGATTAAATTGATGTAAATGGTGAAATATTGGTAACTTTAGGAAAAGATTGGTTACCCATAAAAATCGCACAGGAATAGAGAAACTGAAGGTAAACAGGGGATGTTTTCATTACAATGAATAACATGTGACAGAAAGTAATAATAAGTGCACATCCTGGAAAACCTTGGATCATGCTTAGTTTCAAGGGTTGAGAGAGACTGTTGACTATAATTTTAAGGAACTTCTTCTAACAAAACATGGGCTTTGAAATCTGAAGCAAAGATGTAATGAGTAACCTCATCAGCGTTGTGAAGTGTCACATGGCTAATTTTAGCACAACCGGCTTATAAATAGGGTTCTACCATGGAAGTTCATACCCACTTTATTTCGGATAATCAGTATATGCTTACTATACTTATTAAAAATACATCAGCAATTTCAAAATATTTAAAAACATAAATAGCAATTGAAAGTAAGTATAGATACTGATGATCAGAAATATAACACTGAGAGTAAAAGAAGGTGAAATTGTTAATTAATGATCACAGTATTTACTTTCTTGAGAATTATTTTCACAGATTGTATTTGGAACCAATTCAATATTGGTGATCATTTTGTAAATGTGTACTTTGTAGAAATCACAATAATATTTCTATTATTTCCAGGGATTTGCTTACAAGTATATTGCACAAAGACTAGTTCTTGGAGCCATAGTTCACATAAGTTACAGCATATTATCAAATAAAAAGTTTTGAAGAAATGCTGGTATGTTCAGAATTATAGGATAGCTCTCTTGTGGTCATTACTTACAATTTAATTCACATTTAATTTCCATTAGTTTGAGTCTGAATGAGATATAATTCATCTGAGGTTGCAGTAAAGTCAAAATATCAATTCATCACGTGATATGTTATCTTGAAGACTAAATGCAATCTCGTGTTATATCTAGTATTCAGATACATGGAAGCTGTTCTCTCAGAAAAAAAATCTATTTCACAGTACTGAATTATAACAGAAAAAAGAAGCAAGTGAAGGTATTCATTTCTAATGGGAGGTAACTGAGATAGTATTTGTAAATAGTATAAAAAAGGAAAATGAAGAACGTGACTTAAAGTTAAGCTGTAATCTTAGAATAAATGAGTATAGGTCATAAATATATAGATAGATTGGTGCTAGGAAGTTTTGTTTATGGAGAGTAATCAAAATCTAGGGCTGAAATTTGGGCTATAGCAGAAAGCAACTAATAATTAATCGGCAACCCACTTTATACTTATCAAATAGATTTTCCAATTCTGCTGTTTTGTTTGCATTGGCAGCCAAGAATAATTTCTCTCTATGGCACAGATTTCCTCATTCAATAAATCTGGCAGAAACCTTCAAATCTGAATGCAATAAGCAATTAATATTGTAGGCAGTTGACAATGCTGCCCTTCTGAATGGGTCAGAGCAGAGTGAATGTTCATTGCCTTCCACATTCTGATGATTTGAAATATATTAACCAGTTTGAGATCCTACACTATTCTTTAAAGTTTCTATTGTAATTTACTGTTCTGAATTACTTGTCACTTGTCAATGTATGCATGAAACCCTTCTGGTTTGTCATGCTTGAAAGATACAGTATTTGAACTAACTATAGATAACGAAGTTCCTTCCTTAAAAAGGGAAGTAAATTTACACCTTCAGTAGTTTATATCAGCATATTTTCATCACAATAATTTACCAGAAACTATCTAAACACTTTTTAAACTTTCTGGCTACTTGTAAATCTGTAACCTATAAGTTCTACTTTTTGTGGAGGAGATACTGTGCAATTATTTCCAGGGTGAGTTGATTCATTTGAATTCCAGTGCATCATTATCTGCCTGATTACGATCACAATGATTAATCCTGTGATGACTGTACCAGCAGAAAAGATAAGAAATGTTGCAAGAATCTTGTGTCTAGAATAGTATTCTGGAAAACAATAATATTAATTAGAGTCCGGAGACAAATCTAAAAACAGAAATGCTTCACATTCAAATTTCACTTCAAATGTTGTGTAATTACTGTGCATGGATGTTCAAAAATATTCGAAATGATCAAAATTAATTTACTCTGTACTTATAATAAGCAACTAATTTTACAGGTTACAACTTATAAATAAAATGAACTAAGTCTTCAGAACTGTTGTGTTTATAGATTGCTATGGTTGTAAATTCCACTCTTCTGAATTCAATACTATATAATTCAAATAATATGTTAATTAAAATAAGTTGAAAATAAAATTCAGATAACTCAATCTTTTTTGAGTAAACTGTGACATCAAGTTAACAGCAGTAGTCTGTACTTCCCTTTCAGTTTGTTAAAGTTGCTTTTATGTTCACTAGCATTCATGTAGACAGTGTTGTGTTCGATATTGAGGAATAGTGCAGAGCACACCAGGATGCCAGCATGCAGGATTCTCAGCTAAACTTTATTGATCCCTCCTTGTGCTGTATGTGAACTCCTCTCATGTGGGAGTGGTTAACTGAGTAGCATGGGAGTAACGCTATTAGCTATTGCTACATCTCCTAGGTATGGACTTCTTGTCTATAGTATTGAAATTATATCACTGAAATTGAATGATTCAGTTCACTTCACCTATAGCATGTAACTTATGCTCCTTAAAATAAATATAAAAAAGAATTGCCAACATTATAACTATCTCTTTTTCTTCATTTTTAACAGTCTCTCTCACTTTATTTTCCTCCTTTTCCGCCAATTCTTTTTTTTAAAAGAATGGTCTCCTTTTGTGAAATGTTTTCAACATTAGAACTCTTTTTAAAAACCACTAAATCTAATAGAGTCAGGGCAGATTGCCTGTGCACTTCACCAAAGCGAGAGGATTATTCTGCCTCTTTAGTCACTTCTCCTAAGCTATTAGGCTATGGAGTATATTTCTGTGGTGGGACAGATAAATGACCCGATCCATTATAAGTTCCTGGAAGTGTTAGAGAGGATGGAGATTCTTGAACAGATGTGTCCACCTCAGGTAAGTAGTACTCATCATAAGATCAGGCCACTCTAATACTTCCTCTACTTTTCGTGGACTTTGAAGGTGCACACACGCACACCTGTTCCATCTGATTTCACCTTGTCATGTCCTATCACAAACGAACATGGTGCATGCTGATGGACTATTGTTTCTTCAGTGGATTGGTCTGAAACACAATAGTTTCACCACTCCTGAGCAGTGAGCAAAAATTTTGCTCTGTGTCTGAGATCATGCATGCTCTTCATTTTCTCATGCTGTGTTTTTTCAAAAATGTCTCACTTTGTCTAAGTCCAGTCAGTGAGGTTGGAGAAGGGAAGGAAGAACAGGTAAGCTTGTTCTCAAACTCCAACCCATTGACAGCTCTGCTGTACTGTAGCCATTCACAAGAGGTGTGGAGCGATAAGCTAGCAGTTCTTTGTAGGGGTCTTTAGCCTTCAGTAGGAGACTCTGAACAGTTTTCCCTGCTTTTTCCACTTCTCCATTTGCCTGTGGGTACTGTGGACTGCTTGTCTGGTGTTTGAACTCATAGAGCCTAGCAAAGGTTTTGAATTCTGAGCCCCTGAAATGTGAACCATTGTCTGGCACAAGTGTCATTGGTATTCCATGGTGAGTGAATACAGTTTTCAGGTGCTGTATGCCTGCTGCTGAGGGTGAGGACAACTTGGACACTTCTACATTCTGTAAGTGGTAATCCACAATGAGAAGATATTTGTCTCTTTTCAGCTCAAAAATGTCTGAGCCTGCAATTTGCAATGGAAAGGCTGGGAATTCTGTGGGGGACTGAAAGGATCAGAATGATTTTTGTGCAATTTCCTGCATGCTTCACATTGCTTTACATAATTTCCCAGGTGACCACACAGATTGCCTTGCTCTTAGGCAACATTGTTTGATGCCTTGATGTCCTTGGTGGATTTGACTGATGATTTCTCTGTGCATAGAAGCAGGAATGATGTCTGGAGCCCTTTGGCAGCAAACCATCAAGAAAGGTGAGTGTGTCTCTTTCAAACCAGAAAGGTCTGAGTTTGTGAATTCCTTTTGGAACAGCTGGCCATCCATGCTCACAGTATTCCATAACCTTGCTGCAGATTTGGTCCTTTTCCAACTCAGTGAGGATTTTATCCAGTTTACTCTGTAATGCAGGAAAGTTTTCAAGTACCTGAGCTAAGCAGATATTGGTATCTCCCATGAGGGTGGAATGAGCTATGGTCCACTCACTTTTGCGTGGCCTCTTTGACAGGGTCTGGTGTTGTGAAAGATTTGCAGGGCACATGTTCAATTTCATATAAGTATCACATGAGCCTCATTCTGAATCTTTGCAAACATGGAGGTAAGTCATCCAAGTGTTTCAAGTTGAGGCTGACAAGTAGCCGGTCTGTTTCAAGTAGGAATTTAGTGACTATCAAGTAGCAACTGAAGCGTTCACAAGCCCATACGAGAGCTAGCATCAGTGTCTCTTTTTTGATTTGGGTGTATGAGTAGGTACTGGCGGAAGTGCTTTTGATGCATGTTCCACCAGTTTACATACAACACTGCAGTGAGCACTCCCCCAAGGCCAAAGGAAGAAGCAGTTGTTGAGACCTTGGTTGCTCTGTTTGGATCAAAGAATGCTAATATTCACGGAGAGATAAGCTCTGCTTTAAATGATGAAAATTACTTCTCCTGTAGTGCATACTAGGTCTAAATGCTCTCTGAGCGAGGAAGTCCCGTGGTGGCCTTGTTTTTTCCATGAAATCTGGAATGAACTTTCCCAGCTGGTATACCATGCCAAGAAAACTGCAGATATCTGATACCTTTGTAGGTTGTTCCATGTTCCAAACTCCCGCCAATTTGTCTGAATCTGGTTGCACTCCTTACAGTGACAGCTGGTGGCCTAAGAACTTCATCTCCATCTTTGCAAATTTGGTTTTATTTTTGTTCAGGGTGGTTCCAACTTGTTTCAGTTTCTCCAAGGCAGCTTTGTCACATTCCTCACCTGAGCCTCCAAAGATAAATGTATCATCCATGTGATAGACTACTCCTTCCAGTCCCTTCAAAATTTGGTCCATCCTCATCCGAAAGAGTTCATGGGCTAATGGGGTGCCAAAAGTGAGTATCATGCATTATCATAGCATTACTCAATTTTATCAGATGAACACAGATCCTCACTCTGCCATCTGGCTTGGGAACAGGAACAATGCCAACACAGCAGTCAGTAGGTCCATTCACTCTAGCTACAATGTTAAGTGCTTCCATTCCCTCAATGTCAGCTTTGACTTTGTTTATCAATGGGACTGGTATACACGTTGCCGTGATCAGAGAGTAAGATGTCACTCCTGGCCTCAGTGGGATAAGGTACTCTTCTTTCAGTACACCCAAGCCTGTGAACAACACCAGATAATTGTCCTGCCACTGAACACTGTTTAGCAAATCCAACTTTGCAATTCTCAATGGCATATCATACCAGTAGTGGTGAGAATAGATTCTGAACAACATGAACATCCACTTTTAACTGTTTCTCATTTTTACGGATGGGAGTAGAAAACATTCCTTTCACACTGAGCTTATGTTTCCCTGGCCCCATTAGCACTTTCCTTGCTGACTTAGCTCAATGCCTGTTTCCTTCACCAGTTTTGTAAACAAACATTCGGGGATGGCGGTGACATCTGCCCCGTGTCCATTTTGAAAGTCACTGCTTCATTTTGCAATTAAAACATGGTACACCAGTCTTGTCTATTTGAATCTAGAAACACAAGGAAAGCTCCCTCTTAATCTGAATCATGGTCTTTGACCTGAAGAACTGTCTGTGAGTGATACTGGCTTTTATAATAGCCGACTCTATTACACTGGTGCAATTTCACTTCTTTTTTCTGGACAGAGCTCTTTGACGTGGAATGGAGACCTGCCGCATTTCTGGAGTTGGACATTTTACCTGCTCTTTGTTTTACTTGTCTGTTTTGTTTGAGCTGAGCTCTACTGTCACCCCTTTCTGTTCATTCTGACTGCACCTTGTTGTACCTTCTTTTTATACTGTTTCTAGCTTCACCTCAGCATCATTTTTGTGCCTGAGTTCTGCCTGATGCTGACAAACTTCCTTACTCTGCTTGGACCATAGTTATAGCTTTCTCTATGGTGAGATTTACTTGCAAATGAAGTCAGCCTGACAATTTGATGTTGAGTAGCCCAAAAACAATCCTGTCTCTAATGAGATTATCTCTCAGATTTTCATATAAGTAATTGTCTGACAGGACATGCAATGCTGTGATTAAGTCATTTACACTTTCATTTGGTTCCAGTTCTCTGGAGTTGAATGTTGCCCTCCCATATATCATATTTCATTGTCCTGTGAAATATTCTTTGAATTTGTCCTGGACTATTTTGTACTCCTTTTTCTGAGCATCTGTCAGTCCCAATCTACCCACCTGCTTTGTCAGCCATGCAGTATATCAGTGTGCTTACTTGATGCTCTTCTGAAGCCTGAGTTAGATTGCTTGCAACCCTAAATCTCTCAAAGCATCTGGGCCATCTTTCAAAGTCCCCTGTTTTAGAGAAATGAAATATATCGGTGGGAGGGGGGTGGGGGAAGAGCTTTATTAAGTAAGTAGATATTTGCACAATTTTCCTGTTTTTTTGCTTATTTAGTATTTTATTTATTTGGACTACAAAAGTCTTCTTTTAGAGTATGACTGACTTCTCTTCTGTGTCTGTGTCTCTGTGCACTACCCCAGGCTAGTGGCCCACAGATTATTACAATGTATTCACTTTTGTGTCTAGCTTGAAAGTGTTGCCTAGCAATCCTCACCCTTTCTCAGCTCATGCCTCATGGTGCACAGCATACAGTCAGCAAGCTAACATTGGCAGTTTAGGTTGATAAGTCTCTGGATATTTTTCATAGATATGTGCAAACAAGAATAGTCGTACTGTAAATTATTTTTTGTTGGGGATCTTACTTAGTCTGTGGCACCAATTCTGACACCATGTTTTGTTCATGGTTGAATTTTGCCTGCTGGCACTCCATACAAGTTGCAGTCATTTCACGCACACCCTTTCTGAGGCCATGCCGAATAAACATTATTCCAACCAGTTTCTGTGAGGCCTTCCAGCCCAGATACGAGGTCAGGTATGGAATCAAAAACAGTCCGCCTCTACTTTACGGGCACAATGGGCTGAGGGTGACTGGTTAAGACATTGTACAGGAGAGAAAGCCCAGCTTTCCTGAACTTAAAGTCAGCCAACCGCAGTCCATGACTGCTGTTCGGTAAGCCTGGACCTCTGGGTCAGTAACTTGGTCGGCTGCCATGCCAGCATAGTCAACCCGTATGGGTGTAGACTCAATGCCTGGCCATGAGAAGCAATCGGCCACAGCATTATTTTTCCCCTTGATACGTTGTATATCAGTTTTGAACTTGGATATGTAGGCCACATGGCAGTTTTGCCAGGCAGACCATGGGTCTGATATTTTGGCCATCGCATGCACGAGGGGTCTCTGGTCAATGAATGTTGTGAAATGGTGACCCTCTGGAAGAAAATGAAAATGGAGGACAGCCAGATAGAGACTGAGGAGCTCACAGTCAAACTTGCTGTACTTCCTTTTGGGGGAACGGAGCTGCTGGCTAAAGAAGGCAAGTGGCTGCCACCCAGCTCCAACCAACTGTTTGTGCACAGTATCCACAGCATAGTCCGAGGCATCGGTAGTAATGGCTATGGGTGCATTGGGGAGTGGGCGCACCAGTAGAGTTGCATTGGAAAGTGCTCGTTTGAAATCAACAAATGTCCTGGTCATGTCTGCTGACCAGTCAAGCAAGTGATTAGGGGCATTGCCTTTAAGTGCACTATATAAGGGGAGCATAAGTTCAGTAGCTCATGGATTAAAAGGGTGATAGAAATTCACCATGCCTAAAATCTCCTGTAGTTTTTTGGTAGTATGGGGCAGTAGGAAATCAATAATAGTGGCTACCTTTGGTGGAAGGGGTTTCACACCTTCTGTGAAGATGTGATGGCAGAGAAGGTCAATGGTTGACTACCCAGACTGACACATAACAGGGTTGGTAATCAACCCACATTGGCTTAAGCATTCGAAAAGTGTGCAGAGATGACATACGTGTTTGGATTTGGATGCACTAGTGACAAGTATGTCGTCCAGGTAAACAGAAAGAAATCCAAAACCTAAACACAAAAGTGCGCTAAAAATCTTTACGTAACGATGTCATCATGTCAGACCAGCCTCATAAAATGAAATGCCAACTCAGAGTCGGTGGTTGTGAATTCTGTACGTTTGTCCCATTTATGTTACCCTACAATACATCTATCACCCTGCTTCCTGTAAGTCATCATTTCACTTTTTTGAGTATTACTCATCTCAATGTAATTTGTTGCAGTGATGGAACCTTCCTCTTCGATACCATTCAAATTTCCTCTTTCCTCCTGAAATTGGGCTTCCCCTCCACAATAGCAGATGGAGATCTCAACCACATTTCCTCAATTTCCTACATGACTGCTCTCACCCCCTCTATACGGGGATAGAACAAAGAGTTTCCTGTCTATTCCTATTCCACTCCACCTGCTGTTGCTTTGAAAGCATTATCCTTTGCAGGTTCTGCTCGCTCCAACATGATTGCCAGCCCCCAACCCCCAACCATCCCCTTCTGCGTTTCACGGAGGCTGCTCACTTCATTTACTCTTCAATTACACCTTCCACTTGTCTTGTGGCACCTTTCCAAGCAACCCGAGATGCAATGCTGTCCATTCGCCTTTTCCTATCCCAGGATCCAAGGGCCAAACAATCATTCCTGATGAAGTAGTGACTAACTTGCACATTTTCAAATTCACTTGGTGTTCACACGGTGGCTTCCTCTACACCAGGGAGACTCCAGGTTGAATGGTTACTTTGCAGAGCACCAATTCTCAATCCATGGGATGATCCTTAGCTTCCCATTGCAAGTTACTTCAGACTCAATCCCACTTCCATTCCAACATGTCTGCTTGCAAACTCTTCCACTGCCTTAGTGGTTACAATTAAATTAGAGGAACAATATCTTATATGCCATCTGCATATTTTCAAACTTTCAGAACAAACATGAAATTTCCAGCATCAGGTAAGCTGCTCTCTCATTATTTTCCCTATCATATTTATGTTTCTTTCTCCTCACGTTTCTTACTAATGATCAGTCCTCATGTTCCTTATCGGATCTGCCTTAACCGATCGCCGTATGCTTTATTTACCAAACAGTCCATGCCTCTCCTGGCTTTGCCTTGAAAACAGTGAACCCTCCCCTCTTCCTGCAGCTTTGAGAAAGGATCACTGACCGGAAACGTTAACCAGTTTCCCTTCCCACAGACGGTGGATGCTTGAGTGACTCAGTTCTTCCAACAATTTTGTTTTTGTTTGGATTGTTGCTGGTTTGTTTCCCTGACATTTGAATGCTAAGGAGGACTTAGCCCACTCAAAAAAAAAGTTGAGTGTGTGCAAGTGGTTCTGTGAGGTGACACATCGCAGATATCATAATCCTCCACATATTCCATTCTTCTTCGGCTGTGATAAGTAGTCATTCCTTGTTTTTTTTTTGCTAACGTATCTTGCTAAACACAGCATCTGCCATTTGATATGGATATTGATTTGGACATGGTAAGCAATATGCACTGTTTCTGTGCTGGATGATTCTATAACTTGAAATAATTCAAAAATCTAAACAAAAGATTATTAAAAGTAATTAAAGATAATTAAAGAATTTCCTATGAGAAACTGACTAGAAACTCAAGTTTTTAGTAATGCCCTTACTCAATTATATTAGAGACTCACCTGGGCCTTTCAGTACATAAAGAAGTTCTTTCTCAGTGCTCGTTGTGACCATTTTAAATTTGTATAACAATTTATCGTTTTCTTGAAAGACACAGTATTGTGATTTTTCTTCCTCAGATTCTGATAATGGAATATAAAATAATAACATAATTAGCAATACAGGGTTTTGATAGTCTTTCACTGAATGTTCTTCATATTACTTAACTGAAGACAGAAGCACTGAGATTAATGTGTTTTTCCAAGTTTTCATCAAGTGATTCAAAAAATGTCTACTTTTTTGGTGTACTGTGAGGCAGAATTTTGCCCTCAGTTGCATGACGAAACATGTTATAACGTAATTATATGTACACCTGAAATTCAGTTTCAGTGAAGTCAATAATCAGAATTATTCATAGGATAAACCAAACGATATTGAATGACTAACCATTATAAAACTTACCCGGCCATGAATCAATGGAGATGCATTGTATAATTTAAGAAGATGAATGGTGAGTGATCTAATATTGTCAATTTTTCATCTGTATTAAGAATGAAAGTCTTGCTCATTGCTTTCTTCTTTTCATTACTACATACATTACAAAATACCAAACTACAAAAAGCAACAAATACCTGAAATCTGGTCCACTACCATCATTTGAGAACATGAGGCGCTGCAATTGGCAGGATATACTGCCCAGTAGTTTAATACATGGCACTGTACACACTTCCTAGAAAGGAGAAGTTAAAAAGGAATACAAATGTAAATATACACAGCTAGACAGTATACTTATGACTATATGCAAGCTCTTCAGCCATAGCAAGAATCAAACAATATTGTTCACCAACTATATGGAGTGTATTAAATACTTTATACGATTTAAACAGCACTCTCGACTCTCATTTCTGGGCAACAAAGACAATAAGGACCCACTGGGGATTTCACGTAATATACATTTGTGTAGCTACATTCATAAATGGAGCTTCTTTCATTGAAGAAGGGTCTCTGATCTGTTTCTTGACTCACACACACTGCCAGAGCAACTGAGTGTTCCAGCATTTTCCGTGTTTATTTTAAATTTCCAGGAACTGTAGTTTTTGTTCTTCCTTCTTTAGCGTGATTGCTCCAGACATAAAGCATCTGTAAAATTGGGTTTAGAGTCCACTTTCTGGCCCTTTTCTGAAATTGTTTTGCAATGAGTCTGTTTTGCTTGGGATTCTTCAGTTGATGCTGCAGTGACACCATCTAAGAGTGGAATTACTGAAGAGAAATCTAGAATTGCCTTCCCTGAAGCTGCAGGTGTGGCATCAACTGAAATTTACAAAACAAAATTTGCTATTTTACTTTGTTGTGCAAAGTAGTCAAAAGGTATGGAGCAATGGTGAATAATTAGGAGTTCAGCCATGACCACAAAAAATAATTCATCGGAAAATGGTTGAGCTTTACATTTATTTGGAGATACAGCGTGGGACAGGCCTTTCTGGCTCAACGAGCAGCATCGCCAGTAACCCACCTATTTGACACTAGCCTAATCACAGGACAATTTACAATGACCTATGAACCAGTAAATATTTGGACTGTGGGAGGAAACTGGAGCACCCGGAGGAAGAAACGTGTCACTTACAGAGGACACTAGAAATGAAATCTAAATTCTGAGCTGTAATAGCAGTGCACTACCCATGGAACCCCAAGTTGGTAGAAGTCTATTCTGGATCTAATGCTCTTACCTGCAAAAGTATGAGAGTTTTATTCCTCAGGATTCACAACAATTTTTCTGTTTGAAAAATAAACTTGTATCCATTAAGGAAGCTCCCATACATAACTAACTTACCATAATAAACATTGCATTACACTCCTTGGGGTAGAAACAAGATACAAGATACAAAATTAAGCAAAACAAGTCACATATCAAACCTTAGGCAGAAATTTGACATGTATTTTGGAAAATGGTTGCAGGTAATATTTTGAAGGTGAAACCAGTTGACTAAATTTTTTCTGACACTCTTCTGGTGCACGGAGTATGTTTGAATTTAGTGCTAAAGTGAGTAAATTTATGCAAAAGGAATTGGTGCACCTTTTTGCACATAGATGTATGCACGTGAAAGAAAACTATGTGGTTCTCATTTAAAGTTGTACATAGATCTTGCAGGTGCTGTGTCATTGTTGGGATGGCAGTTCGAACATGAATAACACCCCAATGCGGAAGCCACAGACCTACAGCAAGAAAGGCTGCTCTGGAGGTGAGGTAAAACACATGGAAGGCAATAGGAGAAATCAGGCAATCTCAGTTGTATTAGAAAATCCTCCTTACTTGGAACATGTCTGATCACTCCCTGGGCCCAAATGGCTCCAAACCACTGAAAGGAACAGACTACAGACTGATTGAAGGGCCAGTGAGCACAACAGGTTGGCGACAACTTTCTTTTTTTAAAGAAAAGGCTGATTAGTTCAGGGTACTGAATTACTTTTCATGTTGTTTAAAAAGTGAGGTCAGAGGTGTATGCAAAACATCAATGTATCAGTCCAGACTTCTCTGGTATTTTATTCTTCAATGCACTATGTTTAAAACAAAGTTTTTATCCAAATTAACAATAAAGGTTTTAAGTTCAGGACTGTTTGAGGATCATTTGATGGCTTTGGACTTGTATTTTTTGAAGTTTAGGAGAATGAGGGAGATCTCATTGAAACCTAACCAATATTGAAAGATCTAGATAGTGTGGACATGAAGTGGATGTTTCATACACTGGGAGAGTCTAGGACCAGAGGATAGAAGGAGGTTCCTTTAGAACAAGGGTTCCCAGATTTTTTTAAGCCATGCTCAGCTTCATCAAAGATGAAGAAGAATTTCTTTTGAATTCAACCGCTGTGAATTGAATTGAATTCACTGCCACAGACAGCTGTGAAAGTCAAGTCATTAGGTATATTTAAAGTGGAGGTCGAGAGTTTCTTGATTAGAAAGGGTGTCGAAGGTTATTGGGAGAAGGTGGGAGAATGGGGTTGAGAGGGATGATAAATAAGCCATGATCGAATGGTAAAACAGAGTGGATGAGTTGAATAACCTAATTCTGCTCCAGTGTCTAGTGGTCTTATGACATTTAGGTTACCCGTAAAAGTGCAGAATTTCTATCAGCAGTGGAGGATATGCATGCTGTGTGAGCTGTGATATCATTATGTGTACATCTGATGCTGATTAAACTTCAGCCACAGACAGTTTCTGTTTGTTGTAATGACCCAGATTGCTGCTGGTATACCCAAATTTGCAGAAAATATTTTTAATGCATGATCTGCATACAAATGTGTATGCAACTGAGTTCCAATTCTAGGGCAGAAATGATCTTGAGGTACTGAAGAGTTTGGTGCAGGAAAAGGTATGGAGTAATTGGTGAGGATTGAAGACGATGACCTCAGCATTTATAATGTTTAGCATGAGTATTAAAGGTGATATCAACTGATAGGGCAAGAGGTAGGGAAAGGTTGGTGATCAAGGAGAGAGACTGAAGAATGGATATGGGCTGACAGGGACCTCAAGCATGAGGCTTGGGGTTTGTGGTGCTAGAGAGAAAGATTAGGTATGGTGCAGGGGATGAAAGGTGAAAGGGGTACAAATAGACTGTCAGTTATTGACTGAAAAGATGGAAAACCGAAATTGGCACGTGAATAGGGACCAACAGCAAGGCCCTGATGGGCACTGTGCCAACCAACTGGCTGAGGTGCTCAAGAACATCTCAACCTCTCACTGTTTTAGTCAGAATTTGAAACAGGCAGCAGTCATTCCAGCGCCCAAGCTGCCTCATTGACTATCAATCAGTAGCACTCACATCCACTGTGCATTGAGAGGTTGGTCATAGCGAGTATTAGCAAGGCCCTAAAGTCATTGCAATTTGCCTACTGTCACAACTTGTCTACAGCAGACACTGTCTCACTGGCTCTCCACTCAACAGGAGCACCTATACAACCAAATATATATCAGGCTGCTGTTTATTGAATACAGCACAGCATTCAAAACCATGCTAGACAACAAACTTCTACACCTGAGCTTCTATACATTGCTCTGCATCTGGATCCTGACTTCCTTGTCAGGAGACCATAGTCAGAGAAAATCAGTAATAGCACCTTGTCCGTGCTGACAATTAACATAGACACACCTCAATGGTGCTTAGACCACTGCTCTACTCTCTCTACATTCATAACTGTGTAGCTAGGTATAGCTGAAATGCCATTATTAATTTGCCATTGGCACAACTGCCGTTGAGAGAATCTAAGATGGCAATTTCGGACTGTACTCGCTGGAGTTTAGAAGAATGAGAGGAGAAGTTATACATACATATAAAATTACGAAAGGGATAGATAAGATAGAGGCAGAAAAATTGTTTCCACTGGTAGGTGAGACTAGAACTAGGGTACATAGCCTCAAGATTCGGGGGAGTAGATTTAGGATGGAGATAACGAGGAACTGTTTTTCCCAGAGAGTGGTGAATCTGCGGAATTCTCCGCCCAATGAAGCAGTGGAGGCTACCTCAGTAAATATATTTAAGACCAGGTTGGATAGATTTTTGCATAGTAGGGGAATTAAGGGTTATAGGGAAAAGGCAGGTAGGTGGAGATGAGTCCATGGCCAGATCAGCCATGATCTTATTGAATGACAGAGTGGGCTCAATGGGCCAGATGGCCTGCTCTTGCTCCTATTTCTTATGTTCTTATGTTCAATGAGAGGTGTACAGGGATATAACTCAGTTGGTTGAGCACCAACAACCTTGCATTCAATGTCAACAAGAGCAAGCAACTGATCGTGGGAATTTGGGAGAATGTGCACCAATCCTTATTGAGGGTTCAACTGTGCAAAGGGTGAGCAATTTCAATTTCCTGGGCATCAACATTTCAGATATTGGGCCCAACACATTGATGCAGTCATGAAGAAGGCACAACAGAGGCTCTACTTCATTAGGAGTCTGGAGATACTTGGCACATAACCAAAGGACCTAGCAAACTTCTAAGAATGTATGGTGAAGAGCATTCTGACTGGTTACATCACCACCTGGAATGGACGCTCCATTGTGGAGGGTCAAAAGAAACTGCAGAGGGTTGTAAGCTCCACCAATTCCATCACAGGCACAACTTTCCCCATCACTGAGGATGTCTTCAAGAGGCAGTGCAAGAAAGCAAACTCCATCATTCCACCTCACCATCCAGTACATGATCTCTAATGATTACTACCATCAGGGAGGAGATATAACAGCCTGATTACACACACTCAGTGTTTTAGGAACAGCTTCTTCCCTTCCACCATCAGATTTCTGAACAGTCCATGAATCAGAATCAGAATCAGAATCCTTTATTATCGCCAAGTATGTGGACACATACAAGGAATTTGATGAACACAACCTCGTTATTTCTTTTTCCCACTATTTGTATATTTTTCAACTTTTGGTAAATGTTATACCTTGTGCCATACTGCTGCTGCAAAACAACCAATTTCATGATATATGATAGTAAACCTGATTCTGTTTTCAGTCATCCTGGAAGTAGCATTGGGGACATGGTAAGAGAGAGCTGCAATGTTGAAGGTGCACCAGTTTAGAAGTTACAGCAATGGATTGGGAGAAATTCAAAGTTAATTCATAAGAGTACACAACCATGCATAGAGACAGACCATGTTTGACATTGGGAATGATATGCCAAAGGCTCAAATTTCAAAGTTCAAAGTAAAATTTATTATCAGAGTACATACATGTCACCATATACAACCATGAGATTCTTTTTCTGTGAGCACACTTAGCAAATCTATAGAACAGTAACTGTAAACAGGATCAATAGACAACAAACTGTGCAAATGCAGATATAAATAAATAGCAATAAGAAATGAGCATGAAACAACAAGGTAAAAGAGTCCTTAAATAAGTGTAGTCTTCCCCTTTTGCTCAACAGCCTGATGATTGAGGGGTCATAAGAGCTGTGCGAGTCCTGAGGCACCTGCACCTTCTACCTGATGGCAGCAGTGAGAAAAGAGCATGGCCTGGGTGGTGAGGATCTTTGATGATGGATGCTGCTTTTCTACGACAATGTTTCATGTAGATGTGCTCAATGGTTGGGAGGATTTTATCTGTGATGTAGTGGTCTGAATCCACTACCTTTTGTATGATTTTGTGCTCATTAGTGTTCCCATACCAGGCCGTCATTCAGACAGACAGCACACTTTCCACCACATTTCTACAGAAGTTTGCCAATGTTTTAGATGACATGCCAAATCTCGCAGACTCCTGAGGAGGTAGAAGTGATGTCGTGCTTTCTTTGCAATTATATTATAATTATATGTCTCTTCTGTTTTGCTATCTGCAAGATCTCACAAATAAATTGGTGCACTTATTCATTATCCTGGAATTGATGTGGAGACTAAATTATAAAATCTGTTTAATATAGTTTAAATATTTGAGAGTTCAACAGTTAAAAGTTCTTGCTGTAGTAAGGAACTTAAGAGACTTTTGTTCATGTAGTGTGCTCACTGTTGATGTAAATTTATTGTCGTTACTGATTTAGTGGAAAGTATCCTGACTAGTTGTATCATGGCCAGAAATGGAAACACCAATGTCCAGGAATGGAAAGGTCTACAAAAAATGATGGATACAGCCCAGCCCATCACAGGAAAAGCCCTCGCCATTACTGAGCACAAGAAAGCAGCATTCATCATCCAAGAACACCAATCATCCAGGCTAAGCTCTCTTCTTGCTACGACCATCGGACAGGAAGTGCAGGAGCCTTAGATCCCACACAGCCAGGTTCAGGAACAGTTATTACTGAACAACTTCAGGCTCCTGAAGCAGTGTGGATAACTTCACTCACCTCAACACTGAATTGATTCCACAACCTAGAGACTCACTTTCAAGAACTCTGAGTCAGTATTATTTATTTATTTTTATTATCTGCACTCTGGCTGTTTGTCAGTCTTTGTTTTTATAGTTTTCATAAATTTGATTGTATTTCCTAATTTTCCTGTAAATGCCTGCAAGAAACCAGATCTCCAGGTAGTGTATAGTGCTTTGGTAACAGATTTGCTTTGAACTTTGAATTATTTGGTGCGCCTGAGCTGGTAAGACAAGTACGGTACTCATCAGCTACAAAATGTGCTGTATGAATCGAATTCAATTAATACTGCAGTTAAAAGTGTGAAACTGAACAGATGAGAATTGCACAAGCATACCGGCTATGTTCACAGGAATTTTCACACGTTGGGCAAAGCTCGCACAAAGGGCCAGAGGCTCTGGAGTCAATGCAATGACAACGGCCGCAGACACACACTCCTCTTCCGCTGCAGATCTGACCCTGCTCTGTTCTGCAGGACATCAGAGATGAAGAACAGTTACAGCTTTCACCTTGCCAGCCCAAGTAGCACTGGCATTCCCCTCCTTTACATTCACCATTCCCTGCAACAAGAGACATAATAAAGAGGCAGGATGCTAAGTAACTGGGCATCCATGTCTTCATTTGTTTTCTATGGTGGAAACCACAATTTGGTCATAATTAATTTCAAACACAGAGCACCTCACAGACTTGCTAAAAATGGTAGGTTTCATATTGAATTATATTTTACTTTATTAATTTTTTTCAAAAAATGTGCACATTTTTATTATATTACAATACTTTAAAAACATAGCTATTTAAAATTAACAGGGGTGGCAAACTACACACTTGCCAAAAATAGTCACCATTACACCTCCAAGTAGATAAATAAATAAACATCAGACCTAGGGCGAATAGTTATTCGGTCTCCTCACCAATCTCAAATGCATCTCAATTGCATAGTATAGTGAAATGCTTGAAATTCAAGACACGCTAGAGGCAGGAAACATGTTCCCGATGTTGGGGGAGTCCAGAACCAGAGGCCACAGTTCAAGAATAAAGGGTAGACAATTTAGAATGGAGTTGAGGAAAAGCTTTTTCAAACAGAGGGTTGTGGTTCTGTGGAATGCTCTGCCTCAGAAGGCAGTGGACGCCAATTCTCTGGATTCTTTCAAAAAGGAGTTAGATAGAGCTCTTATGGGGAGAAGGCAGGAAAAGACTACTGATTGTGGATGATCAGCCATGATCACAGTGAATGGTGGTGCTGGCTTGAAGGGCAGAGTGGCCTACTCCTGCACCCATTGTCTATTAAATTATTTACAACCGTATAGAATTTTGGGGCTTTTGAGGTAAGACAGGCAAGACCCTGTGGGTAGAGTTATGAAACTGCAAGGGTAAAAAACCCTGATGGAGTTAGAAAAGGGCTTGAAACAGTAGCCAGGTCGTGGGATATTAATTCCAACGGGAAATAGAAAAGGCATGTAATAAGGTTATGATAGTCATGGGGATTTCAATATGCAGATAGATAGGGAAAATAAGGTCGGTGCTGGATCCCAAGAGAGAAAGAATTTGTAAGAATATCTGCGAGATGACTGTTTAGAGTAGCTTAAGGGGGAGCCCACTAGGGGAAAGGCTATTCTGGATTGGGTGTTGTGTAATGAAATGGATTTCCTTATGGAGCTTAAGGTAAAGAAACCCTCAGGAGATAGAGATCATAATATGATGGAATTCATTCTGCAATTTGGGAGAGAGAAGCTAAAGTCAGATGTATCAGTATTACAGTGGAGTAAAGGGAATTACAGAGGCATGAGAGAGGAGAGCTGGCCAAAGTTGATTGAAAGGGGACATTAACAGTGACGACAGCAGAACAGCAAAGGCTGAAGTTTCTGGGGGCAGTTTGGAAGGCACAGCATAGATACATCCCATAGAAGGAAAAGGTATTCTAAAGGCAGGTTGATGCAACTGTTGCTGACAAGGGAAAACAAGAACAACATAAAAGTTAATGACAGGGCATATAACAGAGCAAAAATTAGTTGAAATTTAAGAAAATTGGGAAGTTTCAAAACCCAATAGAAGGCAACTAAAAGGTCATAAGGGGGGAAAATATGAAAAAAAAATTAAGATAGCCAATAATATCAAAGATGATACCAAAAGTTTTTTTCTGGCTATATAAAGAGTGAAAGAGAGGTGAGAGTCAGACTGCTGGAGAGATAGTAATGAAGGACAAGGAAATAGCGGATGAACTGAATAAGTATTTTACATCAGTCTAATGAGGAAGACATGAGCAGTATGATGAAGGTTTGAGCGGAGAGTGTCAAGGGGCAGAAGTGACCGCAATTACTATTATTAGGGAAAAGGTGCTTGGGAAGGTGAAAGATCTGAAGGTAGATAAGTCACTTGGACCAGATGGACTACATCCCAGGGCTCAAAGGAGGTAGCTGAAGAGATTGTAGAGACACTAGTAATGATCTGTCAAGAATCACTAAATGCTGGCATGGGCCCAGAGGACTGGAAAATTGCAAGTGTCACTCCATTCTTCAAGAAGGGAGAGAGGCAAAAGGAAATTAAAGACCAATTAGCCTGACTTCAGTGGCTGGGAAAATGTTGGGGTCGATTGTTAAGGATGAGGTCTCAGGTACTTGGGGGCACATGATAAAATAGGCCAGAGTCAGCATGGTTTCCTTAAGGGGAAATCTTGCCTGATAAATCTTTTGGAATTTTTTGAAGAAATAACAAGCAGGACAGACAAAGGAAATTTGGTGGGTGTTGTGTAGTTGGATTTTCAGAAGGCCTTTGATGAGGTGCATGCATGAGGCTGCTGAACAAGATAAGAGCCCATGGTATTACAGGAAAGATACTAGCAGGGACAGAGGATTGGCTGATTGTCAGGTGGCAAAGACTGGGAATAAAGAGAGCCTTTCCTGGTTGGCTGCCAATGAGAACTGATGTTCCGGAGGGATTGGTGTTGGGATTGCTTCTTTTTAAGTTATATGTCTATGATTTGATTCACGGAATTGATGGTTGTGTGACCAAGTTTGTGGATGATAGGAAGGTAGGTGGAGTAGCAGGTGGTGTTGAGGAAGCAGGAATGCTGCAAAAGGTCTGGGCCTGTACTCGGTAGAAATCTGAAGAATGAAGGAATGTCTCATTGAAGCTTATCAGATGTTGAATGCCAAGATAGAGTGAATGTAGAGAAGATGTTTCCTATAGTGGGGGAGTCTAGGACCAGAGGGAGCAACCTCAGTATTGAGGGACATCCATTTGAAATGGAGATGCAGAGGAATTTTAGTCTGTGGGTGGTGAATCGGTGGAATTCAGTGCCACAGATATCTGTGGAGGCAAGGTCATTGGGTGTACTTAAGGTGAAGGTTGATGGATTCTTGATAAGTCTGGATTTGAAAGGCTATGGGAAAAAGGCAAGGGAATGCAGTTGAGAGAGAAATGGATCAGCCATGATCAAATGATGGAGCAGACTTGATGGGCCAAATGGTCTAATTCTGCCCCAATATTTTATGGTCTTATTGTCATTCATTTTGACGGGATGAATATAAAAGCAAGGATGTAATACCAAGGGCTTTTTAATGCACTGGTAAGGTCTCACTTCAAGTATAATGAGCAGTTTTGGGGCCCTCATCTAAGAAAGGATGCCCTGGCATTGGGGAGGGTTCAGAGGAGGTTCGCGAGAATGATTCCAGGAATGAAAGGGTTTGGAAGTTATGATGGCCCTGGGCCTGTACTCATTGGATTTTACAAAAATAAGGGGGATCTCATTGAAATGTATAGATTGTTGAAAGGCCTAGATACAGCGGATAAGGAGAGGATGATTCCTACAGTGGGGGAGTCTAGGACCAGAGGGCACAGACTCAAATAGAGGGATGTCCATTAACAACAGAGATGAGGAAGAAACTATTTAGCCAGAGAGTGGTGAATTTGTGGAATTAATTGCCATGGGCAGCTGTGGAGGTTAGTTCATTGGGTCTTCACAGGGGAAGTAAAACACAGCATAAAATCAAAAGAGAAAGTGTATAATAGAGCAATAAGTAGTGAGAGGTTTGAAGATTTGGAAGCTTTTAAAAACCAACAGTAGGCAACTAAATAAAACCATAAGGAGATAAAAGAAGAAATATGAAGGTAAATCAGCCAAACGTATGAACGAGGATACCAAAAGTTTTTTACAGATATACAAAGAGTAAAAGAGAAGCAAAAGTGGATATTGGACCATGAAAAATAATACTGGAGAGGTAGTAATGGGGGATAACGAAATAGCAGACGAACTTAATAAGTATTCTGGGCAAAAATGAGAGTAGTTACTATCACTAGGGAGAAGGTGCTTGGGAAGGTGAAAGGTCTGAAGGCAGATTAGTTACATGGACCAGATGGACTACAACCCATGGTTTTGAAGAGGTAGCTGAAGAGATTTGTGGAGGTGCTAATAATGATTTTTCAAGAATCACTAAATTCTGGAATGGTTCCGGAGGACTGGAAGATTGCAAAGGTCACTCTACTCTTCAAGAAGGGAGAGAAGGTTTCACCTGTCATGCCGAAGGGTTTCGGCCTGAATCGTCGACTGTACTTTTTTACATAGATGCTGCCTGGCCTGCTGAGTTCTTGCAGCATTTTGGATGTTGTTTGCTTGGATTTTCAGAAGGCCTTTGAGAAAGATGGTGCCACAGATAAGGCTGCTAAACAAGATCAGAGCCCATGGTATTACAGGAAGGATACTAGCATGATTAGAAAATTGGCTGATTGGCAAGAGATGCAGAATAAATGTCGCCTATTCTGGCTGGCAGCTAGTTAAAAGTGGTGTTCTGCGGGGGTCGGTATTGGGACTACTTCCTTTTATCTTATATGTCAGCGATTTGAATGACAGAATTGAAGGCTTTGTAGCCAAGGTTACAGGTGATACAAAGATAGGTTGAAGGGTAGGTAGTGTTGAGGAAGCAGGGAGTCTGCTGAAGGACTTGGACAGATTGGGAGCACGAGCGAAGAGGTGGCAGATGGAATATAGTGTAGTGAAGTGTATGGTCATGCAATTTGATAGAGGGAATAACTTTTTTCTAAACAGGGAGGGAATTCAAACATCAGAGGTGCAAATGGATTTGGGAGTCCTTGTGCAGTATTCCCTAAAGATTAATTTACAAGTTGAGTCAGTGATAAGGGAGGCAAATACACTGTTAGTATTCATTTTGAAAAGACTAGAACATAAGAGCAAGGATGTGATGCAGAAGCTTCATAAGACATTGGTCAGGTCACACATGAAATATTGTGGGCAGTTTTGGGCCACTTCTCTAAGAAAAGATGTGCTGGCATTGGAGAGGTTTCAGAGAAGGTTCAGGAGAATGATTCCAGCAATGAAAGGGTTAATGCATGACGTCCGTTTGATGGCTCTGGGCCTGCAACCTCTGGTGTTTAGAATGACTGCAATTTTCATTGAATCCTATCAAATATTGAATATTGTAAGGTCTAGGTAGAGTGGGTGTGGAGAGGATGTTTCTTTTAGTGGGTGAGGTTAGGACCAGAGGGCACAACCTCAGAATAGAGGCCATTGAGAACAGAAGTGAAAAAGTATTTCTTTAGCCAAAGGGTGGTGAACTGTGGAATTCATTGTCAAGAATGGCTGTGAAGGGCACGTCGTAGAGTTTATTTAAAGCAGAGGTTGATCAGCTCTGTTACTCAGGGCATCAAAGGTTATGGAAGAAGGCGGGGATGATAGGTCAGCCATGACGGAACGGCAGAGCAGACACGATGGGTTGAATGGCCTAATTGTGCTTCTGTGTCTTGTGGGAATGCAAGATATTGGGGCGGGAATCTTTTATGCCAGGCTTAAAGAAGAATTGTGACATAGTTTGAACCACAAGGGTTTCTTTTGAAATTGTCATCCTCAGTGAAATTAAGACAAATATAGTTCAGTGGAATTTCAGAAAATTCCAGTAATCTCCCAAGATCTAGAGTACATAATACTGTATTCTCAAAGGCAAAACACTCCTTAGCAGATTATAAAGTTTATTCTGCTTACTGCAGCCAGTTGCAAAGAAACTTTTGTGGAAAGGTGGAAAGGTCTATCGTGCTTATTACTTTTGTGAGCAATATTTCCTGACCGCAAATATTATGCTCGGTTAATCAGAATCACTTCCAGTTTCATCAGGCACCACCTCACTTCAAAGCATCTGAAACTAAAAAATTACACAGGTTTCATGCCAGCTGCCCACATTATTGTTGTTCCAGAAGTTCAGGTTATTCAGGTTATTGGACATGTCTCAATCTATTTAGTTATAGTGAACCTGTTTTTTAATAAGTGATGTAAATGATGAAACAGATGATATATATGATGTAAATAAACTGGAGTAATTACATATATAATACTTTATATTGATTCTTTATCCATGATGAATTATTACACAAAACCCAAACTCTTGGTTCACATATACAACATATATTATTCACAGGTATGTGGTACCAGTAAGAATACTTTATCCGGACTTGGATAATACTTGTAAATAATCTCTATTAGATATTTGAGTACAGGTTTCAGCAATATCAGAAAGGCAGGGGGAATTGTAGCTATGCCAGGGATTTTATGAACTACATAAACTTTAACTTTAAAGGTTAACTTTAATTCCACAACTGATTACTGATTATAATGCTATTATGTGCATGGCAAAGAGAATTATTTCCAAACATAACAGATGAAAAAAGCAACACACATCAAAGTTGCTGGTGAACACAGCAGGCCAGGCAGCATCTCTAGGAAGAGGTGCAGTCGACGTTTCAGGCCGAGACCCTTCGTCAGGACTAACTGAAGGAAGAGTTAGTAAGAGATTTGAAAGTGGGAGGGGATGTGGGAGATCCAACATGATAGGAGAAGACAGGAGAGGGAGGGATTGGCAAAGGGGATATTAGAGGATCATGGGACAGGAGGCCCGGGGAGAAAGACAAGGTGGGGGGGGGGGACCCAGAGGATGGGCAAGGGGTATAGTCAGAGGGACAGAGGGAGAAAAAGGAGAGTGAAAGAATGTGTGTATAAAAATAAATAACGGATGGGGTACGAGGGGGAGGTGGGGCATTAGCGGAAGTTAGAGAAGTCAATGCTCATGCCATCAGGTTGGAGGCTACCCAGACGGAATATAAGGTGTTGTTCCTCCAACCTGAGTGTGGCATCACCTTTACAATAGAGGAGGCCGTGGATAGACATGTCAGAATGGGAATGGGATGTGGAATTAAAATGTGTGGCCAAAAAATATGCTTTCTAATTTATGCTTTCAGGGTTTAATCAGCTGGATAGAGCGATGCAATTATTTTGAGAGATGCAATTATTTTTGAGAGAGAGAGGAAGTTAAAGTTAAAGAGTGCATTTGATCCACTAGACACACAGCACGTTGTAAGTGAACAGCAAGAAATGCCGACAGCCCATATTTAAGGCAGAACATGCACAAGCTCCTCAATTTGGAAACAAAAGTATGAGTTAGACTGTTTCATAAGATACTGGATCTTGAATCAACATTTACGTAAATAAAATATTGTAACACATAACTTGTGACTGTTCTAGACAATGACAAATGGAAATGTCATCAACATTATTTTCTTAATTGCGGTGATTGAGACATATCTGTATTTTATGCATTACAGTGCCTATGAAATTACTAGAAATATTTTGCATGCATGCACTGAATGTTATAAATATTTATAGTTGACCACAAGAATACAGAAATTAGGAGCATCAGAAAACTAGCTGGCTCTTCAAGCCTGTTCAGCCATTCTTCAAAATTGTGGTTTGTCTTCAATCGTTCTCCTGCACTAATCCCACAATGCTCAATTCCCTTACTGCCCAGAAACTTATTGCTTCTTATTCTAAGTGAACTCAATGAGTGAACCTTTACAACCCTCCGGGGAATAGAATAGGAAAGAAGCTATCAGGCAGGAGTGATCCCTGCCCGTTTGTGTCTTTTTGCAACAGCAATCACCTAAAGCAGACATCTCAAGGTAGTGAATCACCAACCTTTCTTTTACCAAGGTGAAGGCTGCAAACCACACAATCTGTGAAAGCAGCAAATCACTCAAAAAAAAAATTCCACATTAAACTTTACTGGTTGTTTATTGACCAAATTACGTGGCACTTAACAGTGACTCCTTCGCTTGCATTTTTGGAAACAGCTCTATTTCCATCTTTAATATCTCTATTTTACCCTTTCAAGGTTCTTTAGAAGACCCTGACCTGGAATTACACACTGACTACGGTTCTTTACGGGAATGGGACCCGCTCGTGGGGTTTCATGAATGGTCATTGTTCGGCACACCAAGGGCTCGGCCTAAGAGCTTCTCTCACCTTCAGAGGACCGAGATTTGGTGGCTCTGGAGTGAGCGGGATCAGCGGTCGGTGTGTCATTAGAGATGGAAGATCTCCGGCTGTGTGCCCAGAGAACCGAGATCTTTGGGCACAGAGCTCGGAAGAAGCGACGCAACGGGCTTTTAATATCATAAACCAGCGAGTCATATGTTATGCCTCCCCTCTCGCTGTGAAACGGAGTCACCTCTGTCTCCCTTATTAGGGAGAGAGAGAGCCTGTGGTATGTCGAATGCTGGGTGAACAAGTAGTCTTTGGAGTAATGCAAGTCTGTGTCTTTGTTGTTACCTTGGTCACGCTTTATAGGCCCTCTACTTTGCCTATTGTCCTGTATATTATTTATTGTAATACCTGCACTCTTTTGTGCACTTTATGCAGTCCTGGGTAGGTCTGTAGTCTAGAGTAGTTTTTGTGTTGTTTTACGTAGTTCAATGTAGTTTTTGTATTTTTTCATGTAGCACCATGGTCCTGAAAAACTTTGTCTCATTTTTACTGTGTACTGTACCAGCAGTTATGGTCGAAATGACAATAAAAAGTGATTTGACTTGGCTTGAGTGCACAGTGGCGGATGCCAATGCTTTTTTTCTGCCGGCGGCGAGAGGGGGGTTGTTGCTTTGCTGCCACTTGTGCGCGGGAGGGAGGGGAGCTGGGGGGACTTTGGGGTTCTAATATTTAACTGTCATTCTTTCTTTGGGGGCACTCCTCTGTTTTTGTGGATAGTTACAAAGAAAAAGCATTTCATGATGTATGTTGTATAAATTTCTCTGACATTAAATGTACCTTTGAAACCTTCATAGGAAAATGATGCTTTGTTTTATGACTGCAGAAACTGAACTTAGATATTTGACCATATGAACAAAATACCTTAATTAATGGAATTAATCACTGTCCTTTAAAATTTCAATCACCCTTAGATTCATGGGACATGAGAAAGTCAAAATTACTACTAATGACATTGAAAGTGTTGATCCTGGCAATCCTGAAATTCCACTATAGAAACCTGAAACAATGGCTTCCTTCTATGGTGAAAAAGGAACACGTGTGTCAATTTATTACAGCTAATATCCACATTACCACCTTAAATCAGGTGATGGTGCTATAGCAATTCTGTCAACAGCTGCTGCGAGCTGTATTATTGTGAAAGGAACTGGTATAATCCAGAAAAATTGATTATATGAGCTAATCAAAAAATCTATCAACATAAAAGAGTCTGCTGAATGATTCTGTCAGAATTAAAATGGGGTATCAGCAATTTGGACTGAATCTGCAGTTCCCTGGTCTCTATTCCTCTTAAATAAGAGTAGCTTCACCTTTCTAATGGCTATTTTGATCCAAATCCATTCAGCAGGGTTCATGGCTTATTGAGCAGCCAGCCCTCCTTCTGATCTTGAATGTTTTATTTCTTAAGGTGTTTTACAGGCAACTTCTTCAAATTTTAATCAAATGCTCTCAGTTAGACTAACAGGATCTACATCTGCTTTATGCTTTAAACTGGAAATGCAATAGTGAAGGAAAAAGACAAATAGTCTCTCATTGCCATTGTAATAGGGCTCCAAATCTGAGGCTTGATTTACCATTCCTCACCTCCCAATCTGAGAACATCAGGGTTACCTAGTGGGAAGCAAAGTTTCTACCTCTATTACATATATGAACACTTACCCAGCAACTTAAATGACAACATTTCACACATTTGGAACAAGGTTATGGCAATAATGTTCAGCCCTCTGTACCACTGCTCTTATGGAAGTTCCAAGCTTATACCTTTCTTCCACTTTACAAAGAAAACTTTACAGCATATAGTTCAAAACCATTAGATTGAACACATTGAAAGTGAAACTAACAAAAACTCTGCTTTGGACTGCTACTGTCAATATGGGACATATATTAAATTTGAATATTATTAATGCAAACAGAAATGTGTCATGGATGGGGATAAATCAATAGGAATTCAGTCATTGAATATTGGAGTATGGGAACAGAACTTTCGGTCCAGCTTGGCCAAGGTGCCTTCATGAGAGGGTCCCATTTGCCTGCATTTGGCCCTTACAACTCTAAATCTTTCCCTCTCCAAAACCAGTCAAGAAGTTTTTTAAAAAATATTATCATTGTACCTCCCTCTACCCCTTTTTCTTATATAACAGGGTAGAATTAACCATATAACCATAGAACAATTACAGCATGGAAACAGGCCATCTTGGCCCTTCTAGTCCATGCCGAACGCTTACTCTCACCTAGTCCCACCGACCTGCACTCAGCCCATAACCCTCCATTCCTTTCCTGTCCATATAACTGTCCAATTTAACTTCAAACGACAACAACGAACCTACCTCAACCACTTCTGCTGGAAGCTCGTTCCACACAGCTACCACTCTCTGAGTAAAGAAGTTCCCCCTCATGTTACCCCTAAACTTTTGCCCTTTAACTCTTAACTCATGTCCTCTTGTTTGAATCTCCCCCACTCTCAATGGAAAAAAGCTTATGCACATTAACTCTATCTATCCCCCTCATAATTTTAAATACCTCTATCAAGTCCCCCCTCAACCTTCTACGTTTCAAAGAATAAAGACCCAACTTGTTCAACCTTTCTCTGTAACTTAGGTGACGAAACCCAGGTAACATGCTAGTAAATCTTCTCTGTACTCTCTCTATTTTGTTGACATCTTTCCTGTAACTCAGTGACCAAAACTGTACACAATAACTGTTAATAGTTAACAATTTTGCTGTTAATAGTATATTTTGGTAAGGATTTTTTCCTCTTTAAAAATTTGTAAAAGTAGGGGCTGTATGTTGCTAATAACCAACAGTCATGTAGTTTCTCATAAAACTAGTTCTTCATCTGGTTTTAGTTAGAACACACCCATTCCTGAGTTTTGTCGTAAGTTTTTTCTCTAACCACCAGGGGGAAGTCAATTATCACAGTGAAACGCTGTGTAATGTTGTAGATAACTAAATTTAAGCTGTAAGATTAATTTTATGGACTTGTATACCCTTGTGGAATTTTGCCCATAAATAATGAGTAACGGGAGTTCAAGCATGTGAATTTTCCATTCAGTAAAAATCTCCAGTATGTTTTGACCGTTCTCCTCAGTGATACAATCATTCTGGTGAAAAATACACACTATTAGAAGAAGCAAAGTAAGAAAAACACACACTGTGGAGTGTCACGGTAGAACAATAGTTAGTGTCACACTACTACAACTCGGGGCATTGGAGTTCAGAGTTCGATCCCGGCGTCCTCCATAAGGAGTTTGCACACCCTCCCCGTGGAATGTGTGGGTTTCTTCCGGGTGCTCTGGATTCTTCCCACAGTCCAAAGACGTAGGGGTTGGTAAGTTAATTGGTCGTTGTAAATTGTTCCCTGATTAGGCTGGGGTTAAATCAGGGGTTGTTGATGGCACGGCTCGAAGGGCTCGAAGGGCTGGCAGGGCTTATTCTGCTCTGCGTTTCACGGAATAAAAATAAATAAACTTGGGAATTAGTACTACAAAATAAGGAGCAAGGGACTTGAATAGTTAGTTCAGCAAGAAGATGATTCATAAAGTAGCTTATTTGCTAAATTTTCTGAAATTAATAAGCTGAGTGAGACATTTCATCACCCTCTCTCAGCTCTCTTTGCAACCAACGAACATTGTAAATGCTGGAAACACTTAGCAGGCCAGTCTGCTTCTGTGTAGATGCTTTAGTTCTGGAACCCTTCAATTCTCAGTATTGATGAAGGACCCCGGACTTGAAACAGGAGCTTTTTGCCCTTTGATGTGTGAGTTTTGGCCTCTGTATGTTTCTAATACTTTCTGAATTTATTTCGTATTTCCAGCTTCTGCTATTTTCATTTTCACTCTAAAATTGCAGATGGTCTGCATCTGGTTTCTCTATGGCTGGCAAGCAACCTGGGCAATTGTAATTACCGACACACTCAGTTTATATTGGCTGAAATGGTGGAAAATCAACACCATGGAAAAGATGGTAGTTTAATGCTGTATGGAAAAGAATAAGTGTATAAATGAAGGAACACTGTAATCCATGGGCTCTCTCTAGATCTTCCCAACAGTAACACTCAATATCCATTTCACATCTATAATGAAAGTATAAGTTACACTGGTGTAGTTAAGCCAGAACAAACTTAATTTTCATAGACAGCCTTGGCACAAATGTCTTGCAAATCTACCATCTTAAAATATAAAATATTAAAAAAATAAAACTCCAAAAGCATAAACACTAACACAATTAAAATGTTTAAAACAAGTAAAACAATTAGAACAAAATAAATTAACTAAAATGTACTTTCGTCCTTTGAGACCTCCCTGTTCTCATTTGATAGTGAATGAGCCAGTTGATAAGATTCCTGAACAGTCCAATATTGGATAATTCACCATTACTATATCTTGTTAGTCTAGTAACGTTTCTGGGCAATAGTATCACCGAGAATATTAATGGTGTGGGATTCAGTGCTAACAAAATTGCTGAATTTAAATGGGTAGGTTGGTATGACTCTCACCTGATAGGAAGTCAATTCCTGTACACAGATGGCATGAAATGCACAGATAAACCCTGAGCACTGGATCTGTGAGGCAGCAACTCTACCAACTGTACCATAAACCATCCTCTCAGAGTCAATCATTTCCATTCAAATAAACAGCTATAGCTTCAGTATAGATCTAACCTAGCATTGATTCCATAATGTAAATGCTAGTGAACTGCAGTAACTTTGCACTTCAACCCTGGACTCCACAAGAAGGATAGTATTGTAGTGGAGACAGGGACAGAAGAACAGATAGCAAACATGGGACTCCCACATTCCTGAACTTGGCTGAATAAAGACTTGCCAGCTGGCTATGTCAGGAGCTGAGAAAAAAAATCACTTCTAACCAACTAAACTAAATACCAAATATTGCCTACAGAGTACAGCTAATTAGCTGATAATTATTTATGTGATGAAATATGCCAGACCCGCAGAGGGATTTATCATGAGGAAATTAAACCACAAATTCTGATGTATAAAATACATACATATATTTCCAGTATTCACCAATTCTGTTCCATCCTAGACAATTTCTTGCTCATATTTTGTACAGCCATAATATTGATAATTTAAATGTTAAATATTACAAATTCCTAGCAGTTTTGAAGCAAGGAATAACATGTTTTCAGATGTACAAGGACGCAACAACTACAACTTATATTTCAATAGTCCTGAAGGAAGGCTGATTTGTTTGTATAGTTTTGTCTTACTGAGTTGTCAAATCCATATCAAAGGAAAACAGGAGATTACATCCCAGGAATGTCAGACTCCCACCAGATCTGGATTTGCAACTGATGAATTAAACATGTCTCATAAATGGAAGCTCTATTTTTGCCACTGTAGTTGGAGTCTTCAGGCTAAAGGGTCACAGGGTTATCCATTTACAAAAGTTTTCAGGTCTGCCTACTGAGTTTGATCAAACCTTGACGACAAGTAATAAATGCAGGTGCACCCAGATACACCTACACTCATTGAATTATTTTAAAATATCCATGTAAGTCACTCTCACACAATCTTTTCAATCCTTTTACTATAACTTTGAGCCACTGACTAAGTTCTGTTTTGATAAGCCTATTTATGGCCACAATTAAAACAAATGTGTTAACTTTCACCGCAGATCACTCCTGCACTGCTGGGTTCTGACAAGATTAGATGTACAATGGTGTTTGCTAAGTTCTGACTGCTATCTTGTTCTTTCCTTTTTTAATTTGAATAAATAATGAAATAATGTTAGGAATTTACTGTTAGTTCAAAGTTACAATAGCCTTTACGTATCTGAAATGTAGGAAATTGTATGAGGATCTCAGATTTACAATCAGAGAATTAAAGAGATGCCTCCGCTGGCAGAACAGAATTCCAGCTTAAGAAATTTATAAAGGCAAAGTTTATAAAAGTAACCAGAGGGATTTAGGAATGAATGAAAAAATAATGTTAGGATGCACGGTGTTAAAATTAGTATTGAATTCTAACTCCTGATAATAACATATTATAGTGCCCTTCCCTTGGACAACATCAGTGGCGTGGAGAGGGGAGACTTGCAGCATGGGCAACTGCCGGTCTTCCATACAACCTTGCCCAGGCCTGCGCCCTGGAAAACTTCCAAGGCGCAAATCCATGGTCTCACGAGACTAACGGATGCCTATAACAATAACATAAGAAGTTGAGATAGGATCAAGTTTTGTCTCATATTCTGGTAACTGCTAACTGATCTCTCCACTCTCCACCTGTGATATGCATTGGGGTTAAGAGACAATTTTTGGTTCCCTCGTGGTTTTGTATTTTTTTAAGTCATCGAGTATTATTCAAACAGAAAAGTCATTGTTATAGAATGTTAGTACAGACTGTCCATCATTGCCTGAAAAACTTTCTGCTTTTTTGTGCATGCACGAAGAATTGTTTAATACAAATTTTATGTGAATAAAATTTGAAATTTCTACTCAAGCTTTTTCTTTGAAAACAATTAAAGTTGACCAAACCTATTTTCATTAGTAATTTTGACATTAAATACCCCAACTGTGTTCTGGGAAATAGCCAGTAGGATCTGCCTTCACCTGGAATGGAGACAGTCCTGAGCACAAAACAACAATTCAAATACCAGTTTTGGGAAGAGGCAAACATTTTCACAGACTTCAATGATTCAAGAAATTGTACAAAAGAATTTAAATTCAAAGACAATATTGCAATGCAAAAAGTAGTTTAACAACCTTATCAGATCAGAAATGTCAGTCATCGTGGGACATTCATCTTATTCTTACATGCATTTTGCTGCAATTACTTGTGTTCCATCTATTCTATAAGCTTACTCCAGCAGATCTTTTCCAAGACTGAAAGTCACACTGCATTAATACCCCTTTCTCTTGTCTATGCAACTTCATATATCCTTGTCTGTCCAGGCACGACCGACGTGCACTTCATTTTTATATAACACAATGCTTTTCTTCATTAATATTTAAAAAACTTTCCAACCACTTGATCATTCAATATTTGTTTCTGTTTTTCCATCCTTGCAGGCAAAAGCAGATACAGAAACAAGGAGAGGCAGGGCACTCTTCCTATAGATGATATAGCAGTAGAGATGCACAAAACGTCTGAATACACGGCTGTCTAATGTGGGACTTTCACATCTATCTGGTGTCAGAATTCAATCACATCCAGCCACAAGGTATATAACACTCATCAATGCTGACTTTGAGCCACCAGTACATAATAATCATCTGGAAAATTACTAGCGTCATTGTACTAATTCAAATATTGAATCTCCCTAACACCTTTCATGCACCCTGCAAGATGTGATGCAGAATCTTCTGCTGGGGCACACTATTACAAATTCCAGGACTTGTATGAGAGTTTTTCAATCAGATTTCCAAGTGGCGCTTGACATCACAAAAGGGAGGAAAAGTAGATGATCAGCAGTCCCCGTCAGTGGGTACTGGTGCCTAAAGCTCTACACAGATGAATGTGAATGCTACATATCTGGGCCTTCAGTGAACAGGATACTTCCAGCACTGCCCCAAACAACAGACAATGTACTGGTAGGTATCCTTGCTGCAGCGGGTAGGCTTAGAGATTGAAGAAAGCCTTCTTGAATATGAAAGGCAAGATGTCACAGGTCTTTGAGATGATATCTTCAGCCATCAAAAGAGCTGTCACCTGCATGAAGCAACATACGTGGCAGTCTTTAATGGAGGTTTGCAATTGAGGTCTGCCATTTGAGTGTCAGTCATTTGTACACCCATCGTCTGTAGCAAAGCATGCAGCAACGGGAAAGTGGAGGTAAGCTCTGAGAAGGATGAGAGAATTAACAGCCACAGGAGCATTAGCTCAAATGCCTCTGCTTTCTGTCTGTTCTGTCTGAAAAAACCCTCCCAGCCCCACACAATCCAAGCCTACTTTAGACTGATTCATAGATGAATCCAACCTTAAACGGCTGGACAAGCAGCAGACACTCAAAAGCTTCAAAGCGAAGAAGACACCAGCAGTTTGAACGACCTCCTTCTAACTCTGAAGATGCCAGAAGGGATGCCTCACATTCGAATTCTTGTAAAAGTAAATGCACATGGACAACAAATATCATTTTAAATAATTGATTTTTGGCTGTAATTTTGACTAACACACATATTACTTATCTCTAAAACTTGCTTGCCTTAATCATTTTTGTTCATTGTGGATTGATGGCAAAACAGAAACTGACACTGGCAAAGTGGGAGCAGTGAAACAATTTTGGTGGCCGATTAATTTGGAAGTGAGGATGAGCAGTGCTCTGTGCCTTTTGCATGTCCAAGCCTCACTGCTGCAAAACACCGCCCAAAGTGCAATATCCTGCACAATCATTACTGCACAGATCCTATGCCTGTAGATGAATACAGTCGGCCCTCCTTATCTGTGAGGGATTGGTTCTGGGACCCCTCGCGGATACAAAAAAACGCGGATGCTCAAGTCCCTTATTCAACCTGTCTCAATGCGGTGGACCTTAGGACCCAGTGGAACCCCGGACCTTATTTAACCTGTCTTAGTGCGGTGGACATTAGGACCCGGTGGTAAAGCTCTGAATCCGCAGTGTTTCTGTTCACGAAAATAATTACGATCACAATTGAAAATAAAGTGAAAATAATAAAGCGATTGGAAAGAGGTGAAATGCCATCGGTCATTGGAAAAGCATTAGGCTACAGTTGGTCAACAATCGGAACAATTTTAAAGGATAAAGTGAGAAAGGCCCTGCCCCGATGAAAGCTACAATTATTACTAAGCAACGCAGTGGTTTAATTATTGGGTTTTGGGTTTTTGATCCTCCACATCAACCCGGCAGGGATGGAAAGCACGCTTGGGAGCGATCTGTCACTGGATCGAACTTGGGAACTTCTGTTCCTGAGCCTGGCGCTGAAACATACGTTTCTTAAGTGTTTTCTATGCATAGAGAAGTAAAATATATGCTATATACTAAGACAAATGTTTGACTGACGCTGAATAATACCGGATGTACCAATTCTGACACTTAGTAAGAGAACTTCTGGTTTTTTTTCGATCCCGATCCACAATAACCTACACACATCCTCCCATATACTTCAAATCATCTCTAGATTACTTATAATACCTAATACAATGTAAATGCTACGTAAAATAGTTGTTATACTGCATTGTTCAGGGAATAATGACAAGAAAAAATAATCTGTACATGCTCGAACAACAAGTGCTGGAAGAGCACTTCCGGGTTTTCTCGATTCGCGGTTGGTTGAATTTGCGCATGTGGAACTCGCAGATAAGGAGGGCCGACCGTATTTGCAAATTTATTCAGGCACCTTGAGCATACATTTAACTTGCTCAATGACACCAGTGCTTCTCACTGGACTTTCCTTGTGCTGTTGTATCCCTGATAGGTATCATTAGGCATATACAGCATTAAGGAGATATCCTTTGGTTCCAGAAAGGGTGAGCTGCCAGAGCATGAAGACAATGTGATAGACATGAGACATAAAAGGCTGCAGATGGTGAAATATGGAGCAAAAAAAACAAACTGCTAGGGCAACTCTGATAAAGAGCTTTGACCTGAAGCATCCATTGTCCATTTCCCTCTACGAACGTTGTCTGATCTGTTGAGCTCCTCCAGACGTTTGGTTTTTTTTTTGCATTCAGGTGGCTACCTGGGAATATTGATTAAACTTCAAGACAGATCCTTCTATGGCTGCACCCAAATGCATATTGATGAGTAAATATTTTAAGGACAGAATAAGTCCTGGGTCTGATTTAACAGATACAGTGATTGTCACGTCAAAACATAGAAACATAGAAAATAGGTGCAGGAGTAGGCCATTCAGCCCTTCGAGCTTGCACCACCATTCAGTACGGTCATGGCTGCTCATCCAATTCAGAACCCTGTACCTGCCTTCTCTCCATACCCACTGATTCCTTTAGCCACAAGGGCCATATCTAACTCCCTCTTAAATATAGCCAATGAACTGGCCTCAACTGTTTCCTGTGGCAGAGAATTCCACAGATTCACCGCTCTCTGTGTGAAGAAGTTATTCCTCATCTCGGTCCTAAAAGGCTTCCCCTTGATCCTCAAATTGTGACCCCTCGTTCTGGACTTCCCCAACATCGGGAACAATCTTCCTGCATCTAGCCTGTCCAATCCCTTTAGAATTTTACACGTTTCAATCAGATCCCCCTCAATCTTCTAAATTCCAGAGAGTATAAACCTCGTCGATCCAGTCTTAAATGCACGCAGCATAAGGAATAAGGTGGATGATCTTGTCGTATAGCTACAGATTGGCAGGTATGATATTGTGGCCATCACTGAGACCTGGCTAAAGGATGCATGTCTCTGGGAGCTGAACATCCAAGGATACACGGTGTATCGGAAGGATAGGAAGGTAGGCAGAGGGGGAGGCGTGGCTTTAGTGGTAAGAAATGATATTACAGCATTAGAAAGAGGTGATATAGGATTGGAAGGTGCAGAATCTTTATGGGTTGAGCTAAGAAATAGCAGGGGTAAAAGGACCCTGATGGCAGTTATTTATAGGCCTCCAAACAGCTGCAGGGATGTGGACTACAACTTACAACTGGAAATAGAAAAGGCTTGTCAGAAGGGCAGTGTTATGATAATTGTGGGAGATTTTAACATGCGAGTAGATTGGGAAAATCAGGTCGGCACTGGATCTCAAGAGAGAGAATTTGTAGAATGTCTGCGAGATGGTTTTTTAGAACAGCTTGTTGTTGAGCCTACTAGGGGATCGGCTGTACTGGATTGGGTATTGTGTAATGAACCGGAGGTGATTGGAGAGATTGAGGTGAAGGAACCCTTAGGAGGCAGTGATCATAACATGATTGAGTTCACTGTGAAATTAGAAAAAGAGAAGCCGAAATCTGATGTGTCGGTATTTCAGTGGAGTAAAGGAAATTACAGTGGCATGAGAGAGGAACTGGCCAAAGTTGACTGGAAAGAGACACTGGCGGGAAAGACAGCAGAGCAGCAGTGGCTGGAGTTTATGCGCGAAATGAGGAATGTGCAAGACAGGTATATTCCAAAAAAGAAGAAATTTTCGAGTGGAAAAAGGATGCAACCGTGGTTGACAAGAGAAGTCAAAGCCAAAATTAAAGCAAAAGAGAGGGCATACAAGGAAGCAAAAATTAGTGGGAAGAGAGAGGATTGGGAAGTTTTTAAAACCTTACAAAAGGAAACCAAGAAGGTCATTAAGAGAGAAAAGATTAACTATGAAAGGAAGCTAGCAAATAATATCGAAGAGGGTACTAAAAGGTTTTTCAAGTATATAAAGAGTAAAAGACAGGTGAGAGTAGATATAGAACCAATAGAAAATGATGCTGGAGAAATTGTAATGGGAGATGAGGAGATGGCAGAGGAACTGAACAAGTATTTTGCATCAGTCTTCACTGCGGAAGACAGCAGGATATCAGACAGTCAAGGGTGGCAGGGAAGAGAAGTGTGCGCAGTCACAATTACGACAGAAAAAGTACTCAGGAAGCTGAATAGGCTAAAGGTAGATAAATCTCCTGGACCAGATGGAATGCACCCTCGTGTTCTGAAGGAAGTAGCTGTGGAGATTGCGGAGGCATTAGCGATGATCTTTCAAAAGTCGATAGATTCTGGCATGGTTCTGGAGGACTGGAAGATTGCAAATGTCACTCCACTATTTAAGAAGGGGGCAAGGAAGCAAAAAGGAAATTATAGACCTGTTAGCTTGACATCGGTGGTTGGGAAGTTGTTGGGGTCAATTGTCAAGGATGAGGTTACAGAGTACCTGGAGGCATATGACAAGATAGGCAGAACTCAGCATGAATTCCTTAAAGGAACATCCTGCCTGACAAACCTATTACAATTTTTTGAGGAAATTACCAGTAGGCTAGACAAGGGAGATGCAGTGGATGTTGTATATTTGGATTTTCAGAAGGCCTTTGACAAGGTGCCACACATGAGGCTACTTAACAAGATAAGAGCCCATGGAATTACGGGGAAGTTACATACGTGGATAGAGTGTGGCTGATTGGCAGGAAACAGAGTGTGGGAATAAAGGGATCCTATTCTGGTTGGCTGCCGGTTACCAGTGGTGTTCCGCAGGGATCAGTGTTGGGGCCACTTCTTTTTACATTGTACATCAACGATTTGGATTATGGAATAGATGGCTTTGTGGCTAAGTTTGCTGACGATACAAAGATAGGTGCAGGGGCCGGTAGTGCTGAGGAAATGGAGAGTCTGCAGAGAGACTTGGATAGATTGGAAGAATGGGCAGAGAAGTGGCAAATGAAGTACAATGTTGGAAAGTGTATGGTTACGCACTTTGGCAGAAAAAATAAACGGGCAGACTATTATTTAAATGGGGAAAGAATTCAAAGTTCTGAGATGCAATGGGACTTGGGAGTCCTCATACAGGATACCCTTAAGGTTAACCTCCAGGTTGAGTCAGTAGTGAAGAAGGCGAATGCAATGTTGGCATTCATTTCTAGAGGAATAGAGTATAGGAGCAGGGATGTGATGTTGAGGCTCTATAAGGCACTGGTGAGACCTCACTTGGAGTACTGTGGGCAGTTTTGGTTTCCTTATTTAAGAAAGGTTGTGCTGACGTTGGAGAGGGTACAGAGAAGATTCACTAGAATGATTCTGGGAATGAGAGGGTTAACATATGAGGAACGTTTGTCCGCTCTTGGACTGTATTCCTTGGAGTTTAGAAGAATGAGGGGAGACCTTATAGAAACATTTCGAATGTTAAAAGGCATGGACAGAGTGGATGTGGCAAAGTTGTTTCCCATGATGCGGGAGTCTAGTACGAGAGGGCATGACTTAAGGGTTGAAGGGCGCCCTTTCAGAACAGAAATGCAAAGAAATTTTTTTAGTCAGAGGGTGGTGAATCTATGGAATTTGTTGCCACGGGCAGCGGCGAAGGCCAAGTCATTGGGTGTATTTAAGGCAGAGATTGATAGGTATCTGAGTAGCCAGGGCATCAAAGGTTATGATAAGAAGGCAGGGGAGTGGGACTAAATAGGAGAAAATGGATCAGCTCATGATAAAATGGCGGAGCAGACTCGATGGGCCGAATGGCCTACTTCTGCTCCTTTGTCTTATGGTCTTTCATCATATGGAAGTCCTGCCATCCCAGGAATCAATCTGGTGAACCTTCTTTGTACTCCCTCTATGGCAAGAATGTCTTTCCTCAGATTAGGGGACCAAAACTGCACACAATAATCCAGGTGTGGTCTCACCAAGGCCTTGTACAACTGCAGTAGTACCTCCCTGCTCCTGTACTCGAATCCTCTTGCTATGAATGCCAGCATACCATTTGCATTTTTCACCACCTGCTGTACCTGCATGCCCACTTTCAATGACTGGTGTACAATGACACCAAGGTCTCGCTGCACCTCCCCTTTTCCTAATCGGCCGCCATTCAGATAATAACGTTTTCCTGTTCTTGCCACCAAAGTGGATAACCTCAAATTTATCCACATTAAATTGCATCTGCCATGAATTTGCCCACTCACCTAACCTATCCAAGTCACCCTGCATCCTCCTCACAGCTAACACTGCCGCCCAGCTTTGTGTCATCCGCAAACTTGGAGATGCTGCATTTAATTCCCTCATCTAGGTCATTAATATATATTGTAAACAACTGGGGTCCCAGCACTGAGCCTTGCGGTACCCCACTAGTCACTGCCTGCCATTCTGAAAAGGACCCGTTTATTCCCACTCTTTGCTTCCTGTCTGCCAGCCAATTACCATACCCCCAATACCGTGTGCTTTAAGTTTGCACACTAATCTCTGTGTGGGACCTTGTCTAAAGCCTTTTGAAAATCCAAATATACCACATCCACTGGTTCTCCCCTATCCACTCTACTAGTTACATCCTCAAAAATTTCTATGAGATTCGTCAGACATGATTTTCCTTTCACAAATCCATGCTGACTTTGTCCAATGATTTCGCTGCTTTCCAAATGTGCTGTTATCACATCTTTGATAACTGACTCTTCCCCACCACCGATGTCAGGCTTACTGGTCTATAATTCCCTGGTTTCTCTCTTCCTCCTTTTTTAAAAAGCGGAGTTACATTAGCCACCCTCCAATCCTCAGGAACTAATCCAGAATCTAAAGAGTTTTGAAAAATTATCACTAATGCATCCACTATTTCTTGGCTACTTCCTTAAGCACTCTGGGATGCAGACCATCTGGCCCTGGGGATTTATCTGCCTTTAATCCCTTCAATTTACCTAACACCACTTCCCTACTAACATGCATTTCCCTCAGTTCCTCCATCTCACTAGACCCTTGGTTCCCCACTATTTCCGGAAGATTATTTATGTCCTCCTTAGTGAAGACAGAACCAAAGTAGTTATTCAATTGGTTTGCCTTGTCCTTGTTCCCCATGATCAATTCACCTGTTTCTGACTGCAAGGGACCTACATTTGTCTTAACCAATCTTTTTCTTTTCACATATCTATAAAAGCTTTTACAGTCAGTTTTTATGTTCCCTGCCAGCTTTCTCTCATAATCTTATTTCCCTTTCCTAATTAAGCCCTTTGTCCTCCTCTGCTGGACTCTGAATTTTTCCCAGTCCTCAGTTGTGCCACTTTTTCTGGCTAATTTGCATGTTTCTTCTTTGGAATTGATACTATCCCTAATTTCCCTTGTCAGCCACGGGTGCACTACCTTCCCTGGTTTATTCTTTTGCCAAACTGGGATGAACAATTGTTGTAGTTCATCCATGCGATCTTTAAATGCTTGCCATTGCATATCCACCGTCAACCCTTTAAGTATCATTTGCCAGTCTATCTTAGCTAATTCTCGTCTCATACCTTCAAAGTTAGCCTTCTTTAAGTTCAGAACCTTTGTTTCTGAATTAACTATATCACTCTCCATCTTAGTGAAGAATTCCACCATATTATGGTCACTCTTACTCAAGGAACCTCACACGACAAGATTGCTAACTAACCCTTCCTCATTGCTCAGTACCCAGTCTAGAATAGCCTGCTCTCTAGTTGGTTCCTTGACATGTTGGTTCAGAAAACTATCCTGCATACATTCCAAGAAATCCTCTTCCTCAGCACCCTTACCAATTTGGTTCACCCAATCTACATGTAGATTGATGTCACCCATTATAACTGCTGTTCCGTTATTGCACACATTTCTAATTTCATGTTTAATGCCATCCCCAACCTCACTACTACTGTTAGGTGGCCTGTACACAAATCCAACCAGCGTTTTCTGTCCCTTGGTGTTATGCAGCTCTACCCATATCGATTCCATATCCTCCCGGCAAATGTCCTTCCTTTCTATTGCGTTAATCTCCTCTCTAACCAGCAATGCCACCCCACCTCCTTTTCTTTCATGTCTATCCCTCCTGAATATTGAATATCCCTGAATGTTGAGCTCCCATCCTTGGTCACCCTGGAGCCATGTCTCTGTGATCCCAACTATATCATATTCATTAATAACCATCTGCACATTCAATTCATCCACCTTGTTACAAATGCTCCTTGCATTGACACACAAAACCTTCAGGCTTGCTTTTACAACACTCTTAGCCCTTATACAATTATGCATGCATGTGTTCAAGAGTCAATGATCCAGATGCCTGTTCATTCTAAGCAACACACACAAAATGCTGGAGAAATTCAGCAGGTCAGTTAGATTAGATTATGAGAACACTCAGTCCTCTTTTATTGTCATTTAGAAATGCATAGATGCATTAAGAAATGATACAATGTTTCTCCGGAGTGATATCACAGAAAACAGGACAAACCAAAGACTAATACTGACAGAACCACATAACTATAACATATAGTTACAGCAGTGCAAAGCAATACCATAATTTGATGAAGAACAAACCATGGGCACGGTAAATGAAGTCTCAAAAGTCCCCAAGTCGATCGACTCCTGAGTCCCTGATAGCAGGCGGTAAAAGTGAGAAACTCCCTGCCATAAACCTCCAGGCACCATCAACTTGCCGATGCCTTGGAAACAGCTGACCACAGCCGACACTGAGTCCATCCGTCCGAAAACTTCGAGCTTCCGACCAGCCTCTCCGACACAGCCTCCCGAGCGCCATCCTCTGCCGAGCGCCTTCGACCTCGCCCCGGCCGCTGAAACACGCAAAGCCGAGGATTTCGGGGCCTTCTGCTCCCGAGGTACCGGTTACCACACAGTAGTAGTGGCAGCGAACCGGGCATTTCAGAAGCTTTCCAGATGTTCCTCCGTACTCTCACGTCCATCTCCATCAAATCAGAATTGTGCACGGTCCCCTACTTGACAGATAACAGACATCACCACCGAAGTGGCCGCGCGCGCTGCTGTCGCACCGCCATCTTCTCCTCCTCCACATTAGCATCTATGGAAATGACTAAACAGTCAAAGTGTCGGGCCAAGGCACTTCTTCAGGACACGGATCTCAGCCTGAAACTTCAACTGTTCATTCACTTCCATGGATGCTGCCTGACTTGCTGAGTTCCTCAAGGATTTTGTGTGTGTTGTTTTGGATTTTCAGCATCTGCAGATTTTCTCATGTTTATAGACTGTTCATTCTATCTTGTGTCATCATGGACAAATCATTAGTCATTTGCCTTATGCAAGTACACACCACGATTGAGTTCCTACAAGTGCCTTCTTCAGAATCACAGAGGGATCCTAAGGCAAAGAAATTGAGGGCACATTGACATTAAATGATAAAATGTGGCCGGGCCTCTGAATCCAATGGATAGCAGTTGCTGCTTCAAACTTCTGTTACTGATTGACTCAAAACGAAAATCAGAATGAGGTTTAATATCACTGGCATACCTGCATATGATGAAATTTGTTATTTTATGGTAGCAGTACATAGCAATACATAATAATAAAAATGTGAAATTACAATAATTGTGGCCAGAAGAACCTACTTTGTGCTGTACTAAATGAATAAATAGATTAATAAACTAACTAAATGAGTGCAAAAAGAAAGGGGAAAACACTGAGAAAGTGTTCATGGGTTCATTGTCCATTCAGAAATCACATGGTGGACAGGAAGGTGCTGTTCTTGAAACATTGAGTGTGTGTCTTCAGTCTCTTGTACCTGTAACACTGAGAAGAGGGCATGTCCTGGGTGATGGAGGTCCTTACTGATAGATGCTGCCTTTTCGAGGCAACACCTTTTGAAGGAGTCCTCGATGACGGGGAAGTTACAACTTCTTGCACCTTTTTCTGATCCTGCGCTGTGGCCCGTCCATACCAGACAGTAATGCAGTCAGTTAGGTTGCTCTCTACGGTACATCTGTAGAAATTTGTCAGCGTCTTTGGTAACATACAAATTCTTCTCTAACTCCTGAAGAATTATAGCTGCTGTTGTCCCTTTTTTGCGATTGCATCTATGGGTTGGACTCAGGAGAAGCCCTCAAAAATATTGATAACCAGTAACTTGTAACCGCTCACCTTTTCCATTTCTGATCCCTGGAGTCCATTCCTTACCCTCACCCACAATCAATCCCTTGGTCTTGCTGACATTGAGTGCAATGTTCTTGCTGCGATACCTCTCCACCAGCTGATCTACCTCGCTCATGTACGCCTTCTCATCTCCGTCTGAAATTCTGCCAACAGCAGTTGTGTCATCGGCAAATTTATAGAGAGTGCTTAAGCTATGCCTAGCCACACAATCACGGTTGTAGGGAGATGAGAGCAGTGGGCTAAGCACGCATCCTTGAGGTGTGGCAGTACTGACTGTCAGCGATGAGGAGATGTCATTTTTGATCCGCACAGACTGTGGTCTCCCGGTGAGGAAGTCAAGGATTCAGTTGCAGAGGGAGGTACAGAGGCCCAGGTTTTGGAACTTTTTGATTAGAACTGAGGACATGATTGTGTTGCACACTGAACCGTAGTCAGTAAACAGCAGCATGACATAGGTATTACGATTGTCTAGGTGACCCAAGGCTGACTGGAGAGCCAATGAGATTGCATCTGCTGTAGACCTATTATGGTGATAGGGAAATTGCAGAGGGTCCAGGTTCTTGCTTAGGTAGGAGTTGATTCTGGCCATGACCATCCTCTCAAAGTACTTCATCACCGTGGATGTGAGTGCTACTGGGTGAGCCACTGAGACAGCTTACCCTGTTCTTTTTGGGTATGATTGTCACTCTTTTAGAGTAGGTGAGAAAGTCTAACTGCCTGCAGCAGTGAGAGACTGAAGTTTCCTTGAACACTCCTGCCAGTTGATTGGCACGGTTTTTCACAGATCTACAGGGTACACCATCAGGGCCTGATGCCTTACGAGGGTTCACCCTCCTAAAAGATGTTCTGACATCAGCCTCTGAGACAGAAATCAAACGGTCACTGGATGCTGCAGGAATTCACATACATGTAATTTTTTCTCCCTTTCAAAGCGAGCATAAAAGGCATTGAGCATCATTGCTGTTCCTGAACAAGAGAAAATCTGTAGGTGCTAGAAATCAAAGTAGTCCACACAAAATGCTGGGGGAACTCAGCAGGCCAGGCGACATCTATATAAAAGAGTAAACGGTCGACGTCTTGGGCCGAGACACTTCATCAGGCCTGTCAGGATCGACTGTTTACTGTTTTCCATAGATGCTTCCAGGCCTGTTGAGTTCCTCCAGCATTTTCATGATGTTAGGTTTCCCTTTGCAGGAAGTAATGGCCTGCATATCCTGACAGAGCTGATGTGCATCCAATTCTATCTCTAACCTCAATTGGAACTGTTTCTTGCTCTTAAGATAGCCATCTGTAGAATATACCTGGACTTTTTGCATATTCCTGGATCAGTGGTCTTGAATGCCTCACAGATCTAGCCCTCATCAGGCTATGAATATCTTGGTTCTTCCACGGTTTTTGATTTGGGAATGTCTGGTATGTTCTCAAAGGCACAAACTCATGCAATCAGGTTTTGATAAAGATGGTTACAACTGAAATGAATTGAATTGAATTGAATTGACTATTACTTACATCCTTCATGTACATGAGAAGTAGAGATCTTTATGTTACATCTCCGACTACATGTGCAATGCGCAATTTAGAGTAATTTATAATAAATATTATAAATATTGTACAACAGGATAGTCAATATAACATAGAAATACAGTTGCATCAGCATGAATTAAGCAGTCTGATGGCCTGGTGGAAGAAGCTGTCCCAGAGCCTGTTGGCCCTGGCTCTTATGCTATGGTACTGGTACTGGATGAATTCATTCAGAATTGAAGATGAATCCCTGAATCTTGTCCAGTCCAACAACTCACAGCAGCTCTGTAAGCACTCCTCCACCTCCCGTGTGCATAAACCATAAGACTAAGCCATTCGGCCCATCGAGTCTGCACTGCCATTTCATCATGGTTGATCCATTTCTATCTTAATCCCAATCTTCTGCCTTCTCCCCATAATTTTTCACGTCCTGGCTAATCAAATACTAATCAACCTCTGATTTAAATGCACCATGACCTGGCCTTCATAATCGCCTGTGGCAACGAATACCACAGATTCATTACTCTCTGGCTAAAGAAATTTCTCCTCATCTGTGTTCTAAATGCACATCCCTCTATATTGAGGCTGTGTCCTTTGGTCTTAGACTCCACCACCAAAGGCAACATCCTCTTCACATCCACGTTATCGAGGTATTTCAACATTCTCAATAAGGTCCCCCCTCATTCTCCTAAATTCCAATGAGTACAGGCCCAGAGCCATCAAATGCCCCTCACATGATAACTTTTTCATTCCCGGAATCTTTCTCAAGAACCTTCTCTGAACCCTCTCCGATGCCAGCACATCCTTTCTTAAATAAGAGGCCCAAAACAGCTCACAATACTCCAAGTGAGGCCTCACCAGTGCCTTATATAGCCTCAGCATTACTTCCTTGTTTTTATATTTTAGTCCTCTTGAAACGAAGCTAAAATTGCATTTGCCTTCTTCACCACCAACTCAACATGCAAATTAACCATTAGGGAACCTCACACAAGGTCTCCAAATCCATTTGGACCTTGGATTTTTGACGTTTCTCCCCATTTAGAAAATAGTCTCTGCTTCTACCGAAGTGCATGGGTATATACTTCCCAACTCTGTATACCATCTGCCATCTCTTGCCCATTCTCCTAATCTGTTTAAGTTCTTCTGTAGCCTCTCTGCTTCCTCAGCACAACCTGTCCCTCCATCTACCTTCATGTTGTCCACAAATTTGGCCACAAAACCATCAATTTCACAATCCAAATCGTTGACATACCATGCAAATAGAAGCGCTCCCAACACAGAATCCTATGGAACACCACTAGTCACTGGCAGCCAATCTGTAAAGGATCCCTTTGTTCCTAATCTTTGTCTTCTGCCAATCACCATGAGTAATATTACCATCCATGGTATATCGTTCCAGTAGTACTCTGGGGCTCTTATCTTGCTTAGCATCCTCATGTGCGGCACCGTGTCAAAGGCCTTCTGAAAATCTAAATATGCAACATCCACCGATTCTCCTTTTTCTACCCTGCTTGTTATTTCTTCAAAGATGTTCGGCACAGACTAGAAGGGCTGAGATGGCCTGTTTCCGTGCTGTAATTGTTATATGGCTATATGTCCAACAGATTTATCAGGCAAGATTGCCCCTTAAGGATCCCATACTTACTTTGCCGATTTTGTCATGTGCCTCCAAGTATTCTGAAGCCACGTGCTTAACAATTGACTCCAACATCTCCCCAAACACTGAGGTCAGGCTAACTGGTCTATAACCTCCTTTCTTCTACTTCCCTCCCTTGTTGAAGAGGGGAGTGACATTTGCAATTTTCCAGTCCTTTGGAACCAAGCCAGACCTATTGATTTATGAAAGCTCATTAATAATGTGTCCACAATCTCTTCAGCTATGTCTTTTAGAATACTGGGATTTAGTCAATCTGGTTCAGGTGATTTATCTACTTCCAGACTTTACAGTCTGAACACCTGAACACCATCTCCCTAGTAATAGCAACTGCACTTACTTCTGCCCCTTGACACCCTCGAACATGCAGCATACTACTAGTACGTCAAACACGAGAAACTCTATGTGCTGGAAATCCAAAGCAACACACCCAGAATGCTGGAGCAGGTCAGCAGACCGGGCAACATCAATGGACAAGAGTAAACAGTCGATGCTTCAGGCTGAGAACTTTCATCGGGACTGGGGAGGAAGGGGAGAAATCAGGGTAAGAAGGTGGGGGGAGGGAAGGAAGAATTACACGGAGGCAGATGATAGGTGAAACTGAGAGAGGCACAGGATGTGAAGTAAAAGGCTGGAAAGTTCACAGGTGAAAGAGATAAAGGGCTGAAGAATGGGGTAATCTGATAGGAAATGACAGAAGACCATAGGAAGGGTCAGGAGCATATTACTAGAGCATATTACCACGGCGAAGACTGATGGAAAATATGCATTCAGTTCATCTGCCATTTCCTTGTCCCCCATTACTATCTCTCCAACATCATTTTCCAACCATCTAACATCTACTCTCGCCTCTCTTTTACTCTTTATATATCTTAAAAAAAACTTCTGGTATCATTTTTGATACTATTGGCTAGCTTACCTTCATATTTCGTCTTTCTCCCCTCAAGGTATTTTTAGTTGCCTTCTGTTGGTTTTTAAAAAATTCCCAATCCTGTAACATACCACTATTTTTTGCTATATTACATGCCCAGTCTTTTGCTTTTATGATGGCTTTGATTTACCTTGTCATCTTGCCTTTAGAATATTTCTGCTTCTTTGGGATGTATCTATCCTCTGCGTTCGTATTGCTCTTAGAAACTCCAGCCATTGCTGCTCTGCCATCGTCTCTGCCAGCATTGCCTTCCAAACAGGTTTGACCAGAGCCTCTCTCATGCTGCTATATTTCCCTTTACCCACTGCAGTACCGACACACCTGACTTGTCCTTCTCAAATTGTAGGGATGAATTCTATATTATGATCACCGGCCCTTAAGGGTTCCTTTACCCCAAGCTCTCTAAACAATTCTAGTTCATTGCAGAACACCCAATCCAGAATATCTGATCCTGTAGTGGGCTCAACCAGAAGCTGCTCTAAAAATCCACCTCAGAGGCATTCCACAAATTCTCTCTCCTGGGATCCAGCATCAATTTGATTTTCCCAATCCATCTGCATATTGAAATCCCCCATAACTAATGTAACATTGCCTTTTTGACAAGCTTTTTCCATCTCCCGTTGTAAATTGTAGTCCATATCTTGTCCACTTTTTGGAGGCCTGTAAATAACTCCCATCAGGTTCTTCTTACCCTTTTTTTCTTCACATAATTGAAGAATGCCTTGGGGTTTTCCTTTACCCTACTCGCCAAGGCCTTCTCATGCCCCCTTCTTGCTCTTCTCAGCCCCTTCTTAAGCTCCTTTCTTGCTTCCCTATATTCCTCAATAGACCCATCTGATCCTTGCTTCCTAAACCTCATGTATGTTGCTTTCTTCCACTTGACTAGATTTTCCACCTCACTTGTCACCCATGGTTCCTTCACCCTACCATTCTTTATCTTCCTCACCAGGACAAATTTATCCCTAACATCCTGCAAGAGATCTCTAAACATCGACCACATGTCCATAGTACATTTCCCTGCAAAAACATCATCCCAATTCACACCCGCAAGTTCTAGCCTTATAGCCTCATAATTTGCCTTTCCACAATTAAAGATTTTCCTGTCCTCTCTGATTCTATACTTTTCCATGATAATGCTAAAGGCCAGGGAGCGGTGGTCACTGTCCCCCAGATGCTCACCCACTCAGAGATCTGTGACCTGACCCGGTTCATTACCTAGTACTAGATCTAGTATGGCATTCCCCCAGTCGGCCTGTCCACATACTGTGACAGGAATCCATCCTGGACACACTTAACAAACTTTGCCCCATCTAAACACTTGAAGCTAATCAATATTAGGGAAGTTAAAGACACCCATGATAACAACGGTGTAGAACACATAGAAAGAGCATGTCAGGCAGACAGAAATAAATGGACTACACAGGAAAGAGGAAAAGATAAGAAGTCGAGATGCACCTTCATAAAGGACTAATCTACATACATTTGATGAAAAATCTGTTAATGATGAGAGCGACACAGGGCTGTGTCACCTTGAGATATCCAGCATGAAAATTAACAATAGTCAAGCAATATGGCTTATGCCAGAAGTGAAGGGCAAATTAATTAAAATGGAATTGGACACTGATTCAGCTTTTTCTGTCATTCCACAAGTTTGAGAGGCATTTCAAAGATACTAAACTGAAGCTTGCAGATATCCAACTGAGAACTTCTATTGGTGAAAAGATACCCACGGTGGGAATGACATTTGTAACAGTGAAATACAAAAACCAACAAGCCACATTGAGCTTTTATGTGGTAAAACCAGGAGGACCAATATTGTGGGGCGTGATTGCTGAGACAACTACAACTTGATTGGAGATCCATATGCTATTTGCATGCCACATCCCCTGCAATAAGGTCAACTGAAAGCAAATTAAGAAAGGTACTGGATGATTTCAAATCTGTCTCCATGCTGAACACCATGCAAATTTGCCCAACAGAGGACAAACAGGCTTTGGTATCAACCTCTGTGCCTCTGGTTGGAAAGCATATTGGACCAAGAAAGGACAATCCTGCTCAGAGGAAGCATGAAAGTGATGTAAGTACTGGTCCGACTGGAACAGTTTTTGTAGCAGCATATCTGAAAAAGCTTCTGATATGTTAATCAAGCAGTTACTTGTGAAATGTGGCTTGGTTTTAAGCTGGAAGAGAGTTCAAGGAGCTTCAGGAAAGTTGCAAGCATTTGGCTTTTGTGAGTATAAAGAACCAGAATCTAATCTGTGTGCATTCAGGTTATTGCATGAACTTCAAATGGGAGACAAAAAGCTGCTTGTAAAGGTAGATGCAAAGACCAAAGCCCAACTGGATGAATGGAAGGCCAAAAAGAAAGAAGTCAATGGAGATACGAAAACAGAGGATTCGTCAGGTGATGCTATGGAAGAGAAGACCAAGAGGAGAGGTCAGATCATAAAGGTAGCAATAGAAGGATTAATAAGAGAATACTCCAGTGAACTAAATGCACCTTCCCAAGATCAAGATGCACAAACTAGAAGAAGAAATGTGTCCAGAGCTGTCAGAACAACTTTCCTGCAGTTTCAGTGTCAATTCAGATGATCACCACAGCGGGGGTCCCAGAACCTGAGATTGTTTCACAGCAACAAGTCTCACCTGCCAAGCAGAGTGATCCTCCTTATCAGGTAAGACGTTAACCCACAAGAGTAAGAAATCATCCACACTGATTAAATCTCAAAGCTTGAATGGGACAATTGAAAATTTACTATGCCGTGGATGTCTGTATATAGTAGTTGTATTATATAATGTACTGAGTATTTTATTGAGATGCATTCTCAATTGAGTTGGAGTTTATAGCTAAGCAGGGAGAAGTGTTGTCTATTTAATATTTGAGTAATCTTGTGTATATACTGTATATTGGCTGATTAAGCATTCTGGTTCATTCAAATAATTCATTATGAGTTATATGTATAAATACGTGAATTGCGTACATCATCAAGCTGCCACATGATATGTGTGTGCCTTGCTTACAGTATACCCGGAGTTACATCCACATTCCTGGACTCCCGTGTCAACCTTTGAATTAGTTGAATGTTTTGAAGTTACTAAACAGCTCTTCCGGTTCCACAGGTGATATGTTGATGGTAGATGTTCAGAGATTGCTTCAAGCTGGCCTGGTCGAAATCTCCCGCAATGAGAGGCAGGGCATCATGGTGTGCAGGCTCGTGCCTGCTGATCACAGTGCTCAGTTCCTCCAGTGCTGGACCTGAGGGGGAATGCACACAGCCACCAGGAAAGCTTCACTCAAACAATTTTATCTTCTGCTTGGATATGCAGGGATGGACTTCTGCAATCTGCATCTCACCATTGAAGCCCACCATTTTGTGCTGCAGATATCCATGTTCAATTTTGTCCTGACCACAAGTTACAAGCTGAGGCAGCATTGTCAGCATTTATGGCTGATGTGGATATTCTGAGCTCCTCAGTGCAGCTCGTTTGTCATAATTAACATATATCAATGTTGCAGCTGTCACAAATTCAGTGAAGGAAGCCTTTCACATAATCATCCAAGAAAACAGCTGTGGCAATGCTTACTAATCTCCCTGGCAACTGCTTGGCCCCCAACATACCACTGTATGCCCATCTTGTTTTCACTGACCAATTTTAGTTAGTAAATAAAAGGATATGAAATCGCAGATAAGATTCATGACTCGAAGAAACATGCCACTCCTGAGGGATATGGTGGGGAGGGGAGGTGGTGGGCGGGGGTGGGGGGGTGAAAGGACCAGTAATGGGTAATAGTTGCTCACCTGAAGCTTGGTGCATTGAGATTTAAAAGGGAAAGATAGTGGGTTGGTGCTTTCCGGAAATCACAGTCATTTTCTGCACATTTAACCTGCACGATTTCTATTTGTACTTGGCTCAAGCTTGACCCTAAAATGCTGCTGATACAAAAGGGGCATGTGAGATTAACGCTCAAATTTCTTAGTTTGCTCACAGATTTTCAGTTACTAGTCTCCAGAGTCGCAGTAATGGCTGCCATTTTCCCTGAATTTTGATCATAAGGTTGCTCGAGAGTAGTTTTTATTTCTCAGTATGCTTATCTGATGTGGAACCATGATGCACTGTTGCTGAGAGAGATCCTCATACTCTGTTATTTGCAATAAAGTACAAAAGATAGCATTTAAATGTATGCATGGATATTAACAATGCAAAAAGGATTAAAATTCACATCCTCATTATAAAGTTCCATATCAAGGTTTAATTTACTAATATTGAAAGAAATAGTGTAACAATCTAGTGAATAGTTAGCTTTCTACAGGAGGTTAATGAATGTCATGAATTCATCAGCTTACCAGCACACAGCTGCCCTTGATGATAAGGACAAGAAAAGTCATCGAGTTCACAATATTTTCCATAAACTCTACCTAGTTTCGTTTGGTAGCATAAACACTTCCCACAGTTGCAAATCCCTCGATTACTGCAAACAGGTTGGTGTTTATATTGCCGGCAACTTTCAGTGAGACATTGTTCTTGGGACAATCCTCTGCAGGAAGAATTGGTAGCATTGTCTTCACACTGGCAAAGTCTACAATCTGGGTCGATCTCTTTATTGAAGCATCTTCCAGACTCATGACCTTTAGGTCCTTTGCACTGACAAGTACAAGTGCTGCTTATAGAAATAACAGTTGTTTCATTGTATCCAACGGGTTTTAAAGTAATAGACTTGATGCCTTCAAAACACTCTGTCACTCCAATTGTCACATTAAACGAGGCCTAAATCGAAAGAAAAATCCGAGAATTAGCATTGGGAGGACCACGCTCGGCTATAAGTATATTTTACCAAAATGCAAGTAAAATACAAGATAAAAATTAAAAACTATCTTTTTTTTTGTTTGAAACCTGCTTGCTCAACAACTGGATTTCCCCTGTCCTGGTACGTTAAGCTTGTTAATGATAAACAGAATGCTAAATGTCCTCGTGCTCTTTTGGGGTAAAATCATGAAACGATACAAAAAAAACTTATTAGAAGTAATGGAAGGGGATTTTGCCCACAGGTTCCTGTATCAAAATGAGACCTTTATAGTCTTCAGGCAAAGTCAGTTGATTCCAAGTAATTGATTGATTGGTCATTACAGAATGTCCCTCTGGTGTTTCTTGCTCTCCTCTCTTCCCACACTCAGTTCACAATAGAGACCCAATCAGAATAAGGATTATCATCACTCACGTATGTCATGAAGCTTGTTTTTTTTTTGTGTGACAATAGTATAGTGAAATAGATAAAATTACTAAAGTACTGTGCCAATGCCCTTGAATGGAAAATCCTACAAGTAGTGGATACGGCTCAGTCCATCACAGGTAAAGCCCTCCACACCATTGAGCTCATCCACATGAAGCATGTCACAGGAAAGCAGCATCATCACCACATCATGGTCATACTCTCTTCTCACTGCTGCCAAGGGAAGAAGGTACAGGAGTCTCAGGACTCAGACCACCAGGTTCAGTAACAGCATTCACCTCTCAGTCATCAGGCTCTTGAACCAAAGGGGATAACTTCACTCAACATCACTTGCCCCATCATGAAATATTTCTGCACCTGAGGACTTCATCTCATGTTCCCAATATTCATTGCTTATGTATTTATTATTGCTGTTTCTTTTTGTTCTGCACAGTTTGTTGTCTTCTGCAGTCTGTCTAAACACCCTAGTTGGGTGGTCTTTTATTGATTCTGTTATAGTTGTTATTCTATAGATTTGTTGAGTATGCCCACAAGAAAATGAATCTCAGTATATGGTGACATAGCTGTACTTTCATAATAAATTTACTTGGACTTCGAGGTATACACGTGTGCCCAAGACATTTGCACAATACTCTGTTGCCTCACAGTTGCTAGCCTGACTACTTGGAGGAAAGTCAAGGCCAAAAGAACTCTCCCCATCACTACTGCTGATCAGTGGCAGAATAAGCTGCTTGGGAGTTAAGGAAAGCACATGGGAGGAAAATCACAATTCTAATGTGCCTGGGCAACCCCAATTGCCTCCCATACTGTGAGTGGCACCACAACCCTATTCAGTCTGATCCAATGACCACTGAACACAGCACTGATAGCTATTCGTCCATCATCAATGTCGATGAGGACCTTGACACCATTATGATGGTGCCAAGACTAGCGCATGATTTGGATTTAAGTGAGGGAGAGTTGTGCAGCGTCAGCCTCACTCTCTCTTCCCAATTCCCATCTGGATCCAGTGACAAGACAGAGTCGAGACGGCTGGAGATGGGACTAGGCACAGTGGATAACCAGGATGTCTTCTGTGTCTTGTCCTGCTCTACACGTTCCACGACACTTGCAGAGACTGCCTTCTCAACCATTGGACCTTCCATTGGTCTCACCCGCTCAATCCGCCGGAGTCTGTCTTCACATGCTGAGATAGACAACCCCCTATCTCACCGAGGGTTTGAGACCCATCAGCTACTCTCACCTGGTTTAGCCGGCTTGTCGAAGCCATTTCCTGGGGTGTGGCCGCTGTCACATGCAAACAGTTATGGGGAGCCACACCCCAGGAGATAAGCTGAGTGCCAGGTGAGTGCCATAGATATTAAAAGAGGCTGTGATCAGTGATGGGAACTCCATAAACTCATTAACATGCAAGCCATTAGAAACTGATAAAGATGAAGCAGAACACTAATGTGGCAAAACCCACAATTTAATTGCTATTCCACTCCTAAGCCTGTGTGATGTTCTCCTGTTTTGTTTAAAGAATTAACAATGAAAGCCATAGGTTTTCCCCAGAACATAAATTTCTCTTTGTCATGGGGGAAAATGTACAGTGCATGATCTTTGACGCCACGGTGATTGCCTTAGAGCAAATGTCCTTTGGGTTATGATGAATCACATCCAGAATTCCCTGATTTCCCAACATTTGCTGATCAACCGGGAAATGATCACTGACATGGTTGCATTTACACAGAATTAATTTTATACATGACTAATTTCTAGACAGTATCATTTTGTTTAATATTCCAAATTCTTTGGCTCTCAATTCCAACTCAACTGTTTAACATCCAATAAGATCTATCTAAAATATTCTATATTTCTTTGCTCTGAGGAGCTTCTTTACATTTCCTCAGAATAATGTAAACCATAAACCTATATCTAGCCTCTCACTGTTAACTGGTTGTATAAATGTAGATCGCTGGAGACACAAACAAACAATCTGCCCTTTAACCCTGAAAACAACATCATTGTTGTTTTCACTGTGGCTCTGTTATTGGATATTGATAACAACACACAAAGGAACATGCCTCTCTCTCTATGCTGGGTAGATATGGAATTCATGTGGAAACGCATTATTCTGCAACGATATCAGATCGCTTATTTTCACATTCCATGGAAGCAGACTGAACTTGATTCACATCGCCCTTTCATTTCAGCTAACAGTTGGGTTTTGATTTATTTAAAAGATTTCTGCTCTTCCCTCTAGCTCTGACAATCCCTGGAGCTAAGTGCAAGGATCTTTAGATCTACAATTGTTAATATCATGCAAACACGAAACCAAACAAAATACAAAGCCATTATAACTTTTCTCTTCAATTTAGCATATTTTAACCATTTATGAGAATAAAATGCTCTATCAATGGAGTAAAATAAAGAAAAGGATATCAAAAAAGGATTCTTGAGGTGTTACCATGCTATAGTCTGTCATTTTGAATTTTGATTATTTCAAATCAATTGCTGGTAAAATGGCTAGAAAAGTAATCAATGCAATTTTATGATTGTACAAAATTATTATTAATTGACATGTGTTGCAAAGTCACATGCATGGAGTTTATTTCCATATGACTATGACTCTGTTGGAGTTTATTACCATCCTACTTTCACGCTTATTGGAGTGAGAAGAGGAAGAAGAAAGCCCTTAACTCCGAGTGGAGTCATCGGGACGCCGTCATGACGGCGTTCTTTTTAAGCAGGTTTTCTTATTTTTATGAGGCCGAGTTGCGAGCTTCACGCTCAACCCAGCACGGATGGAAAGCGTGCAAGGGAGCCGACTGGATTCGAACTCGGGAGCCTTCGCTCCGAAGTCCGGTGCTGATGCCACTACACCACCAGCCGGCTGCTGGAGTGAGAAGTGAGGAGTGAGGGTGAATTTCTATAAACAACATAGAAATTGCAGAGGAACATGCCAGGCAGAACTGACCAGTAATATTTAAACTTCATATGAGGCAGCTTCTACCCTTAAAGGTATAATCTTCTACTCCATTCTACCTCAGCTGCATCCATCTTTCTCTCAAATACGATTCAGTTTTCCTAGTGTGCATTATTCCATAAACAACTTGAAATGGATTTAACCACTCTGTTTATTCAACAGATGTTTGTAATCTATAACAGCATAATTTCTATTTATTTATTTAGAGATACAGTGCAGAACATATCTTCCAGCCCAATGAGCCACACCACCCACCAATCCGTCTATTTAACCCTAGCCTAGTCACAGGACAACTTACAATGACAAATTAACCTACTAACGTTTTTGGAATGTGGGAGGAAACCGGAGCACTTGGAGGAAACTCACGAGTTCATGGAGAAGATGTAGAAACTCCTTACGAACAGCATCAGAATTAAACCCCAAACCCCAACACCCTGAGCTGTAACGGCATCATGCCAACGGCTATGCCACCGTGGTGCCCGTATCTGATGGCATTCCACAAAATATCTTGGAAATCTGAATAGTGCTTGTCTGAAACTGACTAACTTTTATGCTCTATTTATACCACCACATGAGGAGAAAATGTGATCTTCCATTCATAAAGTGGATGAACAATCAACTGTATTGACATTAGGTAAAACAGTGGGAAACCCCTTTTTTCCTGAACGGTGTCAAATTATATTTTAGATTCTTCTGAATGGAAATTAACATCTCAGTTTGACATTTCATCTCAATTTGAAACCTCACCTAGTATGTGAGAAATTGGTTCAAATATCACCTGATTTTGATTGCAGGAAGTTACAATAGCCCTACTTCGCAACCAGGAATGACCATAGGTTTCTAGCCAGAAGAGTGTTGCCAGCTATATTGAGCAAGGGCAAGCAAGAAGCATCCCTTACAGGTGTCTGATGCATGCGCTGGGTCCTTTGAACAAGCAACTATATTACTTAATGCCTTTCTTGTGTGGTCTTTTCTCTAAGAATCTTCCTTATAGTCTTCCATTGTAACATATGCTGTAATCAGAACACACAACTCAAAGGTAATATTAGAAGAAAATGCTGAAATATTCAATAGGTCAGGCAACATCTGTGGAAACATATTCACTTGCAGGAACAGAGAAAATGGAGGAGGGAAAAGATAAACGAACGAGAGCATCTCTGATAGACTGAGACCAAATGGGTTAATAGGGGTAAAAGGAGTAGCAGTCATAAACAAGTTACTTTCTTTGTTTGTGTCTGTTGTAAATAGCGAGGTTGTGGAAGATACCTAGCAAGCTCAAAAAGAAAAAGGAAAACTGAGCCACGGAAGGCTGCTGGATCAGACAATATTCTTGGCAGAGTGCTTAGAGGATGTGCAGACCAGCTAGCTGAGATTTTCACTGACATCTTCAACATCTCCCTGAGTAGCATCGTCGTTCCTACGTGCTTCAAGGCCGCCACCATCGTCCCCATGCCAAAGAACTCTTCAGTGTCCTGCCTCAATGACTACCGTCCCGTCGCACTCACATCCAGCATCATGAAGTGTTTCGAGAGGCTCGTCATGAGGCACATCAAGACCCTACAGCCCACCTCACTGGACCCCCTGCAGTTTGCGTACCGTCCCAACCATCCAACAGACTATGCCATTGCCATCACCCTCCACCTGGCCCTAACCCACATGGGCAAAAAAGACACATACATTCGAATGCAGTTCATAGACTTCAGTTCAGCATTCAACACAATCATTCCTCAGAAACTGATTGGAAAGCTGAGCCCACTGGGCCTGAACACCTCCCTCTGCAACTGGATCCTAGACTTCCTGTCTGGGAGACCTCAGTCAGTCCGGATTGGAAGCAGCATCTCCAACACCATCACACTGAGCACGGGGGCCCCCCAGGGCTGTGTGCTCAGTCCACTGCTGTTCACTCTGTTGACCCACGACTGTGCTACAACACACAGCTCGAACCACATCATCAAGTTCGCCGATGACACGACCGTGGTGGGTCTCATCAGCAAGAATGATGAGTCAGCATACAGAGAGGAGGTGCAGCGGCTAACGGACTGATGCAGAGCCAACAACCTGTCTCTGAATGTGAACAAAACAAAAGAGATGGTTGTTGACTTCATGAGGACACCGAGTGACCACTCTCCGCTGAACATCGACGACTCCTCCGTTGAGATCGTTAAGAGCACCAAATTTCTTGGTGTTCACCTGGTGGAGAATCTCACCTGGTCCCTCAACACCAGCTCCATAGCAAAGAAAGCCCAGCAGCGTCTCTACTTCCTGTGAAGGCTGAGAAAAGTCCATCTCCAACCCCACCATATTCTACAGAGGTTGTATTGAGAGCATCCTGAGCAGCTGCATCACGGCCTGGTTCTGAAATTGCACCATCTCGGATTGCAAGACCCTGCAGCGGATAGTGAGGTCAGCTGAGAAGATCATCGGGGTCTCTCTTCCTGCCATTACGGACATTTACAACACACGCCGCATCCGTAAAGCAAACAGCATTATGACGGACCCCACGCACCCCTCATACAAACTCTTCTCCGTCTTACCATCTGGTAAAAGGCACCGAAGTATTCCGGATCTCACGACCAGACTATGTAACAGTTTCTTCCCGCAAGCCATCAGACTCCTCAATACCCAGAGCCTGGACTGACACCAACCTACTGCCCTCTACTGTGCATATTGTCTTGTTTATTATTTATTGTAATGCCTGCACTGTTTTGTTCACTTTATGCAGTCCTGCATAGGTCTGTAGTCTAGTGTAGTTTTGTGTTGTTTTACATAGTTCAGTGTAGTTTTTGTATTGTTTCATATAGCACCATGGTCCTGAAAAATGTTGTCTCGTTTTTACTGTGTACTGTACCAGCAGTTACAGCAGAAATAACAATAAAAAGTGACTTGACTTGACTTGAAAATGATGAGTGGCAGAAATGGGGAGCTCTGGTACAGAAAGATAAGTATGAGTTGAAGATCTCCACACTGAGTCCTGAAAATCAGAGTGGAAGTGAGTTGGTGAATGAAACTGACAAACAGAAGCTCAGGTCCTCTCCTACCAACTTAGTGCAGATGCTTAACATGCCGATTTTTCTTTGTTTATTTTTACAATATATTGTAAACATCAAATACAGCACATTAGAATCGAAGAAGTGCATGTGAATCACTGCTTCATTTGGGACTGTTTGGTAGAAAATGAACACTACCTCACTATTTCTCACGCTCCTTTTGCACTACTTACTTAATTTATATTCTTATACATATTTCTTATTGTAATTTATAGTTGTTTATTATTATGTACTGCTGCCACGAAACAACAAATTTCATGACATACGCCAGTGGTATTAAACCTGATTCTGACATTGGGAAGGGAAGAGGTGAATGGATGGGTGTTGCATCTTCCTCAGCAGTACAGGAAGTGCAGTATGACAGTAAGTGGTAGATGACAGCCTTGCTACCCTCCTCTCCCCATTTTTTTGTGCACCAGCCTATTCTGGTGTGCATGTCCTTTGCTCATTCTCTCAGCCTTGCTGAAAAGAAAAGGGAAGGCCTGATAATCACTTATCCGCAATAGTAGGATTTTAAATGTGAAGGCAAAGTTTTTTAGCACCTGCCACACCTTTCTCTGCGGGTTCCAACCAATTCTGAAGAACTCCAGAGAGCACAAGGCTTTTGCATAACTGAGTGATAAACTAATTCCTATAAATAGTGCCAGTGACTTACTTCTTCATGCTTGTTGAACTGTGTGACATTAAGAGAGGTAACGAGCAGAAGAATGTATTCAAAAATAATAGCTGCAATAGAAAAATGCTGTCATATCCAAGTTTACATCATAAGCTGCCCAAGTTCATTTAGCGTCAAAGCTCTCACCACGCTGTTATCTGGAATTACTTGTGCCTTTGATAACGCCATCAATGAATTCACCGATGACACCACTGTGATTGGCAGATGAGGATGCATACAGCAGTGACACTGATCATCTGGCCAAGTGGTAACGCAACAACAACATTGCCCTCAACATTAGCAAGAGCAAAGAATTAATTGTAGACTTCAGGAAGGGAAGTTGGGAGAGCACACACCAGTCTTGATTGAGCAGTCAGTGGTGGAAAGGGTGAGTGGCAAGTTTCCTGGGCATCGTCTGCTCAAAAGATCTATTCTGGATCCAACACATTGATGCTATCATGAAGATGCGCACCAGTGGCTATAGCTCATTAGGAGCTTGAGGAGATTTGGTATGTCACCGAAGGCTCCAGCAAAATTCTACAGATGTACTGTGGAGAGGATTCTGACTGGTTGTATCATCCTCTGGTACAGGATCGAAAGAAGTTGCAGAGGATTGTAGACTCAGCCAACACAACCCTCCCCACTATCGAGTACAACTTCAAAAGCTGATGCCTCGATAATATGTAAGGCTCCTCACAATTTCTTCTCATTACTACCATTAGGGAGGAAGTACAGGAGCCTGAAGACCCACACTCAACCTTTTAGGCACAGTTTCTTCTCCTCTGCCATCAGATTTTTAAATGGTCAATGAAGCCTTCTTCTGCAATTGAATCCTCGATTTCTTCACTTGCAAATACCAGTCAGTTCAGATTGGCAACAATATTTCCTCCACGATCTCCATTAGCCCAGATGCACCACAAGTGGTGGCATAACAAAAAACCTCTTACTCAATGTCAGGTAGACCAAGGAGCTGATTATTGACTTCAGGAGAAGGAAACCAGAGGTCCATGAGCCAGTCCCCATCAGAGAATCAGAGGTGGAGAGGGTCATCAACTTTAAATTCTTCAGTAGGGATTAGCCCATCTCCATTCCTCCTGTAAGGCCTTGTTATTCCTCTTTTGCACTAATTATATCTACTTCTTTCTTTATTTTTATGTTTCTTATGTTGTGCACACAAAATAAGAAATTTCATGACATAAACCTGATGATAATTCAGATAAGTGTGTATTTACTGGAAACAATTTTGGAACTTGCAACCACTTTCAACTACTGCCAGGAAGTCAAACTCTTTTGCAGCATGAATATAAAGTGATCCAACAATAGTAAGTGTGCTCTTTCTGTGAAAAACATGGTATAGATTATGTAATCCAAGGAATATCAACTTGAACTAAATTTACAGAAAGTAGAGCAGGGGTTCCCAACCTGGTGCCCACGGATCCCTTGATTAATGGTTTTCATCCATTGCATAAAAAAAGTTGGGAATCCCTGACGCAGAGATTCTTTTTAAACTTACTGTTTCATTAGGTTTCACATTTCTGCACTTATTTTGCCCTGTAACTGTGCTTCCATCAGGACAAATTGCAGTAATGTTCACATAAACCCCTCCGATGTGGTTGTCCACCTGCAGTTCTACTTCAGAAAGCAGTGCCTGTGTAAAAGGAGAACACATACATAAAAACAAATCATGCAATAAACTACTAACTCTAATTCTGTGGCTTTAACATAGTAAGAAATAATTCGACAGCGAGGGCTTAACAATACAATCAAATCGTTTTTACTTCACACAAGCAACAGAAATGACTTACATATCTGTAGTAAGTGTTTATTATTTTCAGGAAATCCATCCAAAATATTAAAATTCAATGCCTCTTTATATTTGATATGTGAAATGAATGCATTATTGTGTTCAAGTTTTTCCAAAGATCAGTTCAGAAAAGGTTTTCAGTATAATTCAGGGATAGTTCTGGTCCAAAGCTTCAAATGCTAAAGGTCCATGTTGGAAATCAAGCAAATAACCAAACAGCTAACAAGCCTTCCCAGCATCACAGATGTAAACTTAACTCTTCGATTCCCAGACAAATCTAATATACCAAGTAGATAAAATCATATAAAAGGAAAAGTCCCAATAATATTTCAGCTCCTCAAGAACACCCTATCTGTACATAAACCTTACAATCTGAGTTTCCTGAAAGAAAGAAATTTAAAAATTTAAAAGCTGGCAAATAAAGAAATGTAACCATTTATTCTTCAACATTAATTAAGCTGAGCTTAAGATGGCAAAATACCTTAATTTCTCATTATTGGAAATAAATAACAACTTCATTTCTCATTTTTAGAATAAATAGCAAAAAAGATTAGTTCTAAGGTTATATAATCAAAACTAGCAGTAACTTAAGTTTATGTGTCATTCTGATCACTGTCCACCCACCTACTAATCTAAAATGTTGATCAGAGACATAAGAAATTCTGCAGATGCTGGAAATCCTGAATGCCAGACAAAATGCTGGAGGAACTCAGGAAGTCAGGCAGCATCTATGGAGGGGGATAAAGTCCTAGTGAAGGATCTCAGTCCAAAATGTTGAATGTTTATTTCTCTCCGTAGTTGCTGCCTGACCTGTCGAGTTCCTCTAGAATTTGGTGTACATTGCTGATCCCAGCTATCTGAAATACAGGCTCACCTAGCTGCAAGCCTGCTTTGTTTTAGTTTTGTACATGTAACTGGAGCAGAGTACCTATACATCTTCCCACTGCTTGCCATCCTGATACAAATGGAGCTGCCCCTCAAACCGAAGCCCCTAATCTGGTATGCATGGCAACAGCTGCAAAATGTAGGTATCCTCATGAAGCCAGAACATCATATCTGGAGGCACAGTTAGTTTGGAGCACGAGAATTCAGTACCACAGCTAGATCCAATGCCTTTTGCTGTATTTCTAGTGGACAGCCACATTTGGTATTGCAGGGGCCCTTGCAGAGATACTTGCATTCTTGCTAGCCACTAAAAAGTTGCTGAAGACTGGAGGGTAGCTGACATTGATCCATTTTTAAGAAAGGCAGTAAGTCAAGCTGAGGAAAACTATAGGCCAGTCAACCAGATATCAGTGAGGGGAAGTTACTGGGGGGAATTCTGAGGGTCAGTATCTACCAGCTATTGGATTGGCACAATCTGACTAAGAGTAAGCAAACTGGTGACTGGTGGTGTGCTGCAGGTTGAGGTACTGGGTCCTTTGTTATTTCTTATTAATATAACAAGGCAAACGCACAAGGCTTGATACAAAATTGGGAGGTGTTGTTGATAATGAAGAAGGCTATCCTAGATTACAGAGGGACCTTAGTCAGTTAGGGAAGTGAGCCGATAACTCACAAACAAGTTCCAATATAGAATAATATTGAGGTGAATCAAGCCAGAGTTGGACTTATACGATGAATGGTAGGGCATTGGAAAGTGTAACGGGACATGAAGACCTAGGATTCCAAGCGTATAGTTCATTGAAATCAGCATTATAGGTGGACAGCACAGTGAAAAAGGTATATAGCACTCTAGCCTTCATCAGTCAGGACTCTGAGTGTAGGAGTTGGGACATTTGGTGACAGCTGTAGAAGTCATTGGTGAGGCGGCACTTGAAGTCCCATGTATAATTCTGGTTATCCTGTTATAGGAAAGATGCAGTTAAACTGGAGACAGTGCAGAAAACATATACGAGGATGTTTCCAGGACTAGACGGCCTGAGTTATACAGAGGTTTGCCACGCTAGGTCATTATTCCTTAGAATGTAGGAGAATGACAGGCCATCTTATAGAAGGTGGGCAACTGCCTTTTCCTCAGGATAGAGGAGTCCAAAACTAGGGGGCATAGTATTCTAACTCTAGAGGTGCTGTTCATTTTGTATGCAGTTCATTTTATACAAACATCACTCCATGTTCATAAGCTGTTTTTTTCTTTACATCACTTCCAGAAGGGGCTAATTCAGATTTTGACTCGAAGCACACAAAGTAGAAAGACATCCATCCCCATCCCTCTTTACTTGCCCTTGGAATGGCAATATCTGTGAGTCTTAAGCTTTCTTAATATTGGTAAACATTTCGTAGATGTACTTTGATGGAAATATTATGTTCATTGTTTATCGTTATTAAGCCAGCGTCACGCCATGAGTTTGCTCTAATCCACGGCATAGCTATAGAATGCAGCATGTTTGTATTACCTTTTTAACACTGTTTGTGAGAATAATCAATAATATTAGTGTATTTGGGCACAAGGCGACTCTGGATTGAATCTAATACATGTTTTGCTTAATCTTCTGCACTTTCACAAAGTTTTCTCATTAAAAACCCTGATGAAACCTTTGGCTTGGGTCATCTTTGAGAAGGTGTTTAACTCCTTGCCTAGCTTTGTATGCAATGCAAAGTGAGGGCAGTAGACAAACAGTGGATTTAGGATGAGAAGGCAATGGTTTAAAATGGATCAGACGGGCAACCTTTTCACATTGAGTATATGGAATGAATTGCCAGAGGAGGCAGGTACAATAAAAAAGATCTTAACCATTACATACTATTCGGGTCAAATTTGACCCATTTTGACGTTTGACAGCAGTAAAAACACCCTAAATGCTACTTTTTTAGCCAAAATTTGATGACTTTACCTAAAGTGACCCAAAATATGCAAAAATGAAAATATTTAAAAATTTTATGTTTCTGTTCAGGTGCTACAAATTTTTGTACATTGACGCTGTTTCGGGTCAAATTTGACCCGTATCTATTGAAATGGATTTTAGATCTCCGAAACATTCATTAAGGATTAATTACCCATTTATTAATGTCAGATAGGCTATTTATACATTCTAAATAGATCTGTGGTTCAAAATTTGGTATAAACGCTTGTTATGAGGGGATTCTTGGGCCGGGTCAAAATTGACCCGGACCATGCTGTGAAGGTATGGAATATGAACAGGTTGGCTGGGTTAAAAATACATGGAAGGACAGGGATTAGAAGGATATGGGCCACATGCAAGAAATTAGGACTAGCTGAGTAGGCACTGTGGTCATAATGGACTCAGTGGGCCAAATAATCTCTATCCGTGCTACACTGCTCTACGACACAAAATATTAACCATTCATTTTTCCACTGATGCCATCTGAGCTGCTGTAATTCTTTCCTTAATTATGCTTTTAGTTAACATTCCATTTGTAAGTTTAATGACAAAAGAATTAAAAGGAGCATGCGTATTTAAAAAACATATTTATATATACAGCTTCTGAGAGTCCTGGAAGCAGATTCAATCTAAATCTTCAAAAGAATAAACTAGATAAAGAGGTGAGAGGGAAAGATGGAACATGCATAATGGATTGAACAGCTTCCTTCAGTGATGCATGAATTTATGTATTCAAGATTACTTCAAAAGTGGAAGTAACTTTCCTCCACAAAATCCATTGAGTTCCAATCACAGTAGATGATAAGGGAAATGGTGGTCATTCAGCAATTTGTTCAATTGAAGCATGGTCAAATTTAAATGCACCAAAGGTTTCTTTTTCCAAAATCTTTGCTATTCAATGCTTGTTGCAATGATGAAATCAGTGAATAAAGAATATTCTGTTCAGACTCAGAAAAATAGGAGAGTGCCCTATAATTCTTTCAATTGCTTCACAAAATTAAGAGTATTTTTCCAACTTTAACATGGCATTTCAAAGTACAAAAATATAATCAATTGTACATTCATTTTTAATAGAATATGTACTAAAAATAAATGGTGATGTAACTAGTTAGGGAGCATGACCATCCTAGATGTGTCCTTAGATCTCATCATAACCTAAATTGTAATCCGAGTATGTGTGTAATCTAAATACAGATCTGATTCTGGCTGAGGCACAGGCCTGAAGGAGGGTTGTGCAAATATAAATGGAAATGAAAGTAATACCCACTAAAAACAACTTTCCTATTGACTACTTCTAAGCCTGTACTGATAAGGCCACGTTAAAACTGGGAAAATGCTTTAAGCTTGTGAAAACACAAGCATTGATAATTTTCTAAAAGTTTTTGTAATTTCACCAGAAGTCAGTGCAATAGCCTACTTTGAGGTGACCACTAAGCCTAGTTACTAAATTTAGCATGAGAATTTTGAGTTTACACCTACTAACTGTTGTGTTTACTATTATTATGCCTAATTACACATAGTACTTCGGTGCAACTAGCTGAACTATACTGAATTGAGATCCCTTAACTTCAAGTGACACCTACACAGAAAGTAATATTTATCTGATTTCAAAATATATATTAATTCGCAACTGTTCTTGCATGAACCTTAAAAATTGTACCAAATGTATCATGGCACTGCCAAAACTCAACTATTTGCTTCCTTAATCTAATTAGATCCAAATCAAAATAGTCAGATTGAAAGTAATGGAAATAAGGGAAATGTTTTCTAACAATCCTATTGTATTCCTTACAAAATATCCCACAGAAATATATAGCCAATGAAGTACTTTGTTTTTGAAGGTGAAATGCAGGAAAGGTGATGTTACTTTTGCACAGCCAGCTTCCACAGACAATAATGTGATGAATACTGAATAATCTGTTTACAGTCAATTGATTGAGAAGGAGTTAGGAAAAATGTGGATGCCTACCCTATACTTGTTCAAAATAAAGCTCTGGTCCTTTGCAGCAACCAGCTTAATAAAAATAAACACAGAACCTTCGACAGTGTTATGTCAGGCAAGATTTTTGAGCATCCATATCTATAGTAGAGCTTTAGACAAACACTTCTTAATAATCTGTAACTAATGTCTTAAAATAATGGAGAGAAGAATTTAGTATCTTCTCTGCATTATTTTAAGCTTTCGAAAGAAAAACAAATTTTGCTTTCCATTTCGTGACAAATTGGCAACAAATCAACCCATAGCCAAGTTCTAGAAACAAAAAATTTGATAATTATCTGTATTATTGGTTTGATCAATACAAGCTGTCAGTACACAGAGTTCCGTGGAGACCCCACTGATAAAGTAAACATGAACTTACTTTCTAAACTTTGGGAGATATTTTTTCTTTGAACATCACAGTAAACTGCATGGGTACTGTCAATAAACCTGTGTAACTCGAGTTCCGAAAATAATTATTAGAAACCTTATTACATTCTTAATTTCCAGTTTGATTCTGTAATGTTAACTCATTTCTTAAAGTGAAAGGATTTTGACTAACTATTTGCATTGCTTCATGAGCTTAGCATGAGAACCGTTTTATGCTGTAAAGGATCATAAAATCAGCTCTGGGGCAAAACATATAAATTGTTATTTGTGGACAGAGAAAATGAAATGCTTCATTAGCTATTAAATGGTAGTAGAGATCTACCAGATGTGTTTATGTAGATTTGTTTGGATGAATAGGAGCAGCCACTGGAACTGTCCGCTTTAAATCCTGACCGGCACCAAGATAAACACTGGTGAGAATATCTCCTCCTGATGATTAAAAGCCACATCCTCTCAGCTGATTAAATGTCACTGCTCAATGTTGAACACAACACAGAGCAGAGGTCACCAAAGGCAGAAGAGCTACAAAGAGTACTGCTCCTCTGAATGTGCTGCCATCGTCCTGAAGGACATACCTCCAAGGCAGGAGAAAAATTTATGGGAAGCACACTACAGAACATACACACAATGTTGTACCAAACTTTTAATCTAATCCAACAGTAAACTAATGTTGCCTTTCTGTGCAGCCCTCCATTTTTTTTCATCCATGTGCCTATCTAAAAGTCCCTTAAATGTCTGTAATGTATTTGCCTCCAACAAAACTCCTGGCAGTGTGATCCATGAATACATCATTTGCATTTAAAAAACCCTACTTCTGACATCCTCACTATACCTTTCTCCAATCATTTAAAATAGGAGTTGGGATGGGAACCAGGACTGAGGATGAAGCAGCTGGTGCACGTGTCAGTGCAGTGTGTAGTGAAATTGTAAGGATGAACAGGCATATGATAGGGCAAATTTTCAGTCAGTGTGATGAGTTCAAGGGAAACATAGAGGCAAAATCAAAATCTGTGAAGAATAGAGGAATTAAGGTGTTATATTTAAATACACACTATACAGAATAAGGTAAATGATCTTATAGCGCAGTAACAGATTGGCAGGCATGACGGTGCGGGCATCACTAACTGAGTTGTGGCTGAATGAAGATCAAAGTTGGGAGCTTAAAATCTAAGCATACACTTTGCACTCAAAGGACAAGGAGATAGGCAAATGGGGTGGGGTGTCTCTGTTGGCAAAAGAATGAAATCAAATCCTTGGAAAGAGGTCACAGGATCAGAAGATGCAGAAATCCTTGTGGGTATAGTTAAGAAACTGCAAACCTAAAAAGAACCTGATGTGAGTTATACACAGGCCCTCAAACAGTAGCCAGGATGTGGGATGCAAATTTCAGAGGGAAATATAAAGGCATGTAAAAATGTCAATGTTATAGTAGTCATGAAGGATTTCAGTATGCAGGTAGATTGGTAGATCAGGCTGGTGCTGGATTCCAAGAGAGGGGATTTGTAGAATGCCTATGAGATATACATTTTGAGAGGGAGAAGGTAAAGTCAGATATATCAGTATTACAGTGGAGTAAAGGGAATGACAGAGGCATGAGAAAGGAGCTCGCAAAATTGATTGGAATGGAAACACTAGCAGGGATAGTGGCAGAACAGCAATGGCTGGATTTTCTGGGGGCAAATTGGGAGTTGCAGGATAGATACATCCCAGAGATAAAGAAATATTCTCAAAGGAGGATGACACAACTCTGGCTGACAAGGGATCAAATACAACATAAATGGAAAAGACAGCATTAAAGGAAAAGATAGGGCATGTAATATAGCAAAAATTCGCGGGAAGTTAGAGGAATGGGAAGAAGCTTTTAAAAACGAACAGAAGGTAACCCCAAAAAAAAAATGTGGACAAAAGATGAAACAGGAAGGTAAGCTACCTAATAATATCAAAGAGCATACCAAAGATTTTTCAGATTTTATGTAAACAGTTAATGAGAGTTGAGAGTGGGTATTGAACCCCTGGAAAATAACCCCGGTGCTCCTACTGTGGCCTCCTGTATATCGGTGAGACCTGATGTAGATTGAGAGTGCACTTCACCGAGCACCACCAGAAAAAGCAGGATCTCCCAGTGGCCAACCATTTTCATTCCACGTCCCATTCCCATTCCAACATGTCAGTCTATGGCCTCCACTACTGTTGTGACGAGGCCACACTCAGTTTGAAGGAGCAACACCTTGTATTCCATCTCCTGACTTTCTGAATGAGCCCTCTGTGGGGAACCTTCTGGAATGCCTTACTAAATACAGGTACATCTCATCGATTGCTCTGCCTAGATCAATTTGTTTATCACTTCCTTAAAGAATTCAGGCAGACTTGTAAAGCACAAGCCATCCCTCACAATTGTAATCAGAAAATGCTTCCACTAAAGTTCGTAAAACTTTCCACTAAATTCTCTAAGACCTCTCCAATTGTTTGCCCACCAGTGACATGACTCATTAGTCTATAATGACCAGAAATATCCCTATAACCTTTCTTGAACAAAGGAATAACTTTTGCCAATTTCCAATCTCCTGGTGGTACCTCTATGCCAGGTGAAGTCTCAATAATTATCACCAAAGGTGCAGTCTCTTCTCATAGTAACAAAAAGTATATTCTGTCTAGCTCCATCTATCCTAATGTTTTTCAGAAGTTCCAGCACATCCACTTTCTTAACGTTAATATATTGCAGCATATCAGCCCTTGTCAAGGTTCATCTCACAGATGAACACTGAATATACATTAAGGACCTTCCCTATCTCCTCTGACTCCAGTCACGTTTCATATCTTCTCCCTAATCAGTCATACCATCACTCTAGTCGCCCTCCTGTTCTTCACATATGTGTAGAATGCCTTGGGGTTTTCCCTCAATCCTACTCAAAGCCTTTTCATGAGCCCTCGTAATTCTTCAAAGACCCTCTTGAGCCCCTAAACACAAAATAATCTGCAGATGCTGGGGTCAAAACAACACTCACAACACGCTGGAGGAACTCAGCAGGTCAGGCAGCATCCGTGGAAAAGATCAGTCGACGTTTCGGGCCGGAACCCTTCGTCAGGACTGTAGAGGGAAGGGGCAGAGGTCCTATAAAGAAGGTGGGGGGGGGGAGGGTGGGAAGGCGAAGGCTGGTAGGTTCCAGGTGAAAAACCAGTAAGGGGAAAGATAAAGGGGTGGGGGAGGGGAGGCAGGGAGGTGATAGGCAGGAAAGGTGAAGAAAGAATAGGGGAAAACACAATTGGTAGTAGAAGGAGGCAGAATCATGAGGGAGGTGATAGGCAGCTGGGGGAGGGGGCAGAGTGACATAGGGGTAGAGGAAGGGAGGGGGAGGGAATTACCGGAAGTTGGAGAACTCTATGGTCATACCAAGGGGCTGGAGACTACCTGGATGGTATATGAGGTGTTGCTCCTCCAACTTGAGTTTAGCCTCATCATGGCAGTATAGGAGGCCATGTATGGACATATCTGAATGGGAGTGGGAAGCAGAGTTGAAGTGGGTGGCTACTGGGAGATCCTGTCTGTTGTGGAGGATGGAGCGGAGGTGCTCGACGAAGTGGTCCCCCAATCTACGTCGGGTTTCACTGTTGGGGTCATCTATTGCATCCGGTGCTCCCGGTGCGGCCTCCTCTGCATCGGTGAAACCCTTCCTTCAGTTAGTCCTGACGAAGGGTCTCGGCCTGAAACGTCGACTGTGCCTCTTCCTAGAGATGCTGCCTGGCCTGCTGTGTTCACCAGCAACTTTGATGTGCGTTCCTTCACTTTACCATCTTTTCCTTGCCTCAGTGGGACAAACCTATCCAGAACACCATGCACGTGCTCTCTAAACAACCTCCACATTTCCCATCTGCATTATCCAGAGTATCTTTTCCAAACTTGCGCTCCCAAGTTCCCACATAATAGCATCATAATACATTTTCTCCCCAATTAAATACAGCTATTTATAAATAGCAGTATACTATAAATATCCATATCATCATATATTCCCTGTCCAAGGTTATGGTAAAGGTCAAGGAGTTATGGTCAATGTCTCTGAGTTCCTCATCCACTGACAGATCAGACACCTTATCTGGTTCATTGCCTAGTACTAGATCCAGTTTGGCCTCTCCTTCAGTTGCCCTGTCAGCATATTGAGTCAGAAAACCTTCCTGGATATGCCTAACAAATTCTGCCTCATCTAAACCTTTTGCATTAAGGAGACGCCAATCAATACTGGGAAAGTTGTAGCCACCCATGACAATAGCCCGGTTATTTTTGCACCATTCCAAAATCTGCATCCTAATCTAATCTACAGTGTCTCTGTTGCTGTTGGGCAGGTCTATGTAATTCTCCCACACAAGGATTGCTCCCTTCCTGTTTCTGACTTCCACCCACACTGACCCAGTAGACAATTCCTTCATGACATCCTCCCTTTCTGCAGCTGTGATACTGTCTCCGATTATCACTGCCGCTCCTCCACTTCCCTTCCTGTCCCTTTTGAAATATCTGAACTATGGAACATCCAGCAGATATTGCTGCCCTTCTGACAGCCAAGTCTCAGATGGCCACAACTTCGTAGTCCCATGTACTGATCCATGCTCTATTTTCATTACGCTTGCTCCTGATACTTTTCACATTAGACATATTTCAACCCATCAAGTGAATGCAATTACATCCTATCCAACGCCTATCCTTCCTCACAGTCTTTCTATATGCTGCATCTAACTTGGCAACAACTTCTCCATCCTCTGACTTGTGCTCCTGTCCACTGCCTACATATTTTGAACCCTTCTAAACAGCTCTAAAAAACCAGCCTGCAAGGAGATTGGTCCCCCTCAAGTTCAGATTTAACCCATCACTTTTGTACAGGTCATAAGCTTCCCCAGAAGAGATGCCAATGATTCACAAATCTGAAATCCTGCTCCCAGCACCAGTTCTTCAGCCACACATTCACCTGGCAAGTCATCCTAATCTTATCGTCACTGGCCATGGCACAAGCAGATCCTGCTTTTCAGCTTCTTACCTAGACGCCTATATTCGCTCCTCAGGACCTCAAAACTGTTAGATAGGGTGATGGATGATGGAAAAATGGAGGGATATGTGGGAGGGAAGGCTTAGATTGGTCTTAGAGTAGGTTAAAAGACTGGCAAAACATCATGGGGTGAAGGGCCAGTACCGTGCTATAATTTTCTTCCCACTTAGAAAATAGTCTATATATTATTCTTTCTACCAAACTGCATGACCATACACTTCCCTACATTATATTACATTTGCCACTTTGCTGCCCATTCTCTCAAACTGTTCAAGTCCTTCTGTAGACTCCCTGCTTCCTCAACACTTCCTGCCCCTCCACCTATCTTTCTATCATATGTAAACTTGGTCACAAAGCCATTAATTCTGTCCTCCAAATCACAGACATGTAACATGAAAAGAAACCGTCCAAGTAACAATCCCTACAGAACACCTTGTCACCAGCAGCCAACCAGAATAACCCCCTTCAACAATAGACTCTAACATCTTCCCAACCACTGAAGTTAGGCTAACAAGCCTACAATTTCCTTCCTTCTGCCTCCCTCTCTTCTTAAAATGTATACAGGTGTCCCCAGCTTTTCGAACATTCGCTTTACAAAACCTCACTGTTACGATAGACCTAAATTAGTTCCCTGTTTTTGCTAACAGAAGGTGTTTTCACTGTTACGAAAAAAAGCAGCGCACGGAAAAAGCAGCGTGCCGCACGCCCCAAGCAACCGCTCCTCCCCTGGATTCTCGCCGGCATTGCTTAAACACGTGCCTGTGATGAATTCTATGGTATCGGAAAAACCTAAAAGAGCTCGTAAGGGTGTTACACTTAGCGTAAAACTAGACATAATTAAGCACTTTGACCGTGGTGAACGAAGTAAGGACAAAGTGAGTTTGGCTTGTGGAAGTTGGCGAAGATGATGTTGAAGAGATTTTAGCATCCCATGACCAACAACTGATAGATGAAGAGCTGATGCAATTGGAAGACAAAAGGATAACAATCAAAACCGAATGAGTAATGATAAAGTACGGTTTTAATTTTGAAAGGGTATGTCGGTTTAGGGGATATTTTCAGGGTGGTTTGAGTTCTTACAAAGAATTGTATGATCTAAAAATGCGCGACGCTAAGCAGTCAAGCAAGCCTTCAAAATCTGCCACAGTAGACAATGAACCTCGACCTTCGACATCGAGGCAGGCAGAGATAGAAGAAGATGACCTTGCCTGCCCTAATGGAAACAGACGACGATGAGATGACACCCCAGTATCCCACCACCCCAACCCCCAGGCTGTGGACAGATGCCGATTCGCGGAGATTGCAACAGTAGCCGGGAGGCACACAGCACATCTTTAAGAAAAAAGCCAAAATAAACATGCTAATTAATTAGGTGCCGCCCAGCAGGTAATTGTCGGCCCAGATCAGAGGCGATACAATCGGCAATCGCCTCTGATCTGGGCCGACATTTACGTGCCGGGCGGCACTTAATTAATTAGCTTGTTTATTTTGGCATTTTTCTTAAAGATGTGCTGTGTGCCTCACGGCTACCGCTGGACCCCTGCATGCTTCATGGATCGGTATTGGTTTGCTGCCCAGAGGGTGGGTACCACTGCACCACCCCAACCTCCGACAACTGAGCCTAACACACCATCATCAGTGTGCTCTGCGCTGTCTTCCTGATTCCCGTAAGTGATACTACACTGTACATACATTATTTCTACTTCATATCGGCTGTGTATTTTTACGTGTTATTTGGTATGATTTGGCAGCTTTCATAGCTTAAAGGTTACTGGAGAGCACTTGCGCCGCGTTTTTGCCCAGAGCACTTGCATGAGATTTTCGTTACGGAGAACAGTGCAGGCAATGATTGTGGGAAAGTATTTCTACTTTATATAGGCCGTGTATTTATCATATCATTCCTGCTTTTACTATATGTTGCTGTTATTTTAGGTTTTATGTGTTATTTGGCATGATTTGGTAGGTTATTTTTGGGTCTGCGAACGCTCACAAAATTTTCCCATATAAATAAATGGTAATTGCTCCTTCGCTTTACGACATTCCGGTTTATGAACCGTTTCATAGGAACGCTCTACCTTCGGATGGCGGGGGAAACCTGTAGTGACATTTGCAATTGTCCAGTCCTCCAGGACCATTTGAGAATCTAGTGATACTTGAAAGACCATTCTTAATGCCTCCACAATCCCTTCAGCTACCTCTTTCAGAACCCTAAGGTGTGGTCCATCTGGTCCAGGTGACATATCTACCCTCAGATTTTTCAGCTTCCCACGCACCTTCTCCTTATTCGTATCAACTAAACTTATAGCTGCCCCCTGTCCCTCTCAAATTTCTGGCATACTGCTAGTGTCTCCCACAGTGATGACTGGTGAAAGATACTTCAGTTCATCCCAAATTTCTTTGCCCCCATTACTACCTCTCGAATGTCAATTTCCAACTGTCCAATATCCACTCTCACCTCTCCTTCACTCTTTATATATCTGAAACAAACTTTTGGTATCCTCTGATATTATTCGCTAACTTTCCTTCATAGTTCATCTTTCCTATCCACATATTTTTTTTTACTTGCCTTCTGGTGATTTTTTTAAAAACTTTCCAATCCTCTAACTTACCATATGCCCTTTATTTTGCTTCGATGCTGTCATTGTCTTCTCTTGTCAGCCACAGTTGCCTCATCCTCCCTTTATAGTATGATGCTTTAATCTTTGGGATACATCTTTGCTGTGCCTTCTGATTTGCTTCCAGAAACTCCAGCCATCATTTGCTGTTCTGCCATCATTTCTGCTAGTGTCCCCCTCCCATCAACTTTGGCCAGCTCCTCTTTCAAGCCTCACCTTAAGCTCACTAATCAAATATGGTTCATTACATAACACCCAATCCAGAATTGCCTTTCCCCAAGGGGACTCAACCAAAGCTGCTCTAAAAAGCCATTTTACTGGCATTCTATAAATTCTCTTTCTTGAGATCCAGCACCAACCAGATTTTTCAAATGCAACACATACAAAATGCTAGAGAAACTCAGTACATCAGGCAGCATCTATGGAAATGAATAAACAGTCCATGTTTCAGGCTGAGACCCTTCTTCATTTTGTGTGTGTTGCTTAGGATTTCCAGCATCTGCAGAATTTCATGTGTTTCTGATTTTCCCCAATGTTCATAGATATTGAACTACTCCATGACAGTTGTAACATTCCCCTTATTACGTGACTTTTCTATTTCCCATTGAAATTTATATCCCACATCTTGTCTACTGTTTGGATGCCTGTATATAACTCCCAATAGGGACTTCTTACACTTGCAGTTTCTTAACTCTACTCACAAGGATTCTACATCTTCCAATCCTGTGTCACCTCTTTCTAAGCATTTGATTTTTTTTTACCAAGAGCCACTCCACCCTCTCTGCTTTAGATGTTAAGCTCCCAACTGTGATCTTTCAGCCACAATGTCATACATGCCAATCTCAAACCGGCATGTGATGTGAAATTTGTTAACTTAGCAGCAGTTCAATGCAATACGTAATGTAGAAGAGAAAACAAAATAACAAAAATAACAATAATAAATAAGTAAATCCATTACAGTATAGGTACAGGTTTGCCCCGCCATCCGAACGTAGAGCGTTCCTATGAAACGGTTCATAAGCCGAAATGTCGTAAAGCTAAGAAGCAATTACCATTTATTCATATGGGAAAATTTTGTGAGCATTCACAGACCCAAAAATAACCTACCAAATCATGCCAAATAACACATAAAACCTAAAATAACAGTAACATATAGTAAAAGCAGGAATGATATGATAAATACACAGCCTATATAAAATAGAAATACTTTTCCACAATCATTATTGAAATGTTCTCTGGAGCGAAAATCTCACGCAAGCGCTGTTGATAAAAATACGGTGCACGCGCTCTCCAGTAATCTTTAAACTATGAAGCTGCCAAATCATACCAAATAACATGTAAAAATACACAGCCGATATAAAGTAGAAATAATGTATGTACAGTGAAGTATCACTAACCGGAATTGGTTCAGCGCCGAGCACACTGATGATGGTGTGTTAGGCTGAGTCGGAGTTTGGGTGGTGCAGTGGCCCCCACCCTCCAGGCTGCCGAGCGATACATTGCCACGAAGCACGCAGGGGTCCAGCGGTAGCCGGGATGCACCCAGCTCATCTTTAAGAAAAAAGCCGAAATAAACATGCTAATTAATTACGTGCTGCCCGACACATAATTGTCGGTCCAGATCAGTGCCGATTGCCAATTGCTGCATTCTCCGCGAATCGGTACAGTATCTGTCTAGGGCCCGGGTGTTGGTGTGGTGGCATCTCATCGTCGATCAGGGCAGGTGGCTCATCTTCTCCTATGACTGCCCACCTCGATGTCAAAGGTCGAGGTTCGTCATCTGCTGTGGCTGATGTGGAAGGCTTGCTTGACTGCTGAGCCTCGCACATTTTTCTATTACACAGTTCTTTGTAAGGACTCAAAGAATCTTGCAATTACCCCTAAACCTACGTACCCTTTCAAAATTAAAGTCATACTTTATCATTACTCATTCGGTTTCGCTTGTTATCCTTTCCTCTTCCAATTGCATCAGCTCTTCATCTATCAGTTCTTGGTGATGGGATGCCAAAACCTCTTCAGCATCATCTTTGTCAGCTTCCACAAGCCAAACTCATTTTGTCCTTGCTTCGTTCACCACGATCGAAACGCTTAATTATGTCTAGTTTTACGCTAAGTGTAACACCCTTACAAGCTCTTTCAGGCTTTTCTGACACCATAGAACTCACCTTGCAAACGACTGCTCACAGGCTTGTGTTAAAGCAATGCTGGCGAGAACTGGGCTAAGTGCTCCTGAGGTGTGCCAGTGTTGATCGTCAGTGAAGAGGATATGGTATCACCAATCCACACAGATTGTGGACTTCTGGTTAGGAAGTCGAGGATCCCATTGTGGAGGGAGGTACAGAGGCCCATGCTCTGTGGATTGTGGGAATGATGGTACTAAATGCTGAGCTACAGTCGATGAACAGCATGCTGACATAGGTGTTTGTGTTGTCCAGGTGGTCTAAAGCCATGTGGAGAGACACTGAGATTGCATCTGCCGCTGACCTATTGCGGCGATAGGGAAACTGCAATGGGTCCAGGTCCTTGCTGAGGCAGGAATTCAGTCTAGTCATGACCAACCTCTCAAAGCATTTCATTACTGTAGATGTCAGTGCTACCGGGTGATAGTCATTAAGGCAGCTCACATTATTCTTCTTAGACACTGATATAATTGCCTTTTTGAAACAAGTAGGAACATTCGCCCATAGCAGTGAGAGGTTGAAAATGTCCTTGAATACTCCTGCTAGTTGGTTAGCACAGGTGTTCAGAGCCTTACCAGGTATCCCATCGGACCTTCCGCCTTGCGAGGGTTCACTCTCTTTAAAGACAGCCTAACATCAGCTTCTGAGACAGAGATCACAGGGTCATACTGTGCGGCAGGGATCTTCACAGCTGTAGTAGTGTTCTCTCTTTCAAAGCGGGCATAGAAGGTGTTGAGTTCATCTGGTAGTGAAGCATCGCTGCCATTCATGCTATTGGGTTTCGCTTTGAAGAAAGTAATGTCTTGCAAACCCTACCAGAGTAACCGTGCATCCAATGCCACATCCAACCTCGTTAAAAATTGTCTCTTCGCTCTAGAAATAGCCTTCTGCAAAAAAGGTTTCCTTGTACAGGCCTGGGTCGCCAGACTTGAATGCCACAGATTTAGCCTTCAGCAGATGACGTACCGCCTGGTTCGTCCATGGCTTTTGGTTTGGGAATGTACAAGTAAGTCTTTGTAGGCACACACACATCCACACAGGTTTTAATGAAGTCGGTAACAACTGCAGCATACTCATCCAGGTTCAAAGATGAATCACTGAATACAGTCCAGTCCACCAATTCAAAGCAGTCCTGTAGGCGCTCCTGTGCTTCCCTTGTCCATACCTTCTTGGTCTTCACTACTGGTTCTGCAGTCTTTAGTCTCTGCCTGTACTCAGTGAGTAGAAATACAGCCAGGTAACCAGTCTTCCCAAACTAAGGGCGTGGAATAGCACTGTAGGCATTCTTGATGGTGGTGTAGCAATGGTCCAGTGTGTTGTTTCCTCTGGTATTGCAAGCGATCTGTTGATGGTAATTGCTTAGTGATTTTTTCAGACTGGCTTGGTTAAAATCTCCCAAAATGATGGTGAAGGCATTTGGGCGCGCTGTTTCGTGCATGTTGATCCCATTGCTCAGATCATCTAAAGCCTGATTGACGTTGGGCTGAGGTGGAATGTATACTGCTACCAAAATGACCCCGGAGAACTCTCGTGGAAGGCAAAAAGAATGGCACTTAACTGCTAGATATTCTAGGTCTGGTGAGCAGAATTGGGATATATTTGTGCACCAAGAAGGGTTGATCATGAGGCATACTCCTCCACCTCTGCTTTTGAGAGACTCTATAGATCTATCCTGATGGTGTATAGTAAACCCATCGATATGATTCACTGCATCCAGTATGGAAGGGGTTAATTAGGATTCCATGAAATGAAGGACACACGCAGCCCTAATGTCCCTCTGATTCAGCACCCTAGCTCTGAGAACATCAATTTTATTCACCAGAGACTGCATGTTTGCCAGCCAGATAGTCAGTATAGGGAGTTTAAAACCCCATTACCTTTAACGCACTTGTAACTCCGCTCTGCACCCACGTTTCCTCCATGGAATCCTACATGAGTGCTTCTGACCACAATCGGTGTTGTTTCCATCAGTTTTAAGCAGTGATAGTTCATTTAAACGCATTAAGACATCCTTGTTGACTGTACTGACCTTGGAAGCAGTTGTGCTTTTTAGCTGTATCAGGTTGAAACGGGAATATTTAATCATATTCATTGACAGTACTGCTGCTACTCGAGTCATGCCTAGACGTCCCATTCAATTGTTCCATTCAAATATAACATCGTCAGTCCTGTATGTATCACCCTTTTTGATTTTGACCCATGTTACACTTTAGCTCACCCCACTGACTGCAATTTTGCCCTGTAATCTTCCAGTTCTTCCTCAGTTTCATTACACAATGCATCAACATGCATACAGGTTGTCCCATCCTCAGCCCTATCACTCCATTTCCCATCCCAAGCCAAATTAGTCTAAACCTTCCCCAACAGCTCTAGCAAACCTGCCTACAAAGATCTTGGTCCCACTCACGTTGAGGTGTAACCCATCCTGTTTGAACAGGTCATACCTTCCCCAGAAGACAGCCCAGTAATCCAGAAATATGAGACACTGCCCTCTGCACCACTTCCTCAGTCATTCTTTCATTTGTACTATCATCTTATTCCTGTCATGACCAGCACAGGGTAGTGGGAGTAATCCAGAGATTACTACCTTGGAGGTCCTACTCTTCTGCATCTTCCCCAACTCTCTATACTTACTGCACAGGACTTCATCCGCTTTTCTACCTATGTTATTGGTCCAACGTGCATCACAACCTCTGCTGCGCACCTTCCCTTGGGGATCTTCTGTAGCCCCACAGACAAACTGAAGCGTGGCACCTGGGAGGCAGCACACCATCCCAGCTTCTCGTCTGCAGCCAGAGAATCTGCTGTCCTTCCCCCTAGCTATCGAGTCTCCTATCTCTCCGTCCTGGCTTCACTCTTCCCTGCTGAGCCTCAGGTATGGCCACAGTACCACTGGCCAGGCTGCTGCTGCTGTGCCCTGACTAGTCATTTCCACAGCGGTATCCGAAGAGGCCTATTTGTTGCTGAGGGGTATGGCCAGAGGGGAGCCTGCACTGACGGCTCACTCCCTTTACTTCTTCTGGTAGTCACCCATCCACTATCTGAAGCCTCCACTCTGGGTATGACCACTTCAGCAAAAGGTTCACCAATGAGGCTTTGAGCCTTCCTTACGGTCCTGAGTGCATTCCAGCTCCTGCTCCAGCTCCTTGACCTGGTTAGTCAGGAGCTGAAGTTGGGTGCAGTATCCAAATCAGCATGCTTGTTATTGGGGGGGAAGTCCACAGGGGTACAGTGAAGCATAAACAATGATTTCATCATTCTACCTATAGCCAAAATATGGTGGAAATGGTCAGACTATCTACTGCACAGTGCTCGCAGAGGCAAAGTTAACAGGGCAAGTTCAGAGCACAGAAATTCAGTGCTGGGAATCCATGGTCCATCAGTAACAGCTGAAATGCAAACACATGACAGAATGATAGACCCCACTTGACAATTGCCATCAAACTGGAGAGTCAAAATTAGCTCAATCAGGACACAGGGGAACATGCCAGGAACTGCAATAGTTAGTAATGAAACATATAAACTCCTTTCTGAGGAGCGAATTGGATCCACTCCAATTTGCCTACCATCATGGCAGATGCCAATTCATTGGCTCTTCACTCCTCTCTGGAACATCTGCATGGTGAAGATGCATACATCAGGACGCTTTTCATTGTCTAGAACTCGGCACGCAAAACCATCATGCCATCAAAACTAATCAATGAGCTCCAGGACCTAGGCCTTAATACCTCCTTGTGTAATTGGATTCTTGATTTCCTCACTTGCAGACTCCATTCAGCTCAAAGTGGCAACAATATCTCCTCAACTATCGCCATCATCACAAGTTCACCACATGGCTGTGTGCTTAGCACCCTACTCTGCTCATTTTACTGTGTGGCCGAGTACTGCTCCAACATCATACTTAAGTTTGCTGACGACATCACTGTTGCTGGCCGAACCAAAGGTGGCAATGAATCAGTATACAGGAGGAAAATTGAAAATTTGGCTGAATGGTGCTACAACAACAACAAGCTCTCAACATCAGCAAAACCAAACAGCAGATTTTTGACTACAGGAGGAGGAAACCATAGGTCCATGAGCCACTCCTCATCAGGGTATCAGATAACGTCAGTAATCGGAGCAGACTCAATGAGCCATGTGGCCTAATTTAGCTCCTAGGTCTTATAATTTTAAATTCCTTGGCGTTATTGTTTCAAAGGATCTGTCCTGGGACCAGTACGTAAGTGCCATTAGAAAGAAGGTACGGTAGCACCTCCACTTTCTTAGAAGTTTGTGAAGACTTGGCATGTCATCTATGACTTTGACAAATGTCTACAGATGCACAGTGCAGAGTATACTGACTGGTTGCATCATGGCCTGGTATGGAAACACCAATGCCCTTGAATGTTAAATCCTACAAAAATAAGTGAATACAGCCCAGTGTATCGAAGGTAAAGCTCTCCCCAGCACTGAGCACATCTACAGGAAGTGCTGTCACAGGAAAACAGCATCCATTATCAAGGACCCCCACCATCCAGGCCTTGCTCTCTTCTTGCTGCCTCCGTCAGGAAGGAGATCCAGGCCCCCTCACCATCATGTTCAGAAACAGTATTAACCCTCAAGCATCAGGCTTCTGAACCAGAATGGCTAAATTCACACACCTTAACACTAAACTGATTCCACAACCCATGAACTCACTTTCAATGACTCTAGAACATAGGTTTTCAATATTATTTATGACTTATTCATCTATTATAATTTTGTTTTTCATTTTGTTTTTGTACAACTTAATTGTGTATTGTATATTTGGTGTTCATCCATATTTTTGTGCATTTTTTTATTCTATAGTGTTTCTTTGTATTTACTGTGAATGCCCATAAGAAACTGGATCTCAGTCTACACAGTATGTACTTTCATATACATTTACTCTGGAACTTTGAAACTAATAGTAAATGTCAACACATTGCCAGACTTTTGAGATGGTAAGACATGCATGCACATAAGATACTGTTGACAGAGCAAAGTGATCCCACAACCTAAACGAGATTCTGCAGTGCAATCCCAAATGCCAGTGGACAACTGAATAGCTAACATGAAGAGCTGGCTGCATGAACATCCCCATTTGTCAATGATGCTGGAGCATGCAACTGGTAGAGATTTTACAACAACCTCCAGTGAGATGTGCCAGATGATCCATTACAGCCCCTTCCCGAGGTGATAAATATCACTCAGTCAAATTCAGTGGATAGTAAGTGATGTGAAGAAAGTATCAAGTACCCAACTTCATAAGATCAGCTGTATTGTTGACAAGTTTGATAAGCCATTCCAACTACAACACAGGCATCCCGCCAACAAACTATAAAATTGTCATGTACAACTATAACCTTTTCCAAGTGCGATGCAGCCAATTACCCCTATCAACTGGCTCGCAAACCATGAACAAAGTGATCAGAAGGTCCACAAGGACATGGTAACAACCTCCTTGAAAACATTGTTGTCCTTGTTCATGTCTCAACACCTCTCTCTGTATCTGGATGCTGGATTTCTTGACAGAAAGGCCACAGTCAGTCAGTGTTGGCAGAAACACCTCTACCTCCATCACACTGAAAACCGGCAACCCCCAGGACGGCATGCACAGCCCACTGTTGTTCACACTGCTGACAAATGACTGCACTACCTCCAGTTCAAACCAAATCATCATATTCGCTGATTACACAACAGTAGTTGGTCTCATCAACAACAAAGATAAGGCAGCATACACAGAAGAGATACAGTGTTGGTACAATGGTGCGTGCACACCAGCCTGGATGTCCTGCTCACTTAAGGTGAAGTGGTTTTCCACAGCCGCACCTTTCCAAGTGTAGTGATTGCCACAGGACCACTGTTCGGCTTGCTATACAGGAGGTCACTCGCATATAGCCTCTCCTACACTACTGTGTCTATAGCAACACCTTCACGTGGCATCCCTGTTCTTACAGAGTTTGCGATGTCATGGCACGACCGAGTGCATTACTGGGTGGGTGGGCTGGACACATCAACCTAGGTTAGCAACCAGCCGAGGAGAAGGACAACTCTGATTCCAAACCCAGGCAGATGGGACCCGTGAGCCTTACTAGGCAGTCTGTCTAGGAGAAGGAAAGCTCCGAAACTCAATCTACAGCTTTGCGGTCTCCACAGTCAGCGCAGCTCGCTGTGCCATTGTGGAATGCCCCCCGGTCTAAAGAGTGGAATTGGTTCACATGCACTGATCCTCACTGTAAACCTATGCAGTGTAGGCGAGAAGAAAATTCCTACAGCAATGGAATTTTCCCTCCTGATCTTCACAAGCGAAGAACCAGCCATCATAATCAAACGTTAATGAGCATTCGAATACTATTTACTAGTTGCCTAAAACTCTTGTCAGATACTGAATTGAATGCTATGTTCACTTTTCGGACAAACTATAGGCAGCAATAGAAAGAATGTAGAAGAAATTCACCAGAATCTTGCCTGAAAAGGACGACTGACAGTTTTATAAAAAAAAAATAGGAGGGACATTATTATGATTGTCTTTTCATAAGTCAGGAAATCTAGGATTAGGACACATGTTGAAGGTAAGAGGGAAAAATTTAAAGGAGATCTGTGGATTACGTTTTTTACATTTGGTGATGAATATCTGGAATGAGTTGGCCGAAGAAGTGGTGGAGGCAGATACAATTACAATTTGAAGGTTGTTTGGACAAAAACTTGGATATTAATGGTGCAGAGCAGGGGTTCCCAGCCTTATTTATGCCATGGATCCTTACCATTAACCAAGGGGTCTGTGGACACCAGGCTGGGAACCGCTGGTGTACACAGATACAGACCTAACATGGCCATCAGGCATGAGACAGGCTGAAAGGGACAGTTTCTATGCAGGATGTTTCCGTGATTCTAATGATATATTAGCACTGACCAGGAATGTACCACAGATTCACCCAAGCTTAAAAAGTTACATAACAACAAGTTACATAAACATTCTAAGAAGATTGAATGGATGATAAATTACTTAAGTGACTAAGCACAGCTCCAATCTCCTTTTCAAGTTTGCTGACAACACCAAGCTCGAATCAAATGTGGTGATGAATCAACACGTAGGAGGAAGATTGACAATCTGGCTGAGTGGTGTCACAACAGTGTCTTACTCAATGTCAGCAAAACCAAGGAGCTAATTATTGACTTCAGGAGGAGGAAATGAGAGGTCCATGAACCAGTCCTCCTGTTATCATTTCCAAGGACTTGTCCTGGGCCCAGCAATTAAGTGCAGTTATGAAGAAAGCACAGCTGTGCCTCTACTTCCTTAGTAGCTTGTGAAGACCTGGCATGACATTTAAAACTTTGACAAACCTCTATAGATGTGTGGCGGAGTGTATACTGACTCTCTGCATCACAGCCTGGTATGGAAAAAACAATGCCCTTGAATGGAAAATCCTGCAAAAAGTAGTGGAGCCCTCCCCACCATTGAGCACACCTATACAAAACATTGTCATGGGAAGGCAGCATCCAATATCAGGGACCCCCACCACCCAAGGTCATGATATCTTCTCACTGCAGGTGTAGGGACCTGAGGACTCACACCACAGTCACACTGCAGTCTGTCATTGATTCCATTATGGTTATTATTCTATTATGGATTTATTGAGTTTGGCCACAAGAAAATGAATCTCAGGGTTGTATAAGGTGACATGTATGTTCTTTGAACAGAAGTTTACTTTGAACTTTGATTTAAAATTAAAAAAGGAACAGGGTAGACATGGATAACTTTTTGCCTCTGGTGGTGAAAGTCTAGAACGAGCTAGTATTACACAGGTCTGAACTGTGCTGACATCTCAGGATGACTTCCTGGTGTATGCAGACAAATGGAGGTGTGCTACCAGACAAATGGTAGTAAATGTGACTTTACCCTCTGTTACCGAAATGGCTGAAGATGGCCCCTGGATATATTCAGTATCCAAGCCACAGCTTCTTGCTAGGATAAGGGTCGGCATACAAACAGTCAGTCCTGGGTATGACTCCAGACTGCAACCGGTGATGAGGCTCTGATTGGGGACTTTCAGAGCTTTGGGGAAGGTGGAATTACCCCTTAGTCATTCATTGCTCCCAGGGCTGCTCTGACCTGGAACGGTAGCACCCGCAAGGGTTCCTGCTCAGGATACGAGCGAAGGCCAACGGCAGATCCAGCAGGTTCAGCAGCTGAACTTATGACAGAGAAGGCGGATGAGCTAGGACCTCAAATGTCAACGGCTATAGTATAGGCGGATGAACATTTGGGAAGAGAAATGGTGATTTCTTTAGTTCGCCTAACGGTAGGCAATAGCAAGCTGTTGCAATTTGCTAAGAAAACCATGGTCAAACTCACAAAACGTATCATACAACAACAGCGTCAAGAGGATCTCCAAGACAACTCTGAAGATATTTCGCTCGGTAGGGTTGATTCTGGCCAGCAGGGGATCCCCGACCATCATCAAGCTACTGCTCATAAAATTAAAGTAACACAGAAGAAAATTATTGCCACTTGGAATGTAAGAACCCTATATCAAGCAGGAAGATTGGACAATGTGATAAATGAAATGGAAAGACGAAAGATTAACATCATGGGAATTAGTGAAGTTCGTTGGATAAGTGCTGGAACATGTCAGATTAGAAATAAAACACTAGTTTATTCTTGTGAAACATCCTATACTAATGTAGTAGGAATTCTTAAGGATGAAAACATGGCAGAAAGTGTTTTAGGGCATTGGGCAATATCAGAAAGAATGCTCCTGGTTAGATTCAGAGGACAACCATTCGATTTAGCAATTATACAGGTATACGCACCAACAACAGACGGAACAAATGAGGATATAGATAAATTCTATGAAGAGCTTGAACAAGCAAAGAATGGATGCAAATCTCAAGATATTGTTATTGTCATGGGAACTCTAACTGCTAAAGTAGGGCAAGGTGCTGATAAAAATACCATAGGAAAATTTGGACTAGGGGAAAGAAATGAAAGAGGTGCGAAATGGGTAGAATAGTGCAAGATGAATAATCAGGACATTGTGAATACCTGCTTTAAAAACCATCCAAGACACTTGTGGACCTGGAAAAGTCCAGGTGATAACACTGGAAATCAAATTGACTTTATTACTATAAACCAAAGATTTAGAAACTCAGTGACTCAATGAAAAACATATCCAAATGCAGACTGTAATAGTGACCATAACCCAGTAGTATGTCATGTAAAAGTAAAACTTAAGAAACTAAGGAGGCAAAAAAACAATTAATTAAAGAAGAAAACTTAAGACAAAAATTTACAATTGAAGTAAGGAACAGATTTCAAAGTCTAGAAAAAGAATCTGTTGAAGATGATAGCAATCATGTAGAAATGAAATTTAACTCTCTAAAAGATGCCTTGGTAGAATCAGCAAAGTCAGTGGTTCCTAAAAAAGAAAAAAAGTACAAAGAATAAATGGATGACAGATGAAATAACCAAAAATCTAACAGAAGAAAGGAGATGGAAGAAAGCAAATCCTATAGAATACAAGTCCTTAGATAAAAAAGTTAAAAGTTTATGTCAAAAAGCCAAAGAAGAACTGTTAAACCAGGAACAAGAGCAAATAGAAAGAATCCCTATTACTGATCTAAAGAGGTTACATCAACAAATCAAGAATATCACTGGTAAAAATTTCCACTGCTCTTCAGGCGGATGTTTGAAAGCAAAGGATGGTGCCATTATCATGGAAAAAGATGAGATTACGAACAGATGGACTGAGTATATTCAGGAATTGTTTGAAAACAATCCAGGCGAAAAACCAGAAATTAAGAGAAACATTGAAGGTCCAAGTATTTTAAAATCTGAAGTTCGTAATGCAATAAATAAGATGAAGAAAGGAAAGTCAGCAGGTCCTGATGAATTAGTAATAGAACAAATTATTGCCCTTGAAGATTATAGAATTGAAAAACTTACTGATTCAATCAATGACATTTATGAGATTGGAATAACAGCAGAAGAGCTAAAAGTAAGACACAAGCTGAAATAAGCAAAGAACAATGTGGTTTCCTGAAAGACAAAGGTACAAGAAAGGCAATATTGATGTTAAGGATACTATCAGAACGAGCTATTCAAGTGCAAAAAGATTTGTTTGTTTGTTTTATCGACTACACAAAAGCATTTGATAAAGTGAAGCACAATAAGTTATTTGAAATATTACAGAAAACTCTAGATCTAGATTCAAAAGACCTCCGCCTAATCAGAAATCTGTACTGGGAACAAACTGCCGCTGTAAGAATAGATAGAGATGTGAGTCAGTTTACGAAAATCAAGAGAGGCATTAGACAAGGGTGTGTTTTCTCCCCTGATTTATTTAATGTGTACAGTGAAACAATATTACAAAAAATAAGAGACGTCTTAGGAGTCAAAGTTTGCAGTGAAAGCATCAATAATTTCAGATATGCAGATGACACTGTGTTAATTGCAAGTACGGAGGAAGAACTACAAAATTTAATTGATATAGTTGTTGAAGACAGTGCAAAAATGGGTCTATCTATCAATTGCAAAAAGACAGAATGTATGGTGATATCCAAAAAGAAGGTGAATCCTATCTGCAGGCTGAGAATAAATGGGGGAGACATAAGACAAGTACAGAACTTTTGCTACTTAGGAAGCTGGGTGACATCAGATGGCAGGTGCGACTTGAACATCAAAAAAAGAATAGGGATGGCAAAAGACACCTTCACAAGAATGAAGAGTATACTGACCAATACTAAACTAGGCATGACAACCCACCTCAGAGTACTGAAATGTTACGTTTATCCAGTTATGTTATATGGCTCAGAACGTTGGACAATACCTAGTAACATGAGGAAACGAATTGTAGCAGCAAAGGTGTAGTTTTTGAGGAGGATGCAAAGAATATCATGGACGAAACGAGTATCTAACAAGGATGTCATGATGTGACAAAATACCAAGTTATCAGAAGATTGAGGCCGATAAGAAAGACAATGGGGGAACATTCAGAAATGTTAATGGGAGACGAGAGAGATTACGAAAGGAGACACAGTTCCGAGTATTGTCAGAGACCGGTTGCTTTGAACCTGAACTGTTTGAAGTTTGATGGACAGGCGATACCCCAGCAGGGGGATAAAAGGAACAGGTTCGCTAAGGCAACAGACACACACACGACACCACGAGATAACGAGACCCTGGAAAAGCGGTGTGCCCCCACAAGTTGGTGGGAGTTTTGGAGGTCTGCTCGCGGGACTAACCATAGACGCACAGGGTGAGAAGGTACAGTCGGCGGGAACCTGGTGTGTGTGTCCACCCTTGCCTGGGTGCCGGGTTCACTGCAGAAGCACGATTGTATCTGGAACAGAGGGGTCACAGTCGGTGACCTCAGAAGACATTAAAAAGTGCTCGCGCCGATAGCTAACTGCTAAGAACAAAGGTCGGTCTGTTGAATCCGATTTGAATATCAGCATTCGCTCTCTCTCTCTCTCTCTCTCTCTCTCTCTCTCTCTCTCTCTCTCTCTCTCTCTCTCTCTCTCCCTCTCTCTCTCCCCAACGGCACGACAGCGATTACTGTGAACTGAAATTGAACTGAACTCTGTGTCACTTGAGACTGATCATTTTACCCCTAGACTGCGATAGAGCTTGATTGATCCTATTATCCTAGTTCTGTGTACATGTGTGTTTATTCATTGCTAACCTGTTGCATTTATATCCTTACCATTAGAGTACTGTGTTACTTATTTCTTTAATAAAACTTTCTTAGTTCCAGTAATCCAGACTCCAACTAAGTGGACCATTTCTGCTGGTTTGGCAACCCAGTTACAAGGTACGTAACAATGAACAGAGCAAACACAAAAACAGAAATAATGTATGAGATCATGAAAAGACAACGTAACTTCATTGGACATGTGTTTAGGAAAGAGGAGTTAGAATGCACGGTAATTATGGGAAAAATTGAAGGGAAGAAAGCAAGAGGAAGACAAGAACAAATGATGATGGAGACAGCAGCCAGAGAATTGGAAATGAATACCAATGAATTGATCCACTTGACTCAAAACAGGAGTGTGTGGGCCATGGCAGTCAAAGCTCAAACTGGGCATGGCACCTGATGATGATGATGATGATACAGTCAGCCCAGAACAGGGATACTGTCAACGGAAAACAGTAAATGCTTCACTTATTTCACTTTATTTTTATATGTTTTGATATTTATTATTATTTTAAAATTCTGATAATTCAGTATATCTTTTAAAAATTTATTTCAACCTGTCTGAACAGGTTTTCCTCGGAGGAGACTGCATACCAGGCTGAGGCCTTCTCTCAATAGGATTCATGCTTGCTTAAAGCCTCTATGGTGAAGGGTGTGATCCACCTGACCATAAACTGTACACCCAAAGAATAAGCAGTCTGTAGGTATGTACAGAGCTTGGGCAGTGAGTAAGAACAGCAGGAAATCGAATCCATTAAATTCAGAGAGCAGTCATTCAGAGTTAAACTAGGGAAACATCAACACAAATGACAGAGCTAAAGCCATTCCTAAAATGTTTTGCCTGCTGGAACCACTGGGATCTTCACCACACGGTATAGTAGATTTGTATTTGGTAAAGGTAACAAGGGGTACAAGGCATTGAGTTACTCAGCTCTCTGAATGTTCAGCAAAGCAAGCTCAGAAGGCTAAATGACCCACTGCTCTTCCCTGCTGTGCCCCAGTCTCTTTCCTGTCTTGCTGCACATTTGGCTATCTGGGGGAATTCCACCATCAACAAATATTATTGTTTCTCTCATCTGTCCTTGTTTCTGTACACATTCAAGTTTCTTTGCTAAATGGGGTTAGGCAAGTTAAATTTCAAATTGCTCTACAATGCCACCAGGCTTCAGTGAAATACAGCACATGACTTAATTATATGCTTGTCTTCCCTTTTATGCTTGTATGCAGCTTCTAAGAACTGCTGCACTCTGAATGCCCTGCCAAACAATTGTCTTGGAGCCCCTTGCATTTGTGGAAAATATCTAGTGAACATGTTAATATTGAATCAACTCAACCTCCTGAATTTCAGGAATTTGGAAGCAATCTTCGATAGAAGAGTAACTAAATCTTTCCTAAGATCAGAAGCTGGCCCTGAAGGTTTGATACGAATAAACAGCTTAGTGGAACAACAAAGTGGCTCTGTTCTTTCAAGATAACAAGGTGACTACTTAACTGCAGTATTACTTGTTCTTTGTGACCTGATTATACAGTAGAGGTTGACAATGGGCAAAAAGCCAAAAACTCAGCTCGGTAACAATTATAATGACATAATTTTGGCAAACTAACTTATTTTAAAGCAGTCTAATTTGACGTAGTTAGGATTCCAGAATAAAAATTGCCCACCTGGACAAGGTATTCTCCTGGGATTAGAGGAGCCTACAGATCTGTTGTACCAAACAACAATCAGGGCCAGTGGGCAACAAAATTGTGTCAGTACAATGATAACGGACGAAAGTGAAACAACAGCTCCTCTTTACAACAACAACACCACCCCCACCTGAAACCATCATTCCATTTCGAAAATGTCAATTTGGCAATGTCCAAGTCATCCAATCACAAACAAAAGAAAATCAGCAGATGCTGGAAATCCAGATAACACACACAAAATGCTGGAGGAACTCAGCAGGCCAGGTGGCATCTATGGAAAAGAATACGACCAACATTTTGGGCCAGGACCCTTCAGCAGCGCAAGAAAGAAAAAGAGGTGTCGGAATTGAAAGGTAGGGGGAGGGGAGGGAGAAACACAAGGTGATAGGCGAATCTGGGAGGGAGAGGAGTGAAGTAAAGAGCTGGGAAATTGATTGGTGAAAGAGATACAGGGCTGGAGAAGGGGGAGTCTGATAGGAGAGGATAGAAGGCCATGGAAGAAAGAAAAAAGGGGAAGAGTACCAGAGGGAGGCAATGGGCATGCAAGTAGATAAGGTGAGAGGGAAAAGGGGATGGGGAATGGTGAAGGAGACAGACATCCCACCTCTCCCAGAAGTTCCGGGAGTCTCCCGCATATTAATAGTGGCTCCCTGATGCCCGCAAATTATATACAATATCACGGAAATCAATTTTTTTGAGAGCGAGCGAGCGAGAGAGCGAGAGAGAGAAAGCGAGAGCGACCATGAGAGAGACAGCGCACAAGAGAGCGAGAGCACGCAAGCGAGAGTGCGAGAGAGCGTGCGAGTGAGCGCAAAGAGTGACCACAAGAGAGACAGAGAGAGAGAGAGAGAGAGAGCACGCCATGGCAGAGTGTTCCAAAAAAAATATAAAACTTACGTCACCCCAGACTACACTAAAGTGTACCCCTGCCTAATAGGGGTCAAAATAATGACAGTGTTGCTCGCTGCACTGTTTGCAACAGTGACTTTTCTATTGCCCATGGTGGGTTAAAATGTAAAAGACGTGTTGAGGTGAGTTTAACAGGTGTCATTCGTTCGTTAGCATAGCTAACGTTATTTCAACCAGCTGGCTAGCTGCTAAGGAGCTACTCTATTGCAGACATCCCACCTCTCCCAGAAGTTCCAGGAATCTCCTGCAAACTGATGGTGCTACCTCCCTGAAATGAGTTTTTGCAGGGTGGGATGCCTGAGGAGAGGTGGGGGCCATTACTGGAAATCTGAGAAATCGATGTTCGTGTCACCAGGTTGGAAGCTATCCAGATGGAATATCAGGTGCTGTTCCTCCAACCTGAGTGTGACCTCATCCCGACAGTAGAGACAGCATGTTGGAATAGGAATGGGAAGTGGAATTAAAATGGGTGGCTACTGGGAGATCCCACTCTTTCTGGCAGATGGAGCGTAAGTGCTCGGCAAATGGTCTCCCTGTTTACATTGTGTCTCATCGATACAGGAGGCTACACCGGGAGCACCGGACACAGTGATTGACCCCAACAGACTCACAGGTGAAGTGTCCCCTTTTTCTTTCTTCCATGGCCTTCTGTCCTCTCTTATTAGATTCCCCCTTCTCCAGTCTTGTATCTCTTTCACCAATCAGCTTCCCAGCTCTTTACTTCACCCTTCCCCCTCCAAGTTTCATCCATCACCTTGCATTTCCCCCACCTTTTAAATTTACTCATTTTTTTCCCCACCAGTCCTGCCAAAGGGTCCCAGCCCGAAACATCAACTGTACTCTTTTCCATAGATGCTGCCTGGCCTGTTGAGTTCCTCCAGTATGTTGTGTGTGTTCCAAATCATCCATTTGGGTCTCTGTTTTGCAAATCAATTGAGTTTAGAATGAGCCAGCTTGTTACTCAGGACTCCAGGAAAGTAACATACTAACGAGAAACAGCATAAGATATATTCAGTAGAAAAATGCTTTATAAAAAAGTGCAAAGAACAAAACTATATCCCCACAAGTCCTCAGGCAATCCGCAGCAATAATTACTTTTCATTTGAAATCCATAATCATTCCTTACTGATTAATGGTCTGAATTTCTTCCCTACTACCAGTCACTGAATCATGATATATTCTGGTGGCCATGGTTGGTCTTCAACTCTGGGCACCTACCTCCAGCACTTCTGACCCAGCAGTCCATCAATAGGGCCAGCTGCTGAGAGGGCAAGAGTGGAAATATGGTAAAGAGGGTGCATTTCCTCTATTTTCATTATTTCTTTTTATCCTGTGAAATACACTTTTGTGCCCTTCCCGTACGTACCAGTGGCTATAATGCTGGGTTGGTAATCATGTGGGCTAACCACTTGATTTGCTCTGCTAACAGTCATTTCATTCTGTGTGTGCAACACTTGAAAGCACAAACTTCTCTTAACGTACTAGCAAAAATCAATTCACTAACATACTAAGTTCTGTATTATAAAAGCTCTGATATGAAATCTATTCATCCTAAAATGCATATCAGAGTAAAGTGTTCAAGCCATTTGCTTACTCTTGGCTCCAAAAGCTTTCAGGAGCTACCTGATTCAATGGGTTGATCAAGAAGCATTGAAAGGATTAATTCCTTTGTACAGCAACCTGTTTTACTAACTTGAAGTGACACCTCCCAAAGGAATGAACAACAGATGTCTTGTATGATCTATGATAAAACTGAATAAAAGGAGGAAAGCCATATTTTTAATAAATGGGAATTAAGGGAGAATACTTTGATAATTCTCAATACAACCTTGGGCATTTTACAGAGCATACCACGGTTCTTCTTCTGTCAAGCTAAATGTTTCATCCGATTTTTTACATCAACATCCAATTAACTCTAAATATTTACTTTTGCCTGGGAGATTTCTAAGACAATATTTACCTAAACATTGACACTTGGTAATAAATCCTTTTGCTGTTATTCAGGCACTTTGTCACAGTGAATGTAAATGTTACAAATGGTATTAAATTGAAAACAAAATGTATCAGAATACTCGCAACCCATTGTACAAATGAATAGTTATATCAAGATTGAATAAAAAAAGTCCATATTTTTTGGAAATATTAGCCATCATTGTAAAACTTCAGGTAGTAGTTTGGAAGGCTCTGAAAATGTTATTGTACAACTGGGTTAAAATTTATGTTAGAAAAATAAAAATGGTCCAGTAACATGAATCTAACGTCTACAAACAAAGCTGTAACAATCCTAGACTACAAATGTGATTGCTGAAGTGTTTAATCATCCATTAAGATATGCATTTTCACATACTCATACAGAGTGATATCAAGGGTAGCACCATACCTGATAGGCGCCTTCCACTAGTTCAGAGAGGTTTGACAGTTCTGAATTTAGCTGCCTAGCAAATGCACCAGGCATCAGGGGAAGAAGATCCTTCAAGCAAAATAGAGAATTGATTTATTTTTAAATTAGTCTTTTTTTTTTTGCAAAAAGGCTTCCAAGAAAAGTGGAATCATTAAAATCAATAACAACCACAAAATTTTTTTTAAATTCTATATTTAAAACTGACATGAACCATCAATTCTTAGATTTGCTACATCCAATTGTTCATGTGAGCACAAATGACCCCTGAAAAGAATAACCTTAGAAAATTGCTATAAATTTTGTTTTGTTTGGAGTGATTTTACGCTGTAACAATTCTACCAACAATTATAATGTACCTTCAACTGCTGTTTGAAATCTTATTAGCTGCATTTAGTGATAATTCACAGACTACAAAGCAATGAACGTGCAGCCCTTCGTACTCCCCGCCTATCACCTCCCAGCCTCTGTCACTATTTCCACTCTTACTATCTGCCTATCATTCCAATTCACCGGATCTAACTATCACTTGCTGGTGTTTGTTTCACTTCTTAATTCTTTATACTGGATATCTCCCCTCTACATTTCAATCCAGTTGAAAAAGTTTCAACCCAGAATCTGACTGTTCATTCTCTTTCACAGATGCTGCCTGACTCACCGTTTTTCTAGAAACATAGAAAACCTACAGCACAATACAGGCCCTTCGGCCCACAAAGCCGTGCTGAACATGTCCTTACCTTAGAAATTACCTCGGGTTACCCATAGCCCTCTATTTTTCTAAGCTTCATGTGCCAAATGTTCCAGATTCCACTATCTGCAGTCTCTTGTATCCCTGCTTTACATGTAACCTGATCAACTGCAAAATAATTCACTTTTCATAGGAAAGTGAAATCAGGAAAGTTAGATCAGTTGCAGATATGGGTAGAGAAATGGCCTATTGAGATTAATCCAGATAAATGTGAGATGATGCACCTTGGTAGGGCAAATGCAAGAAAACAGTGCACTGTTAAGGGCAAGACCCTTTAACAGTGATGCTGAGAGGAGAGATCTTGGGATCCAAGTTTATAGTGGCTATACAGGTTGATAGAGTGATTACGATGGCTTATGAAATGCTTGCTTTATAAGTCAAGGCATTGAGTTATGCTGCAACTTTGTAAAATTCTGGTTAGGCCACATCTGGAGTACTGCATACGTTTCTGGTCGCCCCACTATAAGAAGGATTTTGAGGCTTTGGTGAGGGTGCAGAAGATGTTTACCAGGAAACGCCTGGTTTAGAGGGCACGTGCTATCATGCGAGGCTGGACAAACTTGGTCTGTTTTCTCTGGAGCATCGGAAGCTGAGGATAATATCTAATAGAGGTTTACAAGATTATGAGAGACATAGATAGAATGGACAGAGTATCTTTTTCCCAGGGTAGTCTAATACCAGAGGGCATGCATTGGAGGTGAGAGGGGGCAGGCTCAAAGGGGATGTGAAGGTTATGTTTTTTTACTCAAGAGAGTGGTGGATGCGCTGCCTGGTAAGGTGGTAGAGGCAAATACATTACAGGCTTTTTAAGAGACAATTAGATAGGCACATGAATGTGACGATGATGGAGGAATACGGATATTGTGTAGTTAGGAGGATACATTTTTGGGAGGGTTTTATTTAGCTGGTTTGGCACAACATTGGGCTGTGGTCTGAAGGCCTGTTCCTGTGCTGTACTTTCCTATGTTCTAAGTTCTATGAACTGCCAACACTGCATCAAACTTTCCCTAATGTTAGCAATGGCGAGCTCACCTTGTACCAGTTGATGCTTGATCCCTGAATTGCAAAAATTACATGGATACTATTTTCCAGCAACTTATCCACAAGCAATCCCAGAGATGGATGCTCCTGTTAAAAGAATGGATCAGTGTTATACACAACATGGTGAGAGCATTTTGGAAAGATCTGTGAAGAGCATTTTGTGCTTAGCATGACCATATAGTTAAAGGATTTGTCCTTATCTGATTAGAGTAAATTGGGTATAATTCACATATACATTTCTGTGACCTTAGTTTTAAATATTAGCTGCTTAAACATGACAATCCGAGATAAGTTAGCCATATCTAGACATCAGCAGCACCCAAAAACATTTGAAAATGGATACAGCCATACCTTGGTTTTAAACGACCAGACCCTTTTCCTCAACCTTATCTAATTATTTAGGATTCTCACAATCATAAAATCTCTTCAACATCTATATTATAAAGTCCCTTAAGATCTTGTATGTTTGAATAAGGTCTTCCATTCCACAGTCTTATCAGCTCCTAGGTATAGAGACCTAGACCTTCTGGCCCCACTTGAGCGGATAACACTCCCATCCAGAAATTAGCCTGGTGAAGCTCCTTTGTTCTGTCATCAACATTAATAAGCCTGCTTTTAGGTAGGGGGAGCAAAAACTGTGCACAGTCCTCTAGGTGTGGCCTCAACAATAATCTGTACAACTGTAATAAACTTTCTTACTTGATTCCAAATCTGGTTGCAATGGAGCCCAACATTGTCATACCTTTTTAACTTTCAAGTACGGGAACATCTAGATTCCTCCGAACTTCACTCATGTGCAGTATCTTTTCATTTAGATAATAATCCACCTTTTTTCTGTGACTGGGGTGCATGACCTTGCACATTCCGCACATTCAAATACACCTGCAAAGTTTTCACCCAATCATTCTATCACAATCGCTATCTATATCCCATTGCAGAAGCACAATGTCCTCCTCAGAACATTTCTATTTATTTTAGTACCGATAAAATTACATCTTTATTTGGTATTTTTGGAGCCTGATATTCACAATTTCATGAGTTCACTGCCTGTTTGGGAGAGAATCCCTTGAACTGGCTCCTCAGAACAAGGTCAATAAGATTGTGATATGGGAAGAGAAGCAGTGGGAATAAATCTCGATGACTGCCAGTTTGATCTACCAGATACCATCACCAGATGTCATTCTTTCAGCATATGAAGTAAAATGTAAAAAGTAGAATGCCTAGAGATACCAAAGATCTAAAATAATAAAAAAAAATTCAACAGGTCAAGCAGCATCTGTGCAAAGAGAAACATGGTTAACATTTTCTGCCCTGTAATTAATGGTGAAGATGTGAAACATGACCAGCAGGCCAGACCAGACAAAGAGAAAGAGAAGAACTGAACTAAAACTACAACAAACACAAAATGATGAAGAAACTCGGCAGGTCAGGCAGTGATTACAGAAATGAATCAACAGTCGACATTTCGGGCCAAGATCCTTCATCAGGACTGGAAAGGAAGGTGGAAGATGCCAGAATAAGATGGTGGGGGGGGGGGGGGAGGGAGGACAAGCTAGAAAGTGATAAGTTAAGCCAAGTGGGTGGCTGGGGGAGGGGGGGGAAGAAGCAAGAAGCTGTGTGGTGATAACTGGAAATGGCAAAGTTCTGGAGAAGAAGGAATCTGATAAGAGAGGAGAATGCACCATGGGAGAAAGAGAAAGAGCCGTAAAGCAGCCAACATAATCAATTACACCTCCCACCACTGAGATACTCCCTCCTCTCCTCTTCCAGAAAATACAAAAGGCTGAAAGCAGATATAAACCAGGTTCAAGTACAGGTTCTGACTCTAGAACAGGCCTCTTGTATGATAAGGTGGCCTCCTGACCTCACGATCAACCTCATTATGATCCCACAGCACTCTTTTGTTTACCTGCACTGCATTGTTATTGTTTTACCCTGTACCATCTCAATGCACTGTGTAATGACTGCATCTATGTGAATACTATGCAAGACAAGCTTTCCACTCACTGGATCTTGGTACATGTGACAATAATCAACCAGTGCAATAAGCCAATATTCTCTCCACTCCTGCCTCCCTCTGTGATGTAAAACATTGTTACTTCCAGAATCATTGACCTGAAACACCCTGTTCCCATCTCCACAGATGCTGCTTGACCTGCTATTTCCAGCATTTTCCATTCAGAAAGGGGAAGAGAAGGGAAGAGAAGAGGAAAAGGGATAGAAAGGAATTCAAATCACAAGTTGAAAGCCATGGTGTGAATCCAGTTCACTGTCTGATTTCCCCAGGTTAAGGCTTCAAGACGAGTAATTTTTTGGAAATCAAAGTAAATGTATTCCCCCCAGACAAATAATCTGGCCCCAATAACATTTATGGTGTTATACTGGTAACAACATATGGCTGTAGGGGAGGGGAAGGTGATGAGTAAGGAAAAAGAGAATCTTCTATGTGCATTCATGAAATATACTGCAATATATATTTTCCCAGGTATCACAAAGCAATTAAGCATTGAATTACCTTACCATAACAGTCGAATGAGTGTACATATTGTCCTTTAGGTGGCAGTTCCCATCGTTAGGCAGGACAATACCTCCCAATCTGCTGTCAAGTGCCAAGTGAGATAGCTGATCAGTTATTAGCAGCAGCAAACGCTTTGCTTCCTTACGCCATCCTATTTGGCTCTAAACCAAAAGAAAGAAAGTAGTTTTTATTTTTAAGTACTCGATTATAACAGTCAGTGAAGACCCAGGGAGAATTGGAATCTGATCTCTTTGGGCAAATGATGGTAACAAAGCAACACAAGCAAAATGCTAGAGGGACTCAGCAGGTCAGGCAGCATCTCTGAAAATGAATAAGCAGCTGTCATTTTGGGCTGAGACCCCTCATCAGGACTCAAGCATCTTGTGTGTGCTGCTCTGGATTTCCAGCATCTGCAGAATCTCTTGTGTTTATGATAACAATAGTTAGCAACATTCCATGCTATAAATTATTTTTCTCGTCATTTATTCAGTGCTTGGGAATTAAGCATTTTTCTGTGCTGAGTTAAGTTGAAACATTCCAAGAGTAGAGACAGCATAGTTTAGATATGGAATAAAGCTATCTGAAGATTGCCACAGGAATGGGAGTTTTTTTTTTTACTATCATTTGAAGATAACAATGATAAAGATTGGTCTAGTGGACAGCAATGATAATCTTCAGGCATTTTCCTTTGTGAAATCCAGCATTTGAAAAAATAGCTACCGCTTATTCAGGCCTGCAAAAATGTTTTTGGAGAAGTATCTACTAACAATGAAAATTCAAAATAGATGTGAATTAGCTCACTCAATCTGGTGGAGGGAATTCAACTCGATGGCAGAATATCTGCTCAGTAATTTCATAGCAATTATTACAATAATTAGTCTGGTGGGATAGGGATTATATATATATATATATATATATATATATATTAAACTGTTGTGAAACTTAGCCATATCCTTCACTTTTCCTCATGGGACACTGAAGCCCACAATTTTAAGTCATGAATTTCCTGCTTTTTGACTTTAAAACCCAGGTGCTGATTATTCACAACAATAGGTTTCATTCTAACTGCATATTAGTCTTTCAAATCAAAATGTGACCATGTATAGCATGTTACAAATGCATTGTGCTTAGTTAACCAGATGCTTGCTCACCAGCACTCTCTTTACATTCTTGGCTACTTGAGGAAGAAATGACTGATGAGCCACTTGAAAGGCTCACAATATGTGAACTTGCAGACAAGTCTTGATTGGGTATAATAAGACTATTTGTGGTGAACGAACTCAACTCCTAGTAATAAATGAACTGACTAAGACCTTTAGCTATTATAATTAAAACACAATAAAATTTATGTCCTAGTTTCTCCAAGTAAACAACTTTCACAATATACACACTTAATAAACCCAAGACCAGTCATGCTGCATGAGAGTAAATATGATTTTGAAATATAAATATTTCTTACAAATTCTTATAAACATACCCTATTAGTATTGAACGATCATAAGAGTTAAAATGGTTCACAAATACATCAATGACCATGAAGATGCTGACAGTTTAGATCAGGGGTTCCCAGCCTGGGATCCATGAACCCCTTTTTGGTCCATGACAAAAAAGGAGTTGGTTACCGCTGGTTTAGATGGGGCAGCACTTCACAGTCCGGCAAAGTCCTTCCGAGATTCTCGTCAGCCAACTACGTTGAGGCAGCCTCAGTGCTGAAGTGCTGGCTGCCAGTTGGACTGCCGAGGTTGGGAGAGGGGCAGAGAGCCAATGATATTAGGGGAAGGCTATAGCAACTCTAATATCCCATTAGTTTTTAATAGATTTAGCCTAATTATTTTAAAGGAAACTCATTCCATATACCAACTACCTCGAACTACTATGGCAAAAAAAAGTGTTATGGTTTTTGAGTGGTGCTGTCAAGCAAAACTCACCTCACAAACTGCAACCTGGAGCAATGCATCCAAACCTCCTTCAGGTGTGTCCTCATTTCCAGAAATAGTTTGTTTCTCCACTGCTTTCCTGAATTCAGTTATATTGTCAGTCAGTGACAGCACATGCATAAACCCATGAGCAGGATGACAAGATGTCTCATAAACGCTACATTGAAAGAAAAAAAAATGCATTTTGACACCAGATACAAACGATGTTGAATATACTCTAGAAGGTTTTAATGAAACATTTCAAATGCCCCTGAAAGGGGAATATTCATTTGATTTTGATCGCGTAAGTACTTACCTGCATGGGTTAATAAGCTTGTCTGGATGAATGTTAATAAACGGAGAGACTGGCTTATCAACAAATGATCCAAACCCAAACTGAAAATCACTGGAATATTTTGCCATCCTTCGTGATAAAGAGTATCCCATGGAGTGTAGCCTTTCCAGATTGGTCACCATTGATGCCGATGTATCAACTAAATGATAGAGATCTACAGGGTAGTTTCTCAGTTGATGAACGTCCACTATTAAACTTGTCTCACCACCTGTTTGGCAAAATGTAGGAAAAGTGTGGTTGTTAAATGACCATAGATAACACACAAAAAAAGAAGCAAATATAGAAATCTGAAATTGGATAACATTTCTGGAAAGGCATGAAAACAGAAAATTTAGAAAATTTCAATTAAATATTAAACTTGTAAGACCATAAGATACAGGAGCAGAATTAGGCCATTTGGCCCATCGAATCTGTTCCGCCATTTCATCATGGCTGATCCAATTTTCCTCTCTGCCCCAATCTCCTGCCTTCTCTCCATATCCCTTCATGCCCTGACCAATCAAAAATCAATAAACCTCTGCCTTAAATATACATAAAGACTTAGCCTCCACAGCTACCTGTGGCTAAGTATTCCACAGATTCACCACTCTCTGGCTAAAGAAATTCCTCCTGATCTCCATTTTAAAAGGACCCTCCTCTATTCTGAGGCTCTGTCCTTTGGTCTTAGACTCTCTCACCATAAGAAAGATCCTCTCCACATCCACTGTATCAAGGTCTTTCACTATTTGATCGGTTTCAATGAGGTCGCCCTTTATTCTTCTGAAGTCTAGTGAATATAGGCCTAGAGCCATCGGATGCTCCTCATATGACAAGCCATTCAATCCTGGAATCATTTTTGTGAATCTCCTTTGATCCCTCTTCAGCTTCAGCTCAACCTTTCTACAATAAGGGACCCAAAACCACTCACAATACTCGAAGTGAGGCCACACCAGTGCTTTATAAAGTTTCAACATTACATCCTTGCTTTTATATTCTAGTCCTCTTGAAATGAATGCTAATATTACATTTGCCTTTCTCATCACAGACTCAACCTGCAAGTTAACCTTTATGGAATCCTACAAGGACTCTCAAGTCCCTTTGCACCTCAGTTTTTTGTAATTTTCTCTCCATTTAGAAGTCAATGCTTTCATTCCTTCTATCAAACTGCATGACTATACATTTCCCAACACTGTATTCTATCTGTCATTTCTTCGTCTATTCTCCCTACTTCCTCAAAACAACCTGCCCCTCTATCTTCATACTGTCTGCAAATTTTTCAACAAAGCTATCAATTTCATTATCCAAAATCATTGACGTAAAATGTAAAAAGAAATCAGTCCCAACACAGACCCCTGTGGAACATCACTACTCACTGGCAGCCAATCAGAGAAGTCTCCTTTTATTCCCACTCTTTACCTCTTGCCAATCAGCTACTACTTTATCCATGCTAGATTCTTTCCTCCAATATCATGGGCTCATAGCTTGTTAAGCAGCCTCATGTGTGGCACCTTGTCAAAGGCCTTCTGAAAATCCAAGTACACAACATCAACCAATTCTCTTTTGTCTATCCTACTTGTTAGTTCTTCAAAGAATTCCAACAGATTTGTCAGGCACATTTTCCCTCGAGGAAACCATGCTATGTCCTACTTTATCATGTACCTCATCCTTAATAGTCAACTCCAACATCTTCCCAACTATTAAGATCAAACTAATTGGCCTATAATTTCCTTTCTTCTGGTTCTCTCTCTTCTTGAAGAGTGGAGTGACATTTACAATTTTCCAGTCTTTTGGAACTATTCCAGAATCTAGTGACTCTTTGAAGATCATTACTAATGTATCCATGGTCTCTTCAGATCTGGTCCAGGTGACTTATCAACCTTCAGTTCGTCCATCATTTCATTGTACTCCATTACAACTTCTCAGCATCATTTTCCAGCTTTCTGATATCCACCCTCACTTCTCTTTTACACTTTATGTATCTGAAAAAACTGTTGGTATCCTCTTTAATATTATTGGCTTGCTTACTTTTGTATTCCATTCTTATTTTCTTAATTACTTTTTTTAGTTACCTTTTGTTGGTTTTTGAAATCCTCTAACTTCCCATGAATTTTTGCTGTATTATGTATGCCCTCTCTTTGTCTTTTATGTTGCCTTTGACTTCTCTTATTAACCACAGTTGTGTCACCTTTCCTTTAGCATACTTCTTCCTCTTTGGGATGTTTTTATCCTGTACCTTCCGAACTGCGTCCAGAAATTGTAGCCACTGTTGCTCTGCCGTCATCCCTGCCAGTGGTTTTTTTCAGTCAATCCTGGCCAATTCCTCTCTCATGCTTCTGCAATTCCCTTTACTGCAGTGTAATACTGATACCTCTGACTTTAGCTCATCTTCTCAAATTTCAGGGTGAATGTTATCATATTATGATCACTTTCCCCTAAGGATTCTTTTACCTTAAGGTCACTAATGAATTCTGGTTAATTGCACAACAGCCAATTCAAAATAGTTGATTCTCTAGTGGGCTCAACCATGTGCTGCTCTAAAAGGCCATCTCATAGACACTCTATAAACTCCCCCTCCTGTAATCCAGCGCCAACTTGATTTTCCCCAATCTACCTGAATATTGAACTCCCCCATGATTATTGTAGCATTGAACTTTTGACATGCATTTTGTGCCTCCCATTGTTGTAATTTGTAGACCACATCCTTACTACTGTTTGGACGTCTGTATACAACTCCCATCAGGGTCATTTTACCCTTGCAGTTCTTTAGCTCTATCCATGAGGATTCAAAACCTTCCAACCCTACATCAGCTCTTTCTAATGATTTGATTTGATTTTTTACCAAGAATAACGCCACTCCCTCTGCTTTCTTGCCTATCCTTTTGATACAATGTGTATCCTTGGACATTATATTGAGAAACTTTCAAAATTGAATACAGCTTTTCATAATTACATTCAGCACTGCCACAGATACATGAATCAAAGAAACACAACTATTTTGAATAGAAAATATTAATAAAAGCGAACAAATTTCAGAGAATAAAATGGTATTTGCCAAAAGCATTTTTTCTGCTAAATTAGTTTATTATACATTGGATCAATGTTTTTTAGGAAAGTAACAGAAAGTGTAGAAATTTATGTTCTTTCATGAAGTTGCACTTTTGAGAATTTCACTCTTTATCTCTGTTTAGCTTCTGTCTATTTATTCCCCTCTGCATCCTGAGCTTCTCTCCTTGTTTTCTTTCTTTCCTCCCTTTGAGCTGGAGATTGTTGAATAATGCAGTAGAGTATTAAATGGGAATGAGACTCAGCAAGGAAATGCCATATGACCAATCACAGTCTCTTTCTCTGTCCTATAATGATTCTTTGATTGATATGGCTCCTCATCAGTGACGATTAGGATTTTTGCCTATGCTGGAAACTGTGTTGTAACTCCATCCTGTCTCAGCATAGCTATGATGTCCTCTTTTTTTTTCCACACTTAAACCACAGAAGGCAATTCTGCTATTTAAAAAAAATCTCTCCATAAGGTTCTCATGGTTGTTTCGACTTCTTGAAATTGCTATTTTATAGACACTATTTAAGCTTGTGTCTCCTGCTTGCCACAGCAATTGGAAGCATTTCAGTCTGTTAATTGAATCTTGTCCCATTGGAAAATAGTACAAGGGAACAAACTGCAGTCAGTCAGTCAGTAAAAGACAGCTGAAATCTTAGCATATTGCACAATGAAACTGTCCACATAACAAAACTGGTGCTATTATGCTTGACATTACCATGTTCTATATATCAAATGTCAATTAATGTTGTTAGTTTCAGAGTCATAAACTTGCTTTATTCTCTGCATTTTCGCAATTGCAATTATCTGCATACAAATCTCCGGAAAGTCACAGAAGAAAAAAAATATATATTTCAGCCAGCATTCAGCTAGTGCAGATGTGCAGTGAGGAGGCAACACTTTGAAATAAAGTGAGTCCTGCCAATTTCTTTCTGCAGCTTATCAGAAGTTAACTTCCATCTTCAACTGGAAGAAAAATGTGCAGCTGCTGTAGTGTAAAGAAAACACTGGCTCTGGTTATAAAAGAGCATGAAGCATTACACTTCTGAATGTCGCAATTAATTAGTTAAAACAAGTTTTTCATCTTCAACATAAAACACAGCTGGCAAAATAATGAACTAATTATAATCTTACTTCTATGGTACAGAAGTTGTGTAAAACACGCTCAAAGTATTTTCCATTGCTTTTTTTAAAAATATAGATCATTGGCAACATCCATTGGTGTCTAGTGCTCTGTTACATTTGCAGTGTTTATGTTATAAAGTATGCATTGGCCATAATTTACTTGAAGATAGGACTACTATTCTTTTACAGAAAAGGAACAATAGATGCAAATACTTAAGAGTTTGGTTAACACTTGTGAAATGAACAGCCAAGCTATCTATTTCCGATTGCCAACAGTTCCAGTTTTAGGTTCCAATGGATTGCAATGTTGACATCTGAGTATCAAATAATCCTATGGCAGTATTGCATGAAAGATCTTTTCATGAGTATTCTTTCTAAAGTTAGCTCCCAAGTCTATTTTTCTAAGTCTAAAACTTGCAAATGATTAGTTTTCCAATAGAGAGTATAACTTTTTTAAGCACCAAGCAATAATATCAATTGCGTACAATAGTCAGAGTAAACTTTGCAATATTATTGTTTTCATACTTGCTAGGAAATGAATTATATCTCGTCTGGCTTTTTCTATATGTTAAAATTCATTACTAAACATCCTCCTGTTGAAGCCATTTTTGGGTTTAGCACACTTACGTTTAGCAAATGACTTCAGCCACCAATTTTCAAATCCGAACACAAATTGTAGATTTAATTTAAAATGCAGCTCTGAACAATAGGTTCCTGCAAACTTTGAATCACAGACCAGACAGTGCCAATTGAAATTCACTTAGATGCTTGTGGTGTGGGTGCGAATCGGAAGGTGTGAAATTTGTGTGTACTTTCAAAGAGACATTGTGGATACATTGTGAATATGGAATTGCCCTTTGAAGTTTAGCACGTAAAATACCCTTTCACTAAAAGTGTCTCCATATGCTACCTGGTGCATCTCGTTGTGTTGAATAAAGAAGGTGCTAAATATCTACCAGTATACTTTTCTCTGGTGACTTCATTCACGCAACATCATAGCTTTAGAATAGTATTTTAAACATAGAATAAACTTGTTATTATTGTCGGTATGCCTCTAAATCATTATTTTAACAAAAGAAATGTTATGTTTTGCCCAACACAAGTGAAAACCTGCTGTTATTGATGAGTAACAGTAGAAGTTTAATGATGTAAATTTAAAATTTAATCATTAAATATGGAAATAACACATCTTCAGAGACTTAAACTATTTGTGGAGATGTACTACCAATTGAATCTCCACGAAATCTCCAAATCTATTTATAAAATAAGCAAACTAATATTAATGTCCTCTCCCAAACCAACAATTTGGTTATCAAAGCCTTAATGACAGCTGGCTGCTTTGGACATCCGAAAATACACAACTGCAAATTTTATCATAGCAGGACAAGAGAGAAAATGATTCAAGGATGCTCTCAAAACCTCCTCCATAAGTGTTTCATATTCTAAAATGCTGAAAACACTCAGCAGGTCAGACAGTATTTGTTGAAAATTTAAGCATTTACCCAGATCAGACCCAGAACCCTTTCTTTCAGAATTGCATTGTAGAAGCTCTTTTTCAGCATGGTAGTACATGCGTTCAGGCTTTTGTATCTTAGGTCCAATGAGAAAGGGAAGAGAAAAATGCCCAGAGTGGGTGGGGTCTTTGATTACATTGGCCACTTTACTGAGGCTTCAAGAAGTATCAACAGAGTCCAGGGAAGGGAGGCTGGTTTCTCTGATGTGTTGAGCTACATCCACAATACTTCACAGTTTGTTTGCAGTCACAGGCAAAGCAGTTGCCCAATCAAATTGTGATGCATCCGGGTAGGAGACTTTCCATGGTGCATCGAAGTGTCAACAGGGACATCAAAATTCCTTTATTCTTCTGAGGAAATAACAGTGTTGGTGATAGTAATAGTGTCTATGTGGTTAAACCAGGGCAAGCTACTGGCGATTTTCACTTCTAGGAACCTGAAGCTCTTTACCTCAGCATCACTGACCTAATCAGGAGCACGTGCACCATGACTTCAGGAAGTCATTGACCAGCTCTTTTGTTTTGTTGACATTGGGGGACATGTTATTATAATACCATGCAACAAGCTCTTTAACTACTTCCTATATTGCAAATCATAATTTTCCTTTGAGATACAGACCACTACAGTGCTATCAACTGCAAACTTGTAGATGGAGCTAGAGCAGAATCTGCCCTCGTAATTGTGAGTGTACAGGGAGTAGAGTTGGGGCTGGCCATGCAACCTTATGGCGTGCCAGTGTGTTGATCATGAAGGTGAGGATCCGTTTGCAGATGGAGGTGCTGACTCCTAGGTCTTGCCTTTTGTGATGAGTGCATTCCAAATTTTAGTCTCGAAGGCTGAAATGTAATTAATCAGCAATAGTCTAATATGCATGTCTTTACTGTCCAGATGCTCCAAAGATGTGTGTAGGGCCAGGGAAATGGGTAGAACAATGGGAGTGTCTGTGATAGGACAAGTTGAAATGGCTTAATGGGGACACTGATCAGCATATTAAACTTCCTTATCCATGTAATCTGTTGTAAATGGTGAGGCAGTGTGAGCTGCCTAGTAGGACAGACTGCAGAAATAAGAACTGAGCCAACATGATGATTGACAGAAATAGCCATGTCACCTGAATTGGGCCTCATTGTAACACTGCAGACAGGAAGGTCAGAGTTGGACAGGGTTTGTGAATTAAAGTGACAGACAAACAGAAGCTTGTGGTCAGTCCTGCAATCAGAAAACATCACTTTCAGCTCAAAACGAGCACCTACCTGTATATCCTGTCCATCATAAATGATAACTACTTAGCCACTTAGAATAGGTGAGTATAAACCAAAATAACAGTTATTTACTGGCCTGTTCCTTCCTCTGAGAACAGCCAAGTCATTTTCTCAAAGACTGTCAGCAGTGTAGCAGCTACGGTTCCTGTCTGCTTGCAATATGTTACTATGTGAGAAGTACAAGTGTAGGGTCCTAGTAGTTGAGGAATAGGCTGTGCCTACCTACATCCATTAAATGAGTGATGTTAAAAGGAACGCATGGGACTGAAACAAAAGAGCAAGTTTTAAGGTAGTTACATTTTTGTCCAATAATGGTTCCCCAGACTTCACAGCAATCTTCTTCCTGCTATCTCTCCTTCACTGCCACAAGGAGAAAAGCTGTGAGTAGCTCCGTACTCGAGCAGCTTTTGCCCAGTACAGAGATCCAGGGGGGCTTCATAGTCATTTCAAAAGTCCAGCCACAGCATACTGGAGTTATAAGATGAAGCCCAGACCTCCAGACGGTTAAGGACACTCTAGAGGGAAGCCGGTTGAAGTCATAATTAAATTTGTGATACGTTTGAGAATGGTTTATGAAAACCAGTCTGCCTAAGAGAAATATATTTGAAGCAACATAAAACGGGATTCGTTTGTTACTCAAAAATGATTTTTTGTTTCTGAGCATGTTACTGAGTGTATTTTTTTATATAATATTTATAGTCGAATAACTGTTGCACCAAAAAAGACAAGGTATACTTCTAAAAAAGTACAAGAAAAGACTATTTTTCAACAACAGGAACGTCATCTACAAACGTTTGCACAATTCAAACAGTAGTATTGAAAATACCCATCATCCATAACAATTGCCATCACTTGCAAAGTATTATCTTAAAACATTAATGTCATGAACAGTTATTCACATACACCATAATTGTAATGAGTTTAATAACACCACTTAAAAGTTAAAGTCAAACAAAACTTAAAATTATCACTGTGATATTAAGCAATGCAAAAGCATGTTCAAACACCACCAACATGTTAAGACAAAGATAATCTGGTTCAAACCTGGTTGTAGTTGTAAAGAGACTTTGCCAGGGACCAGCTGAGAATACTTTTGTTCTTCCACGATTTTTTTGACATGAAGAGATTCAATGAAATCAGAATCACAGCCTCTTTGAATTAGGTTGGTGATCAAGTCACATCTTCTTTGCAGTGCTCCCTCTGAAAATTCCTAACAAATTCAAAATTCAATCATTTCCAGTATCCAAGTGTAAAGGAGAAGAAAATAACTGTTACAACAGATCCTGTGCAGCACAAACAAATTGGATAAAGTACATGTAATAAAAACACAATAAATTCAAATACATAAGGGAGTATATATACATAGATTGATTGTATTTCCACAAAGTGACAATGGGCACAGGAGTGTCTGTACATAAGATGACTTTAATGATGATGTTGGTGAGGTTTGGGGGATGTAGAGGTGTTGATCAACCTTACTGTTTAGGGAAACTAACTGTTTTTGAGTCTAGTGGCCCTGATGTGGATGCTTCATAGCCTCCTCCCTGTTGGCAGTAGGACAAGTCAGTCCTTGAGCAGGGCGGGTGGGATCCCTCATGATGTTACTCGCCCTTTTCCGGCACCCCTCTGTGTCTATGTCCTTGATGGCTGGTAGACTGGAGTTGGGGATGTACTGGGCAGTTCTGACTGCCTCTTGTAGGGCCTTCCTTCTGCCATAGTGTAGATTGTGTACATAACGATTCAGCATGCTAGGATGCTCTCCACTGCCTGTCTGTAGAATGACGTGAGTATAGATGAGCATAGACTCCTCAGAAGGTAGAGGCATTGGTGAGCTTTCCTGATTGTTAAGGATGTGTTCTGGGACCATGAGAGTTTGTGTAAGATGTGCACTCCCAGGAGTTTGAAATGGCTCGCAGTTTCCATTGCTGTGCTACCAAAGAGGGGTGCGAGTGGTGCGAGTTCTCACTGGTCGAGTCATAGAGCTAAACAGCATGAAAGCATAGTCTTCAGTCCAACTCATCCACGTTGACCAAAGTATCATCCTGAGTTGGTCCCATTTCCCTGCACATGGCCCATATCCCACATAACCTTTCCTATCCATGAACCTGTCTAAATGTTTTGTAGACATTATATTGTAGTATTGTACTCGTCGCGCCCATTTCTTCTGGCAGCCTGTTCCACATACTCACCACAGAATGTGTGGAAAAACTTAGGTCCCTTTTAGACCTCTCCCTTTTCACCTTTAATGTCCCCTAGCTTTAACCCTACTGCCCCCCGCCCCCAATCCACCTTATCTATGACCCTCATGATTTCATAAACCTGTATTAGGTCAGTGCTGAGTCTCCTTCACATCCCTCGCAGTAAACAGTGAGCAGCAGACCCTGTGGTTGCAAGCTGTCAGGCAGTGACAGGCAGATATCCAACAGAATAAACATATCCACTAAGATTCAAAACTTAGCTAAGCACCAAACAGGATACCAAGGTTATAAATGGTTAGGTTAAGGCCATAAGATCAAGGTGTAGGAGCAAATTAGGCTATTTGGCCCATCAAGTCTGCTCCACCATTCCATCATGTCTGATATATTATCCCCCTCCATCCCATTCTCCTGTGTCCTCCCATAACCTTAGAAGCCCTGACTAATCAAGAACCTATCAACCTCCGGTTTCAATATACTGAATGACCTGTCCACCACAGCTGTCCATTACAATGAATTCCACAGATTCAACACCCTCTGGTTAAAGAAATTCCTCCCCATCTCTGTACTACATCTCTATTCTGAGGCTGTGCCCTCTGGTCCTAGACTCCTCCACAACAGGAAACATCCTAACATCCTCTCCACATCCACTCTATCTGGGTCTTTCAATGTTCAATAGGTTTCAATGAGATTCCCCTCCCCCACCCCCCATTCTTCTAAACTCCAGTGAGAGCAGGCCCAGAGCCATCAAACGCTCCTCATACATTGGCCTTTTCATTCCCGGAATCAACCTTGTGAACCTTCTCTGGACCCTGAACAATGCCAGCATATATTTTCTTATATAAAGGGGCCCAAAACTGCTCACAATACTCCAAATGCAGTCTGACCGATGCCTTATATATCCTCAGCATTACTTCCTTGCTCTTAAAATCTAGTCCTCTCAAAATGAATGCTAACATTACATTTGCCTTCCTTACTACCAACTAACCTGCAAGATAACCTTTAGGAAATCCTGCACGATGACTCGAAAGTCCCTTGGTAAATCAAATTTTTGAATTTTCTCCCCATTTCAAAAACAGTCTACACTTTTATTTCTTCTGCCAAAGTGCATGTTGATACACTTCTGAACACTGTATTCCATCTGCCACTTCTTTGCCCATTCTCCTGATCTGCAGGATCACTCCTTACTCAACACTACGTGCCCCTCCACCCATGTATGTAGCATCCACAAACTCGAGCATAATGTCATCAGTTCCATCATCCAATGTGAAATAGTGGACATACAACATGAATAGGAACAATTTAAACTCTGGACACTGAAGAACGCTACTAGTCACCAGCAGCCAACCAGAAAAGGCCCTCTTTATTCCCAGCAACTTGTCAAAAGCTTTCATAAAATCCAAGTAAACAACATCCCCTGACTTTCCTTTTGTCTGTCCTACCTGTTATTTCCTCAAAGAATTCAAACAGATTTGTTAGGCAAGATTTCCCTTAAGTAAACCATGCTGATTTTGGCTTATTTTATCATGTGCCCCCAAGTTCCTGAAGCCTTATCTTAATAAAGGATTCCAACATCTTTCCTACCACTGAAGTCAGGCTTGTAACGTGAGAGTTAAGGAAGGTGGTGACCCCAAATGCGGAGTACAGTCTAGAACTGACTCAGACTCAGGCTGAACAAGGCGACACAAACAAAATCCAAAGGCGAAATCACAAAAAGTAGAAGAAATGGGACTCATATGATTGAGCACTGAGTGCTCAGCACAAGACTTTCCATGAATGAATGTGGCAGGCAATAATTGGCAGTCTTGAGTCTTAAAGGAACAGAGGCAGCTAACTATAATCGGGAGAATTGGAGCAATGAAACTTCAATGCCTGTCACTGTTCAGTTGGGATGATGACAAGGCTAACTGGTGTATAATTTTCTTTCTTTTGCCTCCCTTCCTTCTTAAAGTGCGGAGTGACATTTTCAATTTTCCAGTCCCCCAGAACCATTTCAGAATTTATGATTCTTGATAGACCATTATTAATGCATCCATAAACTCTTCAGTTACCTCTTTCAGTACTCTGCGGTGTAAGTCCAACTGGTTCAGGTGATTTATCTACCTTTAGACCTTTCAGTTTCCCAAGCACCTTCTCCTTAGCAAAAACAACTACACTCACTTATGGTCACTTCTGCCCCTAGATACAATTTCTGGCATATTGCTGGTGTCCTTCACAGCAGTATGATGCAAAATACTTATTAAGTTTGTTCACCATTTCTTTGACTCCCCCCCCCCCAATTACAACCTCTGCAGCATCATTTTCTAGTGGTTCAATATCCACTCTCATCATTCTTTTACTCTTTATATATCCACAAAAAGACTTTTGTTATCCTCTTTTATACCATTAGCTAGCTTAACTTCATATTTCTCTTTTTCTCTCCTTTTGATATTTTTAGTTGCCTTTTAGTTGCCTTTAAATAGCTTTATTGGTATTTAAAAGCTCCCCAATCCTTCCCACTATTTTTCGCTATATTATATGCACTCTCTTTTGCTTTTAAGCCATCTTTGACTTCCCTTATCATCCGTGGTTGCCTCATCCTCCCTTTAGAATACTTCTTCAGCTTTGGATGCATCTATCCTGCACCTTTCAAGTTACTCACAGAAATTCTAGCCATTGCTGTTCTGCCATCATCCCTGCTAGTGTCTGCTTCCAATCAACATTGCCCAATTCCTCCCTCATACCTCTGGAATTCTCTTTACTCGACTGTAACACTGATACATCTGACTTCACCTTCTCATGCTCAGACTGCAGGGTAAATTCTATCATATTTTGATCACTGCCTCTCAGGATATCTTTACCTTAAGCTCCATAATTAAATCTGGGGGTTCATTACACAATGCTCAATCCAGAACTGTCTTTCTCCTAATGAGTTCAGTCGCAAGCTGCTCTAACAAAAACCATCTCTTGGGCATTCTTCAAATTCCCCTTCTTGGGATCCAGCACCAACGTGATTTTCCCAATCTGCCTACATATTGAAATCCTCCACGACTCCCACAACTTCGCCTTTTTTACCCAGCCAGCAACCAGTCAGAAGTGAGAGCTACAGAGAAAGTTCATGGGAACAATACAATCGCAATTCATCCTTTGTTGTTAGTGCCAAACAAGCAACAGAGCCACATTGTCCACTGCCACCAGATATGCCTCAGTGGAATATGATACAGTTACTACCTCATTGTTGCCTGAGTGTCAGAAAATCAAAATTAGTTTAGTATCTTTTGTTTCTGTCTTTCTGATATCCAGTCAGAAATGTACTATATTGAATAGTGAAATCAGACAAGCAGCAAAATAAATCAGAACCAGTGGAAAGAACAGCATTAGTGGGACCGTGATGACCTGAGTGGTGTTCATATCCACGGGAAACTCAATAGTAGAGTCAATATGAAACACCATTTCAGAACCCCAGGTTTTAACTGCTTCACCTAACTACACCAACTAACAAGGAATATTCAATTGTTTAATATCTTAAATCTTCCAAATAATAATAAATTGAATGTCAATTTTTCCTAGCCATGTAACTCTAGCATTTGCAGAATCTCTTGTGTTAGGTCATTTTGGGTCCTTTGTTTTATCACCCTCAATCTGGGCTCCTATTACTCAGGAACTCAAAAAGCCAGTCATTTTACATTAAGAGCAACACATTAAGAGCAAAAGTACCTTTTGAAAGCACCATCCACATTCAGGACCAAGGAGCAGGCATTCGGAGCAGCGGTTCGTTTTTTCGGCAGTGCATTTATTCTTAACTACAATGTTGAAAACAATGGAAAGAATTAAAACCTTATAGCTCATTTATTTTGTGTTGTTCTTTCTCCGGAAGGTCTAATTACAAACCACAATGTATCAATCATAGTTGTTTCGAGAAACAAAAAGTAAATAAAGATTTAATGAAATACACTCCCTTTCAAAGTGCGGCGCGGATGTTTACCATATAGTGGGGGTGGGGGGGGTAGAAAACAATCACGTATAATATCACTTGTAAACTCACCACCTGTCCTGCTTGCTGTAACCGCGATAGCCAAAATGTGAACAACGCTTAAGACCGCCTTCGTTGGAAAGTGCCTGGCTTTTGGAAAGGAACCGGCTGCGATGACAAATACGCGCAGCTCCATAGCGTGGGTATGTGATCGGACAAAGCGTACGAGACGAGCGCCGGAGCTACAAAGAGAATCACACCAGCCCCAGAGCGAAGCATCCCCAGGGCACCGAGCACTCGCTGACGGACTTAGCTCTTTGCTCTGCGACACACATTCACTCTATTGTGCACAAGCCTCGAAGTCTCTCGAATCACCCACTCATTCAGCGAGAAGCCTATCGCAAGGCGAGGGAAGTCCAAAGGAGAATAAACTACTCCCCCAGCAGTTTATACAACATTTAAAGACTTCCTTTAAGTCTTTTTTCAGACGGGGGGACAAAGAATCAGTTCTCTTTGTTCCAAAGACCATTCAGTAAATTTAACACATAAAGTCGCAACGACAGATTCAACCACACCGCAGTGTATAAAATGGGCAGAGGGAGCTTCTCCGATTAGCTTTTGAAACTATGCAGTCAAAATCCTTGTCGCTACGGCAATATGGGCGGAGACTCGGCCTCCACCGACGCATTTTAAAGGTGGAAAGGACATCATTGCCTCCTAACGCGAAGATTCACTTCGATCATAGCATCCCACTGTAATTGTATTTTTAAAAGCAAACATTACATTATCTCGGATAAATTCCCGTCAAAATCAAAGAGGCGATTATTCTCTTAACTCGTCGATTATTGTAAATAAAAACAACACGGACAACACGCCGGAGGAACTCAGCAGGTCGGGCAGCATCCGTGGGAACGTTGACTGTTCGTTTCCACGGATGCTGCCCAACCTGCTGAGTTCCTCCAGCACGTTGTGCGTGTTGCTTTGACCCCAGCATCTGCAGAGTATTTTGTGTTTGTAAATAAAAACTAAACAGTTGGGAACACCCGAAATCGTGCTCTGTCTGGAGAGCGAAAATGAGAGGAAACCTTTTAGTTCGATGACTTTTCATCATGAAAGTTCTTTAGAACAGGTTTGACTGTTTCTGCAGGGAGAGAGGTGTGATAGAGTCAAACCTTTCTTTGTCATTTATCATCATCTCATTTTGTCTTTGCTCTCTCTCCAGTCACTGTCTTACAGGGCAATTAGAGACACTTTCTAATTTCCTAGTCCCAGTTAGCTCATCCTTACTTCAAATTTTCTGCATAATCACTCAGAGTTGAACGACATGTGCATGTAACGAGAGCAGTATAACTCATCTCCTTCTACCTTAAGCCACGAACTTATCAATCACCCCTGTTGTGGACACTTTCTGGAGGTCCAAGATCCGTATGCTCCACGACCGCTGGACTAAGTGTGTACATGTAGGAGGGGACTATGTTGAAAAATAAATGTGCTAGGTTTTCTAAAATTGACTCCTTCTACCTTAGGCCACGAACTTATTAATCACCCCTCCTATATATAAAAAAAACTACAGGGCTGAAAAAACATCTATGGTTCAAGTCTATATGCAAAATGCAGAAAACCTGGGTAACATTCTCTGGGCTCAGTGGCAGACCTTTCCCTCTCCAGCAGCAGAGCGATCAGAAGTTAGTAACAAACATCCATTACAAGCTCACATATTCACGCAGATATTAAAATCAAAGTCAAGGTAAATTTACTGAAGTACAAATATGTTACCATATACTACCTTGAAAATGATTTTCTTGCAGGCATTTACAGGAATATAAATGAAAGAGAATTTATGGAAATTATACATAAATAATGACAAATAATCAATGTGCAAAAAAAGATAAATTGTACAAATTTTAAAAATAATACTGACAACATAAGTTGAAGAGTCCTTGAAATTGAATCTGTAGTTTATGGAATCAATTCAGAGTTGTGGTGAGTGAAGTTATCCACACCAGTTGAGGAGCCTGATGGTTGTATGATAATAACTGTTCTAAACCTAGTAGTTTGGAATCTGGGGTTCCTGTACCTCCCGTCCATAGACAGTAGCAAAAGAGAGCATGATGCTGCTTTCTTGTGGCAGTGCTCCATGTCAATTGCTCAGTGGTGGGGAAGATTTTGCCTGTGATGGACTGGGCTTTCTGTAGAGCTCATTTCAGTCTAATGAAGGCTAGCAAATCAGATAATCACCTTATTAACTTGTGCGACAGCTTTGAGAGATCTATGGACTTGGATTTTGAGATCTCTCTATCCTCAACACTGCTAAGAGTCCCACTTTTAATTTTGGACTCTGCTTCAAATTTGACCTTCCAAAGTGTATCACTTCACCTCTTGAGGCAAAGTTTAAAAAAATTACATAACAGGTATTGAATACAAGTGCAGAGCATGTAACAAAGTTTTAAGGTATGAATGTTTATACTTGTGAAAGTTATTTAAATAACAGCAGAAGTTTTAGTTTAGTCTTTGTGCAGTTCTGAACTACATAATCACCAATATCCTTTTTAAATTAATTCCCTAATCATCTTTTTAAACCAATACATAATTATGCACTTCTGCAAAGTGTATTTCAGCACATTTACTGAAAAGAATATTTTAATTTCTTCTTCTGCTTTCAGCTCAATAATACTGTACTCTTATTCTCCAGTTATGTGCTAATTCTGCTAATACATTAATTTTTTGAATCAGGTTTTTTAACTTAAGACATACTGGTATAAATAAGTGCAAATTTCTTCAAGGGCATAGATATATATCAAAGCAAAGAGAAAAAAATTGAGAAGCAACATGGTGTCATGGCTCATTTGTCATAACATATCTAGGTGTCACCACATGCAGAAGCAGTCTGCTTAACCTTCTCAATAGAATTGTGTATTGTGAGTCATTACCAAGCGTTCCATTTCTGGAGCAACAAACAATCTGCTGGAGGAACTCAGTGGGTGAAGCAGCAGCCACTGAGTTCCTCCAACAGATTGTTTGTTGTTCCAGGTTCCAACATCAGCAGTCCCTTGTGTCTCAATTATTGTTTCTGACATTGTTGAAGAAGCGGCAGATGGTTGAGTCGAGGACACTGCCCAAGAATGTCCTCTGGAGATGCACTCAGACTGGGATAATTGACCTTCAACAAGCAGAGCCATCCAAAGTACAAGACATGTTGCCACTGAAAATTTTCCTCTCAATTCACAATGAATTGAATCTTACCAGATCTCTTTGATTCCATGTTATATCGAGGATAGGTATGTTCATCTCATTTCTGGAAGTTAACGCTCTTGTTCACATTTGGACCAAGGGACTGAAGAACACTAGTTGCTTATTGGCAGTCAAGAGACATTTCATTAGACCTTCCACCACAGGTGGAAGTGTGTAGCCTAATTGGATTTTCCTGCTTCCTATGGATATGACACATGGATAATTCAACAATTTTGAGGAAATTACAGTATTGAAACTATTGGGCTAGTTTGAATAGCAACTATTTCCACAGTTCAAATCTTCAGCATTTTAGCTGGGATGCCAGCTGTTCCAATGGGCTTTGCAAGATACAATTCTTTCAGCTGACTCTTAATATTACATGAAATTAATAAATTGTCAAAAGACTGGCTTCTGAGATCGTGGAGTTCCAGGAAAGATACAAAAGATATCAGCTTGGCCCCTCTAGTTAATATTATTTACCAGGAGTTCAGTCGTGTCCTAGGCATTCATTTGCTGGGATCTGTATTAGTTGAGAATGGTGATGTTCTTGGAATGTCCTTCTCTAATTTAATTGTCCATTAATAACAGGATATGTCCAGACTGCAGAACTTTGCTTTTAGAAATGGGATACTTAGCTGTTCATTACATAAAGCATTTTTTTTTCCTTTTAAGAATGTTTATAGCCTTGTGTTACATAGAACATAGAACAGAATTGCAGTTCAAGCACTTCGACCTACTATGTTGTGCCAACATTTTAACCTACTCCATGATCAACTTTACACTTCTCTCTCACATAGTGTTTCACATGCCTATCTAAAAGTATTTTAATCTGTCTCTACCACCCCCCGGCAGAGCATTCCATGCACCCACCATTCTATATTTCAAAAAAAATCTACCTCAGACATCCTTCCTATACATTCCTTCAATCACCCTAAAATGATGTCCTCTCATATTGGCCGTTTCCGCCCTGGGAAAAAGGTGTTGGCTATCCAATCTATGTATGCCTCTTAAACACCTTTATCAAGTCACCTCTCATTTGTGACTCATTTGTTCAAAGAGAAAAGGACTAGCTTGCTCAACCTGTCCTCATAAGACATGCTCCCTAATCTAGGTAGCGCTGTGGTAAATCTCCTCTGCACCCTCTCTAAAGCTTCCATGTCTATAATGAAGTAACCAGAACTGAGCACAATATTCCAAGGAAACACATGTGAAATGCTGGGGGAACTCAGCAGGCCAGGCAGCACCTATGGAAAAGAGTAAACAGTTGACTTTTCGGACAGGGACCCTTCTTCGGGACTGGAAAGGAAGAGGAGGTCAGAATAAGGAGGTCAGGGGAGGAGAGGAAGAAATACAAAGTGGCAGGTAATAGGGGAAACAGGGAGAGGGGGAGGGGTGAAGTAAAGAGCTGGGAGGATGATTGGTGAAAGAGGAAAAGGGCTGGATGTGGGGGGGGGGGGGGGCGCAGTCTCATTACACAGGATAGAAGACCATGGAAGAAAAGGAAGAGAGAGGAGCACCAGAAGGAGGTGATTGGCAGGTATGGAGATAAGGTGAGAGAGGGAAACAGGAATGGGGAATGGTGAAAGAGATGTGCGGGGGGGGGGGCAATTAGCAGAACAGACGTTTGAGAAATTGATGTTCATGCCATCAGGTTGGAGGCTACCCAGACAGAATATAAGGTGTTGCTCCTCCAACCTGAATGTGGTCTCATCGCGGCAGTAGAGGAGGCCATGGACTCTCAGGTCGGAATGGGAATGAGAAGTGGAATTGAAATGGGTGGCGACAGGGAGATGCAGATTTTTCTGTTAAAATGAGCATAGGTGCTTGTTTAATCAGTCTCCCAATCTACATCAAGTCTCACTAATATATAGGAGGCAACATCAGGAGCATCAGTAGATGACCCCAAAAGACTCGCAGGTGAAGTGTTGCCTCACCTGGAAGGACTGTTTAGGACCCTGGATAGTAGAGAGGGAGGAGGTGTAGGGGCGGATGTGTCACTTGTTCTGGAATCCCTGCTGTTTCTGATTTTTATAAATAACTTGTATGAGGAAGTGGAAGGGTGGATTAGTAAATTTGCAGATGGCATAAAGTTTGGTGGTGTTGTGCATCGTGCAGAAGGTTGTCATGGGTTCTAATGGGACATTGACAGGATGCAGAGCTTGGCTTAGAAGTGGTAGATGAAGTTCAAAAGTGTGAAGTGATTCACTTTGGAAGTTCAAATTTGAAGGCAGAATACATTGTTATTGTCAGGATTCTTAGTAGTGTGGAGGGACAGAGGGACCTTGAGGTCCATGTCCATAGACCCCTCAGTGCTGTTGTACAAATTGATAGAATTGTTAGGAAGGCATGTGGTCTTTTGGCCTTCATTACTAGGGAGACTGAGTTCCAGAGCTGTGAGGTAATCTTGGCTCCATCTTACATAGAATATTGTGTTCAGTTCTGGTTGCTTCATTATAGGAAGGATGTAGAAGGATGTAGAACTCTAGATCTAGATTCGAAAGACCTCCGCCTAATCAGAAATCTGTACTGGGAACAAACTGCCGCTGTAAGAAAAGATGGAGAAGTGAGTCAGTTTACGAAAATCAAGAGAAGCATTAGACAAGGGTGCGTTTTCTCCCCTGATTTATTTAATGTGTACAGTGAAACAATATTACAAAAATTAAGAGACATCTTGGGAATCAAAGTTGGCGGTGAAAACATCAATAATTTCAGATATGCAGATGACACTGTGTTAATTGCAAGTATGGAGGAAGAACTACAAAACTTAATTGATATAATTGTTGAAGGAAGTGCAAAAATGGGTCTCTCTATCAACTGCAAAGAGACAGAATGTATGGTGATATCCAAAAAGAAGGAGAATCCTAGCTGTAGGCTGAGAATAAAAGGAGAAGACATAAAACAAATAAAGAACTTTTGCTACTTAGGAAGCAGGGTGACATCAGATGGCAGGTACAACATGGGCATCAAAAGAAGAGTAGGGATGGCGAAAGACATCTTTACGAGAATGAAGAGTATACTGACCAATATTAAACTAGGCATGACAACCCGCCTCAGAGTACTAAAATGTTACATTTATCCAGTTATGTTATATGGCTCAGAATGTTGGACGATATCTAGTAACATGAGGAAACGAATTGTAGCAGCAGAGATGTGGTTTTTGAGGAGGATGCAAAAAAGAATATCATTGGCCAAATGAATATCTAACAAGGATGTCATGAACAGAGCAAACACAAAAAGAGAAATGATGTATGAGACCATGAAAAGGCAACGTAACTTCATTGGACATGTGATTAGGAAAGAGGAGTTAGAATGCACGGTAATTATGGGAAAGATTGAAGGGAAGAAAGCAAGAGGAAGACAAAGACAAATGATGATGGAGACAACAGCCAGAGAACTGGAAATGAGTACCAATGAATTGATCCACTTGACCCGAAACAGGAGCGCGTGGGCCATGGCAGTCAAAGCTCAAACTGAGCATGGCACCTGATGATGATGATGATGATGTAGAAGTTTTAAAGAGGGTGCAGAGGATATTTAATAGAATTCTGCCTGGACTAGAAGGCATGTCTGATGAGAACAGGTTGAGCGAGCCAAGACTTTTCTCTTTGGAGCGAAGGAAGATGAGAGTTGTTAGAGTTGTACAAGATGATAAGACTCATAGAGTGAGTGGGTAGCCAGAGACCTTTTTTGCAAGGCAGAGATGGCTAACTTGAGTGGTCATAATCTTACGATAGTTAAAGGAACATATAGTGAGGATGTCACAGCTATGTTTTTTTACAAAGAGAGTGGTGTGTGCATTCAACACCCTGCATCAGTGGTGGTAGAAGCAGATACTTTGTGGACATTTAAATACATTATGGACATTTAGGAGACTCTTAGATAGGCACGTGGATAATAGAAAAATATCAGAGGTTAGGGTTAGAATGGCTTTAGAATAGGAAAAAAGTTCAACACAACATCATGGGGCAAATGGTCTGTACTGTTTTGCAGTGCTCCATGTTCTATAGTCTAAAATATTTCTTTAATTTATCTGCATTTCCATGGTGCAATTCCACTTATCTTAATTTATTAGAGGTCAGCTATGTTTTTTCCCTTTCTTTTACTTCTGTGCCTTGAGCTGCCTATTGTTGGTGATGTAAATCTCAGAAAGAAAGAGGATAGTAGCTGCCCAGTAGATGGTGAGCTCTCTGTCATGTCTGAGGGCGCGATCTTCAAACACTCTATTCCTCAAGTGTCCAATATCTGCCGTAATTCATTGAAAGCTTGGTGAGTGTCATCGCTGGTCCACTTTCCTCAAAAGATCACTTTGCTGTGACCTGCTTTCGTCAAATGATACCATGGCCGAGCAAGGACAGGTTTATTAAATACCTTTATCTTGTGAATAGTGAGTGTAAAGCTCATACTCTTACATCCTTCAATAAATAAATCAGTGATGCCACTAAACTCTGTCATGAGTATATGCAAAAAAAACAATCATAGTCTTCGTACTGTGGCCATTCCACTGAGGTTTTGGGGCCGAATGTGGTTACCATAGGTTGTACGGTTCCTTGATAATTCTGAAGGTCAGGTTCTCATCTGCATGAAGTTTGTTGGAATTAATAATTTTATAGCAAAATGATTGAAAGTAGTGTTGGGGCAATGAGGTATACCTCGCTTTAACATCTGTTCCCATTGTGATTTGCTCAGTTCTAGTCCATTGGTTGGTATCTTGGTTTGCTGATTTACCAAACTTGACAAGGGGGTGAATTCTTGTGGGCTACAGAATTTTGCAAGAGTATTCTACAAGTCACTCTCAATTGCTGGAGCCAAATGCTACAGTGAGGTCAAAAAAAGCACCATATTCTGTATAATAGCTATTGCCACACTGTCCCTGCAAAATCCCCCAGCATCACTCAAAGAACAAGTAAGCAATGTGAGCATTCTTTCTAGGCCAACACCTCAATACTGAAACCCTTCCTACACTCGGTTTTCTATATTGGTCAAGTCCTGACGTTTGTGTGCTCATCCACCGAACTCCTTAAATGGACACTCCTCTGTGCTCTGTCACAGAAAGAGATTGCCACATGGACAGAGAAAAGGATTCAAGGATGCTCTAAAAGCTTCCTTCAGAAAACACAGCATTCCTGTGATTTCTGGGGACTCCTGGCCCATAATTACACAAAGTGATGAAGGAAGTGATAAGGACATTGACACCCCAGGCCAAGAGCACACTGAAACTTAGAGTCTGTGGCTGAAGGATCACATGTACACACAACCTTGTATTTATGTCCTACCCCATCAAATACCTTCAGCTCCAATTTAGCTTCTGCACTGGCCACATCAATCACCTCAGAACTAGAAAACTGGGGTAGAAAAAAGTCATCCTGGAGCCCAAGGAAGAGGCTAAGAAGAAGAAAATAGATTTATCTATAAAACATTTAACAAATTGTTTTTGTCCTTTGTGAAATATCTGCTGGCTTACTGCTTTCCCTGGTAAAATTCTCTGCCATTTCTTTCATCTATTACTAATTTTAACTTTTCTTAATAACCATGGATGGACTGTATTTCCCTTTCGGACTTTATTCCTTAAAGGAATACATGTTTCTTTTAAACTCTATTTAATTCTTTACTGATTCAGTTCAGTTTGTTTATTGACACATTTTTCGATGTAGTTTACAATATGCCCTAGTGAGGTAATGTTTCATGCCTTCATAGTTTGCTTTATTCAGTTTTAGTTCCCTAGTTACATGTCAAGTTAAATCACTTTCAATCTTTATAACAGTTTTTGTCATATTATCATCACTATGACTTGAAGACTCTTTAATTACCTGGTCCTCTATTTTTCCTCAATGTGCAACACTAATTTAAAATAGATCATTCCCTTGTTGTTTCCACAACATTGCTCCTAACACTAGAACATCACTAATAGTACAAAGTACACTAAAAGTTACCAATAATATTTAATTTGACAGATGCTGAGATCTAATTTTGGTCATTGCCCCAGTAAGGCACCAACTTGCACCACCTCACCTCTGCTTGGCGACCTTCAGTGGCTTCAGATCTTCAAATCCCTCTGCACCCTCAGTTCTCTCTCTTCCTGTGCTTTTCAACAAGTTACCTGTGCTGTTTGCATTCTCATCTCTTGACTGTATGTATTTAATCAGTCCATTACTAGCACCTTCTGAAACTACTCAACCTTCCTATCTCTCTTTCTGCTTGAGATACTCATTAAAACCTTCTAGCTAACAAAATGTTTGGTCATCAGCCTAATATCTCTTCCTAAAGCTTGGTGCCCAACTTTGTTTTCTAACTCTGATAGAGCACTTCAGGATAATTTACTTTAGAAGTAGCTCTTGTATAGTACAAATCAAAAACCCTACTCCTGCCACGCTGGACACTCAACAATATGCTTACCGACAGAACCTTCCTGGGCACTATTCAGTGTTGACACAGTTGGCCCAGGATACTGCTCCTGCTCACCCTTATCGTTCCCCACTGACTGGTTGGACCTGTGCCTGCACCAACACTTCATCCATTTCCCTGCTGGCAGAGAGGTTACTCTCCAAGTTGGGAGTATAGAATTAGACAAGTCATATGTAGGGAAGCACCAGCCCTTAAAACACCTACTCCACCAGGGGTTACTGAGATTTAGGTTCCTTAAGCCATTCCCATACGATGGGTTATGGACTCCGCCCTCACAGCTTTCCCCGAAACTGAATACAAAGCCCGAGATGTTGGACAAGTTCTTCCAGCAGTCCTGTTCTTTATTGTTAAAAGGGATACGAATCAACAGCATCTCTTCTGCAGTGTAGGATGGTGCCCTCATGCAGACACAACAGTCCAAAGCATTGGTGTGGTTCGTATACTGGCATGGCATCTGTAGGAATATGTTGTATGATCTAACACCAAACATCATCATCATCACCACTGCCGTCAGCATCCACCACTTCACTATTCCGTAATGTCGGGGTCACACACTCACTGACTACTGGTTAATCACTGGGTTTTTAAACAGATTATCCTCTACGCCCCCATTAAGTCAGTCATCATATTCACTGGTTCGTGCACCACAATTCAGGTTGGCTGGTGGCGCAGCAAGATCTGTACCAGGCTCGAGAACGGAGGTTCCCGAGTACGATCCAGTGACAGGCCGCTCCCGAGCGTGCTCTCCATCCGTGCTGGGTTGACGTCGAGCTCGCAGCTCGACCTCGTAAAAAAAAACACTGCCACCTCCAGTTTAAATTCTTCCCACACGGAATATCGTGGAGGATCACATACCAATACCCAGTCTCCACGTGCCCTGGTGGCCCCAAACATTTCCTGGCTCCTCCTCCAATTCCACCTCTTCTACCTAGGGAGGATCTGACACGACCAAGTGCAGGAACATGAAGGACGTCCCGGCCAGGAGCTCAGGTTGTCCGCCACCTGATACAACACACTCAGGCGCCCCTGAAAGGTGCGGTTGGAGGTCAGTAACTGATAACTACTGCTGCTTCAGCAGCCTGTTCACAGAATGTTCGATGAACCATGCTGCCTGTAGGTGGTAGCGGATGTGTAATGGCAGACTCATCTCCTTCCAAAAACAAACTTAATCCATGCTTGTGCTGTGCTTCCTTCAGATCATTCACAAGTAACTGCAAAACCCAGAACAAACAATTGATTTCCACAGTGGAAAACTTTAACATATTTTTTAAAGATCAAAGGGAAAGAAAAGACAACTGGGTGGGACCCCACGAAACATGAGCACATTCACACAGCTGCTTAAATGCACAGTCTTCTTGAAAGATAAGACTTCCTGTCAATTTAGAATCAGATTCAGGTTTATTATTGTGAGATTTATTAACTTAGCAGCAGCAGTTCAATGCAATACATAATATAGAAGAAAAAAAGTTAAAAAAAATAAGTAAACCAATTATGGTATATGTATATTGAATAGATTAAAAATTGTACAAAAACAGAAATAATATATATTTAAAAAGTGAGGTAGTGTTCAAGGGTTCAATGTCCATTTAGAAATCTGATGGCAGAGGGGAAGAAGCTGTTCCTGAATCACTGAGTGTGTACCTTCAGGCTTCTGTACCTCCTACCTGATGGTAACAGTAAGAAAAGGACATGGCCTGGGTGCTGAAGGTCCTTAATAATGGACACTGCCTTTCTGAGATGCCGCTCCTTGCAGATGTCCTGGGTACTTTGTAGGCTAGTACCCAAGATGCAGCTACTAAATTTACAACCCTCTGCAACTTCTTTCAGTCCTGTGCAGTAGCACAAACCGCGCCCCCCCCATACCAGACAGTGATGCAGCCTGTCAGAATGCTCTCCACAGTACATCTATAGAAGTTTTTGAGTGTATTTTTTTAATATACCAAATCTTTTCAAACTCCCAATGAAGTATAGTTGTTGTCTTGCCTCCTTTATAAATGCATTGATATATTAGGACCAGGTTAGGTTCTCAGTAATCTTGACACCCAGGAACTTGAAACTGCTCACTCTCTCTACTTCTGATCCCTCTATGAGGATTGTTATGTGTTCCATCATCTTACCCTTCCTGAAGTCCACAATCAGCTCTTCTGTCTTACTGACGTTGAGTGCCAGGTTGTTGCTGCAACACCACTCCACTAGTGGGCATATCTTAGTCCTGTACGCACTCTCGTCACCACCTGAGACACTACCAACAATGACTGTATCATCAGCAAATTTATAGATGGTATTTGAGCTATGCCAAGCCACACAGTCAAGAGTGTAGAGACAGTAGAGCAGTGGGCTAAGCACACACCTCTGAGGTGCACCAGTGTTCCGTTGTTTAAAAAAACGATCAAAAAGTAATCCTGGAAATTATAGGCCGGTAAGTTTAACGTCGGTAGTAGATAAGTTATTGGAGGGAGTACTAAGAGACAGAATCTACAAGCATTTGGATAGACAGGGACTTATTAGGGAGAGTCAACATGGCTTTGTGCGTGGTAGGTCATGTTTGACCAATCTATTGGAGTTTTTCGAGGAGGTTACCAGGAAAGTGGATGAAGGAAAGGCAGTGGATATTGTCTACATGGACTGCAGTAAGGCCTTTGACAAGGTCCCGCATGGGAGGTTAGTTAGGAAAATTCAGTCGCTAGGTATACATGGAGAGATGGTAAATTGGATTAGACATTGGCTCAATGGAAGAAGCCAAAGAGTGGTAGTAGAGAATTGCTTCTCCAAGTGGAGGCCTGTGACTAGTGGTGTGCCACAGGGATCTGTGCTGGGTCCATTGTTATTTGTCATCTATATCAATGATCTGGATGATAATGTGGTAAATTGGATCAGCAAATTTGCTGATGATACAAAGATTGGAGGTGTAGTAGACAGTGAGGAAGGTTTTCAGAGCCTGCAGAGGGACTTGGACCAGCTGGAAAAATGGGCTGAAAAATGGCAGATGGAGTTTAATACAGACAAGTGTGAGGTATTGCACGTTGGAAGGACAAACCAAGGTAGAACATACAGGGTTAATGGGAAGGCACTGAGGAGTGCAGTGGAACAGAGGGATCTGGGAATACAGATACAAAATTCCCTAAAAGTGGCGTCACAGGTAGATAGGGTCGTAAAGCGAGCTTTTGGTACATTGGCCTTTATTAATCAAAGTATTGAGTATAAGAGCTGGAATGTCATGATGAGGTTGTATAAGGCATTGGTGAGGCCGAATCTGGAGTATTGTGTTCAGTTTTGGTCACCAAATTACAGGAAGGATATAAATAAGGTTGAAAGAGTGCAGAGAAGGTTTACAAGGATGTTGCCGGGACTTGAGAAACTCAGTTACAGGGAAAGGTTGAATAGGTTAGGACTTTACTCCCTGGAGCGTAGAATAATGAGGGGAGATTTGATAGAGATATATAAAATTATGATGGGTATAGATAGAATGAATGCAAGCAGGCTTTTTCCACTGAGGCAAGGGGAGAAAAAAACCAGAGGACATGGGTTAAGGGTGAAAGGGGAAAAGTTTAAAGGGAACATTAGCGGGGGCTTCTTCACACAGAGAGTGGTGGGAGTATGGAATGAGCTGCCAGACGAGGTGGTAAATGCAGGTTCTTTTTTAACATTTAAGAATAAATTAGACAGATACATGGATGGGAGGTGTATGGAGGGATATGGTCCGTGTGCAGGTCAGTGGGACTAGGCAGAAAATGGTTCGGCACAGCCAAGAAGGGCCAAAAAGGCCTGTTTCTGTGCTGTAGTTTCTATGGTTCTATGGTTCTATGGTATTGATTGTCAGCAAGGAGGAGATGTTATCACCAATCCGCACGAATTGTGGTCTTCCAGTTAGGAAGTCAGTGATCCAATTGCAGAAGGAGGTACAGAGGCCCAAGTTCTGTAACTTTGCAATCATAATTGTGGGAATGATGGTATTAAATTCTGAGCTATAGTCAGTGAACAACAGCCTGACATAGGTGTTGTCCGGGTGGTCTAAAGCCATGTGAAGAGCCATTGAGATTGCATCTGCCGTTGACCTATTGTTGCAATAGGCAAATTGCAATGGATCCAGGTCCTTGCTGAGGCAGGAACTCAGTCTAGTCATGACCAACCTCTCAAAACATTTCATCACTGTAGATGTGAGTGCTACCAGGCGATAGACATTAAGGTCCAGCTCATACTTCTTAGGCACTGGTGTAATTGTCACCTTTGGGAAACAAGTGGGAACTTATGCCTGTAGCAGTGAGATGTTGAAAATGTCCTTGAATACTCCCGCCAGTTGGTTGGCACAGGTTATCAGAGCCTTACCAGGTACTCCATCGGGACCATCCACCTTGCGAGGATTCGCTCTCATTAAAGACAGCCTAACATCGGCCTCTGAGACAGAGATCACAGGGTCATCAGGTGCAGCAGGGATCATCACAGCTGTAGATATATTCTCCCTTTCAAAGCAGGCATAGAAGGCATTGAGTTCATCTGGTAGTGAAGCATTGCTGCCACTCATACTATTGGGTTTTGCTTTGTAGGAAGTAATGTTTTGCAAACCCTACCCTACTTGTCGTACATCCGATGTCGCCTCCAACCTCATTCAAAATTATCTCTTCACCCTTGAAATAGCCCTCCACAAATCATACCTAGTTTTCTAATACAGGCCTGGGTCACCAGACTTGAATGCCACAGAACTAGCCTTCAGCAGACGACATATCTCCTGGTTCGTCCACGGCTTTTGGTTTGGGAATGTACAGTAAGTCTTTGTAGACACACACTCATCCACACATGTTTCAATGAAGTCGCTAACAACTGCAGCATACTCATCCAGGTTCAAAGATGAATCCCTGAATACAGTCCAGTCCACCGATTCAAAGCAGTCCTGTTGGTACTCCTGTGCTTCCCTTGGTCCTCACTGCTGGCGCTGCAGTCTTCAATCTCTGCCTATACTCAGGGAGTAGAAGTGCAGCCAGGTGATCAGAATTCCTGAAGTGAGAGCGTGGAGTAGCATGGTAGGCATTCTTGATGGTGGTGTAACAATGGTCCAGTGTGTTGTTTCCTCCTGTACTGCAAGTGATCTGCTGATGGTAATTGCTTAGTGATTGTTTTACAGACCGGCCTGGTTAAAATCCCCCGAAATGATGATGAAGGCATTAGGGTTCATCCAATGGAAAATATTTCATTGGTCACCTTTCCTGCTGAAGCATAGGGTTAATTTAACAGACTTCCAATACAGATTTAACGCACACACACACACACACACACACACATTCACTCAAGTGAACTAATGTGTGGTCACACCTTATGAAACATTTTTCAAAATCAAACCATTCACACTTCATTATAAGAGGGGAAGGGTGCAGGGTGAATGATTTCCCTCCCCCCGAATGAGAGTGGGCCACCCACCACCCCACCCCCCCTGCCACTGAACGTCCTCCAGTGCCTTTTGCAGAGCCTTTAGCAAGCGATAGAGGGAACCCTGAGTGGAATGTGAGGAATCCTGCGGAGTACAGAAGGAGCCCTTATCGGGAGAGGGCTCGGAGAAGGACCTTTCTCCCTTAATGGTCTCCTGACCTCCCTTTCTCTGGCAGTGCTTCCTCTACATGGCATGGAGGGTGGGAGTGGAAACACCATTTACCTGCTCCCTCAGGACTCTGGCTCAGAGCAATGCCATAAACATTTCTTTACAGGCCAAGCGAGGGCTTCCACCCTCAGATCATTATCTAATTTGTGCATCTGACTACCTCCTCCCATGTGCTCTAATCCCTCCAATAATTTGATGACAGCATTTATTGTACCCTCTCATGTGTCCCATTAAGGGGAACACCACTGTCTCTAACTGGAAGCCCCTATAGCTTGCCCCGGTACCCCCTATTGGCAGTACCATGCAATTCAAATTGTGAGCTGCTGTCTTAACGAAATACCCCCACCATGATTGAGGTTAACCTATGACCTTCCAGTGGGACGTCACTGTCATGGTAGATCTCTGTGATCAGAGCCCACTGGTGAAGGGCTCTGGTCCCTTCCTCCATGGTGCTCCACTCTTCCTGGGGCTGAAAGTCCCACCGGAAGACTGAGGGATACCTGACCTTCAATGCACTATCACCCTGCCCCATAGCAATTTCTCACCCCCCCCCCCCGAGAAGCAGGTGGCACTCTCAGGGCATGATTGTTCATGTGGTGAGATGACAGGCCCCTGAGGGTACACATCTCCCCATTCGATAGACTCCCTGTGTCCCAGAACTTCAGCAGCCACGTAGGCAGAGGCTTGCCTGGCTTCTGCCTATACCTGTCTCCCAGCTCTGCCAGTTCCTCGGCGGAGAACTCCCTGATGGTAGTCGTCTCGGTGAGACCCGCTGTGTAATCTCCCTGATACCTCTCCCCCAGCCTACTGCTCTTCCTTACCCTGTTTCACGGAGGCTGGAGGGACTAGGAGCCAGCGGCCCCTTTGTTTGGGTCTGGGACCACATAGCCACTGGTCTGGCCTGTACTGGCATGGCTACAGAGGGGGAAGAGTGTTCACTTAGAGGGGAATCCCCAAGGCTCTCTTCTCACCTCTCTTCTCCATCCTCACCATTCTCACGTCCACATGTCAGGATCGCCTCCCCACAACACCAGGGCTCGGTTGCCAATTAGCCCTGTGGGCAGCCTATACCTGCTTCACCTCCACTAGCTGAACGGCCCTCTCAGTGTTCCTATCCTCTAACTCCCTGTCCCAGGTCTGCGCTGCCTGGGGAACTGCTCCCATAACAGCACATCACAGGTTTAGCAATTCCACCTATTTCCTCAAACCATCTTCCTCTTTCAGCTTTTGTGAGATTTTCTCGAGCTGCCACTTTACCAGGGTTGCCAGCAGCCGGAAGCATTTTTCCAGCTCCCCTTCCTCTCTTGGAACCCTGTCTTATTAAGCACAGACATGATGTGGTGTCTGATTTTCACCCCACAGAGTCCAACTTGTCTCACCAGTCTACGGGCGTCCTGTTGTCCGCCAGTGGGTTGGTGATATTTCCAAATCCTGATTTGTTGTTGGTCCACTCCGGGACTTGGCTCTCCTCACACAGCGTGTTCTCTTCTTAATTTTCCTTTCTAAAGATACTCACCTTCTGCACAAACACCGAAGCCTGCTCTCAGCGCTGATGCCTGTGGAAAATCAGTGTCAGGGCTCGGTGAGTGGGACGGAAGACCCGCACCAACACTAAGTAGGTTAGTTGTCTATTTGCAGGACAAAACAGACACTAATCGTTCAGTAAACTCTTCGAGCTAAACACGGTCACAGACACTTCTCTAAACTGAGCGCCTGGTGTGGAAGGACAAAGCAGATACTAAACGTATACACAGTGGCAAATATTTGTCTAAAGTGTGTGCCCGGGCCCTCTGCACTGCAGCACACTCCCCACTGCCTATTGTTTCCACGACACCCTTGTCTACCTGGTCCAAGTCGTTTACCACGTGCTCGATTTAAACTTGGCTGACGCTGTGACATCATCAGTTAAACTGCAGCTAGTTGGAGGGGCAGCAGTGCTCCTCATACAGGCCAATCCCTGCCTCCCACGGGGAGTGGCTTTTGATGAGTGGGTAGGTTAAGACAAATACTACAACAGCAGCCTTCTTTACATCGGTGGCACAGCAGTGGAAATTGTGAGCAGTTCCAAACTCCTGGGTGTGCACATCTCACGTAACCTTTCATGTCCCAGGACACATTCTACACAATCAGGAAGGCTAAGCAACACCTCTGCTTTCTGAGGAACTGAAGAGAGCAGGATTATGCAAATCAATACTCACATCATTCTACAGACACGCAGTCGAGAGCATCCTAGCATGCTGCATTATTACATGGTACAGAAGGAGCACTGTGGCGGATGGGAAGGCTCTACAACAGGTAGTCAAAACTGCCCAACACATCACTGGCATCCGCCTACCTGCCATCAAGGACATATATAGAGAAGGGTGCTGGAAAAGGGGCAGCAACATCATGAAGTGTCCTACCCACCCTGCTTATGGATTGTTTGTCCCACTCCCAAGAGGAAAGAGACTACGTAGCATCCACACCAGGACCACAAGACTCAAAAACAGTTACTTTCCCCAAGCAGTAAGGCCGATCAACACCTCCAATCACTAACCCACCTTTCCACAACCCCCACCACTACTACTTTATCATTTCCTGTAAGTCATCTTTTGAACTGTCACTCCTACGACTAGCATCACTTTATGGATGTATAATCAATCTACGCATATAAGCAAACTTATGCATTTATATTTATTGCTTTTTTATTATTGTGTACTTTTTGGGCTGCATTGGATCTGGAGTAACAATCATTTTATTCTCCTTTATACTTGTGTACTGGAAATGACATTAAACAATGTTGAATCTCGTGTTAGTATATCAAACAGTTATAAAATCTCACTTAATTATAACAGTAGCCTTTTCAACTTTGCAGATGTTATTCACTGTTTTCGAATAATATGAGTTTATCCAAAATCTGCTCCAAAGTATACATAATTTATTGGAGACAGCTGATGTCCATAACAAAGGATGAACAAATTTGGTAAAGATTATTTATGCAGACAAAATCTATTTTTTTTTGGAATGCCCAAATCTTCCAGTCCAATAATGCAATTCCTGTATCACCAGCTAAGAATTATTTTCATGAATAATAAACTCAGTTCCATGAAGCAACAATCCAAATATCTTTTAAATGAAGTATATAAATACCACAAGTTGTTTCATAATTTAAACAAATTGAAATTTGCTTTAGCGTGAAATAGCGGTGCACATAAAAGAGATGTACAAAACATTTTATAGAAGGCAACTGACTGCATGTAAAATACTTGTTGCTTTTGGCATTACAGTCATAGAAAATTACAGCACAGAAACAAGCTCTTTGTCCAGTCTAGTCTATTTCAGCTCTCTAGCCCCATTAACTGCACCCAGACAATAGCCCTCAGTACCCCTACTATCCATGTACCGATCCAATCTTCTCTTAAACATTGAAATCGAGCTGCATGCACCACTTGTGCTGGCAGCTCATTTCATACTCTCACCACCCTCTGAGTGAAGAGGTTTCCCCTCATGTTCCTCTTAAACTTTTCACCTTTCACCATTAACCCATGACCTCTGGTTGTAGTCCCACTCCACCTCAGCCTGCATGCATTTACCCTATCTATACCCCTCATCATTTTGTATACCTCTATCAATCTCCCCTTAATATTTGCAGACAGTATATTGTGATAAGCCTTGATTGCATGCTAAACTGGAACAGATTTGACAAGAACTTCTCCAATTGTTAAATGTGTCAAAATTCAAATTCCCTTTATGCTTTGGCTGCAAGTGATGTAATGTATTTGAACATGCAAGGACACCAATTATAGCTACTGAAGTAATTTTATAATTCTAAATTGTAACATTACATCACTCTGACAGTATGATAGACAAAATGGTCACCTTTTCTAATGAAAGATGTGTTTAGACTGGGGGTTGTTCAAAAAAAAGATTCTTTATTTCAATGTCTATAATGAAGGGGTTGCCTTACTTAATTACACTATTCCCTTTTAATACTACATTTCCTTTCATTCCCCCAGCTCAGATGATTTCTATACTATAGTGCTCTGGTTGAGTCATTTCATGGGTCTTCCCTGTAGTCTCTGCCTCATTCACAGAAGGCATAAGAATATCTACCGCTTCCAGGGTTGTGGCACCTCAAGAGCTTGAATACCCGTATCTGCCTCACTTGCAGACACACCCTGTTGTTGCTAATTGCTGGGAAACCGACAATAATTAATTTGAGGAAAGTTATTGCTTTGCATGGTATATAATGACCCAGTAACTCTCACACTCCCCTGTGTATTTGAGTATCCACAGTTCAGATACCAATCCCATATCTTAAAGCTGAAATTCCTTGAGCTGTAGGCAATTACTCCAGATTTGGTTACAGTGATCTCACCAGCTTTCATGTGCTACTGTTGCACCCATCACCATCTGTTGTAACACATGAATTTTAGAGTCATAGGCTCGACTATCACCCAATGGCACTCATATCTACAGTGTGAAGTGCTTTGAGAGGTTGGTCATGGTTGGAATCAACTCATACCCAAGCAAGAACCTAGACTTACTGCAATTTGTCAATCACCACAATAAATCAACAGTGGATGCAATCTCACCTACTCTCCACTCAGCCTTGGATCTCCTGAACAGCAGCAATATCTATATAAGGCTGCTGTTTATTGATTACAATTCAGCATTCACAATCAACCCTTGCAATCAATAAGCTCCAAAACCTGGGCCTCTGTACTTCGTTCTGCAAATGAATCCTTGACTTCCTTACTGGGAGGCGACAATCTGTGCGGATTGGAAATAGCCTTTCCTCCTTGCTGACAATCAACACCGGCAACCTCAAGACCGTGCTTAGCCCACTGCTCTACTCTCTTTATCCCCACAATTGCGTGGCTAGGCACAGCTCAAACACCATCTATAAATTTGCCAATGACGCAACTATTGTTGGCAGAATTTCAGATTGCGATGAAGAGACGTACAGGAGTGATAGATCAGCTGGTTGAGTGGTGATGCAGCAGCAACGTTGCACTCAATGTCAGTAAGATCAAGAAATTAATAGTGGACTTCAAGAAGGGTAAGTCAAGGGGTTACACATCAGTCCATATCGAGGGATCAGAAGTGAAAGATGAGAAGGTTCAAGTTCCTGGGTGTCAACATCTCTGAGGGTCTATCCTGGGTGCAACACATTCATGCAGTTAGAAAGAAGGCACAACATCGAGTATATTACATTTAGATTTTGAGGAGAATTAGTATGCCACCAATGATTTTTGCAAATTTCTACAGTTGTACCATGGAGAGTATTCTAAATGGTTGCATTAATGTATAATATGGAGGGATCACTGCACAGGATCAGAAAAAACTGCATAAAGTTGTAATCTCAGCCAACTCCATTATGGGCACCTGTTTCCCCAGCATCCAGGACATCTTCAAAAGTCAATGCTTCAAAAAGGTGGCATCCATCATTAAGGACCCCCATCTTCTAGGACATGCCCACTTCTCATTGCTACCATCAAGGAGGCGGTTTAGGAGACTGAAGACACACACTCAATGTTTCAGGAACAGCTTCTTCTCATCCACCATCAGATTTCTTAATGTGCAATGAATCCATGAACACTATCTCAGTATTTTCCCTTTCTTTTTGCATGATATCTAACTTTCTTTTTAATATATTTTCTTATTGTAAATTATAGTTTTATTAATATATATATTGCAATGTACTGCCCATGCAAAACAATAAATTTCATGACATCTGTCAGTAACATTAAGCCTGATTCTGATTCTGATTCTGGGTGTTAGAGCACCATATCACAGAAACAGGCCTTTTGGCCATCTAGTCTGTGCCAAACAATTATTCTGCATAGTCCCATTGACCTGCAGCTGGACCATATCTGACCATATCCCTCCCATCCACGTTCGTATCCCATCTTCTCTTAAATGTTGAAACTGACCCCACATCCACCACTTCTGCTGGCAGCTTGTACCACACTCTCACCACCCTTTGAGCAAAGAAGTTCCCCCTCATGTCCCCTTAAACATTTCATCTTTCACCCTTAAACCATGACCTCCAGTTCTAGTCTTGCTTAACCTCAGTAGAAAATGTCTCCTTGCATTCACACTGTCTATAGACCACATAATTTTGTATACATCTATCAAATCTCCTCTTATTTTCCTACCCTCCAGTGAATGAAATCCTAACCTTTCCCAATAATCCAGGTCTGGCAACAACCTTCCAAATTTTCTCTATACCCTTTCAATCTTACTGACTCTTTCCTGTAGTTAAATGATTAGAACTGCACACAATACTCCAAGTTAGGCCTCACCAGCATTTTAAACAACTTCTACAACAATTTGATTTATGAAGGGCAGTGTACCTGAAGTTTTTGTTACAAACATCTATCTGTGATGCTACTTTCAATTACAACTCTGGTGCTCTTCCCTCCTTTTCATTCTTCTATGGCCTTCTGTCCTCTCCTATTAGATTCCCCCTTCTCCAGCCCTGTATCTCTTTCACCAATCAATTTCCCAGCTCCATACTTCACCCCTCCCCGTCCTAGTTTCACCTGTCACCTGCTGTTTCTCCCTCTTCTTCCCCCACCTTTTAAATCTACTCCTCACCTTTTTTCTCCAGTCCCACTGAAGGGTCTTGGCTCGAAGCATCGACTGTACTCTTTTCCATAGACGCTGCCTGGCCTGCTGAGTTCCACCAGTATTTTGTGTGTGTTACTTCGATTTCCAGAATCTGCAGATTTTCTCCTGTTTATGATCAAATAAGGGTACATAGTTTCAAAATAGGGGACCAGTCATTTAAGACTCTGTGTGGAAATCTCCTCTCACAGAAAACAGTGAATATCTTTGCCCCAGAGGACAATAGATTCATACAGCACAGAAAAAGACCAGGCCTTCAAAGATTCCCATCTAAACTTGTCCCTTTGGCCCAAATCCCTCTAAAAGTTTCCTATCTATATACATGTCCAAGTACCCTTTAAGCATTGATAATGTACTTGCCTCAACCACTTCCTCTTGCTGCACAATCCACATACTGACCCTCTCAGGGTGAAAAAGTTACACCTCAGGTTACTATTAAATCTCTCCACTCTCATAGAAACCATAGAAACTACAGCACAGAAACGGGCCTTTTGGCCCTTCTTGGCTGTACCGAACCATTTTCTGCCTAGTCCCACTGACCTGCACACGGACCATATTCCTCCATACACCTCCCATCCATGTATCTGTCCAATTTATTTTTAAATGTTAAAAAAGAACCCGTATTTACCACCTCGTCTGGCAGCTCATTCCATACTCCCACCACTCTCTGTGTGAAGAAGCCCCCCTTAATGTTCCCTTTAAACTTTTCCCCCTCACCCTTAACCCATGTCCTCTGGTTTTTTTCTCCCCTTGCCTCAGTGGAAAAAGCCTGCTTGCATTCACTCTATCTATACCCATCATAATTTTATATATCTCTATCAAATCTCCCCTCATTCTTCTACGCTCCAGGGAATAAAGTCCTAACCTATTCAACCTTTCTCTGTAACTGAGTTTCTCAAGCCCTGGCAATATCCTTCTAAACCTTCTCTGCACTCTTTCAACCTTATTTATATCCTTCCTGTAATTTGGTGACCAAAACTGAACACAATACTCCAGATTCAGCCTCACCAATGCCTTATACAACCTCATCATAACATTCCAGCTCCTGTACTCAATACTTTGATTAATAAAGGCCAATGTACCAAAAGCTCTCTTTACGACCCTATCTACCTGTGACGCCACTTTTAGGGAATTTTGTATCTGTATTCCCAGATTCCTCTGTTCCACTGCACTCCTCAGTGCCTTCCCATTAACCCTATATGTTCTACCTTGGTTTGTCCTTCCAACGTGCAATACCTCACACTTGTCTGTATTAAACTCCATCTGCCATTTTTCAGCCCATTTTTCCAGCTGGTCCAAGTCTCTCTGCAGGCTCTGAAAACCTTCCTTACTGTCTACTACACCTCCAATCTTTGTATCATCAGCAAATTTGCTGATCCAATTTACCACATTATCATCCAGATCATTGATATAGATGACAAATAACAATGGACCCAGCACTGATCCTTGTGGCACACCACTAGTCACAGGCCTCCACTCGGAGAAGCAATTCTCTACTACCACTCTTTGGCTTCTTCCGTTGAGCCAATGTCTAATCCAATTTACCATCTCTCCATGTATACCTAGCGACTGAATTTTCCTAACTAACCTCCCATGCGGGACCTTGTCAAAGGCCTTACTGAAGTCCATGTAGACAATATCCACTGCCTTCCCTTCATCCACTTTCCTGGTAACCTCCTCGAAAAACTCCAATAGATTGGTCAAACATGACCTACCACGCACAAAGCCATGTTGACTCTCCCTAATAAGTCCCTGTCTATCCAAATGCTTGTAGGTTCTGTCTCTTAGTACTCCCTCCAATAACTTACCTACTACCGACATTAAACTTACTGGCCTATAATTTCCCGGATCCTTTTTTAAACAACGGAACAACATGAGCCACTCTCCAATCCTCCTGCACCTCACCTGTAGACAGCGACATTTTAAATATTTCTGCCAGAGCCCCTGCAATTTCAACACTAGTCTCCTTCAAGGTCCGAGGGAACACCCTGTCAGGTCCCGGGGATTTATCCACTTTAATTTTCCTCAAGACAGCAAGCGCCTCCTCCTTTTTGATCTGTACAGTTTCCATGATCTCACTACTTGTCTCCCTTAATTCCATAGACTTCATGCCAGAGTCCTTAGTAAATATAGACGCAAAAAACCTATTTATGATCTCCCCCATTTCCTTTGGTTCCGCACATAGCCGACCACTCTGATCTTCAAGAGGACTAATCTTATCCCTTACAATCCTTTTGCTCTTAATATACCTGTAAAAGCTCTTTGGATTATCCTTCACTTTGACTGTCAAGGCAACCTCATGTCTTCTTTTAGCCCTCCTGATTTCTTGCTTAAGTATTTTCTTGCACTTCTTATACTCCTCAAGCACCTTATTTACTCCCTGCTTCCTATACATGTCATACAACTCCCTCTTCTTCTTTATCAGAGTTGCAATATCTCTTGAGAACCAAGGTTCCTTATTCCTATTCACTTTGCCTTTAATCCTGACAGGAACATACAAATTCTGCACTCTCAAAATTTCTCCTTTGAAGGCTTCCCACCTACCGATCACATCCTTGCCAGTGAACAACCTGTCCCAATCCATGCTTTTTAGATCCTTTCTCATTTCTTCAAATTTGGCCTTCTTCCAGTTAAGAACCTCAACCCTAGGACCAGATCTATCCTTGTCCATGATCAAGTTGAAACTAATGGCGTTATGATCACTGGAACCAAAGTGCTCCCCTACATAGACTTCTGTCACTTGTCCTAACTCGTTTCCTAACAGGAGATCCAATATTGCATCCCCTCTAGTTGGACATACACTCTCTATTTCTTGATTCCCTAACATTTTGGAAAAAAAAAATCAGTGCTTATTGGCCCTGTCTATGCTTCTCAAAATGTTATACATCTCTGTAAGATCATCCTTCAATCCCCATGTTCCCATGAAAAAATCTCAAATCTGTTCACCTTTCGCCATAACTAAGTCTATCGAGGCTTGGCAAAGCCTTCGTAAGTTCAAAGTAAATTTATTGTCAAAGTATATACTGTATATGTCACCATATACAACCCTGAGATTCATTTCTTTGCAGGCATATTCAATAAATCCATAGAATAATAACCATAACATAATCAATGAAAGACCGCATCAACTTGGGTGTTCAACCAATATGCAAAAGACAACAAACAGTGCAAATAAAACTTACGACCTCTAGTTCTAACTTCACTTAGCTTCAGTAGAAAAAAAACCTCCTTGCATTCCACTGTCTGTAGTCCTCGTAATTTTGCATACATCTATCAGATCTCCTTTCATTCTCCTATGCTCCAGTGAATGAAGATCTAACCATGTGTCAGCTAATTACTATTTCGTTTTGGGGGTATTTAACTCCTCTCTTTTCGTTGCAGCACTTGTCGAGACTTGAGGAAAGCACAGCAAGGTTACGCTGCTTGCTTGCATTAGGCCTTTCCAGAGAAAGTGGACTATCAAGTCAGCTGACACTCATTTTTTATCCAGTTAGTCCTTTTGGGCATGGTGTTGGCATCTAGTTTTCTGTTTGAACGTTTTAGTTAATGGTCCTACTTGGCCAAGCATTTATTGTTTTCCTTTCCCTTGAAATGAAGGGTGAGTCCAGAACCAGAGGCCACAGTTTAAGAATTAGGGGTAGGCCATTTAGAACGGAGTTGAGGAAAAACTTTTTCACCAAGGGAATGGTGGATATAGGGAATGCTCTGCCCCAGAAGGCTGTGGAGGCCAAGTCTCTGGATGCTTTCAAAAAAGAGATGGATAGAGCTCTTAAAGATAGTGAAATCAAACGTTATGGGGATAAGGCAGGAACTGGATACTGATAGTGGATGATCAGCCATGATCACAGTGAATGGTGGTTCTGGCTCAAAGGGCCAAATGGCCTATTCCTGCACCTATTGTCTATTGAAATCTTGTTCACATTAAAAGTCTGTGAATTATGGACCTCTTCAGTGCCCCCTTGGGCCATATCCAAATGCCTTGACAGCATGTCTTGCCCACACAAAGCTGGATCAAGCGGAAAGAGAACAACTGACCTTAGCCCTGAGATTCATTCGTGAGATAGGGGACAATCTACAGGTGATTGGATCTGTTCTGGGTGAAATTACAGAAGCAATGAGGCAGATAATCTTGAGCTGACAAGCCTAGTTTCATCTGGAGGGACAGGTATCACTCCTCGCAGCAGCTGTTCCGAGGAGGCAAACGGAGTCAGGTGTCTGCGATTTCTGCTCTCATGACCATCGCCCACAAACTTACTGCGGGCAGCCAGCATCAGCTAACAGCCATTAGCGTTCTCACCAATACAATTCAGCAGCCTCTGGGCGTGTCAGTACCACTCCCAGCAACTCGCAGTTCCTCCTTTTCTACTGCCCCAACAATCTCTGCCACTAATGCTCCCATTCCAGCATCTGGACCAGAACTGACTTCGCGCTTGGACCACCACAGACCCCATGTCCGTACAAGGACTGAGCCTTCCACCACTGGACAGATACTCTGGTGATGTCAATGGCTGCGGGAATTTCATTACCCACTGCGAGCTGGCATTCCAAGCCCAGCCTGGTCGCTTCGGCAACGTGAGGAAACTGGCATATGTGGTCAGTCTCCGAGGTGGACCTCCACTCAGCCTGTACAGCACTTTATGGGAGCAAGGTTATTCCCCAGCCCAGTCATTCCAACATTTAATTGCCGAGTTAAGGAGGGTTTTTGACCTTTCAGTACGGGGTCAAGAGGCTGCACACCGACTCCTGAACCTGCGCCAAGGCAGAGGGAAGGTGAAGGTCTATGCAGTCAAATTCTGCATGCTTGCAGGAGAGATGGGATGGAATGAGAGATATCTCTGCACTGCCTTCCAGCGTGGAATGAACGCAGGGGTCCAGCACAAGATCGCTGTCTGTGACAGGCCGGATAATCTGGATGACCTGATTGATCTGGCTATTTGAGTTGACGACCAGGTAACTGATTGGCACAGTGAAATAATGTCTCAAGCTTCCTACCTGAGACATCTTCCCTCACCCTCTCCCTCATAACCCATCACCCAGTGCACAGAGGAGCCTATGCAAGTGGGGCTTATGGAACTGCCTGCCTGTCTGGGTCCAGTTGAAGCACTGTTCCATGAATCCCCTCCTGTGTCAGGTAAGGATGTGAACCTGTCTTGGATTTTGGCTGAATATGTTGACCTCCTCAAGGTCTTCAGTGAAAGGAAGGCCACCACCCTGCCCTTATAAGTGGCTAATACACTCAATTTCATTTCTAAAAGGGTTTATCTAATGAATTTAATATTAAATACACAGCGCATATTTTCCCCGTATGAACATATAAAATCATTGCAACACACTAATATCGCTGAATCAGTGGGAGCCCTGGGCTTGTTTCCCTGCAACAAGACAGTCCCATCGAGGGGTGATGGGAGACAGTGATACTCGAAGGGGGTTCCTTGTGTCCAGTCTATTCCGCAATTTAGTTTTCATTGCATTCATTGCAGAAAAGCCCGCTTTGCAGAGATATGTTGGAAATGGAAGCAAGGTTTTTAGTGCTTTCATGGCTATCTCAGGATATTCAGCCTTGACTTTGATCCAGAATACCGGCAGAGATGTTATGTCAAATATACTTTTCAGCCCGCCATCATTTGCAAGCTCGAGGAGTTGATCTTCTTCCTGTGCTGACATGGATGATGCGTGCGTAATGACCTCACGTGGGTAATGACCTCGCATGCGTTCAAGTTGTAATAGTGGGCACGACAGGGAATGAGGAAAGGTGCAGCTGACTAATATCGTTTCATATTGCCAAATCATATTGTTTCCTCGCAACCCGGTGCTGGTCCATGGCCCAGTGGTTGGGGACCACTGTCCTACCTGGCACTAGCCTTCCCTGGGGCCAGTTCTTTTCCCTCTCTCATCCTGAAATGGTGGCCATGGAAGAATACATCAAAGAGGCGATGGCTATGGGGTTTTCCGTCCATCAATCTTTCCCGGAGGAGCAGGCTTCTTTTTCGTGAGCAAGAAAGATGGCATACTCCATCCTTGCATCGATTATCAGCCCCTAAGCAACATCGCTGCACTCTTCCCCTGCTTGCATCCGCGTTAGAACATCTCCATTGAGCAACCATATTTTCCAACATTGAACTGCGCAACGCTCATAATCTAGTTTGTATGAGACAAGGGGATGAGCTTTCAACACCACTAATGGTTACTATGACGCATGTGATGCCCTTTGGTCTGTTTTCCAGGTTTTAGTTAACAACATGCTCAGGAACATGTTGAAAGAGTTTGTTTTTGTGTATTTAGGTGGCATCTTTATCTCTCATCAGGATCACGTCCGGCATAACCAGAGGGTTCTCAGATGGCTCCTTGAAAATAACCTATATGCCGAGCACAACAAGTGTGAGTTCTATAAGCACCAGGTGTCATTTTTGAGCTAGATACTTACCCCATCCAGTGTTCAAAAGGACCTGAGTAAAGTTCAGGTTATGGAGTGGCCTAAACCACCTATAGTCAAATAGCTACGGCACTTCATGGGGATGAAAACTTTTATTGCCGCTTCATCCATATTTTCAGCTCTATCACACCTCCCATAAATGCACTCACCAGGAAGATCTCAGCAGGATTCCACTGGAAAAATGATGCCGACCAAGCATTTTCGAAGTTTAAGCGACGTTTAATCACTGCAACACCCAGACCCACCACGGTCATTCATAGTCAAGATGGATGCATCGATTGTCAGCATTGGAGCTGTCCTCTCTCAGTGCTCTTCTGCAGGTAGCAGGCTGCACTCTTGCACCTTTCTTTCTCGTTGTTGACTCTGATGAGATTAATTATGATGTTGGGAGCCAGGAAGTGCTGACACTCAAGGAGGTCCTGGAAGAATGGCGACACTGGCTGGAGGGGGCAGAATATCCTATCCTGGTCTGGACAGGTCAGAAGAATCTCTCCTACATTCAGGATGCAAAGAGACTCAGCTCCTGTCAAGCCCGCTGGGCTCTCTTCTTCCACCAGGTTTAAGTTCATCCTCACCTATCACCACAGCAGCAAGAATACAAAGGTCGACACACTGTCCCGGCAGTTCGACGGATCTGAGGACAATGTCGATCCAGAGCCCATCCTCCCTCGCTCGTGCATTGCTGCTTGGTGATCTGGAGAATAAAGGCAGAAGTGAGGGTTGCTCAACAGTCGGATCCAGGCCCAGGTATGTCTCTACTACGGTGCGTTCCAAATTGCTGGAATGAGGTCCCTCCTCACATCTAGGTGGCCATCAGGGAATTGAACAGACCCAGGAGTTTATAAAGAGACAATTTTGTGGCCAGCTATGTTCCAGGATGTCCATGACTTTGTATTTGGCTGTCCCACCTGCACTCAGAACCAGACATCATGCCAGTGTCCTGCATGTCTGCTACGTCAGCTGCTTGTGCCCCACAGCCCTGGTCCCACCTCTCGGTGGATCTTATTACTGGGCTGCCCCCATCTAATGGAAAAACTACCATTTTGGTTGTTGTGGATCAGTTCTCCAAGGCTGCTCACTCTTGTGTTCAGGCTCCACATACGCCTGATCGTGGACCACAGTTCACTTCCCACTTTTGGAAGGCTTTCTGCTCTCTTGAAGGAGACACAGCCAGTCTCTCATCTGGTTTCCACCATCAATCTAGTGGCCAGACTGAGAGAGTGAATCAGGATTTGGAGGCAACCCTGTGCTGCTTTGCTCTTCCAACCCCATATCCTGGAGCTGCCAATCGCTTTGGGCAGAGATTGTCCACAACCACCTCCTGTTGTCCTCCATGGGTATGTCTCCCTTTGAATGCCAGAAGGGATTCCAGCCAATCCTCTTTCCTGACCAGGAGACCGATGTAGGCGTTCCTATTGCTGAGTAGCTGATCCAGCACTACAGACACAACTGGAGGTGAGCCAGGGTTTCTCTGTTGCACGAACCGAGACAACATGCCCAGCAGATTGATTGGCTCCACCAAAAGGTGACACCTTTCAATCCGGAGGAAGAGGTCTGGTTGACATCAAGGGATCTTCCCCTGAAAGTCGAAAGCCACGAGTTGGCTATGTGGGACCATTTGTAGTGGAAAAGGCTGTCAACAAGGTTTCATAAAAATTGCATCTACCAGCATCACTGAAGATCCACCCAGTGTTTCATGTTTCCTAGCTCAAACCAGTTACTACCTCTCCCCTCGTCCTGGTCACCCCCCTCCCCCACCCCTCTCTGCTTGGTGGATGGTTCCCAAGTCTACACTGTGCAGCACCATAGCATCTTGCTGGGTATGGAGTAAGTCAGTCCTGCTCTTGGTGGTTTTTATAAATGATTTAGATGAGGAAGAGGAAGAGTGAGTTAGTAAGTTTGCAGATGACACAAAGGTTGATGGAGGTTTGGATAGTGTGGAAGGTTGTCAAAGGCTACAGCGGGACATTAACTGGATGCAGAACTGGGCTGATATGGCAGATGAATTTCAACCCAGAAATATATGAAGTGATTCAATTTGGAAGGATGTATTTGAAGATAGAATACAGAGTTAATGGCAGTGTGGAGGAACAGAGGGACCTTGTGGTCCATGTCTGTAGTTCCCTCAAAGTTTCCAAGCAAGTTGATTGGGTGATTAAGAAGGAGTATGGTGTACTGCCCTTCATTCGGTTTGGGATTGAGTTCAAGGTAATGCTGTAGCTCTATAAAACTTTAGCTAGATTACACTTGGAATATTGCGTTCAGATGAGGTAACCTCATTATAAGATAGAGGGGGAATATCGACTCAGACCATGAGAGGCCTGCGTCGGGCATTTTCATGCTTTACGAGGCACAGATTGGAATTATAAGATAGAGGTGGAAGCTTAAGGGGTGCAAAGGAGATTAACCAGGATGTTGCCTAGACTTCAGAGAATTTCTTATGAGGAAAGGTTGAACAAGCTAGGGCCTTTGAGTGAAAAAGGATGAGAGGTGACATGATAGAGGTGTTTAAGATAATAAAAGGCTTAGATTGAGTGGATGGCCAAAGAAATTTTCTCAGGGCTGAAATGGCTATTTTGAGAGGGTATAATTTTAAGGTGATTCGGGGAAAGCATGGCGGGGCTGGAGATATCAGAGGAGAGTTCTTTATACAGGGAGTGGTGAGTTCATAGGAAGCTCTGTTAGAAATGCTGGTGCAGGCAGATGTGCATTTAAGAAATCCTTAGATAGGCCAAAAAGCCTTCTTCACCACACTATCCACTTGCAATTGCAGTTTCAGAGAACTATGTACTTGTACCCCTAAAACTCTGTTTTACTATCAGGCGTAGGCTCCACCATTCCATCATGGCTGATTTATTATCCCTCTCAATTCCAATCTCCTGCCTACTCCCAATAACCTTTGACACACTGACTAACTAGAAGCTATCAACCTCTGTTTTAAATATACACAACGATTTGGCTTCCATCTGTCTGTGGCAATCAATTCCACAGATTCACTAACCACTGTTCTAAATGGATGTTCTCTATTCTGAGGCTGTGCTCTCTGGTCCAAGACTAACCCACTATAGGACACATCCTCTCCAACTCGACCTTTCAATATTTGATATGTTTCGATGAGATCCCCGTCATTCTTCTAATGTCTGATGAGTACAGGCCCAGAGCCATCAAATGCTCCTCACATGTTAACTCTTTCATTCCTTGAACCATTCTCACAAACCTCCTCTGGATCCTGTACAATGTCAGCACATATTTTCTTAGATAAGAGGCCCAAAACTGCTCACAGTACTCCATGTGGTCCAGCTAATGCCTATAAAGCCTCAGTATCACACCCTTGCTCTTATATTCTCGTCCTCTCAAAACGAATGCTAACATTATACTTGCTTTCCTTATCACTGACTCAACCTGCAAGTTAACCTTCAGGGAATCCTGCACAAGGACACTCAAGTCCTTTTGTACTTCTCATTTTTGAATTTTCTCCCCATTTAGAAAATTGGCTACGCCTGTATTCCTTCTACCAAAGTGCACGATCATACACTTCCCTACACTATATTCCATCTGCCACTTCTTTGCCCAGTCTTTCAATCTGTCCAAGTCCTTCTTCAGGTTCCCTGTTCCCTCAACACTACCCGCCCCTCCGTCTATCTTTGTATTATCAGCAAACTTGGCCACAAAGCCATCAATTACATCATCTAAATTATTGACATATAACGTGAAAAGTAGCAGTCCCAATACCGACCCCTGTGGAACACCTATAGTCATTGGCAGCCGACTAGAAAAGGCTTTATTCTGAACCTTCGTCTCCTGCCAGACATCCAATCTTCTATTCATTCCAGTATCTTTCCCGTAATACCATGGGCTCTTAACTTGTTTAACAGTCTCATGTGTGGCACCGTGTCAGAGGCCTTCTGAAAATCCAAGTAAACAACATCCACTGACTCTCCTTTGTCTATTCTGCCTGTTATTGCCACAAAGTATTCCAACAGATTAATCAAGATTTCTCCTTAAGGAAACCATGCTAACTTTGGCCTACTTTATCATGCACCAGCAAGTACCCTGAGACCTCACAATTAATAATGGACTCCAACATCTTCCCAGCCACTGAAGTCAGGCTAATTAGCCTATAATTTCCTTATTCTTCCTCCCCCCTTCTTAAAGAGTAGCGTGACATTTGCAATTTTCCTGCCCTCCAGAACCATTCCAGAATCTTGTGATTCTTGAAAGATCATTATTAATCCCTCCACAGTCTCTTGGCTATGCATTTCAAAACACTGGGGTGTAGTCCATCTGATCCAGGTGACTTAGCCACCTTCAGACCTTTGAGCATCGTGAGCAGTTTCTCCTTAGTAATAGCAACTACGCTTCTGTCTCCTGAAACTCCTGAATTTCTGGCATACTGCTACTGTCCTCCACAGTGAAGACAGATGGAAAATACTTCATCCACCATTTTTTTGGTCTTCTATTACCACTTCTCCAGCATCATTTTCCACGGGTCCAATATCCACTCTCACCTCTCTTTTACTATATCAGCGAAAACTTCTGGAAAAAGAAAACAACTCCCTTCAGGGCCCTAACATTTACTCTGAAATTCCTACCCTCACATGTCTTCCACAAATATAGCACCTGACACTAGTTAAGTTAAGCTCCATTTGTCACTCCTCAGCATTACCTAATTGATTCCGGTTCCCTCTGTAAGTCTTGACATCCATCTCCCCTGTCAGTGACGCCACTTATTTTATTGTCACCTAAAACCTATTTTGGTGCCACTTGTGCAGTTGTGGATACCAGATCATTAGAAGTATTTAAAGTGGAGGTAGATCAATTTTTGAAAAATCAGAGGTTTGAGGTTTATTTGGATCTTGTACAGAGGAGGAGTTGAGGCCAGAGGTAAACCAGATATGATCATATTGCTTGAAGAGCCGAGGGGTTGTCAACTCCTATTCCTATGTTCCTGTGTTCTCAATATCACACAGTCTGCCCAATTACTACTACTACTACGTTGACTCAGGCCTAGGGGGCCGGCATCGGGCACGATGACGGACTCCCCACTTCTCCCTCTCCCTCATTTGCCCAATCAAATGCACCCCTAACCCCATCCCCATCCCTCACTGATTCTCAAAATCATGTTTTGGATTGGCATCATTTTGTGTAATTTGCAACTTCACTTTCCCAGAGTAAAGCTTCACCATTGGGTATGTTATGCAGGAATTCAGACAGGATGGAACATTAGTCAAGAAAAATGTACTCACAAATACAGAATTCACAGGGAATCCTCAAGTTGTTTAAAACTCAGTACTGGGAGCAGGAACTTCTGAAGCAGAATTATCATCAGAGAAGAAGTGATGCTGTTCCACCATTCAATTAGATCAGATTGACTCCTTTGTGCATTTTGTTTTGTATCCCTTGAAGCACACACCAAACGTCATAATAGAATTCCATTGCATCCCCCATATTCAGCCATTAAACGTCTTTCAAAATGCTTTCCTACAATATTATCTGATAATGTATTAAATGCAGGTTAGTTGTGTGGCATGCACTTATTTCCTCCACGACATGCTGACTTTGGGTACAACATTTCTATGAAGCTCAAAGGATATGCACCCAGAGGCAAAGTATTAATTACCACAAAAAATAGAAGTTACATTTATCAAGCAGTTTTTAATAACTTGTAGTTTTTTTCAATCCATCTAAATTATGTTGCAAGTGTAGTCAGTGCCTAGAATCACCTAGCACTTTTATGCCTAGCAATGAGATAAATTATTATTTTCAAACATTTCTGTATTAATTAATTATTTTACCTACTTACACACTTACTTACTTATTTATTTAGATACAGTTTGGAATAAGCCCTTCCAGCCCTTCAAGCTGTGCCACCCAGCAATTTTCCAATTCAGTCCTGGCCTATTCATGGGACAATTTACAATGACCAGTTAATCTACCATCTGGTATGTGTTTGGACTGTGGGAGGAAACCAGAGCACTCTGAGGAAACCAACACAGACACAAGGAGAACGTACAAACTCCTTACAGGCAAGGGTGGGGATTGAACCTGGGTTCCTGATACTGTAAAGCATTGTGCTAACCACTTCACTACTGTGCTGCCGCTGCCTTTCATCAATTGGTGTCTCATCACTTTGGAAAATAAGCAGCTGAACATCAAATACAGCAGACAGCATTTCTGAAAGTAATATCTTCAGATCATTTGAAACTGAAGGTGTCAGGGAAGAAAAAAGCAATTTGAACAGCATACAACAGCAAGCATGTTGCAAAATATTCAGCAATTAATGAGAATAAACAATATTACAAATATCAGTCACAAATTTCAAACTCAAATGGAAAGTATGAATGAATATGCAATTACATTTTTCTTGGAATAGGCTCATGTTTATAAAGACTCACTGCAGACTAGGTAAAGACAGAGCTCTATTGTCTATAACAGATAATGAAGTCAGTATCTTATTTCTGAGATTAAAAATTACCTGAAGGGGTAGTATTCCTTATACAACAAGGAACAACAGTCACAAGGCATGCAGGTCAGGATGCAGACACCTGCAGGACCACGATTTCTGGGAGTGGTTAATGAATCAGTCTTTTTGTTATAGAAGACAGTTAGCCATTACAAATGTCAGGTTGACTTATCTGAAACATGTATGCATTGCTAACAGTACTATAATTTAGATAAATGGACAAGAAAAGAAAGGATCAGCCAAGCCAATAATGATTCATGAAATTTCTAATTCAGAGTGCAAAGAAAGTAGCTACTTGATTATTAAACAATAAAATCTTTTCAAGGATAACCTTTGCTCACACGTAATATGCCAGAAACTAGATAACATTGAACGTCAAAAATTGTTAGTAGTAGGGAAAGACCAAATGTAAATGGGACCAACAGGTGGTAAAGACTAATAATAGCGAGAATAGGCAATCTGAAGCCAATTGCAAAAAAAACCGAAGCTTCTAAGTGAAATGCAATATGTCAATTTTATGATACTTACACGTCCATTGGGAGGAATTGTGAAGAACCCTTTACAAATTTGGCTGTTCTCAGATATTTATCACAAACCTACATATGATACATAAACAAATGTAAATTATGATGCCATTCAGTGGGCCCACTACAGATTCATTCCCAGAACAGGCTCATGTCAAACAAAACTATGTTATTACACTAACTCTATTCTCAGTTCCCCTGGTTGCAAACTTGCATCTTGTCTCCAACAAGCGCTTAGCTGGAGTGAAATTAATGTATGCACAAAAATGTGAATTGCTATTGCCTGCACTCAAGAACCCAGGTCACACTCAATACCAGTTATTGATTAACAGATGACAGACAAAGCTTGTGAATGTAAACACTTTAGGCCTTGCTCCTAGTTATCACTGGTTCGTTCACTGAAGGGCATGAGAGGCCTGACAAGACCTGAGATTACTTCCTCAGGAGCCAACTCTAAATCAAGATAGACTGATGATAACATTCATTAAAATGCTTCCAGTCCAGTGGCACTGCCATCAGCTTACTGAGAAAAAATGTGTTTCAAAAACGAGGTCTAAAACCTGACACCAAGACCATGGCCTACTGGCCGTGGCGATCACTGTCCTTCCATATCGGTCAGTGACATGGGTCATTTGTAGCAGGCACTGCATAACAGACGTAACATTAAAGCTGCCTCCAGTAAACCTTCTGAACTAATGTGCCAGACAGCGAATTCAATATCAGTAACACCTCCTAAGTCAACTTTCCCAGCACTATGATGAAATCATCATAACCAGTTCCAGATTTGGACCACATTATTTGCATGCCTGACACCAGACCTCCAAAACAAGCACTTTACTGTGAGGCAAGCGATCTTCAGAACAGGAAAAACATGTAACATCCCATGAACAATGACAGAGGAATGCTCTGAATCTTTTGAGTTGCCACTGGCAGAAGAAACACATAACCTCTAAAACTACCTAGCATGATGCTTCCGGAAGGCTCCATCTGTCTCACCTGTTGAAGGGTCTGCAGTTCGTATTGGCCACTTTGGATCTCACAGGACTGAAGTGGAAGCAACTTATCCTTGACAGCAATGATTTCCTAAAAAGGAAGAGCAAGGCACTTACTGTATAACAAAATGCTTCAAACTCTTGACAAAGGTAAAGGCAATCAAACAAAGATTAAAATTTTGAAAGAAATAAAATAAAGCGCTCCTAGCCTTGAGTTTTTTTAGAGAAGTTCCAGGCTACAATGTGAAAAAGCTGTTTATGAAGTACTGAGTATGGTGGTGAACTGCTAAGTGAAAGTCCAGAGCTCCAGTACTTGGCAGTGATTGGCATAATACAGGTCAGTTGATTTCAGGCCAGATCAGGAATGGGTGTAATCTTGCTTCAGTGGTAAAGTGTGTGTGGGAATAGAATCAGAATCAGATTTACCATTACTGTTTTATATGCCATGAAATTTGTTTGTGTTTAGATAAATAAGCTCACAGGAATTTACATTATAAAACTATGCCCATATATTAAAAAAACAATTACAGCTGTGGTATTGGATGCAAACATTTCTTCAGTATAAATTCCCACGAAAATTTGTGGTGAGTATAAATTCTGAGAGAATTATGAAAAATAACTGAATGTAATCACAAGAAGTCTGGAGCGTATGTTACATGAGCTGAAAACCTACATTTTGGCAGAGGAATACTGAAAGATACAACATATTTTGTAGCCAGCAGATTAAGACCAACCCACTTCCATGAAATTAATAACAGGTGGAACAATGATCAAATGGCATGCTGCAGTGAGCTGCCTACTAGTGCAAAAGTTCTTGTGAAATTATGCAGATTTTTTACATTGGAAAAGACAGACTTCCACAATATTGATGTCTTTCAAACACCATGTAATCATTGGAGTGATATGCATGAGTAAAATATGAAAGTAACTGAGCATAAGAAAGAGGAGGCATTCACTTTGTTGTATCTGCTCCGCTAGTCAGTAAAATCATAGCTAATATTTACCAGTGTCATTTTTCCCTGACTGTTCTTTTATCTCTGGATTCCATTAACATCTAAAAATCAACTGACCTGTATTAAACTTGCAGTCGAAGATGGCACTACTGAAGATGTATGACAGCTTACCGGTAAATCATAAGGCATGAAATTTGACTAAAAACGTTATTTATAACATCTGAAGCAAATTGTGGTGAACTATCGCCAATGACAATGAGGAGGCAGGTAGATGGTGAAGCTGGTTCAGGGGATGAGCCAGACTTTGGCAATGTGAGGCACAACATGTTCGAGTTGCAGACAGAGATGCAGTTCGTATCGCTGCTGGAGATGCAGTGGGGAATTTGGAGAGGAGTCGATGCAGAAGAGTTTCAATGCCTGTCCAGCTAACTGGGGTGCGAGGTTGGATCGCTCCATGTGCCAAGTCAGTTTGGTGAGATCGAGAACAACTTCAGGCTGGGTGGCCCAAGTGTATCGGGGGTCCTGGAGCGTGGTACTACCTGTTTCCTAGACAACTTCAACATCAGCCCTGATAGACTGAAAGCCTGAGGGTCAGGTATGAAGGTGAGGTTGATTTCGCTTGCTCTCCCGCGAATGTTTATTCCTTTCTCTGTGGCGCCGAGGCTGTGAACTGATCCAGCTGCTGTGTGTTTTGTGATGAACTGGGGACTGAGGCTTGGCTTGGGCCTACTCTGGCTGCTTTGGGAGCCAGTCTGGGGTTCAGTCTAGTTCGGGATGCTGGATGGCTTGTTTCGACTGTGTTTTATTTCTCACTCTTTCCCTGCACAGTGGTTTTTGGTCTTTTGTCTTATTGCGGTATACAGGCTTCTTGCTTTGTACTGCCTGTAAGCAGACAGATTTCAAGGCACGTGATTTGTACATTCTTTGATAATAAATATACTTCGAATCTTTGAATCACAGTGACAGACTTCCTGGGGACAGAATTCCAAAGAATCACTACCACCTGGATGAAGACATTTCATTTCTGTTCTGATTAATTCCTTCTGAACATCAACATCTTTCAGACTTCCATGATTAAAATCAGATTCCATCTTCTCTTTAACCAAAGTGGATAACCTCAGGTTTTCCAAATTACATTCCATTGTCCTGTTTTTATCTCACACTATCCCGCTGACGGCCTCCACATCCAGCTCACAAATTCACACTGTGACCCAGCTTTTTAATTTGGATTGATTACCTTATACTGTTTATCGGCTATATTTATTCTCAGTGGCCACTTTATTAAGTACACATGTACGTTTGCTCATTAATGCAAATATCTATTCAGCCAATCAGCTGGCAGCAAATCAAAAAAAAACATGAAGACATAGTCAAGAGGTTCAGTTGTTGTTCAGATCAATCATCATAATGAGGAGGAAATGTGTTCTAAGTGACTGTAACTGTGGATTGCTGGTGCCAGACAGGGAGGTTCGAGTATCTCAGAAATTGCTGATCTCCTGGGATTTTTACACTTAACAGCCTCAAGAGTTTACAGAGAATGGTGTAAAGAAACATCAAGTGAGCAGTAGTTCTGTGGGCTAAAATGCCTTCTTAATGAGAGAGTTCAGAGGAGAATGGCCAGATTGGTTCAAGCTGACAGGAAGGCAAGAGTAACTCAAATAAATAACCATGTGTTACAACTGTGATGTGCAGAAGAGCATCTCTGGATGCACAACATATCAAACCTTGAAGTGGGTGGGCAGCAGCAGCAGAAGATTACACTAGGTTCCATTCCCTACGGAGTTTCTATTACCCCATAGTATAAGTCCAAATATGGATTTATTATCCTTGATCCCATTATCTAAATCATTGATATAGACTGTAAAATGTTGGGGCTTCAGCATCAGTACTCCCCAATTCACACCAGTTTGCAAACCACTAGTAAATTGTTATTTAATATTCACTTTTGATGCACTACAATAAAGGCCTTTGCTTGTTCATCCTCAACATTTCTGCTGGTTACAACCTAAGAAACTTTAATAGGTTTATCAAATTACGGGGAAGTACAGGCTTGTGGAGCTACTGCCTCTAGTGGTTCGGGCTCAGTTCTGATGACCACTGGTGACGGTAGGGAGTTTGCAGAGTCACTGTCGGTGGGGTTTGCACATTCACTCTGGGTGTTTTCATTTCCTCCCACATCCTTGCGGGAAGGTTTGCTGCTACTGAACCGGGGTGTATAAACAAGAGTTGCAGGAGGCTGGCAAGTGTGGTTTGAAACAGATTGCTTTCTGGCAAAGGGCATACTTGGTAAGTGGGAGGCCTCAAAAGTGAAAGTTTGAAAGTACAGAGTTTGCATTTTATTTTCAGAATAAAAGGCAAGGAAAACAGATTTAGGGAACCTTGATTTTCAAAATATATTGAGGCACTGGTTTAGAAAAATAAGGAGGAGCATAGCACATACAGGCAGGTAGGAACAAATGAGGTACTCATGGGGCAAAGAAATGAAAGAGAACACTTAAGAATGAAATCAGGAGAGCTAAAAGAAGGCATGAGGTTGCTCTAGCAGACAAAGTGAAGAAGAACTCCAAGGGTTTCTACAGATATATTAAGAGCAAAAGGATAGCAAGGCACACTATTAGTCCTTTGGAAGATCAGAGTGGCCATCTATGCATTGAGCCTTAAGAAACGGGAAACCTTAAATGGATTTTTTTACATCTGTTTTTACAAAGGAGACAGACAGAGTCTATAGAGGTGAAGGAACACAGCAGTGAGATCATGGACCATATGTGCATTACAAAGGGAGAGGAGCTTGTTGTCTTGAAGCAAATTAGGGTGGTTAAAACTCCAGGGCCTGATAAGGTGTCGCCTTCTACCTTGTGGGAGGCAAGTGCAGAAGTTGCAGAGGCCCTAGCAGAGGTATTTAAAATGTCGTTTGCCACGGGTGAGATGCCAATGGAGGTTAGCAAATGTTGTTCTCTTGCTTACGAAAGGCTCTAAGAATATACCAAATTAGAGGCTGGTGAGCCTGACATCAATAGTACTAAGCCATTGGAAGTTATTTTAAGGGCCCAGATATTTGGATAGAAAGGGACTGATTAGGGTTAGTCACCATAACTTTGTATGCGGTAAGTCGTGTCTAACCAATCTTATAGAGTTTTTTGAGGAAGTTACCAGTAAAGTTGATGAAGGCAAGGCAGTGGATGTACTTTCTACATGGACTTTAGCAAGGCCTTTGACAAGGTCTACATGGGAGTTTGGACAAGAAGATTCAGTCGGTCGGCATTCAGGATAAGGTAGCAAATTAGATTTGACATTGGCTTTGTGGGAGGTGCCCGAGAATGGTAGTAGTTGGTGCCCCTCTGACTGGAGGCCTGTGACTGGTGATGTGCAACAGGAATCGGTGCTGGATCTGTTGCTGTTTGTCATCTAAATCAACAATCTGGATGATCATATGTTTAATCTGATCAGCAAATTTGCAGATGATACCTAGATTAGGGGCATAGTGCACAACAAGAAAGGCTATTAAAGCTTGCAGCAGGATCTGAACCAGCTGAAATAATGGGCTGAAAAATAGAAGATTCAGTTCAATGCAGATAAGTGTGAGGTGTTGCACTTTGGGAGGACAGAGAATGGCAGAACTTATAGAGTGAATGGTTGGGCACTGTGGAGAGCTGTAGAATAGAATGATCTAGGAATACAGAGCCATAAGTCCTTGTAAATGGTGTCACAGGTAGATAGGGTCATATAGAGAGTTCTGGGCGCATCGGCCATCATGAATCAGAGTACTGAGCATAGGGGTTGGAATGTTATGTTGAAGATGTGTAAGACATTGGGGAGGCTTAATTTGGAGTGTTGTCTGCAGTTATGGTCATCTACCTACAGGAAAGATAAAGAGTGCAGAGAAAATTTTCAAGGATGTTGCTGGGACTTGAAAGAAAGGCTGAGTAGGTTAGCACTTTATTCCTTGGAACTTGGGAGAATGAGGGGAGATTTGGTGGATGTATACAAAATTATGCAGGTATAGATTGAGTAAATGCAAGCAGTCTTTGTTTCCCTAAGGCTGGGTGAGACAGGAACTAGAGGCTATGTGTTAAGGGAGAAAGGTGAAATGTTTAAGGGCACAAGAAGGGGGAACTTCTTCACTCAGATGGTGGTGACAGTGTGGAACGAGCTGCCAACAAATGCTGTGAATGTGGCTTCGATTTCAACACTTAAGAGGAACTTGGATTGGTGCATGGGTGGGAGGGTGATGGAGGGCTTTGGTCTTTGTGCAGGTCGATGGAGGTAGGCAGCATAATACTTCAGCACAGACTAGATGGGCCGAAGCGCCTGTTTCTGTGTTGAAGTTCTATGACTCTGTAACTCTCCCAAACATGCTTGGCTTGATAAGTTAATTGTCCACTGCAAATTGGCCCCACTGTGCGCTAGTTTTGTGGGAATTAATGGGAATTTATGAAGAATAAAATTTGGGAGGAGTTTTAATAAGTATTTCATGGTCAGTGTAGACTTAATGGGTCAAAATCTGTCTCTATGCTTTTAAAGGCTGTGATTTCCCATTTAAATCTATGTATACTGGCTCTGCCCAGTTCTATTATTATTTTCTACATGCTCAGCTACCAATAGCTTAATACTAGATTACAACATTTTTCCTACTTCTCATGCCAGCCTGACTAGCCTTCCATATTTTCTTTCTCTCTAATCTCCTAGATAATGGGGCCATATCTGTTATTTTTAAATCTGTGAGAATCAATCTAGAATCTATGGAATTTCTGAACATGACAGCCAGTGCATCTTTTGGTGCCATCATAACAAACCCTTCAAAATGTAGCATCAGATTGTTGGGATTTATGCCTTTCAGTCTTATTAATTTCTACAAAGGTATTTTTTATTACTGCTATTTTCTTTGAGCTTCTCATTCACGCTGGATGAGTAGTTTGTTGGGCTTACACAAAATATCTGTTTAATTGGACTGCAGCACCAATTGTGTACCACGTTGTCCAGTTGCTGCACATGTCTGAAGGAAGCTATTTATTCCTTGGTATTTCTTGTGAGATCACATGGAGTTGTTCAAACCAATGCAAAAGATTGCATAATTACACACTATAGCACTAGCTGAGTTTCTATTACAGGTGTCCCCCATCTTTCGAACGTTCGCTTTACGAGACCTCACTGTTACGAAAGACCTACATTAGTACCCTGTTCTCGCTTTCAGAAGGTGTTTTCACTATTATGAAAAAAAAAGCAGCGCGCGGGGAAAATCAGAGCGCGAAAAAATCAGCGTGCGATAAAAAGCAGCGCGCGCCCTGAGCAGCCGCTCTCCCCCAGATTCTCGCTGGCATTGTTTAAACATGAGCCTGTGAGCAGTCATTTGCAAGATGAGTTCTAAGGTATTGGAAAAGCCTAAAAGAGCTCGTAAGGGTGTTACACTTAGCGTAAAACTAGACATAATTAAGCATTTCGATGGTGGTGAACGAAGTAAGAACAACGTGAGTTTGGCTTGTGGAAGCTGACCAAGATGATGTTGAAGAGGTTTTGGCATCCCATGACCAAGAACTGACAGATAAAGAGCTGATGCAATTGGAAGACGAAAGGATAACAATCGAAACCAAATGAGTAATGATAAAGTACAATTTTAATTTTGAAAGGGTACGTAGGTTTAGGGGATATTTGCAGGATGGTTTGAGTCCTTACAAAGAACTGTGTGATAGAAAAATGTGCGAGGCTCAGCAGTTAAGCAAGCCTTCCACATCAGCCATAGCAGACGACGAACCTCGACCTTCGACATCGAGGCGGGCAGAGATAGAAGAAGATGAGCTGCTTGCTCTAATGGAAACAGACGATGACAAGATGACACCCCAGTGTCCCACCACTCCAATCCCTGGGCCCCGGACAGATACTGTACCGATTCGTGGAGAATGCAGCGGTAGCCAAGAGGCACACAGCACATTGTTAAGAAAAATGCCGAAATAAACATGCTAATTAATTAGGTGCCACCGACACGTAATTGTTGGCCCAGATCAGAGACGATGCAATCGGCAATCGCCTCTGATCTGGGCCGACAATTACGTGCCGGGCGGCACATAATTAATTAGCTTGTTTATTTTGGCTTTTTTCTTAAAGATGTGCTGTGTGCCTCCCGGCTACAGCTGCATTCCTGCATGCTTCGCAGCAATGTATCGGGTCGGCAGCCCGGAGGGTGGGGGCCACTGCACCACCCAACCTGCGACGACTCAGTCTAACACACCATCATCAGTGTGCTCTGCGCTGTCTTCCCGATTCCTGTAAGTGATTCTACACTGTACATACATTATTTCTACTTTATATTGGCTGTGTATTTTTACGTGTTATCTGGTATGATTTGGCAGCTTCATAGCTTAAAGGTTACTGGAGAGAGTGTCTTTACCGAGAGCGCTTGCGTGAGATTTTCGCTACGGAGAACAGTTCAGTGATGATTGTGGAAAAGTATTTCTACTTTATATAGGCTGTGTATTTATCATATCATTCCTGCTTTTACTCTATGTTACTGTTATTTTAGGTTTTATCTATTATTTGGCATGATTTGGTAGGTTATTTTTGGGTCTGTGAACGCTCACAAAATTTTCCCATATAAATGAATGGTAATTGCTTCTTCGCTTTACGACATTTCGGCTTACGAACTGTTTCACAGGAACACTCTACCTTCGGATGGCGGGGGAAACCTGTATCTTTTGCCCTTAAAACAGAGCCCTTCCGAAGACTTGAGTATACTCTAATTAAAAACAAAACATATTGGTTACCATTGTCAAATACAATTAGTAAATTACTCTATATGACATATTATACCAGAGTATTATAACTTCTAGTTAAAAAGAATCTAGTGTTTTCCCAGCGTATATGATGAATAAACTCTTCTCGGGCTTCCAGTCGGGTACAGGTATTGATTATAACTGACGTTTCGATCACAAACTCTGTTATCTTTATCAGCAATGATGCCTGGGCATGCCTAATCTGGTGGTATTTATACTCCTGTAGTCTGTCCCCCCGCTTGGTTAGTCTTCATCCAATCAGGTTTCCGCTGTCCCGCCTTGCTTACAACTGAATTTCATTTCTTACTTAGAGTGAGACCTTTGGTGGAAACTGCCATCAAAGAGCATAGGAGGTGTATCCGCTTGGGTTACTCGAATAAATCAGCGGTAGCAAAACAAGGCCATAGGCTTGATTTCGATGGCACAAAATTACTGTGCTATGCCAATGGCTTTTGGGACCACCTGGTAAAGGAAGCCATTGAAATAAAATTAGAGGAAAAGAATTTTAACAAAGACAAAGGTCACGTTCTAGGTAAGAAGTGGAATTCGATTGTAAACAAGTTGGGAGATCGGAAATCTGATTTGATGAGGACTAACCAATCAAAGGTGGCGGACTACAGGGGTATAAATACCACAGGACTAGACAAGACCAGGCATCATCCCTGAGAGTTTTTCATTGAAACGCCGGTTATAGTCGATACCTGTACCTGGTGGAAGACTGAGTAGAGTTAATTTCTAGTTGTTCATAGCTGACATTAATCCACTTGACCCGAAACAGGAGTATGTGGGCCATGGCAGTCAAAGCTCAAAATGGGCATGGCACCTGATGATGATGATGATGATAGTTGACATATTCACAGGTAATACATACTCCCTCAACACCCCCTTGTGCAATTGTATCCTGGATTTCCTCACTTGTAGACTCCAGTCGATTTGGATTGGCAAAGACTCTCCTCCACAATGTCCATCAGCACGGGAGCACAGCCGTCATGTATACTTAGCCTCTGTTCTACTCGCTTTACTGTGTGGCTAAGTACAGCTCCAACATCATATACAAGTTTTCTGATGACACCACTGTTGTGAGTTGTATCAAAACTGGTGATGAATCAGCAAACAGGAGGGAGTGAAAACTTGACTGAGTGATGTAATAACAACAATCTCTCACTCAATATCAATAAGACCAAGGAACTGACTGTAGGCTTCAGGAGAGGGAAACCAGAGGTTCATGAGTCAGCTTCATCAGAGGATCAGATGTGGAGAGCGTCAGTAATTTTAAATTGTTGGGTGTCACTATCTCATAGGTCCTGTCCTGGATCATTCATATAAATTTAATTGTGAAGAAAGCACATGAGCGCTTCTACTTCCTCAGGAGTCTGAGGAGATTCAGCATGTCATCAAAAACCTTCGCAAGCTTCTATAGATGTGTGGTAGAAAGTGTGCTGACTGGCTGCATTATTGCCTGGTATGGGAACATGAATGACTTTAAGTGGAAAATCCTCCAAAAAGTAGTGGATTCTGCCCAGTACATCATGGGTGAAATCCTCACAACCATTGAGTATATATAAGTGAAACATTACTGTAGAAAAGCAGCATCCACCAGGCCACGCCCTTTTCTCACTAATTTGATGATCGATACTGTCTTCAGGTAGGAGGTACAGGTGCCTCAGGACTCATACTAGCAGGTTCAAGAACAGTTACTACCCCTCCATCATCAGGCTCTTGAACAAAAGGGGATAGCTTCACTCACTGAAGGACTCTTTTCCCTTGTAATTTATATCTGTATTTGCATGGTTTGTTGCCCATTGATTACATTTACTGTTCTATAGATTTGCTAAGTATGGCCGCAGAAAAAGAATCTCAGGATTGTATGTAGTGACATGTATGTACTCTGATAATAAATTTTACTTTGAAATTTGAACTTAATCAGCGACATTATTCAGACATATTAACAAAATCAAACTACATTTACATACATTAAGGACAATTGCAAAATATATTATTCTAAATTGTGCCCAATAATGCCGGCTCATCAAGAATCATGTAAATATGAAAATGAATTTTAAACCACAAGGCCAGTTTTGCATACTAAGCTACTTGTTTGTCTGTTTTTGTTTATTTAGAGTGGCATAATTAATTGTGAGAATGCCATGTACATACAAAGTAGAATCTCCTTATGCTAAAACTTGGAGCTACAAAAATGTAGACCAACAGAGATCAAGTTATTATTAAAAACTAAATTATTCTTACACATTACAATTTCCTTCTGCTTGCCAGAGAAAACTTAAGTTCCAGTTCATATAAATACATCAAAGACACCAGAGAATTGAAAAATGTCAAATCGTTAGTAAGAGATGTCATGTTCTGACTTTGTAAGGTAATACAAATTGCTGATGTAGTCAGCTGATGTCAGATATACAAAAATAAGGCATGCAAGTAGCCAATGAAAGCACAGGAGGATCTCAGCTGTTGCAAAATATGATGATAATTTAACTTTCTGTACTGGACAGAAACAATGCATGGAAAAGATTTACCATCCTGTGATTAATCTATGCCCACATAGCCATTTCTTTTTCATCACCTTTCAAGTTAGATTAGTTACCTGATGGTGGCTCCAAAATTCAAATAAAAGCTGTGATCTAATGACCTTAATGACGCAGGCATTTTATTTTTGTTGAACTCAGGTAGATGTATGAACAGTAGTGTGGTAAATAACTGGGTTACCTGTCTGGACACGCCCCTCTGCTGACTGCTCCTGTGGCTCCTCCCACAGAGCCCTGAATAAAGGCGATTGGGCTATTGCTACTCCTTTCAGTCCAGGGGCAAATACTCAGCATGGTGGAAGTCACATTTTATTGCTAATAAAAGCCTTTCAGTATTTACTCTACTTCCAGTCTTTTGGAGTTATTGATGGTGCATCAAGTAGAAAATGCCCAACAAAACTGACAGGAGGCTAAAGAACAGCTAAAGGTTAATATTAGTCAGAGGAATCTTTGCTTCTTCCCTGTGTCCATATTCAGTATCATCACTCCCAATTTAAGATACTGGACCCTAGCTTGCAGGTACAGAATTGCAAATTTTCAACATTTTAGACACAGCCAGACACTCTCAAAAATAAAGCATATACTTTCAACATTTGAACAATTGCCCCATAATAGAGAAAGTGAAGTCAATGGACTGATTTAATGACCTTGATCTATTTTGTAAGTAGCTTCAAGTGTCTACTGGTCACTGTTGGTCGGTGATTATTGCTGGATTTCTGTGCCTTAGGTGAAATGATTGCAGCTGGGAGCAATGAAAGCTCAAGAAAGATAGAAACAGCTTTCTTCCACTCAGAACAATGCAATAGAAGTGTAAAACAAAACGCAGGAACAAGTGTTTTCGACCAACTTTACTTTACTTGATTTTGAGAATGAAGTGTGATTGACATTTAAGAAAACATTAGCTGGATAGTTGATGAAAATGAAAATGTAAAACCATAGAATGAAAATGGCTTGATGAGATATACAATAGCTGGTGAAAAGTTTAAACAGAGATAAATGGTCTGATTTCATGTTGTAATTGTTGGATTAGGGTCTAAATTGTCATTTTTTGTAGTTTAAACTTCTTTATGCTTGTTTATATGTTTGCAGAATTATCTGTTTGTAAATGCTAAGTGGATTTTCAGTAATTTGTAGTATAATTGGTTCTGTTTTTTTTTGTAGTTCCTGCAGTCTGCGTCACAATCTAAATTAAACTGTTTCATGGGCAATTCTCGTCAAGGAATTTCTTATCTAGTTTTCAGCACAAGTCTATTCCTTGTTTTCTTCTTTTGGATTGTACTTCCAGTAGAGTGAATCAGTTACTGCTATTTCTTTGTTGTGTACGCCTCATAAAATGATTATAACCACAAGATTTATGCCTCATTCGTGACATTTGGAGAACATCATGGAAAGCATCATCTCCTGATCCAACATAATCTTTGTGCAATTCTAAGTCAGTGCCATCTAAACAATGGCCACAAGAGAAAGGTGTTTGCCAAATGAACTCAGACATTGGATTCTTCATGGCAATGTGTGAACAACTACATATCCTAATGATTACACCAAGGTAGTAGTAGGTAGTGTGCTAAATGAAGCAAAAACAACAAGCATTGAAGCCTACGTCATCAAGAACCAGCTAAGATGGAGCGGTCATGTTGTTAGGGTGAAAGACGAACATCTGCCGAAACAAATCTTCTACTCCCAGCTTAAAGAAGGCAAACGTAAAAGAGGCGAAAAACAGAAGAGATTCAAAGACGTCTTAAAAGCCAACATGAAGAAATGTAACATCGACATCAACAATTGGGAAACCAATGCCAAGGACAGGAAACTCTGGCAAGCCATCATCCGAGAAGGAACAGCAACTTTCGAAGCCAACAGATGTGCAGAATTAGAAGAAAAGAGAAGAAAATAGAAAGAGAGGCAGCAACAACCAAAGCCCGATCTGCCATCTGGAGCTACCTGTCCTGAATGCAAAAGAACTTTCAAAGCCAAGATTGGACTCATAAGCCACTTGAGAGCCCAGAAGTAGATCAACACAACGAAAACCATCATCCTCAACCTTGAGGGATAGCCACGACAATGACGACGAGTAGGTAGTGTGGTCACTTCAGTTGAGTATGATGTTCTCCTAAGGGTTGTCTAATGGTGAGTCCCCAGGTGGCTGCAGAGTGGACAAAAGTAAGTGGCAGCTGTGGTTATTGGTTGGGTCTAGTAGTTATTCAGTCTCTCCTTTTGTAGTTGCCACTTGTTCCTTGTAGCACAGAGGAGGTCACTGTCACATAGTGCAGCTCCCACTTGAAAAATTTCCTCCAGGTGTATCTATTGAGTCAATGTCTTCCCAGTTTTTCGATGTAATGTTGAACTTTAGTCTGATTCTGATGTCATTGTTAAAGCGTATCCTTTGCCCACCAAGGGCCCTCTGACCTTCCTTCAACTGTGAGTAAAGGATCTGTTTGGTGAGATGTGAATTAGGCATCTGAATGACATGACATATCCATTGGAGTTGGTGTTCCTTTATCAAGGTGGAGATACTGCTCATGTTGACATCCTCCATGGGTGAAACTGAGGAATAAGAAAGGTATGACCACGTTAATGGGGCTATATTATGGATCACTCGACATCCTGCAGGATTTAGAGGAACAAATTTGTAGAGGGATCACAGACTTTTGCAAGAAGTTAAGGTTGTTAAAGGAGCTGATTTTAACTTCCCACATATTGACTGGGACTCCCATAGTGTAAAAGGACTAGATGTGATAGAGTTTGTCAAATGTGTTCAGGAAAATCAATAAATAGACGTCTCAATGAGAGACTGTGCGATACTTGATCTGCTATTTGGGAATGAGACAGGCAGGTGACAGAACTTTGTGTTGGGCAACACTTTGCATCTAGTGATCATAATGCCATTAGTTTCAAAGAAGGTATCAAAAGAGATAGATCTGGTCCACCAGGCTGTGATTCTAAATTAGAGAAAGACCAAATGTGATGGTATCAGAAAGGATCTAGCAAGTGTGGATTGGAACAGGCTGACTTATGGCAAAGGTGAGCTTGGTAAGTAGGAGGCCTTCAAAAGTGAATTTTGAGAGTACAACACTTGTACGTGCCTGTCAGAATAAAAGGTAAAGATAACAGGTTTTAGGGAACCTTGGTTTTCAAGAGATATTGAGGCCATGGCTAAGAAAAAAAAGGTGGTGAACAGTAGGTATAGGCAGGTAGGAACAAGTGAGGTACTTATGGAGTATAAGAAATGCAAGAGAACACTTAAAAAAGGAACCCGGAGGGCAAAAAGAAGGCATGAGGTTGCCCTAGCAAACAAAGTGAAGGAGAATCCTTAGAGATCTGAATGGATTCTATAGATACATTAAGAGCAAAAGGATTGCAAAGGACAAAATTGGTCCTCTGGAAGATCAGAATGGTAATCGATGTGTGGAGCCAAAAGAGATGGAGATCTTGAGTGGATTTTTTGCATCTGTATTTACTCAGGGACAGACACAGAGTTTATAGAAGTGAAGCAAAGCAGCACCAACTTCATGGACCCTATAAAGATTTAAAGGGTGGAGGTGTTATTTGTCTTGAGGCAAATTAGGGTGAATAAAATCCAGACCCTGACAAGTGACAGGTGATGTACTGGATTATTGGAGGATAGCCAATGTTGTTCCATTGTTTAAGAAAGGCTCTAAAAATAAACCAGAAAATGATAGGCCAGTGAGCTTGACATCAGTATGAGAAAGTTATTGGAAGGTATTTTAAGGGACCAGATATAAATGTTTGGATAGGCATGGACTGATTAAGGATAGACAACATGGTTTTGAGCGTGGTATGTCACGTCTAACCAATCTTACAGAGTTTTTCAAGTAAGTTACCAGGAATGTTGATGAAGGAAAGCCATGGAATGTTGTTTACATAGACTTTAGAAAGGAATTTAACAATGTCCCACATGGGAAGTTGGTCAAGAAGGTTCAAAAAGAGGCAGTAAATTGGATAAGACATGGGCTTTGGGGAGAAACCAGAGTGTGGTAGTAGATGGTTACCTCTCTGACTGAAGGCCTGTGAATAGTGGAGTGCCTTTGGCATTGGTGCTGGGTCCGTGTTGCATTCATCTATATCAATGAACTCGATGATAATTTGGTTAACTGGATCAGCAAATTTGCAAATGACATCTAGGTTGGGGGCGTAGTGGACAATGAGGAAGACGGTACCAGCTGGAAAAATGGGCTGAAAAATGGCAGAGGGATTTTAATGCAGTTAAGTGCGAGGTGTTGCAGATTAGTAGGACCAACTGGGGTTAGTTTTACACAGTGAGTGGAAGGGCAGTGAAGAGTGCAGCAGAACAAAGGGATCAGAGAATACAGATCCATAATCCATTGAATCTTGTGTCACAGGTAGATAGGGTTGTAAAGAAAGCTTTTGGTATATTGGCCTTCATAAATCAAAGTACTGAGTACAGGAGATAGTATGTTATGTTGGAGTTGGTTAATACATTGCTGAGGCCTAATTTGGAGTATTGTGCGCAGATTTGGTCACCTACCAACAGGAAAGATGTAAATAAGGTTGAAAGAGTACAAAGAAATTTTACAAGGATGTTGTCGGGACTGGAGGAGCTGAGTTATAAGGAAAGATTGAATAGGTTAGGACTTTATTCCTTGGAATGTAGAAGATTGAGAGGAGATTTGATAGAGGTATAGAGAATTATATACAAGAATTAAATTAAATTAAATTTGCGAGAATGAAGAGTATACTGACCAACACTAAGCTAGGCATGACAACCCACCTCAGACTACTGAAATGTTACATTTATCCAGTTATGTTATATGGCTCAGAATATTGGACAATATCTAGTAATGTGAGGAAACAAATTGTAGCGGCAGAGATGTGGTTTTTGAGGAGGATGCAAAGAATATCATGGATGAAACAAACATCTACTGAGGATGTCATGAACAGAGCAAACACAAAAAGAGAAGTATTGTATGAGATCATGAAAAGGCAACGTAACTTCATTGGACACGTGATTAGGAAAGAGGAGTTAGAATGCACGGTAATTCTGGGAAAGATTGAAGGGAAGAAAGCAAGAGGAAGACAAAGACAAATGATGGTGGAGACAGCAGCCAGAGAACTGGAAATGAATACCCATGAATTAATCCACTTGGCCCGAAACAGGAGTGTGTGGGCCATGGCAGTCAAAGCTCAAACTGGGCACGGCACTTGATGATAATGATGATGATGATGGTACAGAATTATGAGGGATATAGGTAGGGTAAATACAAGCAGGCTTTTTTCACTGGGTTTGGGTGGGACTACCACTAAAGGCCATAGATTAATGGTGAAAGGTGAAAAGTATGAGGAAAACTTCTTCACTCAGAGGGTCATGACAGTGTGAAATGAGCTGCCAGTGCAAGTGGTGCATGCAAGCTGGATTGTAATGTTCAAGAGAAGTTTGGATAGGAATATGGATGCTAGGAATATGGATAGCTATGGTCTTGGTGCAGGTCGATGGAAGTAGGTAGTTTAAATGGTTCAGCACGGACTAGATGGGCCAAAGGGCCCATTTCTGTGCTGCGTTTTTCTATGACTGTATTACTGTATGCAAGTTCAACTGTAAAATCTTAGAAAGGTTTTGATATGTAAATGGACGAGAGCAGCATAGAGGGCTTTGTTGTAGGTGCAGGTAGATGGGACTAGGAGAAGTACAGGTTGGAATGTACTAGATGACCCAAAGTGCTTTTTTCTCTGGTGTAGTATCCAATGACTCTTATTAACTTCAATGCAGACAAATGGGTATGTGGGACAGGGACCTGTATTTGTTAATTTACTATTTAAAAATAATGTTATAGACGATAGACAATAGGTGCAGGAGTAGGCCATTTGGCCCTTCGAGCCAGCACCGCCATTCACTGTGATCATGGCTGATCATCCACTATCAGTATCCAGTTCCTGCCTTATCCCCATAACCTTTGATTCTGCTATCTTTAAGAGCTCTATCCATCTCTTTCTTGAAAGCATCCAGAGACTTGGCCTCCACAGCCTTCTGGGGCAGAGCATTCCATATATCCACCACTCTCTGGGTGAAAAAGTTTTTCCTCAACTCCGTTCTAAATGGCCTACTTAAACTGTGGCCTCTGGTTCTGGACTCACCCATCAGCGGGAACATGCTTCCTGCCTGCAGTGTGTCCAATCCCTTAATAATCCTATATGTTTCAATAAGATCCCCTCTCAGCCTTCTAAATTCCAGAGTATACAAGCCCAGTCGCTCCAATTTTTTGACATATGACAGTCCCGCCATCCCGGGAATTAACCTTGTGAACCTAAGCTGCACTCCCTCAATAGCAAGAATGTCCGTCCTCAAATTTGGAGACCAAATGTTGAATAAAGTTTAACATGTAACGTGTTTTTTGTGTGTAATTGTGTTCAGTTTTTGTGTTTTTACACTTTTAATTGCTTTTAAATGTTATTGTGTGTCTCTAAAAGTTAGCGTAAATGAAGGACAGCCTTTTTCCTTGCAAAAGCACTTTGACCATGACAAAAACTTGTGTTTGTATAAGTGTACACTGTATCTTTCTAGATGTCCCAGTTTCCAGTCTACAGGATCTCATGGATAGTAAACATCTAATCCTTTGGAGCCCCAACAGTGCCTCATGATGTTAGTTTCAGATCAGAATCTGAATAAAAATGAGAACCAGGTTTCTTATCACTGACATTTCATGAAATTTGTTGTTTTGTTCCAGCGGTACATGAAAATGACTATCAGCTACAATAAGAAATATATAAAAATATAAATCAGTCATGCTAAAAGGGAGCAAAGGTGAAGTAGTGTACATAGTCCATTCAGAAATCTGACATCAGAAGGGAGGAAACTGTTACTAAAATGCTTAGTGTGTGTCTTCAGGCTCCATGAGATGGTTCCAATGAGAAGAGTGGATGTCCTGGATTGTGCTGCCTTTTTGAGGCGTCACCTATTGAAAATGTTCTCAGTAGTGGAGAGGCTATTACCAATGATGGAGCTGACTGAGTTTTCAACCTTGTGCAGCTTTTTCTAATCCTGTTCATTGGCACCTCCATACCAGATGGCGTAGCAACCGGTCAGAACGCCTCCACACTGCATCTATAGAAATTTGCTAGAGTCTCTGGTAACATACCAAATCTCCTCAAACTCCTAATGCTATATAGCCATTCTTGTGCCTTCTTTGTGATTGCATCAATATGTTGGGCCCAGGAGAGATCTTCAGAAATGTTGACACCCAGGAACTTGAAGCTGCACACCCTTTCCATTGCTGACCCTTCGATGACGACTGATAGGTGCTCTCCCGACTTCCCCTTCCTGAGTCCACAATCATTAAGCACTGGTGAGGCCTCACTTGGAGTATTGCGAGCAGCTTTAGGCCCCTTATCTGAGAAAGGATGTGCTGAAACTGGAAAGGATTCAAAGCGGGGGGGGGGGTGCTCATGAAAATGAATCCACGTTTGAACGGTTTGTCATATGAAGAGCTTTTGATGGCTCTGGGCCTGTATTTACTAGAATTCAGAAGAATGAGGGGTGATCTCTTTGAAAGCTATCGAATGGTGAAAGGCTTTGAAGAGTGGATGTGGAGTGGCAGTCTAAGACGAGAGACACAGCCTCAGAATAGAGGGGCGTCCTTTCAGAACAGAGATGAGGAGAAATTTCTTTTGCCAGAGAGTGGTGAATCAGTGGAATTTGTTGCCACAGGCAGTTGTGGAAGCCAAATATTTACAAATATTTACAAATATTTAAAGCAGAGGTGGATAGATTCTGGATTGGTCTGGGCATGAAGGGATATGGAGGAAGGCAGGAGAGTGGGCCAGGAAAAATGGATCAGCCATGATGAAATGTCAGAGCAGACTCAATGCACTAAATATCTTATATCCTTATCAGTATTATAGAATCAATATTGAGTGAGTGGTAGGTTATCAAAGGTGCTTTTTTCCGGATGTGCTGTAAAACCAAATACCCTTTTTGCCTTGCTGTGCTGACGTAGGCAACCCATGACACAATGGTGACACAGTTGTGCAGCTAGCAGAACTGCTGCCTAACAGTAACCTGAGTTCATTCCGGCCTTCTGGTGCTTTCTGCTTGGAGTTTGAATGTCCTCCACGTCTGCATGGGTTTCCTCCAGATGCTCTGATTTCCTCCTACAACCCAATGATATGTGTATTGGTTGATTAATTGGCCACTGTAACTTGCCCCTGGTGTGTACATGAAACATAGAACAGCATAACACTACATAGTCCCTTCAGCCCATGATGTTGTGCTAACCTTTTAACCTGTTCCAAGATAAATCTAATGCTTCCCTCCCACAAAGCTCTCCATTTTTCATTCATTCATGTGCCTTTCTAAGAATCTTTTAAATGTCCTTAATGTACCTGTCTCTACCACCATCCCTAGCAGCACGTTCCACATTCCCATCACTCTCTGTGTAAAATACCTACCTGTGACCTCCCCTCATACTTTCCTCCGATCATCTTAAAATTATGCCCTTTCATACTAGACACTTCCACTCTAAAAAATATTGCTGGCTTTCCACTCTTTGTTGGCCTTCTATCAACTTATCACCTCCACCAATTTACCTCTCAGCCTCCTTCAATCCAATGAAAAAAGCTCTAGCTCATTCAAACTTTCCTCCTAAGACGTGCTCTCTCTGGTAATTTCCTCTGCTCCCTCTCTAAAACTTTCACATCCTTCCTATAATGATACAACCAGAACTGAACACAATACTCCAAGTGTAGTCTAAGTAGAGTTTCATAGAGTTGCAACATTACGTAAAAGCTCCTGAATTCAACCCCCAGTAAAATCCGACACACCATATGCCTTATCCATTTGCAAAACAAGATCGCTCCGTTCCTCCACAATGCTACGAATCCTGCCATTAACGCTGTGTTCTTCCTTCAAGCTCAGCGTTCCAAAGTGAATAGCTTCACAATTTTCCAGATTGAACTCCATCTGCCACTTCTCAGCCCACTTCTGAATCCATGAATCATGGCCCACTGTAATTTATGGGTGGTAGAATCTGACGGGAAAGCTATGAATGACAGGTTATAAAATACTGGATTAGTTAAATGGTTGGCACAGATTCAAAAGGCTGAAAGGCTAATTCCTGTGTTGTATGAATCTTTACCACTACATCGGGGTAATCTGCAAAGTGATGGCCAATATTAAGCCCACAAGCAGGATCACTAAAATAAAGCAGATTACATGGTCTTCATCACTTTGCTGTCGTGGGATTGGCTTTCACATCGCCCACAACAATGACTGCACTTCAAAAATATTCCATTTCTTGTAAAGTGCTCTGGGAAGTTCCAAGTTCATGAAAGGCAGTTTAGAAAAGCATGTTTTGTTTTTTAATGGCTTATGTAAAAGAGAAAGCTTCCATTTGGCTGATATTCTGGTTTTAAATCAGATGCGTAAATTAAGACTGTTTATCGTTCTCAATATGCTGCAGTAAAACTCACATAACCTGCACTTCGATGATTCAGAAGTGCTGATGGTTCAGTAACTGGACCCAGGTGCTGAGTTGCATGCTTCCTTTCACTCTCAGAAGCCAAGTTCCCACATTCCTCTGCTGAAAGTTTTGAAAGCTGCCTTTTATCTCATCTGGCTCTGTTTCGAATCCCTGAAACTCACCACAGTCCTTGAAATTTATTGGTGCCCTATTACCCACTTTCTTTTTAGATTTATCAGGTTCACTGGAAAATTTATTTTACTGTCTACTATGCTGCAGTAATGACAGAATAACATCCAACGGTCCAAAAAAATCTATCAATTCAGCATGCCAGATTTCTATATTTTGTGACATCAATATTAATTGAAATAACTGACTAGACTAAGAGATCAGGAAATTAAACATACCCACTTGTTTAACAATTTGTTTGAGTTCTTAGACACGAAGGGAAAACGTATAAATTAAGGTTCTGCCTCTACTCAAAATCTGAAGCAATAACTTGATGAAGTAGACTTTAAGTTTTTTCTTCTACAGCTGAACCAGTTTTAAAAATCAGCTGCCTTGAAGTGAGAGCAATGGACTTCATTGGCCTATCTCTGAACATCTGGACCATCTCTGAACATCTGGATAATTTCTGAACATCTGACCCTTTGATAGTCAAAGTACCATACACACAAAATGCATAAAATCACATTCAAATTATATGAATAAATTCTGTGAATTTTACAAGCTGTACCAGTCATGTAGAAAATCACAGATTTCCAAGACTGGAACTCATGTCACAGTCCATAGACAGAGCAATATATTTCTCATTAACAAGTGCAACAACAGCATGACATTATTCCACTTGCATGATCATATCTATCAACCTGTATCTTCAATGCGATTGCTAGTAATGCCATTTTCCACTGGCATATCTGAGGTAAGGGAAGAATGTAAAATCAACTGGCCAAAAAATCCTTAATATCGCCTAAACTCTGAAATTGACAAGAAACCGTAGGCAGGAAAGCGCCTGCTGTATATTGGTGAATGCCAAATCCTCTCCTCTCAACTCATAAATCAGATGCTGAACACCGTCTGGAGCAAGCACAGTGGATCCATAGGCATGGAAATTCAGCACCAAAAAATTCCCATTAATAACACCAGTGACTGTGCTGACTAAGTTTTAAATGACAAAGCTGTCAGATAAGCCTGCATTTCATGCTAAAGGAATGACAGCAAAATCTTTGTTCTCAGCAATCAATGTGTCAGAGACATATCTGTATACAATAGGATCAGCAAGAATACCCAGTTTATATAACGTGTGAAGGCAAAGTTGCAATTCCTCGGTCAGAAAAACTTCCATAATGTAATACTGCATTAAAGCTAAGCTCAGTATGACAGACACTTTAAGATTTGTAGTTCGAACCAGAGGTATGATAACTTCTGTTGGAGCATAGATTTTATCCTGCCTCTTTAACCTCACAGTTCATTGGCTCTTTCATTCCAACCTTGTAATAACAACTGAATTCTAATCCTGGTTTATTGAAAAGGGTAAATGAGAAACATCTTTAAGCATGCTGGGAATGAAGGACTAAGCTTGCAAAGATATGGCAGAAACTTGCAAAGTTTAGTTTGAGCTTAGCACTGTTAATGAGCAAGAATGAAGACTTCAAATTTTGATATATCCAGTTGAGAGTAGGAAATTCAAAAGGGAAAAAGATCTAAAAAAAACCTGTATCCTGAATCATACATAGGTGCACAAGACAGGGTAATTGCAATTACAATCATGTAATTTGTTAATTACAATCATAATATTTGTACTCTGTTGACTATCTCAATGTGTTTGCTGAAGTACTCCAAATATCATTCAACCATATTGGCTCAATGCAAATGACAGTCAAATATGGTTTAGGAATAATGTGGGGCAAGATTTTGACTCTGATAACAGCCCGACAGACAGTACTTGCAGCAAAATGTGGCCTGGGCCTGGCTATGTCAGTGCAACTATGTCACACTTACCAAGGTGAAAAATGGATTACAAAATACAAATTTGGTTCGGTTTTACCATAATTAGATTATTTAGATTAGTTTCAACGTTAATGTCATTGTGCTGAGTACAGATACAAAGCCAATGAAGTGCTGTTAGCATCTAACGAGAAATGCAAAGAATAGTGTTATTTACAAAATAACTGTGAATTAAAGGTAAGTGCTACAGCACACAAATATAAAAGTACTGAGACAGTACAATATGGGTGCAATACTGCTTAGCGCTGTGATGTGAGGTTCAGCAGGGTCACAGCCTCAGGGAAGAAGCTGTTCCTGTGCCTGCTGGTGCGGGAGTGGAGGCTCCTGTAGCGCCTACTGGATGGGGGGAGAGTAAAGAATCCATGGTTAGGGTGAGATGCATCCTTGATAATGCTTTTCACCCTGCCCAGGCAGTGTTTATGGTAGATGTTCTCAATGGTGGGCAATTTGGTGCCGATAATCTGCTGGGCAGTTTTCACCACACGCTGGAGTGCTTTGTGGTCCAATATGGGACAATTGCCATACCACACTGAGATGCAGTTGGTGAGTATGCTCTCAATTTTACAGCGGTAAAAGTCTGTCAGTATCCTGGGACAGGGGTGAGCTTTCTTGATGCTCTGCAGGAAATAAAGGCGCTGTTGCGCTTTTTTGATCAGGATGGAGGAGTTCAGGGACCAGGTGAGATCCTCAGAAATGTGGATCCTTGTAATTACTGGGGTCCAGAACTTGTCACACTTTTGAACTGTAAATTAGAGTGAATGACAGGAAAACATGACGCTAACTCTCTATACCAAGGAGAAATTCAGGCAGGTGTAATGTCCAAGAGCTTCAGATAAAATGAAGGCAACTTCAGTTGCAACAAAAACCTCTGAAACAAAATTTATTAAATAATTTGTAGTTCAAGTATCACATTTAAAAGAATCATAACAGGAAACTCTTTAGTTCCTGCATGTAATTACCTTCCTTTATCTTATTACTAACCTTACCTACTTTACTATTTGTGTCCCAATTATAATCTGCATTATAGAAAGTTGTGAGTGAAAATTTTAAACTGCAATCATGTATATTTTCTTCTACATACAGTACATCTTGTAAAGTTGCAAAGTGATGCAGGGAAAGCTTTGTTATCACAACGCATGCAAGACTTGACAAATATTAATGAATCAAAAAATGAGGGTCAATCAGGTTATGTCATCCATTAAGCACATCACATTTTAAAAACTTACAAAATGAAATGAGTAATATATGAAAGCTAAGGCGTTCTAGTTGAGTCATTAGGTACATCTGATCTATACTTGGCGAATTTACAAAGGGGTGCCACAGTCATATGCCAATTATTTCCAACATTGAACAAAGTTATGGAAGAATGTGGTAAACTGTATAGACAGATGTCTGAAGTAGCAGTTACTGGAGTGTTCTTGATTATAAAATGCTGAATAAATGAGTGCAAAGCAAATCAGAGATTCGTCCAAAATAATAAAAAAAAGATAGTAAAAATATTAAAAAGTTCTCAGCAGATCAAGCCACATCTGTGGAGGAAGAAAGAAAATGAACTATTTTGCTCAATAACATTACATCACTACTTTCAGGGGTTGATGTAAAAAAAATCACATGGTATAAAGGCATTTTGCCTAGTATATGGATAGGATAGGTTAGAGGGATATGTCCAAACACATAGAATTGTATAGTGGCTTACTTGTTTGTGAGTGTGTTTGTGTGTTTTAGAGTTTAAGTTTGAAACCTTGGTAACAAAAGTTTTAAACGCAAGGGGATGTAACAGGCATCATGAGCAATGTTTCCACTAAGGTGTGTGCATGTACGTGCGCACAAAGGAACTTAAACTGTGTACAAAATGTTGTCATCCTCTATCTTGTTGGCATGTTAAGTGCATTTCACGATTGTACACAATCATATTTCCTTTTTGATTTCTGACACGGATAGTGTTGACAATCTGGAGTTTGTGATGATTTGCAAAGAAATCATTCAATGTGCACATGTTGTTGTCACTGGCCAAAAAATTGCACAGCACAAGATTTTTGTACACACTGGTCTTTACAAACTAGAGGGAACATTGATCATGAGTTCAGTAGTATATAAGTGTAATATTACTCCGTGGTTTTAAGTATATACTGTATAATTTCTTTCCATCCTTTATATTTTGCATAGTATGAGAATTAGTATAGAAATATTTGAGAGAGAGGTTATACTCAATGTATCTGTTGGGATGGCACCAATTGAGGTCAAACAATGTCAGGTTGAGATTCCTGATGAGCCCTGCCAGTTCTTGACAGTAATTACTACTCCACAAGCTCTTCACCCCTCGGAGAAGCAGAGCATTTTGTCTGAGCTTAAAGTCGCTTGTGGGAATACAGAATTTTGGCATAAAAGATATTCACATATTGTATTGGTAAAAGCGAAATGCTCAAGGAATATGCACGTGGGCATTGACCAGGAATGCCAGTAATGAAGAGAGATGTCACTTCTTTAACGGAGAAGTTAGGCAGTGACTGGGGGAGATTAGAGTAACTGGGGAATGATAATGTCAGTGGTTCAGAGAGTTGATGAGTCTGCCATGGATTATGCAGACTGTAAATATCAAGCATTCAGGGTTGAATAATCCAGGGAGGGATGAGCCAGTCTTCCTGAAAATGCTGAAGGAAGACCTGAGCTCAACGCACCAGGAAGTTTTAGATTTGGGGATAGCAGTGTGATTGACTTGCCCCAGGACAGAATTATGGGCCAGGGAGGTAGACCAGAGGAGGAGGAAGAGAAGTCATAAAGTGGCTGTAGTGGACTTAGCTACTGTGAAGATACAGAGGACTTGATCTGTGTGCCAGCAACCAGGTTACGTAGCAAGGAAGTGCCAGAAAAGATATAGAAAGGTGAAGGAGATGATTTGTTACAGCTGTGGCATTTCAGGCCATAGTGGGAGGCAGCATCTTAAAAATGGAAGATGTGTGAGTCACTCATCAAAGCGGGCAGAATCCGGAGCAACGCCTGTCTCTATCCAATTTGACTGCCAACCAGATTATAGAATTGGTGAGGCCGGCATCCAGCTCAGATAAGTGGCTGGCGGCAGCCTCCATTGTAAGTTCTGGCCACCCACAGATGTATACAAAGCATTTATTAGGGGGGCAGCAATGTGAAATGTTAGTGGATTCAGGGTTGTCAGTATCAATAACTGACCTACCCTTGCCCATGACTGGAGAGGTGATTTACGTTGCCAGTACAGAGGAGTGAAACAATGAGGGCAGAGCAAAGTGAGCTTTAGGTTTTTGAGATTGAGGGAATTCAGTTTCCTCTGGATTTTTGGGTGAGCCCAAACAATGAGAGAACTGACCCGGAAAGAGACACACTAAGTAAAGGCAGGTGCTATCATAGTCTCAGGAAAGGGAGAATTAACATGGACAGTATGGTGGCAGCAAATGTGTCTGATCCCCAGAGTGGACAATATAGCTCACAGAGAGATAGCAGCCCCAAGCAGAGGTAGGAGATGGGACTATGATTGTGAGTCAGTTCAGGACATCCCAAGCATAAGGGCCAGACAGGGTGAAGAGCTGCTAGAAGTAGATCTGCTGCCTGCAGAGGCAGCAGAAATTAAAGATGCACCAGGAAGGGAAGTGTAAGGAGCAGATAGGGAATGAGTGTGCAGGTCTCGGGGCAAAGACAGCAACAGATCAACATGAAATGACAGAGTTGAAAGCATACAAGAAGAAACTACTAGAGACAATTTAGAAAGATTATATCGTAGTGTGAAGATCCATTGTAACCAGATTACTATGATGAGGGACAGTGAAAAACAGCAGCAACATATTGCTGATTGGAGAGAGCCACAGAGAGAGAGGTTAATCTTCCCACAGCCGGTTGAGCAAGACGTGGTAAGGGAGCTGCCTGAAAAAGCAGGTTCGCTTCCACAAAAATAGGACCATGAGTGGTGCTCCTGCCAAATGAAACCTGTGTTTGTATGCAGACCCAACGAGGCAGCCAGTGGAAACAACGGACTCAGGATAAACCGTATGACTCACCTTCCTGACACCCTCACAGACAGAACTAAGGATCAAGTCTACCCTGTAACAGTGTCATTGCAGAGAATCTAAGTAATAAACACCAGCTTGCTGCATCACATCTGATTACACCTGATGGTAGTACAGCCACAGATGAAAGAAAAAGGAAATGTAAATGCAGTAGAGAAAGAGAGAGAGAGAGAAAGAAAGAAAGAAAGAGCATGTCAGGTTAATTGTGAATAAAGTTTAAACTATAATGGTAACCTATACGTCGTAATGGAGATTGGTTCTTAGAGACAGATCAGAATAGATTGGGGAAAATAGACAAGAAGGCATTCCAGTTGAGCCAGAGAAATCGTTCCACAATCTTGATGGCAAGGAAGGCCAAGAAAGTGAGAAGAAATCACACACAGCGTCAGAAGGCAACCACTCCAGCTGAATGGGGATTGAACACAAATAAGCTGGGCTCTTTCAGCGGTTGGGCCAACAATCGAATGGACAATATGGGAGGGAGTACCATTGGGGCAATGCTCTGGTAGCTATTCGAATAGAGACCATCCCTAACCCTCCTGTAGATCAATCCACAAGACTGAATGTCAACATCATTCTGTTAATCTTCTGCACGGCATGGAAGGTGGACTGTTGCCTGTGAATCTGAAACACAGTTAACTTGCTGTGACCCTGCCCACAGAGTAACTACTGATAGTTCTGATAGCTTTAGTTATCAGAAATTGAAGGGATGAAGAGGATGTGATGAAATATGTGAAATATTTTATTGTCATCTCTGTGCTGTTTAGCAGATAGCCATTTAAGGGTGCTAGATAGTGTAGATGTAGGTACACATAGGTGAGTAGTAGGGGAAGGGATCCAAAGTGATGGGAGTTTTCACTGTGCCACTTAATCAGACCCTCCTTAAAGTTTGGTTTTCCTGGGACAGATTTCTGTCCAGGGCCAAGAGGAGGGTATGTTAGGGAGTATTCTGGAGTTATGTGAATATAGCAGATATTAATTCAAACAAGAACCAGGCTTCAGTTCTTATTGTAAATGTAAATAAGTTCAGGAAGCTTGCAATTAGCCTTCAGGTTTTTCTTTGTAAATTGCAAACAGTAAATTGAAGTTAAAACCACAGGCTGTTCCAAAGACTAAGAGATTCATATGGCAAGAGCGAAACATTAAGACAGTGAGTTTGTGTTAATCAAGTAGGCAACATGGTTAAGTTACTTGCTCCATTGTGCTTTAAGTGCAAGCTGGCAGACCAGATGGATGTGGACACTTAGCATATCAAACATAGTCACAGCTATAGGCAATCAACAGTTTTGTGTACTCAGAGACAGCCCTGCAACATTAATTTTGAGTGTCTGCCTCTCTGTCTTCAAAAGGTTTTAGAATATTTGTGTTTAATTAGTTTTTCCAAAAGCTGTTTGGACCTTCAGAGATGTCCTTAACAATTACCATGTGCTTCCACTATGTATCTGAAAGGAACCACTTGTCAACCCAAATTGAAGTAAGCACTGTCATTGTAACTATTGAAATTGCATTGAATCTCCATCTGTTGCCTTCGATCTGAAGAGTATAAAAATGTGATGTACCTTTGGGTTTGTGTCCCTCTACCAAGAGTGTCTGCAGAATGATGCCTGCTCATTGTGCTGAATGAAGACTACTACATCACCAGCTTCACTGTCTCTCCAGTGATTTAGATCACAGTCACAGCAATACTATTAACATTCCCGATTTGGGTGCAAATTGAGTTTGCCAGGTATTTACATTTTTGAGCACACTGTAATTGTTAATCTGCAGGAGTCTGAGAAATTTTTAAAAATCAGTAATCAGAATGCTGAGAGTTCACTAGTAAATCAAGACATGAATTGAATTGATTGTAGATCACTGGCTGTTAACTCATATCACACTTATGCTGAACTATGTAAAATATTGATTAATTTCTGGTTTGAAAGTAAGAAAAACAAAACTTTAAGAATGATCGTAAAAATCAACACATGGAAAAACACTTGAGAATCTGCTATCCTATTATTCAGGAATCATGATGGATCGATATCTGGCTAACCCAGGTCATGCTCCTTTTCCACTCACTGAGGTCTCAGTTCCTGTAGTCCTTTTTCAGCTACTAGGAGTCCTGGTTCTTGACATCCCTCTACCATACCTGTCACGTATGCACCTATTACACCCCACCACATGGGTTTTGGTGTCCCACTTCTATACTCCTTTTCATCTCACCTGGTTCAATGGAAAATTTAGCACACTATGCATCATCTTTAAAAAAACTGAACTAAAGAATAACAATCAACATGTAGGTGAACTATTGGTTTATTCTTTTCCCACCCGTGCAGCCTGATCTGCTGAGTACTTCCATCATTTTCTATTCTGAATGAAGATGCGCTGAGGTATCAATAAATAACATCTAATAATGTGGAAAACCTGCCACTTTGGTGTCATCAAGGTCCTGATCATGCCAGAACATCAGAGTTTGATTGCATTCTCAAGGGTCATGTACCCAGACTGTTACTGGAAATATACAGTATTTGCCACTTTCATTGGTATCAGGCTTGACAGCCTTCTGACTAGGATGGTGGAATGAAATTCACATGAGCTAAAACCAACTTATATCTCAAACTACTATCAGTGTAATTTCAATCTTTGACACAAGCTGACTAAGTTAGTCAGACAGATCACTCATGCTGAGCTCATCCATTTCATTAGCATTGCCTCCAACCTCCAACCTGCCCTTAACTTGGTCCATATCTGACACTTTGCTCCCTTTTCCCTATCTCTCTCTCTCCACCTCTGGAGACAGACCGTCTCCTGATATTTCTTTTATAAACCCCCTGACTCTCACAGCTATCGTAACCACACTGCTTCTCATTCTGTCACTTGTAAAAGTACCACTCACTTTTCTCAATTCCTCTGTCTCCACAGCATCAGTTCCCAGGATAAAGCTTTCCTTCTTTTTCAATCCACCTGTTTTCCACCTACCACCTCGTAGCCTCTCACTTCATCACCCCTCCCCCCTCCACCTACTTTCCCCTCACTTGGCTTCACCTATCACTCCTAGCCTGTACTCCTTCCCCTCCCCTACCTTCTTATTCTGGCTTCTTCCCTCTTCCTTTCCAGTCCTGGTGAAGGGTCTTCAGCCTGAAACTTTGACTCTTCATCCCTTTCCATTGACGCTGCCTGGCCTACTGAACTTTTCCAGCATTTTGTGTCTGTTACTCTGGATTTCTAGCATCAAGAAGCTCCTGTGTTTAGTAAGGCAAATTGTATTTTTTGGTAGTGTCACTCAGCATGAAACCTATCATTGAGAAACCAAGCAATCTTTTATAATTTCTTGATCCATTCATACAATGCTACACTAACTAATATCAATTATAAATGAAAATGGAAGCCACAAGTAACATCAGTACAATAGCCATCTCAAAGGCACATTAGACCCTTAGGTATGAACTTTAAATTACTTCTGCATTTCAGTGCATTTAAAGCAGCTTTTTAAAATTATTTCCACAATAAAATCTATTTTCCTGGATAATCTTCACATTCAAACAAGGACACATTTCGCCAATGAATGGCTTCCTTTGTTTCCTTTGTTGGATGATGTACATTCAGCCACACAGCATGTCCTTGATCATGTAATGAAGACTTGGGGTACGACAGCAATATTTTAAAACAACAGATGTTATGTTTTTTGCCACTGCATACAAGACTTGCATTTGAAACAGACAAGGTTAATACTCCTCATTATCTCATGTTGCACTATTGTTCAAAATAGAATTTGATAGGCATTTAAAAAAGAACATAAAGTACACATTGAATTGTATTGAATTTACTTTATTTCTTACATCTTTCACATACATGAGGAGTAAAAACCTTTACGTCTCCATCTGAACGTGCAATGTACAATTTATAGTAATTTGTAATAAATAGTATGTTCAACAGGACAGTCAATATAGCATAGAAGTACAATTGGTAGTATGAATTAATCATTCTGATGGCCTGGTGGAAGAAGCTGTCCTGGAGACTGTTGGTCCTGGCTTTATGCTCCGGTACCATTTCCTGGATGGTAGCAGCTGGAACTCGGGTCCCCCCTTTTTACGCACCTGTCTCTGTAGATATCCTGAATAGTGGGAAGTTCACATCTACAGATGTGCTGGGCTGTCCGCACCACTCTCTGCAGAGTGTTGCGATTGAGGGAAGTACAGTTCCCATACCAGGCAGTGATGCAGCCAGTCAGGATGCTCTCAATTGTGCCCCTGTGGAAAGTCCATAGCATTTGGGTACTCATGCCAAACTTCTTCAATTGTCTGAGGTGAAAGTGGTGCTGCGGTGCCTTTTTCACCACACAGCCGGTATATACAAACCACGTGAGATCCTCGGTGATGTGTATGCCAAGGACCTTAAAGCTGTTCACCCTCTCAACCCCAGATCCACTGATGTCAATAGGGGTTAGCCTGTCTCCATTCCTCCTGTAATCCACAACCAGCTCCTTTGTTTTTGCGACATTGAGAGAGAGGTTGTTTTCTTGATACCACGGTGTCAGGGTGATGACTTCCTAAGGATTAAGATAGTTGAAAGAGCTTATAGAATACAGAACAGTCATCACTGGCTTTATCAGCAAGTATTTTAAGGAGGAGTGTGCGCCAAAGAGGAAAATCTGGGTGTTGCCAAACCAGAAACTATGGATGAACTGGGAGATCCACTCACTACTGATGTCCAGCACTGCAGTATTCAAACGGGTGACTATGACCTCTACAAAGAATGGACATATAACTTCCATAGATTTATTGGATTTGTTATGCCTGCAGAAAACAGATGTCAGAGTGGTCTATGGTGACATATATGTACTTTGATAATAAATTGAATTGGAACTTCGAACTATTAAATATAGCAAGTACAACGCCAGTACAAAATCGAGTCTCAGAACAGCCATTAGTTGCGGCTGGACTTACATGCTCTAACGGGCTGCAATAAAAGTCGTGCAGTATCACCGACATCAGCACATCCCTTGCTGATGATCTTAACATGTTTTATGAATGCTTCGAACAGAGGAAACGGGGCATGTCACATCCACACCAGCAGCCTCCAATGTACCCAAATTCACAGTCATGATTACAGATGGAAGAGCAGTCTTCAAGAAAGTGAAGCCCCAGAAAGCATCTGGCCCAGGTGGTGTCTCTAGCTGTGCCCTTATATGCTGTGCATATCAGCTGGTAGGAGTATTACAGTTACAGTATTTTTAACTTTTCCCGGATCATTCACCTGCTTTAAAAAGGCTACTATCATCTTGCTACCTAAGAAAAACAAAGTAATAACAACCACTGCCCAGTGACTCTGACACCCACCATAATGAAGTATTTTGTGAGGTGGGTCATGTTATGCATTAACTTCAGCCTCCCAGACAACCTCGACCTGTTGCAATTTGCCTACCACCAGAACTTTCTGCAGCAGACAACATTTCCCTGGCACTACTCTCAACTCTGGAGCATCCGGACAGTAATGTTATTTACGTTACCCTATTGTTTATTGACTACAGCTCCACTTCTAATACTATAGTTCCAGGGAAACACATCACCAACCTCTGAGACCTGGGAGCCAACACCTCCTTCTGCAAATGACTTTTCTGTTCCCAGACCAACCGACTTCAACCTGTTAATACAGGCAGCAACACCACCACCACAATTATTCCAAAGCCTGGTGCTTCGCAAGAGAGCTTAGTGACATGGTAAATTACAACAACCTTTCATTCTATGTCAGCAAGGTAAAAGAACTGGTCATTGCCTTCAGGAAGGGAGCAGTGCACATTCTGTTGTCTTCGACAATGGTGCTGAATTTGCGAGGGTTGAGAGTTTCAAGTTCCTGTGCATGGACATCATCAAAAGCCTGAACTGGCCCAACCATGTTGATGCCATAGCCAAAAAAGGTCACCAGTGCCTCTGCTTCCTCGAAGACGAAAGGAGTTTTGCATCTCACCTTCAACCTTTACCAATTTTTACAAATGCACCTTATGTATCCGATTTGAATGCATCATGGCTTCGTCTACCAAATGTGAATACAAGAAACTGCAAACAGTTGTGGATGCAGCTCAGCATCTCACAGAAACCAGCTTCCCATCCATGGATCTATCTCAGTAAAGCAGCCAGCGTATCAAAGGCCCCTCCTATCCTCTCTCCCCTCTCCCATCAGGCAGACAGTCTGCGTTGGCAGATACATCTCTAACTCCGTCATGCTGAGCAGCAGCATTCCCCGGGGATGTTTCCGCTGCCCTTGCATGACTGCACCACAAGCTCCAGTTCAAACCGAATCATCAAGTTCACTCATGACACAGCAGTGGTTGGCCTCATCAACAATGACGACGAGACGGCGTTCAGGAAGGAGGTAAAGCAGGTGTTAGGATGGTGCCAGCACAACAACTTGAACCTCAGCGAAGACAAGCCCGAAGAGATGATTATGGATTTTAGGAAGATGCAGGCTGACCACTCCTTACTGCTCATTGCTCGGCTCATCTGTGGAGAGAGTTAGGAGCGCCAGGTTTCTGGGAGTGCACATCATTGGTCAAGAAAGCACGGCAGCATCTTCACTTCCTGAGGGGATTGAGGTGAGTGAGGTTCCACCCTCCCTGGACTTCCATTCTAGACAGTTTTTACAAAGCACCATCGAGAGTGTCCTGACCAGCTGCATCTCCCTCTGGTACAGGAATTTCAAGGCATCTGACGACAAGTCTCTACAAAGGACTGCAAGGACTGCTGAGAGGATTATCAGGGTCTCCCTTCCACCCACCTGAGATATTTATCAGGAGTGCTGCATACACAGGTTTCTTAGCATTGTCAATGATCCCTCCCATCCATCCAACAATCTCCCTGACCCTCTACCATCAGGCAAGTGGTACCGCAACATTTGAACAGAACTGTTAGGATGGGAAACAGCTTCTTCCCCCCAGGTCATAAGACGACTGGACTTCCTGTCACCACCTAGGTCTCATCACGAATGAAGTGCCCGCAGCGTTATGCTGTTTACTTTTTAACGTGTCACAAATGCACCTTATTATTGATTAATATGCTAGTGGTAATATTACTTTCATGAGTTAAGTGTGCGAGTTATACGTACTGATTTGTGCACCTTGGTCCAGAGGAATGTTTCTTTGTTTAGCGGTGTATATATTTACAGATGAATGACAATAAACTGAACTCGAACTTAATCTTGATGCAAAAGCCTGAAAGCACATACCACCAAGCTAAAGGTCAACTACAACAGTGCTGTTATAAGACTATCTGTTTCTGGCCTTGCATCTTATCTGCCTGCACTGCACCTTCTCTGTAGCTGTGCACTGCATTCTGCACTCTGTTATTGTTTTACCTTGTAATACCTCAATGCACTGTGTAATGATCTGATCTTTATGAGCAGTAGTGCAAGACAAGCTTTTCACTGTATCAGTACAAGTGAAAACCAATTCCAATGAATTATGCAGTTTTCTTGATTCTGTAGAAGTTGTTTTTAGATTATAGAATTCAAATCATTGATTTATTTTTAAGAGAAAATGCTAGTTGCTTATAAAATTTGAACCTTTAACATGGGGACTGCAAACCTTGTGTAATATTCCAGTGTGTGCTTATGCTAGGTAACATCTATTTATGGAATGAATAGTTAGTTTTACTGTAAATGCTCTTGTGTAAAAATTGAGCTGGGGAAATAGGACAATAAATAAGTCATAAGGAAAACAATAGACTTTAGTTGAGAAGGTTGGAACTTCTGAGAAGTGGAAGTAACCAAAAAGAGACAACAAAACACGACAATGCTAATGAGTTTCAGTTCACGACGTGACTGCAATGCCAATTTGAAAACTAAAAGTAACAAATTGACATGCAAAGTTTGTGCAGCAAAAAAGCAAAGATATTTAAGATAGAACTTAGATGTTTTTCTGTCTGTTTTCCATTTATTTGTGCTTGTAAACGTGTTATTTTTGTGGTAGGATATTGAAATTTTAAAATGTTGATCTGAGCAGGAGATGCAGAACACTTCAACAATTTACACGATCAGCCGATAAGCCGTTGGTGAAGATACCTTTATAAACTTTTGAGATACCACTGTAGTTTTTCAAGGCAGACATATCACAAACAAGAGCACACATAGAAACAAAGAAATACCGAATGATTTACTCAGCTTTCACACATTCAACAGAGTGCCACGGAATATTAAAGTACATATTCAATGAATAATAGCTAAAACTTTAGTCTTGTGATGGTTTTAAACTAGTATAGCACAGGAACAGGCCATTCGGCCCTCAATGTAGTGCTGAACCAGCTAAAAAGCAAATCAAGTACACCTAAACATTAATCCCTCCTATCGACACCACGTCCATATCCCTCCATTCTCCTTACATCCATGCGTCATCTCTTAAAAGCCTCTAATGTACTTGCCTCTACCACCATACCGTGCAACACATTCCAGGCATCCACCACCCTCTAAGTAAAAAACTAACCGTCACATCCCCCTTGAACCCCCACCCTCTCACCTTCAATGCATGTCCTCTGGTGTTCGACATTTTAAGCCTTGGAAACGGATACTCTCTTCTCACTCTGTCTATGCCTCTCATAATCTTGCAAACCTCTATCAGATCTCACCTCAGCCTCCGGCGCTTCAGAGGAAACAACCCAAGTTTATCCAGCTTGCTGTGATAGCACAAGCCTCAAAACCAGGCAGAGTCCTGGTAAAGCTCTTCTGCACCCTCTCTAAAGCCTCAACATCCTTCCTATAGTGATGTGACCAGAACTGTGTGCAATACTCCAGATGTGGCCTAACCAGAGTTTTATAAAGTTGCAACATAACCGCTTGACTTTTGAACTCAATGCTCAACTAATAAAAGCAAGCATTCCATAAGCCTTTGTAACCACCCTATAGACTAGTGTAGCTACTTTCAAGGAGCTATGAACTTGGATCCCGAGATCTCTCTGCTCAGCAACACTGTTAAGGTTCTTGTCCTTAGCAGTGTACTGTCTCCTTGCATTTGCCCACCTCACATTTATCTGGGTTAAACTCCATCTGTCATTTCTCTGCCCGTATCTGCAACTGATCTATATTATGCTGTACTCTTTGTCAGTCATCTACACTATCCACTACGCCACCAATTTTGGTGTCTTCCGCACATTTACTAACCCACCCATCTACATTTTCACCTAGGCCATTTATAAACATCACCAACAGTGAAGATCCCAGCACATGTCCTTGCAGAACTCCACTAATTACAGACTTGCAGCCCTTCACCTACTACCTTCTGTCTTCCATGAGCAAGCCAGTTCTGAATCCAAACAGCCAAGTCACCTTGGACCCTACGCATATTAATATTCTGGATTAGCCTCCCATGAGGGACTTTTTCAAACTCCTTACTAAAATCCATGTAAACAACAACCCCTGCTCTGCCCTCATCAACCTCTCTTGTCACCTTGTAAAAAAACTCAAATCAGGTTGGTAAGGCACGACCTGCCACGCACAAAGCCATGCTGCCTCTCCCTCATTAGGCCATGGGTTTCCAAATGCTCATATATCCGATCCCTAAGAATTTCCTCCAGCAATTTCCCTGCAATTGACATGAAACTCACAGGTCTATAGTTCCCAGGATTTTCCCTTGTTCCCTTCTTAAAATAGAGTTACAACATTGGCATTTGCTAGTCTTCCAGGAACTCGCCTGTGGCTAGAGAGGGCACGAAGATAATGGAAGATAATTACTCCAGCAATCTCATCTCTTGCCTCTTTCAATAACCTGGGGTAAATCCCATCAGGCCCTGGAGACTTATCCACCTTAATATTCTCTAGGAGGCCCAACACTTCCTCCTCTTTGACCCCTAATTGCTCAGATGTATTTGTACACTCTGATCTCCTGGCCCTCCATATGATTTCCTTTGTAAATACTAAAGCAAAGTTCATTAAGTACCTCATTCACATTTTCCGCATCCATGCAAGTTTTGTCCCCTTTATTGTTGAGTGGTTCAACCCTCACCCTCGTTATCCTCTAGCTCTTGATATATTATAGAATGCCTTGGGATTCATCTGAATCCCACTTGTCAAAAACTTTTCATGGCCGCTCTTGACTTTCCCAATTCCCTTCTTTAGTTCTTTTCTGGTTTCATTATATACCTCATGTCCTTCATTTGATCCTAACTTCTCAATGTTTACATATTTTTCCTTATACTTCTTGACTAAATCTAACACCTCTCTGGAAATCCAAGGTTCTCTTATCATTCCTTCCCTATCCCTCCTTCTAACAGGAACATACCTTTTCTGTTCTCCATGCAATTGATCTCTCAACACGCTCCACATGTCTGATGTGGACTTGCCAGAGCAAAGGTATTCCCAATTAACGGTCTTAGTTCCTGCCTAATGCCCTCACAATTGTCCTATTCAAATTTAATACTGTTCTACAAGGACCATGCCTATCCTTATCCATAGCTATCCTGAAAGATAACGAGTTGTGGTCACTGTCCCCTAAGCGTTCACCCACTGAAAGGTCAGTCACATGGCCAGGATCATTAAAACCCCGTTATTTAAGGTAGACATTTCTGTTTATTTTGTAATATGATTATAATTACATTGTGGGATGCATCATATTCTAATTCATGTGTAGTCTTAACTTTACATCGTGGGTAATAGAAGATGGTATGTCTTGGTGCCTATTAAAATGGGGCTCTTCGCACTCAGTAGAGGAGAGAGATTGGGGCTGCTAGGACTTTCACAGTGGACAAAGTATGGAGCTAATATTGAGTTTTCTGGAAGATATCTTTCTGTAAATATTGGCAGTCTTCTTCACCATGGCATAAAAAAAGGTTGGGGACCCCTGCCCTAGAGCATAGAGGAATGAGGAAGATTTCATAGGAGTAGACAGAATTATGAGGGGAAAAGATAGGTAAATTGTAAGCAGGCTTTTTCCATTCACGTTATGTGAAACTAGAACAAGAGGTCATGGTTTAAGGTGAGATGTTTTAAGGGAACATAAGGGGGAGTTTCTTCACTCAGAGGGTGGCGAGAGTGCGTAATGACTTGCTAGAGCAAGTGGTGGATGCGGTTTCACTTTCAACATTTAAGAGAAATTTGAATATCTACATGGATGGAGGGCTATGGCTCGAGTGCAGGTGATGATACTAGGCAGACCAATAGTTTAGCATGGACTAGATGGATCAACGTGCCTATTTCTACAGCTCTTATGTCTTGCAAACTGAGTAAGAAATATTGCTTCCTTTCTATGGTTTGATTTCATTTGACAGCATAGATTTCACACAACCACAGTATGGATGATGCTAGGACAATAATATGTGCCATATCAATGCTGGCCGCTTTCATAAGAAAATTGTATTTTCCATTCAGCCCCTCTTAAGCTTAAACCTTTAGAAAACACGGGAGGAGTCTCTGTTTGAAATATAGAAAATACTTACCATACATCAGGCATCCAATCATGACAGTGTAGAGGTTGCTACATAACAAAGGCAGAGTCCCTGAAAATGACTCTGTAGTCAGTTCAGAGCAGAGCCGAGTAAAGCCATTAACACCAGTCCAGGAGTCCAATGGTTGACGGGCAACAACTGCTCCAGAACCCGGAGGCATGGGACCCAAGACTCTTGCATCTCCTACCCAATGGTAGTGGCAAGGAGAGAGGTAGATGGATCAAATGCAGGCAGTAAGGATGGGCTCAGGTGGGGATCCTTGGCTCGCACTGAGTATTGGGGCTGGACAGTGGTTCGTTTCATGCTCTCAGGCCTCCATGCTTTAATCTGGCTTGAAGTCTGCCTGGTGATGGTTGCTCTTCAATCTTCTATTCAACTGGCAGTACTAAGTACTGTGTGGCTAAGTACAGCTCCAGCACAATATTCAAGTTCGCTGATGACACCACTGTTGTGGGCTGTATCAAAGATGAATCAGCATACAGGAGGGAGTTTGAAAATCTGGCTGAGTGGTGTCATAAAACAACCTCTCACTCAACGTCAGCAAGACCAAGGAACTGTTTGTAAACTTCAGAAGAGGGAAGCCAGAGGTCCATGAGCCAGTCCTCATCGGAGAAACAGAGGTGGACAGGGTCAGTAACTTTCAATTCCTGGATGTCACTATCTTAGAGGACCTGTCCTGGACACAGCATATAAATGCAATTCCAAAGAAAGTACGACAGCGCCTCTACTTGCTTAGGTGTCTACAAAAATTCGGCATGACATCAAGATCCTTGACAAAATTCCACAGATGTGTGGCAGAAAGTACATTACAGCCTGCTATGGGAACACCAATGCCTTTGAATGGAAAATCATACAAAAGGTAGTGGATTCAGCCCTGTACACAATGTGTAAAGTTCTCCCAACCATTGAGCACATCTACAATGAAATATTGCCATAGGAAAGCAGCATCCATCATCAAAGATCCTCACCACACAGGCCATGCTCTTTTCTCAATGTAGATAGGAGGTACAACAGCCTCAAGACTTGTACCACCAGGTTCAAGAACAGTTACTACCCCTCAAGCATCAGGCTCTTGAACAAAAGACGATAGCTACACTCATCTATTGAGATGTTCCCACAACCAGTGATCTTACTTTAAGGACTCTTTATCTTGTCATATCATGCTATTTATTTATATCTGCATTTGCAGTTTGTTGTCTTCTGTGATCTTTTTCATTGCTCCTGGTTAGTTATTATTCTATAGAATTGCTGTGCATGCCTTCAGGAAGAAGAATCTCAGGCTTGTATGTGGTGACATCAACTCTGATAATAACTTCTAAATTAAATTTGGTACAAGCACGGAGGTACCCATACATTTTGGCTTCCAAGAGAAAGGTAAAAATAACTAGACATTTTGTTATTTTAATCTTCAGTATGTTATGGGCATTTTTCACTTAAATGCAAAGAAATAAATCAATTTAATTAAAAATAAGTTATTTTAATTTTTTTAATTTGCTCCGAGTTACTGAATTAAAATGTGAAAGACATTGCAGACATCTGATAGCCCCATCATATCAGCAGTTCTGACCGCCAGTAGGTTGGTTTCGTGCCTCAGCTTCTGCAAAAGGAGCTTACAAGTCTAGCCATCTGTTTGTGCTGAGACAGACACTGAGCTGCAATGCACCATGTTATAGTGCTGTGAACTGATCTTCGACAGAAGACTTTGCCGAGGGTCAAGTAAGGCAATAAAAGATTTGAAGGCAACAGATCACATGTCCCCCCATTCTGGAATACAGTTTTATTGTCTTGTCTATGAAAGTTAGCTTGTTCACAGTCAACTGCATGCACGGCTCCTTGTGTTGCAATGAGTACTACACTTGCAATGATGTCTGTGAAACCTCATCAGAGTAGAATTTCAGTTTGTAAGTCCTTTTGATCTAAACCAATTGATTGAATCAAATAAAGTATCTGTCTTTAATCGTTACTGAATTTTCTGTAGCAGGGCCAGTTTGCATATCAATGCATTATACGCATATCACCACCTTTTCTTTGAAATTGTCTTAATTTCAAAAATTGGATAATCCCTTCTACGGTATTTATATTGTAAACAGCTAAGCCAATATCGCTTGCCAGGTTTCAATGGCTGAATAAAACTTCAAGTTTCTCCTCTTGATTGATGTTTTCAACTGCCACTGAGTTTTTGTTTGCTTGTCCTTGCCTCAGATCTACAGACTGTCAACACGTCAGTTTGAAACACATAATGATACTGAATTGACAAAGGTTCTGGTGAATGGTAACAACTGAAACAATAGGAACTGACACAAATGGTCTTATCAGCGTGCTTTGGCCGCAGTTCTCTAAAGTTCGTGGATACTTTTTCCATTGACATAGCAATTTTTATGCAAATTCAAAATGCCAGGTTTTGTTCACCTAGCAACTTTGATTTCATTCCTTTAGCAGTTCCAATACAAATTTACAGCTTAAGGCATAATCACAGAAGATTTTAAAATTATAATACAGGGAGGGATTAATGAAACAATGTACTCATCAATTCTCTCATGCATTCCTCGTCCTGAACTCAGAGTTCAGCTATTCTAATTGCTGCTGATTGAAGTTAAACTTCCAGTTTCCACACAACTTTAAATAAGGGACATTACAAGATTTGTCAATGTGCCTTATACATCTGCTTCATCTCCAGCAAGAATATTGCCTTTTAAAATTGCAAATCATATTGTTTAAAGCAACCATGATATCAATATATTCTTTACTATATACCATAAAGGTTGCTTTTGAAGCACAGTTTAAACTTCTTTGTAATTGGTACTTAAGCTCACTATATATTTTTGAGGCTTTTAATGAAGCCAGTTAAGGTAACTGTGTTCACATGAGGAATTCTGCAGATGCTGGAAATTCAAGCAACACACATCAAAGTTGCTGGTGAACGCAGCAGGCCAGGCAGCATCTGTAGGAAGAGGTACAGTCCACGTTTCGGGCCGAGACCCTTCATCAGGACTAACTGATGGAAGAGCTAGTAAGAGATTTGAAAGTGGGAGGGGGAGGGGGAGGGGGAGATCCAAAATGATAGGAGAAGACAGGAGGGGGAGGGATGGAGCCAAGAGCTGGACAGGTGATTGGAAAAAGGGATATGAGAGGATCATGGGACAGGAGGCCCAGGGAGAAGGAAAGGGGGGAGGAGGGCAAAACCCAGAGGATGGGCAAGGGGTATAGTCAGAGGGACAGAGGGAGAAAAAAAGAGAGAGAGAGAAAGAATATGTGTATATAAATAAATAACGGATGGGGTACGAGGGGGAGGTTGGGCATTAGCGGAAGTTAGAGAAGTACTCTTCCTTCAGTTAGTCCTGACGAAGGGTCTCGGCCTGAAACGCCGACTGTACCTCTTTCTAGAGATGCTGCCTGGCCTGCTGCGTTCACCAGCAACTTTGATGTGTGTTGCTTGAGGTAACTGTGTTGTCTCCTTTCTGTTTAATAGTGAAACAGTTAAGTTCTGTGTTTTTGATGGTTCAATGATAAATGAAAACTGATGTTTCTTGCTGTGAGGCTAGCTTGCTATGCATTCTCATTTGTATATGCTGAAGCTTTGAAAAATGACACTGTCAGCAGGAAAACAGCATTTTTAAAATATCAGATTTTAATTATTAATTCACTTAAAATTTGCCAAACAAGAATAATTAGTTCTTCAATAATCCTAAAGGAAAATTACAATCTTTATTAATTACCACCAATTTGTAACATCCTCATGAGTGCATTGAAAAACATTCATTTTATCCAAACAATTAGTGGTTTATTTGCAAACAGAACAGAAAAGCCTATTAATTTTTTTAGCTGTTGATACAGACTGTGCCTGCCTGTGACATTGATGGATTGTTGCAAAGCAGTTATGTCACAAATCTCAGAATCAGAATAATAATCAGGTTTACTATCGCTAACATATGTCACAAAGTTTGTTGTTTTGTGGTACAATATAGTGCAAGGTATAGAAATTACTATAAACTACAAAATGAATAATCAAAATAAAGTTTAATATCACAGGCATATATTGAGAATTTGTTCTGTGGCAGCAGTACAAGGTAATGGATTAAAAAGGAACTGTAAATTACAGTAAGAATATATTCAGTGCAGAATGAGGGCAAAAATGGTAAGCTAGTTAATGGTAAGTTAAGTAAGAGCATAGAAGACAACGAACTGTGTAAATGTAAATATAAATAAACAACAATAAATAACGAGAAAAAATAATAAACAATAACAATAAATAAAATAAAAGGATAAAGAGGTAAGATCATTGGTTGTGGGAACATCTCAATAGATGAACGTAGTTATCCTCAATTGTTCAGGAACTGGATGGCAGTAACTGTTCTTGAACCTGGGGATGTGACTCCTGGGGTACCTGTACTTCTACATGTCGGCAGCAGTGAGAAAACAGCATGGCCAAGGTGGTGAGGATCTTTGATGATGGATGCCCCTTTTCTACGACAATGTTTCGTGTAGATGTGCTCAGCAGGTGGGAGGGCATTTCCCATGATGCACTGAACCCAATCCACTACCTTCTGTAGGATTTTCCAATCAAAGCCATTGGTGTTCCCATACCAGGGCATAATGCAGGCAGTCAATGCACTTTCCACACACATCTGTAGAAGTTTGTCCAAATTTTTGATGACGTGCTAAATCTCCGCAGACTCCGAAGGAAGTAGAGGCTCTGCTACTCTTTCTTTGCAATTACATTTACATGATGGGCCCACGACAAATCCTTTGAGATAGTAACACCCAGGAGCTGAAAGTTACTGACCCTCTTCACCTCTGATCCTCCAATGAGGAGGATCCTCCAATGGACCTCTAGTTTCCCTCTTCTAAAGTCTACAATCAGTTCCTTGGTCTTGCTGACCTTGAGTGAGAGATTGCTGTTGTTACACCACTTGGCCAAGTTTTCAATATTCCCTCTGTATGCTGATTCATCTCCACCTTTGATACGGCCTACAACAGTGGTGTCATCAGCAAATTTGAACATGGTGTTGGAGCTGTACATAGCCACACAGTTAGAGGTGTAAAACAAGAAGAGCAGGGGGCTTAGCACACGTCCCTGCGGTGCTCCTGTGCTGATGGAGATCGTAGAGGAAATGTTTTTGCCAATCCAATCTGACTGGAGCCTGCACGTGAGGAAATCCAGAATCCAATTGCACAAAGAGGTATTGAAGCTCAGTTTACTGCTTAGGTTTGAGGAGATGATAGCATTAAATGCTGAGCTACAATTGATAAAGAGCATCTTTGCTGTCCAGATGCTCCAGGGTTGTGTGAAGGGACAACCAGATGGCATCTGAGGTGGACTTGTTGCTCCAGTAGGCAAACTGGAGCTGATCCAAGTCACTGCTCAAACAGGAGCTGATAACTTTCATCACCAGCCTCTCAGAACACTTCATCACTGTGGATGTAAGTGCCACTGGGCAATAGTCATTGAGGCAGGGTACCACGATCTTCTTGAGCACTGGTATGATTGAAGTCTGCTTGAAGCAGGTGGGTACCACACATCACGAAAGTGAGAGGTGGAAGATATCCATGAACGCACCAGCTAGCTGGTCAACACAGGTCTTCAGTACCTGGCCAGGTACTCCTTCTGGACCAGATGTTTTCCTTGGATTCACTCTCTTGAAGGCAGCCCATATGTCATCTTCAGATTCTGAAACTAAAGGATCATCGGGAGACATGGGTGTGCGATTTTTTTCCTTCTTGTTCTGGTGGTCAAAATGAGCATAGAAGGGATTGAGCTCATCTGGAAGTAGAATTAACTTTGTAGGAGGTTATGGCATTCAAACTATGCCACAGCTGTTGAGCATCCCTCATTGATTCCAATCTAGTCCAGAGAATCCACTTCACTCATGAAATGGCTTTCTGGCAATCATACCTGCTCCTCTTGTAGCATTCTTGATCTCCAGTCTTGAATGCTTCTGATCTGGCCGTCAGACAATTCCAGATTTCATAGTTCATCCAGGGCTTCTGATTGGGGTAGACCTTAAATGAGTTTGTGAGGACACACTCACCTACACCTCCTCGTCACCATCTGAGATTCTACCAACAGTTCTTTGTCATCAGTATACTCATAGATGGCATTTAAGCAGTGCCTACCACGCAGTCAGGGGAGTAACGAGAGTAGAGCAGTGGACCAAGCACGCGTCCTTAAGGTACTGATTATCAGCAAGGGGAGATGTTATTGTCCATCCGCATTGACTGTAGTCTTCTGATGACAAAGTCAGTTGCAGAGGAAGGTATAGAGGCAGAGGTTTGGATGCTTGTTGATGAGTATTGAAGGTATGATGGCGTTGAACACTGAGCTGTAATCAATAAATGACAGCCTGACATAGATATTGTTGTTGTTCAGGTGGTCCAAGGGTGAATGGAAAGCCAATGAGATTGCATACATTATAGAACTACTGTGGGGTTGGGCAAGTTACGCGCTACAGGTCCTTGCTTAGAAAGTAATTGATTCTGGCCATGACCCCCACCCTCTCAAAGCACTTCATCACAGTAGATGTCAGTGCAACTGGGTGATAGTTGTTGAGGAAGCTTGCCCTGCTCTTCTTGAGCATTGGTATAATTGTCCTTTTGAAGCAGATGGAAACATCCGACTGCAGCAGGGAGAGATTGAATCTGTCCTTGAATACTCCTGACAGTTGGTTGACAAAGGTTTTCAGTGCCCTATCACGTTGGAGCCTGATGCACCGCTCACCCTCTTGAAAATTGTTTCGACATCAGCCTCTGAGATAGAGATTACAGGGTCACTAGGTGCTGCAGAGATTCACACAGGTGTAGTTTTATTCTCCCCTTCCAAGTATTGAGTTCATCTGGGAGTGAAGAATCAAAGTCATTTATGATGTGAGGTTTTGCCTAGTTGGAAATCATGGCATGCAAACCCTACCAGAGTTGATGTGCATCCAATCCCATCTCTAACTTCAATCGGAATTGTTTTCTTTTGCTCTTACATAAACTTTTGTAGGTCATACTTGGACTTCTTGTTTAGTTCTACTTGGACTTCTTGTTTAGTTCTGGACCATTGGTGTTAAACGCCACAGATCTAGCCCTCAGCAAACCGTGAATCTCCTGGTTCGTCCATGGCTTTTAGTTTGGGTATGTCTGGTATGTTCTCGAAATCCACATTCATCCACACCGGTCTTGATGCAGTCCATGACAAATTTCAGATTTGATGATAAATTCCTGAATATTATCCAGCCCACTGATTCAATGCTGTTCTGTAAGTGCTCCTTCACCTGCCTTGGCAAATGGTGTTGTGGTCTTTGGTCTCTGCCTGCATATCAGGTGAAGGAGTACAGCCAGATGATCAGATTTGCCAAACTGCGGGCGTGGGCTGGCATGGTGAATGTTCTTCATGGTGTTGTAACAGTGGACAAATGTGATGGCTCCTTTGGTTCCACAGGTAATAGGTTGATGATAGTTGGTCAGAGACTTATTCAAACTGGTCAGGTTGAAACCACCCACAATGATTGGGAAGGCATCAGAATGTACTGGTTCGGGAGTGGTGATCACGCTGCTCAGCTCCTTTAGTACCAGCCTGTGGAATGTACACAGTTACCAGGATGATGGCAGTAAGCTCCTTCAGCAGATAGAATGGACAACATTTGACCACTAGATGTTCCATGTCATGTGAGCAGGGTAGAGGCAGAAACAGCACTTCTGTGCACCACAATGAGTTAATCAGAAAGCACATTCCACTCCCTTTACCTATAAGAGACTCGGCTGTCCTGTCCATGCGGTGAATTTTAAAGCCCCAGGGCTGCAGCACTGCATCCAAAATGGTAGGAGTGAGACATGTTTCTGTGAGGCAAAGTGCACAGCAGTTTCTGATGTCCCTCTTGTACTGTAATCTTGCTCTGAAATCTTTAATTTTATTTCCCAGAGACTGTACATTTGCCAGCATCATAGTAATGAGATAGTTTTCATGGTTCATGGACTATTTTGAAATATGATGGCAGAGGAGAAGAAGCTGTCTTTAGAACACTGAGTATGGGTCTTCAGGCTCAATCCAGGTAGTAAGGGTCTTTAATGATGAATGCTGCCTTCTTGATGCATTGTCTATTGATGATGAATCCAATGGTAGAACGGGTTGTGCCTATGATGGAACTAGCTGAATCTATAGCTCTCTGCATAATCCTGTGCTTTGGAACCTCCATACCAGGCACAAATGCAACCAGTCTGAATGCTCTCCACGTCATATCTGTAGAAATTTGCAAGTGTTTGGTGACACACCAAATCACCTCAAACTTCTAATGAAGTAGCATGTTGATATCCATTCTTCATGACTGCATCTATGTGTTGGGACCAACATAGATCCCCTGAGATGTTGATGCCCTGGAACCTGTAGCTGGTCACATACTCCACCTCTGACCTTTCCATAGGGACTGATGTGCGTTCTCACAACTTCTCCTTCCTGAAGTCTACAATCAAACCTTGGTCTTGCTGACATTGATTGCAAAGTTATTGTTGTGACACCATTCAAACAGCCAATGTATCTCAATCCTGTGCACCTCCACCTCACCATCTGAGATTCTGCCAACCACAGTTTTGTCATTGGCGTATTTATAAATGGCATTCGAGCCATACAAAACCACACAGTCATGAATATAGAGAATCCAATTGGCTAAGCACACATCCTTGAGGTGTGCCTGTGCTGATTGTCAGTGGGAAGGAGATGTTACTTCTGATCCGCACTGACTCTGGTCTCTCATTGAGGAAGTCAAAGATTGAGGTAGAGCAGCCCAGCTTTCGATGCTTGTTGATTAATACTGAGGAGATGATGGTGTTGAACACCAAGCTATAATTGATAAACAGCAGGCTGATATACAGTTTGCTGTTGTCGAGATGCTTCAAAGCTGAGTGGAGACCCAGTGAGATTGTGTCTGGTATAGAAGTGTTGGGGTGTTAGGCGAATTTCATTAGTTCCAGGTCCTTGTCTAAGAGTTAATTCTTGCCATAAACAACCTCTCAAAGCTCTTCATCACACTAAACATGAGTGCATTCAGCCAGCCAACACTGCTCTTCTTGGGCGCTAGTATGAGTGATGCCCTTTTGAAGCAGGTGGGAACAGAAGTGAGGTAGAAGATGTTTTTGAATACTCCAGCCAATTGGTCAGCACAGATTTTCAGTACCTTGTCAAGTACACATCTGGGGTTTGATACCTTGCAAGGCTGCACCCTCTTGAAGAATGTTCTGACATTGACTCAGAGACAGTGATCAGAAGTCACCAGATGAAGTAGGGATTAAGTCCGACATAGTGTTATTCACCCTTTCAAAGCGCATGCTCCTGTCTAATCAGCAAAATGAACACATATGGATATTGAGAAAAAGGTATACCCATTTTAAATTAACATTACAATGTTTCAAATCACAAACCTAAGAGAGAAAAATAGAATTGAAATTTTGTTTTCTAAGTGAAAGGTTGTTTATTTAAACTAATTCTTGCTGCAGAGACAAGATCAATATGCATAACATTATCTGCATGTTCACATGCCTATCTAAGAGTCTTTTAAGTGCCTCTATCAACACCCCTGGCAGCATATTTCAGGCACCAACCATGTGTCCTGTACATCTCCTTTGAAATTTTTCCCTTCACTTAAATTGTATCCTCTCTGATATTGGACATTTTGATCCTGGGAGAAAGATATTATTTATGCTTCTTTTAATTTTATAAGTTTCTACTAAGTCTCCCCTCAGCCTCTGCAGCTCCAGAAGAAACAACCCGAGTTTGTTCAATCTCTTCGATGGCACACAACCTTTAATTCAGGTGGCATCTTAGTGAACCTTCTGCACCCTCTCCACAACCTCTACACCTTTCCTTTACTGGGCCGACCAGAATTGAATACAATACTTCAGATGTGGCCTGACCACAGTTTTATAAAGTTGCAACATACTGAAATTGCTGACTTTTGTACTCAGTGCCTCAGCTAATAATGGCAAGAATGCCATACACTTTCGTTCATTTACTTCTCACATTCATCGAAACATACAGTGAAACTTATCACTTGCATTAACAGCCAACACAACCTAAGGATGTGCTGGGTGCAACCCACAAATGTCACCATACATTTTGGCACCAGCATGGCATGCCCACAATGTTCAGTATCCTGTTAACCCATGCAGCCACTTTCAGGGAACAGTGGACTTCAAACTTGAGACCCATCTGTAAGTCTACAATTAATCTATACTGTCAGTAATTGTGTACTATTTCTTTGCATTTGATCTCCCAAACAAGTCACTGTTGTCTGGTTTAAACTCTGTCTGTCATTTCTCCACCCATGTCTGCAAATGATCTATATCCTACAGCATCCTATGCCAACCTTCTACACCAGGGGTTCCTGACTTTTTTTATGCCATGGACGCCAGATTGGGAACCTCTGTTCTACCCTATGCCCAATGCCACAAACCCATCTGCATCTTATTTTTTTGAATCTGAATATTTGCTCCTCAAATGTTGAAAGGTTCATTTATTATCAAAGCATGTAGCCATATACAACTTGAAATTTGTATTCCCCAGATAGCTCCTCCTTTCTTTGTTCCCTTCTCCATAACAGAACCTTCAATCAACTGCTTCATGAACTCTCTTCCTGAACTCCATCTCTCTCTCTTCAACTTCAATAACTTGCTCATTTCACCATACCTTAATATCTACAATCACAAAAAAAACTTTGTGATTTATTTTATTCTATTCACAACTCCTTAACGAAGCAATCCATTCCTGTATGATAAACGATGAGGGCTGAAAACTGATGAGGAACACTAGTACCGTACAAGTAGTTGGTAATGCCCACCTCTACCAAAACCTTTGACATCAGTAGCAATAGGAATATCCTTAAGTGTAGTCATGAGCCTGAAACTCAAATGGCCCAGTCATCATGACTTCAAGCTGTGTGCTTTGAATGCAAACCCTTTGAACTGAATGAGTTCCCTTCCACATCCCAATGATAGGCAGGATAGCTGGCAAATAAATTCCCATTACTGTAATCAAATCAGAAGGGGGCAGAGTAGGGAGTTGATGGGTAAATTTGATATATAGATAGATTAATAGATAGATACTTTATTGAGCCCAAAGGAAATTATAACGTCACATAACAAGTGCACATACATACAAACATTAGAACAGAAGTAAGAAAGAATATAAAATAAATTACCTCAAACACTTCCCCAGCTATAATTTGACTCATAATAGAGCCTAATGGCCGAGGGTTAGAATGACCTCATATAGTGCTCTTTGGAGCAGTGCAATTGTCTTACTCTATAACTGAAAGTGCTCCTCTGTTCAGCCAAGGTAGCATGTAGAGGGTGAGAAACATTGTCCAGAACTGCCAGCATTTTCTGTAGGGTCCTTTGTTCTAGTAAGGCTCCAGTGTGTCCAGCTTGACTCCTATAACAGAGCCAGCCTTTCTAATCAGTTTATAGAGCTAGTCCGAAATAATAAGAGGAGGAATGGAAAAAAAGAGATTGCTCTGCTGCAAGTCAGCATTTAACTGTGAACTGAATGGCCAACTTTGTTGAAGTAAGTAAATGTATAAACTTCTTAAACTCTAAGTAAACTTATCTAAATGTAGGAGACATGAAAAAATTGTAAATAATATGGAAATAAAATGGATTCTCTTCATGATATTAAAACTTAAGAAATAAAAAGGTTTTAATTATATAGATTCTTCACATCTCTTTTGGAATGTCCAAAGTGATTTACAACCATTAATGTACTTTTGAATTTCAATCACATTTGTTATGTAGGAAATGTAATGGTAGATTTGAATACAGCAAACTGTTATAGAAATAGTTTAAACATAACCAGATACTGCATCTTTCAGAAATGTTGATTGTATGATAAATTAGACAGGATGCCTAGGATAATTCCCTGTCTTTGTCCAAATAGCATTGTGGATCCATTTGAGAGATCAGACGTTCGAAAAGTGTTTACATAAAACATAGAACCACACAGCACGGTACAGGTCCTTCAGGCCATGATGTTGTGCCAGCCTTTTAACCCTATTCTAAGCTCAATCTAACTATTCCCTCCTACAAAACCCTCCGTTTTTCTATCATCCATGTGCCTCAAGGGTTTCTTAAATATTATCAGCACTTTCAAGAGGTTACCTTCAGTTTCAATTTCTAAACATTGTGCACCTGAGGCATCAAAACAGACTAGATGAACCAAATGGCCTAATTAGACCATAAGACCATAACAGCAGAATTAGCCCATTTGGCCCATCAAGTCTGCTCTGCCATTTCATCACGTCTGATCCATTATTCCTCTCAGTCCCAATCTCCCACCTACTCCCCATATCATGCCTTGACCAATCAAAATCTCTCAAACTCTGCTTTAAAAATTTATAAAGATATTGCCTCCACAGCTGCCTGTAGCAACGAATTACACAGATTCACCACTCTCTGGCTAAAGAAATTCCTCCTCAACCCCGTTCCAAAAGGATGCCCTCTATTCTGAGGCTGTGTCCTAGGGTCCTAGACTCTCCTACCATAGGAAACATCCTCTCCACATCTACTCTATCAAGAACTTTCACCAATTATTAGATTTTAATTAGGTCATTCTTCTGAATTCTATTAAATACAGGTCCACAGCCATCAAGCGCTCTTCATATGATAAGCTGTTCAATCCTGAAATCATCTTGTAAACTTCCATTGTACCCTCTCCAGTGTCAGCACATCCTTTCTAATATAAGGGGCCAAAAACTGCTCAGAATACTCCAGGTGAGGCCCCACCAGTGCTTTGTAAAGCCTCAACATTACATCTTTGCTTTTATTTTCTAGTCTTCTTGAAATAAATGCTAACATTGCATTTGACTTCCTCAACACAGACTTAACCTGCAAATTAACCTTTAGGGAAACCTGCACCAGGACTTCCAAGACCCTTTGCGCCTCAAGATTTTTGTATTTTCTCTCCACTTAGAAAATAGTCAACCTGTTCATTTCTTCTACCAAAGTGCATGACCATACATTTCCCGACACTGTACTCCATCTACCATTTCTTTGCCCACTCTCCTAATCTGTCTAGGCCCTTCTATAGACTCTCTAATTCCTCAAATCTACCTTCCCCGCCACCTAGCTTCATATCATCCATAAGCTTTGCAACAAAGCCATCAATTCCATCATCCAAATCAGTGACATATAATATAAAAAGAAGTGGTCCCAACGCAGACCCTTGTGGGACACCACTAGTTTCCGGCAGCCAACCAGAAAAGATTCCCTTTAGTCCCACTTTTTGCCTCTTGTCAATCAGCCACAGCTTTTTCCATGCTAGTATCTTTCCTGTAATACCATGGGCTCTTAACCTGTTAAGCAGCTTTATGTGTGGTACTTTGACAAAGGCCTTCTGAAAATCCAAGTACACAACGTCAACCAATTCTCTTTTGTCTATCCTGCTTATTATTGTTCAAAGAATTCCAACAGGTTTGTCAGGCAAGCTTTTCCCTTGAGGAACCATGCTGACTACAGCCTATTTTATCATGTGCCACCAAGTACCCCAAAACCACATCCTTAACAATCAACTGCAACATCTTTCCAACCACTGAGGTCAGACTAAGTGGCCTATAACCTCCTTTCTTCTACCTCTCTCCTTTCTCGAAGAGTGGAGTAACATTTGCAATTTTCCAGTCTTCTGGAACCATTTCAGAATCCAGTGATTCTTGAAAGATTATTACTAATGCCTCCACCATCTCTTCAGTCACCTCCTTCAGCACTCTGGGGTGTACATCATCTGGTCCGGTGCCTTGTCTACATTCAGACCTTTCAGTTTCCCAAGAACTTTCTCCCTAGTGTTCGCAACTTCACACACTTCTCACCCCTGACATGCTGGGAATTACACCATACCACTAGTGTCTTCCACAGTGAAGACTAATGCAAAATACTCAGTTCATCCACCTTTTTCTGTCCCCCATTACTATCTCTCCAGTGTGGCTTTCCAATGGTCTGATATTCATTCTCATCTCTCTTTCACACTTCATGTATCGGAATTCTGCTTCTATGTCTTATGGTCTTGTGATCTAAGCAAATAATCTTCTGGGTATGCAGCAAAAGTGATGTAAGCAAAATGAAATGTATTTTTGACTTCGCTGCCGCTTCTATGGAATTTGCATATTTACAGAAAAACAGTTTGAGCCTTAACTAAAATACCAAGTTTTAGCAGAATGATTAAGGCATACTTGAACTTGAGTTAAACGTGAATTAATTTCAAGTAGTCTGCCATCCAAAATGGCCATGTATGTATTTTTCCCATTAAGACAGGTTTTTGTGTATGTTTACCTTATGTGTTCTGCTTCAGTTTGGAGGTCAGTGGGACCAATTCGCCAATAACATAACGTCTAATTGTCTGCATGGAGCCATTGCCCCTGTGTTCATCGCCAATCCACACAACAGATTATTAATTCAGGCAGAATTGAAGCATAGCAAGAATTTGTATTTTGTGTAGGCACTTCATAGCTCTTGAAGTTACATATGCCTACTGGTTATAACTAAAGGCTTAGGATCCACTCACATGTGGCACAACTCTTGCATAGATGTGTACAGGCAATCCCCCTCCATCCTGGAAAATAGTTAGCATCAGCCCTCTGTGCTAAACAGTAACCCAGGCATTTATTAAGATGGACAAGCTGTGCTGTCTACCGAAACCAATCAAAGTACAGAACCCTCATGAGCCAGCTAGAGACTCATAATGTGTTAGAATAATTAAGTTGATGTAAAATCCAGTCCAATCATAAAACAAGAAGTAAAGAAAAATGGAACTGAGAGAGATAAAAGGGAGAAGTAATTATACTAGTCTGATCCAATAGTATTGGAATTCTGAAGGAATGCAACTCCATGTTATTTTTATTTATATTATCAGTTGCAGAATTATTGAACAAGAATGATAACAATTGCATTTGGTTGCACTAGACCTGGTTATTTTCTATTGAGTTCAGTGGGAAACTAGAGCTTCATGTCCCTACATGGATTTCAATGCTGAGTAACCAGTTGTGTGCAGTTTCTGGGGGAGCATAGCTACACAGGCATAATTTTGAGATTTCCACATTCAACTATGCATATGTGGATTCCAGACGTTCCTGCCCAATTTGTTCCACGATAAAAATACACATAAATAGCTTCACCACTATTCTTAACATAAAATTTGGACCAATATAATTTCTGTCATCTGATACTTACATACTTGTTGCCATAAATTTAACCAATAAAAAGAATTTTAAAACTAAAATCTGATCTGACCCTGTATAGTTTCCATAGCTACAATCGTGACACTAAAATACCTCAAACTCAGAAAGGTTCAACAAGCAACAATGAACTTTATGCAAATTTTAATGAAGGCATTCCAACAATGTGACAGTCATACACATAAATACCCAGTGTACAGAACTTGCTGGACAGAAAGAAACAACTTAATGTTAGCATCATGTAAAGAACTAATTTTATTTTCAAATAATGGGCTTTCTTAAGTTGCAGCAGATTTAAGTTAATTTAATAAAACAGTGCTTAACAGTGGACATGTATCTCTGTGGATCTGAATTGAAAAAGAATTTAAAAAGTTAAAAAGCAGCCTATTAAGCCTGGTCTGGAAATTTATGAAACTTGCTATCCTCAGTTTAGCTTCAGAATTATCACCCAAAATCTGCCCTGAAAGCCCCTGGGCCCACAATTCCATCATAAATATTTGCATGTGTCTGCCATTGACCTCAGTGTTAACCTGACCAAATTTGGCAGAACTGCAAGATATCATCTATATTAAGTAAATCCCATGGATATCCACAGCAGTACATGAGTATGTTAGGTGCTGTTTGTGGATAGAATTTACACAAGCAGTTAAGAATGTCATAACCATTAATTGCTACAGTCCCATTTCAAAAGATCACTAACCTGTGCTTCTAATGAGCATGAGAAATACTGAAAGAATACTAATTATCTGAGTATCCAGACTATGACATAACTTGGAACTAAAATAGCTCTTAAATCTCTTTATTTGGCAAAACAAAATTCTCAATTAAAGCAAACAAACAGCCTGAAACCTCTTATCCTTTTGTCATGATCCATCAAATGCTGATGTTTCTGCTTGGCTTTGATAGAGGTTATATTACAAGACGTAGATGGACCCAATTCTGCCACACAATCTATCAATACTATTGCTGTCGCTATACCAATCTGCCAGCCTTCAGTCGTGCCAAAGTCAAAGAACCTAACCAATTAGAAAACCGTCATCTTCTTATACTAATAATAGACCTAACTTGTTAAATTGTGTTGTACCTTTTGTATGCTGCATGACCAAATGTTATCAAAAACCTCAATGTAAAAGAATAATTTGTTCATAAGAAGCATACTTTTTGAAATTTGCACCCTTTTCACATGTATGTAGACAAGTGAAGGAAACTTGCATCTAGTCGCCCAATGTTCCTCATTACAATAAGGAAGCACAATTGAACAAACAGTATAGGTCGCTTCTAATGGCTAAAGCAGGCTCATTTCTACTCTGATGCCTGTCTGTGGTGTTGGTATGTTCTTCCTATGACCGCATGGGATACCTCTGGGTGCTCTTGTTTCTTCCAACATCTTAAAAATATGTATAATTTAGTAGATTAATTGGCCACTGTAAATTCCTAGTGTTTAGGTCAGTAGTAGAATCTGGAGGGAGTTAATACGAATGAGAAAAGAATAAAAATATAGGATTGGTGTGAACTTGTGCTGGATTACCAGTAAGTACTCAGTGGCCCAAGAGCTGTTTCATGCTGTATATAACTCACAACATTAATCACCATTTGGCCAACCCACTTCTTCTACCCTTATTTCCTGTTTCCACGTCCAAATTTATTTCTATCCCTAAACAATAATCTGATCCCACCTGTGGCCTTCTTGCATCCCCAACTCACCCTCTTACCAACCATCAAACCCTCTTGCCCTACCCTTCACATTCTCTGCGTGCTACCTAATCTCCACTCTGCACCCCTATTTTCAATGCCTCATTCCTGGAGCCTCCCTCCTCCTTCCAAACACTACCATGAGAGAGGTCTTTTACCAAACCCCACATCCTGAAGCCTGGGCTGTAGGTAAGTTAGTTTTCTTTTGCTGATGGGTGCCAGACACAAACTTGACACTTTTAGGTGGTATACAATTTCTAGCTTTCTTGGTTTTACCCATTTCCTTCCCAACTTCCACAGATCAAACAATCTTTCAGATTCACTTGCATTTCTAGGGCACTGCATTTCTTGTTCTCAATGTCTCCTCTGCAAATGCAAATAGGGTGATCACATTATGATCATTTTCATTTGGGTAATTTACATTCTTCTGGTCTCAATATTGAACTTTACAACTTAAGGTAACTTGAAACCTTGGTTGGTCTCATTATAAATCTATAATATGAGACCTATATGTGACTTATATCCACTCCAATTTGCCTGCTGGAGCTACAGGTCCACAGCAGATGCCATCTCATTGGCTCTTCACTCAACTCTGGAACATCTGGACAGCAAAGATGCATAGATCAGGATGCACTTTATTGACTACAGCTCAGCATTCAATACCATCTTCCGCTCAAAACTACTCAATAAACTTCAAGACCTCAGCCTCAATACCTCCTGTTGCAATTGGATCCTCGGTTTCCTCAGTTGCAGATACCAGTCAATTGAGATTGGCAACAACATCTCCTCCACAATCTCCATCAGCACAGGTACATGGCAGCCTGTGTGCTTAGGCCCCTGCTCTACACGCTTTCCATTTATGGCTGTGTGGCTAAGCATAGCACCAATGCCATATTCAAGTTTGCTGATGACACCACTGTTATAGGCCGAATCAGAGGCAGTGTCAAATCAGCACATTGGAGGGCAATTGAAAATCTGGATGAGTGGTGCCACAGAAACATCCTCTTTCTCAATGTCAGCAAGACCAAGGAGCTAATTGTTAACTTCAGGAAGAGGAAGCCAGTGGTCCATGAACCAGCCCTCATCGGTTCTGGTGATGAGCAACCAAGGTGGAGAGGGTCAATGTGAAGTGTTTTGTGCATGATTTGACTGTATAGTTGCAGAGCTACAATTCAGAATTTATTCCTTCATGGTGTGGTACTTCAAGACATCCTAAAAGGATGAAATATGGAAGCACTTCCTTTACATGACCACATAATTGACTCTAACATTCAATCTTCTCAGTGTGCATGCAATAGCAAAATTACCCCATCCTCTAAACAGAAACTAAGTTATCAACACCCACCAACTGAGCAGAAATACTGCCATTAATATCTAACCATTTCGCAGGTACATGGTGCAATTCTGGCAGCTTCCCACTTTTCCTGTAAGTAGGCCACAGATACTCATTTAACAGAAATGTAGTCATATCACCTCTGTACATTGACGACAATGAGGTACTGCAGACTGAATGAATGTTGGCTTCCATCCAGTGTTTCTTTACCTTCCTCCCCCACCATCCCTGACATACTGAACTCAAAAGGTCATGCTCTTCCCCCCATTTAAAATAAATAGCTTCTTATGCTAAACTGAAGTTTGTCCTCTCCAACCCAGCTTCCAACATGATCAGACATTTGAATATTAACTGATTCCTACCATAATCAAAAAATAAATTCCCCATCCTTTCAGACACAACACTTGCTCAACAACTTTTGTTCCTCATCGAGAAACAAGAACGACCCATAACCCAGATTAAAACCTACAGTTTGTAACATTTTCCCATCCTCACCCTCAAATGCACAAAATAGGTTAATTTTTAGCCAGCCTTTCTTGGATAAAAAAAAAAGATAGTTAAGCTTAATTTACCGTTCTTGAAATTAGTCTCTTTCTTTCCCATTCATAAATTTTTAAAAAATTGTAAGGCAAATGTTATGCATTTCTCAATTCTGGGTCAAACTTGAGATAAGCACACACAGATTTCACCTTCAATTGAAATGAGATAATTTCTATGCTTGCTGTTGATGCTTGTTAAACAAAGAAAAGCTTGCTCACACATGTAAGAAGTTGAAAACTGCAGCAAAATTTTCATTGCTGAATGGCAAGATATTCTTCTTTTACAGAAATCCAGAACTTGCCCATGGGCAGGTCAATAAATCTCACCTTGATGGCATGATCAGAGTGAAGCTCACTAAGTTCTTCTTCTCTCAAAGTCAAGTTCTTAGGCTGAGCAGAAGATTTAAGCAAAGGGATCCTCACCCAGTCATACGCTTGTGTTGAAAGGGAGGAAAAATACTCTTCAATTTTGTTCTTCAGTACTTCCAGGTGGTTTTCAATAAGACTCGAGACTTTCTGATATCTCTCCTCACTCTCAAGCCCAAGCAGCAGTGGAAACATTTCAGTATTTTCTTTTTCAACATGATTTTCCCAAAGGCTCAGTTTCCCCTCAAATCAAAGAATCTTGCCATTTGAAGTCATAAAAGTTTCTCCAGGGCCTTGCAGGGACTTGTTCAATTGATCCATGTGATGAAAAATGTCTGCCAAATAGGCTAGTTTTTTTTAAAGTACTCCTGTAATTCACCTTTCAGCTCAAACACACTGCTGAGAACTTTTCCTCTGCTAAGCCACCGGAATTCTGTATGTAGCAGGAGATTGGTGAGCTCTTTCTCCAGGTGTTCACAGCTTTTTAAACATTCTCAAGTGAATTGGTCTTAAAGCTACTAAATAACTTGCTTCTTGAATCCTTTTACTGACTGTAACTTTATTTTCAAAAGCTTTAATCTGTTTTGTTTTGAGATTCCAATAGTGGTTTAAAATAATCAGTACTTTTACATGTCATATAGCTATAATTTGTAGTTAAGTGTCTTTTCAATTTTGCTGGAGCCATTTGTAAGTTGTTTGTCACAGATACAGACAGGTCAGTGCGATCATGTTTGCTATTGTGTGCTGGGGCAGCAGGCTGAGGGTAGCAGACACCAACAGAGTCAGCAAACTCATTCGTAAGGCCTGTGATGTTGTGGGGATGGAACTGGACTCTCTCACAGTGGTGTCTGAAAAGAGGATGCTGTCTAAGTTGCATGCCATCTTGGTCAATGTCTCCCATCCACTACATAATGTTCTGGGTGGGCACAGGAGTACATTCAGCCAGAGACTCATTCCACCGAGATGCAACACAGAGCGTCATAGGAAGTCATTCCTGCCTGTGGCCATCAAACTTTACAACTCCTCCCTTGGAGGGTCAGACACCCTGAGCCAATAGGCTCGTCCTGGACTTATATCCTGGTATAATTTACATATTACTATTTAACTATTTATGGTTTTATTACTATTTAATTACTTATGGTGCAACTGTAACGAAAACCAATTTCCCTCGGGATCAATAAAGTATGACTATGACTATTCCAGACAAGGCAGAATAGGATAACTTGGATCACCAGTCCATAGGAAACCCATTAATAGGTAGCATTCATTGTAAAGACAGACAGACAGAATTTTTTTGTGTCCGTTGTTACATTGGTGCAGAGAAATGACTCAGAAGGTTGTAATTCTTCATTCTTAACCTTAGCTTTCTTTCCATTTCTTTCCAACATAAATGTGAACTGCTCAGATTATGTTTGATATCAAGAAGAGCAGCCTTGTGCATGAATGCCTGAGTTGTGTCACCCTCCTTCCTCAGAATTTTAATCACAAAAATAATGAGGGTAATTCAATCCCAGCTCCCCCCACAGGAGTCTGATAGATAGGGGATTGATTTTATCTCCCCTTGGCGTTGCATTCCATTCCACTAATTGGCTCCTGAATTCCATCAGATTTTCAATAAAGCTGCTTAGAATTATAGGGAAGTTTGCAAAACGTAATAATATTTGGAATGCTTATAGAAGGTTAATGAGACTGCTTCAGCAGGAACATTTTTTTTTAGGAGGTGAAATACATCATTTCACATTTCAATCAGATTTCACAATTTGTTTATGAATCATTATAATGACAAACGTGATCAGGGATATGAGCCCCTTTGGTAATGAAAGCATATACAGTATACAACGATGTTGAATTATTCAACATGCCATATAAATGAAACACCTTGTCTATATCCAAATATGGTCTGAAATAATCAGTTGTAATCTGCAGTAAAAAACTATGATATCGTCCCATTGGATTTTTATGGTGACCCAAACCACAGTACTGTCAGTTCTTCAAGGGCACTTCCAATATATTAACTTCAACAATAAAGACATTTAATATTGCTGTGTTTCTTTACACTGAACAGTGACAACGTACGCATTGTACTGAGGGTTCTGGCAGAAAATCCCAGGATGCAGAAAAACCAAGCTTTCTTTGTTGGTTCTGAAATACAAACCCTTGACTGACCTTTCAGTCACTAGTCATTCCTTTTCACTGAATTCAGCATGAGTCACTCCTATCACAACAGAAAGGAAATTGCTCATGTACTTTATAAACAAAGCTTCTCAAGCAATTTTTTATTATACGTACAATGACTTCACAAAGAGTTCAATTCCAGCAGTTACACATCATATAGGTAAATTGGTATAGACGTTTTCCTTAAAAGTAAATAAAATAATTGATGTGAAGTCTCCAAAAAAAATCTACTGCATATTTTCCAAAACCACACAACAATGCAATTTAATGACTGTCGGACAAATTGAGAGTATTTTAAAAAATCAAGAATTCTTTGTTCTTTCTCTTCCGCATAACATGAGCAATGAACTAAAGCCAACATAGCTCTCCAGGGGGAGGTCTTCAGAATGTGAGATCGTTTGACAACACATTGCATTATCCCTTCCCATAATTTTCTCTTTCCCATAGCCTGAAGAGCGCTCCCGTGCTACCTCTGTTCATTTCTATTTCTCACATTCACACAATTCTCATAAATATGAGAGGTGGAGACAGAAAAAGACCTTAAAATGTCATATCCAATCTGTGATCACATTAACTAATTCTACAATCAATTACATTTAATTAATTTCTGATTCTTGTGCATTGTCAAAATACACTATCATTAGAGACCCTCACCACCCAGGACTTGCCCTTTTCTGATTACTACCATCAGGGAGGAGGCTTAAGAGTCTGAAGATGCACACTCAACAATTTAGAAATAGCTTTCTCCCCTCTGCCATCACGTTTCCGAATGGTCCATGAAACCAAGGACACTACATCTGTATTTCTCTTTTGCACTATTTATTTTTCCTTGTTGCAATATAGTTATGTCTTGCACAGTACTGCTGCCCCTCAAAAAAACAAATTTCATGGTAATTCAGTATCTGCTGGTTACAGTTTTCTTTGTATTTAAATAGTTCCTTTTCCATACATTACCCCTTTGCACCAAGACAGGTGATTTTTTTAATCGCAGAACTGAACAAAGAATCAAATTCAGAACTCTGCTTAATTTTCAGTAATTCTATCAGAATCAGTACCTGGAGTATTGTGTGCAGTTTTGGTCCCCTAATCTGAGGAAAGACATCCTTGCCACAGAGGGAGTACAAAGAAGGTTCACCAGATTGATTCCTGGGATGGCAGGACTTTCATATGAAGAAAGACTGGATGAACTAGGCTTGTACTTGTTGGAATTTAGAAGATTGAGGGGGGATCTGATTGAAATGTATAAAATCCTAAAGGAATTGGACAGACTAGATGCAGGAAGATTGTTCCCGATGTTGGGGAAGTCCAGAACGAGGGGTCACAGTTTGAGGATAAGGGGGAAGCCTTTTAGGACTGAGATTAGGAAAAACTTCTTCACACAGAGAGTGGTGAATCTGTGGAATTCTCTGCCACAGGAAACAGTTGAGGCCAGTTCATTGGCTATATTTAAGAGGGAGTTAGATATGGCCCTTGTGGCTAAAGGGATCAGGGGGTATGGAGGGAAGGCTGGTGCAGGGTTCTGAGTTGGATGATCAGCCATGATCATAATAAATGGTGGTGCAGGCTCGAAGGGCCGAATGGCCTACTCCTGCACCTATTTTCTATGTTTCTATGTTTCTAAATCACAAATTCTATAATTCATTTTTATTCATAAAGAAATTAACAACAGTATATCACTATGACATTAAATTGTTCACATAAAAGCTTTTACACCAGGCTCAGATGCACCCAGTGTGCATCTATAGAAGTCTGTCAAACACTTAGGTGACATGCCAAATCTGTGCAAACTTCCGAGAAAGTAAAGGTGCTGCCATGCCTTCTCTGTGGTGGCACGTGCACACCGGCCCAAGGACAGATTCTCTGTTGTAATAATGCCGAGGAATTTTAAGTTCCTGACTATCACCACCTCCTATCCTCTAATTAGGACTGCCCCATGGACCTTTGACTTCTTCCTCCTATAACTCAAAGACATTTTCCTTTGATTTGTTGCAATGGGATGCCCAGTAAATACAGTACCTTTAAGTTGTCATTTAATATTTTTTTTATGACCTAAGTTTACTTTTGATATTGTTTCCTCCAATTTGCTTCGACAGGTCAATGGAAATGAAGGTCCTGGTTAATACTGGAAGTGTCTGTCACTCTCATTTCCCTGGCCTGTCCATTGATTTAAATAAACACTGGATTGAGCTTTAGTAGTATTTTCATATGGATCTTCATTCCAGTTTTGTACTTTATTTAGAGATACAGCATGGCAACAGGCACCTCCGGCCCAACAAGCCTGAGCTGCCCATCCAAACCCGTGTGACCAACTAACTTACTAACCCATTCATCTTTGGAGTGTGGGGGGAAACCGTAGCACTTGGAGGAAATCCACCGGTCATGGGGGAACGTACGATCTTCTTACAGACAAGGGCGGGTACTGCACCCGGATTACAGTGTTACGAGAACCACTCTGCTACTGTGTCACCCAATTAAGTAATGACTTACTTACTTAACTGAATATCCCCTAAGTTTGTGAACAGCATCCTATTATTGCAGATACTAAGGTAAGTAGCTTCAATGCAGGAGTGGTGAATAGAAGAGAAAAGAGAGCGAACAAATTAAAACTTTTTCTTGGAAAAACAAAAGCCTGCAAATGCTGGAATATGGTGCAAAAAAACAAACTGGTGGAGGATCTTAGCGGATCAGTCTGCTGCTTCCAGGAAGAAAATGATCAGATTGATCAGAGATTCAAGGTTCTGAGAATACAAAATATACCTGTGACTGAAAGCAACTTGACACAGAACTGAGCCCAAATCTTGTGTTCTATTCCCATTAATCAACAAATTCCTGTGGTATTCAAATTGTTTACAAAAAAAAGTTAGCTTATTTTAAGCTACATTATTATTTTTATTCATGCAATGTACAGTACGTGCTATATAGCATATAAACTGAGAAAGAACTGAACGACTTCGCCAATGAAAACAACTTTCATCCCCCACTAACACCATGACATGGTGACTGCTTTATGTACCACCCTCAGGACACAATATTTGTAACAGGATGAACAGAAGTAAACAGTCAATCTTGTTCCAATTACAGTGTGTATTGAATGGAAATTAAATCAGGATAGATGCCAAAATAATACTCCTCCATATTATCAGATATTTTACAATAATAACTTAGTTTGTAGATTCTTTAGTAGTTTCCTAGGAAGGACCCAAGACAACATTTCAAGAGAACGCCTGAGATACAACAGTAATGCAGTTAATAATTGGGATTGTGGATTTCAGGGATTGTTCCTAGTTCCTGCGTTAAGTATCACCAATTGGTATAAATACTGATTTTAGATCAAAATGACCATAATGATAAACTAGGTATTCTAAATTGAACATGGTCGGCAGCTGCTTTGTTGATTGGAAACGGCTTTCTCTAAAATAGGAGATAGATGTTAATAAAGAAATTTTGCTTCTATAATACATTTGCCTGGAATAACTGCTAAGATGTTTTTATTAACATGGGGGGCACATATAATGCAGAAGACAAGGCACAGATGTCCCAGTCTGAGTTGATCCTTTTTGTACTACATCTTGGCAAACCAACTGGGTGTACAATACTGTATACTGTCAAGGTGGCAGCAAGAAAGTGCTACATTACAACTGTCAAAGGTTGTAAGTACATTTTGGGCAGGAGACTTGTCAGGCACAGAAGGCCAGATTACTCAGCCCCAACACTTTGAGAAAAATAAATGGGAGTATGCCAGGAATCAGCAATAAGTCTAAACAGCAGGCTGGATCCAAGAAAATCTGGCCAATAACATTCTCTCCTGAGTCTTGTTCACCATTTTTGCAACTTCTGTTTTATGACAAACTATTTGAGGTGTGGTGACTAATCTGCTTGCTTTTAAGAGAAACTGGAATTACCTAATTTAGGCCTAGACTCATAGAGTCGTCAAAAAGGACAGTGCAGAAACATGCCCTTTGCCCATCTAGTCAATGCTGAATCATTTAAGCTGCCTTGTCCCATCAACCTATCTCAGGCATTCTCTTGAAATTTTGTAGATTCTTTAATAGTTTCCTAGGAAGGGTATGGAGCTCCTCCTGTCCTGGCAACATCTTTGTAAATTTTCTCTGTACTCCTTCAACCTTATTTACATCTTTCCTGTTGGTAGAAGACCAAAACTGCACACCATACTCCAAATTAGGTCTCACCAAAGTCTTACACAACTTCAACATAACATTCTATCTGCTGTACTCAATACATTGATGTATGAAGGCCAATATGCCAATAGCTTTCTTTGCGACCCAATCTGTGACTTGATTTTCAATTAATTATAGCCTTGTATTCCCAGATTCCTTTGTTCTACCACACTCCTCAGTGCCCTACCATTCACTGTGTTGGTCCTACCAAAGTGCAACACCTTCCACTGCTTGCATAAAGTTCCATCAGCCATGTTAACCCATTTTCTGTTTCAGATCCTGCTGCGAACTCTGATAGTTTTCCTCGCTGTCCACAGTATCACTAATCTTGGTGTCATCCACAAATTTGCTGATCCAGTTTACCAAACTATCCAGATCATTGACATAGATGACCAACAATAACAGACCCAGCACCGATCCCTGTAGCACTCCACTAGTCACAAGTCTCCAGTCAGAGGGTCAACTATCTGCTATCACTCTCTGGCTTCTCCCACAAAGCCAATGTCTAATCAAATTTATTACCTCAGCTTTAATGCCCAGTGACTGAACCTTCTCGACCAACTGAACTTGTCAAATGTCTTGCTAAAGTCCAGGTAGACAACATCCACTGACTTGCCTTTGTCCACTTTTCTGGTAACATCTTCAAAATGCTCTACAAAATTGGTTAGACATGACCCACCATGCATAAAGTCATGCTCACAATCCCTAATCAGTCCATGTCCATCCCAATACTCTTATATCCGGTCCCATAGGACACCGTCCAATAACTTTCCCACTACTGATGTCAGGCTCACCAGCCTATAATTTCCTGTTTTATCCTTAGAGCCCTGCTTAAACAGTGGAACAACTTTAGCTATCCTCCAAACCTCTGGTACCTCACCTGTCACAAAGTGTGATTTAAACATCTCTGCAGGAACCCCTGAAATTTCTGCACCTGCCTCTCACAGGGTCCAAGGGAACAAGGGTCTGAATGAACAAAGAAAAGTACAGCACTGGATAGGCCATTTGACCCATGATGTCATGCCAATCTTGATGCCAACATATACTAAGTGTCCTCTTCCTGTGCATGATCCATATCCTTCTGTTCCTTACAAATTCATTCATCTCTATAAAAGCCTCTTAAATTCCACAAAACTGCTACCCCTGGTAACGTGTTCCAGGCAGCTAACACACTCTGTATAAAGAATACTTACCCTCAAGTGAACTTTAAATTCCTCCACCCCCACGCACCTAACCTTAAAAGTATGTCCTCATTCGTTAACATTTCTACCTTGGGGAAAAGGTTCTGACTGTCTACCCTATTGATGCCACATATAGTTTCAAGTCTCCATCAAGTTCTGGTGCTTTCACAAAAACAACCCAAATTTATCCCACCTGTCCTTGTAGCTCAGACCCTTGATTCAGGCAGCATCCTGGTAAAACTCTTCTGCATCCTCTCCACAATCTCCACACCGTTCCTATAATAAGGTGACTAGAACTACACACAATACTCCAAGTGCAATCTGACTAAGGTGTTGTATAGCTGCAGCATGACTTCCCTACTCTTATACTCAACATCTCTACCTATGAAGGCAACATGCTGTACTCCTTTACCATCTTATCCACTTTCAGGGAATTGTAGACCTCAGCCCTAAGGTCTCCCTGTAGCTCAATGCTACTGAGGGGCCTAACATTAACCATATACTTTCACCTTTTATTTGACCTTCCAAAATGCAACACCTCACACTTGAGAACAAGATCCTTTTTTACTTCACACTTTCCCAGATTGAACCGTATTTTCCATTTCTCTGCCTATATGTGTAATTGCTCTGTATCTCACTGAATTCTTAGATAGTCCTTTACACTGCCCACAACTCCCTTAATCTTGGTGACAGCCACAAACTTGCTAATCCACCCATCTATATTTTCACCCAGATTATCAATATGTATTACCAAGATCCCAGGACCAGTTCTTGCAGAACACCACTGGTCAAGGACCTCCAGCCAGAATAAAGGCTTTCCACCCCTACTCTCTGCCTTCTATGGGCAAGCCAGTTCTAAATCCAAACTTTCGCTCTGGATCCCAAGTATCTTTATATTCTGAATCAACCTACTATGAGGGCCCTTACCAAGTACTTTACTAAAGTCCATGTAGGTAACATTCACTGCCTTACCCTCATCAGACTCCTATGACATCTTTTCAAAAACTTAATTAAGTTTTTAAGGTATGACCCACCCAACACAAAACCATACTGACTGTCCCAGAGCAGGCCATGCCTTTCCAAATGCACATAAATCTCGTGCCTCAGTATCCTCTCAAATAGCTACGGGATTATATGTAACGAACGCTGGGGATTTATCCACTTTACTGCTTTTCAAAGGACCTAACACTACCTCCTCCTTAACCTGAAATTGTCCTAGCACATTCACATGCCCTACTCTGTTTTCACTATCTTGCGAATCTTTTTCCTCAGTGAATACTGTTGTAAAATGCTAATTTAGCACCTCAGCCATGTGTGTTAACTCTAAACACAAATTAATTCCCTTATCTTCCACAAATTAACTACCCTTTCCTCAGTTTTCCTCATTTTCTTAATATAAGCATAAAATATGTTGGGTTATCCTTGACCCTGCTCACCAAGGACATTCCATATTCTCTTAGGCTTTCGTCATTGCCTAGCTTGAGTACTTTCCTCCTTTTCTTGCATTTTCAGAAACACCTCTATTTCTATCTTTGATATTTCTTTTTTTTTTCCTTTTTGGGGTGTGGGGTTTCTTTTGAAGACCCTGACCTGGAGTTACACTTTGACTTTGGTTCTTTACGGGAATTGGACCCAATCTGAGGGCCTCACGACCAGCCGCTTTTGATATCCCAAGGACGTGGCCTGGAAAACGAGCGCGCCTTCAGCGTTCTGGAACTTCATGGCTCTGGGTACATGCTGATTCTAGGCTGGTGCCTGACTGAAGTGTTGTGGGAGAACACGGAACATCAGGAGCAGTGGATTAGCTGCCAGGGGCTGTGTGTCCGGAGAGCTGTGCCATTTTGGTGTTGACTCTCTGGGTGCAGAGCTCAGAAAAAGCGACGCAACAACATCGTAAATCAGTGAGTTGTTTGTTATGTCTCTCCTCTCGCTGTGAAATGGGGTCACCAGTTTTTCACTTATTAGGGAGAAAGAGAGCCTGTGGTATATTGAATTACTGGGTGAACGAGTGGTCTTTGGGGTACTGCAAGTCTGTGTCTTTATTGATGCTTTGTTGCATGCTTGGCTGCTCAGTAGACGGTGCTGATGGTTTTTTTGCTGGTGGGGGTGGGGAGGGGTCATTGCTTTTTTGCTGCTTGTGTGTGGGAGGTGGTGCTATGGGGTTCTAATGTTTTAACTGTCATTCATTCTTTGGGGCACTCCTCTGTTTTCATGGATGTCTGCAAAGAAAAAGAAACCCAGGATGTATATTATATACATTTCCCTGACATTAAATGTACCTACTGAAACCTATTGAGTCCTATTGTCTTCATATTCCACAAGGGCCCAGTCTGATTTTGGCTTCCTAAACTTTACATATGCTGACTAAATTTAGGACCCCCTCAGGTCATCTAAGGATCCCTTACCTCACCATCCTTGTCCATTTTCTTTACAGGAACATGCCGATCCTCAATTCTGATCAGCTGGTCTTTAAACACCTCCTACATGTCAGATGTGAACTTGTCCACTAGCAGTTGCTCCCTATTAATACTTCTCAGTTCCTGTCTTATCCTGTCACCATTTGTCCTCCCTCAGTTCAGTACATTCCTGCTAGATCTAATATTATTCTTGCTGATAACTATCTTAAAGCATAAGGAGCTGTGGCCATAATTCCCAAAATATTCATCTACTATCAGATCTGTCACTTGGCCTAGTGAAGATAGACATGCAAGTGTCATTCTTTTCTCATGAAAGTGATGGCATATCAACAACACTATGACAGCATGAAAGCACTGTTTACAATTACCAGAGTTTAATGACATTTATTAGTTGGATAAAGAGATTAAGAGAGCTGAAAGCAATTCTTAATTTCAATGGGAATTCCTAGTCTTTATTCCATCCCTAAATCTATCCAAGTTTGTATTCAATGCAAATGAACATAGAAAATTTGGTTTTGGGAAGCAGACCACACACATTACTGATTGAAAGTTGCTAAATGTTAAAACAATTTTGTTTGCCCTACTTGCATTGCAAAAATTATTTGGATAAATGATTTAAATTATTAAAACAATGGAATTGTTTGAAGGATTGTTCAATGCTGTTTCATTATCAATCAAAACATAAAACAAGTAGTCTGTGTTAATTAGTACCAAAATAAGATTCCTTTCCAAGCACTGAAGCTAAGAATGTATACTTTGGACTTTTAAAGATAGTACATGTTTAACTTATTTTTGAATGTACATTCCATTTTCATTGCTGGGAATGAGGTTTAAAATTATCTCTCTGATAACAGTAAAGGACACTGATTGCCAGAAGTTCCATAATATTTGTCATGCTTATGTAGGAAGATTTTTTTTCTAGTATGCACCTTTTAATAGCATGTGAATAGGTTTGCTCCCATGGATAGTATTACAAGAAGAGCAAAGGTTAACGTCTGCACATCACTCAGGCAACTGAAAGAATCTTGTTTAAAATACCATGGTATTACTATTTTTTAATAATATTCCTGTTGATAAATCTGTAAATGATAGAAATGCTATCCTTCTGTGGAGAAGAAAAACATTTGGTGCAGTTACAATAACTTCATTTGGCCCATGGAATTAATCAGCATTACCAGTATATTTTCTATGTTTTTAGCTTTTCCACTGACAAGCCACAGCTAAAGAAAATCACATTATTTTTGACAGTGTAAAGATTTTTAAATATTGCTTTTTCTAAAAGCGGTTTTCCAGTTTCCCTCAGTGACTTCTCAGAATGAGTCAATCCATGGTTTCAACTTAAAGGCAATTCATTAAAGATACTGCTTCAGCTTTACGCATGCATAGGCACAGTCATACACCCGGATATATGCATGTATACCCACAGAATCTGCGTGATGACACACACACAAAATTTGCCCATATACAGATACTGACAAAAATGAGCCTACATTTACATTACAAACAGATACACTTAAAATGAAAGGCAGAACTGCAATATGCTTTCCTCTTGATCAACCCACGAATGCTGAGAAGTTAGATGAACATAATTGTCTCCTGACCTGATGAGCAGCGTCACAGTGACTGACGTCTGAACTGTTTATCACAAGTGGGAAGAAATATGATAAGTTAATGCAATATCCAGAGAAATGTAGCAGGTGCATTTCAGGAGAATGGTTTAATCTTTGAAAGAAAGTGATAGGAAAATCTCATAATGACAGGTGTGTAAAGTCCAACTTTAAAAGAAATCTGGAATAAAGAATATGAAAAAGTCAAAGATGAAACTTAGTTAACATTGAAAAATAATTCAGCCACACACATTTCAATGCTTTTGTTTTTTTTCATATATTTGAGGTCATGCCAGACAATAACTTACTGTAATCAAACACAGATACTCAATGAATCACAAAGCTGGTTGATATCAAACCAAGGTCAAAGCAAAATTCCTTGGCTTGGATCTTTCAAAAATACTTTGTTCATCTCAGAAATGCACACTTAAGTGAGCCAAAGTTTTGATACATTCAGATCAATTTATCTATTCAATAAGTGGAATTCTCCTCCAGGGTTAGATTCAAAAGATGAAGGATTTATTCAATTATGAACTGCGATGAGAAAAATCTTTTCTCAGTGCGTGGTGGACCTCTGGAATCTTTTATTGAGAGCAATTCAATTCATATTATTACGTATATTCAAGAAAGGGTGGAATATTTACTTATTTAGAGATACAGTGAGGAACAGGCCCTTCCAGACAATCAAGCCACACCGCTCAGAAATCCAACTATTTAACCCTAGCCTAATCACAGGACAATTTACAATGACTAGTTAACCTACTAAACGGTACATCTTTGGACTGTGGGAGGAAACCAGAGCTACAGTGGAAACCTGTGCTAACCACAGCACGACTGTGGCGCACCTCTTGCCCTTGTTCTTGTGGTAAAAAGAGAACAATGGATGTGGGAGGAAAGGAAGACAGAGCACCAGTGCTAAGTTAGGATGATCAACCATAATCGTATTAAATGGTGGAGTGGGCTGAAAAGGCTAGACCGCCTTCTCCTGCTTCTAGTTTCTATGCTTCTATGTTTCTAGACAAAGGAGGAGTCAGATATCTAGAAAGTCAAAAGGCCAAGAAGATCAAGGAATGTGGGGAGAAAGTAAGAACAGGGTACTGCCATGGTCATGTTGAGGGTAACCAAAAAATGAGAAATAATTATAAGCTAAGGGGTCAGTCATGCAAAACTGAGGTGTGTAGAAATTTCTTTTCTATTACCCTCATAGTGCATATGTACAAAGCGATGCTGCAAGAAAAATACTTTCTCAGAAATCACCTGTGATGAAAGCTGTCTTCAGGATTTTTAATGAGATCTTACTTGTGAAACTGCATAAAGTTAAGTAAAATACGTATTAAATACAATACAGAATTGTCGTGCACCTGAATATACTAGTACTGCTGATTAGTCTCACAATTGGTGTTAACCAAGGTAATATACACACGCAACAGTCTGTGACAATGCCGTGTAAACGAGAATAAACTTGTGGCACGTTGAGAACTTAATAACGACAAACAATAAACATAACACATCCTTGAAAATATATCTACTCAATGTTTACCAATATTAACAAAAACTTAAGACTCACAAGTATTGCTGTTTCAGGGACAAATGGAGACAAATGCCTTTCCACTTTGCACTTCAAATCGAATCCAAATTAACCCACAATGATTATGGGATTGTGAAGTATTATAGAACTGATTTGGTAGATATAAAAACGTAATGTGTTTAAGGGACAAGCTATGAGATAATATTGGGCAGTTTGGTGAGACAGGGCCACCAGTTGCAAAAGGTGACCATTTGGGACGTCAGAAGAGAGAATGCATAAACAGTATACTTGTTCCTGAATGTGTTTGTTTGTGGTGAGAATAAATTTGGAACTGTGAGGTAAGAGATTTTACATGGAAGGGAATACAACAGGCATTAAGAGTTCAGCATCATAGAAGTGGAAGATTGCAGAGTCCATACTCTGCAGTTTTAAGTATGCTGTATTTAATTTTTATCAATCCCTTATATTTTGCTTAATATGGGAATTAGTGTGGAGATATTTGAGGGAGAGATTATACCTAGGTATATCTGTTGGGATGGCACATAGACAATGGTATGTCAAGAATCCTGATGACACCAGCCATGGATTGCAACCATTTACAACTTCATATCCCTAGGGAGAAGCAGAGCATTTTGTCAAACATGTCCTCACTTAAAGTCACTTCTGGAAATTCTGGTGCAAGCTTGAAGAAATGATTCAAATTCACCAGATGTATCCAAAGGACATAGATGCATTGGTTAAAGCTAAATACCTCAGGAATATGTGGAAGAATATGGCCCAGGAGCTGAGGGATGGCCCACGGGCAATTAGTGGGAAGGCCAATAACAAGGAACAACAATAACAATTGCTGTTTTAAAGGGGAAGTGAAGCAGAGACTGGGGGAGGTGACAGTAACAGATTAACCTACCATGAATTATGCAGAACATAAATATTGATCATGAATCAGGGTCAGAAAGGAAGGGATGATTCAGTCTTCCTGAAAATGTTCACCTCACCATGACATTCTTGACTTAAGGGCAGCAGTGGGATTGATTTGCCTTGTGATAGTATCATCGGCTGGGGAAGTAGACAGAGGAGGGGAAAGAGAAGGGTGAAATGGTAGTAGTGGATGTAGCTGCTATGAAGAAACAGAGGACTTGCTTTGTATGCTGGCAACTGAGGCACCTAGTAAAGATTTGTTGGAGTAGATGTAGAAAGGTGAAGGAGATGATTGGCAGTCATGCCCTAAAATGGGAGTAAGGTCATAGAGTCATAGAAAGGTATAGCTCAGAAAACGCTCTTTTGGCCCATCTAGTCCATGCCAAACCATTTAAATTGCATATTCCATCAACCAGCACTGGGACCATAGCCCTCCCTCCATGTACCTATCAAAACTTCTCTTAAACATTGAAACCAAGTTCTTGTGCTGGCAACTCGCTCCACACTCTCATGACCCTCTGAGTGAGAAGTTTCCCCTCATATTCCCCTAAAACTTTTCACCTTTAACCCTTAAGCCATGACTCCTCATTGTATTCCCACCCAACCTCAGTGGAAAAAAGTCTGCTTATATTTACCCTATCTTTATCCCACATAATTTTGTATACCTCTATTAAATTTCCCCTCAATCTTCAACGTTCCAAGGAATATAGTCTTAGCCTATTCAATCTTTCTTTATAACTCAGGTCCTCCCACCCTAGCAACATCTGTACTCTTTCAAACTGATTTATATCATTCTTGTAGGTAGATGACCAAAACTGCACACAATATTTCAAATTAGGCCTCCCCCAACCTCAACAACTTCAACGTAACATCCCATCTGCAGTAGTCAATACCTTAATTTATGAAGGCCAATGTACCATAAGTTTTCTTTACAATCCTATTTACAATACCTGCAACACTACTTTCAAAGAATTATGGACCTGTATTCCCAAATCCCTTTGTTTGACAGTATTCCTCAATGCCCTACTGTTTACTGTGTAAGACTTACATTGGTTGGTCCTACCAAAGTGCAACACTTCGCACTTGACTGAATTAAATTCCATCTGCCATTTTTCTGCATATTTTTCCAGCTTGTTCATGTTCCATTGCAAGCTCTGATAGTCCTCCCTGCTGTCCACCACACCCCCAATCTTGGTGTCATCGCAAACTGGCTGATCCAGTTAAATAACAGAACAATATTTGCTCTCTCCCAATCTTCCAGTACCTCACTGGAGCTGAATTACACACCAAGACAGACAGAAAGCATAGCAGCACTCTCTCTGTTTTATCTGACTGCTTACTAAATCACACAGTTAGTGAGGGCAAGTATCCAGGTCAGACAAACACTGGCAGAACAAGCGGACAGCAGAATTGGTAGACAAAAAGTCTTTATTCACACAGCAAACTTTCAGGAAAGAGAGTCCAAGAGAATCCAACAAAGTCTCACACTCTTGGCACACTGTTTTATAATTCACACAAAGATAACAAGAAGTGATTAACTACAGTTTTAATTGCGATAATCAACAATTTTAACATTTGAATATAGTCAGATAATTTTACAGAATTACATATCTACAATGGTAGCACATCCAAATGTGCAGAATCCATTTGAATATCAGTGCAGATGTCTGTTCCAGAAGTCTGAGTGCAAGCTCCAGATACCCAAAATATACTCTTTTTGTTACTGTGTAGAAGGATAGCTTTGTAAATATACAACTAACCGGAAGGTAAAGCAACAAAACAGATTTGTCCTGACTGCCCGTTAAGTGATAGGGATACACCTTTGACAATGTGCTCACAGAAGCAGCGTTTACAGGGCAGGGGGCAGAACCAGGTGGAGACACTATGTCATTTTCTTATTAATTAAACTTAACTTTCAGTGCATTTCCAGATCATCCCTTATACCAGAATCTTTTTTCCTATGAATTTGTTAGTGGTTGGAGAAACTTGGGATGAATTCACTCTAGTGTTGGAGGCTGAGGAGAGACCTGATAGAAGTGTATAAAATTGTGTGAGACAGAGATAGGGCAGAATCTTTCTTCAGATGACGGGGAGGGCGTTTAGATGAGGTATAGGGGTCAAGTTTTTATTTTACACACAAAAGTAGTAGGTGCCTGGATCAGGCTACCAGATAAAGTATTGGAAGTAGATACATTGGAATTATTGGAAGTAGATACATTGGCAACATTTAAGAGGCTGTTAGATACACTCTTCACATAGCCTTGGATCACCTGAACAATACTAATACTTACGTTAGGCTTCTGTATATTGACTACAACTCAGCACTTAACACAATCATTCCTACAGTTCTGGTCAAAAAGCTCCAAAACCTGGGCCTCTGTACCTCCCTCTGCAATAGAATCCTCGACTTCCTCAGCCAAAGACCACAAACTGTATGGAATGGAAATAACATCTCCACCTCGCTGATAAGCAACATTAGCGCATCTCAAGGATGGGTGCTTAGCCCACTACTCTGTTCTCTCTACACCAATGACTATATGGCGAGGCACAATTCAAATGCTAAACACAACTACTATCGGCAGAATTTCCAGGTATTGATGAGGAAAGCATACAGGAGCGGGATAGATTAGCTGGACCAAAGATAGACCAAAGAATTGGTTGTGGACTTCAGAAAGGATAAGAAAAAGAAACACAAACCAGTCCTCATTGAGGGATCAGAAGTGGAAAGGGTGAAAAAATTCAAGCTCTTGAGTATCAATATCTCTGAGCACCTATCCTGAAGTGAATATATCAATGCAGTCACAAAGAAGGCACAACAGCAGCTATATTTTCTTAGGAGATTAAGGAGATTTGTATGTCACCAAAGACACTCGCAAATTTCATCAGATGTATCATGGAGAGCTTTCTAACCGGTCGTATAACCATCTGGTGTGGGGTTGTGGTGGGCACTGCACAGTATCAAAATAAGCTGCAGAAAGTTGTAAACTCAATCATGGGCACCAGCCTCCACAGCATCCAGGACATCTTCAAGGAGTGATGCCTCAAAAAGACAGCATCTATTATTAAGGACCCCCAGCACCCAGGATATGCCCTTTCCCCACAGTTACCATCAGGGAAGAGGTACAGGAGCCTGAAGGCACACACTCAGCTATTCAGGAACAGCTTCTTCCCCTCTGCCATCAGATTTCTGCATGGACATTGAACCCGTGAAGAACACCTCACTACTGTGTCTTTTCTCCTTTTGCACTACTTACTTAACTAAATATATGCAATTCACTGTAATTTGCAGTAATTTTCTTCCTTACCATAATTTTAATATTATATATTACAATGTATTGGTGCTGCATAACAACAAATTTCATGAGATAAGCCATGATATTAGCCTGACCTTCATCCTGAATATACAGGTGACGGAGGGATATGAGTGATTTACAAGCAGAAGAGATTTAGTTTAAGTCAGCATCATGTTTGCTGCAGACATTGTGATCCAGGGAGCCCGTTCCTGTGCTGTTTTGCTCTACGTTCTAAATTTAGGTTTGAATGTTGAACACATAAAAACTTGGAACTCAAACTTGTATTTAAAGTACCTGCCAATGGAATTGCCAATCAAAGATGTTGGAGTTACTTTTATCACTCACAATTTATTAGTGTAACTGCAATCCAGAGTTAAAGAACAGTGCAGAGTTCAAACCTATAAATCTGAATCCAAAATGTGTTGATGGCAGCCGTTTAGTTAGTTGCTATAGGTGTGGTCGTCATTTATTTCAGTTTTAATAATTACCTTAACTGCCAAAATGCTCACATTCAACAGCCTACAGATCAAAGGATTACATAAACAATTACAGTACCCAAAAAAAAGGGAACACCATCATTTGGCAGATCATTCTGACAATGAAAAACTTGGAATGAACAATATCAAAAGATGAAAAATGATCTAGTGCTTTCCTGATGTTTATGATGAATAAACTCTTCTCAGGCTTCCAGCAGGGTAGGAGTATTGATTTTAAGCAATATTTCGATGACAAACTCTGCCATCTCCATCAGGCATGATGCCAAGTCATGTCTAGTCCTGTGGTATATATACACCTGTCATCCTTTCCTTTTGATTGATTAGGCCTCATCCAATCAGGTTTCTGCTGTCCCACCTTGTTTACAATTGAATTCCAGGCACTCCAACAGCTCCATGATCATCTGAACAGTATACATCCAAACATTCAAATTACCATGGAGATGGAGAAGAATGGTTGTCTCCTGTTTCTGGACATTCTAATATGACGGAAACCGGACGGTAGCCTTGGACATGATGTCTATCGGAAGGACACTCAGACAGACTTTTACCTCAACAATAACAGCCATGATCATGCCTCCCAATGTAGAGCATTTCTTTCTACTTTAATTACTGTACAAAAACTATTTCAGACCCGAAGAGTCTCCATGATGAAATAAGACGATTACGTACAACGTTCCTACAGAATGGCTACAAGCTGAAGGAAATCAGTTAAAAGACTGATGGAAAAACCAGGAGGAACTGTCGCTACCACTGGTCTTCCCTGTTCTTCCATGGTTTCTAGAAGGTTCACCAGGATCCTGAGGAAATACCGGATTAATACCATCCACAAATCTGTAAAGCAGCTCAAATTATAGCCTATGTGAGTCAAAGATGCCCTGGGACTCAGGATGGGTGGTGCTTACAGGATTCCCTGTGAATGCTGAGTAGCATATATTGGCCAGATGGCACAGGCGGTGGACACCCGCATCAAGGGGCACAGGAGGTGTATTCTTTTGGGTTACCTGGAGAAATTGGTGATAGCAGAACATTACATTTGCAATGGCCATAGGATTGACTTTGATGGCACAAAACTACTGTACTGCGCTAATGGCATTTGGGACCGTCTGGTGAAGGAAGCCATTGAACTAAAACTAGAGAAAAAGAATTTTAACAAAGATGAAGGTAAGAACTTGAATTTGATTATAAACAAGGTGGGGTAGCGGAAATCTGATTGGATGAGGACTAACCAATCAAGAGGGACAGAATGCAGGGGTATAAATACCATCAGACTAAACATGCCCAGGCATCATCCCTGATGAAGATGACAGAGCCTGTCATTGAAACGTTGGCTAAAATCAATACCCATACCTGGCTGGAAGCCCAAAAAGAGTCTATTCTTAATATCAAAAGATAATAGCAACAGGCAGACTTTGAGTAAAGGATAACGAGTTAATAAATAAGTAAGTTCATTGTTATGAGACCTGGAAACAGGACAATTTTAATGGGAAATAGTTTCTAATTCAAGTCAAAGCATAGTCGAAGAATATTGAATATTGATGCTTTGAGATTCAAACTTGATAAGTTATTTTGAAAGTTGTGGTGATACATTTAAAGAAATTACACAGACATAATTAATAAGTCCACTGCAAGCCCAGACAAGACCATTATGCTTTAAAATATCGAGTTCAAATGGAATTGGATACTCTGGAAAAATCGGTGCTCTTGTGAGAAGCAAGCAGAGTCAGGCATACCAATGGCAAATGCGCCTCAGGCTGACAGCACATGCAGTTGTGTGTGATTACAAAATTGTAATGCTTTGTAACTCCAGAAACTAATCAAAAGAAAATCACAGGAGCCATGATTTTGTGTACTTTGCTATTCTTTAGTGAAGCACTCACAAATGACATGGTGACAGAACGACATATGCCATTCACATATTGATTTATTAAGAATAAGTGCAGACCAGGCCCTTCGAGTGCCACCACCCTGATTTAACCTTACCTTGATCACGGGACAATTTACAATGACCAATTAACATTCCACTAATACATCTTTGGACTATGTGAGGAAACCGGAGCACCAGAGGAAACCCACGCGGTCTTGGGGAGAATGTACAAACTCCTTACAGACCACGGCGGAAAATGAACCCAGGTAAAGGATTGTGCTAACAACGATGCTAAAACTCATAATGGACTTTAAACAAAGAATGCTTAATCTAACAATATATTTACAATATTACTCAAATACTGTATTAACAAAATATTGAATACACTACACTCCTCCCAGCTTAGCTATAAACTCCAACTCAAAATAGAATGTATCTCAACCATGTACACAGTTTACTTATTCTTGTGGGATAACGGGATAACGTCTTTTCCGACAAGAAGGTAGCACTCTGATTGTCATGTTCTGGGGCCTCCTCTGTGGTGGTTGTAGGAGTGGACTCTGGGACTACAGGAAGTGGTTCTGACAAGCTCTGTGCACTTACAATTAACTCTGCTCTTCTCAACTGATTGACATGTCACCTCCAGATGATAGCAGACGCAATCTCCACTATGTAGGAGAGTGGTCTAGTTCCACTCTTAATCTTTCTGAGTATCCAATTTTGATCATCTCTGTAGTGTCTTGCCAGGGCTGCATGTCCTGGAGTGAAGCATCAAACCTCCTTGTTTGAGGAGCCTTCAATTTGTCTCAGCTGTTTGTCCTGCGTACTCCTTCTGAGATTGGGTTTGAGGAGATTCCAGTGTGAGTGCAAGGAATGATCCAGGAACAGCATAGATGAGGAGTTGTTGGTTGTGGAATGTGCTGCATTGTGATACGCAAGGAGGAAATTGGCGAGCTTCTGATTCATTGTTAGTGTTGTGTGATCTGCTGACATTGCTCGCAGTACATTCTTTAGATGCTGGACAAACATGTCCTCCAAGGCATTTGTAGTCAGGTGGTATGGTGCAGGTGTAATGTGTCTTATTCTATTAACTTTTGGAAATGACTGGAACTGTTCCACAGCAAACTGTGGTCCATTGTCATTGACTAAGTGTTCTGGAACACCAGTCCTAGAGATGAGGCTTCTCTACACATCAACAGTGTGCAAGGCTGTAGTGGAGGCCATTGGGAACATTGCTAACAACTCTGTAGCTGCATCCACTACTACCAAGAAATTTGTACCCATGAATGGTCTGGCAAAATCCACATGAATCCTCTGCCACGGCAATGCAGGCCATTCCTGGGGATGGAAAGGTGCTGCTGCTCTGGATGTACTGGCATCCCAGATAGTACACGGCTAGCTGCTCGAACTGCTGACCTATCTCAGGTCACCTGACAAAGCTTCAGGACAATGCTATAATTTGATCATGTCTAGATGCAACCTCCTCCAACAATTTAGCTCTCAGCTTGGATGGTACAACAGCTCTCAATCCCCTCATTAGGCAGGCCCTGTCAATGGCAAGTTCATCCTGGCGCTGGTAAAAATGGGAAACTGGGACTTCCACTGCACATTTCAACTACTTTGGGTGGCCTTGTGCACCTGAGGCAGTGTGTTATTTTTTTTCTGGCTCCCCTTTTTGAATCATCTCATAATAGGGAGACTTACAATTTGCATTAGGGAGAATAAGTCGAGAGGAGTGTCCGCTTTTGTAAAGTTTTCAGGTATTTCTCTTTCCAAGGGTCAACGGGACAATCCATCAACATTTCTATGATTGGTCATCCTCTTGAATTTGATCTGGCAATTGTGTCCTCCAAGAAACAGAGCCCATCTCTGCATTCGAGCTGCTGCTGTTAGTGGAACACCCTTCTGTGAATTGAACATGGATATTAGTGGTTGATGATCTGTACCGAGGGTAATTCTCTCCCATGCAAATACTGGTGAAAATGTTTTACTCCCCAAACCAAGCTCGCCGCCTTTCAGTTAATCCATGTTTAAATTTTCTCTGCAGCAGTAATGAAACATGGTGCAAAGGTTATGGGGTGTTCATTTCCATTATACACAACATGTGACAAGACTGCACTAATAACATAAGGCAAAGCATCACAGGCAAGCTTCAAGGGATGATGTGGATCATAATGTGTGGGTACAGTGTCTGACATCACCATTTCCTTTACGTTTTGTAAACCACCTCACGCTGCTGTGCCCATTTCCATTTCTTCCTGAACTGTAGTAATGAGTTCAAGCGTTGGAGCCCAATAGTCAGGTTTGGCAGGAACCTGTTATAGCAACTGATAAATCATTTTAAAAAACGCAAGTGTGGCACATCCATTGTTCTTGTGGTGTCCATCATTGCTTGATTTTCTCAACACACTTGTGTAATCCTTCTGCATCAACGGTGTGACCAGCTTAAGTGATGCTTGGTTTAAAGAATTCTCACTTGTCTCATGCTCTGAGCCCATAATCTTCAAATCTTTTTAACACTGTCATGAGATTTTGGACATGTTCTTTGTCATCCTTACCAGTAACAATGATGCCATCCAGGTAACCCTGAGTGCCTGCGAATTCTTGCAGCAGCTGGTCCATAGTTTTCTGCGAGAGTGCAGGTTCACATGCTACTCCAAGGATATCATATGCCTCCAAATACCCCAAAATCTTATTCTTAATAATGAACTCCAACATTTTCCCAACCACGGAAGTCAGGCCAACAGGCCTATAATTTCCCTTCTTCTGCTTCCTCCCTTCTTGAAAAGTGGAGTGACATTTGCAATTTTCCAGTAATCCAAAGCTGTTCTAGAATCTAGTGATTCTTGAAAGATCATTACTAATGCCTCCACAATCTTTTCAGCTACCTCTTTCACAACTCTGGGGTGTAGTCCATCTAGTCTAGGTGACTTATCTACCTTCAGACCTTTCAGGTTCCTAAACACCCTTTCCTTAGTAATAGCAACTACACTCACTTCAGTCCCCTGACACTCTGAAATTTGTGGCATACTGCTAGTGTCTTCACAGTGAAGACTGAGGCAAAATACTTATTAAGTTCACCTGTTATTTCTTTATCCAGTATTATTACCACTCCAGTATCATTTTCCAGTGGTCTGACATCCAATCTCACCTCTTTTACTCTTCATGCCTTTGAGAAAAAATGTTGTTATCCTTTTTTTATATTATTGGCTAGCTTATGTCCATATTTCATTTTCTCACCTTATGACTTTTATAGTTGACTTCTATTGGTTTTGAAACATTTCCCAATCCTCTAACTTTGCACTAGTTTTTGCTCTAAATGGCCTCTCTTTGCCTTTAATGCATTTTTTGATTTCCCTCGTCAGCCACAGTTACCTCATAGTCCTTTAGAATACGTCTTAATCTTTGGGAGGGAGCTATCCTGCGCCTTCCAAGTTGCTCCCAGACACTTCAGCCTTTGCTGTTCTGACATCAGCCCTGCTAGTGTCCCATCTAATCAACATTGGTCAGCTCATATTGAATGACCCAGAACTGAATCTCTTTCCACTCATGTTGCCAGACCTGCTGAGTGTCTTCAGCATTTTCTGTTCATATGTCAGATTTCTAGCACCTGCAGAATTTTCCCCAATAATGTACATATGATGGCTGCTGAAAAAGACTGCCAAGTGAAGGTTTCTATATTAATTGTGCTATTTTATGCAAGGTAAAGTTAGCATATGGCACTTCAGTTATGGTTTAAATATAGGCAGATTAACAAATTAAGTCAAGTCAAGTGAAGCTTAGTGTCATTTAATTACATACAGTCACAGTGCCTATAAAAGTATTCAACAATACCCCCCCCCCCCGAAAAAATTTTCATGTTTCATTGTTTTACAACATTGAATCTCAGTGGATTTCATTTGGCTCTTTTTGACACTGATCAACAGCAAAAGACTTCTTCGCGTCAAAGTGAAAACAGATTTCTACAAAGTGATCAGAATTAATAACAAATATAGAAACACAAAATAATGTATTGCATAATTATTCACTCCCTTCAACTCAGTTTTTAGTAGATGCAAATCCAGTAGCAATTACAGCCTTGAGTTTGTGTGGATAGGTCTCTACCAGCTTTGCACATCTGCACACTGCAATTTTTCCCCGTTCTTCTTTATAAAACTGGTCAATCTCCATCAGATTGCATGGGGATCATGAGTGAACAGCCCTTTTCAAGTCCAGCCATAAATTCTCAATTGGATTGAGATCTGGATTCTGACTTGGCCACTCCAGGACATTAACTTTGTTGTTTTAAGCCATTCCTATGTAGCTTTGGCTTTACTCTGGGGTCATTGTCTTGCTGGAAAACAAATCTTCTTCCAAGTCGCAGTTCTCTTGCAGACTGCATCAGGTTTTCCTCTGGGATTTCCCTGTATTTTGCTGCATTCATTTTATCCTCTACCTTCACAAGCCTCCCAGGGCCTACTGCAGTGAAGCATCCCCACAGCATGATGCAGCCACTACCATGCTTCACGGTAGGAATGGTGTGTTTTTGATGATGTGCATAATGTTTATTCTGATGACCAAAAAGCTCAATCTTGGTTTAATCAGATCATAGAACCTTCTTCCAGCTGACTTCAGAGTCTCCCACATGCCTTCTGGAGATCTCTAGCTAACATTTCATGTGCTCTTTTCAACAGAGGCTATCTCTTTGCCACTTTCCCATAAAGCTTTAACTGGTAAAGCACCCGGGCAACAGTTGTATGCGCAGTCTCTCCCATCTCAGCCACTGAAGCTTGCAATGCCTCCAGAGTTGTCATAGGTCTCTTGGTGGCCTCCCTCACTGGTCCACTTCTTGCACAGTCACTCAGATTTTGAGGACAGCCTTCTCCAGGCAGATTTACAGCTGTGTCATATTCTTTCCACTTCTTGATGATTGACTTAACTGTACTCCAAGGGATATTCAGTGACTAGGAAATTTTACTGTATCCATCTCCTGACTGGTGCTTCTCAATAACCATTTCAAGGAGTTGCTTGGGGTGTTCTTTTGTCTTCATGGTGTAGATTTTGCCAGGATACTGACTCAGTAGCACATCACACAAACAAATCTTCCGTCCTTGGACTCACTTTTAACCGCACGCTGTCAGAGCAGTGCTGCCAGGATAATGAAGGACACGACCCACCCAGCCAACACACTTTTCGTCCCTCTTCCCTCTGGGAGAAGGCTCAGGAGCTTGAAGACTCGTACGGCCAGATTTGGGAACAGCTTCTTTCCAACTGTGATAAGACTGCTGAACGGATCCTGACCCGGATCTGGGCCGTATCCTCCAAATGTCCAGACCTGCCTCTCAGTTTTTTTGCACTACCTTACTTTCCATTTTCTATTTTCTAGTTATGATTTATAATTTAAATTTTTAATATTTACTATCGATTTGTACTCCAGGGAGCGGGAAGCGCAGTATCAAATATCGCTGTGATGATTGTACGTTCTAGTATCAATTGTTTGGTGACTATAAAGTATAAAGTATATTTGTAATTAATTTAGGTCACTTTGTAGAGAACTGTTTTCACTTTGACACATAAGAGTCTTCTTCTGTTGATCAGTGTCAAAGAAAGTCAAATTAAATCCACTGTGATTCAATGTCGTAAAACAATAAAACATGAAAACTTCTGGGGAGGTGGGTGAATACTTTTTACAGGCACTGTATATAATGTATATAATAATGAGCAACATTTCTTCGAACCAGGTTGGAAAGCACATAACACACATAACACTTGATAACTTAAGAAGGTAAGGATAAAATCTATAGATGAACAACAAACTAAAGTGCATTAATATTAAATATTGTAAGGTATGAAACAGATTAACCAGTAACATTTTGAATATGATGCAGCCATCAGTTCAGAAGCCTAATAGCCTGGGGGAAGAAATTGTTTCTCATCCTCACCACTCTTATTTTTATACATCATGGTCTCTGCCTGATGGTAGAAAGTCAAAGAGGATGCTGGATGGATGGGTGGGATCCTTAATGATACTAAGGGCCCTGTATATGCAGCGCTGCTGATAAATGTCCTCGATGGATGGTAGGGAGACCCCTATAATCTTCTCAGCTGTTCTCACAGTCTTTAGGAGGGACTTCTGGGCCGATGCTCGACTTCTCCCATTCTAGACGGAGGTGCAACTTGTCAGGATGCTCTCAGTCGTGCTCCTGTAAAACACAGGTAAGATGGGGATGTGGAGTCTTGCTTGCCACAATCTTCTTCGGAAATGGAGGTCCTGCTGTGCCTTCTAAGTACTTGTTTGTAATCAAAAAATTCCAGATTTTACTGGGCAGGCCCTAACAACAAGTTGTTAGTCACCACAAATTATATAGGTCTGAAAGCAAAGATCCAAGCAGAATACAATCTCAGATGTTTTGTTATTGCTACTGCAGGGAACTGAGTGTTTTGAAGTAAATTTTTGAGAGATGCTGAAAATGTTGTCAATGAGAAATCCTCGGGAATAAAGAAAAAACATAACATGCTGGAAAAACTCAGCAGCTCAGGCAGCCCTGGAGGAAAGAGAAATAGTGTTAACATTTCGGTTCAAGTAACTTAATTTGTCTGACCTGAAACCCAGAATGTTAACTTGGTTGCTCTTTCCACAGACACTTTCTGACCTGCTTTCAGCATGTTATGCTTTTGTTTGAGATTTCCAGCATATGTAGTTATATTGTTTTGACTTTCAGAGACTCCTCAGTAACTGTGTCTGAATCGGCTGACATTACTGGAAATTATCTATAAAAATACATTGAAATAATGAACAAAATCTGAAAAAGGTACAGGTAAGGAACTGAATAGTTCTGCAATCATAGCAATAATGATGAAATGGGATAATAATGTATCATCAGGTCATGGGATGATAATTCTGGAATAAACAATTTTGGCCGAACTTGATGTGGATCACAAAGGATATTGTCAATATATAAACTTTTATTTCCTGGCTCTGATTGGATAATAACCCTAAGTCGTGTGCTCTGATGTTTGGACAATATAAATGCTGATGCAGCTAGACTGATGTCTCCTCTCTCCACTATGCTGATGCTGTGAGTCTTCCCCGAGATGCTGTGCTTCGTGGCAGCAAACTCTGCAGTGATCTGCAGTGATCTGCCAGGCTAATACAGTGAATACAATTGAAGGCGGAGCTTAGAAGGGTTAATGGCACCTAACGGCAACTCCTTTGCTCACATCTTTGGACACAGCTCTATTTCTATCTTTAATATCTCTATTTTTCCCTTTCAGGGTTCTTTTGAAGATCCTGACCTGGTGTTACACGCTGACTATGGTTCTTTGCAGGAATGGGACCCACTCTCGGGGTTCCATAACTGGCCATTGTGCAGCACGCCAAAGACTTGGCCCAAGAGTCTGGCTCGAATTTGGAAGCCTAGGATCTCAGAGAGCTGGAGACGGGTGGATTGAGGGTCGGTGTCACGACAGGAGACCCGTGTGTCTTTTGGGGAGTCGGAATATCTGCTGTGTGCCTGGAGACCCAGGATCTTTGCGATCTTCAGGCACAGAGCTCGAACAAAGCAACGTAATGGACTTTTAACATTATAAACCAATGAGTTGTTTGTTATGTCTCCTCAATCGCTGGGAAAATAGAGATACCTCTTTCTCCTTTATTAGGGAGAGGGAGAGCCTGTGGTATGTTGAATACCGGGTGAACGTGTAGTCTTTGGGGTAACTGCAAGTTTGTGTCCTTGCTATTGCTTTGCTCACGCTGAGTGCTTGGTGGCGATGCCGATGCTTTTTTTTTGCCAGTTGTGGGGAGGGGGAGATTGTTGCTCACTGCCGCTTATGCACGGGGGTGGGGGGATTTAACTGTCATTCATTCTTTGGGGCACTCCTCTGTTTTCATAGATGAATGCGAAGAAAAAGCATTTCAGGATGTATATTGTATACATCTCTCTGACGTTAAATTGTACCTTTGAACCTTTGAACCTTTGAACTGAATACCGAGGCTTTGGGCCTAGTCTGGACTGCTCTGCAGATTTGGAGCTATGGACTTAATTTGGTTCAGAATGCTGTTATAGTTGCTCACTTCTATTGTCTGCATGATTTGTGTTTTTATTCTCCTTCTCTCTGTGCACTGGGGTTTGCTGTTTATTCTTTTTTAATTGGGTTCTTTCAGGCTTCTTGCTCTGTGGCTGCCTGTAAGCAAACAGATCTCAAGGTCGTATAATTTATACATTTTTTATCATAAATACACTTTGAATCTTTGAATCATAAACAAGCAAAAGCAGTCAACGCAACAAATTGGTGGCGAGTACAAACCTGAATGTCAGAAAAAATTACTAACTGCACCAACAGTTACGGGACAAAACAGCGAGAGTTATACAGCACGAGAAAGCCGTCATGGATGCTAACAAAGGAACTTGTGAGTAACAGTGAAAGACGCACTGAACTTGAAGTGAAAATAACATGGCATTGGCATCAGTCAGGAAAGTTGCTGAATCTGATAATGCAAGTAACGGCTGGGAGTCATATTTTGAGAGGGTTGAAATGTATTGTGACGTGGACAACGTGGAGGAGCAAAAGAAAGACCCTACAGTTCATAGCTTAATGGGCTCAAGAACATCTCTTCTCTCCCTGCAAAGCCAGCAAGCAAGACATTTAATGAAATTTTACAAAATCACTTGAGCCCTAAACTGCTGGTAATAGCTGAGAGAGTCAGATTTTACGAAAGGAACCAGTCAAAAGATGAAAGCTTTTCTGAATACATTGCAGAACTGCACAAACTTTCCCATTACAGGTGTCCCCGCTTTTCGAACATTCGCTTTATGAAACCTCACTGTTATGAAAGACCTACATTAGTTCCCTGTTTTCGCTAACAGAAGGTGTTTTCACTGTTACGAAAAAAGGCAGCGCGCGGATAAAGCAGAATGCGAAAAAAATCAGTGCGAGATAAAAAGCAGCGTTTCCCCCGAGCAGCCGCTCTTCCCCCGGATTCGGAACGGCATTCTAGCCAACATTGCTTAAACACATGCCTGTGAGCAGCCGTTTGCAAGATGAGTTCTAAGGTATCGGAAAAGCCTAAAAGAGCTCATAAGGGTGTTACACTTAACGTAAAACTAGACATAATTAAGCGTTCGATCATAGTGAACGAAGTCAGGACAAAGTGAGTTTGGCTTGTGGAAGTTGACGGAGATGATGTTGAAGAGATTTTGGCATCCCATGACCAAGAACTGATAGATGAAGAGCTGATGCAGTTGAAAGAAGAAAGGGTAACAATCGAAACTGAATGAGTAATGATAAAGTACGACTTTAATTTTGAAAGGGTACGTCGGTTTAAGACATATTTACAAAATGGTTTGAGTCCTTACAAAGAACTGTATGATCTAAGATGCGTGAGGCTCAGCAGTCCAGCAAGCCTTCCACATCAGTCACAGCAGACGACGAACCTCGACCTTTGACATCGAAGCAGGCAGAGATAGAAGAAGATGACCTGCCTGCCCTAATGGAAACAGACGACGATGAGATGACACCCCAGTGTCCCACCACCCCAATCCCCAGGCCACGGACAGATACCGATTCGCGGAGAATGCAGCGGTAGCCAGGAGGCACACAGCACATCTTTAAGAAAAAAGCCGAAATAAACAAGCTAATTGATTAGGTGCCACCCGGCACGTAATTGTCGGCCCAGATCAGAGGTGATTGCCCCTGCATGCTTTGCGGATCGGTATCGGTTCACTGCCTGGAGGGTAGGGGCCACTGCACCACCCAAACTCCGACGACTCAGTCTAACACACCATCATCAGTGTGCTCAATGTCTTCCTCATTCCAGTAAGTGATACTACACTGTACATACATTATTTCTACTTTATATAGGCTGTGTACTTTAACGTGTTATTTGGTATGATTTGGCAGCTTCATAGCTTAAAGGTTACTGGAGAGCGCTTGCGCGTGTTTCTGCCGAGAGCGCTCGCTGAGATTTTCGCTACGGAGAACAGTTTGGGCAATGATTGTGGAAAAGTATTTCTACTTTATATAGGCTGTGTATTTAACATATCATTCCTGCTTTTACTATATGTTACTGTTATTTTAGGTTTTATGTGTTATTTGGCATGATTTGGTATGTTATTTTTGGGTCTGCGAACGCTCACAAAATCTTCCCATATAAATGAATGGTAATTGCTTCTTTGCTTTATGACATTCCGGCTTACGAACCGTTTCACAGGAATGCTCTACCTTCGGATGGTGGGGGAAACCAGTGCCGTGACTTTAGAGATGGACCTTCTGATGCATTAAGGGACAGGCTTGTATATGGCATGTATAGACAAAGCACTCAAGTGAGACTACTGTCCGAAAGAGACCTAACCTTAGAATGGACGTTGACCATTGCAATATCGTTAGAGACTGCAGCAAAGGATTCAGCAAAACTGCAGAAAAGGAGGTTAGAATGTGAAATGCAGAAAATGTCCCTGAATGGTGAAGAAAGCCAAAAATGTTATCGATGTGGCAAATCCTCCCTGACTGTTGGTTCAAAGAACAAGTCTGCAGAAAGTGTCACAGACAAGGTCACATAGAGAGAGTGTGCAGGGCACACAAAAAGCACAACCAAGTGAAAAGACTCAAAAACAAAACTAAGCAAATGCATAAAGTTACTGAATGTGAAACAGAATCAGACAACATAGAGTCTGACAAAAGTGAACTGTCACGCTTAGCACTGCATAGTTACTGAATGCAAAACATAATCAGGCAACATAGCATCTCCAAAGGTGAACTGTCATACCTAGAACTGCATAGTTTAACTGTAACAGACTGCAATATAATATGGATCACAATAGATGTGTCTGGTGTAAAACTGAAAATGGAGCTGGATACAGGGTCAACTTTGTCTATAATTCCAGAGGGTGACTACTACAGACTGTTTTCTAAGTTACCATTAGAGAAAACCTCAGTGATGCTAAAGACTGACACAGGTGAAAAATGTGTCTCCCACAGGGAAACTGAAGGTGAATGTGACATTTGGCATCCAAGTACAGCAGTTAGAAACTTATGTATTGAAAAGTGAATGTCTCGCATTTTTCAGGTGTGAATTGTTGAGAAAAATCCAACTAGACTGGAGCTCAGTCAAAGCCCTCAGTGTGACATCAACAGGCAACTGGAGCCCAAATAGTAACATTAACTAGAGAGTGGCACAGCTGCTTAATACTAACAAGAAGGTGCTTGAGAAGGGAATTGGTAAACTCAAAGGCAGGAAGGCCGGAATTGAATTGAATGAAGCAGCAACACCAAGGTTCCATAAAGCACGTCTAGTGCCTTACGCACTATGTCTTAAAATGGATACTGAACTGCAGAGCTTGGAGACATCTGGAATTCTCTCCAAGGTTGTGGAGTGATTGGGGAACGCTCCTTGTCCCGGTGATCAAGAAAGGAAATGCCGGATCAGAAGTGGGAATTTCAAGGTGAGCATCAAACCTGTACTGCATACTGTGCAGTATCCCCTGCCATGAATAGAAGACATTTTTGCATCTTTGGCAGGTGGGGACAGGTTTTCAAAGATTAACTTGTCACAAGCCTACCTGCAAATGGAGATTGAGGAGTCAAGCAGGAAGTTCCTCACAATCAGCACTCACAATGGATTGTCTCGTCTTTGACATTGCGTCAACTCCAGCAATTTGACAAAGAGAGATGGACTAAGTGCTCCAAGATGTCCCAGGAACACAATATTACCTTGATGACATCATTGTGTCTGGCAAGAATAATGAAGAGCACCTCCAGAACCTTGGTAAGGTGCTTACCAGACTGAGTGAGTAGGGTCTGCATGCAAAGAGAGAGAATAGTGAATTTTTCAATAATAATATCTGATTGTGGACATATCATTGACAAGCATGGTTTACATAAGTCACAAGAGAAGACTAAAGCAGTGCTATAGGCACCCAAACTGGAAAATGTGTCACAACTGAGGTCATACTTGGGCCTGGTAAATTACTACCACCGATTTCTCCCCAACATTGCTACAGTGCTGCATTCACTAAATCCACCGTTGCAGACAGGGGCAAAGTGGGAATGGTCAGAAAGATGTGAAAAAGCGTTTAAAGAAACAAAGACTAATAACATCTGATGAACTGCTCACCCATTATGACCCATCCCTGCCCATCAGATTGGCGTGTGATGTGCCCCCTTATGGCATTGGAGCTGTTTTGACACATATTATGAAAGATGGACCTGAATGCTCAATGCCTTTGCTTCAAGATCACTGAGAAGCACAGAGTGCAAGTACGCACAGATCGACCAAGAGGCCATTAGTCTTGTATGGGGAATAAAGAAGTTCCACCATTGCCTCTATGGATAAAAGTTTTCACTAGTGACCGATCACCAGCCCCTGGTGTCCATTTTCAATCCCCAGAGGAGAATTCCAGTGATGACTGCTTCCCAGTTACAATGTTGGGCACTATTCCTAGGAGCCCACTTTATGACATAGAGTTCAAGGTACCAAACAACACAGCAATGCAGATAGCTTGTCACGTCTTCCACTGTGGGCAACAGAAGAAGAAAAATCTTCATACTGTGACCCAGCAGAAGTGCTCCACAACGCATTGGTGGACCAGTTGCCAGTAACAAATTCCGAAATACAAAGGGAAACAAGGAATGATCCAACATTGTCAAAGTTCTATGAAATCACCATGCAAGGATGGCCTGCTCACGGTAACCCTATATTTCCAGAGCTCTCAGCAAAATAAGATCAGCTGTCGGTATGTCAAAGAACCCTGGTAAGTGGATCTCCTGTTGTGGCTCCCTCTAAACTGCACACCAGAGTGTTAGAGAACCTGCATGAAGGACACGTGGTCAAGATGAAGAGTCCTGCCCGGAGCTATGTGTGATGACTGGGAATAGATAAACAGATTGAAGACTTGGCCAAAAACTGTTCAGGATGCCAAAAGTTTCAAAATGCACCCTCACAGACACTGTACACCCATGGTAGTGACCATCATCACCATGGCAAAGAGTACATATTGACTTTGCTGGACCATTCATGGACTCCATATTTTTAGTTGCTGTGAATACTCATATGAAGTGGCTGGAGGTTATACCAATGAAGTCAAGCACCTCAGCAAAGACTGTCTCTGCTCTGAGGATTATCTTCACTAGAAACGACTTACCAGAACCAATTCTGAGTGACAATGGACCACAATACACACCAGAAAAATTCTGACTTCATGAAGAAAACTGATATCAGCCATCTCAAATCAGCTCCTCACCACCCAGCAATGAAGGGGTTAGCTGAAAGGTTTATCCAAACCTTCAAGAAGTCCATTAAAGCAGTGGACAAGGAGGACATTTCTCTGTAAACAAGGTGGACAATTTCCTTTTTGTGTATCAGAACTCTGTTCATGCAACATCAAATCAAACACCTGCAATGCTGTTCATGAGCAGGAATTTGAGATCTCGCATAGACCTCCTACCAGACCTATGGAGGGAAGTATAGAATGAACAGTTCAGCCAGCTGCCAACTGGAGCAGCAAGGAGCTTCGAGATTGGACAGGATATCCTCGCATGTGATTACAGTGAAGACAAGTGGACACCCAGTAGGATAGCTACAAAAACTGGACCACTGATGTACACAGTGGATTCAATTCAATTCACTTTATTTTCCATGAGGAACTTCATATTTTCAGTGGTAAGGACAATATCACAGAGCTCAAGATACACGGCACCACACTACAAATAGTTAAACACGATATAAAATACTCACAACAGATAATAAATACTAAGAATTAATGCGTGTGATTTAAAATACAAATACACATAATAAAACTGATCGTTTTTACTGTCAAAGGTGCGATGCATACTATGTACTCAAAATTGGGTGTTGAGGAGGTGAATGGAGGAAGGCACAAAACTGGATAAGGCTCTTCTGGTGCTGATGGGCAGGGACCTGTAACAGCATCCAGATGGAATGAGAGTGTACTATGTGTAATGCCCTCTGTTATTTGTTAAGCCTTCTTTATTGTTCGTCTCTTATGGATGCTGCTGAGTGCATCTTGTTTCTGGCCAATGATTTTACTACTTATTCTGACAATTCTGTTGAGTGGGCTGGGGTTGATCGTGCTCATTGCTCCGAACCATGCCGTGATGTTGTAGGTTAGTATTGGTTCAAGAAGTATTTATAAAAAGTCCGGAGAATCGATGGCTGGGCCTGAAGAGTCCACATCTTCCTAAAGGAAAATAGCCGTTGTCGGCACTTGGAGACTATCAACCCACCATTGGTCTTAAACATGATTTTGTTATCTATAGTTGTGCCGAGGTACTTGTATTCTCCAATATGCTCTATTGACTGGCCACTTATTTCCAGGGTTGGGACAGTATCATTTCCTTAGTTTTACTGGGGTTCAGGTCCAGATAGATGTTTGTGCCCCACCCAGCAAATGAATTGATTTCCTCTTTGATGCAGAGTTGGTAGTGTCAATGACGACTATGTCACCTGAGCACTTGGTGTACTGTATGCCTGGGTGTGAGCTACTGCAGTCTTCTGTGTACAGTGTAAACAGGACTGGTGAGATAACCAAGTCCTGAAGTGCCTGTTGGTGCTCATACAGCCATTATATCTCACTTTTTGATGTCTGTCTGTGGAGAAGGAGAGGCTGAGGAGTATGAGGTGGGGGTTTACGTTCATTTGCTGGAGTTTCTGTCCCATGATGAGGTTGCATGGTGTTAAGTGCGCTGGAGAAGTCCACAAACAACATCCTAACAAATGATTCGGAGTTATCCGGGTGTGTGTAGGTATGGACAGTAACGTTATAAAAGCAAACTGGAGTGGGTCAGTGAGCACACATACCATTGCCCACAGTCGTGGTAGGAGGAGCCTTTCAAAGGAGTTTATCACCAGTGATGTTAGAGCAAAAGGACATAGTCATTATTGTTTTTCTTGGGAATTGGCCACATGATGGCAGCTTTCCAAATGGTTGGTATGGAATGTTCAGAGAGAGAGTGATTGAAAAGATGACAGAAAACTTGACAGTGGTCTACAGCAGTTTCAATAGCCGTCCACTGATGTTGTCTGGACCTAGTGCTTTACTGGGGATTTTTCTCTTTAGTACTCTCTCCACCTCTCTCAGATGAAACTCTATATTGGTGCTGCTGAGTGCATCCAATAGGAGAATGGTGGTCAGCTCCTCCATCTCCAGTGTGAACTTGTGCTGATCAAACCTGTAGTAAGAGCTGTTCAGTGACAGGAGAAGATGGCGGCGCGACGCAGCGCGCGTGGCTGCTCCGGAATGATATCCGTATTTGTTAAGTAGGGTACCGTGCACAATCCTGATTTGATGGACACAGAGTTGAGAAGCACAGAGGAACAGCTGGAGAAACTTCTGAAATGCCCGCTTCGCTGCCACTGCTACTGTGCGATCGAGAATCTCCGGAGGGGAAGGCCCCAAATCCTCGGCTTTGCCTATTGCTTGGCGGCCGGGGACAGGGTTAAAGCGCTCGGTGCTGGGTGTCGTAGGGTTGGTCAGAGGCTCGAAGTTTTCAGACGGACTCAAGAGTCGACTGTGGTCGGGTGCTTCCAGGGTGCTGCATTGGTAAGTTTGCAGCGCTGGAGATTAATGGCAGGGAGAGTTTTTCGTCCTTCTGCCGTCTGCGTGAGGTGATGGGACTTTTGAGAGACTTTGGGACTTTTTTTACCATGCCCATGGTCATTTCTGTATCAAATTATGGTAATCCTTTGCACTGTTGTAACTATATGTTATAATTATGTGGTTTTTGTCAGTTTTTCACTCTTGGTCTGTCTTGTGTTTCTGTGGTATCAAGCTGGAGGAACATTGTATCATTTCTTAATGCATGCATTACTAAATGACAATAAAAGAGGACTGTGTGTCCTCATAATCTAATCTAATCAGTTGTTCTGCAAACTCTACACATTCCTTTCAACCTTGGTAGACTGGAGGCTGGTGATTACGGAGGCCAGCCATTATTTTGACACCTTTCCAGGCATTTCTAGCTTTGCCCTTTTGGAAGAGCTTTTCCACTTTCTCTTTATAGACCCTTTGGCTTGTTTTATTTCTTAGTTTAGTCTCGCCTGAATAAGTTTAGCCTTAGTCCTGTTGCCAGAGGTAAAGGCTGCTTTCTTCAGGTTAAGTGTGTTTTTCAGATTCTTCGTGATCCAAAGTTTAGACCATAAGACCGTAAGACATAGAGCAAAATTAGGCCATTCAGCCCATTGAGTCTGCCCTGCTATCCCATCATAGCCAATCCCAAATCCCACTCAGCCCATACACTTGCCTTCTCGCCATATCCTTTGATGCCCTGACCAATCAGGAAACGACCAACTTTCGCCTTAAATATACCCGCAGACTTAGACTCCACCATAGTCTGTGGCAGAACATTCCACAGATTTGAACTCTCTGACTAAACAAAAATTCTCCTTACTTCTGTTCTAAAGGGTCATCCCTCAATTTTGAGCCTGTGCCCTGGTATTGAAAAATACCTTGACAGTTTTTTTGGGAACGAACATGTCTTCACAGAAAAGTATATAGACAGTGATGATGTCAGTAGCCTCCTCTAGGCTGCTTCCAGCTGTGAGCACCTCCCAGACACTGCATTCATAGCAGGATTTCCACAGAGTCTTTAAATTGGAAATCAGATATGGAGACATCATGTGGGCCAGATACTGGATGCTGAACCAAAGAAAACACCTGAGTTGACTGCATCCAACAAGATGGACACATTACAGTCACCGGACTTACCTCTCAATGATAATCATGTCACTGACAGCAATGTGTCACTAGAAACTGAGAACATTGTCTTAGACAAAACACCTACCAAACCTGATGCCACTCCATAGGTCCAGAGGGGCGATGAGAACGTCATCATTGACCAGACACCTGTCAAACCTGATGCCATTCCATAGGTCCAGAGGGGTGATGAGAACGTCATCATTGACTAGACACCTGTCAAACCTGATGCCACTTCACAGGGCCAGAGGTGTTATCCTAAAAGAAACAGAGCGCCAGCCAAAAGACTGAACCTTCAGAACCGTGAAGTTAGTTATGGGCTGTTATTGTGAAAGCATGTTTATTTGGAATATGGATTTATTAAAGGGAAATTGAATGTTTTGTACACATACAGTTTTATGTTGCATTAACCTAAAGGGGGAGGAAGTGTAATGTGTGGATCTACTTCTTTTAGAACAATAACCCATCCCTTAGCATTACATTTTTATCTAAAGTCTACACGTGCACGTTGTTCACTCTCCCTCTCTCTTTCTCTCTCTCTCTCTCTCTCTCTCTCTTTCTCTCTCTCTATCTCTCTCCCTCTCTGCAATGTGAATACATTAGTTAATGCCATCTCCTATGTGCATGCACTTATTTAATTGACATGTACAGTAGTGCTAGAAAGTTTGTGAACCCTGTAGAATTTTCGCTATTTCTGTATAAGTATGACCTAAAATATGATCAAATCTTCATGTAAATCCTAAAACTAGACAAAGAGTACCCAATTAAATAAATAATACTTGTTCCTTTATTTCTTGATAAAAATGATCCAATATTACCGGCATTTGTTGGAAAAAGTTAGGGAAAATTTGCTTTCAGTAACTGGGGTGACTTCCCATGTACTGCAATAATTTCAACCAAATGTTTCCAGTAACTGTTGATCAGTCCTGCCCATCAGCTTGAGGAATTTTAGGCCATTCCTGTGGGCTCCCTTGCATGAAATGCTTTCTTCATATCCTTCCATAACATTTCTATAGGATTAAGGTCAGGACTTTGACCCGGACATCCCAAATCCGATATTTCAGATCGAGTTCTCAATATTCTCAAGAGGGAGTGTGAGCAGCCAGATGTCGTGGTCCACGTAGGGACCAATGACATGAATAGGAAGAAGGAGGAGGTTCTGCAAAGAGAATTTAGGGAGTTAGGTGCAAAGTTGAAGGACAGGACCTCCAGGGTTGCAATCTTAGGATTGTTACCCGTGCCAGACGCTAGTGAGGCTAGAAATAGGAAGGTAATGCAGCTAAATATATGGCTAAGGAGTTGGTGCAGGAGGGAGGGCTTCATGTTTCTGGACAATTGGGCCTTGTTCCAGGGAAGATGGGACCTGTTCCGATAGGATGGGTTGCACTTGAACTGGAGGGGACTAACATCCTTGCGGGAAGGTTTGCTAGTGCTGCTCTGGGGGGTTTAAACTAGATTTGCAGGGGAAAGGGAACCAGAGTGTTAGACCAGATAGTGAGGTGGAGGAGGATAAAGGTCATGCGAGAACTGTAAGAATAGTGCATGGAGTAAAGCCAGATCTAAAATATAAAGAGGCTTTGAGGAAAGAGAAACAGAATAAAGGGTCTAAAGGTAGTAAGGTAGAAGGGCTAAAGTGCGTGTACTCCAATGCGAGAAGCATCAGGAACAAAGGTGATGAACTGAGAGCTTGGATATGTACATGGAATTATGATGTAGTGGCCATTACAGAGACTTGGCTGGCACCAGGGCAGGAATGGATTCTCAATATTCCTGGACTTCAGTGCTTTAAAAGGGATAGAGAGGGGGGACAGGGGAGGAGGGGTGGCATCACTCTTCAGGGATACTATTACAGCTACAGAAAGGGTGGGTAATGTAGCAGGATCCTCCTGAGTCAGTATGGGTAGAAGTCAGGAACAGGATGGGAGCAGTTGCTCCATTGGGAGTATTCTATTGGCCCCCTGGTAGCAGCAGAGATACCAAGGAGAAGATTGGGAGGAAGATTTTGGAAAGGTGCAAAAATAACAAGGTTGTTATCATGGGTGAATTTAACATCCTTAATATTGATTGGCACCTGATTAGTTCCAATGGTTTAGACGGGGCAGAGTTTGTTAAGTGTGTCTAGGATGGATTCCTGTCTCAGTATGTTGACATGTCGACTAGGGGGAATGCCATACTAGATCTAGTATTAGGTAACGAACCAGGTCAGGTCACAGATCTCTCAGTGGGTGAGCATCTGGGGGACAGTGACCACTGCTCCCTGGCCTTGAACATTATCACAGAAAAGGATAGAATCAGAGAGGACAGGAAAATTTCTAATTGGAGAAGGGAAGAAAGGCTATAAGGCTAGAACTTCCGGGTGTGAATTGGGATGATGTTTTTGCAGGGAAATGTACTATGGACATGTGGTCGATGTTTAGAGATCTCTTGCAGGATGTTAGGGATAAATTTGTCCCAGTAAGGAAGATAAAGAATAGTAGGGTGAAGGAACCATCGGTGACAAGTGAGGTGGAGAATCTAGTCAGGTGGAAGAAGGCAGCATACATGGGGTTTAGGAAGCAAGGGTCAGATGGGTCTATTGAGGAATATAGGGTAGAAAGAAAGGAGTTTAAGAAGGGGCTGTGGAGAGCAAGAAGGGGGCATGAGAAGGCCTTGGCGAGTAGGGTAAAGGAAAACCCCAAGGCATTCTTCAATTATGTGAAGAACAAAATGATGACAGGAGTGAAGGTAGGACTGATTAGAGATAAAGGTGGGAAGATGTGCCTGGAGGCTGTGGAAGTGAGCGAGGTCCTCAATAAATACTTCTCTTCGATATTCACCAATGAGAGGGAACTTGATGACGGTGAGGACAATATGAGTGAGGTTGATGTTCTGGAGCATGTTGATATTAAGGCAGAGGAGGTGTTGCAGTTGTTAAAATACATTAGGATGGATAAGTCCCCGGGTCCTAATGGAATATTCCCCAGGCTGCTCCACGAGACGAGGGAAGAGATTGCTGAGCCTCTGGCTAGGATCTTTATGTCCTCGTTGTCCACAGGAATGGTACTGGAGGATTGGAGGGAAGCAAATGTTGACCCCTTGTTCAAAAAAGGTAGTAGGGATAGTCCGGGTAATTATAGACCAGTGAGCCTTACGTCTGTGGTGGGAAAGCTGTTGGAAAAGATTCTTAGAGATAGGATCTACGGACATTTAGAGAATCATGGTCTGATCAGGGACAGTCAGCATGGCTTTGTGAAGGGCAGATGGTGTCTAGCAAGCCTGATAGAGTTCTTTGAGGACGTGACCAGGCATATTGATGAGGGTAGAGCGGTGAATGTGATCTACATGGATCTTAGTAAGGGATTTGACAAGGTTCCACACAGTAGGCTTATTCAGAAAGTCAGTAGGCATGGGATTCAGGGAAGTTTGGCCAGGTGGATTCAGAATTGGCTTGCCTATAGAGAGCAGAGGGTCATGGTGGAGGTTGTACATTCGGATTGGAGGGTTGTGACTAGTGGTGTCCCACAAGGATCGGTTCTGGTACCACTACTTTTCGTGATTTTTATTAATGACCTGGAAGTGGGGGTAGAAGGGTGGGTTGGCAAGTTTGCAGATGGCACAAAGGTTGGTGGTTTTGAGGATAGTGTAGAGCATTGTCGAAGATTGCAGAGAGACATTGATAGGATGCAGAAGTGGGCTGAGGAGTGGCAGATGGAGTTCAGCCCGGAGAAGTGTGAGGTGGTACACTTTGGAAGGACGAACTCCAAGGCAGAGTACAAGGTAAATGGCAGGTTACTTGATAGTAAGGAGGAACAGGGGGACCTGGGGGTACATGGCCACAGATCCCTGAAAGTTGCCTCACAGGTGGATAGGGTAGTTAAGAAAGCTTATGGAGTGTTAGCTTTCATAAGTCAAGGGATAGAATTTAAGAGTCGCGGGGTAATGATGCAGCTCTATAAAACCCTGATTAGGCCACACTTGGAGTACTGTGTCCAGTTCTGGTTGCCTCACTATAGGAAGGATGTGGATGCACTGGAAAGGGTACAGAGGAGATTTACCAGCATGCTGCCTGGTTTAGAGAGTATGCATTATGATCAGAGATTAAGGAAGTTAGGGTTTTACTCTCTGGAGAGAAGGAGGATGAGAGGAGACATGATAGAGGTATACAAGCTATTAAGAGGAATAGATAGAGTGAACAGCCAGCACCTCTTCCCCAGGGCACCACTGCTCAATACAAGAGGATATGGCTTTAAAGTAAAGGGTGGGAAGTTCAAGGGGGATATTAGAGGAAGGTTTTTTTACTCAGAGAGTGGTTGGTGCATGGAATGCACTGCCTGAGTCAGTGGTGGAGGCAGAGACACTAGTGAAATTTAAGAGACTACTAGACAGGTATAGTGTGGCGCGTGGCCACGTGGTTAGGTCGTTGGGCTCACGATCTGAAGGTCGTGTGTTTGAGTCTCGGCCAAGGCAGCGTGTTATGTCTTTGCGCAAGGCACTTAACCACACACTTATCCAGTCCACCCAGCTGAAAATGGGTACCGGCAAATGCTGGGGGTTAACCTCGCGATAGACTGGCGTCCTATCCGGCGGGGGGGGGGGGGGTGCGTGGCGAGGTGTCTCAAACTCTCAGTTGCTTCACGCCACAGAAACCAGCATAAGCACTGGCCTGATGGGCCACATGGCTTGGGACAGACTTTAACTTTAACTTTCAGCTAGACAGGTATATGGAGGAATTTAAGTAGGGGGGTTATTTGGGAGGCAGGGTTCAAGGGTCGGCACAACATTGTGGGCCGAAGGGCCTGTACTATTCTATGTTCTATGTTCTAAAACACAAATTTTCTTCTTTTTAAACCTTTCTGTTTTTGTTGATTTATTCTTGTTTTTTGGATCATTGTCTTGTTGCATTATCCAACTTCTATTAAGCTTCAGGCGATGGACTGCTACATCCTCCTGTAAAATGTCTTGATACAATTTTGAATTTATTGTTCCCTCAACAATTGCAAGCTGTCCAGGCCCTGAAGCAGTAAAGAAACCCCAAACCATGATGATCCTTCTACCATGCTTTGCAGTTGGGATGAGATTTTGGTGTTGGTATGCAATGCCTTGTTTCTTCCAAACATAGCAAAGTGCATTTCTGCCAAAAAGTTCAACTTTTGTCTCATCTGTGCACAGAACATTGTCCCAGAAGCATTGGAGAACATCCAGGTGGTGTTTTGCAATCCTGAGATGTGTAGCAATGATTTTTTTTGGAGAGCAGTGTTTTCTCTCCTGGTGTCCTTCCATGAATACCATTCTCGCTCGGTGTAATGTATTATGTTTTTTGTGTTATTTATTTAATCGGGTTCTCTTTATCTAGTTTTAGGACTTACGTGACGATCTGATCACGTTTTAGGTCATATTTATGCAGAAACAGAGAAAGGGTTACAGGGTTCATAAACTTCCTAGCACAACTGCACAGACACAACAGGTATGTCCACATTCAGCCTGAAGTCAGGTGCCTTTGGGGCCACATGTGGCTCTGTGGGCACAAACTTTTGGCAATGTCGTGAACTATAGTGTAGCGGCAGCTGGAACATCAAAGACAGCATGAGTGGCTATTGGAGGGCTCTGCAATTGGTAATCTCTTGATGGTGAGGGAGAGTTTGCTGCCAATTCTCGAGCCGGGGAACTTGAGATAAAAAGCAATGCTTCGTCTGAAGTAGACGATGTCTATAACATTGAAATAGTTGTCTCTCCTCACTGTGAAAGGAGCAATATCTGTCCCTCCCTTCTTAGTGAGAGAGAGTGCCTGTGGCATGTCAAAAAAGTTGGAGTGAACAGTTAGTTTTTGATATACTGTTGGCCATGGCCTCTCTTTGGAGACTTCGCTGTTGCTGGCATGGAGGGAGGTGGGAATGCTGAAACTTTATGCTAGAGTAAGTGGGGTGAGATGAAGGATTGATGCTGCTTGCCATTGCTTGTTTGTGGGAGGGGAACAGGGGGCTTCAGGGTTGTTACATTTTCTCTGCCATTCATCCTTTGGGGTTTTTCTTCTGTTTCACTGATGTCTTCAGAGAGTAAGAATTTCAGGTTGTATATTGTGTATGTTCCCTGATACTAAATAGATCTACTGAGCTAATGAATCGTAAAATATTTTTAAAGACATATTTTAATATGTAGATTTTCAGTCATAGTCATTAAATGATGTATACAACACAAAAAGGCCCTTAGAGTCATAGAGAAGTATAGCACAAAAACAGGACCTGCGGCCATCCTGAAACCACTTAAACAGCTAACTCCCAATGATCTGCATCAGCACCATAGGCCTCCTGATTCCTTACTGTCCATATACCTATCTAAATTTTGGTTCCACATTAAAATCAAGCTCACATACATGTCCTGTGCTGGCGACTCAATCTCCACTCACTTGACCCTCTGAGTGGAGAAGTTTTCCCTCATTTTCCCCTTAAACTTTTCACCTTTCACCCTTAAACCATAACCTCCAGTTGTAGTCCCATCCAACCTCAGTGGAAAAAGCCCGCTTGCCTTACCCTATCTATACCCCTCATAATTTTGTATATCTCTATCAAATCTCTCCTTAATCGTATGCACCCTAAAGAATACAGTCCTAACCTGTTCACTCTTTCCTTATAACTAAGGTCCTCCAGGCCCAGCAACATCATTGTAAATTTCCTCTGCATTCTTTCAACGTTGTCCAAATCTTTGCCGTAGGTAGGTGACCAAAACTGCACACAATGTAACATGCCATCCTCTGAACTCGATACATTGACTTATGAAGGCCAATGTGCCAAAAGCTTTCTTAGCAAACCTACCTACCTGCGATGACACTTTCAGTTAAAAATGTACCTGTATTCCCATATCTCTTTGCTCTACCATACTCCTCAGTACCCTACCGTTAACTGTATAAGGCTTACTTTAGTTGGTCCTACAAAAGTGCAAAACCTCACACTTGTCTGCATTAAATTCCATGTGCCATTTTCCAGCCCATTTTTTCAGCTGATGCAGATCCCTCTGAAAGCCACGATAGCCTTCCTTACTGCCACTACACCCCCAATCTTGGTGTCATCCTCAAATTTGCTGATCCAGTTTACCATATTATCATCCAATTCATTGATATAGATGACAAACAACAGAGGACATAGCACTAATACCTGCGGCACTCCACTAGTCACAGGCCTGCAGTCAGAGAGGCAATCATCTACTACCACTCTCTGGCTTCTCCCACAAAGCAAATGCTTAATCCAATTTACTACCTCATCCTGAATGCCGAGCAACTGAACTTTCATAACCAACCTCCCATGCTAAACCTTGTCAAATACCTTGCTGAAGTCCATGTAGACAACATCCACTGCCATGTCTTCATCCACTTTCCTGGTAACTTCATTAAAAACTCTAAGATTGGTTAGACATGGCCTACCCTGCACAAAGCTATGCTGACTATCCGTAATCAGTCCACGTCTATCCAAATATTTATATATCCGATCCCTTAGAATACTTTCCAATAAATTTCCCACAACTAATGTCAGATTCACCGCCCTATAATTAACTGCTTTATGTTTAGAGCCTTTTTAAAGCAATGAAACAATATTGGCTATCCCCCAATCCTCTGGTATTTCTCCGGTTGCTAAGGATGATTTAAATATCTCTTCTAGGGTCCCTAAAATTTCTGCACTTGCCTCCCACAGTGTCTGAGGGAATACCTTGTCAGGCTCTGGGGATTTATCCACCCTGATTTGCCTACTGGTAGCAAACACCTCCTCCTCGTAATCTGCACAGGGTCTATGAACTTGATGCCGCTGTGCCTCATTTCTATAGACTCTGTATCCATCTCCCAAGTAAATATCGATGCAAAAATTGCAAAGATCTCCCCTATTTGTTTTGGCTCCTCACATAGATTACCATTCTGATCTTCTAGAGGACCAAATTTGTCCCTTGCAATCCTTTTGCTCTTAGCATATCTGTAGAATCCCTTAGGATTCTCCTTCACCTTGTCTGCCAGAGCAACTTCATGTCTTCTTCTAGTCTTCCTGATATCTTTCTTAACTGCTGTCTTGCATTCCTTGTACTCTGTAAGCAGCTCATTTTCTCTACTTGCTGATACCTCTAGGCACCTCCTTTTTTTCTCTTAACCAGGGTTCAACATCTCTTGAAAACTAAGGTTCCCTACATGCATTAACTTTACCTTTTATTCTGACAGACACGTACAAGCTTTGCACTCTTAAAATTTTGTTTTTGAAGGCCTCCCACTTTCCAAGAATACTTTTGCCAGAAAACAGCCTGTCCGGATCCACTCTTGCCAGATCATTTCTGATACCATCAAAATTGGCCATTCTCCAAATTAGAACATAAACCCACAGAACAGACCCAACTTTTTGCAGCAACTTAAAAATTCCGTGCCATTATTATATCAGCGGAGGTACAACAGCACCTCTACTCCCTTCAAAGTCTGCATAAATTTGGCATGCCATCTAAAATTTTGACAAACTTGTATAGATGCACAGTGGAGAGTATCCTGACAGGATGCATCATGGCCTGGTATGGAATTACCAATGCCCAGGAACGGAAAGCAGATAGAAAGTGGTGGATACAGCCTGGTCCATCACAGGCAGAGCTTTCCCCGCCATTTTGCACTTTTACAAGGAGCACCGCTGCACTCTTCTGGCATTAATCATCTAGGACCCCCACCATAAAGGCCATGCACTCTTCTCACTGCTACCATTAGGCAGGAAGTAAAGGAGCCTTAGGTCCCACACCGCCAGGTTCAGGAACAGTTATTACCCTGCAAATATCAGCCTCCTAAACCAGCACGAAGAACTTCACTCATCTCAGCTCTGAACTACCTACAGAATCCCTCTCAAAGTCTCCACAACTCATGCTCTCAGTATTTTTTTTATTCACACATTGGTTTTTATGCATAGTTTTCTTAAATTCTGTTGTACTTCTTTATTCTCCTGTAAACACCTGCTAGAAAATGAATCTCAAGGTTGTCATATAAGATGATGTATAGTAGGCAGCTGTTGATCCCAGGGGATCATGGGATGCGCCCCTGGTGGACTGTGTCCTCTCCAGGGCATAAGCCTGGGTGGGAAGAACTGGCTGTTGCCCATGCAGCAAGTGCCCCCTCTCCACGTCACTGATGTAGTCCAAGGGAAGGGCAAGTGCCGATAGAGCTTGGCACCAGTGTTGTCGCAGAGGTTGCCAGAGTGAAGTTGTAAACAACATCAAACTGCCTTAGCTCTGTCTTTGTTAGATAATTATTTGTTCTGCTGTTCACTGTTCACTTTATGGTCTATACCATTATTGCTCAAAGGAGTTTACTCCCGAAGCCTTTTCCCATGGGTGGGTATGGCAGCGAGGCAGCGGAGGTTTAAAATCAGAGTTTTCCTTCTCCTAGGCTGGCTGCCATACAAGGCTGACGAGCCCCACCTGCCCGAAGCAACTGGTTTTGAGGCACTGGTGATCTGCCTTTGCTCTTTCTCTTGTCAATGAAAACAGTTCTGCCAGGCCTAGTAGGTAAGCCACACCTGTAGGCCAAGAGTTGGACTTGGATGTCGGAGGCTGCTAGTGACGCATGCCATATGGAGCACTTTATAGGCAGTGGGAGCTTATCCCCACTACCACCTCTGGCTATGACAACCTTATGAACCAAGATGACGCATACGTACTTGAATAATATATTTATTTAGACTTTCAAACCAGACTATCTCAAAGAAAATTACATGGCCATCAAGAGAACCTGCAAACTCTACACAGATAGTATGCAAAGTCTTGACTGTGTGAAAGACTTTGTGAAAAGGAAAATGACAGTTTATTGGTGTTGCTCAAATTGGATTTTTTATTTCTTCCTTAGTTCCTGTAACTGTGTAGGACCAGTGTTCAATTAAAATGTAAAATAGACAAGTTTACAGGCTGTAGCTGCTTTATCTTTGTTAGATAATTATTTGTTCTGCTGTTCACTGTTCACTGTTCACTTTATGGTCTATACCATTATTCCTCAAAGGAGTTTTCAAGAAATAGGATAGACTTTACATGCCTGGGCTCACGCCTCCATTGAATATTAGCCATGTCAATCGGCTTTAAACTGATAATGGTAAGTTTCTTGCTGCCTGTATTTATCTCTCAGAGGTTCTCCAGAGACACCTCTTTTGCCAGCTCAGCTGTGCTAGCTCCAATAATTCTCTCTGTCATGTCCAGAGTTTGTGCAAAAAGACACACCTGCCATGGGTGAGCGGGTGAGTGAGTACCCAAGTACTGTACTGTAAGTGGGACTAGGGTGAAAACATCATTAAGATAGGCAAAACGATCACTGGATGCAGCAGTAATAACAAATTACTTAAGGTGATACAGCTCCAGTCATGCAGAGCTCATCAATCCTGCTACATCAGACTAAGGTCACAGAGGCAGTCGGGTGGGCAAGAGGAGGATTCATAGAGCAACAGGCAACAGATATAGGCTCTTTGGCAATCAGAGAGGCAGAGTGGGGGACGGCCAGGTAAAGGTAGAGTGGGAGGAAGGGTAAATGAGGCAATCACGTTTACAAAAAATAAATGCATTTTTTATGAATTGCATTAAGTAGAAATTGGTCAAATTTTATTTCTGCATACATAATTGTATGGAGGGTGGGTGCTCTCTTAGCTTTGATAGTCAGGCAGGCTTCTTTATAGCTTCCTGAAGTTATTGACCCCAAAAAAGTACTTTGAAATAGCATAGCAGCATTTCACTATCACTTGCAGAAGTTGCTACCAAACACGTGACTGGAAACCACAGGGCTGTACATCTGTACTTTAAGAAGAGTTGGCTACAACTGCACAGTAAGTGAACAGTGAGGAGGAGTCAATTGGAAATTACACTGGAGAGCAGCTAGCTGGCATTAGACTAGCACAGACACAGCTGCGGGTCAGTTGGGATATGAACCGATTTTGGACGATGTGTTCTTTGGCTTCAGGATAACCCTGGTTATTACACTGAAGAGGCCACCTTGGTAATGAAATATTGCAAAACTTTCCCCAGCCGGAATTGTTTTTTCTGGAGACTGCAGTAATTTATAGTGAATGCAAGTGAAAGTTCATTATTAGGACAATGTTGTTGGTGAGCTGAATACATGAACATTTCGGAATGAGGTTCTGATCATTTTAACATTCAGGCCATATCAAAATAATGCAGGACTATCTCCTGAACAAAACTGCACATGTGTGAAATCATGGGAGGAAGCCAGGTACCTTCTAACAGCAAAATAATAATGCTGAAGGTAAACCAGGTTCTAACACACACACAACTCTTCATACTTAGAAATTACCATGTTTGTTTTACAATTATTCATTTCAAAATGGCTAGCTCTCAGTTTTGAGACCGCATTTTAAATTGCATCTTTGCAGCTTTAGTTTTTGTAAGCGGTTTCTTTTAACCTCTTGTAGTACCTGAAGGCTTGGCAATTTCACCTAATTAATAATTTGAATGGTCTCAATACATTTCAGTGTTTATTTAAGTTTACCAACAAGTGACATTCACAGTCCTCCAAAACTGTTGCCACTATTTAACAATTGTACTAGTTAGTAACATTCTAACAACAGAATCTACTTCTGTAAATTGAATCGGATTATTACCAACTCAAGTGCAATTTACTTCTGTCATATCTGACGATAATGCAACTACAGTGGAATGCCACAGGAAGGAAGTGGTAGCGAAGATGTTGGTCTGGATTCTACAGTAAAAAATAATAGTGAAGGGAATAGTTTTCACTAATGTTTGGGTGTACAATGAACAGCAACATCCAGTAAGCAGATTTCAATCTAAAAATCCAGTTTAAGTATGATGTTTATGCACCTCTCTTTTATAAATATACATTCCTCGCTCATTTTCAAGATTGACTTGTATGTAAGAGTTTTCAAGCACTTAAGGAATACTTTCAAACCTTAAGTTTAGTTCTATTTGAAAGGCAAATTTGTAAAAATGTACTGATACAGCCTGGGGTCCAGCCTGAAGCATCAACTGTACTCTTTTCCTAGATGCTGCCTGAACTGCTGAGTTCCTCCAGCATTTTGTGCGTGTTGCTCGGATTTCCAGCATCTGCAGATTTTCTCTTGTTTGTGCTTCTGGCTAGAGGTGCTGTGTTCTTTGTAAACAGATTGTATCATGATTTTCTGTAATACAAAGTTGCTTCATCTCTGCGTGCATCAGTGATGAGCCCACTGCTGTACACATGACTGCAGGGCCAAACATCCAGATGTTGAACCCATGAACACTACTTTTCTTTTATTTCTGTTTATTTTTGCACTACTTCTTTTAAATTAACTACTTATATATACTTACTGTAATTCAGTTTCTCCTCTACACTTACCATGCATTTTATTGTACTGCTGTCATAAATTTAATGAATTTCACAACATATGCCAGTGATATTAAACCTGATTCAGATGATCACATTGTCAAGTTCACTGATGTGGTGATGCTCATCACCAACAACTATGAAATGGCCTGTAGAGAGGAGGTGGAAGAGACCTGGTGCCAGGTGCCAGGCAAATAACCTCTTTCCCAATGCCGACAAGACAAAGGAGATGGTTACTGACGTCAGGAAAACTCGCACTCCTCACACCCCTCTTTACATCAGTGGCACAGCAGTGGAAATGGCAAGCAGTTTCAGACTCCTGGGAGTGCACATTTCACGCAAACTCTCATGGTCTCAGAACACATTCTACAGAATCAAGAAAGCTCCTCAGTTCCTCTAATTTCTGGGGAGGCTGAAGAGAGCTGGACTATGCACATCAATACTGATGATATTCTAGTAGAGAACATGCTACCAAGCTGCATCTCTGCATGGTACGGAAACTAGACAGCCGTGGACAGGAAGGCTGTACAACAGACACTCAAAACTGCCCAATGCATCACCGGCACCAACAAACGCACCATCAAGGACAGATACCATAAACCCAGAAGAGTGCCGGGAAAAGGCCAGCAATCACGTGAGGGATCCCATCCACCCTGTTCATAGACTGTTTGTCCCAATCATCAAGGAGGAGACTATGAAGCATCCATGCCAGACGGCAAGACTCAAACAGTTACTTTCCCAAACAGTGATCAACAGCCCCCACTGCCACAAAAACTGAGATCTATTCATTTTTATTTGGTTATCGTTGAAATCATATACATTCTCAATCAAAGACCTATATTTTTCTACAAATGTGATATAATTGTTTAATGATGTTACATTGTTATATTCTCCAAAGCACACAGGAGCCATAAAATTGTCCGTCAAAGAAACTGGCCCCTTGGCTGACGACTTCTATGCCAACCATGATGACTATTCTAATCCGACTTGTAGGCATTGATCTCATTTCCCTCTGTGCCTCACTCATTCGGATATCTGAACATCTTAAACATTATTACAGAATCTGCCTCTGCCTCTGCAGCTGCACCTTTAAGTGAGGGCAGCTCACACAAAATGCTTCGCTTCTCCCCAGATGGTAGTAAGCAGAGTCAAATGTTAGCTGGGGCTGACACTCGCCATTGTCTGACCTCAGAAGGTACCATCCCAACAGATCTACCTCCACTGCTCATACTAGATACCAACTACTCTGTGCGAAATATTTCCCCTTCAAATCCCCTTTAATTCTCCTCTCTTTCATCTTAAACCCAATGCCTTAAAACTACTCTGACTATGCTTTGTGACTGTGTTCAGGGTCACCGGAGAAAACTGAAGCTGGTGTTATAGAAGTCTTTGTTCTTCACTTTGACTGTTGCTACCTGTGCAGGCAGCTTCACTGCTTCTGTTGTCCACTACCCTTGGGACATCTTGACATGATTCACGAACGTTGTCTCATCTCCTGTTCTTGCCTGGCATTGCTGTCTTGCTGTGGGCCATGTTGTCTGCTCTATGGATAGCACGTGTTCACTATCCCTGCTTTGTCCATAGTATTTTTCCTTTTCCTCCGTCTATGATCGCACCTGCCTTATCTAGTGTGTCTGTCCACAGTGTAGTACCTTCATTGTTTGGGCACACCGGCATGTGCATATCCTTTGGATGTACCTGGTGAATTTCAATAATTTCATCAAACTTGTGGCATAATTCTGAATTCCCCCAAGCATCTTTAAGTGAGGGCAGCTCAGACAAAATGCTTTGCTTCTTCCAGGGGGTGAAAGGTATGGATGGTAGTAATCAGAGTCGAAGGCTAGTTGGGTCTGTCAGATTTCTCGACTTGCTATTGTCTGATCTCAATAGGTACCGTCCCAACAGCATATCCTCTCCTACAAATATTTCCACTCTAATTTCCATATTAAGCAAGATATAAGGGATGGATTAAAATTAAACAGTACATACTTAAAACAGCAGAGTACGTACTCTGCAATTTTCCACTTCTGTACCCTGAACTCACGATGCCTGTTGCATTCCCTTCTTTTTTGGTGCTTTGAGCAACCCATGCCATACCCCTTTTAGGCTTGCTCTGTAATGTGTAAATCTATCCATATCATGTCAACCTAAATGGGAAAGACTTCCAATATCACGTCTTAAAGTTTTTATAGAAGCAGTACAGCTGCACTTTGAACAGAAATGTCTATGCTGCAAATAGTTCTGTGGGAAGTATTAAGTATTTCAAAGTGAATTGAGTATTATAAAGTGTTACACACAGTACACATATGACTAATGGTGTCCTAGACTGACTGAAGTACCTTTCCATGTGTTGCCTCCACTTGAATAACTCAATAAATGTTTTTTTTAATTTCCAAAAATAAACTTTATTCATAATAAAAAATGTACAAAAGAAGAGTGCAATATTCTTTACATTCTTAGTGTCATTCATTCTACACATTCAGTGTAGCTGTTCTATGTATCATATTTCTAGCACATTCAGAGCATCATCGCCACTCAAGAGTGAGGACCCTGGGGCGATACGCTCCTCTGTTACTTGGGTGACGGACACAGAGTTGATAGAAGTGAGGCAAAGCACAGCGAGGTCATGGACCTTACACAGATTACAGAGGAGGAGGTGTTTGCTGTCTTGAGACAAATCAGCGTGAACAAATCCCCAGGGCCTCACAAGGTGTTCCCTCAGATCCTGTATGAGGCAAGTGCAGAAATTACAGTGGACTCTAGCAGAGATATTTAAGTCATTGTTAGCGACAGGTATTGTACCGGAGGATTTGAGAGTTAATGATGTTCTGCTGTTTAAGAAAGGCTCTAAATATAAAACTAGAAATTATAGACCGGTGAGCCTGACATTAGTAGTCAGAAAAGTACTGGAAGGTATTCTATGGGACCGGATATATGAATATTTGGGTAGACAGGGACTGATTAGGGACTGTCAACATGGCTTTGTGTGTGGTAGGTCATGTCTGACAAATCTTATAGAGACTTTTGAGGAAGTTACCAGGAAAGTTGATGAACACAAAGCAATGGATGTTGTCTACATAAACTTCAGCAAGACATTTGACAAGGTTCCACATGGGAAGTTGGTCAAGAAGGCTCAGTTGCTTGATATTTTCAATGTCAAGCAACTGATGAAGTAGTATAGTTGATTGGACACTGGCTTTGTGGGAGATACCAGAAAGTGATAGTAGATGGTTGCCACTCTGACTGGAGGCCTGTATCTAGTAGTGTATCACATGGATCGATGCTGGGTCCATTGTTGTTTGCCATCTATATCAATGAGCTAGATGATAATGTGGTTGACTGGATCAGCAAAACTGCAGATGACACCAAGTTTGGGGGTGTAGTGGACAGCAAGGAACTCTGTCAAAGCTTGCAGCAGGATCTGGACCAGCTGGAAAAATGGGCTAAAAATGTCAGGTGGAACTTAATGTAGACAAGGTTGAGGTTTTGCACTTTGGGAGGACCAACCAGGGCACGTCTTACACAGTGAGCAGTAGGGCACTGTGGAGTGCAGTGGAACAAAGTGATCTGGGAATAAAGGTCCATTATTCATTGAAAGTGGTGTCACAGGTAGATAGGGTCATAAGGAGAGCTCTTGGCACATTGGCCTTCATAGGTGAAAGTTTTGAGTACAGGAGTTGGAATGTTATGTTTAAGTTGTACAAGACATTGGTGAGGCCAAGAATGCAGTCTTGATCACCCAACTACAGGAAAGATGTAAATAAGATTGAAAGAGTACAGAGAAAATTTATAAGGATGCTGCTGGGACTGGAGGACCTGAGTTATAATGAAAGATTGAGTAGATTAGGACTTCATTCCCTAGGACATAGAAGATTGAGAGGTGATTTGTTAGAGGTATACAAAATTATGAGGAGTATAGATAGGGTAAATGCAAGCAAGAATTTTCCATTGAGGTTGGGTGATGCTACAACTAGAGGTCATAGGTTAAGGGTGAAAGGTGAAATGTTTAAGGGGAACATCTTTACTGAGTGTGGTGAGAGTGTAGAACAAACTGCCAGCGCAAGTGACAGATGCGATCTTGATCTCAATGTTTAAAGGAAGTCTGTCAAGGTACATGGATGGGTGAGGAACATAAGGCTATGGTCTGGATGCAGGTTGATGGAACTAGGCAATTTAAATGGTTCAGCATAGACTAGATGGGCCAAAGGGCCTGTTTCCGTGCTGTACTTTTCTGTGGCACTGTGAATCTAAATGTGCCACAATAAAATGGCGGAGCAGGCTCAATGGGCCAAATGATCTAATTCTGCTCCTATGTCTTGTGTCTCATTAATCAAGAGCCTATCAACCTACACTTCAAATATACCCAGCAACTTAGTCTCCACCGCAATTTGTGGCAATAAATTCCACAGATTCGCCACACACTGGCTGAAGAAATTTCATTCATCTCTGATTTAAAGGAATATTCTTTTATTCTCTTAAGAGAATAAAATATAAAAACAATAATAGTAATATAAAAGAGCATCCTATTTTATATTATTAGATAGCATGCATTGATATATCATCTTTTCTCCCCTTATTGCTATTTTTAGTTGCTTCCTGTTGGTTTTTGAAAGCTTCCCAATCCTCTAGTTTTCTACTAGTTTCTGTAATATTTAATGCTTTCTCTTTAGAGAGTATGCTGTCCTTATCAATCACAATATCCTCATCCTCCCTTTAGAATACTTCCTCTTTAGGATGAAATGATCCTGCATCTTCCGAGTTACTCCCTCAAACTCCAGCCACTGCTGCTCCACTGTAATCCCTGCTGGGGTCCATTTGCAATGAATGTCACCCAGTTCCTTTCTCATGCCTGTGTAGTTACTTTTACTCAACTGTAATATCGATCAATCTGATTTTAGTTTCTCCCTCTCAAACTGCGGGATGAATTCTCTATTATGAGGACTGTCTCTAAGATTTCCTTTACCTCAAGCTCAGTAATTAATTCCAAATCCAGAAATGCATTTTTCCCTAGTGGAACCACAATCTGCTCTCAAAACCCATCTCATAGGCATTCTACAAATTCCTTCTCTTGGGATTCAGCGCTGACCTAATTTTCCCAGTCTATGTGCACGTTGAGGTCCTCCATGAACACCATAACGTTGTCTTTCTTATATGTCATTTCTATCTCCTGTTGCATTTTTCACCCAAAGTTCTCGCTACTAATTGGAGTCCTGCAAATATCTCCCATAAGGCTAATTTTCGCCTTGCAGTTCCTTAACTCTACACACAAGGACTAGTTCAGTAGAGTTACTGGGGAAACATAGTCAACCTATATAATACTTCTTCTGCATGGTGGACCATACTTAACCTTCAAACTGTGATCAGGTATTTCAATAACTTGCATGGATAAAAGTTCATTTGAACCCTTGCATAATAAGATTAATATCTGTATCCTGTATTTAATGTACGAAAATTCCTTTTGACTCCATTTAACTTCCTGATTTATTTTTGGCTAACAGGGCCACTCTACCCCCCCTCTGCCCACCTACTTGTCATTTTGTTAGAATATGTATCGTTGGATGTTTAGGTTCCAGCTGCAATCTTCTCTCAGCCGTGATTCTATGATGCCCACAACATCATACCTGCCAATTTCCAAATGCACTATAAAACTCATCCAGTTTGTTTAGAGTACTGCATGCATTTAAATATAACACCTCCAGTAGGGTATTCTCAAATTGTTTCCACCTTGCCTGTAGTTAAGTTATTATCCTTAAAATCAAAACCCTTGACCTTCCTCTTCACCAACAAATAACAATTCTGATGCTCTTCTTGGCAGCATTCATGAACTAAACTCCATGAACTACCACACATTTTCTGTGCAGCACCAGGTGACAGCCTACCACCAGCTTCAAGTCTCCACGATACTGATAAAGATTAATGCAAATAGTTCTTGCACACACTCGGACCATCTACATGCTCTCCTCTTCACTGCTGATTTCAACTGAAGTCCTTACTACTCTCTCCTATCCCATACATTCATATTCACTGTCGCTTAAAAATCGTATCATGCCTTTCCTCAACATTTCCCTTCTTGACCAATATGATCTCCTGAATAGCTCACTTTCTTCAAACTCAGGCTCCATGCATTTCCTTCTTCCTTTCTAATATCTCATTGGTGGTGGAGTATTTGGATTACTGAGTTCACTCTCTTTTCCTCAGCTTTAAACACAATGAGACACATCTCGCTCACCATGTTCCATGCCATCTCATTGAATCTTTCACATTCTGGTTCATTACTTGTTCTTCCCATTGTGAAAGGTTTGGGTTGTTCCTTTACCCTAATTGCAATGATAAATTTGTGTTATTGTTATTGTAGTTGACGTTTCTGAGCCCGCTCCTGTTTTTAGTACATTATAAAAATGCCAAAACACTGACACTGGCTCACTGCAAACGCCTTTATGATACTATGATTCTCACATAGGCAGAGGCAGAGTGTGACGGTGCTAATTTGTGACCACTTCATGTCCATCTACAAAAACAGCTTAACTTCTACCTTTGATGTTTCTCCTTTTCTGTTTCAAGATGGATGGTGTTCTGTCGAGGACCCTAACATGGAGTTACACTTTGACTTTGGTTCCTTACGATGGTGGGACCCGCTCTCGGGAGTTTGGGGCCGACTGCTTTTCGATATCCCAAGGACGCAACCTAGAAGATGAATATGCCTTTGGAGTTCTGACAGGCTGATTCTAAGCCGGTGCTGCGACTGAAGCATAGCAGGAGAGAACTGTGGATCAGCTGACAGAGTCTCTGTACTTGGCAAACTGTGCTCTCTTTCTCTCGTTGGTGGATGAGAGATTGTTGCTGATTCTCGGGTCACAGAACTCAGAAAAAAAACAGCACTACAGACTTTTAACACCATAATTCAGTGAATTGTTTTGTTCCCTTCTTGCTGTGAAATGGGACACCTGTTTTTCCCTTTCTTAGGAAGAGAGAGAGAGCCTGTGGTATGTCAAATTGTCAGGTGGACAATTAGTGTTTGTTGTATTGCAGATCATGGTCTTTATTGGAGGTTTTACCATTGCATGCTTGTTGGTTGAAGTGTGTTGATGCTTTTTTGCACAAGTGGGTAGGGATGGGGAAGGTTTTCTTTGGCTGCAGCTTGTGTGTGGGGGGGGAGTAGGGGGCCTTTGGGGTTCTAACATTTTTACTGTCACACATTCCTTGGGCACTCTTCTGTTTTTGTGGATATTTGCAAAGAACAAGAATTTCGGTATGTATATTACATACATTTGTCTGATAAGAAATAGAATCATTGAACTACTAGTTTAGATAAAATGCCATTTGATTTAATGAATGACAGATTTTTTTAAATAACATGGAAAGATGTGGAATTTGAAGGTTTTATTATGCATGCATTTTCAATCAGACTTGTTGGTGGCTCGACAATTTTCATTGTTACATAATATCATTCAAACCATTTCATTTAGTTGTTCATTAAAACAACTGGGGATACATACCCATAACCCATATACTTCTCCTTCTACATGTGCTCTTAACCTTCAAACTGTGTGATCAAGTATTTCAATAACTTGCATCGATAAAAGTTTATTTGAACCTGTGCATAATAAAATAAACATCCTTGATCTTGTATTTAATCTAAGACAATTCCAATTAATTAATAACTACACTTAGTATTGCATACAATTTTATTTTGTTAGTTTTGTGAAAATGTATTCTTACTTGCAATAAACTTGTAAATTTTACAAGTTTATTAGTTGAAATATGGAACAAAGAACACTCCTTATTTATGAGAAACCAACTGTAAAGGTGAGAGCCTACCTTAAGCTTTAAGTCCCTACTATACTGACAAAGATTGAAGCAAATAGTTCTTGAACACACTCAGATATGGTTACACAGACTATACTTCTCTCACTTCCCCAATGAGCATCATTAACCTAGAAAGAAGCAATTGCTCTAAAATTTCCAACCGAATCTACAAGCTTTTTAAATGTAAACTCTCTATATGCTTCAAGCAAAATATATTGCATAAACTATCTCTATTTCTAACAATAATGCATTGAGAAATTAGTGGGAGAGGAGAAGTGAAGATTTTGGGAAAAGACAGGGATGCTGGCGAGCAGTGTGAAGGTGCATTAGAGGTAGGCTTTGAATAAGTCATCTTGATAGAAATTTGAGATGTCATGGTTACTGAAATGACATCAATTAATTAAGGTCACACACTCAAAGAGAAACTAAAGAGGCTCACGTACATCATATGTTGACTGCAATATAGTCATTATGAAATTTCCTTTACAAAGTGGAGAGTACCATGTTGTCTTCCTTCTGCGACAGTGATATTTAATGAATATCAGCAGTCTTATTAATTCTACTTGTCTGTGCAGGGTAAATAGTCTGACAGTAGGAGGATACTTTCTATTTTCAGACTTATTTTTAAACTAAGACATTGGAAACCCTATTCATTTCTAAGAAACTAAATGCCAAATAGTTCTGGCTATTCTCCTGCATCTAAAGACCAATTCGTTTTTAACATTTTAAAGTTTTCCATTGAGTCAATGAGATTTTTTAGCATACCTACTGTAGAACAAGTTGAAATGCTAAGGTGAAGTTTAAATTATATGATTCAAATGAAAACATAACTGCAAAATCGGAACACGTTCATCAATAAACACAATTACTTGATATAGGTGTAAAGGATTAGAAATAAAATCAATGGGTGTTCAAGTGGGAGATGTTCATTCATTGATATAAGCAAAACTCTCTGGAATGTCACACTCTGCACACTGAAGCTTTAGCAAAACTGAGAACAGACCCTGGAAAATATCCCCTATTGGGTGAATAAGTCATAATCATTTGGATAAGGTTTGATGGACAACCAAAAGTGAGCAAGATGATGCAAGCAGTGTTGATGTTTGGAACCTTGATATGGAGAAGCAGATGGGAAGTGCAGGGCAGGAAGGATCCAAAACCTCCTTTTGCAGATAATGGAGGAGAACAGCTCCCTCACTGCACCTACAGGAAATGACAAATGCATGTTAAAAATAGTCCTGTCTTCGGCTTTGGATCCCAGTGTGAACTTGCTATTAATAGCTTTCCTCATTTAGTGCTCAATTTATTGTGAAGACAGATCATATCTCTAACAGCTGTGGAAGAACCTGAATACTTATAAGGAGCTCTGCTGGCTCAACTTGTTTTCTCCAGTCCCAGTGAGTTAAAAGTTGAACCCTCAGTATTCCATTTTACCTCTAGCCAGAAGGTGATTAAATAATTTTGTTCCTTTCATGTACCACAGCAACAAAAAAAAGGGATTTAACATATCTAACAGGGAAGTTAATACCTTTCACTGAGAAACCAGCTGGCTAACTTTGTCATGGATTCCATTATTTTTGTACCCAGATTCAATATTGAGTCATTCCTCTCTCCCTCCTTTCACACATACAGAAACATAGTCTCACCCTTAACTGTGGAAAACATCTAATGGAAAAACACTCCCAGGGGAGCTTGAGAGAGTCAGTGATTGGGGTGGAGGATGAGCACCCCAATCTGACAGACCCAAAGTTAACGGAGCATGGAAATGGAAAACTGACAAGTGTGGAAGGCATTTGCGGAAGATCTGCAAGAACACCGAGGCTTGAAGATTCACAAGGCCCGGATGAATTGCCGGGTGGGTGAAGCAGCGACACAGTCCACAGGGAGAGCACCTGGTGAGATGCAGGAGGAACCAGGCCCGGAGTCACCCCACAATGCCCAGAGCCTCCATGTGTTGCAGCAAACCATACAAGCAGAATATCTGAGAAAGTTCAAAATAAAATAGCCACAGGTCTGTGAGACGACAGGCTGGGGGCAGTTTGATGAGGATGTCGACAGGGTGCTGGACCCAACAACAAAGGGAGACGCTGAAAGACGAATGCTGGCAAGGACGACAATCATAGCCAATTTTGCTGAGGAAGGTTTGGTGCAGGGGAACAGAAGTCAGCCAGAGCACAACACACAATGAACCAGAGAGCGGGCAAGATCCACAAAACCCACCAGGAATTGAAGTCCCTGAAATGCCGACATGAGCAGGACAGTGAGGAGCAGCGACTACCTCTGGCAGAGCTGCTTAGCATCCTCAGGAAGAGTCCTATGACCCTGTGCAGAGCCGAGTGGCAGAGAAGATGCTGCATGGAGAAAGCCAGGAGGTGAGTAGCCTTCATGGCCAATCCTTTTGGGCTCACCAAACAACTACTGGGGCAGAAGCTAAGTGGGATCTTGGTGTACTCCAAAGGAGGAACTAGACCTACATATACAGTCCACTTACAATGACCCCAACAGAGGAAGAAATTTGTTTTACCGTAGCATCTTGGTAGATCCACCTCCACTCAGCACTGAATTTGATAGCAAGGAACCATTACCGAAAGATCTGCAAGATGTGGTGAGGAAGGCCAGGTCCAGATCCGCACATGGACTTTGTCCATACAAAGTCTATAAGCATTGTCTCTGACTGTTTCAGTGGCTGTGGGGATACTGAGAGTCATTTGGGGGAAAAGAAGGGAGGCTGAGCAGTGGTGTTTTGCTGATGGAGTTAATCCCAAAGGAAGAAGACTCCAGAAGCATCAACCAGTTCAGAATCATCTCCTTGCTTAGTGTCAAAGGAAAGATCTTTTTCAGCATGGTCGCAAGGTGGCTGGCAGCTTTCCTCTCCAACAATGGCTACACCGATGCACCTGCGCAGAAGGGAGGTGTTCCAGGAGTGCCCGGGTGTTTGGAGCAGGTGTTTGAAGGCTGCCTGAAAGTCACATCATCAATCCAGGCAACCTGTCAGGAGAAGGAGATGAGCAGTCAGGACTACCTGGAAAGTTCAAGGTCTGGATATACCAGTACAGCATCCTACCAAGGATTCTTTGGCCACTGTTGGTATATGAAGTTCCAATTTCCACTGTTGAGAAGGTAGAGAGCAAGGTCAGCAGCTTTCTGTAAAGGTGTCTGGGATTGCCAGAAGCGTCACCCTCTATGGAAAGAATGAAAAACTGCGGCTGCCCTTGAAATCCTTGGAGGAAGAGTTCAAGCTGACAAGAGCAAGGGAGGTGATACAGTATAGAGTGTCCAGCGACTCAAAGGTGGCCCAGGCAGGGGACATTGTGAAGACTGGGAGACAGTTGAAAGCGGAAAAGGCCATGATACGGGCTGAATCTTAGCTGTGTCACAATGTCCTGGGGGGGGGGGGGGAGGAGGTCAGTGACCTGAGAAAGAGTTGACCTGGGAAGCCTCCCAGTCCCCAGTTATAACGCGGCTAAGGGGAGGGAGAAGCACAGGCTCATCCCAGAGGCAGTGAGAGCAGCCGTGGATGAAGAGAGATCCACCAAAACAGTAGGCATGAAGCAGCAGGGAGCTTGGACCAGGTGGGAGTAGGCCATGGAAAGGAAAGTGACATGGACTGATCATGGTGAGCAGAGCCACACCAAATCAAGTTCCTTGTCCAAGCGGTGTATGAAGTTTTGCCCAGCCCATCCAACCTGCATAGCTAGGGAAAGGTTGATGTCCCAGACTGTCTGTTGTGTCCCAGGAGAGGAACCTTGGAGCACAACCTAAGCTGCTGCTCAAAAGCTCTTGAAGAGGGATGATATCGCCGGAGACATGATCAGGTATTGAAGACCCTCGCAGAAACAATCTTCTTAAGAATCAGTAACAGCAAATGAGCACAACCCTGCAATTGAGCCACCACCTTTTTACGAGTAAGAGAGCAACCAGAAGTAAGAGTAAAGCCACCCACAGGGATTTTGGCGCCCGCTCACGACTGGCAGCTCATGACTGACTTGGAGAAAGATCTAAAGTTCCCACAGCAACTACCTTGAGACCAGACATCCTCCTGGTCTCAAGAGGCAGCAAAACACATCATCCTGCAGCAGATGACAGTGCCATGGGAGGGGTGTCTGGAGGAGGCCCATGAGAAAGAAGCTTGCCGGATATGAGGAATTGGTCAGCGACTGTCGGAGGCAGGGATGGAAGGCAAGGTGCATAGCCACTGAAATGGTCTGCCGGGGCTTCGACTGGACAGTCTCTTCACAGAGCCCTCAGCGTATTGGGCATCACATGTTACAAGGAGGCAGAGAACTGTTGGCAACATTACTGAGGCCGTAGGGAAAGCCTCAGGGTGGCTCTGGATGAAGGGAACAAGTCCATGGGGATCTGCAGAACATGCTACCTGAACATAAGTCGTGGCTTGATCAACCACAGCTGGGTCACCTGAGTGTTGAAAGACCGAAAACACCAGATGACCCCTTCCAATGAATTATGGACCTGTATTCCCACATCCCTTTGTTCTACCACACTCCTCCGTGTCCTACCATTCACTGTGTAAGACCTACCCTGGACCCTGGTTGGTCCTACTCAAGTGCAATACCTTGCACTTGTCTGCATTACATTCGATCTGCTATTTTCAGCTCATTTTTGCAACTGATTCAGATCCCTCTGTGGGTGCCTTCCACTACGCCCACAATCTTGGTGTCATCTGTAAATTTGCTGATCCAGTTAACCACGTTATCATCTAGATCATTGATATACATGACAAACAATAATGGACCCAGCACCGACCCCAGCACTAGTCACAAGTCTCCAGTCAGAGAGGCAAGCACTTATGACCATTCTCTGGTTTCTCCCACAAAACCAATGACTGACCTTCTTGACCAATCTCCTATGTGGAACCTTGTCAAATGTCCATGTAGACAGCATCTACTGTCCTGCCTTCATCCACTTTCCTGGTAACTTCCTCAAAAAACTCTAAAATTAGTTAGACATAGCAACAGAGGAGCGGAAGGCAGTGTGGACAGGGCCAACGAACTTAACCTGTTCTTTAACAGATTTGACATTGTGACCCCTGCCCATCCCCCACATGAGCCATCTGTTGTCGGCCCCCAACCAACACATATTCCACTCTCTCCTCCTACCCCTCCTCACAGTCCCCCACCCTACTCTCATGACTATACCCCTCCCCCACACGAAACCACCATGGTGGGCTTCACAGCTTAACAAGTGAGAAGACAGCTGAAATGTCTCAACCCAAGCAAGGCTGCAGGACCGGATGGTGTCAGTACCAGGGTGCTCAAAGCCTGTGCCCCTCAGCTATGTGGAGTACTTCGCCATGTATTCAACATGAGCCTGAGGCTCCGGAGGGTTCCTGTACTGTGGAAGATGTCCTGCCTTGTCCCTGTGCCGAAGACGCTGCGCCCCAGCGGCCTCAATGACTACAGACCGGTGGCATTGACCTCCCACATCATGAAGACCCTGGAGAGACTTGTTCTGGAGCTGCTCCGGCCTATGGTCAGGCCACTCTTAGATCGCCTCCAGTTCGCCTACCAGCCCCGACTAGGAGTTGAGGATGCCATCGTCTCCCTGCTGAACAGTGTCTACACCCACCTGGACAAGCCAGCGAGCACTGAGAGGGTCATGTTTTTTGACTTCTCCAGTGCGTTCAACACCATCCGCCCTGCTCTGCTGGGGGAGAAGCTGACAGCGATGCAGGTGGATGCTTCCCTGGTATCATGGATTCTTGATTACCTGACTGGCAGACCACAGTACGTGTGCTTGCAACACTGTGTGTCCGACAGAGTGATCAGCAGCACTGGGGCTCCACAGGGGACTGTCTTGTCTCCCTTTCTCCACCATTTACACCTCGGACTTCAACTACTGCACAGAGTCTTGTCATCTTCGGAAGTTTTCGGATGACTCTGCCATAGTTGGATGCATCAGCACGGGAGATGAGGTTGAGTACAGGGATACGGTAGGAAACTTTGTCACATGGTGTGAGCAGAATTATCTGCAGCTTAATGGGAAAAAGACTAAGGGGCTGGTGGTAGACCTGAGGAGAGCTAAGGTACCGGTGACCCCCGTTTCCATCCAGGGAGTCAGTGCGGACATGGTGGAGGATTACAAATACCTGGAGATATGAATTGACAATAAACTGGACTGGTCTAAGAACACTGAGGCTGTCTACAAGAAGGGTCAGAGCCGTCTCTATTACCTGAGGAGACTGAAGTCCTTTAACATCTGCCGGACGATGCTGAGGATGTTCTACGAGTCTGTGGTGGCCAGTGTGATCATGTTTGCTGTTGTGTGCTGGGGCAGCAGGCTGAGGGTAGCAGACACCAACAGAATCAACAAACTCATTCGTAAGGCCAGTGATGTTGTGGGGATGGAACTGGACTCTCTCACGGTGGTGTCTGAAAAGAGGATGCTGTCTAAGTTGCATGCCATCTTGGTCAATGTCTCCCATCCACTACATAATGTACTGGGTGGGCGCAGGAGTACATTCAGCCAGAGACTCATTCCTCCGAGATGCAGCACAGAGCATCATAGGAAGTCATTCCTGCCTGTGGGCATCAAACTTTACAACTCCTCCCTTGGAGGGTCAGACACCCTGAGTCGATAGGCTGGTCCTGGACTTATTTCATAAGTTACATATTACTATTTAACTATTTATGGTTCTATTACTATTTATTATTTATGGTGCAACTGTAACAAATACCAATTTCCCCTGGGATCGATAAAGTATGACTATGACTATGATTATGACTATGACATAGCCTACCATACACAAAGCCATACTGACTATCCTTAATCAGTCTACGTCTATCCAAGTACTTATCTATCCAGTCCCTTAGAATAGCTTCCAATAACTTTCCCACAACTAATATCAGACTCACAGGCCAATAAGTTCCTGGTTTATCTTTAGAGCCTTTCTTAAACAGCAGAACAACGTTGGCTATCCTTCAATGCTCTGGTACTTCTCCTCTTACTGAAGAACAGAATCAACAAACTCATTCGTAAGGCCAGTGATGTTGTGGGGATGGAACTGGACTCTCTGACGGTGGTGTCTGAAAAGAGGATGCTGTCTAAGTTGCATGCCACCTTGGACAATGTCTCCCATCCACTACATAATGTATTGGGTGGGCACAGGAGTACATTCAGCCAGAGACTCATTCCACCGAGATTCAACACAGAGCGTCATAGGAAGTCATTCCTGTCTGCGGCCATCAAACTTTAGAACTCCTCCCTTGGCGGGTCAGACACCCTGAGCCAAAGGGCTGGTCCTGGACTTATTTCCTGGAATAATTTACATATTACTATTTAATTATTTATGGTTTTATTACTATTTAATTATTTATGGTGCAACTGTAACGAAAACCAATTTCCTTCGGGATCAGTAAAGTATGACTATGACTATGAATATCTCAGCTAGGGCCCCAGCAATTTCTGCACTTGTCTCCCGTAGGGTCTGAGGGAACACCTTATCACATCTTATTCACCCTGATTTGTCTCAGGATAGCAAACATCTCCTCCTCTGTCATCTGTACAGGGTCCATGAAGTTGATGCTGCTTTGTCTTGCTTCTAAAGACTCTCAGTCTGTCTCCTTCCAGAGAACGAATTATGTCACTTGCAATCCTATTGTTCTTAATATAGCTGTAGAATCCCCCTTCACCTTGTCTGCTAGAGTAACTTCATACCTTCTTTCAGCCTTCTGGATTTCTTTCTTATGTGGTCTCTTGCATTTCTTATACTCCATAAGCAGTTCTTACCTGCCTATACTGCTATGCACCTCCATTTTTCTCTTAACCAGGGCCTCAATATCTATCGAAAACCAAGGTTCCCTACACCTGTTACCTGTATCGTTTATTCCTCCAAGCACATACAAGCTTTGTACTCTCAAAACTTCGCTTCTGAAGGCCTTACACTTTCCAAGTACATTTTTGCCAGAAAACAGCCCGTCCCAATCCACACTGGCCAGATCCTTTTTGATACCATCAAAATTAGCCGTTCTCCAACTTAGAATCTTAGCCCATGGACCAGACCTATCTTTTTGCAGATTTACTCTGAAACTAATGGCATAGTGGTCACTAGATGCAAAGTGTTCCCCTAAACAAACTTTTGTCACCTTCCCTGTCTCATTCCCTAATAGCAGATCCAGTATTGCCCACTTCTTCATTGGGACTTCTACCTACTAGAAACATTCCTGAACACGTTTGACAAAGTCCGGCGCATCTGGTCCTTTTATAGTATGAGAGTTCCAGTCAATATGTGGAAAGTTAATATCACCTACTATAACAACATTATGTTTCTTGCAACAGACTGTGATCTTTTTACAAATTTGTTCCTCTATATCCCTCAGACTGTTGTGTGGTCTGTAATATAGCTGCTTTAACGTGATCATACCTTTCTTATTTCTCAGTTCCACTCATAACGTCTCATTAGACGAGTTCTCCAATCTGTTCTCATGGAGCACTGCTGTGATATTTTCCCTGACTAGCAAGGCCACCACTCCTCCTTTAATGCCTCCCACTCTGTCATGTCTAAAGCAACAGAACCCTGGAATATTGTGCTGCCATTCCTGCCACTTCCTGTAACCAAATCTCGTTATTGGCTACAATATCATTATTCAAGGTGTTGATCCATACCCTCAGCTCATTTGCTTTTTCCACAATACTATTTGGATTGAAGTATATGCAGCTCAGGATGTTAGCCGCAACGTGCTGAACCTTTTGATTCCTGACTTTGTCTGAGGTCTTACCAACATCTGGTCTCAACAACCTCTCCACTAACTGTTCTGGCATTCTGGTTTCCATCCCCCCTGCAACTCTAGTTTAAACCCCACCATGCGGCATTAGCAAATGTTCCTGCCAGGATATTAGTCTCCTTCCAGTGCTGGTCCCACCTACCAGCCTGACAAACCAACTGCAATTCTTTGAGGAAATTACAAGCAGGGTAGACAAAGGAGATGCAGTAGACATGGTGTACTTGGATTTTCAGAAGGCCTTTGACAAGTTGCCGCACATGAGGCTGCTTAGCAAGATAAGAGCCCATGGAATTACAGGGAAGTTACTAGCGTGGGCAGAGCATTGGCTGGTTGGCAGAAAACAGAGAGTGGGAATAAAGGGATCCTACTCTGGCTGGCTGCCGGTTACCAGTGGAGTTCCACAGGGGTCGGTATTGGTACTGCTGCTTTTTACGATGTATATCAATGATTTAGACTACGGTATAATGGATTTGTGGCTAAATTTGCCGATGATACAAAAATAGGTGGAGGAGCGGGTAGTGTTGAGGAAACAGAGAGCCTGCAGAGAGTTTTAGATAGATTAGGGGAATGGGCAAAGAAGTGGCAAATGAATTCAATGTTGGAAACTATGGCCATGCATTTTGGTGGAAGAAATAAACTGCCAGACTATTATTTAGATGGGGGAGAGAATTCAAGATGCAGAGATGGAAAGGGACTTGGGAGTCCTTATGCAAGATACCCTAAAGATTAACCTCCAGGTTGAGTCGGTTGTGAAGAAGGGGATTGCAATGTTGACATTCACTTCTAGAGGCATAGAATATAAGAGCAGGAGTGTGATGTTGAGGCTGTATAAGGCACTTGTGAGACCACACTTGGAGTATTGTGTGCAGTTTTGGGCTCCTTATTTTAGAAAGGATATACTGACATCGGAGAGGGTTCAGAGAAGATCCACAAGAATGGTTCCAGGAATGAAAGGGTTATCATTTGAGGAACATCTGGCAGCTCTTGAGCTGTATTCCCTGGAGTTCAGGAGAATGAGGGGGGATCTCGTAGAAAAATTCCGAATGTTAAAAGACCTGAACAGATTAGAAATGGCAAAGTTATTTCCCATGGTAGGAGATTCTAGGACAAGAGGGCACGACTTCAGTATTGAAGGTCATCCTTTTAGAACTGAGATGTGGAGAAATTACTTTAGTCAGGGGGTGGTAAATCTGTGGAATTTTTTGCTATGAGTGGCTGTGGAGGCCATGTATTTGGGTGTATTTAGGGCAGAAATAGATAGGTTCTTGATTAGCCAGGGCATCAAAGGTTATGGGATGAAGGCAGGGAAGTGGGGATGACTGGAAGAATTGGATCAGCCCATGATTGAATGACAGAGCAGACTCAATGGGCCAAATATCCTACTTTTGCTCCTTTATCTTATGGTCTTATGGCTGAAGAGAGTCCAATGATCCAAAAATCCAGCATTCCGAACCTCCTTTCTGTTCCCCTAATTAATGAATTTCCTATCACTGCAGTTTGCCTCTTATCCTCCCTTCCCTTCTGAGTCGCAGAGCTTTTATGTCTTCAGATGGATATATAACAGAACTAACCACATGTTTGTTCAGGAGTTAATGTTTATCTGTTTCAGAAGAGGAGGGAATTGAAAGAAAGGTTTGGGAAAGTTGTTCTCTGGTTTAAGGGAAAGATAAAAAAAGTCAGTAATGTATAACCTTGATTTTTTCTTTGCTACAAGTGGCTAAATGAGGGAAACAGGTAATTCTCAGACAGTTTTGAGGTTGGAGGAAGTTCTTGAGGAAGGCAAAGATATTGAGACGTGCAAAGACTAAAGGTAAATTAGAAAATGTTCCTCTTTGGTTTCAAGCTTGAATAGATTTTTCTTTATTATTGGAAAAATACGTGACAAGGACGAGACCATATTTCATGTTCATAAATCTATGGCGAATATTGATAAAACAACAACAGGAAATCTGAAATGTATAGAGAAAATGCTGAAACCACAGAGCAAAATTAGTTTTCTTTCTCTCCACAATGCTGTCTGATTTGCTGAGTATTACCAGCATTTTCTGTTTTAATTTCATATTCATTTCTTGCTCTTTCCAAAATAGAGCGGCCACTATTCTAAAAACACATTTCTGGGTGAAAATTTTGTTCATATTAGCCGTAGTGAGATCACAACTGCTTATAAAGCAAAACTAGGTTAAATGCACAAAGAAAATCTACCCCTAGTGGTAGACTAAGATTCTGGGCTGCAAGTCATTGTGTGTTTATAATTATACCTAAAGCTCATTATCAGGAGAGTGAGGACCCATTTTGTTGCTTCATTTCACAATTAAAATGCAAAACTTCCAGCTCCCAGAGTACGTTTTGACATAGAAAAGTCTGATGGGTTTTTGTGGTACCTTCTAGAGGACAGTGCCTTCAGGCAATCCAACAATATGGTGACTAAACAAAGGAGGGAAAATAAGTATCTCCAGAAGTATTTTCATCTGAAGAACCAACTGGAAATATTAGAAGCACAGGCAGATAAAAAGAAGGTTGTCTGAAACACAGAGCAACTCAACATCTGAGAACAGATCAAAAGGCCAGGTAGAACCAGTAGACCAATTCTAATAGCACAAGAAAGTTCTCAAGTTAATTGCTTTGTGATACTTTTCAGGTTTATGGCAGGAGCTAAATTTCTAGCCATCAGTTCTGACAGCTTGCAAACAGAGTTTTTGAGATTCACGACAATGATATGAACTCACAACTTGGATAATCCGACACCCCAACACAAAACAACCAATAATTAGCCCTTCTTATCTAACGTTAACCAGAAATGTCTAAACCAATTTCATACATTATGTCTCCTTGTTTTCATGGATTGACGCGAGTTTAGAAGTCTATTGCTTCAGGGAGGGTAATTTATATGAAGCATTTGTGTTACTTATTTGATTATCTTGCACCTTCCGAATTGCCTCCAGGAACTCTAGGCTTTGCTGTTCTGCCATCATCCCTTCTAGCGTCCCCTTCCAATCAACTCTAGCCAACTCCTCTCATGCTTTTGTAATTCATCTTACCCCACTTTAATACTGATGCATACAACTTTATCTTCTCCCTCTCAAACTGAATTCGATCATATGTTTGAGGAAATAACAAGCAGGATAGGCAAAGGAGAATCAGTGAATTAGTGAATCAGTGTTAGGAGCATACTTAGGCCATTCGGCCCTTTGAGTCTGCTCCGCCATTTCATCATGGCTGATCCATTTTCCCACTCAACAGCAATTACTCCCCATAATCTTTCACTCCCTGACTAATCAGGAAGCTATAGACCAATATCTTAAATACACCCAATGACCTGGCCTCTACATGCATCTGTGGCAATGAATTCCACAGATTCGCCGCCCTCTAGCTAAAGAAAATTCTCCTCATTTGCTTTCTAAATGGACATGACTTGATTCTGAGGATGTGCCTCTGCTCCTAGACACCCTTACTATAGGAGATATCCTCTCATCCTCTCCATTTCCACTCCATCTAGGTCTTTCAGCATTTGATAGGTTTAATGAGATTCTCCTCCCCCACCCCCCCGCACACATTTTTCTAAATTCCAGTAAATGAGGCCCAGGGCCATCAAACACTTCTCATACAATAACCTTTTCATTTTTGGAATCATTCTTGTGAACCTCTTCTGAACCCTCTCCAATGTTAACACATTCTTTTTTAGATAAAGGGCCCAAAACTGTTCACAGTACTTGAAGTGAGGCCTCACCAATGCCTTATAAACCATAACTATTACTATTACATCCTTGCCTTTATACTCTACTCCTCTAGAAATAAATGCTAACACTGCATCAACTCAACCTGCAAGTTAACCTTTCAGGAATCCTGCATGAAGACACCAAAGTCCTTTTGCACCTTGGATTTTTGAATTTTCTGCCCATTTAGAAATTAGTCTATGCTTTTGTTCCTTCTTCCAAAGTGTATGCCCATACACTTCCCAACACTGTATTCCATTTGTCCCTTTTTTGCCCATCGGCATAATTTGTCTAATTCCCTCCGTTGCCTCCCTATTTCCTCAACACTAACTGCCCCTCCACCTATCTTTGTATCATCCACAAACTTGGCAACAAAGCCATCAATTCCATCATCCAAGTCATTGACCTATAACCTATAAAGAAGCAATCCCTACACCAACCCTTGCGAACACCACTAGTCACCAGCAACAACCAGAAAAGGTTTTATTCCCACTCTTTGCCTTCTGCCGATCATCCAATGCTCTATCCATGTTAGTATCTTTGGTGTAATACCATGGGCTCTTACCTTGTGAAGCAGCTTCATGTACAGCACCTTGTCAAAGGCCTTCTGAAAATCTAAGTAAAGAACATTCACTGATTCTCCTTTCGCTTTTATGGTCTTTGTATGATCACTGTCTCCTTAGGGTTCCTTTACCTTCAGCTCCCTGATCAAGTCTGGTTCATTACACTGCACCCAATCCAAAATGCCTTTCGCTGGTGGGCTCAACCACAAGCTGCTCTAAAGTAGGCATTCTATAAATTCCCTCTCTTGGGATAAAGCACCAACCTGATTTTCCCAATCTACCCTCATACTGAAATCCTCCATGACGATTGTAACATTGCCCTTATTACATGCCTTTTCTACTTCCCATTGCAATTTGTATTCCACATTCTGGCTACGATTCGGAGGCCTGTCTATACCTCCCATCCTCCGCCCTATTGCTCTGGTTCACATCCCTTGTCAAAACAGGTTAAATCCTCCCCAACAGCTCTAGCAAGTCTGCCCAAAAGGATACTTGTCTCCGAGTTCAGATGTAACCATCGGTTATTTATTTATTTATATACTCACTATACCTCTTGCCCATCCTCTGAGCTTCACCCCTCCCCTTTTCTTTCTCCCCGGACCTCCTGTCCCATGAGCCTCTCATATCCCTTTTGCCAATCACCGGTCCAGCTCTTGGCTCCATCCCTCCCCCTCCTGTCTTCTCCTATCATTTTGGATCTCCCCCTCCCCCTCCCACTTTCAAATCTCGAACTAGCTCTGCTTTCAGTTAGTCCTGACGAAGGGTCTAGGCCCAAAACGTCGACTGTACCGCTTCTTAGAGATGCTGCCTGGCCTGCTGCGTTCACGAGCAATTTTTATGTGTGTTGCTTCAGATGTAACGGGTCTTTTTTATACAGGTTGTGCCTTCCTCAGAAAAGATCCTAGTGATCCAGAAATCTGAAACCCTGCCTCCTGTGCCACTCCCTCAGACTTCCCTTTCATTTGTACTATCATCCTGTTCCTGTTCTGAGCATATGTGGTACTGGGAGTCATCCAAAGACTACTACCTTGGAGTTCCTGCACTTCAGCCTCTTCCCATACACTGCACAGGACCTCTTCCTCCTTTCTACCTATGACATTTGTGCCACCCTTTGCTCACCCTCCCTCTTGAGAATATTCTGCTGCTGCTCTGTGACATCCTGGACCTTAACACCAGGAAGGCAACACAGAATCCTGGCAACTCTATTGCCGCCTCAGTGTCTCCAGTCTGTTCTGTACCTCTATCTGTACCTCTAGTTCAGTTACAGTACTGGAATCTATTGAGCACTATCTGAAAAACTGTCTTGTTCACAGTGAAAACAGGACAAATTCAATCTGGCTAAAACTTCCCTGTCAGTTATCAGCAAAGTGCTTGAAGCTATTGTCAATAGTGCCATCAAGTGGCACTAATTCATCAATAATTTATACAGCAAAAGCAACACACATAAAATGCTGGGGGAACTCAACAGTTTGGGTAGCATTTATGGAAATGAATAAACAGTCAATGTTTGAACTGAGACCCTTATTCAAGGCTGAAAAGGAAGGGGGGGACACCAGAATGAAAAGGTGGGGAGAGGAGAAGGAGGATAGCTAGAAGATGCCAGTTGAAGCCAGGAAGGTGGGAAAGGTAAAGGGCTGGAGAAGAAGGAACCTGATAGGAGAGCAGAGTGTTCCACAGGAGAAAGGGAAAGAAGAGAGGACACAGGGGGAGGTGATAGGCAGGTGGGAAGAGGTAAGAAGCCAGAGTGGAGAATAGAAGAAGAGCGGAGGGGAAGGGAAACATTTATTTTACCATGAGGAGAAATCGATATTCATGCCATCAGGTTGGATGCTACCCCCAGACAGAAGAAAAGGTGTTGCTCCTCCACCCTGGCACAAAAGGAGGCCATGGACTGACAAGTTGGAATGGGAATGAGAATCTGAATTAAACTGTTTCGCCACTGGTTAGTTCTGCTTTTGGGGGATGTAGCGGAGGTACTCGATGAAGAGGTCCCCCAATTTACGATGGGTCTCACTACATAGAGGACGCTACATCTTGAGCACCAGACACAATAGACAACTCCAGCAGGTTTGCGAGTGAATTGTTTCCTCAACTGGAAGGACCATTTCGGGCCCTGAATGGAGGTGAGGGAGAAGGTGTATGGGCAGGTGTATCACTTAGGCCACTTGAAGGGTTAAGTACCGGAGGGAGATTAGTGAGGAGAGGTGAATGGACAAGGGAATCACAAAGGGAGCAATCCTTGTGGAAAGTGGAGAGAAGTGGGGAGATAAAGATATGTTTAGTGGTAGAGTCCCTTTGGAGAGGGTGCAAATTGCAGAAGATGATATGCTGGATGTGGAGGCTCATGGGGTGGTAGGTAAAGACAAGAGGAACTCTATCACTATTAATGCTGCGGGAAGATGGGGTGAGTGTGGATGTTCAGGTAATGGAGGAGATGTGGGCGAGGGCAGCATCAATGGTGAAGGGAGGGAAATCTTTTTCTTCGAAGAAGGAGGACATCACTGATGTCCTGAAAAGGAAAACTGCATCCTAGGAACAGATGGGGTGGAGACGAAGGAACTGAGAAAAGGGAATAGCATCTTTACTGGAGACATGGTGGAAAGAGGTATTGTCAAGATAATCATGAGAATGAGTATGTTTATAAAAGCTGTCGGTTGACAGTTTGCCTCCAGAGGTGGAGAAAGAGAGAGATTGAGAAAGAGGAGAGAGTTATCAGAAATAGACATAATGAATTTAAGGCCAAGGGGATGTTAGAGGCAAAGTTAATGAAATTACCTTCTTTGTGTTTTACTGGGACCACACTCATTCAGACTTCATAGAACATAGAACAGTACAGCACAAGAACAGGTCATTCAGCCCACAATGTTGTACCAACCAATTAAGTTGGTAATCAGTTGGCCAACAAAACTAATCTCTTCTGCCTACACAATAGCCATATCCGTCAATTTTCCTCACATACATGGGGATTGCTAATTGTCTCTCAAGATTCTGATGTATTTGTCTCTACCACCACCCCAGGTAGTGCATTCCAGACACCCACCACTCTCCGTGTGAAAAGTTGCCACTCGCATCTTCTTTGAAATGACCCCCTCTCACCTCAAATGCATGCCTTCTGGTATTTGACATTTCAAACTTTGGAAAGAGATAATTATCTTCATTACAGCATTAGTTCAAATGTAGACTAAAACACTGAATTGATGATGAAATTACCTTCCTTCTTTCATTATGTTAGAAGTGGGATTGTTTGCTGGTAAGTCCATATTGCAACTACTCAGCAAATTCTATCCAGCAAGACCTGAACAATTCTCAAACAGGGGCTGATAAGTGGCAACTAACATTTAAGTCACAAAGTCATGAGCCATAATCATCTCCACTAAGAAAGAGTCTAGCAGTCTACCCTTGAAATTCAATGACTAGATTCTTCCTTACCGAAGACTTCCCCTCACTGCCAACCCCCCTTTCACCAACATTCCTGGGTGTCACCACCAACCAGAAACTCACCTGGACCAACCATATAAAGTTTGTGGCCACAAGAGCACCACAAAGCCTGGGTATCCTCTGGTAAGTCACTCACATCTGAATATCCCAAATTTATTCCACAATCAACAGGCTACAAGTCAGGGGTGGATGACTGTAGCTCAATAATGCTCTAGAGAGTTGACACTATCCAGGAAAGAGCAACGTAACTGACTATCATCCTATCATATCTAAAGTACACTTTAATTACTTGGTCCAGGTAATCCAAGACCATCTCGCAAACAAATGACCTCTACTAACGAATACAAGGATGGCAACTAGATGAGAACATCTCAGGTTGTACACCATCCTCATATGGAAATATATCATTGATTCTTCATAGCTGCAGAGTCTAAAATCTGGAACTACTCCACCCCCCTCCCCCCCCCACCACCACCATCTAAAGGAATTGTGGGAATACCTTTACCAGAAAGACAGCAGTAATTCAATAAAGTAGTTTACCACCACTTTCTCCTAAGCATTTATCAGGAATAGCTTAGAACTGCTGGTATCAATGACAACACACAATCCTGGGTTGGATTAACCTAATCAATCTCCAGCCAATGCCAATGTCCCCATCTAAAGGAATGGAGTTCATAACTACTTAAAGTACCATGACTATACAATAAGTCTGGAATATACCAGACAGAAAATCTTTGGCCTTTTTGATTATTTTAATACACTTGATGTCTACGTAGATGGAATAAAACTTACCTTTGTAGCTCTATCTCAATATTTACTAAGTAATTATTTTCACATTAGAATTAGATAACATGCTTTTCTTCACTGAAATTAACTTAGTTTGCTGAATGAATTAATATATCGTTGTAATTTAATTCTTCTAGGTAATGCTGCTTATTGTCAACTGCAAACTGGACCAATGAATTAATATATCACAATCTAAGCTATTAATAAACACAGTGAATAGATATAATCGCAAACACTGCCAATTATAACAGTCTCTAACTCTTCAAGCTATTTTCTAACCAGGACAATAATTTGAATTCAGTTCAATGAGTTTTACCTTGAGCACGCAACCCTCTAGGGCAGTCATTACTAAATACCATCTGCAGTTATTCACATTACCCTATCCATTACTTACTTAAAAAAATTTAGTCAGCTTCATCAAACATGCTTGCTCCTTTATTAAGCAGAACACAGAGGACAAGGATTATTTGACTTAAATAGTTTCTGAGGAGACAAACAGGTTTTGTGTGAGTTCCAAAGATTCTGTTGCAAATAAGTTTATTTGCATGTCAATCAAGCACAAATATATGTGACAAAATGACATCATGATAAATGCGACTTGAACTCATTTATTCATTTGCAATAATGTGTATAAAACAAGCTCTGAAACTTTAGGTGACTCCTAGAGATTATTTTAGATATTAGTTACTAATATTACAAGACTACCTTACATACCACCTCCAAAGATATGATAATTGTCATCCTATTCCTGATTATAAATCTTTTTTTAAATTTTTTAATATAATTTTTATTGAGTTTTCAAAGTGAATACATGAAAAGATGATGTCTACCCTCCCCTCTTCCCTTAACCCTTCCCTCTGATATATACTCCTACCTAAAAAAAAAGAAAGAAAGAAGAAAAAAAAAGAACTGCCTGGATATTGGAAGGTTTCCACATGCTCCATGGGATTCAAAATAAATTTAGTATATTTATTTATTACTTTCCCCAAGGGACCAAGATCTTCATCATCGGAGCAACTAAATATGCCATCCTATCTTTTGTAAATATGGGCGCCAAATATTCAAAAATGTTTCATATTTATCTCTAAAATTATAATTTTTTCGAGTGAAATAGAACTAGCCATTTCATTGTTCCAACGATTCATACTTAAATTCGAATCGGATTTCCAAGTAACTGCTATAGCCTTCTTAGCTACTGCCAATGCAATTTTTATAAATTCTTTCTGATATTTATTCAATTTAAGTTTCAGTTTTATCCCTTCAATATCACCTAATAGAAATAATACAGGGTTATGTGGAAGTTGAGTTCCAGTAATTTGTTCCAATAAGACTCTTAAATTTATCCAAAAAGGTTGAATTTTAGAACAAGACCAAGTAGAATGTAAGAAAGTACCAATTTCTTGATTACACCGAAAGCATTGATCAGATAAATTTGAATTTAGTCTATTTATTTTTTGTGGGGTAATATATAATTGGTGTAAAAAATTATATTGTACTAATCTAAGTCGAACGTTTATTGTATTTGTCATACCATCAAGACACAGTCTTGACCTAATCAGTTCCCCTCTACCACCACTCTGCTCCGTCTAGCGGAATTAGTCCTTACACTTAATAATTTCTCCTTTGGCTCCTCCCACTTCCTCCAAACTAAAGGTGTAGCTATGGGCACCCATATGGGTCCTAGCTATGCCTGCCTTTTTGTGGGCTTTGTGGAACAATCTATGTTCCGTGCCTATTCTGGTATCTGTCCCCCACTTTTCCTTCGCTACATCGACGGCTGCATTGGTGCTGCTTCCTGCACGCATGCAGAGCTCATTGACTTTATTAACTTTGCCTCCAACTTTCACTCTGCCCTCAAGTTTACCTGGTCCATTTCCAACACCTCCCTCCCCTTTCTAGATCTTTCTGTCTCTGTCTCTGGAGACAGCTTATCCACTGATGTCTACTATAAGCCTACTGACTCTCACAGCTATCTGGACTATTCTTCTTCCCACCCTGTCTCTTGCAAAAACACCATCCCCTTCTCGCAATTCCTCCATCTCCACCGCATCTGCTCTCAGAATGAAGCTTTTCATTCTAGGACAAGGGAGATATCTTCCTTTTTTAAAGAAAGGGGCTTCCTTTCCTCCACTATCAACTCTGCTCTTAAACGCATCTCCCCCATTTCACGTACATCTGCTCTCACTCCATCCTCCCGCCACCCCACTAGGAATAGGGTTCCCCTGGTCCTCACCTACCACTCCACCAGCCTTTGGGTCCAACATATTATTCTCCGTAACTTCCGCCACTTCCAACGGGATCCCACCACTAAGCACATCTTTCCCTCCCCTGCTCTCTCTGCATTCCACAGGGATCGCTCCCTACGCGACTCCCTTGTCCATTCGCGCCCCCCCCATCCCTCCCTACTGATCTCCCTCCTGGCACTTATCCGTGTAAGCGGAACACGTGCTACACATGCCCTTACACTTCCTCCCTTACCACCATTCAGGGCCCCAAGCAGTCCTTCCAGGTGAGGCGACACTTCACCTGTGAGTCGGCTGGAGTGATATACTGCGTCCGGTGCTCCCGATGTGGCCCTTTATATATTGGCGAGACCCGACGCAGACTGGGAGACTGCTTTGCTGAACACTTACGCTCTGTCCGCCAGAGAAAGCAGGATCTCCCAGTGGCCACACATTTTAATTCCACATCCCATTCCCATTCTGACATGTCTATCCACGGCCTCCTCTACTGTAAAGATGAAGCCACACTCAGTTTGGAGGAACAACACCTTATATTCCATCTGGGTAGACTCCAACCTGATGGCATGAACATCGACTTCTCTAACTTCCACTAATGCCCCACCTCCCCCTCGTACCCCATCTGTTACTTATTTTTATACACACATTCTTTCTCTCACTCTCCTTTTTCTCCCTCTGTCCCTCTGAATATACCCCTTTCCCATCCTCTGGGTCCACCCCCCCCCCGCCCTCCTTGTCTTTCTTCCCGGACCTCCTGTCCCATGATCCTCTCGTATCCCTTTTGCCTATCACCTGTCCAGCTCTTGGCTCCATCCCTCCCCCTCCTGTCTTCTCCTATCATTTTGGATCTCCCCCTCCCCCTCCAACTTTCAAATCCCTTACTCACTCTTCCTTCAGTTAGTCCTGACGAAGGGTCTCGGCCTGAAACGTCCACTGCACCTCTTCCTCGAGATGCTGCCTGGCCTGCTGCGTTCACCAGCAACTTTTATGTGTGTTGCTTGAATTTCCAGCATCTGCAGAATTCCTGTTGTTTACAGTCTTGACCAATTTGTTTCATCAATATTAATATTCAGATCCGTTTCCCATTTTTGTTTTGACTTGTTTAATCATTTGATTTTGAATCAAATTATGCATACAAGAAATAAATGTTTTAATTTTTCCTTTTTGAATTAAAATTTCAATTTCATTGGGTTTTGGCAAAAACATTGTTTGACCCAGTTTGCCTTTTAAGTAAGTCCTTAATTGAAGGTAACAAAAGAAAGTGTTATCTGATATTTTATATTTATTCTTTAGTTGTTTAAATGACACCAATATACCCCGTTCATAACAGTCTCCTATAGATCTAATCCCTTTTTGGTACCAATTATATAAAAGTTGATTATCCATTGTAAAAGGAATAAGTCTGTTTTGGAACAAAGGTCTCATTGCTAATAAAGATTTCTTTATTTCATTATCAACATTTATCTTATTCTATAGATCAATCAAATGTTTTAATATAGGAGATTCTTTCTTTTCCCATATCCATTTAGATTCCCATTTATATATAAAATCTTCAGGTATATTTTCTCCTATCTTATCTAATTCTATTCTAATCCATGCCGGTTTTCGATCATCAAAGAAAGATGCAATAAATCTAAGTTGATTTGCTTTATAATAATTCTTAAAGTTTGGAAGTTGTAACCCTCTTAACCCAAATTTACATGTCAATTGTTCCAATGTTATTCTTGACATCTTACCTTGCCAAAGAAATTTTCTCACACATTTATTTAACTCTTGAAAAAATTTCTGTGGCAATTGTATTGGTAATGTTTGAAACAAATACTGTAATCCAGGAAATATATTCATTTTTACAACATTGACTCTACCCACTAATGTTATTGGTAGTATCATCCATTTGTCAAGATCTTCTTGAATTTTTTTCAATAGTGGTAAATAATTAACTTTATATAAATTCTTTACATCATTATCAAGTCTTACACCTAAATACTTTATACCATTTACCGGCCATCTAAATTGGGTTGCTAATCACATTGGCTATAGTCTCCTTTAGTAAGAGGTAAAATTTCACTTTTATCCTAATTTATTTTATACCCTGATACCTTCCCATATTCATCCAATCTAGAAGATAATTTATGTAACGAATGCTGTGGGTTTGTTAAGTAAATCAAAACAGCATCAGCAAAAAGATTAATTTTATATTCCTCCTGATTAACTCTAAAACCCATAATATCTGGATCAATTCTAATTAGTTCTGCTAATGGCTCTATCGCCAGTACAAATAAAGCAGGTGATAATGGACAACCCTGTCCAGTTGACCTTTTTAACTGGAATGGTGTTGAAATTTGAGTATTTGTCACTACTTTAGCATTAGGGTTAGTATTTAAGGTTTTAATCCAGTTTATAAAAGATGTTCCTAACCCATATTTTTCTAATACTTTAAATAAAAAATCCCATTCCAATCTATCAAATGCTTTTTCTGCATCCAAGGCTGCTACTATACTCATCTTCTCCCTTTTCTGTGCCAAATGAATTATACTGAGTAGCCGAGTTACATTATCTGCCAATTGTCTATTTTTAATAAATCCTGTTTGATCCATATGTATTAATTTTGGTAAATATTTAGATAATCTATTCGATAAAATTTTTGCTATTATTTTATAATCCGTGTTCAACAAAGAAATAGGCCTGTATGATGCTGGTTTTAAAGGATCTCTGTCTTTTTTTGCCAATACTATTACAATCGCTGTTGAAAAAGATTCTGGAAGTTTATGTATTTTTTCTGCTTGACGTATTAACTCCATAAAGGGAGGAAATAATAAATCTTTAAACTTTTTATAAAATTCAGGTGGAAAACCATCTTCTCCTGGAGATTTATTACTTTGGAGTGATCCTAAAGCTTCTTCAACCTCTTCTAATGTAAAAGGTATATCTAATCCCTTCTGTTCTTCTGCCTGATTATAAATCTAAGTACTTTGTTTATACAGCTAATCTTCAAATAAACCAGCAAAGGCATTTTATGTTTAAGAAAAATTGTAACAACTCACTTGTTGTACTCGTAACACTGACACAAAGTGCGGTGAAAGTACTTTACATAATTACGTCATCATGTCAGACCAGCCTCTTAAACTGAACCTCAACTCAATGTCGGTGGTTGAAAATTATGTATGTTTCCACCATTTACACTGTCCTACACTAAATTCACTATAAGGGGCATTGTGAGCCATTCTAGAGCTAGGATGAGCTGCCCAGCTCGGGCCCTATATTCCATGGGTAGAGGAAGAGCAGGTGTCTCTGGCTTGTCCAGAGGTGTGTTGACACACTCATAGTCATGTTGTGACGACAGAGGCGTGGTAGCGAAATCCTCTAAATCTTGGTGGGACCTGTGTGAGGCAATCTACCAAAATACATTCAGGCTTACCCCTCTTATGTATGTCAAAAGACACCATTCCAAAATACAGAACAGGCCATCTTAAGGGGGCCTAAGGGGATGTTGGTGTGCATCATGGCAGATGAAAACAAATGAGGCAGAATGTAGGTCAACAGCAACCCAATGGTTCTGTACACCATGATGCGAGGTAGGAATAGGTGAAAAGAAATTAAGTTTACTGCGGAGGGTGAAATGCTGTTGAGAAGACAACCAGGCAGTCGTGAGGTCAGGAATAAAATCAGCTGGCATTCATAATGACTTCATGTATGCCAAAGCCACAGACAACTCAAGGTCCTCATTTGGAGCTGTTCTGAGCCCCAGCAGGACCTACGGGAGACAATCATACCAACACTCATCGGTTAGGGAACCCCTCAGAGCAGCCTTTAAGGAGCAGTGAGAGGCCATGTATGGAGCCAAAAGCAGTCTGTTTCCAGTTTGCGGGCACTATGAGGCGAGGATGAACGGTTGAGACATCGCACAGGAGAGAAACCCCAGATTCCCTGAACCTGATGTCAGCCAGCTGCAGGCCCATGACTGCTGTTCGGTAAGCCTGGACCTCTGGGTAAGTAACTTGGTTAGTTGCCATGCCAGGATAGTCAATCCCTATATGTATGACTTCACAGCTGGCAATGAGAGGAAATTGGCCACGGCATTGTTTTCCCCTTGATGTGTTGTATGTCGGATATGTGAGCTAGCTCTTATTGCTGTCATGCAGACCAAGAGTCCGATATTTTGGCCACCGCGTGCACAAGGGCTTTCTGGTCAATGAACACTGTGAAATGGCGACCCTCTAAAAGAAAATGAAAATGGTGGACAGCCAGATAGAGACTGAGAAGCTGACAGTTGAACTTGCTGTATTTCCTTTCGGGGGGACAGAGCTGCCGGCTGAAGAAGGTGAGCGGCTGCCACACGCCTCTGATCAACTGCTCGTGCACAGCACCCACAGTATAGTCTGAAGCGTCAGTGGTAATGGCTGTGGGCGCATTAGGGAGGGGGTGCGCCAGTAGAGTTGCATGGGAAAAAGCTCATTTGGTATCAGCAAATGTCCTGGTCATGTCCACTGACCAGTCAAGCACGTGATTGGGGCATTGGCTTTAAGTGCTCTATACAGGGGGAGCATAAGTTCAGTAGCTCGCAGAATGAGGCGGTGATAGAAATTCACCATGCCCAGAAACTCCTGTAGTATTTTAGTAGTATGAGGCGGTGGGAAATCGATAATAGCAGCTACTTTTGATGGGAAGGGTTTCACAACTTCTATGGAGATGCGACAGCCGAGATAGTCAATGGTTGACAACCCAGATTGGCATTTAGCAGGGTTAATAATCAACCCATGGTGGCTTATGCACATGTGGAGATGAGATATATGTTTGGATTTTTGCACTGGCGAAAAGTATGTCATCCAGGTAAACAGAAAGAAAATCTAAACCTTTTAATACAGAGTCCATCAGCCATTCTAAAGTCTGTGCTGCACGTTTTCACCCAAACGGCATGTGCAGAAACTCAAAGAGACCAAATGGGGTTATCACAACCATTTTGGGTACGTACTTCAGGCACACAAGCACCTGATAGTAGCATTGACTATCTCGGCTATCACATCTCCATAGAAGGTGTGAAACCCTTCCCATCGAAAGTAGCTGCTATTATCGATTTCCCACCGCCCCATACTACTAAAATACTACAGGAGTTTCTGGGCACGGTAAATTTCTATCACCTCTTCATTCTGCAAGCTACTGAACTTATGCTCCCCTTATATAGTGCACTTAAAGCCAATGCCCCTAATCACGTGCTTGTCAGCAGACATGACCAGGATATTTGACGATACCAAACGAGCTTTTTCCCATGCAACTCTACTGGCGACGAAGAGTCTCAACCCGAAACGTCGACTGTACCTCTTCCTAGAGATGCTGCCTGGCCTGCTACGTTCACCAGCAAATTTGATGTGTGTTGGGTGTGGTAATGATCAGGTGTTAGCCTCATTAAGGCTTCAGTAATCGCCACATGGGCAGTAACCACCATCAGACGAGGAAACCATATGAAGGGGCAAAGCCCAAAGGCTATTCAATTGGCATATAATTCCAAGGCTTTCTGTGTTGGAAAACTCAGCCTTTGTGATTGCCAGCTTTTCTATCTCTAATCTATGCATACAGGCATGGACTTGAGGACCAGTTGTAGAAATGATATGCTCAACACCATGTTTTGGGGCCGTACTGGAGAATGTGGGCTTGGTAAAGTTTGGGAATTCGCCCAGCAGTCGAGTGAACTCACATGCGATGTTGTATGCACTTGACAGAGCCATTGTGGGGAACTAACCTGGGGAGCAGGGTAACAAGCCAAAATCCTTGACATCCACAAGCAGCAGTTCTTAAGATCGATTAATACTCCTTGGGCACACAGGAAATCTGCACCAAGCAGAAGTCCAGCCACTTTAGCCAGGATGAAGCCCTATGTGTGATGTCGCCCACTGAAGCCGAGTGTCACCCATCGTGTCCAGTAAGTCTGGATCCTGCTGCCATTGGCAGCCTCCAGTGAGGTTTTGTCCCTCTTTGTCTTCTCATCAATAGGCAATGCTGGCAGCACACTCATTTGAGCACCCATGTCACGCAGGAAGCATTGCCCTGAAATGGCGTCTGTAATGCACAGTAGACGGCCCTGGCAGCTTGAACCCACAGTGTTCACAGACCTTTGATGTTCTGATGCTTCCCTGTATTGGGAGCCTTGTTGACTGGGTTTATTGAAGCAGAGAAAGGAGGAATAATGCACCGTTACCGGGCTGAGTGTAGACTATCAGCCATTTTAGGAAGCTCCCTATAGTCCTTCATGGGTTCATTAGTGAGGGCTATATGAACTTGATCAGGCACTTGCTACATGAAGAGTTCTTTAAAAATAAAACAAGGATGGTGATTTCCCAGGAGAGACAGCATGTGGTCCATTAGCTCTGATGGCTTAGCATCATCAAGGCCAGGCAAGGAGAGCAACTGTTTGGCTCACTCAGACCCCGATAGTCCAAAAGTCTGAAAAACGTGAGAGTTCAACGATCGGTATTTATCGTGTTCAGGTGGGTGTTCTAATAGACTCACCGTTCTTGCAGCTGTGGAGTTGCCTAGCGATGATATCACATAGTAGAATTTGGTGTCATCAGTGGTGATTTCTCGCAGCGCGAATTGGGGCCTCGGCTTATACAAACCAAGCAAAAGCACTGTGCTCAGAAAACTCCCTCAGTTTCAAAGTGACTATGTTGGCCGACGTGTTCAATAACTCTGGAATCATCCTAGAGCACTGGGGTCACCAACGTAGGGTTTTGCAAATAAAACTGCAGAGGTGTTTTATGTTTAAGAAAATCAGTAACAGCTCATGCATTGTAATCCAAACACTGAACACAAAGCACGGTCACTGTCCTTTACATAAGCGGGTCATCACATCAGACTAGCCTTTTAAAGTGAACACCAACTCGGTGGTTGTGAATTATGTACATTTCCATCAATTGCATTACCCTTTGCTACCATATTATGAACTTGATATTTTCATACACTTCAGTATACTACTTGATATTATCTGTTGTGCGCATTACCTTTGAATGCCCTTTGTTTCAGAGTATTTGTATGTTCTGTAAATTTTTTTCCACTCCCTGGAGGAAAATTACTTATTTATAAAATTTTAATTCCAATCTAATTAGGCCAGATGCCTTATCAACTTACTTAAATCAACACTTTTCTATAATTTTTCAGATACATCCCTGTCCTTTTCTATTACCATTCAAAACTCAAAGACAATCACACATTGAAAGCAAGTAACTTAACCAATGCATCTACAGTATTTGTGTAGAAGACAATTGTCTTCATAGATATGTATACCAAGGCCCTCTAATAAGACAATAGATATACACATTAAATTGTAGGCCTTCGAGGAAGTCTTCCCAAACTGTGTCTCCTCACATTTTTTTTTAGAATTCAATCAAATCATATTTAATTTTCCTTCAAACCATACATGGATACAGCTGAACATGGCAGCCTTCCTCTGGGGCCAAGGTATACAGATTCAAAATAATGAGAGGGAAAAAAAGAGTATAGTCAAGTAAAAAAAAAACACCTCTTTAGTCCAAGACCCTGAGTGACAAGTCCTGCAAATCGATGGTTCCTGGCAGTCCAGCCTGTGATTCCACCGATCCAACATTGGAGGGCAGCACCAATGGAAGAGGCTGCCCCAACTGAGCATGGACACCATGCTACACAGCCTCTAGCGTCTCCTCCTCACCTGGACTCCAGCAGCGGGCAAGCTCATGGCTTGAGGCCTAGTCCTTGCCACAATAGAGGTGACACTGCTGCTTTGCCTCTGGTCTCCCCACCAAACAAGGAAAACAGGCCTGCGGCAATCAATGTCCAACAGGGTCCTGTGATTGGAAAAGGAACGTCCAAGGCAGTCAATCACAGTTTCTCTGCACGCCGCCTTTGCCCACCAACTCCGGTGCCTTTGAGCAGCAGCCAGCAGCACGGTCTGCATCCAAGTCAGCTCCCCCAAACCCAATCCGGCACTTCCCACAGCCTGGCAACCTGACACTCCTGTCATGGTCCAGCAGCCCGTCTTTCCTCCGGCAGCCCGCCGGCCAGCCTCCCCTCTGAACCACCAGCTAGCTTCTCCAAACAACCAGCAGCTCAGTAATGCAGTAGACCTCCTGCACAGGTAGCTATTGGAGTTCAGCATAGACTTACAATAATAAAAAAAAACAAATTTAACAAAGAAATAAAGCACCTTTGGTTGGCCCCCAAGAGGCCGCTGAATTTACACGCGCTCACATCTTACCAGAAGTATTGAAACCTAGCTGCCATTTCACTGCTCATCTAATCAACATCATCATGTAGGTAAAGACTGCACTCCTCACCACTAACAACTCCTCTAATTTTTGTGTCACTTGTGAACTTACCAAACACATCCCTTACCTTGAAATCAGAATTGTGAATGTACGTAACAGTCTGGGTTAAAACACTGATCACTGCAGACACCAGTAGTCACAGGTTTCTAACTGCAAAAGCAACCCTAAACTATCACCCCTTGCCTCCTATTACTAACCTAATTTAGGATCCAATTTGTCCAATTGTTCTGGATCCCATGGAATTTTAGAAAAGTTAAGGTACCTAATGGAGTCCGCATGAACTAGGTAAAAATGAGTCACTTCTACAAAAATTTCAATAAAATCATACAAGATCTCCCTTTAACAAATCTATGCTGCCTATCCCTGCCTCTTCAAATACAGATGACTCCTTCAGAATTTTTTTCCAATAATTTCCATGTTGTAGATGCTAGATTCCCCGGTCTGTAATTAGTTGGTGAATCTCTGCTGACCTTTTTTTATGAGTGAAGATTCAATATTCACAGTCCTTCAGGAATAAAGAGCCTTTTCTGAAGATTTGAAAAGTAAAAATACAATTATAAATAAAATATTAGTTAAAAAGGTAAAGAATTGAAACATTAAGTATGCAGGAAATAACTGAAAACAAAAGCAAATCGATGCTGCCTGGCCTGCAGAGTTCCTCCAGTGTTTTGTGTTTGTTGCTTCATATACCCTATTGTTTCTCTTCCCAGCAACCCAACAATCCCAATTCAGATCAGTGCATTTACTAATTTGGCACAGGATCCAAGAGAAACTCCCAGTGAAAACAATGAGGAATCTCAGCATGATCCAGCTGTTCTTCTGAACAAACAGCTGATGAAACTCAAAGAACAATCTTGGAACTTCTGCGTGAGTACAAGTCATGAGACTTATTAGTATCCGTAGTGAGAAATGCCAGAAGTGCAATGCATCACAGACAGGACTTCATGAAATCTTGATCACTTTGTTCTCCAAATGTCAACTATCTCAAAGTGATGTAATTCCCCCACTTTGTTTCCCAGAACTAGATGCATCTCTTCCTTGAAAACATTGATTGGAACAAATTCATAATATTTTTCAGTCCTTTAAAGGAACCCAAAGATGTTTAACTTCATCCCTAGCTTTTGAACTCCAAATGCAGAACCTCAGACATCCTCTTCCTAAGTCAAATATTCTGGATCCCATGGGAATTTGACCAGTCAAGGTACATCACAGTACACTTTCAAAGGCTTAATGGAATCCCAATTGAAATGATAACTTTTGATTTGCTTCACTTTTACACTTTGTACTTTTAAATGGATCTGCACTCTCTTGATGATGTTGTTTGCATTGTAATCAGTGAGGCAGCGTAACCGTCAGTACACATGTTGGTGATAGATGGATAAGCATTTATTCTTTTCCATGGGTGTGGAATTGCCAATATTTATTGCATTCTTACTCCTACTTCTATCCACCATACATACAGATTTAGATTTACAATATTAGACTTCAGAATGCATGTCTCCAAGTTGTCATTCTCACCACAATTCCAGATCAAGTTCAAGTTTAATTGTCATTCAACCATACACATGAAAATACCCAAATGAAACAGCGTTCCTCTGGGTACCAACAGTCACACACTGCGTACAGCACATACAATTACGATGGCAGTAAACACACAGTCACAAAAAACATATAGCCAAGTCCCTGAGTGACAAGGCCTGCAGACTGATGTTGTCCTGGAGGCACATTTCTACAAAAACAAGTATGCAGCATTCCTCATCACGAGCTAGTGCAGCCGCAAATAAGCGCAGTCCAGCTTGTCTCCCACCGAGCGAGTACTGGAGAACAGCATAGACGGCAAGAGCCAGCCCCCAGCCCAACATGGCTCCATCGTGCCCGCCACGCCCCTGCTCTCTCCCACACTCACCTCTGGCATTTTCTCGCCTGGGCAGCTGCAACAGGCTACTTGGCGGCACAAGGCCCTGGTCGGTGCAACAGAGGTCGCGCAGCACCCCCGCCGTTGATCTCGCCAATGAACCAGAATTGCAATATTCTACATTAGCGATGTCCATCAGGGTCTGCAGTCACAAAGCAACCACTTGCACTGTCTATTGGAGCTATGCACTGCATCAGACGCCTTTCTCCTTGGGTGACTGTAGCAGACAGCAAGAGTGTAAACAACATATCTAGCTTCACCACCGTCCAACAATTCGTTTATGGGGCAGACCTGCAGTACCTGATGTTCTTAATATCCAGCAATATCTTACAATCATAAAAAAGACATAAAAGATGAACGATTCACCTTTGTTGGGACCCAGAGAAGTTGCTGCAAATCAATTTAATACTGAAATCAGTTTGTGTGTCATGTTGCAGAGTTTCTCCATTCCCCAGCTCCTTCCCATGGACTACCACTACTTATCCAGAAAACTTCCAAACTTTCTATAATATATACCCACAACTTTCAAGGCTCCTTTATGTCATTCAGTAATTCCTGCTGCTTCAGACATGTTAAGCTGTATCTCAAGCAGAGAAAGGCACTTACTGCACTAATGATAATCCATTTCAGATAGTGGACTTCGGCTGTCTCATCTTCACTCTTAGTGTCTTATATATAATTTCCCTTTAACTCCAAATTATTATTTATTCAATATTCATGTATACCAGATTTTCTGCATGAAATTTTGGTCTCTTCATTGGTCTCTTCACTGACTACTAAGTTTGATAATCCACTCAGGTCTTCCTCAATATATCTAGTCTTCACTATCCAAGGGCAGTGATTATTTTTTCCAGCTGTACTTCATCAGTGTCATTCTTCTCCATTGGCAGTGGTCATCATCTCTTCCCCAATACTCTCATTCATTATTAGTTTGGACTAAAGATAATAATGAGGTTAATTCTATTGCAACAACAGTATTTTAATCAGTTTCATGATGATTCTGTCAATTCCCAAACCAAATGATATAAAGCATGTCAAAGTTCTCTTTCTTTTGGGGTACAGTACTAGCTTTCGAAAATCTGGATAGAAGTGCTCAATTCTGGTCGCCTTACTACAGGAAGGATGTGGAAGCCATTGAAATGGTGCACAGGAGATTTACAAGGATGTTGCCTGGAATGGGGAGCATGCCTTATGAGAATAGGTTGAGTGAACTCGGCCTTTTCTCCTTGGAGCGATGGAGGATGAGGGGTAACCTGATAGAGATGTACAAGATAATGAGAGGCATTGATCGTGTGGATAGTCAGAGGCTTTTTCCCAGGGCTGAAATGGCTAGCACAAGAGGGCATAATTTTAAGGTGCTTGGAAGTAGGGACAGAGGAGATGTCAGGGGTAAGTTTTTTTACGCAGAGAGTGGTGAGTGCATGGAATGGGCTGCCGGCGGCGGTGGGGGAGGTGGAAATGATAGGGTCTTTTAAGAGACTCCTGGATGGCTACATGGAGCTTAGAAAAATAGAGGGCTGTGGGTAAAGCCTCGATGGTTCTGAGGCAGGGGCATGTTCGGCACAGCTTTGTGGGCCAAAGGGTCTGTATTGTGCTGTAGGTTTTTTATGTTTCTATGTTTCTAAGTGTTTCCATCTGTCAGACACAGCATGGATTCATAAAAGGCAAGTCCTGTTTGACAAACTTATGGGAGTTCTTTGAGGATATAACGAGCGCAGTGGATGCAGAGGAACAAGGTGGATGTTGTATACTTGGATTTCCAGATAGGTGCTGCATATATGAGATAAGGCATGGGGTTGGGGATATGGATAGACGATTGGTTGACCATTAGAAGGCAGAGAAAGAATGGAAGTCAGCAGTAAGTGGAGTGCTGCAGCGTTATTGCTGGGTCTTCAACTGTTTACAATATACATTAATGATTTGGAAAAGGGGACTGAGTGTAGTGTTATCTAACGTTGCTGACAAAACTGAATTGAATGGAAAAAAAGAATTGTGCGGAATATATAGAGCCTGGAGAGAGATATAGATAGATTAAGTGAGTGGGCAAGACGTTGGAAGATGGGGTACAATGCTGGTAAGAGGGAGGTCTTCCACTTTGGAAGAAAAAAATAAAAGATCAGATTATTGTTCAAATAGTGAAAGATTGCAGCATGCTGCTGTGAATGAATTGCAAAAGGTTGGTTTGCAGGTACAACAGCTTCTCAAGAAGGCAAATAAAATGTCTGTCTTCATTGCCAGAGGGATTGAATTTAGGAGCAGGGAGGTTATGATGCAACTCTACAGGACACCAGAGAGGTCATATTTAGAGTACGGCGTGCAGCTCTGGTCTCCTTACTCAAGGAAAGACATACTGTCTTTGGAGTCAGTGCAGAGGAGGTTCGCAAGGTTGATTCCTCAGAAGATGGGTTTAACCTATGAGGAGAGACTGAGTTTTCTGGGACTATACTCACAGGAGTTCTGAAGACTGAGAGGGAATCTTATAGAAACATATAGAGTTATGAAAACAATAGATAAGATAGAGGCAGGAAAGTGGCTTCCACTGGTAAGTAAAGCTAGAACAAGTTAAAGTCCAACTTTAATTGTCATTCAACCATATGCATGTATACAGCAAAACAAACAGTGTTCCTTCAGGGCCAAGGTACAAAACACAGTACATACAGTCATCCTCAGCACACAGCTACAGTCGCACATACAGTCACAAAATAATATTAGCACAAGTCTCTCAATGGCATGGCCTAAATATTGATGGTTCATGGGATCTTGCTTTGGAGTCATGCTTCTGCATGAACAAGCACGCAGCAGTTCCTCATCTTGTGCTGGGTCAGTTGTAGACAAAGGCAGTCCAGCTTGTTTTCTAGGGAGTGAAAACTGAAGAGCAACAATGACAGAAGGGATGGCCTGCAGGGGCCAGCCCCAACAAAGCACAGATTTTAATGCACCGGCTGCATCTCCTTTCACTCTCACACTGCCTCCTCCCCTGAGTGATGCTGCGGCATGAGTTCCTGGCCCATATAACAACCCAAGGCCATGCAACTCCCCCATTGTTGGTTTTGCCAATGAAGCAATGAACCAGACTTGTAGTATTTTGAATTACAGTGTCCAACAGGGTCTTTCAATGACAAGAGAAACTCATCAGACAAAACTTTGCGCCATTTGTTGGACCCGGAAAAGCTGCTGCGACCAAGTGCGCAGTCCATCTTACCGGAGGTCAAGGGAACACAGAATCAAGATCTAGGGCAGAGATGAGGAGAAACTTCTTTTCTCCGAGAGTAGTAAATCTTTGGAATTCTCGACCCTACCCAAATAAGCAGTAGAGGCTATGATATTAAACATGTTTAAAACAATTAGATAGATTTTTGCATAGCAGAGGAACTAAGGGTTATGAGGAAAAGACAGGTTGAGCTTAGTCCATGGCCAGATCAGACATGATGTTGAATGGTGGAGCATGCTTCACAGGCCAGATTGCCTACTCCTGCTCCTAGTTCTTATTAAGCTCACAACATCTAGACTCTAATTTGAATCTGATGATCAAATATATCTTTTGGCTTTTTGTTTGAAAGTGTTTGTTTGCCAGAAGTATCTAATTTTTAAAAAATGTTTTAACATTAGTCTTTGAAGTAACAAGATTCACATGTACCAGATGATAAAATAGTACAGATTAGCAATAATTAGAAAATGTCTTTTCTGCAGTTTAACATAAAACTTTGGCTTTTAAACTGGGAATATTAAATTTGTTATGGTAAAAAGTCTACTACATTAAGCAAAATAAAGTAGTCCCGATGAAAATAAAGTACCAGTCACTGAGGTATAATTACAGTTTTGACTGTAAGGTGGCGCCGTAGGTCACAAGAGAAACACAACATTGCTGGGATGCGAGTACTGATCTCTGCATTGCCTGACATTTTGCCAATTGAAGGAAAATCCATTTATTCTTTTCAATAACCAAAGCTAATCCACATCATCATGTTACCCAGATTTAGATCAACTGGGAAAAGTGGCCTGATTATCTCTCAGGAGGGCACCATGATGCACTTTGGAAAGTTAAACCAAGCTAGCACATACACAGTGAATGCAGGGCACTAGGGAGTGTTATGGAACAGCAAGACCTTAGGTTCCAATTACATAGTTCCATGAAAGAAATGATATGTGTTAGGTATATTTTTAATGTTATATGTTAATGATTTGGATGATGGAATTGATGGCTTTGTGGCCAAGTTTGTGAATGATATGAAGATAGGTGGAGGAGCAAGTAGTGTTGAGGAAGCACAGAGGCTACAGAAGGACTTAGTCAGATTAGGAGAATGGGCAAAAATGTGGCTGATGGAATAGTGTCGGGAAGTGTATGGTCATGCACTTTGGTAGAAGAGGAAAAGCATAGACTATTTTCTAAATAGTGAGAAAGTTCAAAAATCAGAGGTGCAAAGAGACTTGGGAATTCTTGTGCAGCACTCCCTAAAGGTTAACTTGTAGGTTCAGTTGGTGGTGAGGAAGGCAAATGCAATGTTAGCATTCATTTTGAGAGGACTGGAATATAAAAGCAAGGATGCAATGTTGAGGCTTTTTAAGGCACTGGTGAGGCTTCTTAAGACACTGTTGAGGCCTCACTTGGAGTATTGCAAGCAGTTTTGGGCCCCTTTTGTAAGAAAGGATGTGCTGACATTGGAAAGGGTTTAAAGGAGTTTCATGAAAATGATTCTGGGATTGAAAGGCTTATCATACGAGGAGCGTTTAATTGCTCTGAGCCCATAAATTCACTAGAATTCAAAAGAATGAGGGGTGACCTAATCGAAACAATTTTCATAGTGAAAGGCCTTGATAGAGTGGATGTGGAGTGAATATTCCCTGTGATGGGAGAGTCTAAGACCAGAGGACACAGCCTCAGAATAGAGGGGCATCCTTTTTGAATGAAGATGAGGAGGAACTTTTTTAGCCAGAGACCGATGAACCTGTGGATTCTTTGCCTCAGGCAGCTGTGGAAGCCAAGTCTTTCTGCAGATCTAAGGCAGAGGTTGATAGATTCTTGACCGGTCAGTGCATAAAGGGATATGAGGAGAAGATGGGAGATTGGGGCTGAAAAAGGATCAGCTATGATGAAATGGCAGAGCAGACTCAATGCGCCAAATACTCTAATTCTGCTCCTATATCTTATGGTCTTATGATACAGGTAGATAGAGTTGTGAAGAAGGTGCATGATTTGTTTGCTTTCGTCAGCCAAGGCACTAAGTACAAAAGCAGGGATGCCATTTTACAGTGAACAAATCGTAAGAGTTGGCAGCACTTGTAGTATTATGTGCAGTTCTGGTCGCTCTCCTAAGGGAGGATGTGATAGAGCTAGAGAGGTGCAGAAAAATAAACACAGGCATGTTGCCTGGACCTTGAGCTATAAGGAACAATTGGACAGCCTGGGACTTTTTTCTCTGTATTGAAGGAAGGCCAGTGGGGCGGCGGGAGGGGGGGGGGGGCGGAGAAGGAGATCTTATGGAATATTTAAAACTTATGAGGGGCATAAATAGGGTAGATAGTCACAGTCTTTTTCCTAGAGTAGTCTAAAACTAGAGGCATAGGTTGAACGCAAACAACAGGAATTCTGCAGATGCTGGAAATTCAAGCAACACACATAAAAGTTGCTGGTGAACGCAGCAGGCCAGGCAGCATCTCTAGGAAGAGGTGCAGTCGATGTTTCAGGCCGAGACCCTTCGTCAGGACGAGTCAGGACGAAGGGTCTCGGCCTGAAACGTCGACTGCACCTCTTCCTAGCGATGCTGCCTGGCTGCTGCATTCACCAGCAACTTTTATGTGTGTGGCATATGTTGAAGTTGGGTGGGGAAAGATGTGAGGGACAACACAGACAGTGGTAGGTATATGGAATGAGCTGGTAGAGAAGGGTAAATTACAATGTTAAATAACATTTAGACAGGTACATGGACAAGAATGGTTCAGAGAGGAATAGACCAACACAGCAAATGGGATGAGCTTGTATTGGCATCTTGGTCTGGATGGACTTAGATTGAAGGATTCATTTCTGTACAGTATGACTCTGAGCTTCACCCAAATCCCTGCATTCCACCTGGAATGCAGTTAAGAACTACGAAGAATTGGAAGGTATTAAATATTACAATGGAAATTAAGATTTGGAAAATGCAATCATTGAATGAATTGTATGAAGGCAGTCCATTATCTACATTAGGTGCCTATGCTAATTTTGTTCATTTACTGTCATCAAAAAGAACATAGCAGCATACACTGCATGAATTCCTTTGTCAATAACTATTAGGAACTAATACACAGTTTTATAGTACTAGGTTGTATAGGCAGTGCTTTAATTTGTGTTTCATTTAAATACATAATTTGTTAATCAGTAAAACAGCAATTTATCTTTTTTTATGCCTTTATAACTATTTCCATGAAACTTCAGATAATTGGGGCAGTAGCTTAATTTGGCAAAAATGTACTGCTCTTGATATGTCTCAAATAACTAGAAATATATCAAAATATCTTCTTATAATGAGAAAATATGGATGTTTAAAGTTTGGAATTGTGTAAATTTACCTGATCAAAAACTACTGAAATGAAAACTTCTGTTTGTGTGACTGTAATGGTAAACTACCATAAATAATATTAACAACAATAATTTTAACACTTGACATCAAAAGTTTATTTACCATGCTGTGCTTAGTTGTATTAAAATAGTGATTATTTTATCTTAGGAGAAAACATGCATTATTTTTTCCTTAGTATTCACATTGGAATGTTGTTTATAAAAAAACTCCTAGTATCACAAGATGATGTGTGCACTTCAGAAACATTCACTTCCTGATTCCTTTGTTTTCAATCAATGAGGATTTATGTTCCCTCTTGTAAATAATTTAACTGCAATCCAGAACTTGTTAAATAAACAAAATTGGATGCTTGATGTTTTTGATACTGGGAACCATTCTTGTTTTTATTACAAAAATACCATTCTCAATGGAATTGTATTTAGACAAATAAAAACCTTTTAGGAATTAATACGAGTAATTATTTTTATTTCCCATAGACCTAAAAGCTGTATTTCATCTTTATGATACAGTTAAAACAATATTGTCAAAGCAGGTTCTGCCCAAATAAAATCCTGAAACTTAATGGAAAAGCTGGATACAAATATGCAAGAATAAAAACATTGCTGATACAAAAACTAGTGCAACACACACACACACACACACAAAGTGCTGGAGGAACTCAGTAAGTCGGGCAGCTTCTGTAGAGGGGAATCAAAAGTTGGTAATTCCGGCTGAGACCTTTTAGCAGGATTGGAAGGAAAGAGGTTAGTAGCCAGAATAAGAATGTAAGGGGAGTGGGAGGAACACAGGGTTGCAGGTTATACATGAATCCAGCTGAGGGGAGGACGTGTGGGAAGGATAGACAGTGGATAGACATAAATGCAGTCAGTTGAATGAATTGAAGTATACCTACTTTCATGTATTAAGTATTAAGAATAAGACTGATGAACTGAGAATGGATCTGTGCAGAAAGGGAATACACCATGGAGTGATTGACAACTGAGTTACTGTGGCTGAAATCAGAAACTTGAAGGAAGCAAACACCCGATTCTGAGTATTCTATAGACTGCCTGCCCCACCCCATAGCAACCAGGACACTGAAGAGCAGGTAAGTAGCAGATTTTGGAAAGGTGCAAAAATAACAGGGTTGGTTTCACTGGTGACCCATGTAGGTGCCTGCATACTCCAAAGGACCCCAATCTCCTCAGGAAGCAGAGGTGACTCTGGCGGTTCTTGTACACAGCCCCTGTATTGGCGCTCCACTCAACTGTCATCCAGGTGCATGCCCGGGTACTTGTAGGTCCTCACCACATTCACGTCCTCACCATCAATAGTAACAGGGAGCAGTGCAGGCTTAGTCTTCCTAAAGTCCATCACCATCTCCTTTGTATTACTGATGTTGAGCTGCACATGATTTAGTTTGCACCATTTGACAAAGTCCTCCACTGGGCTCCTGTATTCATCCTCCTGTCCTCTCTTTATGCATCCAACTATTGTTGAGTCATCAGAGAATTTCAGCAGATGACATGATTCAGTGTTGTATCTAAAGTCCAAGGTATACGGAGTAAACAGGTAGGGAGCCAATACAGTCCTCTGTGGGACCCCACTGCTGCTTATAGCCACGTCTGACACACAGCTCTGAAACTGCGCATAGTGTGGTCTGCCAGTCAGGTAGTCCATTATCCAGTATACAATGGAAGTGCCAACCTGCATTGAACGAAGCTTTTACCCCTGCAATGTGGGCTGTATGGTACTTGAGAAATCAAAAAACATGACCCTCACAGTGCTGCCTTGCTTATCCAAATGGGAGTAGGCTCTGTTCAGCACGTAGATGACAGCACCGCCGACTCCAATGTGCTCCTGGCAACCTGCAGGGGATTAAGGGCTGATCCGACCAGGGAATGGAGGTCAGCCAGGACAAGCCTCTCTAGGGTCATCTTGATGTGTGAGGTCAGGTCCACGGGACAGTAGATATTTAAGACTTTAATAGGGGAGGGCTAATCCAAGTAGTATTAGGCAGGAACTTGGGAGCATAAACTGGTAACAAAAGTTCTCAGACAAATTCACTGCAGCAATGTGGAGGCTACTTAAGGAACACTTGCATTGGGCTCTGAATATGTTTGTCCCATTGAGATAATGAAAAAATGGTAGGGTGAAGGAACCATGCTTGATAAGAGAACTGGAACATTTAGTCAAAAGGAAGAAGGAAGCATACTTAAGAGATACAAAAGGAGCTTGTGAGAGCTAAAAGGGGACTTGAGAAGGCCTTGGCAAGCAGGATAAAGAAAAACCTCAAGCTGTTCTACATATATGCAGAAAATAGGAGGATGACTAGAGTAAATGTAGGGAAACACAGAGGTAAAGGAGAAAACGCCTCTGGAGGCAGAGGAGGTAGGGCAATCCTGAGCATGCATGCTTACCCACTGCTCTACTGAGCCGCTACCTTCTTGTTGTTCTCATTGTAGTCTTCCAAGATATTTTCAGGCTTCAATCTCTCACTGCTGTAGTTGAATGTTCCCACCTGCTTCAAAAGGGTGACAATTACACCTGAGGAGCAGGGTGAGCTGCCTCAATGACTATCGCCCAGCAGTACTCACATCCAACGTGATGAAGTGCTGGGAGGTTAGTGATAGCCAGAACCAACTCTCCCTTAAGCATGGACATGGACTCTCTGCAATTTGCTTATCCTCACAATAAGTCTACAGAAGATGCGCTCTCACTGTCTCTCTACTTGGCCTTGGGTCACCTGGATGTTAGCAACACCTGCTGTTTATTGATTATAGCTCAGCATTCAACACAATCATACCCGCAGTTCTAACCAACAAGCTCCAAATCCTGCATCTATGTTGCTCCCTCGGCAAATGGATCCTTGAGGACACCTTCAAAAGGCCAGGCCTCAAAAAGGCAGCATCCTTCATTAAGAACCTCCATCTGCCAGGACATGCCCTGCCAGTGTGGAATGCACTGCCAACAAAGGTGGTAGAGGTAGATACAAGAGGGTCTTTTAAGAGACTCTTAGATAGGTACATGGAGCTTAGAAAAACAGAGGGCTATGCAATAGGGAAATTCTACGCTGTTTCCATAGTAGGTTACATGGTTGGCACAACATTGTGGGCCGAAGGGCCTGTAATGTGCTGCAGATTTCTATGTTTCTATGTCTGGTTAATAAGAATCGACATAGCAGAGAAAGTAAGGAAGGGTGTTTCAAGGAACAGAGAGAATTTCTCTGACAGGATGAAATAAGGGGGCAGTGAAGATAAAACTAGGCTCCTTTGTCTGTTTGATGTGTGGCTAATGTTATACAGACTGCCTATACAAAATAGATGGAAAGGGGAAAAAAAGGATGGCGAAACTGGTCAGTTGTCAGACCAAAAGAAAGAAAGAGCAAGTTATCTAGAGTTGGAGAATTTGATATTGAGTCCTGCAAACTAATCTGTTAACCTTAAGTAAAGACATTTCACTTCAGAATCAGGAATTCTGGCCTGTGGGCACTTACTAAAATATTCGCTCATCAGGATTTCTGCAACACTGGTGGTACTCACATTTCAAGCCCAAGTACATTCATAAGGGCAGGGGACAGGTCCCAACACCACAACATTGAAATACCGCAGTGCTGAAGCAATTACTTTTAAGATAATAATGGTCAGAACGATGTGCAGACATCCCATAAGAGTTTTGAGGGTGGTGGAGATTACACTAATATGGAGGGATGAGATCCTAGCCTAGAAGGAGGTGAAAACAAGGATAAGAATTTTAAAATAAAGTCAGTGCTTAACCAGCAATTAATGTAGGTCAGCAAAGGGATACTGGTATGAGTTAGGACATGGACAGTACAATTTTGGATAGCACAGGTTTATGAGAAATAGAATGGAAACTCAACAAGTAGTGAAATGGAATAAACAAGTCTACACATAAAGTATAGATGATGGCTTAAACAGCAAATTATCTCTGGAAGTGCATAATGGGAGTAAGGTTACTGAAGAAAATGTGGATGATTTTAACAATGACCTGGTTACAGGATCCAAAATTTTATCAGGGTCAAATAAAATTCAAAACTGTGTATGATCTGGATCTGCTTCATTTAGTTGCCAAAGGATTAGGTGAGGCTGATGGTTGAGGCACAATAGTGACAAAGTGGAGCAATCATGACTGGGCAAAAATTCTTTAGCTCCATCTCCTAACAGTAAAATATAACAGTAAATATGTGCTAAACTCCAATTATCAATGCAATGGTCAATGATACAAACCTCATTTTCTTTGTTTCCTAAGAATATTTTCTTCTATCAATGATTTTTTAAATAATAATTTGGCTGGATATTGAAGGAGAAATCAAGAGTCATTTACAAGCTGTAAGAGACATATTGTCTTCTGTATATTTTTTCTAATGAGATAAAAGCCTCCCAACTAGTATGACAGTAATAAAATCATTTCCAAGTTTGTGGTAATATAATTACATACATGGCAAGACATTAGTTTCCTTTTCTGGGAATCTAATATGTAAACACATATGAACTAAATTTAATTTAGTTATCTAAACTAATTAAGAAATGGTTCAAAACAAACAACATGCTAATAATACAAACATTTCATTGTAAATTGAATTCCATGATTATCCATAGCTCCTGGTGCAGCTTTGTATCTGTGCAGGCCTTTGCCTCCTGAGTCAACAATAATTTAGGTACGACAATGATATAAAGGGACACTGAAAATCTGATCGAATGGTGCCACAATAGCAACTTCTCTCTCTCTGTGTCAGCAAAACTAAAGAGCTAATTATTGACTAATAAGGAGGCAAAATCTGGAGGTCCCTGAGCCATACTCATTAGGGGATCAGAGGTGGAGAGGGTCAGCAACTTTAAATTCCTTGGCATTACCTTCTCAGAGGATCTTTCCTGTGACCAGCAAGTAAGCGCCATTACAAAACAAGCAAGAGAGCACTTCTGCTTTATTAGAAGTTTGTGCGGATTAAGCATTTCACCTAAAATTTGCCAAACTCCTAGAGATGCACCAGAGAGCGTATCTTTACTGGTTGCATCACGGCCTGGTATAGGAACACAAATGCCCAAGTACACGCCTTTTAAGGGTGTTGATGGGGTTAGCACATATCGCAAATAACTTAAACAACTAACTTCAGCCAACAACCTTCAATATAATGTTATCTGTAGATTAAATTTAAAATTCAGCTCTGAACAGTAGGTTCCTAAGAACCATGGACCACGTTTAATTGGAAGACCAGACAATGCTGATTTAAAATATTTGAGTGCCATTTTGGTGTCTTTGGGGCACTCCTCCGTTTTTGTGGATGTTTCAAGATGTATATTGTATACATTTCTCTGACATTAAATGTACCTATTGGAACCTATTGAGATGAAAAGACAGAAATGATAGTGTGGTTAACCACATTCTAGTCAAGTAATATGGGCAGCACATGGGAAGGACATACTGGAAGCATTAGCCTTGGGAGCTAATTTATTCAGGAACCATTTTGAGCTTCTTTTTGTTGAACTGACATAGTGATAGAAACGCATTACTCTCGAATCTGCTCAATAACTGAATAAATGTCTTCAATAAACCAAAGGCAAAATTTATTTCTTTTGAGGTGGCAAAACATTTACTTTATTTTGGATAGTGTGCAGAATCTCTCCTGGAAAACATGTTTTACAGCACGAATAGTGTCAAGTTACTTATGTCACAAAGTCATACGGAACAGCACAAAAACCAGGACCATCTATCTACATTATTCTCGTACTTACATCAGGTCTGAAGCCTTCAATAGCTTTGTCATTCAGTTACTTGTCCACATGCTTCTTAAATGTTGTAAGAGTACCTGCCTCCATCACCTCTTCAGGTAACACAATCCAGACTCCAAGTACCCTAGTGTGAAAAAAAATCTCTCTGACCTCACTAAACTTCCTATCTCTTACCTTATACATATGCCCACTTGGACACCACCACCATTACAAAGAGATTTTTAAAGTCTTCCATGTCCACAGGACAAATAATTTTATATACCTCTATCAGTTCATCTACAGCCTCCCTTCATAGGGAAAACAAACTTAGTCTGTGAAACATCAATTTACTCGAACTTCTGGTAATGCCCCTCCTCTTCTTCACCAATCCTCATCCCCTTTTTCCTCTCTCACCTTATCTTCTTGCCTACACCTCTCTGGTGCTTCTACCCCTCTTTTCTTTCTTCCAGGGCCTTCTGTCCTCTCCTATGAGATTCCCCCTTCTCCAGCCCTGTACCTCTTTCACCAACTTCCCAGCTCTTTACTTCACCCCTCCCCCTCCCAGTCTCACTTATCACCTTGTGTTTCTCCCTCCCCTTCCCCCACCTTTTAACACTACTCCTCATCATTTTTTTCTCCAGTCCTGCTGAAGGGTCTAGGCCTGAAACGTCGACTGTACTCTTTTCCACAGATGCTACCAGGCACGCTGAGTTCTTCCAGCATTTTGCGTGTTGCTTGGATTTCCAGCATCTGCAGATTTTCTGCTGTTCGTCCATCCAGTCTCTACTGAGAAATGCTCCAATCTGGGCAGATGTCCCAGTGAGTCCCCACTGCATATTCTCCAACACAATCATATGCTTTCTATACTGTGGCAACCAGAACTGCTCATAATACTCCAGTTGTGGCCTAAGCCATGTTTAATGAAGTCATAAGATTATGTTCTATACCCCATGAAGGCAAGCATACTATGAACCTGTTTTTCCACTTTCAGAGATCAGTAAACTTTTAACAGTAAACTTAAACAGTCTCTCTGTTCATCAACACTACCTAGGGCCTATTCAGTTACTGTGTGTCTACTATGCTGGGTTCCCCTCCCAAAATGACTTCCCTCATACTTCACATATAAGAACAAACATTGCTTGCTAAATTTTCTGATAATGGAAAATATAGAGCTAATGAGTACGTCTGAGGTTGTTCACAATTAGTTTACTATTATTGCAACAACTTGATTAAGCTGATTACCCCTCAGGGGTTTTGCACAAGATCTAAATGAATTGACATTAGAAAATAAAATGTGCTCATTTTTAACCACGACTTCAGATTTTACCTTTTGCTTTGCTTTCCTGCCCCCACAAACCCCGTGCACAGAACCAAAATCAATGAAAGCATAACGAGTTCAGAAGGTTGAATAAACTGATGTTTCAAAATGTTTTTAACTAACGAAAGAAATATAGTAAATAAGTTATTTTTGTTTAAGTTTTAACAAGTTCTATTATCAACTAAAGGATGAAAGCTTTGAGAAGAAAATTTACAGCAATCCAGTCTTGTAGTCCATATTCAAGTCCTTAAGGAAGGAAAATGACATTATTTTGGATGCTTTAGGACTTCGGAAGATCAGAAAAGATAAGAATGGAACAGGATATAGGTTAAGACAAAAGAAAAGTAGATGCTGAAATCATGATGCCAAATTTTGAATAGGCTTACGATGGAAGCGTTCAGGAAGATTACATTAATGTTTTAAAGTTTTGAACTAATGGACGTGTGGATAAGAAATCTGAACAAAAATTAACAAACTTTGCTACAACTCTACAAAGCCTGGCTGAGATCACATATGCAGTAAAGTCTAAAGAGTTACAAAGTGAATTACTTTAGTGTGGTCGCTGCTAGAGTGAAAAAAATATATTTCTTTTTAAATTCCAAACTACTATTATTCCTCCTCTCCGACAGAACGACATATTTCATACAGCAGAGTATGTGACTCATCCTTGTTTCTCCAGACCATAATTGACTAGTGCCGATAATGTACTTCAGTGGCACGTAACAAAAGTTCTCCGATGCCCATCCCATTTCCAGGTGTGTTACTACGTCGCGCAGAGGATCCTGGGATTTGTAGTTTGAAACTGACGAATGGCGATGCTGTTCCGCTCAGCGGATCAATGTGAATGAACTCTAAGTTCCACAATGCATCTGGGCGCGATGCAGGTAGGCAGACGCCGTGAGCGGGGTGCGGTTGGCGCATTCACCTGGATTTGGGTGCGTTCACTGTTGTCAGTATTGCGGTGAAGCGAAAATCTGCATACCACGAGGAAATCACCATGGCGGAAACCGCACCTTAAGGGACTCTTCCTCATTGAAGTGGAAAAAACATCGCGAGTGAGAGGGGGTGGGGGTGATCGATGGGGTTTTAGATGTGAGGTAAGTCCCGGGAAGTAGTCTCCGCGCTGCATAGTGGTATTTAATCTACCAGAACACTGAGTTTAAAGTTAGTCTATGAAGAACTCTTTTGTAGTAAGGAGAATGGTGAACTACGACATTGCTGCATGCTTCTCGTCAATTCTATGTTTTTAACGTTGTGTTTGTGATCGGAAATTGATTTTAAAATATTCTATGTAAATTTGAAGTGAAAATTACTTTGGATTAATGATAGCTGTAGTGGTAACGAGGAGGCGATTATTTCGGTTCCCTTTTTTTTGGACGTCTGGGTTTTCAGCCACTTTTCCAAACTTTCCTTTCTTGTATGTTGCCAAGATCGTTTTAAATGATTTGGGTGTTTTTTAAGATCTGAAATACAAAATGAAAGACTACTGTACTACTGTGCTGGTCGAAAACAAATCTCGTACTTTTTTCAGGTTATTACAACATGGCACGTTCTGTCAACAACAGGCCGAGTCACTTTCTGCTTTTTCCGTGAAGTTAGTAAATGAGGATGGATTGTATTGGAGTTCACTTTAATCGTGCAAGAGTTGACAATTAAATAACCGGAGATTTTAAACATTTGCATTGAAAGGAAAATTTATATATCATTTCAGAAAGTCCATCAACTGTTAGGCTTTTGTATCTAGCGGTACAGATGCCGTCTGATTTTATTTCCTAAGATATTTGTGTAGAATATCTATTTATCAATCAGGATGTGATGTAAGTGTAGAGGTATTGTCCAACAAGACGGACAAACTTGTACTTAATCCCTTTCTTGGATCTTGTTTTGTGCTATAGAAAGGAGGAGCAAGGGTAATTTAAAATTCATGACGTAATTCTGGATTATTCTGAGTTTATTACTGCTTAGTGTAAGTTATCGAGGTGACTTTATTTTAGTACTAGACCAGGAATTTTGACATTGTGTTACCTCGTAAAATAACTTTGGTAAATTTCTACATGGAAGACAAAGTTCTGAAGTATTCAGGCAAATGTAGAACTTAGCTTGATTCCCAACTTTACACGGTCTAATTTACATTATAAGTGCAGGAAATGTTCATTTGTATGTTTGTGTGGGCCAATAATTGAGAAACAGATAAATTAATTTCAAAATGTTTGCCATATTTGAAATCAAAACATTCACACCCATTTCTTGAATGGCATTGAAATCCAAGGGGAAAGTTGAAAGAAACCATTCTGTTATAGAGGGTTCAGTCCAAACACTAGGAAGTTATTGCAGACAATAGGAAACAGTGTCAATCAAAGAATCAGATCTGCAAGAGATTTTACGTGATCTACTCTCCAGGTGTCAGTCTGTTGCTGCTCAAGCTAGGGTTTTTTTTCCAGTGCTTGTTCAGATTTTCTTTTAATGATTTTGGTTTTTCTCTCCTTTCAGATGATGCTAATCTTTGGGTGAAAAAAAACTTTCAAATGCTTCTTCCAATTAATTTTTGTCTGTGACCTATAGATATTGACCTGCCTGTCAAAGGAGTTAGTTTTCTTGTTTACAGTTCTAATAATTGTGTTCCTTGTCTATTTTTTTTCCACACTGATCAACAGAAAAAACTCTTTTCATGGCAAAGTGAAAACAAATTTCTACAAATTGGTCTAAATTTATTATAATTATTAAACAAAAGTTGATTTCATAATTGCTCACCCACTTGAAGTCAGTATTTAGTAGATGCACCTTTGGCAGTAATTATAGCCTTGAGTCTGTGTAGATCAGTCTCTGTTAGTTTTGCACAACTGGACATTGCAAGTTTTCCCATTCTTTACAAAACTGTTCAAGCTCTGTCAGATTGCATGGTGATCGTGAGTGAATAGCACTTTTCAAGTCCAGCCACAAATTCTCAATTGGATTGAGGTCTAAACTGTGACTTGGCCACTCCAGGGCATTAACCTAGTTGTTTTGAGCTATTTCTGTGTAGCTTTGGCTTTATGCTTGGGGTTGTCTTGCTGGAAAACAAATCTTCTCCCAAGTTGTAGTTCTCTTGCAGACTGCATCAGGTTTTCATCCAGGACTTCCCTGTATTTTGCTGCATTCATTTTACCCTCTACCTTCACAAGCCTTCCAGGGCCTGCTGCTGTGAAGCATCCCCACAGCATGATACAGCCACCACCATGCTTCACGGTAGGAATCGTGGGTTTTTGATGTGCAGTACTTAGCTTACCCCAAACATAGCATTTAGTCTGATGGCCAAAAAGCTTAATTTTGGTTTCATCGGACCAGAGAATCTTCTACTGGCTGACTTCAGAGTCTCCCACATGCATTCCAGCAAACTCTAGCCGAGATTTCATGTGATTATTTTTTTGAACAGTTGCTTTCCCTTTGCCACTCTCCCATAAAGCTGCGACTGGTGAAGCACCCGGGCAACAGTTGTTGTATGCACAGTCTCTCCCATCTCAGCCACTGAAGCCTGCAACTCTTCTAGAGTTGCCTTCTGTTCTCTTGGTGGCCTCCATCACTTGTCCCTCCTTGCACGGTCGCACAGTTTTTGAGGACGGTTTACACTAGGCAGATTTACAGCTGTGCCATGTCTTTCCATTTCTTGATGATTCAATTAACTGTACTTCAAGGGATATTCAGGGTCTGGGAAATTTTCTTGTATCTATCTCCTTGACTTGGTGCTTTTCAATACCCATTTCACAGAGTTGCTTCGAGTGTTTTTTGACCTCGTGGTATAATTTTTGACAGGATACTGACTCACTAGTTGTGGTATATTTTTATTACAATCAGTTGAAATACCTTGACTGCACATAGGTGATCTCCATTTAACTAATTTGACTTCGAAAACCAATTGGCTACACCAGTGATGATTTGGTGTGTCATATTAAAGTGGGGGGAGGGTGAATACTTATGCAATCAATTATTTTGTGTTGTATATTTGTAATTATTTTCGATTACTTTGTAGAGATCTGTTTTCATTTTGACATGAAAGTCTCTTTCTATTGATCAGTGTCAAGAAAAAAGCCAAATGAAATCCACTGTGATTCAATGTTGTAAAGCAATAAAACATGAAAACCTCCAATGGGGTTGAATACTTTTTATAGGCACTGTACCCATGTTCTGAAATTTTTCGTGCTTGAAACTCTTGTTTGCATTAATGCATTTGTTTCACTGATTGTAAGAAGAAGCAAATTGTTGCATAATGATAATTAAATTATGAATAGTTAGGGTAATGCAAGCGGGCTTTTTCCACTGAAATTGGGTAAGGTGAGAACCGGAGGTCATGGATTAAGGGTGAAAGGTGAAATGTTTAAGGGAGGCATGGGCGGAACTTCACTCAGAGGGTAGTGGAACAAGCTGCCAGCAGAAGTAGTGGATGCAGATTCATTTTCAATATTTAAAAGAAGTATGGATATCTATATAGATGAGAGGGGTATGAAGGGCAGCCGAATGGAACGAGGCAGAGTTATAGTTCAGCACAGACTAGATGAGCTGAAGGACCTATTTCTGTGCTGTAGTGCTCTATGACTATAAAAACCTTGTGGTCTCGTTTTCCCTTGTTTCCAGCAGATGTATTGAGCAGAACCTACTGAATCAGTTGAGCGAACTAAGTGATTATGAATTTTTAAATGTTAATGAACTGAACACAAAAGCAATACTGGTTTAAGATTCATTTTGTTGGGATTAGTCATTGGTAAATTGGTCAAACCCCTCAGTCAAAGTTGTCAGATTATGCTGTTGAGGAAGAGTCTTGAAATTGTTCTCAGATGTTAGGAGGTTCATTTAAATAATTGAGTTACTAAGAAACTTTGAGTTTCTTAGAAATTGGTTTCTAAGACAGTGAATATTGTACATTAATGGGGGAAGGGGTTTTGTGAAGCCTTTAAGTCACTTATTTTTATTAAATTGAGTTGTTCTCAGCCAGAGAATTGAACAGCTGTGTTAAAAGCTTGCTCACAAAGGCAAACGTTTCATTTTTGTACCTTAAGATAGAAATGTATGCAAGGTTGGTAATATAACAATTATTTTTATGATCAGTTTCCTGAAAAGTCTGATTATTTAAGAGATATCATTGAGATTTGATATTTGCTCATTTACTTGCTACTGTCCAGATGCCATAAACACAGGAATCTGGCAGATTGATTATCCACTAAATGGTTTCACAACCTCCCTCATGTAAAAAGGTATAACTAGTTAGAAATGTGCACCTACCTTGATTTTGCAATTTACATTCTGTTTAAGGGTTTAGTATTTTAAGGAAGAAATTCTATCATTATAACACATGAAACATCAACTTATAAAAGTTTGCTAATTATTCTTGATTAACTAACTGCACAGAGCGTTTCATTTGTCATTTCTGTTAAAATGCAAAATGTTCAAATGACATTATTTGATTTTGTACTTTTATCTATTTTGAGACTATTTACAGAAAATAAACACTTAGACTGCCAAGTTAATAGTCATCAAAATGACACGGCAAACTCTGTAATGTGAAAATCAAACTACAAATATTAGAAAACTGGAGCAAAAAGTGGAGAATACAAGAAATAGTCAGAAGGCAGGCAAGATCTGTGGTAAGAGAAAGAGTCCATGTTACAGGTCATAAACCCTCTGACAGAGCTTTCATCATTTTCGTTTGGAAATGTTTATGTTGTGCGTGAGAAAGTCGATGTTCTGTTCAGCACTGGTATCGTTTTAACATTTATTTTGTAATTCTGTTTGTTGTGGGTTCGTAGAACAATCTCACCAGTGTAAACGTAACAAAGGTACCATATACCTAAAGCAATGGTACACAGGACCATACTACTAACACAAATATCAATATTTACTAACAAAAATGTATATATTAAATCGCATGGACATCTGTCACAGAATGACTTGTGAGCTCTGGTACCCAAGCCCACAAAGCCCAAACGACTGTGTTCTATTTGTACCTACATTTCGTGATCAGAAAATTCATTGAATATCTACACATACCTAGATATTTGGAAATGTATGTTCTTCATTTGAACATTATGGTAATTTAACATCAGATTAGAATGTGGAGATTTGTTAGTATAGGTTGAGTGCCCCTGATCTGAAATTCCAAAACCTGAAAAACCTCCAAAATCCAGATTTTTTTAAAAAAAGTGCTGACATGACGTCACAAATTTAAAATTCCACAAGGCGCTGGGAACTGCGCGTCCCAGGCGATGCACAGTTCTCTCCACGCCACACAGTTCTAAGAAGTGACCTCAAGTATGTAGCAACCAAAAGTTAATGAAAAATAGAAAAACGTAGCATGGAGCGAAAAATGAAGAATCTCAGTCTTGTACCAGTGATCAGTCTTGTACCAATTCACCAGTGCCAGTGATCATAAGCTGCTTAACTGTATGCTGATCATGAAACAAGCAAAGATCTCTCAGGATGAACTGACAATATGAGGTAATTATTTCATTCACAAAATTATTAAGAATATTATACAAAGCTACCCTCCGTTCATAGTTACTACGGAACAGGTGGCTGTTTGGCTTCCTATCAGACACAGATTTCAGTCACAGCTTTGGAACCTGGTAATAGATACAGTTGGGGTTAGTCATTCAACCCGGTCTGTGGAGGACCCAGCCCCATCACATCACACACTGTCTGTGTGGCTGCAGACAGTGCACTCTGAGCCCCACACCTGCTGTACATATGCTGCATATGTGATGTAAGTTGATTTTGTGTTTAGACTTGGGTCTCATTCCCAAGGTATCTCATTATATAGACACAAATGCTCCAAAATCTGAAACACTTCCGGCCTGAAGCACTTTGGACAAGGGATGCTCAACCAGTGCTAGAAACTTAACGTACACAGCATAAAAAGAGAATAGATTTTCAACGTGGCTTGCAAGATGATTTTTTTTAATGAGTGAAACACAATCACCATAGGCTAATAGCGCATTTAGGAGTGAAATAATCCTGTGCAGTGGGCTTAGAATTGAGCCACGTCATATTAAAACGACATGGTCTGACAATTGGCAGATATCTTTCATGCCACAAAAAATGCCAAACAATGACCACTTAACAAGAGATTTCAGGCATTGACCCTTGATATTTAAAGACACATTATCACTGAATTATTGCTATAGGAAAGATGTATTAAACTGGAAGGAGTACGGAAAAGACTTAGGGGTATTGCTGGAACTAGAGAGACTGTGTTATAGGGTTGTTGGACAGGCGAGGACTTTATTTTTCCCTTAGATTGTAGGAGAATGGTGGTGGTTTGTAGAGGTGTATAAGATCATGAGGAACAAAGATAGGGTGAATATACTTTGTTTTTTTCCCAGGGTTTGGGATTCAAGAACTAGAAGGCATTGGTTGAAAGTGAGAAAGGAAAGATTTAATAGGAACTTGAGGGGAAAAGTTTTTTTACAAAGAGTGGTATGTCTTCAACTCCAACTATGTGTTTCCTTCACATCATTGAATTTTGCCCTCACCTTTAATTTCAACCATATGTTTTGGTCCTCTTCACCTTTTTATGTGTGTCATCAGTAGTTATAGAATCTTCAGCTATCTCCATCTCGCAACAATTCTCAAAGACTTGGCCCTAATTCCATTTTTATAACACTTCTTAATCCTGTCTGTTCCCCATCTTGTAGTTTTGTCTCAGTTAAAATGTTTTAGGACAAACTGTATGTTTAATCATCTGTAAAAATATAAAGCAACACAGACAAAATGCTGGAGGAACTCAGTAGGTCAGCAGCATCTATGGACATGAACAGATAGTTGACATTTTGGGCTGAGACCCTTCTTCAGGACTGAGAATGAAGGGAGAAGATTATCTTGGTCCCTGTCCCATTGCTTGTTGACAAGTTGATTCCCTATTGATATGTCAGTCTGACTTAGTTCTTGCAATCATCTTTCTACTTTTCACTTTTCTGATAGTGAAATTGAGTTAAAGAAGATTCTAAGGTGCTCTTGATATAGTGAGAAGTTTTAGAAACGTTTTTGTTTAGTTACAAATTATCCATTAGAAGAGATTGTGAGAATTAACTGAGATATTGAACTGCATCTTGCTCCCAGATAGTTATCAATAGTTTCAAAGGGAACTGCAGGTATTTCTGAATGGCAGAAAATCTAGGATTTGACACATGCAGAGTTAAAAACACAAGTCAGAAACTTAATGAAGGACAGATATCTTCAATTTTATCAGTGCACTTTCTTGCCATGGAAATCAAGAACGTCGCTCTATGTAGCAACGCTGAAGGCAGGGTTCTTTATTCTTTGCATTTTTTGCCAAACTTTTAAAATATTTTTCAATCAATAAATGGGGTACTGAAATTATTTTACAATGTGTTTGAGTGTCAAAGAAAGGATTTTGACTCGCAAAAGCTTCTATGAATGATTTGGGATTGGAAGTTTAGTTCACCAGCAGGCCTGGATCAGTAATTTCTGATGCATTGTTACCGTAACCACATTGATAATACAGCCCAACACTCAACAATGGTAACTATTTTGTATTGTATAACTTGAACTGACTAATATATGGTTGCAATTCTGGGACTGTCAACAGTGATAGGGAAGCATAGTAATAGCATAAAAATAAAAATACTTGGACTAGTGACAAAATCATGAATGCATAAAAGGTATTTGAGAGTTCTTCCATGCCATTCATCCCCCAGCTGATTGGTTGTAACAATAAACAGTTTAACCAGCATAATATTAGAGTGGTGAAATAATTAGTAGTGAAAGTCAGTGTTGACCTTCATAACTTGCATTGTATAAATAAAGTCGTCAATATCCTACAACAAACAACATACTGCAAACTGAAATACTACTGAATCTGAAATGTAAAGAATTTGCAGGAAACATTCAACACGTTGAACAACAGTGGTAATTGGAGAAATCAGAATCAGGTTTGTTATCACTGGCATGTGTTGTGAAATTTGTTAACTCAGCGGCAGCAGTTCAATGCAATACATAATACAGAAGAAAAAATAATGAGTAAATCAATTACAGTATACATATTGAATAGATTAAAAATCATGCAAAAACAGAAATGGTATATTTAAGAAGGGAGGTAGTGTTCACGGGTTCAATGTCCATTTAGGAATCGGATGGCAGAGGGGAAGAAGCTGTTCCTGAATTGCTGAGTGTGTGTTTTCAGGCTTCTATATCTCCTACCTGAGGGTAACAGTGCAGATTGCTACAATTTTTATGAGTAGTTCCAGTACATTTGGTTTATATCCTTTGCAGCATTGTGTTCTTGTTAATCTAGAGTACAATGTGGTAAAGGATGTTTCAAGTAAAATTTGTGCATGGAAAATCTGGCACCCAATATATGCATATCAAAGGTCAAAGAATATTAACATTACAATGACAGGAAACATGTATGTGGTATTGAACAGGGCAAAAATATTGGTTATACGCTGCAGATAGCTTCAGTTTGTCAGCATGGTGATTGAGGATAAATGATGTCAACATTTTAATTTGAACAAGTGGTAGCACTTCTGGCAATGCCATGTTCCTTTAATACTATATAGGAATATCCTCCAATAGTTTGTTCATATCTGCAAAGGGGAGATTAAACCAATTTTCAGTTAGGTATGAGGCTACCATTCAGTCATGACCGATTCCTAAAAAGAATCTGGTTGACTTAAAACTTTGCGATTGAAGGACACAGTCTTGACTGTTTTAAAATATAAAGCAAAGAGAAATCTATCCTTAAATGACAGCTCCATGGTCTGAGTTACTGCTGCAAAACAACAAATTTTATGACATATATCAGTGATAATAAACCAGATGCTAATTCATAGGTTAATTGGTTCTTTCAGCACAGCTAGTGTGATGTAGGAGTGTTTATCACAAGCTCCACAAGTAAGCTTTCAGCCTTTTGCTCAAATCGCCTTTTTATCCTGTCTCTCAGAATTGTACCACAGAAACCGCTTGTTATGTTGCCGTTGGTAGGGTTGCCTCATGCCACTTGGTTATTCTCCCAAAATACAGATTAGGTAATTCAGTCATTTGCTGGGCTGAAGTCTATAGCAAAATATTTCAATGAAATTTTATCATCAAATGGTTGAGGCTTCTGTTTTCCTGTTCTGTTATTCTAGAAATACTCTTGGTTAGGCAACGCTGAAAGAATGTGAACCAGTCAATGTTTTGAGTTAAAAGCTGGTGCCATCTAACTTGCTGGGTACTCTCAGCATTTTCTGCTTTTATTTCCAATTTCTAGCTTTTGTAGTTGCTTCCTTTCATCTGTCCTTTGCTGATCTTCCACATTCTTCAATTAATAGTTACAACCCAGGAGACCATTCATACCCACACAGGGTCTTTATAAGAGCAAATTTATGGTTCCACACACTAGTGTATTCTTCATAACCTTATCACTTTTTTCCTCCATGTATTTATCCCATTCCCTCTTTAAGGTTGCATTGATCAGAAAGCATTACATTGGGAGGTAAAAAGGTATTCCTTTATAACAGGCATATCCCTTTCCTTTATTCCCATGTTATCTTGTATTCAACTTCTTCAGTTGGTTGAACCTCATTATTTCACTAGATCACAAGTTGTTCCATTAGATCTTTTGTCAGCTTTCTCCTGTCCAATTTATCCCTGAAACTGTAGTTTTTAACCCCAGGAATTACTCTCTTATAATTCTTCTTCAATGCTCACTTCAATGCCTTCATGTCCTTGAGGTCAATGTCTTATAGTGTTGCATTATGTTAGGATTTCCCCCCAGAATTCCAGATTAGGTTATCATTTTTGATATTTTAGCAGGAATTTATTTGCTTCAAATGCTAATATTGGGAAGTTGAAATAACCATCATCCTTTTTGAGAAATTTCCCCACTGGATTTTGCTCTACAAAAATCCATTGTTGCTTTATCACTAAATTGTAGTTTACAAAAAGTGCTTTCAGTTGGCAAATAGTGCTTATGAATTCTGGAGGTTCAGAGTGACTCAAATGGGTAGGGCAGCTGCCATGTATTTTAAACTGATGTAAACAGCTTTAGGAGTCACAGATAAGTTAAATGGAATGAGCAGGCAGCTGTTTGAATTGTCTAAACTTGCTGGTGTGTATGGTGTTTTTTTTGTAATTTGATATGAAACCAGATATCTAGTGCTATTTTCCCTGTCTAGGCAAATGCCTAGGAGAAATATGAATAAGGTTAATACATTGAGTCCTTGTTATCTGTGAAGGATAAGATGCTTTCCCTAGATAACAAAAATGCGGATATGGCTAATTGTTTCTCCTTTGTACTTCTAAGTGTAAATGTACCCTATCTTGTCCCAAGGGCACATAATGAACATATTAAAGCATTGAAAGGCCTAAAAACAAATGAAACTCACTAACCAACTGCTTGGAGTGAAATTTAGTTCAAAGGCAGTGGTTGTGATTTTTAAGGTGCAGCTGTATAAACAAAAACTAGTTTCTATTGGAAGGAAGCCACTTGACAAAAGTGGTCTGGAAACTAGTCACCATATTTAGACGGAATGTATACATGACAACAAATCTATTTGTTCAATGTTGTTTGAGGTAGATACAGGAGCCAACCTCAAGTACACAGGACTACAGATAGCAAAGTGGAGTTATTAGTCAACTTAATTTTGCATAACATTCAAATTTGCTGGTATTGTCTGACACATTGACTATTTGCATTTCCTTTCTGTTGTTGGTTTGCCTTATCACTTTATTTGACTGCTTCTGCAATAATTTTTGCGATAATTGCCTGTCATTTGCAGGGTTAGCTCTATTAAAGTGCATCCATCCTATAAGGCAATCATTTTTTTTAAAACAAACATTACAGCATCATAGGCTACAGCATGAAAAAAAGCCACTTAATCCATGAAAGCTTCACGGGCTCTGGACAAGAACAATGTAACACTCTCCTCATGGTGCTGCAAATGTTTCTGTTCTAATACCTTTCCCATTCCCTTTTGAACAGCACAATTGAATCTGCCTCTGCTGCTCCACCTGATGATGCATTTCACATTTTAGACACCCATTATTTTAAGCTTCATGCCATGAAGTTTCTTTTCATCTCCTTTTCATAGATTCTTCACAGTTTTACATGCATCAGCAATTCCTGTTTATCCTGCTTTGTTCCAAGAAAAAACAAGCCCAGTTTCTCTGCACCCAACAAACACAAGTTCTTCATCAACACACACAAAGTGCTGGAGGAACTCAGCAGGCCAGGAGAGTCATAGATGCTGCCTGGCTTGCTGAGTTCCTTTAGTATTTTGTGTATGTTGCTCAGATTTCCAGCATCTGCAGATCTTCTCTTGTTTGTGACAAGTTCCTCATCTCTGGGTTAATTTTAAAAAGCTTCTTCTACACCTTTTATATGACCTTCACATCCATCCAGAGCTTTGGCAAGCAAAACAGAATTCATTTGTGGCTAAACTAATATTTTAAGACCAAACATACAAAATTGAGTTAAGATCATGACTAATCTGATTGTCACATCATCTCTATATGCCCGTTTATCCATGGGAAAGGTTCAACTAATCAACTATCTATGTACCTTTTGCCTTCGCAATATCCTAAAACTCCTCTATCCTTTGAGGAAGGGTTCATTATACTCTTAAATCTCTGAGAGAAAAAGAAAATTCACTGTTTCTGTCATAAACCTTTATTTTTAGGCGGTGACTCCCAAGATCTAGATTTTCTACGAGAAGGAAGGTTTCTTGACACAGTATGTAGACAGGCCGACTAGAGGCAAAGCCGTACTGGTTCTTGTGCTGCGAAATTACCCAGGTCAAGTGTCAGATCTGTTGGGTCAGTGTATTGGAGACTCCCTGATCTTTACCACAGCCTCGGAGAGGGAAATGAGCAGAGATATGGAAAATATTTAATTGGAGGAGGAGGAATGATAATGTTATTAGACAGGAACGGGAGCATAAATTGGGAACGGATGTATTTAGGGAAATGCATATTTAGAAATGTGGAGATTGCTTATGGGGTTCTGGATACGTTTGTCCAATTGTGGAAGAAGAAAGGTCGTAGGGTGAAGGAACCATGGTTGACAAGAGATCTTGAATATCTAGTCAAGAGGAAGAATGAAGCTTGCTTAAGGTTTAGGAAACAAGGCTCAGGCAGGGCTCTGTAGAGTTATAAGGTAGACAGGAAGGAGATGAATAACAGTTCTTGAGCAAGAAGGGGGCATGAGAAGGCCCTGGCTAGTACAAATAAGGAAGATACCAAGGCTTTGAAAATATGTACGTGAAGAACAAGAGGATGGCTAGAGTAAGTGTAGGAACTGATCAGCGATAGTGGAAGAAACATGTGCCTGGATTCAAAGGACGTGGGGTGGTCCTTGATGAATACTTTGCTTCAGAATTCACCAGTGAAGGGATCCTTGATGTTTGTAAGATCAGCATAAAGCAGACTGATATATTAGACCATGTTGACATTAAGAAAGAGGAAGTGCGGTGACTTTTGAAAAATCCCTGGGCCCAAGTTACAATCATCTCATAGGAAAGATGTAGAAGCTTTAAAGAGGGTGCAGAGGAGATTTACTAGGATGCTGCCTGAATGAGACAGCATCTCTATGATAGATTCAGTGAGCTAAGGCTTTCCTCTGGAGTGAAGGAGGATGAGAAGTGACTTGATTGAGGTGTACAAAATAAGGGGCATAGATCAAGTGGATAGCCAGAGACGACTTCCAGGGCAAAAGTGGTTAATGCAAGGATGCATAATTTTAAAGTGATTCAAAAAAGCATAGGGGAAATGGCAGAGTTAAGTTTTTAACAGAGTGGTTTGTGTGTGTAGCTCCCTGCCAAATGTGGTAGTAGAGGTCAATATATTAGGGGCATTTAAAAAACCCTTAGGCACATGAATGATAGAAAAATTGTGTGCTATGTAGGAGGGAAGGATTAGATTAGAGTAGTTTAAATGTTGGCATAATATCGTGGGCTGAAAGGCTTGTAGTGTGGTGTAATGTTCATGTTTAAAGAGTAAACATCCTCTCCACATTCAGCTTATCATGATTCCTCAAACTTTAATATTTAAGTGAAAACTCCTTTCATTTTCCTCATTCTAAATTCCAGTAGATTCATGCAGATGCTCCCTAACTTGCTGAATTGTTTTCCCATTGTTTCTGGTTTTCCATTTTCTGCATTTATATCATGGTGTCTCAATTTTTCTTAGCATGGTTGTTAGGCTAACCAGGCAGATTCAAAAACCTTAACATTAATAGGCCAAGAAATTTGGTGTTGGTAACTTCTGCCCTTTAAGCAATTTCAACTTGCCTCACCACAAACATTCACTTTTTGTTTTATATGTCCCTCCTCTACCTTCTCTCTTACTGGAAATTAATTTCTAACTTTTCCCATTTCTGGCAAAGAGCTGCTGACCAGGGATGTTGACTGTTTACATGTGAGCAGAATTAAGCCATTTGACTCATTGAGGCTGAGTTAGCATCACATTTAACACCTTTCTCCTGTCTTCTCCCCAGACCCTTTGATGCCCTTGACTAATCAAGAACCTATCAGCCTCCACTTTAAATTTACCCAGTGACCTGGCCTCAACAGACGTATGTGGAAATGAATTCCACAGGTCCTCTGGCTAAAGAAATACCTCCTCATCTCTGTTTTAAATGGATGTCCCTCTATTCTGAGGCTGTGCCCCATGATCCTAGACTCTCCCATTATAGGAAACACCCTCTCCACATCCACTCTATTTAGGCCTTCCAATATTTGATAAGTTTCAATAGGATCACCTCTCATTCTTCTAAGTTCCAAAAGTACAGGTCCAGAGCCATCAATCGCTCCTCAAATATTAATCCTTTTATTACTAGAATAACTCTTGTGAACCTCCTCTGGACCCTCTCCAATGCCTTATCTTTTCTTAGACAAAGGGTCCAAGCAGCTCACAATATTCCAAATCCAGTCTGACTGAGGTCTTATAAAGCCTCAGCATTACATTCTTGCTTTTAGATTCTAGTCCTCAAGAAATGAATGCTTACATTGCATTTGGCTTCCTTACCACCGACTTGACCTGCAAATTAATTTTAGGGAATCCTGCGTGAAGGCACCTAGGGCAATTTACACTTGTGATTTCTGAATTTTATCCCCGTTCAGAAAAAAGACTACACCGTTATTCCTTCTACCATAGTGCATGACCATACGCTTCCCTGCACTATGTTTCGCCTGCCACTACTTTGCCCATTATACCAATCTGTTTAAGTTCTGCAGACTCCCTGCTTCCTCAATATTACCTACCCTTCCCTCCACCTATCGTCTGCACACTTGGCCATAAAGCCATCAAGTCCGTCATCCAAGGCATTGACGTATAATGTGAAAAGAAGCGGTCCTAACTCCGACCCTTGTGGAACACCATTAGTCACTGGCAGCCAACCAGAAAAGGCCCCTTTATTCCCACTCTTTGCTTCCTGCCTGTCAGTCAATTTTCCATCCATTCTAGTACCTTTTTTTGTAGACTTTTGTCTTGTTAATCTCTAACTGTACTACAAGATCATCTACCTTGCTCTGTATACTGTGTGCATTTAAATATAATACCTTTGATCCTATATTCATCAGCCTTTTCAATTTTGACTCATGTTAAACTTCAATTCATTCCACTGGCTGCAATTTTGCCCTATTGTCTTACTGCATCTGCTTGTATGCCAATTGCCCATCCTCAGTCCTATCACTTCAGTTTCCATCTACCTGCCAAATTAATTTATCCCCCTCGCCAACAGCTCTGGCAAACCTGCCTACAAGGATATTGGTCCTACCTTCCCTCGAAGAGATCACAATGATCCAGAAATCTGAATCCCTGCCCCCTGCATCAACTCTTCAGCCATGCGTTCATTTGCCCAATCATCCCATTCTTACCCTCACTGGTGTGTGGCACAGGGAGAAATCCAGTGATTACTACCCTATATTCTCACTTCAGGACCTCCTCTTTTTTCCTACCAATATCAGTGGTACCCATATGTACTACCACTTTCGATAGCTCACTCTCCCCCTTTAGAGTGCAGTGGACCTGATCTGAGACATCCCTGGCCCTGACACTTGGAAGGCAACGTGCCATCCAGTTGCCTCTTCCATGTCCACAGAAATTCCTGTCTGCTCCTCTCGCTGCTGCACTCCTCCTCTTTCCCCCTTCCCTTCTGAGCCACAGAGCCAAACTCAGTGCCAGGTTGTACCCCCCAACTGTATCCAAAATGGCATACTCATTGAGGGAAATGGCCACGGGAGTTCTCTGCACTGGCTGCCTGTACCCCTTTTTCCCCTCCTGACAGTCATCCAGGTACCTGCTTCCTGCAACTTGGAAGCTACAGGGAGATAGTCATCCCTATTTATTTTCCTGTATGAGCTGAATATTACTGAGCTATGGCTTCATTTCCGTAGCATTCTCGAAGGAACTGTGGCTCTGTGCATTTCATGCAGATGAACTCTGGCGGCCTCCACGAGTTCTCACATCTCACTCAAAGAACATGCCACAAACCCTGGACTTATTCTCACTGCACTAGATACGTACTGAAAGACAGAACTGGAGAAAAATAGAGCTCATTAGAAACTTACTTAGAACCTCTACCTGTTCTTGCCCAAGCCTGTTAGGCCAAAGCCTGACCACTCTAATATTGTCCACTCCCACAGTGGCTTCTCTTACGATGGTTACTTTGGTTACACACCACCTCATATATCATTATGATTCCAGATCGCCATAAAGTCCCAAAAGGCCCTGAGCTCTTTTTAAAACTTGTGCCGCCTCAGCCAAACAAGTTGATTTGACTCATTGATCAAGATATAATGCCTCCAATAATTTTCCTCATGTGGCTATTATCCTAATGGTCTGTAGTTTGCTGCTTTCTGCCCTTGCCCATTTTGAGTTACTATAATTTGCTGTTTTCCAATCAAAAGGAGCTTACTCCATTTGTAGGGAATTTTAGAAAATTAAAGACAACTAATCAACTATCTCACTAACCATTACTGTTAAGACATCTGGATGATATGTATTAAAATTTGGAACTTCTCAGTTCAAAGCTTCAGTAATTTGCTCAATACCTCTTCCTCTTTGATTGGAACTTTTCCTTCATCCTTCCTTCCGATTCTTGTATTATAATTATTTCTAAGCTGTATATCCTCTGTAGTGAAAATGAATACGAAGTATCTATACTTCATTTGCCATTTCCTTATTTTCCATTATAATCCAGGTTCACTTTCTATATGACCACCATTCATTTTGTTTATTTTTCTTTTTTTAAATGCCCATAACGCCCATCTGTTTTTCTATTTCTATGTAGCTTTATTTCATTCTATTTTTATTATTAACCTTATCATTTGCTGCTGTGTTTTTTGTATTCACTCCAATCTTATGATTTGCCACCTGCCTTGGTGCAATTATTATTTTACCTTGGAAGTGCGATGACCTTGCAGGGTTGCAGACATTGGAGGTATTTTAATATTTATAAATGTCATGATAGGATTTTTTTTTCTTTCTTTATGGAATTTAATTTATTCTTTCTATTCTGAAAGATCTACTCTACAAGTTTTTCCTGTTCATTTACAGTGACTGATCCCTTAACCTAATTGGAACGGTCACTTTACTGAGGTCTGCTTTCACGTTACTGAGGATACCTTTATTTAATTTTAAAATACTGCTCTTGGATTGCCCCTTTCCAGTCAGATCCTTGCTATCTAAGAAAGACTTTCGGACTGATGGAGCTCGTTAACAGTGGTTGGCAGTTGACCTAGAAGAAGGAAAGCTCTGATCTCAAACCTCCCCTGCCTTGCGGCGATACCCACTCACGGGGAAGGCTTCAAGGATAAACTGTATGGGGAAAAATCTGGAGTTCAAGTCCCTAAGGCAGTCCTATGTTGGGTTCAACGCTGACTGGCAACTCCTGTGACGCTGCTGGTACCAAACTGTATTGGTTTCTGCTGTTCTTTTGAATTTATCGGAAGCATGGAGAGGGGGAGCTTGCTACATGGTCAACAGCTTGCTCTCCATATCGTACTGCTCAGGCTTGCATATCTAGACAGTTATGACGCAACATCCATGGTCGCCCTGGCCAATGGAGGACTTGCTCAATCACTCAAGAAAGCCTTCACAATGAAGTCATTCATCGACCCCATCACAATGCACAGCGCAAGATCTGGTACGGCCTGCTCTTTGCTTTTTCCAGACTGCTTTGAATTAAGAAATTTCTCAAAAGCACTTGATGAGCTCCACATCTACTGTATTTTCTTCCTTGCAGAGTTTTCCAGTTTCCCCATCATTTTCTGACTTTACTGTTTTTCCTTCCTTTATCCTTTGTCATACTATGTGATCCGGGTACCACTCATGAAAGGTCATCAGAGCTTTTGTTCTGTATTTATAATAAAAAGATCAGTATCTCAGATATTTTCTAACTACTTTCTCAATTTTCCCTTCCAAAATGGTAGTCTTGAACCCTTTATCTTTTTCCCCTCTGGTTTATATTTCATCTCATTATTACTAAAATGTAGCATTGTATTGTCTGTGTTAATCTTCTGCCATGCATTTGCTGATTCTGCCAGGTGTAATCCCTTGAGATCCATTACTATCCTTCTTTTGTGTGATTGGCATATTTTAAGGATTTTGAAAGCTATATACCAATGACTCAAATTCAAGTGCAATTCATTAATGTAATGAAAATCAGTGGTCTTTGAGGTGTAGTAAAATGTATGATTATACATTTGCAGGAGTTGCATTGTTTGCGAAATTTAAAAAATATCCCCTGGATCTTGCATTTAGTTTTGAACCTGCTGACTATGTATAGCTTTCCTTCAGGGATCTGGATATTTGTATTAACCTGGTTAAAAGCTCTAACCTTGTATGATTGTAATCGAGGAAGAGTATTGACTTGGATGCTTTAATCTTTGTATATTAAATTTTCGATTTGAGAATTCATTATCTGTAACATTGTCAGAAGGATATGTTGCATGATGGTTTCATTGAAACAGGCTGATTTTTAATCTCATTTTGGATTGTCACTTGCAGGGTTGTTTCATTCAGTCACAATTCACCTCTATTTCTGAGAACCACGTTAGACAGCTGTAGACAGGGGAAGTGTATTCTCAGACATTGTCTACTTAAATCTGCAGAGGTCAGTCTTATTTTAGTTAGCTGTCAATTTAAATAAAAATTTCGGATATTAATTGCCTTATCATAGTCAGGTAAGTAGTGATCAAGTGCTTTTGGGAATTTAAATTTGTCCATGCTTGGAGAAAGAAGTTAAATGTTTATGTGCTTCTCCAATATAGACAAAGTATTTTTAGACAATTATTGTGCTCATTCTTTGCACTTGCATACATTACTTTTTTTTTGAAAGCAGTAAGAAGTCTATATAGTTGCTTTGTGGCTAAAATCTTGATTATAGCAATGTATCCTATAGTGGCCTTGAAGAAACTGGTAATTTTACATGAATGAATTCAGTGGTTATTTCAGAGATTTGACTCAAATGTTTTTAGAAACAATGAGAAATTGTATATTTATCTTTTCAGGTAAATTCTGCATGTTACTAAACCTAACTTTCTGTAGACTAAGTGGTTCAGTGATTTAAATGAAGTGGAATGTATTACATAGCTTGTTAAGTCTGGGAAATGAAGCAGAAAGTGAAGCAACAGGCTTAAAAACAGTCTATATTGATTTAGCTGTTCTTTATTCAGAAACCCAACATTTTTCAAATTCCTATAATTGTGTGCAACAGATGTGTCATTGTCATAGATTCATTCAGACAAAAGATATGGGAACCACAATAATCATGGTACATCTATTCCTTTAACAAGACATTGAATACTTCTCACTGAATACTCTTTACATCGAAATTCAGTCGACTGATTTATCTGTCTTTTTTTTCTCCCCCGCAGCTGTTAACTTTTCATTGTGTTCTCCAAATCCATGCCCATGTAACGATGTACTGAATGCCACTATCTTTTGTGCATGCAAACAACAGCTTCTAATTTCAACCCTGAAATGCTGAGTTATATAAATGGAATGCACAAAATCAGCAGCATGTGGAAAAGCATTTCTAAAAACTTTTTTAAAAAAAAAGCTGAATACCAATTTGATTAAATGCTGGAGACCTGAAATTATGCAAGTAACTGAACTCTTCCCCCTTCTTTTCCAGTCCTGATAAGGAGACTCAGCCTGAAACGTTGACTGTTTATTCCCCTCCATAGATGCTGCTTGGCTTGCTGAGTTCCACAGCACACACGTGTGTGTGTGTGTGTGTGTGTTTGTGTGTGTGTGTGTGTTTGTGTTCATTCATATTTCCAGCACCTGCAGAATTTCTTGTGTTCCAAGTGTATAATAATATTGTTTTGGTCAAGATGGTGCTGAGCTGCAAATAGGGTTGCCAACTTTCTCAATCCCAAATGAGGGACAAAAGTAGCAGTCAAATACAGGACACTTGTGTTTACCCCGAGAAAGACCACCATGACCATGAAGCCTTGCGCATGCATGATGTGCACATGCGTGTACGTGTCGATTTTTTTTCTCTACAAATCGGATTTGGCTTAATCTTTCCGATTCTGAGACACTGTATGTACATTATTTCTACTTTATATAGGCTATGTATTTATCATATCATTCCTGCTTTTACTATATGTTAGTGTTATTTCAGGTTTTATGTGTTAGTGGTATGATTTGGTAGGTTATTTTTTGGGTCTGGGAATGCTCAGAAATTTTTCCCATATAAATTAGTGGTAATTGTTTCTGCACTATACGCCATTTCGGCTTACGAACAGTTTCATCGGAACGCTCTACCTTAGCGGGGGAAATACAGGACATGGGTGGTCCTGTATGGGACAAACCAATTTATCCCAATATATGGGATGTCCTGGCTGATAATGGGACAGTTGGCAACCCTAGCTGCATACTCTGTTGAGATCATAACTTAGACTTAATTGTTTGCTAGGCTTATAGGGATGATTTTGGGGGTATAGAGGAGAGTTAGGTTAAAGTTTAGGAACAGGGATGTGGGGAAGGTAGAGGTTAGGCCAGAGTCTAGGCCTCCACTTTGCACTCCACATTAGAAAGCCAGCGATGTAGACGTATGGCAAAGGACATCCATAGGTGGATGTCGGGCTGGCAAGTGCTGTGGACAGAGAACAACGAGGACGAGGGCTGGTCAGTGAGACCTCCTGGTTGGTGGGTCCAGGGATGAGTGGTCCAGGCGGGCAGAAGGCATAAGGGACGTAACCACCTAGGTGTGCAAGTGGGCAAGTCAGGTGTTTGAGGTCTGGAGTTTTGGGTCCTTGGGTTCATTAAGATTGAAGACGAAGGTTGATCAGAAGTCCGGAAGTTGATGGCCAAAGCCCTGTGTCTACTGGTCCACTGGGGAAGTCAGAGGCCCGATGACTACAAGTCTGCTGGAGGCGGCCTGTCCTCGTGTTGGAGGACAGTCTGTGTGCATCACTGGGCAGGAGGAAGGAAGGGGGCTTGTTTTGTTGTTTAATTGTTGTGTGTGTTGTTTTGCTGAAAATTGTGGGCTTGCTATGTTGGTGCCAGAATGTGTGATGGCACTTGCAGACTGCTGCCAGCACATCCTTGGGTTGTATTGTCAATGCAAACAACACACCTCACTGTATGTTTTGATGTATAGTACAAGTGATAAATCTGAATCTTGATGGTTATAAATGGAACTAGTTAAGAGGAGACATGGCAGACAGCAAATGTGGATGCTCCCAACACAATCACGGTGCACATTTTGTAATGCATATTTTGGAAATCAAACAAAATAATTTTAGGCAGTATTAGTGTTTTCCTTCCATTGGTAGTATTAGTACTTTAACTAAATTTTGGTTTGGAGAGAAACAAGTGATGCAGAACATTAAAGCTTTGAAACATTACTGTAGCAGTTCTAATGTGTATGAGTTTTTTGAGTAAAGGCGTTTGAAATGTGTATCAAAATACTTGTTCTTTTAATTGTATTGTGCACTTACCTCTTTGCTGGGACAAAAACAAAAGTCATAATTTGTGTTGTTATGATTCTCAGTCATTCAACCATACATAAATACCCATGAATACAGCCAGGTGAAACAGTGTTACTCCGCGGACAAGGAGCAAAACACAGTACCAACAGAAGGCACATGTTTATTATGATTATGAGGACACGCAGTCCCCTTTTATTGTCATTTAGTAATGAATGCATTAAGAAATGATAAAAATGTTTTTCCAGAATGATATCACGAAAACACATGACAAACCAACTTAAAAACTAACAAAAACCACATAATTATGACATATAGTTACAACAGTGCAAAACAATACCGTAATTTGATGAGAACAGACCATGGCACAGTAGAAGTCTCAGAGTCTCTCAAAGTCCCATCATCTCACGCAGACGGTAAACCCTCAGCGCCGCCAACTTGCCGATGCGGCATCCCGCAAGCATCCGACCACAGTTCGACTCCGAGTCCGTCCGAAAAACTCCAAGCATCCGACCACCTCCTGACACCAATGCACCGAGCACCATCTCTGCCGAGCGTTTTGACCCCGGCCCCGGCAACAGGCGATACACAAAGCCGAGGATTTGGGGCCTACGTCTCCGGAGATTCTCGATCACACAGTAGCAGCGGCAGCGCAGCAGGCATTTCAGAAGTTGCTCCAGATGTTCCTCTGCGCTTTCACGGCTGTCCCCATCAAATCCGGATTGATGCACGTTCATTCGGAATGGCCGTGCGCGTTGCGTCGCGCCACCGTCTTCTCCTTCCTCCCACATATAGCACAATAAGATATCAGTAAAATGCAGTCACACATAAACAAAATTGAAATCCCAAGTCCTTGAGTCCATAAATGTTGCAACAGTCTACAGCCAGAGAGAGCAGCATTGACTCCAGCATGCCGGTGGAATGCACCAACTCTGCCTCAGGCTCTCCTGGGCAGCTGTAAACAGGCGACACCAAGGCTTGAGGCCTAGTCCTCACGACTACTACAGATCCCCTGCCGTCTGCCAATCTCCTCGAGCTTTAAAGAAAGCAACCTCAATGCTTTGATTTCTCCCCATAATGGAGGCCCTGATTGATTGTAAATAGGAAATTTACTCAGATGAAAACTTTTCCAAGATCACTTTCTCCTTCCTAAATTGCGATGCAAAGAATGGTCCCACTGAACCAGACATCCCACCTCTCCTGGAACTTCCGGGAGTCTCCCGCATATGAATAGTGGCTCCCTGATGCCCACAAATTATATACAATATCACGGAAATCAATTTTTTTGAGAGCGAGCGAGAGAAAAGCAAGAGAGAGCGCAAGAGCGACCACGAGAGAGAGCGCATGCGAGTGAAAGCGAGCGAGAGAAAGCGAGCAAGAGCGAAAGCGAGAGAGGGAGAGAGAGCGAGAAAGCAGGTGGGAGCACTTGAGAGAGAGCGAGAGCGCGCCATGGCAGATTGTTCCAAAAAAATATATAAAACGTACATCACCCGGACCCCAGACTACACTAAAGTGTACCCCTGCCTAATAGGGGTCAAAATAATGACAGTGTTGCTCGCTGCACTGTTTGCAACAGTGACTTTTTTATTGCCCATGGTGGGTTAAGACTGTAAAAGACAAGTTGAGGTGAATTTAACAGGTGTAATTCATTCATTAGCATAGCTAACATTATTTAAACTAGCTGGCCAGCCGCTAAGGAGCTACTCTATTGCAGACATCCCACCTCTCCCGGAAGTCTCCCGCAAATTGATGGTGCTACCTCCCTGAAATGAGTTTTTGCAGGATGGGATGTCTGCTGAACTAAACGACTGATTGACTTAGTTTAGCAGGATAGCTATGTTATTTTATTCAATTTCCTATACTTAAATGTGTATCTTTTTGAAGTGATTTATCATCTTGCTACAGTAATTTTGAAAATCTTTAAATGTGCAGTATGTGATTGCTCTGTTCCCCACTTTGATCAAAATAATGTCATGTAAATTTTGAATACATTTGAAACAGAAGGTCAGGCAGCACCTGTGGAATCAGAATCAATAGTTAATTTCAGGATCAAGACAGTTTGTCTTCAGCCTGAAATATTAACTGATCACCTGTTTCCCTGAAATACCCAGCAGTTCAGTGCAGTATTCATGAAGCTAAAATTTACTGGGAAATATAGGCACTTAGTGCCATCTGTAATTATTTCTCTGCACAACTACACTCAAGAACAGAATTTTCATGTAAATATTGCCGCCGCCTTTTCAATGAGTGTGCTGACTGTGTTCCGTAGATTCTGTATGAAGTTTAACTACAGAATCCGTTTGCTGCAATAGCTTGTTTTTTTTTAATGTACTGAACCTCTGCTACATTATATCAGGCACAGTATCAGAAAAGTTTATCAGTTCCATACTTTTGAATATCCGGGAATGAGGCCATGGCTTAAAGGTTCTGCCGGAGATTATTGAGTGTTTTATGGCCAGGACTTGTGTGCATGTGTGTGCTGGACATGTGATACCATCAGATCACTCCAAGTCCCACCTCTCAGGAACTTGTACCTATAGATGGGGAAGGAATTGATCTATAAGACAGCTTCACATGTTAGAATCTGATGTCTGTCGTTTGCCATACAGAAAGTTATGGCTTGTAGCATCTGCAAAATTTGAATGAATTTTTGTTTGTCTTGGGTTATTCATAGACTTTTTTAAAAATGTGATCTTCATACCATGCCAGTGGCAATCTTTCTGCATATTTATCCCCAGTTAAAAAGTTATATAGTTTACCCCAAATATCTGCTAAATATATAGTGATTATTTAGTTTTAAGATTCCTTTCTGTAACCAGCCGTTAGTCTCTGCATGGAGCAAAATGTTTGGAGACTATGAAGTGACGATATATAAAAGTAAAAATATTAGTCATGATTTTTCTTTGTAATTTGAGTATTTAATGGTAAATTGGAACTAGTAAAAATCATTGGATGAATATGATTAAAAGTGCAGAAAAGTGGTAGCATAAGTTTTGCTTGAGTGTTTAATCTAGTTGAATTTTCTTTTATTTAATGAGAATATGTCAACTGTAAGGATTTCTGGTGAGCTGAACAAATCTGAGTATTACAATTTTTGGCTTGTTATTCAAAAGTAAGCCATAACACCACAGGCTGAAAGGCTTAGTGGAAAAATACCATTGTTCTTTTGCAGCTGGCTAACAGGAGGTCCAAGATAACGCAGCAGAAGGTTCTAAAGTGCAACTGTACATAATTTTAATAATCTAGCAGACCCTTCTCCAGGAACACTTCTATTCTTGTAGAGAGAAAATGCATTTCAACATCCAAGTGAATCTTTAACGGTTTCAAATGCCCTTGTACTTAAATTGCATGAATGTTTGATTACTCAACTGTTGAATTGAACGGGTGCAGACTGTTTTAAATTTCTGCTCCTTGGGCTTAAAAGCAACATGAGTAGACAATGCTATCAGCTATATCTTTGTGCATTGTATTGCACATTGACCAGTTAGTCAGAGCAAACAGGCTTCCAATGTCTTGCATGCATGGAACTTGGAATGTGTTTTATGTCTAGGAAATGGATAAATGGTCAGTGAAGGTGGGGCGGGGGTGGGGGGAGATAAAAAGGTAAAGCATATTGAGCAAAGTCAGAATCAGGTTTATTATCACTGACCTATGTTCTGAAATTTATTGTTTTGCGGCAGGTAATATAGTGCAATACTTAAAACTATTGTGTTACAGTAAAAATAGTGCAAAAGAGGAATAGTGATGTAGTGTTCATGAGTTCATGGATTGTTCAGAAATCTAATGGTGGGAGTGGGCGGGGGGGGGGGGGCTGAGGCTGTTCCAAAAATATTGAGTGTTCATCTTTAGGCTCCTGTAACTCCTCCTTAATGGTAGTAAGATGAAGAAAACATGTCTCAGATGGTGAGGGTCCTGAATGATGGATGTTACTTCTCGAGGCACTGCCTTTTGAAGATATCCTGGGTATGAGGAGGTTTGTGCCCATTATGTAACTAGCTGAGACTAAAACCCTCTACAGCAGGGGTTTCCATCCTTTATTTTGCCTTTGACCATTACCATTAAGCAAGGGGTCCATGGACCCCAGGATAGGAACCTCTGCTGTACGGCCTCTTCCGATTTCTGTGCGTGGAAGCCACCATACCAGGTGGTGATGTAACTGAGTTAGAATGCTCTCCGTGGTACGTCTGTAGAAATTTGTTGGAGTCTTTGACATACCAAATCTCCTCAAACACATAATGAAGTATAGTCACTAACATGCCTTCTGGATTGCATAATTCTGCTTGGTCCAGGATTGATCCTCTCAGATGTTGACACCAAGGAACTTAAAGCTGCTCGCCCTTTTCATTACTGACTCCTCAATGAGGACTGCTGTGTGTTTTCATGACTTTCTCTTTCTGAAGCCCACAATCAGTCTTTTGGTCTTGATGGCATTGAATGCAAGGCTATTACTGCAATGCCACCCACACAGCCGATCTATGTCACTCCTGTACACTTCCAAATCACCATCTGAGATTCGGCCAGCCACAGTTGTGTCATTGCTGAATTTATAGATGGCATTTGGGCTATGTCTAGCCGCACAGCCATGAGTATAGAGGGTTGAGCAGTGGGCCAACTATACATCCTTGAGTTGTACGTGTATTGAACGAGGAACTTAATGTTTTTAACTGGCAGGAAGAATATGTGAGAAAGATGGTATATGAAACAAAAATTATGGTGGTTAGACCAGAAAAGTTGCAGCTAGATAAGAAGTGTTAGAGATCAGGCAAATGTTGAGTTTAAAAGGATAGGAGAAATCAGAATGCTGGAATTGAATCCTGAGGCTACCAACTATGGACAGAGGTTACCGTGGAATTGTGTTGAAGCAGCATCATTCAAAAGCAAGACCAAAGATCAAGTGAACTCATTGCTTTACTTGGAACGACTGTTGGATTCCCAGTATTAGAAGATTAGAAAATTGTTGACAAGAACATGCCCTTTGGCCCAACAAAGCTTGCCAAATTCCTATTCACATAGTGTGTTGAAATAACTATCAAGTTTAAATTTGAAAGTCTTTAAGGTACTACTCTCAACAGCACAACTAGGTAGTTTGTTCCATGTGTCCACAACTTGCTGTGTAAAGAAATGCTTCCTGATGTCTGTCTGAAATCTCTCTTTAACCAGTCTCCACCTATGGCCCCAAGATCTTGTTGATGGATTAATTTTGAAGTAGCTGCTAGCATCCTCCTTACTTGTACCCCTAATGATTTTGAACACTTCTATCATGTCTGCTCTCATTTTATGTCTACTTGGGTTAAAATGGTTTAATTCTTTTAATCTTTCTTCATAGCTTGTACTCTGTAGACCTGGAATGACTCTAGTCTTCCTGCTCTGAACTCTCTCCAGTGCCTTTACGTCCCTCACGAAATATGGAGACCAAAGTTGTACACAATATCAAAGTGTGTTCTCACAAGTGCATTATTCAGCTTGAGGAGAATGTCTGTAAACTTGAACTCCAGTGAGGGCATTAGATGGTCCAACCATTCTATTGGTCTTCCTAATTGCTTGTTTGCATTGTTTAGATGTTGATAGTGATGAGATTGCCGGGACACCTAAGTCCTTCTCATACATTGCACTGTCCAACTCAATACCCCCAATTGTATATTTATATCTAATATTTCTACTTCCCATATGCAATACTCTACATTTACTTTGAATTTCATCTGCCATTTATCTGCCCGAATCTGGATTTTGTTTAGATCTAACTGTATTGTTTCTGCTGCCTGAATGTTATCAGCCCATTCCCCCAATTTTGCAGCCTCTACTGACTTATCCAAATAATTAATGCAGATTAAAAACAGCAGCGGCCCTAGAACTGCGGAGCCCGACTTATAACATCTTCTAGGTGTGAAAATGATCCTCTTACCATAACTGTTTTTCTGTTTTTGAGCCGAATCTGCACCATTTGTACTCCTTATCCGAAATCCCTACCTCCTGTAATTTGATTATTAAACTCTTGTGGGATTCCTTGTCAAAAGCCTTTTGAAAGTCCAAGTAAATGATATCAACCGCTCTTACTGTTTTTATGCATTTTAGTTGCCTCCTCATGGAACTCTAGCATATTGGTAAAACATGATTTCCCCTTTCTGATCCTGTGCTGGCATTCTGCTAACATGCCTGTTCTTATCAACTGCTTTTCCAACTCATTCTTTATTAATGTTTCCATTATCTTACCTACAATACAGGTTTGCCCTGCAATCCGAAGGTAGAGCGTTCCTGTGAAATGGTTCGTAAGCCAAAATGTCGTAAATCGAAGAAGCAATTACCATTTATTTATATAGGAAAATTTTGTGAGCGTTCGCAGACCCAGAAATAACCTACCAAATCATGCCAAATAACACATAAAACCTAAAATAACAGTAACATATGGTAAAAGCAGGAATGATATGATAAATACACAGCCTATATAAAGTAAAAATACTTCTCCACAATCATTACTGAACTGTTCTCCGTAGCGAAAATCTCACGCAAGCGCTCTCGGCAAAAACACTCTCTCCAGTAACCTTTAAGCTATGAAGCTGCCAAATCATACCAGATAACACATAAAAATACACAGCCAGTATAAAGTAGAAATAATGTATGTACAGTGTAGTATCACTTATGGGAATCGGGACAGCGCCGAGCACACTGATGATGGTGTGTTAGACAAAGTTGTTGGAGTTTGGGTGGTGCAGTAGCCCCCACCCTCCAGGCCGTTGAGCGATACATTGCTGCGAAGGACGCAGGGGTCCAGCGGTAGCCGGGAGGAACACAGCACATCTTTTAAGAAAAAAGCCAAAACAAACATGCTAATTAATTAGGTGCCGCCCGTAATTGTCGGCCCAGATCAGTGCCGATATCTGATTGCGTCGTCTGTGATCTGGGCCAACAATTACGTGTCGGCGGCACCTAATTAATTAGCATGTTTATTTCGGCTTTTTTCTTAAAGATGTGCTGTGTGCCTCCCAGCTACTTTTGCATTCTCCGTGAATCGGTATCTGTCCGTGGCCTGGGGGTTGGGGTGGTGGGACACTGGGGTGTCATCTCGTTGTCTGTTTCCATTAGAACAGGCAACTCATCTCCTATGACTGCCTTCCTCGATGTCAAAGGTCGAGGTTTGTCGTCTGCTGTGGCTGATGTGGAAGGCTTGCTTGACTGCTGAGCCTCGCGTATTTTTCTATCACACAGTTCTTTAATAAGGACTCAGACCATCCTGCAAATATCTCCTAAACCGACGTACCCTTTCAAAATTAAAGTCATACTTTATCATTACTCATTTGGTTTCGATTGTTATCCTTTTTTCTTCCAATTGCATCAGCTCTTCATCTGTCAGTTCTTGGTGATGGGATGCCAAAACCTCTTCAACAACATCTTCGTCAACTTCCACAAGCCAAACTTAAGCTGTCCTTACTCCGTTCACCACGATCAAATCGCTTAATTATGTCTAGTATTACCCTAAGTGTAACACCCTTATGAGCCCCCCTTCAGGCTTTTCAGATACCATAGAACTCATCTCGCAAACAGCCGCTCATAGGCTCGTGTTTAAGCAATGCCGGCGAGAATCCAGGGGAGAGCGGCTGCCCGGGGCGTGTTGCCTTTTATTGTGTGCTGAATTTTTTTTTGTAACAGTGAAAACACCTTCTGAAAGCGAAAATAGGGTACTAATGTAGGTCTTTCGTAACAGTGAGGTTTCGTAAAGCGAACGTTCGAAAAGCGGGGGACACCTGTACACATTAAGCTTACTGGTCTATAAGTTACCAGAGTCACTGTGGCCACCCTTCTTGTATCCTGGGAAAATGCTAGCCCATTTCCAGTTCTTTGAGATTGCACCAGTCTTGACTGACTTTTGAAAAATACAAGTTATGAGTTTGTATATATAATCAGAGACCTTTTTGAAGAACCTTGGATATATGTTGTGTGGCCCTGGAGATTTATTAACTTTTAGCCTTTTCAGCTGAAGCGGAACCTCGCTCACTATGGTTGGAAATGAATGTTCTGAACCATGTCATCTTTGAATTAAATAGAAGCATTGAAACAACGTTCTGGAAACAACCTTTGAGGGTCTGAGGCAGAAGACTAAAATTTTGGCAAGATTGATGAAAAATTGGCTTTGGTTATAGTGATATGAAACTGAAGAAGATCACAGTGCATTCACAATATGATGCCAGTACCACAGGAGTATTTTTAAAGACGTGGTGCATAATGGCAAAATCTAAATTCTAATATTTCCATTCTTGGAGGAGAACAGCTTAGAAACATAGAAAACCTACAGCACAATACAGGCCCTTCGGCCCACAAAGTTATGCGGAACATGTCCCTACCTTAGAAATTACTAGGCTTACCTACAGCCCTCTATTTTTTGAAGCTCCATGTACCTATTTAAAAGTCTCTTAAAAGACCCTATCATATCCGCCTCCACCACCGTTGCCAGTAGCCCATTCCACGCGCTCACCTCTCTGAGTAAAAAAAAAAATTAACCCTGACGTCTCCTCTGTACCTACTCCCCAGCACCTTAAACCTGTGAGCTCTTATGACAATCATTTCAGCCCTGGGGAAAAAGCCTCTGACTATCCACATGATCAATGCCTTCATCATCTTATACGCCGCTATCAGGTCACCTCTCATCCTCCGTCGCTCCAAGTAGAAAAGGTCGAGTTCACTCAACCTATTCTCATAAGGCATGCTCCCTAATCCAGGCAATATCCTTGTAAATCTCCTCTGCACACTTTCTATGGCTTCCACATCCTATCTGTAGTGAGGCGACCAGAACTGAGCACAGCACTCCAAGTGGGGTCTGACCAGGGTCCTATATAGCTACAACATTATCTCTCGGCTCCTAAATTCAATTCCACTATTGATGAAAGCCAATACACCATACGCTGCCTTAACCACAGAGTCAACCTGTGCAGCTGCTTTGAGAGTCCTATGGATTCGGACCCCAAGATCCCTCTGATCCTCCACGCTGCCAAGAGTCTCACCATTAATACTATATTCTGCCATCATATTTGACCATGCTTGAAGAAGAATCAAGTATGTGCAATTTACATGGGAGAGTTGTAGGTGAAGAAATATCATACACGTCAACAGCTGCAGAAATGTTGAATAGTTTTTGTCTTGCACTTTACTGCTACCACAAAACATACTTCATGACGTATGTCAGTGATAATAAATCTGATTTTGATGCTTAATTTGTGACCAAAGGATAAACGGATAATATTGTGAAAGTGCAGTTTTTTTGATGGATGTAGAAAGAAGTACTGGAAGAAGGTAGAAGTGATTTGAAATTGTTAATGGGAAATGACAAGGTAGAATACTGGCTATGAATGAGCAGAATGATAGGAAGATACAAAGTTGTACTGAAGAACACTGGGGGGAAAAAAAGGCTTCAGAGGTGATAAACCAAAGGATTTTAACAAAAAAATGATGAGGGCAGGTTTTGAAGGGGAATCTGAGAGCACAGCTCAGGGAGAGGCACAAAGTAGAGTTCAGGATTTGCTTGAAAGAGGTCTTAATTATCTATATCTCATTTCTCTAAGCTTCCACCTTTCTTGAATCTCGGGCTCTTGTAGTCCTCATGCCCTTTACTTAATTCTGTTCATCTTGTTACTTTATATACGTTATTGTGACCAAACTGGAATCAAGCATGAAAGGTAATTGCAGTGAGGGAAGTCAACTGCAAAAAGCCACAAATATCTGAATGATGTTGCAAGTCTTTCCATGTATTTATTTCAACATCACGCACGCAGCCCCTATTTTTCCAATTAGTTACACTTATTGAAGCTTAAAGGTGAAATCAAGTGGCTTCAATGCTTGCACCAAAAAACAAGAAACAAACTACACAACAGATTGATGAAGAGAAGTGAATTAAGAGATTACCAGTATGGCTTTTTCCTGAACACAAGATATGCAAGTATTATTTGTTGATATTCAGTATAATGGACATCAATATGTGTTTCCATGCTGAGTTTTTTAATTTTATTCAAGTCCATCCAAGCCATTAAACCTCTGCCACAATGATTCCTCTACTTTATATATCATTGAGGAAGCCCTGGTATTTAAGGAATGTTTCTCCTTAGTGCTTAGGAGGGCATTCATATTACAAAGGAGGGGATTTTGGCAGCCTTACAGTAAATTAAGGTGGATAATCTTCAAGGCCTGACTGTGTGCATTTTTAGATTTTGTGGGAGGGTAAAGAAGAAAGTGTAGGCCTTTGGAGATATTTGCTTCATTGTTAGCCACTGGTCAAGTTTCTGAAGATAGTTAAGGTTGTTCTGTTGTATATGATGGGCAGAAAGGACAAGCCATAAGCCATAGGAGCAGAATTAGACCCATCGAATTTGCTCCGCCATTGCATCCTTGCCCCCCCATTCCTCTAAACTCCAGTGAGTACAGCCCTTGAGCCATCAAACACTCCTCATTCGTTAACCCTTTAATTTATGGAATCATTCTCATGAACTTCCTTTGAATTCTCTGCAATGCTAGCACATTCTTTCTTCAATAGGGGGCCTAAAACTGACCTCCTTCAGACTCCGTACTTCCTCACCACCACCTGCCTTTCCACCAATTTTTGTCCTGTCTGCAAATTGGCCATAAAGCAATTAATTCCACCATCTAAGTCATTGACCTATAACATGAAAAGCAGCGGCCCCAACACCAACTCCTACCGAACACCACTAGTCACTGACAGCCAACCAGAAAAGTCTCTCTTTATTCCCACTCTTTTGCTTCCTGCCAGTCAGCTGATGTTCTATTCATGCTAGTATCTTTCCTGTAATAACAGTGGCTATCACCTTGTTTATCAGCCTCATGTTCTGCACCTTGTCAAAGGCCATCTGAAAATCCAAGTAAACAACATCCACTGACTCTACTTTGTCTATCCTGCCTGTTATTTCCTCAAAGAATTCCAATGGATTTGTCAGGCAAGATTTCCCCTTAAGATAATTATGACTGTTTTATTTTATCATGTGCGTCCAAGTACTCCAAAACATCGTCCTTAATAATGGACTCCAACATCTTACCAACCACTGAACTTCTGTCCATTAGATTTGGGTTCCCCTACCATGGGAGAAAATTTCCATCTGTCTGATCTATGACAATATAAGGTCATCGCTTATTCTGTTATGTTCCAAAAGAATAACGACCTAGCCTGGAATGAGTTGCCGGAGGAAGGGGTTGAGGCGGGTACAGTAGTATAATTTCAAAAGCACTTGGATAGGTACATGAGGGATAAGGCATAGACAGATGTGGGCTGAATACAGGAAACTTGGGCTAGCTGGGTGGGCTCCATAGTTGGCCTAGACTTGTTGGGCCAAAGGGCCTGTATCTGTGCTGTATGCTGATGACTATTATCACATACTTGTGGATGAAACCCACCCTGTTTGAAACATCATCATCACAGAAAAAGGGCCCCTTAGATGGCTGTCTAAATGCCAACCATCAAGCATACAATAAGACCCTAAAACTTCGAAGTGAAATTAGACTATTTGGATCATCAAGTCCACTTCGCCATGCGCTTGTATCTGATTTTAAATCCTCTCAACCCCATTCTACTGCCTTCTTCCTGAAACTTTTTTAACACCTTTACTAATGAAGAACCTTTCACTCTCGCGTTGCCTCCACAGCAATGAATATGTCTGTCAAAGGTCTAGCAATCCTCTCTTGCCTCCATCAGTTTCTTGCGTGAAAGCAACAATGGAAAGCAGAGGGTGGTTGTAGGTGGAGCACGTTCTTCCTGGTAACCAGTGGTGTTCTGCAGAGATTTGTTCTGGGACCTGTGCAGTTTGTAATTTTATAAATGACGTGGATGAGGAAGTAGAAGGGTAAAATCTTGGAATCCACGTCTACTGATCCCTCAAAGTTGCCGTGGAAGGTGATAGGGTTGTGAAGAACGTGTATGGGGTGTTAAGGCTGATTTACACTTGTGCATACTAGCTTGCGCCGTAGCCTATGCAAGTGAGCTACGCCGTTATGAGCACTTATACTTGTGCATTGGTGTGTCTGCGTTGCTCTGCAATTCGGGCACGTCACGCATGTGTATTCACCTGCCTGTGCAAGGCTTCATGGTCATGGTAGACTTTCTCGGGGTAAACAAGCTTAAAGTGAGCATCTTTTTTCATAAAAGCGAAATGTGTCCTCCATAATTTCGGTGGTCTGTAAAGCTTTATGGAAAGCATTGCAGCTAGAGTTCCTTCCCTGCCCTTCAGTCGCCCAATGGGAAGCTATTGCAGTGTAGGAGGAAATGTGATGCTACCAAGCGGACCAATCACAGTTGTTGCAGCCTGCGTTGCCTCGATGCATAGTTACATTTTGGGAGAGGTGTGCATCAGGCTACGGTGTAGGGATCCGCGTAGGCACTGCATAGGGTTTGCAGCTGCGTCGTACCTATGGCGTCGATTTGACGCACAAGTATAAATCAGCTTTTAGTCTTCAGTACTCAAGTTTATCAACTTGATTCGGTTCTGGACCCATGAGGTAATGTTGGAATTTTATAAAACCATAATTGGACCACACTTGGAACACTGTGTTTAGTCTCGCAAACAACAGGAATTCTGCAGATGCTGGAAATTCAAGCAACACACATAAAAGTTGCTGGTGAACGCAGCAGGCCAGGCGGCATCTCTAGGAAGAGGTGCAGTCGACATTTCAGGCCGAGACCCTTCGTCAGGACTGACGAAGGGTTTCGGCCTGAAATGTCGACTGCACCTCTTCCTAGAGATGCTGCCTGGCCTGCTGCGTTCACCAGCAACTTTTATGTGTGTTGCTGTGTTTAGTCTGGTTGCCTCATTATAGGAAGGTTGTGGAAGTTATGGAGAGTGACATACTAGATATGGAGGCTTGTGGTGTGATACGTAAAGACAAGGAAAACTCTATCTCTGTTATAAGTTTGGGGTAAGGGCAGATGTGTGGTGAATGGAGGCGAGGGCAGCTTCAATGGGGGAAAACCGTATTCTTTGGGGGAGGGGGGAGAAGGACATCTCTGAAATGGAAAGCTTTATTCTGAGAACGGGTGTGGTGGAGACAGGGACTGAGAGACAAGAATAGCATTTTTACGAGTGACAGAGTGGGAAGAGGTTATAGTCATTTTCACAAATAAATGAATAAATGGAGTGTATATTATATACAGCCTAATGTGTTTGTTTAATTTTTTAAAAAAGTTTGTTTTTAGTTTATTAAAAAGCAGAGTTTTTCCATATGGATGTGTTGTGTACTTAAAATATTTAATAAAATATCATAAAATGATCAAACAGATCTTGTGTCTGCTCTGTAGGTAACTTAAGTCCAAGACTGTAATGAGTGGAAAAGCCAGAAGATCATTAGCTGCCCTGTTTCCGTGCCCAGTCGTTCATTCACAGCTATCTTGACTTGCTGCGCAGCAGATAGATTTGGTGAGGTCATGTTTTAATCTCTGGTATAAATACTGGTACATGCAGAATTCAGAAGTTATGCCATTTTGTTCCAGCTGTTTGCTCATGTACTTAACAGATACGTTAATATTGTGTGAATCATCATGTGAGTCAGTTTAATTGATCTCTAATGGTATGGTTTGAAATTTTTGACTGTTTTCATTAAAAAGAGTAACTTAACAGCAAATTTGTTATACTAAAAGTAGGTTGTTCTGCTAAAAATATTTTCAGGAATATAAAACATTTGGCTAAATATCCATTTTTTTCTATTACAATAAAAATGCTTATTAGTTTTCCCTTTGTTAACAGAACCAATCAAAATGGCTGTCAGAACACATTCTCCTAGACATACACGCAGTAAGTCTGAAGGAACGCTAATTGACCTGGATGAGAGCCCGTCAACTCACATGTTTGTAAAAGGTACTGAAATAATTACACTATATGATAAATTATTAATGTAGTTCTGGTTTACCTCTGGAGATACGTGTGTGTGTGTGTGTGTGTATAAATAATTAATTGATTCATTTTCTGTTGATTAAATATCTAGCTGCAGAAAGTTAAATTCCTGCTTTTTTTTTATTATCAGGGCAATGCATACCAACCTGGTAGTGGGATGTCCTTGTGTGTTTGGTTTTTCTCCCCAACATCTCAGGATCTGCCCAAATGCTGATTTTATTTTTGTTACCCTCAGTAGGACTTGGGCAGATACTGATGACAGTCTTGCTGCAGCCTGAGATTGATGGTCCCATCACTGGTGAACCATCGCCAAATTTAGTGGTGATCTGCAGCTCCCTAATCTAAGTAAGGAGTAGGACTCTATTTATCCTGATAGATCAGGGCGGTTAAGTTTCTGTACCCTGGGCAAGAATCCAAATACAGTTTTTGTAATAAAGAATTGGGATTTTGTGGGTGTTTTTTTTAATAAATGTTTGCATTCATATTTTTCTTTTGGCATCTGACACTTTATTACTTATTCATGTTTTTCTTCTACATTTTATTTCCAACCTTATCCTCTGTAGAAAATAACAATCTTCTAGGAATTTCAAAAGGACAAGAATCTAATCTATTACAAGACTGGGATTTGCTAGTATTTGACCAGCCTAACCATGCTGTTACTCAGAGCACAAATCCTTTTTGGAATGGTCTGTCAGGATCAAACCCATTTTTAGATGATATTGCCAAAGAAAGTGATGATAATGTCGTAAAGCCATCATCTGCATTAAATGAGAATGCACTGGGTTTTGAAAACCCAAGGACTACAGAGTCCATTAGCTCCTCAGCTGATGAATTGGATGTTGACAACCTGATCTATATTGGAAGACCATTTGCAAAGCAGCATGGAAGGTGGAAAAGTGCTTCAGATATTTTGGATTTTTCAAACAAAGAAGATGTTCTTCAGAATAATCGTCCATTGAGTGAATTTATTGCCCCAAATTTAGAATCTTTTCAAAATGATAGAGAAGCTTACAAAGCAGCATGGTTGAACCATAGACAATTAACTAGATCATGCCTTGATTTGGACATGGTGAGTCAAAATCCTGGATGGGGGCAGACTCAGGCTATTGAAACATGTATTGTCTGTAAGATAGACCATAAAGGGGGATCACTTCATTTGCCTGAATCAGATGTAAGTGTCCATGTACCTGAAGGTCATGTTCCACCTGGTGAAATCCAAGAACTGGCAATAAAGGCCTTGCTTGAACCACCTCAGTTGCTTAACAATGATTTTTGTACAACAATTGGGCCATTACTGGAGATGAAACTAAGCAATTTCAACACTAAAGGTTCTATTTCTTTAGAAATGAAGGTGACAGCCGAAGTGAAAACTGATCCGATGAGTCAAGTTATGACTGACGTTGCATGTCTTTGTAGTGATGCTAAAGAGGGCCCTTTTGAGAAGGTGCACAATATTTACATATACAAAGATGTTATGCAAGTAAAACTTGAAAAATTGAGTCCTTGTATGTATGTTGTACCAGCGGTTGAAGCAAGATGTATTCATCCTTCAGCATTGACAGTATGGGATTATCTTGACAAAATGATTACTATTGGTGTTTATGGCCCCAAACACATTCATCCAGTTTTTACTGCAGTTTGCACAATCTTTTGTCACAATGAAATCCCACAGAGACTTACAGATATGAAAAGAAACAATAGAAATTTACCGCCGGTTGTTCTTCAACTTTGGGGAAAGCATCAGTTTCATTTAGACAGACCACAAGATATTCAAATTTCTGTTATTCCCACCGAGGCAAAGTATGAAGTACAGGAAACTGATCAGACTATGCAAGTTGATAAATCTTTGCTAACATTGGGCAAGACAATTCGACAGCCATTCTCGTTGTCTATGTGTAAAACTGGAGAAGTTAATTCATTTCAACTTGTTATTCAGGTTAAAGGTACCAACCTCGATCTTATAACACAGTTCAGTATCCAGACACCCATGCCAACAGGCAAGTCAAGTATGAAAAGACGTTATCAAAAACGGAAAGAATCACCGACACATATCACTTCACGTGAACCTTCACCTGTCAAGCATCCTGTATTTAAGGACAGAGAGATCAATATTATTAATTATGGAGTGGCACTGAAACCTGTGTTGAGACAACCAAAAATTGAATACTTATTGGAATATTTTAAAGGTGACACTATAGCACTTCTTGGGTTGGACAAAGTCAAAGTAATAGGTCAAACCAGGATCAAGGAATGGTATGTTGGTGTCTTGCGTGGAAAGGTTGGCCTTGTGCATTGCAAAAATGTGAAGGTGATTTCTAAGGAGCAGGTCATGGACTATTCAGAAGTGAAGGTTACAACCAAGATTCTCCTTGATCAAGTTACCATTCCTTTTAAAAGATTGACATATATGTATTCATCTGTCCGTGAAATCATCACAGAGAATATTACTAGTTGGAAGCCATTTGCTGAAGTGCTTGGATACACTGATCTCCCATTGGATATAGTCCCCAGGACTCCAGTTGAGAGCGAATTGGAAAGAGTTGCATGTATACTGGAGAAATTAAAAGAAGACTGCCACGCTAGTGGTAACAAGGTAAAGAGAAAGTTTCTGCATGAGGTTGTTCTGGTAAGTATTTTTAATAAGTCTGTCACTTCATTGCAGCTGGCAGCATATTAGGTGCAACTTTAGTTGGAAATACTTAAGTGGTTCAGTCAATAGTAAAGGTTGCATGATATGGCATTTTGTGGCTATCCAAGTTATTTTTCCCAAAGCGAATTCACAAAAGTAACCGGTTTGCTCATTAATCTTATTGCTGCTTGTGGTACATTGCTATGTGGGGAAAATAGCAATCGCATTCACTTAATAGAAATAATTCAAAGGATAAAAGATTACCTATTTAAAACTGAAGAGTTGTTGAATCACGAAGTGTGTTCATGGTTCAGAGATGTTTTGGACTGCAGAAAAAGAATAAATGTTATGAAGATGAGTCAGGTCAGTAGAATTGAGACCAGCACGTCTATCAGCCATAGTAATAAATGGCGACGTGGACTGAAAGGTAAGAGAGCCTGCCATTCCTAATTCTCATATCTTTGTGTCAGAGGAAGGTAGATAAGACCATAAGACATGGGAACAGAATTAGGCCACTTGGCCCGTTGAGACTGCTTTCGATTTCAATAATGGCTGATTTATTATCCCTCTCAACCCTACTCTCCTGCATTCTCCCCATAACTTTTGACACTTTTACTAATCAAGAACCTGTCAACCTCTGCTCTATGCATACCCAATAACTTGGCCTCCAGAGCTGTCTGTGGCAGTGAATTGATGGATTCACCACCCTCTGGCTGAAGAAATTCCCCTGTGCCTTCTGGTCCTAGACTTTTCCCTCATTCTTCTAAAATCCAGTGAATACAGGCCCAGAGCTATCAAATGTTCCTTGTGCATTAACCCTTTCATTTCCAGAATAATTCTCGTGAACCTCCTGAACCCTCACCAGTGCCGTTATTTCTTAGGTAAGAGGCCAAAAACTGCTCTCAATATTCCAAGTGCATTGTGACCAATGCCTTGTAAAGCCTTAGCTTTACACCCTAGCTCTTTTTGTCCTTAACTCAAAGATATATAATGGCATATTGGTATCTTTGCTGATAATTAGCTTGAAAATGAATTAGTGGAAATAGAAAGTAGATTTAATGGTGACATATTTAAGTAACCATAATAGAAATTATTACAAATGAATGTAATACTACTATTATCCTTTAAATTAATGTGGGATACCTTTTTTTTAAAAATGAATGGTTGTGGTCTGCAATGTTCTGCCAGATGTCGTAATGAAGGCACATTCAATTATGAAATTTATAAAGAAACTGGATTAGTATCTGAGAGGTTAAAATTTGCAGGGCTGTGGAAGAGGGCAGATGATTGCGGCCAACTGGAATGGTCTTGCACAGAGTTGATAGAGACATTAGGCCAAATGGACATCCAAGCTGAAAGATTTGAGATTCTGTGAATGGTTATCCATTGAGTGAGAGCTCCAACCTTTTTGTTATTTGCATTCTTGCACTTTGTATTCATGCTATTTGTTTCGTGCGATTTGTTCACTACGAGGTAAAATTACTTTGACCGAGCAACCTTTGGGTTAAATATTCTGTTATTTACCAAATCAGTAGGGTTTTGCTGGGCTCTGTTTTACCAACAAAACACTTCCTGAATATAGTGTATATTCCAAAATATACAGTACACTAAATTTGGTAATGAAAATGGTTGAGAAGGGAAACTGTTCGTTCATGTTTTAGAGTTGTTTGTGTTTGAACATGGGCATATTTTAATTTTGCCCAGTACCACAGTTCAATGTGGTTTAATGTATGATGAATTCTTTTGTGCAATAATGTAGTCATGCATTTCAAAGACAATAATCACTGAGCTGGTGAAAAATACCATCTGATGATAAATGAGAGAATTTTGTACTTAGTACTCGATGCAAGTGAAGAACCTGTCTAGGCTCAAGATGATGTGGTTAGTTTGGTATGCCGATAGTAATGTCTTGCTCAATGCCTTATGATTTGCCTGATATCAGAAACCTAACGTTAAGATATCTTAATCAAGAAGATTTTTTCCCCCAGAAAAGCCATATACTCCAATGGAACTTTCTGTATCACCTCGGAAAATTTCTAAATTCTAAAATTTGATAACTTCTGATGTACTAGTTGCCAACAGCAGATTTGCAAGTGTTGAGAATTTAAACAGAATCTGAACATGGGCATTTTACCTGCATTATCAAGGCTTGTTTGTTCAAGTTTCAAAATGAGCTTGCATGAGGACTGAGTTCCTTTCAGATATTTCAAAAATAGCAATTAAAGATAATTAATGCATGAGTGGATTCAACTAATTTTAACCATGCTGCAGTTTCCAAATACTGTCTTGGTCTGTATCTGTCAATCACAATCACAACAACATGGATTTCTTTAATAATAAAAGCCCTTAATGTTTAATACATTCCAAAGCAATTCATTGGAGCAAATTTGTTTTAATAAAGTTTTAAAAGAAGAGAAAATGAATGCAACATTAGAAACACTGGTTGAATTGTATATGGTACTGCTCACTACACCATAAGAAAAATGTGCTTGTGCTAGAGAGAGTGCAGAAATAATTCACCAGGATGTAGCCTGGGTTAGAGGGCTTCAGTTTTGGGGGGAGAGAGATTAGATATGTGGGCTTGCTTTCCCTGGAACAAAGGAAGTGGTGGGGTGACTGGATGTCATGTACATCAATAGGTAAGTAATCAGAATCTTTTCCCATTGTTAAGAGTATCAAAAATGGGGAGCATAGATGTAAGGTGGGAGTAATGAGATTTAAAGCTGACTTGAGGGGACAGTTCCTACAAAAAGTGGTTGCTAACTAATTTGTTGCCAGAGGAGATGGTGGATACAATCACTATGTTTAAGGGATATTTAGGCAAGTACTTGAATGGACAAGTCATAGAGCCGAATGGATCCGATTCAGGCTGCTCGTGGGATTAGTCAAGGTGAGTATAAAGGTTAACATAGATGTAGTAGGCCAAAGGATCCATTTCTATACTGTACAATTCTGATTTAAAGAATAACTTTCCAAGTGCAATATTTCGATTTGCAACTCTATGCCCTGCATCTTAAACTAGCAATGTTCAAGAGAAAACTTAATTTTATACAGAAGCACTCACATCTTTTTAACGAGTTCACTGTTAATACTGGAACAAGAAATGTTTATCTTCTACTTCTTGCAACCAGCAGTGTTATGTTTATAATTTATCTTGTGTTGATGTTTGGATATGAGACTTAACGAATTGATGGCAATTGATGTACTCTGTTTCACTTGATCCAGTCCAGTCACAGGCAGGTAAAGAGCAATGTTTGATTTGTAAACAAAAGTTAAAAGGAGGACCAGAAAATTATTACTGACTACTTGTAGATACTTCAGCTAATTCTGGTTAGCATGATAAATTTCCTTTCTCAGCTTTCAAAGTTGCATGTTGGGTATTAATTGTACTTTGTTTCCATGATTTGTTCATGTTTATATGTTATATGTTCAGCCACAAAAACAAAGTACTGAGTAATCTGGGGATGTATTACTAAATGAAGAGATTATTTGACAAATGAAGGTGTTGGATAATGTGCAATTTGACATTGATTGTGGACAGTACTCTGTTAAACCAAACTAAGTGTGATTTTTCCATTTGAAAATTGATCTTGGTGGTGGGTGTGTCAGTACTGATGACCCTACCTGGACCATGAATATATTCACCAAACAAAGATTCTCCACAACAGACATACCTATATTGAGCTAAAGGAAGTAACATTCCAACATGAGTTCAAAACTCTATCAAGAAAACAATCATTGCAATATTTGCATGCATATAGACTGAAGTTGATCTAGAAAGAGGGATGTTTGTATTTGTATAGAAACATAGAACATAGAAAACCTACAGCACTATGCAGGCCCTTCAGCACACAATGTTGTACCAAACATGTACGTACTTTAGAAATTATGTAGGGTTACCCATAGCCCTCTATTTTTTTAAGCTCCATGTACCTATCCAGGAGTATCTTAAAAGACCCTATCGTATCCGCCTCCACCACCATCGCCGGCAGCCCATTCCATGACCTCACCACTCTTTGCATTTAAAAAAAAATCTTACCCCTGACATCTCCTCTGTACCTACTTCCAAGCACCTTAAAACTGTGCCCTCTTATGTTAGCCAGTTTACCACGTTATCATCCAGATCATTGATGTAGATGACAAACAACAACAGACTAGCCCCAGAACTGATCCCTGTAGCACATCATGAGTCACAAGCCTCCAGTCAGAGAGGCAACTATTCCACTACTACTCTGTGGCTTTTCTCATGAAACCAATGTCTAATCCAATTTAGTACCATATTTTGAATGCCAGGTGACTGAATCTTCTTGACCAAACTTTCATCTAGGACTTTGTCAAATATCTTGCTAAAGTCCATGTATACAACATCCACTACCTTGCCTTCATCCACTTTCCTGATAACCTTCTGGAAAAACTCTTTATAAAATTGGTTAGACACAGGACAAGATGGCACAGGCAAGCATTGGTGTTCTGTCGGTTGCAGGAAATTGTTCCAAAAATTCTCTTCAATATACCTCTTTTGGGAAAAACCAGGAAACCTACTAACGAGGAGGAACCCATTGCCACTGCCTGTCTTCCGTACATTTTCATGGTTTCTGGAAGGATCGCCGGGGTCCTGAAGAAATACTGGATTAATACCAGCCACGAACCTGTAAAGAAGTTCGAGTCACAGCTTATGCAGGTCAAAGCTGACCTGAGACTCATATTGGTTGGCGTTTATAGGATTCGCTGTGAATGCAGAGCAGTGTGTATTGGCCAGACGGGATGCATGGTGGAAACCTGCATCAAGGAGCACAGGAGGTCTATCCATTTGGGTTACCTGGAGTAAATTGGTGGTAGAACACTGTCTTTGCAATGGCTATAGGATTGACTTTGATGGCACAGAACTACTGTGCCGCGCCAATGGCTTTTGGGTCCACTTGGTTAAGGAAGCCATTGAAATAAAATGAGAGAAAAAGAATTTTAACAAAGACAAAGGTCTCACTCTAATTCGGAACTGGAATTCAATTGTAAACAAGCTAGGAGAGCGGAAACCTGATTGGATAAGGAGTAACCTATCAAGCAGGATGGAATACAGGGGTATAAATACCACTGGACTAGACTTGCCCAGGTGACATCCCTGAAAAAGATACTTTTTTCATCAAGACATCAGTTATAATCGATACCTGTACCCAGCTGGAAGCCCGAGGGAAGTTTATTCGGCTCTGGAATTAATTTCACTGCAGTCTGCAGTATGTTGTTTCCTGTCAAGCAATGTACTTGAAAATCAACTCAATGACCTTCATACCTCAGGATGGGCTGAAAAACCCTGACCAATCAGGCACACCATCTTTAAGGGTTATCACCATGACTGAACGTGAGGCAGGAGGGGGTGGCGGGTGGGGGAAGAAATGCGAAACCAGGCTGAAACAGAGATGAGGCATTCTACACAGGATCTCATTGGAAAATGTGCAGACACTGGAGAACAAAATTGAGGACCTGAGAGCAAGACTAATCTATTGAAGAGAACAGAGAGCCTGTCTATTGGATGCTTTATTGAAGCATGGCATTCTCTGGCTACGCCGGTTTCAGCAGTCAAAGCAGAAGAAATCTCAATTTACAGAATGGACTAAACTGCTGATTTGGAAAGTGTGTGTTTTATATACTCTCATTGGTGCTCTGATGTGACGATTTTGTCAAACTTGTGTTCTCCCAAACTTGAATACCTAATGATCGAATGCTGCTTATTCTACTTACCAAGGGAATTCTCGTAATCCTGACTGCAATTTGCATACCATCAATGGCCGACTAAAATCAAATGCCCACGCCACTGCATGGTGCCCTATCTAAGCAAGAAACAGCCCATCCTGACACATTGCAAATCATAGACTTGTTTGAAGGAAACCCTGCCCAAATACCACCAGCATACAGTTGTGCTAGGAAGTTTGTGAACCCTGTAGAATTTTCTCTATTTCTGCTTAAATATGACCTAAAATGTGATGGATCTTCACTAGTCCCAAAACTAGATGAAGAGAACCCAATTAAATAAATAAAACAAAAAACATTATAGTTCATTTGTTTCTTGAGAAAAACAATCTCAAGAAACAAATGTATTTGTTGGAAAAAGTATGTGAACCTTTGCTTTCAATAATTGGTGTGACACCTTGCACAGCAATAACTTCAACCAAACATTTCAGGTAACTGTTGATCAGTCTTGCTCAGAGGAATTTTAAGCCATTCCTCCTTACAAAACTGCTTCAACTCTGGAACTGCACCAGAGAACTAAATGAGAGACTATGCCAAGTCAGCATATGCAAACTGGCAGAATTCTTCATGTGCACCTGTTTTAAATTTAACAATATGCTTTACAAACAGCTGAAAGGGACACCAATGGGTTCCTCCATTTCTGGATTCATAGTAGAAGCTGTCATACAAAAGTTAGAAAAGGCAGTGTTGCCAATCATAAACTTTAAAATTTGGGTGTGTTACATTGATGATACCTTTGCAATAGTAAAAGACAGAGAAATTGAAAGAACTTGTAAACTGATCAATGATGTGTTCAACGATATTAAGTTCACAATGGAAACAGAAACCAAGGGGAAACTAGCATTCTTTGGATGTGATTGTTAATAGAAACAGACAGCACTTTGGAAACTTCCATTTATCATAAGGAAACACGTCCAGATCAGGTCCTAAATTAGTACAGCAACCCCCCCCCCCAAATGCACACAACAGTGGTATCGAAACTTTGTTCCGAAGAGCAGAGATGCACTGTGGCACAGTGGAACTAAAGAATAAAGAGGAGAAAGATATCTTTAAAATATTTGTATGAAAAGGATGCCTGCAGAACTTCATACAAAGATGCCTGTGAGGTCGAGAATGCACCAACCAAGAAGCAACCAAATAGGCGGAGTGGAAATTCTGGACCAAACTTGAATCAGTGAGGGATGTTCAACAGTTGTGGCAGGGTTTGAGTGCTATCACCTCTTATAAAGTTAAATCAATGGACATGGGAGACAGAAGGGCTTCACCTCCAGATGAGCTCGATGTCTTCTATGCTCGCTTTGACCATCAGAACATGGAGGTGCCATTGCAAACTCCCAAATCCTCTTAGATTTCAGTCTCTAAAGCGAACATGTGGGTTGCCTGCAGGAGGGTGAACCCACAAGAAACATCCAGACTGGACAGGGTATCTGGCCACACACTAAAGACCTGTGCTGATCAACTGGCTAGAGTGTTCACAGACGTCTTTGACCTCTTGGTTTGGCAGAGTGTGGCACACACCTGCCTCAGGCAGGAGCTCAAGATGAATATCACTCAATCGCACTGGCATCCATCGAGATGAAGTGTTCTGAGAGGTTGGTAATGGAAAATTTCAGCTTCTGCCTCTGAGGCGACTTGATCTGCTCCAATTTGCCTACGGGAGCAACAGCCCCATAGCAAATGCCACCTCGTTGGCTCTTCACTCAATCCTGTAACATCTGGGCAGCAAAGATGCATACATCAGGATGCTGTTTATTGAATGCAGCTCAGCATTCAATACCATCATTCCTTCAGAACTAATCAATAAACTCCAAGACCTTGGCCACAATACCTCCTTGTACAATTGGGTCCTAGATTTCCTCACTTGTAGACCCCAGTCAGTTCAGATTAGGAACATCTCCTCCACAATTTATACCAACACGTGCAACAATACTGCGTGCTTAACCCCCTGCTCTACTTGCTTTACACTTAGGACTGTGTAGTTATGTACAGCTCCAATGCCATATTCAAGTCTTCTGATGACACCACTGTTTTTGGGCTGAGTCATAAGTGGTGGTGATTTAGCATAGGAGAGAGATTGAAAATTTCGATGAGTGGTATCATAACAACAACCTCTCACTCGAGGTCAGCAAGGCCAAGGAACTGATTGTAGGCTTCAGGAGAGCGAAACCAGAGATCCATGAGCCAGTCCTTAGCAAAGGTGGAGAGGGTCAGCAACTTTAAATTCCTAGGTATTACTATTTCAGTACGTGCAATTGTGTAGAAAGCATTGCAATGCCTCTACTTCCTAAGAGTTTACAGGGATTTGGCATGACATCTAAAACTTTGATGAATTTCTATAGATGTACACAAGTATATGAAGAGCAAGAGGACAAGACGTGAGAGAATAGGACCAATCAAGTGTGACAGTGGAAAAGTGTGTATGGAACCGAAGAGATGGCAGAGGTCTTAATGAATACTTTGCTTCAGTATTCACTACAAAAAAGGATCTTGGCGATTGTAGGGATGACTTACAACGGACTGAAAAGCTTGAGCATGTAGATATTAAAGACGATGTGCTGGAGCTTTTAGAAAGCATCAAGTTAGATAAGTCACTGGGATCAAAGGAGGTGTACTCCGGGTTACTGTGGGAGGTGAGAGAGGAGATTGCTGAGCCTCTGGTGATGATCTTTGCATCATCAGTGGGGATGGGAGAGGTTCCAGAGGATTAGAGGGTTGCAGATATTGTTCCCTAATTCAAGAAAAGGTGTAGAGATAGCCCGGAAAACTATAGACCAGTGAGTCTTACCTCAGTGTTGGTAAGTTGATGGAGAAGATCCTGAGAGGCAGGATTTATGAATATTTGGAGAGGCATAATATGATTAGGAATAGTCAGCATGGGTTTGTCAAAGGCAGTTGTGTCTTATGAGCCTGATTGAATTTTTTGAGGATGTGACTAAACTAAACCCTTTGGGTCCGAGGCCATAGGATACTCAAAGCTGCTGCACAGGTTGACTCTGTGGTTAAGAAGGCATACGGTATCTTGGCCTTTGTCAGTTGTGAGATTGAGTTTAGGAGCCGAGAGGTAATGTTGCAGCTATATAGGACCCTGGTCAGACCTCACTTGGAGTACTGTGCTCAGTTCTAGTCGCCTCACTACAGGAAGGATGTGGAAACCATAGAAAAGATGAAGAGATTTACAAGGATGTTGTCTGGACTGGGGAGCATGCCTCATGAGACTAGGTTGAGTGAACTCGGCCTTTTCTCCTTGGAAGGTCAGAGAATGAGAGGTGACCTAATAGAAGTGTATAAGATGATAGGCATTGATCGTGTGGATAGTCAGAGGCTTTTTCCCAGGGCTAAAATGGCTAGCAGAGAGGATACAGTTTTAAGGTGCTTGAAAGTAGGTAAAGAGGTGATGTCAGGGGTACGTTTTTTTACGCAGAGAGCAGCGGGTGCGTGGAATGGGCTGCCGGTGATGGTGGTAGAAGTGGATGCGATCAGGTCTTTTAAGAGACTCCTGGATAGGAACATGGAGCTTAGAAAAATAGAGGGCTATGGGTAACCCTAGGTAATTTCTAAAATAAGTACATGTTCAGTACAGCTTTGTGGGCCAAAGGACTGTATTGTGCTGTAGGTTCTCTATGTTGTGTGTGTGCTGGAGAGAGTGTACTGACTCTCGGCATCACAGCCAGTATGGAAACATCAATGTCTTTGAACAGAAAATCCTATTAAAAGTTGTGGACAGGGCCCGGCCAATCATGGGTAGAGCCCTCGCAACCATTGAGCTCTTCTAATGTATAGGAAACATTGTTGATGGAAAACAGCATCCATCATCAGGGAAACCCCACCACCAAGGTAATGCTGCCTTCTCACTGTTGTGTTCAGGTACAAGAGCCTCGGGTCTAGTTCACCAGGTTCAAGAACAGTTGCTCCCTCTCGACCATCAGGGTCTTGAAGAAAAGGGGATAATTTCACCCTACTTCATTATTAAAATGTTCCACAACCCATGGACTCACTTTCAAGGGCTCTTCATCTCATGTTCTTCATACTTAATGCTACTTATTTTGCACATCTTGTTGTCTTCTGCACTCTGGTTGAATGCCCAAGTTGGGTGGACTTCCATTGATCCTGGTCTATTGATACTATTTCATTGATGCCATTCTATAGATTTGTTGAGTATGCCCGCAAGAAACGCATCTCAGGGTTGTATATGGTGAGATATATGTACTTTCACTTTGACACAAGCTTCCACACGTAAAGCCACGTTAATTGTCCCTAATCAGTCCCTATCTATCCGAATACTTGTATATCCGGTCCCTTAGAATATCTTCCAATAACTTATCCACTATTGTTCTCTTGATCTCTAGTTTAAGGTCCTATAATTTCCTGTCCTATTCGGATGACCATTCTTAAACAATGAACCAACATTAGCTATCCTCCAATCTTCTGTCACCTCAACAAAGATGTTCTAAATATCTCTGCTAGGGCCCCTGTAATGTCTGCAGTAGCCTCCCAAGGGGTCCAAGGGAGCACCTTGTTGAGCACTGGGGATTTGTCCATCCTAATTTATCTCAAGAAACCAATTACCTCCAGCTCTGTAATCCACATATGATCCATGACCTCATTGCTGCTTTGTCTCACTTCTATAGACTGTGTCCATCTCCCAAACGCCGATAGATGCAAAATATCCATATATGATCTCCTTCATCTCTTTTGGCTTCATGCATGGATAACTGCTCTGACCTTCCATAGGACCAATTTTGCCCCTTGCTATCCCTTTTCTCTTACAATATCTGTAGAAGCCTTTGAGATTATCCTTCACCTTGTCTACTAGAGCAATCTCATGTCATCTTTTTCCTTAAGTATTCCCTTGCATTTTTGTACTGCTCAAGTAATTCATTTTTCTCTTGTATGTGCTGTGCATCTCCTTTTTGTTAATCAGGGGTTCAATATCTCTTGGAAACCCAGGTACCCCAAACCTTTAATCCTTTGCTTTTATTCTCATGGGAACATGCAAACTCTGTATTCTGAAAGTTTCACTTTTGAAGGCCTCCCACTTACCAAGTACACCTTTGCCAGAAAATATCTTGTCCGAATTCACATTTGCCACACCCTTTCTAATACCATCAAAATTGGTCCTTCTCCAATTTAGAATCTAACCCAAGGAGCAGACCTATCCTTCTCCATAACTATCTTGAAACTAATGGCATTATGATCATTAGATGCAAAGTGTTTCCCTAAACAAATATCTACCACCCACCCTGTGTATATTTATTGATTAAGGAAGCTTTCTTGAAAACATTTGACAAACTCTACACCCCACATCTAGTCCTTTTACAGTAAGGTCGTTCCAGTCAATACGTGTAAAATTAAAATCACCTACTATAACAACCTTCTGTTTCTTGCAATAGTCTGTGATCTCTCTACAAGTTTGCTCCTCTAAATCCCACGGACTGTTGGGTGGTCTTTAATATAATTCCATTAACATGGTTATCCCTTTATTCTATAGTTTTACCCAGTTCTGCTGTCTGAGCACTCCCATGACCTGACTAGTAATGTCACCCTTCCCCATTTAGTCCCTCCCACTCTTGTGTCTAAAACAGCTGAACCCTGGAACTTTAAGCTGCCAATCCCACACCCCCCGCAACCCAGCCTATTTAATTGCTATAGTGTCATAATTCCACGTGCTGATCCATGTACTACTGCCATAAAGCTAATGAATTTCATGACATACGCCGGTGATATTAATTCTGATCCTGTGCAGCACTAGTAAACGTTTCTGCAAGGATATTTGTCCCCCTCTTCAGGTGCAAACAGCCTCTTTTGTACAGGTCCCACCGTCCCTGGCAGAGAGCCCAATGATCCAAAAATCTGAACCATTCCCTACTGCCACACCTCCTTAGCCACATGTTCAATTCTATGATCTTTCCATTTATGGTTTCACTAGCATGTCGCATGGGTAGCATCCCTGGACATCCTGTCCTTTAACTTAGCACCTAGCTCCCTGAACTTACTTTATGGAACCTCATCAACCTTCCTACCTATGAATTTGGTACTGATATGTCGCACAACCTCTGGCTGCTTATTCTCTACTTAAGAATGCTATGGGCTTGATCCGCAATGTACCATCCCAAAATCTCGCTCTTGTCCACAGAACTGCCTGTCTGTTCCCTTAACCAGTGAATCTCCTATCACTACAGCTATCCTCTTCTCCCACCTTCCCTTTTGAGCCACAAGATCAGACTCTGCCATAGACCTAACCACTGTGGCTTTCCTCTGCTAGGTCATATTTCTTCACCCCACCTACCCACCCACCCAACCCCCAACAGGTCCAAAGTGGTTGTGAGGGCACTGGACACAGGCGGCCTATCCCCTTCCCTGTCCTCATGGTCACCCAATTCGCTGTGTAACTACCTCCCTGTATGTCCTGTTGATAAACCCCTCCGCCTCTACTGATTGTGGAGTTCATCCAGTTCCCGCTCCCTTTCCTTAACACGTCCTGAAAGAAGCTGCAACTGAATGTACTTCTTGCAGGTGCAGGTATCAGGACACCATAGGTCTCCCTGCCTTTCCACATCCTGCAAGAAGAGCATTCCACTCTCCTGCCTGGCATCCCTACTGCTCTAACTCTGCAATGAGGGGAAAAAAAATCTACCTACAGCCTTCTCTCCGAAGCTCTGAGCCAAGGCTTGAACTCCCCACGGTAACACTGGCCCACGCGAACAATTGCCCCTCCACTTAAACCTAACTTTCTGTTGGCCCTTGCCAAGTGCCTAATTATGCACAATCCAACATCTTGGGAACTATGGTGTGCACAATGTCCCAACTCACCCCTTTCGCTTTTGAACTCGCTCTCCCTCCCTCCACGCAGTCCAATGTCTCCCCAAGAACTGTGGTAAACAAATCTATCACTTCCATATCCTCCTGAATGAGGGGAAGGTCATCCAGCCCCAGTTCCCTGACACGCACTGTAAGGAGTTGCATCTAGATGCACTTCTCTCAGATGCAGCTATCGGGGAGACTGTCGTTCTAGCACTGCTTGCATGAAGAGCATGCACTGACCTGCGATCCATTCTCATAACTGCAGCCAGACACTAACAGACAAAAAAAGAGAAATGGACAGAAACCTCAGGCCAGTAAACTTGCATCAGTTGTAGAGAAAATATTGGGGGGGGGAGGGGGAAGAATCCCAAGAGACTGTGATTGAAAGCGTATGCTGTGGAAATATCCATATTTAAATTAATAATTGCATTCCTTTGCACCTCCAAACTCTAAGAATCTGGAGTTCAATAAGCTAAATTAATTTGATTTGAATGTGAAAATAGACTTGATGTTGCTGTGATGTTTTCAGCTAAATGCACACTTTTCTTGCTAACCAGTGGTTGTGATTATAAACAAAGTTTTTGATCTAGAAATCACAAAGATAAACAGACTTAAACTTTGTGCTAACTTATTTTGCTGATTGATGCTCTTTTGTTTAGGGATTGTTAAAACTAGATTACCAAGGGATAGTGGTTCGTCTTCTGCAGGATGTTGTTATGCTTTCTGCAGCCGTGGAGCTCGGTGTTCGTTGGAGGGAGCTGGCAGAAAAGCTAGCCAAACTCTCAAAACATCAAATAGATGCATATGAAGCGCCTCACAGAACTAGAAGTGGAGAAGTCAGTCAGGAGGTGGGATGCTGATTTTTGCAATTCCGTGCTATAGATTGTGCAACTATTACTATTTCTTCAAAAAAATTCATACACTATTTGTTTATTTTTTCTAGACCATGTGGAAACCTGCACATGACTTTCTTTACACGTGGAGCATAAAGTTTGGAGATGGATACCAAGATGTACTACAAGAACTACAAAATGCTCTGGATAAAATGAAAAGCCCAGTTACAAGGCATTGGAGACATCTAACTGGTGTGCTCATTTTGGTGAATTGTTTGGAAATATTAAGGGCCAGTGCGTTCCCCAGACGGGAAGAGTAATAGATTATTTATTTAAATCATTATGAAATACAAACAATATCAGTTCTTAACCTCTGGAGAATGAGAAAGTTTATGTAATTGCTTGGTTGATGATTTAGATTTAGAGTATGAATAGGGTTGAGATTTTGGATACCTATTTGCCTGCTGTGACTTGAATGAACAGCTGAAAGTCATCAATTTAAAAAATTTAGTTGAGTCTGGTATTCTTAACGATTTCCAGTTCAACTTTCATGTAGGATGACATTTTATTGAGGAAGCATTTTACCATGCTTTGGAAAACACAAGGGAAAAGTGGCTATGTGCAATTCAGTTTCACTTTTCTTTTGGGCCACATTTGCTCTTTAAAATTTACATTTAAGTTCAGAAAATTACTATTACATTCAAATTAAACATTGATGTTCCTAATGTTTAAAGTAATGGAAGCATGCAAAGATCTTTTATACTGTACATGCATGCAATTGCTGGTCTTAAACAGGATGATCACCTATTCCACCTAACTCAAGTTTGCTTTTTTTGCAATTTTACTTGATATTACTAATATGTTGGCTTTATATGTGTGTGTGACTATTGATTTATATGTGCAATTATAGCTACTGTATGTATTCATGTTGATACTTATTCCCAACCAGGCTTCTACCTGAACTTGTTATAAATCTTTGGGTCATGAATTACCATGATAATCCCCTTGTTTTTTTCCATTGCGTCCAGATGATTACTGCCAAAATATCTAATGTGCTGGATGAAACACACAAAAACGTGAATAGTGGGTTTAAGTTATTTCCCAGAACTTACTAAAGTAGAAATAAAATGCAAATTGAACTACAGAGAAAATGGAGATGTGGAGGACATTTGACAAATTGTTTTTTTTGGTAACTGCTTCCACCTTTACTGACATGCCTGATTTGTAGCATTTCTAACTGAAAAGTTGTCTGCCAATTGGCTATGCTGACTTTCATTAACAGGTGTGCAGGAGAATGGCTTAAAATCTTTTCAAAATAATTTGTGAAAGATAATGTTGTATTCATTTTTGTGTTCACCTATTTTATTCATTTTCCCTTATTCCTGGTTGTACTTTAGGACAAGATTATCTACTTTTGAGTTTAATAAAGATAATGTATCTTATTATTAGAAAATATGAATATCAGAAATGTCTCATTTTTATAATATGTAAAAGCTATTTTGATGCACAGCATACACAAACTGCATCTTACAGTACTAGGTATAACAGGACTTAATGGGGTTATGAATGAAACCATTTTTCATGCAGGTATTGTGCAAAAATGTTATGGGGCAATTGTAATATTTAAGTGTTTATCAATAAAAGTTTTACAAATGACATTTATCTATAATTTAATTGTCCAGATTAAACAGCAGCTAGCATCTCACCATGCTTATGATTATTGGAGTGAATTCTACAACAACATCATGTGATACACATGATAATTAAATACACATGTTGTTCCCTTATTCAAGAAAGGGAGTAGATATAGCCCAGGAAATTATAGACCAATGAGTGTTACTTCAGTGGTTGGTAAGATAATAGAGAAGATCCTGAGAGGCAGGATTTATGAACATTTGGAGAGGCATAATATGATTAGGAATAGTCAGCATAGCTTTTTCAAAGGCAGGTTGTGCCTTACGAGCCTGGTAGAATTTCTTGAGGATGTAACTAAACACATTGATGAAGGTAGAGCAGTAGATGTAGTGTATATGGATTTCAACAAGGCATTTGATAAAGGTACCCCATGCAAGTCTTATTGAGAAAATAAGGAGGCATAGGATTCAAGGGGACATTTCCTTATGGAATCCAGAATTGGCTTGCTCACAGAAGGCAAAGTGTGGTTGTAGATGGGTCATATTCTTCATGGTGGTTAGTAACCAGTGGTATGCCTCAGGGATCTGTTCTGGGACCCCTTTTTGTAATTATTATAAATGACCTGGATGAGGAAGTGTAGTTTAGTAAATTTGCTGATGAAACAAAAGTTGGAGGTGTTGTGGATGGTGTGGAGGGCTGTCAGAGGTTACAGTGGGACATTGATAGAATGCAAAACTGGGCAGATGGGGTTCAACCCAGATAAGTGTGAGGTGGTTCATTTTGATAGGTCATATATGATGGCAGAATATAGTATTAATTGTAAGACACTTGGCAGTGTGGAAGATCAAAGGGATTTTGGGGTCCGAGTCCATAGGACACTCAAGGCTGCAGCACAGGTTGAATCTATGGTTAAGAAGGCATGTGGTGAATTGGCTTTCATCAACCGTGGGATTGAGTTTAAGAGCCGAGAGGTAATGTTGCAGCTATATAGGACCCTGGTCAGACCCCACTTGGAGTATTGTGCTCAATTCTGGTTGCCTCACTACGGGAAGGAAGTAGAAACCATAGAAAGGGTGCAGAGGAGATTTACAAGGATGTTGCCTGGATTGGGGAGCATGCCTTTGAGAATAGGTTGAGTGAACTCAGCCTTTTCTCCTTGGAGCAACGGAGGATGAGAGGTGATCTGATAGAGGTGTAAAAGATGATGAGAGGCATTGATTGTGTGGATAATCAGAGGCTTTTTCCCACGTCTGAAATGGCTAACATGAGAGGGCACAGTTTTAAGGTGCTTGGAAGTAGGTACAGATGAGATGCCAGGGGCAAGTTGTTTACGCAGAGAGTGGTGAGTGTGTGGAATGGGCTGCCGATGACTGTGATGGAGGCAGATATGATGGGGTCTTTTAAGACGAGGGTCCCCAACCTTTTACGTACCGCGGACCGGTTTAATATTGACAATATTCTTGCGGACTGGCTGACGGGGGTAGGGGGAGGTGTTCAAGTTCAGCAGTGCATGACAGAGAATGAGGAAAGGTGCAACTGACTCATATCGGTTCATATCGCCAAATCTTATCGTTTCCTCACGGCCCAGTGATTGGGGACCACTGTTTTAAGAGACTCCTGGATAGGTACATGGAGCTTAGAAAAACAGAAGGCTGCGGGCAACCCTAGGCAATTTCTAAAATAAGGACAAGTTCAGCACAGTTTTGTGGGCCGAAGAGCCTGTATTGTGCTGTAGGTTTTCTGTGTTTCTAAATGTGAAAATCCAGAATTTCATGTTCTAGATAACCTACTATTCCAGTGGTTGGGGAGGGGGGAAGAGGAGCGGGAGGGAGATATCTACTGCAAGTTCTTGGCCAGAAATGTTGATAATTCCTTTTTCCTCATAGCTGTTGTCAGTCACAAAAGATTAGATAAAATATACAACTTAAATTAAGGGTAGAAACAGGGTAGACTGTAATAATAAAACACCGATGTAAATTTCAGATGCTGATAGAAATTGCCACCGCATCATCAGATTTTGGAAGTGGCATTAGTGTTGCCATAGTACTGGCCAGCCATAGTTAGCGGTACCACCTTCACTACTGAATCAGGAGTTTGGGTCATTGTCAGCAAGTGACAATCAGAAATGACATCAGTCCACAAAGAAGAAATCTTCTCTCCATGACCTTGTGCAGATTTTTTACCACTCATGCAATCAGGACAGGAATTAGACAAAGCTGTCCAGGTAAACTGTTTAATGGAATTTAGAACATTGAAACAGGAGCAGTCAAATAGGCCTGTATTTCTGCTTCACTGCCCTTCATACATGTCTGATCACTTCCTTGCATTAACCACCCTTGCCTTAGTATTCCAAATAAGCTGATTTGTTTCTTGAATATACTGATTGCACCTCCACAGCATTCTTGGAATTCTATACTCTTACACAATTCCAAATATTCACTCCTCTCCAAATAATGAAATTTCTTCCCTCCTCTGACAAGGGAAGTAATGGACAGTATAAAAATAAAAGAGAAGAACTATAACATAGCAAAGACGAGTGGGAAGCCAGAGGATTGGGAAACTTTTAAAGAGCAACAGAAGGTAACTAAAAAGGCAATACGCAGAGAAAAAATGAGGTACGAAGGTAAACTAGCCAAGAATATAAAGGAGGATAGTAAAAGCTGCTTTAGGTATGTGAAAAGGAAAAAGATAGTTAAGACCAAAATTGGACCCTTGAAGACAGAAACGGGTGAATTTATTGTGGGGAACAAGGAAATGGCAGACAAGTTGAACAGGTACTTTGGATCTGCCTTCACTAGGGAAGACACAAACAGTCTCCCAGATATAATAGTGGCCAAAGGACCTAGGGTAATGGATGAACTAAAGGAAATTTATATTAGGCAGGAAAGGGTGTTGGATAGACTGTTGGGTCTGAAGGCTGATAAGTCCCCGGGACCTGATGGTCTGCATCCCAGGGTACTTGAGGAGGTGGCTTTAGAAATCGTGGATGCATTGGTAATCATTTTCCAATGTTCTATAGATTGAGGATCAGTTCCTTTGGATTGGAGGGTGGCTAATTTCTTCCCTCTCTTCAAGAAGGGAGGAAAAGAGAAAATGGAATTATAGACCGGTTAGCCTGACGTCGGTGGTGGGAAAGATGCTGGAGTCAATTATAAAAGATGAAATTACGACACATCTGGATAGCAGTAACAGGATCGGTCTGAGTCGGCATGGATTTACGAAGGGGAAATCTTGCTTGACTAATCTGGAATTTTTTGAGGATGTAACAATGAAAATGGACAAGGGAGAGCCAGTGAATATAGTGTACCTGGACTTTCAGAAAGCCTTTGATAAAGTCCCACATAGGAGATTAGTGGACAAAATTAGGGCACATGGTATTGGGGGCGGAGTACTGACATGGATTGAAAATTGGCTGGCTGACAGAAAACAAAGAGTAGCGATTAATGGGTCCCTTTGGGAATGGCAGGCAGTGACCAGTGGGGTACTGGGACCGCAGCTGTTTACAATATATATTAATGATTTAGATGAGGGAATTAAAAGTAACATTAGCAAATTTGCAGATGACACAGCTGGGTGGCAATGTGAAATGTGAGGAGGATGTTATGAGAATACAGGGTGACTTGGACAGGCTGGGTGAGTGGGCAGATGCATGGCAGATGCAGTTTAATGTGGATAAATGTGAGGTTATTCACTTTGGTGGTAAGAACAGGAAGGCGGATTATAAACTAAATGGAGTCAAGTTAGGAAACCAGGAAGTACAATGAGATCTAGGTGTTCTTGTACATCAGTCACTGAAAGCAAGCATGCAAGTACAGCAGGCTGTGAAGAAAGCTAATGGCATGCTGGCCTTCATAACAAGGGGAATTGAGTATGAGAGCAAAGAGGTCCTTCTGCAGCTGTACAGGGCCCTGGTGAGACCACACCTGGAGTACTATGTGCAGTTTTGGTCTCCAAATTTGAGGAAGGACATTCTTGTTATTGACGGAGTGCAGCATAGGTTCACAAGGTTAATTCCCGGGATGGCGGGACTGTCATATGTCGAAAGATTGGAGCGACTGGGCTTGTATACTCTGGAATTTAGAAGGCTGAGAGGGGATCTTATTGAAACATATAAGATTATTTAGGGATTGGACACGCTGGAGGCAGGAAGCATATTCCCGCTGATGGGTGAGTCCAGAACCAGAGGCCACAGTTTAAGAATAAGGGGTTGGCCATTTAGTACGAGTTGAGGAAAAACTTTTTCACCCAGAGAGTGGTGGATATATGGAATGCTCTGCCTCAGAAGGCTGTGGAGGCCAAGTCTCTGAGTGCTTTCAAGAAAGAGATGAATAGAGCTCTTAAAGATAGCGGAATCAAAGGTAATGGGGACAAGGCAGGAACTGGATACTGATTGTGGATGATCAGCCACGATCACAGTGAATGGTGGTACTGGCTCAAAGGGCCGAATGGCCTACTCCTGCACCTATTGTCGATTGTCTCTCTCCTGAAGGATCAACTCTGGCTCCTGCTTCTATACGGTTCATCCAGGAAAAAAAACATGAGCTAGCATTTACTCTGTCAAGCCTTGTAAGAATATTGTATGGTTCAATGAGAAAACCTCTAACTTCTCAAAGCTATCAGATGTACAATGTTTCAGATGTGGTCTTGCCAGGGCTCTATACAACTGGTACCCTTGTAATCAAATTTCCTGCAATAAAGGTCAACATATATATTCCTCCTTAATCTACATACCAGTTAGCTTGTACTGATTAATACACAGGGGCACACAAGCTCTACTGCCTTCACATTGCGTACGTATAAAGCTGCTGGAAGCTGTCTTTGGGTTTTTAATAAGATCTTGTGAAACTGCAGAAAGTAAAATGTGTGTTAAATTCAATACAGAATCGTGTCTGTGAATCTATTAATCCTGTTGATTATTCTAGTAATCAGTGTTAACTAAGGTAATACACACATGCAGTACTCCATAACCATGTCATGGGGACAAGAGTAAACACATGGGTGCAACAATATCTTAAGGATTGATGATAAATAAAAAACTTCAAAATATATCTACTAAATGTTTACCAATATTACCAAAAATTTATGACCCATAGGTATTGATGAGGCTAAGTGCAGCACCAAAGCCATACTAATGTCTGCTAATGACACCTCTGTCGCTGGCTATATCAAAGGTGGTGATGAATCAGCGTATAGGAGCGAGTTTGAAAATCAGATGTAGCGGGACCTGAGAATAACCTTTCTCATCCTGAGAGTGGTGAATTGCCAGAAGATACCTTTGGAGAAAGCGGTGGGAGCAGAATTGCTTAAGAAGTGTCCAGGCAGGCACTTGAAAATGATGGCCATGAGCCAAGGAATGGAAGATGGAATTAAAATGCATGATTGCACACAGGTTGTCATGCATGCGATGGCCCAAATGGCCTGTTTCCCTGCTGTATGACTCTACAAATAGTAAGCATTTAACTTTATTACTAAGTGATGTCAGCACAAAATGTTGATGGGATTAACTGAACACAATTTTTATATTCATAACATCTTTTACCATTATGTTTATCAACATAAATCGTGGGATCTTTCTTCATTTACAATTAAGGTATCTTTCCTTAATTCCAAATCACATATCCAAAACCAATGAAGGCAATCTTGCATTTTGAATCAAATGGAGACAGCTTTCTTTATAGCTTGCACCTTTTTGTCAAGAAAATTAGTGGTGGTGTTTATATTTCTTTGTATAATAGTGAAAAACTTTGGAACGATAACCATAAATGAAAATAATATCAGCAGTGTTACTAGCAATTATTTAATTTGCTTCCTTCAAATGCCATCAAATTGCTCTTTATCTAATGGGTCATACACATAGTGACTCTGTAATGTGTTAACATGATTGAGTGTCATGTTTCTTCTGTAACGACAGCTGCAAGTATGCTAGATGAACTTGACCGAGCTGTTTCGGATTTGATCCCTTGGGTGGTGTTAATTTTCTAGAATTTCCTGTTACATGAAGAATGCACCTGAATCAATATATTCATATGTCATTGATATGCTAATTTTAGTTTATATACATGGATAATATTCGGACCTCACAAGTTGAAGAGCTTTTACTACTGCCAAATAAGAAAATAACAGTTGAAAAATGGGACAATTTAATAGTTAGTATGTCATTCGACCGTAAGACATAGGAGCAGAATTAGGCCATTCAGCCCATCAAGTCTGCTCCACCATTTGATCATTGCTGATTTATTATCCCTCTCAACTGCATTCTCCAAATAGAGCCAGTAAAAACTCCATCAGCAAGTTAGCAATCACAAAATATAAGTTACAAAAAAGTGCCAAGTTCTCTTATGTACTGTATATTCTTCACATTTTTGATCATTTAAAAGTAAATAACACAGTAAATTTTAAAAATCCTTCTTTTCTAATTTAGGATCTGATAGCACACGTGCATTGCCAAGTCATGTAAACAATATATTTATTAAATGATACTGGAAGGAATTCCAACCCTCCATTCCATTTTGACTTTTGTTGCCTGCCTGGTACAAAAAAGGGTGTTAGCAGTTGAAATGCCTTATTATACTTACCTCTTTTAACCTTGTTCCAATATATATATTCTCTGTTTAAAAGTTGAGATGTACACCTTTTAGATGGAGACAGCTTCCCATTTTAACTCTGCAGTTTGTAGAAATCTTAGTCTGTCCTAATATCTGTACTCTATGCTTATTGGAAAGACTTGACAGCTATTTTCTATAATGCTTTTCCACTGCAAACTTCAGACCTTCACTCTACTAAATGGGTGTACCAAATTTTACCAGCAAACAGCTACAAACCTGAGCTGAACCTGTGTCCGGAAAATGTGTAGGTGTTGGCAATGTAGAGAGCTCTATTGGCTGTAAGTTCATTTAGGACCTGTGGTAAGGTCAACTCACCAAGCAGAATTTTACTGGTAACTGGCATCAGGGACTCAGGTGAGCAACTGTGTGACTGGAGAGAGTGTGTGGCAGTCAGAGCCTCTGTTGGGTTCTTAAAGGAAAAAGGATTAGTTTGGGTTGGCCTTTGTGTATGGAAAAAGGTGAGTCAGAGTCTGGGCCAATTGGGAGCTCTATGGGACAGGGAGCAGGTGAGTTCAATATCCTAGGATGAGTACAGCAGGGAAAATAGTAGGATGGCCCTGGAAAGGTAATGAGACTCTGCAGGTCTGATACCAGACAGGGGTAGCTGGAGCAAACAGATGGGTAGCTGGAGCAAACAGATGGGTAGCTGGACTCTACAAGGCAGATATCAGACAGGGTTAACTAGACTCCAGAGGGCAGATAGCAGTTAGGGGTAGCTAGAACTGCCAGAGAGAGGCAGTTGGACCCTGCAGGGTAGATACCAGATAGGGGTATCTGGCCTCTGCAGGGCAGATACCAGACAGGGGAAGTTGGACTCTTCAGGGCAAATACCAGACAGATAGGAGAAATCCACAGGACAGCTACCAGATAGGGGTAGCTGAAATCCACAGGGCAGATAACAGACAGCGGTAGTTAGAACCTGTAGGGCAGACACCAGATATGGGAAGTTGTAATCTGCAGGGCAGATACCAGACAGGTAGCTGGAACTACCAGATGGGTAGCTGGACTCTGCAGGGCAGATACCAGACAAGAGTAGTTGGAACTAGTTCAAACCCACATGAACCACAGGTTACAGGCTACAGTGAACTATAGTGAATCTGTGCCTGGCTACCAATGTGACAACTATCCCGTAAGCCAGGCCACAGGCTTACAATTGTACATATAAGGTAAAGACAGAACTGCAGCTGGATCATGTAGCACACAAAGTACTGAAACCTGATACTGCACGCAGTGTGGCTCACCAAAGTATGAACAGTGCATCCAGGGTAGAGATATAGGGGGAAAATTGATAAGAAATAATATGAGAATAATGGAAACTTTGAAATGGGGAGCTTTCATTCCAGGATAAGTGACTGCGTTGTTGACAAAAACTTGTAGTAAAAAAAATGTTTGTTCTGAGGATAAACCCTGAACTTTGTATGAATGCTTTCCATCTAGACTGAGGGTTGCAGGGGGAGCCCGGTATTACTGGAAAGAGGCACTGGGGAGAGACAAAAGGAAATGTTGTTTCAATGTACTGCTTGTTATATTCACTGAAATGAAGCAGATGTCTGAGATAATCTCATTTGTTTTGTGCAATGAATAGAGGTATATAGGACTGCACTCTTGCAGTCACTGCCACAGCTGTGCTTGTGTCTGTTCAAATAGAAATTCTTTGAGTATTCCTTGGAAGCCATTCTTCTCTATGTCATACTTTATAGCAGCGTATCAGTAGGCTGTGGAATGAGTTCCACCACAATATGTTTATCACCCTTACGTATATCATAAAAATTATCTTTGTATCTAAACCTTCACAGGACATTTATTGCCCTCCCATGATCCAAGGACACAGATAAAATGTCAACGACATTGGTGAATCATATAAAGTATCAAACAGATGGATTTCGCACAGAAGCCAGCCAAGTTAAAGATGGCAGATTTTCTTTAAAGTACTTTGGTCGGTTCAGTGTGTTTTTATGACAACCCTTTCATTTCACATGTACCAGGACAAGTACTAGCTTTTTATTGCAGATTTATTTAATTTGTTGAATTTAAGTTTTCTGCTTGTCATGTAGGAATTAAATTCATATCCATTAAATTATGTCTGCATTAAATTCATCTCTTTGGATCATGGCCTAACCATTTCTCTTACCAACATATTGGAGTACTCTAGGCAATGTAATGTTGTTTAGCTGGATGGCAGAGTACCTTGCTTCTTGCCGTTGGCCTTTCGTATGCCTGTGTTCTGGCATGCTTCTCACCTTCAGCATCGTGGAGAGCTCAAGCAAGTGAGTCAGTAAGTCTTCCCCTGGCAGTGCAGTACTAATTAACCCTATGAGTTCCTTTTCTCCAATACAGTGTCAGCCTGTGCAAATAGTGCTAGACCCATGAGGTACTGGGCCCAATAGTTCAGTGCAACAATATGGCTGCTCTACATTTTTTCACTTGACATACATTTGTGCTTATGTATCCTCATAGTATATTCAAGTGTTCCTGTGCAGTAGCACCCCCCACCCCATACTAGATGCTGATGCAGCTAGTTAGAATGTAGATCTGTACAAATTTGTCAGTGTCTTTGGTGACAAACCAAATCTCCTCAAGCTCCTTATGAAATATAGCCACTGTCATGCCATCTTTGTAGCTGCACCGATATGTTGGGTCCAGGTTTGGTCCTCTGAGATAGTGACGGCCAGGAACCTGAAATTGCTCAATCTTTCCAGTTCATTTTTTTATATAATTCAAATTTTTATTATTATTTATTCTTATTTTACAAAGCAGCACAGCATATCTTAGAGCAGATACAGTACAACATATTTACACAGCCATTCCATGACAGGAAAACAAATAAAACTTAAAGAAGAACAGAAAGAAGTTCTAATTTGTTTTAATTAACATACAACCAAAATTGATCCCATGCGTCTTGCACTTTGCTCTCACTGTGAAAGCAGTTATACTCCTCGACCTGGAATAACCCTGAGATATGCATTGGGAAAAGAATGGTGTACTGGAAAGAATGGAAGATTAAAGGTGTAAATACAGTAGGTGATCTCTAAGAGAATGGGATTTTTATGTCTGTCATCTGTGGATTTGCACAGGAAATATAATTTTGTAGATAAAGGGAATTTTTGGAAGTATTTACAAATCTTTCCACTTCTGATCCCTTTATGAGGACTGGTATGCATTCCCTCAACCTTTCTGAAGTCTGCAATCAGTTCTTTGGTTTTACTGACATTGAGTGCAAGGTTCTTGCCACTCAACTAGTTAGTATATCGTGCTCCTTCATGCCCTCTCATCACCTTATTAAATTCTGCCAACAATAGTCGTATCATCAGGAGATCAATAGGTGACATTTGACCTGTGCCTGGCCACACTGTCATAGGTATAGAGAAAGTGGAGCAGTGGGCTACACGCATATCCCTGAAGCACACCAGGGTTGGTTGTCAGCGAGGTGGACGTGTTATTCCCAATCCACGTACGTTGTGGTATTCCGGTTAGGACGTTGAGGATCCGGTTGCAGAGGGAGGCACAGAGGCCCAGGTTTTGGAGCTTTTCAATCAGAACTGTAGGAGCGATTGTGTGAAACGCTGAGCTGTCATCAATAAACAGCATTCTGACATACGTATTTGTATTGCCCAGGTGATCCAAGACTATGAGAAGAGCTAATGAGACCACATCTGCCGTAGGCCTATTGTGGCAGTAGGAAAATTGCAGTGGGTCCAGGTCCTTGCTGAGACAGGAGTTAATTCTAGACTTTACCAACCTCTCAAAGTACTTCATCACCGTAGATGTGAGTGCTACTGAACGATAGTCGTTAAGGCATCTCATCCTGCTCTTCTTGGCCACTGGTATAATTGAAGCCCTTTTCACTTCTGACCAGCAATCAGAGATTGAAAATGTCTTTGAACACCCCTGCCAGTTGGTCGGCACAAGTTATCAGGGCCCTGCCAGATACCCCATTGCGGTCTGTCACCTTGCGAGGGTTCTCTCTCTCAAAAGACAGCCTGATGTCGGCCTCCAAGACAGAGGTCACGGGGTCACCAGGTGCTGCAGGGATCTTCATGACTGTAGCATTACTCTCCCTTTCAAAGCGTGCATAAAGGGTGTTGAGCTCATCTAGAGCTAAGGCATCACTGCTATTCAGGATGTTCCGTTTTGCTTTGCAGGAGGTAATAGACTGCAAACCCTGACAGAGCTGACGTGTGTCCGATACTGCCTCCAACCTCATTCGGAATTGCTCCATTGCTCTTGAAATAGCCTCTGCAAATCGTACCCGGTTTTCTTGTACAAACCTGGGTCACCAGACCTGAATGCAACAGGTCTAGCACTCAGCAGACTGCGAACCTCCAGCTTCATCCACAGCTTTTGATTTGGGTATGTACAGTATGTTCTCGTAGGCACACGCTCATCCAGACAAGTTTTAATGAAGTCAGTGACAGGTGTGGCGTACTCATTCAGACTCGAAGACGAATCTATGAACACAGTCCAGTCCACCAATTCAAAGCAGTCTTGTAAGTGCTCCTGCACCTCCCTTGTCCGTACCTTCTTGGTCCTCACTACCGGTGCTGCAGTCTTCAGTCCCTGCCTATACTCAGGGGGTAGAATTACAGTCAGGTTAGCAGACTTTCCATAGTGTGGGTGTGGGATAGCACGGTAACCTCCCTTGATTGTGGTGTAACAGTGGTCCAATGTGTTATTTCCTCTGATACTACAAGTGATTTGTTGGTAATAATTATTGAGAGATTTTTTTCAAACTGGCCTGGTTAAAACCCCCAAAATAATGGGGAAGGCATCAGGTTGGGCTGTTTCATGCTTGTTGATTATGTCACTCAGTTCGTCTAGAGCCAGTTTGACACAGGCCTGAGGTGGGATGTACACCACCAGCAAGATGATGGCTGAAAACTGTTGCGGCAGATAAAATTTACAACACTTGATCATGAGATGTTCCACTCAGTAAGAATGGTGAAATATTGAGCTAAGTGTTCATTTCCAGCTAAGGTTGTGTTTTTGAAATTTGATCAATGGTTGGAACACGTGTGGAGAATTAAAGTTGCTAGCTTTATGGTTACTAATAATTGCCACCTAATCTTTAAATATCAGCCAGCACAATCCACAATCTCAGCATGGCAGTGACGAGGTCTGAAGAAACGTCATCTTGCCTGCTGAATAAAGTGTATTTTGGAAATTACTGTTGTCATAAGACAAAATGCCTGTGTCATGAGGAGACTACTATTGGGACCATACTGCACTAGTCCCACTACCATTTACATGCTGTCAAATAATTCATCAGGAAGTGTGGCTTGACAATGGGGAGAATATTTGGCTTGTTCAAGCTACTAAAGCATCAATTTAATCACCGAACACACAGGTTCAAAAGAATAACTATCACCTTTCCTTTGAATTGCAACCGGCTAAAACACTCCCTCCTCTAATATAGTATCCTTGGCAGCAGTGTTGAGCAGTTTGGTTAAGCAGGGCAATGTTGTAATTGTTTTATAGCTCTTACAATCTTAGTCCTCACTCTTAACAATTTCTACTTTGTCTCCTCCCACTTCCTTCAAACAAAAGGTGTAGCAATGGGTGCTTGCATGGGTCCCAGCTATACCTGCCTGTTTTTTGGCTACATGAAACAGTAGGTGTTCCCAGCCTACAGTGGTGATTGTCCCACACTTCTCCTATGCTACATCGATGACTGCATTGGTTCTGCTTCCATGTGAACTTGTCAACTTCATTCACTTTGCTTCCAACTTCCACCCTGCCCTTAAATTTACCTGGTCCATTTCCGACACCTCTCTCCTCTTTCTTGATCTCACTGTCTCTATTTCTGGAGACAGCTTATCCACCAAAGTCTATTACAAACCCACAGACTCTCACAGCTACCTGGACTTAACTTCTTCCCACCCTGTTACTAATAAAAACGCCATCCCCTACTCTCAATTCCTCCGCATCTGCTCTCAGGATGAGGCTTTTCATTCTAGAATGAAAGAGATGTCCTCCTTTTTCAAAGAAAGGGGCTTCCCTTCCTCCACCATCAACGCTGCCCTCAACCATGTCTCTTCCATTGCACGCACGTCTGCACTTCCACCATCCTCCCGCCACTCTAGCAATAATAGAGTTCCTCTTGTCCTCACCTACTAGCCCACCAGCCTCCGCATCCAGCACATAATTCTCCAATACTTCCGCCACCTCCAAAGGGATCCCACCACCAAGCACACCTTTCCCTCCCCACCACTTTCTGCTTTCTGCAGGAGTTGCGTCCTCCACAAATCCCTTGTCTTTTCATCCCTCCCCACTGATCTCCCTCCTGGTACTTATCCTTGAACTTATCGCTTCCCTCTGGTGCTCTTCCTCCCTTTCTTTCTTCCATTTCTTTCACCAATTTACTTCCCAGCTCGTTACTTTGGCATTAGTGGCGGACCAATTGATTCAAAGAGAGAGTGAGCTTCACGCAGGTCGGGGAGAAAAGTTTGAAAAAGGAGCATTTCACGGTGCTCGGCACATTAGCAGCAGACTAATCGATTCGGAGAGAGAGTCGCTTTGCACAGGTCGAGGAGAAGTGTGCAGACGCAGAGCTCATCATTGCGCAAAGACACTGAGAAAGCTCCAAAATAAAAGAGAGACACTATCTAGCGAAGCGGTCGTTGAAGTTGTGTAAGTCAGAGTAGTAGGGCTTTGGTTTATCGGGGCTTTGGCGAGGATGGGCCTAGGCAAGGTAGGATGCTTCTTTTCCCTGCTCTAACAAGAATAGTGGGTATGACTGCGAGGCCAGTTTTCTGTTCTGGGTGTCAGATGCGGGATGTCTGGGAGACTTCCAGCTTCCCTGATGGCCACATCTATGCCAGTTGTATCGAGCTGCAGCTCCTTAGTGACCAAGTTAGGGAACCGGAGTTGCAGCTGGATGACCTTCAACTTGTTAGGGAGAGTAAGGAGGTGATAGACAGGAGCTACAGGCAGGTAGTCACCCCAGGGCCACAGGAGTCAGATAAGTGGGTGACCGTCAGGAGAAGGAAGGGCGGTGGAGAGCACCCCTGTGGCTGTCCCCCTTAATGATAAGTACTCTATTCTGAGTGCTGTTGGGGGGTGGGGTGGGGACTCACCTCAGGGAAGCAACAATGGCTGCGTCTCTGGCACTGAGTCTGGCCCTGTGGCTCAGAGGGTAGGGAAAGGAAGAGGAGGGCAGCAGTAATAGGGGACTCTATAGTTAGGGGGACAGATAGGCAATTCTGTGGGTGCAAAAAGGAAGCAAATATGGTAGTTTGCCTCCCAGGTGCCAGTGTTTGTGATGTTTCTGAGTGTGTCCACAATATCCTGAAATGTGAGGGTCATCAGCCAGAGGTCATGGTACGTACATAGTTAGAAAAAGGGTGGAGATCCTGAAAGCAGAATACAGGGAGTTAGGAAGGAAGCTGAGAAGCAGGATCTCAAATGTAGTAATCTCGGGATTGCTGCCTGTGCCACGAGACAGTGAGTACGGGAATATAGTGAGGTGGAGGATAAATGCGTGACTGAGAGGTTGGAGCAGGGAGCAGGGATTCAGATTTCTGGATCACTGGGACCTCTTCTGGGACAGGTGTGACCTGTACAAAAAGGACGGGTTGCACTTGAATCTGAGGGGAACCAATATCCTGGTGGTGAGGTTTACTAATGCTATTGGGGAGGGATTAAACTAGATTTGCAGAGGGGTGGGAACCGAAGTGAAGAGGCAGAGGATGGGGAGGTTGCCGCACAAGTAGAAACAGCTTGTAGGGAGTTTGTGAGGAAGGATAAGCAGATGTTAGAGCAAAGATGCACTCAGCCTGATGGTTTGAGTTGTAACTATTTTAATGCAAGAAGTATCATAAACAAGGCGGATGAACTTAGAGCGTGGATCAATATGTGGAACTGTGACATTGTGGCCATTACAAAGACTTGGATGTCTCAGGAGCAGGAATGGCTGCTGAGTGTGCCAGGCTTTAGAAGTTTTAAAAAGAACAGAGCAGGAGGCAAAAGTGGTGGGGCATGACATTGCTAATTAGCGATAGTGTCACAGCTGCAGAAAAGGAGGAAGTCATGGAGGGATGGTCTACTGAGTTAGTCTGGGTGTAATTCAGAAACAGGGAAGGGGCAATAACTCTACTGGGTGTTTTTATAGACCCCTCAATAGTAACAGGGATATCAAGGAGCAGATAGGGAGGTAGATTCTGGAACAGTGCAATAAGTGACATCACCTTAGCGCAAGAGGTTTAGATGGGGTGAAGTTTGTTAGGTGTGTTTGGGAAGGTATCCTGACGCAATATGTAGATAAGCTAGCTGGAGGAAAGGCTGTACTTAATCTGCTATTAGGAAATGAACCTGGTCAGGTGTCAGATCTCTCAGTGAGAGAGCATTTTGGAGGTAGTGGCCATAACTCTATCTCCTTAACCATAGCACTAGAGAGGGATAGGAGCAGACAATGTGGAAAAACACTTAATTGGGGTGGGGAGAAATATGATGCTATTAGGCCGGAACTTAGGCTGAGGATTGGCAGATGGACATCAACATCAGAAGCGTGAAGTGGTTCATTTTGGTAGGTCAAATTTGAAGACAACATAATATTAATGGTAAGGCTTTTGGCAGTGTGGAGGATCTGAGAGATCTTGGGGTCCGTGTCGATAGGACACTCAAAGCTGCTACGCAGGTTGACAGTGTTGTTAAGAAGGTGTATGGTGTATTGGCATTCATCAACCGTGGAATTTAATTCAAGAGCCGTGAGGTGATGTTACAGCTATATGAGATCTTGGTCAGACCCCATTTGGAGTACTGTGTTCAGTTCTGGTCACCTCACTACAGGAAGGATGTGGATACTATAGAGAGAGTGCAGGGGAGATTTACAAGGATGCTGCCTGGATTGGAGAGCGTACCTTATGAGAATCGGTTGAGTGAACTCGGTCTTTTCTCCTTGGAGCAACAGAGGATGAGGCGTAACCTGATAGAGGTGTATAAGATGATGAGGAGCATTGATCATGTGGATAGCCAGGGGCTTTTTCCCAGGGCTGAATTGGCCGAGGAGATGTCGGTTGTGGTGGGTGCATGGAATGCATCACTGGTGACAGTGGTGGAAGCAGATACAATAAGGTCTTTGAAGAGCCTCTTAGACAGGTACATGGAGATTAGAAAAATAGAGGGCTATGCACTAGGGAATTTCTACGCTGCTTCCACAGTAGGTTACATGGTCAGCACAATATTGTGGGCCGAAGATCCGTAATGTGCTGCAGAATTCTATATTCTATGTTCTTTATCCCCTCACCCTTCAGATTTCACCTATCACCTTGTGTTTCTCTCTCTCTCTCCCACCACTGACCCCTCCACCCCAGCTTTTAAATCTACTCCTCAGCTTTTTTTTTCTCCAGTCCTGCCAAAGGGTTTCAGCCTGAAACCTCGACTGTACTCTTTTTTCCTAGATGCTGCCCAGCCTGCTGAGTTCCTCCAGCATTTTGTGTGTGTCGCTCTGAGTTTTTCCAGAAAGTGACAGTGGCGCTTAATAAGGCAGTAGATACTTAACTATGTGGACTTCAGTAAATCATTTGATAAGGACTCTCATAGTACTCATGGTAGGTTGATTCAGAAAGTAAAGATATATGCATTCCAGAATGAAATACAAGTTTGGTTTAGAAATGTCGTGTATATACAGTTCTAAGTTTTAGATGTTTTTTTTTGTTTTCTGCTTTAGTGGGTTGGCATTTTAGATTTCCAAATATTCATTTTCAAAAAAAAAGTCACAGGGAATTTTTTGCATTTCATTAAAGAAAGTAAATTAAGTCATAGAACACTTCTCAGATAAAAACTTGATTACTTTGTAGTTATATGGCCCAGTGTGCATGATTAAGCAGATAATAAACTGGTGCAAATGATTAACGACACAATGAGTTGAATGAACTAAACTGATTAACTGAACCGGAAATTCGTAAAAGAATCAAAATAATATTGACTTGCTTTATGCAAGCTCGAGAAAATCTGCAGATGTTGGAAATTCAAGCAACACACACATAATGCTGGTAGAACACAGCAGGCCAGGCCGACATTTTGGGCTGAGAGCCTTCGTCAGGGCTTGATTTGCTTCAGTTTGTTTTACTGTTTACTGCTCTTTATAGTTTTTTTATAGATATTTAGAAACCTCATTATTTTTGAAAGCTTTTTCGCTTTACTGAATTTTTATATGTGCCTAAGAGTTTTGCACAGTACTGTATATAAATATACATTATATATTTATAGATATGGGAAGAGAACTGGTAGATGGAGTTTAATCTAGGCAAGTGTTAGGTCAAATAAAAGAAGATATATGTGTTTAATGGTAGACCACTTAATAGTTTTGAGGTACAGAGGGAACTTTGGGTTCATGTCCACTGAAAATGGTGATGCAAGTGGATAAGGTAGTTAAGAAGGTATATGGAACGCTTGCCATCTTTGGTAAGGGTGTGGAGTATTAGAGCAGGGAAGTTGTGTCACAGCTATATAGAAATCTAGGCAGACCCTATGTGATGTTGAATTAGGTTCGTGGGACTGGCAAGTGAGACAGGAAATGCACTGACTTTGAATAGGTATATTAATCATTTATTTATAAACAGTAAAAATTCGACCAAACATTCATGTTTCCCAAGTTACAGACACTACAAAGTCTGGTGAGAAAGACAAGTGGGGGGGGGGGGGGGTAGGGAACCCAGAGGATGGGCAAGGGGTATAGTCAGAGGGACAGAGGGAGAAAAAGGAGTAACCCTAACCCTTGCCCATCCACTGGGTTCCCCCCCCCCCGTCTTTCTCCCTGAGCCTCCTGTCCCATGATCCTCTCATATCCCCTTTGCCAATCACCTGTCCAGCTCTTGGCTCCATCCCTCCCCCTCCTGTCTTCTCCTATCATTTTGGATCTTCCCCCTCCCCCTCCCACTTTCAAATCTCTTACTAACTCTTCCTTCAGTTAGTCCTGACGAAGGGTCTCGGCCTGAAATGTCGACTGTACCTCTTCTTAGAGATGCTGCCTGGCCTGCTGCCTTCACCAGCAACTTTGATGTGTGTTGCTTGAATTTCCAGCATCTGCAGAATTCCTGTTGTTTGCATTTTAAAAATCTCTTCCATGTGCTATTTTATATACCCAGGATATTTGAAACTGGGCAGCAGGCAGTTATCCAATGGGAAAGACAGCTGCAGCTTCTAAACTAACCAATCAGAATGGAAGTGACGTTTGGCAATCAGAATAAGGCACCCCACCCCCCCACCAAAGGACACTTATACACTTCGAAAGTTGCAAACGTGATGATCTAACCCTCAGAGTGGTACGATTCTCACGAATTCCCAACTGAGTTATACATAAATCACAAGAGTGCAATACCCAGTACCGTAAACCCAATAGTCTCCTCCCAGTAGTCCACCAACCTCCCTGAGCCCCAGAGGGACACCACCCCACCCTGGAGTATAATAGCCAATGAGCTGGTCCTCCACTTAATTTTATACACTGACCGTGAGATATGATCAACCAGGTGAGTGATGTTCAGCCCACCAGGATTGTACAAGTAGTACAGGAGTTCCAGTTCGAGTTCGCGTTCGACTTCGAGTTTGACTTCGAGATGGAGTTCGACTTCGAGTCCGAGTTCGAGTTCGACATCGCGTTCGTCTTCGAGTTCGACTTCGATGACAGTACAAGTGCCATCTTCCTTGGTGAGTAGGTAACCCAAGGTACCAGTTCCTGGGAAATCTGGCTGTACCATCCTGAGAACAGCTAACATTTAAAACACCCTTCCTTTGTATAGCCCTTCTACTGTCCAGCATGGTCAGCATGGTCAGGGTGTTCATCCAGGGCACTCGGGTGGCATACTTACAGCACCACATAACCACCTCACCACTCTGTGGAACCACAGGGAGGCTTAGGAACTGCATATCCAGTAAGTGCAATTCAGCATCTAATGAGTACCCAGCTTCACAGCAACATTTGGCATAAGCAAAACCATCCCAGGACAGTGTTCCTGCTCACACCTGCCATCCACCTTGCCCCTTGTATCTGTACACAACATACCAACTGCACCAACACTCTGTCAGGTGGGGAAATCACTAGGAGTCAGCACCTTCCAATTAAACAAATGATACGTAGAGAATTACCAGCCCCTAAAGTACGTACTCCACCAGGGCTATTAAGACTCATGTCCCTTAAGGTTGTTACCATCCTCTGGGTCAAGATTATCTGGATTAAACTACTCCTCCCCAGGCCCCTCAAAACAGAAAGCCAAACCTGAGAAGCCAGATAACATCCCCCAAAAGTCTTTTCTTGTAATGAAAGGGACCAATACCAATGGCTTCCCTTCTGTGATGTAGTAAGCAGTCAGACCCATTGTTTCAGTGGTGCAAATTTGAACATCATCTCCAGGAATGTATCATAGGATATCCCACCACAAATCAGTGTCCACTATTTTGCCATTCTGTAATGCAGGAAGATACAAGTGCACTCGTGCCTGATTACTTACTGGACATTTAGAAAACAAAACAACAGAACTGCAAGAATTGCTCTCCAAATGCACAATTCCCTCTGAAATGTGGGCATCCCATATCCAGAATAAAGTTGCCCAAATTGCTACCAAAGTTCAACTCAAATTTCATATGGCCAGTATGAAATGAGTCATCCCTAATCAAATTATATGGGAAACAAGTAACAAAGTAACATGTTAAGACAATAAACACATAACAGATTTAGAAAATGAGAAACAAGTAACTGATTAAATGAACATAAGAAACAAAAGAACAGATTAAACATAAACACAAATCACAAAGCCCAGGCATACTCCTCTTCTTTATAGCTACCTATGGAACTACAAATGCTTAAAACAGACAGTTAATATCTCACAGAGAAATGGTGCTTATCAGAGTACAACTGATATGGAACAAGCAACTGGGCGGGACCCAACACATTCACAGAGTCACTTAAAGGCAAAGTCCTCTCACACACACACGTGGGCAAACTGACGTGTCTGGCCGCACCTCACACATTCAAGTCATTCACACTCTATTTACAGAGAAGAGGGCTGCAGGTTGAATAACCGCCTCCCCTCCCCACAACAATGAGGCGCAAATGCACTAACCAGCCTCTTGATTCACACTGCTGGCGAACGTTAACCGAAATCCTTTGCAGGGAACCCTGAATGGAATGCAAGGAATCTTGCAAAGGACAAAATGAACCTTTTTCTGCAGAGGACTTGAAGAAAGACCCTTACCCTCAACAGTCTCTCCCTTTTTGCTTTTCTGTACAGAAGTTCCTCTGCATTGCATAGTGGGTGGGGGTAGGAACCCCATTTACCTGCTCCTCCGGAACCCCAGCTTTAAGCAACACTAAAAACATTTCTTTATGGAATATGCAGGATTGCCCACTACCTGACTGCTTATCTACATTCTGTACTTGGCTATGTGCACCCTCTTCTACATTCTCTAAACTTTGTAATAATTGAATTGCTGTACTTATAAGATGACCAACAGCTGGTGCTATTAAAGACAATGCTACCCTTTTTATTGGGAAAATTGCCACTGTAACCATGTGTTCTACCATTCCAGAAGTTAATTCAACATTCTCTAGTGGGCTACCACTATCGCAGTATATTTCTGTGATAAGAGCACACTGGCATAAAACTTTAGTATTCTCCTCAGTGCCCCACTCCGCTTGGGGTTTTAAACTCTATTCAGTAAGGGTGGGATATCTAAATTTAACTGTTGCAATTACCCAAATCCATAGTGATGCATTCTGTTCAGGAGAAACAAGCTGTGTTCTCAGGGTATTATTGAACATGTGTTAGGATAATAGGCTCCCTTAGGCATCTATCTCTCTATTAGTTAGGCTCACCTTGGTAGCTCCCTCATCCCTTTATCTCAATAGCCACGTGGCCAAAGACTCCCCAGCCTTTCGCCTGTACTTATCCCCTGAATTTGCCAATTCCTTAGTAGAGAATTCTCTGAGCTCTGTTGTTTCAAAGGTGTCCATTACACCAACCCCCACACATTCCCGAGCCTCCTCTCCCTCCCCCCACCCCCCGTGATGAAGAAGCTGTAGGCTGATGACCCCACAGTAGGGGTAATCACTGGCCTGGCCCATACTGTTTTGGACACAGAAAGGCGTGGGCAATCATCTCAAGGATTAAACTGAGGGTTCCACTCCACTCCCTCTTTTTAGTTTTCATCATCCAGCCAGACATCCCAATCTCCTAGCCCCACAGTAGGATCATCACCCTGTCTCAACGTGGCTCGAACCTTAACGGGATCAGGCTCCCAAATGGCCTCTAAAGTCATAAGTTGACATTTGTATCTTCTAACTTTATAGCTCTACTGTGAGCCATCAATAGTGATTCACTCAGAATAATATAGCGCTGACTGAGATCTTCCAATTCATTCTTAAGACTCGCTATCCTTTTACACTGATGTCTTATAATTGTTACAAACAGCCAGAAAGCATCCTGCTGGCTCTCTTTCCCCATGGGAAAACCCAATGATTTAAGTATAGGAAAAACATGACGTCCCATTTCTACCCTGGAAAAATCTAACCAGTCAAAGCAATCTACAGGCATTCCATAACCCATCAGCAAGACTTCCAAAGCCTGCACTATTATCTGACCAGCCTGGGACTTTGCATCTCTCAAACGGAGTGTCCCCTCTTTTAAATAACCTTTTTTTCTCTCTAATTACTTCCAATGCACGCGTATGTTTTTTGCATTTCGGCTCAAAAAGCCGTACCCTGCTCGCAGCGCCAACTGTACTGTTGAATTAGATTCATGCGTCTGGCAAGTGTGATAGGAAATGCACTGACTTTGAATAGGCATATTAATCATTTATTTACAAACAGTAAAGATTTGACTGAACATTCATGTTCCCCAAGTTACAGACACTACAAAACTGAATAGTCAACAAACATGCATATATTCAACAATCATACTTAGTTAAAAGTGCACGTAGAGCATACCTTCTCAATACCTTAAACAAAGGAAGAAGAGAGCAAATCCTTTCCATGTGCTATTTTATATACCCAGGATATTTGAAACTGGACACCAGGTATCTATCCAATGGGAAAAACAGCTGCAGCTTCTAAACTAACCAATCACAACAGAAGTGACCTTTGACAATCAGAATAAGACACACCCCCACAGGCCACTCTACTTCAACAGCAAAAAATCAAATCAAATTAAGTTTAATTATCATTCAAGCCAGACACAGATACAGCTGAGTGAGAGCGTTCCTCTGGTGCCAAGATGCAAAAAACATACACGTGCATTGAAAGTAATTAGAGAGAAAAAAAAAGAACGTAGTCACGCAAGAAAACACATTTTCAGTCCAAGACTATGAGAAACAAGTCCCATGAACTGATGGTTCTTGGCAGTCTAGCCTGTAATTCCACAGATCCAACACTGGAGGGCAGCACCAACAGGAGAGGCTATCCCCAACTGAGCACAAATGCCACGTTACACTGTCTTCAGCGTCTCCTCCTCACCTGGACTGCAGCCACAGGCAAGCCCACGGCTTGAGGCCTAGTCCTCACTACAACAGAGGCGACACTGCTGCCGTGCCTCCTGTATCTGCACCAAACAAGGGAAACAGGCCTGCAGCAATCAATGCCCAACAAGGTCTTTTGATCACAGAAGAAATGTCCAAGACAGTCACTCACGATTTCTCTGCACACGGCCTTCTTGAACCAACTCCTGTGCCTTCGAGTTACCTCCTCTGAATCCAACTCGACTCTCCCGTCAAGGCCCACCAGCCTGACTCCCCTTCTCTGAACCACTATTGGGTTCTTATGAGAACCTGACCAGCTACTCCGAACAATGAGCAGCTCACCGATACGGTAGACCTGCTGTACTCATAGTTAGTGGACTCCAGTATAGACTTACAATAAAAAAAACACATTTACTAAAGTAAACAGCGTCTTTGGTATACCACCAAGAAGCAGCTGCGTCTACACACACCACCATCTTACCGGAAGTTCTGGTTATCCCATCAAAATTGGGTTTATTATCAGTGTCTAGATGATGAGAATTTCGTTGTTTTGGGGAAGCAGTAGAATAGAGTGACATAAGATTACTAGCAATTACAAAATAAATAAATAGTGTAACATAAAAGGAACAATGAAGTCATGTTCAAGGACCATTCAGAAATCCGGTAACAGAGGGGTCTATTATTCTGGTCTTAAATCATCGCACATGGGTTCTCAGACTGCTGTACCTCCTCGCTGACAGTAATAACAAGAAGAGGGTATGTTCTGGATGGCGAAAATCATTGAGGCACCGCCTCATAAAGATGTCATTGATGGTGAGAAGGATTATGCACGTGATGGTGGACATCACTATAGGAAGGATATGGAGATTGTGAAAATGGTACAGAATAGGTTTACTAGGATGCTCCATGGATTAGAGGGAATGAGTTATATATAAAAAAAAATTGGACAAACTTGGATTGTTTGCACTGAGGGTTTGGAGACTGATGGAAGAGGGTGGGTAATTTTATTACAAGAGGCATAGATAGGATAGATATAATCTTTTCATGGGAGTACAAAACGTCAAACACTGGCAGGGGCATACTTTTAAGGTTTGAGGGGCAGAAGTATAAAGGCAAGTTTTTTATGCAGGGAAGGGTAGATGTCTGGAATGAGTTATAGATTATAGAATAGTACAGCACAGTACAGGCCCTTCGGCCCACAATGTTGTGCCGACCCTCAAACCCTGCCTCCCATATAAGCCCCCACCTTAAATTCCTCCATATACCTGTCTAGTAGTCTCTTACACTTCACTAGTGTATCTGCCTCCACCACTGACTCAGGCAGTGCATTCCACGCACCAACCACTCTCTGAGTAAAAAATCTTCCTCTAATATCCCCCTTGAACTTCCCACCCCTTACCTTAAAGCCATGTCCTTTTGTATTGAGCAGTGGTGCCCTGGGGAAGAGGCGCTGGCTATCCACTCTATCTATTCCTCTTATTATCTTGTACATCTCTATCATGTCTCCTCTCATCCTCCTTCTCTCCAAAGCGTAAAACCCTAGCTCCCTTAATCTCTGATCATAATGCATACTCTCTAAACCAGGCAGCATCCTGGTAAATCTCCTCTGTACCCTTTCCAATGCTTCCACATCCTTCCTATAATGAGGTGACCAGAACTGGACACAATACTCCAAGTGTGGCCTAACCAGAGTTTTCTAGAGCTGCATCATTACATCGCGACTCTTAAACTCTATCCCTCGACTTATGAAAGCTAACACCCCATAAGCTTTCTTAACTACCCTATCCACCTGTGAGGCAACTTTCAAGGATCTGTGGACATGTACCCCCAGATCCCTCTGCTCCTCCACACTACCAAGTATCCTGCCATTTACTTTGTACTCTGCCTTGGAGTTTGTCCTTCCGAAGTGTACCACCTCACACTTTTCTGGGTTGAACTCCATCTGCCAATTCTCAGCCCACTTTTGCATCCTATTAATGTCTCTCTGCAATCTTTGACAATCCTCTACACTATCTACAACACCACCAACTTTTGTGTCGTCTGCAAACTTGCCAACCCACCCTTCTCCCCCCACATTCAGGTTGTTAATACAAATCACGAAAAGTAGAGGTCCCAGAACTGATCCTTGTGGGACACCACTAGTCACAATCCTCCAATCTGAATGTGCTCTCTCCACCACCACCCTCTGCCTTCTGCAGGCAAGCCAATTCTGAATCCACCTGGCCAAACTTGCCTGGATCCCATGCCTTCTGACTTTCTGAATAAGCCTACCATGTGGAACCTCGTCAAATGCCTTACTAAAATCCATATACATCACATCCACTGCACTACCCTCATCTATATGCCTGGTCACCTCCTCAAAGAACTCTATCGGGCTTGTTAGACACGATCTGCCCTTCACAAAGCCATGCTGACTGTCCCTGATCAGACCATGATTCTCTGAATGCCCAGAGATCCTATCTCTAAGACTCTTTTCCAACAGCTTTCCCACCACAGACGTAAGGCTCACTGGTCTATAATTACCCGGACTATCCCTACTACCTTTTTTGAACAAGGAGACAACATTCGCCTCCCTCCAATCCTCCGGTACCATTCCCATGGTCAACGAGGACATAAAGATCCTAGCCAGAGGCTCAGCAATCTCTTCCCTCGCCTCATGGAGCAGCCTGGGGAACATACCGTCAGGCCCCGGGGACTTATCCATCTTAATGTATTTGAACAACTCCAACACCTCCTCTGCCTTAATATCAACATGCTCCAGAACATCAACCTCACTCATATTGTCCTCACCGTCATCAAGTTCATTCTCATTTGTGAATACCGAAGAGAAGTATTCATTGAGGACCTCGCTCACTTCCACAGCCTCCAGGCACATCTTCCCACCTTTATCTCTAATCGGTCCTACCTTCACTCCTGTCATCCTTTTTTTCTTCACATAATTGAAGAATGCCTTGGGGTTTTCCTTTACCCTACTCACCAAGGCCTTCTCATGCCCCCTTCTTGTTCTTCTCAGCCCCTTCTTAAGCTCCTTTCTTGTTTCCCTATCTGATCCCTGCTTCCTAAACCTCATGTATGCTGCCTTCTTCCACCTGACTAGATTTTCCACCTCACTCGTCACCCATGGTTCCTTCAACCTACCATTCTTTATCTTCCTCACCGGGACAAATTTATCCCTAACATCCTGCAAGAGATCTCTAAACATCGACCACATGTCCATAGTACATTTTCCTGCAAAACCATCATCCCAATTCACACTCGCAAGTTCTAGCCTTATAGCCTCATGATTTGCCCTTCCGCAATTAAAAAATTTCCTGTCCTCTCTGATTCTATGCATTTCTATGATAATGCTAAAGGCCAGGGAGCGGTGGTCACTGTCCCCCAGATGCTCACCCACTGAGAGATCTGTGACCTGACCCAGTTCATTACCTAGTACTGGATCTAGTATGGCATTCCCCCTAGTCGGCCTGTCCACATACTGTGATAGGAATCCATCCTGGACACACTTAACAAACTCTGCCCTATCTAAACCCTTGGAACTAATCAGGTGCCAATCAATATTAGGGAAGTTAAAGTCACCCATGATAACAACCCTGTTATTTTTGCACTTTTCCAAAATCTGCCTCCCAATCTGCTCCTCTGTATCTCTACTGCTACCAGAGGGCCTATAGAATACCCCCAATAGAGTAACTGCTCCCTTCCTGTTCCCGACTTCCACCCATACTGACTCAAAAGAGGATCCTGCTACATTACCCACCCTTTCTGTAGCTGTAATAGTATCCCTGACCAGTAATGCCACCCCTCCTCCCCTTTTTCCGCCCTCTCTATCCCTTTTAAAGCACTGAAATCCAGGAATATTGAGAATCTATTCCTGCCCTGGTGCCAGCCAAGTCTCTGTAATGGCCACTACATCATAATTCCATGTATGTATCCAAGCTCTCAGTTTATCACCTTTGTTTCTGATGCTTCTTGCATTGAAGTACACACATTTCAGCCTTTCTACCTTACTGTCTTTACACCGTTTATTCTGCTTCTCTTTCCTCAAAGCCTCTCTATATGTTAGATCTGGCTTTACTCCATGCACTTCTTTCACTGCTCTATCGCTCTGGGTCCCATCCCCTTGCAAATTAGTTTAAACCCTCCCGAACCATGCCAGCAAACCTACCTGCAAGTATACTGTTCCCCTCGAGTTCAGGTGCAACCCATCGAATCTGTACAGGTCCCACCTTCCCCAGAAGAGATCCTAATGATCCAAAAATCTAAAATCCTGCTCCCTGCACCAACTCCTCAGCCACGCATTCAACTGCCATCTCCTCCAATTCTTAGCACTGGCAGCAATCCTGAGAAAGCCACCCTTGAGGTCCTGTTCTTCAGCCTTCTGCCTAGTTCCCGAAACTCACACTTCAGGACCACATCCCTCTTCCTGCCTATGTCATTGGTCCCAACATGTATCACGACTTCTGGTTGCTTTCCCCCTCATACCAGGATGTCATGCACCCGGTCAGAGACATCCCGGACCCTGGCAACCGGGAGGCAACAAACCACGTGGGTGTCCTTCTCACGTCCACAAAACCTGTCTGCTCCCCTGACTATAGAGTCTCCATTGATGACAGCTCTCCTCTTCTCCGTCCCACCCTTCTGCACCACAGGGTCAGACTCAGTGCCGGAGGCCCTGCCACCGTGGCTCACACCTGGTCGGTCGTCCCCGCCAACAGTATCCAGGACGGTAAACTTACTATTCAGGGGAATGGTTACAGGGGTGCTCTGCACTACCTGTCTGCTCACCTTCACTTCCCCCCTCTGACTGTCACCCAACGACCTGCTTCCGACAGCCTAGGTGTGACTACCTCCCGGTAGCTCTCATCTATAACTGCCTCATTCTCCCTTATGAGTCGAAGGTCATCCAGGTGCTGCTCCAGATTCCTTACACGGTCTTCCAGATCGTCCAGCCGTATGCACTTCTAGCAGATGTGACTCTGCGGGAGACGGGCGTTCCCCCAAGACTGCCACATCTCAAATGAGAGGCACATCACCGTCTCAGGAGACATTGTAAAGACTAACTGCGAGCAAGCTTGTCCTCCGTCTCTTCTCGTTGAAGCCTCTCGAGTCAAAGCCTCAAAGCTCCACTCCTTCTCCAGCCCACTCAATCACTGGCCGCTTTCCACAGGCCGCTTCTCTTGAGCTATCCCTCTATTTATCTGTTTGAGCTTTTCAAAATGTTTGGTCACCTGACCTTGACTGCCCAATCAGCTGCTTTCTGCCGATTCTGATCTATTCAAATCATGATTGTCTAATCAACAGCTTTCTGCTGATCTATTCAAATCTCGATTGACTTGGTTGCACAGACCAACTGCCAAAACTGCCAGAATCTCTCAAGTCAAAGCCTTAAAGCTCCACTCCTTCACTGACCCACTCACTCACTGGCCACTTTCCACAGCAGTAGTAAGGGAAGGAGGCAGTCTGGTGGAGTTTAAGGTGCTTTTAGATTGACACATGAGTATGAAGAAAATGGAGGGATACACTTGATACATGAGGAGAACAGTTAGTATACATTGGCACCAAGATTGGCACAACATCATTGGCCAAGTGGCCTGTCCAGTGCTGTACTGTTCTGTCTTCCAACCGGTCGAGCAGTGTCTGTGGAGGAAAAGGAACTGTCACATTTTGGGTTGAGGCCTTGCATCAGGACTGAGTGCAGAAGGAAGACAGTCAGTAAAAAGAGGAGTGGGGAGGAATGAGTCAGGGTTGTAGGTGATGAGTAGGGATGACATGATGGGTATAAGGAACCAGGTGAAGGAGCTGGATGGGCAAGGGTGGTGTTGGGAGACAGTGGTGTTGGCTGGGCAAACAGCTGGAAGTAGATAAGGGGGGAGGGAAGATCCTTGATAATTCCAGCATCTGCAATCTCTTGTATCTCTGATTTTTATATGACCTTGGCCTTACACACATACGTACATCCTGTTGATACAGAAACAGAAGGCAGATAAGGCTCTTGCCAAAGCATATAAGATGTGGGAGCTCATGTTATAACTGCTGAAAAAGCTGTATTAAGGTCACAGGTATTATACAGAATGCAGTTCTCTTTACTATTAGCACAACGTGATGCTTCCAAAGAAATAGAGGAAATTGGCAGGAATATTGTCAAGAATCAAGAAATTTAGGTATCAGGAAAACTGGCTTGGCTGGGGTTTAAGTCTTTGGATTAAACCCTAGAGCAGGGTGAGGGGAAATGGAGTGGGGATTACAGGTGGAATTTGGTTTATGTGATGACCTAGAGGCCTAGACAAAATGAACAGGAAGGAACCGTGTTTTAAAAATGTATCTCTACAATACCCAATAGACCCCTGTTATTATTCAGAGTAATCTTATCTCGACCTAGTATCAAATGTTTAAACACGTCTCAGTAGGAGTTAATGCCAGTTTGTTATTTGAAAATTTTATTTATTGCAAGAATTTCATGTGTTAGTGTCTGGTGTGCTCCCTGTCTGAAAAACCCTAATGCAGGGACTTTCAGTCTGCCTCGCCACAAAAGGTACTCGCTCCACACAACTGCTTTTCGGGAGAATCACAGAGTATAATTGACAAAGCAGAGAAATCTTACGTTTTTGATCAATTCCACCTATGCACTCATCCCAAAAACAGCAGTTGGGTGCAATGTAAGGTTTCAAATGTATAAGGTCATGTAATACACTTCTGTCCTTACAGACCCCTGCCGGATAATTTCTCCCAATGAATGCCCTTTGCATAAGAGAGGCTGCTTCTCTGATGTACTGTTCTTCAGAAGGTCTATTTCAGTAAAAGAGCATATGGATTTAAGGAAGTTGGCAGAGGTTTGACAGAATTTTGATACAGAATGATACAACTCTAAAATGTACTGCTTCTAGTGGAAAATGAAGTCAAAAAAACTTATCTCATTTAAAATGTACCTGGAGGAGCACTTGAGGTACTTGATATGTGAGGCTAATTCCTAGACCATGATGTGGTAGTAGCTTCAGTATATTTCCATTGACCAGCCTGGCACATTGATTCAAATGGCTTCCGCTGTGCCATAAATGCACAGGTAGGCAGAGGGGGAGGTGTGGCTTTATTGGTAAGAAATGATATTAACTCATTAGAAAGAGGTGATATAGGATTGGAAGGTGCAGAATCTTTACGGGTTGAGCTGAGAAATTGCAAGGGTAAAAGGACCCTGATGGCAGTTACATACAGGCCTCCAAACAGCTGCAGGGATGTGGACTACAAGTTACAACTGGAAATAGAAAAGGCTTGTCAGAAGGGCAGTGTTATGATAATTGTGGGGGATTTTAACATGCGAGTGGATTGGGAAAATCAGGTCGGCACTGGATCTCAAGAGAGAGAATTTGTAGAATGTCTGCGAGATGGCTTTTTAGAACAGCTTGTTGTTGAGCCCACTAGGGGATCGGCTGTACTGGATTGGGTATTGTGTAATGAACCAGAGGTGATTAGAGAGATTGAGGTGAAGGAACCCTTAGGAGGCAGTGATCATAACATGACTGAGTTCACTGTGACATTTGAAAAAGAGAAGCCGAAATCTGCTGTGTCGTTATTTCAGTGGAGTAAAGGAAATTACAGTGGCATGAGAGAGGAACTGGCCAAAGTTGACTGGAAATAGACACTGGCGGGAAAGACGGCAGAGCAGCAGTGGCTGGAGTTTATGCGAGAAGTGAGGAAGGTGCAAGACAGGTATATTCCAGAAAAGAAGAAATTTTCGAATGGAAAAAGGATGCAACCGTGGTTGACAAGAGAAGTCAAAGCCAAAGTTAAAGCAAGGGAGAGGGCATACAAGGAAGCAAAAATTAGTGGTAAGACAGAGGATTGGGAAGTTTTTAAAACCTTACAAAAGGAAACTCAGAAGGTCACCAAGAGAGAAAAGATTAACTATGAAAGGAAGCTAGCAAATAATATCAAAGAGGATACTAAAAGCTTTATCAAGTGTATAAATAGTAAAAGACAGGTGAGAGTAGATATAGGACCGATAGAAAATGATGCTGGAGAAATTGTAATGGGAGATAAGGAGATGGCAGAGGAAGTGAACTAGTATTTTGCATCAGTCTTCACTGAGGAAGACATCAGCAGTGTACCGGACACTCAAGGGTGGCAGGGAAGAGAAGTGTGCACAGTCACAATTACGACAGAGAAAGTACTCAGGAAGCTGAATAGTCTAAAGGTAGATAAATCACCCGGACCAGATGGAATGTACCCGCGTGTTCTGAAGGAAGTAGCTGTGGAAATTGTGGAGGCATTAGCGATGATCTTTCAAAAGTCGATAGATTCTGGCATAGCTCCCGAGGACTGGAAGATTGCAAATGTCACTCCGCTAATTTAGGAGGGGGCAAGGAAGCAAAAAGGAAATTAAAGACCTGTTAGCTTGACATTGGTGGTTGGGAAGTTGTTGGAGTCGTTTGTCAAGGATGAGGTTACAGAGTACCTGGAGGCATATGACAAGATAGGCAGAACTCAGCATGGATTCCTTAAAGGAAAATCCTGCCTGACAAACCTATTACAATTTTTTGAGGAAATTACCAGTAGGCTAGGCAAGGGAGATGCAGTGGATGTTGTATATTTGGATTTTCAGAAGGCCACACATGAGGCTACTTAACAAGATAAGAGCGCATGGAATTACGGGAAAGTTACATACGTGGATAGAGCGTTGGCTGATTGGCAGGAAACAGAGTGGGGACAAAGGGAACCTATTCTGGTTGGCTGCCAGTTACCAGTGGTGTTCCACAGGGGTCCGTGTTGGGGCGGCTTCTTTTTACATTGTACATCAACGATTTGAATTATGGAATAGATGGCTTTGTGGCTAAGTTTGCTGATGATACGAAGATAGCTGGACAGGCTGGTAGTGCTGAGGAAACGGAGAGTCTGCAGAGAGACTTGGATAGATTGGAAGAATGGGCAAAGAAGTGGCAAATGAAGTACAATGTTGGAAAGTGTATGGTTATGCACTTCAGCAGAAGTAATAAACGGGCAGACTATTATTTAAATGGGGAAAGAATTCAAAGTTCTGAGATGCAACGGGACTTGGGAGTCCTTGTACAGGATACCCTTAAGGTTAACCTCCAGGTTGAGTCAGTAGTGAAGAAGGAGAATGCAATGTTGGCATTCATTTCTAGAGGAATAGAGTATAGGATCAGGGATGTGATGTTGAGGCTCTATAAGGCGCTGGTGAGACCTCACTTGGAGTACTGTGGGCAGTTTTGGTCTCCTTATTTAAGAAAGGATGTGCTGATGTTGGAGAGGTACAGAGAAGATTCACTAGAATGATTCTGGGAATGAGAGGGTTAACATATGAGGAACATTTGTTCGCTCTTGGACTGTATTCCTTGCAGTTTCGAAGAATGAGGAGAGACCTTATAGAAACATTTTGAACGTTGAAAGACATGGACAGAGTGGATGTGGCAAAGTTGTTTCCCATGATGGGGGAGTCTGGTGCGAGAGGGCATGACTTAAGGATTGAAGGGTGCCCATTCTGAACAGAAATGTGAAGAAATTTTTTTAGCCAGAGGGTGGTGAATCTATGGAATTTGTTGCCACGGACAGCAGTGGAGGCCAAGTCATTGGGTCTATTTAAGGCAGAGATTGATAGGTATCTGAGTCGCCAGGGCATCAAAGGTTATGGTGAAAAGGTGGGGGAGTGGGACTAAATGGGAGAATGGATCAGCTCATGCTAAAATGGCGGAGCAGACTCGATGGGCCGAATGACCGACTTCTGCTCCTTTGTCTTATGGTCTTATGGTCTAAATGTATGTTATTCAAAAGGCTGCAATACTTCCGTGGGAAGCTGACACTGAGGTGGACAACAATGCCTTTGCTTCATCATAGACAAGAAAATCTGGGAAACTGTACTTTATGTAGTGCAGCAAACAACAAAAAAAGGATCCAGGATCGAAGCTCATACTTGCCAGATACACATGGTTGAAGAAAAATTAAACACAGACTCAAGAGAGAGTGGTGACATTGGAAACCTGGAGAATTTTTTTTCTTGAGAGGTGCAGAATTCCAGTCAGGCAGCATCTGCAGAGGGAGAAGACCAGTGAATATTTTGGGTTAAGACAGAAAAGAAAGAGCAGAGGTCAAAATAAAAGGATAGGGGAGGGGGGAGGATCACAAGTTGGCAGGTGACAGGTGAATCCAGGTGATGGGGGGAAGCAAGGTAGGGGAGAAAGTGAGTTTTATGTGAGAAGTGTGGAGATGACAGGTGGAAGAGGCAAAGAACTGGAGAAAATAGAAGCTGATAGAAGAGGACTGTAAAAAAGGGAATAAATAGTAGGAGATGGGGAATCTGATGGAGAAATGTTTTTGGTTAGTATATTTGGTAAGTGTAGGGCTTTGAACTTTGCTTTCAAATGCAACGTAATTGCTTGCTCTCAGTAAGAAAGTAGACATAAGGCAATGTAATAAAGATCAGATTAATGACAAGTACTCACTTTGAAACATTTTAAGCCCTGAATACTTAGTTTGGCTAAATTGATTCCTCAAATTTCATGTTTAATTGTGTGTACATACCTGTCAAGAATCTATAATTGACTCTAAGGGAATGCTTTATTTTATGGAGCTGACAAAAAAGGACACATGTCACTACATCCTTTCTGAAGTTTGTATCTGAAATGTAATGCTTTATGATGCATTTTGTTTGACAAATTAATAAATGCAGTTATGGTAAATTTTGTTGCCCATTGAAAGAAATGGTAATACTTGGTGATATTCTCAGTGGAATTGCTAGGGCACCTTGATTATTTTTCCATGGGAACTTCTATGATTAAGCAAAAGGGAACACCTGTACAGATGCAGTAGGTTTTAGGAGAAACCAAAGAAGCATCTATTTTCTGGGACAATTTTACCTAGAACTGTGTTGGTTGTTTTCTTTATATTAGCCGAATTTTAATATTGTATAACTCTAATTGCAGATTTTTTACATATAGCAATGGAAATAAGGTCCTTATTGAAAAGGGTATTTTCAAAGACCTGTCACCAAACTGCTGATTTATCTCCTTAGCGATGCTGAATTATTTCAATGCTTTCTGTACACCAGTGGATATTTGCATCAGATTCACTTTGACAAACTCAAGAATCTGTTTACTTGGACAGGTTAGTGAATAAATTAAAATGACAAACTTATTAACCAGCATATTATGTTTATTTTATTTTTAACCCATTTATCAACAAGGACAAAGCTTTTCAGAAGAATTGTTGTTCAGGTAAAGCAGTGAGTGGCATTGGTACTTCCAGCTACATTACCAGGTAAGATAGCTTGACAATGGTTAAAAGCAGTTTTTCTACTATATTGGTAAACTTATTCTCTCCTTATTGGTGTCCACATATACATGAATTTAGCTAAGGTCTTTGGAAAACCTTCCTGCTAAATTCCCCTTTGTTCTGAATACAAATATCATTTTGCTTTATTTCATATTTTTTAATGTTCACAGCTTATGGTATTTTAATTTCTACCTTAATCTGTTGTGCATGACCCTATCATTATTATACTTACTGTAATATGTTTAAGCCATTTGTTAATTTTTTTAAAATTAAATTCCTTGCTTTAAATTCTGTGGCAATTTGCCAGTGTGATTGACTCCTTAGACTGCCTATCGCTTTCAGCGTTTTAACCAATCAGTCCTGTCCATTTGCTGGTTGACAGCAGCTGATGCGGGCAAAGGAGAAACCACTTGACAAGGATGGTAGAAAGCTGGGTCTTTGCTCATTTCTTCACCAATGACTCAAGAATCTGGGCCAGTGTGTCAGATCTTCTGCCAACTCTGAGATGCCAGCTGCATTCCCTTGGACCATAGTTTATTGCTGCCTGGTTGTAGGTGATGTTCTACTCAGAAACTGGCTCCCAGTCAGCTAGCATGGTCCAGCAGAGTGTAATGTAGAACAAGGCCTCTTTCAGCATAAAATCTGACTGTACTTAAAGAATAATCTTGACATGCATTGAAACCTATCCCACTTACCAGCCGTCAAATAGTCATTCAGATTTTGTTTGTAGCATTCAAATATTCAAAAATTCTCCAACATTATAAAGTAAAAGTAAAATGATATTATTTAAATATTAAAGCAATGAGAAATATTATAAGGAAAAGAATTAAATTAAAATATACTTTACTTCTACTTAGTAGTTCTTTTTTGCCATTAATTTTTAAGGGACTTTTACTTATTTAGTGGGATACAGCGCAAAATAGAACTTTCAGGCACTTTGAGCTGCACCACCCAGTAATCCCTCAATTTATTCATAGCCTAATCATGGGACAAATAACAATGACTAATTAACCTATCAACCAGTACATCTTTGGACTGTGGAAGAAAACCAGAACACCTGGAGGAAACCCATGCTGTCACTGAGGAAGCGTACAAATTCCTTACAGGCAGAGGCGGGAACTGAACCCTGGTCCCCTGTGTTGTAAAGTTTTATACTAACCACTATGCTACCATGCTGTTCTTGTCTCAGTTAACCTGGTGATGAATGAGTCCCAACTAGAGAGCCAGCAAGCAACAGTAGAGAAAATTCAGATGCCAGTTTGAACTAGCATTTGCAAAGAACTTTGGGAAGACTTCTACAATAATGCACAAATAAATTCCAGCTATAGTTGGGCAGCGAAGCAGAAGTTTTCCCCCTTCATTACGAGATGTTTTACCCACATTCTCACATTTGTCCCGACAATACATTAACTCATACTGAACTACAGTCTTATAGACTCAATAGTCTTTTAGTGCTTTATTGAGGTCGATATCTTAAATTATATTTGAGCCCAAGTAGTAAAAGCAAGCAGGTTATTTACCAAGCAGAAAATGTAAACAGATTAATTTAATTACAGCTTAGTTTAATCCTGTTACTACCATAATAACAAGAATAAATAACAATCTGTGGAAAGTTTTTCTCTCCTCTGCCAATGCCAACAGAAAACCCTAAATTTTCAGTTATGTTATTTTCCAATACCTGCAGTATTTTGTTTTTGTTTAAGCATCTTGTCATTTAGCAGGCATGACAAATATAACAGCTACAGATAAAGCAATTTGTATAAAATTAGCAGATATCATAAGGTATAAAATATTATAACCTTTGTATTCTGTTTAACTTAAACTTTATACTTCATTAGGAGTTTGACGAGATGGCAACAAATACACTCAAAAACTTCTATAGTCGTACCGTGGAGAGCATTCTGACAGGCTGTATCACTGTCTGGTATGGAGGGGCTACTACACAGGACCATAAGAAACTGCAGAAGGTTGTAAATCTAGTCAGCTCCAACTTGGGCACTAGCCTACAAAGTACCCAGGACATCTTTAGGGAGCGGTGTCTCAGAAAGGCAGCGTCCATTATTAAGGACTTCCAGCACCCAGGGCATGCCCTTTTCTCACTGTTACCATCAGGTAGGAGATACAGAAGCCTGAAGGCACACACTCAGCGATTCAGGAATAGCTTTTTTCCCTCTGCCATCTGATTCAATAATGGTCATTTCAGCTTTGGACACTACCTCACTTTTTTTAATATACAGTATTCCTGTTTTTGCACATTAAAAAATCTGTTCACCTTCGCGCACCTCTTCATTGTTTGCAAAGATAGTTTACCACAACTCACCACAGGAAAGCGTTATTAATAAAATGTATAGATATATTTCATGCTTTATGATCCACCACTTAGCTTAATTTTGTCCAATATTAAAATATGTTTTTCTTATTTGGTGTCATAATAATCATGTAATCAGAGATTAATACATTGACTATGGGAAGGAGATAATATTGTCATTAATTCAGCCACTTGAAAAGAACTCTTCCCGATCCATTGTCGTCATTATAAATTATATACATATAGCCAAGTGGTTAAGGCATTCGTCTAGTGATATGAAGATCGCTAGTTTGAGCGTGGCTGAGGCAGCGTGTGTGTCCTCGAGCAAGGCACTTAACCACACGTTGTTCTGTGACGACACTGGTGCCAAGCTGTATGGGTCCTAATGTCCTTCCCTTGGACAACATCGGTGGCGTGGAGAGGGGTGACTTGCAGCATGGGCAACTGCTGGTCTTCCATACAATCTTGCCCAGGCCTGTGCCCTGGAAACCTTCCAAAGCGCAAATCCATGGTCTCACAAGACTAACGGGTGCCTATATATATATATATGTGTGTGTGTGTGTGTGTGTATATATATATATATATATATATACACACACACACACATATATATATATACATACATACATGAATCCATCATAAATGCCCAAACCATGAAATTTCAAATAGTTTGAGAAATCCTTAACAACACACACAAAATGCTGGAGGAACTTAGCAGGGCAGGCACCATCTATGGAAAAAAGTAAGCAATCGATGTTCTGGGCCAAGACCCTTCATGAGGACTGGAAAAAAAAAAGAGAATTCAGAGGAACAAAGCCTTTGCTGTTTCTCATCTACTGTTTCTCATCCAATGATGTGGATGATACTGTGGTGAACTGGATCAGAAAATTTACAGATAACACCAAGTTTGTGGTACTGTAGACAGCGAGGAAGACTCTCATGGCTTACGGAGGGATCTGGATCAGCTGGAAAAATGGGCTGTAAAATGGCTGATGGAATTTAATGCAGACAAGTGCAAGGTTTTGTACTTTGGTAGGACCAACAGGATAGGTCTTACACTGTGAATGGTGGGCCACTGAGGAGTGTGGTAGAAAAAAGGGATCTGGGAATACAGGTCCATAATTTGTTGAAATTGGCGTCACAGGTAGATAGGGTCGTAAAGAAAGCTTGTTGCACATTGGCCTTCATCAATCAATGTACTGAGTTCAGGAGATGGGATGAATGTTGAAGTTGTATAAGATGTTGGTGAGGCTTAATTTGGAGTATTGTGTGCAGTGTTTGCCACCTACCTACAGGAAAGATGAAAACAAGGTTGAAAGAGTACAGAGCAAATTTATATGGATGTTGCCGGGTCTGGAGGACCTGAGTTATAAGGAAAGATTGAATAGGTTAGGAATGTATTCCTTAGAATGTAGAAGATTGAGAGGAGATTTGATAGAGGTATACAAAATTATGAGGGATATAGATAGGGTTAATGCAAGCAGGATTCTTCCACTGAGGATGGGTGGGACTACAATCAGAGATCATGGGTTAAGGGAGAAAGGTGAAAAGTTGAAAAGGTGAAAAGGGGAACATGAGGGGAAACTTCTTCACTCAGAGGGTGGTAAGAATGTGGAATGAACTTCCAGCACAGGTGGTCCATGTGAGTTCAATTTCAGAGAAGTTTGGATAGGTACATGGACAGTAGGAATATGGAGGCCTTTGGTCCAGTGCAGGTTTTTGGGAGTAGGCAGCTTAAATGGCCTCAACATGGACTAGATAGACTTAGGGGCCTGTTTCTGTGCTGTACTTCTCTATGACTCTAGATCACCTTAAACCGGCCCACCAAGGTTTGGAGGATTCTATCACCATGCTCCTGCCGTCACAACATGACCAAGAGCATATCAACACACCTCTGGACAAGCCAGAGGCACCTGCATTTCCTCCATCCATGGAACATAGGACCAGAGCTCTGAACAGGCTGATTTCAGTGAATGTTGGGGGTGGGGGGCTGTGTAGGGTATTGTAATTGGTGGAATTGTACACAATTCACAGCCACCGACAGTGGGTTGGGGTTCACTTTAAGAGTCTGGCGTGATGCCATAATTATGTAAAGGACTTTAACGTGCTTTCTGTTCAGTTTTTGGTGTTCAATAAATGAGTTGCTACAGGTTTTCCTAAGCATAAAACGCCTCCACTGTTTTTATTTGTGAAAACCTACACTGTGTTGGTCAAACATTTTTGCTGTGGACTACGTTAAAAAGTGTTACTGTTGAGTAAAACAAAGGTTTTGTGGAATGACATATCTTTAAAGTAAGCAACCCAGATGTACATTAGCCTTCAGATGGGAATTCTGAACCAACATATGATGACGGGGAAAAATGGTTTAATATCGCTGTTATCTTCTATGCTAACTGTTATTCCAACAACTGCATTCAGCTGTTAACAGGAGTTTAGCCAACAAGTCTTCATCTTTAGTGGATATAAGCACAGAACAAGAAGTAGAGAATTAATCTTATTTTAATTAAGACATGAAAGAGAATTGGCTTGTTTAAAATCATAGATGCAGAAAATCGGAACGAAAGGCAGAAAATGATAAAATACTCAGCTGGTCAGTCAGCATGCCCAGAGAAAAACTGAGTTGTGTTTTATATTGACCTTTCATCAAAAATGAGAAAAGCTAGAAATTGTTTGTGTTTTAAATTTCAGAGAAGAGCAAGGAGTGGAGAGATCATAGCGAGCACCCGTGATATGGAGAGGACACAAGAAAGACTGCAGAAATTGGAATAAAGAAATGCATAAAAAATGCTGCAGGAAGTCAATACCAATGAAATTCTTCATCAGGACTGGAAAGAAAGAGGGAAGAAACTGGAATAAAAGGATGGGGATGTAGGAACATAAGCTGGCAGGTGATATGTAATCCCCAGGTGAGAGGGGGAAGGTAGATAGGTGGGTGGGATAGAAACTTACGTGAGAAACTGTGAGGTGATAGGTGGAAGAGGCAAAAAGCTGAAGAAGAAAGAATCTGATGGTGGACCATGGAATAAAAGGAAGGAAATGGGGAACAAGAGAGAGGACAGTGTTGGTGTAGGCAGAAATGTAAGCTGGAAAGAGACAAAATGATGGGGCCAGAAGGGTAAGAGAAAACAGAGATGGCGGGGGGGGGGGGCGGTTTTAGAAGTAAATAATCACTAGAAGTTAAGAAAATCTGATGTTCATGCTGTCAGGCTAGAGATTAACCAGACAGAATATGAGGTGTTGTCCCTTTAACTTGCATCTATGCTCAACTTGATAGTAAATTGCACCATAGATGGACATGCCAGTGTGGGAATAGGAAGTGGAATTGAAATGGGTGGCCATTTTGGCTGTTACAACAGTTGGAGTGAAGGTGATCGATGAAGCAATCAGTCAGCCTGAATTAGGCCTTACCAATGAAGATGAGGCTGCCTCACCTGGAAGAACTGTTTAGGGCCATGAATAGTGGTGAGGAAGAAATATAGGGGCAAGTGTGACACTTAGACCAGTTGTAGGGTTAAGGTCATGGAGGCAGTGATCCCTACAGCAAGATTCAGCCCGAAATGTCGACTGTTCAGTCTTTTCCATAGATGCTGTCTGGCCTGCTGAGTTCCTTCAGCATTTTGTGTGTGATGATCAGAGTACATGGGGTCTTTGATTATACTGGCTGCTTTATTAAGTAGAAAAAATTATGATGAGTCTATAGAGCAGAGGCTGGTTCCGTGACGTGCTGAGCTCTGTCCACAACTCTCTGCGGTTTCTTGCAGTCACTTGCTGAGCAATTGCTATACCAAGCCATTATGAGTCCAGATGGGGGCAGAGCTTAGGAGGAGACAATGGTGCCTAATGGCGACTCTTTTGCTTTCATCTTCAGAAACAGCTCTATTTCCATCTTTAATATCTCTATTGTTCCCCTTCAGGGTTCTTTATTGGTTCCAAGTTATCAAATATCTTCTATACATGTAATTGCTATGTCTTATAACACTGGTGCTGGCATGCTTTTTTAAAGAAACATGTTGTGAAGAGTTAAATTCTATCAAATCAACCTATCCTAGAAAATTGCATCAATCTAAGTTGGAAAACTGTAGCTTATGCTTACTCTCATAATTTCCATAATAATACTCAAGAATAATCAAAACATTGACGTTTTATTCCTCTCCATAGATGCTGGCTGATCTGCTAAATTCCTCCAGCATTTTGTGTGTCTGTTACTCTGGATTTCCAGTATCTGCAAAATCTCAAGTTTACTGTCAGACAGTGCCATCAATAGTAAAGCATCACCAAAATGCTTTATCCAACGTAACTGCAACGTTCTATGTATTTTTGACTATTTACTTCAGAATCAAAACCGGGTTTGATATCACTGGTGTTATGTTGTGAAATTTCTTGTTTTGTGGCAGCCGTACATTGCAATACATAATAATAAAAACTAGAAGTTAAAACTAGAAATATATTTAATTTTTTAAAAGATTAAATAAGTAGTTCAAAAACAAGAGCAAAAATACTGAGGTGGTGTTCATAGGTTGGCTGTCTATTCAGAAACCTAATGGTAGAGGGGAAGAAGCTGTTCCTGAAACGTTGAGAATGTGTCTTCACTCTCCTGTACCTCCTCCTTGATGGTATCAATGGGAAGAGGGCATGTCCTAGGTGACGAGAGGACCTTAATAATAGATACCACCTTTTGAAGGTGTCCTTGATGCTAGGGAGGCTAGTGCCCGTAATGGAGCTGACTGAGTTTACAACTTTCTACAGCTTTTTCTGATCCTGCACATCCATACCAGACAGTGATGTGACCAGTTAGAGTGCTTCCCATGGTACATCTGTAGAATTTTGCGAGTGTTTTTGGTGACATACCAATTATTCTCAAACTCCTGCTTCTGCTGCATTACAAAATTTAAAAAATGGCTGTTTGCAATTTCTTGGAGGATATTTGGGTAATTGACTTGCAGTGATGAAGTCCCTGTAATTTACTGCTTAACATAATGTGTTGTGTGACAATGTTACAGACAGCTCCAATACTCCTTTTAGCTGTTGTACTTTTTAATAATGTTGCTTATTGGCAGTAAATTTCTGTTTTTTGCCATGGTGACAGTAAATGTGAAAGCATGTCATCACAAATCAAGCTTACTGAAAGGGTTTGAAAGTGAAGGGAAACTACACCTGGAGGCACAAGTCTCTCAAAATTTGGACTCAAAAATATCAATATATATACTGGTTATAATTTTTGTCATTGTTGAACACATTGCCTCTAGCTTGCAGCATTTATTATTTTTGGTGCAAATAAGTCAGTATTAATTAGATCAGGATCTCTAAACAAATAAAATCAAACTAAATAGGCTTGAGCATGGGGAATAAATAATGGGGAAATATATATATATACTAATAATATGAATAATCAAGAGTCTTCTGTCTGGTTGCATTATCGTGTCACAGGGAACCCACAAGGCAGGATCTTACAGAGGTCAGTAAAATTGCCAAGAGGATCATCGCGGTCTTCCTCCCCTCTATTTGTGGCACTTACATGGAGCCTTGCAGATTGAAGGCCCCAAAGCTGAGGATCGCTATCATCCATCCCACAATCTCTTTTACCCACTACCATCAGGAAGGAGGCACGGAAGCATCAGGACTATCAATGCTGGAGTGGGTAGCAGCTTCTTCCCTCAGGTTGTGAGATTAACGAACACCCTGCCACCACCAGGGTCTCCTCACCAGCGAGCTGTTTACTGTTTACCTGTGCTGCTCACTACATTCATTTTGAATGATATATTCTATTAACTTATTTGAGGTACTATTTTGTTTAATATGCTGTGTTTGATATGATTTGTGGATGCGTTGTGGTCCAGAGGAACGTTGTTTAGTTTGATTATGAGTGTATTTGTGTATGTATATATATATACAGGGCCTATAAAAAGTATTCATCCCAGAATTTTTCATGTTTTATTGTTTTACAACATTGAATCACAATGGATGTCATTTGGCTTTTTGACGCTGATCAACAGAAAAAGACTCTTTCATGTCAAAGCAAAAGCAGATCTCTACAAACTGATCTAAATTAATTACACATATAAAACTCAGAAGAATTGATTGCAGCCCCCCCCCACCTTTAATATGACAAACCAAATCATCACTGGTGCAGCCAATGGGTTTTAGAAGTCACATAATGAGTTAAATGGAGATCACTGTGTGCAGTCAAGGTGTTTTAATTGATTGTAGTAAAAATACACCTACATCTGGAAGGTCCAACTGCTGGTGACTCAGTATCCTGGCAAAAACTGCACCATGAAGACAAAAGAACACTCTGAACAACTCCGTGAAAAGGTTATTGAAATGCACAAGTCAGGAGATGGATACAAGAAATTTTCCAAGTCACTTAATCCTTCTTGGATTACAGTTACGTCAATCATCAAGAAATGGAAAGAATAATCTAATCTAATCTAATATGGCACAGCTGTAAATCTGCATCAAGCAGGCCCTCCTCAAAACTGAGTGACTGTGCAAGAAGGGGACTAGTGAGGGAGGCCACCAAGAGACCTATCTGAACTCTGGAGGAGTTACAAACTTCAGAGGCTGACATGGGAGAGACTGCACATACAACTGTTGCTCGGATGCTTCACCAGTCGCAGCTTTATGGGAGACTGGCACAACAAAAGCCACTGTTGACAAAAAAAAAATCACATGAAATCTCTGCTGAGTTTGCCAGAAGGCATGTGTGAGACTCCGAAGTCAACTGGAAGAAGGTTCTGTGCTCTGATGAAACCAAAATTGAGGTTTTTGGCCACAGACTAAATGTTATATTTGGATTAAACCAAGCACTGCACATAATCAAAAACATGTCATCCCTACCATGAAGCATACATCATGCTGTGGGGATGCTTCACTGCAGCAGGCCCTCGAAGGCTTGTAAAGATCGAGGGTAAAATGAACCTAGAGGAAAACCTGATGCAGTCTGCAAGACAACTGTGAATTGGGAGAAGATTTGTTTTTCAGCAAGACAATGACCCCGAGCATAAAGCCAAAGCTGCATAGGATTCACTTAAAAACAACAAAATTAATGTCCTGCAGTGGCCAAGTCAGAGTCCAGACCCCAATCCAATTGAGAATTTGTGGCTGGACTTGAAAAGGGCTGTTCACTCACAATCCCGTGCAATCTGACAGATCTTGAGCAGTTTTGTAAAGAAGAATGAGGAAAAATTGCAATGTCCAGATGTGCAAAGCTGATAGAGACCTATCCACACAAATTCAAGGCTATAATTACTGCCAAAGATGCATCTACTACCAATGACTTGAAAGGGGTGAATACTTATGCAATCAATTATTTGGTTTTATATTTGTAATTTTTTGATCACTTTGTAGAGATCTGTTTTCACTTTGACAAGAAAGAATTTCTTACACTTTTTTGTGCTTTCCTATTAATGCCAGGTGAATTTAAGCATTGCTTTTCATCATTTTTTTGGATTGTGGTCTTTATTAAAACAGTAAGCAGAAGAAATATGAGTCCAATTTAATTTTCAATTGTAATCTTGCTTTAACTTCCATTGTCTATATTTTTCAATAATTAAATTAGCTTTGAAAGCTTTCTATTTAATTTTATAAAGGAAAGCAGGTACAGAAATATGGACTTTACAAGTGGATTTCAGAAAACATTTGTGACCAGTGATTATTTTCTATTCCCTCCTGTTGCAGCTAATTTGGAAATTAATATTTTGACAGTGATATTCAGTTCATAATATTGTGATCATAAGTGCTCTATAAAGTTTTGTAATGGGTTGAAACGTAAGTACAGTATGATGCATTACCTGGTGAGAGGAAATCAATCTTTGTTCTTTAGCACCATTCAGAAAAAATCCACAATTTCTATTTGACAGATTGTAAACATTTTTTTACAGATAGAACTTTATAAAACAAATAAAGATTTCAGTGCTTTAGGAAAAAGAGTTTGATGATAGCAGTCAGGAACATTTGTTGGTCATAGCGAAGAGGCACAGGTTCCCCAATTACCATTAAACATGACGTTGACACTTGCACATAGATCTGTAGAAATTAAGCATCCAAAAACAGCCCAATATAAGTCCCTGTAAATGTTCTATGACAATCATGAAAAACCATGATTCTGGGCATCTCCGTTTCAAGGCAAAATATTTTCAATGGTGTATTTTCTGGGATCCTTGCCTATAGTGTGAAATGCTGAGTACACTCATTGAGACACATGCCTTCAAAAATACAATGGCTTGTTCAAGTAGATCTTTCTGATGGACTGCAGAGTTTTAATGAACGATCTTGAAACCAGGGGGCAGTCAACCATGTGACACTGTACATAAAGGGGTAGCTGATTTAATACAACAAAGAGGTTTTTTTTTTAAACGAATGCCACAAATACTGCAAAAGGAAATTAAACCTGGTGGTTCCTGTAAACCAGGGGTTACATGGCATAAAAAAGGTTTGAAACATCTGCTGTAGGGAGTAGCTATTCATCTAGTTGGCAAATTGTTAATTATGTTACCTAACTCTTAACAATCAATCCTACTCTATGAAAACCAACACATCATATCATCCATCATGATCCATGGCATCTCACTCTCATCTCAACTTTCCCCTCAAATGGCGAAGAACCTTCCAGCTAATCTTTGATAGCCATTTCAAATCCACTGTGACAGCAAATATGCAGGCTGGACTTGGCTTTACACTGGATTCATCCAATTTAGTTCTTGTGCTCCACCAGTGTGCAAGATTCTAAGGAAGAATCTTGATTGAACAATGTCTTGGACAAATCAGGAATAAGCCCTCAACAAACCATCTGTTAATGTGCCAATTCTGATATCAAATAATTTCTCAGGAAATGAATGTTGCCTGGTTAAGTTTTATTTCACACATACAAAATAAATGTTTATGAGATAGGTATGTAAAATGAGCTCTCTGATCCTGCAGACTGCAAAATTACCAAAAGCCTTGGAAAGGGTTTCCCAAATGAAGCATTTTAGAGTTAAAATATATGATCATTGCTCTTTGCTGAACATTATACAAATGTAGACAACTAACCTTGTCAAGTACATTAGTTTAGCATATCATATGTCCTTTAGTGTTTGAGTGCTGAGATTTGCAGGAATGACAGAATATCCAGACAACAGCAGATTTTAATCTATGTTTCTCTTTACAGCAAATTGCTTAAGGCAAAAAAAATTTGCAATTTTGCAAAGGCTTTACTTAAGAGTTTTGAGTGAATTATTATAATTTTAAATATATTGGTTCATAATTCATAAAGGCATCCTTGATAGTCTTTTGGAAAATTAGTTTTATTACTAATTCAGGTATGATGGACTAAATGGCTACATTCTGTACCCTTAAAGTTTTCACCTTTCTCCTTTAATCAATGACCTTTAGTTGTAGACTCACCCAACCTCAGCGGAAAAAGACTGCTTGCATTTACCGTATCTATACCCCTCATAATTTTGTATACCTCTATCAAATATCCTCTCAATCTTCTACGTTCCAAGGAATGAAGTCCTAACTTATATAATTTTTCCTTGTAACTCAGGGCCTCCACACCTGGCAACATCTTTGCAAATTTTCTCTGTATTCTTTCAACCTTATTTACATCTTCCCTGTTGTCCAGCTTGAGGAGGAGGATTTAATTGAATTGACTTTATTTCTTACATTCTTCACATACATGAAGAGCAAAATTCTTTATGTTACATCTCTGTTTAAATGTGCAATGTGATATTTATAGTAATTTGTAATAAATAGTATGTGCAACAGGACAGTCAATATAGCATAAAAATACAATTGTATCAACATGAATTAATCAGTCTGATGGCCTGATGGAAGAAGCTGTCCTGGAGCCTGTTGGTCCTGGCTTTTGCTGCGGTGCCGTTTCCCGGATGGTATCAGCTGGAACAGTTTGTGGTTGGGGTGACTTCGGTCCCTAATTATCCTTCAGGCCCTTTTTACACACCTGTCTTTGTAAATGTCCTGAATAGTGGGAAGTTTACATCTACAGATGCGCTGGGCTGTCTGCACCACTTTCTGCAGAGTCCTGCGATTGAGGGAAGTACAGTTCCCATACCAGGCAATGATGCAGCCAGTCAGGATGCTTTCAATTGTGCCCCTGTAGAAAGTTCTTAGGATTTGGGGACCCATACCAAACTTCCTCAACCATCTGAGGTGAAAGAGGCGCTGTTGTGCTTTTTGCACCACCCAACCAGTATGTACAGACCACGTGAGATCCTCGGAGATGAGTATGCTGAGGAACTTAAAGCTGTTCACTCTCTCAACCCAAGATCCATAGATGTCAATAGGGGTTAGTCTGTCTCCATTCCTCCTGTAGTCCACAATCAGCTCCTTTGCTTTTGCAACATTGAGGGAGAGGTTGTTTTCTTGACACCACTCTGCCAGGGTGATGACTTCTTCTCTGTAGGCTGCCTCATTACTATTTGAGATTAGACCAAGGTATGTTCAAGAATTTAAATTTGCTGACTTTTGAAGAGATGGATGCATGCACCCTTAAAGTTCTGTGTGTTACTCTATATTCCTGTCTTACTGATAGAGCACCAAGAAACAGACCAGCATGTGTACTGAGAGCAATGAACCACACAGCCCTTCATGTCTGCTTTACAAGCCAATAAGGTCATGTCTGATCTGATTATATCCTCAGATCCGCAATCCTGTCTACCTGTGATAACCTTCCATCCCTTTGATTTTAGGAGTCTATCTAATTACACTCTAAAAATATTCAAAGACCAAATTTGAGGTAAAGCATTCCAAATAGTCCTTACCCTCTGAAGGAAATCATTGCATTAGATGATACATTATATTTCTTTATATTTAAACATTGACCTTTAGTTCTCGAACCTACCACAAAAAGAAATATCCTCTCCTCATCCACCCTGCCAAGTCCCCCTTGGATCCAATGTGTTCTAATTAAGGCTGAGACCCTTCATCAGGACTGGAAGAAAAGATCAGAAGTCAGTGTTAGAAGGTGTTGGGGGTGGGGAGGAAGAAGTACAGTGGTAGGTGATAGGTGAAATCATGGGAGGGGTTGAAGTAAAGAGCTGGAAGTTGATTGGTAAAAGAGATAAAGGGCGGGAAGAGTGGGAATCTGTAATGAAAGGGTAGAAGACCACAGGAGAAAGGGAAAGAGGAAGAGAACTGGAGGGAGGGGATAGGCAGATAAGGAAATGAGGTGAGAGAGGAATGGAGAATGGTGATGGAGAAGGGGATGGGTAATTACTGGAATTTTGAGAAATCAATGTTCATGTCACTAGGTTGTGGGGCTACCCAGATGGAATGTAAGATGTTGTTCCTCCAACCTGAGTGTGACCTCATTGCATTAGCAAAGTAAGCCATGGACTGACATGTCAGAAATGGGATGGGAAGTAGAATTGAAGTGGGTGGCCACCGGGAGATCCTGCTTTTTCTGATGGGTGGAACATAGATGCTCGGTGAAGCAGTTTCCCAATCTATGTAGGGTCTCAGTGATATACAGGAGGCCACACTGGGAGCACTGGATACACTAGATGACCCTAACAGGCTCACAGGTGAAATGTTGCCTCACCTGGAAGGACTGTTTAGGACCCTGAATGATAATGAGGGAGGTGGTGTAGGTAGGGTCAGGTGTAGCACTTGTTCTGCTTGCAAGGATAAGTACCAGGAGGGAGGGAACGAGTGGACATGGGAGTCTTGTAAGGAGCGATCTCCATCGAAAGCGGGGAAGAGGAAAGAAAAATGTACTTGGTGGTGGGATCCCATTGTGGCCTCCTGTAGATCAGCGAGACCAAATGTATATTGGGAGACCGCTTCACCAAGCACCTACAATCCATCCACCAGAAAAAGTGGGACCTTCAGGCAGCCATCTATTTCAATTCTACTTCCCATTCTGACATGTCTGTCATGGCCTCCTCTACCCTTGTGGTGTGGCCACACTCAGGTTGGAGGAGCAACACCTTATATTCCATTTGGGTAGCCTCGAACCTGATGGTATGAACATCGATTTCTCAAAATTCTGGTAATTGACCACCCCCCCCTCCACTTCACCATTCCCCATTCCTGTTTCCCTCTTACCTTATCTTCTTACCTGCCCAACACCTCCCTATAGTTCTTGTCCTCCTTCCCTTTCTTCCATGGTCTTTTACCCTCTCCTTGCAGATTTCCCCTCCTTCAGCCCTTTATCTCTTTCACCTATAATCTTCCCAGCTCTTTACTTCACCCCTTCCCCTGGTTTCACCTATCACCTACAACCCTATACTTCTTCCTCCCCACCCCCCACCTTCTTATGCTGACTTCTCCTTTTTTTTTTCCAGTTCAAATGCACAGGATCTTGGCCCAAAACATTGACTGTTTACTCTTTTCCATAGACGCTGCCTGACCTGCTGAATTTCTCCTGCATATTCTGTGTGTTGTTTTGGATTTCCAGGATCTGCAGAATCTCTCGTGCTGTGCAAAGTGTTCCAAATGTGGCATTTTCAATGTCTTGCGTGACTAAAGCATAGCATCTCTGCTTCTATTTTCAGTTTACCTCAATAAGCTTCTGTCAGCTTACCTAATTACTTGTTATGCTTGGCGTTTTGGAAATGTAGACTCGGATTTCTAGATCCAAGTGTTCACAAACTCTGATATGTTATTCTCACATTTTTCTGTCTATGTTGATTTAGAGTAACACCATTGGCTCAGATTCTTACAATACTTGTATATATAGCCAAATCAAACAGGCTTTCGAATGTAGGTACTTGTTAACTGCAGTTCAGTCATTCAGTGAAGTGTGGTTGTGAGTCTGCAGTGGATTTACACGTTTTCTACATTTTTCAACAGTTTATCGTTTAAAGAGAATATGAGATGCCTGACAGTCAAAATGAGCATGAAGCTGACATTTTGCAAAGAGAATATAAACCAGAATGTCTTGCAGTGTTTTCATTGTAGAAAAAGTTAGCTTTGCTTTAATAAGAAGTACTAGTATAAAATATTTTAAAAAGCATGATCAACATTCTTGCTTCTACGAGATTAACATTGCCTGCAGCATGCAAGTCAAATGTCCGTCACATAACAGAATTTTTTAAAACGAGCCGTGTCTTGACATTTCTGTGCAGCCCCACTTCTTTAAAACTCGTGTCATTTAGAATTATGTGTTTAGTCACTGATTTAAATTAAACTGGATCTATTTTAAGTTTGTAATGACACAGCAGTGAAACAGACTCAGGTGACTGGTGAATCTACCACTTCAATTACTTTTAAGATCACCCTGGATGCAACATTCCAGTTGAACAACAACCAGACTGAAAAGAGCACATAGATTAAAGTAGCTAGCTGCTCACTGAAAGGACATTTTTCATCCGTACGAGATCTTATCATGCTTTTAAAGGAATGCCCTTTTTATGGCTTTTATATACTTCTTAAAATACTTCTTGATACTTTTCATATACTGTGTTTTTTATACTTTGTAAAACTTTATATATATTTTTATACTTTTTCTGGTTTAAAATGGTGCTGGTGAAGCACAGTAATGACCTGCTGGCAGCAAACGCAACTATCAACTATTTACTGCACACACTTTTTCATAAAAAATGATCACTGAAATCAATAGCCTGTAACATGCAGAGAGATACAACTGGTAGAGAGAAAGTCTTTATTTGGGACATACACAAGTTGACAGCCTTTGTAGTCTCTCTCCTTCTTGAGAGATAAAGACTCCCCCCTTCCCACCCCCTTGACCCAACATTACAGCACATTTTTATATATTAGAGAACAAAGGGGCAATTTCTATAGTTACAGTACTTTCATAATGCTTCTTTTAAGTTACATGTAATTTTTCAAATACCTGAATCTTCCCACAACACACCCAAAATGAGTGTTAATTATCATTGTCTCCAAGTCATATTCATGTCTATTCAGACATCTCAGTTAATTGGGTGCTTTCTGGTCTGCAATTTATTCTAAAATGCAGCTTCAAGAAGTTTCAACCTACAATCCATATTCAGGTCTGAAGACAGGTTGTTGTTGAAAATAATATTTGCTATATTGCATACCTCCAGAATACACTCCAACATCCCCTCCTCCCCTCCTCTCAGCCCTCATGGACAAAAATAAATTTGTTCCAGGAAATGAAGATCTAATTTAATAGAGGAGAAAAAATCCCTGTTCTTCGGACCCCTTTCCCCACTTACCTACCATATCCCTTTGTGTATCTACATCTACACTATCATCCCTAACTGCCATTCATCTGCCATTTCTTTGCCCATTCTCCTAATCTGTCTAATTCTTTCAGAAGCCTCTTTACTTCCCCTTCAGCTATCTTCATATCATCTGTAGACTTTGCAAGAAAGACATCAATTGCATTAATCCAAATGACTGACATATAAATCTGATGTATAATGTAAAAAGAATCAGGCCCAACACAGACCCCTATGGAACACCACTAGTCACCAGCAGTCAACCTGAAAAGGGTCCTTATATTCCTGCTCTTCACCTCCTGCTAGTCAGCCACTGTTTTATCCTGTAATACCATGGGCTCTTATCTTTTTAAGTAGCCTCATGTGTGGTACCTCGTCAAAGCCCTTCTGTAAATCCAAATAGGCAACCTTCCCCTTTAGCTAACATGCTTGTTATTTCTTTGAAGAAGTCTGACAGATTTGTCAGGCAAGATTTTCTCTTGAGGAAACCATGCTGACTATGGCTGATTTTATCATGTGCCTCCAAGTAACCTGAGACTTCATCCTTAATAATTGACTCCAACATCTTCCCATCCACTGAGGTCAGATTAAATAGCCTTAGTTTCCTTTCTTCTGCCTCTTTTCCTTCTTGAAGAGTAGAATGACAGTTGCAATTTTCCAGTGTCCCAGAAGCATTCCAGAATCTAGTGATTCTTGAAAGATCCTTCCTAATGTTTCCACAATCTCTTCAGCCACCTCCTGCAGAACCCTGAGGTGTACATCATCTGGTCCAGGTGACTTATTTACCTTCACACCTTTCAGTTTCCCCAAGAATCTTCTGTCTAGTTATGGTAACTTCACACACTTCATGACCCCTGACACCAGGAATTTCCACCATACCGCTAGTGTCTTCCACAGTGAAGACTGATGCAAAATACTTATTGAATTCATCCACCATTTCATTGTCCCCCATTACTAGCTCTCCTGCATAATTTTCCAGCGAGCTGATATCCACTCTCACCTCTCTTTTACACTTTATGTATCTGAAGAATCTTTTGCCGTCTTCTTTAATATTATTGGCTAGCTTACTTTCATCTTCCATCTTTACCTTCTTAATGACATTTTATTTGCCTTCTGTTGGTTTTTAAAAGCTTCCCAATCCCTAACTTCCCTTTAATTTTTGCTCAATTATATGCCCTCTCTTTGGCTTTTATGTTGGCTTTGACTTCTCATGTTAGCCATGGTTGTGTCATCTTTCTTTTAGAGTATTTCTTCCTCTTTGGTATGTATATATCTGTATCTTCTGAATTGTTTCCAGAAATTCCAGCCATTGCTGCTCTGCTGTCATCCCTGCCAGTGCTCTTTTCCAATCAATTCTGGCCAACTCCTCTCTCATGCCTCTGTAATTCTCTTTACTCCACTGTAATACTGATGCATCTGACTTTAGCTTCTCCTTCTCAAATTTCAGGGTGAATTCAGTCATATTATGATCACTTACCCCTAAGGGTTCTTTAACCTTAATTTTCTAATCAATTCTGGTTCATTACAATACCCAATCCAGAACAGTTGATTGTCCAGTGTGCTCAACCATGAACTGCTCTAAAAAGCTATCTCATAAGCACTCTAGAAATACCCCATCTAATTTAGCACCAACATGTCTTTTCCAATCTACCTACATATTAAAGTTCCCCATAACTATTGTAACATTGTCTTTTTGGCATGCATTTTCTATCTCCCATTGTAATTTGTAGATCACATCCTTACTACTGTGTGGGTGGGGGGGTGTATACAACTCCCATCAGGGAGAGGGGAGAGGAGGAGGAGGAGGGAGAGAGGGGGAGGAGGAGGGGGAGAGGGAGGGAGAGAACAAACACACATATCCTAACAATCATACAGCAGTGAAGCAGACTCAGGTGGCTGGTGAATCTGACACTTCATTTACTTTTAACATCACCGTGGATACATCATTCCAATTAAAAAAAAACAACTACACTGGAATGAACCCATAGGTTAAAGTAGCTAGCGAGACACTGAAACACATTTTCATCCTTTTGAGATCTTACCGTTCTTCTAAAGGAATGCCCTTTAAAACTTTTATATGTTTTTATATTTTTACTGTTTCAGATGGTGCTGGTGAAAGAAATGCAATGATTACTCACTTTATTACTCACATTTCTTTCTCAAAAACGATCGCGGAAATCGGTAGCCTGTAAATTCCATTTTGGAGATGAGCTTTGGAACTGCTTGGACATCCTGGCATTTTTGTAGTGCAAACTGAAGTCTTGAAGGTGCAGGACAGTAGTGGTGTGCATGCATGGGCCAACTCGAGTTGGTGGGCTCCGGGCCCCTATCTGAAAGCGAGGAACGACCTGCTGTCTGGTTGACTTAAGCGTTGGGCCAGATTGAAAAGGACAGGTTTTCGGGACTGGAGGCAAAGGGCAGGCTGGTGTTCATCTTGCTGCTCATGAGGTCTGCTCATCTCTGTGCCAAACTGAGGCTGTGACCTACAACTAATGGGCTCCTGGATCGGCTAAGGATTCACTTTTGTGATCTTCAGTTCTGAATGCTATTTGCTTACTTTTATTGTTTGCATGATTTGTTTTTTTTCTACACGTTCTGTGTTTGGCGGTGTTTTTGTAATGGGTTCTATTGGTTTCTTTGTTTTGAAACTGCCTGTAAGAAGACTAATCTCAAAGTTGTATATAGCATATCTCTCGGCACATTTTTCATTTTTCCAATTGCTGATGTATTTTTCCACTGCAGCTTAATACTTCTGACCATTTTGTACTACATCACATGAAAGACAACTGCTACTTTTAATGCAGAATTAGAATAGGCAGCCTAGAACCAATCCCTCGTGAAGAGTTTGCCTTCCACAGGAAACGAAAGTTCTCAATTGCATTTCAAGGATACAGTTTCTTTTAACTATAGTTCTGTCTCAGTTGATTTTAGGATAAGTGAAATCTCCATTTTTGTTACCTTGCCATTCTTCCTCTTGTAGAATATTTGCCTACATGGTTGCCTTTTTGGGGGATACCTTTGTATCAAAAAGTTCAAATAGTTCCATTTATTCAGAGAATGTATACAGTATACAACCTGAAATGCTCTTCATCAAGACTGGAAAGGCCATCTTCCCTCTTCTTTTCCTCTCGATGAAGGGTTTTGGAATGAAACATCGACTCTTTATTCCTTTCCATATATGCTGCCTGACCTGCTGTGTTTCTCTAGCATTTTGCTGTGTTACACCATGAATAACCCCACGTTAATCCCATTTTTTCATGTTGTTATTCTCTCTGCACTCTCATCAACTCGCATCAGACAAAATAACATTTGATCAAAGGGCCTATGAATAGGGGATAGACAGGTGGGGTTGGGGTGAGTAGGAATGATGTAGGAGGACAGGGCTGATATAAGGCTAATAAAAACATGGAGGCTGAGTGGTGTCGGGGATTGATTGATCAATTTTTTTTTATTATTGACTGATTAATTTTTTTCCTCAGGTTGTATCTGTTTCATGACATTTCTGGTTTGCTTGTTAATTTTCCGGCTGCCCCTAATTAGAACCTTGCACACTTCCCATTCCTCTGTAAGCAATGGCACTGCTTACTGAACAGTGAACTTATCCTACAGACACGACAGGCACCACAGTAACGTGGCAGATAGCACAAGGCTCTTATAGCTTGGGGCATCAGACTTCAGTGTTCAATTCCAGCTTCCTCTGTAAGAAGTTTGTATGTTCCTCCCATAGGCGCATGGGTTTCCTCCGGGTGCTCCGGTTTCCCTCTCACAGTCCAAAGACGTACAGGTTGGTAGGTTAATTAGTCATTGTAAATTGTCCCTTGATTAGGCTAGGGTTAAGTAGGTGGGTTGCTGTGTGGTGAGGCTCATTGGGCCAGTAGGGCCTGTTCTGTGCTGTCTCTCTTTTAAAAAGTAATAAACACCATTGCCGTTATGAAATGGCTCACTCTTTTGCAAGGATATATTGCCGGACATCCCTCATTGCTCTAAACCCTTCAATCCCTGTGACTGCATGGGCTTCCTCCGGGTGCTCTGGTTTCCTCCCACAGTCCAAAGATCTTGCTGGCTGGTCGGTTAATTGATTATTGTAAATTGTTCCATGATTAGGCAAGGGTTAAATCGTGAGATTACTGGGCTCGAAGGGCCTATTCCAGGCTGTATCTCAATAAGTAAATACATTTTTAAAATTGCAAGTTTCCTTTGACTTCCTGAGACAGTTTGCAATTTAATACTTCTTTAGATGTTATTATGGTAATGAGAAAAAGCACAGTAATCAATTTCACAACCAAACCCAACAAGTGAGTGTGATAGCACCCATATAAACTATGTCATTGAACTTTTGGGGGTTCAGGACACAGGAAAGAGCCACACAGCTTTTATGTCCACTGAGGTAATAAGGAGAGTGCCTCAGCTCCTTCAACTGTGCAGCACCTCCTCATGGTGAGTCAGCCCAGATTATGTCCTCAAATTCATGGTCTGCAACAGGAAGATATAATTGGACCTCCAGAGACTGAAAGGTCTCAGACTTGGACTTGTGGGGATAGGAAGTATGATCAGAGATTGGGGGGGGGGGGGGAGCGGTGCGGTGGAAGAGTATTGGCGTTGGCAGTGGGGGGTGTGGAAATAACACCATTTTTTGTAATTTATTTTTTATTGAATTTCATCATCAAACAAACATTTCCATAAGATGTATTTCAGATATTGTACATATATATCATATAATCATATTTGTCACAAATCTCCACATAATATTTATCTGAGGTATACACTTGTAGAAAGGAGAGGAAAGAAAGAACAACTGAAAGAAGAAACCTATGTACAGAGTAGGGAGTGATTTTTTTTTACAACATATTCATTGACTTGTGAGAATAAAATCAGGCCTATGAGATGTTATGTAGTTAAACCATTTTTTCCAGTATGAATAAAATTGTTCCAACTTATGATTAACAGATGCTGTTATCTTCTCCATTTTGTATATGTCCATTGTAATTTCCATCCATACATTTAAAGTTGGGCTCTCCTGTGATAACCATTTCCTGGTTAGGGTCTTTTTACCAGCCACCAGCAGTACATTCATTAAATATTTATATCTTTTCAACCATTCTTGAGGCATATATCCAAAATATATGGTCTTACTCTCTAAAGGTATTTCACATTTAAAGATGTCTTGCTTTGGTGCATCTTGAGTTTATTTCTCAATCCAAAGCTTATGGTCACAAAACCTACTCTCTTGCAGATAGCCTTGAACATCCCACTGATTCCTTCACCTATAACCTGCAGAAGGTATAATTAAAAGCACCAATAAACAAGCACATCTTTAGAAAGCAGGTGGAAAGCAGAGCATCCTACACAGGCACAACTGGAGTTTAGGAATAAACCTGGTTTAAGTTTTCAGGCCATCACTTCCTGCAAAGTGAAACCCAACATCATGAATGGCAATGATGCTTGACTCCCAGACGAGCTCAATACATTTATGCTCACTTTGAAAGGGAGAATAAAACTACAGCTATGAAGATCTCACCAGCACCTGGAGACCCTATGATCTTTGTCTTGGAGACTGATGTCAGGTTGTCTATCAAACCGGTGAACCCTTGCAAAGTGGCATGCCCCGATGGAGTAACTGATAGGGCTCTGCAAACCTGTGCCTGTCATAAGGGGGTGCTGAAAGCGGACCCAAATGCAAGACACAGACACTGAAGTACTAGGAACAGGACTCAGTATGTCAAGAAAGCAAGGGAAGTGAGGAAGAAAGGATACTGTACATTGAAGAAAAGATACTGTACATTGACACAGGCACTGGACGAGACTAGGATGCAGAGCCTGGGCTAGGACATGGACAAGAAACACGGAACCCAGACAAGGAACTAGGAACAAGGAGCCTGGACTAGGGACATGGGACTCCGGAACTAGAACCTGGACAAGGACCCGGAACCTGGGTCTTGGTTAGGACTAGGGACCTGGGTCTTGACTCGGAACCGGAATCTGGATTTAGGCCAGGACAAGCCATGGATACAGGACAGGGCGTGAGACTCATGGACAGGACGAGAACACAAAGCTTTGGTCTTGGAAGACAGGAACTACGGAGCCTTGGACTTGGAACTCAGGAACCTCGGAGCCTTGGACTTGAGAACCACGGGAACCTAGAACACAGAGCTGGGACCCCTCCTTAGGAGCAGGATATAGGGCCAGGACTTGTACACAGCACACAGAGACAGGACCCCCTCCTTGGGAACAGGACCAAGTGCCGGGGCTCTTTCTATACACAGGACATGAAGAGTCAGCTCTCCACTCAGGGTAGCGGCAAACAGCCAGACATTCCCAATGGAGGCGAGGATACAAAGAGACGGTTCCCAACACAAGGTAGCAGCAAACAGCCGGACCTACCTAGTGAAAGCGAGGACACAAGTAGACAATTCCAAACAACGACAGACTGTTCTTTATCTTGACACAGCAAGGCTCTGGTCTTGCTCCAGCGGTTGAACTTGATGGTGTTACAGGCGAGGATGCAGGCAAGGTTGCAGGCAAGGCTTCAGAAGGAAGGGGAAGGGAAGGGAACAGTTCAGCAAATGAAATTTCTTCTTCTTCTTCTTCTTGTTCTTCTTCATCTTGTTTTATGGCAGTTAGCAGCCAACTTAATGGTGCATTTCCGCCACCTTCTGCTCCGGAGTATGCAATAGTCTTACATTCTAAATCCCTTCACCCAATCTCACACACACACACACACACACACACACACACACACACACACACACACACACACACACACCCTAACCTACACTTCCATCTTTGGCCATCCTAGTACCCTATTCCTGCTTATCCATCATATCCTATAAAAAACCACTGTACCCCTTAAGAAGGCTAAAAATGCCCTAATCTATGCTCTCTCGCCTATGCTCAGCAACCGTTTTAATGTGAATTCCTGCACCCCTGTTTCATTAGATTAATTCTCATCAACTATCTGTATCCCATTCTTCCTGCAACTCAGAACTACATGTTCTACTGACTCCTCTTCCTGACATTCCTCACACAATCCTGTCTGGTGTTTCCCTATCATTTTCAATGTTTTGTTTAATGCACAGTGCCCCAGCCTTAACATAGTCCACACAGTTTCCTCTCTTCTGTATCCACTACCTACCCTAGTACCTGCAACACTCTTCTGTATTTGATATAAATGCCTCCCTTTCCCCTCCCTGTCCCATCTTTCTTGCAACATGTGGTTGATTTTTTCCCAGATTACACATTTAACTGCTGCTTTACTGATACTAATATGCATTTCTATATTTTCTTTCTTTAACACCCTCTTTGCCAACTCATCCGCCCTCTCATTCCCCTTCACCCTTACTTGTGCTGGAACCCATACAAATCTTACCTGACCTCCCTGATTTGCAATTCTTGTGACTGACTGAAGGACTTCATAAAGTACATCTTGCCAACTGCTTGAGTGAAAAGACCTTAAACTTGCTAGAACTGAGAATGAATCTGAGCATATCAACACTTTCACTTGTCTAGCTTTCTCCACCCATCGCAACGCCACCAACACTGCCGCATCTCCACTGTATACACCGCTAACTTATTAGACGCTCTTCTGCTGATTCCAATTTCTTTTGCTGGTATAGCCACCCCAAACCCCGTCACTCCTGTTTCAGGTTCCTTAGCACCATCCGTATAAACCTGAGTATAATCACTATACTTTTCCATCACATGACAGTTAAATGCACTTACCAAATCAGTTTTATATTTTCCTATCCCTTTTACCTCTAACGAATGCCAGTCTACGTCAGGCCATATAAGCTTCCATGGAGCTACAACCGGATAAACTACTGAAGGACTTATCCTTAGATCAAACACTCCACATTCTTTAGCAATATCATTCCCTACCCGACTAAAGTTATCCCTCTGAAACCTCCTATTTTCCCAGCACTCCTGTAACACTTCTCTAGCAGGGTGAGAATCATTGTGCCCCTGCAAATTAGCCCAGTAGTTTGCCATCAATTCTATCCTTCTTAGTTCCAAAGGTATTACTCGCATTTCTACCTGTAGAGCTGATACTGCTGATATTTTAAAAGCCCCACTGCACACTCTCAAAGCCTGAGCCTGAATCATATCCAGTTTCCTTATAAGAGACCTAGCTGCTGATCCATATACTATATTTCCATAGTCCAACACAGATCTTACTAAAGCCACATACATTCTCTTCAATGCTGAACAACTTGTTCCCCATTCCCTACCAGTCAAACATCTCATCACATTTATTACTTTTTGACATTTCTCCTCAACTTTCCTGATATGGGCTGCCCATGTTAATCGTGAATCAAATATAACTCCCATAAATTTAAATGATCCAACCCTTTCTAATTCAATCCCATACATCTAACTTCTTCCCTACCTCAATTCTTTTCCTGGTGAAAAATACAGTCCGAGTTTTTTCTACTGAAAATCTACATCCCCAATCATTACCCCACTCCACCACTTTATCAATTGCTCCTTGTGGTTTCCTGAATATATGTTCCATGTTCCTGTCTCTTTTCCACAAGACCCCATCATCCGCAAACAGTGACCTACCTATATCCGCTGGTACCTTTGTGAAAACATCATTGATCGTAATGATGAAAAGTAACGGGCTAATCACACTACCTTGAGGTATGCCATTTGCCATGATGTACTGTCCGAACTTGAACTTTTCTACCAAACAAAAGATCTTTAATCCAATTAAAAACTCTCCCACCAACCCCCATCTTGTGCAGTTTAATTAACAATCCTTCCTTCCACATCATATCATTGGCTTTTTCAATGTCAAAAAATACTGCAACTACTGACTCCTTATTTGCTTGGGCCTTTCTTATTTCAGTCTCTAACCTTATCACTGGGTCCATGGAATTCCTTCCGTTCCTAAAACCACTCTGATAACTTAACAGCACTCCCCTTTTCTCAAGCTCATGCAATAACCTTTCTGTTATCATCCTTTCCATTATCTTACATATATTTGATGTTAATGCTATTGGTCTGTAGCTAGTGGGTTTTGACAGATTCTTGCCAGGTTTCCTTATTGGAATTACTACTGCTTCTTTCCATGCACTTGGTAATCTCCCCTCCTCCCACACTCTGTTATAAAAATGCAGCAACTTCAAGACTGCTCCTTCTCCTAGATTTTTTTTAGCATAACATAACATATCAGATCTTTCCCTGGAGATGTTGGTCTCAATCTCCTTATTGCTCTCAGCATTTCTGCCAATGTAAATGGATCATCAATTATTTCAACTATTTCTTCCCTCCTGTTTAACACACCTGGGTGTTGACTCATTGTTCTTCCCCTTTTGCCTTCTTCAGACAAATTTTCTGAACTGTGTATCTCTACAAATGACTTGTCCATGATCTCAACCTTATCCCTACTGAAGACTGCTGTTTCCTCCTCAGATATCATTACTGGATATTCCCATTCCTTTCTATCTCCCTCCATTCTCTTAATCATTCCCCATACCTCTCCCGCAGGTGTTATTCTTCCTATTTTGTTGCAGAAACTCTTCCAACTTGCCCTTTTAGCTTGACGTATAGTTCTTCTCACCTCTGCCTGCGCCTTGTTATATTGAATCAAATGCTGCATATTATGGGTTCTTTTAACTAGCCTGAATGCTTTATTTCTGTTTTTTACAGCCTGACAACATTTCTCTGTCCACCATGGTACCAGTTTTCTATTCATCCTATTTTTACTCTTGGGTGTAGATCCTTCTGCTGCCATAATAATTACTGAAGTCACCTGACTGTTTAATTCATCTATATTTCCAGAAATGTCAATCCTTGTCAATGCTTCTTCACTCAGCTTCTGGAACTAGCAAATGAAGCTGTCTGTCTGTATCTTGTTTTACGGCGGTTGGCATCCAGCTTAATGGTGCATTACCGCCACCGCAAATGAAGCTGAACCCAGGAGCTATTTTTGTAGCCAGCCCAAAATGAGAATCAGGTGCCTCAATTGAGGCACCCTAACCGAACAAGGGAAAACCAGAAAACCTGGAATAAGGATCAATGGACCGGACTGTGAACCGGAATGCGGATTTCACGGACCGGACTATGACAGTGCCAGCCAGCTGGTGGGGGTGTTCAAAGACATTTTCAATCCCTCATTGCTACAGTCAGGTGTTCTCACCTGTTTCAAAAGGGCAACAATAATACCAGTGCCCAAGAAGAGCAGGGTGATCTGCCTTAATGACTATCGTCCAGTAGCACTCATATCTTTCCGGATTAAGATGGCGCTTCCAAAGACGTGTGACAGCTTACAGGCAGTTCGAAAGCAAAGGAATTCGATTTAAGGCACTAAAACACTTTATTTGAGGTAAATTGTGGTAAACTCTCACCTCAAACAATGAAGGGGTGAGTGAAGGCAAAGCAAATTCGCGAGATGTGCCCTGCTGATGCACTGAAAAATCGATGCACTTGGAGTTGGAGCCATGGTGGTTGGTTTGAAGGAATCGGAGGGGAGAAGACGGGACAGAAGAGTTCCAATGCTCATCCAGCTGGCCCGGGTGCGAGAGTGGATCATTCTAAATATCGACATCAAGAACAGCTTCCTCGGCAGCAAAATCTAGGTCCGAAGTGAATCACTGGGAGGTGTGTTCTAAGCCGAGAGTGATCGCCATGATGGGTCTGGGTCCTAGTGTGAGATTCAGACAACTCAAATGTCGGCTCAGATAGTCGGTGGCTGCTCTCTCCATGACGCTAAGGCTGTGAGACTGCCCCTGGCTGCTGTGCTTCACGTCTGTGAACTTTGCAGCAATTTGTCTTGCTAATGTGATGAACTGAACACCGCGGCCTACTCCAAGTTGCTCTACGGATTCAGATCTAAGGACTCAATTTGGTTTGGAATACTGTTGTTGTTCGCTTCTATTGTTCGTATGATTTGTTTTCTCTCTCTCTCTTTTTCTGTGGGCATTGGGGGTTGGTCTTTTTTTTTAAATTGGGTTCTTTCAGGTTTCTTGCTTTGTGACTGCCTGTAAGCAAACAAATCTCAAAGCTGCATTATTTATACATTCTTTGACAATATTTACACTTTGAATCTTTGAATCTACTGCGAAAAAGTACTTTGAGAGATTGGTTATGGCTAAAATCAACTCCTGCCTCAGCAAGGACCTGGACCCACTGCAATTTGCCTGTTGCCACAGTATGTGTACAGCAGTCATGATCACAATGGCTCTCTATGCAGCCTTGGATCAGCAGAACAATACAAATACCTATGCCCGGATGCTGTTCATTGACTACACCCAGTGTTTAATACCATCTTTTCTACAGTTCTAATTGAAAGGCTCCCAGACTTGGGCCTCTGTACCTCCCTCTGCAACTGGATCCATGACTTCTTAACCAGAAGACCACAATCTGTACGGATTGGAAATAACATCTCCACCTCCCTTGACAATCAACACTGGTGCCTAGCTCACTGCTCTACTCTCTCTATAGCCATGACTGTGTGGCTAGACATAACTCAAATGCCATCTCTAAATTTGCTGACAATACAACCATTGTTGGCAGAATCTCAGATGGTGACGAGACAGCGTCTGGGAGCAAGATATTCCAAGTCGTTAATTGGTGTGACAACAACAACGTTGCACTCAACTTCAATAAAATCAAACAACTAATTGTGGATTTCAGAGAGAGTAAGATGAGGAAACACAAACCAATCCTCATAGAGGGATCAGAAGTGGAGAGATTCAGCAATTTCAAGTTCCTGAGTATCAATATCTCTGAGGACTTTACCTGTACCTAACATATCGATGCAGCTATGAAGAAGGCAAGACAGTGGCTTTATTTCATTAGCAGTTTCAGGAGATGTGGTACGTCACCAAAAGCATTTGCAAATTCTGCAGGTATACAGTGGAGAGATTTCTAATTTGCTGCAATGCTGTCTGGTACAGTGGCGGCGGGGGGTGCTGCTGCACAGGGTCGAAGTAAGCTGCAGAGTTGTAAAATTAGTCAGCTCCATCATGAGCATTAGCCTTCATAGTATCCAGGACATCAAGGAGTTGTGACTCCAAAAGGCAGAACCTTTCATTGAGGTCCCCTGTCACCCAGGTCATGCCTTCTTTTCATTGCTACCTTCAGGAGGAGGTACAGAAGTCTGAAGGCACACACTCAATAATTCAGGAACAGCTTCTTCTCCTTTGCCATTGGATTTCTGAATAGACGTTGAACCCATGAACACTATCTCAGTAGTTTTCCTCTTTATTTTGAACTACTTATTTAATTTAACTATTTTATATATATTTATTGTAATTCACATTTTTCCCTCTATTATCATGTATTGCATTGTACTGCTGGTCTAAAGTGACCAAATGTCACAACAAAAGCCGATGGTATTAAAACTGATTCTGATTCTGGAAGAGCTGTGCAGCAGCTGCATTATCTATTTGCAACACTGTTCTGCCTTGCTGATTGTGGCTCCGATCACTCCAATACCAACAGTAAAGCATTATCATCCCAGGAGTGCCAGTGAAGGTTGCTTCTGAGACAAATGGGATCAAATGTCTCCACAATCCTTCCAAGGGGAAGCCATGCTGTGAATCACGTACTCTCCTGTGAGAATGATGTGGAAATGGTTATTGTTCTTCACTCTAGAGAAAGTCCATTTTTGATTATGTAAAGTTAGAAAGAAGCAGCAATTGAATTTCCATTCAGTCAACCTCCAGTGAAATATTCACAACTGCTTTCAGCAATGTGTTGAGTAAATCACGTGATGATGTACATCACACAAAATGCTGGAGGAACTCAGCAAGCCAGGCAGTTTTTGTGGATCTCTTTTCTATAGGTGCTGCCTGGCTTGCTGATTTCCTCCAGCATTTTGTGCGTTATTCTGGATTTCCAGCATCTGCAGATTTTCTCTTGTTTGTGATAATGTACGTTGTTGGCTCCCTCTAATTGTGGACCTCAGCAATTCCATTCATTTCCTGCTCTCTCTAATTCTGTTCAAGAATCAAATTAAATCTTTTCTGTCAATTTGTCAAGTTTCTCATAAAAACTGCATCTTTAAAACATAGCTTTACCCTTTCATCTAATAGTCAACAACTGCTTAACTGTTGTAACAATGGATTATGTTCTAGAAATCTTTCTAACATCTGTTTCATAACAAACAGTTGATGGATTGTGAAACCAACTTGCTCTTCATGCAATATTTTCTTTAGTACAGTGAAAACTTATATGGCAATCTCAGGATAGTGATTGCAGCTTTCTATCACTACCTTTTTGTGAAGAATGCTATCATTATCCCTTTTCCACTATTGACATGTACTTTATGAAGCAAGTTTGTCATTGCTTTCCTCAGCACTCTGCAAAAAAAAAAATCGGTCATATTATTGACGTCAAGATTCCTGTACCCTTTCCAAAATACATAGTGGTTTGACTTTCATGCAATCTTTAGAACATCGAGCAGCCCAGCACAGGAACATACTGTAACTTTCAGCCCACAGTGGTGTTCCAAACCAGCTAAAAAGTAAATAATAAACAAAAACAAATCCCTCCTACAGACACCATGGATCTTCCTCACATCCATAAACGTCTCTTAAAAGCCTCCAATACATTTGCCTATACCACCATATCAGGCAGTGCATTCCAGATATCCACCACTCTCTGTGTAAAAAGTAATTACCCCTCACATGCCCTTTGACCCTAATACTGTAAGTAATTAAGTGGCCACTGAGTGCATGGAGACATATCATGAAGATGGGCTTGAGAGCTTGGATGTAGAGAGGATTATACCTCTTGTGGGAGAATCTAGAACTAAAGGCCATTTAAAAAAAAAAATCACTCATTTAAAGATAGGAATGACACAAGTCATTTTTCTCTTTGTGTCATGTTTCTTTCAAACTCATTGGTCTGTATATATTTTTTAAGGTAGAAGTAGATAGTATCACCAACACAACGAAACATTCAGATGCTAGAAATGCAAAGTAACACACACTACATGCTGGAGGAATTCATCACATCAAGCAGCATCTATGGAAAAGAGTAAACAGTTGATGTTTCGGGATGAGACCCTTTATCAGGACTGGGAAGGAAGGGGAGAAGTCAGAGTAAGAAGGTGGGGGGAGGGGAGGAAGAAACTGAAGTTGGCAGGTGATAGGTGAAACTGGGAAAGGGGAGGGGGTGAAGTAAAGAGCTGGGAAATTGATTGGTGAAAGAGGTAAAAGGCTGGAGAAGGTGGAATCTGATAGGAGAGGATAAAAGACCATGGAAGAAATGGAAGGGGAGGATCACCAGAAGTAAGGAGATAAAGAGAGAGAGGGAAACAGGAATGGTGAATGGTGAAGGGGAAGGGCCATTACCGGAAGCTCGAGAAATTGATGTTCATGCCATCAAGTTGGAGGCTACCCAGATGGAATATAAGGTGTTGCTCTTCCGTCCTGTGTGTGACCTTATCATGACAGTAGAGGAGGCCATGGATTGACTTGTCAGAATGGGAATAGGAAGTAGAATTGTAATGGGTGGCCAATGGGAGATTCTGCTTTTTGTGTTGGACAGAGTGTAAGTACTTGGTGAAACGGTCTCCGAATCTTCATCGGGTCTGTCTGATGTTGGCGATGTTAGTGTCACCGGTACGGAGACCATAATCCCTGCTGCCGCCCACTTCGACCTCGATACTATCGGATGAACCCAGATTACATATCAGTACAAATCCATCCCCGGTTCCGATGGTGACACTAACATTGCCAACACCAGTTCCAATTCTACCACCGCCAATGCCAGTTCCAATGACCCCAGACCCCTTCAAATGCTAATTGTGCAAGCTCTAACTTCGACTCCAGCCTGGATATTCACTGACAGCACCTCCAGGCTGAGTCTTTAGGTGCTGCTGCTGGAACCCCAGCCTCCCTTTGCCCCACCACCCCGCGATCCCATGTCTTTCAGGCCTCATCGTCAACCCTGGGGTCCATAAAGCCTCCATCTCCCTTCCACCCCGCCTTCCCTGAACACCCCAACCTTCCCCTCTCCTCAAACACTCCCAACCCTCTTCCCTCCTCTGATCACAACTCTCACCCATGCTAGGTCTTCACAATTCACCCCCCTCCCACACACCACCCCGCCAATCTTCCCCACTCTGAGGCAGAATGTTCTGTCTTCAGTAAGGGCCTCTCGTTTGCTTCCCTGTGTCCACACCTCAGTGAGTTCAGCGCCTGCCATGATGCCCAGCTCCTCTTCTATTGCCTCTATCTCTATGTTTGGCAAAAACTCTCCAGCCCACACTGAAGAGCCCTTCTCCCATCTTGAAACCTCCTCTTCTTCCTGGACACACCTCTCTGATCTTCTGCTTGCTCTGGATCTTTTTATCACCAACTGCTGATGAGGCATCAACCTTCTTGACTATAACACTCATCTCTCCAATTGTAACCTCACTGCCTCTGAACACACAGCTCTCCACTTTCTCTGCCCTAATTCCAACCTCAACATCAAACCCTCAGATTAGAGACTGTGCTGTGGTAGTGTGGCAGACTGACGTCTACCTCGCTGAGGCCAGACGGCAACTCTCAGACACCTCCCCTTGACCAGGGTCCCTGTAAGGAGCATAAGGCCATTGTCTCCCGCAGCATCATCAATGTTATTGACTTTGGGATCTCCCATCCACTGCCACCCTTCTCATAGATCCCATACCCCAAACCTGCCACTTCTACATCCTACCCAAGATCCATAAACCTGACTGTCCAGGTAGACACATTGTTCCTGCCTGCTCCTGCCCCACTGAATTTGCGTCTGCAAATCTCAGTTCTGTTTTATCCCCCCTGTTTCAGTCCCTTCCTACTTACATCTTCTTGCTCTTTTCAATGATCTTAAGTTTCCTGGCCATGATCATCTTATTTTCACTAGGAATTTCCAGTCCCTGTACACCTCTATCCCCTATGAGGAGAGCAATGAAGTTCTCCACTTCGTTCTGGATAACAGACCCAACTAATCTCCCTCCACCACCACTATCCTCTGCCTGGCAGAACTGGTCCTTACACTCAATAATATCTCCTTTGGGTCCCCCCACTTCCTTCAAACCAAAGACATAGCCATGGGCACTCACGTGGGTCCCAGCTACGCCTGCCTTTTTGTCAATTATGTGGAACAGCCCATGCTCCAAGCCTATACTGTCGCATCAGCTCAACTCTTCCTAATGCTACATCAAGGACTGCGTTGGTGCTGCTTCCTGCACCCATGCTGAGCTCATCAGTTTCTTCAACTTTGCCTCGAATTTCCACTCTCCCCTCAAATTTGCCTGGTCCATTTTAGACACATCTTCCCCTTTCTCGATCTCCCTGTCTCCACCTCTGGAGACAGTGCATCTACTACATTTTTTATAAACCTACTGATTCTCACAGCTAACCGGACTATACCTCTTCCCACCCTGTTACTTGTAAAAATGCCATCCTCTTCTCTCTGTTCTTCTGTCTCTGCCACATCTGCTCTCAGGACGAGACTTTTCATTCCAGAACAACTGAGATGTCCTCCTTCTCCAAAGAAAGGGGCTTCCTTTCCTCCACCATCAATACTGCCCTCATCTGTATCTCTTCCATTTCGCGCACGTCTGCCCTCACCCTAACCTCTTGCAGCCACACCAAGGATAGGGTTCCTCTTGTCCAAACCTACCACCCAACTAACCTCAGATTGCAGCACGTAATTCTTTGTAACATCTGCCATCTCTAACGGAATCCCACCGCTAAGCACACCTTCACCACCCCCACCATTTTCTTCTTTCTGCAGGGATTGCTCCCTTGATTTCCTTGTCGATTCATTGCTCTCCACTGATCTCCCTTCTGGTACTTACCCTTGCAACCAGAGCAAGTGCCACACCGGCCCCACCACCTCCCCCTTCACTACCATTCAAAGCTCCAAACAGTCCTTCCAGGTGAGGCGACACTTCACCTGTGGGTATGTAGGGGACATCTGCTGTATCCGGTGCTCCTGGTGAGGCATCCTGTATATTGGTGAGACCGACATAGATTGGGAGATCGCTTCGCCAAGCACCCCTTCCTTTCCAGTCCTGAAGAGGAGTCTTAGCTTAAAACATCAACAGTTTACTCTCTTCCATAAATTGCTGCCTGATCTGCTGAGTTCTTCCAGCATTTTGTGCATGTTGCTTTGGAAGTAGATAGTTCATGATTACAAGTAGTTAAAAAAGATCAGCACGGATAGATGAGAAGGCAGATTTGATGTTATAATTAAATAAGTCAATATTTTATTGAATAACAGAGCCACCTCTAAGGGTTAAGTGGTCTTGCTGCTCTTACTTCATATGTTGATTTGGGTCTATGGGGAAAATTCAAAGTCATGCTGTCCAGTGCACTGTCAGCACCAGGAGGTGCTGATCCTTGGCTAACCTGTGTAACCCAAGGCCCAGCTTCGTGAATGCATACCACCTGTTAAAACAAACTTAAACTACTTGAAAACAGGCCTACAGCTGCTAAAAGGGAAGTGCATAACGGTTGTCAAGAATTCATGAAATCAACCTCACACCACCCATAAGACATTGAGATACATCACAAGGTTTAAGAAGCAATGACTCACTGTTTCCCAATGCATTCTCAAATCTTTTGTGTCAGAGAATGACAGGAATGTTTCTGTTGTCTGATAAAGTAGAGAAGGTGTGGGAAGTGCAGTTCTGGACATCGTTTATGTTATCATTCCTGGTGACAATCCAGATATCCACTAAAGTGAACATTTCTACAATGTCACTCGTACTGATTCCCGATCTGCCCAGAGAAAATGAGTATAATGTCACTAGTGAGGAAGTAAAATAAATACTTCAAGACCACAGGAAAAAAATATTGGCAACATCAGTTCAAAGTTAAACCACCCTGTTTTGCATTTCATTTGTTATTGTTGTCTTTGTTCCTTTGGCTGGCATTTTCTCTTCATCATATTTGACAGGGCACAATGGAGAGTTTCCCTCCATCTTCATGATGGAGAGTTTCCTCTATCTTCATGATGGAGAGTCTCCCTCTATCTTCACTATGGAGAGTTTCCTCTATCTTCACAACGGAGATTTTCCCTCTACCTTCATGATGGAGTTTCCCTCTAACTTCATGATGGATTTTTCCTCTATCTTCACGATGGAGAGTTTCCCTCTATCTTCACAATGGAGAGTTTCCCTCTACCTTCATGATGGAGTTTTCCTCTATCTTCACAATGGAGAGTTTCCCTCTACCTTCAGAATGGAGAGATTCCCTCTATCTTCACGATGGAGATTTCCTCTATCTTCACGATGGAGTTTCCCTCTATCTTCACGATGGAGAGTTTCCCTGTATCTTCACAATGGAGAGTTTCCCCCTATTTTCACGATGGAGAGTTTCCCTCCATCTTCACAATGGAGAGTTTCCCTCTATCTTCACGATGGTGAGTTTCCCTCTACCTTCTCAATGGTGAGTTTCCTTCTACCTTTATTATGTTGGAGTAGAATGAATGGTAGAGTGAAGCAAGTGGGTGTCAATATCAGAGATACGTGATGTTCTGACAATACTGCATCACAATATATAGGCAGTGAAACTTGGGTCTATATTGTATGAACCGACGAAGTTTACCAACTTACCAAGTAGCTGCATTTGAGTCATTCATGCTCACTATCTCAGTGACTCCTTAGTCCCTTCAACACACCCCTCCACCCTTCCCTGTCACTTGGTATATTCTTTTGTAACAGAAGTAACACATATAATCTGCTGGAGAAACACACCAGGCCAGGCAACTTCTATGGAAAGGAATAAACAGTCGTCATTTCAAGCTTGTCCCCACACATCTTCCCTCACCAACATCCAGGCACCTAAAGCAGGTGAGGTAGAGATTCATATGAACCTTCTCCAACCTCACCTATTGTATTCTGTGCTCTTAATGAGGCCACCTCTATCTTGAAGAGACCCAGGATAAACTAGCTGATTATTTTGTGGAGCACCTGCACTCTGTCTACCATAAAGACCTTGACCTTCCAAAAGCATCTCCCTTCTACTCCCTTTCCCCTTCCCACACCAACCTGCCTATCCCTGGCCTTTTCCATTGCCCCAGTGAGGCCAAATGCAAATTAGAAGATCAACACCTAATGACTTACTTGGGTAGTCTCCAATTCAATAGTATAGATAAGGAATTTTTCAGTTTCAGGTTACCTTCAGTCCTTGTGTTCCTTTCCTACTCCTGCCAGTCCACCTACATTCTCTCTTTCTGTTGACCGTTTCCATTTCCATCTGCCCATCGCCCTCACAGCTGGGTTTCTTTACCCCTTCCTATCAGTTTCTGCACCTGGCTCCATATGCCGCTTTCTTCTTTTTGTCACTTATCACTCACCAGCTTCTGTCCACATGCTCACCGTCCTGCTTTCTCACCTCACTCCTTCGGCCTATGAGTCCTTACCAAATCTCACCCCCAATTTGGCTCCACCTGTTACCCACCAGCCTCTGACTTACCCCTCCCTCTCACCTCTTTATACCAGTTGTCTTCCCTCTACAGTTTCACTCCTGATATATTGTCATAACCCGAAATGTCTACCATCCCTTTGCCTCCCTCGATGCTGCTTGACCTATTAAGTTCCTCTGGCAGTTTGTTTTTTTTCCAAGATTCCAACATCTGCAGTTTGTCTTGTTTCTCCAAGTTTATAACACAGTTTAGTGATTGGAACAGTATTGACCACAAAATTCACAGCCACATGTTTCCCCGATGGCTGGAATACAATGCAGAATCAGTGAAAATGTCAGTATGATTAGCTAAAAGCTGCTGATTAGCTAATATATAACACAGCCGTGGAAATTAGTAAAAGCTGTCCAGCAAAGCTGACACAGCCCCTGAAACTATTGGCAGCTCATGCATGCCTTTGATCTGTAGAGACAAATATGTGCAACGATTCCGAAACCTCAGCTGGCAGAGAAGAACATTCGATTGTTTGTTTTTATAAGAGAGGAAACAAAAGGAGGATGAAAGCCTGAAGGAAGAAATCTAAATTTTGATGATACATAAATCCCGGGTAATTAGTTGAAAATCTAATAATATTCGCATTGAAGTTGCCTAACTTCACTTTCTTTATGTTCCTTTATACTCAAGATTGATAGGTTTTTCATCTAAAAACAAGTAAATCAAAGTGACAAGTTAATTTTCAACAAACCAAGTGCAAGTTCACTATTGAATTATTAGTTTAATAGCCCGTCCTTTATGTTCTCCACCTTCTCCGAACCCAGTTGCAAAGCCATTTTACTTCCTGTAGTTTTGTTTCATTTGCCCCTTATAAAAATGCCCTCTTCCTGGTTCTCTGAATTTAAACTGATATTCTTCAATTTCCCCCACCAATCCAACTTGGCGATCTTCAATTTAAATGCTAGTCATTTTCTTTAGTTCAAGCTAATTACTTTTCTTTCCCTCCCCTCTCCAATTATTCTACTTTTGCCACCAAGTCAGGGCTGAACACTCTAACTCACTCCCTCGCTTATATTTTGTTGTGTATGTGGCCTGGTTACACAACAATACTGTTAATAAAAATGCTGGAGATGGGAGCTAAGGCTCATGGTTCTTTACTGGCAGAAACCAAACTCGGCACACACGTGCAGATCAATACGCGCCTAATAGCGCATGCAACAACGTGTTACTAAAACATAAAGTAGTCTCTTATTATACTGTAGGCTATTTGGTACACTCCTCCCCTTTTATTTTAACAGTGTATCAACTGTTGTTTTGTACTGGGGCACTATGCTAAAAAAATTTACTTTATACTTTATTGTTGCCAAACAATTGATACTAGAGCATACAATCATCAAAGTGATATTTGATTCTGCGCTTTGTATGTTTACCCTTAACATACAAACACCTACCATTTATTTACTTAGTAACTTAATAATATCAAATTATAGCAAAGTAAAGTACTAATGTCAAATTATAACAAGCCTTTTTTGACTTTTGGTCTAAGACCCATTTATAACTCAAGTCCCTTTGGGGGGACTTCTCTAGATTGTCTGGCACTGAAGCAAATCGGTCTTCACTCTATTGTCTGGAATAAATTAAACAATCCACAAATTGGCAGGTTCCAGCCATAAACAGTAGTCACCTCCATCTTGCAAGCATGACAAAAGCAAAGTGAAATCCGTGAAAAGGTGAATGTTATTCTTAAAAATACGTACAATCATCAAAACTGAGATAGTGTTGGAAAGTGTCTTCAAATAGTGTGTTCTTCAGTCTGTCAATAAACTTGTTTGTTTTAATATGGATTTCCATATAAAAGTCATGAAAAGTTGACCTCTGAGCATAGGGAGTTCAGAAGATGTGCACCTCCAACTTGCTAAGAGTTCTTGGCAGCAGATCACCTCCATATAATGAAGACTCCTCTGTGCAGCTGTCATAGATATATAAGCATCTTTGTACTATCACTTATCTTCCTTACCCTTACCTCAGTTGTTCCAACTGAGCTAATTACACAGCCAATCTTTGTATTCTCCTTAGATAGACTGACCTTTATGATACCATCTCTTATCGTAATATAACTTTCCATCTTCTATTCATGCTTCATATCTTTGTGCTGGTGTTTCAGCAGGAGTGCTGGGAAGATGCTCAGGAGAATTCAGAGACGCTGGTCTCTTCAGAGAATTAAGCTTATTGAGAGTTCGCTGATCTTCCATTATCTGTTCATCTGTTAACAAGTAACTTAACCGTGCAGGTGCAGGTTTTCGTCTTTTGTCTGTAGTTGGAACAGGGTCATTTGGTCTCCTCCTTAGTTTCCTAGTCATTATTGGCTTTACTTCCATAGAATCTCCTGTGAGTTCCATTGTTAGCTTCTCATTCTCAATCATCTTTTTTCTTTTCTTCTAACTCAATCTTTTTATCTTCAAATTCCTTCACTGCTTCTTTCTTCTCTTATATAATTCCTTTCCACTTGTTCTGTCTCCAGTTGCAGAAAAAGCTCTGCATTTTGTGTTTTTTCATTGTATTGTTGATCTAGTTTCTTCATCCTTTTCTGATATTCCTGCAAAGTGCCTTCCTATAACTGCTGTAGCTGTCTTTTGAGAGATGTCAATTTCTCCTGGTACATCTACTCTTTTACTTCCAGGTAGTCTTCATCATCCTGCTTATTGGCAATATCTGTCTCACTTGCATCCTCTGTATCTTCATCTGAGTCACAGCCATGGATACTGCATTCGTCCTTTGTCGACGCTGTCTAGCTTCTCCTCGTCGTTGTAATAGACAACAATGGGTGAGAGGAGAGCTGCAGATATCTTCCCCGCCGAGCTGCCCTCCTTTGTTGACACATCTAGTGCCTTGATGGTGTTCCAATCCAACAGGATTTTCCTGAGACATTCATGTCCCAGCAACAGTGGTCCTCCATTTTTCAGTATATAAAGGTTCAGCTGCTGTGTTTTGTCACTGTAGGCCACTGTCACTTTAACTTTACCTTTGGGACTCACTTTCTGTCCTGTGTAAGTCTTTAGCAGTAGTTCAGTTTGTTTCAGAGGTATGTGAGAAAACAGAGATTTGTAGTCGTGTACAGAGATCACTGTTAAACCTGAGCCTGTGTCCAACTCCACTTTCTGTCTCACACTCGCCACTTGTGGAGTGATCTATATTACTCTTCAGTCATCAGTCCCTTTCACGCTGTGAAGTTGCTGACAAGACAATTCACTTTCATCAGAGCCGTTTTGATCAGAACTGCCTTCTTCCTAAGTATAGGTAGTGTAAATGCAACTAAAGTTTTTCCACTGAGGTTGGGTGAGACTAGAACTAGAGATTATAGGGTAGGTAAGGTGAAGTATTTAAGGGGAGCCTGAGGGGGAGCATCTTCTCTCAAAGGGTAGTGAAAGGGAGGAACAAGCTGTCAGCAGAAGTACTGGATGTGGGTTCAACTTCAATCTTTCAGACAAATTTGGATAATTGCATTAATGAGAAGGGTATGGAGGGCTATGGTCCAGGTGCGGGTTGATGGGATGAGGCCGAATAACATTTCAGCACCAACTAGATGGGCCGAAGGGTCTGTTTCTATGTTGCTGTGTTCCCTGTCTCTATAACGCATGAGAGAAGACTTTCACAAGGTCAGTGAGCTTCTTTGATTTCTGCAAAGCTTCTTCAAGCATAGAAATAAAGAATAATAATAGATTGAACTTATTTTGGCTTTTTGAACTTGCTCTGTTATTCAGTATAATAATGGGTGATCATCAATCCCAATCCATATTTCTGCTCTCTCATGACAGCACTTAATGCAGCTTTTGTTCAGAAATATATCTAGAACTTTCCTAAATATTTTGTGTGACGTGTCCTCCATCATACACGCCTTGGGTGAAGTATTCACAGGATCATCCCATTCTGTGGAGAAAACTTTCTTAACCTAATTCCTGAATTTCTTAAACCACATCCTGTGCTCCTAGGCATAACAAGTACCTTGCATCCATCCTCTTAAGCCCTGTCAGAAACTTGTATGTTTCAATTATTTTTTATTATTGGGAATTAAAAATGATCTCATTGACACCTCTGACCTGCCTTTATCCAGCAATGACGTCTGACAAGTAAAATGTCAAATCTCTTCACAACAAAACTTACAACTATCAGCAACAAAAATGCTCTTTTTTTTCAAGGTCCTGTTCTTTCTGTGCACTCACTTTGAGAGCTGATAAGGCATTATAACCTCCGATCTATAACCCAAAGTCATCTCATAATCTCACTGGACTACATGGAAACCCAGTAATAGGGAAGCGCATGCTGAAATTACCCGACATTGGTTAATACTAATCCCATGGAATATCAAAGCCAGTTGAAAATTAAATTGTAACATACCCAAGCAACTCATGTAACCTTCTCAAGTGTGATATCTTACTGCATGTATTTTCAATGAATGAGAGGGTGTTATTAGCAACCTACTCTGGACAAGGAAGGATTCTATGCATGCAATCCATAGTGTACTGTAAATGTTTCTTGTTGCTATTTGGTGGATGCAATGGTCTTAATACGCTCTGCATAGTTGGCACTTCATTGATCATTACCTGATGCTGCTGACTCTAATATTATTCCATCTTGGACAGGTACCTGGACAGGAACAGTTACAGTGATATTGGCCAAATGAGAACAAATTGGATGGACATCTTAGTTGACATGGAGCAGTTTGACCAAAAGGCTTGTTTCCATGCTCTGTAACTCCATGACCTTATAAACTTGACATTTAATTGAGAAACTGTGTTTGATTTCTTAATTTAGTCTGCCATTAGACCATTATATAAATTTGGCCTGTATCAATAGTTTGTCATCCTTGTCTGCCAGATTTAAACTAAAGATGAGATAAAAATGCACAAGAGATTGCAGGTTTCAGAAGCAAAAAGACAAATGGCTGGAGAATCTCAATGGGTTTAGCAACATCTGTGGAGGTAAAGTGTTGTTCAGCTTTTCATTTGAAACCCGACATCCTGATGCAGGCATTTCGCGTAAAATGTCAACCATGGCTTTTTTGGCAGAGATACTGCTTGATCCTTTGAGTTCCTCCAGAAATTTGTGATAAGTTCCTACTTATTTTGGCGCAGTATTGAAAATAAAAAAAAACTATTTTGTGAAATTCCTGTTTTGAAAAAGGTGTAACCTGTGTGTTGACAATTATAACTTTGTGGAGTGAGATGGTTGGATCTCTACCAGCATTCCTCACTGGTATGTTCCTATCCTGGGGAAGAGGACAATTAAACACAGCCAAGGTAGAGGGTAGAGAGAAACCGAAAAGGAAAGTGCCAGATATGTGTTTTATAACAAGTCGAAGAATTAGGCCAAATGCAAACGGAGGAAGTGGAAATGGAAGTAAGTGATCAAACAATTATTAAGAAACAGCTAAGATAACAAGGAACCAAAAAGGTCTTTCAATCAGAAGGAGTTGTCAGAAGAATGGTGGAGCTCCATTAGGGACCAAATAAAACAGATGACATGGCTGGGGTGCTAACTGGATATTTTGCCTGAACATTTATCAAAGAAGAAAATTTTGTGGTTAATCTAGGAGATTGTTCATCAAAGGGTGAGATAAGATTAGATTCAGAACTGGTACTAGGAAGGCTGCCCCAATCTTAAAGCAGTGTAGGTGGTAAACATCCATGGGTACTGGGGTAAAATGGATTCAACAGACTTTTGAGGCCTAGAGAACTGGAAATGTGACACCCTTATTGAAGAAAATGGAGAATCAGCCTTTCTTGTGAGGCGGCGGGGGGGGGGCGCGGGGATAAGCAGAGAGTTTGAGTTTATTGGATAACATCAACAATATGGAGGCAATATTTGAGAAAACAAATCAGAGGCTCTGGGAAGAAAAGGTAATTTTAAAAAAATCTAAGACATGGAATTAAAGTAATATTTTTGTGCAACATTTTAGCCAAAGCTTAGTTCTCACATGTATTTATGAAAACAATTAATAATCAAACTTATTTACGAAGCTTTGATAGAGCTTGGTACATCACTGCAGACAGATTTGTAACCAAAAGGCAATAGCACAATCTGCCCTCATTATGACAGAAATAGAGACCTTGCTCTTGATCATCCAGCTTGATATCCCCACTCACAACACGCTGGAGGAACTCAGCAGGTCGGGCAGCATCCGTGGAAAAGTTCAGTCGACGTTTCAGGCCGGAACCCTTCGTCAGGACTGTAGAGGGAAGGGGCAGAGGCCCTATAAAGAAGGTGGGGGGGAGGGTGGGAAGGAGAAGGCTGGTCAGTTCCAGGTGAAAAACCAGTAAGGGGAAAGATAAAGGGGTGGGGGAGGGGAGGCAAGGAGGTGATAGGCAGGAAAGGTGAAGAAAGAATACGGGAAAACACAATGGGTAGTAGAAAGAGGCGGAACCAAGAGGGAGGTGGTGGGCTGGTGGGGGAGGGGGCAGAGTGACATAGGGATAGGGGAAGGGAAGGGGAGGGAATTACCAGAAGTTGGAGAATTCTATGTTCATACCAAGGGGCTGGAGACTACCGAGACGGTATATGAGGTGTTGCTCCTCCAACCTGAGTTTAGCTTCATCATGGCAGTAGAGGAGGCCATGTATGGACATACCTGAATGGGAGTGGGAAGCAGAGTGGGTGGCTACTGGGAGATCCTGACTGTTTTGGCGGACGGAGCGGAGGTGCTCGACGAAGCGGTCCCCCAATCTGCGTCGGGTTTCACCGATGTAGAGGAGGCCACACCGGGAGCACCGGATGCAATAGATGACCCCAACAGACTCACAAGTGAAGTATTGCCTCACCTGGAAGTACTGTTTGGGGCCCCGTATGGTGGCAAGAGAGGAGGTGTAGGGACAGGTGTAGCACTTGCGCTTACAGGGATAAGTGCCAGGTGGGAGATCCGTGGGGAGGGACGTGTGGACCAGGGAGTTGCGGAGGGACCGATCCCTGCGGAAAGCGGAGAGGGAAAGATGTGCTTAGTGGTGGGGTCCTGTTGAAGGTGGCGGAAGTTGCGGAGAATAATATGCTGGATCCGGAGGCTGGTGGGGTGGTAGGTGAGGACAAGGGGAACTCTGTCCCTGTTGTGGTTGCGGGAGGATGGGGTGAGAGCCGAAGTGTGGGAAATGGAGGAGATGCGGGTGAGGGCATCATTGATGACGGCAGAAGGGAAGCCACGATCCTTAAAGAAAGAGGACATTTGAGATGTCTTGGAATGGAAAACCTCATCCTCGGAGCAGATGCGGCAGAGACGCAGGAACTGGGAATAGGGAATGGCATTTTTGCATGTGGCAGGGTGGGAAGAGGTATAGTTGAGGTAGTTATGAGAGTCAGTGGGTTTATAGAAGATGTCAGTGGACAGTCTGTCTCCAGAGATGGAGACCGAGAGATCGAGAAAGGGGAGAGAAGTGTCCGAGATAGACCAAGTGAATTTGAGGACTGGGTGGAAGTTAGAAGTAAAGTCGATGAAATTGACGAGCTCAGCATGGGTGCAGGAAACAGCACCAATGTAGTCGTCAGTGTACCGAAGGAAAAGTTGGGGAGCAGTACCAGAATAGGTTTGGAGCACAGACTGTTCCACATAACCAAAGAAGAGGCAGGCATAGCTAGGGCCCATGCGAGTTCCCATAGCTACACCCTTGGTCTGAAGAAAGTGGGAAGAGCCAAAAGAGAAGTTATTGAGTGTGAGAACCAGTTCCGCCAACCGGAGGAGGGTAGTGGTGGTGAGGAACTGGTGAGGTCTATTATCCAGAAAGTAGCGGAGGGTTTGAGGCCTTCTTCATGGGGAATGGAGGTGTATAGGGATTGGACATCCACAGTGAAAATGAAGCGGTTGGGACCAGGGAACTGGAAGTTATTCAAGAGGTGGAGGGCATGGGATGTATCCCGGATGTAGGTGGGGAGAGACTGAACTATGGGTGACAAAATGGAGTCCAGGTAGGCAGATACAAGTTCAGTGGGACAGGAGCAGGCAGAAACTATGGGTCTGCCGGGACAGTCAGGCTTGTGGATCTTGGGGAGGAGGTAAAACCGAGCGGTACGGAGTTTGTGCTTTGTGCTTTGGTGCTTGATATCCCCAGCTTGCCTGTTATTTATATGATTCAAACAGCTTCTTAAAGTACCTTGTAGGACTATTATATGTTTCACAGTTATGGTGTTTCAATGATTTATGTGGCTATTAACCTGCACCACTGTTTAGAAGTGTAAAATGGAGGAAGATATCATTGTCTGGGTGGATTGAGATTACTTTGAAGTATGCAGCCAGCTGTATCTAATTAATTGTGCTAGCATATTAGCACATTTTGTTCCTGTACATTAAATATTATGTCAAATATTTAAATTGGTGTAGATCTTTACACAAAACATTCCTTTGAGCCTGCCTCTTTTAAACTCACACACTTATCTCCAATCTATGCAAATATTTTTTGGATGATCAATGAAATATTAATATGATATTTAGCTGACCTATTCCTGTTTTCACATCTTGTACTCCAGAATGGTTGAATAGTGATTGTCGCATTAGGCTTGTTGATTGATGCTATCTTTCGTTCACAGGAACAGACTCCATTGAGCTAACATCAGCCAGAATGCATGGGGTTAGGTATGAAATTTAGTATCACCCCTATCTTTAGAGCAATGGGGGCGGACAGAAAATATATCATTTGGATGAGCATTTATGTCACTTGGAAAATAGATAAGCACTGATATTGAGCTTACATCTGCCGGAGCAGGGTAATTCACATAATTACCAATACTAGTTTGTCTTTAAGGTTTTTTTAACCTGCATAGTTGCTATAAATGCTAACTCATAATTTTGTAGTAACAGTAACAGGAGATCAGAAAATGGGACAAGAAGCTGGCCAACTCCTTAACTAGTCAGGGTGAAGGATTGTGCAAAAGATACAGGAAGAACTGAGCAGATGAATTGAATGTTTAAATCAATGAACAAATACAATTATGCTACAGAACATTGCCTGGAGCGTGTTTTGGTTCTATCAGCTCATGAATTTTACTTGAAGAGGAGTAACTGAAAAAAATCATCCGAAGCCAAACAAAGATATCCCAGGCAAACATGGTGTGTCAAGAATTAAAATTTTTGAATGACCAAATCTTAGCTCTCTGCTGTTCGGTCCAATAAATTTCTCTGAACTATTTTTGTCCTGCCAAGATACTATCTTAAGCAATGTGAAATTCAACTATAATCTCATAATCAGAGAAGCCTTTTCATAATCTTCCTAACTGCTCAAGCAATAAAGGTTCCTGTTGCCCTGATTCTGTCGCCAATGTTGCACTCATCTGGTAATGACTCATTTGGTAATGATTATGCTGTACACTTAACTGTTCCATTAGATTCTGAGGCAGCACAATCTGGAGCTTCCGCACATGACTTTGTTCTAAATTGTTAATAGACAGCCAGAGAACTGTTTTTATTTAAATCAAACTTGAACAGCCAAATTTCTTCGGGTTAAAAATATGACTTCTAGTGAGATTGTTAAACCTCCAGGATTTTCCAGCAATGGCCAAGGATTAGCAGCCTGGGAGATTGCACACAATAAAAACATCTTGGTAAAACAGGCTTCATTTCCTAATATTGGAATTTTTGCCTTGATTCTGTTTTCCTGGACTATTCTTCACTTCAGTATTGTGCCCATCCAAAACTACTGAAATAAAATAATGTCTAATATTGAAGAGGGAGATGGGCTAGTAAAGTGAGAGAAAGAAAGAGAGCAGGAGGGTGAGAGAGAGGGGGAAGAGGAGGAAGGAATAGAAAGGAGGAGGAGGAGTTGGAGGGGATAAAGAGTGAGAGCTTAAATTGTAGCTGATGGGTGTGTCTGTTTATCTTGGCTGATCTCCACCATGAAACATGCTTAAGATTGCCAATGTTTGACTCTGTTTATTTTGCAGTGGAGACATGATTATGCAGAGCAGATCCAATGATAAGTCACTTAACAACTTGAAAAAGAAGGATGTTTATATACATGGTTATATATTATAACACTCAGATCTGAAACTGCTCAAAGGGCACAATGGAATTTGAGTGGCCAGACCATTGAGAAACAGAACATTTTTTTAGCCTTCTCCTTCTTCTTTTCTTCCCAATCTTTATTTTTCTCCTCCTTCTATCTTCATCTCTTCCTCCGGCTATCTCTTGTCTTTTCCCATTCCCCTTCCATCAGAGTCAAATATAGAGAAGTACAACACAGAAACAGACCCTTCAGCCCATCTAGTCCATGCTGAAACTATTTAAACTGCCTGCTCCCATCGACCTGCAACAGGAGCATAGCTTTCCATACCCCTGTTATTCATGACCCTATCCAAACTTTTCTTAAATGTTGAGATCAAACTCGCATGCACCACTTCTGCTGGCAGCTCATTCCACACTCTCACAACCCTCTGAGTTAAAACGTTTCCCCTCATGTTCCCCTTGAACTTCTCACATTTCATCCTTAACCCATGACCTCTGGCTGTAGTCCCACCCAACCTCAGTGGAAAAAGCCTGCTTGCATTTACTCTACCTATAACCTTCATAACTTTGTATACCCCTATCACATCTCCTCGCGATCTTCTAATTTCTAAAGAATACAGTCCTAACCTATTCAATCTTTCCTTATAACTCGCGTCCTCCAGATACAGCAACATCCTTATAAATTTTCTCTATATTCTTTCAACCTTGCTTACATCTTTCTTGTAGGTAGGTGACCAAAGTTGGATACAATACTCTAAATTAGGCCTCACCAATGTCTTACTTATCCTCTACATAACATCCCATCTTCTGCACTCAATAAATTGATTTCTTTACGACCCTATCTACCTGTAATACCACTTTCAATGAATTATGAACCTGTATTCCCAGATCCCTTTGTTCTACCACACTCCTCAGTGCCTACCACTCACAGCATAAGAACTACCTTGGTTGATTCTACCTAAGTGCAAAACCTCACGCTTGTTTGCATTATATTCCATCTGCCATTTTCAGCCCTTTTTTCCAACTGATGCAGATCCCTCTGCAAGGCATGATAGTCTTCCTTGCTGTCCATTACAGCCCCAGTCTTGGTGTCATCCTCAAATTTGCTGATCCAGTTAACCACATTATCTTCCAGATTATTGATATAGATGACAGTCAACAAAGGACCCAGCACCGATCCCTGCAGCACACCACTAGTCACAGACCTCCAGTTGGAAAGGCAACCATCTACTACCACTATCTGGTTTCTTTCAGAAAGCCAAAGTCTATTTCAATTTATGACCTCATCCTGAATACTGAATGACTGAGCCTTCTTGACTAGCTTCCCATGCTGGACTTTCTCAAATGCTTTACTAAAGTCCATGTAGACAACATCCACTGCCTTACTTTCATCCACTTTCTTCATAGCTTCCTCAAAAAAACTCTGTAAATTTAGTTAGACATGGCTTACCATGCACAAAGCCATTCTGACTATCTTTAATCAGTCCCTTAGAATAGCTTCCAATAATGTCAGACTCACCAGCTGATAATTTCCTGGTTTATGTTTAGAGCCTTTTTTAAACAGTGAAATAATACTGGCTACCCTCCAGTCCTTTGGTACCTCCCCTTTCGCTATGGATGATTTAAATATCTCGCTAGGGCCCCAGAAATTCTGCACTTGCCTCCCGTAGTGTCCAAGGAAACACTTTGTCAGGCCCTAGAGATTTGCCTCAGGGTAGCAAGCACCTTTTCTTCTGTAATCTGTACAGGGTCTATGAAGTTGATGCCGCCTTCCCTCACTTCCATAGACTCTATGTTCATCTCCTGAGTAAATACAGATGCAAAGAATTCATTTAAGATCTCCCCTATCTGTTTTGGCTCCTCACATAGATTACCATTCTGGTCTTCCAGAGGACTAATTTCGTCCCTTGCAATCCTTTTGCTCTTAACATATCTGTGGAATCCCTTAGGATTCTCCTTCATCTTGTCTGTTAGAACAAATTGATGCCTTCATTTGCCCTTTATTTCTTTCTTTCTTAAGTGTTCTCTTTCTTAAATGATTTCTTACTTAAGTGCTCTCTTGCATTTCTTAAAATCCATAAGTACCTCATTTGTTCCTACTTGCCTATACCTGCTATGTACCTTCTTTTTTCTCTTAACCACATCCTCAATATCCATTGAAAACCAATTTTCCCTACACTTCTTATCTTTACCTTTTATCCTTACAGACATATACAAGCTTTGTACTCTTAAAATTTTGTTTATGATGGCCTCCTACTTACCAAATACGCCTTTGCCAGGAAACAGCCTGTCCCAATTCACATTTGCCAGGTCAGTTTGATTCCATCAACATTGACCTTTCGCCAAATTTCTTAACCCGTGAACTAGACTTAATTTTTTTGCATATTCACTTTGAAATTAATTGCATTGTGGGCACTGGATGCAAAGTGCTCCCCTACACAAACTTCTGTCACCCATTCCCTAATAGCAGATCCAGTATCACATGTTCTCTCATTGGGACTCCTACGTACCGATGAAGGAAATTTTCCTGAACACATTTGATAAACTTTATCCCATCTAGTCCTATTACAGTATGGGATTCCCAGTCAATATGTGGAATGTTAAAAGTACTTACTATAACAACCTTATGTTTCTTAAAACAGTCAGTGATGTCTTTACAAATTTCATCCTCAAAATCCCTAGGACTGCTGATGGTCTGTAGTATAGCCTAATTAACGTGGTCATACATTTCTTATTTCTCAGTTCCACCCATAACACCTCTCTAATCGAATTCTCCAGTCTGTCCTGATGGAGCGCTGCTGTGACATTTTCCCTGACTAGTAACGCTGCCCCTCCTCCTTTAATTCCTCCAGCTTTGTCATGTCTGAAACAACGGAACCCTGGAATACTGAGCTGCCAGTCCTGCTCCTCCTGAAACCAGGTCTCACTAATGGCTGCAACATCATAATTCCAGGTGTTGAGCCATGCCCTGAGTTCATCTGTCTTTCCTACGATACTTCTTGCATTGAAATATATGTAGCTCAGGACACTAGTCACACCATGACAAACTTCTTGATTGCTGATTTTGTCTGAGCTCTTACCAACATCTGTCTCCACAACCTCTTCACTAACTCTTCTGGTACACTGGTTCCCATCTTCTTGCAACTCTAGTTTAAATCCTACCATGCAGTATTAACAATCCTTCTCACTCAGATATTCATCCTCTCTAGCTCACACGCATGCTATCCCTTTTGTACAGGTTTTACCTTCCCAAGAAGAGAGCCCAATGATCCAAAAATCTTACGGCCCCCTCCTACACCAACTCCTTAGCCATGTGTTAGGCTGCATAATCTTCCTTGCTCTGGCTTCACTAGCACATGGCATGGGTAGCAATCCTGAGATCACAACACTGGAAACTTGGTGCCAAGTCCCTTTAACTTCCTGAACTCCCTATGCAGAACCTCGTCACCTGTCCTACCCATGTCATTGGTACCTACATAGGCCACGGCCTCTGGCTGTTCTCCCTCTCACTTTTGAATGTTCAGGACTTGATCGGAGATGTTCCAGACCCTGGCACCTGGGAGACAACATACCATCCGGGAATCTCGTTCTCGTCCACAGAACCTCCTTTCTTTTCCCCTAACTAACAAATCCCCTATCATAACAGTTCACCTCTTCTCAACCCCCACTGACCTTCTGAGGCACAGAGCCGAAGTCGGTGCTAAAGACCTGACTGCAGTGACATTCCTCTGCTCAGTCATCCCCCTACACCCCACCCAGTAGTATCCAAAGTGCTACAGCTGTTGTTGAGCGGGATGAGCACTGACTCCTTAACCCTTTCACCCTCCTGACTGTCAGCAGTTTCCTGTGCCCTGCACCCTGTGTGTAACTACTGCTTAGTATGTTCTATCTATCACCCCTTCAGCTTTCTGAATGATCTGGACTTCATCCAACTCCTAAACACGGATTGTTAGAATATTGACTTGCTTCCACTCCATTTCTGTGGAATGAAGAGGTTTCTGCAAGAATTGTTTAATCTAGGAGTGACTGTTGGACACCAGCTACCAAACAAGCTCACAGAGCATAGTCATGGTCCAATGCAAGGAGGTCCTAGGTGATTGAAGTCTAGGTACACACAAATGCATTCTGACCATACAGACATACATGAACACAAAGACAGACGATTTTACTAACATCGATTTACTCAGCCCCCTTTCCGTGATCCCCTCCTTGCTTCAGTGTCCCCTCCATAAATTGTCTCAGTTTGTCTTCTCTCATGCATCAGAGCAGTTAATGGAGGAAGCCCATTTTCACTTTCTCAAGTGCAGCAAATGATGGCCAATGAATGCTTCCCTTCCCATGCTACATTGAAAGTAATTTAGAAACTACTATGAATAATATTTAGTTGCTGTTCAGAATCTGGAAATACTTATGCATAGTTTTCCTGGCTATTCATTCAGGCAATGATGTCAGAGTCCTGCCAAGGAAAGAGAAATGCTTGCAGATCATCAGAACCATATAAAGACATTGCAAATCCTCTTTGAAATACATGCCAGTTGGCAAAAGATAGAAGCAAAATCCTATGCAATTTTTAAAAATACTTTCAGACTCTTGATATAATACAGAGGATCCTTCAGCATTTATACATGTCAATAAAGCCTTGAAAGTGGAATGGTTTGTTAATAGATTGGTTAACAAGACTTATCATCCTGGGATTCATAAAAAAGTGAGGCATAGACTACAAAAGCAGGAAATTTATTTTGAACCTCTACAAATGTTGATAAAACAACAGATAGGTTATTGTGTCCGACTCTGTCTGCCGTCCTTTAGGAAGTATAGGAGGTACATTACAGGAGAGAGTATAGAAAAGATTGCTAGGAAATACTAGGCATGAGGGTTTGAGTTATTGTTAAACTGGAGAAGCTGGGTTTGTGCTCCTTGAAGTAGAGGAGGCTGAGAGAGAGTGGTAGTAAGATGTACAAAATTGTGATTGATTTAGTTAAGGACATACAGGGATGGTTCAAGGACCAATAAACACCTATTTAAAATGTTGGGAAAATATTGAAGTGGAATATTAGAAAGCACTGTCAGAAAGGGCCACAGAAGCAAAAATGAATTAGATTAACAGTTAAGGTATACAGGTTTCCCACGCCATCCGAAGGTAGAGCGTTCCTATGAAACGGTTCGTAAGCCGAAATGTCGTAAAACGAAGAAGCAATTACCATTTATTTATATGGGAAAATTTTGTGAGCGTTCGCAGACCCAAAAATAACCCACCAAATCATGCCAAATAACACATAAAACCTAAAATAACAGTAACATATAGTAAAAGCAGGAATGATATGATAACTACACAGCCTATATAAAGTAGAAATACTTCTCTACAACGATTGCCTGCACAGATCTCCGTAGCAAAAATCTCACGCAAGCGCTGTTGGCATAAACGCGCTGTCCAGTAACCTTTAAACTATGAAGCTGCCAAATCATACCAAATAACATGTAAAAATACACAGCCTATATAAAGTAGAAATAATGTATGTACAGTGTAGTGTCACTTACAGGAATTGGGAAGACATCGAGCACACTGTGTTAGACTGAGTCGTCACAGGTTGAGGTGGTGCAGTGGCCCCCACCCTCCAGGCCGCCGACTGATACATTGCCGCGAAGCATGCAGGTGTAGCCGGGAGGCACCCAGCACATCTTTAAGAAAAAAGCCGAAATAAACATGCTAATTAATTAGGTGCTGCCCGGCACGTAAATGTTGGCGCAGATCAGAGGAGATTGCCGATTGCATCGGCACTGATCTGGGCCGACAATTACGTGCTAGGCAGCCCGTAATTAATTAGCATGTTTATTTCGGCTTTTTTCTTAAAGATGCGCTGTGTGCCTCCCGGCTACCGCTGCATTCTCCGCGAATCAGTACAGTATCTGTCCAGGGCCTGGGGATTGAGGTGGTGGGACACAGGGGTGCCATCTCATCGTCGATCAGGGCAGGCAGCTCATCTTCTCCTATGACTGCCTGCCTCGATGTCAAAGGTCGAGGTTCGTGGTCTGCTGTGGCTGATGTGGAAGGCTTGCTTGACTGCTGAGCCTTGCGCATTTTTCTATCATACAGTTCTTTGTAAGCACTCAAACCATCCTGCAAATATCCCCTAAACCTACGTACCCTTACAAAATTAAAGTCGTACTTTATCATTTCAGCGACAATCTCACGCAATTGTCTCACGTTCAGTTCCTGGATGACTTCACTTTCGCTACTGCATTTGGTTTCGATTGTTATCCTTTCCTCTTCCAATTGCATCAGCTCTTCATCTATCAGTTCTTGGTCATGGGATGCCAAAACCTCTTCAACATCATCTTCATCAGCTTCCACAAGCCAAACTCACTTTGTCCTTGCTTCGTTCACCACGATTGAAACGCTTAAGTATGTCTAGTTTTATGCTAAGTGTAACACCCTTACGAGCTCTTTCAGGCTTTTCTGACACCTTAGAACTCATCTTGCTAACAGCTGCTCAATGCAACATGTTTAAGCAATGCCGTTCCGAATCCGGGGGAGAGCGGCTGCTCGGGGCGTGCGCTGCCCTTTATCGCGCGCTGCCTTTCTTTGTAACAGTGAAAACACCTTCTGAAAGCGAAAACAGGGTACTAATGTAGGTCTTTTGTAACAGTGAGGTTTCATAAAGCGAACGTTCAAAAAGCGGGGGACACCTGTAATAATTTGTAGGGTTATGATTAATAACTTTGTGAATAGGATAAATAAGATTGTTTTACTACAAATTAACAAAGAGTTGATGAGTGAATGGCTTCTAATATGCCATAACAATTGCATTGAAATGATAGAGACCGAGGTATGGAAATCTTTTGCCTGTGCCATGGATGTATGTGAAGTTTTTCATTCCAATGTTCTAAACAGTTACTTCCCCCAAGCCAGCAGGCAGATCAGCACCTCCACCCATTAACACATTGTTACAACACACACTCATCTGTGCCATCTTCTGAGGTTCAGACACTCTTAACAACGGAGTATGGATAGCTGGCATGGACCCTTTAAAGCTTCAGGACAGTTCTGCTAATCGGAAATCATGTTTTGTGTGCCAAGGATTGAGCATTTAAGGAGCACTTGAACTGAGGTTTGGTGCTCAGTCGTAACCCTACTGGGGATTTCGTCTAGTGTTTGTGTAGTGCTTCAATTCTCGATCCAGTTTGAAACCATGTCTCGATCCTAGCTTGGATACTCCACCATTCTGGATCCAAACCATCCTCATCAAGGACTCTCATCACACCCACCCCATAACCTGTGCAGACGTATTATCGAGTGTCGATTGCGTACATCCAGGCAGTCTATGTGCAGTATTTACCAGTTACTTGTACCTTGTAGTTTATAGAATTGCTTGTTATATTTATATTTATTGAGTGCTTTTTAAATTATATTCTTTATGTTTATTGTGTTTTTTTATGCTGCATCAAATCAGGGATAACACACATTTTGTTTTCCTTTACACTTGTGTACTGAAGAATGTCAGTAAACAATCTTGAATCTTGAAGAGAAAATAATACAGCTCCCGTCAGTGAAAGTTACAATGCCAGCAGTATAACTTATTTTAAAAGACTCTTATTTTTCTCTTTTTTCTCCTTTCTTCAAACTATTTTGTTCCCACTTAGACAACTGGGTCTATTGGTCTTCCACCTGTCTAAACCACAGGGATGTCAATTTTGGGTTTAGCAGCATAGATTCTGTTAAGTAGATTCTGCAACCTCCTTGCTGCTTTACATGTTCTCATATTCTCTAGCGGATTGATAATTGTTCACTGATGCATTGTAACCTGCACTTCCATGGGTGCATTGGCATCTGCTGTGTTTCAAGTGGTAACTGGAACACAAATTCTGATATACCGCATATTTTGCAATCTAACAGCTCCCTCTGTTGGATACTTAAATAAAATTATAAACCAAAAAATTTAAAAAATCCATTTTTTGCTTAAGATACAACATACCTCTTCCCACAGCATCTCTCCTTCTGTGACTACCCTCCATTTTTATCCTGTTATTCTTTCCCCATCACTTTTTTAACCTGTTCTTCTCTCTATCACAATATCTAGCCCCTCAACTGTCACAATTTGCTTTGCTGTCTCTCTGTTCCTCTATTCCTCATTCTCTTTTTATTCTCTCCCTCCTTGTATCACTCTCGCATCCACTCTCTCTCTCTATCTCTCTCTATTTTTGGCATCCGTGAGTCTACTTCCCCTCTTTTAAATTCTCCCTGCCATGAACTGTTTTCCCTCACACTTTATCCCTGACTCTCTCTTTTGCCCTCTCTCCATCCTTTTTGTCACTCTTGCCCCCCCAACCCATTTATGCCCAACTCAGTCTTTCTTAACACCGCACATGTCTCGCCTTTCTTTCCCTTACAGATCTCCTGCTGATGTCCTAGAGATTGGCAGCATGATCTAAAGCCCTTACCTGTCACTTTTGACTCTGCATTGCCAGGTGCCAGCTTTGTACCTCTATTGAATGAGTGAGAAGGAGAAGGACATGCATCCAACTTCTGTGTCAGTCAGTAGGTAAACTTGTCCTCTGACCCAACACTGGGGTAGACTGCGGTGGTTGGAAGCTTCGAGATGGACAGACCCATGAGAAGGCAGAAATTCTGAGGAATTAAAACAAACACTACTGGTTGCATGTTTGGTCAGTCTTTGAGGTAATTAATCTGTCAAGGTGTTGCAATAGAAACACTTTCTGATTGAGTATCATGAGAACAACAAGGTGTCATGAAAACCTTGCACTGCTGGTGTGAAGCCATTGTAAAATTGCATTTTGGTAAACTCCAATTACTACTTAGCATATGAAGGATTTGATAGCTCTATTATTTACTATTATGGTGCTTAGGAGGATTAATGGCGCCAAACGGTAAATCCTTTGCTTGCATCTTTGGAAACAGCTCTATTTCCATCTTTAATATCTTTATTTTTCTCTTTCAGGGTTCTTTTGAAGATCCTGACCTGGAGTTACACGCTGACTACGGTTCTTTGCAGGAATGGGACCTGCTCTCGGGGTTTCATGACTGACCGGTACTTGGCACGCCAAGGGAATGGCCTGAGAGCTTCGCTCACCTTCTGAGGTTCGAGATTTCATGGCTCTGGAGATGGGGGCATCGGAGGTCGGTGTCCAAGCAGATCAGTGTGTCATGGGAGATGGAAGATCTAAGGCTGTGTTCCCAGAGACCCAAGATCTTTGCACACAAAGCTCGGAAAAAGCAACGCAATGAATTTTTAATACCGTAAACCAGCAAGTTGTTTGTTATGTCTCCCCTCTCACTGTGAAATGGAGACATCTCTTTCTCCCTTATTAGGGAGAGAGAGAGATCGTGTAGTATGTGAAGGACCAGTCTTTGGAGCACTTCAAGTCTGTGCCTTTGCTTTGCTCATGCTTAAGCTTGAGTGCTCAGTGGCAGGTCCTGATGCTTTTTTTTGCTGGTGGGGGGGGACTTTGGGGTTCTAATAGTTAACTGTAATTCATTTTTTGGGGACACGCCTCTGTTTTCGTGGATGTTTGCATAGAAAAAACTTTTCAGGATGTATATCATATACATTTCTCTGACATCAAATGTACCTTTGAAACCGATGAGGTCTGGTACGAGACTAATGCTCTAAAGTATAAAGATCCTGTAAATATTGACAAGATGTCAGCAATTGTGCTGTCCTTATTTTGCAGGTTAGATGCAGGTGCCTTAGCTGTGGCCAACAAGACCTTGCCTGCAAATATGGAGTACAATTGTACTGTAAGACAAGGGTCACAGAAATGTCTAAAATCCACGAGCATTCAGCATAGGTTGTTTTACCCTTTCAACTACCTTTCAAAGGAACCTAAGACTAACATGTGAGCAAAAATTAAAATAATAAGAAATATAGATAAATATCTGACCTGAAGCAATGCATTTAACAGATACCTAAAGCATTTGAAAAAAACCTTTTCAAAACGTTTTATAACCACTTGTATTCATTCAATATAAATGTTCATAGGAAAAGAAGTGCAACATGTAAAGACATTTTAAACCATGTCTTTTAAGCTTTCTTGCCTCAGGTTTGTGCTAAAAATGAGCATCGAAACTCTATATCATTAGTGATGGGAAAGGGGGAATTTGCGGTCCTAATGGCAATCAACAAAGGAGCCTGCACACCAAAATCCTCTTTTCCCATGTCTGGTTTGTTTGTTGGTACTCCAGTGTTCAGTTTCTGAGAATTATTCACAGTTCTTATTAAACTCCTGATCTAAAATTGTACCAGCTCAGTAAACAGCTTACACAAATGAAAAAAAAACAAGGAAGTGCCTGTATTGAAATGATTTTAAAATGCTGAATTTATAAATATGTGATAAAGGAAACCTGATACTGATCCAAAATACTGCTGTGAATGGAAGTTACATAATGAGTTACAAAATGCAATGTAGCCACTTGAACTGTAAAGTGCAATGATACTTCTGCATCTGATGCTCAAATGAAGAGTAGGAAAGTAACAAAGAATTATGTCCTTTCAGGGACATAATATTATGCAATGCTTGGGACAAAACAAAATTTACAGCAATGCTTAACTTAGCATCTGTAAAGAAATGCTTGTGGACAAATTAAAATTGAAATATTTGGACCACTCTGTGACAAGAGCAGGAGAGTAGATCGAAGCCTGCATAGATACTATAGACTAAATCGCCTTCTGAGCTCCAGGTTCAATGAGAAAAGAAATTTGGAACTAGATATGAGCTTAAATTTATTAGATAGCATTGAGGTTATAAATCTGGACTGACATTTTGTTCAGCACCATCTTTCAGATGATGCCTTAAAGTGAAGCCCTGTTTGTTTTCTCAGATGGACATTAGAGATCTCATGGCACAATTTCAAGATAAGATGAGAGTAATGATAGAGGTATATAAAATTATGATGGGTATAGATACAGTGAATGCAAGCAGGCTTTTTCAACTGAGGCAAGGGGAGAAAAAAAAGCAGAGGACATGGGTTAAGGGTGAGGGGGGCAAAGTTTAGGGGGGAAAGTTTAAAGGGAACATTAGGGGGGGCTTCTTCACACAGAGAGTGGTGGGAGTATGGAATGAGCTGCCAGACGAGGTGGTAAATGCGAGTTCTTTTTTAACATTTAAGAATAAATTGGACAGGTACATGGATGGGAGGTGTATGGAGGGATATGGTCCGTGTGCAGGTCAGTGGGACTAGGCAGAAAATGGTTCGGCACAGCCAAGAAGGGCCAAAAGGCCTGTTTCTGTGCTGTAGTTTCTATGGTTCTATGGTTCTATGGTAAGAGAGTTGTTCTTTTATTCTGGAAACCAATTAGTCTTTAACCAACACAACAGTAGAAGAGTATTACATCACGGAGAATTTGCAGCCAAGTTTATTACACTAAAATTGTGACTATATTTCAAGACTATTTCATTGACTTTAACACATGAAAAATTATGATACTATAAAAAATAGGAATAGGTTATTGGGGCTCTTGTGCCTGTTTTGCCATTCTATAAAATCATGGCTGATTTTTACACTATCACCACTTCCTGAATTAACCATATCCCTATCCCTTGATTCATTTAAAATCTATTATCTCTAACTTGAGTAGATTCAGATATACAAAGCTTTCTTTCTTTCTTTAGCATATTTTATGATGTAAATAAGTAGCCCTTCAGCTGCTATGACTTGCAGCTCTGGGGACCATAGACATTTCAATAGTTCAATAGTTCCATTTAATATCAGAGAACTGTATACAATATACATCCTGAAATTCTTTCTCTTTACAGACATCCATGAAAACAAAAGAGTGCCCCAAAGAATGAGTGACAGTTAAAACGTTCAAACCCCAAAGCCCCCTTCAACTCCCCCCTCCCACACACAAGCAGCAGTAAAACAATAACCCTTCCCATCCCCACCCACTTCCACAAAAATGCATCAGCACCCTCTATCCAACAAGCAAGCAATAGCAAAGCCCCCAAGAAAGACCATGATCTGCAGTACAACAAAAATTAATTGTCCACCCAACAATTCGACATACCACAGGCTGTCTCTCTCCCTAATAAAGGGAAAAAGAGGTGTCACTTTCACAGCGAGATGGGAGACAACAAAACAACGCACTGAGTTATGGTTGTTAAAAGTCTGTTACGCCACTTTTTTTTGAGATCTGTGACTGAGAATCAGCAACAATCTCTCACTCACAACGAGAGAGAGAGCACAACTCACTGCATATACAACCTCCGACAACTGATCCACTGTTCCCGATGTTCCGTTCTCTCCTCTGACATTTCAGTCGGCACCACTGGCTTAGAATCAACCCATCCGCAGGGCTACAAAACCTCGGAACCCCAAAGGTGTGCTCGTCTTCTAGGCCAAGTCCTTGGGGTGTCGAAGAGTGGCTGGCTGTGAGCCCCTGGGAGTGGGTCCCACCACCGCAAAGAACTGAACTCCAGGTTAGGGTTTCCAACAGAAGTACTTTCCAATGCTTCTCCTTCTTGTTATAAGACCTTAAGATATGGGAGCAGAATTAGGCCATTTCATCATGGCTGGTCCATTTCCTTCTCAGCCCCAATCTCCTGCTTTCTCCCCTTAACCTTTCATGTCCTGACTAATCAAGAACCTATAAACCTCTGCCTTAAATAAATCCGGTGAATTGGCCTCCACAGCTGCCTGTTGCAATGAATTTCACAGATGCACTACCCTCTGGTAAAGGAATTCCTCCTCATCTCTGTCCTAAATGGATGTCCCTCTTTGCTGAGGCTATGCTCTCTGATCTTAAGCACCCGCACTATAGGAAAGAAGTATTCCAGAACCTTACCTGCCAACAGACATAAGATGGAAAGGCCAACTTTCTCAGTTGTCTCTTTGTTCTTGGGAGATGGATGCATTTACTCATCCCCAGATGATCTAGGGGTTGGTGGTTGGGTCTTGGTTTGGAAATGCCATAGCCTTTAAGCTTATGATACTCTTTTGACTCTTGAGACCTGCCTGACGAGACATTTAGATGGGTTTGTAAATGTCGTAATAACTGATATACCTGCCACAGGCACAGTGTTTCATAGATATGATTTATAAAATTATTTGCAAGATTGAGGCACTTGTACTTTCCATTACATGTATGCAGTCTAACTTCAATCTTAAATCTAATTTAGTTAGTGTTCAGTGTTCCTAAAAAGGGGGGGGGGGCAAAGGGCCAGCTAATAGAAAGGGCAATTGTGTTGTTAATTTTCATTCTTTTGTGTCCAGAGCAAGTAAGGGGAAGCCAAGTATCACTTTAATTACATATTTGCAAGAATTAGCAGTTAAACTCTTGTTAACAAGTAACAGTTACTTACCAATAATCTACACAATAATTTTTAAGTTGACTTCCCCCTGTATCACCTGGGACTTCATTATAGCCTGATTTTGAACATGCCAAAGGGGATGATTTGAAAAGTGTGAATGATTGTCTTTGACATCAAAGACACAATTTAACCAGCTAAGGCAACAAAGAATCTTAATAAAATTGAAATTACACCTGTTACAAATGAAAATGCTTGTGGTTGGACACAAATCATTTTGACCATAGAATGTGTTATAGAAGTTTCTTAAAGTGGTTTCCTTAGTCTATCAACTTTCAATTGCTTCTTCATTGATCTTCTCTGCATGAAGATACACATTGAAACTTGCTGTTTCTGAAATAGTGAAAGAATCCCTAACTTCATGCAGAAAGATTTGAAGCATATTCAGGAATAGGATGAAAGTGGCAAGTAACATTCACACCATATGCGTGACAGAGAAGATGACTTCTAACAAAGGAGAGTTCAACAATCTCCCTATATATTCACGGGAACAGCCAATGCCAACATTCCAATTATTAATTCCCCTTGGTTTCCACTGACAGAAGCAAATTGGACCAGAAGATCTGGGATTATGCCAGCGTGGACATGTGTCTCTATTCCTTTATCACTGCCGAATAAAGATACAGGAACTCAATGCCTAAAAGAAAAGTAAGGGCATCTTTAAACTTAGTATAGGAGTTGGTAATATTTTCTGGCCTTACCTATGAAGCTGATCAACCAGAAGTATATTGCAAAGGAGAAATTATCTGTGAGATAGCTTGATGCTAAACAAAGCACTTAGAGAAATACATACAATTACAGAGGGAGTAGGCGGTGGTAGGGTGAGGACAGGCAGGAGGCTGAAGCTTTATTTACTAGACATATTCCTGCAGTTCACTTTGAGATACATCTCTATGTCTAAAGTGTGGTATATTTCCTGTCTCCAATATAATGATTTGACAACTCAATGAAAGAAATATAACACATGTAAATGCACAAGTGCGACGGTGGGGGGGTGAATAATGGAAGTCACCATAGGATAAACCATAATGGAAGTAAATGACAACAAAGTAAATTTATTATCAAAGTACATATGTGCGACCATATACAACCCTGAAATTCTTTTTCTACTGCTCACATTCAATAAATTTCCAATAGACTAATTACCATAAAAGAATCAATGGAAGACCACACAACTTGTGCATTTAACGGTGCAAAGACACAAACCGTGCAAATACAAAAAGAAAGAAATAATAATACTAAATAAGTAAGCACTGCAGTGTCTCAAAAAGAATTCACCCCCCCGCAGAAGTTTTCATGTTTTATTGTTTTACAACATTGAAACACGATGTATTTAATTTGACTTTTGTCGACACTGATCAACAGAAAAAGACATTTTTGTGTCAAACTGTAAACAGATCTCTAAAAAGTGATCTAAATTCATTACAAACATGAAACACATAAGTATTGCATAAGTATTCACCCCCTTCAAATTAGTACTTAGTAGATGCACCTTTGGCAGCAATGATGAAACTATGTACAGGGAGGAGGTCAAACACCTAGAGAGCTGGTGCAGGGATAACAACTTGATGCTTAATGTCACCAAAACCAAGGAGATGATCATTGATTTCAGACAGTCTCAGCCTGAGCACATACCCCTCAGCATTAGCGGCTCCACAGTGGAGAGAGTGGAAAACATCAAGTTCCTTGGGGTGCAGATCTCGGACAATCTCACCTAGTCCAGGAACACCACTGGGAATGTGAAACGGGCCCAGCAGAGATTGCACTTTCTGAGGAAGCTTAAACAAGCATCACTCCCCACTAACATCTTAACTACATTCTACAGAGGCATGGTTGAGAGTGTGCTGACCTTTTGCATCACGACCTGGCACTCCAGCTGCGGTGTTGTCGACAAAAAAGCCTTGCAGAGGGCAGTTAGGGGAGCAGAGAAGGTTATTGGGGTCTCTCTACCTTCTGTCCAAGACCTCTTTCAGAGTCGATGCCTCTAGAAGATACGGTACATCATTAAAGACTCTCCATGAACTGTTTGTTCTTCTGCTATCAGGCAAACATTACAGGAGCATCAAAATTAAAACTACAAGGCTACTAAACAGCTTCCTCCCACAGGTAGTCAGACTGATAAATAGCTGCTCCACCTGACTCTGCTTTGGACACTTTTAACTTGCACTGGACACTTATAACTGATTTTAACTGACATGTGGCTGTTGTGTTTTACTATTTATTGCTATGTTTATTATTTAGTGTTGCGTTTGTTATGTTATGATTGCACTGCCCCTGAGAAACGCTGTCTCATTTCGCCCTGCAGAGCTGATGTATGGTTAGAATGACAATAAAGTTTTTTGAATCTTTGAATCAGTCTTGAGTCTGTGTGGTTAGGTCCCCAACAGTTTTAGACATTTAGACACTACAATTTTTCTCCATTCTTCTTTACAAAACTGTTCAAGCTCTGTCAGATTGCATGGGGATCATGAGAGAACAGCCCTTTTCAAGTCCAGCCACAGGTCTGGACTCTGACTTGGCCACTCCAGGACATCAACTTTGTTGTTTTTAAGCCATTCCAGTGTAGCTTTGGCTTTAAGCTTGGGGTCATTGTCTTACTGGAAAACAAATCTTCTCCCAAGTTGCAGTCCTCTTGCAGACTGCATCAGGTTTTCCCTGTATTTTGCTGCATTCGTTTTACCCTTTACCTTCACAAGCCTTCCGGGGTCTGCTGCAGTGTAACGTCCCCGCAGCATGATGTAGCCACCACCCTGTTTCATGATAGGGATTGTGTGTTTTAACGGTGGCTGGCGCTTGGCTTATGCCAAACATATCGTTTATTCTAACGGCTAAAAAGCTCAATTTTGGTTTCATCAAACCATAGAACCTTCTTCCATCTGACTTCAGAGTCTCCCACATGCCTTCTGGCAAACTCTAACCGAGATTTCTTGTGAGTTTTTTCAACAGTGGCTTTCGTTGTGCCACTCTCCCTTAAAACTGTGACTGGTGAAGCACCTGGGCAACAGTTGTTGTATGCACAGTCTTTCCCATTTCAGCCACTGAAGCTTGTAGCTCCTCCAGAGTTGTCATAGGTCTCTTGGTGGCCTCCCTCACTAGCCCCCTTCTTACATGGTCACTCAGTTTTTGAGGACAGCCTGCTCTAGGAGGATTTACAGCTGTGCCATATTCTTTCCATTTCTTGATGATTGACTTAACTGTACTCCAAGGAATATTCAGTGACTTGGAAATTTTCTTGTATCCATCACCTGACTTGTGCTTTTCAATAACCTTTTTGCGGAGTTGCTTGGAGTGTTCTTTTGTCTCCATGGTGTAGTTTTTGACAAGATATTGACTCACTGGCGGATGGTCCTTCCAGATACAGGTGTATTTTTACTACAATCAATTGAAGCACTGTAACTGCAAAAACAAATTTCCATTTAAATAACAATGTGACTTTCAAAACCAATTGGCTGCACCAGTGACGATTTGGTGTGTCATATTAAAGGGGGAGGGGGTGAGAGTGAATACTTATGCAATCAATTATTTTGAGTTTTATATTTGTAATTAATTTAGATCAGTTTGTAGAGATCTGTTTTCACTTTGATACAAAAGAGTCTTTTTCTTTTGATCAGCGTGAAAAAAGCCAAATCAAATCCATGGTCATTTAACATTGCAAACAGTGAAACATGAAAACTTCCGGGGGGGGGGGGGGTGAATACATTTTATAGGCACCATAAATATCACGGATATGAAATGACGAATCCTTGAAAGTGAGTCCATTGGTTGTGGAATATTACGATGATGGGGAAATGAAATTGATTGAAGTTATCCCCTTTGGTTCAAGGGCCTGATGCTTGAGGGGTAATAACTATTCCTGAACCTGGTGGTGTGGGTCCTGAGGCTCCTGTATCTTCTTCCTGATGCAGCAGTGAGAAGAGAGCATGTCTAGGGTGGTGGGTGTCCCTGATGATGGATGCTGCTTTCACGAGAAAACACTTTGTGCAGATGTGTTCAGTGGTGGGGCGGGCTTTACACGTGATGGACTGGGACATAACCACTACTTTTTGAAAGATTTTCAATACCAGGCTGTGAAGCAGCCAGTTAATATATTCTCCATTGCACATCTATAGAAGTTTGTCAAAGTTTTAAATGCCATGCCGAATCTCCAAAAAATCCTAAGGAAGTAGAGGTGCTGCCTTGCTTTCTTTGTAATTACACTTGCATGCTGGATGCAGGACAAGTCCTCAGAAAAAACAAGGAATTTAAAGTTGCTGAACTTCTCCCCCTCTGATCCTCTGCTGAGAACTCTGTTTTCCTTCTCGTGAAGTCAGGAATCAGCTCCTTGGTCTTGCTGACATTGAGTAAGAGATTGCTATGGCATCACTCAGACAGATTTTCAATCTCCCTCCTATATGCTGATTCATCACTATCTTTGATTCGGCCTGTGGTGTGGTGGTGGTGTTGTCAGCAAACATGAATACGGCTTTGGAGCCACACAGTTGTAAGTGTAAAGCGAGAAAAGCATCCTTGTTGTACATCTGTGCTGTTGGAGCTCGTGGAGGGAATGTTGTTGTCCATCTGAACTGTCTGGGGTCTGCAAGTGGGAAAAGTGAAGATCCAATTGCACAAGAATATATTGAGGCCAAGGTCTTGAAACTTAGTGATTAGTTTTGAGGGCATGATGGTATTGAATGCTGACTGTAGTCGATAAAGAGCCTCCTGATGTATGCATCTTTGCTGTCTAGATGATCCAGGTTTGAGTGCAGAGCCATAGCATGGCATCTGCTGTGGATCTGTTGCTCTGGTAGGCAAATTGTAGCAGATGCAAGTCACTTCTCAGGCAAGAGTTGACACGTTTCTTCACCAAACTCTCAAAACACTTCATCACTGTGGATGTAAATGAGACTGGATGATAGTCATTGACGCAGGTTGCCACGTTCTTCTCAGGCACAGATGTAACTGAAGCCTGCTCAGACTGCCAGCGTGAGAGGCTGGAGATACCAGTGAACACTGCAGCCAGTTGATCAGCACAGATCTTTAGTACTTGGACTTTTTGCAAGATGGCGCCAGTGAATCACAGTGATGTTCTGTGCGCTATGTACAACACTTTTAAATATCCACAATAGATCCCCATAGTAAGTTGCCGCCCAGGTGCCAGGCTGAGGGATATCACAGACTGAATCCATGGGATTCTAAAGGGGGAGAGTGAACAGCCAGAAGCCTTGGTGCTCATTAGCACATTTGACATAGGAAGAAAAGGCAAGGAGGTCCTGAAGGAAGATTTTAGGGAGCTAGATGGAAACTGAAAAGCAGGGTCTCTGGGGTAGTAATCTCTGGATTGCTGCCTGTGCCACACACTAGTGAGGGTAAGAATAGGAGCATTTAGCAGATAATGATGTGTCTGAGGGACAGGCGCAGGGGAGAGATGTTCAGATTTCTGGATCATTGTGTTCTTTACTGGGGAAGCTATGACCTGTACAAAAGGGATGGGTTACACCTGAACCCGAGAGGTCCAGTATCCTAGTGGGCAGGTTTACTAGAGTTGCTAGGGAGAATTTAAAATAATTTGGCAGGAGGATGGGAACCAGAGTGAAAGGGCTGAGGGTAGGGCAGTTGATTTACAAACAGAGGAAGTGTGTAGTGAGACTGCGAGCAAGAACAGTCTGATGATAGGACAAAATTGCAGTCAGCAGGATGAGCTGCAATGTAAAAGGGGACAAAACTGAAAATGGTGATGAATACAGGGAGAAGGTGTTATATTTTTTATAGACACAGTATACAGAATAACACAGATGAACTTGTAGCACAGTTAGAGATTGGCTGGCATGACATTTTGGGCATCACTGAGTCGTGGCTGAGAGAAGGTTATAGCTGGGAGCTTAACATGCAAGAATACACTTTTTATTGAAAGGACAGGCAGGGGGAGTGGGGTGGCTAAGATCAGAAGGTGTAGAATCCTTGTGAGTACAGGTAAGAAACTGGAATTGACTAGAGAGCTTAAGGTAAAAGAACACCTTGGGAACCAGTGATCATAATATGATAGAATTCACCCTGCAATTTGAGAGGGAGAATCTAGTCAGATGTATCAGTATTACAATGGAGTAAAGGGAACTGCAGAAGTATGAGAGAGGAGCTGGCCAAAGTTAATAGGAAGGGGACACTAACAGGGATGATGGCAGAGCAGCAATGGTTGGAGTTTCTGGGAACAATCTGGAAGGCAGAGGATAGATACATCTCAAAGAAAAAGTTTTTCAAAGGCAGGATGACGCAACTGTGGATGATAAGGGAAGTAAAAGGCAACATAAAAGCTAAAAAAGGGGGCATATAATAGCACAAAAATTACTGAGAAATTAAAGGACTAGGAAGCTTTTAAAACCAACAGAAGGCAACTAAAGTCAGAAACATAAAAAATGAGGTAAACTAGCCAATAATATTAACAAGGATACCAAAAGTTTCTTCAGATATATAAGAGTAAAAAAGAGGCGTGAGTAATTATCGGACTGTAGGAAAATGATGCTGGAGTGGTACTAATAGGAGAGGAAATACTGAATGAATTGAATAAGTATTTTGCATCAATCTTCACTATGGAAGACACTAGCAGTATGATGAAATTTTGTGAGTATCAGAGGGGCAGAAGTGAGTAAATTTGCCATTACTAAGGAGAATGTGCTTGGGAAACTGAATGGCCTGATGGTAGGTAAAACACCTGGACCAGATGATCTATACTCCCAGAGTTCTGGAAGAGGTGGCTGAAGAGATTGTGGAGGCATTAGTAAAGATCTTTCAAAAATCACTAGATTCTGGCATGATTCCGGAGGACTGGAAAATTGCAAATGTCAGTCCACTCTTCAAGAAGGGGGAAAGGCAGAAGAAAGGAATTTATAGGTCAGATAGTCCAATCTCAGTGGATGAAAAGATGTTGGAGTCAATTGTTATGAATGTGGTATTGGGGTGCATGATAAAATGGGTCAAGGTCCGCATGGTTTCCTTCAGGGAAAATCTTGCCCGACAAACCTCTTGGAATTCTTTCAAGAAATAATGAACTGGATAGACAAAGGAAAATCAGTGGATGTTGTATACTTTAATTTTTCAGAAGGTCGTTGACAATATGGGACACATGAGACTGCTTAACAAGTTAAGTGTCCATGGAAATACAGGAAATATACTACCATGGATAAAGCAATGGCCAATTAGCAGAAGGCAAGGGGTGGGAATAAAGGGAGTCTCTTATGATTGGCAGCTGGTAACTAGTGTCATTCCACAGGTGCTGGTGTTGGACCCCCTTCTTTTTACATTCTATTCAATGGTTTTGATGATGGAATTGATGGCTTTATGACTACGTTTCTGGATGACACGAAGATAGGTGGAGGAGCAAGTAATGTTGAGAAAGCAAAGAGGCTGTAGAAAGACTTAGACAGTTTTGTAGAATGAGTAAAGAAGTGGCAGATAGAATGCAGTGTCGGCAAGTGTATGGTCATGCACTTTGGTAGAAGAAATAAAAGCTTAGACTGTTCCCTAAATTGACAGAAAATTCAAAAATCCGAATTGCAAAGGGATTTGGGAGCCCTCGTGCAGGATCCCTAATGATTAACTTGTAGGTTCAGCTGGTGGTGAGGAAGGGAAATGCAATGTTAGCATTCATTTTGAGAGGACTGGAATATAAAAACAATGATGTAATGCTGAGGCTTTATAAGGCACTGCTGAGGCTACACCTGGAGTACTGTGAGCAGCTTTGTGCCCCTTATCTAAGAAAATATCTGCTGACATTGGAGAAGTATCGGTGAAGGTTCGCGAGAATGCTTCTGGGAATGAAATTGTTACCATATGAGGACCAATTGATGCTCTTAGGTCCGTACTCATTGGAATTCAGAAGAATGATGTGGGATCTCATTGAAACCTATTTAATGTTGGGGCCGGCTGGTGGCGCAACGACATCGGCATTGGACCCGGGAGCGGAGGTTCTCAGGTTCAAAACTAGTTGGGTCTAGTCCCGAGTACACTTTCCATCCGTGCCTGGTTGAGTATCGAGATCGCAACTCGACCTCGTAAAATAAAAAGGGAAAATACTGCGAAAATGCCTGTGAGGAGTGGCACGCCACACAGTCTCTCTCTCACTCCGTGCTTTGTAAAGGCCATGAAAGAGACACCATTACAGACGCACGCATGGACATGCAGATGCACACGCACAGACGCGCACTCACGCACATGCAGACGCACACGCACAGACTCGCACGTACGCAGGCACATGCCAAAAAGAAGAAACCTGTTTAATGTTGAAAGGAATCGATAGAGTGGATGTGGAGAAGATGTTTCCTATGGTGGGAGAGTCTAGGACCAGAGAGCACACCTCAGAATAAAGGGACTTCCATTTAGAATGGAGATGAAGAGGAATTTCTTTAACCAGAGAATGGTGAATCTGTGGAATTCTTTGCCACAGGTGGCTGCAGGGGCCAAGTCATTAGGTAAATTTAAGGCAGAGATTGATTGGTTCTTCATTAGTGAGAGCATGAAGGGTTACAGGGAAAAGGAAAAGATTGGGTCTGAGCACAAAGTGGATCTTCCATGATGAAATGGTGGAGCAGACTTGATGGGCTAATTTGTCTAATTCTCCTATATCTTACGGTCTTATGGACTTGTACCTCTTCTGAATTACTCTCCCTGGAATCTGCAGCATGTAATTTCCCTTTAAGCAATGCACTTTTAAATCAATTTAATGATCAACAGATTTCATGACCTTATGAAGGACTGGGTGGACTTAACTCTCAAGCAAGCGTGTACAGCACCTTTAAGCAAATGAAAGTTCATCACCATGGCCAAAAGCGAGGCAGGAGTGGGGGGGTGTCTCTAAGCCAGGCTGAAATTGTAGAGGCATGTGTGTTTCATATCCAACATCTTGTTAGCAAATGTGCTGTTCCTGAAAATCGAAACTGAGGACATCAGAGCAAGATTGCTGTGTCAGAGGGAAATCATAAATCGCTATGTTCTATGTTTGAATGAGACATGGTTTACTCCCAGCATGCCAATTATGGCAATCAGACCTGACGGCTTCAAGATTCACAGAATGGACCGCACTGCTGATTCAGAAAAGGCAAAATCTGGAGATGTGTGTTTCATGATTAACTCTCAGTGGTGCTCTGGCAATATTAAAGAGGATACCAAAGGTTATTTCAGATAATGAAAGAGTAAAAGAGAAGCGAGAGTAGGTATCGGACTGCTGGAAAATGACACTGGATAGGTAGTATTGGGGTACAAAAAATGACAGATGAACTGAATAAGAATTTTGCGCCAGTCTTCACTGTGGAAGACACAATCTGTATGTATTTATTGAGACACAGCACAGAATCAGCCCTTTAAGCTGCTCTGTCCAGCAACCCACCTATTTAACCCTGGCCTAATCAGGGGACAATTTACAATGACCAATTAGCATAACAATTGGTATGTCTTTGGTCTGTGGGAGGAAACCAGAGCACCTGGAGGAAACCCATGCAGTCACGGAGAGAACGTACAATCTCCTTACAGGCATTGTTGGGAATTGAACCCAGGTTACTTGTACTGTTGAGCAGTGTGCTAACCACTACCCTACCGTGCCACCCAATATGGTAGTGTTGGAAGTTTGCCAGAAGTTTGAGAGTGTCAGGGGGTAGAAGTGAGTGCAGTTTCTATTAATCAGAAGAAGGTGTTTGGAAGCTGAAGGAAGATAAATCACCTGGATCAGATGGACTACACCTGAGACACTTGAAAGAAGTAGTTGAAGAGACTGTGAAGGCATTAATAATAATCTTCCAAGAATCACTAAGTTCTGGCATGGTTTCAAAGGACTAGATAATTGCAAATGTCACTCTTCTCTTCAAGAATAGAGAGCAGCAGAAGAAAGAAATTTAGCCAGACTGAAATGGTTGGGTAGCTGTTAGAGTTAATTGTTAAAGATCAGGTTACGGGTACTTGGAAGCACGTGGTAAAGTGTCAAAGTCAGCATAGTTTCCTTAAGGGAAAATCTTGCCTGATCAGTTTGTTGGAATTTTTTGAGGAAATAACAAACAGGATAGACAAAGGAGAATTGTGGATGTTGTGTGCTTAGATTTTCAGAAAGCCTTTGACAAGGTGTCGCTTAGCAAACTAAGAGACCATGGTATGACAGGAAAGATACAAGCGTGGATAGAAGCTTAACTGACTGGCAGTAGGCAGAGAGTGGGAAAAAAGGGAGCTTTTTCAGATTGGTTGAAGGTGACTGGTGATTCCACAGGGTTCAGTATTTGGAGTGTTTCTTTTTAAGTTCTATTTCAATGAGTTAGATAATGGAATTGATGGTTTTATGGCCAAGTTCGCATACAGTATGAAAGAGGTGGAGGAGTAGATAGTTTTGAGGATGCAGCGAGGCTGCAGAAGGACTTAGACTGATTAAGGGAATCGGCAAAGAAGTGGCAGATGGAAGACAATGTCGGGAAGTGTATGGTGATGCACTTTGGTAGAATGAACAAAAAGCATTGACTATTTTCCAAACAGGGAAAACATTAAACAATTCATGGTGCAAAATGATTTGCAGGATTCCCTAAAGGTTAACTGGCAGGTTGAATCAGCGGTGAGGAAGAAGGCAAATGCAATGTTTGCATTCATTTTGAGAGGACTAGAATATAAGACAAAGGATGTCATGCTGAGGCTTTATGAGGGTCTGGTGAGGCCTCACTCTGAGTGTTGTGAGCAGCTTAGGCCTCTTATCTCACAAACGATATGCTGACATTGGAGAAGGTTCAAAGGTTCAAATGGAATGAAAAGTTTATCATATGAGGAAGATGGCTCTGGGCCTGTACTCACTGGAGTTTAGAAAAATGAGGGGGCATCTGAAGTTCAAAATTCAAAGATCAAAGTAAAACTTGTTATCAGAGTATATACATGTCGCCACATACAACCCTGAGAGTCTTTTTCCTGCGGGCATGCTTAGCGTATCTATAGAAGTGTAAATGGAAGCTGGATCAATGAACAACAAACTGTACAAAGGCAAATATAAATAAAATAACAATAAATAAGAAGAGCATGAAATAACAAGATAAAGAGTCCTTAAAGTGAGACCATCGGTTGTGGAAACACCACAAAAACAATGAGTGTAGTTGTCCCCTTTTGTTCAAGAGACTGATTGCTGAGGGGTAGTAATTGTCTTTGAACCTGTTGGTATAAGTCCTGAGACACCTGTACCTTTTACCTGATGGCAGCAGTGAGAAAGAGCATGGCCTGGGTGGTGATTTCTTTGCAATTATAGATATATATATCTTGGATCCAGGACAGGTCCTCTGAGATAGTGACACCCAGGAATCTAAAGTTACTGACCCTCTCCACCTCTGCTCCTTCGATGAGTACTGGCTCATGGACCTCTGGTTTCCCTCTCCTGAAGTCTACAATCAATTCCTTGGTCTTGTTGACATTAACTGAGAGGTGTTGTTATTATACCACTCAGCCAAATTTTCAGTGTCCCCCCTGCATGCTGATTCATCACCGGCTTTGATACAGCCCACAACAGTGGTGTCATCAGCAAACCTGTACATGATGTTGGCACTATACCTTAGCAAAATGAGTAGAATGAATAGGTGTAAAATGAGTAGAACAGGAGTTTAAGCATACATCCATGTTTTGCTCTTGTGCTGATAGAGATTGTGGAGGAGAAGTTTTTGCCTATCCAGACTGACTGGGATCTACAAGTGAGGAAATCCAGGATACAATTGCACAAGGGGTTATTGAGGCCCAGGATCTGGAGTTCACTGATTAGTTTCGAGAGGATGATGGTATTAAATGTTGAGCTGTAATTGATAAAGAGCATCCTGATGTATGCATCTTTGATGTCCAGATGTTCCAAAGTTGTGTGAAGAGCCAATGAGATGGCATCTGCTATAGACTTGTTGCTTTGGTAGGTAAATTGGAGTGGATCAAAGCCACTCAGATAGGAGCTGAAATATTTCAGCACCAGCCTCTCTAAACACCTCTTAACTGTGGAAGTAGTGCCACTTGCCGTTAGCCATTGAGACAGGCTACCACATTTTTCTTGATCATCGAGAGACGTGGTGGTGGTCAAAGCGAGCACAGAAGGCATTGACCTCATGTGAAAGTGAAGGTCTACTGTCTCCAATATCGCAAGATTTAACTTGGTAAGATGTTATGGTATTCAAACCCTGCCACAGTTGTTAAGCTTCCCTCAGTGATTCCAGACTAGTCTGGAATCTTCACTTTGCCAATGGTTGGCTTTCCGGAGATCATACCTGCACCTCTTATAACATTCTTGTTCTCCAGACTTGAATGCCTTTGATCTGGCTCTCAGCAAGTTCCAGATTTCATGATATATCCAAAGCTTTTGATTGGGGTAAATGCTGAATGATTTCATGAGGACACGCACATCCACAGCTGTTTTAATAAATTCTGTTACACGCTGGTGTAGACGTTCAGATCCTCGGATGAGTTCTTGAACATGGCCAAGTCTACTGACTGAAGGCAATCCTGTAACTGTTTCTCTGCCTCCCGTGACCACCTCTTAGCTGTCTTGATCTCTGGAGCCTTGCTCTTTAGGCTCCGTCTGTACGCAGGTAGCAGGAGTTCAGCGAAATGGTCTGATTTGCCAAAATGTGGTCTCAGGAAGGAATGATAGGCTTTCTTTATCGTAGTGTAGCAGTGGTCTAGTGTGTTGGAACCTCTGGTGAAACAGGTTATGTTCTGATGACAATTGGGCAGAGCTTTCTTTAAACAGGCCTGGTTAAAGTCACCGACCATAGCTTAAAATGCATCGGGACGGGCTGTTTCTTGCTGCAGACGACATCGTGCAGTTTCATGAGTGCTTGCTTATAATCGGCCAATGGTGGTGTATTAACTGTGGTCAGGATCACGGATGAGTATACTTGAGGCAAATTGAACACACTACATTTGATCGTTAGGTGTTCTATGTCCGGGGAACAAGAGGACGCCGTAACCGCCACATCCGAACACCTATGAGAATTGACTGAAAAGCACACTCCACCACACTTTTCCTTAACAGAGTTCGTGGTTCGATACATTCTGAAAATCGTAAAAACTTCTGTTCGGATTGCTGCGTCTGCCATGTTCACTGTTAACCTAGTCTCAATGCAACAAAAAATTGAGATCTGTCTCATCTGCCACTGATTCAGCAGCCTTGCCCTGCGATCGTCCGTTTTATTTTCCAGCGACTGCACATTTGCCAACAAGATGCTGAGTAGAGGAGGCCTCATTCCTCGGTGATTCAGCCTGGTTTGAATTTCGCCTGTCTGGCCATGGCGTTGACCCTTAAAGGTGTTGTGCTTAACTGCTCAGTTGGAGCTCATGAGTTCTGCTCCGCATTCGATTGCTGATTGTAGAATCTGAAGATCATTGATAAAAATCTGAAGTCCGTTATTAAGAGGAAATTTACATGTTGCAGATTGCAGCGAAAGTAGTTCGAAAGGAGTATATTTAAAAGGAAAACCGGAAAAATTTTCTAAAGCCCACAGAAAGTTGCTGATATATGCTGCACCATCTGCTGGGATCTCATTGAAACCTACCCTATAATGGAAGGCCTAGACAGAGTGGATGTGGGGGGGATGTTACCTATAATGGGGGAGTCTAGGACCAGAGGGCACAACCTCAGAACAGAAGGATATCCATGTAGAATAGATTCGAGATGAGGAGCTAGAGGCTAGAGGCTAGAGGCTAGAGGCTAGAGGCTAGAGGCTAGAAGCTAGAGGCTAGTGAATCTGCAGAATTTGTTACCAAACATGGCTGTGGAGGCCAGGTCATTAGGTGTACTTAAGGTGGAGCTTGATCAATTCTTGGTAAGTCAGAGTGTGAAAGGTCAAGGGAAGAAGGAAGGAGAATGGGGTTGAGAGGGAAATGAATCAGCCATGAACAAATGCTGGAGAAGACTCGATGGGTCAAGTTGCCTAATTCTGCTCCTCTGTCTCATGGTCTTATGGTCAATTGGTCTTATAATTTAGCATCTGTCCTTGGACCTCCTGTCAGAGTAGATCTGGTGCAGGATCTGCAAACCCATTCCAGGAGATTGTAGCGAAGAAAAGGAGGCATAAGAAAAATTGCATTTTGGTTTAACTGTTGGTATTTTGTTTATCATTTTACATCAGTTAAGTGTTTGAGTTGATCTTTATAAGAAATTAATTTTAAAAGCAATGTACTATACTTTTATGTTTTCATATGCTGTTAAGTGTCTGTCAAAGGCTTACAGAGGATTTTCATGGGCAGAGCCTATTCTGACCAGCATCTTTCACATCAGTAAAGATGAATTAAAACAACACAACATGCAGTCCAGCCATTTTTAAGCAATACATGCTTAGTCACTACTTTCAAATATTTATCATGCATTTCCCAAAGTGCAATGCAAAATAGAATAAATGCCATATGTAAAAAAAACCTCACAAGAGCTTTTCACCCATTATGAAGCTAGTATGGTGTTTGGTGTAGATAACAGCTCATAGAGGATGGATCTGTGAGTATGCTTAGGGCAGTGGGTAGTCAAGAGCAAGAATAAGGCCTGAAAGTGGATGGTCAAAGGAATCAGAAGGTGAACTAGACTTCAGAGCATCAGAAGAAGGGCATTAGGAGTTTAAACAGCAGATAATGAGGCATGAACAAATGTAATTTGTGATAAAATTCATTTTCATAAAGCATGAAACATTAAGCAACACAGAAGGTTTTCCCACCTAGGGACTTTTAAAACTGAGGGTTGCAGAGTTTCAAAACCTCAGTACTCATTTGTAAAACACAATGTACTTTGAAAGGAACCCTCTTCATTGGAATTGTTTGCAAATTCCCCCCTTGTTTGTTCAGTACATAACAGCATTAGCTGAATCATTTGGAATAATGCTCCAGAAGCAGCAAATGTTGTAAACAGATGTCAGGACAGCTATGTGCTTGGAGAATTTGTAAATACATAATCTTGTACCTTCTTAGTATGGAAGCTGACATATTTCCAGCCAGAAGTGTAAATGTGGTTCCCAATATTCCTCCTTGTGTCTCTGAATGTATAACATAAAATGGTGTTCAAATGGAATCAGTGCTAAAACAATGAGAGAGATCAGTAAATCATTGGTTATCCATCTATGAATGATTAAAACTATATAAAAGGCAACATTTAATGTTTTTTTTTCATTTCGATATCAAAGCTATACAAGCTTAAGACAAAGAACCAAAGTACCTTGATAATTACTAAAAACTGCACAAATCAAAGTGCTTTAGTAATATATGAATAAATCATGATCTATTGACCATTCATAGAATATTATAAAGCATGTTAAGAAAAGAGGAATTTAATTATTGCTCTTACTAGATTAATCACTGGGGATTTGTCAATCTTTTTAAAAAATTATTTATTTTTCAGAATGTGGATATTGCTGGAAAGGTCGTCGTTTATCACCCATTCCAAACTGCCCTGAACAGAATGGCTCGTTGAACATTTTTTTTAGATTATGAGAACAGGCCGTCCTCTTTTATTGTCATTTAGAAATGCATACGTGCATTAAGAAATGATACAATGTTTCTCCAGAGTGATATCACGGAAAGGACAAACCAAAGACTAACACTGACAGAACCACATAATTATAACATATAGTTACAGCAGTGCAAAGCAATACCATAATTTGATGAAGTATAAACTATGGGCATGGTAATAAAAGTCTCAAAGTCCCCGAGTCGATCAACTCCCGAGTCCCCGATAGCAGATGGCAAAAGGGAGAAACTCCCTGCCATAAACCTCCAGGCACCGTCAAATTGCCAATGCGTTGGAAGGAACCGACCACAGTCGACACTGAGTCGTCCATCCGAAAACGTCGAGCCTCCAACCAGCCCCTCCAATACCGCCTCCCGAGTGCCATCCTCTGCCGAGCGCCTTCGACCTCGTCCCGGCCACTGAAACAAGCAAAGCCGAGGATTCAGGGCCTTCTGTTGCAGAGATTCCAGTTACCACACAGTAGCAGCGGCAGCAAAGTGGCCATTTCAGAAGTTTTCCAGATGTTCTTCCGTCTCTCATGTCCGTCTCCATCAAATCAGAATTGTGCACGGTCCCCTACTTGACAGATAACAGATACCATTCACCAGAGAGGTCGCGCGCGCTGCCGTCGCGCCACCATCTTCTCCTCCTGGGTTTCTGGGTTTATATGAGTTAACCACATTGATGATGGTTTGGAGTCACATATAAGCTAGGTAAATGAATGATGGTCAGTTTCCTTCCCTGAACCATTAGGATTAGTGAATCAGATGAGTTTTGTGATCAACATTTTAAGTTCCATATTATGAAATTAATCTAGCTGCCATGGTAGTGTCATAACTTGTGTGTTTGGATTCGCAATCCAGGCTGCTGGATTATTATCCCAGTAACTTTATCCCACATTACCACCAGATCCAGCAGATAAAGATTATCAAAATGTTGAAAACAGAAAAAAAATGCACATACAAGAAAATCTGAAATAGTAAGTGAAAATGATCTTCAACAGTTAAGGCAACAGTTGTGCGGAGAGAAGCAAGATAAAGACCTAGATTTCCTGTTGTGGTCAAAATGTTGTTGCTACTAAATATAAGATATGTAGGAGGAATTTTGAAACATTGCAGTTATACTCTCCAATGACAATGTTTATACGGTAGATGTATTTTAGAATTTTCAACCATAAAATGGATGGAGAATAATTTTCAATCTGTACCCAAAAATCCCATAAGTGGAAAGTACTACTTTTAGAGTTAATAATTCTTTGGATCGGCCAAGTACTGTGGCAATTCCATTAAATAAATCATACCTACTTGCTGGACATATTTTTGAAAAATTACTATATTATGAGAAATTGTTATCACTTTAAATAGCTTCCTCCTTCCTCCCCGTAAGCAATAATTCAATTTTGTTTCAATCACGTGTTAATTCAACCAAACAACAGACATTCTGCTGATGTTCTCATAACGACAAAGCACGGTTTTGCCCTGAGTCTTTTTCTCACGACTCTCTAAATAAGGTCATAAAGCATTGGAGTGGAATTAGGCCAATTGGCCCATGGAGTTCACTCTGCTGTTCCATCATGGCTGATTCATCATCCATCTCCACCCTATTCTCCTGCCTTCTCCCTGTAACTTTTGATGCCCTGAATAAGACCATAAGACATGGGAGCAGAGCTCAGCAATTCCATTGATTCAGTAGTTGAGTGGATGCCCAGTAATAAAGATTGGATAAGGTTACCCCACAATATATTGAAAAAAAATCAGATGTACTTTTTAAAGTTGGAGTTCATTGCAACAGCCAATGCAAACAGTTCATTGCATTTATCAATGCAGGTATTTTTTTGTAAAATGCTAAACTCTCAAAACCATGTGGTCAATTAGCAAAAGCCAAAAACTGAGAAGTTGCAATAGTACCAGAAAACAAGAATTCTTTCCTCAAGAGGCTCTAGATCCTTGGAAAATTAGTGCTTTCAAGACTTAGAAGGATTTTTTTTAATAGCTGATAATATCAGGGTATATGGCACCAAAGGTCATTGATAACACCGATCTAATCGATTGGTTGATCAGGTTTGAAAGATTGAACTTTAATTACTTAAACTTATTTGATTTATACATAACTCTATGCTGACAATTTTGTTTAAAGGCTTCAAGTTTTTCATTCATAGTGAGTCATGTCTGCAGACTGGTACCTTTCAGAACTATTAGTGCTTAACTGCTGAAACTGCAGTAAGTCCCTGACTTCAGCCCAAGGGTTGCCAAGTATCAAGTTCAAACTTACCAATAGATATGGAAAGCTAAATCTGTTAATTTGCTCAGCCAATTGACTCCAGGCAGATTCCAGTCTTGCTAAAATGCCCACCAGGATGCTGACCAGTCAACTCTTGGATCCTCCACCTGGTCTGTGCTGGGAAGTGTGCAGGCATAATTTACTTCCGCGAGGATCTTAAAGCAAAGGATTAGGAGGAAAAGGACAATGTAAGTTATTTTATTTAATATGTTTTCTTCATGTTAATAATTTTTATGCTGTTTTATGCATATTTAATTAACATTTTAAGGCTTGTAAGATCTGACCCTTACAAGGCAAGATTAGTTTCTTTTCTTCATAATTAGTTTAAAAAGTTTTATTTTGAGTAGCATGCAAGAACACAAAAACAATCATAAGGAACTGATGGAAGGAGAAAGCTTGTACCACCATTGCAAATTGTGATAGATAATTCAATACATAACATTGTGATTATAATTTGAGTTAAGCATCATCAATTAAAATTTCATTCCCTGCTATTTCAAAGGAGGTACTAGCATTTATTTTTAAAGTGAAAATATAGATTTATAAAATGAAAAACCAGTGGCACAGCTCGTAGAACTGAAGCCTCAGAACTACAGAAATTTGGGTCCAGTCTCGAATTCTGGAGATACCTCTGTGACATTTTCACGTTCTCCCTTTGCCAGTGTATGTTTCATCACACACCCCAAAGCTGTGTGGGTTAACAGGTTAATTGGCCACTGTAAAGTGGTCCTGATTGTAGAAGAGTGAGAGAACTTGGAAGAGGTTGAAGGGAATGTGTGGAGAATAAAATCAGTTTAATCTAATTAGGGAAACCTTGGGATTAGTGGGCAGAAGGACTTGTTACCATACTGTTTGATTCTGTGAATGTCAGAACATAAAAGCTTACTGTCTCGCTCATGTTGCAGCTGGCTCTTTTTCCAATCCGTTTAAAAACAATGGAGAAAAAATTCACATACTCTAAGTACACTGGAGAGGATTTGGCTTTGAGCAATATTGTTAATAACATAACAGGATGCTGCTGATTCAGCTGACTACATAGACCTCTCCTGATTTTCATTTCTATTCATGTCCAAATTATCCCAACCAAACACTGATTATCTCACAGTGTCATTTCAAGGTTTATGGTGTTTGAAAGGGGAAAAAGCTGTCTCATCCATTGAAGCTAAGAGTTTCAATGCATTATGTTTCAATTATAATTTCCCCAATCAGTTCAGTTATAATAGAGCTTGCAAAATAAAACCACTTATCCTACTATGAATTAATCTGTGAGCTGAATATAATCCTGATTCAAGTATAGTTTTCATGTATGAAGCTTCAATTCACCTGCTCTTCCAATATTTACAGCCATTAAAAACATGGTTGAAACTTCAAACAATGCTCAGTTATCAATATAATTGTTTAGCGAACAGATTATTGCCTATCTAGTCCATGCTAGCGCTGGTTGTCAAAGTAACCAAAAAAAGAGGAACTGCAATAAACTCCCCTTTATAAGCAGTATGTAGGTAAAGAAGTCCTTCTCATATATTATAAGGTACTTTTTTCCCCAAAAAGCTGCTGAGTTGTGAACGGCCAAGTTGAGTTCTGCAACATTATATAAATTTTAAAATTCATATGGAACTCAAAGCTGGTCTCATTAAGCTCTAAAACTCTTCTTCTCAGGCAGTCCATGTGTTCAAGGAAGATGAGCTTCTTTCTGGTTTGCCACTTCATGAGGCCAGTATGTGAACCACAGGCTTCCGCTAAAGAGGCAGAAGGTGTCTGAGAGGGCAGGAAGGTTGGAATGTGGTTGCACGGTACACCATATCCAGTCTTAGACAGGGTTTCTGTGTGCACCCAATACATGGCCTCAAAGTCCTGAAAGTTCCTTCTGCACTTTTGAGTGATCCAGGGCCAGAGGTTCCAAGGATCAGTGTGGAGCTCGAATTTCTTTAAGGAAACTATAAGCAGTGTTAAACATTTTCTCCATAGGACAGGGAAACTCCACCTGGAATATAGCACATGATTCCATTGTCGGGCATCAGGCATCACAGCCAACTGCAAACAACTAGGCATTTGGCTGAGGAGAGGATGAAAATGCTAGTTCACTTATCTTTCCAGTGAATTAGGAGGATTTTAATGAGAAGCTTCATAGTGATGCTAGACATTCTGCTTATTGACTTAATAAGGAATATTCCTTGAAAAAAATTGTACAAAATCTCACCATTCAATCACACTTAAGTTACCTATTAACAAGAGTGATTGTTCTTCAGGGTAATTCCTAATAATACAAAAGGTACTAAAAAATTGCAATTGCATATTATTTTATTTCACTTCTATTGATGCCTGTGAAATTTTGAATATGCCCAAAATCCCATCAGGTATCATCATCTCATATCAGAACACGTTTTTTCAGTCGCAGAGTGAAATAATTGTGTTATGTTTCTCAACCATGTCTAGTTCACATAAATCCAGATTTCTTTCAGTCATTTCCCAGGCAAAGATAAAAACAGACTAATTATCAATGTATATCAGGCATCACACCTTATAAATCACACTAGGACGAAGAAAATCAAGTACGTATTTAATTCTATAGAATCAGGACTCATCCATGGCGAGGCAGAAGGTTAATCAAGCTTTCCAGTTTGTCGAGATGTACAGTATATAGTGAATATCCAGTACTCAAGGGGCTGACTGAACCAGCAGTATAACTGCGTTAATCTGGTCCGGACATTTTACTGGATTTCATCTTAATCAGCAGGACACTTTCCAAGACTTGCAATAATAAATAAAAATTGGCATTTCTTCATTTACATTATGCTCTCTCAGCTTCTATTGTTTAAAGTATGTTGGAACCTCCACAAATTCATACATAAGTACGGAAAAATAGTGTTCTTTAATTGCAGCAAGTATGAGGGATCAACAAATTGTATTTGCTGTAGAGTGAGAATTTGAGCAATAACATACAACTGTACAATAACATTCAGAAATTTAGTAAGCTGTCCGTATTAATATATTACATTTTTTTGCAGTAAATCTGCCTTAAGGCTATTTGTGCATGGAAGTAACATTAACAATTAATTACTAATTAAAGTGAATATGAAAAAATGCTCATGCTACTTTCTGCCTAATGAATACTGTTGATTCTATCTAATGTGACTTGTCAAGCACATATAAAGCGTTGTAAGGTTTCACTGCTAATGTAATGGCCTCTCTGTAATGTTTCACTGCTAAGGTAATAGTTTCTGTGTAGCAGCGATGTTTGGGTTATGACTAGAGATAGTGGGGGCTTTGAAATGTATGTTAGCCAATGAGACTAATGTTGTTCTTTCTTGTGGGTCTGGGAGCAGGGATTTTGCAGTCTTTTGTCGGCAAGAGATGAAGGGAGAAGACTTGAATGGAAAGAGTTGGTGGACGCAGGATCGAGTGGACTTAGGGCGAGGGTCTGACGGTCCGTGACGCTCGGAGGAGATTGATGGGGGTCTAATGGATGATTCTGTGAGCTCCAACGTGCCTTTAGATTGTTTCATTAAAATGGGCCCTTTTTTCTTTTTATTTTCTTTACTAACCCTACAGTCAGATTAAGATTTATAAAGTTTACTCATTTAGTTGCATATAGTGTACTGTCTGATATTTTGCGGTTTGGATTTGTAACCAGGCAACACATAACGTAGCATCCACACAAACGAGATTTCTCAGTTTAGCTGCACCAGAAGCTGTCTTTCCCTAGACAAACATATGCTGGCCGAACCTCAGGGTTACACACAGGTGACATATCTGCGCCAGTCTCAAGTAGGTTATAATCAGAGACCATGTTTTTTCAATAAATTCACCACCTGCTGGAGTCCAGATTTCAAAACCTACACTGCATGATTAATATGTGCAAGTGCAGGAGACTCTCAGCTTACAGAGTAACACAAAATGCTGGAGGAACTCAGCACGTTAGGCAACATTGATGGAGAGGAATAAACAGTCAACATTTCAGGGCAAGACCTTTCATCAAGACTGATGGGTCTTGTCCTGAAACATCGACTCTTTATTCCTCTCCTAGATGCTGCCTGACCTGCTGATGTTCCTCCAGGATTTTGTGTGTGCTACTCTAGGTTTCCAGTATCTTCAGAATCTCTTGTGTTTATCACTCTTAACTTGTTACTTATCTCAGTTTTCTTCTTAATAAATGCAGCAGAACTGACAAAGTCCGTGTATTCACTGCACATCATGTGCAAAATGGGATTTCATCCCTTGATTGAAAATAGAGTTAAGAAAGAGAAAAAAAACTTTGACTAGAGATGACAAAAACAGTTCCACGTGTGCACAATCATATCACCAGCTTCCTGATAAATTATTTAGAGGGTATTTCTTTCAAATTTGATTAGACCATTGAGATATGTTGGCAGAGGTCGTCAGTATAAGAATTGATAGTCTTCAAACAAATCTGTTCAATTAAATAGATGTGCTATTTAGATGATTAGGTGAATGGCAGATAGTTTGATGTACTTGTATTTCTGTGTGGAAAGGAGATTTTTTATTACTCATTCAAGCAATATGGGCTTCGCAGGCTGTCCTAACATTTTATTTTTGACCCTTAATTGACCTTGAGAAGGTGGTGGAGTGTTGTCCCCTTAAAGTGCTGTGATCGTTGAAGTGTTGGTATACCTACAATCCTGTTAGAGAAGGAGTCCCTGGATTTTAGCCCAGTGATGGTGAAGGCCAATGATATGAAATATTATTATGTAGAGATACAGGAAGATAAAGCACTTTAGCTGTAATTACTTAAGATTACAAGACATAAAGTGAAATTTAATAAGAGTATGTGAAGCTGTTATCAGCACAGCTTCTCAACCTTTTTAAGGTGATTTAATTACAGGTCAGAACAAATTATTCTGATATTGTAAAGATGAGGCTTTTACTTGGAATTATAAAATGTTACTTCCAAGTGCAATAATCTATTAGAAAATGATCAAGTTTGGAGAGACGGGGTTAACTGAATTAAAAAGCAAGAGAAATATTTTTCCACAGTTGGTCACCAGCTGCCTGAGTGTGTTGCAACAGTTGGAGCAAAGGTTTAACAACAGGCCACCAGGTCTTCAGGACATCCCAAAAGTGTTCAAAGTTCAAAGTAAATTCATTATGCAAGTACATATATGTCACCATATACACTATGATTCATTTTCTTGCAGACATGCTCAATAAATCCATAATAGAATAATAACCGTAATAGAATCAATGAATGTCTGCACCAACTTGCGAAGAAAATCCGGAATTTATTTAATGGCTTATGCAAAGGTATATGAGAAATGCACTTATATCCAGGTTCTCATTATGGTGTGAAGCATGCTTACGACTGAAACTTTTTAACCACTAGCGAATAATATCTATAGCCGTTATATACTGGAATATCAATGATTATTAAAGTCCATTGGACTGAAGTGACGCTAACTTTGCATGTGGGTGGGTGGTATAACGAATGAGGCTTGTTTTGCTGTTGTTGTTTTTTTGCTTACCATGCTTTGTGTTGTTCTGCCAAGCATTGTGGGCTTGCAATGTTGGCCCAGAAAGTATGGCAACACTTATGGCCTGCCCCTGCACATTCCTGCATGTGTTGAGTGTTTTTATTTTAGAGATACAGCACATTTCCGCCCATCGAGCGCAGCACCCATTTTAACCCTAACCTAATCACAGGATAATTTACAATATCCAATTAATCTACTAACTGACACACTTTCATACTGTAGGAGGAAACCGGAACACCTGAAAAAAATCCACATATTCCACAGGCATACAGGTTCCTTACAGAGGATGCCACGCTGAACTCTGAACTCCAATGCCTTGAGCAATAGTCTCACCCTAACTACCATGCTACCGTGGTTGTTAACACAAAAAGACGCATTTCGCTACTTGTTTTGATGTCCATGTAAATAAATGAATCTGAATGTGATTTTTTTCAAATGTGGTCATACCTCCAGGGTGGACTGGCAGCTTTCCAAGTGCATCCATTCGATGACATTCATTGGATTCAATATTGCCTATTTTGGGCACATTGGCAATGTTGATTACATGAAACTAGTGTCAGTTATCTTAACTATTGTGACCAAGTCAGCTGAAATCTTATACAAATCTTATTCTACATCTTTCTGACAATTATTTGATCTTAACTTGATCCGGACTTTGTATATCAAAGAGATGATCAATACTCAGTTAAAACTGTAAAATGTCTTCTTCTTTACATCGATAATTAGTTATTTAATGACAGTAGATAGCAGGTATCAACTAAAAGAGATTTCAATCTTATTCTGAAAGGAACTTTGCTTTCTTTGCTTGTTTTATGCCCCAAACAATACAACTTGGGTCTCATTTGGTCCTGTTTGAATATCAGATCAAACATATTCAATATTATTGCTTGGTTATATAGATCCAATGAAAATTTTACCTGTACTCTTTATGCCTGTGAGGAATTTCAGTGTAATTTCCACACTGTACACCTAGTGAGTTTTGGGTGTATTTTCCAATTGCATTCTGAATGAAACTTTCACACTCTGAGAAATAAAACAAAGCAAAACAAAACAAAAAAAACTTGTGGGAGGTCAAAATAACTGTTACCAAAAATGTTAATTTAGTACGATCATAGATTGGCCCAATCCCTGCCTTTTTAACTAACTGTTGAACAAAATAATTAGTATTCTATGTATTTAGGATAGTGAAGTTTACTAAAGGGGGAGTAGAAATACTGAACGGGAGATGCTATGTAAAACCTCCAAAAATTTAATACAAATATTAAATATAATTTCATTGTGAGACCTGTATTAAAACACTCCCAGTCAAGGTTCAGCCTTAGATCAAATCCTACATAACTATCATCCATCTATTTACAACAAAGGAGTTTATTTATCACTTCAGGAGTTCTGTTAGATTTGATAAGAAAGTGAACAGAAATTATTTAAGTATAGGCACTTCATAAACAATATATCAGAAGTGCAGCCTACGATGTTTTTTTTCATTATGTTAATGGCGTTCTTGCTTATTCATCAGTTATCGAGAAATTAGAAGTGCAAAATAAGCACAATTAATATTGGCAAGAGGTGAACAAGCTCTATTCATTTCTTTTGTTGCAACATGTTCAATAAAATTGTCCTAATCTTTGAAATACATTCATGAATAAATTGGAAATAGATTGACAAAAATTTATCTTTTTAGGACACCTATTTTTTTTGAGCAGCACACACAAAATGCAGGAAGAACTCAACAGACCAGGCAGCATCTATGGAAAAGAGTAGGCGGCCGATGCTTTGGCCCGAGACCCTTCGTCAGGACTGGGAGTAAAGATGAGAAGCCGGAGTAAGAAGGTGGGGAGAGGGGAGGAAGAAGTACAAGGTGGTAGGTGATAAGTGAAACTGGGAGGGGAGAGTCAGTGAAGTAAAGGGCTGAGGAGTTGATTGACAAAAGAGATATAAAGGCTGGAGAAGGGGGAATCTGATAGGAGAGGTTAGAAGCGCATGGAAGAAAGGGAAGTGGGAGGAACACCAGTATGATAAGGTGAGAGAGGGAAACGGGAACGGGGGAATGGTGAAGCGAATGGCGGCCAGTTACTGGAAGTTTGAGATATTGATGTTCATGCCACCAAGTTGGAGGCTACCCAGACAGAATATAAGATGTTGCTCCTTCAACCTCAGTGTGGCCTCATTGTGGCAGTCGAGGAGGCCATGGACTGAAATATCAAAATAGGAATTGGAAGTCGAACTGAAAGTAGAACTGGCCACTGGGAGATCCCGCATTTTCTGATGGGTGGAGCGTAAGTGCTCGGTGAAACGGACTCCTAATCTATGTTGGGCATGAAGCGGTACAGTAGATAACCCCATCAGACTCATAGGTGAAGTGTTGCCTCACCAGGAAGGACTGTCTAGGACCCTGAATGGTAGTGAGGGAGGAGGTGTAGGGGCAGGTGCAGCACTTATTCTGCTTGCAAGGATAAGTATCAGGAGGGAGATCAGTGGGGAAGGATTAAGAAGCAAGGGAGACACATAGGAAGTGAACCCTGTGGAAAGTGGAAAGCGGAAAGTGGTGGGGAGGGAAAGATGTGCCTTGGTTTCACCTATCAACTACCACCTTGTGCTTCTTCCTCCCCTCACCAACCTTATTGCTCTGACCTAATCTGTTTTTTTTTCCAGCCCTGATGAAGGGTCTCAGCCCAAAATCTCAACCATGTACTCTTTTCCATAGATGCTCCTGGCCTGCATTTTGTGTGTGTTGCTTTGGATTTCCAGCACCTGCAGATTTTCTTATTTTTCTTTTTTGCTCAGTTATAGTGAATGGCAACACGAGATCCATATGAGCCAGAAGTGCACGAGTTGTCCAATTGGAAAAAGCCTGAAAAAGGAACACGTGATGCCCATGAAGGGAATAGATATTAACCACTTACTATAATGAAATGGCTGGACAAGGATTTTGGGTCTTTACACTCTATCTTACAAAAAAAATCAAATAACATGTTAGGAAGTGTACTACTTGTTTAATTTTAGCTTGCTGATATTTTCTCAGTATTTTTAAAGAACACAGAGTCATAATTAAACAATGACCCCACCCACCCTCCCGCCCCCTCGAGTAAACAGGAACAGATATAGGATCTTCAGGATCACTTATTTACACAATTGTGTATGATTTCTAAACTATTTCACCTGTGCTTATCCATATTTACCGAAAGTGGAATTGTTTTCATCGTGATGACAAAGCGCAATGGTGTGGTAGTGGTTAGCGTAATGCTTTTACAGCTTGGATGTTGGAGTTTGGAGCTCAATTCTGGCATTCTCTGTAAAGAGGTATATGTCTTCCCTATGGAATGCATGGGATTACTTTGGATGGCCTGGTTTCCTCCTATAGTGTAAAGATGTACCGGTTAGTAGGTTAATTGGTCATTATAAATTATCCCGTGATTAGGTTTAGGCTAGAGTTAAAATTAGTGGTTGTTCCCTCGTGGTTTGAAGGGCTGGAAGGACCTATTTTGCACTGCATCTCTAAACAAAAAAAAAAGGGTAAAGCAGGACAAACTTTTCTATATATATAAAAAAGTATCTCAATCCTATTTTAAATCTATGTACTTTAGTAAAGGAACAGAAATAGAAGGGAGAAATTGGTTCTTAATTATCTTGCAATTGGGGAGTTTTGGGCATCCTTGGTGATTACCTAAAACAGATCCTGGGCCCTCTTTGCATATTTAAATGAGAAGTAATGGGTTAAGCAATAGCCACACAAAAAAATTTGATGTGAAACTGAACTGTTCGAGATTTTGTCTGCAAGTCTCACAAAGTTTGGCAAGTAGAAACGATTAAAGAAAATGGCTTGAAAGGATTTATCTATAAAAAGTAAGACATTTTTGCTTTCATATGCACAATCTAAACAGGAATATGTAAACTTTTGATTCTATGTTATAGACTCCTATCAGAAAAGAATTGCAGCAGTAAGGGTGCTGATGTGGCTTGAAATTTGACAGACCTTTGGAAATGTTTATTAAAGTATTTAAGAAATTATGCACACATGCATATGCTTAACATGCTTAACATGCTTCAAACGTGGAACACCTTCTTAGACAAAGGTGGAGAAGTGTGTGTCGTAGCCCTGGATATCAAAGGAGTATTTGACAATGTCTGGCATAATGGAGTCTGTGTTAAGCTGACATCCAAAGGAATATCTGGAAAGCTGCTTAGATGGCTGCAGAGCTACCTTCATGGACGGACCATCAAAGTTGTTGGTCAGGCTTCTGATTCTTCAACCATCAATGTGTCTGTACCACAGGGTTCAATACTTGGGCCACTTCTGTTTTCCATCTTTATTGACGACTTGGTTGATGCACGCAGTAATGAGCTATACCTGTACACTGATGACTCCACACTATTTGCACCATTTAGTGCAGGAGAGAGTGATACAGTGGCAGCAGGCTTGAATAGGGATCTTGACAGGATGAAAGCCTGGGCAGACGACTGGCATGTCACCTTTGAACCTACTAAATGCAAGGCGATGGTGATGACTAGGAAGAGGAATCCATCTAACCCCGACCTGTATTTTGGGAACTGCAAGATGGATTTAAAGAAGGAGCTTGTAATCCTTTGTGTTAATATTGACAGCAAGTTGGTGTGGGATAAACACCTTTCCACTCTTTCAAGCAAGGCTGGGCCAAGGCTTGGAGCTCTGTGAAAAGTAGCATCCAAACTAGATAAAGATGGCAGAGCCATGGTTTACAAAGCTCAGGTACGAAGTATTATGGAGTATGCCTGCTTATCATGGCTGAATGCCTCACAGGGTGTCCTCAGCCAGCTTGATTCCATTCAAAGAAAGGCTCTCAGGATTATAGGTGTAGATGAAGCCACAGCTCGTGAGAAGCTAGCCATCAGTAGTTTACACCACAGACGACAGGTTGCTGCAGCTACTGTGCTATACAAAATGTACACCAGCCACAGCCCTGCAGACCTTCGCGCCATGCTGCCTTCATCTTATGAGCGGTGGCGCACCACACGATCAAGTTTATCTATGCCTGCTCATGCTATTTCTATGCCTGATACGAGAACCTACACACTGGATAGAAGCTTCCTTCACTGCGCTATCAGAATTTGGAACAGCCTTCCAGATGCTGTGGTTGGAAACATCTGCGACAATGGGGTCCAAGCCTTCAAGAGTCGAGTGCACAAACACCTATCATCTCTGGGAGGGAAGTCGCATGCTTCTTCATAAGCTATCATGAAGGGGATGGCAATGTTTGGTTGTTGGTAGGTAGGGTTAATACTTGACTTTCAAGAGCACTTGTGAGTTATGTTCCAGCTGGACTTAGTCCTTAAACTGCTGGAGAACAGTGCAGAAAAACAGGTGCTGTTTTCTTCTGGTAGGGATTAGTTTTTAGTTCCAAGTGCTGCTGCCACGTTCTGTCACTGTGCAACCTTATCCTTCAATCTCTTTGAATTATGGAGGCCAGCATGTGTATAAATGGCTCTCTCCAGCAGACTTCATCGTGATCATCATGACTCCAGTATTTCTACTATTTTTTTAATGTTTCTTAATTGTACATATGATTTTTTTTTGTGTTCTATCACTGAGCAGCAGTGAACCATCTGATCGGCCTATCAGAGTTCTCTTTGGGAACTAATTGACTTGATCAGGATTTCTGATCTGGCTATTGTTCATGATTCCACTTAATAAAAAAAAATGATCACTGGAAAGCCCTGGTGGCTATTTCTGCTTCAGTTTCCTACAGGTTTTTACGGGGAAAAATAAATACAATAGAATTTACAAAAAAAACATACATAATCAAAGATTGACAAACAACCAATGTGCAAAAAAAGACAAACTGTGGAAAATTTTAAAAAAACTGAGAAAATGAATTGCAAAGAAGACTGGCAAGTGGGTCTGTAGGTCATAGAATCTATTCAGAGTAGTGGTGATTGAAGTTATCCATGGTGGTTTGGGGGACATAACTTAGTCTGATTGTTGAATTTGCTTTGTCATGACTGGTTAGATAAGAAACTGCAGCTGCTTTTCCCATTGATTAACTGCCTGGTGTCCAGTTTCAAATATCATGGATATATAGAGAGCATGCGTGGGAGGTTCTTTCTCTCTTTCTTTGTTTAAGGCAAGCAATGCATATGGCCATTGGGAAGGTATGCTCTGTGCACACTTTTAACTAAGTATGCTTGTTGAATATTCAACTTTGTACTTTCTGTAACTTGGGGAACATGAATGTTTGGTCAAATTTTTACTGTTTGTAAATAAAAGATAAATATTCTTATTTGCTGTCGGTGTTTTCTGTCTCACTTGCCGGACCTGCAAGTCTGATTCAACATTATATTTTGGTGCTGCAGCGAGCAGGATCTGGCTTTTTGAGTAGAAATGCATTCCTCTGAAAGGTTATTTAAAAGAGTGGGCTGCTCACTTGAGAGATGCAGAAGACAAGGTGTGGGTGGTGATGGATTTTGATAATTGGTGTTGCTTTCCTGTAAATGTACTCAATGGTGAGTAAGACTTTGCTTGTGATGTATCGGTCCATTTCCTCCACGTTGTGTAGCCTTTTTCATCCCTGGGCATTGCTGTTTCCATACCAGGCTGTGATGCTGCCAGTTAGGCAGATGCACTCCACTGTGTATCTACAAAAGCTTGTCGAAGTTTTTGGTGAGATGATGAATCTACACAAGCTTCTAAGAAACTAAAGGATTCTGTTGTATTTTCTTTGAGATGACAGTCTGGTTCCTGGACAGATTTTCTGATATGTTCACCGCAAGAAAATTGGAACTATTGACATCTCCACCTCTGTTTCCCTAATAGACCCCCAATTTCTTCCTGGTGTAGATAATAATCAGTTCTTTGGTTTTGCTGATGTTGAATGAGAGGTTGTTGTTGTGGCATCATTCACCTAGATTTTCAATCTCCCTCCTTCATGCCAATTTGTCACCACCTTTGATTCGGCTAACAGCAGTGGTGATATCAGCAAATCTGAATATGGCATTGGAGGTGCACTTAGCCACACAATCATACATATAAAGTGAGCAGATCAGGGGGGCTAGGCCACATCCTGTGATGAACCTGTGTTGATGGAGATTGTGGAGGAGATGTTGTTGCCAATCCATACTAACTGGCATCTGCCAGTGAGGAAATTGAGGATCCAGATGGCCAGAAAAGCACTGAGGTCCAGGTCCTGAATCTTAGTGATGAGTGCTGAAGGGATGACAGTGTTGAATGTTGAGTTGCAGTGAATGATGAGCATTTTGAGGTATGCATCTTCATTACCCAGGTGTCTGAGAGCTGAGAGAAGAGCCAATGAAATGGCATCTGCTATTGGCCTTTTGTTGTGGCAAAACAGAATGGATCCAGGTCACTCTTCATGCAGGAGTTGATATGCTTCATGACCAACCTATCAAAGCACTTCATCACAGTCGATGTAAGTCCTACTAGATGATAGTCATTGAAGTCATTAAAAGTTCCCACATTTTTATTTGGCACTGATATGACTGGAGCCTGAATGAAGCAAGTGAGTATCCAAGACTGGTGAAGTGAGGGATTGAAAATGTCCGTAAATGCGGCAGTCCATTAATTAGCACAGATCTTCAGTATTTGGCCAGGTTTGCTATCTGGACCAAATGCTTTCCATGGATTCACCCTCCTGCTCCCTTATTGGCCTGACATACTGAGATTGTAGGGTCATTAAGGGGTGGAGAGTGTGAAAGTGCTTCCATGTTCTGTCAGTCAAAGGAACCATAGGAGGTATCTGAGAGCAAAATCTCATTTCTTGGTTTTAATTTGTGGGAGGTGATATCATTCAAGCACTGCTTCAGTTGTTGAGCATACCTCTGTGATTCAAGTTTAGTCCGGAATTGCCACATGAAATGACTTTTCAGAGATCATACCTGGAATTCTTGCACTTCCCTTGGTCACCAGTTCTGAACGCTATGGGGATCTAACCCTCAGAAGCTTGCAAATCTCTTGCCTATTCCAGGACTTCTAGTTGGGGAAGACTCTGAATGATTTTGTGGGGACACATTTGTTCACATGAGTCTTAATAAAGTCTGTGACAACTGCAGCATAGTCATTATTCCTCTGATGAGCCTTCAGCATGGCCTCGTCCACCAACTCAAAGTTCCCACTTGATACTGCTCCTCAGCCTCCCATGACCACCTCTTTGTAGTCCTTACTTCTGGTGCCTTCTTTTCTGCAGGGAGGAGGAGGACAGCCAGATGATCAGGTTTCCCAAAAAGCGGTCCAGGGGTGGGACAGTAGGCATTCTTGTTGGTAGTGTAGCATGGCTGTGTGTGTTAGGTTCACTGGTGCTGCGGGTGGTGGTCGTTGGACAGAGACTTCTTCAAGTAAGTCTGATTAAATTCCCTGGCAAGGATGTGAAAGATGTCAGGGTAGGTTGTTTCTTACTTGTTAAACAAGGCAGTCAGTACATCAAGTGCTAGCTTAATATCTGTCTTTAGCAGAATGGAAACTGTATTCCGCATCACAGCAGATTACTCCCTCAGTAACTAACATGGTTGATATTTAATCCTTAGATGTTCCAGTTCGGGATAAGACCACTACGTTTGAGCAGCACAATGAGTTTATCTTGAAGCAGATATCTCTGCCCTTCTGCCCTTTCCTGATGCCACTATCGGGTCCATTTGGTGGATTGAGAAGCACAGATCTGGAATGGCGGGGGGGCGGGGTTAGCAGAGGTGAGCTATATCTTAGTGAAACAGAAAAGGCAGCTCATTTCCCCCAGAGACAGTAATCTTGCCCTTGGGTCCTCTTTTTCATTCTCCAACAACTGTATATTGGCCAGGAGGTTGGTTGTGTTCCCCATCGGTTCAGTCTGACCTGAAATTCCAACTCCCTCCCCCCAGTGACATCACTTCCTGGAATGACGTTGGCCAGCCAGTCGCTTCCAGGTCATAATATATGTGTACCAAACAATCCTACTCTGTTTACTGAGATACTACACAGTTAAATGTTCATTCTCATTATTAAATCTAGAATTTGTTGCCAATTTCCTGGGACTTGCGAATTCTCACATGTTATTACTGAATAACAATGAATTCATTCCCTATTATTCTGGAAGTTAATTTATCAGTTGTGTCATTTGAATCACCACAATTTTCATCCTCCACATCTCCGACAAAAAACTTTCCAATCTCTCATTGTCTTGATTCTGAACGGTTCTACTTCTTATCCATTTCTTCATTCCCATATTTGTGATTGTGCCCTCAGCCACATGAATTTCATGTTCTGAAATTCTCCGGGGTAAACTTGTACTTTAGTTTCATTTTACTTTTAATGAGGCATATGCATATGATGTGGTAGCGTTCAGACATGTATCATTCACATACTTTTACATACAAACGGTGATGAATTATTTAAATAAAAAAGAATGCTTAATCAAGCAATATGTTTACAATATATTCAAATATTACTGAAATATTAAACAGTCAACACACTTCCCTGCTTAGCTATAAAATTCAACTCCATATAGAATGCATCTCAACTTATATACATATATACAATATACTATACAATACAACTACTATATAGACATCCACAGCATAGTATATTTTAAGTTGTCCCATTCGGCCCTAAAGATTTAATCAGTGTGGAGAATTTCTCACTCTTGTTGGATAATGCCTTTCCTGACAAGGGGGTCACTCTGCTTGGCAGGTGAGACTTGTGGCTGTGAAACGACTTTTGGTTCTCGGGCCTCCTCTGTGGTGATTATAGGAGTTGACTCTGGGACTGCAGGAAGTAGTTCTGACAGCTCTGGACACATTTCTTCTCCAACAATTGGCTCTGCTCTTCTCAACTGATGGATGTGTTGTCTCCAGATGAAATCAGGTGCAATCTCCACTGTGTAGGAGAATGGTCTAGTTCTGTCCTTAATCTTTCCAAGTACCCACTTTTGATCACCTCTGTAGGCCCTCATCAGTACTGCTTGTCCAGGAGTGAAACATCGCACCTCCTTGTTTGAGGAACGCTCAGTTTGTCTCAGCTGTTCGTCCTCCATAGTCCTTGGGATTGAGTATGAGGAGATCCAAGTGTAAGTGCAAGGGTCAAACCAGGAACTGCATAGCTGGGGAGTTGCTGGTTGTGGTTATGCAAGGAGGAAATTGGCAAGCTTCTGATTCAGTGTTAATGTAGTGTGTTTGCTGACATTGCTCACTGTGCATTATTTAGACTCTTGACAAAACTTTTAACCAAGTGATTTGATACTGAATGGTACAGTGTAGATGTGTTATGTCTTATTCCATTCTTATTTGGAACTACTGAAATTGTTCCACAACAAATTGTGGTCCATCATCACTGACTAAGTGTTCTGGGACAGCAGTCATTGAGAAGAGGCTTCTCAACACATCAGCAGTGTTCAAGGCTATAATTGATGGTGTTGGGAACTCTTCTGGCAACTTTGCAGCTGCATCCACTACTACCAAGAAATTTGTGCCCATGAATAGTCTGGAAAAATCCACATGAATCCTCTGCCAGAGCCATGTAGACCATCCTCTGGGATGGAGAAGCACTGCTCTTGGTATCTTCTGGATGTGTTGGCATCCCAAACAGTGGATGGCAAGCTGATCAATCTGCTGATCTATTCCAGGCCATCAGACAAAGTCTCAAGCCAACACTTTCATTTGACCATGCCTGGGTGCATACAGCTCCTGTAGCACTTTAGATCTCAGCTTCAATGGTACAACAACTCTCAATCTCCACATAAGGCAACCCCTGTCAAGGGCAAGTTTGTCCTAATGCTAGTAAAGATGGGTAAATTGGGATTTCTGTTGCATATTCCAGCCATTTTGGGTGGCCATGTTGACCTGAGACATTTTGGGGTCTTTTCCAGTTTCGCTTTAGATCATCTTTGTGGTAATAGGGAGAATTTCAATTTGCATTAGGGGAAATATGTTAAGAGGACTGTCCTCTTTCGTAAATTTTTCAGGTATTTCTGTTTCTAAGGATAAACAGGACAACTCATCAGTTTTTTAATGATTAGTTGTCCTCTTGAATTTCATTTTGTAATTATATCCTCCAAAAACCAGAGCCCATCCTTACATTTGTGCTTGCTGCCGTTAATGGAACACACTTTTGTGGACTGAAATGGACACCAGTAGTTGATGGTCAGTAAGGAGGGTAAGCCTTCTCCAATACAACTACTGGTTGAAATGCATTATACTCAAAGCCTCTCTGCCAATCTGTGTGCACTTTTTTGATGCAGCGGCAGGGGAACGTGATGCAAAGTCTATGGGGGGGTGGTTCACTTCCATCACTCATAACATGTGACATGACTGCACCTATACCATAAAGTGAGGCATCACAAACAAACTTTGCTGGGCCACACAATAAATATGGTTCATAATATGTGAATATCTGTCGTCACCATTTCCTTTACCTTTTTGAAAGCCACCTCACACTGTTTTGTCTATTGTCATTTCTTCCCAATCTGCAGTAGTGAGTTCAAGGGGTGGAGCACAGTTACCAGGTTTGGCAGGAATCAGTTACAGTATTTGACAAATTTTAAAAAAGGATCTTAACTGTGGCACATCCTTTGTCCTTGGGGCATCCACCACTGCTTGAATTCTCTCAGTACACTTGTGTAATCCTTGTGCGTCAATAGTGTGACCACAGTAAGTGATGTTTGGTTTAGAGAATTCACACTTATTGCTTCTGAGCTCATAATCTTCTAATCCTTTTTACATTGTATTGAGATTTTGGAGATGTTCCTTGTCATCCTTACCAGTAACAATGATGTCATCCAGGTAACAGAGTGCTGGGCAGCACCTGGTCCATAGCTTTCTACCAGAGTGTAGGTGCAGATGCTACTCCAAAAATATGCCGATTATAATGATGAAGCACTTTGTAGGTGCTTATGGTGAGAAACCCTTTGGACTCTTCTTCCATCTCCATCTATTGGTAGGCCTCAGCTAAGCCCACTTTGCTGAAGTTTTTCTCTCCAGAAAGGTTTGCAAAGATATCCTCTATTCTGGGCAGAGGGTATTGATCTACTTTCAGTAATGGGTTAATGGTGACCTTAAAATCACTGCAGATACTGACAGACCCATTCTTCTTGGCAACTGGGACCACTGGCATTGCCTATGGGCTCCACTCAACCTTGGAAAGAATTCCATAAGCCTCCATGCAACCTAGCTGACTGGCTACTTTATAATGGATGGGCTTTGTAAGACTTGAGTGTGGCATTTTCATTTAATACTTCTTTACCCTTGATATGTTTGAGTACTGCAATGCTATCCTTGAACAAACACTGCTATGGCATCATCCAGTACCTTTCTGAATTCACTTTCAATTGGTTTTATTGCAGGAGATGTGGCATGGAAGAAGTGGCTAGATCTCAAATCAAGTTGTAATTTTCACAGCCACTCAAGACCCCACAATGCTGGCCCTGCTATTTTACCACATTTAAACTTTGTGGTTTGTTAGTTGTTGTATTTCGTCAATACAAATGTCATTTCCACTGGAGTTATCTTTTCTCCAGTACTAGATCTTCATTGAATGTCTGCAGGCTTCAGATCAGTACCTTTGCAATGCCATTTATGCTTATTTTGTGGAATGCTGAAACAGCCGAGCCAGTGTCCAATTCCATTGTAATTAATTTGCTGTTCACTTCTGGTGTAAGCCATATTTCTTGCTTCTGGTTATTTTTCACATTGTAAATCTTGAGGTTTCTTGATCCTGTGTCACTCTCATCACTTACATAAAGCTGCAATCTAACTTTTTATTTTTTTCTGTTCCCTATGCAGTCCACTTTGTTTTGTCTGCCCGACATGCTCTTTGTATGTGTCCTACTTGTTGCATTTTCTGCACCATTTACCTTTAATCCTATTTATGTGTGAACCCCTGCCATAATGGTAACACAGGTTGTTTGGTCAGGCAGATTTCCGCTCAGATATTGCAATTTTGTTCACATTCACTATCATTCCTGACTGCAACTCAATTTCATCTCTGTCTGCTGTTTCTATTGATACAATGATTTCAACTGCACTTTTGAATGAGTTGTGCTTCAGTTAGGAGCTGCTTTTGAATGCTTTCTTGCAAGATTCCACAAACTAAACGATCTCTTAGTGCATCATTAAGCCCATCATTGTACTCACAGTGTTCAGACAATATCTTCAATTCAGCCACATATGCTGAAATGGAATTCCCTTCCTTTTGATTCTGCCTATAAAACCTAAAGTGATCTGCAGTTCTAAATGTTTTTTCACAATATCAACAAAGCTCATTTTGGCTGGTTTGTTTGGAACAGTTGAACTTCTAAACAAACCGTATGCTCTTCCACTGACTACACTTACAAAACTGGCATTTGTTTCTCATCGGCTATTCTCAATTTGCTCAGTATATATCACCCATTTACCATTTTTGCAATGAAACTTCCCTATCTTTCTGATATAGCCAGCCTTTTCTGCTTTTTTTAAAAAAATAACATTATTATCACCTGGTACTCACTGTTTAACAACCCATGATTTTTGTCTGTTTTTTGCTTTTTTAAAACTTTGCCATCTCTGTTCCCTTCTTCTGAAGAAAATATATGCTGAGTTTATTTTTTTAACTCTAATATCTAGCTGCGCTTCTTTTTAACTCTAGCACCTTGATGCACTTCAACAGGTCAGTAGTCATCTAAAGTTTGCTTAAAACTTCCTCATCTCCACTATTATGTTTTGTAACTCCAGAAATTAATCAATAGAAAAACACAAGTAGACCAGGATAAACATGTGCTCTAGTTTCTTTTTACTTTTATTGAGGCATGCGCATATGACGTGGTGGCATAATAACATAAGCCATTGACATACTTTTACATATAACCAGTAATGAATTACGTAAACAACAAAGAATGCTTAAACAAACAATAGATTTACAATATTACTCAAATGTTACTGAAATATTAAATACACAAACACTGTCTCCTCTCCACTGCTCTTTCCATTGGTGTTAATGCTCACAGTGAAAGATATAATAAGCTGGCACTACTATAAAGTTCATTTAGTCCCAGGAAGATTTTAATTAATGATATTTTGGAATAGGAGAATTAAATGGAAGAGAAATCAGTAATGAAATTAGAGACATGAAGAGGAATATCAAAATGATCATTCTAGAAAATTTTAATTATCCATACAATAGAATCACATATGGAATCTATGAAGAAAATGGAATGGAATTGCTAAAGCATGTACGTAAAAGGTTCCTTTTCCCAGACAAAAAAATGACATGGATTATGGGACTGATTTATTGCTGCATTAGATTCTGAACAATAAGATGGATCATGTTGATGATTTAAAAGTGGTGAAGCAGTTGGGATGACTAGCCCCAATATAACTGGTTTTAAAATGCAATTGGAAATAGAAAAAAAAATCGATCCACAAAACTAGATTATCAGATTTGATTAGAAGTGGTTTCAGAAAGTTATGTCATGAGCTATATAGGGAAAATGGCATACATAAATGTAGATCAATAACGGTAATTTTTAAATGTGCTAAATAGCTATATTCCACTTAAAAGGAAATTATATTAGTTCATGAATAAATAAATAAATGCCATGGATATGACATAAAGTCCTGAGGTCACATTCTCCTGTATTAAAAAATTCTCATGCTCAGTAGGTCTACCTCTGTTGTTGCAGTAATTTAGAATTAAAAATAGTTACAGTTTTTCAGGCATTTGAAAATTGCTCCCAAGGATGAACCAGACTTGACATCATTTCCTGACCTCAATCTGATAGAAAATTTGTGGGCAGAACTGAAAAAGCGTGTGCAAGCAAGGAGGCCTACAAACCTGACTTAGTTACACCAGTTCTGTCTGGAGGAATGGAACAAAATTCCAGCTACTTACTGTGAGAAGCTTGTGGAAGGCTACTCAAAATGTTTGACCCAAGCTAAACAATTTAAAGGCAATGCTACCAAATACCAACGAAGTGTATGTGCACTTCTGACCCACTGGGAAAGTGATGAAAGAAATAAACCTGAAATAAATCATTCTCTCTACTATTATTCTGACATTTCACATTCTTAAAATAGAGTAGTGATCCTAACTGGCCTAAGTCAGGGAATGTTTTCTAGGATTAAATGTCAGGAATTGTGAAAAACTGAGTTTAAATGTATTTGGCTAAGGTGTATGTAAACTTCTGACTTCAACTGTACATGGAGAATTGGTGGACAAATGAGAATTCACTTGCAATATTCTATAGTTAACTCATAAGTAACTCAATAATTTTATTACCAATAGCATTGTCTTGCACTGGGATTCCACCACAGGGAATGTGTTGCGATGATAAGGTTTGTCTGTGTAGTCCAAGTAACATCAGAACATTGACATATGCGAAGAAATATTAAAGACAGATCCTGTTTCTGAAAAAAAGATCTCATAATCTCTTCAGTATAGGGCTAGGCTGGTTGTGCTGGATTGTATGATGAAATTCTTCATCAGTACTCAATACTATCACATGAATAAAGAACAACAATTGGCAGATGTCATTGGAGAACAACTAACTGCAGAATTATCTCCCAACTAGAAGTGAAAGATAAGGCAACAAAATTACAGGGTGCATCATTTGAAAATAAACTAAATTAAACCATGGTGACAGCATCTGTGTTGGAACAAAATGTTACCCTTTCAGAACATGTTACTGAAGTTTATTTTGAGTTTTCTGCTGTGTAATTTCTAGATCATTCAAGATCTAAATAACAAGGAAGTGAATAAAAACACCCTACATTGTATGACAGACAAGCAAATTGCAAAGTATTCTGTGTTAGCAAGTAGAGCACTGAAATAGTGCCAAGTTCCGCAAGTGTAGATAAGCTTCCAAATTACGTCATCTTCCAATAACAGAGTATTGTTAAATTTACACTGCTTTTCACTTGCTTTATTGATATTTTTCTGCAACTATGTCAATGTTTAGCAGTCAATTCAGTTTAAAGTATTATATTGAAGCCAAAGTATACCAAAATGTTTGAAAGGGCTTGAATGCTTTGTTTCCCTTTCCCTTTTGTAACAACATTGGGTTATATTTCTCATTGACATCCTTTGATATACAAAAATAACATATAACCTTGTTAGGTATTTTAACAAAGCACACTAATAATGACTTGGTTTGTTAAGCTCCATATTCTCTAGTTCCCTCCACCACTGGAACAGCAACAACCAAGGCGAGGGATCGCCATCTACTTCTCGTGTTCCTCTGTTTGGGGGCAGGGTTAAATCTATGTACCTTTATTCTCATACTATACCTGCGCTTGAGACTAACTACAGAATATACTACATCAACACCCCAAAAGCTTCTTTTAGCAGTTCCTGCTAAACCCATGAAATCACTAATCATAAAAGAGAGCAGGACATATGAAAACACTAATTTCCCCTCAAGTCACTTACCAGCTGAACTTGGTTATCCTGGAAAGATAATCATTCCTGTGTTGTCGTTCCTGGAATCCATGTTTATTGGCTCTACAGTTGATCACATAGTTTAATCAGATCTCACTGAAGATGGTCTGACGATAAGGCTATAACCCTGAGATGAGACAGTACATTCATGAAGACACAATTTGAGTTGCTACAGAAGATTCATATTGCCCTTCCCCTAATGCAACTCTTCAGCAATCCTAATGGTCTGTTCAAGGACATCTGGAACTGAGGAAATACTGGACAATCTGAGAGTATTCATTACATTTTCTAAAATTTCTATCTCAAAAATCTGAACCTGCCTGCAGATAGAGTAAATAATATTCCAGTGTGGCATTTGGATGTTGGGTAGCCTCTGCTTGCCTTGCAATGGAAATTAAGAAATCATCCATCAGATGCTGCATGCAGCTAGAGTTGAAATGGAGCTGACACTCCAGGGCTTTTCAGAATTGGCTCCAGGATAGGAGCCTGTACATGACTGGAAATGACCACATGCTCTTAGTAATTTCAGTCATGTTCATGGGCAAGCCTGCCAATGCACTGGACTCTTTTTCCTTATGCCTAATCAAAGTCTTCAAATGTATCTCCCAGGGCAGAAATGGTATGCAATCCATTGTGAGAGCTGCTGCCTGGCCACCTGCTCTCTTGTCCTGACTGCTGTCCTCTACTGATCTATTACAGTCTCTGAGCTGCACTCATTGTTTGACAGTGTGAGTGAAATTATCCCATTGAAGGACAAATGTGTTTTCTTTTTCATTCCGGTCTTGTTACTCAGCTGGAGAGCTAACAGGTTGGTTATTTGGCATCCCAATGTACGGGATTACAATGAAAGTGAGGGGTGTGGCACAATTAAGAAGTGCACTCTTAGGTGAACAGCATTTAAAATCTGAATAGAATGTAGAAAAATGGGAGAGCGGCAAGTGATAAAATAGACCATATAGAAGGATACTGCAAATTCCAATAAAAACAAAAATGCTGTATATACTCAGGAGGTGAGGTAGCACCTATAGGGAGAGAAATTGAACTAATGTTTCTGATCAATGGCCTTAGATAATAATGACGAACACTTTGTCCTCTAGTCGCTTATCCACTGGAGCTGTACTTGTGTTCACCAGCTTGGTGTTACCATCTCTTCATTGCTGCTTCAACCATTGGCTGGAGGGCTTCTCGAACCCAATGGGTGGAGGACCTCTAGCATCCTTTCCCTTCCTTTAAGATCACCCATGCTTTTTTTCTGCTTCGAGCAAGTTTACAAGACTACTGAAGGATTTCCCCCTTTGCAATAACAAAGGAACAAATATTTCCATTAAAACAAGTTTTGCAAAGAGGTAAACAACAGGAATTCTGCAGATGCTGGAAATTCAAGCAACACACATCAAAGTTGCTGGTGAACGCAGCAGGCCAGGCAGCATCTGTAGGAAGAGGTGCAGTCGACGTTTCAGGCCAAGACCCTTCGTCAGGACTAACTCAAAGAGGTATTTTTTAAATGAAATGTATGATAATAAATAAAATGGTGCTATTATATTGACAGAATTCATTTCCAGGTATAGTAAATAGCTTAATGAGTAATTGCAGCAAATGTAGCACATGGATAAAGGCAAAAATTTCAGGAAAATATTCAATGAAGAGAATATGTGTTACCATTGCTTAAGAACAGGTCATTTGTAGCTGTGTCCATAATATACGTGAACAAAGACCTATTCAATAAAAATGTGGAATAAGAAGGGTGGTTGCTTTCTTTTTAAAGTTGGTCCTTCACATTTCCTCTTTTGAAAGTATTTCACATTGATATACAAAGATAAAAATTGAACCAAATGTTTCTGTAAAAGTTGATCCCTCAAGAACTTAATAATTGTTAAACGGTGTCTTAATTTATTCACTAACTTGGTTATCTGCATATTTGAGAATGAGAATCAGGTCTAAGATCACTGGCATACATCATGAAGTATGTTGTTTTGTGGCAGCAGTACATTGCAATACATTAAAAAAAATTACAGTAAGAAATGTATGTAAAAAATAAGCAGTAAAAAAAGAGAGCAAAAAATTGAGGTAATGTACCTAGGTTTATTGATGGTTGTAGGGAAGAAGCTGTTCCTAAGTCATTGAGTGTGTGTTGTTAGGCTCCTGTACATCCCCTTTGATGGTAGCAATGAGGAGAGAGCATGTCCTGTGTAACAGAGAGCCTTAATGATGCATACTGCTTGTTTAAGGCATCCCCTTTTGAAGATGTTCTCAGTGCTAGGGAGACTAGTGCACATGATAGAGCTGGCTGAGTTTGCAATCCTCTGCAGCTTTTTCCAATCCTGTGCAGTACCTCCTCTATATCAGACAGTGATAGAACGAGTATGAGTGCTCTCTGTAGTAAATCTGTAGAAACCTGTGAGAGTCTTTGGTGAGATGCCAAACCTCCTCAAACTCCTAATGAAATATAGCCACCGTCACGCCTTCTTTGGAATTGCATGAATATGTTGGGATCAAGATAGATCTTCAGAGATGTTGACAGCAAGGAACTTGAAATTGCTCATTCTTTCCAATGCTGGTTTTTCAATGATGACTACTGTGTGTTCCTTCAACTTCCCTTTCCTGAAGTCCATAATCAATTCCTTGGTCTTACTGACAATGAGTGCAATGTTTTCCAAATGCTCATAAATATTACGCCGAACAATTTTCTCCCATAATTTCCCTACCACTGATGTGAGACTCACTGTTCTATAGTTTCCAGAATTATCCCTGGTTCTCTTCTTTAATAGTGGAACAATATTAGCCACTTGCCAGTCCCCCAAAACCTTGCCTGTGGATAGAGAGAACACAAAGTTGTTAGTCAAGGCTCCAGCAATCTCATTTCTTGCCTTGCTCAATAGCCTAGGGTACATCCCATCAGTACCTGGGGACTTATCCACATAAATGCTCCTTACGAGATTCAACACTACCTCCTCCTTTATCTTCAAATGCTACAGCATATTAAGATGCTCAGCACAGACCTCCCTATCCTCCACCTCCTTCTCTTTGGTAAATACTGATGGGTAAGGTACTCATTAAGACCTCATCCACATCCTCCACTTCCTCAATTATCCTTGAGTGGTCCCATCTTCTCCTCAGGTATACTTTTGCTCTTGATGTATGTATAGAATGCCTTGGAATTCTCATTCATCCCATTTGCCAAGGACTTTTCATGGTCCTCCTGGTTTTCCAAATTCTCTTCTTCTTTACTTAGCTTACTGTCTTAACAGCAGCAGTCTACAACATTAGGAATCAAGTGGGTAAGCAGTTCTTTAAATAATAGTTTTACAGTGAATGCAATGTTCCAGAAATATGGATCTCTAAGAGTGTAACAAATTTTCTCGTCCAGAAAAATTGTGACTGTATTTCCATTGTTACTGTCCTAAATAACCATTGTGCAACTGACAGTGGATCTGAATACATGTCCTAAATTGTAAACATTTGATGAGCACTAATGCACATTGTGCCTAGAGCTTCTCAGTCTAGTTTACAAATATCTAATTGAATTATAAAACATAGAACATTACAGCACAGTACAGGACTTCAGCCCATAATGCTGGACCAACCTATATCAGCCTATTCCATGTTCAGTCTAACCCCTCCCTCCTAATGTTCCATCTTAGAGTCATGAAATGTCCCCAGTGTATCTGCCTCAACTACCATCACTGGTGATGCATTCCAGGTATTTACCACTTTTAGTGTAAAAAAAGAACACGTAACTCTGACATCCCTAAAATGTTCTTCACTCACCTTAAAAGGATGTCCTCTGGTATTAGCCATTACTGTCCAGGGAAATGCATATGGCAGTCCTCTCTATCTATGCCTCTTATAATCTTATACGCCTCTATCAATTTGCTTCTTATCCTCCTTAGCTCCAAAGAGAAAAGTCCTAGCTCACTCAACCTCATAAGACATGGTCTCTAATCTAGACAGCATCATGGTTGATCTCCTCTGCACATTCTCTAAACCTTCCACATCCTTCCTATAAAGAGGTGAACAGAAGTGAACACAATACTCCAAGTTTGGTCTACTCAGGGTTTTATAGAGCTGCAATCTTAACTTTTGGCTCTTGAACTCAGTTCTCCAACTAATGAAGGCCAACACACCATACACCTTCTTAATTACCCTTTCAACTTGCACGGCAACTTTGAGTGGCATATGGATGTGGAGCCTAAATTCTCTTTGTTCTTCCACACTGCTAATAATCATGCCATTAACCATGTACAGTACTCTGCCTTCAAGTTTGACTTTCCAAAGTGTATCACTTCACTCTTTTCTGAATTGAACTCCATCTGCCACCTCTCAGCCCAGCTCTACACTATGTTTTATGTCCTGTTGTAACCTATGACAACCTTCTACACTATCCACAACACTATCCACCTTTATGTCTTCTGCAAATTTACTAACCCTCCGTCCCACTTCCTTATCCAAGGCAGGTCTGAATCCACTCAGCTATGTTTCCCTAGATCTAATTTCTCCTGACTCTCTGAATAAGACTACCATGGGAAACCTTGTCACATACCTTACAAAAATCCATATACACCACATTCACCACTCTATCTTCATCAATTTGTTTTGTCACTTTCTCTAAGAATTCAATCAGGTTTTGTGAGGCATGACCTGACCCTTGCAAAGTCATGCTAACTGTCCATAAAAAGACTATGCTTCTCTAAATGTTCATAAATTATGTCCTACATCAGTTTGCCCTCCACAGGCGCAAGACTAATTGGTCTGTAATTCCGAGGGTTATCCTATTACTCTTCTTGAACAAAGGTACTATATTTGTCATCCTCCAATTCTCTGTGAAGACACAAAGATCATCATCAATACCCCACCAATCTCTTCCTTCACTTCTGTAGTAACTTGGAGTATACCCAATCTGGCTCTGGGGATTTATCTATCCTAATGCTTTATAAAACCTCTAACACTGCCTCTTTCTTAACTTCAATATGCTTTAGAACGTTACCCTGTTCTATGCTGACCTCACATTTAGCAAAGTCCCTCTCACTGGTGAACACTGAAGGAAAGTATTTATTAAGGACCTCTCTGACCTCCTCCAACTCTAAGCACATTTTCCCCTTTATCCATGAGTGAACTTATCTTCACTTCAGTCAGTCTTCTGTTCTTCAAGTATGCGTTGAATGCCTTGGAGATTTCCTTAATGCTTCTCACCAAGGCTTTCTCTTTTCCCATTTTCCTAAGTCCCTTCTTAAGCTCATTCCTGGCAACCTTATAACTCTCAAGAGCCCTGTCTGATATTTGCTTCCGGTACCTTTAGTATGCTTCCTTCTTCCTCTTGACTAAATGTTTCAATTTTCAGCCTCTCTTGTCAACAATGTTTCCTCCATCCTACCATTCTTTCCCTCTCAATGAGCAAAACTTATTCAGAACCCCATGCAAGTTTTCCCTAAACAATCACCACATTTCTGCCATGCATTTCCCTGAGAAAATCTAGTCCCAATTTACAATCCCAAATTTCTAAATTTCTACCTAATACCATCAGAATTAGTGTTCCCCCAATCAAGTACTTTCCCATTCCATCGACTAATGAATTCTGCCCCGTCTAAACCTTTTGCACTCAGGAAGTGCCAATCAATATTAGGGAAGTTGAAGTTTCTATTGACAACAATCCTATTATTGCATCTTTCCAAAATCTGTTCTTCAGTGTCCCTGTTGTTATTAGGGCAGTCTAGAGAAAACTCCCAATAGAAAGATTTCTTGCTACCTGATTCTGATTTCCACTCACACTGACTCAATAGATGATTCCTTATGACGTCCTCCCTGATTAGCAATGCCACTTACCCGCTACCCCCCTTTTACCTCCCTTCCTGTCCCTTTTTGAAATATCTAAACCCCAAAACATCAAGTAGCCAATCCTGCCCCTGCAACAGCCAAGTCCGGGTAATGGCAACAACATTAAAATTTCATGTACTGATCCGTTCTATAAGTTTACAACCCTTGCTCTTCATACTTCTCATATTAAAGTAATCACATTTCAACCCATCCAGCTGACTGTATTTATGCCCTATTCACTGACTATCCTCCATTACAGTCTCTGAACTTACTGTATCTTTACACCAACTGCTACATTATTTGACATAACACTCTGATTCCCAAGCTCCTACCAACCTAGCTTCAGATTTAGCAAAATTATTTTTTATGCGAAGAAATGGAAATTCAATTACATGACATTTGAATGTGCAGGACCACGCAATTCACATTCTAAGAAATCCTGTCACATTTATAGTCATTATTAAAAATATTTTAAATTCATAACCTAATTCTCAGGCTACTAGAATTGTCACCACACTTTCTGTCCCCAATAAGATCACCAGTGATCATATCTAATAAAATGCAAAGTGTCAAGTGTTCTCTGTCCTGTAGGCTCAGCATAGTTATCTGGACATAAGCCAGATAAAGGATCAATCCTGTCACAGGGCATAAGGTTCATAATCTTTGGAGCTTGATGATGATTGTTGATCACCACCTGAGCTCTATTTACTTGTATTTACATCACTACCCCAGTTGGAATTGAATTTCAGAAGCCGCACAGGTAATGCAGTTGGTTTGAATATTTACGACTTGGAAACACTAACAGGATAAATTTCCCAACTTATGTATATTTAATATGCTTCCTAACAAATAGACTAATGCCCTATTATGCAATGTACAGTTAAAAAATATAATTAAAAATACCTTTTGACGCAAGTTAAAAGATATACTCTGTACCCCCAAAAATCTAATATATTCATTTATAGAGAATCGTTGAAGCCATTTTAAACCATTTGGTAAACTGAAAATAATTTCCATAGTTTCTAGGATTTATCATGTAAAACTTATAGCTATTTCAGGCATTCATCTGCAAATTATTGCAATAGGAAACTCAGCCTGAAAATGCTTGTTAACATGAACATCACATGAGAGAAAAACTACTTAAATATTGTTACTACAAGTGCCAAGACATCCTCTTCCATTTAACAATGACCTTGTATCTAATAAACTAGCTATCAGGTAATTCACCAGGCTGAAATACCCAAAGACATGAAGTAGATCTTACTCAATATGTTACAAGCTAATTGGGTAAGGTACTATGCATAGAATAAGAGAGAAGGAGAGAACACTGTGAGTTCATTGTAGAAATAAGTAGCAGAAGTACCTGTCACAGGCACAGCTCAAATGCCATCTATGAATTTGCTGATGACAACCATTTTTAGCAGAATTTCAGCTAGTGACAAGGAGGTGTACAGGAGAGAGATGAATCAGCTGGTTGAGTGAAGTCACAACAACAACCTTGCACTCAACGTCAATAAGACTGAGGCTTTGATTGTGGACTTCAGGAAGGGGAAGTTGTGGGAACACACACCAGTCCTCATCAAGGGATGAGCAGTGGAAAGGGTGAACTGTTTCAAGTTTCTGGCTGTCAACATCTCTGAACATCTATCCTGGGCCCAACATGTTGATGCAATTACAAAGAAGAAATGACAGCAGCTATATTTCATTAGACATTTGAGGAGACTTGGTATGTCACAAAAGACTCTGACTAATCTCTTCAGATGTACCATGGAGAGCACTCTAACTGGTTGCATCACATTTGCTATTAATGGACCACTGCACAGGATCGGAAAAAGCTGCAGGAAGTTGTAAACTCAGCCAGCTTCATCATGGTCACTAGCCTCCCCAGCATCGAGGACATCTTCAAAAGGCTATGCCTCAAAAAGGTGGCATCTGTCACTTAATTAGGGCAAGAATCTGTTACTGAACAGTTTCTAGCTAACCTCAGACATGTGCATGGGTGTGGCCGTTAGACACTAAAGATTGCTTAGAGTAAACAGTTTTTAAACAGCGTCAGTTGTGTGTGCTTATCTTCAAAAAGCAGTAATTTTTGTCACTGATAGTTGGCAGGAAATAAGCAGTAAGACAATTCAGAACTGTTTTGCTCAATATGGTTTCAAGCATTCAGGCTTGGAGAAGCCAAAAAATGTCGGGGGTGAAAATGACACAACTTCATTACTTCAACGAGTTAGGAACTATGAAAAATTTGATGGTATCAATAATCATCTTGAATGTTACAATAAAAATGAAGATTTGGAGGATGCAATCATTGAAGGCAGTCCATCATCTACGCTAGGTTTCTACGCTGACTTTGTTCATTTATAGTTTATCAAAAGAACATGGCAGCACCCACTGTGTCAGGACGAACTGAAGGAAGAGTGAGTAAGGGATTTGAAAGTGGGAGGGGGAGGGGGAGATCCAAAATGATAGGAGAAGACAGGAGGGGGAGGGATGGAGCCAAGAGCTGGACAGGTGATAGGCAAAAGGGGATACGAGAGGATCATGGGACAGGAGGTCCGGAAAGAAAGACGGGGGGGGGGGAACCAGAGGATGGGCAAGAGGTATATTCAGAGGGACAGAGGGAGAAAAAGGAGAGTGAGAGAAAGAATGTGTGCATAAAAATAAGTAACAGATGGGGTACGAGGGGGAGGTGGGGCCTTAGCGGAAGTTAGAGAAGTCGGTGTTCATGCCATCAGGTTGGAGGCTACCCAGACGGAATATAAGGTGTTGTTCCTCCAACCTGAGTGTGGCTTCATCTTTACGGTAGAGGAGGCCGTGGATAGACATGTCAGAATGGGAATGGGATGTGGAATTAAAATGTGTGGCCACTGGGAGATCCTGCTTTCTCTGGTGGACAGAGCGTAAGTGTTCAGCAAAGCGGTCTCCCAGTCTGCGTCGGGTCTCGCCAATAAATAAAAGGCCACATCGGGAGCACCGGATGCAGTATATCACCCCAGTCGACTCACAGGTGAAGTGTTGCCTCACCTGGAAGGACTGTTTGGGGCTCTGAATGGTGGTAAGGGAGGAAGTGTAAGGGCATGTGTAGCACTTGTTCCGCATACACGGATAAGTGCCAGGAGGGAGATCAGTGGGGAGGGATGGCAGGGACGAATGGATAAGGGAGTTGCGTAGGGAGCGATCCCTGCGGAATGCAGAGGGGGGGGGAGGGAAAGTTGTACTTAGTGGTGGGATCCCGTTGGAGGTGGCAGAAGTTACGGAGAATAATATGTTGGACCCGGAGGCTGGTGGGGTGGTAGGTGAGGACCAGGGGAATCCTATTCCTAGTGGGGTGGCGGGAGGATGGAGTGAGAGCAGATGTACGTGAAATGGGGGAGATGCGTTTAAGAGCAGAGTTGATAGTGGAGGAAGGGAAGCCCCTTTCTTTAAAAAAGGAAGACATCTCCCTCGTCCTAGAATGAAAAGCCTCATCCTGAGAGCAGATGCGGCGGAGACGGAGGAATTGCGAGAAGGGGATGGCATTTTTGCAAGAGACAGGGTGAGAAGAGGAATAGTCCAGCTAGCTGTGACAGTCAGTAGGCTTATAGTAGACATCAGTGGATAAGCTGTCTCCAGAGCTGGAGACAGAAAGATCTAGATGTTGACTGGGAGACCGCTTTGCTGAACATCTACGCTCTGTCCGCCAGAGAAAGCAGGATCTCCCAGTGGCCACACATTTTAATTCCACATCCCATTCCCATTCTGACATGTCTATCCACGGCCTCCTCTACTGTAAAGATGAAGCCACACTCAGGTTGGAGGAACAACACCTTATATTCCGTCTGGGTAGCCTCCAACCTGATGGCATGAACATCGACTTCTCTAACTTCCGCTAAGGCCCCACCTCCCCCTCGTACCCCATCTGTTACTTATTTTTATACAAACATTCTTTCTCTCACTCTCCTTTTTCTCCCTCTGTCCCTCTGAATATACCTCTTGCCCATCCTCTGGGTCCCCCCCCGTCTTTCTTCCCGGACCTCCTGTCCCATGATCCTCTCGTATCCCTTTTGCCAATCACCTATCCAGCTCTTGGCTCCATCCCTCCCCCTCCTGTCTTCTCCTATCATTTTGGATCTCCCCCTCCCCCTCCAACTTTCAAATCCCTTACTCACTCTTCCTTCGGTTAGTCCTGACGAAGGGTCTCGGCCTGAAATGTCGACTGTACCTCTTCCTAGAGATGCTGCCTGGCCTGCTGCGTTCACCAGCAACTTTGATGTGTGTTGCTTGAATTTCCAGCATCTGCAGAATTCTTGTTGTTTACCCACTGTGTTAGTTACTCCTTGATAACTATTAGGAGTTAATACACTGTTTTATGTTACTGCAGTAGTATTGATAATGTTCTAATTTGTCTGTATTTCATTTAAGTATATCATTGTTACTCAGTTGAACATTAGTTTGTTTTTTTAAAAAACTTTTTTAACTATTTCCATTAAACTTTGGCTAATTGGACTAGCCACATAATTGGGCCAAAATGTACTGGACCTGATGTGTCCCAATTAACTGGAATCCACTGAACATACTTATTGTAATTTATAGCTTTTAAAAATTATTATGTATTGCAATGTACTGCTGCCACAAAACAACAAATTTCACAACATGTGCAGGTGATATTAAAACTGATTCTGATTCCGAAACATGGTCTAATTAGGAACAACTGGCATGGCTTTATGTGAGGCAACCTGACCATAAGACCATAAGACATAGGAACAGAATTAGGCCATCCAGCCCATCGAGTCTACTCTGCCGTTCCATTATGACTGATTCTGGATTTCACTCAGCCCTATATACCTACCTTCTTGCCATAACCTTTGATGCCCTGGCTGATCAGGAGAAGATCAACTTCCCCCTTAAATATTAATATGGACTGGCCTCCACCATAGTCTGTGGCAGAGCATTCCACAGATTTATATTCTGGCTAAAAGAATTCCTCTTTACCTCTGTTCTAACGGGTGGCTCTTCAATTTTGAGGCTGTGCCCTCTAGTTCTGGATACCCCAACCATAGTAAACATCCACTCCACATCCACTTTATCTAGATCTTTCAACGTTCGGCATTGTGGTAATACAGAATCAGGTGGTCAATGCACAAAATTATCAAAAATACATAAGAAACACCAACAAATTCATGATGACAAATGCAGAAAATGCCAAGAGAAACCAGAAACAATTCGACACATTACAAGATGATGCAGCAGTTTAATTCATTCTGATTACCTACATAGGCACAAACAAGTGGCAAACATTATTCACTAAAATCTTGCTTTAAAATCCAAACTCATAAAAGACAGCATACCTTATTATAAGCATAAGCCTGGTCCAGTATCACTCCTAATATTATGTTACGAGTGATCCATTGTTACAAATCTGGCAGGAATTATGGATTGCCCTAATATAATATTACAAATAAACAAGCATGAATAACTTACTTAATGGATATAACCATTCTAAACACACACAACATACAGAAACCAATAAGTAAAAATACCAGTAATATGTTGAATTAAAAGAGGAAATTGAAAGACTATGGAATATTAACAGGGTGCATACTTTCCCAGTAGTTATATCTACAACTGGTATCATCTCAAAGTCACTACACAATAGCAATAAGCAATACTTATGTTGTTCAACATAACAGGAAAATTTGTCTAAATCTCCAAAAACCACAGCACTAAACTAAACACCACTAGAATAGTCCAAAAGTTTCGAGCAATTGAGAAATGACTATGCTTGGCCATGCCTGTACCTCAGGTTTTACAAGCTTGAGCTGAGAAAAAAATAAAAATAATAATTACTTATTGATAGAGTACTTCTCATGCAAATGTGCTTTGCAATGGGATAAAATGCAAACATGAAAATAAAGAGAAAATGGTGCTAGTTAAAAGCAATGATAAATACAGTAAATATGTTCTGATCTGGCATTTATCAGAATCAGGTTTATTATCATAAGCGTATGTTGTGAAATTTGTTAACTTAGCAGCAGCAGTTCAATGGAATACATGATATAGAAGAGAGAAAATAATAATAGTAATAAATAAATAAATTACAGTGTACATATGTTGAATAGATTAAAAATTGTGCAAAAAACAGAAATAATATGTATTTAAAAAATGAGGTACTGTTCATGGGTTCAATGTCCATTTAGGAATCGGGTGGCAGAGGGGAAGAAGCTGTTCCTGGATCATTGAAAAGTGTCAACTGGGAGTGATATGTTCCCTCATCCTTGTTTTAGTTAAAAGTCTAGCATAGCGTTCTCAATGAGTTGAAGTTTGTCAATAGATTGTTTTGGAAGGCCTGTGGAAAGTGCATTTCAGTAATGTAGTCTACTCAATATAAAGGCATGAATTATTTTTCAGCATCTTTACATGACAGAAACAAATGTATCTTTGCAATATTTCTGAAGTGTAGAAATGCTGTTCTGGGGTCACTTTCTTTATGTGGGATTTAAACTTCAAATCAGAATCAAGGATTGCATTGAGGCTTGTTACTTCAGATTTTAAAAGGGAGCCAAGTTCCCAAGTTTATGAAGGTGTTTATTTTTTTTCTTTGGGAACAACTAAAAGTATTTCAGTTTTATCTTAATTTAGTTTTAGAAAATGATTGCTCATCTATTTGTTTATTGCAGGCAAAGCAGAAATCAGAAAAGCTAGAGTGTTATCATTCTCAGGCTCAACTGAAATAAACAATTGTGTGTTATCTACATAACCTTGGAAATCAAGTTTATGCTCTCTAATTATGTTTCCCAAGGGCAGCATGTATAAGGAGAAGAGCAGGGGACCAAGATAGCTTCCCTGAGCATCACCAAAAGGTACACTATATCTCTTTGAAAAATGGTCTCCAAGACAGACAAAAAAAATTCTCTCTAAGTTTAGGAGCAAAACAAATTAAGGGCACTATAAGAGAGGCCAACCCAGTTCTCAAGGTGATCTAGGAGAATATTGTAGTCAATTCTCTTGAATGCCGCACATAGATTTAGGGAGGTTAGAACTGAGACTCTGTTGGTATTATTGAAAGCATCATTGACAATTCTGGTAAGGGCCACTTCCGTGCTGTGGTTTGTTATAAAACCTGACTGAAACATTTCATAGAATATTGTTCTCATTCAGAAAGTTGCTGAATTGATTGAAAATAACTTTCTTAAAAACCTTGCACAGGAAGGAAAGATTTGATAAAGGCCTGTGGTTACCTAATATCTCACTATCAAGGTACTTGGTAAGTAGGAGTTTGACAGCCAGAATTTTGAAGGCATCTGGACAAACTCCAGTTCAAAGGATGTGAAAATACTTATTTCTAACAAAATTGAAAACACTGTTAGAGTCCTTAAAAGGTGACTATATGAGTCCTTAAAAATGACTATAATACAAAAAACAGGCCTTTTGCCCCACAATATTGTGTCAAGCTTTAAACCTACTCTTTGCCTTCAACTCAAGGAAACAGAAGCCAGCTACTCTATGAGGTGTGCATCATAGCAACTGGAAGTGCTGCATTTCTGGCTCTGCATGAAGATTAACTTTAACAGCTCTTTGACAGCCAAGCAGACCAAATAAACCTAATATGGAGCATTATTATGCGTTTTCATTGACAGCAGCCTTCTCATGTACACTTCCATTTCATACCTCTCAATCACATTTCTCCCTCTAGGACATGCCATACATTACTGTCATTGATTTGCCTTATTCTAGCTCAATGCACTGTGTGATGAATTGATCTGTGTGGACAATATGCAAGACAAATGATTCACGGTAATTTGGTACATGTGACAATAAAAGTAACAATGTCAAAACCAATACCAGTATTAACAGCGATACCTTCCCTATCTCTCTGGTCTTACTGAAGCCCACTAATGCCAAGTTTCTCCCACATACCTCTAATCCAGCCCTTTGGCCCTTCATAATGCCAGTACCTAAACTGGCTTTTGGCTGATACAGGCTTCTGCTTGTCTTCTTCTTTTCCTTGGTACCCTCCCTTCCCTCTTCTTCTAGGGGGTAGTTCAATGGCAGTGGAACTGGCCAGGTGGCTTCTTCTGAGGCTCTGAAATGCTAAAGAGAAAAGAAGTAAACGTTAATAGTACAGGTATCGCATTGTTGTGCAAATTACCCACCACCATGCAGATGCATTGCTCACCAGCAGTACTTTGATATTACCTCTCAACTATCTGTTTTTTATCCAACAGATCAACAAGGTACATAGGAACATGAGAACAACCTGTCAATCTGCTATATCCCATGTCTTACACCATCTAGAAGCATTCTTGCATTGTTGCCCTGACAAAATGCTATATGACCCACCCAACAGGACATTGGGAGTACCTTGGCCACAAGAACTGCTGCTGTTTAAGTGCTTACTTCCACCTTTTTAAAAACTTATGGTTGTATTAATACAAAAAAAGTGATATTTACCTTTTAAATTCATTGGAATGATTTAAGTTTTTGTCCCTTCTACCTTGTTTCAAGGATTTCCATTTTCTTTGGATTTATGAGCCTTCCTGTTCTGCTGTTTTGTTGATTGTACATATTAGGCCAAATTCAGCAATAGCCAATGAACTTCAGGGGACATGATTCATGTTTTGGGCAAAAAAGCTTATTAGAGACTAGAGTTAGTAAATAATGCATTGATTTCTTTGAAGAAGAGGTGATCACTATACATCTATTTCATACTTTCATTGAAATTTCCTGTTATGTATTTACCATTCTCTGTTTAAGTAATTCATTATGAGCTGTTTCTAAAAGTATGTGAATGGCATATATCATTATGCCATTATGTCATAAGCGCAAGTCTTGCTAGAATTAAAAATGAAACTAGGGCATGCATTCCCAGCTGCACATTTTTTTCAATTAGTACTATGGTTTGGAGTTACAAAACATAACAGTGGTATGAATCGAGACGACTGCCTATCTGTTGAAGCATAGCCAGATGTTCAAGTTTTAAAAAATGCACAATGAGACATTTGAATTTTTAAAAAACTACAGACAATGGAAAAAAATCACTGGTTCTTAAATGGTGAGTACTGGGTGATAATAATCATAAATTAAGAAAGAGCAGAAATGGTTGGCTACATCAGAGAGACAGACATGGTTGATTGAACAAAGGATAACTGAATATTGTATACTCGGCAAATTGAACACTATTTTGAAGCCAATATAAAGCCAGTTTTGCTGTGTGCATTGGGTGGAAAAGCATGCAGTTTGCATAGAAGTTTAACGGCTCCAAACAAACCAGCTGAAAATAGGTTCTCTGATATTGTGAAAATAATGTAGGAACATTTAGAACCAAAGCAATTATTGATTGCAGAATGCTTTAGGTTTCATAAGTGGAATCAAAAGAAAGTGGAGTCCATTTCAGCAAATGTGACTGAGCTGAAGATATTGTCTAAGGATTGTCAGTTTAGTGATGGGTTTAATGGTGCACTGAGAGATTGTTTAGTTTGTGGAATCTTAAAAGAAAGCATTCAAAATGGCTCCTAACTGAAGCACAACTTACATTTAAAAGAGCATTTGAAATAGTTGTATCAACTGAAACAGCAGACAGAGATGCAATTGAGTTACAGTCACTAATGAAAGCACAAATTTGCAATGTCTAAATAGAAACCTGCCTAGCCAAACAAATTGTGTTATTGTTATGACAGGGGCTCACATACACTAGACCAATGCAGGTTTAAATGTAAAACTTGCAGAAAATGCAACAATGTAAGACACGTATGATATAAAGAGCATGCTGGGCAGACAAAAATGAATGGACTACGCAGGGAAAAGAAAAGAAAAAGTCAAGTTGCAGTTTCAAGAACAGCTATAATCAGCATGCTGGTCATGAAAATCTGATAGTAATGAGTGATACAGGACTGGATAGCCTTGACATGTACAATGTGAAAATTAATAAGAGTCAAACAATATGGCTTACACCAGAAGTGAATGGCAGATTAATTAAAATGGAATTGGAGACTGGCTTGAGTGTTTTAGTCCACAAAATAAGTTTGAATGGCATTTCAAGGATACTGAACTGAAACCTGCAGATATCTAACTAAGAACTTATACTGGAGAAAAGATAACTCCTGTGGGAATAACATTTGTAACAGTAAAATATAACAACCAATAAACCACATTGGGCTTGTATGCGGTAAAAACAGAAGGACCAGCATTTTGGGGCCATGATTGGTTGAGACAACTACAAAATGATTAGAGAGTCAACTACAATTTGAATGCCACATCCCCTGGAATTAAGATGATGGTGCCACTGCAGTGTTTAAGAATGGCATTGAAAATCTCAAACACATCAAGGGTAAAATAGTGTTAACCAAGAATGAGTCACCCAAATTTTACAAAGCCCATCCAGTTCATTATACCATTCATAATAAAGTAGCCACTGAGCTAGATTGCATAGAGGCTGAAAGAATTCTTTCCAATATTGACTGGAGGCCATCGCCAAAACCAGTGGTCCAAGTAGCCAAGAAGGTTTGAGTTAAGATAATGGGCTTTGGTGTTCAACTTAGGAATGTTGTGTCAGCTAATGAGGATGATGGAATTGTGAGAAGGTTCTAGAGAACGCTGGGTGGAGAGGATTTTGTGATGGACGCTGGTGAGAGACAAGGTCTTTTTGGAGGGAGCCAGGAGACGACAGGAGGGAAGATGGCTGAGGATTCCATCCCTGTTGTACAAGGTGCTTTGTGCAGATGAATGGCTTCAAGGAGGAAGGCCAATATTCCTGGGGCGAGCTCATTTGTTCGAGATGGATTTCGAGCGACATTCGCAAGGTGGTGTAGGCTTTCATGCAGACCGAGGGTTCAGTGCTTGAGTTAAAGACAACTTCAAGATGTGTTCCAACTGGGGGCGTCATGTGATGACGTGGGATTGAGACGTGTAAATCCAACTCTCCCATAAAAAATCAGCAAAGTACCGTTCAATCAAAGTAAAGTTAATAAATACTTTCCGAAAACTACTTATAAACTTCGTAAGACTACTCTACGATATGCCTCGTAAACCGCAACAGAAGAGGTCCGTTGTTGTGAAGTCGCCGCGAGATGGGAAGGAAAAAGGGCCTACTGCAGCGATGGAGCCTCGGATTCAGGTTGCATCTCCTTCAGAGGAGATGCATTTTATCTCTGGCGTAGAAGAACGGGAAGCAATGGCGGCAGTAGCGGTCTCTCGGAAGAAGATGCCGGAATTGCGCATGCGCAAAGAAGTACACATGCGCAAATCGACACAATTTAAACTACAAGAACCGACGGCCACTGCAACTGAAAGTGATTCAGAGTCAGAATTGGATATCGCAGAGAATACAGATGAAGAAGAGGAGAAAGAACTGGAAGAAATTGGAAGTAAAGGAGACGATGGAGACATAAGAGAGGCTTTATTGCAATTAATGGCTGAATTAAGAAAATTAAGAACAGAGTTTAGAGACGTGAAGATGTGCTATGATAAAGCTATGAAAAGACAGGATAAAATGGATAAGAAACTTCAGAAAATGGAAAGAACAATCGAGCATATTAACGATAGAGTGGAAAAAACAGAAAATAATGTGCTTGTCTGGAACACGGAAAGAATTCGACTCTTGGAGAAAGTGGATGTGTTGGAAAATTTTAGTAGATGTAATAACATTAAAATTGTTGGTCTTAAAGAAGGTATAGAGGGAGATAATCCAATAGAATTTTTTCAAAGGTGGATCCCGAAAACCTTGTAAATGAAAGAGGAAGACCGATCAATTGAAATTGAATGGGTACATAGAGCTCTAAGACCAAAACCACAAGATGACCAATATCCACGATCAATTTTAATAAAATTCTTAAGATTTCAAGACAAAGAAAGGATTCTACAGGCGGCTGCCCAAGCTGCCAAGAAGAGAAAAGGGCCACTGATTATAAAAGGGAAGAAAATTTGTTTCTATCCTGACATAAGTTATTAACTTTTGAAAAAAAGGAAGAAGTTTAATTCAGTGGAAAAATGCCCTATGGGATCACGGTTATCAATTTATATTGTGTTATCCCGCAACCTTGAAGATTTTCTTGCCTGGTGGAGAAAAAAGATTTTTTGACGATTACTGGAAAGCGGAGGAGTTTGTGCGAGATTCTTTGAATATTCACCAGATACAAGAACAAACTTAGGGGAGTGAGATGGATTGAAGATGAAGACTGGATCAAGGATTAGGCCTGTTGAATTTTTAGGCGGATGAATATATAAATATATTATCAATTATATGAGGGAGGGGAAGACAGGTTAAAATTTGAGGAATATTAGCTGGGAATAATAACATTAATTTTTTTTTCTATTATATATATAATTTTTTGTTACGGGGGAGCTGGAAGAAACACTGACCAATCGCTACGTTATTCATGTGTGCAAGCGTGGCAATAGCCACGACCCGCACAATGGAGTGGGATAGTGTTGTGTATCTCTTCATTCACAACATTAGTGGGGGGGTATTTTGTTTTTTCTTTTTTGTATCTTACCTATCTTTTTTTTTTCTTTTTGCCTGGATGATTGGGAGGGAAACACATAGCAACATGGTGAAGTTCAAAGAGATTCCCCAGGGAACTATGAGAGTTGAGAAGCTAAGTAATATTTTAGATTTTAAGAGATAAATATGTAACATTTTTGAATATTTGGAGCCCTTATTTATAGCTCCAATGATGAAGATCTTGGTTCCTTGGGGGAAAGTAACAAATATATATTAAATTTATTTTTATCCCATGGAGCACGTGCAAACCTTCCAATATTCAGGCGGTTCCTTTTTTTTTCTTTTCTTTTTAGGTAGGAGTATATATCAGGGGGGGAGGGTTAAGGGGAGGGGGGAGGGTAGATATTTTTTTTCTCATGTAAACTCTTTGAAAACTCAATAAAAATTATATATAAAAAAATAAGATGTGTTCCAACTTATGTGCTCATTTGATTGTTTAATTATGATGGGCCCTTTTGTTTTTTTCTTTCTTTTCATTAATAAATGTTTAGTTAATTTAACATTCATAAATATACTTTCTTTATAATTGTATGTAGGGTTTGGTCTGTTATTTCTTGCTGCCAGACGATTGCATGGGAGCAGTAAGTTATACAGTACTCATACAGATCGGGGTTTGGGTGGGTGAGACATCCCAACCTCACGGGTTTGGCGGGACCCAAATCATATTGACCCGAGATGAACGGAGTCCAAGAAAGGTGGTTTACTCAGCGCGAGTCCAGTGGCTGTTAGCCAGGAGCTAGCCAGCCGCCTCTCTAGAGACACCCAGTAAAAAGAGGTTTTCCAGGTAAAAGGAGGCAAACGGTGGAGGTGTGTGTTTCATGATAAACTCTCGGTGGCGTTCTGATGTGGATGTTTTGTCAATCTCATGTTCCCCCAAATTGTAACACCTAACGGTCTAAAGTCATTCATTCTGTTTACCTAGGGAGTTCTCATCGATGATCCTGACCACAGTTTACATACCCCCAGTGCATTTTGGGAAACCTGATTGCTTGGTTGCCATTCTCCTGCCTGCATACAGGCAAAGGCTAAAGAGCAAAGCTCCAGAGATTAGGACAAAGCGGTGATCACGGGAGGCAGAGGCGTGGCTACAGAGCTGCTTCGAGGACTCATCTGTGGATCTGAATGAATACACCATGGTTGTAATGGACTTTATTAAGACAGCTGTAGATGACTGTGTCCCCAACCAGAAGCCCTGGATCAACCATGAGATTCGAAATCTGCTGAGAGCCAGATCATAGGCATTTAAGTCTGGTGACCAACAGAGTTACAAGAGGTCCAGATACAATCTCCAGAGAGCCATCTCACAGGCGAAGTGGCGAGTCCAGACCAAACTTAAATCAATGAAGGATATCAGGGCTTGAATACTATCTCCTCTTACAAAGTTAAATCAAGCGACATAGGGGACAGTGGGGTTTCACTTCAGATGAGCTCAATGCCTTCAATGCTCAGTTTGAATGGCAAAACATGAAGGAACCATCATAAACTCTCGCAGCCCCTGATGATCCTATGATCTCAGTCTCTGAAGCCAACGTGCTAGTGAGCTTCAGGAGGATGAATCATCGAAAAGTACCTGGCCCGGATGGGGTACCTGGCCAAGTACTGAAGTCCTGCGTTGCTCAACTGGCTGGAGTGTGCACTAAGATCTTTAACCTCTAGTTTTGGCAGTGTGTGGTCCCCCTGTGTTTGAAGCAGGTTTCAATTATACCGGTGCCCAAGAAGAGCATGGTGTCCTGCCTCAATGACTATCACCCAGTAGCACTGAAATCCACAGTGATGAACTGTTTTGAGAGGCAACATATCAATTCCTGCTTAAAAAGTGATTTAGATCCGCTCAAGTTTGTCTACCAGAGCAACAGGTCCACAGGAGATGCCATCTCATTAGCTCTTCACTCAACCCTGAAGCACCCAGGTAGCAAAGATGATATGTACATCAGCTCGATATCAGCTACAGCTCAGTATTCAACACCATCAATCCCTTAAAGCTAAATAATAAGCTCCAAGACCCTAGGCTCAACACCTCTTTATGCAATTGGATCCTAGATTTCCCCACTTGCTGACCCCAGTCAGTTCAGATTGGCAACATCTCCTCCACAATCCCCATCAGCACAGGTGCACCACAGGGTTGTGTGTTTAGTTCCCCGCTGTACTTGTTTTACACCTATGACTGTGTGGCTAAGCACAGCTCCAATATCATATTCTAGTTTTCTGATGACACCACTGTCATAGGTTGAATCAAGAGGAAGAGATAGAGTGGACAGCCAGCACCTCTTCCCTAGGGCACCACTGCTCAATACAAGAGGACATGGCTTTAAGGTAATGGGTGGGGAGTTCAAGGGGGATATTAGAGGAAGGTTTTTTACTCAGAGAGTGGTTGGTGCGTGGAATGCACTGCCTGAGTCAGTGGAGGAGGCAGATACACTGGTGAAGTTTGAGAGACTACTAGACAGGTATATGGAGGAATTTAAGGTTGGGGGTTATATGGAAGGCAGGGTTTGAGGGTTGGCACAACATTGTGGGTTGAAGGGGCTGTACTGTGCTGTACTATTCTATGTTCTATGTTGTATGTTCTAAAGAGGGTGATGAATCAACATATAGGAGGGAGATTGAAAATCTGGCTGTATGGTATCATAACAGTGTTAATAAGACCAAAGAGCTGATTGTTGACTTCTGGAGAAGGAAACACAAGGTCCTCATCAGAGAAATCAGATATGGAGAGGGTTACAACTTTAAATTCGTATGTGCTATTATTTCAGAGGACAGGTCCTGGGCCCAGTACATAAGTGCAATTATGAAGAAAGCACAGTGGCACCACTACTTCCCTTGAGGTTTGTGGAGATTTGGCATGACATCTAAAATTTTGCTAAGCTTCTGTAGATGTTTAGTGGAGAGTTTATTGACTGGTTGCATCATAGCCTGGTCTGGAAACACCAATGTCCTTGAATGGAAAATCCAACAAAAAATAGTGGATATGGCCCAAACCAGCACAAGTAAAGCCCTCACAACCATTGTGCGCATAAAACTCTGTCACAGAAAAGCAGCATCAATCATCAGGGTCTCCCACCACCCAGGACATGTGCTCTTCTTGCTGCTGCCATCAGGAAGAAAATAAAGGAGCCTCAGGACTCTCACAACTAAGGTTCAGGAACTGTTACTACCACTCAACCAGCAGGCTCTTGAACCAAAGGGAATAACTTCTATCATTGAAATGTTCCCATCACCAATAGACCATTCTTCAAGGACTCTTCATTTCATTCCTCAATATTTATTGCTTGTTTATTTATTTATTATGGTCATTCCTTCTTTTTGTACTTGCACAGTTTGTTGTCTACTGCATTCTGGTTGAATGCCCTAGTCTGAAATATTTTCATTAATTCTGTTATAATTATTATTTGATAGATTTGTTGTGTATGCCCACAAGAAAATGAATCTCAGGGTTGTATATGGTGACATATATGTATTTTGATAATAATATTTACTTTGAACTTCAAACTTAGGGGCTTGATGCTTCAGACAAATATGTATTGAATTCAATCACATAACAGTGTTTATCCAGCATTATATGATTGAAAATCAATTGTTCCTCAAGTGAAATATGATCATGGCTATTTCCATGTCACTTTCTATCACTCAACCAGGCAATTCTCTGAGTGAGTTGTGTTTCTGCTGGTGAAGTTTTTCCACTACCAACAATAGAACTAATTGTGTCACTCATGTACCATCATTCTTCACACAAAAGAGGCAGACAAAATAAAAGCAGAGTAAGTAATAGTCAGTTTTTATTCACAAAAAAATTATTTTCTCAAGCACAAATATCTTGTCAGCTTACTCACTTCTGTCAGCTGTTGTGCATTAAAGTGCAAAGATATCCTTGACTTGGATTTTGCAGTTCCTGACTAAATTGAAGAAACAGAGAGCTCAAGATGTTGACTCACTTATAACCCAAGATCTGCACTTAAACCATTTAGCAGTGAGTCATTTAACAGCCTTACCAGCAATAGACATTTTAAACCTATAATTAAAGATCGATATGAGTACTTACAATTCTGTCGTGTCATACTAATTAAACACTCAAATATTTAAGTACTAACCCCTAAGCAACTTTCAGATCTGTTATTTATCCAATCTTAGAAATAAAGCTAAAATGAGCAAAGTTCATCTTGTTGTCACTTTATGAATCAGACTGTAAAAGAGGCAAACAATGTGAGGGAAAAGGAAAGGCAGATATATTCTTATTCAGCTGTTTACAGCTTTAGTCTGTGGCTCATCGGCTATCATTATGTCAAGAGGCTCTGGGGTTGTCTTCCAAGAGACACTAGACTGATGCTCCAATGCGTATTTTGCAACTGATGATTGTTCACATGAAGGATATCAATTTGAAACATCGACTGCTTATTCCTTTCCATAGTTGCTGCCTGATCTACTTAGTTCCTCCAGCATTCTGTGTGATTTACTCAGGTATTTTGCAATGAAACTTCACAAATACTTCAAACAAGTTAGATTGTTTTGTGATGTTGTGAGAAAAGATAAAAGAAATCATTCATTTCTATAGTGTTCCTCACAGCCTTGGGTATCACACAGCACTTTCCAGGTACTTTTGAAGAGTTATCACTGCTGCAAGATAGGAAACTAAGAAGCTGATTTGGATACAGTGAATTCAGACTAACCATGAACAAGAAGCTAACTACAGTATTATAAATCTCAAATAAAAATCAAAAACATTGAAAATGCTCAGCAGATCAGGCAGCTGGTATGAGAAATTAACTCTTCAGCTGGATTCCAAACTTGTTGGCTGATGTTCCAACAAGTAATAATTTACTGTACATGACAAAACAGATTATCTGCTTGCTTTTTGAAAAGAAAACCAAGACAGGAGGTGTCACTTTCTGAAAAAGAGGCCTCTGTAACCCTTCATTTCTAGTGCCTAACAGTCACTTGTAGTTGCCCTTGTAGTGAAACAGAAAAAATTAATTCAAGAACTGATAATTAACTGTGCATGAAAAGTTATCTCAGAGGTAATTTTGATCAGTCACATAACCAGATGATGGAAGCCCTTTTTTTTTGGTGGAACTTATGAGGTTGCCCTAAATTGCCCAAATGGTAAAATGATATGAGACTTAAAGTAAAGGAACCCTTAGGAGACAGGAATGTAGATTGAGTTAATGGTGAGGAAGCCTAATGTAATGTTAGCATTCATTTTGCGAGGACCAGAATATCAAAGCAATGATGTGATGCTGAGGCTTTATGAGGTGTTGGCCAGATCACATTTACAGTATAGTAAGTAGTTTTGGGCCCTACATCTGTGGAAAGATGTGCTGGCATTAGAGAGGTTCCAGAGGTTTTCGAGAATGATCCTGGAGATAAAAAGGTTAACTTAAGTGGAGTGTTTGATGGCTCTGAGCATGTATTTGCTGGAGATTAAAATAATCTGGGGGTGCAGGGGTTGATGGGAGGAAGCAGATCTCATTAAAATCTACTAAGTATTGAAATGCTCAGATAGAGTGGACTTGGAGAGGATGGTTTCAGTTGTGGGGAGTCTAGGACCAGAGGTCACAGTTTCAGAATACAAGGTCATCATTTTAGAATAGAGACGAGGAGGAAGTTCTTTAGTTAGAGGCTAGTGAATATGTCAAATTCATTGCCACTGATGGCTGTGAAGACAAGTCATTGGATATATTTCAAGTTGAGGTTGATAGATTCCGGATTAGTAAGAATTTCAGGGAGAAGGCAGGAGACTGGGGTTGAGGGAATAATAAATCACCCATTATCAAATGGTGGAGCAGATTTGATGGGCCAAATGGCCTATTTCTGCTCCTATAACAAATGGTATTATGGTAAAGTAGTTTATTATTATCACATGTAATGAGGTCCAGTGAAAAACTTGTCCTGCATTACTGTACATACAAATCAATTCATTACCACAATATGTTGAGGTAATATTAGGTAAAACAATACCAGAATGCAGGATAAGGTGCAACTTCTAAAACCTTGACAAACTTTTATCGATGTGTAGTGGAGAGTATATTGACTAGTTCATCACAGCCTGATATGGAAACACCAATGCCCTTGAATGAAAAATCCTACAAAAATTAGTGGATACAGCCCAGTCCGTCATGCATAAAGTCCTCCTCACTATTGAGCACATCTGCAAGGAGTGCTGTCTCAGGAAAGCCACATCCTTCAACAAGGGCCCCCACCACCCAGGCCTTGCTCTCTTCTCACTAGGAAGGAAGTACAGGGGCCTCAGGACTCACACCACCAGGTCCAGGAACAATTATTGCCTCTCAACCATCAGGCTCTTGAACCAGAAGACCATAAGACCATAAGACAAAGGAGCAGAAGTCGGCCATTTGGCCCATCGAGTCTGCTCCGCCATTTTATCATGAGCTGATCCATTCTCCCATTTAGTCCCACTCCCCCGCCTTTTCACCATAACCTTTGATGCCCTGGCTACTCAGATACCTATCAATCTATGCCTTAAATACACCCAATGACTTGGCCTCCACTGCTGCCCGTGGCAACAAATTCCATAGATTCACCACCCTCTGGCTAAAAAAATTTCTTCTCATTTCTGTTCTGAATGGGCGCCCTTCAATCCTTAAGTCATGCCCTCTCGTACTAGACTCCCCCATCATGGGAAACAACTTTGCCACATCCACTCTGTCCATGCCTTTCAACATTCAAAATGTTTCTATAAGGACTCCCCTCATTCTTCGAAACTCCAAGGAATACAGTCCAAGAGCGGACAAATGTTCCTCATATGTTAACCCTCTCATTCCCGGAATCATTCTAGTGAATCTTCTCTGTACCCTCTCCAACGTCAGCACATCCTTTCTTAAATAAGGAGATCAAAACTGCCCACAATACTCCAAGTGAGGTCTCACCAGCACCTTATAGAGCCTCAACATCACATCCCTGCTCCTATACTCTATTCCTCTAGAAATGAATGCCAACATTGCATTCGCCTTCTTCACTACCGACTCAGCCTGGAGGTTAACCTTAAGGGTATCCTGTACAAGGACTCCCAAGTCCCATTGCATCTCAGAACTTTGAATTCTTTCCCCATTTAAATAATAGTCTGCCCGTTTATTACTTCTGCCAAAGTGCATAACCATACACTTTCCAACATTGTACTTCATTTGCCACTTCTTTGCCTATCCTTCCAATCTATCCAAGTCTCTCTGCAGACTCTCTGTTTCTTCAGCACTACCGGCCCCTCCACCTATCTTCGTACCATCAGCAAACTTAGCCACAAAGCCAAATATTCCATAATCCAAATCGTTGATGTACAATGTAAAAAGAAGCCGCCCCAACACGGATCCCTGTGGAAAACCACTGGTAACCAGCAGCCAACCAGAATAGGATCCCTTTACTCCCACTCTCTGTTTCCTGCCAATCAGCCAACGCTCTGTCCACGTATGTAACTTCCCGTAATTCCATGGGCTCTTATCTTGTTAAGTAGCCTCATGTGTGGCACCTTGTCAAAAGCCTTCTGAAAATCCTGTGACGAAAGAGGTTTACAAAAGTACACATAGACTAAGATGTTAACTGTCCTGTGCTAGCACCAGTGGGATCAACAGTTGATCTGCCACCTGTCTTCAGGAGAGAGAGATAAGTAAGACAATGGAGCAGCATTTGGAAGTGTTAATGAAGAGACGAGAGAGTTTAACCGAAGGAGACACTGGTCTGAGTATTGTCAAGACCGGCTCCTTTTGAACCCTGAACTGTTTGAAGTGTGATGGACAGGCGATACCCCAGCAGGGGGATAAAAAGGGACAGGTTAGCTAAGGCAATAGACGCATGACTCCACAAGGTAACGAGACCCTGAAAGCGGTGTGCCCCCCCCACTAGTCGGTGGGAGTTGTTGGAGGTCTGATCGCGGGACCAGCCATAGACGCGTAGGGTGGAAAGGTACAGATCGGCGGGAACCTGGTGTGTGTGTCCACCCTTGCCTGGGTGCTGGGTTCACCGCTGAAGAACGATCGTATCTGAAATGGAGGGGTCACAGTCGGTGACCTCAGAAGACATTACAAAGGGCTCGCCCGAAAGCTGACTGCGAGGAATATCAAAGGTCTGTTTGGAATCCGATTTGAATATTCATTCGTTCTCTCTCTCTCACTCCAACAGCACGACGGCGATTACTGCGAACTGAACTAAACTGAACTCTGTCACTTGTAATTGAACATTTTACCCCTAGACTGCGATAGAGCTGATTGACCCTATTATCCTAGTTCTGTGTGCATGTGTGTTTATTCATTGCTAACCTGTTGCATTTATATCCTTACTATTAGAGTACTGTGTTGCTTATTTCTTTAATAAAACTTTCTTAGTTCCAGTAATCCAGACTCCAACTGAGTGGTCCATTTCTGCTGGTTTGGCAACCCAGTTACGGGGTACGTAACAATCCAAATATACAACATCCACTGCATCTCCCTTGTCTAGCCTACTGGTAATTTCCTCAAAAAATTGTAATAGGTTTGTCAGGCAGGATTTTCCTTTAAGGATTCCATACTGAGTTCTGCCTACCTTGTCATATGCCTCCAGGTACTCTGTAACCTTGACAATTGACTCCAACAACTTCCCAACCACCGATGTCAAGCTAACAGGACTATAGTTTCCTTTTTGCTTCCTTGCCCCCTTCTTAAATAGTGGAGTGACATTTGCAATCTTCCAGTCCTCCGGAACCATGCCAGAATCTATCAACTTTTGAAAGATCATTGCTAATGCCTCCGCAATCTCCGCAGCTACTTCCTTCAGAACACGCGGGTGCATTCCATCTGGTCCAGGAGATTTATCTACCTTTAGACTATTCAGCTTCCTGAGTACTTTCTCTGTCGTAATTGTGACTGCGCACACTTCTCTTCCCTGCCACCCTTGAGTGTCCGGTATACAATTGATGTCTTCCTCAGTGAAGACCGATGCAAAATACTCGTTCACTTCCTCTGCCATCTCCTTATCTCCCATTACAATTTCTCCAGCATCATTTTCTATCGGTCCTATATCTACTGTCACCTGTCTTTTACTCTTTATATAGTTGAAAAAGCTTTTGCTATCCTTTTTGATATTATTTGCTAGCTTCCTTTCATAGCTAATCTTTTCTCTCTTAATGACCTTCTTAGTTTCCTTTTGTAAGGTTTTAAAAACATCCCAGTCCTCTGTCTTCCCACTAATTTTTGCTTCCTTGTATGCCCTTTCCCTTGCTTTAACTTTGGCTTTGACTTCTCTTGTCAACCACAGTTGCATCCTTTTTCCATTCGAAAATTTCTTCTTTTCTGGAATATACCTGTCTTGCACCTTCCTCACTTCTCGCATAAATTCCAGCCACTGCTGCTCTGCCGTCTTTCCCGCCAGTGTCCCTTTCCAGTCAACTTTGGCCAGTTCCTCTCTCATGCCATTGTAATTTCATTTACTCCACTGAAATACCGACACAGCAGATTTCGGCTTCTCTTTTTCAAATGTCACAGTGAACTCAGTCATGTTATGATCACTGTCTCCTAAGGGTTCCTTCACCTCAATCTCTCTAATCACCTCTGGTTCATTACACAATACCCAATCCAGTACAGCCGATCCCCTAGTGGGCTCAACAACAAGCTGTTCTAAAAAGCCATCTCGCAGACATTCTACAAATTCTCTCTCTTGAGATCCAGTGCCGACCTGATTTTTCCAATCCACTCGCATGTTAAAATCCCCCACAGTTATCCTAACACTGCCCTTCTGACAAGCCTTTTCTATTTCCAGTTGTAATTTGTAGTCCACATCCCTGCAGCTGTTTGGAGGCCTATAAATAACTGCCATCAGGGTCCTTTTACCCCTGCGATTTCTTAGCTCAACCTATAAAGATTCTGCACCTTCCGATCCTATATCACCTCTTTCTAATGATTTAAAATCATTTCTTACCAATAAAGCCATGCCTCCCCCCTTCCTACCTTCCTATCCTTCCAATACACCGTGTATCCTTGGACGTTCAGCTCCCAGAGACATGCATCCTTTAGCCACGTCTCAGTGATGGCCACAATATCATACCCAGAGGGATACCTTCACTCAACTTCACTTCCCCCATCACTAAACTGTTCGCACAACCTAAGTTCTCACTTTGAAAGATTCATCATCTCATGCTCTTGATATTTATGTTTGTTTGTTTATTTGTTTATTTTGCTTTTGTATTTGCACAGTTTGTTGTCTGTTGCACATTGGTTGTTTGTCCAATCTGTTGGGAACAGTCTCTCAATTATACTATTGCGTTCCTTGGACTTACTGTGATTTCCCACAAGAAAATGAATCTCAGGGTTGTATATGGTGACATATCTGTACTTTGATAATAAATTTACCTTGAACATCTACAGAGAAAGTGCAGTGCAGGCAGGCAGTAGGGTACAAGATTATAATGAGGTCTATGGATATACCATGGAGAGCATTCTGACAGGCTGCATCACAGTCTGGTATGGAGGGGCTACTGCACAGGACCAAAAGAAGCTGCAGAAGGTTGTAAATCTAGTCAGCTCCATCTTGGGCACTAGCCTACAAAGTACCCAGGACACCTTTAAGGAATGGTGTCTCAGAAAGGCAGCGTCCATTATTAAGGACCTCCAGCACCCAGGGCATGCCCTTTTCTCACTGTTACCATCAGGTAGGAGGTACAGAAGCCTGAAGGCACACACTCAGCAATTCAGGAACAGCTTCTTCCCCTCTGCCATCCGATTCTTAAATAGACATTGAATCTTTGGACACGACCTCACTTTTTCTAATATACAGTATTTCTGTTTTTGCACTTTTTAAAAATCTATTCAATATGCGTAAGTGATTTACTTATTTTTTAATTTTTTTTTCTCTCTCTGCTAGGTTATGTACTGCATTAAACTGCTGCTGATAAGTTATCAAATTTCATGTCACATGCCGGTGATAATAAACCTGATTCCGAGGTCTCAAGTCTATTACATTGTACTAGAGAACCATTCAGAAGCCTGATGACATCAGGGTATAAGCCGTTTTTGAGCCTGGTGGACTGTGCTTTCAGGCTTTTGCATCTAACTGCCTGATGAGAGAGGGGAGAAGGAAAAATGTCTGGATACTATAAATTGGGTCTTTGATTAAGCTGGATGCTTTACTGAGGCAGCAAGAAGTATAGACAAAATCCATAGAGGGGAGGCTGGTTTCTGAGACGTGGTGAGCTGTGTTCACCTTTCACGACCATTCCTTGCAGTCATGTGCAGAGGAGTTGCCTCAACAAGCTGCGATACATAAGGTCCCCCATGGGAGATTAGTGGGCAGAATTAGAGCACGTGGTATTGGGGGTAGGGTACTGACATGGATTGTAAATTGGTTGGCAGACAGGAAACAGAGAGTGGGGATTAACGGGTCCCTTTCAGAATGGCAGGCGGTGACTAATGGGGTACTGCAAGGCTCGGTGCTGGGACCACAGCTATTTACAATATAAATTAATGATTTAGATGAAGGGATTAAAAGTAACATTAGCAAATTTGCAGATGACACAAAGCTGGGTGGCAGTGTGAAATGTGCAGAGGATGTTGAGATGATGTAGGATGACTTGGACAGGCTGGGTCAGTGGGCAGATGTATGGCAGATGTAGGTTAATGTGGATAAATGTGAGGTTATCCACTTTGGTGGCAAGAACATGAAGGCAGATTACTATTTGAATGGCGTCAAGTTAGGAAAAGGGGAAGTACAACGAAATCTTGGTGTCCTTGTTCATCAGTCACTGAAAGTAAGCATGCAGGTACAGCAGGCATTGAAGAAAGCTAATGGCATGTTGGCCTTCATAACAAGAGGAGTTGAGTATAGGAGCAAAGAGGTCCTTCTGCAGTTGTACAAGGCCCTGGTGAGACCACACCTGGAGTATTGTGTACAGTTTTGGTCTCCAAATTTGAGGAAGGACATTCTTGCTATTGAGGGAGTGCAGCGTAGGTTCACGAGGTTAATTCCTGGAATGGCGGGACTGTCATATGTTGAAAGATTGGAACGACTGGGCTGTATACACTGGAATTTAGAAGGATGAGAGGGGATCTGATTGAAACATATAAGATTGTAAAGGGATTGGACACGCTAGAGGCAGGAAACATATTCCCGATGTTAGGGGAGTCCGGAACCAGAGGCCAGAATTTGAGAATAAGGGGTAGGCCATTTAGAACGGAGTTGAGGAAAAACTTTTTCACCCAGAGAGTTGTGGATCTAAGGAATGCTCTGCCTCAGAAGATGCTTTCAGGAAAGAGTTAGATAGAGCTCTTAATGATAGTGGAGTCAAGGGATATGGGGAGAAGGCAGGAATGGGGTACAGATTGTGGATGATCAGCCATGATCATAGTGAATGGCAGTGCTGGCTTGAAGGGCTGAATGGCCTACTCCTGCACCTATTGTCTATTGTCTATTGATGCAACTGAATAGGATATTTTCTAAGCATTGTTCTTAAAATTAATGAGGGTAAAAGGGGACATGGCAAATTTCTTTAGCCTCCTGAGGAAGTACATCTTTCTTGGCCATGGTGTTAACATGGTAGTGCTTGGACGAGCTATGGTTGATGTTCACTCCTAGGAAGCTCTCAGGCCTTTCACCTCATACAGGAGCACGTGCATCACCCTTTTTTCTGGAGTAAGTGACCAGCTCTTTTGTTCTGCTGATATTGAGGAAAAGATTGTTGGCATGACATCATTTCACTAGGCTCTTTAACTCTGAATCATCTTTCTTTGAGATATGACCCTCTGCGATGATATCATCTGTAAACGTGTAGATGGAGTTAGAGCAAAATCTGTCTGTACAATTACAAGTGTACAGGGAATACGTACAGGCGAGTGGGGTGCTGAGCACGCAGCATTGAAGGGCATCAGTGTTGAAGATAATCATGGTGGTGGTTTGCTGTCTATCCTTACAGATTGCAGTCTCTTGGTCAGAAAATCACAATCTGTTTGCAAAGGGAGATGATGATTTCCAGTTCTGGGATTTTGGAGACAAGTTTACTTGGAATTATAGCGTTGTAAGCTAAGCTGTAGTCAATAAGCAATAGTCCAATGTAGGAATCTTTACTGCCTAAGTGCTTTATATTCGTGTGAGGGTCAGGGAGGTGGAATCTGCCATGGGCCTGTTTCAGCAGTAGGTGAATTGCAGTGGGTAGAGGTTGTCTGAGAGGCTGGAGTTAATGAATGCCTTAACCTGGCTCTTGAAGCACTGCATAATGGTGGATGTGAGAGCTACTGGGTGGCTGTCATTAAAGCATGTTACTTTGCTCTTCTTTAGTACAGGTTGATAATGGTCTTCTTCAAGCTGGGGGCAATCATTTGAGTGAAGCAATGAGAGGTTACAATTGGCTGTAAATGCCCCTGTCTGCTGATCTGTGAAAGATCTAAGAGCATGGCCAGGGTCACTATCCAGGCCAGAGGTTTTTCCACAGGTTCACTCTCCAGAAGGCTGATCTTGCATCCACAATGCTGACTGTGAGTTCAGGTGAATTGTATGCTGTCAGGGTGGGTAGTGACGTTCCCATCCCTTTCTATTCAGAATGTGCAAAGAATGCATTAAGCTCATCGGGAAGGCATGTGCTATTATCAGCGATGCTGGCTAACTTTATTTTGAAGCCTTTTATAGCATGTAAGCCTTGCCACAATTCATGACTGGTCTGGGACCACTTTTGGACTGGTATTGTTTCTTGACATTTGTCGGTTTTACAGAAGTTGCATCTTGATTGTTTGCAAAGTCAAGGTCACCTCATTTGAATGCTGCCGTGTTGGATTTCAACAGGGAGCGGATCTCCAGATTCATCCATGTTTTCCACTTTGGGAACTCCCAGATTTCTCTCTTTGGTACATATTTACAACACGCTTATGATAAAGTCTGTGACAGTAGTGGCCTAATCATTGAGTTTGCCTTCTAAGTCTTTAAATATGGACCAGTCATTTGACTCTAAACACTCACTGTGTACATACATCTATTGATGCTTCTGGACACATCTTCAGTGATGTTCCTGGAATCATCAGGTGTTTCGGGTCTTTCAACATCATACAGCCTCCTCCAGGTGACCCAGCCGGGGCTGATCAGACCCCAGCTTGTGTCCAGATGGCTAGCTACTTATGACTCCATGGCTCCCCTCTTTTGAGCAACAGCCATCTTGAGGCCCTCTCTGCCGCATTGGTGGTATTGCGGATGGCTCTCCTCTTCCTCTCTCCCTCGATGCCCAAAATGCTGAAGGCTCTAACTAAAGAACAGGCTGTGAATCCCCTACAACCAACCTCCACTGGGAGACACCTCGCTCTCCATCCAGCCTGCTGACAGTTGATGACCAGTCCTGCGTACTTGGAGAGCTTCTTTTCAAAGGCCTCTTCCAAGCTATCTTCCCATGGGACTGTCAGCTCCAGCAGCACCATTTGCTTAGTAGACTCAGACACGACAATGTCTGGTCGCAGGGTGGTGACTGCAATATGGTTGGGGAACTTCAGCTGCTCTTCGAGGTCCACCAACAGCTGCCAGTCCCTCGCAGAGGTCAGAATGCCTGCAGATGTTCTTTTGGCAAGTATTGGCTGCTCTCCAGCTCTGACAAAGGCAATGGTCTGCTTGGAGGGTCGGGACTGCTTCGCCCACTCAACTCCTGCGCTGACGGCTTCAGCGATGGTCTTCAGGACCTGATCATGCCTCCACCTGTACCGTCCCTCACCAAGTGCCCTTGCACAGCCACTGAGGATGTGCTCCAGGGTTCCTCGCTTGGAGCACAGTGGGCATGCAGATGGCTCTGCCTTGCCCCATGTGTGCAGGTTTGGTGGGCTTGGAAGTACATTGTACACTGCCTGGATGAGAAATTGGATGCGGTGTGGTTCGGCTTTCCAAAGATCAGCCCAGGTCACTTTCCTCTCAACCGCATTCTCCCATCTTGTCCAAGCTCCCTGTTGCTTCATTCCCACCGCCTTGCAGGCTCTCATCTCCTCCACTACTGCCCTCACCTCCTCCTGAACTAGACGACGCCTTTCCTTCCCTCTGGTGTCCATTTGGGGAGTTGCAAAGGATCCTAGCCCAGCTCGGCCTCGTATGACCACCTCCACCAGCCTCCTATGACGCAGCCTCACCTCTGCCTCCTGAACAGCTTCCTCTGCCCTTCACTTCCTGCCAGTACTTACTTGGATCCCTGCTTTAGCCACCTTCGGGTCACTTGAGTCCCTATACTGTAGCACTTCTCTGTCTCCTGTTACCTTGAATTCTTCCTCCAAGGATTCGAAGGGCAGTTGCAGTTTGTTGTGGTGTCCATAGAGTGCGATGCTGCTCAGGCTCTTTGGCAGCCCCAGCCATCTCCTGAGGTGGTTGCTAACCCTCCTCTCTAAGGTTTCGACTGTCAAGATCGGAACTGCATAGACGAGGAGGGGCCACAGGATTCTGGGAAGAATGCCATGCTGATACACCCAGGCTTTAAAATTCCCAGGTAGGCCAGACGTTTCCACAGATTTCAGCCAGCCATCCAACTCGGTGCAGGTTGCCTGAATGGATGTTGTGTCCCTTAAAGAGCTGTCAAAAACTTTGCCTAAGCTCTTGACTGGTTTTTCTGTGATGGTTGGGATGGCTGTGCCTGCGATGCTGAACCGGAACTTGTTCTTCACCTTCCCTTTCCTCAGCACCATCGATCTTGATTTGGCAGGTTTGAAACGCATTCAGGCCCACTCCACCAGCTTTTTGAGCCCTTTTGAATCCACTGGCAGCCAGGGACTGTTTCTGTGGTGACTGTGAGGTCATCCATGAATGCCCTGATAGGTGGTTGCCATTGAGCGGAATTCATTCTGGGCCCTCTGGACTCTGGTTCAGCAGACTTAGTGAGCATGTTCATGGCTGGGGAGAACAGTGTCACTGAGATAGTGCACCCTGTGATGATGCCGATCTCCACCTTGTGCCAGGTTGATGTAATTGCTCCTGAAGAGACCCTCATTCTGAAGTTGCTGTAATAATCAGCAATAAGGTCTCTGATTCTATTGGGGATGTGATATTTGGTCAGTGTGAGCTGCACCAGCTTGTGCGGATTGGAGCCATATGCATTTGCCAGGTCGAGCCACAACACTGACAGGTTGCCCTTGTTCTCTCTGGCCTCCCTGATGAGCTGTGTCACCACACCGATGTGCTCCAGACAGCCCGGCATCCCTGAAATGCCACCCTTCTGGACTGATGTATCAATATCGGTGTTCTTTGCTAGGTAGGTGCACAGCCGGTTAGAAACTGCACTGAAGAAGATCTTCCCCTCGACACACAGCAGGGAGATGATGCGAAACTGATCTATCTGGGTGGCATTTTCCTCCTTCGGGATCCACACCCCTTCAGCCACTCTCCACTGTTCTGGGATCTTCCCCCTTCTCCAGAAGATTCTCAGGATCTTCCACAGACGCAGCAGGAGTTTGGGGCAGTTCTTGTACACTTTGTATGAGGTGTTGCTTGGCCCTGGAGCTGAGCTTGCCCTTGCTTTGCGGACGACCTCTCTGACTTCCTTTAGTTGCAGCTCTGACATGTCGAACTGCACATCCGATTCAGGTGGGTCTATTAGGATGTCGCACTCTCCCAACTCCTGCTCTCTTTCAGGATCATTATATATCTTCTTCAGATGTTGGTCTATGTCTTCCTGCGAACAGGCCAGTTTCCCACTGCGCTTCTCTCCCAGCAGCTCCTTGGTGAACTTGAAGGGGTTGGAGATAAAGGCAGCGCGTTTTTGAGCCCTTTCACGACGGCGCACTCTGCCCGGCGGAGGACCCTGATCTTCTTTCGTAGTAGGCCATCATCTGGGCCAAGCCAATGAGCTTCTCTTCTCCTGCCTCTTTGTATTGGGACTTCAGCGCTTTCATCTCCTGCCTGACGTTGTGGATCCTCAATGCTCTTTGGTTCTTCGAGTAAGATGTTTTGGAGCCTTCCTTCTCCTCTTCTCTGAACCGTTCAGCTACGATACTAACAATAATCGTTGTCATGGCTTGCAGCTTCCTATCAACCCCTCCCTTCGCTGTTGCCTCCAGAATTTGGTTAACATCTTCATCAAAATGCTTTCACAGTGAAGTCATGTTAGCTGCAGGCCATTTGATCCACCTCCTGTTAGACTTCATGCTAGAGGGATTAGTTTGCAACACTTGGAGGTTCCAGGCACTAAGGGGTGACTCCGGGCCTGGCCCCTCCTTCGTCTCACCAGGTTGGACACCTGTGCGTTGTGCTGCTCCTGCTCCCGCCAAACACTTCATCCTCGCTTGGTGGATCTTCAAGCTGCGATCGTTCTTGCAGACATAAAAGCTCATCTATTTAATCAAAGCAGCAGTCTGTGACTTTCTGCACTGGATCCTTGTGTGTCAGCTTCTCTTTGCATACAGGGAGAAGGAGCACAGCCTGGTCGGGGAACTCAAATGAGATCCTTTTAAGTTTTTTTTGCTCCTCATTTCATGACAATGCAAACTGTGACTTGGTTAAAGATCTGAAGAATTCCAGTTGAACTGAAAGCTGAGTGTAGGAAAGCACCTAAAAAGATAAATGAGTCTCAGTCCACCTGAGAACTGGGGGGACTGCTTCTTATAAATAATATTATGGCAGTCTGGGGGTTATGGAAGGATATGAGCAAGAGATAAATCTCAAACAAGAGAAAACCTGCAGTTGTAGAGATGAATCTGCTATTTAGTGTGCCAGGAAAAAAATGTGTCATGAAAGCAGTTGCTTTGCTATAAAATCCCAGCTGTTCCCTTAAATTTCTTCAGAAATCAGGAATTTATTATGTGACTCCAGTGCTGCAAAAATTGCTTCACCCTTAAGGCCCTTGATACATTTTGGAGTCAGTAATAAATTCTATATTGCTTTCTAAAGTATACAAATAGAGACAGGCACATATCTAATAAATCCTGTAGAAGTGGTGGACTTCTCTGACTCAAGTGGAGTGCTCTGACTTTGGAGTTTGAATATATAAAAAGATGGCATTTTGGGATCAATTTTTCAGAATGAGTCATTACGTTATACAACATGAAAACAGACCCTCCTGCCCAACTTGTCCAGCGCCTTTCTGTACAAGTTCCATTTATCAGTAGTTGGCTGTCATCTCTCTAAACCTTTCCCATTGATGAGTAAGTGCATTTAGAAATTAAAGACAAAGGAGAAAATTTCCGAGGAATTTTGGGAGTAGAGGTTTACAGCGTGATATAGGGAAACATGGAAATAAGGTAAGGACAGATATCAGTGACATTTTAAATCATCCACTTTTCACTATTTTACTACTTCAGGAATACCATTTGTAGGTGGAGGGCATCCACGGGACATAATTTGAACCTCAGTATTTAAAAGACTATTCCAAAAGTGAAATTTGGAGTTGGAAACACAATAAAACAACGTGCGACACGGATTCAAAGTGCTGAAGAATGCTTCTGCTTCAACGATATCTCTTCAGCATATCACTATGCTGCTCGAATTGGGGAGGCAGAAGAAGGAAATGGGATGAATGGAAGGAAGAAGCCTTCCATTCGGTATTGTAGAGTTCATCAGTAGGAGGCTTCTGCCTCATTCATGGATTCAATACTGGAGGAAGTTCAGTAACTTAAGCAGGTTGGAAAAAGTGAGTATTTTTGTACTCTCTATTTGTATCAACTTAACAGTTGGACTTCCATCCACATTTGTTTTCATACCATCCCTGTTCCTTAAGGTTCCATGTCAAGTTTATTCCTTTACATCATTTCTCTCTCTCTCTCTCTCTCTCTCTCTCACACACACACACACACACACTCTCTCTCTCTCTCTGTCATCCTCTCTGTCACTCTCTCTTTCTCTCTCTCTCTTACTCTGTCTCTCACTCTCTCACTCTCTCACGCTCTTTCTCACTCTCTTTCTCTTACTCTCTCAGTTTGGCAAATGTGCCATGATTTAATTCCATCTAGCCATCTATTCACCTTCATCTTTAGGTATTGAAGCCTCATCCTGAACATTACCAAATGCATACAGCACATTGAGGGAACTCATTTCAGTCATTCTACATATATTGTAAGTCTATACTTTCCCTCAGTTTACGGATAGGCAACAATATATGATGGAGAAGGAATGATTTCGAAATGTTCTTCAATTGATCTTGTGTTTTTTACAACAATGGAAGGAGATGCAAGAAGAAAATAGTAGCATCTCAATATCTCTAGCAACTGTAGACATCAATCTTTCAAATGTCTGTTGAGACAGCACTTCTCATGTCCTTCTACAAAAATCATAGATATTTCCATTGGTGGCCACATTCCACAGTTTGTATGTTGGCCTTAGCAAGAACCTTATACATGTAAGGCCCTAGGCAGGTCCAAAGGTAAATCTCCACACTCTGTCATTTCATAGTCTTAGGACCCCACTGTTCAGTCTACAAGATACAATTAGAAGTCGGCAAGGACTTCGAAAGGCTATAGAAGGACTTAGACAGATTAAGAGAATGGGCAAAGAAGTGGCAGATGGAATACATTGTCTGGAACTCTATGGTCATGCACTTTGGCAGAAGAAGTGAAAGAGTTGACTATTTTCTAAATAGAGAAAATACTCAAAAAAACTGAGGTGCAAAGGGACTTGGGAGTCCTTATGCAAGATTCCCCAAAGGTTAATTGGCAGTTTTAATCTGTGGTGAGGAAGACAAATGCGATGTTACAATTCATTTCAAGAAGACTGGAATATAAAAACAAGGTTGAGACTTTATAAAGCACTGGTGAGGCCTCACTTAGAGTATTGTGAGCAGTTTTAGGCCCTTTATCTCAAAAAGGATGTGCTGAAGCTAGAGAGGGTTCAAAGAAAGTTCACAAAAATGCTTCCAGGATTGAATGATTTGTCATATTAACAGCATTTGAAGGCTCTGGACCTGTATTCACAAGAATTCAGAAGAGTGAGGGGTGACCTAATTGAAACCTATAGAATGGTGAAAGGCCTTGACAGAGTGGATGTAGAGAGGATATTTTGTATGACGTGAGAGTCTAAAACCAAAGGACACCGCTTTAGAACAGATGGCCATCCTTTTAGAACAGATATGAGGAGGAATTTCCTTAACCAGAGAGTGGTGAATCTGTGGAATTCAATGCCACAGGCAGCTGTGGAGGCCAAGTCTGTATATATATTTAAGGCAGCGGTTGATAGATTATTGAATAATCAGGGCATAAAGAAATGTGGGGAGATGGCAGGAGATTGGGGCTGAGAGGAAAATTGGATCAGCCATGATGAAATGACGGAGAGTCCTGATGGGCCATATGGGCTAATTCTGTTGCTATATCTTATGGTCTTATATTCTAAAATGCTGAAGCAACTCAGCAGGTCAGGCAGCATCTATGGAAATGGCATTTCAGGCTGAGACCCTTCTTCAGGACTGGAGAGGAAAGAGAAAGACACCAGAATAAAAAGGAGGGTGTAGGAGAAGGGGACTAGCTGGAAGGTGATATGTGAAACCTGATGGGTAGGAAAGATATGGGGAGAGGGGAGTGGACCATCGGAGAAAGGAAAGAAGGAGGAGACCCAGGCGGAGGTGGTAGGCAGGTGAGAAGAGGCCGAACTGGGGAGGGGGAAAGATTTTTTTTAAAGTTTAAGGAGAAAAAAATATTCATGCCATCAGGTTGGAGTCTACCATCATACATCAAATCCCTTTTGCTGATGCTTTTACCATCTTTTATTTTGTAGGTGAAACAAATTCTAATATTGTATTGACTTTGCTGTTGTAGGTTTATTACCAACATAACATCCAAGTACAACATAATATTAAAATATAAGAAGTCATGTGAATGCCTGGTGTGATGGGGAGCTTTGTTCTTTTGGACAATATTCCAGATTATTTTGAAGTGCATTACTGTAACAAAGCATACAGCAACACTCTCAGTATCTTACAGGTGCAAAATATAATTTGTTTAACTTATTGGGGACCCCACCTCACTCCTCGTGTTTTTCTGTCTTTCTTAAGCTCACCTTCTATCCTTGATATTGATCTTGGTATATGCTTGCTGAACTTTGATGTATGAAAATACATCAAATCAGCAATGATTTAATAAAGAAATACACTTGCAAACCAGTTTCCTGACTAAGGTTTAACCAAACTGATTTTATAATGACTCCTGCAAGGAACATTCAACAGAAGCAATACACACTCAGTGGCCACTTTATTAGATACAACTATACAGCTGCTCATTAATGCAAGCATCTAATGCGACAGCAACTCAATGCATTAAAAACATGCAGGCATGGCCAGGAGGTTCAATCGTTGTTCAGACCAAACATCGGAATGGGAAAGAAATGTGAATCAGGTGACCTTGACCATGGAATGATTACTGGTGCCAGACAGAGTACCTCAGGAACTGCTGATCTCGAGATTTTCATGCACAATAGTCTCTAGGGGCTACAGAGAATGGGGTAAGAAGCAAAAACATACAGTGTATGGCACTTCTGTAGCTATGGCACCATGGTAGCTTAGTGCCTAGCGCAAAGCTATTGCAGTTCAGAGTTCAGCTCTGGCATCCTCTGTAAGAAAGTTTGTGTGTTCTTCCCAGCTGTGCGTGGGCTTCCTCTGGATTCCTCCCACAGTCCAAAGATGTACCAGTTAGTAGGACATGGTAAAGGTAGTAAGGTAGAGGGGCTGAAGTGTGTGTACCTCAATGCAAGAAGCATCAGGAACAAAGGTGATGAACTGAGAGCTTGGATATATACATGGGATTATGATGTAGTGGCCATTACAGAGACTTGGCTGGCACCAGGGCAGGAATGGATTCTCAATATTCCTGGATTTCAGTGCTTTAAAAGGGATAGAGGGGGGGGGAAGGGGAGGAGGGGTGGCATTACTGGTTAGGGATACTATTACAGCTACAGAAAGGGTGGGTAATGTGAGTAATGAGTCAGTATGGGTGGAAGTCAGGAACAGAAAGGGAGCAGTTACTCTACTGGGGGTATTCTATAGGCCCCCTGGTAGCAGCAGAGATACAGAGGAGCAGATTGGGAGGCAGATTTCGGAAAGGTGCAAAAATAACAAGGTTATCATCATGGGTGACTTTAACTTCCCTAATATTGATTGACACCTGCTTAGTTCCAAGGGTTTAGATGGGGCAGAGTTTGTTAAGTGTGTCCAGGACGGATTCCTGTCACAGTATGTGGATAGGCTGACTAGGGGGAATGCCATACTAGATCCAGTACTAGGTAATGAACTGGGTCAGGTCACAGATCTCTCAGTGGGTGAGCATCTGGGGGACAGTGACCACCGCTCCCTGGCCTTTAGCATTATCATGGAAAAGGATAGAATCAGAGAGGACAGGAAAATTTTTAATTGGGGAAGAGCAAATTATGAGGCTATAAGGCTAGAACTTGTGGGTGTGAATTGGGATGATGTTTTTGCAGGCAAATGTACTATGGACTTGTGGGCGATGTTTAGAGATCTCTTGCAGGATGTTAGGGAGCAATTTGTCCTGGTGAGGAAGATAAAGAATGGTAGGGTGAAGGAACCATGGGTGACAAGTGAGGTGGAAAATCTAGTCAGGTGGAAGAAGGCAGCATACATGAGGTTTAGCAAGCAGGGATCAGATGGTTCTATTGAGGAATATAAGGAAGCAAAGAAGGGGCTGAGAAGAGCAAGAAGGGGGCATGAGAAGGCCTTGGCAAATAGGGTAAAGGAAAACACCGAGGCATTCTTCAATTATGTGAAGAACAGAAGGATGACAGGAGTGAAGGTAGGACCGATTAGAGATAAAGGTGGGAAGATGTGCCTGGAGGCTGTGGAAGTGAGCGAGGTCCTCAATGAATAATTTTCTTCGGTATTCACCAATGAGAGGGAACTTGACGATGGTGAGGACAATATGAGTGAGGTTGATGTTCTGGAGCATGTTGATATTAAGGGAGAGGAGGTGTTAGAGTTGTTAAAATACATTAGGACGGAGAAATCCCCGAGGCCTGACGGAATATTCCCCAGGCTGCTCCATAAGGCGAGGGAAGAGATTGCTGAGCCTCTGGCTAGGATCTTTATGACCTCGTTGTCCATGGGAATGGTACCGGAGGATTGGAGGGAGGCAAATGTTGTCCCCTTGTTCAAAAAAGTTAGTAGGGATAGTCCGGGTAATTATAGACCAGTGAGCCTTATGTCTGTGGTGGGAAAGCTGTTGGAAAAGATTCTTAGAGATAGGATCTATGGGCATTTAGAGAATCAAGGTCTGATCAGGGACAGTCAGCATGGCTTTGTGAAGGGCAGATCATGTCTAACAAGCCTGATAGAGTTCTTTGAGGAGGTGACCAGGCATATAGATGAGGGTAGTGCAGTGGATGTGATGTATATGGATTTTAGTAAGGCATTTGACAAGGTTCCACACGGTAGGCTTATTCAGAAAAGTCAGAAGGCATGGGATCCAGGGAAGTTTGGCCAGGTGGATTCAGAATTGGCTTGCCTGCAGAAGGCAGAGGGTCATGGTGGAGGGAATACATTTCGATTGGAGGATTGTGACTAGTGGTGTCCCACAAGGATCTGTCCTGGGACCTCTACTTTTCGTGATTTTTATTAATGACCTGGATGTGGGGGTAGAAGGGTGGGTTGGCAAGTTTGCAGACGACACAAAGGTTGGTGGTGTTGTAGATAGTGTAGAGGATTGTCGAAGATTGCAGAGAGACATTGATAGGATGCAGAATTGGGCTGAGAAGTGGCAGATGAAGTTCAACCCGGAGAAGTGTGAAGTGGTACACTTTGGAAGGACAAACTCCAAGGCAGAGTACAAAGTAAATGGCAGGATACTTGGTAGTGTGGAGGAGCAGAGGGATCTGGGGGTACATGTCCGGATAGGGTAGTTAAGAAAGCTTATGGGGTGTTAGCTTTCATAAGTCGAGGGATAGAGTTTAAGAGTGGCGATGTAATGATGCAGCTCTATAAAACTCTGGTTAGGCCACACTTCGAGTATTGTGTCCAGTTCTGGTCGTCTCACTATAGAAAGGATGTGGAAGCATTGGAAAGGGTACAGAGGAGATTTACCAGGATGCTGCCTGGTTTAGAGAGTATGGTTTATGATCAGAGATTAAGGAAACTAGGGTTTTACTCTTTGGAGAGAAGGAGGATGTGAGGAGACATGATAGAGGTGTACAAGATAATAAGAGGAATAGATAGAGTGGATAGCCAGTGCCTCTTCCCCAGGGCACCACTGCTCAATACAAGAGGACATGGCTTTAAGGTAGGGGGTGGGAAGTTCAAGGGGGATATTAGAGAGTGGTTGGTGCGTGGAATGCACTGCCTGAGTCAGTGGTGGAGGCAGATACACTAGTGAGGTTTAAGAGACCACTAGACAGGTATATGGAGGAATTTAAGGTGGGGGGTTGTATGGGAGGCAGGGTTTGAGGGTTGGCACAACATTGTGGGCTGAAGGGCCTGTACTGTGCTGCACTATACTATGTTCTATGTAAATTGTCCTGTGATTAGGCTCGGGTTTAAATTGGTGTGCTGCTGGGTGGCACAGCTCAGTGTACAGGAAGGGCCTGTTCCACATTGTATTTCTAAATAAATGAATAACTAAAAAAAACAGCTGTGACGTGCAGAAGAGCGTCTCTGAACACACAACACGTCGGGTCTTGAAGTAGATGGCCACAGCAGGAGAATACTGCACTGGTTTGCACTCTTGTACCTAGATAAGTGGTCAGTGAATGTATTATGGGTTAAAAGGGGTCAAATGATTGTCGTTTCAAACATTTTGGGAATGTTTAAGATGGGAGCAGAACAATTAAATATAATCTATTAATAAGTCCAAATTACTTCACCAAATAAATGTGAATAAATATGGAAGGTCAAATTAAATCAACAATTGTTTTTTCTATGTGCATGTACAGTAATATATGGGACCACATTAATCTATAATACCGCATCGAAACCCAAATTTGACAATTCCTGTGGCCATGACTACTTGCAGGCCATACATATTAAATAATCACACTTCTATCTCTTGCTATAGTGTGCAGTTAATTTGCATAACACAACATAAAACTCATATATACAAAGCAATTTTTGTCACTTTCAAGCCAATTGTTGAAGCCTAAATACTAGATAAATAAGAGTTTACTGTATCTGTCAGTGATAACTGGCCGACAATTTGTTCACATACCAGAACAAAATCAACTAAGTGTAATCACCATCATTTCCATTGGAATATGTATGTAGTTGTGATGCAAACTGATTTACTGAACAAAAACACTGTGAACTGAATCCCATTACATAATTTTTCTAGTAAGTAGGGCATTCCTTGTGGCCAACAAAAGCCATGAGTATATATACTGATGCTGTTGACATTTCAGCTTGCTATCAGTTGGGTGTATGGGGTGTCAGGGAGGGGTAGCACCTCTGGTGGGGGAACATGTTGAGTCCTTTTCAAGGTGGTTAGCCCACCTTTGGTCCCCACCTGGCACTCAGCTGTCACCTGTTGCTCCCCATAGCTGTTTGCATGCGACAGCAGCCACACCCCGGGCCACGGCTTCAACAAGCCAGCTAAACCAGGTGAGGATAGCCGACAGGTCTCAAACCTTCAGTGAGATAGGGAGTTGTCTCTCCCAGTATGTGAAGTCAGACTCCGGCGGATTGAGCGGACGAGACCCATGGAATGTCCGATGGTCAAGAAGGCGGTCTCTGCAAGCGTCGTGGAAGCATAGAGCAGGACAAGACACAGAAGACGTCCTGGTCATGCGTGGCATCTAGTCCCCTCTCCAGCCGTCTCGACTCTGTCTTGCCACTGGATCCAGATGGGAATTGGGAAGAGGGAGTGAGGCTGATGCTGCACAACTCTCCCTCACTTAAATCCAAATCACACGCTAGTCGCGGCGCCATCATAATGGTGTAAAGGTCCTCATCGACGTTGACGATGGACGAACACACAATTGGGAAGTCAATCTATAATATCTCAGTTAGTCTCTTCCACTGATCTGGCAGTATTTTATTTATTTGTTTTGTCTGTTCTCTGTGAAAGGAATCAGACAAATCTTAGGTCAGCTCGTTTTGCACAGCAGCTGCTTTAAATTCAACAATATGTTGCCTGTTATGATACTTCCAATGGCTAGAGTACATTAATAATAAATAATAGAAGAAGTCACGTGGTTTTTGCTGTATCAAATTTTCACACTTAATACTGACAGCAGGTCAAATTTGAAAAAATTGCCAAGATAAGACCACATATTGAAGAGTGCATTTTTTTTTAAAGAAAGCAAGCACATGCAGTAATTGGTAATTATTTGCAGCTGTTTCTCTGGTGTCCAACATGTTCTAATAAAAGGTTAAAACCAGTGTGGCTATACATAACGACATATTCCTGTCTTGACTGACTAAAACTGAGTCACACAGAAGTTGCAACTGGGAAACGTAAAAGTCATATTCACACAGTGAACCTCTAGGAGGAACAGTCCATGAGAATCCAAGAAAATCTCACTCTTCCTGACATGATGTTTTATACTTCTTAAACGCAAAGATAGCAATAAACAGTGAACCACGGTTTCAGTTGCTGTAATCACCTACTTAACTTTAACATTTGCAATATAATCAGGTAAATTAACAGAATTACATATTTACACATCCTAACTAGCAGAACTCTTTGAATTTTCAATTTTAATGTCTATTTCAAAAGTCAGACACCCATGGTATAGCAACACACACAAAATGCTGGAGGAACTCAGCAGGACAGGAAAAAAGTACAGTTGACGTTTCAAGCCAAGACCCTTCAGCAGGACCAAAGTATACCCCTTTTGTTATTGTGTTGAGGGAAGGCTCTGTGGATATAAAACTAATCAGAAGTTCAAGTGATAAAACAGATCTCACCTGAACTCTCGTGAATTAAATGGCAGAGATAGCCTCCAACAATGTGCTAATCAGGAACATTCATCTATTGTCTTTTCCTATGGGGTTTCAATGGGGTGGAAAGCCACAAAATTATCAGTTATACAGGTTTTATTTCCTGAAGGCTGGTTCTCATTTTAGTTAATCCATAATTATGCTATCCAATACTTCACCCTCCAAATAATGAACCCTAGCAATTCTTATATAAGTAAATAAGTCCTTGATGTGACTTCATTTAGGTAACATTGAATGAATTTCATTAAAGGTATTTGAAAGTAGCTATTACTAAAAACATAACATTACATCACATAACATAACATAACATTACATTGCTGAAAACATACTTGATTGAAAAACAGCCCATTGAATTTCTTGCTTTCAGGGAAAAGCATTAGCTTTATTAGTTTCTATGACAATAAGAATTATCTAGGTCTGCACTAATGCAATTCTAGAAGACTGTAAAGCCAAAAGGCAATACGACCAGAAGATACAGAAGCAGAATTAGGTCTTTCAGATCATTGAGTCTGCTCCCCCATTCAGTCATGCCTGATATTTCTTCAACCACTTTCTGCTTCCCCCTGCAACTCTTAACTCACTTACCAGTCAACAACCTATTATCTCTGACTTAAATAGATCTAGTGATCTGGCCTTCACAGCTTGGATGCCCAAATTTGAAAGGCTTATTCTTTTTCCCCCCGGTATTGAATTCCAAGGATTTACCACCCTCTGGCTGAATAAATTTCTTCTGAGAAACAGACACAAAAAGCTGGAGGAGCTCAGCAGGTCAGTCAGCATCTATGGAAATAAATAAACAATTGACGTTTTGGGCCGAAACCTTTCATCAGGACTGGAAAGGAAGAGGGGAGAGGCCAGAACATGGAAGTGGAGGGAGGGGAAGCAGTACAAGCTAGAAGATGATGAGTGAAGCTAGGTGAGTGGAGGAAAGGTGATGAAGTAAGAAGCTGGGAGGTGATTGGTAGAAAAGGTAAAGGGCTGAAGAATAAGGAACCTTAAAGGTGAGGAGAGTTGACCATGGGAGAAAAGGAAGGAGGAGGGGCATCAAGGGAGGTGATAGGCAGGTGCGAAGAAAAGAAGAGAAAAGAAAAGTTAAGGGGGGAGCCAGAATGGACAATTGTTAGAAGAGGGAAGAGGAAGGGGGAAAATTACCAGAAGTTAGAGAAATCAATGTTCATGCCATAAGGTTGGATGCTACTCAGATGAAATATGGGGTGTTGCTCCTACAACTTGAAAGTGACCTCACCATGGCAGTAGAGGAGGCCATGGACCAACATGTTGGAATGGAATTGGGTTTTGGAATTGGAATGGTTGGCCACCAGGAAATCCTGTTTTTTTTGTGGATGGAACGAAGGTTCTCCAATCCCCAGTTCAAAATTCACCTGCTGAGTTCCTCAAACATTTTGTATGTGTTGCTCTAGATTTCTAGCATCTGCAGAATCTTGTGTTTAGAATTCATCCTGAACTTATTTTTAAAGGGACAACCTTTTATTCTGAGGCTGTGCTCTTAGATCCTAGGCTATTATATTAATATAGATATCCTCTCCGCCTCTACTCTATCCAGGCCTCTTAGTATCCAGTAGGTTTCAATAAAATCCCTCCTCATCCTTCTGAATGCCATCAAATATAGGCCCAGAGACATTAAACCCTTTTCATATGTTATGTCTTTCATTCCTGAGGTCATCCTTGTAAACCTCCTCAGGTTCAGCACATCATTTCTTAGAATTTTCTTAAAATTGCTTACAATATTTCAAATATGGTCTGACCAATGCCTCATAAACTTCAGCAGTAATTTCTTACTTTTATGTTCTGTTGGAAGATTACTAAGGAAAAGAAGGTTCAGCATATGAATCTAACTGTAGCAGATGTATCTGTTGATAGTAGTATTAGTTGGAGGAACCATCACCTAGCTCTTATGGAGATAAAATCTCATTCTGACACTACCATCACTCCCAACTCTGTTTTCTGGTAATCCCATTGTGCTAGATGGAATTGAGTTTTAAAAAATTGGGCAGTTCAAAACTGGGAATCCAAGCACAACAAACAATTAGTTGAGGCAGGATTGTATTCCACCATATTTTTTAATCTTATAACTTTATATATTCTTACTTCCTTATTACCATCATGTCAGGAGGATCAACCTTAGTTCAGTGAAAAATGTAATGGGAAGGCACAGGACTATAATCGATGTTGCTTTAAAAAAGGTCAACTTTGTTTAAGGAATAGAATACTGAAGTTTATAGATACTGAACAATAGAAGCAATTGTGTTGTAAAGCAAGTAAAGTCCTTTTCTTAGCAGTCTCTCGGGATCAAGGACAACTTGTTTGCTTTCTGGTTCTATATGCTCTGAAATGACTGAAGAAGCCAATGTCCTAACAGCAGACTTTTACACAGATGGGTCAAGAGGCAGGCAGGTGATTAGCTTCACAGACGCAAGAAATTTTGCAGATGCTGGAAATCTTGATCAACACACGCAAAATGCTGGAGGAACTCAGCAGGTCAGGCAGCATCTACGGAGGGAAATAAACAGTTGACATTTCAGTCTGAGATAACTTCATCACGACAGGAAAGGAAGGGGCAGGTTGAGACAGTACACACTTCTTGCTGCTTATCTAGATCTTAACACATGTTCCTGGTGATGCATGGACTTGAAGTATCAATACTATTTGAAATGTTCATTTTCTACTTTGGCAAACAAAAGCTAAGAATTCCCAGGAGTCAGTGACGATGTTGCATTTGTTCAAGGAAGTTTTAACAGGTTCCCTCTATTCACCTGGTAAACTCTTCCTGTGACCAAACTCAAAATTGAGTGCTTTTTTCACAAGTCTGTGTGCAGGCATTCAAAATTAAGGACTTACCTAACTGAGGTAATTATGGGATAAGGGCCATGGAGGGGAAGCTGACAATAGTTCATTTATTCATCCTTCCAGTGGATTTGCAAGATTTGTGAAGACAGCATAAGTGATATATTTCCAGTGCCCTGAAGTGCCCATTGAAAGTGGTCTGAATCTTAGAAATATGCGAATGACAAGGATGGCAAGGGCAAGGATGACTGGTGCACAGTGAACTGTGCACCTTGTGTCTGATTTATGCCTATTGTTAAGCTAGCTGATCCAACACTTCTGTTCTCCTACGACACAGAGTAGCAAACTTTGCTGGACAATTTAACATTATCATGAAGAGATTACATGGAACAGAAACTTAACTAAACCAGTCACATAAATACTGTAGTTACAAAATTAGTTTAAGATGCTGGGTATTTTGAGATGAGTGAGTGATTTCCAAATTCTTGCTATCACTTGCATGGAAGATTGCAGTTCCAATATCAGTCAAGAAGCTCATCGTTATTCAGGACATGACATTCCATTTACTTTGCATTGAATTCACTATCATAACATTACTTTCCTCCAGGACTTAGCACACCATGACGGCAAGCTATAAGAAGCACTGCCATAACTCACCATAATTTGTTTGTCAGTACCTTCCATGCATTTACCATCAGGGCAGAGATATGAATCAGGACACTACGTACTTTCTGTGCTGAAACTCCACACCAGATTACTTATTCTGCTAATTTGGAAATGACAAGCTGTTCCTTAATTTTCACTTGATCATATCCTTGACCTCTTTACCTTACAGCATTGTGGATTTACGTTCACCACATGATTGCAGCAATTCAAGAGATATTCAATAATTTCAGGTTCAGCTAATGACACGAGTATAGCTTGAATAAATGTTGTCTTTGTACCAGGATTTTTAAAATCATTGCATGCAGTCTGTGTGGAAACTTTAGAAAACTACCATGTAATGTCATTCTGGCAAAATAACATATGTCCTTTATGCATCCAGAGTAAAAGTTTGCATTAAGATTCAATCTGTTTTAACCAAATTCAGTTGACTGCTTTACTTGGGCTTGTGACTAAGACAAAGTATGATCAGGAATGTGTAGTGTCAAATATTATGAATAATGTTATGACTTACTTCTTACTTCTGTTCTAAATGACCCATTTCAATTTATTTATGGAAATATTTATGTTTTCATGCTTCATGTGCAGCTGTCTTCCTTAGTTACTCAATAAGAAACATGTACCTTGACAAATGGGACTGGATTAGAAGCACACTTACTTGCACGGAGAATACTACACAAATCATTTCCATGACGGTTTTGTTTTCAAATTCGAACCTGGTTCATTTCAACTGACTGCTCTAACACCACAACATGTACTTTAGTTTATTGAAGCTGGAATCAGAATCCTATTAATTGGGGTATGATCTGTCCCAGCATTATCAACAAATTTATAATGAACCAAAAAATAAGGAAGGTAAATATTAGAACAAACAGCACTAAATGATATTGTAATCTCTGAGGTAAAGAAAATACTTGTCAAGCTGTTTAAAGAACTAGAAAATATCTATACTCAAGAAATAAACAACAGAAGAGCTACAATACGATTAGATATAATCCAAATATCCTTATCCATTCTCAGCATTTTAATTAGTAAATCTTAATTCGTGTTGTTCCTGGACTCCATCTACCTTCTCGAGAGGATCCAATACCCACAAATGGGAGAATGAAAAAAAAATCTACTGCTCTAGCTCCAGGATCACCAACTCCAGGCACTTCTGTCCAAGTCTAAAACTGTTTTTACTTGTGTAACTACTGCTGTGGGAGTAAAAAGTCATTTTATTATGGGCCGGCTGGTGGCGCAATGTCATTGGCACCAGACCCAGGAGCGTAGGTTCCCAGGTTCGAAACCAGTCCGGTCCGCTCCCGAGTTCGCCTTCCATCCGTGCTGGGTTGAGTGTCGAGATCGCAACTCGTCCTTGTAAAATAAAGGGAAAAATACTACGAAAATGTCTGTGTGAAGAATGGCACGCCACGCAATCTCTCTCTCGCTCTGCGCCTTGTAAAAAAGCCATGAAAAAGACATCATCATGGACGCACACACGGACGCAGATGCAGATGCGCACGCACAGACGCGCATGCACGCAGATGCAGATGCACACACACGGCCTCGCACGCATGCAGGCACACACAAAAAAAAATCATCTTACTTTTGGCTAGATTGTGGAATAATTATTGGTGCCAGATTGGGTGCTTTGAATATCTTAGAAACCGCTGATCTCCTGGGATTTTCAAGCACAATGGTCTTTAGAATTCACAGAGAATGGTGGTAGTTGTGCAGGTGAAAATGCCTTGTTAATAAGAGAGTTCAGAGGAAAATGGCCTGACTGGTTCAGGCTGGCAGTAACTCAAATAAACACGCATTCTAATAATGGTGTGCAGAAGAAAATCTCTGAATGCACAACACATCGAGCTGTGAAATGGATTGGCTACAGTGGCGGAAGACGACACCCTGGTTCCACTCCTCTACCTAATAAAGTGGCCACTGAATGTAGATGAACTGAGTTAAGTAAAGATTTTTGGGATTACCACCTTGATCTACTCACTGGTTGCCCTGAATATACATCAGAATATGGAATAACATGTAAAGATTGTTGAGATACATTCATCTTCTTTCAATGTATGGAAATATATGATCCTCCCTGTAACTCTGTATCAGTTTCTTTAAATAACACCACTTGGTATAGTAAATTTCCTGAATGATTAGCTTTTTTTTTCTCCACACACGGTGCTTGATCAGCTGAATACATCAAGCATTTTCATTTATTACAAGCTGCTTCTCGGCAAATTCTGCTTTCGATTTTGCTTATGAGCAATAAATAAAGAGATATGTGGCATTTCTCCAGGTTAACTGGTGCACTCTAAAAAAGAATAACAACTCACATTTACCGTATGTGCTGTTTCCAATATATAGAGAGATTAAATGTATCTCATGATATCATAATAAAAGGAAAAAGATTTTGTAGTATAGGGAATTAATTAAGATAGTTACCACTCAGCAGAACAATGGACTCAGGGTCTGGACTATATGCTTATATATTTAATGTGAGCGTACTTTACTAATATCCTATATACACTTCCTATTTTGTATGTGTGAGGACTAGGCCTCAGGCTGTGGTGTTGCTGGTTTACAGCTGACATGGAGAGTCGTCGGAGCTGGTGCGCTCCACCAGGGGTGGTGTGGCATGGCGTGCAGGCTGGAGTCAGTGCTGCCTCCCTCCCACCCTGCCCTAGTATTCACTTGGCAGAAGAGAAGCTCTGTGGTGGTCATCCGCAGATTTCGGCGGCGTTAGATGGCTTGGGTGGCCATACCTTTCTATGTTATATGTGCTGTGTGTGCTTTGTGCTGTTTGTGACTGCTGGTACCATGTTTTGCACATTGATCCAAGAGTAATGCTGTCTCGTTTGGCTGTATTCATGAGTATTCATACATGATTGAACGACAATTAAAATTAAATTGAAAGGCAGGAAGTGTCATAGAGTCATAGAAAAGGACAGCACAAATTCAGGCCCTTTGGCCCATCTAGCCCCTGACAAACCATTTAAACTGCCTACTCCCATCAACCTGCACCAGGACCATAACCCTCATACCCCTCCATACCCCTCACATCCATGTACCCATCCAAACTTCTCTTAAACATTGATATCACGCTCACGTGCACCACTTCCGCAGGCAACTCGCTTCACGCTCTCATAACTCTGATTGAATGTTTCCCCTCATGTTCACCTTAAACTTTGTACTTTTCACCCTTATCCCATGACTTCTAGTTGTAGTCCCACCTAACCTCAGTATAAATGGCCTGCTTGCATTTATCCTCATAATTATGTGTACCTCTATCAAATCGTCCCTCAATCTTCTCCGTTCCAAGGGATAACGTCCTAAACTATTCAAGCTTTCCTTATAACTCAGGTCCTCAAGTCCCAGCAACATCCTTATAAATTTACTTTACACTCTTTCACCATTGTATACACCTTTCCTGTAGGTGGGTAACCAAAACTGCATACAATGCTCCAAGTTGGTACTCACCAACATCTTATAGAACTTAACATAATATCTCATCTCCTGTACTCACTACTTTGATTTATGAAGGCCAATGTGCCAAAAGATTTCTTAACGACCCTTGCTACCTGTGACACCACTTTCAATGAATTATGGATCTGTATTTTCAGATCTCTTTGTCCTCAGAGTGCTGCTGTTCATTGTGTAAGATCTACCTGGTTGGTCCTACTGAAGTGCAACACCTCACACTTGTCTGCATTAAATTCCATCTGCCATTTTTTAGCCCATTTTTCCAGCTGGTCCAGATCCCACAGCAAGCTCCGATAGTCTTCCCCACTGTCCACTATACCGCCAGTCTTGGTGTCACCAGCATATTGTCTGATCCAATTAACCACATTATCATCCAGATCATTGACTTAGATGACAAACATCAACTGACCTAGCGCTGGACACCGCTGCACTCCACTAGCCACAGGCCTCCAGTAAGAGACATTACCATCTACTACTACTCTCTTACTTCTCATGCAAAGCCAATGTCTACTCCAGTTTACTACCACAGCATGAATGCCGAGCGACTGAAACTTCTTGACCAATCTTTGCCAACATTCCTGGTAAATTCCTTGAAAAACTCTATAAGATTTGTTACATACTTCATGGATATCTTGTGACTGTGTTATGAGGATGATGTAATGGTCTTGCGGAGGTCACATGATGTAATTTTCCTACCAATGTGAGGTCATGTGATGACCTGTTCTCATCAGGTATATAAGCATAGACCCCTGGTGACGCAGTTAGTTTTCAGTTAGATCGTCAGTCAGATACTCCGCTATGCTGCGTATTAGCCTAATGACGCAGTTTAGTTCTAAAACAGAGTTTTACTGTCTATTGTAAGGTACAGAAGTGTTGGACCGGCAGTTTCACCAATAGCTGCCAGAGTTGTTGATGTACCCTTTCAGTAATATTGGAGAGAGAAGACGGGAAACTGAAGGAGTCGTTTGGCAGTTTTGGAAAGGATCAACCATTATTGAATTCGTTCAAGTAAGAGTGATCAGCATGAGATAAACTCTGCTAAAATCAGCAGAAACATTGTGCAGTATCTAGTCTACAGAGGAAAAAGGTCAGTGCCTTTAAACCGTTTTATTTCCGTCGTCGTGAATCCTGAGGACAAGGCAGGTTCCGGTTGGGATCGACAGTAACGTCGTGTCTTTGAGGAAATCTTTATTTCAGGTTCTCCTAATTGACTGTATAAATCTCTTGGATTTTCAAATTTACCATTCGAAGAACGGTGTTTGAATTTACCACTTTAAGACTGTTTTCGCATTTACCACTTTAAGAACCAGTACTGAGTGGCGGTTTGTTAAATGGCTGCATAGCAGTTTACTTCCGGCAACACACATAAAAATTACTGATGAACGCAGCAGACCAGGCAGCATCTCTAGGAAGAGGTACTGTCGATGTTTCGGGCCGAGACCCTTCGTCAGTTGGAGAAACAACACCTTATATTCCGTTTGGGTAGCCTCCAACCTGATGGCATGAACATTGACTTCTCAAACTTCTGCTAATGTTCCATCTCCCCCTCGTACCCCATCGGTTATTTATTTATAAACACACATTCTTTTTCTCTCTCTCCTTTTTCTCCCTCTGTCCCTCTCACTATACCCCTTGCCCATCCTCTGGGCTTTTTCCCCCCCTCCCCCTTTTCTTTCTCCCTAGGTCTCCTGTCCCATGATCCTCTCATGTCCCTTTTGCCAATCACCTGTCCAGCTCTTGGCTCCATCCCTCCCCCTCCTGTCTTCTCCTATCATTTCTGATCTCCCCCTCCCCCTCCCACTTTCTAATCTCTTACTAGCTCTTCTTTCAGTTAGTCCTGACGAAGGGTCTCGGCCCGAAACATCGACTGTACCTCTTCCAATAGATGCTGCCTGGCCTGCTGCATTCACCAGCAACTTTTATGTGTGTTGCTTGAAATTCCAGCATCTGCAGATTTCCTCGTGTTAGCCAGTTTACTTCCGGATAAGGTTTTCGTTTGTTTATCTTTTTACAAATTTTGAGCTGAGTTTAATAAATGTTTATTTGTTTATAAAACCTCACTCAATTCCATATTCATTGTTGCTGGTCACATGACAGAGTGGTTAAACATGACCTACTAACCATGCCATTTTAACTGTCCTTAATCTCTCCATGTTTATCCAAATACTCATATATCCAATCCCCTAGAATACCTTCCAATAACTTTCTCACTACTAATATCAGGTCTATAATTTCCAGGTTTACTTTCACAGCCTTTCTTAAACAGCAGAACAACATTAGCTATCTTCCAATCCCCTGGTACCTCACCTGTGGCTAATGATGATTTAAATATCTCTGCTGCGGCCTCTGGAGTTTCGGCACTTGCCTCCTACAGGGTCCGAGGGAACACCTTGTAAGGCCATGGGGATTTATCTGCCCTAATTTGCTTCAACACTGCAAACATCACCTCCTCTGTAATCAGGAAAAGGTCCATGAAATGCTTTATTTTAAAAACTCCAGGCTCTAATGCCAATACAAATGAAAATTTTGCCACTAAGGAATGAAGGGAACTTGAGGACAAAACCATCATTGAGAAGATGAAGGGACAGGTGAAAGAGGTTTGAGAACTAATGACATTTAGGTTTCTGAAACCATCTGGGCAGGAACATATTTTCAAATGGTATATTTCAAAGGGTCAAATTGGTGTAAGTCAATGAGAAAGGAAAAATAATAGTGATATATTGTGTCCAATGCAATTTATTGAATTGAAATTGAAAATGGAATTGGAATTGGTTTATTATTGTCATGTCTCGAGTTACAATGATAAGCTTGTCTTGTGTACTGTTCATACAGATGAATTCATTACACAGTGCATTGAGGTCATACAAGGTTTAACAATATTAAATGAAGAGTGAAAAAAACACTACACTATATAAAAAAATTCATTGTTTTTTCTTTTCTCTTCATAAACTGATAAGAGGAGAATTGCTGTTTTCATTTTTTTATTACTTATTTTATACTAGTTTAACAATATCTATGATTTTGACAATGTCCATCTTAATCTCAGTTTGCATTTACTGATATATATATCTGAGATAATTCTCCTCTTGATTGTACTTACACTCCTTTTAAATTAATAAAAAGATAAAGAAAGAAAGAAAGAAAGGAAGGAAGAAAGGAAGAAAGAAGGAAAGAAAGAACAATATTAGAATGCAGCATAATGCAACTTAACAGAAAAAGTGCCATGCAACAATAAGGTAGAAGATCATAATGAGGTAGATTGTGAGCATATGCTTGTAAAAATAAATTAATTTACAGGGATGTGCAGAAGCCAATGCTGTAGCAATCCATTTGTAGGAAAGAGATCACACAAGCATGTTCCTGTAAAGTTAGGTAGCATCAGAAAATGCATGGCCAAAAATATCAGCTATTACAGCAATGTCCAGATTAATAAAGAATGATAAGTCTTGTGTTTGCATATAGAAAATAAAAAAACTGAGCCATCGGTGAAAATCACGTTGTGATTTAACTGGGAGTAGAAGATGAATCTGGGAAGTAAGGGATGAATCAAGGATTTGAGAGAAAAACAAATTCAGCAGCGGAGTAGTAAGTTAGCTTCTGAAAATCTAAAACAGGGTTTCCCAACCCTTTTTATGCCATGGACCCCGCCATTAACCGAGGGGTCCATGGACCACAGGTTGGGAATCTCCTGATCCAAAGAAATTCATTGGTTAGTGGTAAGGGTTCATAGCATAGAAAAGGTTGGGAACACTGATTTAAACCATCATTTTAAGTTCACAAATACATTTTATTTGTACCAGAAAATGCTATCATGCTACAGTGCATTAAAAATACTTATGTTCAATTATGAGGTTAGGTATTTATGACATCATACTTTACATACCAATATGTTTTACACATTTCTTAAAATACTAATATTGTACAGTTTGGTAAGCTAAGGTCAGACTGAGTAAAATAGATGTGGAGATTACAGAACACCATTGACCCATGGTTATACGTTATGATTTAGGCAACAGGTTATGTTGGCGAAGCCTGCTGTTTCAGTCAACACAACACTAGCCATTCTGTTGACTACACACATCAATGTGAGTTAAAAAGACACTAGTAGCTGGCAATTACATAGAGAGGTATAGGCACTTCTCAAAGGTAAAGTGAACCATGGTTAGTATAAGTAAATCTGTGATATGAGAATTTCACCAATACTTGAGCATCCTTTTTAAAAGCAGCAGGCTTTTATAACAATACATTGGTGCTGTTGATGTGAGAAAAGATGACAGGTAGCTTCAGTGATCTAGAAAGTTCCCTAAATATATATTCAGGAGAAGTCAGGAAGAAGGCACAAGAGGTCCCCGCCAGGAATTTGGCTCACAAAATGTGAAAGAATTTTGGGACATTGCTTAATGATTTGACATAAATTGTTACAGTGTGTGTTCTACTATTTGCTTCACTAACTATATTGATTGTTCAATGCTTAAGCAATCTCTACTAACTGATAATCAACTCTAAAATTCTTTGAAGACAGAAGAGGCAACAGCTGCTGGAATCTGGAGCAACACTGATGCAGGGTTTTGACCTGAAACATTGATAATTCCTTTCAACCTACAAATACTGCTCAACCCATTGAGTTTCTACAGCAGACTGATTGTTGCTCCAAGATTAAATTTTCATTTTCCTTCCCTTCTAGTACTGTCGCCAGTCTCATAGCGAAACCTGCATCTCAAACTGATAGCCAATTGACTCTTAGAGTCATATCACACATATACATTGAAAGGTAGTCATCAACTATGATTTTCACTTAATGTAGGAAAAGACGGTATGAAATAGAAAACAGCAAAGAAGTGGTGAAGATGTGTCACCACACTTTAACCTCATGAAGGAGATAGTATTGGCCAAAGTGAGAATGGTCTTCACTGAAGCTGTGGCTCCAACTGAGGCTGGAAATGTTGCTGCTGGGTATAGCTCATTCTTAAATTACTTTCTCTAAGTCCTAATCTCACAGTGCAATTTCTTCTGATGCTCAAGTGTAGATGATGTAAATACATGTTATTTTCTTCCCTTACTTTATTCCTTGCATCTTTCTCAATCTAGATACCAAAGAGCTACAATTTTACCAGTCAGAGGTGGAAGGAGAATAGTACAAGAGAAAGTGAATAAAATCCTTTATTTAATCTCACACACTGAAAGCAAGCACCCAATGTCAAAGAACATGACGGAACAACAAAATCCAATTGGCACAACTTAGCGAGTGTCATTTCTGATATGGAATCTGTAGTTACTTCATCATTACTCTTCAGGAAACAGGAACTGATGGCATTGCCAGAATTTCCATTAGAGTATAGACAGCTCCTACTAAAGGTCAGAGTACTGCATCGGAAGCTTTCATTACTGTTAGACTGGCTGTTTCTGCCAGTTTCAAATAGGTTTCCAGAATGCAGTGGTAGCTTCACCAACAGATCAGTAGAACTGATGACATTGCCCTAAGAGCCTAAGCTGCTCTTCTTACCTCAGGATGACAACTTTACCTTCCAACCCCTGACACTCCACTAATGCTCTCATTATTGCCTATCAGCCAATTAGTTCAGATTGCTGCAACCCAAGCAGCCTGAAGAACCTGTTGGAATTCTTTGAAGAGATTACAAGTAGGATAGGTAATGGGGATGCAGTGGATGTTGTGTATTTGGACTTTCAGAAGGCCATTGACAAGGTGCCATCATGCGGCTGCTTACCAAGTTAAGAGCCCGTGGTATTACAGGAAAGTTACTAACATGATTAGAGCATTGGCTGATTGGTAGGAGGCAGCAAGTGGGAATAAAAGGATCCTTTTCTGGTTGGATGCCAGTGACTAGTGGTATTCTGCAGGGATCAGTGTTGGGACCACTTCTTTTTATGCTGTATATAAATGATTTAGATGATGAAATAGGTGGCTTTGTTTCCAAGTCTGCAGATGATATGAAGATTGGTGGAGGGGCAGGTAGTGTTGCGGAAACAGGTAGGATGCAGAAGGACTTAGACAGATTAGGATAATGAGTGAGATAGTGGCAAATGAAATATAATGTTGGAAAATGCTTGGTCATACATTTTGGTCATTGAAATAAATGTGCAGACTATTTTCTAAATGGGGTGAGAATCCAGGAATCTGAGGTGCAGAAGGACTTGGGAGCTCTTGTGCAGAACACCCTGAAGGTTAACTTGCAGGTTGAGTTGGAGGAAGGCAAATGACATGTTAGCATTCAGTTCAAGAGTTCTAGAATACAAGAGCAAGGATGTGATGCTGAGACTTTATAAGGCACTGATGAGGCCTCACCTTGAGAATTGTGAAAACTTTTGGGCTCCTCATCTTAGAAAAGATGTGCTGGCATTGGAGAGGGTCCAAAGGAGGTTCACAAGGATGATTCCAGGAATGAAAGGGCTATCATACGAGGAAAGTTTGATGACTCTGGGTCTGTACTTGCTGTAATTCAGAAGGATTGTGGGGGTGGGATCTCATTGAAATCTTTCGAATGCTGAAAGGCCTAGACAGAGTAGATGTGGAAAAGGTGTTTCCCCTGGTGGGAGACTCTAGGACAAGAGGGCACAGCTTCGGGATAGAGGGGCGCCCTTTCAAAACAGAGAAGAGGAGAAATTTCTTTAGCCAAAAGGGTGGTGAATTTGTGGAATTTGTTGCCTCATGCAGCTGTGGAGGCCAGGTCATTGGGTATACTTAAGGCAGAGATTGATGGGTTCTTGATTGGACATGGCTTCAAAGGTTACGGGACAAAGGCCAGGGTCTGTGGTTGACGATGAGATAGGAAAAAATATCAGCCATGATTGAATGGCGGAGCAGACTCGATGGGCCAGTTGGCCTGACTCTGCTCCTATGTCTTATGGTCTAATGGTGTAAACCACAGTCAAAGCCATTGTGATCTCCTCAAATGAAGGTCAACACCTTTCATCAACTATATGATACCATTAAGTAAACAGTTAGCGGTAGGACTAGAAGAATCAAAGTCACACAAATCATCGCCAACAAAGATGATAAGTTTGCATCTGTAATCCAAATCCAAAATTAGATTTTATAAAATTGGATTAAATTATGCCTCTTCTGCCCTGTTGAATAGCTTTCCTGTTGTCAGAAAGAACACTATAGTTGCATAGTGGTCTTAGGCAGTTGAAGCATTTGGAAATACTTGAAATAAGAAGATGTAACTAAGGTAATTGATATTATTATGTATTATTTAATTATGTTGACTTCAGGAAGTCCATTATCAAAAATTCTCTTCTCACTGTTCTTTCATAATTACTGAATTGTCAGCCTTTGATTTCTCAGCGGCATGGAAAACTGGCTAGGATGAAGGAACGATGTCTGTTTCTAGAGTGATGGGAGTTAGAACGTGGAGCATGGAACAATCAGAACAGGAACGAACACTTTGGCCCACAGTGTCTTTGCTAGTCATGACTTCAATCTAAACTAATCCCAGCTGCTTGCACATGGTCTCTCCATTTGCTGCCTGTCCATGTGTCTCTCTAAATGCCTCTTAAACGTTGCTATTCAATACTATCATCCCCTCAAAGCAAATTACTAAGCTCCTAGACCTTGGCCTCAATATCTTCTTGTGCAATTGGTTCCTCAATTTCCTCACTTGCAGACCCCAATCAGTTCGGATCAGCAACCACATCACCTCCATGATCTCCCTCAACACAGGTGCAGCACAAGGCTGTGCACTTAGTCCTCTACTCATTTTACACTTATGAATGTGTGACTAACCACAATTCCAATGCCATATTCAAGTTTGCTGACAACACCAATGTCACAGGCTGAATCAAAGGTGGTGATGAAGAGGAGAGAGATTGAAAATTTGGCTGAGTGGTGTCATAACAAGAACCTCTTACTCAATGTCAGCAAGACCAAGCAGCTGATTATAAAGATCAGGAGAAGAAAACTAGAGGTTCATGAGCCAGTCCTCTTTGCAGGATAAGAGGATGAGAGGGTTAGCAACTTTAAATTCCTCGGTGTTATTATTTCAGAGTACCTGCCCTGGGCCTAGCACGTAAGTGAAATTACGAAGCACAGCAGTGCCTCTACATCATAGAACATAGAATAGTACAGCACAGTACAGGCCCTTTGGCTCACAATGTTGTGCCGACCCTCAAACCCTGCCTCCCATATAAGCCCCCACCTTAAATTCTTCATATACCTGTCTAGTAGTCTCTTAAACTTCACTAGTGTATCTGCCTCCATCACTGACTCAGGCAGTGCATTCCACGCACCAACCACTCTCTGAGCAAAAAACCTTCCTCTAATATTCCCCTTGAACTTCCCATCCCTTAACTTAAAGCCATGTCCTCTTGTATTGAGCAGTGGTGCCCTGGGGAAGAGGTGCTGGCTATCCACTCTATCTATTCCTCTTATTATCTTGTACACCTTTATCATGTCTCCTCTCATCCTCCTTCTCTCCAAAGAGTAAAGCCCTAGCTCCCTTAATCCATAGAGTTTGCAAAAATTCAGCGTGACATCTAAAACTTCCACCAACTTCTACAGGTGTGTAGTGAAGACTATATTGACTGGCTGCATCACCAATGCCTTTGAACAGAAAATTCTGCAAAAAGTAGTGGATACAGCCCAATTCATCATAGGTAAAGCTCTCCCCACCATTGAGCTCACCCACATGAAATGCTGCCACAGGAAAGCAGCATTCATCATCAGGGACCTCCATTAAACAGGACATCCTCTCTTCTTGCTGCAGTTACGAGGAAGGTACAGGAGCCTCAGTGCTTACACCACTCAGGTTCATGAACAGTCACTACCCCTCAACCAAAGGGGATAACTTCACTCAACTTCACTTGCCCCATCATTGAAATATTCTCACACCCAATGGACTCACTTTCAAGAACACTTCATCTCATGTCCTCGATATTTATTGTTTATTTCTTCCTGTTTGTATTTGCACAGTTTGTTGTCTTTTTGCAGACTGGTTGAACATCCAAGTTGCCGTGGTCTTTCGTTGATTCTGTCATGGTTATAATTTTGGAGATTTATTGAGTATGCACACATTAAAATGAATCTTGGGGTTATGTACTTACTTTGAACTTTGAACTTTGTACTTTGGATCTATTTTCACCACTTCTCTGGCATTCCTGGTGCCTACCATACTTTGTTGAAAATATTTGCCTTGAACTCTCTTCTAAATATTCCCCCTCTCACCTATGCCTCTAAACCTTCTACACTGGAAAACAGACTCTCACTATCTAATCTCATAATTTTATTTACTTTTATCAGGTCACCTCTCAGCCTCTAATGCTCCAGAAAAAAAACAATTCATGTCTGTCCAATTTCAATCCATAGCTAATATTCACTAATCCAGGCAAAATCCTGGTGAATCTCTTCTGCACTCTCTCTCAAACCCCCCACAAACTTCCTATAATCCAGAACTACACTTTATACTGCAAGTAGGCCCTAACCAATTTTGAAGCATTAAGTTCACCCATATGTGAGTTGGCTGTACTCAAACTCTGGCTACAGAATGTGCAAGTTAACAAAAAGAGCTGAGTTCACAGATGTGAAAGCAGGGAACAGCTTGCAGTCAATACGTCCATCACTATGGAGAAACCTTCAATCCATTTTAACAACAGTTGGCTAAAAAATACTACGTCCTCATGATTTCATTTAAACTTAGATGGGATTGTTGAAAATATCAGAACTACTACTACATCTCAGAGGTACTAAGAATTTGTTTTCTCATTGCCAGCTACTTCTTTCCTGGCAATTCGTGAGAACTGTTAACTTAGATAGAGGAGCAAAATTAGGCCACTTGGCCCATCGAGTCTACTCCACCATTTAATCATAGCTAATCCTTTTTTCCTCTCCTCAGCCCCCCCCCCCCGACCTTCTCTCTATAACCTTTGATGCTATGGCCATTCATGAACCTACCAATCTTCACCTTAAATACACCCAATGACCTGGCTTCCACAGCTTCCTGTAGTAACAAATTCCACAAATTCACCACTACCTGGCTAAAGAAATTTCTCCACATCTCAGTTTTAAATGGACGCCCCTCTATCCTGAGGTTGTGCTCTCTTTTCATAGGCTTCCACACCATGGGAAACATCCTTTCCGAACCTACTCTGTCTAGGCCTTTCAACATTCGAAACGTTTCAATGAGATTCCCCCTCATCCTTATAAATTCCACTGAGTACAGGCCCAGAGCCATCAAACTTTCCTCATATGATAACCCTTTCATTCTCGGAATCATCCTTTTGAACCTCCTCTGAACCCAGCACATCTTTTCTCAGATAAGGAACCCAAAACCGTTCACAATACTCAAGGTGAGGCCTCACCTATGCCTTATAAAGCCTCAGCATCACAGCCTTGCTCTTATATTCGAGACCTCTTGAAATGAATGCTAACATTGTATTTGCCTTCCTCACCACTGACTCAACCTGCAAGTTAATCTTTAGGGTGTTCTGCACAAGGACTCCCAAGTCCCTTTGCATCTCAGATTTTTGGATTTTCTCCCATTTAGGAAATAGTCTGCAAATAGTCTACCAAAGTACATGACCATGTATTTTCCAACATTGTATTTCATTTGCCACTTTCTTGCCCATTTTCCTAATTTGTCTAAGTCCTTCTGTAACTTTTCTATTTCCTCAACAATACCTGCCCCTCCACCAATCTTTGTATCGTCTTCAAACTTGGCAACAAAGCTATCTGTTCCATTATCTAAATTATTGATATACAGCATAAAATAAGCAGTCCCAACACCAACCCCTGCGAAATACCACTAGTCATAGATAGCCAACCAGAAAAGGATCCTTTTATTCCCACTCACTGCCTCCTACCAATCAGCCATGCTAGTAACTTTCCTGTATACCATGGGCTCTTAACTTGGTATGCAGCCTCATGTGTGGCACATTGTTAAAAGGCCTTCTGAAAATCCAAACATCCAACATCCACAGCATTCTCTTTATCTGTCCTACTCGTACCTCCTCAATGAATTCCAACAGGTTTGTCAGGCAAGATTTTCCCTTAAAGAATCCATGCTGACATTGTCCTATCTTGTCCTATGTCACCAAGTACTCCATAACTTCATCCTCAACAATTGACTCCAACATCTTCCCAACCATCGAGGTTGGGCCAACTGGTCTATAATTTCTTTTCTGCTGCCTTCTCTTTTCTTAAAGAGTGGGGTGACGTTTGCAATTTTCCAGTCAATAATTTTTGAAAGATCATTACTAATGCCTCCATAATCTCTACCGCTACCTCTTTCAGAACCCTAGGGTGCAGTTCATCTGGTCCAGTTGATTTATGTACTCTTAGATCTTCCAGCTTTTTGAGCATCCTCTCTCTTGTAATAGTAACCACACTCATTAATCTTCCTTCACACCCTTCAACTTCTGACACACTGCTACTGTTTTCCACAGTGAAGACTGATGCAAAATAGTCATTTAGTTTAACTGCCATCTCTTTGTCCACCATTATTATTTCTCTGGCCTCATTTTCTAGCGGTCATATATCCACTCTTACCTCTCTTTTATTTTTTATATATTTGAGAAAGCTTTTCTAGCTATCTTGATATTGTTCTGCTAGATTGCCCTTTTGACATGCCTTTTCTATCTCCCATTGTAATCTGTAGTCCACATCCCAGGTACTGTTTGGAGACCAGTATATAACTGCCATCAGGGTCCTTTTCCCCTTGCAGTTCTTAACTCAACCTGCAAGGACTTAATATCCTCTCTTTCTAATGATTTTTTACCAGCAGAGACCTTTACCTACCTTCCTATCCCTCCAATACAATGTGTAGCCTTGAACATTCAGCTCCCAACTACAACTATCCTTCAGCCACAATTCAGTGATGGCCAAAACGACATAACTGACAATCTGTTGAAGTGTATCAAGATCATTGACCCCTTTTCTTATATTCCTTGCATTGAGATATAACACTTTGAGTACTGTATTTGCTACCCTTGTTGATTCTGCACCCCTAGTGCACTGATACTCACCCCGCTGGCTGCAATTTTGTCCTATTATCTGCCTACCTTCCCGACAGTCTGATTGCATGCTATCTTCGCTTTTTCACTATCAGTTATATCCTGAGCCCCTTCACACTGGTTCCCTCCCCCCTGCCAAATTAGTTTAAACCCTCCGCAACAGCTCTAACAAACCTGCTTTCAAGAATATTCATCCCTCTCGGGTTCAGGTGAAACCCATCCCTTTTGTACAGATTATACCTCCCCAAGAAGAGATTCCAATGATCAAGAACCTGAAGCCCTGCCCCCTGCACCTGCTTCTCAGCCACACATTTATCTGCCAAGTCATGCTGTTTCTACCCTCATTGGCATGTGGCACAGGTAGCAATCCAGAAATTACTACCCTAGAGGTCCTGCTTCTCAGCTTTCTGCCTAGATCTCTAAATTCTCTCTTCAGGGACTCTTTACTTTTCCCTTCCTCTGTCATTGGTACCAATATGTACCAAGACATCTGGCTGCTCTTCTTCCCCCTCCAAAATGCTGTGGATGCGGTTCAAGATGTCCCTGACCCTGGCACCTGGGAGGTAACATACCATCCAGGTGTCACGTCCACATCCACAGAATCTCCTGTCTGATTCCCTGACTACTGAGTCCCCTATATCCCACTGAGGGGTGATGCTCCCCTCTTATCCCACTTTCCCTTCTGCACCATGGACCCATACTCGGTGCCAGTAACCCGGTCTCCATGACAACACCCTGGGAGGTCATCCCCCACCACAATATCCAAAACAGTATACCTATTACTGAGGGGAATGGCCACAGGGGTGCTCTGCGCTAACTGCCTGTAACATGCTGTAGGGTTTCACTGCTGTGTAACTTGCTGTAAGGTTTCACTGATAATGTAATGGTTTCTCTGTAGCCACAATGTTTGGGTTATGACTTGAGATAACAGGTTGTTCTTTCTTGTGAGTCTGGAAGAGAGATTTTTGCGGTCTTTTGCTGGGGAGTGATGAGGAGAGAAGACGCGAATGGAGAGAGTGGGTAGACCGCCAGACGGGGTGGACTTGGAGCGAGGGTCTGAAGAGCAGTGACGATCAGAGGAGGTCAATGGTGGACAATCAGTTTATCTGTGAGCTCCAACATTGCGCAATAGACTGTTTCATAAGATTGGGCCCTTTTTTTCTGTTTTCTTTCCTAACCATATAGTCAAAGTAAGAATTATGAAGCTTAATCGCTTAATCGCATATTATGTACTGTTTGATATTTCTGGATACTGATTTGTGACAGGGGACACATCGCGCAGCATCCACCCAGACAAGATTTCTTAAGTTTGGCCGGGCCGGGGGCTATCTCCCCCTATATTTAGCCACTAGCCGAAGCGAGGGTTACAATTGTGGAGGCTACATTTGGGATTGATTCTGTTGGATGCTGTGTGATTACACTGAGCAAAGAACCAATGGGGCAGATATTTGTACTCTGGATGAATTGTTACTTCCACTGTTAAGTACTGTTGAAGTTGTGGTTGTGACAGTAATGCCTAGTGTCCCTGTGAGACACGCTGGGGAGAAAATATTGGAAAAGGGGGGAAAGTTGACCACTGAGTTATTCAAATTCGGGGACTCCCCGGTTCCTGCTGGTTGGAAGAGGAGGCTGGTAGAGAAGATGTTGAAGCTGGAAGGTGTCTTTTCCACCGATGAATTTGATGTGGGTTGTTCGAAGAGCACGCGTCACGCTGTCTGGGTGACTGAGGATACCCCATTCAGAGAAAGGTTGTGGCGATTGGCCCCTGCAGAGGTGGAGGACGTTCAGCAGCATTTGTGTAAGTTGAAGGAAGTTGGAATCATTACCAATCCTGAAGCCCCTATGCGTCCCCAATAGTAGTGGCCCGAAAAACGAATGGGAATGTACGGATGTGTGTGGACCGTAGGACTCTGAACAGGTGCACTGTCCCTGACCAATATACTGTCCCAAGGATTTAAGATGTGCTGGCCTGCCTGAGCGGTGCGAAGTGGTTCAGTGTGCTGGACTTGAGGAGTGGATATTACCAGATCCCCATGAGTGAGGCTGACGAAGAGAAAACAGCATTTATATGTCCCCTGGGATTTTTCCAGTTGGAATGGATGCCCCAGGGCATCTCGGGAACTCCTGCAAACTTCCAGCAGGTCATGGAGAAGACGGTGGTGGATATGAACTTGCTTGAGGTATTGGTATATCTGGATGACCTCATAGTATTTGGATCCACCTTGGAAGAACATGAAGCGAGACTGCTGAAAGTGCTGGGCTGCCTGAAAGCTGCAGGATTAAAACTTTCCCTGGACATGTGCCAATTCTGCCAAATTTCTGTTAGCTATGTTGGGCACATAGTCTCACAGAATGGAGTCACTTTAGACCTGGCTAAGATCGAGGCAGTTACCACTTGCCCAAGACCCCAGACTGTGAGCGCTCTGCACTCATTCCTTGGGTTCTGTGGTTGCTATCGGAGGTTTGTGAAAGGCTATGTGAAAGTGAGTCACCATTTGAATCAGCTTCTGTGTGGTTACCCTCCCTTGGGGACGAAAGGGAGGGGGACAAAAGGACAGGAGGGTGGAGAGTATCTTAGCCCTTCAGAACCCTTTGGACAGAGGTGGGATGTAAAATGTGAGGAGTCGCTGAAGGAGCTGCTGACCCAGGTGCTGGTGCTGATTTTTGCGGACCCCTGGTTACCGTATGTACTGCACACGGATGCCAGCCGAGAGGGTTTAGGGAGTGTCCTGTATCAGGATCAGGGCACTGGGTTGAGACCCGTTGCGTCTGTCAGCCAGAGTTTGTCACCCTCCGAGAAAAACTATCCCACACACAAATTGGAATTTCTGGCGTTGAAATGGGCGTTGGTGGATAAGCTGAGTGACTACATCTACGAGGCCAAGTTTGAGGTGAGGACGGACAACAACCCCTTAACTTATACCCTGACCTCGGTGAAACTGGATGCCACAGGCCATCGGTGGTTGGCAGTGTTGTCTGCCTATGATTTCAGCCTGAAGTACCGGCCGGGAAGCAGAAACGTCAATGCTGATGCTTTGTCCCAATGGGCGCATGAGGGACTGGTCAGGGGCAAGGAGTGGGAGAGTGTTCTTGCCCCTGGGGTGAAGGCCCTGTGTCAGTTTGCCATCACCGTGAAGGCAGAGGAAAAGGAGAGGCAGGAGCGAGCGGTAGATCAATTGGGGGGGGGGGGTTCCGATGACACCATCCCCCAAGTTTATTGTAACCTGACTGGTCTGAAGACAAATCAGCTGCTGGAATTCAGTTCTGGGGCTGTGGCTGCTGCTCAGCGAGATGATCTGGACATTGGTACCATCTGATCAGCAGTCAAAAAGGGAGACTTGGCTCAGGCGGAGAGGATGAAACACGCATTGGTGTCTCCATTACTACAAGAATAGCCTCAGTTGGAGTTGCAGAACCAGATCCTATACCGGGTCACGTCACCCCCGGACTGACCTCGACATTGCCAGCTGGTTCTGTTGGAGAAGTATCGGAGGATTGCGTTGAAGTCACTTCATGCTGATTCTGGACACTTGGGGGTGGAAAAGACCTATGGATTGCTCAGAGACTGGTTTTACTGGCCCTGGATGAAGTCGGATGTTGAAAAATACTGTAAGTCATGCATTCGCTGCATACGGCGGAAGACACTGCCTACGCGAGCAGCTCTTTTGATCCACTTGCAGAGTGCGGGGCCCCTGGACCTGGTGTCTATGGATTTCCTGTCAATAGAATCCGAGGCCAATAACACGGTGAATGTCTTACTCATCATGGACCACTACACCAGATATGCTCAGGCTTTTCCTACCAAGGACCAGAGGGCATCTACAGCGGCAAAGGTGTAATGGGAGATGTATTTCATTTATTATGACCTTCCCAGTCGAATACATAGTGATCAGGGACAGGATTTCAAGAGCAGACTCGTCCGTGAGTTACTGGGCATGCTTGGAGTCGAGGAGTCGAGGACCACGCCCTATCACCCACAGGGTGATCCCCAGCCAGAGGTTTAATCGGTCCTTGCTAGACATACTTGGGACCCTGGAGGTCAGCAAGAAAAGCGGGTGGAGTCAACATATTGGGCATCTGGTTCACGGTTACAATTGTACACAAAATGAAGCTACTGGGTACTCACCGTATTATCTGATGTTTGGGTGTGAGGCAAGGTTGCCCATTGACCTTTGTTTTGAGACTGATGAGGGTGACTTACCCCCAAAGACTTATCTGAAGTATGTGTCTGACATGAGAAGAGAGCTGAAAAGGGCTTATGAATTAGCTGGGGTCACGGCTGCCCAGCAGCATCAAGGGAATAAGAGAAAGTATGAACAGAAGGTGAGGTTCTCCCAACTCTTGCCGGGAGACAAAGTCCTCATAAGGAATTTGGGGCTGCCTGGGTAAAGCATAAGTTGGCTGACAGCTGGGCGGCTACGCCATATGTGGTGGAGAGTCAGATGCCAAACCTACCAGTTTTCCGGGTGAAACCAGAGGATGGAAATGGGCCTGTCAAGATTCTCCATCAGAACCACCAGTTTCTCCTGGGTCAAGAGGTGCAGGTAGACCCAGAGCCCGACTTGGAGCCTACACCTAGTAAGAGGACTCTTTGGAAATGGGGGGCAACTACTGGGCCCACAACAGGTGAGGTTAGGCCGGCCCCCACCCCTGACAGGGGTACTGATTCAGAGGATGAGGACCTGGATGTGTGGTATATGCTGCCTTTCACTAACTCCCCATTGATTGAGGAGGAGACTCCTGGCTCTTCTCCCATTGAGACAGGTGAAGTGGGGGGGGGCTGTCTGTGGGCAGCCTGGGTTGCAGTGGGATGCTGCAGGGGAGGAAGCGGGGTTTGATCACAGAACAGAGAGCTCCGAGTTGGAAGTGGGCATGAGTGATAGGTCGGGGGAGGCTCACCAGGTAGACAAGAAGTATCCCCAGTAGTGTCAGAACCTGAAGAGTTAGATGATAGGGTGCAGAGGTCTCAGAGAATTAGGAGACCGCCGGATAGGCTGACCTACGTAGCACCAGGGGAACAGAGTGTGACCCTTACTGTGTTGGGGAGCTATGTCACTGCCTTTTATACCTAGATGGGGCTTTGTGTTTTGCAGGTAGGGTTGGCGAATTATCTCAACGTCATGAGGACATGACTAAATTTGGTGGAGGGGAGAGTGTAACATGCTGTAGGGTTTCACTGCTGTGTAACATGCTGTAAGGTTTCACTGATAATATAATGGTTTCTCTGCAGCAGCAATGTTTGGGTTATGACTAGAGATAATGGGGTTTGGAATGCTGTTGTTCTTTCTTGTGAGTCTGGAAGAGAGATTTTCGCGGTCTTTTGCTGGGGAGAGATGAGGAGAGAAGACACGAATGGAAAGAGTGAGTAAACCACCGGACAGGGTGGACTTGGAGCGAGGGTCCGAAGGGCAGCGATGATCGGAGAAGGTCAATAGTGGACAATTTGCTTATCTGTGAGCTCCAACATTGCACAATAGACTGTTTCATAAGATTGGGCCCTTTTTTTCTCGTTTTCTTTACTAACCATGTAGTCAAAGTAAGAATTATAAAGCTTAATCGTTTAATCGCATATTGTGTACTGTTCGTTATTTCGGGGTACTGATTTGTAACAGGGGACACATCGCGCAGCTTCTACCCAAGCGAGATTTCTTAAGTTTGGCCGAGCGGGGGGCTATCACCCCCTATATTTAGCCGCTAGCCGAAGTGAGAGTTACATGCCTATTCACCGTCCCACTCCTCCTCCTGACAATCACCTAGCTACCCACCTCCTGCACCTTAGGGGTGACTACCTCCCTATAACTCTGATTGATGATCTCCACCGTCCTGTATATATCGAAGGTCATCCAGCTGCTGCTTCAGGTCCCTAACATGGTTTTCAAAGGGCTGCAGCTGGATTCACTTCACGCAGATGTAGTTCCCTGGAAGACTCTGGGTCTCCCAGGGCTCCAACATCTGCATGAAGAACACACAAAAGAACACACAGTTTAAACTACAATAAGTACCACTGACCCCAAAAGAAAAAAGGGAAATTTAATAAAACATTACCCAGAGCCAACGCCTCTTTGGAGCCAAAACCTCCTTTGAACCAAAGCCTAACTCTCTCACTCTCACTACTGGTCCACTCTCACTTAGCTTGTCCCTCCTGTACTTTTATTTACTCCTCGCTGTGTGCTGCTCCCGCAGCTGATTGGGCCGCTTGAATGACAGCGAACTCCCTAATAAATTCTGCTCTTGTCAATCCTCCAGACATTTATTCCTGCCACCGTACCAAGTGTTACACCTCCACCCTCAGTGCTATTCAGAAGCCAGTTGAGGCAGCACTTCAGATACAAATCCATTAGTGTAATTTATTGTATCCGCTGATTCTGGTGTGGCCTCCTCTACAGGAGTGATACCTGACATGGATTGGGGAATTGCTTCATCAAGTAACTTTGCTCCACCTTCATATCAGCCGGGTTCTCCCAGTGGCCAGCCACTTAATTCTCTTTTCCACTCCCACACTGTCATGGCTGTCAATGGCCTCCTCCGCTGTCGCTAGACATAGACTGGAGGAGCAACATCTCATATTCTGGGTAGTCTCCAACCTAACAGCATGAACATCTTCACCACCCAGGTTAGGTAAATTTATTTATATTGGTGGCACTTAATACAGAAACTAAGCCAGATCCTATTTGAGAATAGTATTTCCAATGTTAACATCCTGATCTCATGAAAAAATGCATTAGCTTTTAATGTGGCAACACACAATAGTTGCTATTGACCGCAGCAGGCCAGGCAGCATCTCTAGGAAAAGGTACGTTTGACGTTTCGGGCTGAGACCCTTCGTCAGGACTCAACTTGAAACGTCGACCGTACCTCTTCCTAGAGATGCTGCCTGGCCTGCTGCGTTCACCAGCAACTATTGTGTGTTGCTTCAAATTCCATCATCTGCAGATTTCCTTGTGTTTGAGCGTTTAATGTGGTACAGGCAGTGCTGCCTGCTGCACAGCTTCAGTCGTCCAGATTCAATTCTCATGCAGTCTGTTTGGTGCACAGCTTTCTTCATGTCCTCTGTTTTTCTATAACACCTCAAAGAGATGCTGCTGGGTAACTGGCCACTGTACACTCAGTGGCCACTTCATTAGGTTCACCTGTATCACCCAATCATGTGGCAGCATCTCAATGCATAAAAGCATGCAGACGTGGTCAAGAGGGTCAGTTGTTGTTCAGACCAAACATCAGAACTGGGGATGGAATGTGATCTAAGTGACTTTGACCATGGCATGATTGCTGGTGCCAGATGAGGTGGTTTGAGTATCTCAAAAACTGCTGACCTCCTGGGATTTTCACACACAGCAGTCTCTAGAGTTTACAGAAAACAATGCGAAAAACAAAAACCATTCAGTTTTTGTGGGTGAAAACGCCTTGTTAATGAGAGGTCAGAGGAATACGGCCAGACTGATTCAACCGGTCAGGAAGGCAACAGTTACGTGTTAGAAGAGCATCTCTGGATGCACAACACGACGAACCTTGTACTGGATGGGTTACAGCTGCAGAAGACCAAGGGCATACACCGTGGCACTTTATTAGGTACAGGAGTTGCCTAATAAAGTAACTACTGGGTGTGTTGTAAATTCCCCAGTTTTAGGTGAGTCCCAGGAGAAATGGGGAAGATTGATTGGTGTGTGACAGTAAACAGAATATGGGGAAATAAGTGAGGGAATAGGATGGAAGTAAGTGCTCTCATGAAATTCTTATGAAATATATTTGAGAATCTTCTGTGCACCAGAATTTTACTATTTAAAGGGGGAAAAAGCCATGAGTATGCTTAGGAAGCTTGCCATAATTTCCCTTAAATTTAGAATAATGAGGGATTATCAAATTGAGTTTTGTGAAGCAATATAATATACGCTGGAGTAGCTTCAGGTGCATTATTTGCTCTAGTGAAGGAGCCCAAAGCAGAGCAATGTAATTTTTATATTAGAGCTCAGCCATTTAGGAATAAAATATACAGTAAAAGCAGTTTATTTTTGCAAGTGCAGTAGAAAGTTAGAAATGGCTCCTGGCTGGTTTATTTAATGAAATAACAGAGTCGTACAGCAGGGAAACAAACCCTTCAGTCCAACTGGTCTGTGTCATCCAAGATAATGCAGCATTCTGAATAATTCCATTTGCCGGTATTTGGCCTATAACCTTCTAAACATTTCCAATTCATGTATTTATCCAACTGTAATTATTGTAGTTGTCCCAACCACTTCCTCAGGCAGTTAATTCCACATGGAGACCACGCTTCGTGTAAAATAATTGTCCCTCAATTTCTTTAAATCTTCCCCTCTCGCCTTAAACCTATGCACTTTAGTTCTAGATTCCCAAAACCTAGGAAAAACACTGAGTGCATATCAATGCCCATCATGATCTTAAAAACCTCTGTAAGATCACCTCTCAGTGCCCTACACTCTAAGGATTAAAATCCTGACAGCATCCTTGTAAATCTTCTCTGAACTCTTTCCAGTTTAATAAAATCTTTCTTATTAGCAGGATGAGCAAAACCGAACACAATACTTTTTCAACAGCCTCTCTAGCCTCCTCTGCAGCCACACCATGACCTCCTAAACACAATGACCTGGTTTATGAAAGCCACTGTGCCAAAAGCCACCTTCACTTGTGACTCCATGTGAAGTAAACCATGTGCTTGTACTCCAAGGTTACTCAGTTCTACAGCACTTCCCAGGGCCCTGCCATTGACTGTGAAAGTTCTACCTGGATTTGATTTTCCAAAGCGCAGCACCTCACACATACCCAAATTAAACTCCATTTGCCATTCCTTGGCCCACTTACTCAGCTCATCAAGATCCCCTGTCATTTTTGATAGCCTTCTTCATTGGTTATTATACCACCTATTTAGGTGTCTCTGCAAATTATTAACAAATGCCTACACGAGGAATTCCGCAGATGCTGGAAATTCAAGCAATCAAAGTTGCTGGTGAACGCAGCATCTTTAACAATGCCTTGTACATTCTTATCTAAATCATTGATATGGATGACAAACAGCAATGGGCCCAGCACCAGCCCCTGAGGCACACCACTAGTCATGGAGGTTCAGTCTAAGAAATAACTTTTCACTGAGTATCCAGTTAGCCAGTTTTCTCAGGATTCTATATGATCTAACCTCCCAGAGCAGCCCACCCTGTGGTAGCTTATCATGGGCCATATAAACTAAATCTACATCCTGCAAACCACTCAAAATGCTGGAGGAACTCAGCAGTCCAGGCAGCATCCATGAAGCACTCCTTTCGAGGCCCTTCAGCAGGAGTCTTTCAGCTCTTCATCTTTTTTACTCCAGTCCTTCTGAAGGAGCTCGGCCTGAAATGTCCTCATCTACTGTCCTGTTTGCATCAACTTTCTTGGTCACCTTATTGAAAAATTCAATTAAGTTCCTAAGCCATGATTCCCCATTCACAAAGCCATGCTGACTACCCATAATTAACCCCTATCTTTCCAGATGTACATATATCATATTCCTCAGAATGTTCCCCATGGGTGTTAGATTTACTGGCCTATATTTCCCAAGTTTTTCTTTGACACCTTTCTTCAGTAAAGGCACAACATTCACTACCCTCCAATCTATTGTCTTCTCACCTGTGGTTCACAATGATACAAAAATTTCAGCCAGGGGCCCCACAATTTCTTCTCAGACCTCTCACAGTGTTCTCAGATGTATTTGATCAGACCTGGAGATTATTCTTCCTTAATACCTTTTAAAACATCTAACACCTCCTCCACTTTAATGTGGACTATCCCCAAGACTTCCCAATTTATTTCTCAAAGTTCCAAAATCTTCATCCAGAGTAAAACAGAAGAGCAATATTCATTCAGGACACTTTCCATCTCCTGCAGTTTCACACAAAAGTTTCCACTTTGATCTTATTCTCTCCCTGGTTGCTCTCTTTCCTTTAATATACTCTTTTAAATCTCTTTGGATTTTCTTTAATCTACTCCGGCAAAATTATCTCATGCCCCATTTTTTCCCTCTTGATTTCCTTCTTGAGTACACTTCTACATTCCTTATACTCTTCCAGGGATTCACTTGATTACAGCTGCATGTACCTGGCCCATACCTCCTTCTTTTTCCTGTTCAGTGCCCATATGTCCTTCACCATCTAGGATTCCTTACTTGGCCCTGTTCTTCACTTTGACAGGACCATACAGACTTTGAATTCTCACAGTCTCATCATTATAAACCTGTAGTCCCTTTGCCTACAGATGACCTACTCCAACTAACCTTTGCAAGCTCTTGAATCATTCCGTCAAAATTCACCTTAACCCAATTTAAAACTTGGAACTCTGTATCTTTCCTTAACTATTTTACGTTTAAACAAAGTGTTTCGCCATTGTCACCATACTCCATCTTATTACTCAAGAGTAGGTCAAATTTTGCCCTCTTCCTTTTAGAATCCTTTATATGTTGCCCTAGAAAAGATTCCTGAATGCATTTAATAAAACCTGTCCCATCTATGCCCTTAACAGTATGGCAGTCCTTGTCTATGTTAGGAAAATTAAAGTCCCTTACTATAACACTATTATTCTTACAACTCTGCACAATCTCCTGGCATATTTGTTCTTCTAATTCCCAATGACTATTTTAGTAAAACTCCAACAATATGATTATCCCCTTTCCTATTTCTCAGGTCAATCTATAAACACTCACAGGATGTTCCATCAGTAATTTCAACTCTGACTACTGCTGGTATTCACCTTAATCAACAATGTTCCTTCCACTCCTATCTTAACCTCATCTCTATTCCACCAAAAGCACCTGTTCTCCAGAACATTAAGTCTGCCTGTCCTAGCCACATTTCCACCCGAATAAAGAATAAGACAAAAAGTTTAGAAAAGGATAAGCATTTAACTTCAGGCAACATGGAGACAAAATTGAAAGGAAGTACAGTGAATATAAGACAGTGTTACATTTGAATGAACACAGTTTGCAAAATAAGGTAGATGATCTTGTAGCATAGTCAGAAATTGACAGGTATGATGTTGTGGGCATTGTAGAGTCATAGTAGAAAGAAGATCACAGGTGGGAGTTTAACATCCAGGGACACACATTATATCAAAGGTACAACCACATGGACTGAGAGATTGGGGTTGTTTTGTTGGTATAAATGAAATCAAATCGTTAGAAATCCTATAGGTAAGTGACAAAAATTGAACACAATACTCTAAATTAGGCCTCACCACCACCTTATACAACTTCAACATAATATCCTAGCTCCTGTATATTATATTTTGATTTTTGAAAGTCAATATGCGAAAAGTTTTTTTTAACGACACTATTCACCCATACCAACACTATAGACATGTATTCTCAGATCATTTTGTTCTAACACACTCCTCAGTGTCCTAACACTCACTGTGTAAGACCTATCCTGGTTGGTCCTACCAGTGTGTAACATCTCAACATTAGCTATCCTCCAATCCTCCAATAGCTCACATGTTGCTAAGGATGATTTAAATATCTCTGCTAGAACCCCTGCAGATTCTGCACCTGCCCCCCATGGGTCCAAGGGGACTCCGTGTCATGCCCTGGGATTTATCCACCCAAATTTTTCTCAAGACAGTAAACACCTTGTCCTCTGTAACCTGTATAGGGTCCATGACCTTGTTGCTGCTTTGCCTCACTTCTGTTGATTCTCTGTCCTTCTCTCGAGTAAATACAGATGCAAAAAATGCATTTAAGATCTTGTTCATCTCTTTTGGCTCCATGCATAGATTACCATTCTGATCTTCCAGAGAGCCAATTTTGTCCCTTGCAATCCTTCTGCTCTTAACATATCTGTAGAATCCCTTGGGATTCTCCTTCACCTTGGCTGCTAGGGCAACCTCATGCTTGCTTTTAGCTCTCCTGTTTGCGTGCATTTCTTATACTCCATAAGCACCTCATCTGTTCCTACCTCCCTATACCTGCTATGCACCTCCCATTTTTTCTTAACCAGGGCTTCAATTTCTCTTGCAAACCAAGGTTTTCTACACTTGTTATCTTTGCCTTTTATTCTGACAGGCACATACAAGTTTTGTACTCTCAAAATTTCACTTTGGAGGCCTTGCTGAGGGTTAGAAGAATGAGTGGGGGTGGGGGAGGGGGAATCTCATTGAAATCTACTGCGCAGAATATTGAATAGCTGAGATAGAATGGGTGTGGAGAGGAGGTTTCCTATAGTGGAGGAGTCTAGGAGAAGAAGGCACAACCTCAAAATAGAAGGATGTTCCTTTAGATCAGAGTTGAGGAGGAATTTATTTAACCAGAGGGTGGTAATTTTGTGGAATTCATTGCCACAGATGGTTGTGGAAGCCAAGTCATTTGGTATATTTAAAGTGGAGGTTGATTAGCTTCTTGATTAGCAAGGACATCAAAGATTAAGGGGAGAAGGGAGGACAATAGGGTTGAGAGGGAAATAAATAAGTCATGATTGAATTGTGGAGCTAACTCAACATGCCGAATTACCTAATTTTGCTCTTAATTCTTCGGATTGTTTGGTCTTTTGGCTTCTAAAATGTTCCAGACCCACATAGCTATCCAAGCCCTATGTTCATCTGCCTTTCCTGCCAAACCTCTACTTTGAAGTAAATGTAATTTATTCCAATAGGCTTTCCTTGTCATGTCTATTCAACGTGTTGACATCACTTTCCAGACCTGCATTTGCCTCCCTGTAGCTTGGTATCCCACCTCATCTCCCAATCTGGTTTAAACCCACCCTAACACCAAAGGTAAATCTTCTTGCCAGGATATTGGTCCAACTTGTACAGGTCACCTCTGCCCCAGACAAAATCCCAAATGGTTAAAAAATCTGAATCCCTGCCCCCACACCAATTTATCAGCCAGGCATGCATTTACCATATCCTCCTGTTCTTACTCTCATAGCATGTGGCACTGGAAGTAATCCAGAGCTCAACAACTTCGAGGGCCTGCTTTTCACCTCCTTCCCTAGTTCCCTACATTCACTCATCCTTTGCTCTGTCTATGTCATTTGTTCAATGCGTATAATGACTTCTGACTGCTCATCCTCTACCTTGAGAATGTTCTTGAAACACTATGTGACATACTAGACCCTGGCACCAGGGAGACAACACACCATTTTGAGTCCTTTTTATAGCTGCAGAATCTCATGTCTTCCCATCCACCCCCCCCCCCACCCCCAACACAAATAACTATCAAGCCCTCTATCACTTACGACCTGCCAAGCACCACCTGAATGCTCTGAGGAAATTCAAGGAACCTTACCTGCAGTTCTGCTTGCCAAAACATATTTACTTACCACTCAAACACTGGCCAACTCTCACAATGTTTGTTCCTAAAGAAAGACAGTAGCTGTCAAATTTAGTTTGTGATGATAAAAAGAAAGAATGACTTATACTTACAAACAAGAGAAGATCTGCAGATGCTGGAAGTCCGAGCAACATATACAAAATGCTGGAGGAACCAAGCAGGGCAGCATCTATGGAAAAAAGCACAGTCGACATTTTGGGATGAGACCCTTCAGCGGGACTGGAGAGAAAAAAGATGAGGAGTAAATTTAAAAGGTGGGGGGGGGGGACAAACAGCAGGTGATAGGTGAAATTTGGAGTATTTGGGATGGGAAGAAAAAAACTGGGAAGTTGATTGGTGAAAGAGACAAAAGGCCATGGAAGAAAGAAAAGGGGGAGGGAGGAGCACCAGAGGGCGGTGATGGGTAGGCAAGGAGATAAGGTGAGGGAGGGAAAAGGGGATGGAAAATAGTGAAGGGTTGGGGGTGTGTGAGGCAGTACCAGAAGTTTGAAAAATCGATGTTCATGCCATTAGCTTGCTTGAAGGCTACCCAAATGGAATATAAGGTGTTGTTCCTCCAACCTAAGTGTGGCCTCATCACGATAGTGGAGGAGGCCATGGATGGACATATCGGAATGGGAATGGGAAGTGGAATTAAAATGGGTGGCCACTGGGAGATCCCTCTTGTTCTGGCGGACGGAGCGAAGATGCTCAGCGAAGTGGTCTCGCAATCTACCAATATACAGGGGGACACACCGGGAGCAACGGACACAGTATATGACCCCAACACTCACAGGTGAAATGTCACCTCACCTGGATGGACTGTTTAGGGCCCTGAATGGTAGTGAGAGAGGAGGTGTAGGGGCAGATGTAGCTCTTGTTCTTATACTTAAGACTTATACTTAGCTGGGTATGTTTCACACCATCCTAATGCCAACAAAATACGATTCACATGCAGTCACTATATTCATGTAGGCAGACCAGCAGCCAATTTATCTGTGGCAAGCTCCTGCAATCAGAATTGTGAAATAAGTAAACTGTGTTCAGTAATGTTTGTATGAGGGATAAATATTGGCCAGGATGCTTGAGATGATTCCCCTGTTCTGATAATATACAGTCACTGTGCAATGTATGACATCAGTAAGTACTTTCTCCACATGCTTGTTAAATATCCTGAGAGCTGTCATAAATCTTATGACTGTTAAAGTGCATTTTCAAATCTGTTCCACTTGGAAAGGAAAAGGAATGGGTGAGGGATTCTGGCTTTTGTCATGGCAACCAGCAAATATGTTCTTTCTGCAATGTTTAAGTATTTGAAGCATTATTCCATTACTTGGTATACTTTACATCTTTCTTAATATAATAGTGAAGGGAATTTATGGCAAATAGGAAGATATATTCATCACTGTAAAGATGGGTTAATTCTGACTAAAATAACTTCCACCATCCAGATCTCTAAAAGAATACTATATAGTATTCTGGCAGGACTGAACAATGCATGTGCCTTGCTGCATCCAGTCAAACCTAATCAGTCGATTAAATGTGAAATGTTTCTTCTAAATGAGTTTTCTTTGTTGGTTCAGTCTTAGTACAGGCTGTAAATTTCATCGCAGTACCAGCTTATTAAGTTACAACAAATAGTTTCCTTTCCTTTGATGAATTAGACTTTACGCCCTCCAGTTACTACCCAACATTTTGAAGGTTACAGGGGGAACGAGACTTATGGGGTTGCTCTTTTATGAGTTAGCATGGACTCAGTGGGCTGAATGGTCTCCTTCTTTGCTGTGAAGAATAAAACTAAATTGATTTAGCTACAAAGTATTTCCTGCGCAATGTTGCAGAAGCAAGTGAACATAGGAGTAGTTAATATACTAGTGGTGATTGATGTTATAATGCTGGCAATTTGTTAAGTGACCTGCTGGCCTTTAGAATTGATGCTTTTGCCTGATTATTGAATAGGTCCTTAAACAGACATGGAGTCAGGATCAATATATTGGACACAGGTTCCAGAAAGATACAGCCCTCATCTGCTTATAGAAACCACAAATATAAGGTTGGTGTCTATTTTTAAGAAGTGATGCTGAAAGTGCAAAGGAAATTAAATGGGTGGGGTTAAAATGGCGCCAACTGGGTGTCTCTTTGAGTTCATCTAAGGAAACAGCTTAAATTCCTCTCTTTGTTGCCTCTTTTTTTTCTCTTTTCAAGGTGGCTGTGGTTCTATCGAGGTCCCTGATCTGCAATGGCACTCAGAATTGCGTTTTATCATGGAGGATTTTCCCAGTCTTGGAGTTCATTGACTGGCCATTTTCCCAACATTCTCCAGGCAAGGCTTGGAAGATGGCATCTTTGGGGTTCAGCCCTGCGCGGCCCTGTGGACGACCGATTCCAGGCCGGTGTTGCTAAATGAGGCATCGTGGGAGAGGAACATCAGGGTTTCACTGCAACAGATGTGTGGACGGACACTCTTTCTCTCGATGGTGGAGAGAGTTTGCTGCTGATTCTCGAGTCGGACAATTTCGGAATAAAAAGCGACACGGCAGACTGTAACATCGTAACAGCAACTGTTAGTCACCTCTTTCGCTGGAAATGGGTGACATCTCGCTGTCATTTGTTAGTGAGAGCCTGTAGCAGATCGAATTGCCAGGCAAACAATAGATTTGCTGACTGCAGATCTATTTTGTGGTCTCTTTTTGGGTGCCTTGCTGTTCCTTGGTAGGTGGTGGACGCTGATGCTTTTTTGCTGAAACGGGTTGGGGTGAGAGTGAAGAGGGGACTTGGGGTTCTAACGTTTTTCTGTCATTCATTCTTTTGGGGTTCTGTTTTCGTGGATGTCTGGGTAGACAAGTATTTCAGGTTGTGTCCTGTATACATTCTCTGATAATAAATGGAACCATTCGAAACATTTAAAATTTATCTCTCAGAGGGTAATATCTTTGGAATTCTCAGCCCTGCAGGGTGTTGGAGGCAAGATCATCAGATATTTTTCAGGTGCCGATAGATGAGTGGAAGATTGACAATAAGGAGCTGGCACAGAAACTGAGTTGAGCCCAGTGTAGTTCATGTTGAATATCTAGGCAGGTTTGGGAGTCCTGATGGCCTACTCCTGCTCCTTGTGTTTTAGACATGAGCTGCACATGGGAGGCAATAAGGAGGAATATGAAGATATGGTAATTGCAGGTGTGGCATTAATGCTGGCCAGCTGGCTGCATCTCCTGTTGAGTAGGTATGTTCCTCACGGTTATTGAGGAAAGTCTTGTTGGAGCAATGATAATTATCCTCTTTTTACTTGTGCTTTGAACTGTAGAACTTTCCTTGCTGCTAACAGGAATGCTGTGACCCCTTGTTCAGAAGTGGATACAGCCAGCTGGTTCTCAGTACTGTGAAATGGCATCACCGGGCATGGATCTTACCCCACACTTCACAGTAACCATTAAAGTTGAAAGTTCAACGTACATTTATTATCAAGGTATCTATACTAAATACAATTGTAATGCCCCAGTCCTTATTTTTGCTGTTATGCTGTATATTTCATCTTGTGCTGTATGTATTTCATTGTGGCAGTTCTGTAAGAGCGGCTTGTTTTCAGTATGCTCGGGTTATTGTTGAAGTTAAGGGATGATGTGGAATGTATGCCATTCCAATTCACGGGAGGTTTTCTTGACTACGTACAATAAGGTTGGTCTTGGGGCTTTTGGTTCGGCGGGAGATGAAGAGAGAAGACGCTGGGGAGAACCGGTCATAGCATACGATCCAGTGGGAGACTCGTTCGTTCGAGATGGATTGCGAGTGACGTTCGGAAGGTGGTGTGGGTGTTCACGCTGACCGAGGGCCCAGCGCGTGTGTGACAGAGAAGTTCAAGATGAGCTCTAACTTGTGCACATTTGACTACTAAATTACAATGGGCCCTTTTCTTTTTGTTATTTTTTTACTAACCCTTTAGTTAAGATTCATAAATATAATTCCTTTAATCGTATGCAGTGTTCTGTCTGTTATTTCGTGGCACCAATTTGTAACGGGGTAGCGCATTACACAGCATCCACACAATCCGGGCTTTGGAGTGGGAGAGTGCCTCAAACTCACGAGTTTGGCGGAGCTGGAGGTTGTCTTCTCTAGACTTCCACAGCCAAGGAATCCAAGGGGTTGTGTAGACAATAAAAGGAAACAAATAACATTCAGAACTGAAATTCATGAAAGTGAGCCCACAGCCATGAAGCCAGTCACAACCAATCCAGGAGTTACAGGTCACAGGCTCAGTTCAACACAGAGACGAGTAAACCTGGTGAGCAGAGAGATTAACACCAGCCCATTCCTCACTTCCGGCCCTGACACACTGACCTTTTCAATCTGGCCCTGCGCTTAAATCGGCCAAGCAGCAGGTTGTTCCTCGCTGTCTGACCCTGCCGCTTTGATATGCTCTCAGATCCCGGACCTACTGCCTCAATTAGGTGTGTACTCTACCTTTAAATCAGTCAAATATTGGCTTGTTCCTCCCTCTCGGGGCCAGGCCCTGCTGACTTAACTCAGCCTTGCTTCAGCTTGCCTCACCTCCGTTCTGTCACTTTGAATTGGCTCCAAGTCTGTTCCAGCAATACCAAGTATTGATTTGTTCCTCCCTCTTGGGCCGGGGTCCTGACACCTCGATGTGGTCCATATACACCACACCACAACTGTCCTACGCCTTTTAGACTTCAGTTTACACCACAGAAATGCCGGGTTGTACAGTTGGTTCAGAAGCTCAGCTCCAAAGAGTAAGTTACAGGCTATTAATTGCAGTGATCGTTTACCAGAAAAAGTCTGATTTAAAAAGTAGCTAGTAGTTTTGTCAGTTGCCAGCAAGTCGTCACTGTGTTTCACCAGTTCCTTCTTAAACTGGAATTAATGTTAATGCATAGTCAAAATAAATTGATACCACCACTGCTTTCCTATGATCCTACCTGTATGATCTCCATGGGTTCTCTGTAAGACACAGCAGGCTGCGACTGGCAACTAGACTACAGTTCGCTGGTAGTAGCTCTTTCACAATCTATTTTGCTGGCTCATTCATACTCTGTCAGAGGAATTTTCCACTTTTTCCAAAAGCTCCTAAAGAAATTAAGAAAAAATACATTAAAATGTTTGAACCTTTAAATGAAGGTCTACTTTCTCAATCAAAGTAGATGAGCCAATGTGTTCAAATTTGAATTTCCAAAAATACATAAATCCTGAACGCAATGTCTTTCTCTAAGGACTACCAGCTTGCACTCAGTTTGATGAGGACCAAGATCTCTCAACCCTCATAAGGCTAGCCAACCTATTGATCATGAGGATTATCAGATTTTAATGACAAACTGTCATTCAGTAAAGAAGATCAACTAAATTTGTAAAGGGTGGAAAGTCAAGCTGTTGCCAATATGATGAACAATTTGGCTGTTCTGCTGGACATTAACTATCGAAGAGACATCATTTGAAATTAGGCAGATTCTTCTTATGTTCTGACCAATACTTATCCCTCCAACCAACCATACAAAACAGATTTACTGGTGATCTACCTCATTGCTGTCTGCGTGATCTTGTTGCACACAAATTGCCAGTGACAGTTTTAGTTTTTATTGGTGACTTTAGTTAAGAAGTAATTCAATTATTGCTCAACTATGATCAGTGCAACAGCCTGAGGTGTTGAAAGGTGGAATATAATGCATGTTTTTTTTAAAATGTATTATTCTTCACAACAAGTCATTTTGGTGAACCAATCCAATCTAACCATGTGAAATGTTGGTAGTGACATCCTTTTTGATGGGTGATATTTCCGTTGTTTTGGGGTTAGGCTTAGTTGATCCTACAAGTTCACTGTTATAGAATTATAGAGCACTATGGTATAGAAACAGGCCCTTCAGCATATCAGGTCCATGCCAAGCTATTAATCTGGCTAGGGCTATTGACCTGCACCTGGACCATAGCCTTCCATATCCCTCACATCCATGCATCTATCCAAATTTCTCTTAACTGTTCTCTTAACCCACACCCATCACTTTTGCTGGCAGTTCATTCCACACTCAATACCCTCGGAGTGAAGAGGTTCCGCCTTATGTTCTCCTTAAACATTTCACTTTTCACCCTTAACCCCTGAGCTCTAGTTATAGTCTCACCCAACCTCAGTGGCAAAAAAGACCTGCTTGCATTTTACCTTATCTATACCCCACATAATTTTGTATACCTCTTTCAAATCACCCCCCAGGTTTTCCAATCCCAGCAACATCCTTGTAAATTTGCTTTGTACTCTTCCAATCTTATCTACATCTTTCCTCTAGGTAGCTGACCAAAACTACACACAATACTCCAAATTAGGTTTCTCCAGTCCCTTATTCAATTTCAACATTGCACCCCAACTCCTGTACTCAACACTTTGATTTATGAAGACCAATGTGCCATGTTTTCAATGTATTTAGCTTGCCTAAAGAAAGAGAATAAATAACTTTGCATGGAAGATAAGCCCGGAAGCTCCCCACTAGCCTTAGAATTGCATAGTTGTGTTGGAAGGCTTGGAATCAGAATCAGAATCAGAACCAGGTTTATTAGCACCGGCATGTGCTGTGAAATTTATTAACTTAGCAGCAGCAGCTGTTCAGTGCAATACATAACATAGAAGAAGAAGAAAAAAAAGGACAATAATAATAATAATAAATCAATCAATCAATCAATTACAGTATACGTATATTGAATAGATTAAAAATCATGCAAAAACAGAAATAATATATACAGTTGTCCCCCGCTTTTCGAACGATCGCTTTATGAAACCTCACTGTTACGAAAGACCTACATTAGTACCCTGTTTTCGCTTTCAGAAGGTTTTTTTCACTGTTATGAAAAAAAAGCAGCACGCGATTGAAGGCAGCGCGCGCCCCAAGCAGCTACTCTCCCCTGGATTTGGAATAGCATTGCTTTAACACGTGCCTGTGAGCAGCCATTAGCAAGATGAGTTCTATGGTATCGGAAAAGCCTAAAAGAGCTCGTAAGGGTGTTACACTTAGCGTAAAACTAGACATAATTAAGCGTTTCGATCGTGGTGAACGAAGTAAGGACAAAGTGAGTTTGGCTTGTGGAAGCTGACGAACATGATGTTGAAGAGGTTTTGGCATCCCATCACCAAGAACTGACAGATGAAGAGCTGATGCAATTGGAAGAAAAAAGGATAACAATCGAAACCGAATGAGTAATGATAAAGTACGACTTTAATTTTGAAAGGGTACGTCAGTTTAGGGGATATTTGAAGGATGGTTTGAGTCCTTACAAAGAACTGTGTGATAGAAAAATGTGTAAGGCTCAGCAGTCAAGCAAGCCTTCCACAACAACCACAGCAGACGACGAACCTCGACCTTCAACATCGAGGCAGGCAGAGATAGAAGAAGATGAGCTGCCTGCTCAAATGGAAACAGAAGATGAGATGACACCCCATTGTCCCACCACCCCAAACCCCAGGCCACGGACAGATTCCGATTCGTAGAGAATGCAACGGTAGCCGGGAGGCACCCAGCACATCTTTAAGAAAAAAGCCGAAATATACATGCTAATTAATTAGGTGCCACCGACACGTAATTGTCAGCCCAGATCAGAGACGACGCAATCAGAAATCGGCACTGATCTGGGCTGACAATTACGTGCCGGGCGGCGCCTAATTAATTAGCATGTTTGCTTCGGCTTTTTTCTTAAAGATGTGTTGTGTGCCTCCTGGCTACCGCTGTACCGCAATGTATCAGTCGGCGGCCTGGAGGGTGGGGTCACTGCACCACCCAACCTGCGACGACTCAGTCTAACACACCATCATCCGTGTGCTCGGCGCTGTCTTTCCAATTCCGGTAAGTGGTACTACACTGTACATACATTATTTCTACTTTATATAGGCTGTGTATTTTTACATGTTATTTGGTATGATTTGGCAGCTTCATAGCTTAAAGGTTACTGGAGAGCGCTTGCGCTGTGTTTTTGCCAACAGCGCTTGTGTGAAATTTTCGCTACAGAGAACAGTTCAGTAATGATTGTGGAAAAGTATTTCTACTTTATATAGGCTGCGTATTTATCATATCATTCCTGCTTTTACTATATGTTACTGTTATTTTAGGTTTTACATGTTATTTGTCATGATTTGGTAGGTTAATTTTCCCATATAAATAAATTGTAATTGCTTCTTCGCTTTACAACATTTTGGCTTACGAACCATTTCATAGGAACGCTCTACCTTCGGATGGCAGGGGAAACCTGTCTTAAAAAAGTAAGTTAGTATTCACGGAATCAATGTCCATTTAGGAATCAGATGGCAGAGGGAAAGAAGCTGTTCCTGAATCGCTGAGTGTGTGCCTTCAGGCTTCTGTATCCCCTACCTTCTGGTAAAAGTGAGAAAAGGGCATGTCCTGAGTGCTGCTTTCCTGAGACACCATTCCTTGAAGATGTCCTGGGTACTTTGTAGGCTATTACCAAAGATGGAGCGGATTAAATTTACGGCCCTCTGCAGTTTCCTTCGGGTAGTGCAGTAGCCCCTCTCCACCCCCCCCCCCCCATACCAGACAGTGATGCAGCCTATCAGAATGCTCTCCACGGTACATCTATAGAAGTTTTTGAGTGTTTTTGTTGATATACTAAATCTCTTCAAACTCCTAATGAAGCATAATCGCTGTCTTGCCTTCTTTATAGCTGTATCAATATGTTGGGACCAGGTTAGATCCTCAGAGATCTTGACACCCAGGAACTTGAAACTGTTCGCTCTCTCCACTTCTAATCCCTCTATGAGGATTGGTATGTGTTCCTTCGTCTTACCCTTCCTGAAATCTACAACCAGCTCTTTCATCTCACTGATGTTAAGTGCCAGGTTGTTGCTGCGACACCACTCCACTAGTTGGCATATTTCACTCCTGTATGCCCTCTCATCTCCATCTGAGATTCTTCTGACAATGGTTGTATCATCAGCAAATTTATAGATGGCATTTGAGCTATGCCTAGCCACACAGTCATGGGTATAGAGAGAGCAGAGCAGTGGGCTAAGCACACACCCTTGAGGTGCACCAGTGTTGATTGTCACCCTTTTCTGGGTATGTAAGAAGAGAAAATTAGCTGTGAAACTCTGCAATGTGTCAATCATAGCAGAATTTTATACCTATGGAAAACAACTCTACGCATTGCATGACCTAGCACATCATGAATGAACGAACGAACCTTTCACATCAGTACTGATTTTAATTTGTGCATTTAAGAAACAAATGAGTTTCTTTCTTTCCTGGAATCATGGAGGTGTATCCCAATTTGAAGTTGATATTTCTTGTCTGAATGATAATGCCTTATTAAGTTATTTATAACACTCTGTCGATAATCATGCTCTATTTATATCAAGCTGATAAAGAAAATTAATATCATACTTTGTTGTAGTTAGAGAGTCATAGCTTAGGGAATTATGCTGCGTGGAAACAGGTTCTTCGACCCACCTCGTCTATGCTGACCAAGACTTTGATCTGAACTCCCCACATTTGCCTGTGTTTGGCCTATAATCCACCTGAATCTTTCCTATCTATGTACCTGTCAAAGTGTATTTTATACATTATAATTGTACTCACCCCTACCACTTCCTCTGGAAGCATGTTCCTCACACCCACCACCCTCTGTGTGAAAATCTTACCCATAGAGTCCCTCTTAAAACTTCACCTCTTACTTTAAACACCCTCTGGTGTTAGTTTAACTATTCCTGTGGAAAAGACTGTAACTAATGGCCTTTTCTGTGCCTCTAATAGATTAGATTATGAAGACACGTAGTCCCCTTTTATTGTCATTTAGTAATGCATGCATTAGGAAATAATACAAAATGATATAATATTGTCAAAGTTTAAAGTTCAAAGTACAATCATTATCGAACTATGTATACCATATACAACATTGAGATTCATCTTGCAGGTAGCCACAGGAAAACACAGAAACACAACAGAATTCACGAAAAAAAACCCACACCTGAAAGACAGTCATAAGTTCAATTTGTGAAAGAAGAAAGAACAATTCATGCAAACAATCGATCTACAGAACATGAACTGCAAAGTGGGCCCACAGCCATGGAGCTAATTCAGGAGCCCAATGGCTATAGGCCACAGCCAAACAGCAAGGTTCAATGCTGAGGCAAGTTCTGATAGCTCAGGCCACAACTGAAGAGTCCATTCAGCGCTGAGGCGAGTAAAGCCTCAGAGAGTAGTGAGCCGAATGCCTTAGTCTTCTTAATCTACTTGGTGCTTAAACTGGCCAAACATCAGTTCTGGTGCCAAGCCTGCCCCAGCAATGGCCACTGCGGTCATAGCTGTATTCTTGGGTCCAGTTTGCCAAATATTTCAATGGCAACCAAAATGCCAGGTTGTTCAGACAGTTCAAAAACATACCTCTCAGTGGGAAATTACAGGCTTTAGATTGCCGTGATTACTTTTTCAGGAAGTCCTGAAAGAGTATATTTAGTATAAATGTTAGTAGTGTTGTTAGCTGCCTGTAAATCATCGCTCTGTCTCGCCAGTGACATCTTTGCCAACAATTATATACCTATATTAGGTCACCCTTCAACCTCCTACACTCGTGTGGAAAAATAGCAGCCTAACTATTCTCTCAGTCAGCTTTCACAATAGAAGGCACGTGATCCATCTTGCATCTGTTTACAGTCGATTGCAGTTTTGGTTTGGAAGAGCCAGTTTACATATCATCTGTACTTTCATTCCAGAGGGACTTTCTTAAGAATAAGCTTATTAAGATTTCCATAACTGGCTTTATTCAGGAACATATAGTAGACTTCATCCAAATCCTGACTGAGTTATTTTCATAGTGTTTAGTTTTTTGTCAGCGTCCTATAACTTTGGTAGTGCTCAGGACCTTCAATAATGTGAAATGTGTGCACAAACTCCAAGGAAGAGTTTTATTCCGTTATCTCCTCATAGGATGAATGAACTAAATAACTGAAGCTGGCAGGCATTTCTGAAAGGAAACTCTATCTCCTTCAACTCTCAGAGCTTTACATGCCTTTTCTGCTGAGGCTTGGAGTTATTGCCCAGTTTGAAGTTGATATCTCCTGTCCAAATCGCATTTTCTTATTAAATTATTTATAATACTGCACAACCAACCCTAAGTTCTAAGAACCAAAGAAGTGGACAGTTCTGAAGTTGCATTACTGTCTGTCCAATGGCTTACTTACATTTATTGCTATCATTTAGAAAGGAAAAGGCCAGTTTACAATCACATGCACATAGAGTGAGAAGACTTCAACTCCCTGTCAAGCTGATGCTGAGTGAAGCAGGAGATAAAATGTGCTTCCATCCTAAAGCTGCTAAACACAGATGGTGAAGCATCTGCCTTGCTCATTTGGAAAGGTTGCGAATTTTTCCAGTGGCATCATTTTCTCTTCAGTGGAATCCAAGAACAACTTTATGGCATGCTCATGGATGTTTAGCACTAAGCAGGAGCATCTGGGCCAGGAGTGGAGGTCCTCCAGGGTAGTAAATAAAAGCTCACTTGTTTACAGTGCCAGCCCACTCAGATGCTCATGATAATTGCTTGGGACCAGCAGCTGCATAAGATTTATTTAAATAAGGTGTTCCCAAATTTTTTGCCATGGACCAGTACCATTAAGCAAGGGGCTGGTTAAAATGAAGTGGGACCTTTGACCATTCACTCCTTTCCTATGTGTCTATTAAGCTACAAGACCACAGGTTTTCCCAAGCAGCTGCCAATGACTTAAAATTCTCACTCACCTAGAGTCTAGAGATGTGTAAACTTTTTTTAGTTGCCACGGACAGGTGACAATTACAGCAAGTGAAAATAAAACTGGTGTGATGATTACATGCTTTATGCTTTACCATAACTCACAAGTTAATTAGAAAGAATCTTTTTTTAGAATACATGATTCAGAAGTATTTTCAGATAACTTATTTAAACTATTAAGGCACTTTAAGGTTTCTCATGCATTATGAAGTCCAAATACGATGAACAAGAGAAGACAGAAAAATACCCTATTGTCCTTACAAGCATTCTTCAGTCCAAAGTTGACAGAAAGAGAATGACATCAATGATCTCGTCAAAGAGTAGCAGAATATGGAGACAGACCCTTTAGCCCACATTTTCATGCTGACCATGATCTTGCTAATCCTAATTACCAGCATTTATTTAGTAGCCTTCAATACTTTGGTATTTCAAGTGTTTATCTGAATATTTTAAAATCTTGTGAGAGATCACATTCACTCCAATGTGATCACAACCCTCCTCATTACGTTCCACCTGTGGCCTTTGCATATTTGTGACTTCATAGAGTTATACAGCAAAGAACAAAGCTTACCAGCTTGACATAAGCTCCCTGTTCAAGCATTATGTGACCCAGTTAATGAAGCCAAATACTCCATAAACCTTGTTAACTGCCATATCTATCTGTGCTGCAACCTCAGGGGTCACTGGACATATATACAAAGGTCCTTCATTTCCTCCCCTTCACTACTCAGCAGGTGCGAAGGGCTCTGGGGAAACTGAGACACAGCAGAGCATCAGGACCGGATGGTGTAAACCCCAGGGTCCTGAAGGAGTGTGCTGAGCAACTGTGTTGAGTTCTTCAGCACATTTTCCATCTGAGTCTTAGCCCAGAAAGAGTCCCAACTGTGTGGAAAACATCATGTGTTGTCCCAGTACCCAAGAAGGCTCTTGAATGACTACAGTCCAGTAGCACTGACTTCACATATAATGAAGACCCTAGAGAGGCTGCTCCTGGCTTACCTTCAGCCCCTGGTCAGATCAGCCTTCGATCCCTAGCAGTTTGCCTACGAGGAGTATATTGGAATTGACGGTGCTGTCATCTTCCTGCTGAACAGAGCCTATTCCCACTTGGATAAGCAGGGCAGCACTGTGAGGATCATGTTTTTTTGATTTCTCAAGAGTCTTCAATACCATACGGCCCTCATTGCTGGGGGAAAATCTTCGTTCAATGCAGATCAATGTTGATGCAGAAGATCCTGAGAGGCAGGAATTATGAACATTTGGCGAGGCATAGTATGATCAGGAATAGTCAGCATGACTTTGTCAAAGGCAGGTCATGCCTTACAAGCCTGATAGAATTTCTTGAGGATGTGACCAAACACATTGATGAAGGTAGAGCAGCCGATGTAGTGTATATGGATTTCAGCAAGGCATTTGATAAGCTACCCCATGTAAGGCTTCTTGAGAAAGTAAGGAGGCATGAGATCCAAGGGGACATTGCTTTGTGGATCCAGAACTGGCTTGCCCACAGAAAGCAAAGAGTGGTTGTAGATGGGTCATATTCTGCATGGACGTCGGTGACCAGTGGTGTGCCTCAGGGACCTGTTCTGGGACCCCTTCTCTTTGTGATTTTTATAAATGACCTGGATGAGGAAGTGGAGGGATAGGTTAGTAAATTTGCTGATGACACAAAGGTTGGAGGTGTTGTGGATAGTGTGGAGACCCGTCAGAGGTTACAGTGGGACATTGATAGGAAGCAAAACTGGGCTGAGAAGCGTCAGATGGAGTTCAACCCAAATAAGTGTGAGGTGGTTCATTTTGGTAGGTCAAATATGATGGCAGAATGGTAAGACTCCTGGCAGTGTGGAGGATCAGAGGGATCTTGGGGTCTGAGTCCACAGGACACTCAAAGCTGCTGTGCAGGTTGATTCTGTGGTTAAGAAAGCATACAGTGCATCAGCCTTCATCAATCGTGGGATAGAGTTTAAAAGCCAGGAGGTAATGTTGCAGCTCTGTAGGACCCTGGTCAGACCCCACTTGGAGTACTGTGCTCAGTTCTAGTCGCCTCACTGCAGGAAGGACGTGGAAACCATAGAAAGGGTGCAGAGGAGACTTACAAGGATGTTGCCTGGATTGGGGAGAATTCCTTATGAGAATAGATTGAGTGAATTCGGCCTTTTCTCCTTGGAGCGATGGAGGTGACCTGATAGAGGTGTACAAGACGATAAGAGGCACTGATTGTGTGGATAGTCAGAGACTTTTTCCCAGGGCTGAAATGGCTAGCATGAGACGGCACAGTTTTGAAGTGGTTGGAGGTAGGTGCAGAGGAGATGTCTGGGTTAAGTTTTTTACGCAGATAGTGGTGAGTGGGAAGAATGGGCTGCCAGAGGCGGTGGTGGAGATGGATATGACAGGGTCTTTTAAGATTCTCTTAGATAGGTACATGTAGAGGGCTATGGGTAATGCTAGGTAATTTCTTAGGTAAGGACATGTTCAGCACAACTTTGTGGGCCAAAGGGCCTGTATTGTGCTGTAGGTTTTCTATGTTCTATGTTTCTATGTTTCTATTAGAGATAAATGATCTTTTCTCGTCTGTCATCATGGCCCAAATGCTTGCCACGTTGGTGTCAGGAATGGGATCAGAAATTGACAGCAAAATAAAAGATTCTGGGAATGAAGGGGTTAACATACGAGGAGTATTTGGCAGCTTTGGGTCTGTACTCATTGAAATTTAGAGGAATGCAGGGGAATCTCATTGAAACCTACTGAATGTTGAAAGGACTAGATAAGGTGAGTGTGGTGAGGATGTTTCCTGTGGTGGGGGGGGGTATCCAGAACCAGAGGGCACAGCCTCAGAATTGAGGGGCGACCTGTTAGTACAGAGGTAAGGAGTTTTTAAGCCAAAGAGTAGTGAATCTGTGGAATGCCCTGTCACAGCCTGCGGTGGAGGCCAAGTCCACGGGTATATTTAAGGCGGAAGTCGATTGTTTCCTGATCGGTCAGGGCATCAAATGATACGACGAGAGGGCAGGTGTATGGGGTTAAGTGGGATCCGGGATCAGCCATGATGGAATGATGGAGCAGACTTGATGGGCTGAAAGGCCTAATTCTGCTCCTATGTCTTATGGTCTTATGGTCTTATTAGCATTTCCATTGTATCCTGGATAATGGTCTGCCTGAGTGGCAGACCACAGCTTGTACGGCTTCAGAGCTGCGTGTCAGACATGGCTATAGGTAGCACTGGGGCCCCATAAAGGACTCTATTGGCTCCCTTCCTGTTTACACCGTGTACCTTGGAGTTTAGATACAACACTGAGTCATGTCATCTGCCGAAATTATCTGATGACTCAGCCATAGTTGGGTGTATAAAGGGAGGATGGAAGGATTCATACAGGGCCCTGGTGGAGGATATTGTCAAATGGTGCAAGATTAGTCATTTGCAGCTCAACATCAGTAAGACAAAGGAGATGGTGATGGATGTTAGGAAGACTAAGCCTACATTGCTCCCTGTTACTATTGATGGTGAGGACATGGACATGCTGAAGGCTTGCAAGTACCTGGGGGTGCACCTGGATGACAGACTTGAGTGGAGCACCAACACAAAGGCTGTGTACAAGAAGGGCCAGAGTTCCCTCTAGTTCCTGAGGAGATTGAGGTCCTTTGGAGTATGCAGGTCTCTCCTTCACATGTTCTACCAGTCTGTTGTTGCCAGTACGATCTTCAATGTAGTGGTGTGCTGAGGCAATGGCAATTCTGGACAATGTTTCTTACCCTCTGCATACCAGCCTGACTGAACATAGAAGTACTTTCAGCAATAGTCCAAAGCAACTGTGCTGCTCCAAAGAGTGCTATATGAGATCATTCTTCCCCTTGGCCATTAGGCTCTATAATGAGTCAACCTACAGCCAGGGAAGTGATGAATCCCTCCTGTTAGAGTGGTTGAGGTAAGTTATTTTTGAATTCTTTCTTACTTCACTTCTAATATTTGTATATTTGTGTACCTGTGCACTTGTAATGCTGCTGTGACACTGTGATTTCCTTTGGGATCAATAAAGTATCTATCTCTCTATCTTATCTCAAGTCCTACTACTGACTGTGTTGTTTACTCCTCGTCCCAAAATGTATCACCTTGCCTGCTTCAGCATTAGATTCCATAGTCCTTATCTCTGCCCATTTCACTAACTGTTCTTTACCTTCCATACTGTCAATAATACCTTTAACTTTCAATTTATTTGTAAATTAACAATCAAACCTAATGCAGTCACATCCAAATACAACAAATAGTAAGAGTCCCTGGCAAGGCCCCACTAATCACTGGACTCCAATGACGTAAACAACACTCGATCATCTTCTGCTTCTTATCACCAAGCCAACTTTTACAGCACATAAAATGGCGGCATGTTGTCCTTCATAAAAGAAGGTTGCAGTGGATCTTTTATCATCACAAGACTTCAGCCCCAAGATGGGTTAGTAGCCAAGGTCAGCTTATTGCTCTTGCCTCTAAGTCAGGCAGTTGCTAATTTGAACCTTGAAACTATGCTATAAGTGAGGGAACATGTCAATACTGAAAGACACAGTATTTTCATGTGCACTCATGACTGAGAAAATTATTAAACTAGACGCATATTCTAGATCCTCCATACTTCCTGTGTCTTATTCTTCACACTTTCCACATTGCTTCCTAATGGATTAGGAAACCAGAAAGACATACACATTTCATTCACAACAAATGGGGATGGAATACAAACTGAAATAGAAAAGTTATCAGACATCCTGACCAACCATACACTCACAGTGTTAGACTGAAATCATATTATAATTTCAATGTGCAGATTTAAAGTCACAAGACTTGAATTAAGGCTTGAATATAGGAGAAATGGGGAGGTGGGGGAAATACATTTGACTTTAAGCCATTTAAACATAAAAAAGAAATATTGGAAGAAAAAAAAACTCAGGTTTAATCCAGGTGTATCAGGAACCATGGTGTTCATGATAAAATGCACAAGTCTTTGAGATTGCATATTGGGCAGTGGAAATGTTCTGCCAAACAGAAAATATAGTTGTAAATCGGCTCTGTTTAAACAAAGATATTGGAGAACATCTGAGAACTTTCATATTTTAGTGATATCATGAAAATTAGATTAGATTAGATTATGAGAACACTCAGTCCTCTTTCATTGTCATTTAGAAATGCATACATGCATTAAGAAATGATAAAATGTTTCTCTGGAGTGATATCACAGAAAACAGGACAAACCAAAGACTAACACTGACAAAACCACATAATTATAGCATATAGTTACAGCAGTGCAAAGCAATACCATAATTTGATAAAGAACAGACCATAGGCACAGTAAAAAAAGTCTCAATGTCCCGAGTCGATCGACACCCGAGTTCCCGATAGCAGGCTGCAAAGGGGAGAAACTCCCTGCCATAAACCTCCAGGCACCGTCAACTTGCCGATACCTTGGAAGCAGCCAGCCACAGCCGACCCTGAGTCCATCTGTCCAAAAACTCCGAGCTTCTGACCAGCCTCTCCAATACAGCCTCCCAAGCGCCATCCTCTGCCGAGCGCCTTCGACCTCTCCCTGGCCGCTGAGACACGCAAAGCCGAGGATTTCGAGGCCTTCAGCGCCAGAGATTCCGTTACCACACAGTAGCAGCAGTGGCAAAGCAGGCATTTCAGAAGTTTTCCAGATGTTCCGCAGGTGCTCTCAAATCTGTCTCCATCGAATCAGGATTGTGCACGATCCCCTACTTGACAAATAACAGATACTCATCACCGAAGTGGCCCCGCGCGCACTGCCGTCGCCCCGTCATCTTCTCCTCCCTCCCAGGATATATATCACCTTAGCAGATCTCCTGTGCTACATTGGACAAAAGCTCTCATTCAATAAGGTGATGAAGGGATTGCAACTCAAGAATTCAGACGACTTAGTTTTTTTCCACTGGACATCAAATAAAGGAACAAATCTGGGATCAAACCACTGGTGACTAAGAGTTGTGTTCAATTTCAACACAATAATTTGATGCAGAAACAGAAGATGTTGGAAAAATGTAGAACGTCAAGCTGAGTTCTGACCAAGGATCACAGACCCAAAGACATTGAATGTTTCTGATTTCCACAGTTGCCAACTTATAAAATAGACTGATAGCCAATGCTTGACAATGTGCTGTGGATGACCTGTGCTGAACAGCCTGCTGTGTTATTCTATGATCCTATGATGTCAGGGTTAATCCTGTTTGTTGACAAACGATAGTAATAAAGGCAGGAGCCGCAATACCAAGCCTGAGTCACGAGGTTGGTGTGAAAAGTGAAAATGACTGGAAAACCGCTGCTGGTGTTATTGATATCACCCATCACAAGTATGCCAGCTAACAGCAGAGAAATGCTTCAACAGCAAAAAGAAAGGACATATCGTCTCTGAGTAAGGTTAGATCCAGGATTACTAACAGTGTCAGGGGCCTGACGACACACACTCAATGATTCAGAAATAGCTTTTTAACCTCTGCCGTCAGATTTCCAAATGGGCATTGAACCCATGAAAAGTATCTCACTGCTTTTTTTTTCTTTGTTCTTTTTGCACTACATATTTAATGTAACTTTCTAAAAACATATATACTTATGGTAACTTACAGTTTTTATTAATATGTATTGCAATGTACTGTTGCCATGTACTGTAATGACAAATTTCATGACATATGCCAGAGATATTAAATCTGTTTCTGATTTTGGATTAATATCAACCAATCTTCTCTATTGAAGAAGAATAGTAATAAGCAGAAGCTTTTAAAGTACTGAACCTGACGAGCATCTGTGCCACCAGCAACAGTAATGGAAATTGCAGCAATCTTAAATTTTGAAGTGGCAGTTGAAATTCAATAGACTGATACGAACATCGATACACCTTCTGACTGTGGGCAGAAAAAAGCACGTCAAAATACACGGCAAAATGCCACCAACCCAAAACACTGAAGAATTATTCTGGGGAAATACAGAAAACTAAGCTGAATGCACTATTTGATTTCTCACAATAATCATAAAGTAAAGGTTCCAAACAAAATAACTGACTTACAGCAGTGGAAAAAGTTTGGAATGAAGAATTTAAAGTGTTCTGGAATAGTATATTTAATCTGAGTACTTTGACATCACTTTTGCAACATATCTTTCTAGAGAGATATGCAGATCTATTCAAGAATTTCAACATCATTATTAAGGAGCACAAATCCCACAGATTCAATAAGCCAAACACCAAATCAACTTATTGCAGGCTTACTTTGATGGTATGCACAATGCAAACTGAAACAGCAAAAAAGAATAAACAAGTTCCCACAGTGTAGTGCTTTGGTCAAAATTACATCAACTGATGAGGTGACACTCGGTGATGTGGTGTCAAAACCTGACAAAACTGACTGGCTTTGTGTATACTATAAGCAAACCCTCAACTAAACCAACTGATGAGAAATAGGATTTGCCCATATTGCAGTATCCATATGATGGATTGGCTGGGGCCAAGGTCTTTATCAAACTAGCTGTATCAAACACATATGCACATTTTAATGTGGATAAAGGAAGCTTTATACATATAACGATATGCCTTACTGCATAATGTCATCACACAAAACATTGTAGTCTTCTGTGGACATATTAATAGGAGTTCACCAATATGGTGCTTGATAGTTGGCCAAAGGGCTTGTTTCTATGTTCTGTGGCTTTATGATTCTAACATTCATTCAGCTAAAATAATGTTTTGATTGCAAGTGTCATGAATGTCATGAATGATGGTGCCACACTGCCTGATGTCCTAAACCAGCTCTTTGCCCGCTGTGATACTCAGAGAGAGGAGGCTGCTCCACTCATCAACCCACCTGACGATGAGTCCACACTAGTCCTTAAGCAACATCAGGTGAGAGCCACCCTGAGGAAAGTGAATGCGAGTAAGGCAGCTGGCCCAGACGGAGTGCCTGGCCGGGTACTGAAAGCATGTGCCGACCAGCTTGCTGAGGTGTTTACAAGTATATTTAATCTCTCACTGCAACAAGCTGTTGTTCCAACATGCCTTAACACCTCCACCATCATCCCAGTGCCCAAAAAATCAGCTGTGAAGTGCCTGAATGACTACCGCCCTGTAGCGCTGACACCCATAGCCATGAAGTGCTTTGAGAGACTTGTGCTCTCACACATTAAGGCTATAATCCCACCTGATATGGACAAACACCAGTCTGCCTACCGGGCAAACCACTCCACAGAGGATGCAATCACAACCGCCCTCCATATTGCTCTGACTCACTTAGAGGAACCGAACACTTATGTGAGGATGTTATTTGTGGACTTCAGTTCTGCATCTAACACAGTCATCCCCCATAAACTGGTCAGCAAACTAAACACTCTTGGCCTTGGTTCCTCCCTGTGCTCGTGGGTCATGGACTTCCTCACAGGTGGACCACAGCAAGTCAGAATTGGTAAGCACACCTCCACCACCCTTATCTTAAAAATAGGCACCCTGCAGGGCTGTGTGCTGAGCCCTATGCTTTACACACTCTTCACACATGACTGCACCTTCGTCTACACCTCCAACTCCATAATTAAATTTGCGGTCGATACCACAGTGGTTGGCCTGATCTCGGACGAGGATGAAACAACCTACAGGCTTGAGGTGGATCATCTGACAGAGTGCTGTAAGGACAACAACCTGGTCCTTAACACATATAAAACAAAGGAGATGATCATTGACTTCAGGAGATCAAAGGACAGAGTACACCCGCGCCCCCCCCCCCCCATATACATGGAGAGGTAGCGGAAAGTGTGGAAAACATAAAGTTCCTTGGAGTTATGTTGTCAGAACAGCTGACATGGACCACCAACACATCACTGCTTGTAAAAAAGGCACAACGAAGATTCTTCTTCCTCAGAAAGCTGAAACAGGCCAAACTCCCACAAAAGCTGTTGCTTATCTTCTACAGAAGCTCAATTGAAACCATCCTGACCAACAGCGCCACAGTGTGAAATGCCAGCTGCACAGCCGCTGAACGACAAGACCTGCAACGCGTGGTGAAGGCGGCCCAGCGAATTGTCAGGATGGAGCTCCCAGGACTGGACACCATCTATTCCAGCAGACTCAGGACAGCATAACCAGAGACACCACACACCCCGGCCACTCCCTGTTTGACCCACTGCCGTCCAACAAAAGGTTCAGGACACTAAAAGCCAGAACAAATAGACTGAGGAACAGCTTCTATCCCAGAGCTGTGGCCTCCATCACACCACTCCCACAAAACAATGACTGAAGCTGTGAGCACACACATGCACACACAAGGACTCAGATACTTGCACTAATGGCACTTTGTGCATTAGTGTGATATTCTGGTGCTGCTGCAACATATGTTCTGCTACTTATCTATTTAATACTGTTTTTCTATTACTGTCTTGTTTTCATCTACCGCTTTATTTACTTACCTGAGAGGAAGCCAAACAGAGTTTCATTGTATCTATGTATAATGACAACAAAGATCATTCAATTCAATTCAATTCAATTATTGGATTAGTGGAACTTTCCTGTATAACCATCCTGTGTCAATGGAAGAATTGGCAAAATTAATGCAGAAGTGTTTAGCATGAATGCAAGTAAATGTTCAAATGAAAGGATTGAATCAGACACATGTTTAGATGAGAACATTAAACTTTCCATCACAGACTGTAAGAACAGTCCACAAGTCAGGACTGCAAGATAGTATAACTTCACTCAGAGTATTAGAGCACTGCTAACTTAAAAGCAGTAGCTTTGTCTGAAAGTGCTAGCCAGCAAGGAGATCTGCTCAGACTTCCAACCACAGCGACTGAGTGGGCCAACCCTTGGTTCAAGAGCATTATGTCCAAATTGACTACACTGGGAAAGTGTGACCGAGACATATTGATATTGATGTTGATGGACAGCCATTCAAAATGGATTAAGCTAAAGTTCTTTTATGAAACCTGGAATTCTTGAGGAGATTGCACTGGATCGGTAATTATGTCCATTTCAATTTGAGTGACTTGTGAACTGAAACACAATCAAACATTGATTCCCATCTCCTTATTGTTCTGCCACAAATGGAGAAGCTGTGAGATGAAAGACATGCTGGAGAAGCATATCATGTAAGAGCAATCAAATCTTATGAAGCTTTGACTCACATATCTTTTCCTAAGCTACAGGTTGATACTGCATTCCACAAGATAGTCATGTAGAAATGATGCATGGAAGACTAGGGCTTGTCTACATCTGGTCCATCCTGACAGGAAGGGAAACTAGAAAGAAGATGATTGAAACAAATCAAGCATCAGGACACATTCATCAAAGAGACAATATTAAGATTACATAATAAAGTCTACATGGGGGTTCCACCAGGCAGATCAGAGATGAGAAAATGAGTAAATGGGGGACATTGTAGAGATTTCAGAGAACACAGTTCCAGAAGTTATTTTGTAAGAATAAGAGCTTTAGAAAGGTTCACGCAGACCAATTGATTGAGGAAGATTAAGAATATGATACTTGTTAACTGAAGGCTTGACACAGTACATGCGTGAACAGTATCAAAACATGAGTACAGAAGCTGATGCAGCAACAAACCAGAGATGAGATGATAGAACATTCATATGAAAAGATTTTGAAATTCAGATAATTAATTAAGCTTGTAAATTTGAATTATACTAGCTTCAAACTTAATGTTCTTATAAAAGGATGGATAATATAGCTTATGGAAGCAAATATTGTATCACTTTATGGTATATCTTCTGAAGTATTATTGTTTATCCACATATAGTCTGAAAAAAATCACAAATAAACCAAAGGCACCTTAAGAGATCTCCTGGATGTTGTGTATTACTCTGCTGCATCTGCAATATTGACGTTATTTCCTTTTGGAGTAAGAAGGAAAGGGGGAATATACACTACAACACTGAAGACGTGCTCGGCAAACAAGGTTGACACTCAAGTGCAGTACTCAGAGGATGCTACATTTTTGGTCGTTCAGTCTCATCGATGCAATATCAGCTTTTGTGGTTTCAGTTGAACAGCTTTGAAGAAAATCTGTAGATATCCTTACTTCTGGACAGTGTTTATTCCTTATTCAATAGAAGATTATCTGATGAATTTCACGTTACAAAGTGATTACTGCATTTCCTATAGCAGCGACTGCACTTCAAAATTACCTCATAAGCTCTGGGATGGTGTGAAAGGCATGATATTTTAAACAAGTCATTTGGTTACAATCAATTATTTCAGAATTTGAGGGTTCTTTTTCAAAAATAGAGTAACATTTAAAAAAATATAACAACCACATCTTCTGGATCATAACTGTATCACTTTTTAATGATTTTGCATATACTGTATAGTTACAGAATCTGGAACTAAACATAGATTTGTCAGGCTGTGTTTGAAAAATGCAGTTCAATTAAATGAGGCTTGACTTGATTTTTGTATTTTTGTCATGTGTAGATGAAGCAGAATTAAACACTAATATTATACTTGCTTTGTTATGTGGACAGTTCTTGTAACGGTAATGGTATTGCCCTGACTGATTGAAATAGCTGAGCTAAATTGAAATGAAGACTATGTTGCTAAGGTATCAGCAACCAGCCTACTCAATGCATATTTTGTAGAGAATTAACACGACTTATAGATTCATTTCATATTTTCATTTACTATAACCATTGGGAAGAATTTTAAAGGGAAAAAAATACCTTGAAGCACCCACATCATTACAGTCAAATGGAGGTTAAGAGAAGTGCAAATTCCAATAACTTTTCCTTGTGCTTTGACATTACATGTAAACAATGATGTAGAAGGTTAACAACTAATGTTGAGTTATTTACCCATACAAAATGGTGAACTAGATGTTTCACTCTAATTCTCAGCTGTGCAACGAAGCCACAAAAGGGAACTGATGCTGGAATTTGGAGCAAAAATCAAACTGCGGGAAGAACTCAGCAGGTTTACCACCCTTTTCTCTTCATGTATGCTGCTCAACCCATGGAGTTCTTTCAACAGCTTATTTTTCGATTGAAGTTACACAATATCATGAGACAAATGGGCACTGATTGAATGCCTGGAAGTGATGGCTACAGATGATCAGATGCATTGGGAAATAGCTGTGAAATATTTAAATAATTTAAAAACTGCAATAAATCTACCTAGGATCATATTAAAATATGTAAGTTAGTTAAAGCATTAATATTAATCATGTTAATAAAATTAAGCTTCCCTCCTTTAACTTTCCTTTTTATTGAAAGGTAATGACACCATAGGAAGAGCAGGGCTTTGCTAGGAGTGACAACCACGGCTAGAAGAACTAAATACAAAATAAGTTACAGACCACCATCAGACTCATTCAATGTAAGGGCAGATGCATCACAGTGTGACCTTCACCTCATTCCAAACCTCCGTATGGATCCACCCCAAAAGGAGAATGGGGATTGCTCGACAACAGTTAAGGATCATTGCATTTGCCCATGATCTACCAGCCCCATTGCCTCCTAATGGGCATGTCAGTGTTCATTTATATAAAGCAAAAATTATAACATGTAAATTCAGAAATTTGCAATTTTGACTGCTAAGGGTTAGTGAATTGGACCAATCCTGGTAATCATTGTACTGAAACTGCCTCATTTAAAAAATTAAACAAGGAATAGGCTTGAAATATGTATCTATTTGGACACTACAGGTTAAAATGACTATCAACAATTTTAATCAACACGACAATAATATATTTACCTGATGCAGAAAAGCTCTTTTAATCACAACACTGTTTAGATTTATTATCCATAAGCTCCACAAACTAAAGTTCATCATCTTTAATCTTGGCTTTCTTCTCAATTTCATCAGCCCTATTATTCTAAAACCCCTCAAAATACATAATTCATTATCCACAGCTTAGTCAACATGTTTTCCATATCTTTCTTTACCCAACGACAATTGATAAGTTGCTTGCAGGAGATTAAATTTAGAGACAAAAGTTTCCAAGTGTGGAGCTGGAAGACTGTGGAGAGCTCTGATTGAATTGGAGATTCATGTGGGCAATTGGACTATTTAGATTGGAAATGTTTTGGGGTTTTTAGCGCCCTGACCACACCCCCAGGAAAGGGTCACTCTCTCCCTTTCCAGCCATTACATTAAGACTGTGAAGAATTTTGATTTACAATGCCCAGTGAAAGAAAGTAGAAACTGAAAATTCAAAACAGTGGCAAATAATTGCAAAATCTAATAAAGTTACAAATACAGTAATATTATTTATTTCTGTTTTATTTAATTAGTCCAGAGAGTCCGGAGAGTCTCTCTGGACTCTCTGACGGTGGCGTCTGAAAAGAGGATGCTGTCTAAGTTGCATGCCATCTTGGACAACATCTCCCATCCACTGCATAATGTACTGGTCAGGGACAGGAGTACATTCAGCCAGAGACTCATTCCACCGAGATGCAACACAGAGCGTCATAGGAAGTCATTCCTGCCTGTGGCCATCAAACTTTACAACTCCTCCCTTGGAGGGTCAGACACCCTGAGCCAATAGGCTGGTCCTGGACTTATTTCCTGGCATAATTTACATATTACTATTTAATTATTTATGGTTTTATTACTACTTAATTATTTATGGTGCAAATGTAACAAAAACTAATTTCCCCTGGGATCAATAAAGTATAACTATGACTATGACTATACAGTAAAAACAATTTCCATCAACAATTTTGGAGCACTTGTTAGTAGTCCAACTATTCAATATTTCATTGCTTTTTCACCTTTCAATGAGATGGATGGGCTTAGGGCAGTGATATCAGCTTCTCAATATCTGGCTGAGTGTTACTCAGAAAGAGTCTCAGATCCCCACGTTCAGTAATTTTCAGTCTGTTTCACTGCTTTGAAAGATGTTGGGCGACTGCACTGAAAATGCACTCCATTAAATATGATGTCAGAAAGGCAATAAGGAACATCCCACAGTGCAGGATAGCATTCAGAAATTTCTTTACGTAACCAAAAGTCTTGATATGAATATTTTGAACCTCAGCTTCAGCTCAAAGTCATTTTGTAATGATGTCAGTTCTTCCTCCATTCTTCCTGTTAATTCCTCATTACAGGTGTTTGGGAATGGATTTATTACGTAATCTGGAATTTGGATTGAGAGAAGATCATGAGATCTCTTTATGTCTTTATGGAGCTCACCCCGGTAGACATAATCCACTTGACGATCATCATCTGATATTCTGCCTTACTCTTCCAACTCAGAGGAGCTCGGAAATTGGAAAATGTCATGACAGCTAATGTTGCATTTAAATGGGGGTAACTTGGACAGAAATGTGGAGACATTTGATAAGATTCACATCATTTCCTTGCACTTGAAGATTGATTTCATTAATCTTTCTGAATAATTTTAACCAGTAAGCAATGTCATATGTAATATTCTTCCGTTGGTAACTGAATGAAGTACTTGAGACTTCAAAACATTTTATCAGAGTTTCAAAAATGATATAAAAGTGTCTCAGGCAATTTCGTTTTGAGAGCCATCTGATTTCCATGTGCAGCAGCAAGTGTTCAATGTATTCATCATTGTCAACACAAAGCTTTCAAAATAGTCAAGGATCAGGAGCATGGGACTTGATTTTATCTACGCCGGTAATAGCAGCATTTAATCACTCATGCAGCTGATCACTTAGATTTCTTTGCAACAAAATATTATCTGTGAATTGCACAGTGAGTGGTAATAATATTAGGTACAGCTTTTTTGAAAAAAGTAATAACTTCACGGCAGCGTCCTGTCATTGGTGGTGCCCCATCTGCTGCATAAGCAGCAATACTGGTGAGCAGAATGTCCTTCTTTTTGAAAAATTGCTGAACAACCTGAAATATTGACTCCCCCTTTGTATCAGTTTCTAGTTGCTTTGCAAATAATAACTCTTCAACCATGCTTTCATCTTTTATGAAGCAAACATAACCAAGATTCATCTAACTGCAGAACAAATTTTGTTGTCCTAAGTATGTTGCACAATGTGTTTTCCACATTCTCAGATATTTCATCTATTCATCTTTGAACAGGGTTGTTGCTGAGTGGAATCACTTTATTTATTTGGCATGACGAATGCAAAACCATACTCAGAACCTCCCTTACTGTTGGCAGAATCAGTCCTTCTCCAATTTTGTGGGGCTTTCCAGATTTAGCAACGAGCAATAAAATGTTGTTTGAAGCATGCAAACCATCATTGTTTTATTGTGAGGTGCTGGCAAACATATTTTGAAGGGTTTGCTGTTTCTGAAAGTTTTAATTAAGTGACTGAAAATAAGCCAAGTTCTTGTTTGCTTTATCAGGGGGTATTCTCTTCAAATGTTTAAGGGAACCTGGATGGTTTCATTGCCTCATCTGAAAAATCTTTATTTCACACAATCACACACAGGCTGCTGTTGGTAGCTTAGTGCTAGTATAAAATCATATTTCAGATACTCTACACTATACTGTCTACACTTCTTTATCATTTGGTCTGCTTCTGTCATTTTCATTAAGACAATTAACCATGGTCAATTGCCTATTACCTCAAGCACTGCAATTAATAAAGGGGAAAGTTATGTCGTCATCATAACTCAGGCAAAACCTGAAGGTACATAAAGTGGGACAGCGATATCTTGGCTGGGCCATGGGCTAGAGATATGTGGTTAGGACCATTCGAAAGGATTAATTCTGAACTTTACCCCATTGAACACAAGACCCTAATTCACAGGAATTGTGTCACTGTGTGATTACAGTACTAGCTGACACTGCACTACAGTAATGAACAGCAATAATGCACAGGCTCAGCTGGCCCGGTAATAACACTATTTCTCTTAGTCCAGTTTTCTCATCATATGCTAAATACAGAAGCGTCACATTGCTTTTCAACAATCATGGTGCGCTTCGAGCAAGGTCAAAGAGAATGGTGGGTTGGCAAGATATGAGTGATGATGTGATCATTGTAATCAGTTGTGAGGTACTAAGTACCAAATGCCAGCCAGTGGTGTAGTGGCGTCAGCAACAGACTTCAAGGAAAATGGTCCCGGATTCGAATCCAGCCAGTTCCTTGTACGCTTTCCATCTGTGCTGGGTCGAACATTAAGCTAGCAACTCGGCCTCATAAAAAAACAGACAAATACTATGGAAATGGCAAAAAATGCCACCAGATGTGCCTCAAGGCATATAAAGGGAAAACAGCAGGTATCAAATGCTTATTATAAGTAATTAATTTCTTAAACTCAGCACGTAATCCCTCATCTACCCCCCACCGACCCCTTAGAAACTCCCACTGCCCCAGGAGGGCAATATCGCCCACTTTAGGAACAACTGGCTTAGTTGGTGATGGGGGTTTGGGCAGATGTGGGCAGGAGCCCCCCCCCAACTAAACATCAGATAGGGGGACATTAAAACAAGCTTCATAGATGTTTTACCTTCAGTCAGGATACTTGCTACCGTCACCTTTTAAATTGCCATTTTAAAAGATGCTCTTTTATCCTGTTATGAAATCGCATCTCCTGCATTTTTGAGATCTTTTCTGGCTCTAGGCCCTATTTGGCAGCAAGTCAACATGCACTTTGACCTTAATCCTAGTCTCTGCTATAATTTATTACCATAGTTCTTCCCTATATCGCTCAGAAGTATCTGGGGAATTTCTGTCTAGTATTATAGTGCATGAGTTATCTGCAACTTATGGGAGAGTCAATAGCTTGTCAAAATGGAAGGCTTTCAGCAGTAAAACGGCACCACCAAAATTCTAGCCAACATTTCTAACGCAGTAAGATGATTCACAGTAGCCCTTGACATCATAAACACAAAACTCATGAAATGTTGCTTTATATGCTATTAGTTTTCACTTCCAGATATAAATAATCAACTGAAACATACAAGACACAATTGAGTGCTTCTTTTCGCTATAAATAGCTGTTTATTTTTACTCTTTTCAGGGATTATGCTACATCTGTTTAAAAAGCATGAGAAATATGTTTCCATCCATTTAAATTAGTTTATCATGTTTCACAATAAATGATCTCTTTTGATTACTAGGAGTAATGGCAACATTGTGGTGCAGCAGTAAGTGTTGCTGTTGCCCAGTTCCAAACCTGGCCTCTGGTGCTATCTTCGGGAGTTTGCACATTCTCCCTGCAACTCTGTGGGTTTCCCTAGGTGCTCCAGTTTCCTCCCGCATATCAGAGACATACTGATAAGTTAATTGGCTCATGCAAATTGTCACTAGTTTACGTGGCTGAATGGAAATTGGGAGTGAGTTAGTGATTATGAGAGAGAGAGAATAAGCTTAAGGACGATCGAAGTGGGGAATGGGATTGATGGGTGCACTCTGAGAGCTATGGTCTTCTGTCATATAAAGAATTATCAAAGTAATATAAATGTAAATCTTCATAAGATTTCAGATGGAATCAGATCTGTAGCTTGGTTTACACCAATCTGCTCTCCACTCCACTCCACTTCTAGAATTTTGACCTCTTCCCATTTGGGTTGCAACTATGCATTTCTGTCTGAATGGAGACATATTCCTGCTTTACAATTGCCAGACCCTCAGCTAATTAGTATTAAAAAGACTGCATGATGCTTATTTATCAGCAGATTCATTCAAATCAATGACTTTACCTTTCTCTCTCCTTGCCTTTCCTCAGAGTTGACCATGGATGTTGTATCCTAGCTGCCTAGATATGCAAGCCTGGGCAGTATGATATGGAGAACAAGCTGTTGCCCATGTAACAAGATCTCCCTCCCTACGCATGGGATGAACCCAAAGGAATGGCAACAACCGATACAGTTTGGTACCAGAAGCATTGCAGGAGTAGCCTGTCAGCATTGAACTCAATGGAGGACTACTTTAGGGACTCAGGCTCCAGATTTTTCCCTTGCTGTTTACTCTCGAAACTTTCCCCATGAGTGGGTATAGCCACAAGGCAGCAGAGGTGTGAGATCAGACTTTTCCTTCTCCTACATGAGCTGTCAACCATGGCTGACAAGCCCCTTCTGCCCTAAGTGACTGGTTTTAAGGCACCAGTAACCTACCTTTACCCCTTCCCCTGTCAGTAGGAACAGTTCTGCTGGGATTAATAGCTAAGCCACACCTGAAGGCAGGGAGATAGACTTGGTTGTCAGAGGCGATTTGAGGTGCATGCCACTGTGAGTATTTGATAGGTAGAGGGAGCTTGTCCCCATTACCATCCCCGGCTATAACAACTTCCTTATATGTTATTTTTTACAATTATCATTGCAGTTTTAATTCATAACAGAGTTAACATGTTGTATTCATTAGCATAATTAATTTCTTAAATATTATTATCAAGACCACTGTTATTTGCTCATGTCTTCAGTGAAAAAGAAGCACATAGCAGAATATTATTTCCAAAATCCCAGTACGTATTCTGCACTCTCCATAATAAAAATAGAATCACTGTAAACCAATAACCTTAATCAGAGGACTAGGTTTATGACTATTTTTGCAATCTTTGTAGGACATCCTTCATGTATGGTTTTAAACTTGCAAAGTTTCTAGGTTAACTTGGATTCTGCAAAAAGTGATTTGGCAGAAAGCCATTGAAGTATCACCTCAGAAAGGAAGATTGTATAGAAGTTTTTAATTGAGCTTCATTGGGCGGTTAGAAGAACAGGTGTGAAAGAGTAGGCATTAAGCCTTCTGTAGTTACATAGGTATGTATTGTGAGAAGGTTCATAGAGATGGATTTTCTCCTGAGCTTCCATCTGATAACAGCTTTGATTAAGCCTTGATTTTGAGGAAATCATAAACTTTCCTTATGGCTTTACTCCTACTCTGAATGTTGTAACCTTGTTGTATATAAAGGTTAATGTATGTCTGTCCCATGCAGGAAGCCAAACCACTGGCAACACACAGTCTGGTAGTAGAGCTCAACAAATCATACAACATTAGTGAGAGGAAAGAACTGATTGAAGTTTCAGATGAATACTCTGCAACAGAACTGAGATTGGAGAGGCTAGATGGCCAGCATTGAGAGAAGGAGGGGAGCGGCAAGAGAGGATTCTGAGGTGATTGGTGGATTGAGGAAGGGCGTAAGATGACAGTCAGGTATTGTCATGTAGCAGAGGTGAGCAGGGCTGGAGTTGGAAGACTGGTATGTGAATGATAGATGGAGGCAGACAAAGAGAGAGAGGGGAAAAAATGAAGCAATATGGGTGGAGGGAAGTGTGAAGATGGTGGATTGCAAAAAGTTAAAGCACTACCAAGGCTGTACTGTATTCAAGTAAATATAGGAGGAGAGAATGGGAAACATTAGATGACAAGGAAGAGAAGCACAATAGGTGGAATCAGATGGGGATGGGGAGTGCAGGAAAAGCCTGCACGTAAACTGTGTGGATGGAGGCAGGAGAGGTGCCTTGTAGGGAGTCTGAGGGGGTAGGAAAGAGGACAAACATGGGAGGACTGGAAGAAGAAGAAGAAAAATAGGGGAAGGGATTACTTAAAGATGAAAAATTCAAAATTCATGCCATTGAGTTGTAGACTACCAAAGGTTCAAACTTCAAAAGAAATTTATCATCAGAGAGCGGATAATATTCTTGCAGGCATTCACAGAAGATCAAAGAGTAAAAGAAGAACTATGTACAAGCAAAGATTGGCAAACAATTAATGTGCAAAAGAAGGTAAACTGAGCAAAGAAAAAAAAAGCACAAAAAATAATTAATTAATTAACTAACTAAATAGATAGATAGAAGAATAAATAAATAATGCTCAGGGCTTGAGTTGTAGAGTCCTCGAAAATTCGTCCATAGTTTGAGGAATCAGTTCAGAGTTGAGGTAAATGAAGTTATCCACATTGGTTCAGGACCCTGATGGTTGGAGAGTAATATCTGGACCTGAACTTGGTGGTGGGGGACCTAAGGCTCCTGAACCTTCTTCCTGATGACAACAGCAAGAAGAGAGCATGGCCTGGATGGAGAGAGTACTTGATTATGGATGTTGCTTTCTTGTGGTAGCATCCTTTGTAAATGTGCTCAGTGGTGAGGAGTGTTTCGCCTGTGGTGGACTGGGCTGTTGGAAGTTTTTGCAAATACGAAGGTGAGACGTTTTAATAGTTAAGAAAAACCGTAACACATTTAATTGAACTCCAAACCCTGAACACAAAAGTACACTAAAAACATTATGTCATCACTTCAGGCCAGCCTCTTAAAGTGAAACCCCAACTCAATGTAAACTATGTACATTTCTACCAATTACTTTACCCTGCACAGGTCTCCCCAGAATTCACTAAAACTGGCATTGTGAGCCTGTGTGAAGCTCAAATGAGCTGCCTGGCTCATGTCCTGTGTTCCAAGGGAGGAACGGCAGGTGCCTCTAGCTTGTCCAGAGATGTGTTGACATGCTTATGGTCATGCTGTGATGGCAGGGGCATGGTAATGGGATCCTCCAAATCTTGGTGGACCAGTTTAAGGCAATCTAGCGAAGTATATTCAGGTTTATATGAGGAAATCTGCAGATGCTGGAATTTCAAGCAACACACATAAAAGTTGCTGGTGAACGCAGCAGGCCAGGCAGCATCTCTAGGAAGAGGTACAGTCGACGTTTCGGGCCGAGACCGTTTCAGGTCCTAACGAAGGATCTTAGCCGGAAATGTCGACTGTACCTCTTCCTAGAGATGCTGCCTGGCCTGCTGCGTTCACCAGCAACTTTGATGTGTATTGCTACATTCAGGTTTGCCCCTCTTATCTATGATAACTGTCTTTTCTCCCCATTCCAAAACACGGAATGGGCCATCGTAAGGTGGCCTAAGGGAACGTTGGTGTGCATCTAGGCAGACGAAAATGAATCAGGCGGAATGTAGGTCAACAGGAACCCAGGGGTACTGTACGCCATGATGGGAGGTAGGAATAAATGTGAAGAACTTGAATTTTACTAAGAAGGGTGGAACACTGCTGAGAGGCCAACCAGGCAGCCGTGGCATTAGGAATAAAATCACCTAGCACACATAATGGCTGTCCGTATACCAATTCAGCCACGGGCAATCACAGATCTTCTTTTAGAGCCATTTTGACCTCCAGCACGACCCACGGGGGACGAGCATATCAACACTCGTCAGTCAGGGAAGCCCTCAGAGCAGCCTATGTGAAACCACTCACATAGGCTATTGGACAGTAAGTGATTATCCATGATGTGCTGTAGCCTCCATCGAGGTTCTGGGCCATCGCAGTCTGCAGGTTTGATATGAATTGTGGACTACGATCCAAGGAAATATCAGATATGGTGCCAAACCAAGCAACCCAGGTACTGATGAACACCAAAGCCATGTCTGTGGTTATCACTGATGATAGGGGGATAACCTCCGGACACCTGGTGATACGGTTCACCATGGTAAAGAGGTGCGTGAAACTGCCGGGGGGACGGGGGGGGGGGCAGGGGGAGAGGACCAACAAGGTCCACATTGACATGGTTAAACTGTCACTCAGGGACTCCAAAAGGTGCCAATGGCACCTGGACATGACAGATAATTTTGCCCACTGACACTCCCCACCGGCTGCAGACCAATCATGAACATCTTTTCTAAGATCACGTCACGTTAACTTTGTGCAACCAGTTCCTACAAGGCCTTCCAGCCCAGATGTGAGAGGCCATGTATGGAGTCAAAACAGTATGGGAGCGAGGACGAGTGGTTGAGACACTGCGCAGGAGAGAAACCCAGCTTCCCCGAACATAATGTCAACCAACCACAGACCCATGACAGCTGTTCGGTGAGCCTGGACCTCTGGGTCAGCAGCTTGGTTGGCTGCCATGCCGGCATAGTCAAAGTTACGTGTATGGCCTCAACGGCTGACTGTGAGAGGCAATCAACCATGGCATTATTTTTACCCTTGATATGTTTTATATCTGTTGTGAACTCTGATATGTAGGCAAGGTGGCGTTGCTGCCATAGAGACCAAGGGTCAGTGATATTTTGGCCGTCAAGTAAACTCACATGTGGTGGTGCATGCGCTTGACAGAATCGTTGTGAGGGAACTTAATGGGGGAGCAGGGTAACAACCCAAAGTCCTTGACATCCACAAACTGGCAGATGACTGCACGAAAAGATCTTTGAAAATAAAACAAGAATGGTGATTTCCCAGGAGAGACAACATGCAGTCCATTAGCTCTGGTGGCTTAGCATCACTGAGGCCGGGCAAGGAGAGCAACTGTTTGAAGCACTCAGACCCCGATAGTCCGAAAGTCTGTAAAGGGTGAGTTTTCAGTGACGGGCATTTATCACGTTCAAGCAGATGTTCCAGTAGACTCAACGCTCTCACAGCTGTGGCATTACTGAATGATGCTACTACATAGAAATTTACGATTTTGTTGGCGGAGATTTCTCAAAGCATGATTTGGGCCTCGGCTTGTACGAACCAAGCTCCCAAAGCTCCATCAGTTTCAAAATGACTGTGTTGGCCAACATGTTCAATAACTCTGGAATCGTACTAGGGCAATGGGTTCACCAATGTAGGTTTTCACATGTAGCCCCCTGGAAAGCCTCAGGCTCGCTCAACTCACTGTCGTCTAGGGGAAACAGCTCTCAGCCCCACCAAACTGGGTAATTAAGTTTGTGTGGATGCTGTTTAATGTACCCCACCCCGCCAAATAACAGACAAAACACCATATACGATTAATTGATTACAATTTATAGATATTACTGGAACTATGTAATTAATAGAGATAAAATATAAAAGGAAAATAAAAGGCGCCAAACTTATCAAAGTTCAATCTTTTTGTGCACAAACAGTTGGAGCTCTAGTAACAATCCTCTCTTCACCATTCAATCCCCTCTGACCACTTCGACCCATCACCTGGGACCAACCACGGTGGTCGACCAGACGCTCCACACAAGTCTGTCTCCGTCTCCTCTCCTCGCCGAAGACCCTGGACCTCGGACTCCTGCTCGGGGTCCGACCTCGTTAGCCAGCTCACAGCACCATGTCCAATCTCTCTCTCCCCATCGCACCTTCTGCCCCAAAAACCGGCGCATCACAATAGCTTACAGACACACAAGAAAGAATAACATCTCTCCCAATTGGTTCATTTGTTCTCTTATCAATAATATAGCCCAAACAAGCTGCTAGCGAGAGAACTTTCTCAGCAGTTAACATAACAAAGAAGCCGTTTTAATTATAACATAACAAAGAAGCGATTTTAATTAGCCTACACAGTAACATAAAAGAAGAAACCCCTTACACACAAATCAAACAAAGTGAAGTATTTTATGTTTTAAAAAAAACATAACACATTTTATTGAAATCCAAAACCTGAACACAAGAGCATGCTAAAAAAAACCCTTTACTTAATTATGTCATCACGTCAGACCAGCCTCTTAAAGTAAAATGTCAACTCAATTTCAGTGGTTGTGAATTATGCACATTTCCACTAACTATGTTATCTTACACAGTATCCACCATTTTTGTGGAAGGTGTTAGTTTGTTGGGCTTATACAGGGACCACTTCCTCTATGACTCCCTGGTCCATTCGTTCCTCCACATCCATACTTCCTTTACCACCATTCATGGCCCGTACAGTCCTTCAAAGTGAGGCAAGGGATCACATGCATCTTCTCCTCATCTATTGTCCTGATGTGGCCTTCTCTACATAGGTGAGACCAAGTGCAGACTTGCTGACTGTTTCACATAATACGTGTGCTCAGTTCACAATGCATATCTCAAGCTCCTCTATCTATCCTTACACTGATAAACTGGAGGAACAATTAGGGAGTCTACAGCTCAATGGCATGAATATTGATTTCTACAATTTTTGATAACAGCCACACTTCTTTCCTTTAATCTTCACTCTCCTCCCGGTTCCCCTTCTCCACCACCACCTCTTTCTGATACTCTGGTCTTCCACTTTTGTCTCTATTCCAACACCCCAGACCCCCATCACTCAGCTTTGTCCCTTATCCCCCACCCTCAGCTCCATCCATCCATCCACTTCACACACAGTTTTTTCCTCCCAACACCATCTCCATCTGATTCCAAACCTTGCCCTTCTCCCCTAATGGTTCCCATTCTCACCTCCTTTACTTAACAGAATCCAGCATTGGTAGTGCTTTGTGTTCCTCCTTGTCTCCTTCTAGCAACTGTCTCCTACCTTCTCCCGAGCCAGCATCGAGCACATTTGTTCTGTCCACGGCAAAAGGCAGGATCTCCTGGTTTCAATTCATTCCAATTTGACTTACCATTCCCAACTGACATGTCTGTGCATGGCCTCCTTCATTGCCATGATAAGGCCAAGCTCAGGTTGGAGGAGCAACACCTCATCTTCCATCTGGGTAGCCTCCAACCTGATGGCAGGAATATTGATTTTTCATATCTGTGGCTATCTCTCCCTCCTCTCTCCTCTCTTTTTCCATTCCCCATTCTAGTTACTCTCTCACCCCTCCTCCTCTCTTTACCTTCCCATCACCTCCCTTTGGTACCTCTCCTCCCTCCCCTTCTTCCATGGTCATTGTCAACTAGAGTTGCAGGGGGATGGGAACCAGAGTACTGGAGCAGATAGTGGAGCGGTTGTGGGGAAAGATGATGTTAAGGCGACAAAGACAGAAATCAAAATGTTGAACATGGTGGCAATAATGTTCTGAATTGTGTCTATTTCAATGCAAAGAGTACTGTAGATAATCGATGAGCTTCAAGCATGAATCAGCTCGTGGAACAATGACTCTGTAGCCATTAGTGAGAATAGTTTGTAGGAGAGGCAGAGCTGGCTGCTCAAAGTTCCAGGGTTCTATTGTTTTACACAGGATACAGTGTGAGGGATTAAAAGGGAAAGGAGGGCTGACACTGCTAGACAGGAAAAATTTCATGGCAGTGCTCAAATTGGAGAGCTCCTCTACTGAGGCTAGGAGTGTGGAACTGATGAATAAGAAAGGGATATCCACATTAATGGGCTTATATAATAGACCACTCAACAGTCAATGGGATTTAGGGGAACAACTTTGTATAGAGATCAGTGGCAAGAAACATTAGGTTATGATAATGGGAGGTTTTAACTTTCCACATATTCACTGGGATTCCCATACTATAAAAGGCCTCTGTGGGATCAAGTTTGTCAAATGTATTCTGGAAGGTTCCGTTAATCAATACATAAAGATCCCAATTAGCAAGAGTGCGATACTAGACGTCCCATCAGGTTTAAGATCACTGGCATATGCGATTAAATGTGTTGTTTTGCGGCAGCAGTACATTGCAATACAGAATAATAAAAACTATCAATTACAGGGAGAAATATATTTTAAAAATAAAGTAAGTTAGTAGTGCAAAAAGAAAGTAGAAAAGGAATAGTGAGGTAGTGATTCATTATCCATTCAAAAATATGATGGCAGAGGGGAAGCTCCTGAAACATTGAGTTTGTGTCTTCAGACTCCTGTTTCTCCAACTTGATGGTAGCAATGAGGAGAGATCAGGCCTTGATTGATGGGAGTCCCTCATAATAGATGCCACCTTTTTGAGATGCCCATCGATGGTGGGCAGGGTTGTTTCTGATCCTGTGCAGTGGCCGCTCCAGACCAAATGGTGGTGCAACCAGTTAGGATGCTCTCCACGGTACAATTCTCCTCAAACTTCTAATGAAATATAGGCGCTGTCACGCCTTATTTGAAATTGCATTTGGGCATAGGATAGACCTTCAGAGATGTTGACACCCAAGAACCTGAAACTGCTCACCTTTCCACTGGGGATCTCCTGATGAAGACTGGTGTGAGTCCCCTCGACTTCCACTTCAATTTCCTGGTCATACTGAATTGAGTACAAGGTTGTTGTTGTGACACCACTCAACCAGCTGATCTATCTCACTCCTGTACGCCTCCTTGTCACCATCTGTAATTCTGCAAACAATAGTTGTGTCATTGGCAAATTTATAGATGCCATTTGAGCTGCACCTAGCTACACAGTTGTGGGTGTACAGAGAGTAGAGCAGAGAGCTAAGTATGCGTTCTTGAGGTGCACGAATGTTGAGTGCCAGTGAGGAGGAAATGCTATTTCCAAAGTGTTCTGACTGTGGTCTCCTAATGTGAAAATATTGCAAATGGAGGCACAGGTTTTGGCTGGTTGACTGGTATAGAGGGTATAATGGTGTTGAAGGCCGAGCTGTAATCAAGAAACAGCAGCCTGATATAAGTATTGCTTTAACGAGGTGATGCAAGGCCAAGTGGCGAGCTAATGAGACTGCATCCACTGTAGATCTTCTATGGTGATATGCAAGTTGCAATGGGTCGAGGTCCTTGCTTAGACAGGATTTGATTCTGGCCATGACCAACCTCCCAAAGCACTTGGAACTGGTCGATAGTCATTGGAGGATCTTACCCTGCTCTTCTTGGGCATTGGCATGATTGTTACGCTTTTGAAGCAGATCGGAACCCCCGACTACAGCAGTGAGAGATTGAAGATATCCTTGAGCACTCCTGTCAGTTGGTCGGCACTGGTTTTCGGTGCCCTACCAGGTGCAGCATCAGGACCTGATACCTTGTGAGAGTTCACCCTCTTGAAAGATGACCTGATGTCAGCCCCCAAGGCAAAGATCGCAGGGTGGTCGGATGCTGCAGGAATTAACACAGGTATAGTTTTATTCTATCTTTCAAAGCCTGCATAAAATGCATTGAGCTTATCTGGAGGTGAAGCACCACAGCTATTCATGATGTGAGGCCTTGCCTTGAAGGAAGTAATAACCTGCAAACCTTGCAAGAGCTGATGTGCATCCGATTCCATCTGTAACTTCAAATAGAATTGTTTCTTCGCTGTTAGGTTACATCTAGACTTCTTGTATAGTTCTGGATCACCGGTCTTGAATGCCACAGATGTAGCCCTCAATAAATTATAAATCTCCTGGTTCATCCATGACTTTTGCTTTGGATATATCTGGTAGGAATGAGACAGGGGAGGTGATAGAAGTGTGTATAGGGGAATGTATAGTGATAATAATTCTATTGATTTCTAGAAAATTATGGAGAATACATCTGGTCCTCAGGTTGAGATTCTAAAATGGAGAAAGTCCAATTTGGATAGCTTCAGAAAGGTTCTGGGAAAAATAGATTGGGATAGTTATTTTTTGGCAAACGTGCTTGGTAAGTGTGAAGTATTCAAAAGTGAAATTTTGAGAGTACAGTGTTTGTATTTTCTTCATCATTCTTCAGATGAAGAAAGCCTTTGAGTGTGAATAATCCTAAAGTCCTTGGCTGATGATTTGATATTATTATTCTTCCCTGGAATGATTCAGAGTACTGGACAGTAGGTACTTGTTCAGGAACCCTACAGTTATTTGCCACACAGTCAAAGTTCAAAGTTCAAATTTCAAATAAAATTTATTATTACAAGAAAGATACCAGCAGATATTGAACATTAGTTGACTGGCAGGAGGCAAAGTGTAGGAATAATTTTCTGTTTGTTTGCTGGTGACTAACGGTGTTTCAAAGGCATCAGTGAGGAGACTACTTCTTTTCACATTATATGTCAATGACTTGGATGACGGATTTGATGGCCTCATGGCCAAGTTTGTGGATACTACAAAAATGGGTGGAGGGGCAGGCAGTACTGAGTAAGCAGGGAGTCTGCAGAAGGACTTGGATTGATTAGAAGAATAGACAAAGAAGAGGCAGATAGAATACAGTGTAGGGAAGTGTATGGTCACACACTCTGGTAGAAGGAATAAATGTGTAGAGTACTATCTAAATATGGAAAAAATTCAAAAATCAGGGGTGCAAGGGGAGTTGGGAGTTCTTGTGCATGATTCCTAAAAGGTTAACTTGCAGTTTGAGTTAGTATTAAGGAAGGCAAATGCAATGTTAGTATTCATTTTAAGGGGACACGAATGTAAGAGTAAAGACTTGATGCTGAGGCTTTATAAGGCATTGGGCAGACCACACATGGAGCATTGTGAGCAGTTTTGGGTGCCTTATCTCAGAAAGGATGTACTAGCATTAGAGAGGGTGCAGAAGAGGTTCATGAGAATGATTCTGGGAATGAAGGGGTAAACATATGAAGCAAGTTTGATGGGTCTGAGCCTGTACTCACTGAAGTTGAGAGATTGAGATGGATTTCACTGAAAGCTATCGAATATTGACAAGCCAAGATAGTCTATGTGAGAGGATGCTTCCTGTCATTGGTGAGATAAGGACCAGAGAGCACAGCCTCAGAATAGAGGGACATCCCTTTCGAACAGAGTTGAGGAGGAATTTCTTCAACCAGAGTGTTTTATAATTCTGTGGAATTCATTGCCAAGTCATTGAATATACTTAAAGCAGGGTTATAGCAGAGGTGTTTAGGACACCAGCAGATGCAGGCTCTGATTAGAGCGACGCCCCTTTAGAACAGAAATGAGGAGGAATTTCTTTAGCCACAGGGTGATGAATCTGTAGAATTTATTGTCACAGACAGCTGTGGAGGCCGTCATTGGGTATATTTAAAGTGAAGGTTGATAGGTTCTTGATTAGTCGGTGTGTCAGAGGTTACGGGAAAAAAGCAGTAGAACGGGGTAGGGAGGGATAATAAAATAGAGATGCTGTCATGCTTTCTTTGTGATGGCACCTACATGTTGGTCCAAGGAAAAATCCTCTGATATGTTAACATCAAGGAATTTAAAGTTACTGACCCTCTCCTCCTCCATTTCCCTAATGAGGACTAGCTCATACCTCTGATTTCTTCACTCTGCAGTCAATAATCAGTTCTTTGAGTTTGCTTACGTTGAATGAGAAGTTGTTTTTGGGTTAACATTCAACTGGATTTTCAATGTACCTCCTTGAACATACAGTCCTGTGGTGCATCTGTGCTACTGGTCACTTACCTTTGTCATTTTCCTCCTTCTCAATTCAGAATCAGAATTAGAATAAGAATCATTGACATTTGATATTTTGAGGCATAATGCAGTCAGGTTATAAAAATTACTTCTCCTCTCAGTTCCTTCCTCTCCGTTGCACCTGTTCCCAAGATGAAACTTTCCATTCCAGGGCATCGAAGATATTCTCCTTTAAAGAATGGGATTTCCCTTCCTCCACCACTAATGCTGCTCTCACCTGCATCTTCTCCATTTCTTGGACATCTGTGCTCACCCTGACTTCCAACCACCTTAACAGTGATGAAGTTTCACTTGTCTCACCTACCAGGACATGAGCCTCCACATCCAACACATTATTCCATGCGACTTCTGCAATCTTCAACAGGAGCTCACCGCCAAGCATATCTTTCCCTCCACTACCCCATTCTTTGTTTTCTTTAGGAATCACTCCCTCGCTGAATCCTTTGTCCATTCATCCCTCCCCACTCATCTCCCTCCTTGCACTTACCCCTGCAAGCAATAGAAATGCCTCACCTGCCCATTCATCCCCTCCCTTACCTCCGTTCCGGGCTCCAAGCAGTCCTTCCAAGTGAGGCAGCGCTTCACCTGTGAATCTGTTGGTGTCATCTATTGTATCTGATGCTCCTGATGTGGCCTCCTCAACATTGGTGAGACCCATCATAAATTGGGGTACTGCTTCATTGAGCACCTCCACTGCATCTGCTGAAAGCAGAATTTCTCGGTGGCCAAACATCTTAATTCCTATTTCACTGTGTCAGTCCATGGCTTCGCCGTGTCAATTCATGGCTTCCTCTTGTGCCACAACGAGGCCACTCTCAGGTGGAGGAGCAACATCTTATGTTCTGTCTGGGTATCCTCAAATTGATGGCATGAATATCGATTTCAGCTTCCAATAAAAAAAAGCCCCTCCTCTTCCCCACCCTAGTCTCTTACCTTTTCTTGGCTGCAGATCACCTCCCCCTGGTGCCCCTCCTCTTTTCCTTTCTCCTATGGTCCACCCTCCTCTCCCATCAGGCTCCTTCCGCTCCAGCCATTTACCTTTCCTACCCACCTGACTTCAGCTATCACCTTCTAGCTGTCTTCCTTCCCCTCCCCCCACCTTTCTATTATGGTGAATTCCCCCTTCTTTTCCAGTCCCAATGAAGGGTCTCAGCTCAAAATGTCGACTGTTTTTTTTTTTCCTTTCCATTGATGCTACCTGACCTGATGAGTTCCTCCAGCATTTTGTGTGTGTTGTTTTGTGTTTATAAAAATTGCTATATGTTACAAAGATAAGTAAACCATAGAAAAGAAGGATAACAAGGTTGTGTTCATGGGTTCATGGGAAATCTGATAGTGGGGAGTAAAAAGCCGTTCTGAGCAGATTGAGTGTGAGTTTTCAGGCTTGTGTACCTCTTCCCAAATTGTAGTCATAAGACAAGGATTTCATGTCACAGAAGGAGAAGGTCCTTTACGATGGATGCCACCTTCTTGAGGCACACCAATTGCCGTTGAAGGTAGGGAGGATTGTGCCCATGGAACTGGCTGAGTTTGCAATCCGCTACAACTTTTTCTGATCCTGCACATTGGCGCCTGCATACGAGACGGTGATGCAAGATGTCAGAGTGCTCCTCGGGGAACATCTGTAGAAATGTTCAAGAGTCTTTGGTAATGCACCAAATCTCCTCAAAATCCTCAGGCAGTAGAGCCACTGCTGTGCCTTCTCTGTGATTGTGTCAATATACTGGGCCCAGGATAGATTTTCTGAGACGTTGGCAACCAGGAACTTGAAGCTGCTCACCCTTTCCACCACTGACCCCTCAATGAAGACTGATGTATGAACTACTGACTTCCCCCTCCTGAAGTCAACAGTCAGTTCTTTGGTCTTTCTAGTGTTGAATGTGCGAAGTAGTTGTGTCACCACTCAACTAGGCAATCTACGTGACTCCTGCATGCCATGTCATAAGGAGCATGTGCAAATTAAAACTGGTACCTTAACAATGTGGACTATCTCTACCAAGGAAGCAACGTCCTCTTGGATGCATGGAAATATTGACATATATTGAAAATTTGAACTAGTTACTAATTTTCTCTAGATCATTAAAGAAAATTTGATTGCTTCATTTGTAAATTCACATACACTTTGGTGTTATAGCTGAAATATGGAAAATATGAATCAGAATTTCATTTGTAAAGGATGACTGAGAATCTTTTCTAAGCGAACAAAATGTTGAAGAGAAATCAACTGAAATGAATTCGTCACAAAATATCAGTTCTGGTACTTACCATAAGTTCACGTTTAGCAAAACTAGCAGTGCTATAGATAAAGCTGAGCTAACAATGTCTGTAGTAAACTGCTTTGTAGAGCCTGTATGAGGGATTAGTTCAGTCTTGAATGTACACAGATAACACAATGATTTTATCATTTACAGATTGAAGATCTTCTGTAATTCTGAAATTAGTTTCAGTGAAATAATGAGCAGCTTAGTTCTGGAAGCTTGAAATATGTAAACTGAACTTCATTACTGAAATATAGAAAAATTGGCAGATCAATCCTCTTCTTATTATGGAGCCAAATAATTACAAAACAAATCAACATGGTGTTACAAGGTTTGTGAATTAGTATGATTAACAAAATGAATGCCAAAGAAGCTGCTTCTTTAAATGTTCTTCATGTTTGGAGGACCAAGGTTGGGGTGTTGAAATTGTAAGTACTGAGTCATGATAAATGCCCTCAGGATGCTACATAATTATCCATCATTGTACAACAACTCTCTTGTTAACAGCAGCATAAAAAGTGACAATCTTCCTCGACAGCAGAATTTGAAAACTACTGCTTCCACAAATGATCCAGCTGGATGGGACTGAACATGTCTGCAAAAGGAACCATGAATCATGATCCTGGTTTTAGTAGATTAAATATTTTACTGCCCAAATCAGATTCTCATTGAGCTACATAATCTTGCCCTTCATTCTGCCTTGTCAAACAGCTTACACGCATACTTATCCATCCCCCTAGCAAAAGATAGTAAAGGGAGAAAAACAGATGTTATTCTCTACGCGCAACTCACAGCCGGTTCTATTTTTGCTATTTATTCACAGGTTGGTCATGCACCCTAACTGCTCTTGAAAAGCTAATAGGAAGACAGATTCATTAATCAATGAAGTCTGTATGATTAAGGCACTTCTATGATACTGTTAATAGGTAGGTCCATTACTTCGACCTGGTGATGATGAAAAAACTAGGATATGTTTCTACATGAATTATGTTTGACCTGAAGAAGAACTTGGAGGAGATGGTTTCACTATGCAATTGCTAACCTTATCATTCTAGGTGGTAGAGGTCTTGGGCGGGAAGCTGCAATAGTTGTGGCAAGTTTACACAATTCATTTAGTAGGTGATCTATACAGGAGCTATGATGCACCGGTAATGTGGGAGATTATGGTTTTGCTGGAACATGTTGCGTTGGGTGAGCAGGATGCTTTGTTCTGGATGATGCTGGCCTCCTGGGTGTTGCAGGAGCTGCATTGCCTGTTTTGATTTGCATCTTGTAGAAAATGAATAAGTTTTGGAGAGTCTGGAAATGAGTCACTAACCAAAAAGTGGTCACTTTCTGGATTGTTTCATTGGTTACCTTGTTTCTATGGATGATCCATTCAAATTCTTTGTCAAACATAATAAAATATCAAGAGGACTTGGTTAGATTCTACTTTGTTTGAAAGAATCAGTGCCTGGTGATTGAGTGGCATGAATATTACTTACCACTTACCAGCTTTAACTGGTACATTACCAGGTTTTGTAAGTTAACACAGATTGATTCATTACCTGTAAAACTGAGAATCAAATTAAACACTATTCTATTACAAACAAACATTACTAACTCTGAACTCATTTCAGAGGTAAAATCATTATTGAAGGAGCTGAAGATTGTTGAATCTTGGATGTTGTCCTAATGAGCACCTGCAGCAATAGCCTGGGGCTGGGATGATTTGCCTCCAACAACTGCCACTCTCTTCCTTTGATTCCTGCTTGTACTGAGATTTCTCCCTGCTGTTAACTCATTTCAGTTTTACCAAGGTCCATAATTGCTGACAGATTAGTGGAAACCATCTCAATCATCCTGCAATGGAACAAGAACTGATTTAATAGCAATGGAGTTCAGTATGGTGATCTCCCTCTCCGGAAGTGAACAGCCATCACCATCTTGCAAAGTCAATGGGAAGCTTGCAGGAGGCTGAAGGTTGCAGTCCAGTCATACAACTTTGACATGATAAAAAAAAACCTGTGCGTGGAACTTGTGCTCAATATCCAGTGTAAAAACTGCCCAGTATGACATACGGTACATAACTTGTTTCAGGCTACCAAGACAACCTATAAATCCTATTACAGGCAAAGCCCCTTCTGATTGCAAGATAGTTCCCTGTTCTTCAGAATAAACAATACAACTGAACTTCACCTTAACTGTGGGTCTCCCATGTAAGAGAAGACACTTCAATGCATCCTAAAACTCCCTGCGAAGGTTTCCGGAAGCTATATGGAAGGCAGTAAAACATGTGGGCTGGATGGTATACCTTCAAAGTTCCTGCATGCCCAGCATCCTTTGCCTCATATCACAACTTCACCATTCTACCCTTCGGTCCTCAACAGAAGAGGATGTTCTAATTGACTGTGACTGAAGAGCAATCTGATTCTAAGGAATTATAAGGACATTTCTCTGGAGCAACACATGCAAAATGCTGGAGGAACTCAGCAGGCCAGGCAGCATCTATGGAAAAGTGTAAACAATGTTTTGGGCCGAGACCATTCTTCAGGACTGGAAAGGAAGGGTGTCAGAGCATTTCTCTGTTGTCTATTGTGGGTGAGATCCTGGCCCACATCCTCCTCAATTGCTTTTTTCCTATCATTGAGAGGATGCTTCTGGAAGCCCCGTGCTGATTCAGTCCATCCCACAGCCCTACAGATGTGGTCTTCATTGCCATGTAGATCCAACCAAAAGGTGGAACCAAATTCAAAAACATTTCTTTGACTTCATTGATATGGCCAAGGCATTTGATTCCCTGTGTGGTGACCTTCTGTAGATCATTCCTTATCTCCTTGATTATATCTGAAGTTTGTCACCCATCTGCAACCAAAGTCCTTACAAGAGTCATTAATACTGAAGGTTATGCGGGCATTTGAACATTCTGGAGACCCAATTATCGGCGAGAGCAGATCACTGCAAATTAAATAAAAGTACAGAAGGGACAAGCAGGGCAGCCACTGTTGGGAGAAGGCCAGCTAAGTGAGGAATGTCAGGCTTTGACTCAAGAGGCTTCAACAAGAAGTGGCTGAGGCCAAAGAAACAGGTTAGAAGGATTAGATTTTCCTTTCAGTATTTCTGATTTGGTCTTGGTTGCCCATTGTACAGTGCAGGCAGAATGGCAGATATGACAGTGGAACGCTGCTCCTGTAGGATGTGGGAATTCATGGATCCTGATGGACTCCCTGATGACTGCACCTGTGGGGAGTGCAGCCAACTCCAGTTCCTGAAAGACTGCATTAAGGAGCTGGAGCTGGAGCTGGATGAACTCAGGATCATCCGGGAGACAGAGCAACTGATAGATAAGACTTTTGAGCAGGTGGTTACACCCAGAGTGCAGAATTTGGGGAGTAGATGGGTGAACACTGAGAGGGGTAAAGGCAGAAAGAAGTCAGTGCAAGGTCCCCAGTGGCCATTCCCCTCAGCAACAGGTACACCCTTTTGGATACTGCTGAGGGGGTGGCTTATCTAGGCAAGGCAGCAGCAGCCAGACCAATAGCACTGTGGTCAGCTGTGAGCCTCAGAAATGTAGGGTGAAGTCGGGCGGAGCACTAGTCATAGGGGACTCAGTAGTTAGGGGGACAGATAAGATATTCTGCAACAGCAAAAGAGACGCAAGTGTTGCCTCCTGGGTGCTAGGGTCCAGGATGTTGCTGAATGGTTGTACAATATTCTTGAAGAGGAAGGCGAGCAGTAAGAGGTCATGGTACATGTTGATACCAAAGACATAGGTAGGCGAAGGGTAGAGGTCCTGCTCAGTAAATTTCAGGAGTTAGGCTAAAGAGCAGACATCCAAGGTGGTAATTTCCAGATTATTCTCGGTGCAACGAGCTAGTGAAGGACAGAACAGGAAGATAGCACAGATGACTGAGTGGCTGAGGAGATTGTGCAGGGGGCATGGTTTCAGGTTCTTGGATTATTGGATCATTTTTTGGGGAAGGGGTGACCTGTACAAATGGGACAGGTTGCACCTGGACTGTAGGGGAACCAATACCCTGGGAGGGAGGTTTGCTAATGCTGTTGGGGAGGGTTTAAACTAGATTTGCAGGGGGGTGGGAACCGAAGTGAGAGGCAGAGGGTTGAAGCAGTTGGTGCACAAGTAGAGACAGCTTGTAGGAAATTTGTGAGGAAAGATAAATAGATGATAGAGCACAGATGCACTCAGCCTGATGGTTTGAGATGTGTCTATTGTAATGCAAGAAGCATCATGAACAAAGCAGATGAGCTTAGAGCCTGAATCAGTACTTGGAGGTATGATGTTGTGGCCATTACAGAGACTTGGATGGCTCAGGGGCAGGAATGGTTACTTAGAGTGCCAGGTTTTAGATGTTTCAGAAAGGACAGGGAGGGAGGCAAAAGTGGTGGGGGCGTGACATTGCCAATCAGGGATAATATCATGACTGCAGAAAAGGAGGAAGTCATAGATGGATTGTCTACTGACTTACTGTAGGTGGAAGTCAGAAACAGGAAGGGGGCAATAAATCGACTAGGTGTTTTTATAGAACCCCCAATAGCTACAGAGATATCGAGGAGCAGATAGGAAGGCAGATTCTGGAATGGTCCAATAGGGTTGTTGTGATGGGTGATTTTAACTTCCCTAATATTGTCGGGCATCTCCTTAAGGTAAGGGGTTTAGATTGGGTGAGGTTTGTCAATCATGTTCATAAAGGTTTCCTGAGACAATATGTAGATAAGCCAACCAGAGGGGAGGCTGTACTTGATCTGGTGTTGGGAAATGAACCTGGCCAGGTGTCAGATCTCTCTATGGGAGAGCATTTTGCAGGTAGTGATCACAAATCTATCTCCTTTACCATAGCACTGGAGAGGGATAGGAGCAGACAATTTGGGAAAACATTGGGGTAGGGAGAAATATGATGCTATTAAGCAGGAACTTAGGAACATAAATTGGGAGCAGATGTTCTCAGGGAAATGTACGGCAGAAAAGTGGCAAATGTTCAGGGAACATTTGCAAGGAGTTCTACATAGTTCCATTGAGGCAGGGAAAGGATGGTAGGTTAAAGAACCAAGATGTACAAAGGATGTAGAAAATCTAGTGAAGAAGAAAAGAAAAGTTAACAAAAGGTTCAAGAGACAAAGTACTGTTAGAGCTCTAGAAAATTACAAGGGTGCCAGGAAGAAGCTTAAGAATGGAATTATGAGAGCCAGAAGGGGCCATGAGAAGGCCTTGGTGAGCAGGATTAAGGCAAACCCCAAGGCATTCTACAAGAGTGTGAAGAGCAAAAGGATGAGCCATGTGAGAAAAAGGACCAATCAGGAGTGACTGTGGAAACATATGCATGGAGTCGGAGGAGGTAACGGAGGTACTTAATGAATACTTTGATTCGGTATTCACCAGTGAAAAGGACCTTGACAATTGTGGGGATGACTTACAGCAGACTGAAATGCTTGAGCATATAGACATTAAGAAAGAGGATGTGCTGGGGTTTTGAAAGGTATTAAGTTAGATAAGTCACCGAGACTGGACGAGCTATACCCCAGGCTATTGTGGGAAGTGAGGGAGGAGATTACTGAGACTCTGGTGATGATCTTTACATCAACGATAGGGACAGGAAAAGTACTAGAGGATTGGAAGGTTGCAAATGTTGTTCCCTTGTTCAAGAAAGGGAGTAGAGATAACCCAGGAAATTATAGACCAGTGAGTCTTACTTCAGTGGAGGACAAGTTGTTGGAGATGATCCTGAGAGGCAGGATTTATGAACATTTAGAGAGACATAATCTGATTAGGGATAGTCAGCATGGCAGATCGTGCCTTATGAGCATGATCGAATTCTTTGAGGATGTAACAAAGCCCATTGATGAAAGTAGAGCAGTGGATGTAACGTATATGGATTTCAATAGGGCACTTGATAAGGTTCCCCATGCAAGGCTCATTCAGAAAGCAAGAAGGCATGGGATCCAAGGGAAACCTTGCTTTGTGGATTCTGAGGGTGGTTGTAGATGGTTCGTATTCTGCATGGAGGACGGTGACCAGTGGTGTCCTGTAGGGATCTGTTCTGGGACCCCTTCTCTTTGTGATTTTTATAAATTATCTAGATGAAGAAGTAGAAGAATGGGTTAGTAACTTTGCTGATGACACAAAAGTTCTAGGTGTTGCGGATAGTCTGAAGGGTTGTCAGAGGTTCCAGCGGGACATCGATAGCACAGAGAACTGGGCTGAGAAGTGGCAGACGGAGTTCAACCTAGGTAAGTGTGAAGTGGTTAATTTCAGTAGGTCAAATTTGAAGACAGAATATAATATTAATGGTAAGACTCTTGGCAGTGTGGAGCATCAGCAAGATCTTGGGGTCTTTGTCCATGGGACACTCAAAGCTGCTGCATAGGTTGACAGTATTATTAAGAAGGCGTATGGTGTGTTACCCTTCATCAACAATGGGATTGAGTTCAAGAGCCGTGAGGTAATGTTAAAGCTATATAACACCTGTGTTTAGTTCTGGTCACCTCACTACAGGAAGGATGTGAATACTATAGAGAGAGTGCAGAGGAAACTTACAAGGATATTGCCTGGATTGAAGAGTGTGCCTAATGAGAATAGGTTGAGTGAAGTTGGCCTTTTCTCCTTGGAGTGCCAGAGGATGAGAGGTGACCTGATAGAGGTATATAAGATGATGAGAGGCATTGATTGTGTGGATAGTCATAGGCTTTTTCCCATGGCTGAAATGGCTAACATGAAAGGACACAGTCTAAAATTGCTTGAAAGTGGGTACAAAGGGAATTTCAGAGGTAAATTTTTTCACACAGAGAGTGGTGGGTGTGTGGAATGCACTGCCAGAGGTGGTGGTAGAGGCAGATACAATAGGGTCTTTTAAGAGACTCTTAGGTGGGTATATGGAGCTTAGAAAAATAGAGGGCTATACGTTAGGGAAACTCTAGGCAATTGCTGGAGTAGGTTACATAGCGGTACAACATTGTAGGCTGAAGGGCCTGTAATGTGCTGTAGATTTTGATGTTCTATGTTTGAAACTGGAATGAAAGCATTAAAACTACAGTTGGGAATAGGACACAGGCCTACGTGACTCTCTCTTTAAATAAGCAGAGGAAAATTAAGTGAATAGAATCTTGTCAAGTCTAACACACTCTATTCTTAGTGATTCCAGTCAGTGCCATTAGGAACTCACAAACATCAATATCAAGTATGATGTTTTTAATATGCTGCTTTACTCATCTGAAGATAAAACATCCAAATCAATTGTATGTACTTTTCTTCCATCACCATTATAATCACTTTCCTGTCCTAATCGAAGGCAGTTCTGGCTGCTTCATGTTCAGTTTTGCCTTCCATTAATCACTGAAACATTTAAAAATATTTTAATTGTACATTTTACATTGCTCATTGAGCATGAAAACTGGTGTACTTTGTAATGCTCTCTGCAGCATAAGCATGACAGCAGTTTGACCTACACCATAAAACAGCCATATTAAATCTGAAAGATTACATTGCTTTTGCTTTTATTGCCCTATCCAGAAAGCTTCTTGAGTCATAGCTTCATAGGGTCATACAGCGCAGAAAGAGAACCTTTTCACCAACTCATTCATACTGACCAAAATACCTGACTAAGCTGGTTCCATTTTCCAGTGTTTGGCACAGATCTCTTTATACCAGGGGGTCCCAACCGTTTTTTTTATGCCATTAAGCAAGGGGTCCGTTAACCCCAGGTTGGGGACCCCTGCTCCAGATCTTTCCTATCCATGTATTGGCATTGATATTGGAATTGGTTTATAACCATATAACCATATAAAAATTACAGCACGGAAACAGGCCATCTCGGCCCTTCTAGTCCGTGCCGAACTCTGACTCTCACCTGGTCCCACTGACCTGCACTCAGCCCATAACCATCCATTCCTTTCCTGTCCATATATCTATCCAATTTAACTTTAAATGATAACATCGAACCTGCCTCAACCACTTCTGCTGGAAGCTCATTCCACACAGCTACCACTCTCTGAGTAAAGAAGTTCCCCCTCATTTTACCCCTCAACTTTTGCCCTTTAACTCTCAACTCATGTCCTCTTGTTTGAAGCTCCCCCACTCTCAATGGAAAAAGCCTATTCACGTCAACTCTATCTATCCCCCTCATAATTTTAAATACCTCTATCAAGTCCCCCTTCAACCTTCTACACTGCAAAGAATAAAGACCCAACTTGTTCAACCTTTCTCTGTAACTTAGGAGATGAAACTCAGGTAACATTTGAGTAAATCTTCTCTGTACTCTCTCAATTTTGTTGCTTTTTATTGTTATCATATGTACCAAGATACAGTGAAGAACTTGTCTTGCACAATATTCATACAGATCAAAGGGCCTTAAGGAAGTACAAGGTAAAAATTAATAGAATGCAGGATAAAATGTAAAAGATAAAGAGAAAGTGCAGTGCAGGAAAATAACACAGTGGAAGAGCAGAATGTGGACTGTGAGGTCAAGAGTACATATTATCGTACAAGTGTTCATTCTAAAGTCCGATATCAGTAGGACAGCTGTCCTTGTGTTTGGTGATACGTGCTTTCAGGGCTTTGTATCTTCTGCCCAAAGGGTGAGGGAAGAACAGAGAATGTCCAGGATGGGTGTGGTCTTGGATTATGTTGGCTGCTTCACTGAGGCAGTGAGAAGTATAGACAGTGTTTCTAGAGAGGAGGCTTGATTCTGTAATGTGCTGAGCTGTGTCCACAATGCTCTACAGTTTCTTCTGGTCCTGATCACATGCACAGCAGTTGCCATGGCAAGATATTATGCATCCAGGTAGAATGCTTTCAATAGCGTATTGATAAAAATTAGTAATGGACAATGGGACGTGCCAAATTTCTTCAGCCTCCTGAGGACATAGAAGCACCAGTGAGCTTTCTTGGTGGGCTGGATATTGGTGATGTTCACTTCAAGAAACTGGAAGCTTTCAATCTTCTCAACCTCCACACTGTTGATGTAGAGTGCATTGTTGATGCATATGCATGTATTGATTGAAGTCAATGGCCTGCTCTTGTGTTTTATTGACATGGAGGGAAAGGTTGGTGTCATGTCTTTCTTGTACTCCGAATCATCATTATTTGAGATACAGCCCACCACTGTGGTATATCTGTAAACTTGAAGGTAGAGTTAAGCAGAACCTGGCCATGCAGTCCTGAGTATACAGGGAGTAGCGTAGGGAGCTGAGGATGCATACCGCTGGAGCAGCCATGTTTAGAATAATCATCTAAATTTTCAACTGTCCGAGTGTCTTTCAAATAGTGTTATTGAACCTGCCGCAGACATCTTCTCTGGCAACTCGTTCCATATACAGTACATAACACTCTCTGCATGAGGAGGTTGACCCTCAGGTCCTTTTTAAATCTTTCCCCTCTACATCAAACATGTATGCCCTCTAGTTTTTGATTTCAGCTTTCTTTTGGAAAATGACAGTGTGCCTTCACCCTATCTATGTCCCTCATGATTTCATACAACTCTGTTAGATCAATCTCCTTCACTCCAAAGAATAAAGTCCTGCTTAACCTCTCCTTATAGCTTTTCTTTTATTGACTTTTAACTTAGATTCCATTGCCTTAAAATGAAGGCTTCCTTGCAAGTAGAACTGAGAATCTACCCTTTAGACTCACATTTCCACTTAAATATTTTTATAATGCCGTAATTTATGATAAAACCTTATTTCAAGGATGAGTAACCTTGAATTATCTTGACTTTATTTAAAGATCAGCCTTCTACAGCCGAGATATGGCTTGGAAATCTTTGCAACACCTTCCAGAACTGCATCCAGATATGATTACCTTCTATTAATTAATTTTTCTAGTTGCAACCACAAGAAATACATTGTGGGTTCAAGTCCTTCATTGTAGGCTTGTTACATCAAGTGGAAGGGAAACTGAAGTGAATGTGAAATGAAAGGTTTTCATGTTGATAATGTTGTTGTGTGAATGAAGTCACCGTTGAAAAGTACTGGTAGGTATGAAGCAGCCTCTTCATGCGACAAAACAAGATACAGCAGGCATTATATTAAGGCCTTTACGGTTGAAAAGTCTGCTGGTGCCCAACACTACACAAATTTTATGTGCTAAAGATCACAGAAAATTCAGGACAATTCAAACAAATCCATTATCTGAGAAAACCTACAGATGCTGGAAATTTGAGCAACACACACAAAATGCTGGAGGAACTCAGCAGGCCAGGCAGCATCTTTGGAAAAGAGTAGTCTTCTCTGAGCTACAAAAGCCTGGATCTTCCCACCATCACACCCACAGCAAGTGTTAATTACTGTCATATCCATGCAATGGAGTGCTGATTGGATTCATGAATATGTAGCCGAATAGTTAAGTGCCTGGTTCCTGTTCTGTCTGGTCTGCATTTTAAATTTAATCTTCAATGTATATTTGAATCTGAAGGCTAGTGGCCGAAGTTAATTGCTGCCTGTGCTAACCCCTAATCAAAATAATCTAGCCCAACATATATCACTTTGTCAACATGCCACTAGGGTATGGCCCACTGAAAGGAGATGTTCTGGGCTCTGGCTGAGTTTTCAAGATCTGAGGAGTTAAGAATGGATGTCATCATCTAATTTTAGAGATCCGGTGTACCCATAGCAGATTCTGAGATAGTTACAAAGAGATTTTAAGTTCAAGTTCATTTATTGTCATCTGACTGGACATATATACAATCAAATGAAGTAACATAGAACATAGAAAACCTACAGCACAATACAGGCCCTTCGGCCCACAATGCATATGTACGTACTTTAGAAATTACCTGGGGTTACCCATAGCCCTCTATGTTTCTAAGCTCCATGTACCATTCCCCCCAACCGCGGTGCATGCACACAACATATATCACCCACAACACGTAAACCAAAATATTATACTACAAATAAGTTAATAAAATATAATTCAAAAAGCATGTAGGAAAGCTCAGCACAGGTAAAGAGTGAATGGCAGACTGTACAATAAACAGCTCACTATCCTAGTGATGAGTGGCAGGGTGTTCATTAGTCTCGCAGCCTGAGGGAAGAAGCTGTTACCCAGTCTGACAATCCTAGTCTTAATGATACTGGGTCAAAGCGATTGTGGGATGGGTGGGTGGAGGTCCTGAACAATGCTTTGGGCACTTTGGTGTATGTCACAAATAGGCATTTTTGTTATTTTCATTTCGAGTCTTGTGGTCCTTTGCCTTGCAGCTTCCATACCACACAATGATGCATCCTGGCAGGACTATCTCGATGGTGCTCCTGTTGAAAGTTGTTGGAATGGGGGTGGGAACCTTGCACGCCTCAATGTCCTCAGGAAGTGTAAACACTGCTGTGCCCTCTTGACTAGTGAGGTGGTGTTGTGAGTCCAGGTTAGGTCATCCGTTATGCACACCACTTTAGATTGCAGTTAAAAAAGAACTGCAAATGCCGAAAATCTGAAATAGGAACAGAAAGTGCTGGAATTACACAATCAACCCACATCAAAGTTGCTGGTAAACGCAGCAGGCCAGGCAGCATCTCTAGGAAGAGGTACAGTCCACGTTTCAGGCCGAGACCCTTCGTCAGGACTAATTGAAGGAAGACGAAATCTCTTACTAACTCCTCCTTCAGTTAGTCCTGACGAAGCGTCTCGGCCTGAAACGTCGACTGTACCTCTTCCTAGAGATGCTGCCTGGCCTGCTGCATTCACCAGCAACTTTGATGTGTGTTGCTTGAATTTTCAGCATCTGCAGAATTCCTGTTGTTTGCGGAATTACACAATGTCAGGCAGCAATTGTAAAGTGAGAAACACAGTGAATATTTCCTCAGCACCTTATAACATTTTTTAAATGATTATTGACCCACAATGTTTGATTCATTTATCCTTGATTAATTATAGACTTAAAATTTTAAATGCTTATCAATTCTTCCCCAAATTAATGGTAGGTGCTAGGAGCATAAACTGCTTTCTGCATTGAAAATAATTGGAAATGTATCATATCAAAAGTCAACAATTATGAAGAGAATTAACTTTACTTGGGTAAAAATTAAGGACTGTGCTTTTCCTGAGCACAGTTTATGGTGCATAAATCACAAATGATATAGAAAGAAATAAACCGAGCAACAGGTTTTCAATCTTGTAATTAGATGAGGCTGCAAGTATTTATTTCTGTAAGAAAGGTATTGAGGTCCAGTTGATGAATAGTGTTAACCTGGCAGTTATTCTGCTTAACAATATGATGCAAAATCTACTGTGAGTTATACGCAAGTCAAAATGGAAGAAAATCACTGACAAGCTAGAATATCTTCATCAAAGCTGGCAGCGATGATTGATGAATCAGCAATGCTAAAGAAGAAGACGGCAGAACTACCTCATGTGAAGTTCTATTTTTACATTCCTGGATGTCAATGAGCTTGTCACATAAAATGCTGAAGCTACTGAATTGGTGTCACAATCTGCTTGAAATCAGCTATATTCCAAAAACACTTTCTAGAAGGAAGTATTATTCGCCAGTGACAGAGCAAGTATGATTTGAGGAAGAAAGTCAGGAGCATTGGAGGAATTTTTGAATTTGAGGTGACTTCTTTTCACACGGCATTTCCTGAACCATCATGTTGAAATGGCAATTGCTAATGCTGTACGTAACACTACCAACATTAAATAGACTTTTATAGAAAGCACTCATAATTTTTTCTGTCAGACCAGCAAGATGCAATGTGAATAAGCAAATGTGTTTGTGGAACTTCCAATGCAAATTTAACATCTTGGCCATATACTAGATATGCAATATGAATGAAAGCAGTTTAACGTGGAACAACATACAGTACTTATCCAATTAGGCTTTCCCAGAATTTCATAATAGCTACCACAGGGAACATTAACAAAATGGAAGAAGCACTCAGCAGGTCAAGCAACATCTCAGTCTCATGAAAGGTCTCAACACAAAATGTTGACTGTTTATTCCCTTGCATAGGTGGTGCCTGACCTACCCTAGCATTTTATATGTGTTGCTCTGAATTTCCAGCATCTGCAGAATCTCTTGAGTTTATGATCTACTACCATGGGGATGGGTTTGAGAGAATTATGTTAAGTGTACCAATGGATTTAAGAAAGAATTTAGTCATGGGGATGGAATTGAGAGAAATAATTTTGAGGGTTTAAAACTACTTGTCATTCATTTCCAAATTCCGAACTACCTTCCGCAGTGCCATTCACAGCATGGGCTGGTAAGTAGTCACAGCAGTTTCGAAGATGTGCTGGATAACCTACTGACTCCTGGGAAACTTGGGCCCACTGTTCAAAGTACTGAGAAACTCTGTTTTCAAAGCCCAAAGTAAATTTATTATTAAAGTACATATATGTCATCATATACAACCCTGAGATTCATTTTCTTGTAGGTATTCACAGTAAATACAAGACAAACAATAGAATCAATGAAAGACCGTTCACAACAAAATGGACAAGCAACCAATGTGCAAAAGATAATGAACTATGCAAACAAACAAACAGACAAGCAATGAATATCAGAACGTAAGATGAAGTGTCCTTAAAAGTGAGTACATAGATTTTTGGAAACATTTCAATGATAAGGCGTGAAGTTGAGTGAAGTTAGGAAATGTAAATGTAAATGTGCTCAAAGGTGGGTTGGGCTGGGCTGTATCCACTACTTCTCCATTCAAGAGCATTGTGTGCTCCCTATATTAGAAGTACACAGAGTCCTTGTGTAACCACTATAAGGAGAAGACCATCTCACATTCTACCCACCTGCCCCATCAACCATCATCCATGGAAGAGCCTGCAGTTCCCTCATTAGCTTAATTAGTCAGCTTCAAACTCATAAAATGGGAAAAGAGTCCAATGTCTTCAGTCTGAAAGGACTGGCTAATAAGAAAAGACGCATTGCATCTAATTGAAAGATCATAGGTGTGCTTTCTTCTGAGGAAATTTCAAAAGAGCATTGGGAAGTTCAGTCAAACTGAAATAAAAATACACTGGACATGTAATAAAATGTATTGCCCTTAACGTTCAAAGTAAATTTACTATATATAAATATTTTGTGTGTGTGTGTGTGTGTGTGTGTGTGTGTGTGTGTGTGTGTGTGTGTGTGTTTGTGTGTGTAAGACCATATACTACCCTGAGATTCATTTTCTTGTGGATATTCATAGTAAATACAAAGAAACACAATAGAATGAATGAGGAACTGCACGCAAAGAAAGGCAGACAAAAAAACTAATGTGCAAAAAACAGCAATGTGAAAATACAAAAAGAGAAAAAAGTAATACTAAATTAGTAAGTAATAAATATTGAGAATATGAGTTGTGGAACCTTTGAAAGTGAGTCCATAGGTTGTGGAACCTTTGAAAGTGAGTCCATAGGTTGTGGAATCAATACAGTGGTGTGGTGAGTGAAATTATTCACTCTGGTTCAGGAGACTAATGGTTAAGGGCAATAACTGATCCTGGACTTGGTGATGAGGAACCTAAGGCCCGTGCAGCAGCAGAAGACAGAATGGTCTGGATAGTGGATGCCAGTAAAAAGCATCCCCAAAATGAAATTAGAAAGACACTTTGGCAAGCAAGCAAAGAGGCTGACAATCATAATCCTTGCCAGAAGTGAATGAGAGATGAATTATTTTATAAATTTATTTTGTGAAAGACCAAAATGAACTTGTTTTGACTTGCAATTTGCTTCACAAATAATTTATGGGCAATCATCAAAGATACACTCTGAATACATAGTTTAATATTCAGTTATAAACTATCAAATAATAAGAATACATGCAGGAATTACTTATAGCACTTAATTCTTCAGTTCATTGGTTTCTATTATCTTGTCTATGAGCTTATTTAATAAATAGAGTCACAAGAGACTCTGTAGATGCTGCGAATCTTGAGCAACACACATAAAATACTGGAGGAACTCAACAAGTCAAGTAGAATCTATGGAGGGGAATAAATAGTCAATGCTTCAGGCCAATATTCTTCATCAGGACTGGAAAGGAAGGTGGTCAAAGGAAGAACATGAAGGCGGGGGAAGGAGAAAGAGTACAGGTGGCAAGTGATGGGTGAGATAAGGTGAGGGGAGTCGCACTCTCATTCTAACATGTCTGACCATGGCCCCTTCTACTGCCATGATTAGTCCAAACTCTGGTTGGAGGAGCTACACCTCATATTCCATTTGGATAACCTCCATCCTAATGGCATGAACATAGATTTCCCTAACTTCCAGTAATTTCCCTCTACTTCCTCCTATTTTTGTCTGTTCCATATTCTGGTTACCCTCTCACCCCTTCTATCTCCTTACTTTCCCATCACTTCCATCTGGTTCCCCTCCTCCTTATATTTTTCCCATAGTTCACTCTGTGCTCCTATTGGATTCCTTCTTCTTCAGACCTTTACCTCTTCAATCTATTCCCTCCCAATTTCTTACCTCATCCCCCCTCGTTCACCCACCCATTTCATTTGGTCTCTCCTATCTCCTGCCTAAAATGTCAAATGATAATACCCCTCCATAGATGCTGCCTGGCTTGCTGAGATCCTCCAGCATTTTGTGCATTGATCAAATATTTTGTAGTTATGTTTATTTAAGTGCAAGTGATCTTCAATGTTAAAATGAGAAGTATATTCTTCAAAGTCAATTGCATTAAAGTGTGAACATTACTCCTTGGCCTATCAACTAAATTATCAGCTTTTGAGATGAAAATTTCTTTATGGTTTAGCAACTACAGAAAGTAATTCTGACATTCTTGAGGCAGACTCACTGCATAACTGTGGAACAAATAAATTTATAGTCTGAAATTTATGAGGAAACTCATTTCTGGCCTATTCTAGGTTATGAATGCCTCACTTATTGACACCCATACATATGAGAAAGCTCCCATTAAAGATTATCAAATTCAAACAAGAATCAGTTTTGAGTTAAAACTGTTCTTCTCACCTGCATATTGAAGGTGAGGGGGTAGGTTCAAGGTTCAAGGTTCAAGTGGGATATGAGGGTTAAGTTTTTTTACTTAGAGAGTGGTGGATGCCTGGTATGGTGGTAGAGGCAAATACATTGGAAGCTTTTAAGTGACGTTTGAATATGCACATGGATGTAGGGAAGATGGAGGGATATGGACATGGTGTATGTAGGAGAGATTAGTATTTGGGTGTTTTTGATTTGCTTTTAATCTGGTTCATCGCAACATTGTAGGCTGAACCTCTGTTCCTGTGCTGTACTGTTCTATATTCTATGTTTTATCACCTCCCCCTGAGTCCCTTCCTCCTTCTCTTTCTCCCATGGTCCACTCTCCTCTCCTATCATTAAATCAGAGATAACTGCATATGTCAATTTTTAACAGAAAAAAAGATTAACACCACAAAGATGCACTTGAAGTGTAATTAAACAAAAATAATTAATGCCAGACATGAAACACCATGTGAGAAGATCTAAAGTATTGTTAAAGCAGGGAGTTTTAAGACTCTTGCAGTAAGTCTTAGACTCAGTTAGAGGGTGGTGGTGTAAGGAAGGGTAGAGAAGGGGACTGGGTTGAGATGGTGCCTGTTGAATTAGTCACCAGTCTGTGTGATATGGATTGCCACATATATAACTTTCAATGGTAAAGTGTCATAGACAGATAGGGTTGTACAGCAGAGAAAGCACTAAGCAGTATTGCACCCATATTGTACTATCTCAGTACTTTTATATTTGTGTGCTGTAGCACTTAACGTTTATTCACAGTTATTGTGTAAATAACACTATTCTTTGCATTTCTGGTTAGATGTTAACTGCATTTCATTGGCTTTGTATCTGTACTTGGCACAATGACAATAAAGTTGAATCTAATTTCATCTAATCTCAACAGTTCCTTCAGCCGCCACATCCACGTTGAGCATGGTACATGATCTATGCTACATAGTACACGACTTTATGGTTCAAATTTATAGAATTATAGAAATAAAATCATTAAGGTACAGATCATAAATGTTTTTGGTAGTTGGAGATACAAGGAGGACAATGGTATTGACAACTTTAAAAATTGGGCAGGGTCAAGTCCATAAACTGAACTGCCTGGTGAGAATTTTACATTTGAGAGTTTGGGGGAATGAACTAAAAGAAGCTGCAAGGTCAGGGCAATGTCACAAACAAGAGAAAATCTGCAGATGCTGGAAATCCAAGCAACACACTCAACACGCTGGAGGAACTTAAAAGGCATGGAAAAAGAAGTACAGTCCAATGTGGTGAACGAGGGTTCATGTGGTTTAGAATCAAGCAGATGATTTAAATCAGCTAATTTTTCCTTGGCAGATATAAGGCTGGTCAGTAGGAAATTAAGACATGGATGTGAGTTTCAGTAGTAAATGTGCTGAGTGGGTAAAATAGATATTAGAATTGCATTTGACAGTCTTGGTGAAGAGAGAAAATGCTGTCCAAAGTTCATCTGGCGCCGTTGAAGAAGGGAATGGGGATGCAAAACTGAGTTCCAGAAAGATTGGATTTGTCACTTTATTGATTCAAATAAACGCGCTTGTTGATGCTTTAGCGAAGTTCTGCTCTTGCAACTTAAGGTTTAAGGCATCTATCAGACCAATAAATCAACCATTTCGCGTTACGCTATGCAGATGTGTCAGCCTGTCATCTGGCCGTGGTGGATTGAGCGAAAGCAGTCGCGACTCGCAGTGTTTTTTCTGTCAACCAGCTGCTTCGACAGAAAATCTGTCGATGTCTAAACGACCGTGAGTTCGCAGCCGTCTGGCGAAAGACTAGCGCCGTGCGCTGCTTCAGCGAGAAAGGTGATTTGCCCAGACGCGGCAAATGACATCTTGGACAGCCTCCACTGTAATAAGTCTCCGTGCATTTTGGCAATGAGGGGGTGTTATTACTGGATGTGGCTGTACATGCATCTCTCCATCAGTTGAAGAAACCGATGGAAGCTTTTTAAAGGGGAAATATTTATTTATTTATTTATTCATTGGTATATTCAGTTGTGTGGCAGGCGTGTTGGTTGTTTTTCTTCTCTCGAGAGAATGCTGGTGGGAGCACCATGTGCACCAGGGGTCAGATCATTGCCAGTCTCTTCGTGCTCTCCGCTATGGAAATAGGCTTCGGGGTTACGAGCGTGGCTTTGGGCGCGGTCACCATCGGGAGGAGCCGAGCTCGCCGACCCCAGCTCGGGGACTCTTCACCGGTATGGAGCGGTGTTTGTGTACGTTGCAAACTGTTTCTCCTGCATTTCTTGTATTGCGTTTGGTCTCGGTGAATGTTTTGCGTTTAGTGCGATCTGGGGAAACTAAAAAGGGTGTTCACGTGCACCAGGAAGGTGGAAAGAAGTGTCTCAAAGATTTCTGTTCAATTTAAACTACAACGAGATCAAATGGATTAGAAGGCACTCTGACCGAGTTTGCTTAAGGTGCATAGATTGTTAGCCTCACGTTAACTTTGATTAGTTCACTTTTATTTCCCACACAATGGATATAATTGTACATTATGTAAATGAAGGTGATTACGAGTTTAGTACACCGGATGTACCTGCAAATTAAAATGGGACGATGCGACCAGTCCATTAAGAATGGACATAAATTAATGTATGCTCTTAAAAAGACAGAATTTGCGGTGTTTGATATTACATAAAAATAATAAATTTGGATGTGGCTGAAACCTGTACCCAACCTAAACTAGTCCTGCATAACACCTTCCTATTGGCTTATTTCAGCTTAATACTCTAATATCTGCAACACTTGACGGGAATATTTCGGAGCCAGCGCTTCGTTTGAAAACTGCAGCGTGCAAATAAATTGTCGCTTGTGACTTTTTGCCTGGAGCTTAATTTGATGACAGCATTCATCGGGCGCTGTAGCTTGTTAGTGAAAAGGGATGGGACCTAGGTCAGGTTCCAGCATTTCTGTAGATTGTAACCAAGTTGTCAATTGCTGCTTGGTCAAAAACAGTAACATTGTTACTTGTCTAAGCCGCGGTACCAGAGGCGATGAGGGTGCGATTGTCAGACTTTAGCCCCTGCTCGGCCTCAATCCAACAGTTGAGAAGACACCCTGTACTCCAAACACCCGACTGGGTTCAGATGATCTTTGCCGTTTCTAATGTGTGTTCCGCAAAGTCCATACGATTCAATTAGCATGTGCTGAATATACATTTCTAAATAACTTTCACCGTTCAGTTTCGGATCAACTTTTAATTGCACCGAGCTATATTTTTGAAGTTTTGAGTTTTGATTTGGTGCCTGAATAGTGGAGTTGCATTTTGTTTAAAAAAACCTGGTTAATATCTTAAACTATTTCAGGCCAAAGCTGGTTTCTAGGTTGGCATGATTGAAAATACTTTATTCGTTTAGTTATCCTTTGTACCGCTGGCTGCTGGAACACTGTGCCGCCACGACGCAATTGTCAATTGTTCAGAATTTGCCCCTTATTTATCCTGAAAAATACTGGATATACAGTAGTTAGTAATGTCAGCAGTTAATGAATAATTTTATTAATAAAAAAGCTTGGTACGTGTTTGTAAGCATTTCTTTTTGAGGTTTTCTTCCGAACAGATTGTTTCCGGAACATGGGGAAGCGTTTGGTTACAAGACGCGATTTTAAAGGGGTTATAGGGGAAAAAATACTTACGGTCCACAGATATGGCACACCTGTCAAATCGCCATTTTACTCATAGAAACAAAAAAAAACGCTCGTTACAAACTGCACAGTCGTTAATGTGCTTTATTTTGGCACAAAGATGCTTGGTTGATAAATGTTCCTACACTTGAACATGCTTTTGGTTGTATGGAGTTCTAATTCAGTTCTTTGTTGATTATTTCACAGCTTTGCTTGCCATCTCTTGGTTGGCAGGTTATGGGAGGCTAGGAAGCACGAGTCAGGTTCTGGCTATGGTGACCACTTCCTCAGCAGTCCCATGGCCAACTTCACAGTGTTCTCTGTTGTTCTGTAGTCCAGTGACCAGACTGCCAATCCTGATCATGAAGTCTGCTGTGCTCCGTGTCCTCTTACCACCCCCCCCCACCCCAGGCATAACCTTTTACACAAGTTATCTTCTGAGTTTGCAAATGATTGTCAAAGGGTGTGGGTGTTTATTTGCCAAAAAACATTGCAAAAAACCGCAGTAGACACAAGATGCACTCAGTGGCCACTTCACATCTGCACACCTGCTCTTTAATACAATTATCTAATCAGCCAATCATGTGGCAGCAACTCAGTGTATAAGAGCATGCGGACATGGTCAAAAGGCTCAGTTGTAGCTCGCACCAAACATTAGAATGGGAAAGAAATGTGATCTAGGTGACTGACCATGAAATGATTAGAACATAGAATGCACAACAGTACTTCACAGCATCAGGCCATTGGACCCATAATGTTGTGCCAAACCAGCTAAAAAGCAAATCAAAAATACACAAACACTAATCCCTGTGTCCATAGCCCTCCATCTTCCTTATATCCATGTGCCTATTCAAACTTCTCTTAAAAGCCTCAAATGTGTTTTGCCTCTGCCACCATACCAGGCAGTGCATTCCAGGCATCCACCACTCTCTGAGTAAAAAAACTTACCCCTCACGTCCCCCATGAATCTATTCCCTCTCACCTTCAATGTATGTCCTATGGTATTAGACATTTCAACTCTGGGAAACAGATAATCTCTGTCCACTCTATCTATGCCTCTCATAATCTTGTAAACCTCTATGAGATCTCACCTCAGCCTCCGGTGCTCCAGAGAAAATGACCCAAGTTTATCCAGCCTCTCATGATAGCACATACCCTCTAAACCAGGCAGCATCCTGGTAAACCTCTTCTGCACCCTCTCTAAATCGTCCACATCCATCTTGTAGTAGGGCAACCAGAACAGTATGCAATACTCCAGATGTGACCAAACCAGAGCTTTATAAAGTTGCAACATAACCTCTTGACTTTTGAACTCAGTGCCTCAACTAATAAAAGCAAACATTCCATAAGCCTTCTTAATCACCTTATTGATAGCAGTCCTGAAAGTTAAGGAGTTGTGGTCACTTTTCCCTAACAGCTCACCCGTTGAAAGGTGAGTCACCTGGCCTGGTTCATTACTTAACACCAGGTCCAGTACAGCCCCTCCTTTCATTGGACTGCCCACAGATTGATTTAAGAAACCTTCCTGGATACACTTAACAAATTCTGCCCCATCCAAACTCCTTGCATTAAGAAGGCCCCAGTTTATATTAGAGGAGTTGAAATCCCCTATTATTTTTACACATTTCCTTAATCTGATTAGGCATCTGTTCCTCAATGTCCCGGTGGCTATTGGTAGGTCTGTAGTACAATCCCATCAGTGTGATTACACCCTTCCTATTCCTGAGTTCCACCCAAATGGACTCAGTGTCTGACCCCTCCATTATGTCTCCCCTGGGTGCAGTTGTGATATTGTCCCTGATTAGTATTGTAACTTCCCCACCCTCACTTTTACCTCCCCCTCTGTCTTGCCGTTGCAAGATGAGGTAGTTTGAGCATCTCAGAAACTGCTGATCTCTGGGGATTTCCATACACAGCAGTTATGTTTATGAAAAATGGTGAGAATAACATAAAAATATCTAGGCAAGACAGTTCTGTAGGAGAAAAAGCTATTGAATGTATCTTTGTGGTCTTTTGCTGCTGTAGCCCATCCACTTTAAAGTTCTATGTATTGTGTGTTCAGAGATGCTCTTCTACACACCACTGTTGAAATGCATTGTTATTAGAGTTACTGTCGTCTTCCTGTCAGTTTGAACCAATCTGGCCATTCTCCTCTGACCTCTCACCAACAAGGCATTTTTACCCACAGAACTGCAGCTCACTGGATTTTTTTTTGTTTCTTGCACCATTCACTGTAAACTCTAGAAACTGTTGTGCACGAAAATGCCAGGAGGTCAGCAGTGTCTGGGCCCAACATATTGATAGAGTTACAATAAGGCATGATAGACTATATTTCATTGGGAGTTTGAGGAGATTTGGTATGTCACAAAAGACACTCACAAATTTCTACAGATGTGCCGTGGAGAGCATTCTAACTGACTGCATCAATGTCTGGTATGGGGCGGGGGTACTACTGCAAAGGATCAAAATAAGCTGCAGAGAGTTGTAAACTGAGTCAGTTTCATCATGGGCACTAACCTCAGTGGTATCCAGGACATCTTCAAGGAGTGATGCCTTAAAAAGGAGGCATCCATCTTTAAGGACCCTCATCACCCAGGGCATGCCCTTTTTTCATTGCTACCATCAGGAAAGAAATACAGAAGCCTGAAGGCACACACTCAATAATTCAGGAACAGCTTCTTCCCCTCTGCCATCTGATTTCTGAATGGACGTTAAACCCATTAACACTACCTCTTTACCTTTTTTTAAAATTTAATTTTTGCACTATGTATTTAATTTAACTATATTTACTGTCATTCACTTTTTTCTGTTATTATATTTTGTATTGTACTGCTGCCACAAAGACAACAAATTTCATGATGTAAAACCTGATTTTGATTCTGATTCTGATACTCAAACCATTCCATCTGGCACCAACAATCATTCCACGATCAAAGTCACTTAGACCACATTTCTTCTCCATTCTAATGTTTGGTTTGAGCAACAATTGAACCTCTTGACCATATCTGCATTCTTTTATGCATTGAGTTGCTGCCACATGATTTGCCGATTAGTTATTTGCATTAATGAGAAGGTCTACAGGTGTGAAGTGGCCAAGAGCGTATTTTCAGCTCTATACTGGCACGTTACTGTGCCTGGAAATTACACAGACATTGCAAGAAACACCTCTGCCTAGTTTTTAAACTTCCTGCTTTTTATATATCACATACAAAGTGTACCAGCTTCTCAGAGTTTTGGACATCTTTCCAGAGCTTCATAGCATAGCAGCTAAGTACGTTGCTATTGAAAAGCAATGACAATGGTTGTGACCATCACAGCATGTTGAGCTGATTCTTTCCCTCCACCCCCCCCTCGCTTTCTGCAGGGATCCCTCCCTACATGACTCCCGTGTCCATTTGTCCCCCCCATCCCTCCCCACTGATCTCCCTCCTGGCACTTATCCTTGTAAGTGGAAAAAGTGCTACACATGCCCTTACACTTCCTCCCTTACCACCATTCAGGGTCCCAGACAGTCCTTCCAGGTGAGGCGACACTTCACCTGTGAGTCGGCTGGGGTGATATACTGCGTCCAGTGCTCCCGATGTGGCCTTCTATATATTGGTGAGACCCAACGCAGACTGGGAGACCGCTTTGCTGAACACCTACACTCTGTCCGCCTGAGAAAGCAGGATCTCCTAGTGGCCACACATTTTAATTCCACATCCCATTCCCATTCTGACATATCTATCCAAGGCCTCCTCTACTGTAAAGATGAAGCCACACTCAGGTTGGAGGAACAACTTATATTCCGTCTGGGTAGCCTCCAACCTGATGGCATGAACATTGACTTCTCTAACTTCCGCTAATGCCCCACCTCCCCCTCGTACCTCATCCGTTATTTATTTTTATACACACATTCTTTCTCTCACTCTCCTTTTTCTCCCTCTGTCCCTCTGACTATACCCCTTGCCCATCCTCTGGGTCCCCCCCCCCTTGTCTTTCTCCCTGGGCCTCCTATCCCGTGATCCTCTCATATCCCCTTTGCCAATCACCTGTCCAGCTCTTGGCTCCATCCCTCCCCCTCCTGTCTTCTCCTATCGTTTTGGATCTCCCCCTCCCCCTCCCACTTTCAAATCTCTTACTAACTCTTCCTTCAGTTAGTCCTGACAAAGGGTCTCGGCCTGAAATGTTGACTATACCTCTTCCTAGAGATGCTGCCTGGCCTGCTGCGTTCACCAGCAACTTTGATGTGTGTTGCTTGAATTTCCAGCGTCTGCAGAATTCCTGTTGTTTGCGCTTTCAACATTCTATTGGTTTCTCTGAGATCCCTCCTCATTCTTCTAAATTCCAGCAAGTAAAAGGTCCAGAGACTTCAATCGCTATTCATAGCATAACCCTATCATTCCCATGTACCTCCTCTGAAAGCGTCAACACATCCTTTCTTAAATACCTTTCATGAGATAGCATTTCTTAGAGTGTTTGTGAGAAGCTATCAGAGTGTGTAGTTTACTACAGTCATTGCAGATCATGATGAATTATTTTTGTTTGACTGATATATTTCACTGAAGGTGTAAAAATTCATTTCAGAATAATAGTTCTAAATAGTGTAACAAAACTTATATTAGAGAAAGATGAACTATCATCGCTGTGACTTCAACAGTGATTTAGTTACAGAGTTGTAGTTTCATGATTTTATTGATCATTGCTTCTGAGTGGAAAAATTGTTAAGCTTGAGTCTGGAATATTGTGTGCACATTTGTTTTCCCTGCTTGAGGAAAGACATGCACTCTGGAGGGAGTGTTACAGAGGATTACCAGATTGATTCTTGTGATGGAGTGAAGTTAGTCTAATGAGGGGAGATTAAAATGACCCGAGCATTAGAAGAATGATTGGTGATCTGTTAGACATACAAATTTATTCCAGAGCTAAACAAAACAGATCCAACAATGATGCTGCTCCAGCTAATGATTTAAAACCAACCTTTACCGTCTCATTGGAAGACGTCATCACTCATGATTGAGATGAAAATAAATCTCTTCATCCAGAGATAGTGAACATGGAACTTAGACCAGTACTGCTCAGTACAGGCCCTTTTGGCACAAGATGTTTTGTCAATATTTTAACTTACTCTGGATCAATCTAATCCTTCTCCTTCTCAACTCATTGCCCACTCTTTTATTTTCATCCGTGTACCTATTTTAAATCTCTGAAATATCCCTTATGTACCTGCCTCCGCTATCACCCCTGGTGGCACGTTCCAGGCACTTACCATTCTCCGTAAAAAACCTACCTCTGACATTCCACCATACTCTCCTCCATCACTTTAAAATTACACTACTCCATATTAGCCATTTCCGCCCTGGGGGAAAGTCTCTGGCTGTCCACTCTATCTATGCCTCTTATCGTCTTGTACACGTCTGTCAGGTCACCTCCCATCCTCTTTCACTCCAAAGAGAATAACCCAGATTGTTCAATCCACCCTCATAAAGCGTGTCCTCAAGTCCAGGCAGGATCTCTGCACACTCTCTAAAACTTCCACACCCTTATAATGTGGCAAACGGAAATGAATACAATGCTCCAAGTGTGTACTAACCAGAGTTTTATAGAGCTGCACCATTACCTCACAGCTCTGGAACTCAATCCCCTGACAAATGAAGGCAAGCACACCATATGCCTTCTTAACCATCCCATCAACTTACGTGGAAGCTTTGAGGGATCTATGGACGTGCCCCACGATCCTTCTGTTCTTCCACATTGTTGAGAATCCTTCCATAAACCTTGTACTCTGCTTTCAAATTTGACCTTCTGTAGTGTATCATTTCACACTTCTCCAGAATGAATGCCATCTGTCACTCCTTGGCCCAGCTCTGTATCCTATCAATGTCCCGATGTAAACTTCGGCACAATTTCTACATTACCCGCAGTCTACCCACCTTCATATTGTCTGAAACCTTTAAAATACTGCATCATGAAGGCTGTAGCTGTTTAAATGGTAAGTATATTCAAGAGAGAGATTAAGACATTCTTGAATATAAAAGGAATCAAGGGATATGTGGTTTCAGGAAACTGATGCTGAGCTGAAAGACCAGACAATCTTACAGAAAGGCAGAGTATGCATGAGTGGTCCACGCTTGCTTCTGTTATGTTATTGGAATGCAATGTTCCAAATAATGAGGTCAAAGCTGAAGCTTTATTGCTGGCGGCATTATGAAAAAGATTTCTATTTTATGACATTAATCATTCTGTATCTCATGTCTTCTTTCCAGTTTTTAATCTGTGGAATATGTGGAATTGTCTGCGCCAAAAAGAAATCTGGTCGGATAGTGAGTAACCTATTTAAAAAACATGCTTCAGTACTGTACCTCTTAATATCCATCATGTAATTACCATTATAGTTCTTTCAAAGTAAATCCAAAGCTACAAATTAGTGTACATACTGTTCTTCATAGCTGCCCATGCATTGAATTACTCATTTGGGAAATACAGTGGATTTCAGTTAATTGAGACACCTCAGGACCAGTACATTTTGGCTGCTCCAATTAGCCAAAGTTACGTGGAAATAGTTAAAAAGGTATAAAAATGACAAATACCTTTTAACTGAGCAGCAAATTATGTACTTAAATGAAAAACAGAACAGATTTGAATACTACCAGTACTACTACAGTTCTGAAAAACTATTATTTCCTAATTGTTATTAACAGAGGAATTAATCCAGTGTACGCTGTGATGTTCTTTCAATTGACTGTAAATGAACAAAATCAGCGCAAATACCTAGTGTAGATAATGGATTGCCTTCATACAATCCTTTCGCTATGGCATCTTTCCAACTCTTCATTTTAATTATAACACATTCAAGGTGATTGTCGATGCCTTTGAGTTCTTCATAGCTCCTAAATTGTTGAAGTAGTAAAATGGCTTCATTTTCACTCCCGGCCATCTCTGGCATCTCTAAGCCTCAGTGACTGAAAGTGCGATGAGATTAACAGTCCTCAATTGTCTTAATGCTTACTTCTCACCAACTATCAGCAACAGACATCACTACCTTTTGAACACAAAAGTATGCATTTGACGCTATTTCATAACTGTTCGCTCTAAGCGCGGTGTAATGTCTAACAGCCACACAAGTGCATGCACCTAATGCTAATTAGAAACTGTTCAGCAACAGCCTCCTGCCCCAATTAAGCAGCATAGAGTCCCAAATAACCGAAGGGAACCCAGTTATTTTCTTGATTAGTTTTTGTTCTTTAAGAGTTGGGCCAAATAAGCAGCTGCCCCAATTAACCAATCGACCAAATAACCGGAATCCATTGTATTTTTGCTTTGTATGTTTATGCTACTTTTAATATAATATTACTAGTTTTACCCTGAATATGGAATATAGGTTTTGTAATGGATCAAAGTCCCGTTGTGACATTGCCATTTGAATGAAAAGAAGTGAAAACAGATACTAGTTCTTTCTTCCATGCCCTGACCTATCTTTGAGACTGTTCCACGATCCAACAAGTCATTGATTTGTCTCGAAACACTTTGTTTCTAATCAGACGATTTGTTTTTATTTGATACTTTGTGTAAATATTTTAAGCATTTAATAATGAAATTAGAGTCACAGAATGCATGGAAGTAGACCCTTCAAAACAACTCCGCCACAATCAAAGATGCCTGCCTACGAGCTAATGCCACATACCTGTGTTTGGACCATATTAGTTTGTTATTAAACATTGTAATTTTATTTTTTATTATTATTGAGTTACAGCACAGAGTAGGCCGTTCTAGCCCTTTGAGGGCCCAGACCATCAGCCCCCAATTTAACCCCAGCCTAGTCACAGGACAATTTATAACGATCAATTAACCTACCAGCCGGAAGGTCTTTGGACTGTAGGAGGAAATTGGAGCACCTGGAGGAAACCCACATGGTCACGGGGAGAACGTACAAACTCCTTACTGGCAGCAGCGGGAATTGAACCCGGGTCACCTGTACTGTAAAGTGTTTTGCTAATCACTACACTACTGTGCTGCCCCAATGTATGCACCTCTATCAGATCCTTTGGCAGTTCATTTCGTGTACTCACCACCCTCTGTGAGAAAAACCTGCTGCTCGGGTTCCTTTTAATTTCTTCCCCTCTCACCTTAGACCAACACCCTCCAGCTTTAGACTCCTCTTACTTAAAAATACTGTGACCACTCACCTTACCTTTGACTCTCGTGATTTGATAATGTCATCTCTTAGCTGAATCCACTGAAAACAGTCCCATCTTACCCAGTCTGTCCTCACAACTCCCAGGAATATCCTTACGAGTCACCCTCTCTCGCTTAATCACACACTAGCTATAGAATAGAGACCAGAAGTCCATGCACTATTTCAGATGTGGTCTCACCAACACTTGTGCAGCTATAACAATCCTGGCGCTTGTACTCAGTGCTCTGCCCAATGAAGACAAGTGTGCTATAGAGTCATAGAGCCCTGCAGCTGAAAAACAGGCCCTACAGACCATCTGGTCCATGTCAGCCAGGTTTTCTCCCTCATCCCATCTACCTGCACCTGGAACAGAGCCCTCTATACCTCACTTATCCATGTACCTATCCAAATTTTTCTTAGATGCTGCAATTGAATCCGCATCTACCACTTCCCCTGGCAGCAAACTCTACGCTAGCTTTATCCTCTGAGTAAAGAGCTTCTCCCTCATGTTCCCCTTAAATATTTCACCTTTCATCCTAAGCCAATGATCACCCACACTGAGGGGAAAATGTATTCATCCTCTCACCTTATCTATTCCCCTCATAATTTGTATGCTTCTGAATGATCTCCCCTCATTCTCCAATGGTCCAGGTAATAAGGTCCTAACCAATTCAACTTATCCCTGTAACTCAGGTGCTTAAGTTCTGAACAACATCAATGTAAACTTTTTCTGCAACTTTTCAAGCGTATCGTTAAGCTTCATTCTCACCATAGCTAAATGTATTGCCATTTTCATGAAATTGTGCTACTCCTGGATGACAGATATTCCAATTTGGACTGATGCCTGGATGCAACCAGTGCAGAGATCAGACTTATTACAGATTGGAAGTAGGTGGGCAGGTTTACTCAGGTTCAGTAGCAAGTGCCACAATACCAGCTAGACGATTAGGACAGCAATTATAACCAGTGCAGAGATCAAACTTATTACAGATTGGAAGTAGATGGGCAGGTTTCTTCAGGTTCAGTAGCAAGTGCCACAATACCAGCTACAAGATTAGGACAACAATTATAACCAGTGATGTTTAATTTTTGTTAGCATTCGTTGAATCATAATTCTGTCTCTTGAATATTGAAAATCACCTGTTGAAGAGAATAATTATCACTTTGGGAAATTTCAAATAGCATTTAAGGACTCTTCCATAAACTGAATCATATTGAATTTACAGACACTAATATATAAATGTAATTAATTAAAATAAGATTATTATGCTTAATTCTGAACTTTCTTTTATGTCAATTAATGGAATATTTATTTTACCTTCTAATATTATTTCCAAATTGCTGGTGTGATACCTGATTTTAATCCTTCCTGTTCCCTACCAGATGATATTATTTTCTGCCTGTTGTATCTGTGGACTGATCGGAGGAATATTAAATTTTCAGTTTCTGCGAGCAGTAGCAAAAAGGACATTTACTTACCCCATTTATCTTGCTTCCATGTCAATGGCATGTCTGGGCATTGTGGGGTGTACACTGTCTGCCTGGCTCACTTGTCGGCTGGCCAGCAACGAGCAACAGAGAATGTTCCTAGAAAGAGATCACTCACTGCACCACTCTCATGAAATGACAGAAAAAGTATGTAACCTTTTGTAACTAATTTTATAAACTTGATACTAACTTTCTGAACCCCACAGCAGAATGGAAGTAAGAAATTTATATTTTTATTTGAATTTGCAATGCTTGATGCTGTAGAAATATTTGCAGAGAAAAATGTTTACTATTTCTCAAATCCACTTTTGTATTATCATAATAATTGGATAATCTGATCTTTGATTCAAACAACTGCATGTATAAGGTGTCAACTAAAAAAAATCAATCCAAGCCAATGAATACTGCGCAAATTGTGATTCTAGCATTATATAAAATTAATCACTAAATTATTTTACAGGATGCAAGGGGCAATTTGGCCCATTTTCCTTGTAATATTATTGTTGCAAGCATGTAATTCTGAAATTATGTCGTTATTTGTAAGAATATAGATGATTTTTGTTCCACTTTTGAGTTGTTTTTCTTCTTCAGTTTTTTTAAATGCATTCTTTGACCTTTTATTACAGGTAGCTAGAAGGTGAATTTATTTACCTACATGTGACACTTCCATGTCATTAAGACTTAATTCTACTTTTATTTAAACTCATCCATGACCTGGATTTCAAATTGTAAAATGCCTGATCTCATTCAACCTTATTTCTTCTTAACATTCATAGAGCCTTAAGAGACCTAACCATTCTTTTTCTCTATTTATATTGTCTTCTCCTCTACTCTTTGTAGTTTAGTGTACTCTTGCACCACAGATTCTTAGTATTTGATCTAGGTGACTTTTCTTTAGATTTTTGTTAGAATGGTATAATTTGGCCTCAGCCCTATTGATTGTCCTTGTGAAAACTCAGCACACTTTCTTCAGTTCCTCTTCCAACCCGTCCCGGTGAACCTGCTAATCCACCATGAGAGAAAGCATTGCTGGGACTCCTAATCCCACTGCTGCATGATATGGCTTCCTTTTTATCATTCTAAACACTGAAAATGCTGCACGTGATACAAACTTTAAAATCACAAGAGCATTGTTTCATTTTTGTGCAAGCTGTATAATGCATCAAATATTATACCTAGATCCAGCCCACTTCTAGCCAAAACTGTCAACCCCAATAGGTGAGTTGAAGAAGACCCACAAGATAAAATTCCATTTACTCAGACTTGAGATATGAGCAAAATCCAAAGAAGTTTGTTCTGAAATGGACTGGATTTCAGGTGCACAGTGCAATAATCAGTCAAAACTGTCAATACACAAACAGAATTATCGATAAAACAAGAAATTCTCCATTAAGTAATTTTATGATGTGCCAATTTAAATTGTAGCTTATCTTGTTGCTTAAACAATTAGCAAATGATAAATTTTTGTTGCATTTGATCTCTATGTAGTTAGAATGACTTGGACATAGATAGACATTGTCAGAATTAACTGATCACCAAAAATGTGGTTTCTGAAAATAATTGTTAGAAGTAGGAGCAAATTAAAACAATCTATTATGAAAAATATACAACAGTACTTCAGTGCCTTCCATGGCAGTCATCTAATACAAGTATTGGTATTTAGTTTAAACAGCTGTGGTAACCATTACAGCTAAACTCCTAACAATTGCCTCAGAATGTAGGGCTTAGCTTCAACAAAGGAAATCTTAACATGCGATTGATGATGTGTGAGCTTTTTTGAACTCTCAGTGAGACACCTGATATTTCTAGTGGGGAAGTATAGCCACCAAGTACAAGTGAGAAATTGGGAATTTAGTCTCAATTGCTAGAAGAATGTATGTATATACAGTATTTGGCATTTATCTGAAGATGGACATCTGTAACTGCAAAATCTAAATACAGGAAGAGTAAGAGAACAGTAATAGCACAGGCATTTGTGTCAAAATATTGGTATGGTTAATGGGGCTTTCATTATTTAAGCCTTAATGATTCATCAATTTCAAGGAAAAGCAGAAACAGGTTTAAAGTAGTAAAATAATTGTTTTCTGAGTTACTCTACCTCCCTGTAGTCATACAGTAAATGGAAATGCATTGATTGCCAGTAATTTCCTGCACTTGTGCAGCAAATACAAGCCAAAGTTACCCAACCCATTCAAACTATACACACTGCGTCTTAATTACAGTTAGTTGATCTCTCGAAATGAAAAAAATATATACTAATGCAAGTTTGGTGCTTCAGGCCTTGAGATTATAATTGAAGGAGGTTTACAAGACATTAAATTATATTAAGATGTCTGTTACACATTTGTTTTGTCTTTTTCCCTCTCTCAATTCAATCTATTATCTTTTTCTTTCTCCTTATTTACTTCATTTGGAATTGAATTCATCTCCTCTACACTTCCTTCTCTGTCTCCATACCATTAATTGTACAATCATTGACTTAGACAGTTGCTTGTCCCATTCATTCAAGCCCTAGGTAATGTTTTTTTTCGTTTTTCCATGTACATTGATTCATTTGCTATTCTTAAATGCAAGAAAGGTCAAATCAATGATGCCATTAATGATGGACACTACTTATCAGCAAGTAATTACTTGAATAGTGAGTTATAGAGTTATGCAAATTACTTTATACATGGTATTGAGAGACTGTAAACAACAGAACACACAACAGAACATGGGTGAATTCACCATGTCTCAATCCTCATTATTTTTATGTTTAAAGGCAAACCCAGCACATAATAGGCGGGCAGTAACTGCAGCTAAATGATGGACTTCAGACCATAACAACCTGACCCTATAGGAGGAAACTACTGTCGAACTATTCAGGAGAGCTTGAAAGGCATGGGATCTGTGGAGCTTGGAGGCAGCATAGAAATTATGGTTTGTCCCATAATATTCAAATACTTGTGATTTGCAGTGTGTTACATCATGATGCCCATTCTCTTTGGCTCTATCTAAGTATATTGAACAGCACGCCACAATAACGCTGTGCTTTCATGGACGCAAGAACAATGCATTGATCTTGTGATATTGCATTGTTATACCCTCACAAAGGTTTTAAGTTTCCCCATTTGCCATAGAATTCAGCTGAATTAGAAATAAATAATCATCAAAACAGTTTTTTTGACTTTTTACATTTGAGTAGCATAGATTTATGCTAGAAAATAGATAACAAGATCAAAGGAAACACTGATGGTACACAACAATGAGTCCCGATGATGAATTGTAAAATTAGTTGTGGTCAATAAGCACTAATGGTGCAGAGCGAAGGGCTATTATAGTGTTTGCACACCTAAACCACCTGAGATGAGATATTATTCCACCTGCTCTGCAGAAGTGTGAGATATCTGTATAATATGAAAGAGCCAACCACATGGATGGTTAGCATTATCACTAATGTTAGTGACAGTAGTTTTCCGCATTGATACTATTATAGAACAGCAGTTGTAATCTGATAAAATTCTTGGCCCATTTGAAGTGTGTCTCATGAAAGCTTCCCTACTCATACGAAGCCTCTATATACCAGGGAGCTGTCCTGGCCCAGCTTCAACAGTTATGAGAAAACACAAGACATGGATTCCATGTCATCATTGATGCCTAATGGTCTATACTCAAATTGATTATTAGGTATAATTATCAGTTGTCCCCTGACACATCCATGTTGGAAATAACAAAACAACTACAGGAATTTTTATGTGCTGTTCAGCTTTATCAAATGATTTACTGCAAACCACAGACAGAATGAACCCACAGCCTGAACTCTTATGGAAGCTAATTTATGCTGTAGGCCTATTCAGAAACGGTATTCACACTATTCACATGGTAGGCTTATTCAGAAAGTTAGAAGGCATGGGATCCAGGGAAGTTTGGCCAGGTGGATTCAGAATTGGCTTGCCTGCAGAAGGCAGAGGGTGGTGGTGGAGGGAGTACATTCAGATTGGAGGATTGTGACTAGTGGTGTCCCACAAGGATCAGTTCTGGGACCTCTACTTTTCGTGATTTTTATTAACGACCTGGATGTGGGGGTAGAAGGGTGGGTTGGCAAGTTTGCAGATGACACAAAGGTTGGTGGTGTTGTAGATAGTGTAGAGGATTGTCAAAGATTGCAGAGGGACATTGATAGGATGCAGAAGTGGGCTGAGAAGTGGCAGATGGAGTTCAACCCAGAGAAGTGTGAGGTGGTACACTTTGGAAGGACAAACTCCAAGGCAGAGTACAAAGTAAATGGCAGGATACTTGGTAGTGTGGAGGAGCAGAGGGATCTCGGGCTACATGTCCACAGATCCCTGAAAGTTGCCTCACAGGTGGATAGGGTAGTTAAGAAAGCTTATGGGGTGTTAGCTTTCATAAGTCAAGGGATAGAGTTTAAGAGTCGCGATGTAATGATGCAGCTCTATAAAACTCTGGTTAGGCCACACTTGGAGTATTGTGTCCAGTTCTGGTCACCTCACTATAGGAAGGATGTGGAAGCATTGGAAAGGGTACAGAGGAGATTTACCAGGATGCTGCCTGGTTTAGAGAGTATGCATTATGATCAGAGATTAAGGGAGCTAGGGCTTTACTCTTTGGAGAGAAGGAGGATGAGAGGAGACATGATAGAAGTGTACAAGATAATAAGAGGAATAGATAGAGTGGATAGCCAGCGCCTCTTCCCCAGGGCACCACTGCTCAATACAAGAAGACATGGCTTTAAGGTAAGGGGTGGGAAGTTCACGGGGGATATTAGAGGAAGGTTTTTTACTCAGAGAGTGGTTGGTGCGTGGAATGCACTGCCTGAGTCAGTGGTGGAGGCAGATACACTAGTGAAGTTTAAGAGACTACTAGACAGGTATATGGAGGAATCTAAGGTGGGGGCTTATATTGGAGGCAGGGTTTGAGGGTCAGCACAACATTGTGGGCCGAAGGGCCTGTACTGTGCTGTACTATTCTATGTTCTATGTATGCTGATAAAAAAATGCATCCTTTGGAGCAGGACAGTGGGCTTTGTAGTCAATCGGGAATATAACTTTCAATTAGGTAACTTAGGCATGCATCAGGATATTCACAGTGAGTAAGGAGAAATATGTAAAACAGAGGAAGCATAATACGATACTGTACAGCATTCATTCTCTTTCCCTACATGCTTGTTAGTTTTCTCTTTTAGAGCAGAAAAGAAAGTTTATTTGCTCAAATAAAAATAGAACACCCATTCTCCGCAAGAAATAAGTATGTGGATCAGACAGTAATTCTTTGCTTGAAAGCCTGTATAATAGAAAATTATGACAATTATTAAACCAACATTAAAAATAAATTCTTGTCCAATATTCCAAACCTAAGATCTAAATATTAATAATACTTTAGACAGTGACTATATTGTTTAAAGATTTACATTTGACCAGATCATGCTGAGAAAATAACTAATAAGGTATTAATTTTCTCTCCTGATATTAACATGCTGACTAATCGATAAATTCATGAGCTTCAATATTCAAAACTTCAGCTAGTCAGTTTGTAACATTCCACTGTGTGATTTGCAAATACTGTCTTCCTGTCTTCTTTCAGAAACTGCTAGGTTTTAATATTAATTCTAAATTAGAATCTGTAGTTAATTCTGTCAGTGAATGCTTTAAATCTGTTTTCACAAACTACTGTAGTTAAGAAGAGATGGAAATATTGGATCTGATAAGCATAGTAAGCATTAAAATGTTTAGTATCTTTGAAGTAGATAAATGGCAGACCTAAATGAAATATACCATTATTATTCAAAGCAGCAAGGAAGAAATTGTACAAACTGATCATCATTCTTCAGCCTTCTGTAATTGAAGCAGGCAAGAGCATTGGAGTTTTATTTTACATTATTTAACTAATTGTAAACCTAATTTATAGTAATTTTATGCTTTTGCACATCATATAATGCAGTGATTATAACCCCTATTCTGGATTGCCGTCATTATATCATTGATAAATAGAAGGGATAAATGAAGTATGTAGAGGCCAGTTAGGTTAAATTTTGTAGAAGATAAACTATGAAAATCAATTCCAAGAGATAGGTACACTTTCGTTTAGAAAGGGACAAAATAATAACAGACTCTGCATGGGTTAAGCTTTGACTGCATTTTTGAGGAGACAATACAGAAGATTGAAGACAGTGTCTTTGATAGAGACTGCATCGGTTTTAGTGAGGATATTGAATTTTCTGTGTCAGGATCACAAAAAAAACATTCCAAAGATGCAATGGATGATGCAAAATTGCCGCAGTAGCCAGATTCAAAGTATAATGAATGATGAGTGTATTTCTGTCTATAAAGAAAGCTGTTACTATTGGACTTTCGTAGTTCTCTTTACTTGGTTGCTTGTTTTCTGCATTATATATTAATGATTTAGTCTAGTATGAAAGGATGATAAAGGAGGTTCCAGGTGACAAAAAATCGACTTTGTGATTGAAAGTGAGGAACAAGTGTTTGGACTTGTAATCATCACCAAAAATGTAAAGTGATCATTTAGGAATTCAAGTGTAGCTGAAAGTAATTTTTGACTTTTCCTGTTCTATAATACAGACATGGGGGGGGGGGGGGGCGCAGGGTTCTTTCTTGTATTCGTTATTTACATGTTTTTGTTCAAGGAAGTTATTTTAAGATAAATACTTTCCAAATGTATTTCTTCAGATAGTTCCTTTCACTCTCTTAATACTCAATCAAAAAAAAATCTTCAAATTCTTATTAGGAATATTATTTCAGTAAAATGACAGATCTCATTAATTGTGTAGCATCCATATCACATTACAAAGGGTGAGTTGAACTTAGACATAAAGAAATATAATGTTCGAGGAAACTACATACACAGTTGGCTATATAAATCTAAATATCATACACAACTTGCAAATGTACAATAGCTAGTTTTGTCAAATTGACTTCCTCAAAAATTAAGTATTTTATACCTTATTGGTTATTATTTACCTGAGGAACTGAAAAGGAAAGATCAAGGCAATGTAGTTAATAAAGAGATAGCCCCAAAAAGTTGAAAGTTGGTAGCCCCATGGAAGTTGCTGTGATTTTTGTTGTTCTCCATGTCCTTCTGGAATTGTTGTGCGTGTGGATCGCATCACTTGTGCAAGCTGATGGAGGTTGCATTGTGACTCTGGGAATAGACGATGAAGCTTCTTGAAATGACTTTTCATGTGCTATTCAACGGGGATATTCTGCTGTAACGACCATAGCTGTTTTCTTTCATCAAGACTGTCAGAATTGCTGAGATCTACAGATTCTTCTTTTCCTAGATGAGTGAAATGAGATCATGAATTTGCGTCACCATGTATTTAAGCTGGAATTTTTCCTGCTCCAGAAGCTTCGTTGTTCCTCTGTAACTAAAAGGCCTTTTCAACCTCAAATTTTGTTGTGGGATGAAGTCAGGAATTCCTGTTGACCAATCATATTTTCAAAATGGCTGATTATGCTAAATATCTGAGGACTTGGCCACTTGGAAGTTGGCAGCTGCTACAGGTTGGCTGCAAATATAATCTCCATACTGGAATTTCCATACTGACAGAAGATTATAGTTGTGTGCTTAACATCAAAGAATACTCATTGTATCAAGAGGACAGGTAGCTAGGCAGAGGGCATGGCATGGCTCTGTTGGTAAAAACATGAAATCAAATCCTTAGAAAGAGATGACATAAGTTCTGAAGATGTAGAATTGATATTGGTAGAGTTAAGGAACTGCGAGGGTAAAAGGACCGTAATTGGAGTTCTGTAAGTAGTCAGGATATGGGCTACAAAGTACAACAGGAGATAGACAATGCATGTCAAAAGGGCAATATTATGATAGTTATGGGGGATTTCAATATGCAGGTAAATTTAGGAAAAACAAGTTGGTGTTGGGTCCCAAGAGAGAGAATTTGTAGAATGCTACGAGATGGCTTTTTAGAGCAGCTTTTGGCCGAGCCCTCTAGGGGATCAGCTGTTCTGGACTGGGTGTTGTGCAATGAATTGAATTTGATTAGGGAGCTTAAGGTAAAGGAACCCTTAGGAGGCTGTGATCATAATATGATACAATTCATTCTGCAAACTGAAAAGAGAAGCTAAAGTTAGATGTATTAATATTACAGTGGAATACAGGGACTTACAGAGGCATGAGAGAAGAGCTAGCCAAAGCTAATTAGAAGGGAATACTAGCAAGGATGACAGCAGAGCAGCAATCCCTGGTGTAATTCGGAAGGCGCAGGAAAAATACAGGAAAGATGAAGAAATATTCTTAAGGCAGGATGACGCAACAGCGGCTGACGAGGGAAATCAAAGCCAACATAAAAGCAAAAGAGAGGGCATATAATAAAGCAAAAATCAGTAGGATGTTAGACAATTGGGAAGCTCTTAGGAACCAACAGAAGGCAGCTAAAAAGCCAAAAGGAACAAAAAGATGAAATATTAAGGTAAGTAGCTAATATTATTAAAGAGGATACCAAAAGTTTTGTCTGATATATAAAGAGTAAAGAAGAGGAAAGAGTAGATATCGGACCGCTGGAAAATGACACTGCAGAGGTAGTAATGGGGGGGGGGGGTGGAGAACGAGGAAAAGACAGATGAACTAAAATTGTATTTTACAGTGTGATAGAAGTTCAAGAGCGTCGGGACAGAAGTGAGGTGTGCAGTTGCTATTACTAGGAAGAAGGTCGTTGGGATGTTGAAAGGTCTGAAGGTAGATGTCACCTGGACCAGATAGATGACAGCCAAGGGGTCTGAAAGAGGTAGTTGAAGAGATTAAGGAGGCATTAGTAATGATCTTTCAAGAATCACAAGATTCTAGCACGGTTCCAGAGGACTGGAAAATTGCAAACATCACTCCACTCTTCAAGGGAGGGAGGCAGAAGAAAGGAAATTATAGGCCAGTTAGCCTGACCTCAGTGATTGAGGAGATGTTAGAGTCAATTGTTAAAGATGAGGTTTTTGGGTACTTGGAGGCACATGATAAACTAGGCCAAAGTCGGAATGATTTCCATCAGGGAAAATCTTACCTGACAATTCTGTTGGAATTGTTTGAAGAAATAATAAGCAGGAGGACAAAGGAGAATTGATATATTTGTGTACTTGGATGTTTGAAAGGACTTTGGCAAGGTTCCAGATTTGAGACTGCTTAGCAATATGATAACCCTTGGTTCAGGAAAGATACTAGCATGAATGGAGCCTTTTCTGATTGGCTGCCAGTGACTAGTATTCTGCAGGATTCAGTGTTGGCACTGCTTCTTTTTACATTGTGTGTCAATGATTTGAATGATGGAATTGATGGCCTTGTGGCCAAGTTTGTGGACAATACAGAGATAGGTGGAGGAGTAGGTAGTATTTAGGTACCAGGGAGATTGCAGAAGGATTTAGACAGATTAGGAAAATAGGCAAAGAAGTGGCAGATGGAATACAGTGTCGGGAAGTGAATGGTCATTCACTTTGATAGAAGGAATAAAAACAAAGAATATTTTCTAAATGGGGATAGAATTCAAAAATCCAAGGTGTAAAGGAACTTGGGAGTCCTCATGCAGAATTCCTTAAAGGTTAACTTATGGTTAATTCAGTAGTGAAGAAGGCAAATACAAAGTTAGCATTCATTTCGTGAGGTCTAGAATAAAGAAACAAAGATGTAATGCTAAGGCTTTATAGTGTACTGGTGAGGCCTCGCTTGGAGTATTGCCAGCAGTTTTGGGCCTCTTATGTAAGAAAGGATCTGTTGATGTTGGAGAAGGTTCAAAGATTGTTAATAAAAATGATTCCAGGATTGAAAGGCTTATCGTATGAGGAACATTTGATGGCTCTGGACCTGTACTCACTGGAATTTAGAAGAATGAAGGGTGATCACATTGAAACATATCGAATGTTGAAAGGCCCAGTTAGAGTGGATATGAAGAGGGTGTTTCCCTTAGTGGGGAAGTCTAGGACAAGAGGGAACAACCTCAGAATAGAGGGACTTCCATTTATAATGGAGATGAGGAGGAATTTCTTCAACCATCATTGCCACGTTGAATATATTTAAGGCAGAAGTTGACAGATTCTTGATAAGACAGAGTATGAATGCCCTAATTCTGCTCCAGTATATGATTGTATGGTCTTACAGAATTGATGGTTGAGATTGGAGTGTTACTGGTTCTGGAATGAAGCTGACAGAGGATGAATGTTCATCTGTCATATAATGTAGCTGAACTTCACTCCAACAGGAGGCTTGATAGTATTGATAGAAAGTGCTATGATGAAGAATATTGAGGAGTTGATGTTGTGAAATATCCTTCCTTGACACAGTCTCAACTGGGATTGAGTTTGTGGTGTCAGTGATGACCATGATCAACCTGTAACTGTGCACTCATTTGGACATTGAGTTGGAAACTGAGGTAAATATCTTCAATTATGTTTTTGTTGGAGCTTGTTCTAAGCACTTGTAAGGCCATGGATATTCATTAGCCTGTCTATCCCAGAACAAAACCACTTCCAAAAGGTGACCTTATAAACTATGGAGCATTTTCCATATGACCATAAAACCATAAGGTGTAGGAGCAAAATTAGGCCATTTGGCCCATCAAGTCTTTTCCACCATTTCATCATGGCTGATCCATTTTCCACTCAGCCCCAATCTCCTGCTTTCTCCCCATATCCCTTCATGCCCTAAATAATCAAGAATTTATCAACCTCTACCTTAAATATACGCAATGATTTTGTTCTTTGGTCTGAGGCTCCCCGCTAAAGGGACCATCCACTCTATCAAGGCCTTTCAACATTCAATGATGTTCTCCTCCACCCCCCATTCTTCTGAATTCCAGTGAGTACAGGCCCAGAACCATTAAAGAGTCCTCATATGATAAACCTTTCAATACTGGAATCATTTTCATGAACCTCCTTTGAACCCGCTCCAATGTCAACACATCCTTTCTTAGATAAGAGGCCCAAAACTGCTCAGAATACTCCAAGTGAGGCCTCACCAGTTCCTTATTAAGCCTCAACTAGGAAGTCACCTCTCAATGATCCTCATCATCCTATTATGCTTTGAAGCTATGGATAACTTACGCTAATTACCTCAAAGCATTGAAGAAGTACCATCAAATCTTCTAAACTCAATAGGCGAGTAGGGAAACTCAGGAATAATCCCCTCCATTGAGGCACAAATTACTCTTAATCTGAGTGGCAACGTCATTCTTATTGCCTGGCTCCAAACATTCAAGGCACGTCCTCTATTCAGAACTCTGCATGGCATATGACCTTCAGGAGCACAGAGAGCCAATGCACCGAGGATATTCTCCTAGCTCCCTAAAAAAATGTCCAACATCAGCAATAATAGGTGTCTCTGAACTCGCTCATAAACTAGAGGGGAATACTCGAGAAGGCACTGAACACTTTGAGTCCATGATGAAAACATGAAAATCAAACACAAACAGTGGGAGGGGCTTGCAAGAGGTCAAACCATGCCCCGTCCAGTCTTATCAAGTACTATTTACCCCATCCCTGGAAGACCCTATAGATGTTTTGCAAAGGGCTCCATAGTCACCCCATGGTCATAGAACTCAAGTGGAAACCAGTCAAGCTTGATCATCGGAAACACCTAAAGAACATAATAGTATTGCCAGTGTACAGTATTATTTCTACCTCTGAAATTCAGTTCCATCAGACAATGGAATGCAATGGTGTCAACTTTATTATATAGATTATTTAGCATGGCTAGCATTTTCAAGTGGAAAACACACATAGTTTGTTATTTTTTTCTTAATTTTGGTACAAAATAAAAGAAAAACTCATCTGTAGCATTGACAGATTTTTCTCCTAAAGGTAGACCTGTCTTGAAAGTCCCATTCTCCAAGAATAGTGCTAGTGATAGTTGAAATGATGTAAAATTTATCAGAGAAGTTCATCTTCAGAATAAATGCCTTAAATAGTGAAACATCCAGTTCAATTTTAACTTGGGTTCCAAGACAAAGCAGGCTCGTGACAATGAAAATCCACTGGCTTCTATCACAATTACAATCAAAAAGCAATGAACAGCTATAGCTATTCTGATCAAATGTACAGGTAGAGAAAATAAAGGATGGAAAATGTTAAACCAGGTTGAAGGTGCATAAAAGGTGCCTGGTGCAGATATTAAGAACATTTTTCATTAACTCTCGCTAGGTTCCAGGTTACAATGCCACGATGGGACAGGACTTTCATTGCCTGCAATAATATTTGGACTTTGAATGAAATGGGATTGGACAGTTGTACGGACATTCATAATTATCGATGTCAAGAAGAGGTCTTGCTTGTAATGCCATATTAATTGTATTAAAATTTCTAATGTTATTTATAGGATGTACAGACTCAGCAGATGGTATTTGAGTACAGACCAAGGGTGGTACTGTTTTTTCACAGAGCACTGCATTATAGAAAAATAATTCTCTGGGATCCTCAGGAAGTACAAATTTTTCATTTCAAAATGTAGACATCAACAGGTCTAAATATTTACAAGGAATTGTTATGAATTAACATCCATGAGAGGAATTCCTGGAGAATAAATGAAATCCAAAAAAAAAGTAATGACAGGTGGTCTACAGGATATAATCAGTTGAGAAACTCTATCCTGATATAGTTCACTGGAAGTTAATTCAACAGTATTCAAAAGTATACTGAAGAGAAGGTTTTATTCATAAAAGTATATGTACAAGAAATACAAAAAATAATGCACTCTCAGTGTTGTTCAGTAAATACGCATAGTGCTATCAGGTAGTATTAGCACATTCTACACGCAAGTATTTGTAGTGTTAGTGCATTCTACGTACAAGGCAACATTACCATTCCAGACCCTCAAATATCTAGTGGCAAGAGGATGATATATTCCAATCCCTCTGTCACAAAGGTTTTTCACTGGCTTCAAAAAGCTTCATTGCATCCCTTAGCGCATATCTCTGCAGCCTGGAATTTACTCAAGACATCTTGCTTTACTGAAGGTCAGGCAAACCAAAACGTGTCTTTCATTGAGTTGATGACCTGCTAGTAGCACTTGTTTTTGGCCTTGTTAACAGCCCACAGACAAGGACCCTTTCCTCGTTTTCTTTTCTGGACTTACTTTGCAAATCCACAGTTCACGAGGAGGTGGGCAACCATTTTATCCTCTTGCAGCCATTTCACCTCTGCCGCAGGTGAGATGCCGATTTTGTAGGAAGGATTTGATAGAGAGGATCCTTCTTTTTGCGAGACAAGAGAGGAAAAGATTTTAGTTACTCATATTACCAGCAGCAGGTTTCTGCATTTTCTACCATATACGTTGGTATACAGAACCTAGAGCAATCCATGAACTTAGATAACATATTTGTTAATTCGAGAAGTATCAGTTCAGTTAATGGATATGGACCAAACTTATGATGATGCTGGCATATTGAAACAAATCCAAAAATTATTTTTTATAATCTATAATACTGATTTAATCATTTTTTAAACTGAGGTTAAAATTCTACACTGTAGTGAACTTTTTAACCATTAAATCTGTTTTGATAAGATATTTATTCCCCTTGCAAGTGTACCGAAGACAGTGTACAAATAATCATTTGAGAATAATATAATTTTGTTTGGAATAATTATCATCACAGATTGCAAGCAGTGGTTCCATTACTCATGCTAAAAAGCATGGTGAAAATTTAAATCTTTCTCTGGCAACTATTTTAAATATTTGAAATGGAAGTTACACCCGAGAAGTCAGGAACAAACAAATATGAAAATGTCACACTGCCCTTGAGCTCTGCTCTTTTCAACAAGATTATGTAGACCGAAAGCTTATTTCCTTCCTTGGTTTGCATAACTCATCTTTAGAAAACTCTGTCATTTTCATTTCTGAATTTTTTTATTAACCATGTTTCAAAAAAAAATCTCTTATCCTTTGTGTGAAGGCGTGCAGCCCACAAATAATCTGCTCAACTTTTTGAACTTTCACCTTTAACAAGGTTGCCTGAACCTTTCTAAAATCAGAATGCTTCAGCAATACTCTCATTTTACTGGTGTATACAAAAAAATGTCATCCAACAAGTAAGATTTGATGTTGAAGTTAACAGTAGAGTTGACAGGCCCCCTGTTACTTATATGGAAATGAGACATCAATATCCAATTAAATAAGAAACAAAAATGCTGGAAAAAACTAGACATGTCAGATAGCATCTGTGGAAAAAGGAACAGTCTGTGTCCGAGGCTAGAAATAAGTTGGTCTAAGTATCAGAGAAGATCGGGGACCGAGGCCTTATCTAGTGGCCAGGGTTTTGCTGTTAAACACATGTCTAGAAGCTGCGGGAATCCAAAAGCTGTTTAACAAACAATTCAAGTATATTGTGTAAAGGGAGAATTGAAAAGAACTCAGAATGTACCCATTCCAATCTAGATGCAATCTTATGATGTATTCATTTCTACTAATCAATGTATTTGGATACTAAAGTTACCTCATTGATTTTTGGATATTGGAAGAAAATTTTTAAGAGGTTAAAATACAGCCTTTCAATATCTCTGTTAATCTAAACATCTTTTCATTTCTTTATTTAAATTTAAATAAATTTATTATTTCAGAACTTCCTAAATGACTTTTAAGAATCCAACCCTTAGCATCATGTTCCATGCACCCCCACTCTATGCTTAATAAACCTCACTCTGACACCACCCCTCTACATTTTCCTCCAATCATATTAAAATGATGCCCCTTCATATTAGCCATTTCCTTCCTGGGGAAAAATTCTCTGCACATCCACTCAATCTAGGCCTCTCAATATTTTGAACGTCTCTATCAAGTTACCTTGCATCCTCCTTTGCTCCAAAAAGAAAAGCCCTTAGTTCACTCAACCTACATTAATAAGACATGCTCTCCAACCTAGGCAGCATCCTGGTAAATCTCCTCTGTGTTCTCTCTAAAACTTCCACATCCTTCCTATAATGAGGCAAACAGCATTGAACACAATATACCAAGTGTGGGCTAACTATGTTTTATAGAGCTGCAATATTACCCGCGGCTCTTGAACCCAATCCTACGATTAATGAAGGCTAACACACCATATGCCTTCTTAAGAATCCGAACAACTTGCATGGCAACTTTAAGGGATCCATGGACATGGACCCCAAAATCTCTCTGTTCCTGCACATTGCTAAGAATATTGCCAGTAACTCTCTATTCTACCTTTAAATTTGATCTTCTAAAGAGAATCACTATAACACTTTTTCAGTTTTTAATAATACACTAAACAATAATTACTACTGAATACAATTTAAGGGCCAAAAGACAATTTCCTTGTGTTATTTTCTTCATTTCCTCATGACAATACCATGAATTTACTTTAAATAGAAATTATTTTCTCTATTTTTAAAGTTTATTTATATTTCAGCTAGACACCTTCTGTTCTGTGTGCTCATATTTTTTTCTTTTTGCATGATGAGTGAAGCGTTAATTGTAATCTGTGCATGTATTTTTATTATGTGTTGTCTGAGAGAATTTTTCAGTCTGTTTGCCTGCCTTACCTGCTTGATGGCTGCACTATTCTTGGATGCCTGTGTAGCATATAGAAGGTACTTCCAGAATGCAAGCCTCATCAGAAAAGTGAAACGTGACAATAGCAGACTCCACAGACTTTTTTTTCAAGATTTGTTGTTTTGCCACTGACTGTAAAATCTATTCCATTATATTTATTTCTACCATTGGCAAACAAATATCTATTAATGCAATAATTATATTATTTTATTATTTTAGTTGCTGATATATTGTAAATATAGTTATTCCGTTTCCCACTTTGTTTCATCTAAGCTGACACCCTATTCATTTACCCCACCCTTCAATTCAATATTGCCGCAAAACATTTGTGTAAAATCTTAATACCTGCTTGATTAACCCTGAGGTACTGCTACTGCTAAATGTATGAACAAGCTATTATTATTTAATCCATATCCATATGCATTTCTGAAGTTATAGGTTACTGAAAATGCATTTTCCTTATCAACCCTTTGGTGACTGTTCTATAATATCAGTATCTGTTGAGATATATTTTGAGTTTTCTATAATGTTTTGGGGTTTACTGTCCTACCCAGTATCTGGTTCCAAGAAGTTGACAATCTTTAAAAAAAGTTTTTGTTTAATATGATATTTTTGTCCAGTTATATTAGGAAATATATGACTTGTTCCTTTTCTACTTGTTTCAGAAGTAATTTTCCGGCTTTACCTATCTTATGCTGTCAACTGTTTTTCATGTTTCAGAGATGTGCCCTTTCTGTCTCTCTTTTGCACCCCATAACTTTGTTTCTAGGCTACAGAACAGAACTTTTCCCACTATCCCTTATGTATTTGTGAACATTCTGATTATTCTTCTCTTTTAGCTCCTCCACTATGATACTGCAGGACATATTAGGATGCTATTATGATTAACTTGTCAGTGGCCCAGAATAATAATTATTCCTTGAAATCTGTCTTCGTCAACAGGTCTGCCTTGTATGTGACTCCAGACACGGTCACTCAGCAAACCATTTAGTTGTACATAACTTGAATGTTAAAATAGAAAAAGAATAAAACTACCAGACCACGTCATATTTACCAAGGCACAAAGACCAGAGAAAACAAAACTCACTCCCAGTGGAGTTGGCCTCTCAAACTCCTCCTCACAAATATTTGCTTATGGGTGTCTAAGTTATGAGACTGGTCCCAAAGACAGGTCAAGCACCAAACAGCTTGACACGGGCATCTGTACAAACAACATGCCGGACTCTATAACATCATGTTCTCTTTCACTACCAAGAACGATTCACTTAAGGGAGCAACACATTGGTACACAGATGGGAAAGAAATCACTTCGTGAGTTCTCAATGTTTACTCCAGATCCCATGAGGTCTCATGGAATCAGGTAGAAGATAGGTCAAGGAACCTCCTATCGATTGATGACCAAGCACCTTATCCCAGTTAATGAATTGGTGCTCCTCCATATCTTGGGAGAAACACTGAAAGGGAAAATGTCAGCAAATTTACTGTGGATGGAGGATGCATGCTTGTTTGTTGAATCCTGAATATCAGTGCTTCTTACAGGAGTCTTCAGTGATAAAAGTGACCACAGTGGCGACAAAATTAAACCTTCAGTGTCTCTGATATTGCAATTGTACTAAATAAGATACACTTCAGAACAAAACTGGACATCCATGAGGTGCTATGGACCACTAGAAGCAGAAACATTCACTACCAGAATCCATTATTGCATGGCCCACATATCCCTCACTCTGTTATCAAGTCAGGGGATCATGAGGAGAACAGGACATCATACTAAGCACAGTACTAGTGGTTGCTAGATATAATGAACTAACCTAGTGAAACTGCAACATAGGAAGTAAATACTGAACACCAAAAACAGCATGATCCCACAAACAACTGGTCAAATAATGACTCCACAGTCTTTCCACATTTTGTTATGAATGGTGATGGATGTATAAACTAATCACAGGAGGAAGAGGCTTCAGAACATCTTTTTCTTCATTGATTGAAGCACCAGTGTGTGAGTGCTAAAGCGAAGACTGGAACTTTTAGAGTCATGTACATATAAAAGTGACAAATATATGGATGAATACAAAGCTGATACTTCCCCTGACTGGAGTGTCTAGAACCACAAATCAAAATTTAAAAGGAAGGGGGTCAACAGAACTGTGAAGAAATTTCATCATCCACTGGGTGGTGAATCTTTGGAATTTACTGCCCACCAAACTTTAATTACTGACCATGTTCCAACAGAGACTGATCGATCTTTAGATGTGTAAGGATTGAAGAGATATCCATGTTAGTGCAGGATAGAGTGAGTTAAAAAGTAAGGCATGACTCTTATTGAATGCTGAAGCTGGCGTGAGGGGATGAACTGTATACCCCACTTCTGATTCACACGTTGATCTTAGCTTCAAGCTGAGATCATCGCCATTATGGAAGTTAGTTTTTATCCAATTCCGGTGTCTCGGTGTGAGATCAAGAAGCAGATCAGGATGCAGTAAAAATTATAGACATCCTGATTCCAAGTTCAGAACTGAATATATCTCTAGATATAGTTACTAACTTATTATCAGGATGTAGCAAAAGCTATGGACATCGGGACTGTAAGTTCAGAATTGATTATACCTCTAGGCAGGCTATCCACTACACTTGCAGCATTGGCACTACTTAACAATGTGGAGAATAGCTGAGGTACATCTTGATCACAACAAAACTGGAAAACTCCACTTTGGCTTATCACTTACCAATCAACCCACTCTCACTCAGCAGCAAAGTGATGGAAGTTGTTGTGAACAGTGACATCAAGTGGCACTTACTCATGATTAATTTACTCACACATGCCTAGTTTGAGTTTTGCCAGAACCACTCAGCTGCAAATCTTATCACAGTCTTGATCTGAATATGTACCAAAGAGCTAAATTTCAGAAGTAAGGTGAGAGTGATTGCATTTTCATCAAGGTAACATTGAACATATGAACAAGCGGTCTGGTAAAATTTACATCAATAAGCACCAAGGGGGAAACAACTGTTGGAGTCATGTTTACCAGAAATAAGATAGTTATGGCTGTAAGCAGTCAATCATCCAAAGTCAAAGTAAATTAGTTTTGATCAGCATCCCAGCTTCAAGACATCACTGCAGGATTTTCTCAGGATAGTGTTCTAGAATTAATTATCTTCAGCTATTTATCAATTTACACTCCATTAAACAGCCCAAAGTGAGTCTGTCCACTGATGATTGTAAAAGATTTAATTTCCTTCACAGTTCATCAGAAAATGAAGAAGTCTGTGCCTGTTTGCAATAAGACCTATTCAACATTCAGGCAATTACCACAAAAGAGCCAGGTAATGGCCCTTTCTATTGAGAAAGAGCAACCTCCTCAGCTTGACATTCTCTGGTATAGCTGTTGTCGAGTCTCCAAATTCAAATACCTGGGAATCACCAGTGACCAGAAATACAGCAAGACCAGCCTAATAAATACAGTGGAACCACCCTCATAACTACAGTGGGACCAGCCCCATAAACACTGTAGGAACAGCCTCAAAAATATAGTGGGACCAGCCTCATAAATACAGTGGGACCAGCCTCATAAACACTGTAGGACCAGCCTCATAGGTACTGTGGGATCAGCATCAAAAATACTGTGGCTACAAGAGCAGGTCAGAACTTGGATATCTGGTGGTGAATAACTCCCCTCATTTCATCTAAAAGTCCTTTCCTCACCTGAGAGGCACGGTCAGGAGTATGGTGAAGTAACCTCCGCTTGTCTGGATGTTGAAACCTTGACACCATCCAGGAAAGGGAAGTGCATCTCACTAGTATGCCATCCACCACCTAAACATTCATTACCCAATTCCACAATATTGTACTATCTACAATATGCACTGCATTAACCTCTCCACCCCCAACCTCCAGGCTACTCTGACTGCACCTCCCAAGCCTGCAACATGTGCTACTAAGAAGGCTAAGGGTAACAGGCATGGGAGCACCACCATCTACATTGTCGCTGCTTCCAATTCCAGGAACTTCCTACTAAACAGGATTTTCACCAGAAGGACTGCAGCAGTTCAAGGAGATGCCTCACTCCAACTGCTCAGGGGCTATCATAGATAAACAATAAATGCTTGCCTTCCAGCAATACCCAAATCTTAAAAATGAATAAATAAATAACAACTATTATCCCTTTTATTCTGTTTATCTAGATCTTGAAAGTAATTTGAGTTTGAATATTCAATTAGATCTGTTCATTATATTCTTGTGATGAATATGTTTTTGAGGCAATGAACAACTAGCTGCACACGGCTGCAACCAGAAGGAACTTGGTAAAGATGTCAGGCAGTCATGCTAGAATAACTTTTTCATGACTTCCAACAGGAATGGAGCCTAATAAAGTGTGGTGGGAAATATTTAGGTATGAAAGTTGTCATTTGCTTTGGGGGACATTTTTATTTCATTTCCCTGGTCCTACTGCACTTAATGCCAGCCGTATTATAATACTGCAGATGCCCAAATCACCTTTGTGTATAAAGATACTGTAATTGTAAAGAATGTTCAAAATAACTTTTTTTCTTCTGGTCTTGTTTTTGTGTACAGGACACCCCAGATAATCTAAGCAATGGAATGCCACAAATTGCACAGAATGGGAGACCCATTTGATTCAACGAATATTGCACAGTAAAATATTTTACTGCAATTTAACTGCATGAGGAATGTGATATGTTTGCATATCCTGTATTTATTAATAGCAAAATCTGGAATTCAGGTTTTGCCAAGACCAACTGATGAACAATTGCCAGTACTCATTCCAATCAAATGACACTCTATCCACAGGAGCCTAGGAAGGAAAATTAAGTACTGTGCTTTCAGGAAAAATATTTAGAAGAGCCAAAAAGAACTCGGTTTGCCTCAGTTAATAAACTTCTTGAGAAAAATCGAGACTAAAGCTTTAAGAAATGTTACTGAACAAACGTTCTAAGATGCATGCAAGAACGAATTATCCTTAGCTTTCAAGAAAGCACTTGAATAGCAAGAATATTGATTGTCAGAAGTAATTTCTATGGAATGATATTAATATGAAAATAAAACAATCTCCAAATTACTTAATTTATGCTGAATGCACTAAAATATGTATGAAATGCATAGTAGATGTACAATATATCTATTTGATGTTTAATTATATATTTACAATTATGAAACTATTTTTCTAATGATGTAATAATATAATCATGATAAATAAAATGGTAAATAAGCTGTTCTATCAGCCTACTGTTTGGTTTCTTGATCTCATTTTTCTTTCTCTTAAAATGTAAAGTTCATCTTTCCTTGTTTGTGGAGAATTCAGATAATAATGGTGATTTTTTTTCATGTAATGACTTGAGTAAGAGCTTTGTTATGTGATACTATCTCCAGTTTTGGCCTCCATGAAACTGAAGATCACAGTGGCCATGAAGGCTCTTAAGATAAGGATTCTGAAGTAAAAAGGTTCTGTGGCTTTATAAAGCAATGGTCAGACCACACTTGGAATATTGTCAGCAGTTTTCGTCCCCTTACCTAAGAAGGGATGTGCTCGCATTGGGGAGGGTCCAAAGGAGGTTCATGAGAATGATCCTGGGACTGAAAGGGTTCACATATGAGGAGCGTTTGATGCCTCTGGGCCTGTACTCACTGGAGATTAGAAGAATGGGGCGGGGGGAATGTAATTGAAACCTATTGAATATTGAAAGACCGAGATTGAGTGGACATGGGGAGGATGCTTTCTATAGTGCGGTGTTTAGGATCAGAGGGTACAGCCTCAGAAGACATAGAAAGGAGATGAGAAATTTCTTTAGCCAGATGGTGGTGAATCTGTAGAATTCATTGCCTCAGATGGCTCTGGAGGCCAAGTCATTGAGTATAATTAAGATTACGGGGAGAAGGCAAGAGAGGGTTGAAAAGGATAATATATCAGCCATGCTAGAATAGCAGAGCAGACTCAATGGGACAAATTTCTGGTCCTATGTCTTATGGTTTCATGGTCTTATATACTGTAAGTATTATAGGTAAATCTATGCCAAGTAATGCAACCAATGAACACAAACAATTAGACCCAAGAAAGCTAACTGATAACCAGACAGGTCACTAAATAAGCCATTGGTATGATAATATTACACTTCAGAAATGTCAAAAGGTCATCAGGCACCCTAAAAGTATACATAAGCCAGAATGGTGGTGAAGTACATCAATGACCTGCACAGTACACAAATCACAAGACACAGAACCTCTTCAGACTTCAAGAGGGAGGTGAAATATATAGCACCAGAGTTACCGCAAAGTTCCCTTAGCTTCATCAGGAGCAATGAGTGAAATGGTGCCTGCTTTGCCATTCATCAAGATCATGGCTCTTCCACACATCCCAGTTTCCAACTTCACAATCTTTGTTTCATATAATGTCTAAAAATCTTTCAATCTGGATTTTGAATGAACTCAATGACTATGCTTATACAGTCAATTGGGATAGAATATTCCAATATTTCAACATCCTCTGCATAAAGATATTTCTCCCTGTCTCGGTCATAAGCAGTCTCGGTCTCAAATTATGCCCCAAACCCTAGTCTCCATAATCAGGGAAAACATTTTCCATACATTTAGCCTGTTAAGACCTTTAATAATTCCATTGTAAGCTCCCATAAAATCTCTTCTGATGCTTCCAAAATTACAATTCTAATTCACTCAAGTGGGAAGGATATAGGTTGTTACGTATTTAATATTTCAGTAATGTAAATATACTATTTGATTAAGCATTTTTTTGTTTACATTATTCATTATGGGTTATATGTAAAAATATACGAATGGCATAGGGGAGGATCATTACACCCCCATGTCATAAGTGCGTGCCTAACCAAAAGTAAAATTAAACATAACTTACCCCCAGCTGCCATGTTTTTCTTTTGATTAATTTCTGAAGTTACAAAACATAACAGTGGTGACAAGTCGGTTTTAAAATGAACCGCAGATGACTACCCATTTGTTGTAGCACAGCACGCTTTTTTCTTCAAAAGAAGAGAGAGAGTTGTTCGCTTAAAAAAAGCGCAGCACACGTTTCTTTGGAAGAGGACAGAGATGGTTGACTTAAAAAAAGGCAGTTAACGGACAGAATTCACAAGTTTGTAAACCATGAGTACTGGGTGATAATAATAATAAATAAATAAAACAAATGGCTGGCTACATCAAAGAGATAGACGTTCAATTGCACAACAGATAACTGGATTTTGTATACTGAGCAAATTAAGCAGCATTTTAAAGCAAATGAGATAGTCGATGAGAAATGAGTGCTGGTTTGCTGAGTGCAATAGGTAGAATTCATACATAGAAACATAGAAACATAGAAAATAGGTGCAGGAGTAGGCCATTCGACCCTTCGAGCCTGCACCACCATTTATTATGATCATGGCTGATCATCCAACTCAGAACACCGCCCCAGCCTTCCCTCCATACCCCCTGACCCCCGTAGCCACAAGGGCCATATCTAACTCCCTCTTAAATATAGCCAATGAACTGGCCTCAACTGTTTCCTGTGGCAGAGAATTCCACAGATTCACCACTCTCTGTGTGAAGAAGTTTTTCCTAATCTCAGTCCTAAAAGGCTTCCCCTCTATCCTCAAACTGTGACCCCTCGTTCTGGACTTCCCCAACATCGGGAACAATCTTCCTGCACCTAGCCTGTCCAATCCCTTTAGGATCTTATACGTTTCAATCAGATCCCCCCTCAATCTTCTAAATTCCAACGAGTACAAGCCCAGTTCATCCAGTCTTTCTTCATATGAAAGTCCTGCCATCCCAGGAATCAATCTGGTGAACCTTCTTTGTACTCCCTCTATGGCAAGGATGTCTTTCCTCAGATTAGGGGACCAAAACTGCACACAATACTCCAGGTGTGGTCTCACCAAGGCCTTGTACAACTGCAGTAGTACCTCCCTGCTCCTGTACTCAAATCCTCTCGCTATAAATGCCAGTATACCATTCGCCTTTTTCACCGCCTGCTGTACCTGCATGCCCACTTTCAATGACTGGTGTATAATGACACCCAGGTCACGTTGCACCTCCCCTTTTCCTAATCGGCCACCATTCAGATAATAATCTGTTTTCCTATTTTTGCCACCAAAGTGGATAACTTCACATTTATCCACATTAAATTGCATCTGCCATGAATTTGCCCACTCACCCAACCTATCCAAGTCACCCTGCATCCTCTTAGCATCCTCCTCACAGCTAACACTGCCACCCAGCTTCGTGTCATCCGCAAACTTGGAGATGCTGCATTTAATTCCCTCATCCAATTCATTAATATATATTGTAAACAACTGGGGTCCCAGCACTGAGCCTTGCGGTACCCCACTAGTCACCGCCTGCCATTCTGAAAATACAGTTTGCTTCGAAGTTTAACTGCTCCAACCAAAAGAGCAGAAATGAGTTTTGCTGATATTTTGAGCGTAATGCACAAACATTTAGAACCAAAACCATTGTTGATTACAGAAAGCTTCAGGTTTCATAAGTAGAATCAAAATCCAGGGGGGTCCATTTCAGCTTGAGGCTGAATTGAAGAAAGTGTCTGAGCATTGCCAAGTCACTAATTGGCTATATGATGCACTGAGAGACCATTTAGTTTGTGGAATCTCACAAGAAAGTATTCAAAAATGGCTCTTAACTGAAACACTACACACATTTAAAAGAGCAGTTGAAATTGCTGTATCAATGGAAACAGCAGACAGATATAACCAAACCGGAAGACCAGAATCTGTGTGGATTGTAAATAACATCTTTTCCTTGCTGACAATCAACACTGCTGCCCCTCAGGAATGGGTGCTTAGCCCACTGTTCTACTCTCTCTGTACCAATGACTGTGTAGCTAGGCATGGCTCATATGCCATCTATAATTTACTCATGATATAACCATTGTTGGCAGAATCTCAGATGGAGACAAGAAGGTGCAGAGGAGCGAGATATATCAGTTAGTTGACTAGTATCGCAGCAAGAACATCGCACTCAATGTCAGTAAGACCAAAGAGCTGATCATGGATGATAGAACATGAACCAATCCTCATAGAGGGATCAAAAGTTGAGAAAGTGAGCAATTTCAAGTTCCTGGGTGACAATATCTCTGAGGATCTATCCCGAGCCCAAAATGTCGATGCAGCTATAAAGAAGTCATGACAGTGGCTATATTTTATTAGGAGTTTGAGGAGATTTCACTTATCACCTAAAACACTCAAAAACTTTTACAGCTGGTCTGTGGAGAGCACTCTGACTGGCTGTATCACCGTCTGGTATGGTTGAGGTTTTGAAGGAAGCTACAGAGAGTGGTAAAATTAGTCATCTCCATCATGGGTACTAGCTTCCATAGTATTCAAGACATTTTCAAGGAGCAGTGCTTCAGAAAGATGGCATCCATCAATAAGAACCCCATCAAGACATGTCCTCTTCTCATTATTACCATCAGGAAGGAAGTAAAGAAGCCTGAAGGCATACACTCAGCAATTCAGGAACAACTTCTTCCACTCTGCCAACTGATTTATAAATGGACATTGAACCCATGAATACTATCTCCTACTTTTTTTATTTCTGTTTTTGCACGACTTATTTTAATTTAACTATTTAATATACATTTGCATATATACTTACCAAATTCATTTTTTTCTATATTTATCATATATTGCATTCTATTGTTGCTGGAAAGTTAACAAATTTCATGATATATGCCAACAATAATAAACCTGATTCTGATTCTGATTCTGATTCTGGCACACAATTGGGTTGCATTCAGCACTGAAAATGATTGTGCACAACATTGTGTTACTGTTGTGGCGGGGTGCATGCTGTTAATGAAAAATCTGATAATGATGAGAGAAGTGCAGGGATATTTAGAAACAAATCTGATAGTGACACAGAACTCAGTAGCCTTAGGGTTTACAGTGTAAAATCTAATGGGAGGCAGACAACGTGGCTTACACCAAAAGTGAGCAACAAACCCATTAAAATGGAATTGGACACTAGCTTGGGTATTCTGGCTATTCCACATAATGAGTCTGAATGGTATTTCAAAAATACTGTATTGATTCCTGCAGATATCCATCAAAGAACTTACACTGGAGAAAAGATAACTTCTGTGGGAATGATATTCATAACAGTGAAATCCATCAACCAACAAACCACATTTTGCTTGTTATGTGGTAAAAAAAAGTAGGGTCAGCATTGTGAGGTCATAATTGATGGAGACATCTACAACTTGATTGGAGATCCATCCACCATTTGCATGCCACATCCACTGCAACAGAGTCAAATGAAAGTGAATTATGAAAGGCATTGGCTGATGACACAACTTCTACAATGTAGATGTTCAATTCGCAGACCAGATCTATCTCTTTGCATATTTAGTTTGAAACTAATGGCATTTTGGTCACTGGGTACCAGGAGCTCCCCCATACAATCTTCTGTCACCTGCCCTGTCTCATTGAATATTAGCAGATCCAGTATTGCACACTCTCTCAATGGGACATGTAAGTACTGATGAAGGAAGCTTTCCTGAACACATTTTACCATCTCTATCCAATCAAGTCCTTAAAACCAAAGACCATAAGACATAGGTCTAGTTCTGGATACACCCACCTGGGAAACGTCCTCTCCACATCCACCTTATCTAGGCCTTTCAACATTCAATAGGTTTCAATGTGATCCCCATGCATTCTTCTAAATTCCAGTGAGTACAGACCCAAAGCTGCCAAACGCTCCTCATACGTTAATTGTTTCATTTCCCAAAATCATCCTCGTGAACGTCCTCTGGACTCTCTCCAATGACAACACATCCTTTCTGAGATATGGGGCCCAAAATTGTTGACAATACTCCAAGTTCGGCCTGACTAGAGTCTTATAAAGGTTCAGCATTATCTTCTTACCTTTAAATCCTATCTCCTTTGAATTAAATACCAACAATGCATTTGCCTTCTGTACCACAGACTCCATCTGTAGAGTAACCTTCTGCAAGTCTTGCACAAGGACTCCTAAGTCTCTCTGCACCTCTGATGTTTGAACCTTCTCACCATTTATATAATAGTCCGCACTATTGTTCCTTTTACCAAAGTGCATTACCATGTATTTCCCTACATTGTACCACAGACGCAATCTGTACATTAACCTTCTGCGAGTCTTGCACAAGGATTCCTAAGTCGCTTTGCACCTCTGATGTTTGAGCTTTCTCCCCATTTAGATAATAGTCCGCACTATTGTTCCGTTTACCAAAACGCATTATCATACATTTCCCTATACTATATTCCACCTGCTACTTTTTAGCCCATTCTTCCAATTTGTTTATGTCCTGCTGCAATCGCATTGCTTCCTCAGCATTACTTATCCATCCACCTATCTTTGTATCATCCGCAAATTTTGCTCCACAAAGCCATCAATTCCGTTATCTAAGTAATTGACAAACAATGTGAAAAACAGCGGTCCTAATACTGACTTCTGAGGAACACCACTATTCACTGAAGTCCAACAAGAAAAGGCCCCGTTTATTCCCACTCACTGCCTCCTACCTGTCAGCCATTCCACTATCCATTCCAGTATCTTTCCTGTAACACCATACGAGTTTATCTTGTTAAGCAGCCTCATGTGTGGCACCTTATCAAAAACCTTCTGAAAATCCAAGAAAACGACATCACTGCCTCTCCTTTGCCCACCCTGCTTGATACTTCCTTGATTTGTCAGGCAAGATTTCCCTTTACAGAAACCATGCTGACTTTGACTTATTTTATCATTAGTCTCCTAGTACCTTGAAATCTCATCCTTGATAACAGACTCCAGTTTTTCCCCAACCACTGAGGTAAAGCTAACTGGCCTATAATTTCCTCTCTTTTGTCTTCCTCCCTCTTTAAAAAGTGGAGTGACATTTGCAATCTTCCAGAACCACACCAGAATCAAGTGATTCTTGAAAAATCATGACCCTTATCTCTTCAGCAACCTCTCTCAGGACTCCAGGATGTAGTCCATCTGGTCCAGGTGATTTATCCACCTTAAGACCTTTGAGCTTGCCTAGCACTTTTTCCTTAGGCACTTACTGCTGCTCCCTGACACTCACGGACCTCTGGCACACTGCTAGTATCTTCGACAATGAAGATAGATGCAAAGCACTCATTAAGTTCATCTGCCATTTTTTAGTCTCCCATTATTATCTCATCAGCATAATTTTCCAGTGGTCCAATATCAACTCTTACCTCCCTTTTACTCTTTATATAACTGACAAAAGCTTCTGGTATCCTGCTTTATATTATTGGCTAGTCTGCCCTCATATTTTATTTTGCCCCCTCTGATAACGTTTAGGTGCCTTTAGTTGGATTTTAAAAACTTCCCAATCATCCAACTTCTCACTCAATTTTGCTATCTTATATGTCCTTTTCCTTAGCTTTTATGCAGTCCTTAACTTCCTTTGTCAGCCACAGTTGTCTACCCCTGCCATTTGAGAACATTTTCCTTGTGGGAAATGAGAACAGTGCCTGTGTTGGTTGATCAGGGTCCTAATGATGGATACCACCTACTTGAAACATCATCTTTTGAAAGACGCCCTCGCTGCTGGGGTGTCTAGCATCCATGAGGGAGCTGGCTGAGTTTATTGAGATGGCTCTGCAGTTTTTTCCCCGATTCTGTGCTTTGGTGCCTTCATTCCAAACAGTGATGTGACCTGTCAGATGCTCTCCACAGTATATCTGCAGAAGTTTGCTAGAGTCTTCAGTGACATACCAAATTTCATAAAATGCCTAATTAAATATAGCCGATGGGGTGCTTTATTCATAATTCCATCAATATGGTGGGCCCAGGATAGACCTTTGGAGATGTTAACACCCAGGAGATTAAAACTGCTCACCAATTCCACTGCCGACCTGTCGAAGGACTGGCGTGTGCTTCCCTGCCTTTCCTTCCTGGAGTTCCCTTGGTTTTCCTGACATTGAGTACAAGCTGTTTGTAGCGACACCACTGAACTAGCTGATCTTCCTTGTCACCATCTGAGATTTTACTAGCAAAGTTATGTCATCGACAATTTATAGATATTATTTGAGCTGTGATGAGCCATGCAATCACGGGTGTAGAGAGAGTAGAGCAGTTGGCTATCCCCCATCCTTGAGGTGCACCAGTGTTGATCGTCAGTGAGGAGAAGATGTTATTTCCGATCTTCACTGACTGTGGTCGCCCGATGAGGATGTTAAGGATCCAGTTACAGAGGGAGTTTCAGAGGATCAGGTTTTGAATCTTACTGATTAGTACTGAGGAGATGATGGTGTTGAACGCTGAGTTGTAATCAATAGACAGTAGTTGACACAGGTATTGCTGTTGTCCAGGTGATCTAAGGCCGAGTGGAGAGCCAGTGAGATTCCATTTGCCATTGATCTATTGTGGTGGTAGGAAAATTGCAGCAGGTCCAGGTCCTTGCATAATTCTAGCTGTGACCAAGCTGTCAAAGGAAAATCACAGTCGATATGAATGTTAATGCATGATAGTCATTGAGCCAGCTCCTCCATGTAAACCTTCTCTGCATTCTTTTAAATTTATTGATAACTTTACTGTCAGTAGGTGACCAGAACTGCACACATTTCTCCAGATTTAGCCTCACCAACATTTTACACTTCAAAATAACATCCCAACTTCTGTACTCAATACTGTGATTTATGAAGGCTATTGGGCCAAAATCTTTCTTTATGACTCTATCCATCTATGATTCCACTTTCAAAGAACTATGGATCTGTATTCCCAGATTCCTTTCTTCTACCACAGTCCTCAGAACCCTACAGTTCGCTGTGTAAGTCTTATCCTGTTTGTATTCCCAAAGTGTAACATCTCATGCTTGTCCACGTTCCATTTTTCAGTCCATTTTTCCAGCTACTCTAGATCCTGCTGCAAATTTTGATGGTCTTCATTACTGTCCACTATGCCCCCAAATTTGCATCAGTCTTCACTGTGGAAGGCACATGCAATATGATGGAAGTTCCAGGTGCAAGAGATCAAGAATTGTATCAAGTTATCATAACTAGAGAGAAGACTCTTAGGAAACTGAAAGGTCTGAAGATAGATAAGTCACCTGGACCAGATGGTTGATGCCCCAGGGTTCTGAAAGTGGTGGCTGAAGTGATTGTGGAGGTATTAGTAATGATCTTTCAAGAATCACTAGATTCTGGAATGGTTCCAGAAGACTGGAAAATTGCAAATGTCATTCCACTCTTCAAGAAGGGAGAAAGGCAGAAGAAACGAAACTGACCTCAGTTAGTCTGACCTCAGTGGTTGGGAAGATGTTGGAATTGATTATTAAGAACAAGGTTTCAGGGTACTTGGAGGCACATGATAAAATAAGCTATGATATTATGTGCTTGGACTTTCTGAAGGCCTTTGACAAGGGGTATTTTTTGACTGGCTGCTGGTGACTAGTAGTCTTCCACAGGGATCTGTGCTAGGACTGATTCTTCTTCCATTATATGTCAATAATTTGGATGATAGAATTGAAGGATTTGTTGTAAAGTTTGCAGATGATTTGAAGATAGGTGGAGGGGCAGGCTGTTTTGAGGAAGTAGAGAGGCTACAGAAGGTCTTAAATAGATTAGCAGAATTGGCAAAGAAATGGCAGATTGAATACAGCGTTGGGAAGCGTTTGGTCATGCACTTTGGTAGAAGAAATGAAAGGGTTAACTATTTTCTAAATGCAGAGAAAATACAGAAAAAAACTGAGGTGCAAAGGAACTTCGGAGTCTTTGCGCAGGATTCCCTAAAGGTTTATTTGCAGGTTGAGTCTGTGGTGAGGAAGGCAAATGCAATGATAGCATTCATTTCAAGAGGCCTAGAATCTAGAATGTAAAAGCAAAGATGTAATGTTTAGACTTTATAGAGCACTAGTGAGGCCTCACTTGGAGTATTGTGAGTGGTTCTGGGCCCTTTATCTTAGAAAGGATGTGCTGAAAGTGGAGAATATTCAAAGGAGGCTCACGAAAATGATTCCAGGATTGAATGGCTTGTCATTTGATGGCTCTGGGCCTCTACTCACTAGAATTCAGAAGAATGAGGGGTGACCTCATTGAAACCTATCAAATGGTGAAAGGCCTTGATAGATTTGATGTGCAGAGAATATTTCCTATGTTGGGAGAGTCTAAGACCAGAGAAACAAGGAATTTCTTTAGCCAGACAGTGGTGAATCTATGGAATTCTTTGTCACAAGCAGCTGAGGAGGACAAATATTTACGTATATTTAAGGCAGAGATTGATTAATTCCTGATTGGTCATGGCATGAAGGGATATGGAGAGAAGGTAGGAGATTGGACCTGAGAGGAAAATTGGATTAGCCAAGATGAAATGGTAGAGTAGACTCAATGGGCCAAATGGCCTAATTCTGCTCCTATATCCTTGTATGGACCATATGCCAGAATCATGATCTCGGATTCGCACTTGATCCCCAGGCTTCAGGACTGACTGTCTTGTCATGATACTGTTTGTTTTTTTTTTTCCCCTTTCTCTTTAGCCAATTTGACCTTGTGTGCTCATTTAGGTGTCAACAGGTTTTCATGCTCTGGAAGGCTATTGTGTTTGCAATAAAGGATAATCAAGGACATGACCCACCGAGCCAACACACTTTCTGTCCCTCTTCCTTCTGGGAGAAGGTTCAGGAGCTTGAAGACTCGTACGGCCAAATTTGGGAACAGCTTCTTTCCAACTGTGACAAGACTGCTGAATAGATCCTGACTCGGATCTGGGCCATACCCTCCAAATATCCGGACCTGCCTCTCAGTTTTTTGCACTACCTAACATTCCCTTTTCTATTTTCTGTTTATGATTTATAATTTAAATTTTTACTATTTACTATTGATTTGTATTCCAGGGAGCGCGAAGTGCAGAATCAAATATCGCTGTGATGATTGTATGCTCTAGTATCAATTGTTTGGCGACAATAAAGTATAAAGTATGCATCGACCCATCAGCATTTGGACTGGTAAAAGGCCATTCCATAAATCATCAGCCTTTTGAGGAAGTCATCTCATCCATATTGCAGTTCATGAGGCCCTTCACTACCTTCCCTTCTGAGTCACAGAGGCAGACTCAGTGCCAGCTACCTAACTACTGTGATTTTTCTCTGTTAGGTCAACCCAGCCAACAGTATGCAAAGTGATATACCTGTTGTTGAGGTGAATGGCCACATAGGTACTCTGCACTTGCTCCTTAACTCCATTCCTCTTCCGGACAGTCACACAGTTTCTGATGTCCTGCACCTTAGCTGTGCTACCTCTCTGTATGTCCTATCTATCACTTCTTCAGCCTCCCAAATGATCAGGAGTTCATCCATTTCCAGCTCTAACTCCTTAATGCAGATTGTTAGAAGCTGCAGCCCGATGCACTTCTAGCAGTTCTAGTTGCCAGGAACACTGGAGGTCTCCCTACCTTTCCTCATCCTGCCTGGCCTCTGTACTGTCCTAGCTGAGCAGATATAAAGACAGGAAGGGGGAAAAACATGACCTAGAACTTTTCTTTTCTTTGCTTTCTCTTTCTGAAGCCTTGAAGATCTAAAGCCTCAAGATCACCACCCTGACTCTGCCCACTCAGACTACAGCAGCTGCGACAATGGCCGCTCACTTGTCCCTGCCTTACCTTAATTTGCTCTTGCTAATCATTCTCAAACGCAGATTGGTTGCAGGTCAAAGCTTAATTATGCTGCCACGACCTGCTGCTGCCTTTTTCTACTCAGGCACTGGAACTGACTGAAATTCCCTCCTCACAATCTTCTGATGTCTGGATTGGTTGCTGTTTAAAGCTCTATTTTGGACCCGCATTTTGCACTCCCGTGTCTTCCTTTGAATAGGTCTAATGTTTTGAAGTTACAAAACATAACACTGGTGACCAGGTATTTTCAAAACAAACCTGAGACAGCAATCGACCTGTTGAAGCGCAGTGAGACATTCAAACCAAAATAAAAGCAGCAAGAAATGGCCCAGCACATGGAGACGGTCAACTTTTAAGCAAAAAGCAGTGCAGCTCATGTTATTCAAAAGGGAAATCTTGAACTAGTTTTTTTTTAATCAGAAAATTAAGAATTCAATGGTTTATAAAGAGTGAGTACTGGGTGATAATAATCATTAAAGAAGAGCAAAAATGGTTGCCTACATCAAAAAGATTGACAAGTTTTATTTCACAATGGGTAATTGGTTCATGTATACTGAGTTATTGGAACAATATTTTGAAGTAAATGAAATAGGCAAGGAGAAGCGAGTGCCAACTTTGCTAAGTGTTAAAGATGAACAGTTTGCTTTGAAATTTCACTGCTCCAACCAAGCCATAGAAATGAGCTTTGCTGCCATTGTTAAAGTGATGCAGGAACACTTAGAACTGAAGGCATTTTTGATTGCGGAATGCTTTGGGTTTCATAAGCAAAATCAAAAAGAAGGGGAGTCTATTTCAGTGTACATGGCAGAATTGAAGCGTTTGTCAGAGTATTGTCAGTTTGGTAATGTGAATAATGATACCCTGAGAGATCATCTATTTTGTGGAATCTGAAAAGAAAGCATTCAAAAACAACTCCTAACTGAAGCACAGCTTACGTTTAAAAGAGCAGTGGAAACCATTGTTTCAATGGTGTGTTGTGGTGTATTAAATTTTGTAAAATACTGAATGAAAGTCTGAACAGCTCCAAGTGACACATTAACTCTTTGTGAGTTCGCAGCATGTAAGGTGCCTGCACAAGTTAAATGCTTTAGGTTTTTGCTGATAGTGGCTTGATTCTTTCCTGGCCTCAGGCAGCAGAACAAGGATATCTATCAATGAATGCATGAGTTGTTTGAATGAAAGAGATTATGTTGGATTGAGACATATCTCCTCATCCCTGGAGGCTACTTCACACCTCCGTGATACGGCAACACAATCTGTCATTGGTAATCTGCCCTTAGTGGCCCTGAGACTGTCTCCTTTTCCCTTGGAATCACACCCAATTGATGGAATAGGGTCCCCCATAGTGGAGACGTGTCTGGCTGGCTCTGATAGGGCCAGCTGAGGGTCAGAATATTGTAGAGGCTAACAGTCTATTGGCCCAAAATGAAGGGTCAGATGTAGATCGGGAATGGGTGCGGGTTAAAGGTGCTCTTAAACCCTGGCAGCAGCAGGGGTATTCTGAGTGCATAGTGAACGGAACTAGGAATGCTCCAAAGCAGCTGGTATCAAAGAGCTCCTCTTCCCGTCTTAGTAAAAAGGAAATGTTTCTGTCCCTGCTGAAGGCAAGGCTGGATGATGAAAAAAATTGACAGTGTATCTATTGGTGTTCTTTATGTGAGCTTTGTGTCCCAGATGGGTTGCATTTGATAGTCCAGACAAAGGGACCAGTTGCCCTACATCAGACTATAATGCTAATCCCTAAAAGCAGGAAGTTCCCCAGTTGGGTGAATTGGACCCTGGATGCCAGCCTACTTAGCCTGCCACTTAGGGGTATGGCCAGGGCTCCGGGACTGCCATTGTTGCTATGGCAACTCAAATTTCCAGTAACCCAGAGGGAAACCTGAGGCTATACGGACCTATTACCCCGATGGAACCACCAATCCTATACTGTTATGGGGCATCCCATATGGGGAACTGAGTTATGGAAAGGCATTTGGAAGCGATCATTGTATTTTAAAATTACAGTTTGCCATGTCGATGCCCATTTGAAAGAAGAATTGTTAATGACAGGATTTAACAACATGGCTAACAAACTCACTTGTGTTGACACAGCTTCAGATACACCATGAACCATTGTACAACAAATGACGAACATGTGTTGGTGCCAACTTCTATGTTTTTGGTTGGAAAGCATGTCGGACCAAGGAAGGACCATGCTGCTCAGAGGAATTGTGAAAGTGGCGAAAGCAGTGGTCCGACTACAACAGTTTCTGTAGGCAACATGTCTGAGAAAGCTTCTGATATGTTAATCAGGCAATTACTTGTGAAATGTGGCTTGGTTTCAAGGATGACTAATCATGGAAATGTTTACAGGTGGGCCCATTTACCCTTGGAAAAGGAAATGCCTGAAACATTTACAAAAGAGGACATTCCTCTTTATGTATTCTTCCTAATGCAAGTCAAAAGTGTCTTTATTATGGCAGAAATGATCCAAAAGGAAACCAGAAAAGGTCCCACACTGCCTCAGGTCTACATTGCCACCCAGAATGGATGGACTGTGTATCAGAAATCCCAGTTCTCACATCTTTACCAGTGGTGGGATGAACTTGCCCATGATAGGGTTTGCTTTATGTGGGGATTGAGGGTTGATGTGCCATCGAAGCTGAGATCTGAAGTTTTAGAGGAGCTGCATGCTGGTCATCTAGGTATCATCAATATGAAAACATTGGCTTGATGCTTTTTCTGGTGGCCTGGGATAGATGAGCAGATCAAGCCGTTTGTCATGCACTGCTCGAGATGCCAACACACCCAGAAAATGCCTAGAGCAGCACCTCTCCATCCCTGGGAACGGCCGGCACTGCCCTTGCAAAGGATTCATTTGGATTTTGCTGAGCCATTCATGGGCATAATTTTTTTGTCATTAGTAGATGCAGCTACAATGTGTCCAACTGTGTTCCCAATAGCCTCCACTACCGCTTCGCACACTGTTGATGTGTTGGGAAGCCTTTTCCAGAAAACTTAGTCAAGTGACAATGGAGCACAGTGTGTTGCAGAACAGTTTCAGTCATTCTTGAAAATGAATGGAATAAGACATTTTACACCTGCACCGTACCACCCAGCTACAAATGGCTTGATGGAAAGGTTTGTCCAGAGTCTAAGGAATGCACTGTGAACAATGTCAATGGAACACACTACATTGACATTGAATCAGAAACCACCAATTTTGTCTTTTGCACATTGCAATCTTGCACATCCCCCAACCAACAACTCATCATACATTCACGCTTGGATGTCCTCAAACCAAATCTCAGAAGGAGCAACAGCTGAGACAAATTGAGGGTTGCTCAAACAAGGAAGTTCAATGTTTCACTTCTGGACGAGCAGTCCTAGTGATAAGAGTACGAAGATGATCAAAAGTGGGTGCTTAATTGTCCAGAGCTGTCAGAACCACTTCCTGCAGAGAGAAATGTTGTGTATTTAACATTTCAGTAATATTTGCGTAATATTGTAAATATATTGTTTGACGAAGCATTCTTTGATGTTTACATAATTAATTATGAGTTTTATGTGAAGTACATGATGGCATATGTCATTATGCCACCACGTCATAAGTGCACGCCTAACTAAAAATCTGCAAGTCCAAATCAGAATCAGGTTTATTATCTCTGACATACATTGAGAAATTTGTTGTTCTCTGGCAGCAGCAGAGTGCAGATATAAAAAATTTACTGTAAATTACAATAAAAAGTAAAATTTAAATAAATAGTGCAAAAAAGAAATAACGAAGCAGTGGTCTGAAATCTGATGCCGAGAGGAAGAAGTTATTCCTGAAAAGTTTAGTCTGGGTCTTCAGGCTCCAGTACCTGCTCCCTAATGGCGGCAGTGAGAAAAGGACATGCCCCAGGTGGAGAAGGTCATAAATGACGGATGCTATATTCTTGAGGCTTTGACTTTGAAAGATGCCCTCAATGATAGGAAGGCTTGTGCTTGTGATGGAACTGGCTGAGTCTACAACCCCCTGTAGCCTCTTTCAATCCTGTGCATTGGAACCCCCATATCAGAGAGTCATTCAAGCAGTCAGAATGCTCTCCACTGTACTTCTGTAGAAAAGTGCAAATCTTTGGTGATGTACCAGATCTCCAAATGAAGTATAGCCACTTGAGTGTTTCGTTGTCATTGCATCAATATGTTGGGCAAAGATCCTCTTAGATGTTGATGCCCAGGAACCTGAAGCTGCTCACTCTTTTCACTGCTGTCCCCTCACTGAGGACTGGTGGGTGTTCTCTTGACTTCCCCTTCCTGAATTCCACAATCAATTCCTTACTCCTGTTGACATTGAGTGCAAGGTGTTGTTCTGACACCACTCAACCTGTTGACCTATCTTACTCCTGTACTCAGCAGCAAGTAAGCAAGGAACAACCTTCCCCACTGTAGGAGCCATGTATCTATTTTTTGTCACATGGTTTGTGCCATGGTAGAGGTAAATAAGCATAGTTACGTATTTTTGTTTTGTTAGTTTTGTTTGTTAGTTAAGAGTTAGAGGCATTCAGGAATGATATTTTGTTTTGTTGACTGCTATTCAATCGCTATTAGTATGCTTAAATACATTTAGAATGTTAATTCTGATATAGCTAATTAGAACACTTAGTTTTGCTAATTTGAACACTATATTACTAATTTAGCTTTGTGAGTTATTTTTATTGCTATAAGGTCATTCACACTTGCTGGTTTTGTAATAAAGGCTTGTACATATATTTTTCGACTTTGGAACGTTGTTATTTAGAAGCATGTCACACAGTGTCGATTTCCTGTCTTAACCACTCAGTCATTTTGGTTTGTTTTAAAGTAACCGCTACATTTTGTCAACAAAACAAATAGTAATAGCAAATGAATGCCAGTCTGTGGCAAAAGGTTGCCTTGGATCTGTTGCTGAAATTGGAATTGCAACACTTAGAAATCAAAGCAGCTTGCGGCGAGTAATGACCTTCTGTTGATTCATGCTGTGTATTTGTGGTTTGAACAGTTTCAAATGGTCAGTGCTGCCTGTCCATTGGGGACCATTGCTCAATCGTGTGATGTTTGCCTTGGGGTTCAGTGCATTGTTTTATTGGAGTGCTGAAATATTCTGGTTGCCAATGTTTGAATTGAAAGCTGTTTGTTTGGTCTGGTTTTAAGCACTATGGATGCTCAGACAATTTGTTTGTTGACTATATTGTATTGAATCGAATATTGCTGGTGCTGTGGGTGCAACTAGAGAAAGCAACATGAGTGTATTGAAGCATGGAATTGGCACCAGCAACCCTACATTTCAGGTTTGAAAAAAAAATTGAAACTAAAGCTAAGGTGAATCCAATCAAAAGTCTACAAAAGGAGTGTACAACAAATGTGAGCAAAATTAAACGTCTAATAACATCAATGAATCAGATTCAGGTTTATTATTACTGGCATGTGACATGAAATTTGTTAACTTAGCAGCAGCAGTTCAATGTAATACATAATAGAGAAGAGAGGAAAAAAATAATAATAAATAAATAATAAGTAAATCAATTACAGTACACATATATTGAATAGATTAAAAAACATGAAAATATCAACAATACTGTATATTAAAAAAAAGTGAGGTAGTGTCCAAGGGTTCAATGTCCATTTAGGAATCGGATGGCAGAGGGGAAGAAGCTGTTCCTGAATCGCTGAGTGTGTGCCTTCAGGCTTCTGTGCCTCCTATCTGATGGTAACAGTGAGAAAAGGGCATGCCCTGGGTGCTGGAGGTTCTTAATAATGAACGCTGCCTTTCTGAGACACTGCTCCATGAAGATGTCCTGGATACTTTGTAAGCTAGTGCTCAAGATGGAGATGACTAGATTTATAACTCTCTGCAGCTTCTTTTGGTCCTGTGCAGTAGCCCTGCACCCCCCCCCCCCCCCCCGCCATACCAGACAGTGATGCAGCCTGTCAGAATGCTCTCCACGGTACATCTATAGAAGTTTTTGAGTGTATTTGTTGACATGCTAAATCTCCTCAAACTCCTAAGGAAGTATAGCCACTGCCTTGCTTTCTTTATAACTACATCAATATGTTAGGACCAGATCAGATCCTCAGAAATCTTGACACCCAGGAACTTGAAACTGCTCACCCTCTCCATTTTTGATCCCTCTATGAGGATTGGTATGTGTTCCTTCGTCTTACCCTTCCTGAAGTCACAATCAGCTCTTTTGTCTTACTAATGTTGAGTGCCAGGTTGTTGCTATGGCACCACTCCACTAGTTGGCATATCTCACTCCTGTACGTCTTCTCGTCACCACCTGAGATTCTACCAACAACGTTTGTATTGCAGGAAATTTATAGATGGCATTTGAGCTAATCCTAGCCACACAGTCATGTGTATATAGAGAGTAGAGCAGTGGGCTAAGCACACACGCACAAGCCTGGACGGGAAGATATGGAGAACTGGCTGTTACCCATGCAGAGGGTTCCCCCTCTCCACATCACCGATGTAGTGCAAGGGAAGGGCAAGCACCGATACAGCTCGGCACCAGTGTCATCACAGCGGTTGCCAGAGTGAAGTTGTAAACAACATCAAACTGCCTTAGGGACCCCGGCTCCAGATTTCTTCTTCGGGGTTTACTCCCAAAGCCTTTCCCATGGGTGGCTATGGCTGCAAGGCAGCGGAAGTTTAAAATCAGCGATTTCTTTCTCCTAGGCGGGCTGCTCTCCAAGGCTGACGAGCCCCGCCTGCCCAAAGCAACTGGTTTTGAGGCACTGGTGGTCTGCATTTTCCCCTTCTCTTGTCAATAGAAACAGTTCCACCGGGCCTAGTAGCTAAGCCACACATGAAGGCCAAGATTTGGACTTGGTTGTCAGAGGCTGTAAGAGCCGTATGCTATTTGGAGCACTTTATAGGTAGTGGGAGCTTATCCCCACTACCACCCCGGCTATGACAACCTTAGAAACCAAGGTTATAAACTTTCTATAATCCAGTAGAAGTGCGTCTAAGAAGGATAACAAGACAATGGTTATTTACCCTAGAACAAGGAAGTAAAACAGTGTTCTGCACGGTGGTCATCATGAACAGTTCAACCTCACAGGAAAAAGGACATGCATTCTCTTACACACCATGGCACAAGAGAATGTTGTGAGTAGATACGTCATTTCAGGATTGGAAGTGACTGGCTTAGACAGTGAAAGCTAACGTGAACAACCTAACTTCTATATGCAGGAAAACATGTCAGTTCACAAAGGGAACGTTCCATGATGGTACACAGCTGGAGCTGACCGCTAACAGGATCTCGGTTTTGAACTTGGTTGAACTTTGGCAGCGGCAGATCAAGGCAGACTTCCCTGAATACAGTCAGGATGAACAACCTGGTTTGTCAAGAGAAGATCACAAGCTCATTGTGCTCATTACAAATTTTGCAAAACTGGTGGATGGCCACTACCTTTAGTTTACCTTTGAGAAAGAAAGAAGCTAACATGCAAAATAATAGGAAGTTTGTAGAGCAGAGTATTCTAAATCAAAGAAGATGATTGAGAAGAATTTGTCATTTCACTCTAAGTACACAGCTTTCAGGACGGATGGCTTCTACAAAGGTTATCCCAAATGAATGTCAGCAGGGGATCTGGAATGCTGTTTTGAGGAAATCTGGTATTTTCTACATCATGGTCTTTATCACTTCAGAAAAGGGTGGGAACCGAACTGAAGTGACGGAGGAAAGGGAGGTTGGCTCACAAATAGAGAAAGTTTGGAGACAGTGCGAAAGGGAGGATAGGCAGATGATAGAGAAGGGTCGGATGGTTTGAGATATGTCTATTTTAATACGAGGAGTATCATGAATGAAGCAGATAAGCTTAAAGCATGGAGTCCTTGGAGCTACGATGTTGTGGTCATTACAGAGACTTGGATGGTGCAGGGGCAGGAATGGCTACTTCAAATGCCAGGCTTTAGATGTTTCAGAAAGGACAGGGAGGGAGACAAAAAAGAGGTGGGGGTGTGGCACTGTTGATCAGAGATAGTATTATGGCCGTAGAAAAGGAGGAAATCATGGAGGAGTTGTCTACGGAGTCTCTGTGGGTGTAAGTTAGGAATAGGAAGGGGTCAATAACTCTACTGGGTGTTTTTTATAGACCACCCAATAGTAACGGGGCTGTTGTGGTGGGAGATTTTAATTTCCCAAATATTGATTGGCATCACCTTAGAGTGAGGGGTTTAGATGGGGTAGAGTTTGTTAGGTGTGCTCAGGAAAGTTTCTTGACACAATAAGTAGATCAGCCTCCAAGAAGAGAGGCTGTACTTGATCTGGTATTGGGAAATGGACCTGATCAGGTGTCAGGTCTCTCAATGGAAGAGCATTTTGGAGATAGTAATCACAATGCTATCTCCCTTACCATAGCATTGGAGAGGGATAGGAACAGACGAGTTAGGGAACCGTTTAATTGGAGTAAGTGGAACTATGAGGCTATCAGGCAGGAACTTGGAAGCATAAATTGGAAACAGATATTCTCAGGGAAACGTATTGAAGAAATGTGGTAAATGTTCAGGGGATATTTGAGTGGGGTTCTGAGTAGGTACATTCCAATGAGACATGGAAAGGATGGTATGGTACAAGATTCGTGGTGCAAAAAGGCTGTTGTAAATCTAGTGAAGAAGAAAAGAAGAGCTTATGAAAGGTTCAAAAAACCAGGTAATGATATGAATCTAGAAGATTATAAGGCTTGCAGGAAGGTGCTTAAGAATGAAATTAGGAGAGCCAGAAGGGGCCATGAGAAGGCCTTGGCGGATAGGATTAGGGAAAACCCCAAGGCATTCTACAAGTATGTGAAGAGCAAGAGGATGAGCCATGTGAGAAAAGGACCAATCAAGTGCAATAGTGGAAACACGTGTATGAAGTCAGAGGACGTTGTAGAGGATAAGACGTGAGAGAATAGGACCAATCAAGTGTGACAATGGAAAAGTGTGTATGCAACCGGAGGAAATAGCGGAGGTACTGAGTAAATACTTTTCTTCAGTATTCACTACGGAAAAGGATCTTGGCGATTGTAGGGATGAATTGCAGTGGACTTAAAAGCTTGAGAAAGTAGATATTAAGAAAGAGGATGTGCTGGAGCTTTTGGAAAGCATCAAATTGGATAAGTCGCTGGGACCGGATGAGATGTACCCCCAAGCTACTGTGGGAAGTGAGGGAGGAGATTGTTGAGCCTCTGGCAATGATCTTTGCATCATCAATGAGGACGGGAGAGGTTCTGGAGGATTGAAGGGTTGCGGATATTGTTCCCTTATTCAAGAAAGGGAGTAGAGATATCCCAGGAAATTATAGGCTAGTGAGTCTTACTTCAGTGGTTGGTAAGTGGATGGATAAGATCCTGAGAGGCAGGATTTATGAACATTTGGAGAGGCATAATATGATTAGGAATAGTCAGCGTGGCTTTGTCAAAAGTAGGTCGTGCCTTACGAGCCTGACTGAATTTTTTGAGGATGTGACTAAGCACATTGATGAAGGTAGAGCCATAGATGTAGTGTATATGGATTTCAGCAAGGCATTTGATAAGGTACTCCATGCCAAGCTTATTGAGAAAGTAAGGAGGCATGGGATCCAAGGGGACATTGCTTTGTGGATCCAGAACTGGCTAGTCCACAGAAGGCAAAGTGTGGTTGTAGATGGGTCATATTTTGCATGGAGGCCAGTGACCAGTGGTGTGCCTTAGGGATCTGTTCTGGGACCCTTACTCTTTGTGATTTTTATAAATGACCTGGATTAGGAAGTGGAAGGTTGGGTTAGTAAATTTGCTGATGACACAAAGGTTGGGGGTGTTGTGGATTGTGTGAAGGGCTGTCAGAGGTTACAACGGGACATTGATAGGATGCAAAACTGGGCTGAGAAGTGGCAGATGGAGTTCAAGCCAGAGTGAGGTGGTTCATTTTGGTAGGTCAAATATGATGGCAGAATATAGTATTAATGGTAAGACTCCTGGCAGTGTGGAGGATCAGAGGGATCTTGGGGTCGGAGTCCATTGGACATTCAAAGCTGCTACGCAGTTTGACTCTGTGCTTAAGAAGGCATATGGTGCATTGGCCTTCATCAATTGTGGGACTGAGTTTAAGAGCCGAGAACTAAATGTTGCAGCTATATAGGACGCTGGTCAGACCCCACTTGGAGTACTGTGCTCAATTCTGGTCGCCTCACTATAGGAATGACATGGAAACCATAGAAAGGGTGCAGAAGAGATTTACAAGGATGTTGCCTGGACTGGGGAGTATGCTTTATGAGAATAGGTCGAGAAAACTCGGCCTTTTCTCCTTGGAGCGACGGAGGATGAGAGGTGACCTGATGGAGGTGTACAAGATAATGAGAAGCATTGATCGTGTGGATAGTCAGAGGCTTTACCCCAGGGCTGAATTGGCTAGCATGAGAGGGCATAGTTTTAAGGTGTTTGGAAATAGGTACAGATGTCAGGGGTAAATTTTTTTTACGCAGCGAGTGGTGACTGCGTGGAATGGGCTGCCGGCGGCGGTGGTGGAGGCAGAAATGATAGGGTCTTTTAAGAGACTCCTGGATGGCTACATGGAGCTTAGAAAAATAGAGGGCTATGGGTAAAGCCTAGATAGTTCTAAGGTAGGAACATTTTTGGCACAGCTTTGAGGGCCGAAGGGCCTGTATTGTGCTGTATGTTTTCTATCTTTCTGTGTTAACTTCATCTGAGGAAGACAGTGGCCTGAATTCTTAGATTTAGCAACCTGCTCTTGTTTATAAGTTGTAAGAGGAAACAATTGAACATGGTTCTTGGATGAAGAACAACAAAAGTATTCTTTGGGGAAAGTGATTGGAAAGGGCAAAAGTCAGATCAGCTGAGGTTGTCCTTCAGTGAAGGATCTCCAAATCTCAGCCTGTACATCATGAAGGGATATAGAAGAGATTGATCAGGTCTGTGCAAAAGGTCCTCAATTCTACCATGAGGGTACAGAATCTTGATGAAGAGAGTTTCCACACAGTCCTTTGTGAAGTAGAGGCTATTATCAATGGTTATCCAATTACTAAAGCATCCTCCAATCCCAATGATTTGGAAGCAGTAATTCCCAACCATCTGCTGCTTCCAAAGACCTCACCATCTTTACAATCAAGAAAGTTCCAAAAGGAAGACATTTTAGGTTCATCATAGATGAAAGCATGTCCAAAGCATGTCAAACCTGTTTAGGAAATGGTGGGTCAAGGAATATTTACCACAATTACAAGAGCAGCAGAAATGGTCAGGTATAAAACTGTTAGTACCTCCATTTGAACTGTCTTTTTGTGTGTTTTCCTCCTAGCCGTTAGTCCGTGGTTTTGTATTGCCATGTGCTCCTGCTCTACTCTGGCCCCTGTATTACTAAGTACTCCATCTCTCATCTGTTTCTCATTATTACCCGTATTGCTGCCACCTTTGTCTCATTGTGCTCCACCTATCATCTACCTCTCTGTTTACTGCTCAGTATATTTCAGTCCTGTGTTTTCACCTGTTTGTTGCCAGATTGTGCCAGTGAATTTTCCTGAACCTTTCCAGCATTTGTATCTGTACTCTGTCTGACTATTAACTCTGCCCGTTTACTGATTCTGGTTTTTGGATTGCTCTGGATGATTTGATCTCTGCCTAAACTTTGATGCTGACTTTGTTTACACCTTAGGATTTGTTACTCAATTAATATCATGGTGTGCACAGTACTGAGTCTGCGATTGGATCCCTGCTCCAGTGTCCTCCCTGGAGCTACTGTGCTTTTTATTGCAACACCTCCAAACTCATGGATTGTGGGAAGAGTAGTTTCCAGACAGAAGAGGATTTGTGCAGTGGATGTGCATCAAGACCAAGACCAGTTATCTGGATAGGCCCCTCTTCACCATTTCCCGTCCCCTTTTCTCTCCCTCACCTTATCTCCTTGCCCACCCATCTTTCTTTCTCCCATGGCCTTCTGTCTCTTTCACCAATCTATTTCCCGGCTCTTTACTCCCCCTCCACGTTTCATTTATCACCTTGTATTTCTCTTTCCCCTCCCTCACCTTTTAAATCTGCTCCTCAGCTCTTTTCCTCCTCCAGTGCTGCCGAAAGGTTTCGGACTGAAATGCCAACTGTACTTTTTTCCATAGATGCTGCCTGGCCTGCAGAGTCCCTCCAGCATTTTGCGTGTGTTGCTCAGATTTCCAGCATCAGCAGATTTTCTCTTGCAGATTTTCACTGGAGGTTTGAGGCCTCTAGTGACAGAAGGAATACTGTACATATAAAGAAAAAATGTAATAAAAGCAATTAGCCTGGGGTTCTTGAGATCTCTGCAGAAACTTATTTAAGATAAATAGAATATGTCAAGGCTAATCTAATGACTCTACAATAAATCTATCTCTTACAAAGAAACTTATATTTAGATACAAAGATAAACACAGATGAAATCTCAAGTAAGTTTATCCTGCGTGCCCTGCGGCAATCTAAACTAATTAAGATTGTTACTAGGGCAATGGAAGAATTTGAAATTACATTTCAAAATACACTAAAATAAGGGAAAATTTGAATGTTAGCAATATCAATTATGAACATCCCTGGATAACAATACAGAACAATATCCATTTTATAAATCAGTAAATTAAACTGAAGACAATTTAATTTTGCATTGCTGTGAAATCATGGAAAACTGATTCCTGAACTGTTATCTCTAGTTTCCAGGTAGCTCACAGCAGAGCAACTTGATGCATGCTTTTTTTAAACGGTGATCATAACTAAAATATCACCAACCTTATTTAATCATACTAGCTATTAAAATACCTACAATTTATACCTAATTATCAATTGAATTATATTAAATGTATAATATAACTAATACAGTGATTTCATACAAGATCTACTGTTAATGTCTAGCAGATCAATTCTAGTTAGCTTGTAGTATTTTATAGATTCTTAGAAGTTTTCTTATTTCTAAAATAATGGGAGATTTTGTGCAGATTCCATTTTAATGTTAATTCTTCTGTTGAAGTATATTTGCAAATGGGGATTGATTGACTTGCCCATAAGTTGGGTTAGGTCTACAATGGTGTTCCATACTTTTATTCATGCTTCAATTGTGAGCAACTTAATTTGAAAGTGGAATTCTAAAGGTGAATTGTCACTGCTTGTTGCTTATTTAGTAAGTACTTCTTTCACCATTTTTTTTTAGAAATAACAGGGAAAATGTAATTCATGCTGAGGATTTCCCTTAAAATGCATTCACAGGAAAGAGCCTGTAGGATTATACAAAGGATAAGATGTTAGATCTCCCTGTATCCTCGCTGACATTTATTCCTTAACCACTTAATCACTGAAATAGAAAGGTAAGATTTTGTCTGGGAATAACTCATGAGAAGGAGGGGAGCGTGATTTTTCTTGGCATTGTGAGACTAAAGCCAAAATCACTCGACTTCCAGGCTTTGTGTGGATCTTTGTAACTGCCCTGATTGGAGGTAAGATCCAGAGGCAGGTTTCAATGAAGTTTCTGAGGAGTCTTACAAAAGAGAAGGAGAACCATCTAGAAAATTCAAAGGTACATTCAATGTCAGAGAAATGTATACAATATACATGCTGAAATACTTTTTCTTCGCAACCATCCATGAAAACAGAGGAGTGCCCCAAAGAATGAATGGCAGTTAGAACCCCAAAGCACCCTCAGCTTTCCCCTCCCACGCGTAAGCAGCAGCAAAGCAACGATCCCCCTCCTCCACTGGCAAAAAAAGCATTGGTACCCTCCACCGAGCACTCAAGCATGCAGCAAAGCATCAGCAAAGACACAGACTTGCAGTACTCCAAAGACTACTTGTTCACCCAGTATTCGACATACCACAGGCTCTCTCTTCCTAATAAGGGAGTAAGAGATGTCTCTGCTTTACAGTAAGAAGGGAGGCAAAACAAACAACTTGTTGATTTATGATGTTAAAAGGCTGTTGCGTCACTTTTTCCGAGCTCTGTGCCCAATGAACTCAAGTCTCTGAGCAGATAACCAGCAGCCAGCTCACTGCTTTCGATCTTCTGTCTCCCACAACACATCGGGTTCCTGCAGAGTCACTGACGTTCGATCCACCTATCTCCAGAGCCACGAGATCTTGGACCCCCGAAGGTGAGTGAAGGTCTTATGCCGCATCTTTAGTATATTGAATAACGGCCGGTCGTGAAACCCCAAGAGCGGGTCCCATTCCCACAAAGGACTGAAGTCAACATGTAACTCCAGGTCAGGGTCTTCAAAAGAACCCTGAAAGGGAAAAACAGAGATATTAAAGATGGAAATGGAGCTGTTTCCGAAAATGCAAGCAAAGGAGTCGCCGTTAGGTGTCATTGACTCCTCCTAAGCTCCTCCTCCTAGGCTCATAATTCCATGTCTGGCTAAAAGAAGCACTCTTACTCCTTCTGGACCTTGAAATATAAATTTAAAATGTACCTTCAAGGGCTTCTGTTTTGGTCTTGTCAGATGACAGAAGAAAGCTCGATTAATAACTGAACTAGATTATTGGAACCTAGTTTTACTTATTAATGTGACACAATACGTGGCAGGTATTATCAATAACTAAAATCAGAAACAGAATCAGAGTCAAGTTTGTTGCCTCTGTCATAGGTCGTGAAATTTGTTGTTTTGTGGCAGCAGCACAGTGCAGACTTAACAAATTACTACAAGTTACAGTTAAAATAAATAAATATTGCAAAAGAGGAAGAGCGAGGTCACGTTCAGAAATCTGATGGCAGAGGGGAGGAAGAAGGCGGCATCCATTATTAAGGCCCCTCTCCATCTGAGATGTGCCTTCTTCAGCCTCCCTTACCTTTTCCCTGAAGAAGACACGTCTTGGATGGTGAGGGGACTTAATAATAGATGTCGCCTTCTTGAGGCATCATTTTTGGAAGATGTTCTTGATGATGGGAGGCTTGTGTTTGTGATGGAGCTGGTAGAGTCTACAACCCTTTGAAGCCTCTTGCGATCCTGTGCATTGTGCTTCCATACCAGGGGTGATGCAACCAGTCAGAATCCTCTCTACTGTACATCTGTAGAAATGTGCTAGAGTCTTTAGTTACATACCAAATCTGCTCAAACTCCAAATGAAATATTCCTTCATCATGATCGAATCAATATGTTGGCACAGGATAGATCCTCTGAGATTTCGATACCTAGGAACTTGAAACTGCTCACCATTTCCACCTCTGATCCTTCACTGAGGACTGGTGAGTGTTCTCCTCACCTTCTCTTCCTCAGGTCTACAATCAGTTCCCTAGTTTTGCTGACTGTGATCACAAGGTTGTTGCTGCGACATCCCTCAACCAGCCAATCTATTTCACTCCTGTATACTTCCTCATCAGCAGCTGAGAGTCTGCCAACAACAGTGGTGTCATCACTGAATTTATAGATGCCACCTGAGCTGTGCCTAGCCACACAGTAATGAATGTAAAGAGAGTAGAGCAGAGGACTATGCATGCATCCTTGAGTGGCACCGGTGTTGATTGTCAGTGGGAAAAGATGTTATCACCAATCCATACTGACGTGTGGCCTCCTGAATGGAATGTCAAGAGTCCAGTTGTAGAGGAAGGTACAGAGTTTTAAAGCTTGTTAATTATTACCGAGGGCATGATGGTGTTGAACACTGCACTATAATCAATAAAAGATAGCTATCACTAACCTCTCAAAGTACTTCATCATGGTAGACCCAGTGATAGTCTTTGAGGCAGATCAACCTGGTCTTCATGGGCACTGGTATGATCGATACCCTTTTTGAAGCAGGTGGGAACCTCCGACTGCAGCATTGAGAGGTTGAGGATGTCCTTGAAGATCCAGCCTGTTGGTTGGCACAGGTTTTCTGTACCCTGCAAGGGAAACCATTGGGACCTGATTGTTTGTGAGGGTTCATCCCCTTGCAAGATGTTCAGATGTCAACCTCCGAGACAAAGATCACTGGGTCACCAGATACCATGGGGATTTTTGTAGGGTTCTAGATTGCTGGCCTTAAAACATCATTGATCTAGCCCTCAGCAGACAGCTAATCTCCTGAGTGATCCATGACTTCTGATTTGGGTACATTCAATATGGTCTTGAAGGCACACATTGTGACATATTCATTCAGATCTGAAGATGAATCCATAAATATGGTCCAGTCCTCCAATTCAAAGCAGTCTTGTAAGCACTCTTCCACTCCCTTGACCATACCTTCATGGGTCTCTCTGCCGGTGCTGTGGTCTTCAGGTTCTGCCTGCGTGCTGGGAGTAGGAGTACAGCCAGATGATGGAACTTGCCCAAGTGCAGGTGTGGGATCACACATTAAGTGTTCTTGGTGGTAGTGTAATAGCAGTCACTTGTGTTGGTTCTACTTGAGGCCCTGGGTGATCAATCCCAATTGGAAAGTGCTTTAAAATCATTCCAAGATCATTTAGTTATTTAGCCTGTTGTTCAGTCACGGTATCTTCCAAATACAAAATCAATTTGCTTCTTCCTCACAGTTCACTGTAAATATACTTCACTCAAATCTAGGAAACTGGAGTGAGAGTTTGCCAATCAGTCTCTCGAGCCTAAGCTGTATTCAATAAGATCATGGCTGATCCACTCATGATCTCCACAAAACTTGTCCACTTTCTCCCCCAATACACCTTGATTCCCTCATAGTTTAAAATTCATATCAATCTCAGTATGAATATATTCAAGGACTCTGCTTTCACAGATCTCTGGGACAGAGAATTCCAAAGGTCTGAGAGAAGTTCCTCCTCATCTCTATCTTAAGTGAACAACTGCCTTACCCTGAAACTATGCCTCTTAATTTCTGATACACATCTTGTCAATTCCACCCAGAATCTTATATGTTTTAATATTCCCTCTCATTCTTCTATACGCCAATGACTATAAGCTCAGTCTACTCAATCCTGGCAACACACACAAAATGCTGGAGGATCTCAGCAGGCCAGGCAGCATCTATGGAAAAGAGTAAACAATGGTCGTTTCAGGCTGAGACCCTTCATCAGGACTGGAAGTCTGACCTCATTTTTTTTTTCCAGTCCTGATGAAGCATGTGCAGATTTTCTCATGTTTGTGATTCTACTCAACCCTTATTCTCCATTCCCAGGAATCAACCTAATGATTCTTTTCAACACTGCTTACAATACAAGCACCTTCTCCTTAAATATAGAGAAAAAATGTGTATGCGGTACTCCAGGTACAGTCTCACCAGTGCCTGTAAAATCACATCAGAATTTTCCTGCTCCTCCCCCACACCCCTCATCATTGCATTCTTCTTTCTAATCACTTGTATCTCAAACTCACTCCGCTGGGATGAATAGCTTCTTTTGCACCAGTGCATTTCATACTCACACTCTATAAGTAGTTGAGGCCTCAGCAGTGACACATTTGTAGCTACTAACTGTCAAACCAATAATGACCCATTTATTCTGACGTTCTTTTTTGTGTTAGTCATCTCATCCCTATCCATGGCAGTATATTAACCCCAGTCCAGCGCACAATTTTCAGAGCAGTAGCTTTTATATAACACATATTCTGCTCCTATGTCTTATTGCCTAATGGTTTTATTACCAAATACCTTACGGAAATCTAAAAATACTACATGTACTGATTTTTCTTTCTCCCTCCAATTCTTATGTCTACCATTATTTTAACTCATTGTCTAATGAGTCTCCAAATGCACTGCTTTTGCCTCCTTAAAAATGGATTCCAACATGAGTGACCCTTGATTCTGAAATTATGTCCCTTACCTCGCACTAGAAGAAACCTCCACTCAACACTTGCTCTGTGAATGTCCCTCAGAAGCTTACATGCCTTCATGAGTTCATGTTTCAATCTTCTATGTGCAAGTCGGTTTGGGCCCAACTTAATTGAAACTGGATCAGCCCATATTTATCCTATTGTTATCATAGAATCATAAAATCAGTACAGCGCACAATCAGGACATTCAGCCCCTTGTGGCTGTATTACCTCTAGCGCAATCTATTCAGTGTCAGTTCCCTATTCATTCCTTTTTAGTTATATAAATAATTAGTAATTCTTACTAATTACTTATAAACACAAGAAGTTCCACAGATTCAGTGAAAATCGAGAGTAACATGCACAAAATGCTGGAGGAACTCAGCAAGTCAGGCAACGTCTATTGAGGAGAATAAACAGACCAAGACCCTTCATCGGGACTGGAAAGGAAGGGGAAAGAAGCCAGACTATGAAGGTGACTGGAGGGAAAGAGTTCAAGATGGCTGGTGATAGGTGAGACCAGATGACGGGGAAGGTGGGTGGGTGGGGAAGAGGGGATGAATTAAGAAGCTGGAAGATGACAGATGATGGAGAAAGAAGCCCTCACAATCAGATCATTCCTGTGTAGCAGCCATATCATCCCAATGCCCCCTTCCCTTGGAACAGTTGTGGTGGGAAGGAGAGAGCCACTCACCTCTTTTCAGGCCGTAGATTTGCAGTGAGAGTGCCCTGGTTCATCTCCTGTCCTGCCTGCACAGGCAGGCATCTTCCAATCTCCACACAGTTAACTGAGGTTACCTGCTACTCATTTCCAACTCATCACCAGCAGCCTATTTAAACCCAGCTCGCATCCACATTCCTTGTCTGTGCATCGAACCGGCCAGCCTCAACCAGTTGCTCCTAGACTTCAGTTACCTTGTTGTCATGTCAAGTTAACTATCTGTTCTCTCTTGATTTATGGCTCCTCATGACTTATTGTTATACAGTTTAATACTAAAGTTCTCACTCCTGCTAAATCGTCTCTACTACTCTGTGTTAGCTCCTGTACAAACTCCCTATACATTTTCTGACATCTCCAGCCGCTAACAGGGGACTCTCTGGAATATTGACTGTTCTCTGATATATTACACACTATGAGTAAACAACTTATCCTTGTAACTTCAGAATGTATATAAATTTTCAGCACATAAACGGAATCAACATTTCAATGCTGACAAAAAGTGTTACTTTCCCATAGATGAGGTGTAATCTGTTGAATATTCTCAGCATTTTCTGTTTTATTATAGATTTCTGGCTTCTGCAGTTTTTTTTCATGCATAAAATCTTTCTTTGAGCTGTTCTAGAGTAAGTTTAGACATCAATGATTGTCTGAAAACCGGGCATATATTGATCCAATTTGCTGGCATTTACTTCGGTGTGTGTGTGCCACTTCCGGAGTTTCTGAGCAATCATGCACATATACTGATCATCCAGATCTCTGATTGTTGCTGTTAAATCCACTGAATACTGATAATGGGGTCTTCACAGAACTAATCCAGTAAGTTTCCTGAACTTGTGTGAAGTTACACCTGTTGGATGCTTCATGAATCCTTGTATTTCAATGGAAAGGAAAGATTGTGGAGAAAGAAGTAACGTTACATTGAACTGAATCAAAGTATCAGTTGTGTGTTTGACCCTACAATAGGCTCCAGAACACATACTGATACAACCAAATAGCTGTTCAGATCCACCTATATATCACGTGGCTTTTCTCTGCCTCACCTCATCTGCTGCTCATGCCCGCATCCTTCCCTATGTTATCATACGATATCGATACCACTATATTTATGCCAAACCTCCCTCACTGCACAATCTGTACAATATTAAGTTCTCTGCCCAGAATACACATGACGTTGGCAAGTTCAATATTTATTGCCCGTCACTGGTTTCCCATGAGAAAGTGGAGCTAAACCACCTTCCTGAACTGCTGCAGCCCTTCTGTTGGGTAAGCTGTGTCAAGATTCAGAAACAGTGACAATCAGGATGGGACAGTGATATATTTCTAAGTCAGAATATTGTATCACTTAAAGGGAAACATGGATGTGACTTTGTTACAGGCACCTTCTCTCCTTGCCTGGAGATCTCCTTACTTACTACGACATTGAGGGAGATATTTACTGATTAGACCTATCCTGGCTCTCAGCTGACTGATCCTACCAGTCTTACTCCATCCTGCCATCTTTATTTCCCTGCACTGCAAATAGTTTCTCTCTCACATGCACATCAGCTGCCCTTTGATTCACTTAACAACCACAAAGGGTTAATTTACCGTAGCAAATTGGTCTACTAATATACCTTTGGCAAGCGGGCTGAAGCCAGAGCCAATCTATCAAGGGCAGAATCTGCACACAGCAGCATTAATGGTTGTGACAACCTGCAGACTGGTTTCACAATGGCACACAACAGAGTCATAATGTTGCAGTGGTAGACAGGGGGCTTAACGGATGGTTGATGAGGTCCCAATCAATCAGGCTATCTTTGTCTTAAATGGCATCAAGCTCCTTGAGTCTTGTTGAAATGACATTCATCCAGTTAGGTGGGGAGCATTCCGTCACATTCCTAACATATGACTCGTGGATTATGAAAATTTTTTGGCATGTCAGGAGGTGAATCACCCCTGACTGGACATCAGATCGTAAACACGAGGAATTCTGCAGATACTGGAAATTCAAGCAACACACATCAAAGTTGCTGGTGAACACAGCAGGCCAGGCAGCATCTCTACGAAGAGGTACAGTCGACGTTTCGGGCCGAGACCCTTCGTCAGGACTAACTGAAGGAAGAGCTAGTCCTGTTGAAGGGTCCATTGAATAAAGTTGTGGCTGATCTTCTACCTCAATTCCACTTTCCTCATCTATCCCTTGATTCTTCTTTCAACATCAATAAAAAATAACAAACTGCATTTGCTGATCTAGAGTTGAAGCCATAACTAACATCTTAATCTTTAAATTTTAAACTTTGATTCCAACTTGCGTGCCTGGCATCACCTTGTTGATAAACCCTGAAATCTAAATGATTGCATCATTTTTGCTGTCATTATGCCATCAAAAACACTCTCACAGAGTCAAAGAATCTTAGAGTTAAACGGCCCAGTTGGCCTTTAGGTCAACTCATCCATGCTGAGATTCCTACCCAAGATTCCTATCCAAGTAGTCCCATTTGTCTATGATTGACCCACATCCCTCTAAAAATTTTCTATCTATGTATCTATCTGAACATATTCTAAATGTTGTAATCATACTCATCTCTGCAACTTCCTTTGGCAGCTTGTTCCATATATTCACCATCCTTTTTATGGAACGGTTTTCCCTCAGGTGCCTATTAAATCTTTCCCCTTTCACCTTTACACATCTCCTCTAATTTTAGACTCCTTTTTCCCAGGGAAGAAAAAAGAATATGATCATTCACCTTATCTTTACTGCTCATGATTTTATATGCCTACAAATATTCATCCCCTGAGTCTCCTGTGCTCCAGCGATAAAAGTCTATCCAGCCTATCAAGCTTCTCCTTATAGCTCCAGCCCACCAGTCCTGGTAACATACTTGTGAATCTTCTCTGCACCTTTTCTAGCTAAGTGACATCGTTCTGATAGCAGATCTGCACGTAATTCTCCAAGTGTGGTCTCACCAACATCTTATACATTTGCTACCTGACATTCTAACTCCAGTGATCAAAGCTCTGACCAATGAAGGTAAATACCTGAATGCAAGCGCCCCTAACCACCCTGTGCCTCTGTCATTTCCCAATCCAATAAATCTTTATGATATCTGCGTTGCTCAATTACATCATATTGGTCATCTCCAAATTTAGTTTCTCCTTTGTGGTCTTGCCTTCCACAGCCAGGGATCCCTTGTTAACACTACTCCACCCTTCTACTCCTCAAAATCAGAGACAGATTTAATATCACTGGCATATATCATGAAATGTGTTGCTTTGTGGCAGCAGTTTTGCAAAACATAATAATGAAAAAGCCATACATTTCAAAAAGAAATATATATATATTTTATTAAAAAACATGAAATTAATAGCAACTCCTTTGCTTGCATCTTCGGAAACAGCCCTATTTCTATCTTTGATATCTTTTTTTTCCCTTTCAAGATTCTTTTGAAGACCCTGACCTAGTTTCACACACTGACTTTGGTTCTTTGCAGAAATGGGACCCACTCTCAGGGCCTCACGATCAGCCATTTTTCGATATGCCAAGGACGTGACCTGGAAGACTAGCACGCCTTCAGGTTGCCGGATTTTTGTGGCTCTGGAGATGGACTGATTGAAGGCTGGTGCTGCCATCTGATGTGTCATTGGAGTACACGGAAGATTAAAAGCAGCGAGCTGGCTGGTAGCTGTGTGCCCAGAGACCTGAGCTCTTTGGGCACAGATCTCGGAAAAAGCGACGCAGCAGACTTTTAACACCATAAATCAGTGAGTTGTTTTGTTATTTCTCCTCTCTTGCTGTGAAATGGGGATACCTCTTTTTCCCTTATTAGAGAGAGAGGGAGAGAGAGAGCCTGCGGTATGTCAAGTACCAAGTGAACCAGTGGTCTTTGGGGTACTGCAAGTCTGTGTCTTTACTGATGCTTTGCTGCACGCTTGAGTGCTCAGTAGGGGGTGCCGATGCTTTTTTGCTGGTGGGGGAGAGGGGGTTGTTGCTTTGCTGCTGCTTGTGTGTGGGAGGGGGGAGCTGAGGGGGCTTTGTGGTTCTAACATTTAACTGTCATTCATTCTTTGGGGCTCTCCTCTGTTTTCATGGATGTTAGTAAAGAAAAGGAATTTCAAGATGTATATTGTGTACATTTCTATGACATTAAATGTACCTATTGAAACCTATTGAAATTAAATAAATAGTGCAAAAAAAAGAAAAATACAGTGAGATAGTATTTATGGGTTCAATGTCCGTTCAAAAATCTGATGGCAGAGGGGAAGAAACAGTTCCTGAATCATTGAGTGTGTGTGTTTTGGGCTCCTGTACCTCGTCCTTGATGATAGCAATGAGAATAGGGCATACCCTTAGTGATGGGGGTCCTTAATGATGGATGTCGACTTTTTGAGGCATCACCTTTAGAAGATGTCCACAATGCTGGGGAGGCGAGTGCCCATGTTGAGATAGCTGAGTTTGCAACTTTCTGCAGCTTTTTGTGATTCTGTGCTGTGGCCCGTCCATACCATATGGTGATGCAACCAGTTAGAATGCTCTCCATGCTACATTGGCAGAAACTTGTGAGAGTCTTTTGTGACATTACGAGTCTCCTAATGAAATATAGCCACTGACGTGCCTGCTTTGTAATTGCATCAATATGTTGGGTCCAGGATAGATCCTCAGAAATGTTTACACTCAGGAACGTTAAACTGCTCACCCTTTCCACTTCTGAACCCTCAAAGAGGACTGGCATGTGTTCTCTCCATTGCCCTTTCCTGAAGTCTACAATCAATTTCTTGATCTTACTAATGTCGAGTGCAAGATTGTTCTTGTGACAAAATCAATCAACTGATCTATCTCATTCTTGTACGCCTCCTTGCCACCATCTAAAATTCTGTCAATAATAGTTGTGTCATTAGTAAATTTATAGATGGTATTTCTCTTTTAACTGCTAGGATGAACAATACACCACAGAACAGATTTTTTTTCTCATCTCTCCTCATAAATTTTGTAACTTGGTTTAGAAATGTTCTTGGCTGAAAAAACACCAGTTTGCTGTATTAAAGCAATAAGTATGTTCTTTGTTATTGTGCTTTTAATCAGTGTTCTGTATTTTTCTACATAGCGAAGCAAGTAAGAGCTGAAGCAATTACAGAGACAACAAAAAAAAAATCCTACTGGTTCCTTGCCAGTACTTACACTGGACAAGTGGATTACATGAAAAGTCCCAGATTTTTAGCATCCGGGACATAAATGAATGAAATCAGAGTGAGACCTATCGCGCAAAGGAACTTGCTCGACTGCTATGTAATGATCTTCACTGAAACCCAGCTGGATCATAACAGACCCAAATGCACCTATTGAGCAAGCAGGCCACATGGCCTAATGGCTCAATAGAATGCAAGATTCCCGAAATAAATCAGGTGGGGGCTTATGCGATGCCTATTGCTCAACTCTGTCGTCATTGATAGTTATTGCTGTCCCAACCTGGAATATTTCATGGTAGAGTGTAGGCCTTTCCATCTACCCAGAGAATTCACAGTTGCTTACATCACAGTGGTCTACATTCCACCACAAGCCAACACTAATGTCCACACTACGCCGGATAATTTTGAAAATGAAGCTTTTTCTCTTCGTTTTGACCCTCCGGGAACACTGAAACGGCATTTTCATCCCCCGAAAACGGAGATTTTCAGAAACGGTCTCCAGAGTGAATAAATCTGAAAACGCCTAATATCCGTTGTAGTGTATATAGGGTAAATGGAGAGATTTAAAAACGCTGTCATGACAACACCAGAAAAACAATGTTTTTTCTGCTTCTGCTTGGTACTGTGCAAGCACTGCCATACGGCTATTATAATGCGCAGTTGGTGTGAATGGCGTGAGAGTTAAATTGTAAAGTGAGCTTTTTTGACTATTTAAAAACGCTGTCATGACATGCCGGAACAGATGTTCATTGTTTTCTAGAATGCGACCACCTAACAATTTCAGAACAGACGGCAACGAGACTGAAGCCAGAAGGGTTAAAAATGTACTTTGTCCCATAGCTTACTGAATAAATAAGTATACTCACTTTGCCCTGTTCTCTGTCCTTGCTTGTATGAAGGTGGTTTACCTATTTATGCAATTACTTCTCTGACAATAGATGTGTAACAGCCTAATGTAACATTGTATGGAAATACAGGATAACACTGATGCAGACACGTTTTATACATTTAACAAGGTGCTTTATTAATGCAACAGAGTTAGTCAGTTTTTCAATGTTCGTCGTCAGTCGGGTCATACTGTACGTGAACTGTCGGTTGCCTCCATATGCTCCAGTATTTGTTTTTTTTTAGTTTCAAGTCCTCCTGCACGAGAGCCAAGAGCAATTCCTTTTAAGTTTTTCTACTCTGTAACTGGACAAATGTGCACCAAGTATATTGTTTCCTCTTCATTTGTTTTCTGTGTGTCCTGCGCAAGCCCAGTAGGAGGAGATTCGCCCAAATATCCACCTAATGTGGACAGAGATATTTTGAAAAATGCTTAGTGTGGACGCCTGTCGTTTTTACTCGAAACCGGCGTTTTCAAAATTATCCGGCGTAGTGTGGATGTAGCCTCAGTTAGCATTAGCACATCTGCATGATGTTATTAATAAGCAACTGTCTGCCCACCCTGATGCTGCCTTCATCTAAGCCAATGATTTCAATCAAGCCACCCTTAAAACAGTATTCCCAGAATTTTGCTGGAATGTGAAATGCCCCACAAGGGGCAACAATACACTGGACCAGGATTACACCAATATTGCGGCTGAATACGGGGCTAATGCCTGCCCTCATCTGGGACTATCTGATAACTTGTTTTTATTTCTAATTCCAGCCTACAGACCAATGATAAGGAAGGCAAACCCAGTTACTAAATCAGTGACAATGTAGTCTGAGGGAACTGTCTCACACAGCTTCGGGACTGCTTCGAGTGCACAGACTGGACCTGTGGTAATTTCTACTTAGAAAAAGGAACACTCGACAACTTCATGTCCAAAGGAACAACTTTATCTCGAACAGCAAAACTGATATTTATATACAGAGGCTTTCACAACCCGTACGTCATGTCAGGGGGACACTATATACAAAGCACACCAGAAATAAAAAAGAATGGAAATAAAAACCCCACCAACCTCAGAACCAGCACCTCTTTAAAAACAGCTTCCTGATTAGTATTATCTTACTTTTGATAATGCTCACATTACAACACTTCTCCCCCTTTAAAATCCAACCTTCCCAAATATAAACAACTGAGAAATAAAAACAGTGATATCATTGGCTTGCATACCCCTGAAATTTATACGAGTTTACCGACACAAAAACATCTGAAAATCGTGACAGATTTAACATTCAATCTAACAACTGTCCCGTCAAAGATTCAGTCTACGTGAGAAAGTCCATCCTCTTCAGGGGACCCCGACCCCTCTGCCAGCATATATATATATATCTCTCTCTTGCAAAGTCACTGGTGGACATGCTTCCACAGCAGTCTTTCTCACAATTGGAAACACCATGGAACTGTCTGCCTCTGACCCAGTATCATCACTCAGGAGCACATGGTCCTGATGTCTGCGGAAAACACACCCATCAGTCAGCTTAACAACATAGGAGATGGGACCACTCTGCTTAAGAATAACCCCAGGTAGCCATTGCTGATTGTTCCTCACATAGACACTGTCATCCAGTTTTAACTGTCTCTCTCGCGCATGTTGATCATGTCCCTCCTTCTGCTTTTCCTGCTTTCTCTCCACTTTCGCCTTCATGTCCGGGCGCAGCAGGTCCAGTCTTGACTTGTGCCTATGCCCCATCAGCATCTTTGCTGGAGTGCGGGCAGTCGTAGTCTGTGGCATGAGGCGGTATTTAAAGAGAAAGCGTGAAAACCGAATACTAAGACAGTCCCCTGTCATCCGCTTCAGGCATTCCTTCACTGTCTGAACAGTTCACTCAGCCAAACCATTTGAGGCTGGGTGGAAAGGGGCCGTCCGAATGTGACGAATGCCATTCTGCTGCATGAACTCACTGAACAGCTCACTGGTAAACGTCGGGCCATTATCAGTGACCAGAGTGTCAGGCAACCCATGGACTGCAAACACTTGCCTGAGTTTGTCTATGGTTGAAGGGGCTGTGATGTTGCTCATGATGTGAGCTTTGATCCATTTAGAATGCGCATCTACCAATACAAGAAACATCTGCCCCATAAAATGGCCAGCAAAGTCCAAATGTAGCCTGGTCTGGCCACTCCCATGGATGAAAAGGAGCTGGTGGTGGCATATTCTGATTAGTCTGACATTGCGTGCATGATTTTACCTTGTTCTCCAGATCCTGATCCATTCTTGGCCACCAAACGTAGGATTTTGCAAGGCTTTTCATTCGAGACACCCCTGGATGAGTCTCATGAATTTCCTCCACAATCTATGAACAGCCGGGGGAGGCACGATGACCCTCACCCCCCAGATGATGCAGCCATCCTGCAGACTGAGTTCTGTCTTGCGTTTGGCATAAGGCCTCAGTTCCTCTCCTTCCACAACCCTGGGCCAACCTTGTAAAAGAAAAGTCTTGAGTTGGGACAGGACTGGGCCCCTCTCTGTCCACAGCTTGATCTGGGTCACCCTTACAGGTGTCTCTGACAGCCTCTCCAATGAAAACACAGTCTCTGGAGGCACATATGTAGCAACAGGTGTCTCAGGTAAAGGTAATCGACTCAGTGCATCGGCATTTGCATTATTCTCACCCGCTCTGTAAACTATAGTGTACTGGTAGGCTGAAAATGTAAGAGCCCAACGCTGTATCCTGGCTGAGGCTAGTGGTGGGATGCATCTAGTCCCACTGAACAGGCTCATCAGTGGTTTATGGTCCATATAAATGGTAAATCTGCGTCCATAGAGGTACTGATGAAAGTGTTTGACTGCAAAAACAATGGCCAGGCCTTCTTTGTCTAGCTGTGAATATCCCTTCTCAGCAGCCATCAGGGTACATGAAGCAAAACTAATAGGCTTCTCTGAGTGGCCCTCCATTACATGCGAGAGAACTGCCCCGACTCCATAGGGCGCGGCGTCACATGAAAGGATGATCTCCTTGTCTGGGTCATAGTGAACAAGCAGCTTCGCTGAGTGGAGGAGTTCTTTCACTTCCTTGAAAGCTTTCTCCTGCTCTTCACCCCACTGCCACTTAGTGTCATTGTGAAGCAGCTTATACAGTGGGGTCAAAACCCTTGAGAGGTCAGGAAGAAACTTGCTGTAATGATTCACCACGCCCAAAAATGATCTGAGTTCCGTGAGGGCTTGGGGCTTGGGGCCTCCTTAATAGCTCCCACTTTGTCCTCCACAGGGCAAAGTCCCTCAGCTGTGATCTTGTGTCCCAGGTAAGTCACACTCGATGCCAGGAATACACACTTTCCGCGTTTCAATCGCAGTCCTGTGTCTGAGAGCCTCTTCACCTGTTCTAAATTAGCCAGCTGCTCCACCTCCATAGCCCCCATGATCAAAATATCACCAAGGTACACTGCTGTGTGTGGAATCCCCTGCAGCAAGGTGTTCATTGTCCTTTGGAAAATGGCAGGGCTGGACGCCACTCCAAACACCAGGCGATTGTACTTGAATAATCCCTTGTGCATATTAATAGTGACGTACTCCTTTGAATCCTCATCGAGCAGCAGCTGTTGGTAGGCGTGGCTCACGTCCAGCTTTGTGAACAGCTTACCCCTGACAGGGTCGCAAACAGGTCATCTACCCATGGCAATGGGTACTCCTCCAGCTTAGAGACCTGATTCACCGTAAGCTTATAATCCCCACATATCCTCACCTTTTCGCCTGCCTTCAAAACTGGGACAATGGGAGCCGTCCACCTTGAAAACTGGACAGGTTCAATGATGCCCAGCCCCTGTAAATGTTCCAGCTCCTCCTCGACTTTGCCTTTCATGGCATAGGGCACCGACCTGGGCTTAAGAAAACGTTGTGTGACCTCAGGGTTGACATGGAGTTTCACTGTCACGCACCTCTGGTGTGCCCAGCTCGTCCCTGAAAACGTCACTGAATCGCTGCAGAATGTCCTCCATCGTGTGTGCATACTTAATTTCATGCCAGTTTAGCCGGATTTTGCGAAACCAATCGTGACCCAAAGGACTACGTCCCACTGCCCTTAGCTATCACTAGCCTGGCTTCAGCCTTCTGACCCCCGGCTGAAATGTCCACATATAACACCCCTAATTGAGGTATGGGCTGCCCCATATAGGTCCTAAGTTTGAGCTTTGACGTTCTAATGGGAGACAGGTTGGACCCCCATGTCCTCCTGTAGGTCTCCTCACTAATGACCGATGCAGTAGCCCCTGAATCAATCTCAAGCTTACTGTCCTTTCCCCTGACAGTGACTATGGCACAATATGGTTCTGGTGGTTCCTCATCCATTTCCACTCCAAACATGTTGTAGACACACGCTGCCTCTTCATCTGCTTCTTCTAGATGGTGTGTGGCTGCCTGAGCCTGTTGAGCTTTCCCCTGCCCAGGCTTAATCTTACCCTTTGAAATTCTGCACTTTTTAGTTTAATGTCCCTTTTTGCTACAAGCACGGCAGACAGTATCTCTGAATTTGCAATCATTTGCGTAGAGCGTCCCTCCACACTGGAAATATTCCACCCGCTTTGCCTGTTTACCAGTCTCCCTTCTGACAGACTGTGACCCCCCATGTCCTTCCTGGATATCCTTGACATTATTAGCAGCCACTTCCGTGCCTTGAGCAATCTCTAGGGCTTTCTTGAAAGTCACCAGTGGGGCTTCACTCAACAGGCAGCGTTGTATGACGTCATTATTAATACCGCATACAAATCTATCATGGAGCATGTCAGCCAACCCTGCCCGAAATCACAATGCTCCGACAGCTGCCAAAGCTCGGCAACAAAATTGGCCACAGACTGACCTGGCTTCCTGAAACGGCTGTGAAACTTAAACCATTGGACTATCACAGAAAGTTTCGGATTGTAGTGGTTCCCCACGAGCTTGATCAGTTTGTCATATGGAATGTCCCCCCGTTTCCACGGTGTGGCTAAATTCCTTATTAGCTTGTAAGTCTTTGCCCCACACACACTCAGGAGAATAGAGCACTTCTTAGCCTCCTCGGTTATTCCATTAGCACAGAAAAAGTGTCCCAAACTATCCTCATACTCCGGCCAGTCCTCATTTCCTTCCACCAATTCACCTATAATCCCAAACGCAGCCATCTGAAATGAAAAGCCCTTGTCCCTACACAGCTCCTGTTCAAAATGCGCCAACACATCCACAAAACCAGTTCACCTCATTGCCAAAAATATGTGGTAACTTCTACTTTGAAAAAGGAACACTGGACAACTTCATGTCCAAAGGAACAACTTCATTTTGAATGGCAAAACTGATATTTATATACAGAGGTTTTCACAACCCGTACGGCATGGCAGGGACTCTATATACAAAGCACACCAGAAGTAAAAAAGAACGGAAATAGAAACTCCACCAACCCCGGAACCAGCCCCGCTTTAAAAACAGCTTCCCGATTAGTATTACCTCACTTTTAATAATGCTCACATTATAACAGGACCTGTTTGCATGCCAAGCAATGAATGATTTGGGAATTGATTTGGAATACAGTACTACAGTCAGGCACTATATCAAATACTATGTAGACTGTCACCAGCAATAAAACATCCATGTAGTCCTGAATCAGAAGCCATGGATGGACAACAAAGTCTAAAACCTGCTCAGGGCTCGGGATGCTGTTTAGAGGTCCAGTGACACTGCACCATTCAACGAAGTCAGGTCAAACCTTAAAAGATGCATTTAAACTTCCAAGTACAGATACAAACACCGCCAACCCCTGACGCATGTGGGAAGGCATCAGGTCCATCACTGACTATAAATGAAAGATCTCCTGCCCTGCAACGTCACACTAGATCAGTTTAACAGGGACAACAGCGAACCAGTGATGAAGGCCTTGACACCTGAGGCAGACTGAAGGCTGACACTGAGCACAGATGAAGTGAGCCGTGCCCTCTTCAGTATCAACACATGCAAGGCAGCTGGACCAGTGTACCCGGGCGTACTGACCAGCTGGCAGAGGTTTTCACTCAATTGTTGCCAAAAAAATCAGAACTACCACAACTTCACAGAGGTACTAAGATTTTGCTCTCTCATTACCAGCCACTTCTTTCCTGGCAAATTGTGAGAGTAGATGCATTTGACCAAAAGACCGTTAGACAGAGGAGCAGAATTAGGCCATCTGGCCCATTGGGTCTGCTCCGCCATTCAATCATGACTGATCTTTCTTTGTTCCCCCTCCTCAACCCCACACCCTGGCCTTCTCCCCATAACGTTTGATGCCATGGCCAATCAAGAACCCATCAAACTCCACCTTAAATACGCCTAACGACCAGGACTTGCGGTAACAAATTCCACAAATTTACCACCCTCTGTAAAGAAATTTCTCTGCATCTCTGTTTTAAATGGATGCCCCTCTATCCTGAGGCTGTGCCTTTTCCTAGACTCGCTCACTATGGGAAACATCCTTTCCACATCTACTCTGTCTAGGCCTTTCAGCATTCCAAAGGTTTCATGGAGGTCCCCTCTCATCCTTCTGAATTCCAGCGAGTACAGACCCAGGGTCATCAAACGTTTCTCATATGATAACCCCTTCATTCCTGGAATCATCCTTGTGACCCTCATCTGAACCTTCTACAATGCCAGCACATCATTTCTTGGATAAGGAGCCCAAAACTGTTCACAATACTCACAGTGAGGCCTCAGCAGTGTCTTATAAAACCTCAGAACCGCACCGCATCCAGTTTCTCATCCAGGCACTGTACGATGTGCTTCCAAGCCCCTCAAACCTGCACACATGGGGCAAGGCAGAGTCATCTGCGTGCCCACTATGCTCCAAGCGAGGAACCCTGGAGCACATCCTCAGCGGCTGTGCAAGGGCACTTGGTGAGGGACGGTACAGGTGGAGGCATGATCAGGGCCTGAAGACCATCGCTGAAGCCGTCAGCGCAGGAGTTGAGTGGGCGAAGCGGTCCCGACCCTCCAAGCAGACCATTACCTTTGTCAGAGCTGGGGAGCAGCCAATTCCTGCCAAAAGGACACCTGCAGGCATTCTGACCTCTGCAAGGGACTGGCAGCTGTTGGTGGACCTCGAAGGGCAGCTGAAGTTCCCCAACCATATCGCAGCCACTACCCTGCGACCAGACATTTTCCTAGTGTCTGAGTCTACTAAGCAAGTGGTGCTGCTGGAGCTGACAGTCCCATGGGAAGATAGCTTGGAGGAGGCTTTTGAAAGGAAGCTCTCCAAGTACGCAGGACTGGTCAGCAACTGTCAGCAGGCTGGGTGGAGAGCGAAGTGTCTCCCAGTGGAGGTTGGTTGTAGGGGGTTTGTAGGCCGTTCTTTAGTTAGAGCCTTCAGCATTTTGGGCATTGAGGGAGAGAGGAAGAGGAGAGCCATCCGCAGTACCACCGATGCGGCAGAGAGGGCCTCAAGATGGCTGTGGCTCAAAAGAGGGGAGCCGTGGGGTCATAAGTAGCTAGCCATCTGGACACAAGCTGGGGTCTGATCAGCCCCGGCTGGGTCACCTGGAGGTAGTTGTATGATGTTGAAAGACCCGAAACACCCGATGATTCCAGGAACATCACTGAAGATGTGTCCAGAAGCATCAATAGGTGTATGTACACAGCAGAATCATGTCCCTGCTCTTATATTCTAGACCACTTGAAATGAATGCTAGCATTGCATTTGCCTACCTCACTACTGACTCAACTTGCAAGTTAATCTTTAGGGTGTTCTGCACAAGGGCTCCCAAGTCCCTTTGCATCTCAGAGTTTTGGAAAATATTTTGCACACTTATTTCTTCTACCAAAGTGCCTGACCATACATTTTCCTGCATTGTATTTCATTTGCCTCTTTTTTACCCATTCTCCTAATCTGTCTAATCTCTTCTGCAGCCTTCCTGGTTCCTCAACACTACCTGTCCCTCCACTAATTCTTGTATCATCTGCAAACTTGGCAACAAAGCCATCTAAATCATTGATATACAGCATAAAAAGAAGCAGTCCCAACACCGAACCCTGTGGAATCCCACTAATCACTGGCAGCCAATCAGACAAGGGTCCTATTATTCCCACTCACTGCCTCTAAAAATCATGCTAACAAATGATCTAACCATGCTAGTAACTTTCCTGCAATGCCATGGCTCTTAACATGATAAGCAGCCTCATATGTGGCACCTTGTCAAAGGCCTTCTGAAAATCCATAGATATAACATCCACTGCATACCCTTTATCTATCCTACTTGTAATCTCCTTAAAGAATTCCAAAAGGTTTGTCAGAAAGGATTTTCCCTTAAGGAAACCATGCTGGCTTTGGCCTATTTTGTTCTGTGTCACCAAGTACTCCATAACCTCAACCCTAATATTTGACTCCAACATCTTCCCAATCACTAAGGTCAGGCTAACTGATAAATAATTTCCTTTCTGCTGCCTCCTTCCTTTCTTAAAGAGTGGAGTGAAATTTGCAATTTTCCAGTCCACCAGAACCATCCAGAGTCCAATGATTCTTGAAAGGTCATTACTAATGCCTCCACAATCTCTATGATTACTTCTTTCAGAACCCTAGGGTGCCCTTCTCCTGATCCGGATGACTTATGTACCTTTAGGTCTTTCAGCTTTTTGAGCACCTTCTTCGTTGCAATAACAACTGCACTCACATCTCGTCCCTCACACCCTTCAACACTTGGCACACTGCTAGTGTCTTCCACAGTGAGGACTGATGCAAAGTACTTATTTAGTTTATCTCCCATCTCCTTGTCCCGTTATTATTTCTCTGGCCTCATTTTCCAGCTGTCCTATATTCACTCTCATCTCTTTTTCTTTTTATATACTTAAAAAAGCTTTTCCTATCCACCTTGATATTGTTTGCTAGCTTGCTTTCATATTTCAACTTTTCCTTCCTAATAATTATTTTGGTTGGTTTCTGTAGATTTTTAAAAGCTTCACAATCCTCCATTTTCCCACTAATTTTTGCTTTGTTGTATGCCCTTCTTTTTGCTTTTACATTAGCTTTGATGTCCCTTGTCAGCCACGGTTGTACTATTTTGCCATTTGAGTATTTCTTTGTTTTCGGAATACAACTATCCTGCACTTTCCTCATTTTTTCCCAGAATCTCAAGCCATTTCTACTCTGCTGTTATCCCTTTCAGCGTCTCCTTCCAATTTACTTTGCCCAACTCCTCTCTCACACCAGTGTAATTTCCTTTACTCCACTGAAATACTACTACATCAGGCTTTACTTTCACCCTAATAAATTTCAAGTTGAACAATCGTACTGTGATCACTGTCTCCTAAGGTTTCCCTTACCTTAAGCTCCCTAAGTGTCTAGACAGCCTGGTCATGTCCCACATTAAGAACACCATCCCTGCCACTCTGGACCAGCACCAGTTTGCCTTTAGGGCGAACAGATCAACTGTGGATGCCATCTCCACTGCTCTCTGCATCATACTGGAGCATAAGGACGCCTAAGTCAGAATGCTTTTTATCGACTACAGTTCTTCCTTCAACACCATTCTCCCCAACAAGTTGACCATTAAACTACACAATCTGGACTCAATACATCAATTTACAACTGGATTCTAGACTTTCCTATCAATGGACCCCAGGCAGTCAGACTATATATTTATAGGCATCTGTCACTTGGCCATGTGCCAACACTGTCAAACTAGATAAGTACACATCAACCTCCCAGACCCAGAACACTAGTGCACCGCAGAGATGTGAACTGAGCCCACTCCCTTACACTCTTTTCACCCATGACTGTGCCCCTGCCTATGCCAACAACTCCATCATCAAGCTTGCAGATGACACTTCAGTGTTATTAACGACAAATAACAATGAAACAGCAAACAGAGAGGAGGTGCAGAAACTGTCTGAACGGTGCAATTACCATAAGCTTTCACCCAACATCAAAAAAAACCAAATGATTATCAATTTCAGGAAATCAAGGAAGTTTAAACAAGCTCCACTACTCATAAATAGTGGAGCAGTGGAAGGGTCTCCAGCTTTAAGTTCTTGGGTGAGAACATCACAGAGGATCTCCCTTGGACCACCAACACCTCCTTAATAGCAGGAAGGGCACAGCAGCACCTATACTATATTAGGCTTTTGAAGATAGTCTGGGGGCCAGTTGTGGGTTGTGGTTCTGTGGAATGCTCTGCCTCAGAAGGCAGTGGAGGCCAATTCTCTGGATTCTTTCAAAGAAGAGTTAGATAGAGCTCTTAAAGATAGCGGAGTGAAGGGATATGGGGAGAAGGCAGGGAAAGGGTACTGATTGTGGATGATCAGCCGTGATCACAGTGAATGGTGGTGCTGGCTTGAAGGGCTGAATGGTCTACTCCTGCACCTATTGACTATTGTCTATTGTCTATTAAACCTGCTCCAAAAGCTACTGGTAAACCTTTATCAAAATGAAATTGAGAAAATACTGACTTATTGCATGACAGTATGGTACAGTAGTTGCAACAAAATTGACCAAAAACCATTTCAGTGATTCTTCAGGACTGCACAGAACATCATTGGGACAAGACCAGCAGCTATGGAAATCATCTAAAGCTTACAATGTCTCCAGTGGGCTCGCGAAATCGGGATTGGCTCATCTCACCCCTGTAACCTCCTGTTCAATCTCCTACCATCCTACAGGAGATACAGAAGCACCTGGGCACAGAAATTGAGACCGAAAAACTGCTTTTTCCCCAGGGCTGTGGTGCAACTGAACAATGTCCCATTTTAGAGTTGTTTGCTATTAATTCAGTTGTAACTTAGATGTCACTCTAAGTAACTCTGGTGTTATTTTAAATTCAATCATTGTGTTTTTAGTAATTGAATCGCCAATACGCTGTTTTGTATTGAATGGAGTAGCACTGCAATCTCGTCCTCAGCAATGACAATAAAGCTTTAACCAACCAACTAACTATCTACAGTACATTTAAGAGATGCAGTGAGAGGTCTATGAAACTGTGGGGTAATGTCATTGGTGGAAACATACATAATTCACAATCACCGACAATGATTTGGGGTTCAGTTTAAGAGGCTGGTCTGACGTGTTGACGTAATTACATAAAGTACTTTTACCGCACGTGTTCAGTGTTTGAAGTACAATAAATGATTTTTTTTTACATTTTTTCTTAAACATAAGAAGCCTCACAATATTTTATTTGTGAAAACCTACAAAACTATCAACTCCTTGCAGATATGGGCTGAGAAATAGCAGATGGAGTTTAACCCAGATAAATGTGAGGTGTTGCACCTCAGTAGGGCAAACGCAAGGAGACAGTAGACTATTAAAGCAAGATCCTTAGCAGTGTTGCTGAGCAAGAGATCTTGGGATCCAAGTTAATAGCTCATTGAAAGTGACTTCACAAGTTGAATAGGTGGTTAAGAAGGCTTATGGAATGCTTGTTTTTATTAGTTGAGACATTGAGTTCAAAAGTCAGGGGTTATGTTGCAATTATATTAAACTGTGGTTAGTTCAAAGTAAAATTTATTATCAGAATACATATATGTCACCACATGCAACTGAGATTCTTTTTCTGCAAGCATATTTAGCAAATCTATAGAACAGTAACTGTAAAAAGGTTCCATGTACAAACTGTGCAAACAGGCCACATCTGGAGTACTGCATACAGTTATGCTCGCACCACTATAGGAAGGATGCTGAGGGTTTGGAGAGGCTGCAGAAGAAGTTTACCAGGAGGCTGCATGGTTTAGAGGGCATGTGCTATCATAAGGTGCTGGGCAAACTTGGGTTGTTTTCTCTGAAGCGCCAGAGGCTAAGGAGAGATCTGATAGAGGTTTACAAGATTATCAGAGGCATAGATAGTGTGGACAGACACTATCTGTTTCCCAAGATTGAGATGTCTAATACCAGAGAGCATGCTTTGAAGGTGACAGGAGATAGGTTCAAGGGGAATGTAAGGGGTAAGTTTTTTCACTCAGAGATTTGTGGATGCTGGAATATGCTGCCTGGTATGATGGTAGAGGCAAATACATTAGAGGTTTTTAAGAGATCTTTGGATAGGCACATGGATGTAAGGAAGATGATGGGATAAGAACATGGTGGAGGTAGGAGGGATTAGTGCTTGGGTGTTTTGACTTTTTTTTAGCTGCTTCAGCACAACATTGTGGGTCAAAGGCCTGTTCCTGTACTGGACTGTTCTATGTTTTATGCTCCTTAGGTTTATTTTGGTTAAATAGTGCTCTGCTTAATCCCTGCCTTTACATTTGTTTTTTTTTTTAGAATTTCATTATAGTGCAGACACTTTGATAAGTGTGTACATTTGACTATTAAAGGCACACAAAGAAATTTCTGAGGGTTATGGACTCTATGCCATTAATGCATGGGAGACATTTGTACTTCAAAGCATAAATTAACACAATCTTTGGATAATTTGACTTCTTGTAAATCCAGGAACTTATCAATGTCCAGTGTTACATCTTGTTACTTGCACATCTGACCCGCAAAAATTATAAACCAAATCAAGTCACTTCAGAGGCTCACCAATGTTGCTCATTAAAGAGAAAATTTGGCAGTCATACCTCTTCCAATGCTGAAGTCAAAACGATTACTATGATCATATATCTTTCAATAGTGTCTTTTTCCATGGCATTAATTGTAGAAAAGAAGACAATTTCTGTCTGATGTTCTTACTGAGACGGCCTACAGGGATGAATTCCAGCACCTGGCCGTGTGGTATGACGACAGCAACCTGGCCCTTAACATCCAGAAGACTAAGGAGATCATTGTGGACATCAGGCATGCTAGGAGCCACACTCACGTCCCCATATACATCAACGGAGCTGTAGTGGAGCGTGTATCAAGCTTCAAATTCCTTGGTGTCTACATTTCCGAGGATCTCACCTAGTCCCTGAACTCCCCCATCCTGACCAAAAAGGCGCAACAGTGCCTTTATTTCCTGTGGAGCATCAAGAAAGCTCACCCCTGTCCCAGGATACTGCCAGACTTTTACCGCTGTACCATTGAGAACATACTCACCAGCTGCATCTCAGTGTGGTATGGCAATTGTCCCGTACTGGACCACAAAGCACTCCAGCGTGTGGTGAAAACAGCCCAGCGGATTATCGGCACCTAATTGCCCACCATTGAGAACATCTACCATAAACGCTGCCTGGGCAGGGTGAAAAGCATTATCAAGGATGCATCTCACCCTAACCATAGACTTTTTACTCTCCTCCCATCGGTAAGCGCTACAGGAGCCTCCGCTCCCGCACCAGCAGGCACAGGAAGAGCTTCTTCCCTGAGGCTGTGACCCTGCTGAACCTCACATCACAGCGCTAAACAGTATTGCACCCATATTGTACTGTCTCAGTACTTTTATATTTGTGTGCTGTAGCACTTACTTTTTATTCGCAGTTATTTTGTAAATAACGCTATTCTTTGCATTTCTGGTTAGATGTTAACTGCACTTCATTGGCTTTGTATCTGTACTCGGCACAATGACAATAATGTCAAAGCTAATCTAATCTAATCTAATTACTGATTATCTCTCAATCAACATCACTAAAACACAAGATCTGGTCATTATCACATTGACGTTTGGCGGACTTTACAATGTGCACATTGGTTGCCATCCGTCCTACTTTAAAACAGTGACAACTTCAAAGATTGCTGTTAGTCTTTGGGATAAATAACACCTGTAGAATAATTCTAGTAACAGATCACAGAATTAAGCACATAGAGGTTTATTCAGCTCGTCAAATGCATAGTAATTCATTATCAGAACAATTTAGCTTGTCCCATTTACCTGCAGTCTCCCCAGGGTCCTGCAGTTTTTCTTTCCTTTCAAATATGTACCAAGCTCCCTTTTAAATGCCTCACCTAAACACATCTCCACTATTACCCAAGGCAGTACACACTGTGTGAATACAATTTTTTTATGTCACTTGTGGAAATTTAGGAAACCACCTCCTTTGCAACATTTGGGCTTCCTTGGTCTTGCCAATCTAATGTCTGAGCTGTGATCAAGTAACCAATCAGAGACTATTGAAGCTTACTCCTTACACTCAATGAAGGTGCTCTTTCAATTTACCCACCTGAACAGAAGTCCAATATTGTGGCTTCCATGCCATGGTACAATCTATCTAATCATGTGGACTGCTATGTCATTGTAGAATCCCACTGGCAATGTAGAATCCCTTGTTCCTGTACAATTTACCTGATTTTAAATGTATTAATGAATGAAATTCAGCTGGACAATAAAACAATGGGCAGCCAACTGTCTAAGCAGAAAGGTCCTTTACGTCTGAACCACAGTGTCCATCTGTTTTTAAGTCTACCACCAATCTCGTGGTGTTTTATCAGCTTAGAATTAATTGAAGTAATAACAGAGATGTATTTAAGGCCTAGCACATGACAGATAAAAGATTCGAAAGTTATTCCATTAGGATGGATATGGAGAAAGTATATCTTCTCGTTAGGAAGTCATCATCAAACCTCTTCTACCTCACGCCCTTCAGAACTAGTGGACATGGTCTAAAATTATTTAGGTCTTTAGGTAAAAAAAGCAGGAAACATTTCTTTACACAAGCGTGTAAACAGTTGGATCATTCTTTCATCCAAATAAAGTGGGACGGAGAAGAATCATGAGAACATGTCTCTCAAAGATGTTCTTTAATTAGATGATAGCACTGATTTTCACTGTCATTTATGGAGTGTCTCTCTGGTCATCGTCCTCTTCCTCCTTTATAGCATCCTCCTCCATCTCCTCCACCTCTTTCTGCCTTTCTTCCTCCTATTTCCCCTCCTTTTCCACTTCTTTCTCCTTATCTCCTGAGTTTAAACCCCTGATATGAACGCTGGTGGCAATATCTGTTATATCAAAATCATCAAATAATAGGCACTCAGCAAGTTACCATGAATCTGAACATGTTATTTAACAAGTACTGAAGGAAATTCCTCAACCAGACTGTTCTTGGACCTCTTACTTGCTGAGGCCAGATGGCAACTCTTTGACTGCTCCTCATACCCATCCCTGGAAGAGGACATCATTCCACACCATCAGAAACTGTCTCTGACACTGGCACTGACCTCATTAACTCGGAAGAACTCCAGATATGAGAGGTAGCTGTGGGCACTCACGTAGGCCCCAGCTATGTCTGTCTTTTCTTTGGCTATATGGAACAGTCCATATTCCAAACCTTCCCTGGTAATACTGCCCAAATCTTCCTCTGCTACAATGACGACACTTTGGTGCTGCTTCATGCACCCATGCTGAGCTCATCAATGTTGTCATCTTTGCCTCTAACTTCCACCCTGCCCTTAAATTCACTTCCCTCCCTTTTCTTGATCTCTCTGTCTCCATCTCTGGAAGCAAACTGTCAACTGACATCTTTTATAAGCATTCATTTCAAGAGGACTAGAATGCAAAAGCAAGGATGTAATGTTGAGATTTAATAACACACTGGTGAGACCTCTCCTGGAGTATTGTGAGGAGTTTGGTCCCCTTATCTTAGAAAGGATGTGCTGAAACTGGAGAGGATTCAAAGGAGGTTCACGAAAATGATTCCAGGATTGAATGGCTTGTCATATGAAAAGTGTTTGATGGCTCTGGACCTTTGTTCACTGGAATGAGGGGAGACTTCATTGAAACTTATCAATGAGGTGAAAGGCCTTGATACAGTGGATGTGGAGAGGATGTTTCCTATGATGGGAGAGTCTCAGACCAGTGGACACACCCTCAGAATAGAGGGGCATCCTTTTAGAACAGAGGAACTTCTTTAGCCAGAGAGTGGTGAATCTATGGAATTCTTTACCACAGGCAGCTGTGGAGACCAAATCTTTATGTATATTTAGGACAGAGTTTGATAGATTCTTGATTGGTCATGGCATGAAGGGATATGGGAAGAAAGCAGGAGATTGGGACTGAGAGGAAAATTGGATTATCCAAGATGAAATGGTAGAGCAGACTCGATGGGCCAAGTGGCCTAATTCTGCTCCTTTACCTTAAGGACTTATGGTCTTATACCGATTCCCACAGTTATCTTGACTATACCTCTTCCCACCCTATCTCCTGGGAAAATGCTATTCTCTTTTGCAAATTCTCCACTGCATCTGTTCCCAAGGATGTGGCTTTCCTTTCCAGGACATCAGAGATGTCCTCTTTCTTCAAAGTATAGGGTTGCCCTTCCTCCAATATTGATGCTGACCTCATTCGCATCTCCTCCATTTCCCGAACATCTATGCTCATCCCATATTCCCACCACCTTAACTGATAGAGATCCTCTTGTCCTTGCCTACCAGCCCATCAGCCTCCACATCTAACACATCATTCTTCGCAACTTTTGTCATCCCGATAGCGATTCTTCTGACAAGCATATCTTTACCTCTCCATTCCCCCCGCTTTCCGCAGGGATCATTCCCTCAGTGATTCCCTTGTCCATTCGTCATTCCCCACTAATCTCACCACCCGACACTTATCCTTGTAAGCAGCCAAAGTGTTACACCTGCCCATTCACCTCCTCCCTCACTGGCATTCGGGGTTCCAACCGATCCTTCCAGGTGAGGCAACACTGCAAATCTGCTGCCTATTGTGTCTGGTACTGCCGATGCAACCTCATCCCTATTGGTAAGACCCATTGTAAGTTGGGGGACCGCTTTGTTGGGCATCTCTGCTCCATCTACCAAAAGCCGAACTTCCTGGTGGAAAAACATTTTAATTCCAATTCCCATTCCTGTTCCGCCATGTCAGTCCATGGCCCCCTCTTGAGCCAAGATGATGCCATCCTTAGGGTGGAGGAGCAACATATTTTCTTCCATCTGGGTAGCCTCCAACCTGATGGCATGAAGATTGATTTCTCCTTCCAGTAATTTTTTTCCCTTCCCCACCCCCCACCCCCTCCATTCCCCACTCTGGTCTGTTATCTCTTCTCCTCTCCTACCAGATTCCTTCTTCTCCATCTCTTGATCTCTCCAGCCCACCTGGCTTCATCTATCACCTTCTAGTTAACTTTCTTCCCCTCCCTACACCTCTTTATTCTGGCATCTTCCCCCTTCTTTTTCAGTCCTGAAGAAGGGTCTTCGCCTGAAACATTGACTGTTTATTCATTTCCATAGATGCAGACTGACTTGCTGAATTTCTCCAGCATTCTGCTTGTGTTACTTTTGATTTCCAGCATCTGAAGACTTTCTCCTGCTTATAATGTAAGTTGTATTGCGATGAAGATCCATGTCTCATTATGAATGAGCAACGGCAGCTCCCAGAGCGATGGATACTCATTGCATGATGCATTGCTGGTGTCTGCAGATTGAGGAAATTTAATCCCTTCATTGATTCTAAAGATCTTTGCACCTAAATGAAGGGTTTATTTGGTTATGTTCTGAAATTCAATGACATCTTAGATCCACCGACTTCTGTGAAACTGAATGTGTGGAAGCGAATGGGATTAGAAACTGAATATCTAGCATGTGTTTGGTGCTAGCAATCAAAAATATATTTCTCCACTATCAATATTCCTTGGAGCGTATGGAATTGCAGAAGGCTCTCTTATGTTGAAATGCCCAGGGGGATGTGCACTGCTATTATCTTTGACATCACAAAATTCTTGCAGCATTAAATTTACTGTATTATAGAATGCCTCAGGCAGTGTAGACCTGGATGTGATGTAGTCTCTAAAGTTTTGTTTCATTGGGCCTTGGATCTCTGTGACAGGCTCCATAACAAATGGGCAGCTTCTCAAACATTGAACTTGGGTGCTGTGAGTGAGTTGACTGGATTACAGATACTTGTGAGAAGAGTTTCTCGGCAAGGCTTTTCTCATTTCCTTTCCCCTCGCGCATGTAGCAAATGGTGGTGTTAACTTGCCCTCAGCTCCTTCTTCCATTCCTCATGCAAAGTAAGAAGATCCCTGGTAGGATGACCATGAGCTCCTTACTCCTGTACATTCTTACAATGAGTCCCTCACTACCAGAAAACACAAACTTTCTGAGTAGGAAAAAAATGCAAATTGTGCAAATGTTGATAAGTTCTTGCATATGTGCCTAAAAGTGTCCCAATATGTTTTGTGTTGTTATATTCATACATTATCTCTGTTTATTTAAATGTTGTTCGCAATTGTTACACTCTATGAGGTCTTTGGTGAGATGACATCTGTGTCGAATATTAGTCTCCGTATTTAAGGCATCACTATGGTGATTTGGAAGCAGTCCAAAATTAATATTATTATTCAAGATACCTGAGTGGGCAGGTTGCCTTCGACAGGTTGGATTTTTCTCTGTAAGATTTTAGAAGAACAAGAGGAAAACAACCGAAACATACAAAGAACTGACAAGGTACGTGTGCAGAGGATGTTTCGACCTGTGCAAAAGGGTTATTGTTCAAAACCAAGGGCTGAGCTGATTTTTATTTTCTTGGAGGGTTGTGGGTGTAACACCTGTGTAACAATTGTCTCATCCCATGTGACTGGTCATTGCACTCTTTATGAGAAAATCAAATTACGTAATAGGCTCTAGGTGTCAGAGGGAGGCAGTGAGTAGAAAATACACACTTCTTGATGTAAGTTTGTTTATAAAAAGTAGCAATATATACAAAATATTCACTTGATTAAAACAATTCAAAATTCCAACATTCTGTTTTAGGTTCCAAATCTCAGATATCAATGAAAAGCAAATTCCAGTTTAGTTGGAATCAGTGAGATTCATTATTACTCCAATTTTTCTAACTAGTTAGACCTAGTGTTATTCCCTATTTAAAGGTTTACAGACTAACATTTGCCTTTCCACTTCTCCCTAGTTAGTTAAGGAACTAATTGAATTCCTATTTTTAAGTATTATGGTTAAACTCACTTTCAGTTTCAGGTCAGTATATTAACAAATTCAAATTCAACCCCAAAAATATATATACAGCTTAAATCATTTCACAACAAATTCTCCAATATCACAACTTTTAAACAAAGTAAATCTCATTCAGTAACTTATCAAAATCTTTGCAAAAATAATCAGTTTATCCAGAAAATCAAATTCAGGTCCTGGAATAAAAAAAATAAATTTATATATCCAACCGTATTAAATCCTCTACATCTTCAAACATTTCATTCCCACACAGGTTCTTCAATCTTGGGTGGCTTGCCACCTTGCTTCTTAGTTCTTGGGATGAAATAGTGCGTCATCCACGGGAAGTTAATTCACAAAACTTATACGATAATGATTGACCAAATCCCTTGGTATGATTTCACAGAACTAATTCCCAGTTACATGGCAGAAATCTTGAACACTAATCTTTGCTGATATTGTCTAGCAGATGCTTTTTATGGCCGTAGCTTCAATCAATCTTTTATCAATATTGTCTCTCCTCCAGGGATTTCACATTTCACCCTAAGGGTTTCCAGTAAGTTGGGCAGAAATACTAATTACTAATTCCACATTTAACAGTTTTTATCTTTAGTTAGTTTCGATAGTTTGCTGTGTTTCTGTCGCTTGTCCGCACCTCGTTCTTACATAGCTTTTTGTTTTAAAGTTCTCTTTTTTTTTAATTCGGTAAACCTCATTTTATTCCTTCCACAGGTGGAGCTTTCTAACATTACATTTTTGGGTTTAATTAACCTGGGTTACACCCTGGCCCTTTAAATTTATGCAAGTATCTTTGCATATGCCTACAGGTTGCACTGTAATGGGTTTTGGGAGTTCAATTTGTGTGAAACCTGGAAAAGTCTCACAATATCTGAACTTAGACCTTGGAAAAGGGACTGAACAGTTGTCACTAAAGCATTTCCTAGCTCAGGACATATTAGAGTTCTAGATTTTTCTCTGTGTCTAAAGATCTTCTGAGTTCGGGCTCTTCTTAGTGAGAAATCTCACTGATCCTGTCTTTTCTAGTTAACACTTCACCGCGTGTCTCTTTTACTTTTTTAATCTCAGACTCATCTGGGATTGGTGAAATTTCCAGACTTCTTCCATCAGGCAGGATACACTGATCACGCATTTCCTCATTTGTTGCTGATTCCATTGGGTTTTCTTCAGGACCTACAAGCAAGTTACTTTCTACAGTGGATTCCTCTACATCAGCACTTTAATTTCTTTGGGATTCCAGCACTGGGTCTGTAACTGGAGTGTGTGTAAGTGACAGATTTGGGCTTGGTTTGGAACCCGCAATCCTCTTGTGTAACTCTTCACAGGTTTCTCAACTCTTAGTAGGTTCATCTACACTGTCAAGTCTTGGTCTGAGGTAACAAACCTCATCCTCGTCCTCTTCAGAGTCAATTGGATTTTCTTCCTCTTCAACTGACTGTTCATTCTTAGTACTCCTGCGAGACGTGTACTTGTGAGCAGGGACTGGAGAAAGTTGTTTATTGTTTTCAGAAGGAAGAAGTCCACAAGGGAGCAATGGATCCCTATGGAATGTTCGTATGGGCCCAGACTGGTTCTCAGGACGTACCCTGTAGACAGGCAGATTGCCAGCTTGGCTCACCACTACATCGACCATTTCTTCCCATTGTTTGGCAAGTTTGTTTTTACCTCATAGGCGCACATTCCTTAGTAGCACTCATCTTCTTTCAACTCTGAAGCTGTCACATGTTTGTCATATCTGGAATTGTTTCACTCTGCCATTTTCTGTGAGTTTCCCGTTGCTATTATGAAGCTTTCCTCAAGATGAGGTTTTAAATTGTGTACATACTGAGTTTGTGATGTACCATATTCATGAATTTGGTGAATAATTCTTCACCGTCTCTCATGCTGGCAAAAGCTGAATCTAGGAGTCGTATGTAAATAGCGGGTGAAGCTCCAGGGCTTATTGACTTATGATGTCAGAAGCTGGTGGAAGAGTATTTTTACATATTTTCCGTGTTCTATGAAGATCAGACATACTTGGGTCTTGCAAGAGCAGTTCAGCACTAGCATGCCAAGTCTCATAATCCGGCTCATCAGGAAAAGTTTGGAACCTTACTGTTGGATTGCCATAAGTCATAAAGTTATTACTGTGCATAATGTGCTCCACGACTACTCTTTGAATATCTGGAGGGTTTAGATTACTAGGAGAGAGGGAGGGGTTCACTGCAACTCCATTAGTTTGTATTACAGGGACTGAGTTAGTCTGCTCTGCAATGAGCTGTGGTCTTGTTACATACATCTTTAGCAGTTTTGACAATAACTGTTTCCCTACTCTCGATGGTAAGGATTTCACTGATCTGTGTTAACATCTCTCACAGGATTTCATCATAATCTTTCCCACTGTGCTTCGCTAAGGTTTTCAACTCACCAAGGTAAGCTGGACTGGTAGCTTTACCAACTTTCTGAGTGTAAACATTGGCTAAAGTAACTACATGGTAGGAACGTTTTAGTCATAGTCATAGTCATAGTCATAGTCATAGTCATAGTCATAGTCATACTTTATTGATCCCGGGGGAAATTGGTTTTCGTTACAGTTGCACCATAAATAATAAATAGCAATAAAAGAATAAATAGTTAAATAGTAATATGTAAATCATGCCAGTAAATTACGAATTAAGTCCAGGACCAGCCTATTGGCTCAGGGTGTCTGACCCTCCAAGGGAGGAGTTGTAAAGTTTGATGGCCACGGGCAGGAATGACTTCCTATGACGCTCTCTGTTGCATCTCGGTGGAATGAGTCTCTGGCTGAACGTACTTCTGTGCCCACCTAGTACATTGGGATGGGAGACATTGCCCAAGATGGCATGCAACTTGGACAGCATCCTCTTTTCAGACACCACCGTGAGAGAGTCCAGTTCCATCCCCACAACATCACTGGCCTTATGAATGAGTTTGTTGATTCTGTTGGTGTCTGCTACCCTCAGCCTGCTGCCCCAGCACACAACAGCAAACATGATAGCACTGGCCACCACAGACTTGTGGAACATCCTCAGCATCGTCCGGAAGATGTTAAAGGACCTCAGTCTCCTCAGGAAACAGAGACGACTCTGACCCTTCTTGTAGACAGCCTCAGTGTTCTTTGACCAGTCCAGTTTATTGTCAATTCGTATCCCCAGGTATTTGTAATCCTCCACCATGTCCACACTGACCCCCTGGATGGAAACAGGGGTCACCAGTACCTTAGCTCTCCTCAGGTCTACCACCGACTTCTTAGTCTTTTTCACATTAAGCTGCAGATAATTCTGCTCACACCATGTGACAAAGTTTCCTACCGTAGCCCTGTACTCAGCCTCATCTCCCTTGCTGATGCATCCAACTGTGGCAGAGTCATCAGAAAACTTCTGAAGATGACAAGACTCTGTGCAGTAGTTGAAGTTCGAGGTGTAAATGGTGAAGAGAAAGGGAGACAAGACAGTCCCCTGTGGAGCCCCAGTGCTGCTGATCACTCTGTCAGACACACCTTGTTGCAAGCACACTGTTTTTGGTCACTGCTTGCCAGTTGAGTATACAACAGCAAGGGTTGGAGGTCTTGTACTGCAGAGTCAGAATTGTACTCTACTACAAGGGACTTAGGATATTCTGTATTGGGGTCAGTAGAGGAATAACTCTAGTAACGGAACCATATTCTTTTAGAAAGTCTAGTATTTCCTCATCTTTTTCTGCTCCTGTTACGCCACTGCCTAAAACAGCATTTGGGATTTTGACACCATTTTCCTCTAAGACTTCCATTTTCTTTCACTGTAGGTTTTAATTGAGCAAAAGTGAGTTTGAACAATAAAATTCTTCTCGTGTTTCATATACTAATCAGTGTGTTAGTGTTTGTATAATAAACTGCATTCTGGTTAGCTTAAGTTTTATGTAACACATTTGCAGTGCTTGTCTTGTTCGTGTGACACTATTTAGTTAGAATCAGTGAGATTTATTAGAATAACCTTTATTCCTACAATTTCTCTAACTAATTAGATCTAGTGTTATTCCCTATTTAAAGGTTTGCAGACTAACATTTGCCTTTCTATTTATCCCTAGTTAGTTAGGGAACTAACAGAATTCCCATTTTAAGTATCATGGTTAACTTCAGTTTCAGTTCAGGTCAGTATGGCTACAAATTCAAATTTACCCCCCACCAAAAAAAAATATATATACAGCTTAGTTCCTTTCATGACAAGTTCTCTGATATCACAACTTTTAAACAAAGTAAATCTCATTCAGTAACTTACCAAAATCTTTGCAAAAATAATCAGTTCTTCCAGAAAATCAAATTTGGATCCTTCGAATAAAAAATAAATTTATACATCCAACCGTATTAAATCCTTTACGTCTTGAAACATTCCATTCCTGCGTTGGTTCTTTGATCTTGGGTGGCTTGCCATCTTGTTTCTTGGTCCGTTGGATGAAATAATGGGTCATCCATGGAAAGTCGATTCACAAAACTTCAACAAAAAAAAATCTGACCAAATCCCTTAGTATGACTAATCCCTGGTTACATGGTAAAGTTCTTGGACACTACTCTCTGCCACTATCATCTTGCTATAGCTGGTGCAATAGGAATCGATGTGAGAGGTGAGGGAAGTAATGGATTAAAAGTATTATATATGAATGCACGAAGTATAAGAAATAAAGTGGATGAGCTTGAGGCTCAGATGGAAATTGGCAAGTAAGATGCTGTAGGAATAACAGAGACATGGCTGCAAGAGGACCAGGGCTGGGAAATGAATATTCAATGGTATACGTCCTATCGAATGGACAGGTGGGCAGAGGGGGTGGGGTGGCTCTGTTGGTTAGTAATGAAATTCAGTCCCTTGCGAGGGGCGACATAGAATCAGGAGATGTAGACTCAGTGTGGATAGAACTGAGAAATTGTAAGGGCAAAAAAACCTTATGGGAGTTATCTACAGGCCCTCAAACAGTAGCCTGGATATAGGGTGCAAGTTGAATCAAGAGTTAAAATTGGCATGCTGCAAAGGTAATGCTACGGTTGTTATGGGGGATTTTAACACGCAGGTAGACTGGGAAAATCAGGAAAGGGAGTTTGTGGAGTGCCTCAGAGATGGATTCTTAGAGCAGCTTGTACTAGAGCCTACCAGGGAGAAGGCAATTCTGGATTTAGTGTTCTGTAATGAACCGGATTTGATAAGGGAACTCGAGGTAAAGGAGCCATTAGGATGTAGTGACCATAATATGATAAGTTTTAAACTACAGTTTGAGAGGGAGAAGGGAAAATCGCCAGTGTTAGTATTGCAGTTGAACAAAGAGGAGTATGGAGCCATGAGGGAGAAGCTGGCCAAAGTTGACTGGAAAGATACCCTAGCAGGGATGACAGTGGAACAACAATGGCAGGTATTTCTGGGAATAACACAGAAGGTGCAGGATCAGTTCATTCCAAAGAGGAAGAAAGATTCTAAGGGGAGTAAGGGGCGACCATGGCTGACAAAGGAAGTCAAGGATAGTATAAAAATAAAAGAGAAGAAGTATAACATAGCAAAGATGAGTGGGAAGCCAGAGGATTGGGAAACTTTTAAAGAGCAACTAAAAAGGCAATACGGGGAGAAAAGATGAGATACGAAGGCAAGCTAGCCAAGAATATAAAGAAGGATAGTAAAAGCTTCTTTAGGTATGTGAAGAAGAAAAAATTAGTTAAGACCAAAGTTGGGCCCTTGAAAACAGAAACGGGTGGATTTATTATGGGGAACAAGGAAATTGTAGACGAGTTGAACAGGTACATTGGATCTGTCTTCACTAGGGAAGACACAAACAATCTCCGAGATGTAATAGTGGTCAGAGGTTCTAGGGTAACGGAGGAACTGAAGGAGATTCACATTAGGCAGAAAATGGTGTTGGATAGACTGATGGGACTGAAGGCTGATAAATCTCCAGAGCCTGATGGTCTGCAACCCAGGGTACTTAAGGAGGTGGGTCTAGAAATTGTGGACACAATGGTAATTATTTTCCAATGTTCTATAGATTCAGGATCAGTTCCTGAGAACTGGAGGGTAGCTAATGTTATCCCACTTTTTAAGAAAGGAGGGAGAGAGAAAACAGGGAATTATAGACCAGTTAGCCTGACATCAGTGGTGGGGAAGATGCTGGAGTCAATTATAAAGGATGAAATAGCGGCACAGTTGGATAGCAGTAACAGGATCGGTCTGAGTCAGCATGGATTTACGAAGGGGAAATCATGCTTGACTAATCTTCTGGAATTTTTTGAGGATGTAACTTTGAATATGGACGAGGGAGAGCCAATGGATGTAGTGTACCTGGACTTTCAGAAAGCCTTTGATAAGGTCCTACAGAGGAGATTAGGGGGTAAAATTACAGCCCTGGTATTGGGCTATTGACATGGATAGAAAATTGGTTGGCAGACAAGAACCAAAGAATAGGGATTAACGGGTGCCTTTCAGAATGGCAGGTGGGGACTAGTGGGGTACCGCAAGGCTCAGTGCTGGGACCGCAGCTACTTACAATATACATTAATGATTTAGATGAAGGGATGAAAAGTAACATTAGCAAATTTGCAGATGACACAAAGCTGGGTGGCAGTGTGAAATGTGCCGATAATGCAGGATGACTTGGACAGGTTGGGTGAGTGGGCAGATGCATGGCAGATTCAGTTTAATGTGGATAAATGTGAGGTTATCCACTTTGGTGGCAAGAACAGGAAGGCAGATTACTATTTGAATTGTGTCAAGTTAGGAAAAGGGGAAGTACAACGAGATCTTGGTGTCCTTGTTCATCAGTCACTGAAAATAAGTATGCAGGTGCAGCAGGCAGTGAAGAAAGCTAATGGCATGTTGGCCTTTATAACAAGGGGAGTTGAGTATAGGAGCAAAGAGGTCCTTCTGCAGTTGTACAGGGTCCTGGTGAGACCACACCTGGAGTATTGTGTACAGTCTTGGTCTCCAAATTTGAGGAAGGACATTCTTGCTACTGAGGGAGTGCAGCGGAGGTTCACGCGGTTAAGTCCCGGGATGGCGGGACTGTCATATGTTGAAAGATTGGAGCAACTGGGCTTGTATACACTGGAATTTAGAAGGATGAGAGGGGAACTGATTGAAACATATAAGATTATTAAGGGATTGGACACGCTAAAGGCAGGAAACATGTTCTCAATGTTGGGGGAGTCCAGAACTAGAGGCCACAATTTGAGAATAAGGGGTAAGCCATTTAAAACAGAGTTGAGGAAAAACTTTTTCACCCAAAGAGTTGTGGATCTGTGGAATGCTCTGCCTCAGAAGGCAGTGGAGGCCAATTCTCTGGATGCTTTCAAGAAAAAGTTAGATAGAGCTCTTAATGATACCAGAGTCAAGGGATATGGGGAGAAGGCAGGAATGGGGTACTGATTGTGGATGATCAGCCATGATCACAGTGAATGGCAGTGCTGGCTCGAAGGGCCGAATGACCTACTCCTGCACCTATTGTCTATTGTCTATTGCTCGTTATAGCCATAGCTTCAATAAATCTATAATAGATGTCATCTCCCTCCAGGCGTTTCACCCTAAGGACTTCGGGTAAGTAGGGTAGAGACACTAACTACTAATTCCACGTTAACAGGTTTTATATTTAGTTAATTTCTGTGGTTTGCTGTGTTACTGACACTTGTCCATGTCTCGTCAGCTATGCCTCATTCCCACATAACTTTTTGTTTTCAAGTTCTTTTTATTAAAAAAAAGTGGTAAAACTCGTTTTCATCCCTCCACAGGTGGAAATTTCTAACAGGACATCTTTGGGATAATTATCCTAGGTTACATGGGCTTTTGGGGTTTTCTTCCTCAATTTTCGAATACTCTTAAGCAGGTTAGATATAAAGGGGTAAAGCTTTCCTGGAACAGCTGAATTGAAATTATCTTCATGACTCTTCAACTCATGTTCTTGATATTTAAATCTTATTAATTTATTATTTTGATACTGTATGAAACGCCATTTTGCTGGGCATCTCAAGAAATGACTTGTAAGCCCCTCACAAACAGCTCCTGGACTCTGTGATGAGGAAACCCATCTTCCATAGGCTTCTTGTGTCTAGAGTACATACCACTTTGGTCACACCAAATCTGTAGAAGTAGGGAAATCTCGCCAACCCAAATGCAGGTTTGTGTGAATGCTGTGTGATTTATTTACCCCGCCAATCACCCATTGGCATGAAATAACATAGTACACTGCATACAACTATGAAGAAAGTACATTTATGAACGTTGACTTAACCAAAGAATTAGTAAAGAAAAGAAAGAAATAAACAAAAAGGGCCCATTATAACTTAACAATCAAATGTGCATAGGTTGGAGCACAAATCTGTAGGTTGAGTTGATAGTAAGGAAGGTAAATGCAATATTGCCATTCATTTTGAGAGGACTAGAATATAAAAGCAAGGATGTAATGCTGAGGCTTTATAAGACATAGTTCAGACCACATGTGGAGTATTGTGATCAGTTTTGGATCCCGTATCTAAGAAAGGATATGCTGGCATAAGAGAAGTTCCAGAGGAGGTTTACAAGAATAATCCCAGGAAGGAAAGGGTTAATATATGTATGAGTTACAAGGAGAAGACAGGAGAATAGGGCTGAGAGGGAAAATAAATCAACCATGATTGAATAGTAATACAGACTCAATGGGCCAAATTACCTAAATCTACTCCAATGTCTTATGCTCTTATGGTCTATATCTGAGGAGTCATAAGCTGCCTGCTATTACCATGCCAAATAGCAACCATACAGAGAGCAGACTCTAGATGGCACTGTAAGACCAGGCTATGCTTAAATACTTCAGCTATTTAATTGTGAAGAAACAGGACACCTTGCTTTCCAGTCATGACAAACTTGCACAATTGAATGTGGAAGCCAAAAATGTATTCAATGTATTCATTTTGACTTGACTGTTAACTACTATTTTGAATTAGTTGCTAAGTATATCAGAAATTCAGTTACAACCATAAATGCTTACCAAATCAGAAATGAAAATCACTGGAGCTGTAACTCGGACTGTAATTCATTATGGCCTTATTTACACAGTGATTACTGTCAAAATTTACCCTGGAGCAGGTTCAAAGCTGAAAATCAGTATCCAGAAGTTCTCGATTCTGAGCTAAAAGAAACTTACAGCACTGGTGGGATTTTGTCAGATGGAATATGAAAGAAATAACACTAAACAAAGGCTGGTAAATGGTTTTTTTTGCAAAAATAGCTTGATTGGTTTAATGACCTCATATAGTTCTAATAAGGCATTCAATTATCCTTTTTAACAAATCTATATTTCATTCCCATGCTTTTTCCTAGAAATGAATTTCCTGTACTTTCCAAATTAAGATTAACTTTCCTTTTAACATTAGTTTTTAATTCTCTGACCATAACAAGCCATTTGCTGCAACTCACCACTAACAATGGACTACCAACAAACCTATAAACCCAATCCTGTCAGTGTACTGTTGCAAGAATAAAGTTACAATTGTCAGTTTCTTCAGATGTAAGATTCTTGTGTCAGTTTGGCAAGGTTTAAAAAAAAAACAACTCTTTTCCGCAGGTTGCCAAACAATAAATTCAATCAGTTGGAAGGCACAGATGTCAATTGACAGAACCAGTTTGTTCTCCTAAATGCTTGTAGCAAATTGTGCAATATAGGTTTTAAGACAAATTGAGCTTTGGGGTCTACAATATAGATATATTTACTGTTTGGTCTTCAAGTAGTTGTATGAATATTTTGGGTTGGAATCAGAATCAGATTTAATATTACTGGCATACGTCATGAAAGTTGTTAATTTTATGGCTGCAGAACAATGAAATACATGATAAATATCAAAAAAAAGAGTTACATTAAGTATGTGAATTTCTATTAAAAAGTTAAGTTAAAATAAGTGGTACAAGATAACAGAAATAAAAAAGTAAACAACAGGAATTCTGCAGATGCTAGAAATTCAAGCAACACACATCAAAGTTGCTGGTGAACGCAGCATGCCAGGCAGCATCTCTAGGAAGAGGTACAGTCGATGTTTCAGGCCGAGACCCTTCGTCAGGACTAACTGAAGGAAGAGTCTCGGCCTGAAACGTTGACTGTACCTCTTCCTAGAGATGCTGCCTGGCCTGCTGCGCTCACCAGCAACTTTGATGTGTGTTGCAGAAATAAAGAAGTAGTGAGGTAGTGTTCATAGGGTAAATGTCCATTTAAAAATCAGATAGCAGAGGGGAAGAAGCTGTTCCTGGATCACTGAGTGCATGCCTTTAGGCTTCTGCACCTCCTTCCCGATGGTAACAATGTGAAGAGGGCATGTCCTGGGAGGTGGGGGTCCTTAATGATGGATGATGCCTTCCTGGGTGAGTCAGCTACAGATACCCACCCAGATTCAGACATGTCAGTAAATATTATAATTATTTGAGGATCTTTTTTTTATGAGAATGAAACCCACTAACCTATTTTGTGTATTTTGACATCAGATCTGTGCCTCGTGCTTGAGTATTTGATGGCACTGTGCCTGCATTCACTAGAGTTTGGAAGAAGGGGAGATCTCATTGAAATCGATTGAATATTGAAATACTAGACAGAATGGATATAGAGAGTACGTTTCCTGTAGTGGGGGGAGTACAGGAACAGAGGGCACAGCCTCAGATTAAAAGAGTGCCTTGTTAGAATTGAATCATGCAAGAATTCCATATATATATAGAGAGAGAGAGAGTGGTAAATCTGTGGAAGCCAAGTCATTGAGAATATTTAAAGCTGAGGTTGATAAGTTCTTAATAGGTCAGAGCATCAAAGATTATGGGGAGAAAGCAGGACAATGAGGTTGAGGGGGATAATAACTCAACCATGATGGAATGGTGGAGTAGACTCAATGGGCTGAATGGATAAATTCTGCTCCTATGTGCAGGTTTTATAGTCTCTGCTAGGGAGTATTCTGGAGATAAGTGACTATAGCAGATGTTATTTGAAACAAGGTTCAGTCTTCAGTTCTTGATGTCAATTGTAAACCACACTCAGCAAATTTAAGTTAAAGCAATACCTTTATAGGTAAATAACACTCTCTGTGGAACACAGGCTGGCTGACAGCACAGGGCTGACCGTGGTTTGCAAAGACATTCTTGTCTTCATCAGTCAAGCATAAAACAATGGGATTATGTTAATTGAGTCTACTCAAGGCCAGCAACATGCCTAAAATACTTGCACCATTGTAAACAAGTTCAAGTAAACCTGCAGACCAGACTGATATTAGCACATCAATAGTTGGGAGATTTCCGTTGAGACAGTCAGCTCTAAACAACATTAATTTTGAACACAAGAGATGCTGCAAATGCTGGAAATTCAGAGTAACACACACACACGCTGGAGGAACTCAGCAGGTCAGGCAACATCTATGGAAATGAACAGTCGATATTTCAGGCCAAGACTGGAATCATTGTCCCCAGAAACTTTGTGTGAATTACTTCGTCAAAGTAAAGGTGTTTGAACCTTCAGTCATGTCCCCCACTGTAGATACTGTATGTAATTCAAATAAAGTATTGTCAGCTCAAAATATTGAAGTAACTACTATCATTGTAACTACTGAAATTGTATCACCTATTGTAATGTGTGATGTAAAGGGTATAAAAATGTGATGTACTTTGAGTTTGGGCCTCTACCAAGAGGATCTCCAGGGGAATGCCTGCTTGTCATGATGAATAAAGACTTCTATATCACCAGCTTCAGTATCTCCTCAGTGTCTCTTCAGTGTATATTAATATATACTAGTTACAGAACTAAGGTGAAGCTATTCTTTTAGCTTCAAATTACAGCTTGCTACTTACAAATTACATAAGAACTGAAGACATTATTATTTGAATCAATATATGTTATATTCACATAACTCCAGAATACTCCCTAACATAAGACCATAAGGCATGGGAGCAGAATTAGGTCATTTGGCCCATTGAGTCTGCTTTGCCATTTCAACTTGGCTGATCCAATTTTCCCCTCTTCAGCTCCATTCCCCGAACTTCTCCCCATATCCTTTGATGCCGTGTCCAATCAAGAACTTATCAATCACTGCCTTAAATACACTCAATGACCTGGCCTCCACAGCTGCCTGTGGTAACAAATTCCAGAAATTCGCCCATCTGGCTAAAGAAATTTCTCTGCATCTCTGTTTTAAATGGACACCCCTGTATCCTGAGGCTGTGCCCTCTTGTCCTAGACTCCCCCACCATGGGAAACATCGTTTCCACGTCTACTCTGTCTAGCACTTTTAACACTCAAAAGATTTCAATGAGATCCCACCCCCCCCCCATCCTTCTAAAGTCCAACCAGTACAGACCCAGAGCCATCAAACGTTCCTCATATGATAACCCTTTCATTCTCGGAATCATCTTTTGAACCTCCTCTCAGCCCTCTCCAAAGCCAGCATGTCTTTTCTTAGATAAGAAGCCCTAAACTGTTCACAATACTCAAGGTGCGGCTTCACCAGTGCCTTATAAAGCCTTAGCAGCACATCCCTGCTCTTGTATTCAAGACCTCTTGAAATGAATCCTAACATTACATTTGGCATCTTCTTAACCGACTCAACCTGCAAGTTAACCTTTAGGGTGTTCTGCACAAAGACTCCCAAGTCCCTTTGCATATTGGATTTTTGGATATTCTCCCCATTTAGCAAATAGTTTGCACATTTATTTCTACTACCAAAGAGCTTAATCATGCATTTTCCAGCATTGCTTTTTATTTGCCACTCTCTTGCCCATTTTCCTAATCTGTCCAAGTCTTCTGCAGCCTACCTGTTTCCTCAACACTACCTGGCCCTCCACCAATCTTTGTATTATCTGAAAGCTTGGCAACAAAACCTATTCCATCATCTAAGTCATTTATATACAGCATAAAAAGAAGCCGTGCCAACACTGACCCCTGTGGAACACCACTGGTCACTGGCAGCCAATCAGACAAGGACCCTTTTATTCCCACTTGCTGCCTCCTACCAACCACTCAAAACTCTAACCATGTTAGTAATTTTCCTGTGATAACTTGGTAAGCAGCCTCATGTGTAGCACCTTGTCAAAGGCTTCTACAAGTCCAAATATACAACATACTCTGCATCCCCTTTATCTAACCTTGGAGAATTCCAACTGGATTGTCAGGCAAGATTTTCCCTTAAGGAAACCATGCTGACTTTGGCTAAGGCATTCTTGATTGTTCAGTTCATCCTTCCTACCATCCCTGAACTCTGAGGATGGTAAGTTACGTGGAACCATTGTTGAATCCCTAGCAGTCAGCACATTTCCTATATCACTTTCCTTGTGGAATGTGCTCCCTGATCCAGGTCCACCTGTACTGGGATTCCCCACCTTGGGAGGGTTTCCTGAACTAGAATCCATGCAGAATCCATGCAGTGGAGCTGGCAGTGTGGTCCCTTATTGGGAAAGACTCTACCCACCAGATGAAGTGATCCATAATTACTAAACTGTAGCTTTTCTCCCTGCTTTTTGTCAGGGGCCCCGTGAAGTCTATCTGAATGTTTTCTCAGTGTCCCCTTGGCTGTGGCTAATTTGCCAGTTGTAGCTTTATGCCTTACCAGGGTTATGCTGGGCACAAATGATACAACAGTGACAGAATTTCTCAACATCCATGCCCATCCCTGGCCCCCACTAGTCCTGCCAGAGGGTTGTGATCATGCTCTGTCTTCCCTGATGCATCACCCCATGATATAACTTCAGTAGTATCTGTCTAATACAGGGTGGGGCCTCCACGATTCTTTTCCCCCCAAGTGTCCAGCTTCCATCTGGTCCCTCCTTTCTCTGCCACTCTTCCTTCTCTCCTGCCTCCATCTCTTTGTATAGTTTTACTAAACTGGCTTCCGTCGTTTCTTCCTGCACACTTGCAATTTCAATTGCCTCTTGTTCCTTTGCTGCCTTCTTCATGACAATGTCTGCCCACCCATTTCTTTTCTATTTCTTGTTCTCACCTTTCTGGTGCACTTTAACTTTAATTACTGTGTCCCTAATGCACTGATACTCACCCTGCTAGCTGCAATTTTGTCTTATCATTTGCCTGCCCTTCCTGACAGTCTGACTGCGCGCTATCCTTGCTTCTTTACCCCTCCATCCTATCCTGAATCCCTTCATTCTGTTTCCCACCCCCCTGCCAAATTAGTTTAAACCCTCCCCAACAGCTCTATTGGTCCCCCCCAGGTTCAGGTGCAACCCATCACTTTTGAACAGGTCATACCTCCTCCAGAAGCGATCCCAATGATCCAAGAACCTGAAGCTCATCCTCCTGCACAAGCTTCTCAGCCACACAGTAATCTGTCAAATCATCATATTTCTACCCTCACTAGCACGTGGCACATATAACAATCCGGCAATTACTATCCTGGAGGTCCTGCTTCTCAGCTTTCTAAATTCTATCTTCAGGACTTCATTGTTCTTCCTTCCTATGTCATTGGTACCAATACGTACCAAGACATCTGGCTGCTCTCCCTCCCTCTCCAAAATGCTGTGGACATGATCCGAGATGTCCCTGACCCCGGCAGCATACTATCTGGGTGTTCCATTCATGTCCACAGAATCTCCTGTCTGTTCCTCTGACTATTGAGTCCCCTATCGTTACCGCTCTCCTCTTCTCCCACTTTTCCTTCTGCACCATGGACCCATGCTTAGTGCCAGTAACCTGGTCTCTGTGACTTTCCCCTGGGAGGTCATCCTCTACAAAAGTATCCAAAATGGCCACAGGGATGCTCTGCGCTGTCTATTCACATTTCCACATCTCCTGACAGTCACCCAGCTACCCACCTCCTGCAACCTTGGGGTGACCACTTCTCTGTAACTCTGATCGATGATCTCCTCACTCTCCTGTACAAGCTGAAGATCATCTAGCTGCTGCTCCAGATCCCTAACACGGTCTTCAAGGAGCTGCAGCTGGATGCACTTCATGCACTCTGGGTCTCCAAGGACTCCAACATCCAGCATGATGAACACACAATGGCCATTTACTACACTAAGTATAGCCAAGAGAGAGAAAAAAAATGGAACCTTAACAAAAGCTTACCCAGAGGCAACATCTCTTCCAAGCCAAAGCCTGATATTCATATTCTTACTACTAGCCTACTGCCAACAATGGCCACCCCACTTGTCCCTACTATACTTTTATTTAATTCACTGTATTTGCTCCCGCCACTGATTGGGCCTCCAGAACATATCCTCCTCTTGGCCCCTGGCTGGAATTCTGTTCTAATTCTGGAATTCTGGACTAAACATGCACAACCATACATGCAGCCCTCTGGCATCCCAAATGGTCAGTAACTACATTTCGCAACTGGTGACACTGTCTCACCAATCTACCCAATACTACCTGATAGCTGGTCTCTTATACACATACACATGCACACATAACACTTTTATATCCACCAGTTCAGCTCTGTTCTTTGAACATTTGTGATCTCATGGTCATTGACCTGAACAGATCTAAGCATGGGTGCTAGACTGCTCAAGTCGCTATCCACACAGTGCATCGTGACTGTATCTTGAGTGAGTCCCCAAATGTTGTGTCAGAGATCTAAATCACTGGACAGCCACTGAATCTGGTGATATACAAGTATTTATTCATCATGACAAGCAAGCCTTCTTCTGTTGATCCTCTCAGTAGAGTCCCTAGAAGCCAATGTACATCATCTTTTTTATCCTTAAGACCAAAGCTAACAGTTGGTGATTCAATAACAATTTTAGTAGATATAAAGACATCATTTACTATATTCTGAGTTGGCAGTGCTTCCTTTGAATAATGTCTCTACAGTTGGAGGCACCTCTGAAGTTCATACACCTTAGGTGTGACAAAGTATTTCACACAGAGCTTCTGGGAACAGAAATCCCAGACACCCAAAATTAATGTTGTTTAGGGCTACTCTCTCAACACTAATCTCCCACTTATTGATAGATCAGCTATTTGGTGTGTCAAGTGATAGAATCACTCTGGTCAGCAGGCTTACTTGAACTTGTGCAAATAACATAGTCATGTCACTTGCTTTGATGCAAGCCAATTTAAAAAACCCATTGTCGTACATTTAGCTGATGCAGACAAAGAACGTCTTTACAAACCACGTCTCTTGAGCAGCCATTAGCAACTGAAGACTGGTTCTTGTTTGGATTAATATCTGCTATATTCACATAACTCCAGAATACTCATTAACGTACCCTCCTCTTGACCTTTGGACAGAAATATGCCTCAGAAAGACCAAATTTTAAGGAAGATCTAATTATGTAGAGCAGTGAAAATGCCCTTCACTTCAGATCCTTTCCCCAATTATTAACCAATCATGTTCCTATGTGCATCTACATCTACCCTATCATCCTTAACCAGCTATCCACTAGACTAAGCAGATATGGCATTAAAACATTACAGAAATTTGACTGCATCCTCTCCTTGGATACCTTTGTCCTCTCAGTGTCAACCAGTCTTTAAAATGCAGCTTTGTCATCCATGTGCTTACTGCCTCCTTCCCTGCTGGCCCACTGCACTTTAATCACATCCTTATCTTCGCCCCTTCAATCTCTGATAACTGAAACAAGATGGCTGCCAGTGGTTACTCTGTAGGCAGTGGGCAGAGTAAGGCAACTTTATTTCAGTTTCACATGCAACAGTTCACATTCCATGCTATGATAGAAGATTGTCAGAAGAATCTGTCCAGTTTCTCAGTCCCTTTGATCAGTCTACAGGAGGGTTTGGGGTGGTCCCTATTTCAATGGCTGCAAGAACCTCACCTCAGTGACACCTCCTCCCAGTCTGTTCTTTTGATCACTGGCCCAACCATTGAAAGGGCCCAGCCCATTTGTGCTCACATTGGGTGGCTGCCTTCAGACGCTCTGTGCAATTTCTTCTCAGTCTCCCTTGCCATCAAGGTTGTGGAACATGATGTTTCTGCAATAACACAAATTGATTCCCAAAATCTTTCTATTCTTATCTACATAACTAGTCATCTACCTCCCAGAACCAACCTTCATTCCATAGTACTTTATTCACAGCTTGCTGACATGCCCGATGTTTCTTCTGCACTTTCATTCCTATTCACAGGTCTGATTGCATCAGGACTGATCAGATGTGAAGCAGCAGGCTGGTGTTCAAGTTTCTGCCAGAATTTTGAATTCACACAAGTAAAGTGAGAGCAGCTCAGACAAAATGGTTTGGTTCTCCCTGGGGATGAAGGGCTATGAATGACGGTAACTAGTGTCAAGGGCTGGCTGGGGTCATTAGGATTCTTGACTTGCTGTTGTCTGACCTCAATAGGTACCATCAGATATACCTGGGTATAACATCTCCCTCAAATATTTCTACACTAATTCACATATTAAGCAAAATATAAAGGATGGATAAAAATTAAACAGTACATACTTAAAACCACAGAGTATGTGCTCAGCAATCTTTCACTTCTGTATCACTGAATTCATGATGGCTGTTATATTCCATTGCATTTAAAACTCCTGTTACCAAGGTTTCAAATTTATTCTTAAAGCAAACAAACCCACTCACAAATATGTATACTACTATAAAGTCTCTTGAATGCCTTTACGTGTATCCCTATGGGGCACCCAAATGGTCAATAACCACCTTTTCCAACTGGTAGCCCTGTCTCACAAAAACTTCTCAATATCATCCGATAGCTGGTCACACACACACACACACACACACACACACACACACACTTACTTGTATCTACCAGTTCAGTTCTCCGCTCTGTTTGTTGAAACTTTGTGATCCCATGGTCATTGACCTGAACAGATCTAAGCATGGATGCTGTCCTTAAAAATACTTATCCTCCTTAGAGTGTTTAAGGCGCTATTCACACAATGGTCAGGAGCGTATCCCTGATGAGCCCCCAGATGTTGTAACAGTGATCTAATTCATCAGGGAGACACTGAAACTGGTGATATAGAAGTCTCTATTCATCATGACAAACAAGCATTCTTCTGGATATCCTCTCAGTAGAGTCCTCCAGAATCAAAATTACAGCTCATGTTGTATATCCTTAGGACAAAGGTAACAGCTGGTGATCCCTTACTGCTAACTTTGATCTCATGAGTTTGAAAGTGTGATGTACTTCTGAGTTTGTGAGATTCTGCAGAGTGGATCTCCAGAAGAATGCCTGCTTGTCGTGATGATTAAAGACTTCTAGATCACCAGCTTCAGTGTCTTTCTGATGTTTTGGTTCATATTCACTACAGTCTCATTCACTCCTTTGGGAACGTCAAACATGTTAAATGGAAGTGAGACCGAATTTGAACAATATTTATATTGCTATATCACAATAGAAGGTAAAATATATAGTGTAAATGTGTGTAATTTATGTAATTCAAAATATATTAGAAAATTGAAGAGCTGTTTTCATTATTCCTGTTCATTTAAATCAAGTGTTCCCAACCTGGTGTCAACCAACCCCTTGTTTAATGGTATTGCTCCATGGTATAAAAAAGGTTTTACTTCTTTGGAGTAAAGTTATTGAATTCTGTACTCAGAAGTGAAAGCACTCCCACACTGATGCCTTTAGGCTATTTGGCTCCTCCGACATTCATGGTGTAGATCTCTGTCTGGTCACCTTTTGTTTTTCGTCTGGGTTTTGATTTGTTAAAACCATCCTCACAGATCAGATGAGTTTTCCAGACACCAAGACGTGTGGTATCACAAATGCTGAGGGTTTGCCAATCATCAAGGTTCAGATACATAACTACTTCCCAGTTTTGATTCAGCAGTTTCTGATGTGTAACCACTGCAAACTTGTAAGGAGCTCTCCGGAATGCCCAGATTTATTTCATAGAGCATGTTTTAAAACAACTCCTGTATAAGGTTTTGATCATGGAAAACCAGAGAGAATCCTGGGCCATGAAATTTAGGAAATAAACTGTTAAAATCATATTTATAACTCATTTAATATTTTTCATTTGGACCACCTGGGCTATAATCAGTTGAGACCTTGAATGAAGCATTCTTTTCTTTGATACAAACAGCTGTTCTGCTTTTTTGAGGTGTGCAGAATGTTCCCTGCTGTGTGTGCATTAATTAGCTTCATTGAGGTTTCGCATTTCTGTACTGCTGCTAAAATGAAACAGTTTGAAATTGAAAGTGTGAAACTCTTTGTAATGATCCAAACAATGAGCCCCAAGGTTACCCACTCCATTCGCTCTAATGTATATTTACTTGGGGGGGCGGGGAAGGGTGATGTTATATTGTCCAGTTATTGACCTAGAGAAGGAGTGAGGGAAACCAGAACTCCAGTCCATTTTAGACCATAAAACCATAAGATATAGGAACAGAATTAGGCCATTTGGCCTCTCTAGTCTGCTCTACTATTCAATATTGCTAAGTTTTTTTCTCCTTGTAAGCCTTAACTGATGAAGAACCCTCACTGATCAAGAACCTATCAATTTCTGCTTTAAATTCACCCAGTGACTTGATCTCCATTGATGCCTGTGGGAATGTGTAACACAGATTCACCACTCTCTTCAGACAGTCATAGAATCACAGTGCAATACAGGCTGTCTGGCCTGGGTAGAGATTAGGAATAGGAAAGGGAAAAATTCACAGGTGGGAGTTGTCTATAGGCCACCAAATAATAACATTACAGTGGCACAGGCAATAAACAGAGAAATATCTAAGGCATGTGAGAATGAAATGTAGGTCCCTTGGAGGACGAGAAGGGGGATTTGATGTTGGGTAATGAGGAAATGGCCAAGACTTTGAATGACTATTTTGCACCGGTCTTCACAGTGGAGTACACATCTAACATCCAAAGAGAGATGATGTGGATACAAACTGAGGTATCGAGGACCTCAATACAATAGCTATCACTAAAGAGGGAGTACTGAGTAGAGTTGTGGGCCTAAAGATAGACAAGTCCCCTGGTCCTGATGGAATGCATCCCAGGGTACTGAAAGAAATGGCAGGAGTTATAGTTGAGGCTTTGGTGATAATTTACCAAAATTCTCTGGACTGCGGGCAGATCACAGTGGATTGGAAGAAGGCAAATGTCATGCCACTGTTCAAGAAAGGATGTAGGCAAAAGGCAGGTAACTATAGGCTAGATAGTTTAACATCTGTAGTTGGGAAAATGCTTGAAGCTATCATTATAGAAGAAATAGTGAGGCATCTGGAAAGAAATGGATCCATCAGGCAGACACAGCATGGATTCAGCAAAGGCAGGTCCTGTTTGACAAACTTACTGTTCTTTGAGGATATAATAAACACAATAGATAGAGGGGAACAGAAGATGTTATTTACTTGGATTTCCAGAAGATGTTTGATAAGGTGTCACATTAAAGACCATAAGATAAAGATGCATAGAGTTGTGGGTAATGTGTTAGCATGGATAGAGGATTGGTTGACCAATAGAAGGCAGCATGGGTGTTTCTGTGGTTGGCAATCAGTGGTGAGCGGTGTGCTGCAGGGGTCGGTGCTGGGCCCGCAACTGTTCACAATATACATTAACAATCTGGAAGAGGGAACTGAGTGTACTGTATCTAAGTTTGCTGATGATACTAAATCAAGGAAATTTTGCAGAGAATACAGAAGGTCTGCAGGTAGATATACATAGGTCAAGTGAGTGGGCAAGGGTCTGGCAGAAGGATTACAATGTTGGTAAATGCAAGGAAAAATGGAAGATCGGTTATTGTTTAAATGGTAAAAGATTGCAACATGCTGCTGTGCAGAAGGACTTGGGAGTGCTTGTGCTTGAATCACAAAAGGTTGGTTTGCAGGTGCAGAAGACAACCAAGAAGGCAAATGAAATGTTGACCTTCATTGCTAGAGGGATTGAATTTAAGAGCAGGGAGGTTACGCTATAGCTGTATGGGTACTGGTGAGGCCACACCTACAGTACCGTGTCCATTTCTGAGCTTCTTACTTGAGAAAAGATATACTGGCTTTGGAGGCAGTGCAGAGGAGGTTCACCAAGTTGATTCCAGAGATGAAGGGGTTAGACTATGAGGAGAGATTGAGACACCTGGGACTGTACTCAATGGAATTCAGAAGAATGAGAGGAGATCTTATAGAAATACATAAAATTATGAAAGGGATAGATAAGATAGAGGCAGGAAAGTTGTTCCCACGGGTAGGTGAGACTAGAACTAAGGGACATAGTCTCAAGATTCGGGGGAGTAGATTTCGAATGGAGATAAGGAGGAACTGCTTTTCCCAAGGAGTGGTGAATCTGTGGAATTCTCTGCCCAATGAAGCAGTGGAGGCTACCTCAATAAGTATATTTAAGTCAAAATCTATCCGAGGTCGGATAGATTTTTGCATAGTAGGGGAATTAAGGGTTATGGGGAAAAGATAGGTAGGTGGAGATGAGTCCATGGTCAGATCAGTCATGTTGAATAGCAGAGCAGGCTCGATGGGCCAGATGGCCTACTCCTGCTCTTATTTCTTATGTTCTTAAGTTCAACTAGTCCATGCAATCACATTGTCTACCTAGCTAGTCTCAATTTCTTGCACTCGAGCCATACCCCTCCAGGCCACTCCCATAAATACACCTATCCAAGTCTTTCTTAAATGATACTATGAGATCCGCCTCAACATTTTGTCTGGCAGCTTATTCCACGTATTTACCACCCTCTGTGTGAAAAGGTTGCCCCTTAGGTCCTTTTTAACATCTTTCTGCTCTCACCATAAACCTATGTCCCTCAATTTGGATTCCTGAACCCTAGGGACAATTCCCTTACTGTTCACCTTTCATATGCCTCTCGTAATTTTAAACACTTCAGTAAAGTCCCTCCCCCTCATTCCCTTACATTCCAAGGACTAAAGACTTAGCCTGGCCAATCTCTCCCTATAACTCAGGCCATCTAGTGCTGGCATCACCCTTACAGATCTTTTATGCAATCTTTCCAGTTTATCCACATAATTCCTATAACAGAGTGAACAAAACTGTACACGGTACCCCAAGTATGGCCTCAACAATGACTTATACATCCGCGACATAATGTCCCAAATCATTTACTCAGTGCCCTGACTAATGAAGCCGGCATGCCTGATGCCTTTTTCATTACCCTGTATACCTATAAAGCTGTTGTCAATGAACTATGCACTTCTACCCCTGGGCTCTCATGTTCCATTTTACATTCTAGTCCCCTACCATTCATACGAGAAGTCTGACTCTGGTTTGAATTTCCAAAATGCTATTACCTCACACATAACTGCACTGAAATCCATCTACTCTCCTTAGCCCACTTCCCTCGATGATCAAGGTCCCCCATAATCTATAGTAACCTTCTTCACTATCACAATACCTCCTCACTTCGTGTGATCTGCAAACTAGCTGAGCAAGCTTGTGCATTTGCATCCAAATCATTTAGGATCAGGTTTATTGTTGCTATCTTACACAATGTGAAATTTGCTACTTTGCAGCAACATTACAGTGGAAAATAAATAAATGGTGCAAATGTGATAGGGTCTTTTAAGAGACTCCTGGATGGCTACATGGAGCTTAGAAAAATAGAGGGCTATGGGTAAAGCCTAGGTAGATCTAAGGTAGGGACATGTTCGGCATGTGGGCAAAGGGCCTGTATTGTGCTGTAGGGTTTCTATGTTTCTAAAAGAAAGAAATAGTGAGGTGGTATTTATTGCTTCATGGACCATTCAGAGGTCTGGTGACATAGGGGAAGGAGCTGTTCCTGAGTTGTTGAGTGTGGCTCATCAGCCTAATGTACCTCCTCCATGATGTTAGCATTGAGAAAAGGACATGTTTCAAATGCTGAGGGTCCTTAAGGATGGCTGCCACCTTCTTGAAGCAGCTCCTCTTGAAGATGTCCTCGATGATGGGTAGTGTTTTGCATTGGAGCCTCTGTATGGCACAAGCAGTGAGAATGTTCACCACTCTGCACATAGGAGCTTGTACGAGACCTTCATGGCTTGCCAAATCTCCTCAAACTCTTACTGGAATAGAGCCACTGGCATACTTTCTTCATGATTACATCAATGTGTTGGACACATGACAAATCCTCTGAGATGTTGATGCCCAGCAACTTAAAGCACTGTTGAGGGGTCTTTCCTTTGCTGACCCCTCAAGGAAATCTGGTATATGTTGAGCTGACTTCCCCTCCCTGAAGTTCACAACCAATTTATTGGTCTTGCTGTCAATGAGCACGAGGTTGTCGCTGTGACACCACTCATCCAGTTGATCTTCTTACTGGATCCCATCAATGACCCTTGTGGCAGGACTACTAATCACCAGTCTCCATTCCAGGAAACAACCTCTGCTTCTTACCTCTGAGAAAATTTTGAATCTTTTTCAGTTCTAAAGGAACATCCCATACTCTGAGGCAGAACCCCTCAAATTCTATGCTTTCTTACTAAAGGAAACATCCTCTTCGTGTTCATCCTATCCAGGCCTTTGGTGCAAACCAAAACATTAAACGGAGCACCCCAGCAGCAGTCAATCATTGGAACATCCCAGCTATGCTGAAGCAAGAAAGTAAAAGAACCTCTATGATTTGTCGAAGTGTCAATGGTGGCCAAATAGTAAACAGACTTGCCAGGAGATTTTATACACAAAATCGACTTCAATGAGTTAAGCACAACAATCAGCACGAAAATCCAGTACTGGGGTAGTGTTGCATTGTTGGAGACATTGCTTTTCAGCTTGTGATACTGAAACTAAGCCCAGTCGGCTCTCTCAGCTTAGATTGTAGGAAACTGCAAGGGCTACTTTGGAGAAGAGCAAGGCAATTATTTCCAATATATTTCATTCCTATGATGAAAGAGCTGATTGTGGACTTCAGGAAGCATAAGATGAGGGACACGATCCAATCCTCGTGAGGGGATTGGAAGAGAAACGAGTGAGCAATTTCAAGTTCCGGAGTGTCAAGATCACTGAGGATCTTACCTGGTCCCAGTATATTGATGCAGCTATAAAGAAGGCAATACAATGGCTATACTTTATTAGGAGCTTGAAGTGACTGGATTTGTCAACTAAAACGCTCGAAAACTTCTATAGATGTACAGTGGAGAGCATTCTGACAGGCTACATCATTGTCTGGCATGGGGTGGGGGGGCTTACTGCACAGGATCGAAAGAAGCTACAGAAAGTTGTAAAATTAGTCAGCTCCATCTTGGGTACTATCCTTCATAGTATCCAAGACATCTTCAAGGAGCAGTGCCTCAGAGAGGCGCCACCCATTATTAAGGACTCCCATCACCCAGGGCATTCCTTCTTCTCATTGTTATCATCAGGAAGGAGGTACAGAAACCTGAAGACTCACACTCAGTGATTCAGGAACAGCTCCTTCCCCTCTGTCATACAGTTCCTAAATGGACATTGAACCTATGAAGACTACCTCATTTCCTTTTAATGAACGATATTTCTTTTTTGCACCATTTTTAATCTATTCTATATATATATATTTTACTGTAATTGATTTTCTTGTTTTTTTCTATATTATAATTTATTGCATTGAATTGCTGCTGCTACGTTAACAAATTTCATGACACATGCTGGTGATAATAAGTCTGATTCAGATTCTGAACAATACACATTTACATAATTAGATTATTAAGTTGGTTATTATTGCATGAGAATTTTTGATACACAGATTTGTACTGTACAGCAGTGACTGCATCCTTGATGTACTCTGTTGGTTGTAACGTGTTTCATGATAATCTGTAAAGAATGCGAAAGAATGTTATAAATGCTTTATCTGTAAGGTATGGTGCATGGAGGGTTATTATATCAAATTATTTGAATGAAATCAAGCACTCACTTACATGAGAGAAGTCTCAGAATTATAGAAATTATAGAAGTGGAAAAGAAAGCTATACTGACCCACCTTGACAATAATGGTCAACAAAGTTGCACCCAGCTCAATCCCAACTTTCAAAGGTGTCAACTCTCCAAGTGCAAAACCAGGTATTTTTTGTTAATGTGGCCATGTTTTCTGTCTCTATCTCCCTTATTTATTAATTTAGCGATACTGCGTGGAGTAGGCCCTTCAATCGAAGCCACCCCAGCAACCCACAACAAACCCGATTCACGTTAACCTAATCACAGGACAATTCACAATGAGCAATTAATCTGCCTGGTACGCCTCTGGATTGTGGGAGGAAACCGTGGGACCCAGAGAAAACTGGAAAACCGGCGCATTCCATGGGGAGAACATACAGAGACTCCTTACAGAATAGCACTGGAGTTGAACTCTGAACTCCAGAACACCCTGAGCTGTAATAGCATCATTACTGTGGCACCCATGCTGGCAATGAGTTCCAGATTTCAACCACACTCTGGATGAGAAAACTTTTTCCTCGTTCATCCTCTAATCCTTTTACCTATTATTTCCTCATTTCTAACCTTTCCAACCTAGGTCGCTTGCTTCTAACCACTCAACTAAGCAAAATTACTTCTTCCTATTGACTTCATCTGGACCCCTCATAGCTTTGCACATTTCAGTATAGTTCCCCCCAGTCTTCTTTGTTCTGAAGAAAACAACCACAATCTTTCCTTGTGACTATTATTTTCCAAACTTGGCAGTGTCCTCATAAATCTACTTTGCATACTCACCATTTCAATCACATCTTTTCCAGTAATGTGATGTCCAGAACTGTACCCAATATTTAATCTGTGGTATGACCTCTTCATTCTTATGTTCACTTCCTCTACAAATAAATGAAAGCTTCCATACGATTTTAAACCAACCTGTTGGAGAGAGGAAACTGAAGAGGGTTCAAAGAAGGTTCACAAAAGTGATTCCAGGTTTGAACGGTTTGTCATATGAAGAGCGTTTGATGGCTTTGGGTCTATACTCACTGACATTCAGAAGAATGAGGCGTGTCCTCATTGAAACATATCCAATGGTAAAAGGCCTTGATAGAGTGGATGTGGAGAGGATGTTTCCTGTGGTGGGAGAGTCTAAGACCAGGGGACACAACCTCAGCATAGAGGAGCATCCTCTTAGAGCAGAGATGAGGAGGAACCTCTTTAGCCAGAGAGTTGTGGATCTGTGGAATTCTTTGCCACAAGCAGCGGTGGAGGCCAAATGCTTATGTATATTTAGGGCAGAGGTTGATAGATTCTTGATTGGTCATGGCATGATGGGATATGGGGAGAAGGCAGGAGATTGAGGCTGAAAGGAAAATTGGATCTGCCATGATGAAATGGCAAAGCAGACTTGATAGGCCAAATGTCCTAATTTTGCTCCTATATCTTTTTTTAATCTTATGGTCTTATTGACTTAAATCAGATCTATATTATTTGGAATTTAGAAGAATAAGCAAAGATTTTATTGAAACATACAGTATAAAATACTTAGGAGACATTAACAGGGTAGTGACCAAGGTCTTTCCATTAAGATTACAAGGTTATGGAGAATGCCCATTGATTGGTCATTGGAGGTATTAATCAAGGCGGTATTTACAAAGAAGTTTCACAAAACTAAATGCTATAGGAAGTGGAAAAAAAGAGATGAGACCTGGGACAGCTCTGCCTCAATGAGTGGTAGAGTGGGTGAGGGGATGGTGGAGCTGAAAAGCCATAATGGGCTATAAAACTAAGTTGTGCATCATCACCAACAACAGCGTATCCCTTCCTGATGTGTCTATGCATACTATGAAGAGAAGGGGATTGGAATGTCATAACACACAGAAAGCCTCCGATGCAACTGAACCCACAGTCACTATTGGAAGTATAAGATCAGTCTTCCAGAGAGTGAACTCGTGGAAAGAACCTGGTCCAGATGGTGTCCCTGGCTGCACTAGTTCAGCTAGCAAGATAATTTGCAGACATTTTTAACATTTCCCGGCCTCAGTGTGAGGTCCCCATATGCTATCAGAAGACCACTATCATCCTGGTACTTCAGAAAAACAAGGATACGTATCTTAATGACTAAGGCGTGCTAGCTCTGATATCTACCATCATGAAGAGTTCAGAAAAGCCAGACATGGCAGCATTAACTGCAACTTCCCAGAGAATCTTGATACACTGCAATTTTCTACAGCTACTGCTGAAATGGATCTTTGCCAAATGCCAAATTACACTCAACTCTGGAGCATCTAGACAGTATGGACATCATATCTCAGTGGCTACTTTATTATTGAGATACAGCGCGGAGCATGCCTTTCTGGCCCTTCAAGGTATGCCACCCAACATTCCTCCAGTTTAATCATGGGACAATTTACAATGACCAATTAACCCACCAACCAGTATGTCTTTGGACTATGGGAGGAAACCAAAGAACCCGGAGGAAATCCATGTGATCACAGGGAGAACGCACAGACTCTTTACAGGCAGTGGCAGGCATTGAACCCAGGCCACCTGTACTGTAAAGCATTGTGCTAACCACTCCGCCACCCTGCCACCCATGTACAGCTGTGCACCTGGTTGTTAATGCAAATATCTAATCAGCCAATCATGTGGCAGCAACTCAATGCATAAAAGCAAACAGGCATGGTCAAGAGGTTCAGTTGTTGTTCAAACTAAACATCAGAATGGTGAAGAAGTATGATCTAAGTGACTTTGACCCTGGAATGATTATGGTGACAAACAGGGTGGTTTGAGTACCTCAGAAACTGTTGACCTCCTGAGTTTTTCATGCACAATTTCCAGAAAATGGTGCAAAAAAAACAAAAAAATCTAGTGAAGTGGCAGTTCTGTAGGCGAAAGCTGAAGAGACAAAATTCCTTTTTTGTACAGATTGGAAAGTCTAGTTTTGGACAAGCTCATTGTTCCTCCCATCAGTGGTTAATGAGAGTGGTCAGAGGAGAATGGCCAGGCTGGTTAAAACTGACAGGAAGGTGACAGTAACTCAAATAACCACACGTAACAACAGTGGTGTGCTGAAGAGCATATCTGTATGCACAACAGGTCAAACTTTGAAGTGGATGGGTCACAGCAGTAGAAAACTATAAACATACACTCAGTGGCCACCTTATTAGGTACAGGAGGTAGTAGACACCAAGTGCATGTTAGACAATTCTTTATTGACTACATCCACCTTCAATAAAAGCAAGCTTATCTCTAACTTCCTAGACTTGGGACTCAACATCTCCCTTTGCAACTGGATCCTTGACTTCCTGACCAACAGACTGCAATAAGTAAGGATAATCAGCAATATCACCACATGATTATCCTCAAAACCGATACCCCATGGGGCTGCATCCTTGGCTCCATAGTTTATTCCCTGTACACTCTCAAGTGCATGATCAAATTCTGCTTTAACTCCCTCTGCAAATTTGCAATAGATACCTCCTTAGTGAGCCATATCTCAAGCAATGATGTCAGGTTATAGGAAGGAGTCAGAGAGCCTCCTAAAATATTGATACGTTAATGGCAACAAATCAAAAGAGCTGGTCACTGATGTCAGGAATGGGATAGTGCACATGCTCCTGGGGTCAAAAGGACGAAGAACTTCAAGCTCCTAGAAAAGAACTTCACCAATAGACTGAGCTGCTCCAACCAAGTTGACACCTTACCACTGAAAGCTCACATTATATTCCCTTCCTACATTCCCAGGCATGCAACCTTACATTTTGGACCTAAATTGACATTCTCCTTTTAATCCTATGACTATGACTTTTTTGATGAGACTGCTGTTGGGAAACATTTCAAAAGCCTTGCTGAACTCATTCAGAATATTTCAAAGATACTAGTTCCCAGAAAACTCAATAATTATTCAGATAAGAATCACCCTTAAAGTAGTCCAGCTTTGAAGAATCTGCATCTATCAAATAAAGGTCTAGGCTGTCCTCATGAATTGATTCCAAAAAAATGCCAGTCACTGTTTTGGATGGACATAGAAGGAAGCCATCTGGATTATTGAGCTGATGTTGGACATCAGCAGTAAAATTCCATATCCTATCAATTCCATTTCCCCTCTTATTTCCAGGTAGCCTATTCTCACTCACATCCCCACCAATTTAACCCAGTTCTCCTTCAGCCAGCAGCGTCAAGAGAAATTTACAGTAGCCCATTAACCTATCAGCATATTCTTGGGAGACAAAACAAAGATTCAAAAAAATTATAACCGCGGACCCATCAATTTCCTACTTTGTTTCTTTTAATAGCATCCAAAATTATTTACCTGGTTATGTTGGGAAAGGGGAAATCATCAGGACCAGATAACATTCCGGTTGAACTGTATGAAGCGCTAGAAGATTTTGGTGTAGAGAAATTAACAATCTTTTTATAGGCATCCGTTAGTCTTGTGAGATGATGGATTTGTGCCTTGGAAGGTTTCCAGGGCACAGGCCTAGGCAAAGTTGTATCGAAGAACGGCAGTTGCCCACGTTGCAAGTCTCCCCTCTCCATGCCACTGGTGTTGTCCAAGGGGAGGGCATTAGGACCCATACAGCTTGGCACCGGTGTCGTCGCAGAGCAATGTGTGGTTAAGTGCCTTGCTCAAGGACACAACATGCTGCCTTAGCCAAGGCTCAAACTAGTGACCTTCAGATCACTAGACGAACGCCTTAACCACTTGGCCACATGCCAACACAATCTTATCGAATAAAATATACAACAGTGGCAAAGTACCAGAAGATCTTTTAAAGACAGTATTCATTGCACTGCCAAAGAAACCAGGCGCAACAGAGTGTGGACAACACAGAACAATTAATTTAATGAGACACCTCACAAAAATTCTATTACAATCATTATGCTCAGAATAAGAAACAAAATTAAACCAGAGATTAGTGAAGAACAGTGCGGCTTTGTCGAAGGCAAGGGAACATCAAATGCCACTTATATTTTCAGGAATATTATCGAAAGGTCAATAGAAGTACAACAAGACCTATACTTCTGTTTCATTGACTACACAAAAGCCTTTGACACAGTGAAACACCAGGATCATGAAAATGCTTAAAGATATTAATGTCAACGGAAAAGATCTAAGAATAATCAGGAATCTCTACTGGTAATAAAGTGCAGCCATACGGATAGAGAATGAGATTGGTGAATATCAGCCAATAAAGCGAGGAGTCAGACAGGGTTGCGTTCTATCACCAGACCTGCTCTCCCTGTACAGTGAAAACATCATGAGAACCATACAAGACCATGCAGATGATACAGTACTGATAGCAACAGTGAAGTAAATTTACAGAAACTAGTATCTACCATCAACACAGAGAACGAAAGACTTGGCCTAACTTTAAACAAAAAGAAAACTGAAGTAATGGTAATATCAAAGAAACCTGATATCCCAAACTGTAGGATCCTATTGGGAAATGAAATCCTGAAACAAGTTCACAACTTCAAGTACCTTGGATCATGGGTAACATCTGATGGCAAATGCGAAATAGACATAAAAGCAAGAATAGCAATGGCAAGAACAGCATTTACAGAAATGAGAAACATCCTAACGAACAACAAAATAGCAATTGACATCCGTTTTAGAACTCTCAGCTGCTACGTTCTTTCTATTGATGTATATATATTGATTTATGGCTGCGAGTCATGGACCATCACAAATGCAATGGAAGATAGAATCAATGCAGCAGAGATGTGGTTCCTCAGTCGAATGCTATGAATATCATATATGGACAGGATAACCAATGAAGAAGAACGAAAACAAAATGTACATTACTTAAAAAAATCAGAAAACAGCAATCAAAATTCTTTGGACACATCATACGAAGAGAGACATTAGAACATTTAGTTACAACTGGAAAGCTGGAAGGAAGAAAAAACAGACAGAGAATGAAAATGATAGATGGAATAACAGGGGAGGCAACATCTAGAATTTGGAGGGTCAGGGACCATGATGGACGGAGAGACATGATCGCCCGAACGGCAAGGCACCTGAGTGAACAAATGTTGTTTTAACCACTTGTGAAGTGCTAAACTCCTTCTCTTATGATGTCTACCATTTGATATTTCACTTCATTATGCTTAAATATGTGTATCTGCATCCTATTCTTTGTGAAAACAGTCACTATATATTCACATCTTTTGTTTCCTTGCATGACTTACCTTTCTCATGACCTGTTCCTTTCACAGTTATTCTCTTGCTTCTTTTAACATAAATTATCTTTTTTACTTTACTTCCTAGTAAATTCTCATTCCCTCTCTTTGCTTTCCTAATTTCACTTTTAATTTCATTCCTGACACTTGCATTCTGCATTAAGCTCCCTTGTTTCACATGCACTTATCTTACCCTCAATGATCTGGGTGCTCGAGGGTTTGGCAGTCTATTCTCTTTCTTTGAGGGAGTGTGTCTATTTTGAACCTCTTGAATCTCCTCCCAACAATCCGAGACTGATTTATCTTCAAGTAGCTATTTGAAAACCTCTTCTCCAAATCACTGTTCAGTCTATTAAATTGACCTTTCCCAATTTAGAACATTGGCTCCACGTATGACAACGGTGGGGGCAGGAAATAACTAAGTAATTCCATTCAAGAGGTGAATGGACTTGTGATTATGCGCAGTTCCTTCATTCAAAGGATAAATGAGAAGTAACAATCAGTAAGACTTCAAACATAAAGTGGCTTGAAAATACTCGGATATGTCTGAGACCATGGAGTTCAATATGCCAGGAGTTTTACTGAAATCACTATTTTATTTCAATTTGGAACAATAGTTGCTTATTTTTTAAGTTGAAGCTCAGGGAAAAGTTCTATTTATATTTACAGAATATAGTGGCTTTTAAATGGGAAAATATTCCAAAGCATTTTTAGTTGTGTATTGTCAGAGCTTTCCAATTACTCCAGGTAATTGGAAACTACTCTATCTCACTGATGACATTTTTAATTACAATTTTGAAAGACCAGAGCTCACTACAGAACTTCCAGCCTCTGATCTGCTCAGGTATTTATATTATTCAGATGGATGATCCATCTGAGTTTCTGGTCGGTGGTAACCCCCGAGATGTTGATTGTAGGGGTCCAATGATGGTAAAGCTATTGAATGTCAAGGCCAGTTGGTTAAATCTTCCTTTTCTCAAGATAGTAATTGTCTTGTATTTTCACGGTGTGATATTAGTTGCCATGTACCAGCTCATGTCTGAATTCTGTCTAAATATTGCTCCATGCAGCATAGGCTGTTTTTTTTTTGCCTTTGTTACCCATGGCATAGAATATGAGTGGGGTGGAAAAAGAAAGGGTCATGGCATAATAGTACAGCTTGTTTAAATATTTGATAGACCATATCTGGAGTACTGTGTACATTTCTGGACAACACAGTTATAGGAAGGACGTGATTGCACTGGAGGGAGTGCAGAGGAGATTCACAAGGGTGTTACCAGGGGTGGAATGCTTCAGTTATGTGGCGAGACTGGACGTTCTGCGCTTGTTTTTCATGAGGCGTATAAAGCTGGTAGAAGCATACAGAGTTATGAATTGCATGATGTAGCAAACAGTAAAAACTATTTTCCTCATGGCAGAGATTTATAAAACTAGAAGGCATAGATTTGTGATGGTATTGGATTCACTGTCCGCAAAGCCGTAGACTTAAAAGGAGATGTATGTGTATGGGTACCCTTCCTACAGGGAGGTTGCTGTACTGAGAATGATTTGTCTTGTGATGTCACTCACTCATCCCTCTGTTTGTATTCCTGTGCCTAAGCATTTATTTCCATCTCTTCATGAGGATTCTGCTGTTTCTCTGCTCCTGGGTTGGATCGTGAGCCTGCTGTCCACTGCTGCTCAGTTGAGCTGGTGCCGATAACCACAATGACAGAGAGAGTCAGCCATTACTCGGCATTTGGGTCCAGTCCTGTAAGCGTACACCATGACAAAAGCAAGGACTCAAACGGCCAAATGGCCTACCCCGTTTCTGTTTTCTATGCTTCTGTGTATTGTAAAAAAATACTTTTTATAAGAATGATTAGCGAGACACAGAGAGATCTGTATTTACTGACAAGTACCTTTATTGTTTAAAATAACAATTAAGTGAATTCATACACTAATTACCTTGTGTGCATATCCGCTAGGTATCCCTGACTCTCCTGAATAGTCAAAGAATAGCAAAGGTATTACCCGGGCAATGGAGTCTATGCTGGCCAGGCGTTCCTTGTATTCCTGATTCACTCACCACATCTTTCACGCAGTGTTGCTTACATTCGTATCTGTGATGGTTATTCTTCGAAGTTACCACTGCCAGCGCACATGAAGCATCCACTTTTATATCCATTCCTTATTAATTCAATTAGCGTATTCCACTGTCATTGGCCATAGGTCACGTATCTGTCCTTTAACACCTTGTTATTGGCTCTGCTCCAGGCCAGCATCCATTTATTGCCCTTTTCCCATCAAGTGACAGTCGATAATTTATGGCTCTTTGTTCTCAATCAGCAAAGAACTCGAATCACTCCAGGCAGGCACCTTCCCCAACATTCACAAACTGCATATTATAGCTAACCAAAGAACAAATCACAAATAACTTCTTATTTGGAAATGATCTCCAGTCCAGCAGATTACCTGAAGTATCATTGTGTCTTCTTTGAAACATTGATCAAGACCAACATGTCAAGCTCACAAAATGGAGAATAGAGTGTCTTCACAAAATGGCAGCCTCCATCCCCAAGCATGCCGCAAGAACAAAGACATTTAGTCTGTCTGCTTCCACTGTCCTTGATTCATTTGAATTCACCGATTTGTAGATCGACATTCTTTCTGGCCAACATGTGTTTTCAGTTAGTTAAGTCCATTTTTAATGAGTAGCCTTTCAACGGGAATTAAAATCTGCATGGACTAACTAATCCGTAACTACAGTTGAGCTACTTTCCAATAAAAATACACACTGTCCTCCTAAATGAAATGAATGCTCATTGTTGAGACCCATTTAATAAACTAAATATTGGAAGTTTAAAAAATTAATATCTGTATACACAATAGATTCTCCAGATGATGGACTCCAGAGCAACAAACACAAAAAGCTGAATGAACTCAGTAGGTCAAGCAACATCTGTGGAAAGGAAGAAACAGCTGACTTTTAGGACTGAGATCCTTGTAAACTCTGCTGCATTGAAGCTTTTGAAAAAGACAATGAAAACTAAGAACACAGGAACAAGTATCAAGAGCAAGCCACATGGTCCATCAAGTCTTCTCCATCTTTCAGTAAGATCAGGTCTGATTTTGGATCACAGGGGAAATTTTATGCCCAAGCATTTTCAAAAGATTTTTGATAAGGACCTGTGCAGAAGGTTAGAGCATGCAATATAATCACAGGGATTAACAATTGGTTGTTGAATAGAAAGCCAAAAGGGACAATAGATGAACCTTGAACCCTGGCTTATGGCCAAGTTTCCGAACAATACAAGGACATGTGGAAAGGCAGGTAGTATTGAAATTTGGAATTTGATAAGGAGAAAATAAAATCTGATGTAGCAGTATTTCAGTGAAGTAAAGGAAATTACAGTGGTATGAGAGAGGAGTTGACCAAAGAAAATTGGAAGGAGCTGCTGGCAGGAATGACAGCAGAGCAGCAATGGCATGAGTTTCTGGGAAAAATGAGGAAGGTGCAGGATAGATGTATTCCAAAAACGAAGAACTACTCAAATGGCAAAATAGTATAACTGTGGCTGACAAGGGAATTCAGGTAATGTAAAAGCAAAAGAGAGGGCATACAACCAGCAAAAATTAGTGGGAAGATAGAGGATTGGGAAGCTTCTAAAAACCTACAGAGAGCGGTTATTAGGAGGGAAAAGATAAAATATGAAAGCATGCCAGCAAGCAATATCGAAGTGGATAGTAAAAGCTTTTTCAAGTATGTAAAAAATAAAAGACAGATGAGAGTGGATATAGGACCACTAGAAAATTAGGGCCAGAGAAATAATAATGGGGACAAGGAGATGGCAGATGAATTAAATGAGTAGCTTGCATCAGTTTTCACTGTGGAATGCACTAGCAGTGTGCCAGATGTTGAAGGGTGCAAGGGAAGAGAAGTGAGTGCAGTTACTGTTACAAGGGAGAAGGTGCTCAAAAAGCTGAAAGACCTAAGGGTACATAAATCACCTGGGCCAGATGAACTGCACCCTATGGTTCTGAAAGAGGTAGTGGAGGACTGAAAAATTGCAAATGTCACTCCACTCTTTAAAAAAGGAGCAAGGAAGCAGAAATGAAATTATAGACCAGTTAGCCTGACCTTAGTGGTTGGGAAGATATTGGAGTCGATTGTTAAATAGGAAGTTATGCAGTACTTGGTGACACAGGACAGGCCGGACAATGTCAGCATGGTTTCCTTAAGGAAAAATCTTACCTGATTAACCTTTTGGAATTCCTTGAGAAAATTACAAGTGGGATAGGTAAAGCTGATGCAATGTATGTTGTATATTTGGACTTTCAGAAGGCCTTTAACAAGGTACCATATATGAGGCTGCTTAATAAGTTAAGAGCCCATAGTTATACAGGAAAGTTACTGGCATGGTTAGAGCATTGGCTGATTGGTAGGAGGCAGTGAGTGGACTGCCAGTGACCAGTGGTGTTCTGCAGGAGTCGATGTTAGAATCACTTTTTTTTATGCTGTATATGCTGTAGTAAGGTGGGAGGAGAAAATGGTGGCGCAACGCAGCGCGTGCAGCTCTCCGGTGAAATGATATCGTATTTGTAAGTAGGATGCCATGCACAATTCTGATTTGATGGCGACAGATGTGAGAAGGCACAGAGGAACACCTGGGGAAATTTCTGAAATGCCTAGTTCGCTAGCGCTGTTACTGTGTGATCGAGAATCTCCGGAGGGGCGGCCCCAAAATCCCCGGCTTTGCCTGCTGCTGGCAACCAAGGCTGGGGTCGAAGCGTTCGGCGGAGATGGGGCTCGGTACTCGGTGTCGGAGGGCTGATCGGAGCTCGAAGATTTCGGACGGACTGAGAGTCAGACTGTGTTCGGGCATGGCAGGGAGAGTTTTCTTCCTTCTCCCAACTGCGTGAGACGTGGGACTTTCGTGAGACTTTGAATTTTTTTACTGTGCCCATGGCTTGTTCTTCATCAAGTTATAGTATTGTTGCACTGTTGTAACTATATGTTATAATTATGTGGTTTTTGTTAGTTTTTCAGTCTTGGTCTGTCCTGTGTTTCTGTGATATCATGCCGGAGGAATATTGTATCATTTCTTAATGCATGCATTACTAAATGACAATAAAAGAGGACTGCGTGTCCTCATAATCTAATCTAATCTAATATCAATGAATTAGATGATGGAATAGATGGCTTTGTTGCCAAGTTTGCAAATAATACGAAGTTTGGTGGTGGAACAGTTAGTGTTAAGGAAATAGGCAAGCTCAGGAGGTGTTAAACAGATTAGTAGAATGGGCAAGAGAGTGGCAAATGAAATACAATTTTGGAAAATACGTGGCCAGGCACTTTGGTAGTAGAAATAAATATGCAGACTGTTTTCTAAATGGGGAGAAGATCCAAAAATCTGAGGTGCAGAGGGGCTTGGGAATGCCAGTGCAGAATACCTTAAAGGTTAACTTGCAGGTTGAGTCAGTGGTGAGGAAGGCAAATGCAATCTTAGCATTTATTTCAAGAAGTCATGAATACTAGAACAGGGATGTGATGCTGAAGCTTTATAAGGCACTGGTGAGTCCTCACCCTGAGTATTGTGAACAGTTTTGGGCTCCTCATCTAAGAAAAGATGAGCTGGCATTGGAGAAGGCTTAGAGGAGGTTCACAAGGATGATTCCAGGAATGAAATGGTTATCATACGGGAAATGTTTGATAGCTCTGGGTCTATACTCGCTGGTGTTTAGAAGGATGAGGGGGGATCTCATTGAACCTTTCGAATGTTGAAAGACCTTGACAGAGTAGATGTGGAAAGGATGTTTCCCATGGTGGGTGAATCAAAGACAAAAGGGCACAGCCTCAGGATAGAGAGGAGTCCATTTAAAACAGAGATGCAGGGTAATTTCTTTCGCCAGAGAGTGGTGAATTTGTGGAATCTGTTACCACAGGCAGCTGTGGAGGCCAGGTCATTGGGTGTATTTAAGGCAGAGATTGATAAGTTCTTGATTGGACACGGCATCAAAGGTTATGGGGAGAAGGCCGGGGATTGGGACTGAGGAGGGGAGAACAGGATCAGCCATGATTGAATGGCGGAGCAGACTTGATGGGCCAAACGGCCTAATTCTGCTTCTATGTCTTATGGTCTTGCAGTCTATTGAGAAAGTAGGGTGTCTCGATGGACTTGGACAGATTAGGAGAATTGGGAAAGAGGTGGTAGATAGAAGAGGAAAGTGTATGGTCATGCACTTGGTTGAAGAAATTAAGGTGTAGACTATTTTCTAAATGGGGAGAAAATTCAGAAATCCGTGGTGTAAAGGGACTTGAAAGTATTCCTGCAGGATTCCCTGAACGGTAACTTATAGGTAATAAGGAAGGCAAATGCAATGTTAGCATTCATTTCAAGAGGGCCAGAGTATGAAAGCAAGGATGTGATGCTGAGGCTTTATAAGACTTTGATCAGACCAATGGAATGTACAGGTGTCCCCCGCTTTTCGAACGTTCGTTTTACGAAACCTCACTGTTACGAAAGACCTACATTAGTACCCTGTTTTCGCTTTCAGAAGATGTTTTCACTGTTACGAAAAAAAAGCTACGCGCGATAAAAAAATCAGCTCGTGAAAAAAATCAGCGCGCGATAAAAGGCAGCGCGTGCCCCAAGCAGCCGCTCTCCCCCATATTCGGAATGGCATTCTCGTTGGCATTGCTTAAACACATGCCTGTGAGCAGCCGTTTGCAAGATGAGTTCTATGGTGTCGGAAAAGCCTAAAAGAGTTCATAACAGTGTTACACGTAGTGTAAAACTAGACATAATTAAGTGTTTCGATCGTGGTGAACGAAGCAAGGACAAAGTGAGTTTGCCTTGTGGAAGCTGATGAAGATGATGTTGAAGAGGTTTTGGCATCCCATGACCAAGAACTGATAGATGAAGAGCTGATGCAATTGGAAGAGGAAAGGATAACAATCGAAACTGAATGAGTAATGATAAAGTATGACTTTAATTTTGAAAGGGTACATAGGTTTAGGGGATATTTGCAAGATGGTCTGAGTCCTTACAAAGAACTGTATGATAGAAAAATGCGTGAGGTTAAGCAGTCAAGCAAGCCTTCCACATCAGCCACAGCAGACGACAAACCTCGACCTTCGACATCGAGGCGGGCAGTCATAGGAGAAGATGAGCTGCCTGTTCTAATGGACACAGACGACGAGATGACACCCCAGAGTCCCACCACCCCAACACCCAGGCCACGGATAGATACTGTACCGATTCGCGGAGAATGCAGCAGTAGCCGGGAGGCACACAGCACATCTTTAAGAAAAAAGCTGAAATAAACAAGCTAATTAATTAGGTGCTTCCCGACACGTAATTGTCAGCCCAGATCAGAGACGACGCAGTCGGAAATCGGCACTGATCTGGGCCGACAATTACGTGCCGGGCAGCACCTAATTAATTAGCATGTTTATTTCAGCTTTTTTTTTAAAGATGTGCTGTGTGCATCCCGGCTACCGCTGGACCACTGCATGCTTCGCGGCAATGTATCGGTCGGCGGCCTGGAGGGTGGGGGCCACTGCACCAGCCAACCTGCGACTCAGTCTAACCCACCATCATCAGTGTGCTCTATGCTGTCTTCCCAATTCCAGTAAGTGATACTACACTGTACATACATTATTTCTACTTGATATAAGCTGTGTATTTTTACATGTTATTTGGTATGATTTGGCAGCTTCATAGCTTAAAGGTTACTGGAGTGCGCTTGCGCCGTTTTTTTGCCAACAGCGCTTGCGTGAGATTTTCTGCCGATAGTGCTTGCGTGAGATTTTCGCTACGGAGAACAGTGCAGTAATGATTGTGGAAAAGTATTTCTACTTTATATAGGCTGTGTATTTATCACATCATTCCTGCGTTTACTATATGTTACTGTTATTTTAGGTTTTATGTGTTATTTAGCATGATTTGGTAGGTTATTTTTGGGTCTGCGAACGCTCACAAAATTTTCCCATATAAATAAATGGTAATTGCTTCTTCGCTTTACGACATTTCGGCTTATGAACCATTTCATAGGAACGCTCTACCTTCGGGTGGTGGGGGAAACCTATATTGTGCAGTTTTGGGCCCCTTATCTTAGAAGGGATTTGCTGGCACTGGAGAGGGTCCAGAGGAGGTTCACGAGAAGAAAACGATTAATGTATGAGGAACATATTAATGCGCTGGGCCTGTATTCATTGGAATTTAGAAGAATGAGGGGGGAATCTCATTGAACTGTATCAAATATTGAAAGGCCTAGTTAGAGTGAATGTGGACAGGATGCTTCCTACAGTAGGGAATCAAGGATAGAGAGCACAGTGTCAGAATAGAAGAACGTCCCTTTCAAAGAGAGATGAGAAGGAATTTCTTTAGCCAGAGGGTGGTGATTCTGTCAATTCATTGCCTTGGACTGCTGTGGAGGCCATGTCATTGGGTATATTTAAAGTGGAGATTGATAGGTTCTTGATTAATAAGGTTGTCAAAGGTTATGGAGAGAAGACAGGAGAATGGGGTTGGGGAGGACAATAAATCAGCCATGACAGAATGGCAGAGCAGACCTGATGGGCCAAAGGGCATAATTCTGCTCTTATGTCTTATGGTCTTTTTCATGATGGTAGGCGGACTAGGTGACAATATCTCCTGCTTGCAGATTATCAACATAGGTCGTGTGTTTATCCTGCTGCTCTAGTCTCTATACACACATGAATGTGTGGCTCAGTACAGTTCCAATACCATCTTCAAATTCACTAATGACATTACCGTTGCTGGATGAATCACAGGTGGCAATGAGTTAGCTTATCGAAGTGAGTCAGGACACTTAGTCGAGTGGTGCTGCAAAAGCACTCTCTTACTCAACGTCAGCAAAAGAGCTGATTGTTGACTTCAGAAAGGAGACGAGGTTGAACATGCACCAGTCTGTATTGAGAGATTGGTGGTAGAGAGAGCCAACAGCTTTAAATTCCCAGACATTAACATATCGAATGAACTAACCTGTGCCCACCATATAAATACCAAAAAAAAAGGAAATTGTGTTATCACGTGAAAGAAAATTAAGAAGAAAATTAAATTTTGTTGTCAAGCTTGACTAGCTAAGTGCTGCTCAAGATTTGTGTCATGAAAGTGACAGGATAAGATGTAGACTCTGCCTTGCTTGTGCTAGCTAACAATAGCTCATGCCAGTGATGAGGTATTGTTAACCTTTGTCCAAGACTGTCTGGCTAATAGGAGACTGCAGATATGTAGCTCAGATTTTATATATCGTGCAGGGACAGCTGTGAACAGCCTGTTACCTATAAGAGCTTCTCGAAGTCGCTAAGTATGTCTAGCTGTCGGCTATTGCCCAAAATTTACTGTATAAACTTAAGATATAACCTGACATTGACTGAGCCATAAGGCAATGGGTCTCTGCGATCGTGCATTAAAGGTCTGTATCTTTATTTCTGTTTGATAATGGAGTAATGCTTTTACAGTAAAGTACGAACAGGGTAGGTTTCTATGACACACCATCTTTACTTTCTTAAGAGGTTGTCACTGAACACCAACAAACTTCTACAGATGCACAGTTGAAGGTAATCTGACCGGTTGCAACATGGTCTAGTGCAGCAAGTTGAATGCACGGGAATGTATGAAGCTGCAGAGAGTAGTGGATTCTGCCCAATACACCACCAGCACATCCTTCCTCACCATCAGTATTAGCTGCCAAGAGTATTATCATCCTCACCATCAGTATTACTTGCCAAGAGTACTATCATCCTCACCATCAGTATTACCTGCCAAGAGTATTATCATCCTCACCATCAGTATTACCTGCCAAGAGTATTATCATCCTCACCATCAGTATTAGCTGCCAAGAGTATCATCATCCTCACCATCAGTGTTACCTGCCAAGAGTAAAGAGATGCTGTCTCAAGAAGGCAACATCCGTCATCAAAATTTCCCACCACCCAGGCCAGTCCCTTTTTTGAATCAGGTAGAAGGTGCAGAATCCTGAAGTCCAAAAGCACCAGGTTCAAGAACAGCTACTTAACTTCAACCATTCCATTCTGGAACCAACCAGCAAAATGCTAATCACTATAGTTATACAACACTAAGACCACTTTGACCAGTTCGCATTAAAATGGATTTTGCCTTCTTTTGTTCTAATTCTGCTCTTTATTTTTAAAAAAATATGTTTAATTTATGTTTTCCTTGTGAATGTGCTTTGATGATGCCACGTGGCTGTGATGCTGCTCAAGTAAGTTTATTATTGCACCTGTGGACACATGTACTTGTGCTCATGACAAAAACGACTTCGACTTTGATTTATGGTGGTGTAACATGGATCAGTTCGTGAGCACCAACTATTTATCGCTTATATCAAATAATTTAGCTCTGGAGATAAAATCTCACATTTCCAGGTTTGCTGATTGTAAGAAGGATGTAAAAAAGGGATATGGACAAGCTGAATGTGTGATAAGAAGACAGCGGATGCAACTTAATGTAGAAAAAATTGACATCATCTGCTTTGGTGCACCAAAGCACAGAAATCTATAAACAGAGAAATATTGGATAATAAATGTCATCTTGGTGTTTTTATACCCAAGTTTCTGAAGCCAACATACAGCTGTGGCTTGAGATAAGCAAAGCAAATGGTATATTGGATTCTATTATGTGAAGCTCTGAGTATAGGAGACAAGATGTACTTCAGTTATATATGGATTTGTTATGACTGCATCAGGAATATTCTGTACAGTTTTAGTCTTATCTAAAAAAAATACATGGCTTGGAGGAACTGTAGTGGAAGTTTCACCAGAAAAGTGGCGGTGTCTCTATATTAGATTGCGTTGACTAGACCTGTATTCTCTAAAATAGAAAGATGGAGGGGTGTTTCTATATTAGATTGTGTAGACTAGGCCAGTATTCTCTAGACCAGAAAGATAGGGGTGTTTCTATATTCGATTGTGTAGACTAGGCCTGTATTCTCTTGAGCAGAAAGTTAGGGGTGTTTCTATATTAGATTGCATAGACTAGGCCTCTAGAACAGAAAGATGGAGGGGTGTTTCTCTAGAACAGAAAGATGGAGGGGTGTTTCTATATTCTCTAGAACAGAAAGATGGAGGGGTGTTTCTATATTAGATTGTGTGGACTGGGCCTGTATTCTCTAGACCAGAAGGATGAGAGGAAATCTCATTGAAACTTACAAAATTCTAACTATGCTTTCTGTGTGAGGAACTAAAGGAAATGGGTGAGATGTTTAATGACTACTAGACAACGGGGTGACCATTGGGGCATCCTTTGAGAGAAGGGTAGTGCAGTCTGATGTGACCAGAATGAATATTAAATTTTCCTGAATGCTATTGGTATCGCTTTGCTTTGGAAACTGAAGTAGAAAACCTCAGTTTATTAAAGAAGAATGATGCGTAGCAAAGCAAATATAGCTGCTCCTCGTTTAACGAAGGACACTTGTGATGGCATCATTTTTGGTTTATCTGCCACCCTTGTGCCTCTCGCCGTCATTCTGGAGATGTGCAGTCCTTTCATCCCCCGTCTCTTCATCTCTTCTGCTGTTTGTTGTTTGTCTCTGATCCTGGAGAGGTGCATGACTCTCCTCCTCTGTCTCTTCTTCTCTCATCTTTTTTTGTCCTGACTCTTTGATCCTGGAGTCGTGCGGCCCTGGCCTCATCCGATTCTTGTTCTCTCCCTCTCCTTGTCGCTTCCCGACAACGTTTGGTGTCATTTCTTGACCATAATGTCCTCCTTCCCTTTCCATGCGGCATAATTAGGCTAACCATTTTTTTTTACCCTAATGCTGGATAGAAGATACAAAGCAGTAACACCAAAGGATGCTGATTATTCTTGATGATGTGGTTGGCACTCTCCTAAATTGACGTGATATAGCCACTGCTGTCCTTTGACTCCAGCAAAGGGTTTTACGGGTATCTCGAAGTACGTAATTACAATAAGATTTAATTATCTCTTATTGATGGGTGGCAGTTAGATCTGTCCCAATCCTGCACATGCTGATGGTGATTAGCAGAATGCGACCAATCGAAATAGAGCTGCCCTGTCCTTTTGCTCTGGTAGGTGACGCTGCTGAGGCTGGCCGTGCACATGCGCTGGGCTGTCGCGTCCCAATTTCCATGATGGCGGATCGGCCCTCTCACAAACAGACAGACAGAGCATGAGAGTTTTAGTAGTATACAGGTTTCTTTTTAGTTTCAACTGTTGCCAAGTGGTTAAGGCATTCGACTAGCCACCTGAAGGTCATGATTTCGAGCCCCAGTCGAGGCAACATGCTGTGTCCTTGAGCAAGGCACTTAACCACATATTGTGCTGCGACGACACTGGTGCCAAGCTGTATCGGCTGTTGCCCTTCCCTTGGACAACATTGGTGTCGTGGAGAGGGGAGACTTGCAGCATGGGCAACTGCGGGTCTTCCATACAACCTTGCCCAGGCCTGCACCCTGGAGAGTGAAGACTTTCCAGGCGCAGATCCATGGTCTTGCAAGGCTGATGGATGCCTTAACTAACTGCAGAGAAAATAATGATACTAAGGAAATAGGGGAAATGAGTGGTGGGATCTATGAAGTAAATTTATAATCAAAATACATATTTGTCACCAGATACAATTCTAAGAGTCATTTTCATGTGAGCATACTCAATAAATCCGATAACCAGGATAGTATCAATGAAAGAGCACACCAACAGGGTGGACAAATAGAGTGCAAAAGACAACAAACTGTGCAAATACAAAAGAAAAAAAAGAAATAACACTAATAAATAAATAAGCAATAAATTTTGAGAATATAAGATGAAGAGTCCTTGAAGGTGAGTCTATAGGTTGTGGGAACAGTTCAGTGATGGGGAAAGTGAAGCTGAGTGGTTCAAGATCCTGATTGTTGAGGGGTAATAACTGTTCCTGAACCTTCTTGGAGCTGGAGAAGAAATTGCAGAGGCTGTTGCAGAGATTTTTGTTTCATCTCTGGCCACAGGTGTATTTCTGAAAGACTAGAGTGTAGCTAATGTGGTACCATTGTTTAAAAAGGGTAGCAAAAGCAAGCCAGGAAACGACAGGTCAGTGAGACTGAGGGCCAAAGAGGGTGCCCGTCCAATTTCTGTTTCTCCCATGGTCCACTATCTTCTCCTAACAGATTCCTTCTTCTTCAACATTTCACCTCTTCCACCTATCACCTCCCAGCTTCTTACTTCATTTCCCTACCCAACGCATCACCTTCCCCTATCAACTGCCAGCTTGTACTCCTTCCCCTTCCTCCACCTAATTATTCTGCCTTCTTCCCCTTTCCTTTCCAGTCCTGATGATGGGTCTTAGCCGGAAACATCGACTGTTTATTGCCCTTCATAAATGCTGAGTTCCTCTGTCATTTTGTGTGCTCCACTCAAGATTTCTGGTCTCTTGTGTTCAGGGGCATCTTGATGAGACAAGCCTGTGGGCTGAGGATTGGCAAATGGCACTCAATCCAGATAAATGTGTGGTATACTAATTTGGGAGATCAAGCCAGGGGAGCCCAAGGGACAGTGAATGGTAGCGCCCTGGGGAGTGTTATGAAACAGAAAGACCTATGAGTACAAGTGTATAGTTGGCTGAAAGTGGATTTGAAGATAGTGAAGAAGGCTTTAGGCATACTGGCCTTCATTACTCAGATATTGGGTACAGGAGTTGGACATTATGATGCAGTTAGATGCTGTTGAGGCTGCACCAAGAGTATTGGTACAGTTTTAGTCACCTTATTATAGGAAAACAGATATTAAACTAGAAAGAACGTTTCAAAGATTTATCAGGATGTTGACTGCACTTGGAAGTCTGAGTTACATGGAGAGGTTGTGTAGACTGGGAGCTTACTCCCTGGAATGCAAGAGATTGAGGGGTAACCTGATCAAAGTATATATGACGAGGGGTCAGATATATTTTCCCCATTTTATTTTAATTTCCCCTGGGAGGGTGTGCAAGATAAAAACAAGAGGACATAGATTTAAGATCAGAGGTGAGAGATAAAAAAAAAAGGAAATCAGGCACAGGTGCTTCTTCACTCAAAGGGTGGTGCATAATTGGAATGAGCTGCCAGAAATAGTGGTTGAACCAGGTACATGAGCAACATTTAAAAACCATTTCAATATGTACATAGATAGGGTGGGTTTAGATAGCTATGGACCGAACACAGACTAACTCACGGGGCGACACAGCTGCCATGGCTGAGTTGGGCCAAAAGGCCTGTTTCCATGATGTATGACTCTATAACACTAAACTTTTTCATCTTTTGCGAGACTATGGTAGCTAAGGTACTGAATTCATGCAAATCAGTCATCCAGAGACTGGGAAACTGCTTTGTCGAACACCTGGGCTCCACCTACAAAAAGTGCAATTTCCTGGCGGCATTCCTGTTCCCGTTCCGACATGTCCGTCCATGGCCTCCTCTTCTGCCACAATGAGGCTACTCTCAGGTTGGAGGTGCAACACCTTACATTCCGTCTGGGTAGCCTCCAAGCTGATGGCATGAACATCGACTTCTCTAACTTCCGCTAATGCCCCACCTCCCCCTCTTCCCACTTTGTCTCTTCCCTAACCTCACCTGCCTATCACCTTCCCTCCTCCTTCCCTTTCTCCCATGGTTCACTCTCCTCTCCAATCAGATTCCTTCTTCTCCAGCCTTGCCTTTTCCACTTATCACCCTCGGATTTTTACTTAATTCCCCCTCCCCCAAGTTGGCTTCACTTATCACCTACCAGCTTTCTTTCCCCCCATCTTCTTAGTTTGGCATCTTCCCCCCTCGTTCCAGTCCCAAAGGAGGGGGTTCTGAATCTTTGACTGTTTATTAATTTCCATAGATGCTGTGTGACCTGCCGAGTTCCTCCAGGATTTTGCGTGTGTTGCTTTGGATTTCCAGTATCTGCAGAATTTCTCGTGTTTATATTGTGTGTTGCATCCGTAGATATCTGAATATTAAGGAAATCAAGTGCTTTCGGATGCAGTCAGTAGCTGAGCCTCCACTGAAAATTCTGAAGATTCACTACCTTTTTGAACGACAACAGCTCTCTCCATTTCACCCTTAATTCGGAGACGGTTTCTGCATGCCGAAATTGGCACCAATTCTCTCTTTCCTTCTCCAATGGGCGGAGCCAACGCTACCTGTGCCGCAGCGCCACCTGCCGAGGCCAACTGGTACCGCAGCAGCGCCACCTGCCGGCCGACCCAGACCGGAAGCCGTTCCGGAGACTTTACGACAACGTGCTGCCTGTTCGGATTTACGGTACATCACGGCATGGCGACCACGGCTGTGGTAGCCTCGCCGTTGCTGGCATCTGGAGCTTCGCTTTCCTTCACCGATGCCTGTTCCCTCATCCAGAGCCCACATTCCTGTTTGATGTTGGACACCTGCCGCCGACACCTCGCCCTCTGCCCGCTCTACTTGAATCGCAAGCGGAGCGGCATCGAACGCCAGCTCAAAACCGAGCTGTTCCGCTTCTCAGAGAGGTGGGGAGGGGTATAAGGAGTTAGAAAGCGGGGAGAACTGGGTGGTCGGGGGGGGGGGAAGAGGGAAAGGTCGTGGCTGGGGATGAAGGGGTGACGGGGTGAGGGGAAAGGGGTAGCTGGGGATGAAGGGGTGACGGGGTGAGGGGAAAGGGGTAGGGGCGGGTGATGGGGTGAGGGGAAAGGGGTAGTTGGGGGTGATGGGGTGAGGGGAAAGGGGTAGCTGGGGATGAAGGGGTAGTTGGGGTGAGGGGAAAGGGGTAGTTGGGGTGAGGGGTGAGGGGAAGGGTAGCTGGGGATTATGGGGTGAGGGGAAAGGGGTAGTTGGGAGTGATGGGGTGAGGGGAAAGGGGTAGCTGGGGATGAAGGGGTGAGGGGAAGGGTAGCTGGGGATGATGGGGTGAGGGGAAGGGGTAGCTGGGGATGAAGGGGTGAGGGGAAGGGTAGCTGGGGATGATGGGGTGAGGGGAAAGGGGTAGTTGGGGGTGATGGGGTGAGGGGAAAGGGGCAGTTGGGAGTGATGGGGTGAGGGGAAAGGGGTAGTTGGGAGTGATGGGGTGAGGGGAAAGAGGTAGCTGGGGATGATGGGGTGACGGTGAGGGGAAAGGGGTAGCTGGGGATGAAGGGGTGATGGGGTGAGGGGAAAGGGGTAGCTGGGGATGAAGGGGTGGGGGAAAGAGGTAGCTGGGGATGAAGGGGTGATGGGGTGAGGGGAAAGGGGTAGCTGGGGATGAAGGGGTGAGGGGAAGGGTATCTGGGGGTGATGGGGTGACAGTGAGGGGAAAGGGGTAGCTGGGGATGAAGGGGTGATGGGGTGAGGGGAAAGGGGTAGCTGGGGATGAAGGTGAGGGGGTGATGGGAAAGGGGTAGCTGGGGATGAAGGTGAGGGGGTGAGGGAAAAGGGGTAGCTGGGGATGAAGGGGTGATGGGGTGAGGGGAAAAGGGTAGCTGGAGGAGGGGCGAAGGGGTTGTAGGACGATTGGTGGGGGAAGAGTTAGGGGATGTGGAAAGAATCAGTTGTATGGCCCAGAGACGGGCTCTTTTGACAATCATATCCATGCTGAACTGTTTTGCCTTTCTGGGCCATCCCATTTGCCTTCAATAGAACCATATCCTTCAATGCCTTGCCTATTCAAGTGACTGCCTCAGTGCCTCTTAAATGTTATAATTGTATCTGATTCCACTAATTCCTCCGTCAGCAAACTCCAGATCTCCCCACTTTTTCTGCGGGGGTTAGGGTTGCCTTTACAACTTGTTTTAAAGCTATACCCTTTTGTTTTTGACACCCTTGCCATGGGGAAAAAACTGACTACCTATGCCACTCGTTTTTTTTTTACCTGTTTCTATCAGGACATCCCTTGGCCTCCTTTGCTCCAGGAAAAATAAAAGCACACTTTGTCCAACCTTTCACTGGAATTAAAATCCTCAATCCAGGCAATATCCTGGTGAATCTTGAAAAGAATGAATTGGGATAGGGAGAGTGAACTTGGATGAGGATAGGGTGACAGGATATTGGGGTCACGGTGTGACATGGAGTTGATGATCCGGTTGATCAGGTGGGGACAGGAATCAGGGATGCAGATTGAGATGTTTATTGATAGTATGAATGGGGTGAGGCCAGAGCACAGGTATAGTTGGCAACACCTAGGTACAGCACCTGTATCTGGGGCTTGCAGGGTTGGGATCTGTGGAGTTGGGTGGCCATGTGAGTGCATGGCCAGATGCAAATGCTGGTGTGAGGATCTGGGATTTGAAGTTGGCATGCTGGAATTTTGGTAATCTGAGTGTGGGGCTATAGTTTGGGGTTCATCAGAACAAGAAATAGGAGCAGGAGTAGGCCCTGTCCCATCGAGCTTGCTCCGCCATTCAGTAAGATCATGGCTGATCTGGCCCTGGACTCATCTCAACCTACCTGCCTTTTCTCCATAACCCTTAATTCCCCTACTATGCAAAAATCTGTCCAACCTTGTTCTTAGATATGTTTAACTGTGGTAGCCTCCACTGCTTCAATTGCAGAGAATTCCGCAGACTCACCGCTCTCTGGGAAAGGCAGTTCCTCCTCTTCTCCGTCCTAAATCTACTCCCCTGAATCCTGAGGCTATGTCACCTCGTTCTAGTCTCACCTATCGGTGGAAACTACTTTCCTGCCTTTTATCTTACCTATCCCTTTCATATGTTTCTATAAAATCTCCTCTCATTCTTCTGAATACCAGCAAGTCCCATCAATCTCTCAATCTCTCTGACAATGGCAAACTGGAGAAGGTGCCGAAGAGATTTATGGGGGTGCTGCGTGGAGTTATAGGAAGAGACTTGTCAAAGGGGTAACATTTTAAAACAACAGAGGGCAGTGAGAAGAAGAGGCCGAAGGTGACTCAATCTCTGCTCATAGCCTCACCCCATCATCTCTGAAATCAACCTGTCAACCTCCTCTGCACCGCCTCCGTTCTCTGATTATTGTTATGGAGCCAAAGAGTAACATCGTACGGAAACAGACCCTTCAGTACAACTGGTCCACTCTGACCACAGCTAGATCCAGTTGCCTGTGTTTGGACCATAACTCTCGAAGCCCTTCCCTTCTATGTCCCTATCCAAATGTCTCTTAAATGTTACGGTTATTCCCACTTCGACCTCCTCTTCTCACTGCCCTCTGTTTTTCTTAAATATTACCCCTCAGACAAATCTCTTCCTATAACTTAGAACGTCAAGTCCACGCAGCATCCCCATAAATCTCTTTTGTATCTACTCCAGTTTGCAGCTGTCTTTCCTATAAGCATGAACAAAGCAGTACAGGTTTCCCCCACCATCGGAAGGTAGGGCCTTCCTATGAAACAGTTCGTAAGCCGAAATGTGGTAAAGCGAAGAAGCAATTACCATTTATTTATATGGGAAAAATTTGTGAGCGTTCGCAGACCCAAAAATAACCTACCAAATCATGCCAAATAACACACAAAACCTAAAATAACAGTAACATATAGTAAAAGCAGGAATTATATGATAAATACACAGCCTATATAAAGTAGAAATACTTCTCTACAACAATTGCCTGCACAGATCTCCGTAGCGAAAATCTCACGCAAGCGCTCTCGGCAGAAAATCTCTCACAAGCTTCTGATCTGGGCCGACAGTTACGTGCTAAGCGGCACCTTATTAATTAGCATGTTTATTTCGGCTTTTTTCTTAAAGATGTGCCGTGTGCCTCCCGGCTACCGCTGTGTTCTTCGCGAATCGGTACAGTATCTGTCCAGGCCCGGGTGGTGGGACACAGGGGTGTCATCTCATCGTCAATCAGGACAGGCAGCTCATCTTCTCCTATGACTGCCTGCCTCGATGTCGAAGGTCGAGGTTTGTTGTCTGCTGTGACTGATGTGGAAGGCTTGCTTGACTGTTGAGCCTCGTGCATTTTTCTGTCATACAGTTGTTTGTAAGCACTCAAACTTCCCTGCAAATATCCCCTAAACCTACGTACCCTTTCAAAATTAAAGTCGTACTTTATCATTGCAGCGAAAATCTCATGCAGTTACTTCACTTTCTGCATTTGGTTTCGATTGTTATCCTTTCCTCTTCCAATTGCATCAGCTCTTCATCTATCAGTTCTTGGTCATGGGATACCAAAACCTCTTCAACATCATCTTCGTCAACTTCCACAAGCCAAACGCACTTTGTCCTTGCTTCGTTCATCATGATCGAAACGCTTAATTATGTCTAGTTTTACGCTAGGTGTAACACCCTTACTCTTTCAGGCTTTTCCGACACCTTAGAACTCCTCTTGCTAATGGCTGCTCAATGCAACGTGTTTCAGCAATGCCGTTCTGAATCTGGGGCGCGCGCTGATTTTTTATTGCGTGCTGCCTTTCTTCGTAACAGTGAAAACACCTTCTGAAAGCGAAAGCAGGGTACTAATGTAGGTCTTTCGTAACAGTGAGGTTTCGTAAAGGGAACGTTCGAAAAGCAGGGGACACCTGTACATTACTCTTAAGTGTGTTTTATATAACTGTAGCCTAATGCCCTTACTACTAAACCTGATGGCCTGAGTGAGGAAGGTCAGCATGCTAAATGACTTCTTCGCCACCCAGTCACCTTAACAGGCTGCTTTCCCGGGTCCCTATCATTAGTGTCCTGCCATTATAGGTCCGACACTGTTTGTGGCATCCTGTGGACATGCCATCTGTTGCATTCTTTGCTTTACCAAATAGACTCCAGTTTGGAAGCTCTCCATTGATAATGGTGTTTGAGGGCTTTTTGAGATCACTAAGTGGAGGTTCATTGCTCTGTACCTTAATCAGCTGTTGTTTTTCCACTTCATTGCATTTATTCAAATGTGAACCTGTCTCAGATAATTGTAAGTGAAAAATACAGACACAAAATTGCCAAGTGATGCAATACATACTAAAATTGGTACATAGTGTTAATTAGAAGGCAGGACCATTGTCTTGGGCTAAAGTCCCATGCATTTGTGCAATTTCTAATCTTTTCTGAACCTTGAATAACCATAGAAGAATATGGCACAAGAACAGGCCCTTCGACCTACAATGCTGTGCCGAAACGATTAAAAAAAAAGTAAATCAAAAACCCCAAATTCAAATGCCTCCTATCTACACAATCCCTCCATCTTTCTCATAATTATGTGCCCAATAGAACATAGAACAACTGCAAGCAGAGAAAAATAAAATTAATTGATGGCATGATTTTATTATTCATAGCTCTGATTAACTGGTGATTAGATCTGGCTTCGTAGATGAGGATGTGCACAGTGCCAAACTATTCCATATCAGGTTAACTGCACATAGCAGAAAACATCAGGGGTACATGTACTCCTGCTTGAGAGGGGAGTCAATTCTGCTAAATAAAGCCAATTTACAGGTTTTACAGATTCATCTGCAGTGGCTCTTCCTCATCCTGCGAAGGGAGCATGTGCTGCACTTACCTGGGAATCAGGACTGCCCCCTTGGGAGGGAAAAAACATGTTTTATTTTGGGGGGTGGAGAGAAGAAGTTGTAATGGTGACAACATCATGACCTGTGGTTACTTCCACAGATCCCACCAGTGCTGTTCCCTTGTCCCGGAAGATATATTTGATGACCCAGCTAAAACTGGTGAAACTCATACTGGGTAAGCTGAGGGCAAGTTTAAACTGAGACTGCGATTTTCTATTTAATTTTTTCAAGTTCAGGCTGGTTGAGTATTATCATTGGAGAAAAAAATGGTTTCTAGTTTAAGGTGCTGCATCTTCACTTCAACTTTTATGTTTTACTATAATAGGCATGTAAAATGCTTCCAGCAGCATCTCCTTTAGATCTTTTTGTACAATAAGATGCTGCTTGTTCAGCTTGAAACAGTTTTTATTCAATCATCTTTTTGGAACATCTGAATACTTGCTGTTGTTTATTAAGATCTTCCTAGCAAATTACATGGGAATAATTTTGTAACCTCCAGCACTTTCTTTTAGTCTGCAGGGTGTCCCAGTTGCATACAACAAGATCAGATTAATTGGTGAGTTAGGTGACATCTTTGATGACCAAGGATATATACATGTCAACATTGAAGCTGATTTTGTTATCTTCAGGCCCAACATTGGACAAAAGCTGGTGGTAAGTTCTAGTGTATTGAGAAAAGCTTTAGAAGGAAAAAATGTAGAGAAAAAGAATATTTAAAAACGGTGTGGATAAAAGAATGTTAGAAATGGACAAATGTGTAGGTCTTGAGAAAGTAGATGTTGAGAACAGAGTGGAAAATTAGTTAATGCTGAAGAAGTCACGAGGATATGGTAGGAGGTGATAGCAATGGGAATAAGGTTTTAGCTACTGAGAGGCTGTAGCTGGCATTGTTATGGTATAAATAGGTTTATGTCACTGGATCCCCAGCCTGGAGTTGAAAACAATGTGAGTATTGTGAATATTCTTGTTTTATCTGAGAGATTCGATGGGGAACAGAGTGGAATTGGTGGCAATGTTATGGAGTTTGCAGTAGGGTCCAAGGGAAGTTTCTTAAGTGGAAATTGGAATTAATCTGCAATTGAATTTTGATGAAGTTTGTCAATGCGAATGCACTTGTCTTGGAATAGTCTGAAGCAAAACAAAAAAGGAAACGATAAATTGCTGTGCGATCAGGGAAACCACCCCTTTTCACCAGATAGGCTAGACCAGTGTCAAACTTAATGTTTCAGAAGCTGCTTAAAGTCACACACTACTTCACTTATCCCTGTATAATGGGGTTTGCAGTACATTAATCTGACTTTTGAATTTCAAGATAAGGTATTGTAGTTGTCATCTGTAAACTTTTAACATCCACAGCAACAAAGGATTAATTGTCCATCAAACTTTTGCAGGGCATGGTGAATAAAGTTGCTCCAAGTCATATTGGCTGCCTGGTGCATGGGTGTTTTAATGCTTCCATTCCCAAGCCACATCATGCAAATGGAGTCTGGCCAGGCTTTGAAGTAACAGTGGGAGATACTCTGGAGTTTGAAGTTGTGCAACTGGATGCTGATGCTGCTGGCGTACTGTGCATTCGAGGGCGGTTGGATAAAAGGTAACTGCCTGGAAAAATGGGCAAATGACAATTCTGTACTAATAGATTTAAATTTTGACTTGAGTTTCAATCCAAATCAGGATCTTTTAACTTGGGTTAATCACTGAGTTTGAAAGTTCTTTGCATGACAAGTTAGTTGGCTTATTTTTCTTTTCAGTGATAATTATGTAATATGGAAACAAGTCCTTCAGTTAAACGTCCATGCCAACTAGCCTTTTGAGCTAGTCCCATTTGCTTACTTTGGTTGTATCCTTCTAAATCTTTCCTATCCATGAATCTTTCCAGATGACTTTTAAACATTATAATTGTCCACGTCTACCACTTCCTTTGACAGCTTATTCCATCTACTGACCACCTACCATGTGAGGAAAAACCTATGTCCCTCTTGTGTTCAATGAATATCCTCTAGTTTTAGACTCCCCTATCCATCCTCCTTATGTGTCCCTCATAATGTTATAAACCTCTATCATCGTCTCTCAGCCTCCAAGCAGGGGAAAATGTCCCAGCCTATCTAGTCTTTCTTCAAGTCCTGTAGTTCCAGCAACACTTTTGTGAACCTTTTCTGTACCCTCTAGATAAACCACATGCAGAATTGCTCACACTGTTCTGTGTTGTTTCTCACTGAAGTCTTGTACAGCTGTAACATGCTGTCCCCACTCTTGCATTCAGTCCCCTGTCTGATAAAGGCAAGTACTTGTGCGTTGTGCCGCCTTCACCACCTGACTGAGTTGCCTCTTTCAAGAAACTATGTATGTGTTGTCTCTGTTCAACAGCAGACCCAACCATTTACAGTGTATGTCTGTCCTCATCTAACTTCCCAAAATCCAGAATTTTGCACTTGCCCAAATTAAATTCCATCCACTGTTCCTTGGCCCAATTTCTCATTGGCTTAGATCCTTAGACAATCTTACTGTCCACTACACCACCAATTTTGATGTCATCCACAACTCATGCCATTTACATTCTTATTCAAATTGTTAATGTATTTGACAAACAACAGAGCACCTGGCAATCTGAATAATGAGCTTCCATTACCCCTCTCTGACTGCTAATATCAAGCCAATTCAGTCTCCAATGGGCTAACTTGCCCTATATCCTTTCCAGGCAGCTTACCATGTGGGACCTCGTTAACACTATGTAGGAAACGTCTACAGCTCTTCTGACATCAATCTTCTTGGCCACCACGTTCTTTAAAAAAAAACTGCTGACTATCTCTAATCAGTCCTTGCCTTTTTAAATGCTGGTAGGTCCTGTACCTCAGAATCTCTTTCAGTAACTTCCCACCAGTGAAGTTAGGCTCACCAGATGTTGATCCCTGGGTTGTCCTTCCACCCTTCAGTGAATAAAGGCACAACATTAATCTTCCTCTAGTCTTCCAGTACCTCACCCATGGCTATTGAAGACACAGCTGTCTATGCTGGAGGCCCCGCAGTTTTTTCCCCCCTATCTTTCCACAATACATTAGGATAATGGGCAGGCCCCAAGGATTTGTACACCTTAATATTCTTTATCACTACCAGTACCTGAGAGTAGACTGATTGGATGATAATTAGCCAGATTAATTTTGCTTTCTTTGTGGATAGGATGTACCTCGGCATTTTTCCCATGTTGTTGGGTAAATGTTAGCGTCGTGACTGTTTTGAAACAGCATGGTTGAGATACAGTTAGTTCTGGAGTGCAGCTAGGCACACTACAAATGAAAAAGGAGGTCGGTTGTCTCTGAATAAATACCCGGTTAGGTTCACCTTCTCATCTTAAGTTCTGAATAAATGTTTGGTGATATTTTGAGTACATATATTTAGTGGTTAGTTTGGTTGCACAGGTAAGTGCAGCAGTCATGTAGAATTAATTCAGGGTGTCACGGTAGCGTAGCAGTTTGTGCAACGCTGTTACAGCTTGGAGTTCAATTCCAGTGTCCTCTAAGAAAGTTTGTACGTTCTTCCCAGGTGCTGTGGTTTCCTCCCACAGTTCACATACCCACTGCTTTAGTAGGTAAATTTGGTAATTGTAAATTGTCCTGTGATTAGGCTAGGGTTAAATAGGCAGGGTGCTAGGTGGTACGGCTCGTCGGGGCCCCAAGGGCCGGTTCCATGCTGTATCAAATAGTTTTTCTGCTCACTGAGATTGTGATTATAAAAACATTTAGGATACACTCTATTATCCAAAGTAATAAAGATGCGATGAGTAATACATATTACACTTATGTATTACTGTGTTATGAGCTGCATATTACACTTGTTAATGACTGACGAGAACCGATGACCGGAGTTCAGTGGCGTAGTAGTTTTGGTGTAAAACTGATCTTTAGGAAAAGACAAATTCAGATCCCACCATGAATATTTGAGGAATTTAATTCCACTTTAGAAAAACAAATTAAATGTAAATATTGATCATTAAAAATTGATCCATACTTTTGCTAAAAAAAAAACTCAGCTGGTTCTTTAAATCCAAATGCATTGAAGCTTAACCACCCTGAAGTAATGCTGAACTATTGTCTGGAGCTTCAAGAGCAGCTCTATCCCACCACTTTCTCAGCTGAATGCTAACAAATAGGATCCAACATTCGGAATGGATTCAATCTTACTCTTTTGAATTTGTTGGTGCCTCCCTTGGTTACCAGTTTAACCATATGGATATCATTACTGCTGATGGAAAGAATTAGGCATAAATTCAGACTATCGAACATCTGCGGCAGTGAATCGAGTGCTAGTTATGGAACACAGGCCATAAGACTTCAAAAACTTGGATGAGTGTTCATATTGTCATATAACTGACTTGTGATCAAAAACTTAAAAATGTTAGTCTCTGTCTATTTAATTTATACTTAAGTGATTTGTTGTTTTAAATCCTAGTGTGCAGGCACCATATGGTGCAGATTTTGAAGAACTGCAGGAAGAGGACTGTGTTGAACAAGATGGTGGTAAAGCTGGGAAGAAAAAGAAGAAAAAGAAAAAATGGAAGGATGAAGAATGTGAAGAGATAGCTAAGCAGACTGTGAGCTGCACAGAGTTGGATAAGAGTCCTACCAAACATGAAATGGAAAATGTTGAAGAGATTTTAGACAGTAAATCCAAAAAGAGAAAGCGAAGGACTGAGGAACCAAATACAGACACAGAAATCCATGAAGGAGATGCCAGTGATTGCCATAAATATAGCAAACCAATTAAAAAGAAAAGAAAATTTTCTGAGAGTGAATCAGATACCACCAATTGTGCACAAGAACTAAAACGCAAAAAGAGAAGAAAACATGATTAGGAAAACTAATATCTATAAAATGCTGCAGAGATGCTTCCCACCTTAATGAAAATGTCGGAAGGAAGATGATTTTATTCTGAAGAAAAAGGAGTTTTGATTGAACACTTTATATAGTCATATAACATAATTTGCAACTTTTTATTTGATTTGCAGTTGCATATTTACCTTTCTAGCATATTTGTCAACATTTGCAAGGGCTTATATCACTTGATTATTACATCTGCTTGCTATTACAAAAGCTAACTGCTGTGATTCTGAAATGAGACAATGCTGGAAATATTTTCTGCAGCATCTGCAGAGAAATGTGATTTAATCCTTTAACAGTGATCTTGCATCAAATTTGGTTTCACGATTTCAAACAAGTGAAACCCAATTTATTTATAAATTTATTGGAACTATGCCTTGTTGGTAATTGAATAAATCTGCATATTTTCATGCAGATCAGTGACATCCGTTCATAATAAAAGCAAAGATTGCTGTAAGCAATTGGCAGGTCAGGCAGCATCTAGGGAACATCAGTTCTGATTGATTCTTTGACCTTAAAGATGTTAACTCTGTTTCTCTACACAGATGCTGTCTAATTCTGTCACTTTTTATTTCAGATTTCCAGCAGTTATTTGATTTTAATTGATCGTTATACTGTTCACTTGTACAAGGTAAAAATGCTGTGCTGAAACAAATGGATTGTCCTATGTAATATTTTTACTGCAGTAATTTTTTCTCTTACAAATAAACACTTAGTTTTGACTGCCAGTTTAAAGTCAAGTATTAAGAAAACAATATATTAGTTTGCAACTGGAGTGAAGTTCGAGAAGTACCTCATTGTAGCCTTAAATTATCTCTATGATCTGTAAAACAAGTAATTCATCATCCATATTTTACAGCTTCCCCTTTAAAAATGATTTGAAGTTTGTTGAGGTATCATCCAATAGTTTTGACCATTCTGAGCCTACTACATGTTATTGCAAATAATATTTAATTAATCTGTTTAATTATTCTGTTTTTCTCCAGCATCTCAATATTCCAGGAAAATCTTTTTAACCTTTGTCTTTGCAGTGAGCAAAGGAATCATCATTACACCTCTAATCACTTTTACGTGAGAATTCTTTCTCTCCTCTATTTTTAAAGTCCTTTTAAACACTTGGTTGAAATTATGTGTTGTTATTTGCTCTATTTATATATGCTCTTTCATGTTCGGTGAAATCATTGAGTTATGTATATTGTGGCCTGTCCTCATTTGCTGTTGATTGCATCCATATGTACTGAGATTTTAAGACAAGACTGAAACAGAACTTGCAGCAATGTTGCTCATAGTTGAATACATTGGACTGAATATATTGAATACAGGGAATGGAAGAATATGGATAAGCAAATTTGTTTAGATTAATTTCATACCTGATTGGCACAGACATCATGGCTGAAAGGCCTACTCCTGTACTGTTCTATATTCTATGTCGTTAATTGTGGGGAAAAATTACAGCAATTGAAATGACCAATGCAAGAGTGAATTAAAGATTCAAGATTATTCAATGTCATTTCCAGTATACAAGTGTAAAGGAGAATGCGTAATTATTACTCAGATCCATTGCAGGACAACAAAAAAAATTAAGATTTAAAATAACACCATAATAAAAGCACAATAAATATAAATGCATGAGATGACTTATATACATTAACAGTAAGTCCATTAAGTGATGCTGTTTTGCTGAGACTCATAATTATCACTAAGCTATTATGCACAGAATCACTTTATTTTTCAGAGCTGTATACATGACACAAGTAACTAACTAAATCCCGGGTTTTTTTTTAACATGACTTGGATTTTTTTTCTGAAGTGTTCAGAGTAGGTGACCTGGTTTAGTTAAATATTTAAGATTAATGAAAATCAAAACAAACTGCTCTGCCTACTGAGTGCAGAATTTTGGGCTTTTATTTCAGTGGAATGTTGTTGCCTTAGACTATGGCAATTATTCTATAGTGCTTAATGAAACTAGGCAAGATCTGTGAGGAACTGACAATCAGGTGGTTGCCAACAGACAGAATGGACACAAATATGATACCCATAACTTGAGGAGTATCAGTAAGTATATATTAGTAACAAGATCTTTTACTTGAATCCACGGTAAAGTAATGGAAAATTGAAAAGCAATTGGAATCTTTTGAGGTTTGTATGTAGATGGAGAGCAGGGAAACACGGAATGAGAAATACAAAAGAAGGTGATTTGCATTGAGTACGAAGCCAAGTCTGATTTATTGTAGTACATAAACCCATGATCCTTAAATTGTTGAAACAATATATAAAGCTTTTAACCATGAGCACAGATTGAATTCTGAGTGGTTAAAAAAATATATATTGCTTTCTGTTACAGTACTCATTATCAATTTCCGAAATATCTGCTAATCCATTAAATCTCAACTTTCGGATGTAGATGCAGTCCTTAAACTTTGGTTCCAATATTTGCAATATTTTGTTCTTTTTATCCTGGGAAGTTTGAAGCATTAGGGAAAGGTGTTTTATGGGTCCAGAAATGCTTACCAGGAGCAATTATAACGGATTGTCTCTTGGTGTAAGATTGGGGGCAGTGGGGTGGAAGGAGTTCCAATAAGCGATAACTGGTTTACATAATCTACAAATTTAAATTATGGAAGTTTGGATGAAAGTTGTAATAGCAGTCTATATGATGACAATATTTCTATCAATAGTTTAGCTCTGCTCTGTTGGTGGTCTTATTGTTGGCTGCAATAATTTTGGGAGGTAAGTCTTCTGCCTGAGATGTATTTCTCCTCTACAGATCAGCAACTGCTAATGGTGATTGTGTAGTACCTTTTATGAGAGAGAGGTAGGTGTATCAGTGAAATTTGCATGACATTTGATATGCTAGTAATGATTAAAAAAAATGGATGAGGAGGGCTAAAGCATAATGTTTGGAGGCAAGTGATTAATTAGGGTGTGACTTACAAAATTGGGTTTTCTGTTGAACATGCAGTCGCAGTTGCTCCAGCTGTACATAGTCAATGGGTAAATAAGGAGGCAACTTAGAGTCAGCATCAGACGAACTGACGGGCTAGTTACACATCATGATTCTCCTATCCATACGATATGGTGTTTGAACCAACGATTTTGCAGTGCCTAAGGAGCTACTTAAGGTAACAGCTTGTGGTGAATTTATTAAGCCTCCTGCACCCTTTCTATCCAGCATTAATTCTTTTCAACACACAGAATGCTGGAGGAACTCAGCAGGCCAGGCAGCATCTATGGAAAAAAGTACAGTCGACATTTCAGGCTGAAACGCTGAGTTCCTCCAGCATTTTGTGTGTGTTACTGGAATTTACAGCATCTGCAGATTTTCTCTTGTTTGTGATTTGTTCTTTTGTTCCTGGATTTTCTGTGAGACACTGTCCGTGGTGTCCCTGACACCAGAAGAATCAGTTCATCTGCCTTTGGGATGTGGACCAGGAGTTTGAGATCGAGCTAGAGGTTCTCCTTGTCTCACCTGAAGTTTCCAGGTTTAGGATGGATGCACTGAGCTTCAGTCCTAGGGTGAACCAAAAGGACATAAACATTTTTTTTAGGAGGAGATGCTGAACTTGCTCCTCCATCATGGTGGGGCTCACTCTGAAAAGCTAACACTCTCTGCTTCCTTCCTCCAGAATTTTAATGTTCAAAGTAAATTTACTGTTAATATATATGTTACAACATACATTGAGATTTATTTTCTTGCAGGCATTTCGAGATGACTGGATATAGGTGTCTGCTGTACAGATATTAATGCTCACACATAAGCACACAACAGGGTAACATGGGAATTTAGAATTGAAATACTGTAGATATTAAAGTAATTTTTACATTTTGCCACATGGTGGAGCAATAGTTCAGAAAGAAGATGCACCAGCATTAACTTGCGCTCAGTCACTGCCTTTCTCTCGTAGGCTACTGATCATGCATTTGGACAAGTGAAGATTTGGATTTAATGATGGTCCCCAACTTATAACTTGTTGGTGATGAAACCTGTGGAGCTGGAGAAACATTTATTTCTGCTATTGAATATGATTTTAAATGGTTTGAAATATATATTGCAAAATTATAGAAAGTGGATTTCTAACACCCATTTCAAGCCACAAAACAGCAGCTAGACATGTAGTCGTTTTTTTTTTGGCGGGGGGGGGCCGCTTGGAAGTAGCCTAGACAGTGATTGTATCACTAAATAAGTAATTTGATGTTCCTTAATGTTATATAGAGTAAGACACACCAAGACTAATGAACTCAACTACAAATTTCTGATTTGGGGTGCTGTTTTTATGTTTCTGGTACAGAAGACTTCACTTCTGGTCCTGGTGAAGATCTTGGGCCTGAAACATTAACCTTATCTTTTCCCCACAGATGCTGCCTGACCCAGTGAGGCTTTTCTGCATTTCCTGCTTTTATTTCACACTAAATGCTTACAAGAACCCACATAATTACATGTAATTATTGTCAAAGTGGTACCAGCCAATAGAATGTATGACAAACTATAGCCAAAAACAGATAAATAACCTGGTAAAGTGGATCATTATTGTTACCTGAACTGAGGTACAATGAAAGAGTTGTTTTGCATTCTGCCCATTTAGATCATTTCATTACAACTATGCATTGAGGTAGTACAAATTGCAGGATAAAGTTGTAGAAAAAGTGCAGTGTAGGTAGATAATAAGGTACAAGACCATTGCAAGGCAGGCTGAGAAGACAATCCAACTCATAATACTAATGGAACCATTCAATTGTCTTAAGAAAGCAGGATAGAAGCTGTCCTTCCTCCTGGAAATATGTGCTTTCAGGCTTCTGATTCTAATGCCCAATGGGAGGGCAAAGAAGTGAGAATGTCTGAGGTGGGAGGGATCTTTGATTGGTTTGGCTGTGTTACCAAGGCTGGCAGTCTACTACCTGTTGGGAAATTCTTGGTTGGTTGAATTATAATTCGATTGCAATGGTAGTGTGGTTAGTGTGATGCTATCACAGCTCAAAGCATTCCAGAGTTTGGAATTCAATTCTGGCACTATTATGTAAGGAGTCTCTGTGGAATGTGGGTTTTCCCTAAGTGCTGCAGTTTCCTCCCACAGTCCAAAGATGTAATGGCTATAATAGTTGGGTGTTGTAAATTTCCCTGATTGGGTTAGATTTAATCGGGGTTGTGGAGTTGCTGGGATGGTGTGACTCGAAGGTCCAAAGGGCCTCATCTGTGTAGTATTGCTAAATAAATAATTGGTTATGAGGTTCTGGAAGATTGAAGAAAGGGAAAGGGAAGACAGGTGATCAGGGGTTGGGATAGAATTATCAGGACGTTAGGGTCCAGGAAGATCAGTGATCAATGGGAATTCAGGAACCATTATTGGGCTTTGGGGAGATGGAAAGGGGAATCAGAAAAGGGGGTGTTGGAGAGGTGGGCAGTGATCACGGTGGATGTTCAGTGATGGACCTGGAATGATCTGGAAAATCTTTGGTGGGTGGAGAGTTGGAAAAATGTTAAGACTGTTGGGATTAGCAGAACATACACCTTTTTGCTGTAACTGGGAAGAACTGTTTCTTGCTTCATCCAACCTTTCTTGTTTCCTTTTACCTGATTGATTTGCCAAGGCCTGGAAAGTCTGCAATAGCACAGTTAAAAACAGAAATACCATTAAAGATAATCCCTTTGCCCCCTTAACGGATTTCGGCCAGAAACTCAACTCTTGAAGTTACCCATCCCCCTTCCACATCTGTCAGAGCAAGGAGTGGATGGGCATTTCATGTTTTTAATATTTTCACTTCTTACCCATCATTAATCAAGCCAACACACACAAAATGCTGGAGGAACTAAGCAGGGTCGAAACCCTTTGGCAGGACATTAATCGAACTATTTCTTTGGTTCAAACTACCTTCCCCCTGTTTGCTCCTCCACCACCAGCCCCCAACCAGCCTGTAGCAAAGATTACTGTGTATTGAAGATTGTATGCCATCAGGAAGGTTTGAGATAGTCATATTTCCAAAGACAACTACACATTCTTTGAATATGCAACTCTGCAAAGTGTAAAACAGCACCATTCTGCTTGTTATTGCAACTTTAATTGTAAGGATTACATTTGAACTTAAGATCAATTTGATCGTGTAGTTATCTGCAGGGCAGAGGGATAACCGGTCCTAAGAAGAGCCGGTGGAACAGTGGGGAGTGTTTGTTGGGGTTGTGGTGAGAGGTGGGACATTTGCAAATCAAAGATGCTTTTGCCCTATACATCATGGACAGAATGTTTGAATGAGATGAATCATATTGGCTTGTAAAATTTGTGAATTACAATTGACTGTGCAGTTAGTTTATATTGTATGAAACAACACTCCAAGCTCAGCAAATGTTCCTAAGTTATTTAAGCTAAAATCTCACAAATGGGTATAGCAGCCAAAGGTCTATTAAATTATTGTTTTATAATCTATTCCACTATGAGTCTTATTCCTTAGAGCTAATGTAATTAATTGGAGGATGCACCATGGATCTGAACTCTTTCTTGTGCAAAGAATTCATTTGTAAAATCTCACAAACATGTATGTATATGATTTTATGATAACTTTCAAAAATCATGCAAGTTTCATCATTTAGCTACTCGGGCTTAGTTTCTAGCTTAAAAGACTGTGGGATTTCACATTAAGTTCAGGACCTTTTGTCTTCCAATAAGAATATTTCTTCTTGACCAGCATATAAGCAAATGTCTGTGGCTAAACTACAGGTCATGTTCCACTGAATTCAAGATTCCAGATTATTTAATGTCATATTCAGTACACAAGTGTAAAGGAGAGCAAAATAATTGTTACTCCAGATCTGATGCAGCTAAAAAAAAACACAATAAGATAAAAGATAAAAAACAATAACAAAAAAACAAAATAAATATAAATAGCTATACACATAGATTGATTGTATGTGCATAAAATGACACTAGGCCCTACACATAATGTGACTGACAGGAAATGATAAACTAGTGGTGGTGGTGATGGAGCATGTGTAGGGTTAGATTAGTGGGCAGAGTATTGATCAACCTTATTGCTTAAGGAAAGTAACTTTCTTGAGTCTGATGGTCCCGGCAGGACCCTAGCGAATGTTGAACAGAAGGACTTGGGGGGTACAAGTACTGGTGACAGTGATGTGTACAGTTCTCTTCGCTGTTATTATAGAACAGAAGGTTGCGTTTATCTACATTTAAAGGGATGTAATTTGACAGATATAAAATAGTGGCCACAAGAACAGTCTCACAAGGTGACAACCTCCATTCCTTGGACTACATGACAAGAAAAAAAGATACAGTGAAGTACAAATATAGTTAATCGGGGCAGCTGTTTATTTGGGACAACTCTTAAAGAACAAAAACTAAATCGACAGTATAGCCAAGATTCCCTTTGCTTATTTGGGACAATATGCCATTTAATTAGACAGGACACTGTTGCTGAACAGTTTCTAACAAGAGTCAGTTGCATGCACTTGAGTGGCTGAAGACACTTCACAGCACATAGAAAACAATCTATTTTTAAGTAGCGTCAGTTGTGTGTGCTTGTGTTAAAAAAGCAGTGATTTTTGTCACTGATAGTTGCCGAGAAATAAGCAGTAAGACAAGTCAGAACTGTTTTGCACTCCACGGTTTTAATCATTAGGCTTGGATTTCCCAGAAACTAGATCAACAAGTTAGGAATTATGAAGCCATTGATAATCATATTGAATAGTACAATGAAAATGAAGATTCAGTGGATGCAATTGTCTAAAGCATTGTATGAAGGCAGTCCACTACACTGAACAGCAAACTTTTTCAGAAGTGTTGCTTTCTCAGAATTTCTTTTCTGTTTATAGACTGCTTGAAGTTGAACACAAATATAATTTCAAACTACTTGTACCATGTAGGAATTTGGAGAAACAAGAAATTAACTTTTATTGAATATAATGCATTTAATTGCAATAGGTCAACTAAGCTGAAAATGTGCTGTTGTTGATTTTCGGTTGCACTCAGTGTCTGAGGCTTTTCGCTTAAGTGTCCAACAATAATCAACCAGCATTGATGGATTTCAGTTGCCTTGATACCGTTTCTCCATGACTGCAATATCCTAGTGAAACCTCTCACAGTGCTCGTCACTGACAGCGTCAAGATTTACAGGGAAGAAGTCTTAAGTGGGAATGCAGAAAATGAATCTTTAGTGACATGTTGCACTTAATGGTTTTGTATGCTTGCAGCATGTTGTCAACCAGCTGCATGTAGTTTGGTGCTCTGTAGTTACCAAGAAAAATTCCAACAACATAATTGAATGCCTTCCATGCGATTTTTCTCTGGTTCCACAAGAAGTTCTTTGAATTGCTTGTCATTGATGAACTGTTTGATTTGTGGACCAACAAAAAAGCCTTCCTTAATCTTGGCATCAGTTATTTTGACTTGAATTATGAATTGAAATAACAAATGTAGGTGATTTCAAAAAATATTGTGTGATAGGGAAGTTTCATGGTGATTTTTGTGATCAGCAGCCCAAAATCCATAGGATACACCCAAAAATACTCAGCAAACAAAATCTTTGTTGTCCAGAGGTATCTGCGTTAAGTGTTTGTGCTGATTTTGTTTATTCACAGACAGTCAAAACAATGCAGCAGGTGAATTCCAGCATCTGCAGCTTTTCTCTTGTCAGGTGAGCTCCTCTGTCGATAACTAATAGGAACACACAGTTTTATAGTACTGTAGAGGTACTGGTCATGTTGCAATTTGTTCTGTATTTTATTTTACATAAATTGTTACTCAGTTAACTTTTAACTATTTCCATGAAACTTCAGCTAATTGGGATGGTTGTTTAATAGGGCAAATGTACTGGTCCCAATGTATGCCAATTAATCCACTCATTCCAGTTTGATGTTTCATAGATTTTACTTCACTTCTGGCCAATATCTCCTTCCTCTTGATCCAAATATTTTATCTTAGCATCATCATTCTCCTCTCATTCTCTTGACTGCCAAAGATCTCCAGTGGGTGGGTTATATGAAAGAAAATATTTGCCTACTTAATTCACACAATCTTCTATACAGACAATTATCCCTTTTGTTTTGTTAGAACACCACCTTCTAACTTTCATATAATTTCACTCTTCCACCTTCTAAATTGATAAACATTAAGACCATGAGATATAGAAGCAGAGTTAGGCCACTTACCCATCGCATCTGCTCCGCCATTTCCTCATGGCTGATCCAGTTTTCCGCTCAGCCTCAATCTGCTGCCTTTTTCCTGTATCCCATCATGCCCTGACCAATCAAGAATCTGTCAACCTCTGCCTTAAATATACTTAAAGATTTGGACTCCACAGCTGCCTTTGGCAAAAAATTCCACAGATTCACCACTCTCTGGCAAAAGAAATTCCTCCTCATCTCTGTTCTAAAAGGATACCCCTCAATTCTGAGAATGGTCCTAGACTCTTCCACCACAGGAAATTTCCTCTACTCTATCAAGGCCTTTCACCATTCGATAGGTTTCAGTGAGGTCACCCCTCATTCTTCTGAATTTTAGTGAATATAGGCCCAGAACCATCAAATGCTCCCCATATGACAAGCTATTCAATCCTGGAATCATTTTCATAAACCTCCTTTGAACCCTCTTCAGTTTCAGCACATCCTTTCTAAGATAAGGGACCCAAATCTGCTCCCAGTACTCCAAGTGAGGCCTCACCAGTACTTTATAAAGTTTCAACATTACATCTTTGCTTTGATATTCTAGTCATCTTGAAATGAGTGGTAACATTGCAATTTCCTTCCTCAGCACAGACTCAACCTGCATATTAACCTTCAGGGAATCCTGCATAAGGACTACAAAGTTCCTTTGCACCTCAGTTTTTGTATTTTCTCTGTTTAGAAAATAGTCAACCCTTTCATTTCTTCTACCAAAGTGTATGACCATACACATCCCAACACTGTATTCCATCTGCCATTTCTTTGCCTATTCTTTTAATCTGTCTGTCCTTCTGTAACCTTTCTGCTTCCTCAAAACTACCTGCACATCCACCCATCTTCATATTGTCTGCAAACTTGGCTTGGATTCTATCATTCAAGTCATAGAATATAACATAAAATGAATCTGTCCCAACACAGGCCCCTGTGGAACACCACTAGCCACCCAGTCACTCAGCAAAGTCTCCCTTTATTCCCACTCTTTGCCTCCTACCAATCAGCAACTACTTTAGCATTGCTAGAATCTTTCCTGTAATACAATGGCCTCGTAACTTGTTAAGCTGCCTCATGTGTGGCACTTTGTCAAAGGCCTTCTGAAAATCCAAGTATGCAATATCCACCGAATCTTCTTTGTCCATCCTGCTTGTTACTTCTTCAAAGAATTCCAACAGATCTGTCAGTCAAGATTTTCCCTTGAAGAGAGCCCAATGATCCAGAAATCTTATGTTCTCCATCCTACACAAACTCTTGAGTACATATTAATTTGTATCATCTTTACTAGTTCTGGCCTCACTAGCATGTGGCATGGGTAGAAATCCTGAGATCACAATCCTGGAGGTCCTGCCCTTTAACTTAACATGCCCTGTGCAGAACCTCATCACTTGTCTACCTATCGGTACCTATATGGACCACAACTGCTGGCTGTTCACCCTCCCACTTAAGAACGCTGAGGACTTAATCCAAGATATCCCAGATCCTGGCATCCTGGAAGCAACATACCATTCAGGAACCTCGTGCTCACCCACAGAACCTCATTTCCATTCCACTAACTAATGAATCCCCTATCACCACAGTGTACCTCTTCTTCCCCCTTCCCATCTGCGTCACAGAGGCAGACTCAGTGCCAGAGACCCGACTACTGTGATTTTCCTCTGTTAGGTCATTCCCCCTGACAGTATCCAAAGTGATATACCTGTTGTTGAGGGAGATGGCCACAGGGGTACTACTCTGCACTGGCTTCTTAACACCTTTCCCCTTCCTGACTTCCACCCAGTTCCCTGTGTCCTGCACCTAGGGTGTAACTACCTCTCTATGTGTCCTATCTATCATAAGCCAAGTCACTTTTTATTGTCATTTCAACCATAACTGCTGGTACAGAACATAGTAAAAATGAGACAACATTTTCCAGGACCATGGTGCTACATGAAACAATACAAAAACTACACTGAACTACAGAAGAAAAAACACAAAAACTACAGTCCTATCCAGGACTACATAAAGTGCACAAAACAGTGCAGGCATTACAATAAATAATAAACAAGACAGTAGGCACAGTAGAGGGTATAGTAGGTTGGTGTCAAGCCAGGCTCTGGGTATTGAGGAGTCTGATGGCTTGGAGGAAGAAACTGTTACATAGTCTGGTCGTGAGAGCCCGAATGCTTCAGTGCCTTTTTCCAGATGGCAGGAGGGAGAAGAGTTTATATGAAGGGTACGTGGGGTCCTTCATAATGCTGTTTGCTTTGCGGATGCAGCTTGTGGTGCAAATGTCTCTGTGGATGCCTTCAGCCTCCCGAATGATCCGGAGTTCACCCAGTTCCAGCTCCAACTCCTCAGTGTGGATTGTTAGAAGCTTCAGCTAGATGCACTTCTTGTAGTTGTAGTGGTCAGGGATACTGTAGGCTTCCCTGCCTTTCCATGTCCTGCAAGAGGGGCATCTCTACTGTCCAAGCTGAGCAAATATAAAGAAGAGAATGAAGAAACTTGAGCTTTTCTTTCTTTTGCTTTCTCTGACTGAAGACTCTTTCTTTGCAGAAGCCTTGAAGAGCGAAAGCCTTAAGATCACACTCGGCCTATGCCCATTCAGATGACTTCCGGCTGACTTCCTTTAATTTGCTTTTACTAATCAATTCCAAATGCTGATTGGTCGCTGATCAAATCTCTATAACGCTGCCGTGACCCGTTTCTGCCTTTCATCCTTGGGCAGTGGACCTGATTGAAGTCCCCTTCTCTCCAAACTTCTGATGTACCAATTGGCTGCTGGTCAAAACTCTATTCAGTATTACAATTACTAACATGCATATAATTAATATTATAGTCGCATGTGTTAACATACTCATCCATGGATGTATTTGAACATTCTATCCCTAATTCTAAAAGTTACTCCAAAAATCAGTATCATGCAATACAGTAACGGAATCAGATTATGTTTACTATCACTGGCATACATGAATGTGATAAAATTTGCAGAGACAAATAATCGCTATGAGGTACAAAATAAGTAAATAGTACAAAAGATGAATAATGAGGTAGTATTCATGGGTTCATAGACTGTTCAGACATATGATGGTGAATGGGGAGAGGTTGTTTCTAAAACATTGATTGTGGGTCCTGCACCTGATGGTAGTCATATGAAGAGTGTATGTCCTGGATGTGGGGATCTTTCAAAATGAATGCCGTCTTCTTGAGGCACTGCCTCTTGTAGATATTCTCGATGGCAGGGAGGGTTGTACCTGTGATAAAACAAGCTGAATCTACCACCCTCGAGGTCCCTGGCAATCTGGTGCATTGGAGGCTCCATACAAGGCTGTAATGGAACCAGCCAGAATGTTCTCCACCATACACTTGTAGGAGAATCTTTGGTGACATACCAAAATTCCTCAAACTCCTAATGATGTGGAGCTGTTAGTGTGCCTCCTGCATTATGCATTACTGTGTTGGGCCCAAGACAGATCCTCCGAGATCTTGCTGCCCAGTAACTTGAACCTGCTCATCCTTTCCACCACAAACCTCTTAATGAGGTTTGGAGTGTATTCTTCCAATCTTCTTTTCCCGAGGTCCACAATCAATTCCTTGGATTTTATGACATTACCTATGAGGTTGTCGTTGTGACACCAATTAACCAGAAAATCTATCTCACTCCTGTATGCTCCTTGTCACCATTGGCGAAGCTGCCAGCAACAGTGATATTATCAGTGAATTTATAAATGGTATTTGAGCTGCACTTAGCCACGCAGTCCTGAATATAGAGAAAGTAGAGCTGTGGGCCATGCGCACATCTGAGGTGTGCCTGTGTTGATTGTCAGTGAGGAGGAGGTGATATTATTGATCAGCGTTGACTGTGGTATCTCAATAAAGAAATCAAGGATCCAGCAGTCCCCAGCAACAATTGGAAGATAACCAAGTGAGTTATCTTACGATGTGGTGCTCAGCTCCTCCAGTGCAAGCTTGACTACCAGGTTAGCAGTGGAGAACTCCCTCAGCAGATAGAATGGATGGCACTGCCCGATGTTACAGGTCTGCGGACCAGGACCGAGACAGAATTGCCACTTCTGTGCACCATGATGAGTTAACCATGAAGCAAATACCGCTGCCTCTGCCTTTACATGATGCTGCTGTATGGTCCATGTTGTGGATGGTGAAGTCTTCAGGCTGAAGCACTATGCCTGGAGTGCTGGGGATGAGCCAGGTCTTTGTGAAACAGAGTACCAAACTGTACCTGATGTTCCTCTGATATTGCAGTCTGATATCTTTGGTTTTATTTTCCAGAGACTGTACATTAGCCAGGAGGATGGTAGGAAGCGGTTAGGAATTAGGGTCCGACGTTTCAGTTTTACCTGCAGCCTTCTCCAGAGTCATGTCTCTTGAGACAGTAGATATATTTCCTGAGCTTCCAGTTGTTGCATTCACTCCCTTGGTGGCCTGCAGTCTTCATTTGCCTTTTCAGAAAGTGTTATAATTTATTTAGTGTGTTTGATCCATCAATGGATTATCTCCATTGGCCCACCTGCAATGTGCAGCCTACAGTCAAGTGTAGAACTGGTGATATTTTGGTATGTTGTACCTCCACAAATATTGATCCATATCGGTGTGTTGAAACATGAGGTCTTCTTCTATTATCATGTTTACTGCTTGTCCTTCAGCAGCAAGTTCCAAATCACGTTTCCAATAGCTAAATTGTGTCCCTGCAAAGGATGCTGTTTCTATCCCTTTGTATAACACATAGCTATCATTGCTAAATGTACTCAATGGCCAATGTTGTAGGTAGAGCTGTGCACCTGCTCATTAATGCAAATATCTAATAAGTCAATCATGTGGCAGCAAGTCAATATGTAAAAAAAACATGCAGACACGGTCAGGAGGTTTATTTGTTGGTCAGACCAAACATCAGAGTGGAGAAGAAATGTAATCTAAGCAACCTTGACTGTAGAATGATAGTTGGTGTTAGATGGCGTGGTTTGCTTTGAGTATCTCAGAAACCGCTGATCTCCTGGGGTTTTCACGCACAACCATCTCAGAGAATGTTGCGAAAATTCTAAAAATCATCCAGTCAATGGCAGTTCTGTGGGTGAAAAAAGACTTGTTAATGTGAGAGGACAGAGGAGGAAGGCCAGACTCGTTCAAATTCAAGTTTAAACTCTCAGCCCAAGATGTCAGCTGTTCATTTCTCTCCATAGTTGCTGCCTGATCTGCTGAGTTCCTCCAGCATTTTGTGTATGTATTGTGCTATACTCAGTGGCTGCTTTATTAACTCCTCTACCTAGTAAAGTGGCCACTGGGTACATGTCCGTGGTAGTCCATCCATCTCAAGTTTTGACATATTGTGCGTTCAAAGGTGCTCTTCTGCACACCCCTGTTCTAATGTGTAGTTATTTGAGTTACTATTGCCTTCCTGTCAGCAAACAAAGGTGTAATTGTTCACCCTTTGCACCATTTTTAGAATCACAAGACAGTGCTGGATATTAAAAACATCTTGTACTGCAGGCCTATCCAACTAGCAAGATGCTTGATCGTGGTGGAGCTAGGCTTGTTGTGTTCTATGTTGTTACCTGCTACAGCAACCCAGGGACAAGGAGTCAGAGGCATTGCGTAGTCCAACAAACGGTGAAAATAATTGTCTTGGAAGTTTTTCTAGGGATTGCAAGACCCTTGTGACAGAACAGGTTGGCAATGCTAATTCTCCTGCTAAATTTTCTCCTTTGCCCAGTTATTCATTCCTCATCGTTCTGTCCCTGGTCTAGTTTCCCCAGTAGTTCACATACTTTTCCCTTCCATTCTGCAGTTCTTGGGAGTTCACCATTTACACACCCCAACAGTAAACCAATCACTAGCTTGGCTAATCAAAACAATCCCTTCAGTTAACATGCCTTACTGGTTTATAACTCATAACAATAAGGATTCTAGACACAGGCATTCCAAACAATTTCATTTATTTTCACGCACACTGTTACATCAGTCTGTAGACAGTGGAATGGCCCCAAAAGACCCAAGGGGCAGTTCAGGGTGTGCTAAAATAATGCTTGGTTTAGTGGGAGCAGACACACCACACCCTGCACAGACAATATCACTGGTGGGGAGGCATTATTCTTTTATATTCAACTGAGCATGTGGACATTGATCTATGGGTTTAACTGAGGCATTTGTTGTGGAATAAAAATGTAGCAATTTCGAATCCCTGTTTAAAATGTTCAGATTCTGCATCTGAAATAATTATTATGGTCTGGTCACGTGATTCCCCCCCCCCCATCCCTGATCAACAGTAGAATTTCCCGGTCCTTCTAGGCCAGGTGGAGATAGATTTAAACCCTCAGTCTGGCTTTGCTGGAGAGGTGTAGAGGTTGGATATGAGAATTAGTGTATAGTTATATAGGAGATTTAAAGACAAAGTGTATCGTGGAGAAAGCCTGTGTATATTTGTAAATTTTTGTACATGCATGTTTGTTTACATTTATCTATTTGTAAATACTTTTCTCTTCACAACTTTTGGGCAGCTTTTGCCATTTTTTTTCTCACTGCATTGACATAAAATCATCCTTTCATTTCATCACTGGTACCCAATATTCTATTGGCTATTGTAGGATTTCTAAGGTCAACCATTAGGCTCCTGAACAAGCGTGTATAACTTCACTCACCTCAAAACTAAACTAATTCCACAACCTATGATAGATGGATAGATACACTTTATTAATCCCGAGGGAAATTTGGTTTCGTTACAGCCGCACCAACCAAGAATAGAGCATAAATATAGCAATACAAAAAACCCCAACAATCAAACAACAGAATGCAAACTATGCCAGATGGAAAATAAGTCCAGGACCAGTCTATTTGGCTCAGGGTGTCTGACTCTCCACGGGAGGAGCTGCACGTTCGATGGCCACAGGCAGGAACGCCCTCCCGTGCCGCCAAGTGTTGTATCACGGTGGAATGTGGCCGAAGTCCAACAGTAAAAAGTTCAATATCCAGTCTGCAAACGCGTTCCTCGATTGTAACATGCCCCGGATTGCACCATCCGTTGTTAGCCAGAAAAGTAAACACTCAACTCCTTTACGCTTACCGCTTTCAGTGCACTTCCGGTCAGGCGGAACGATATTACCCACCGAACTCCCCATCTCCAAAAGTCTCTGTTGTCTCGACCCGGTCCTCTTTCCTCGGCTTTGTGATCCCTCTCTGCATCCTCTGTGTGTTTTCCTCCGGATTTCAGCAGGGGTGTCCGCCGCTCTGCTGGCTAAACTGGCCGGCATTTGCTGGTCCGTGGAATACACAATGCGACCTTGCTTCTGTCCCGCGTGTCCGGATGTAACCATTTCCAGCGCTAAAGAAAACCCAAATAAAACTCTCTCTACTAGCATGTTAGAGAGGGTGCAGCTTCGAAGTGTTACCGTGAGAAAAAAATACAAAAATAACGTAAATTATAAAGTAAGAAGAAGAATAGATCGGAATGGCTGTACCAGGTTGCATGCACGACCGGCGCATGCGCACTATGGACTCACACCTCATGTTCTCAGTATTATCGATCTATTTATTTATTATTATGAATAATATTTGTTTTGTATTTCACAGGTTGTCTTCTTTTGCACACTGTTTGTTTGTTGGATTTTTTCATGTGCAGTTTTTCATTGATTTTATTGTATTTCTTTCTTCTACCATGCATGCCTGCAAGAAAATGAATCTCGGAGTAATATATAGTGACATACTATACACATACTTTGATGATGAAATTGCTTCGAACTTTGAGATAATGCAAGGGTACCTCTTCTCCAACCCATTCTTTTAGCTGCTCATTTGATACCCAATTTGTCGCTTGACTTGCATGAAGTTGGAATGAATTTGTGCCAGTCATGTCCAGTGCCCAACTAACTCATGTAACGTATGTCTCTGCCTTCTGTGCCTCCTTAGAAGTGATGTCAATACAGTCAAGAATGCAGGGGCATCAGAATTTTAGCTACATCCAGGATTACCTGGGATGACTTCCGACCCAACTGATTCATCCAGATTTGATCTAGGTAAGTCTCTCCAATGATGTACCATTTTTTGTGCTGGATGGACATATCTAGTTTTCTAATTCTGTTATATCTAAGGTATTGACTGTTGTTACTACCAATGCAGAACATGCTCCCACTAGTCCTCTTCCCCTTCTTTTTAGACTGGTTTAAACTCTTTCCTGCTTATTTGCCTCCAAAGAAGATGAGTTAATAACTGTTTTCTGGTGGGCAGGCAATATTTGCAATTATTTCAGTTAGGTTAAAAATTACCTGCACATGCTGCTATTCTGGTACCAAAACTGACAGATTCCCTCATGTTTTCTAACACCAATCCTTTGTATTGCACTTGACGTTACTACACTTATTTGAGGGGGTGAGGTTGTAAGTCTTCAGGTAATAGTGCAAATCATGATGAATAGTAGGACCTGACAGAAACTCATGGCCTTGGCTTTGAATGCCATTTTCACTCTGCTACCCGCCCCCTCCCCCCGCGTACAGTTTTAATCATGACCCAACCAACTGATGGAAAAATTTCATGTAACCCTCACCCCCAATTGTTCTATCTCTTGTGGGAGTCACTGCCCAACTTAAAATTGGCATGAGTGTGATCCTACAGAACCGTAATCTTACCATGGTCATTATTGGTTGATGGTCATGGTCACTCAATAACTGAGCCTAAAAAAGCTAATGATTATCCCCTTTGGGATAATTGATAATGTCACCCCCTCAAGTTTTATTACACGAGAGCTGTATCCTTGTACCCCTCAGTATACCCAAGGTTTTGTCTATGCATGTCAATCTATCAAAGTCCGAAGAAGACAAGTTCAAATATGCATTTTCTAATTTGTTATTGGAGCTACTTAGATCCATTGAGAAAAGTTGCTTTAGTCTGGGTATTGTCCAAATATCAACATTGTCCTGTAATATCAGTCTAGTGGTTCTGGAGGTAAGACAGATCATCCTTGTTAATTCCATCACGACAAAATGAAGTATACCCTTTGTTAAATTATGTTGTTGCACCTTTCTTTATCTTTATCATGGTACTTTCAGTTTCCTCATGTCCCCACTGGTCCTGGTCCCAGTAGATCATTTGACTTTTATCTCCCACTGGAACCACAAGTTTTTCTTCACATAAGACTACTCAATCTTTAATATATTAGGGAGGGTTTAAACTAATTTGGCAGGGAATGGGAAATGGAGTGATAGGGCTGAGGATGGAGTAATTGGTATATAACTAGATGTAGTGTGTCGTGAGACTGTGAGGAAGGACAGGCAGATGACAGGGGAAAATTGCAGTCAGTGCAATGATTTGAAGTGTAACATTGGAGCAAAATCAAAAGGGGTGATGAATACAGGGCTGAAGGTGTTATATTTGAAAGCACGCAGTATTGGAAATAAGGTGGATGATCTTGTAGCGCAGTTAAAAATTGGCAGGTATGACATTAATATATCTGAAGAAATGTTTTTTTTATCCTCTTTAATATTATTGGCTAGCTTACCTTCGAATTCCACTTTTCCTTCTTTATGACATTTTGTTGCCTTCTGTTGGTTATTAAAAGGTTACCAATTCTCTAACTTCCCACTAATATTTGCTATATTATATGCCCTGTCTTTGGCTTTTAATTGGCTTTGACTTCTTTTGTCAGTCATGTTTGCTTCATCCTGCCTTTAGAATATGTCTCTTTGGGATGTATCTATCCTGCAGCTTCCAAATTTCTCCCAGAAATTCCAGCCATTGCTGCTCTAGTGTTCCAATCTCATCCCAGCAACAGAGCTTATTGAAATCCAACAAACCTCCAAACAGTAGTAAGGGTGTAGCTTACAAATTACAACAGGAAATAGAAAATGTACGTCAAAAAGTCAATGTTACAATAGTCAAAGGGGATTTCAATATGCAGGATTGGGAAAATCAGGTTGGCGCTGGATCCCAAGAGGGAGAATTTGTAGAATGCCTGTGAGGTGGCTTTTTAGAGCAGCTCGTGGTTGAGCCCATTAGGGGATCAGCTATTCTGGATTGGCTGTTGTGCATTGAACCAGAACTGATTAGAATGCTTAAGGTAAAGGAACCCTTAGAGGTCAGTAATAATAGTATGATAGAATTCACCCTGCAATTTGAGAAGGAGAAGCTAAAGTCAGATATATCAGTATTACAGTGGAGTAAAGAGAATTACAGAGGCATGACAGAGGAGCTGACTAAAATTAGGGAGCAAGGGTGACCTGTCACTCGAAGTACCATGCTTAATTTAACATTTCAATCTGGGAGAACAAAAATCAATTCTACAGAAAATGAGTGGTCAGATTAGATTAGATTATGAAGACACTCAGTCCTTGTTTATTGTCATTTAGAAATGCATGCATTAAGAAATGATACAATGTTCCTCCAGAGTGATATCACAAAAAAAAACAGGACAAACCAAAGACTAACACTGACGAGACCACATAATTTTAACATATAGTTACAGCAGTGCAAAACAATACCATAATTTGATAAAGAGCAGACCATTGGCACGGTAAAAAAAAAACAGTTTGGGAGTGGAGTTCTGTTTGCATCTCCTAACACTCCCTTTGAGGAGGGTGTTCTATCACCCTGCCAGAAGACATAGGTCTGTGATAAAGCTCCTTAACTTATGTCAGGGGAAGGGGTCTGTGGCCGATTATTCTGTAGAATATCGTACCTTGGCCGCAGAGAGCAGTTGGAATATGGAAGCACTGACTGCTCTGTTCCATACCAGCCACAGAAAGCTGGCCTATGTCCAGGATGCAAAGAGGTTGCATCCCAGGCAGGCACGTTGGTCCCTATTCTTTAATAGGATCAAGTTCCTTATTACTTACCGCCTAAGATCAAAAAATCAAAATCAAGATGTCCTCTCTGAACAGTCTAAAGCACCTAATGGGGAAGAAAACCCTTTAACTATAACTCCCACCTCTACAGTGGTGGCGTCCATCACTGGAACATAGACTTGATAGTGCGCCAAGCCCAAGAGCCACATGGGCAGACCTGGGTAATGGTCCTCACGGATGTATCCTTGTTCCTGAACCTTTTTGTTTGGAGGTGCTCAACTGCGGACACACTTTGAAAGTGGCTGGGCATCCAGGTGTTGCTCGCACCCTTGAGTTCTTCAAGAAATATTGCTGATGGCCAGGCATGACTAGAGATGTTTGGGAATATGTCTTAGCATGTGATACCTGCGTATGGAATAAAGAACCTCAAGTACAGCCTCAAATTCTGCTTCAGCCTCTTCCCATTCCTACCCTCCCTTGGTCCCACATTTCTATGGACTTTGTCACTGGTCTTCCAGCATCTCGGGATAATACAGTAATCATGGTGGTCGTAGACTGATTTTTCCAAGGTATGTCACTTCGTGCCTCTTCCCAAACTACCACTGGCTTCAGAGATTGTCAAGCTCATGTTACAGCATGTCTTCAAAATTCATGGTTTCCCCCAGGACACCATCTCTGATTGCAGTCCCCAGTTTGCCTCCTGGATCTGGTAGGCCTTTTGTGAGCTCATTGGGGCCTGTGCCAATCTGTCATCCAGGTTCCATCTGCAGACCTGTGGGCAAATGGAGAGGGTCAACCAGGACCTAGAGAGAACACTAGCCATGGGAACCCTACCACCTGGAGTGACAACCTGATCTGGGTGGAATTTTTGTACAGCACACTACAGCTTTCATCTGTCAAGATGTCCCCTTTCGAATGGCAATTTGGTTACCGTCCCCCGCTGTTCCTGGAACAAGAAGCAGAGGTAGGGGTTCCATCAGCAGACAATCTGGCCCAGAGATATTGTCAGAAATGGGTTAAGGCGAGAGTGACGTTATTGGTCAATTCATCGCAACAAGACCAGTCCAGCCACCAGAAAAGATAGGGACCAGCACTTCTTCCAGGTCAGTGTTCTGGCTCTTAACTAGAGATCTCCCCACGTGGATTGAATCCAGATAATTGGACCCCCGCTGCAAAGTCCTGAGAGGCATCAGTCCCAGTTATCTATCATCTCCAACTCCCAAGCACCATATGGATTCACCTCACTTTCCACGTACCTCGCCTCAAGTCCTTGATTGCCAGCCCCTCGGCTCCAGTACCCAAACCTCCTCTGGCTCCCAGAATTGTTGAGGGACAACCCGCCTACACAGTCTGGTGACTTTTGGACACCTGCATTGTTTGAAGTAAAAGCTGGGACCTCAGGGATTGGGAGGGATGTGGCCCAGAAGAAAGAAGCTGAATTCCTTCACAGGACATCCTGGATCCTGATTGCCCTGGGCCGTCAGGAGCCAGCTGAACAGTGGCAGACATTCCATTTTCAGAGCCCTAACTCCCCAGAATACGGACAGACTGCCAATTATTGCCTGCCACATTCCTTCATGGAAAGTCCGCACTTAAAGGCCTCGTGCTGATCACACAATTCTCAATTGTAAGAGTTCTATTTCTAGTGCTACTGTTTGTGATTTTACCTTTGGATTTCATTTGTGATTATTTGAAATCAGAGTATATTTGAGACCTTACTCTGCTCTTGGGTTCACCACCATCCACAGATCCATAGCTCTCTCATTACAGGGATAACCTACTTTGCTGGCTCTCAGCCAGACCTGATCTTCTGGCCTCAGTCCCGTAAACTGCCCTGGGTATTGGCTGTTGTTGGGCACCCTAAGTGTTGTCAACCAGATTTACGTGAGGCTAATAATTTAAAATTAAAGCAGATTCTCCACTATTGGGATAGTTATTGGGCAGAAAGAGTTCAACACAGATAAGTGTGAGGTGGTTCAGTTTGGTAGGTCAGTTATGATGGCAGAATATAGCATTAATGGTAAGATCTTGGCAGTGGGGAGGATCAGAGGGATCTCAAGGTCCGAGTCCATAGGACTCTCAAAGCTACTGCACAGATTGACTCTGTGGTTAAGAAGATATACGGTGAATTGGGCTTCATCAATCGTGGGATTAAGTTTAGGTGTCAAGAGGTAATGTTGCAGCTATATAGGACCCTGGTGAGACCCCACTTGGAGTACTGTGCTCAGTTCTGGTCGCCTCACTACAGGAAGGATGTGGAAACCATAGAAAGCCTGCAGAGGAGATTTACAAGAATGTTGCCTGGATTGGGGAGCATGTCTTATGAGAATAGGTTGAGTGAACTCGGCCTTTTCTCCTTGGAACGATGGAGGATGAGAGGTGTATGAGATCGTGTGGAGATGTATAAGATGATGAGAGGCATAGATCGTGTGGATAATCAGAGGCTTTTTCCCAGGGCTGAAATGGCTAACACGAGAGGGCATAGTTTTAAGCTGCTTGGAAGTAGGTACAGAGGAGATGTCTGGGGTACGTTTCTTTACGCAGGGAGTAGTGAGTGCATGGAATGGGCTGCCAGCGATGGTGGTGGAGACGGATACGATAGGGTCTTTTAAGAGACTCCTGTATAGGTACATGGAGCTTAGAAAAATAGAGGGCTATGGGTAACCCCAGGTAATTTCTAAGGTAAAGACATGTTTGGCACGGCTTTGTGAGCCGAAGGGCCGGTATTGTGCTGTAGATTTTCTGTGTTTCCAAGAGGCTGACCAGTGTTCATTACTAATCAGCTGTTGAAGTAGACCCCAGATTGACAGCTGTCACTAGATCTTTCAGGCATGATTTTTGCTTTATACTTTTGTGCTGGGTCTCCCCATCAGCCCACATGTTAATAAGTATTCAAACTTTAGCCCAGATTACAGCTTTTACTGCTTACTTATTTGCCTGTTACTAAGCCCAAATGTCCTAAACCTATGTTTTGTCTTGGGGGAATACAAACTGACTTAGCCTGGAAAGGTGAACAGTTCCATGAAACACCTTCCGCTGAACTGGAAGCCTGTTTACTTGCTGCATCTCTATTGTGACGTGGACAACATTGACAAGACTGCATTTATTGCCCAGAACTGGGTGCCAGGAGGACCTGATTGTGCATTAAGGTGAAACTATAGTCCTTTGAAGATCAGGCCAAGTAACAATATCAGGTCCCTCTCTAGCAGACATCTGTAAACCAGTTAGAACCATCAATGAGAATGGACATCCAGCCTAATTTTATATTCTTTTCATGCATGGAGCTTGTGACTTTTTGATCATATAGAAGCAGTTTATTTTTTCTAGCTGGACAGCTGTATACATCATAATTTTTGTTTTTCTAATCAGAAAAGCAAACTGCTTTCATTGCTGTTGCCCAAATAAACATCAAGCTCTTCATTAATGCTGCACAATTTTGTTTAAGGAACAATGTTTTTATGCCAAGACAAAGTGCTTTATTTAATTTTGGTGTCAGGTCACGTCAGTACAAAGGCTGATGTACCAAACAACTTCAGTTTAATGAGACTGCTGTGCCGTTTGCTTACAATTGCACGTTGATCCAAAACTTCAAATCACAAGATTGCCTGGAGTGTCTATGGATATCCTCCTGTCCAACTGGCTGGTGCTATTCCCACTGCACAGCCCAGGTTCAGCACATATCACTCAGCGGGAAACAATTGCATGATACAGCTGAGAGATAAGAAAAATCTGTTGTGATCATGGAAGGAGTCCTTCCTTGAGCAGGGACTTCGCAAATAATGGTGAAAGTTAGCTTGAATAGGCAGAGTGCATTCTTGATCATTTGGAGGCTATCAGAAAGGGGTTATGGTACCTGGATGAGTGGGTTTTCCTTTCATAGATGGAGGAGTGACTTTTAGGTTTCTACAATGAAGGTTGACTATCTTTGGGAAGGCCTAGATCTCCTACAACGCTGCCTGGGTCTTCCTCCTCCAACATATAAATCAAGAATACTCTTGGAGGGGGAGAAGACATTTTACAGTGATAATACACTGGAGAAACAAATTCAGAATATAGAATATTCAAACCTCTGATCTTAAAGATAACAAGGCCACTTATTAAATAAAGGAATCACGGCAGACTGTTCTATTATTAATGCTAGCCATTTGCTCACTTTGATCACATTCAGGAATCCAAAGGGGGCTCTGGATAGGCACCTTCAGTTTCCTGTCTCATTCGGTTTAAATAATCACATTGTTGCTGACAGATGTGAAGCACTCAGCATGTGGTCACCACATGGGAAATGGCATATGTTTGATCTGCAGTCGTTTGAACAGCACTTGCCACCATACTCTCAATGCCGAAAGTTCCCTCAACCACTGTTCAAGCTGTAATTCAGAACATCGTAAACCACTGTCAGGCATTTCAGTTTACCTAAAGAACCTGGAAGCCCATCAGAATAACGTGCACATAATAGAAGATTTAGAGACAGAACTGAATTATCTTATACCTTAGGAGACAAAGGGAAATGGGGTACGCCTTAATACAGATCACCGAAACAGGTTTTTAATGAAGATTTAAAGATCCTTTATGCATGATTGCTTACTGTGAATTGAATTGGATGGGAAAATCTAAGTACTGATGAGCAAGGTCCTTACACAATGACTGCGAGGAGGTGCCGGGCACTCAGTTTTGTTGAAGGTGGAAATGCTGGATAAAACGGGGTGACTTCCCTGCTCTTCATCAAAGGGTGCCATGGAATGTTTAAGATTTAGTTTAATAAGCAAATTAATTGACCCCTAGCTTATCGTTGTCTGGTGGTAACCAAGCCATGTTTTCTGAACTAGGGCTGTAAAGCTAAGTTTTGGCTGGGGCTCATATGCTGGTGCTGATCTTCTGCTTTTTGACAGGAGTAGTCTGTATAAACTGGTTAGCTATGTGCCAGCAAGGGAAGCCGCTGAAACAGTCAATAGCAGGTAAAGAACTTGCAATTGTTTTCATTGGATGCAAGGAGTCTGCGGAAGGACTTGGACAGATTGGGAGGATGGTTAAATGGGTGGGAGATTGATGAGTGGGAAGCGGATGGTCAAGCACTTAGGTAGAAGGAATAAAGGCAAAGACTATTTTCTAAATAGGGAGAAAATTTAAAAATCAGTGTGCAGAGGAACTTGGGGGTCCTCAAGCAGGATCCCTAAAGGTTAACTTGCAGGTTGAGTCGGTAGTAAGGAAGACAAATGCAATGTTAGCATTCATTTCAAGAGGAGTATAATATAAAAGCAAGGATGTAATGTTAAGACCTCATAAGGCATTTGGAGTACTGTAAACAGTTTTGGATTCCTTATATAAGGAAGGATGTGCTGGCATGCAGAAGATCCAGAGGAGGTTCACAAGAATGATCCCAGAATTGACAGGGTTAACATAAGAGGAGTGTTTGATGTCTCCAGGCCTGTACTGGCTGGAGTTTTGAAGATTGAGAGGGGGGGATCTCATTGAAACCTATTGAAAGACCTAGATAGAGTGGACATGCAGAGGATGTTTTCTACAGTGGGGGAGTTTAGGACCTGAGGGCACCTCCTCAGCGTGGAAGCATGTCACGTTAGAACAGAGATGAGGAGGAATTTCTTTAGCCTGAAGGTAGCGTATCTGTGAAATTTATTGCCACAGGTTACTGTGGAGGCTGATTCATTGGTAATTTAAAGCGGAAGTTGGTAAGTCGTTGATTAGCAAGGGTGTCAAGGGTTACGGGAGAAGGCAGGAGATTGGGATTGAGAGGAATAATAAAACAACCACAATGAAATGGTGGAGCAGACTCAATTGGCCAAATAATCTAATTCTACTCCTATGTTTTATGGTCTTCAATAGAAGAAAACTCTGACTGGGAGGGAACCTTTCACGGCCAGCCAAGTGAGAGGTCTTGGTGCTTGTCTGGCAATGACCTATTCAGTTATATGGTGTGGACAATTTGCTCAGGGAACAAACCCACAGAATTCATAGGGTCTTTGTCCCACCGCATCTGAAGGAACTCCATGCTGATCACTACTTGATGACTTAAGTTGAAAAGTGCTTACTTGGAAGAGTATTTACACAAAGTCAGGGAGTGCGACAACGCCCATCTAATTGGGGCATAACAGGAGCAAAGTGCACCTGCTCCTGTCTCCTAGCACTGTGATCACCATTATTCGGAGCAAATAATTTTATCCACAAAAAACAATTAAAGTCAACTATCCTGATGAGGGCAAATGGTTAAATTATCTGTAAATCTTTCAGCAAATTCCTTTTTATAAGTCTTGGACACTCTACATAAAATGCACATGATTTCCTTTCAGACTGTGTTGAGGATTTGTTTTTTCTGGAAGGAATCCAACTTAATTGAATCATCATTTTAACTCTTAGCTGTTTCCATTAAACCAGAAGACCCTTTTCTACTGTTCACATTCAGAGTGAGAAGAGAAGAGGGGCACGACCACCACTAAGAAACATCTCTTGTTAATACACAGGAAAACAATCCAGTAACTTTCCTAAAGTGAATAACTATGTGAGCATAGGAACATGAATGTTTAGTGTATCAACCAGTGCTCTTTATCTGTTGGACACTTTACTTTCATTTCCTCTCATTCTGTTTTTCCATTCAAACTCTGGCACATCACTTTCTGAAGAGATGGCAGGGACTGCTCTCAACATATTTTTTTCAATCCAGAAAATGAGAGCTGCATGCAGAAAATTTCCATTCATTTTTCTTTCCTGCTCTCTGTGGGATGACTGAGATCCAACATTGGCTGTATACAGATTAAGGGACATCTACTTGCATTATGTCAGTCTGGCACACAGCAGAGAACAAATATATCAAGTCGCTGATTTGTCATTCAGCTCTTTTTCCTGAAGTGATCAATGCAGCTTTAACTTAAATCTCTATCATTCACAGTAGGATTCTTCTATATGGTTGAATGTAGGTCACCAGCTGAAGAACTCCAGTGCCCAGCCTCTGCACCGATGGTCAATGTGAGATGGTTAGAGGGTAGAACAGACATTCCATTTGCAGGGTCATGCCTCTTAGGAGGTCTGGTCATTTGTCTACACAGCTGACAATCAAATCAATAGTGGATTTTGACGTGTTTATATTAGATGGCGACATTATTGTACCTTTCAATACTTTTTGCATTATTGATCATAGGTTATGCAGAGGCTTAAATTAGCATAGAAATATTGAACACCTGGACACATTAAGTCATTGCTGGTGTGTTGCCTGAAAATTAAGCTTTTAAACTTGCAGCCAAGAGGGGCCCACTTCCCTTTAGGAGATAAAAAGCCAAATAAAATTGGCGGACACAAGGGTATTCTGAACTTGGACTGCAGGTGGGAGTATTCTGATAACATGTGTAATTTACTGAGGACTCTGATCTAGAAGTTGTGTGACTTGCTTTGTGAAGGTGTTGAAATGGCCTGGTGAGTCATCCTGATGCTGTTTCCAAAAATCTCATAAAGCTAGAGATCTTCACTTCGGAAGGAGCTTAGAACAGCGTTGTTGGGTTTCACTGTATAACATCACACTGTGCCATTTTCAGCACATATTGAACAATCACAGTATCCTGCAGCTGCCAGCAGTTATCTTCGCAGGTGTGATTTAGCGGCCAGTCCTTGAAGGGAAATATATACGTTATTAACTGTACTCTTCCAACTAAGGGTGAGTGCTGCTGCTAATATAATGAATGCTGCAATGAAGGGGTGCTCCCAGGGACCTGCAGAGGTTGGAGAGGAACAACATTCAAATGAGACTTGTGATTTGTTCTGAAGAGCTTTGGAGACCCTCTGGGGCTACAGATTCAGATTTGGATTCACCTGTCACATCTACAGAGAGACATGTGGTGAAATGCGTTGTTTGTGATAACAAGCTAAGGATGTGCTGGGGGTGGCCTGCAATTGTCAGCACATATTCAGCTGCCTGCATAGCACGCCCACAAATCTCAGCTGGACAACATGGAACACACACAAAAAAGAACTCAACAAGGAACAAAATAACAACAGCAAAACCAGCGCCTTTCCTCCCTCCTGTACACAAACCGACACAGACAAGCCTCCAACCCCAGGACAGACCTCTGTCCTTCAGTGGCCTTGCAGACAAATGGTCCTCTAACTTCCCCAGCGGATATCTTCGGCCATCGGGGTTTGATTTCCAGATTTCCAGTTGGCCTTCGGGCTCCGATCTTTGATATCAATCCCAGGATGGAACCCCGAACTGCAGAGCTTGAAATCCAGACTCTACAACGACAGGACCCCAAACTCTAGGCCAGAACTCTAAACTCCCTGTCTTGTGTATTTAGAGGGTCACAGGCTCTCGTGACCCCCTGCTTGCAAGGATATCTGATCCCAGGAGCCACTGACTTGGGGGGGGGACTGGCTGACCCAGTGGGCCACCAGCCCTCATTCTTGCTGGTCCTTGTCCAATAGCACTTGCTGGCCCGATATCCATGGATGTTCTTCGTAACATGTCCGTGTCACTGGCCTTTGAGCATGGAGCAGAAGCCTAGAGTTTGGCCTGACCTCTAACTCATCCACATCCCTGACCCTAAACCCTAACTTGACCACTAACCCCCGTTCCAAAAACCATCCCTATGAAATTTTAAAAAAACAACTAAATTTGAGTCCTAACCTCTAAAGAGTGTCCCTGGCAAGTGGATGGTTGGAATACTTAGAAAGATTACTAATGCATGGGTGGTATTTGTGTACAAACGTGTATTTCTGCACTTTGAAAAGTAAACTGAGAAGCATCAACAATCAATTGTAGCAATCTGGAATGGTTGAGAGCTTAGGAAGCTCTCTGGGAAGTGACTCTAACTAGTCTATTCGAGTATTTTGATAAAGTAACAGAGGGCGTTTGCAAGGTAGATGGAGTTGATATTATTGATATCAGTGACCTTTCAAAGGGCATTTGTTACAGCAACATACAAAATGCTTGTAGATTAAAAGGCTACAAAATTTTAAAAAGGCATATTGATAAGAACACATATATAAAAAATTGGCTAAATAATAGGATAGAAGCATTAAGTTACACAGCATGATTTGGCCCATTGATTCTGCACTGACTATCAAGCATACATTTACACAAATCCCATTTTATTGCCTCCACATACCAAAATTTTCCTTAGATTCTACCACTCGTCTACACACTAAGGAGATTCAACAATGACCAGTTTACCTACTAACCTGTTCATTCTTGGAATGCTGGAGGATACTGCTCTACCTGGAAGACACCCATGTGGTCACAGGAGAATGTGCAGACCTCACACCAACTACTTTAGTGTATATCCTCCAATTTTGTTTACTGCATTTTGTGCTCTTGATGTAGCATCCTATACACCTCCAAGCACAGATTAGGCGACTGTTTTACAGAACACCTGCACTCTGAACATAGTGGTCTGACCTCCTATTTGCATGCCATTTCACCTCCTCTTCCCACTCTACACTGACCTGTCTATCCTTGGCCTTCTCCACAGCCAGAATGAGGCCAAATGCAACCTAGGAGAATGCCACCTCATTTTCCACTGACAATTCAAATAAAGATTGAATTTTCCAATTTCCAAGAACTCAATGTCAGAATTGAACCCATGTTTCTGGAGATGTGAGGCCACAGATCTAACAGTGTGTCACTGCGCTGCCCTACTGTAAAAGACTGCTTTTTCAATCTGTAGGTCCATTGTTCCTCAGGAGCCAGTATTAATGACTTTGACTTGGGTGTACAGGACACAATTTCCAATTTTACAGATGATACAAAACTTGAAGTGTCTATAAATTAATTACTGTAATTAATTAGGGTTAGTGTTGAAGAACGTGGGGTGCTACATTTTTTTGATAGGGAGAATGAGAAGACGCAATACTAACCAGAGGCATAATTCAAAAAGAGGTACAAGGTCAGAGATCTGAGCAATATGCACATTGTTTCTTGAAAGTAGCATGTTGAGAAACTAGCGATAACAGCATATGGGATCCAGGCTTTAGAAGTAGAAGAATTCTGAGCAAACCGGAGGAAGTCATGATGAATCTTTTTAAGATATAGATTAGCCACAAATTGTGTATTGCCTCCAGTTTTGACCAGTACCCTTATAAAAACATGTGGCTTTGGCAAGACTGCATAAGAGATTTAATAAATGGATGTCAAGGATGAGGAACAGATTGAAATAGAGGGGGTTACGGGGGCAAGGGTATCCATTAGAGATACGTTAAATCATGAAGAACATAGACCAAGGAAACAGAGAGAAACTTTTCCCTTTGGTACAATGGGTCAAGTACAAATGGACATAGAAAGTAAATCAATGGCAAAAAATAATAAGTGGTTGGTGTCTGCAATGCTTTGCCAGATTAGCAGTGGAGGAAGATTCAGGTATGATGTTCAAAGGGAAAGTGGATAAATACCTGAAGGGAAAAGGATGGGGTGGGTGACTGGGGGCTGGGGTATGTAGGATTGTTAATACAGACATTGCATTTGTCCTGTAATGTTTCAGTGACTCTGTAGTATTCTGGGTTAACTCCAATTTGATTTTTACAAGATGATTTTTACCTTTTGGAATTTCTAGGGATTGGGTTAATTGAGATAGATCAAGCTATGATCAGTGACTTGAATAGGTTGGCGCATGGAAGGTTTGAGAGGAAAAGCATGTGTGGCCAAGGAAAACATATGTAGTGGCCTCCTCATATCTCCAAATGACTTGACCTTTCTTAAAAAATGCACACACACATGTACTGTATATATCTTCAATATCTTCCATTGGAATCTTCACAGCTTTGACCTGAGACAGAAGCTTCAGCTGCTGTGGTCTCAGATAAAGCAATGGTCAAGCTGCAGTGACATTAATGGACCTTTGGAGAGGTATCATAATTTAATTTTTTTTGACCCTAGATCCTAACCAAACTGGAGCAGAGAAATCCTGCTGTATTGCATCTGTGTTTTAGTTTTGAAATCTTCAAAATGTACTCCATCCTCTGTACACCAAGAAGTTATTGGTGTACTCCCTGTTCAATGTGGATGGAAAATTCTGAAGAGCATGATCAAGATAATTTGATACATGCACTCAATAGCTGAGCATGTGCATATGGGTTATTTTTTGAGAATCTGCCCTTGTATCAACAAAAAGTATATGACAGGTTTACCATGCATTATCTACACTCCACAAAAAGACTAATTTTTTTCTGTGTATTATTTTTCAGCACATTGATTTAAGTATTTGCATTAAATTCCATCTTCATGATTTAAATCATGTCTAAAGTAGGTTAATAATTATTTTAATGTGGTAAAGAATTTAACGTGATTGTATTGATCAACGGACAGTGCACCAGGTGAACAATTTCCTCTTGGATACTTGTTCAGTATTAATGTCTGAAAAAGGAGACAGAAACATGTATTAAAATGATTCCAATCATGAAAGGCATGAGCTACAAATGGAGATCAGTAAGACCTTTACCCAGAAAGGGGATGGTTAATATAATTCATGGTTCATAAAATATTATTATTAAAAGCAAATACCCTAGGTTATTACTTTTAAGTGCATCAGGCAAGGAGGACCTGAGAATGAAAGATATTTTGAATAATTTGCCTGATTGGTACCGGAGACAACAGGGTTGGATTGCTACAATTTTCCAAATCCCAGCTCTCCCCCCCACCCCCGCAACCCAACAACCACCACCACTTCACAGTTAAAACTCCATTGAGAAGGTTAAATTTGAAAATTGATGCATATGGTTAATCATCCTTCAGTTTCTGAGGATTGGGTTTCTGAGTACACACATATGGCAAAGTTGAAAGAGAGCGCCTTGGGAAAATGCACATCTCATTTTTGCAATACTACGTTTGTTGAACAGAATGGAGAAAATATCCTCAGCCTGCAGGTCTTATGATATTTGAATGGTTCCTTGCTGAATTAAAGCAATAGATTTAGAGGATATGGGCCAAATGCAGATAAATGGGACTAGTTTATCTGGGAATCTTGTTTGGGATGGATCAATGGGTCACTGCTGTATGACTCTATGATGCCAATAGGCTTCAAGTAAGGTACATCCTGTTGAACATAATCTGACGTTAGAAACGGTGCCTGAGTCATGCTTGGAGCATATTTATAAATACAATTCATTTTTTTGATTTTTTTCCCTGCAGTGAATAGACTTTATAGCATTATATATGACTCAGTTGGTAGCAGACTCATCTCTGAGTAAGAAGTTTGTGGGTTCTAGCTTCTTCTGGAAAGTTGATTCACAGATCTTGCTGACTCATTCTTACGTAGTCAAGAATACTGCACTATTCCGTATGCTATCTTTCATCTTTCTGATTATCTGCTCATTATCTTCATGCAATTTGAAGGGCCTTACTGTATCATAAGGCTACTGAATGATAGTACTAACTTCATTGCAATCACGACTATACTGCATAAGCTGTAAAATATTTTGATACATCCTGAGTTTATGAAAGGAGCTATCAAAATGCAAGGGATTCGTCATTGCTCTTTCATGAGTTGCTCTAATTGACTAAGCAGCAGCAGTCCTTTGTTTCAGATCTCATTTTGAATGAAAAGTTCAGATCAGAATCTTAATATGTGAAAGTGCACTGTTTTTGATACATTAAAATGTTCCACTAGAGATTGCTGTTTACAAATAAAAATGACATATTTTATTAAAATAATCCAGTCTTCTGAAGTTAGTGTTTTCTTCCTACACTGCTCTGACACACTTAGATGTCTGCAGCTCTCAAAGACCTACTCTTCTCAACTTTTACATTGGGGCTTGTGGCATATTCTGAAAGCATAGGATCAACTCCTGTGTGGATGATACCACTCCTTCTCATTCACCATTCCCTTTCAACTTGCAACAGTCAAGGTTTTGTCTGGTTGCCTGTCCAATATCACCTCAAAGATGAAATAAATCACATTTGGAAAGCAACAAGTGGCATTTTCAGTAGATGGTATAAACGCCAGTACTTTTCCTTGCACTAAAGTATTGAATCCCTTTAGGATTTAAAATCCTCCTCTTCAACTTCCTTTATGGCTTTGTCCCTCTTTATCTCTGCAGTCTCCTTTATTCCCGTGATTTGACACTCTGATATTGTCCTTTCCAAAGTCCCACTGAACTCATTACAGAGTCTTCAGCCATCTTGCGCCTGCTCACACAAGCATTCTTCAGTCTTCTTTGAATACTTCTAGTCAGGTTATTAAGCCTAATTCTGTATTAAGTAACAAATTTCATGACATATGCCAGTGATATTAAACCTGATTCTGATTCTGAGTCTGATTCATGAACCACTATTTACATTTAATCACTTCTCATTTTCTGGCTGGCACAGTGTTCTGCAGTTATATTATTTATTGTTTTTCAATGTTTATATTATATATTCTGTGCTAAAGGTGAATATGAAAGTTCCTGTCATTCTTCCTCCATCCCAATAGCCACTCCTGCTCTATACACACAAAACTGGCTAAAACATACATTTGTGCAGTTGGAATGAGTTGTTGCAATAACAGTTGAAATGCACTTGACCACCGATTGAGCATAGCACTCATTCATCTACTAAAATTATTCTGTTATCCATTTGTAAGACACAGCTAACGCTCATGAATATCCCATACTTTAATTTTAAAATTTGAGGTCATCTTGAGTTTATGTTAAGTTGCTATATAAATAACTCCATGTTATTTCTTTGTATATCTTTCATACTGTCTTTCATATAAGGTTGGAAGAGGATAAGAACAATTTACCTAATGATTATTTTTTTTCTCCTACAGAGCAAGTGGCTCCCTCTTTAACACAGAGACTATTGTGAACATCTCATTCTATACATATCCTTTTGCCAAAACCCCTTTTTCCAACTAACTACTTATCCAACGTTTTTTATTTTTAAAAAAAAACTTTACTGTTTCATTTTCAATTGCTTTTGCTGGATGCCCGTTTTCTCATGTCCTGTTTGGGAGAAACAGAGCTCTTTTGTTTCAGCTAATAATACCACTTAGGTTGCAGATTGGCCCAATACAAGTTAAACTTTACACAGCAAACAACCCGAGATACTGCAATGTTACTGGGAATAGTACTTCAAAAATAACTATTTTTGCAGTGAGTAGACATTACATATGCATACTTCCCATATTACCAGGGATTAAGTGGCCCTAGACTAGTTGATTACAAAGGTTACTATTCTTGTTATAGTAGCAGAGTAATCAGGTTACCAGACTACAATTCAGAAGTCTGAACAATATCTTTTAAATCATTCATAAGAGATGAATTCCCTGGCAAGACCTAACTACAGTATACCCAATTAGGGAAGACATTTAAAAATCAACCACAGTCACTAATAGGCAAGATCAGTAAATTTGGCATCTTGGTGAACCAGTTCAGTTTGTATGGATAAGTTATTTGTTTCATAATTATCATTATTGATTCTGACTTTTTATTCCTTGTTATTTTTTGCAATTACTTGTTTTTAACTTTTCAATTTGCCACAATGGGATTCTGCCAGTGGAAGATTTGATCATTCTCTTTGAAGGGGCTACAAGGGATAGTTACAAGAGGATTGGGAAATACTGTATCCAGAAGCAGAACAGGAGGATAACTGATAGCATACATCAAAGAACTAAACACTTGGGTATGCGAGAGCTGTGAAAAGAGCTATGCAAATACAAATGATTCGTTGTATTCATAGAGATTCATCTCCCATCAATTGCTCTAAACAGGTCTATAGAAACAGCAGCATTTTATACAGTTTCTGAAATTAATTCCATTGACTTCTACTGAGCTGGCTTTTAGTGATAGAATTCAGTGTGCTGCCACTTCTATCTGGTACATTTGGCACTCCAGACTAGTAAACACTTCTTCTGTTTCAGATGCTGCTCAACACACAGCATCTGTTGAGCATTCTGTGCTTAATTTTAAATTTTCTGGCAACTCTAGAGGGTTTTTTCCCTGGTAAAAGATTAGAAAAATAAATTCTAAAGATGATTTGATTGAGAAATGCCATACTTCACTGCTTAAAGATTTACTTCCAGCTGTCCAGGACAAACATCTGACCTTATCCAGTTATCTTGATATCTGACATCACAAATAAGATTCACTACAAACCACAGCTTGTCCACAGCTTACCTTGCCCGGGTGCAGTCAATATGAACACACACCTTTAAAACCGTCCTCTCTGTTAGCTGTCCAGAGTGATGGAGCTGTGTTTATTTAGCTTAGAGTGCACAATGACCTTAACAAATGAGCAGGAATCCTAACCACCCTAACGTGTTGATTGACAATAACCAAATAAATGTCTGTTCTTAATTGCTCAATGAATCCAAGTATTAATGCTGGAAAAATATTCTATGTAAAATTACTTTGTACTTTTATTTCACCAGATGGAAACTCACCACCGGACTGCTAGACAGTTTAGCATTTTTATTGAAGAGTTCTCTCAGATGGCTGAGTACTCACTCACAAAATGACTGCTATAGTGTGGGAGCTGCTGACATAAATCTGCTATAACAGACTCATGTACAGCTTCATATATGAATGCTGTTGGCATATCACTGCTATAAGGTCTTGATCTGAAACAGATACTGGTACTTCATAAATCCTGAGAAATACTACAAAGACTTTAGCACTAGAATGGGATTTAACCCTTTTAGTTAGTTGTAAAGGTGTGTTTGGCATTTGAAAGTCCTCACACTTGTAACTTGAGCATATAATGTATAATTCCAATAACCTCTTCCACAGCCACAACCTTTGAAGTGCTGCAGATGCTTGTTCAATACCACACAATAGTGTAGAACCAATATATATTTAAAAAATATGGCAGGCTTATATGCATATCCCTTTCACAAACATTTCTCTGGGGAAAAAAAGTCTTCTATTAACCTAAAATATGCAATGTATTGATCCCAGTATCAGACTAAGGAAATTCCCAAACAAGGGAAAATCTATAGATGCTGGAAATCCGAGCAACACACACAAAATTCAGGAGGAACTCAGCAGGCCAGGCAGCATCTAGGAAAAGAGTACAGTTGACATTTTGGGCTGAAACCCTTTGGCAGGAAGCTGCTAGGAAAATCCTAGTAGTCTTTCTAAAATAGGCTGCATTTCAATAGCACAATCAGTCCTAATGAACTCTTTTGAACTTCAAGAGAAATCTAGCTCAAAGTTAAAACCAAATTTGACCCTGAGTTCTGATTCCCCAAACCTAACTTGCCAAATTCACTGTGACGTGGAGCTCATAGGGGATTATTCTGCCGACACTAGTGTTAAGTCCAAACGCGTGGTCAGCTGGAGAGCAGGAAGCCGTTCTGTGTTTTGTGTAAGCATTTATGGGTGGAGGGAGTGGGTTTTGGTGGAGGGCGGTGTGGACAGTGCAGGGGGGTATAGAACAATAAAGTTGAAAGGAGGAATATTAAGTTGGTTGTATTAGTGAGCATGAATTCAAGAGGATTGACAGGTACATAAAGAACCCATGTAAGAATGGTGAGAAAAGACATGCTTAGCTACACTTCCAACAAGAAACTATTTGGAACATAGAACCAAAGATGGGTGGACAGAATCACTTTGTTATGTGACGTGAAATTTGTTGTTGTGCCAGTGGCTCAGTGCTAAGGCATAAAATTACTAAATAAATAAATTACGAAATATATAAATATTGAGGAGGTGTTGATGGACCATTCAGAGGGGAAGAAGCTGTTCTGGAATCACAGAGTGTGTGGCTTTAGGCTCCTTCCTGTTCCTTCCCTCTGATGGTAGTCATGAGAAGTGGGTATGTACTGGGTGGCAGGGGTCCTTAATGATGCATGCCGCCTTCTTGAGCCACTGCCTCCTGAAGATGCCCTCACTGGTGGGGACGGTTGCACCTGTGATGGAGTTGGTTGAGCGCAATCCTCTGCAGACTCTTGTGATCCTCTGCATTGTAGCCTCCATACCTGGTTCTGATGCAACAGGTCAAATACCTCTCCACAATATATCTGCAGAAATTTGCAAAAGTCTTTGGTGGCATACCATATCTCCTCTACTTCTAACAATGTGGAGCTACCAACATGCACTCTAAGTGTTGGGACCAGGACAGATCCTCGCCGATGTTGACACCCAGGAAATTAAAGTTGTTCATTCCTTCCACCAGTGACTCCTCAATGAAGACTTGTGCATCTTTTCCTAATTTCCTACCTGAAGTCCTTGCAGATGTTGAGTGCAAGGTTGTTGCTGTGATACCAGTCAATCAGCCAATCTATCTCATTTCTGTAAGCCTCCTCATCACCATCTGACATTTTACCAACAACAGTGTTATTATGAATTTAAAGATGGTGTTTGATCTGTGCTTAGCCACACATCATGAGTGTAGTGACAGCAGAATGGAGGGCCAAGCACGCATCTTTGATGTGCGCCCGTATGAATGAGCCCACTGAAATTTCCAGGATCAATTTATCGATTCTATGTGTTGACACAGAACTCATTCTGATGGCAATGCCTACTGGAAATTTGAATTTATGTTCTCCACAGTTATCAAATATTAGTTATGTAGTTCAATATGTTGAACCCCTCACCCCAACCATCAACTGACTGCAGGTTCTCTTAATCCTACAGTTCTGTGTAATGTTGCCTCATCTGCATAATTAAATACTTGTGGCTGGCATCTCTTAAAGGCTGCCCTTCAGTTAAGAAAATATGCAACACTAGTCTATTGCACTCAAGGATTTGGGCCTCAGGCCTAATAGGTGCACAGACATTTCTTGATAAAAAAAAGAGTGGTTTAAGACAGCTTGCTGCATAAAAATAAAATTTTAAAAAATCATGTATGGAGTTATCAATTGGTTATTTGAGTAATAAATGTGAAATAAATATTGATATTTATCAATTAATCATGAATGTATGACTTAGCATCAGGTTCAGTAAATTCCCATCTCATGAAATGTATGGTTTACTATGTTTCAGCTGAAACGTGAAACTGAAATAAATCCTATCATTATAGCATAAAACAATTTAGATGCCAAAATTTGATTTACTTTCTCAATAACATACACTACATAAACCACAAAAAGTACACATGAACACCTTTAATTAAATTTAATTAAAATTCTGCTGTTATTGATTTTAGCATTATCGTTCTCCCTCATATTTTTACATTCGTTTCCTCTTTTTATATAACCTCAATCTTTTCTTTATGCTGATTTTTATAAAGCAAACTTTTCTTCCTGTGTCTATTTTTTCCAGATATAAGCAGATTTTAATAAGCGGGTTTTGATAGATTATGAAATTACAATGACAACTCAGATGAGGGGCATTTGATAAATCTGGAAATTGATATGCTCATTTGCTGGCAATAGAATTGATTAGGGAGGATCTAGTATTAGGACAAAGATGATTAGAGTGGCAGGGACTTTTTTCTTTGCAGAACTGAAGGCTGGGAGGAGATTTGATCAAAGAATATAAAATGATGAGTGGCTGAGCAGTGAGAAGCTGTTCCCTTTGGGCCAGTGGCCACAGGTTTTTAAACAAGGGCAAGAGAATGAAGAGTGACGAAAGGAAAATATCTTTACGCAACATATGGTTAAAATCTGGAATGCACAGTCTTCAGATGTGGTGGAGGCAGTTTTGACTGTGGTCTCCAACAGCGAACTGGATAAACAAATGGCAGTGGGTGCAGGAAGGTAGTTAGTCTGGTTGGGAGCTGTTGCTGAAATGGCCTCCTTCTGAACTATAACCATTCCATGAAAGAGGAAAACTTGTTAACGGTCCATAGAAGAGTGCGTCTGTTGTGAAATGTGTTGTGAAATTTCTGGTTTTATGCAGCGGTACAGTACAACACATAAAATCACCACAGATTACTAAAAGAATATATAAAGAGAGTAGAATAGTAAGGTAGTATTCATGAGCTCATTGACTATTTAGAAATTTGATGGAAGGCGTGGGGGGGTGGGGAAGAAATGAAGCTGTTCCTAAAACATTGACTGCATCTCCAGGCTCACCCACTTCCTCACTGATGGTAATACTGAGAAGAGTACATGTCCTGGGTGGAGAAGGTCTGTCAGCATGGATGCCACTACTTGAGGCATCGCTGTTTGAACATGTCCTTGATAGTGCTGGAGTGCCAGTGATACAGCCGGCTGAGTTTACAACCTTCCGCAGCTTTTTTCTAATCCTGTGCATTGGCAACTCCATACCAGACAGTGATGCAGCCAGTCAGAATGCACTCCATGACACATCTGTACAAAATTGCTAGAATCTCTGGTGACTCAAAGTCTTAATGAGATATAGCCACTAGCATGCCTTCTTCATAATTGCATTAATATATTGGGCCTAGGTTGGCCCTTCAGGGACGTTCACATCCAGGAACTTGAACTTGCACACTCTTGCCACTGCTGATCCCTTGAAGAGAACTGCTGTGTGTTCTCCCAATTTCCTGTTCCCGAATCATTTCCTTGGTTTTACTGACATTGAGGGCAAGGTTGTTGTGACACCACTTAACCATCTGATCTATCTTGCTCCTGTATGCCTCCTCTTCACCATCTGAGATTCTGCCAACAATAGTTGTGTTATCAGCAAATTTATAGATGGCATGTGAGTTGTGCCTAGCCACACAGTCATGCATGTAGAGAGAGAGTAGAGCAGCGGACAAAACACACATTCTTGAGACATGCCTGTGTTGATTGACAGCAAGGAGGAGATGTCATTTTTGATCCGCTCTGACTATGGTCTCCCAGTGAGTAAGCCAGGGATCCAGTTGCAGAAGGAGGTACAGGTGCCCAGGCTTTGAAGCTTGTTGATTGGTGCAGAGGTGACGATGATGTTGAATGCTGAGATGTAATCAATAAAAAGCAGGCTGATACAGGTATTGCTGTTGTCCAGGTTGTCCAAGGCTGAGTGGAGAGCCAGTGTAATTGCAACTGCTCTAGAACTGTTGTGGTGGTAGGCAAACTGCAGAGGGTCCAGGTCCTTGATCAGGCAGGAGTTAATTTTAGCCATGCCCAACCTCTCAAAGTACTTCATCACAGTAGATGTGAATGCTACTGGGCAACACTTGTTAAGGTAGCTTCTCCTGCTTTTCTTGGTCGCAGGTATGACTGAGGTCCTTTTGAAGCAGGTGGGATTCTTTAACTTCAGCAGCTAGAGACTGAAGATGACCTTGAGCACTGCAAACAGTTTGTTGGCTTAGGGTTTCAGTGCCCTGCCAGGTATACCATTAGGTTCTGACGCCTTGAAAGATGTTCTGACGTTACCCTTTCACCTGATGTCACCAGATGTTGCAAAGCTTTGCATAAGTATAGATTTATTCTCCCTTTCAAAGCATGCATGAAAGGTGTTCAGCTCATCAGGGAGTGAAGTACCACAGCTATTTGTGATGTTAGGTTTGTAGGAAGTAATGGTCTGCAAACACTGTCATAGCTGACATGTATCCACTTCTGTCTCTAACTTCATTTGGGATTGCTATTTTGCTCTTAAGATAGCCTTCCGTAGGTTGCACCTGGACTTCTTGTCGAGTTTTGGATCGCCAAACTTGAACGCCACTGACTCTCAGATTAACATTGATTTATATACCAACTCTGTCCTTGAGCACATCAACAAGTGTGTAGATAGAGTTACATCACAAAAACAAATAAAAGTTTTCCCCAATCAGAAACCATGTATGAACAGAGAAGTTCACCTCCTGCTCAAAGCCAGAGATTCGGCCTTCTGGTCTGGAGACCGGGAGGCTTACAGCTCAACCAGGGCCAACCTGAGGAGGGGAGTCTCTCAGGCTAAACACATATACAAACAGAGAATCGAGGAGCATTTCAACTCCTCAGACCCCCGGTGCATGTGGCATGGCATACAGGTCATTACAGACTTCAAACCACCTAGTACTGTGCCCCCTTCCAGCTCTGCTTCCCTCCCTGATGAGCTCAATTACTTCTATGCTTGCTTTGACCGAGAGAACAAGGAGGTCACCCTCAAAGCGGATCTCCCACCTGGTGAGCTGCCTCTCTCACTTTCCACTTCCGATGTTTGCGCCACCCTGAGCAGGGTGAATGTACGGAAGGCAGCTGATCCAGATGGAATACCTGGCCGTGTGCTCAGAGTCTGTGCAGGGCAGTTGGCCAGGGTCTTCACGGACATTTTTAATCTGTCCCTGGCCCAGGCAGTTGTCCCCACAAGCTTCAAGATCGCCACCATCCCGCCAGTGCCGAAGCATTCCACTGCCATGGGCCTGAATGACTTCCGCCCAGTTGCACTCACCCCCATCATTGCAAAGTGCTTTGAGAGACTGGTTCTATCACACCTGAAATCCTGTCTGCCCACTACCCTGGACCCCCATCAATTTGCCTATCGCACCAATAGGTCAACAGAGGATGCCATCTCCATGGCACTTCACTCTGCCCTGACCCACCTGGACAGCCTCAACTCTTACGTCAGAATGCTGTTCATTGACTTTAGTTTAGCATCCAATACTGTGATCCCTTCCAAGCTGATTGCCAAACTTCGCCAGCTTGGTATCAGCTCATCCCTCTGCAATTGGACCTTGGACTTACCGATAAACAGACCCCAATCAGTTAAGTTAGACAACCTCTCCTCCTCTACTCTCACCCTGAACACCTGCGTGCCTCAAGGCTGTGTGCTGAGCCCTCTTCTGTACTCCCTTTTCACCTATGACTGCGTTCCTGTACATGGCTCTAACTCCATAATCAAGTTCGCAGGTGACACCACGGTGGTTGGCCTGATCAGAGGGGATGACGAGGTCCAGCACCTGGTCACGTGGTGTGACGACAGCAACCTGGCCCTTAACGCCCAGAAGATCAAGAGGATCATCGTGGACTTCAGGCATGCTGGAGGCCACACTCACGTTCCCATCTACATCAACGGAGCTGTAGTGGAGTGTGTAACAAGCTTCAAATTCCTTGGTGTCCACACTTCCGAGGATCTCACCTGGTCCCTGAACTCCTCCATCCTGATCAAAAAGACGCAACAGCACCTTTATTTCCTGTAGAGCATTAAGAAAGCTCACCTCTGTTCCAGGATACTGACGGCCTTTTACCGCTATACCATTGAGAGCATACTCACCAACTGCATCTCAGTGTGGTATGGCAATTGTCCCGTATCAGACCGCAAAGCACTCCAGCATGTGGTGAAAACTGCCCAGCGGATTATCGACACCTAATTGCCCACCACTGAGAACATCTACCATAAACGCTGCCTGGGCAGGGCGAAAAGTATCATCAAGGATGCATGTCACCCTAACCATGGACTTTTTACTCTCCTCCCATCTGGTAGGCACTACAGGAGCCTCCGCTCCTGTACCAGCAGGCACAGGAAGAGCTTCTTCCTTGAGGTGGTGACCCTGCTGAACCTCACATTACAGTGCTAAGCAGTATTGCACCCATATTGTACTGTCTCAGTACTTTTATATTTGTGTGCTGTAGCACTTACTTTTTATTTGCAGTTATTTTGTAAGTAACACTATTCTTTGCATTTCTGGTCAGATGCTTACTGCATTTCATTGGCTTTGTTTCTGTACTCAGCTCAATGACAATAAAGTTGAATCTAATCTAATCTAATCTATCTCTCAGTAGACTGTGAGTCGTCTGGTTTATCCACAGTAATTGTCTTGGTTATGTCCTGCATGTTTTGGAGTTCTTTGAAGAAATAACAGGCAGAATAGACAAAAGAGAGTCAATGGTTGCTGTTTACTTGGATTTTCAAAAGGTCTTTTTCAAGGGACCAGACACGAGGCTAGTAAACAAGGTGAGAAACTATGGTATTAAAAGATAAATGCTATAATGGATAGAAGATTGGCTGAACAGCAGGAGGCAAAGTGTGGGAATAAAGGAGGTGTTTTCTGGTTGGCTGCCAGAGACTAGTGGTGTTCCACAGGGTTTGATATTGGGTCTGTTTCCTTTCACGTTATATGTCAATGATTTGGATGATGGAATTGATGTTTTTGTGGCCAAGTATGTGGATGATATAAAGATAGATAGAGGGGCAGTCTGCAGAAGGACTTAAACAGATTGGAAGAACGGGCAAAAAGGTAGCATATGGAATATAGTGTTGGGAAGTGTAAGGTCAAGCACTTTGGTAGAAGGATTAAAATTGTAGATTATTTTCTAAATGGGGAGAAAACTCAGAAATCAGAAGTGCAAAGGGACTTAAGAGCCTCAGTGCAAGCTTCTGTAAAGGTTAACTTGCAGGTGGAGTTAGTGGTAAAGAAGACAAATGCAATGTTAGCATTCATTTTGAGTGGATTAGAACATAAGAGCAAGGATGTAATGCTGAAGTTTGGCCAGACTGCAACTGGAGTGTTGTGAGCAGTCTTGGGCACCTTATGTGCTGGCACTGGAGAGGGCCCAAAGGAGGTTCATGATCATGATCCCAGGAATGAAAGGGTTTAGGTATGAAGAGCGTTTGATGGCTCTGGCCTGTATTTGATGGAGTTTAGAAAAATGATCTCAATGAAAACTATTGAATATTGAAAAGGCTAGATAGAGTGGATACGAAGGGAATGTTTCCTATAGTGGACACAGCCTCAATTACAAGGATGACCCTTTAGAACTGAGGTAAGGAGGAAATTCTTTAGCCAGAGGGTGGTCAATCTGTGGAATTCATTGCTACAGATAGTTGTAGAGCCCATCATTGGGTGTAGTTAAAGTGGAAGTTGACAGGTTCTTGATTAGTAAGGGTGTCAAAGGTTATGGGGACGAGCCAGGTGAATTGAGTTGGGAGGGCTAATAAACCTGATGTGACTGAATGGCATAGCAGGCTCAATAAGCCAAATGACCTAATTCTGCTCCTACATCTTATAGTCTTATGTTCAAAGCAGTCCTGTAAGTGCTCCTCTGCCTCCCTTGACCGTACCACTGGTGCTGTAGTCCTCAGTCTCTACCTGTATGCAGGGAGTAGAAGTACAGTCAGGTGATTAGACTTGTCAATGTGTGGATATGGGTTGATAAGGCAAGTGTTATTTAGGGTGGTGTAACTGTAGTCAAATATTTTGTCTCCTATGGTTCCACAGCTGTTATGTTGGTGGTAGTTGGTCAGAATTCTTCAAGCTGGCCTGGTTCATCAGGGTGCACTGTCTCATGACTGCTGATCTTGGTTTTCAGCTCCTCGGTGCCAGCCTGATGTTGGCTTGGACTGCAATGTACGCTGTAACCAGGATGATGGTGCAGAATTCCCATGGCAGATAGAATGGACAATATCTGACCACCAGACATTCCAGGTTGGAGGGAGCAGGACTGAGGCAGAACCACCACATCTGTGCATCACCATGACTTAATCATCATCCACTGTCCCGTCCCTGTGATCAGAGTGCTGGCGCTGAGCCACATCTCTGTGAAGCAAAATACACCACAGTCTCTGATGTCTGGTACTGCAATCTTGCTCTGAGCTCTTCAATTTTATTTTCCAGAGACTAATTTTATTAACCAGGAGGATGGTACAGAGTGGGGGCTTAGGACCCTGTGTTCTGGTTTTACTAGTGGCCCAGCCTGGAGCTGTGCTTTCTTAAAAGGTGGTTGGTCTGCAATCTGGAGTCTGCCAACTTTGAACTTCAATATATTTTTAAAATTGTCTTGAAACCTGGCAATTACTGAAAACCTATGATCATGACTGTAGATTTCAGCCGCAGTAGTCCTAAATGAGAATATTTAATGATCCCTTTTGGAGCTGGCCTCAAAGATTTACCAATCTCCAGCAGCAGAATTGCTCAGGTCAAGCAGCATCTAAGAAGATGAAAGGAGATAAATATTGCAGATTGAGGATGTTTCCTGAGGTTCTCCGAGGTTCAAATTAATTTCAGATTTCTAGCAACTGCAGTTTCTTTCTATCTTGCTGTTCTGGCATTATTCTGGACTCTCCTTCTTGTGTCATTCATCTGCTATTTCACTCTCCTTCAGAGAGATAATTCTCTACTAAAGAGCCTTCAGCAGGTCACTACAGTCAGCATCTTCACAATTTGTAACACAATCCCTCTTGGTGTCCACTCAAACGCATATACGCTCTTTGTTCCGCCTACTCCTTTTTCTTCCCTACAATTTAGAACACGTTTGATTTCTAACCTTCTTATTCTGAAGAAAGCCATTAACCTGCCATAGATGCATCTCAACCTCCCATTTCCAACATTTTATGTTGGTTATTTCAGATTTTCACTACCTGTATGTTTTTTTTTGCTTTTCGTACAATACATTGAGTTCCATTATACAATTTAGAAACACCTTTCCTAAAATTGATATCTCTCTGGGTATTCTAAATTAGATTTTGAGTGCTACTTTAGAGACATAGTAGAGTAGTATGAGGTTTATCTGGGATCTGAGAAGGAATCTTTCAATCAGAAGTGATTAGAATCCAGAGCATGCTAAGTGAGGGGCTGGTGTAGGTGCGTACTTTCAACATACTTAAGAAGGGTACCTGAATGAATACCTGGATCAAAGAGGCATAGAGGGTTATGGATCAAGTGTTGGTAAATGACACTTAATATAGATAGGTTCTTGCTGGTCAGTATTGACGTAATGGGCTGAAGGGTCTGTTTCTGTGCTGCATGATTCTACAGATGAAAATCACAATTGATATTGGTATGGTAAAGTAAAGCCAGCAACCGGGATTTGGCAACCTATTTTATAATCTTCCCAACCATCCCAAAGTGTGTAAACTCACAATTAAGAGAAAATCTGCAGATGCTGGAAATCCAAGCAACACACACAAAATGCTGGAGGAACTCAGCAGGCCAGGCAGCATCTATGGAAAAAAGTACAGTCGACATTTCGGGCTGAAACTCTTCAGTGGGACTTTGAGGGGTTTCAGCCCGAAACGTCGACTGTATTCCATGTTGCCTGGCCTGCTGAGTTTTCTAGCATTTTGTGTGTGTAAACTCACAATTGTCCATCTTACATTACCACTTAAAATTAACTATGTGATCTTTCTGCATACTTTTCACCCATTCTAGTGCTGCTTTGCTGCTTTTCAGATTTGTTCTTTTGTCGGATACTGGATTACAGTTGCATGAAGAGTGCTTCCCTAGAACGTTTTATTGAGTGTAATTTTGTTCTGTTAAACTTGAGAAGTTACTGTTTATAGACGCCTTATTTTCCAGTTCCTCCACTTAATGAAAGAAAATCAAGCAGGATTACTTGGGCAGCCCATAAATGTAATCTCGGGTAATTGTTCCCTCGGACTGTAGAACTATAAAAAAATTGAAAAATCCGAGTATTAATGACACAATTTACACTTTTTATAAATAAAACCAATAGTGAAATAAGCTCTCCTTAGCTGTAAAAATATAAATATTATTTATGTATGTTTTTTGAAGCTTTATATAAAATGTAATGCCTCATTCATTTTCCATCAGGGCAACTTCCTCGAAAGGAACTAGGTCATCATCTGAAAATAATGAAACATTGTTTTCGCTTGAGTAGAAAAGGATTTGTTGGTTTTGTAGATCTCAATGGCTGCCAACCACAGTGGTTTACGGGTGTGATGTCTCCTGAGAAGTTTTACAAAACTGAATTCGTGAGTGGGAAGTCGGAAAGAAAGCTGAGGTTACCAGTCCAGGAGCAACAGTATATTTTAATGGCTCCATCTCATTAGCATCATGCCAATCTGCCGCCCACTTAGAGCTTGTGTCCAGGAGTAGCTTATCTACTTTAAATCAATGATTCAATGGCTGGAATGTTCTGGAGGGCTGATGTAGGTGAGAGGAGAGAAGCTTGTGTAGGTAATGTTCCAAAATTTCTGGGATTCATAGAACATTGCTCCACCAAGAGAGTTCTTGTGGGCCTCTGTATGTCTGCCAACATTCACTGAGCATATTGTCCACCATAAGTTCGCTGACCAATTGGTAGTAAAAAAAAATGACTTTTGTTATCCTTACTACATGAATATTATGTTTCCAATTATATATTGATGTTTAAAAATGCCTATTTACTTAGAAGAATCGTATGGTTTTAAAGAAATATCTTCCAGCCAAACTTACTAAATTGCTGTTTATGGAAGAATGTAAAAATGCAGTTGCTTCTGGGTGTTCCACCATTTGTGCCTTGGATCTTTCACAGACCTTGTGCTGTTTGATTATATTGGAATAATTATTTCAACAAGGAAATGCTTTGGTGCTTTTGAACTTTGCCTGTGGTTAAATTTGCTGTGTTTGACATAGTTGGGCTGCAAAGGTACTTAGCGACGTGGCATTGTACTGATTCAGCATTAGGAACTGTTTGGTTTGGCTGCTACTTAGCACTAAATTAGAATTGGTGTTGGGTGGATATTTTGAGACAGCTATTTCTCATTCTTCTAACAAGGACTAGATGAGAAGTTTAAAGAAGTTTTGAACAGCGTCATGAAAGAGATTAATTATTTAAGATAATATGTTGATATTAGTTGTTATATTTTTAGCTACGTGGTGTTATTTGGCAATACCACACTGCCCAGGAGACTAATAATCCACAATTTATTTCAGGTACTTAGCTCATTATCTTCAGGGCAGGTTGCCTTTCACTACAACACTCTTCTTCCTTAAACTTGAATTACTATTTATAAATGTTGTCATTGGCAGATCTGACAAACTGCATTCAGGAGAAACAGTAATAACTCCTAATAAATCAGGAACTTACAGGTTTTTGTCTCTTATCCAGGACTTCAGCTACCCTGGATTAAATGTAAGAAAATCTTTTGGGTGCTGGGTGATAGGAACTGTGCAGAAATTATTTACAAGGATGTTACCAGGACTTGAGGGACTGGGTTATAGGGAGAGTAAGACAAGCTAGTTCTTTACTCCTTGGGAGATTGGAGATGGAGGTCTAATCTTATACAGGTGTATAAGATCATGAGGGGTGTAGACAGGATAGATGCAAACTCTTTTTTTTCCCAGGGTTGATCAACCAAGAACTAGAGGACATAGGTTTAAGGTGAGTAGGAAAAGGTTTAGTAGGAACCTTTCTCCACACAAAGAGTGGTGCATAGATGGAATGATCTACCAGAGGAAGTGGCTGAGTCAGGTACAACAACAACATTTAAGCTACATTTAGATAGGTATGAGGATATGAAAGATTAAGAGAGATATTGGTCAAATTTTGGCAAAAGGGACAGGCTTAGATGGGCCTCTTTAATGGCATTGGTCAGTTGAGCCGATTGACTCTATGCCTCTACATGGGAGGAGTGGAGGAGGGATACTAGCATTAAGGAGATTTGGGGACACTGGCATGATAAGAATTACAATCATGACAGATTAGACAATTGCATTTAGGGCTCACACAACATAAAATGAGTCCCTTTTTGCCCACCATATCTATGCCGCAGCCATCAGCCTTCCTGTGCAGCAGCTGTGTCAAGGACTGCTGCTCAAGAATCAGCTTATTCAGTCACAGCCAATGCTGTTCCACACCCAACTGAGTCCTAAACCGGGCGCATCCATTGTCTACTTAGACAGACGGAGCCATTATTATTATTATTATCCATCGCTACAATCAAATACCAATCTATACAAATCTTTACTATGGATTTACTATGCTTACTACGCCTGGCTGTTCAAGTGTTCAAAAAGAAAAGATTTTTCAATGTTATCAAAGTTTTTCCCTCCACCATTCCTTTAGGCAGTACATTCAAGATCTCATACATGCTCTGATTGAAAAAAAATCTTCCTAGGGTCACCTCCAAACCTCTTCTCACCTTAAATCTTGTCTAAATCATTTTTTACCTGGGAAAACATTTCATATTATTTACCATATTTATGCCTTTCATAATGTTTTATTTATCAAGCTCCCCTCCCAGCTTCCTCTACTCTAGGAAAACACTAGCATATCCAACTTCTACTCATATCTCACTACCTCCATTTCAGACCACATTCTGCTGTCTCTCTTCTGCACCCTGTTATCATATCTTGCAACCAAAGCTACACATAGCTCTGGCTTAATCGACGCAATGGAGCAGATTGATTACTCTTACCTCTTGCAGTTCAATGTTCAGGTAGGCTGATATTGTACAGACCACTTTGGTGGCAGCTGCCTTTCGATTCATGGTTAAGTGAATACAACTCTACCTAATTAAACATGATAGTGATTCCATTTAATTATGATTAGTGTTGAAGCACTATTAAATTGGCTAGAGATTTGTTTTTAAGTAGACAACCTAATATAAAAACAGGTTTCAGTTGAAATTTACTTAACCCTTCGAAAGCATAGTTTTTTTTGACAGTTTTAAATTATATGATGTTTTTCCTGCATTTTAGATGGGAAGGATATAAGCTAAAGCCCACTTTATATAAATGGCAATGCTGCTCGATCCAGGTCTTATTAGATATTGTTCTGCCAAATTGCGAATTCATTCTTGATTATATAGATAGCATGCATGCTCTTTTAGAATCAGAATACCTGTGGTATGGATAAAATGCAATAATTTTGTGATGCTGCTTTAATTGTGGGATATTAACATTTCTCCACACTCCTAATAATCCAAAGGATAGAACATTATTAACATAAATTCACAGCAAATATATGGAGGAAGGTTCTTCTCATTAAAATAATCATGGCAAATGAAAGAGGGATTGAAAAAGAAACATTACAAGCAAAGTTTAATACTTAACATTAAATGAACCCCTAAATTATTTAAAAATAATAAGTGCTTCTATAGAGGAAAACAAAACTGGGCCTTTTGAGGACACAGTGCTTAGTGAAAGGGAAATCAGTAATGAGGACATGACTGTCAAATAAGTAAAAGAGATGTAAACAACATGATAAATACACTAAACAAGAACAGGAAATTATGGACAAGATAGCAAAATGGAGAAGATTTACTAAAAGATTAACAGTTCTGAAAATTGCATATTCACTTGGACAGGATGGAATACATTCTAGGTTACTGATCAGCACAATGATCCAAGTAGCAGTAGCATTGATCACATCAGTTCATTTTTTTTTGGAAGTCAGGTTGACCCCAGACAACTGTAACATATCACCATTTAAGAAAAAGAAGAACAATAAATCAACAAATCTCAGATTGGTCCAAATAATGTCAGATGAGAAGAAATTATTAGATATCAGGGTCAAAAATAAGTTTCAATTTCAGAAGGCAGAGACTAATTGAGAAGAAGCACTAAAGACAGTCTGATGAATGAGTGAACTCTCCAAAGGTAAAAATTAAAAAAAAATATGATCAAGGTAACATAGAAAATTTTGGAAGTGCCCGACAAAAAATGCAATAGGAGAATGGAATTCAATGAATTTAAGGGAAAGGGTTGGATATGAAATTGACTTAGTGACTGGAAATATAGTGGTGGCTGTATGTTTTACAACTTGGGAGATGGGTTAAACTAAGAGTTAGTTTTGGGTTAATTAACCTTCTTAGTTTTGATAAAAGAGAAACGTTGTGTGTCGGATGTAGAATTACAAAGTTTGAAAAAGCTTAGCGATTTAGTATATTTATAAACCAAACAAAATACAGACAAAATCGAGAACTGGGCAGATCACAGATAGATTTTCAGTATGAAAATGAGTGAATGGTGTCATTTGGATGTACTAATATACAAAGCCCAGAAATCTCAGTGCTTGCTAAATGAACAGATAGATGATGCAATGCCCATTTATGTCATGGTATCACTACAGCAAAGCTAAGTCGTCTGGTGCTACTTAGGGAATGATGTGTTTATTCATAGTCAAATATGTGTTTTCCCAGACCAAGTCTGGGTCTGAGGAGTTTTGTCAGCAGCTGAAGCTTGTAAACTTTCTCAGTGCCCGAAATTGGGTAGGTAAGCAAAGTGTGTGGTTGTTGCATGGGATGAGGGGGCCAAGGTTGGATTTCAGCAAACAAATTTCATGGGGACAGGTTGGTGCTTTGCATTGGCTGGGAAGGAGAGGGCTGGTTCTCAGGGGCTCAAGGGTTGATCTATGGAGATATAATTGTCTTGGGATGATAACTGCTTCGGGGACAGTTGTGTCCAGGGTTAGCATCATCCCATGCACACTTCACATGGAAGTCACTTCAGGTGTGCCAAGTTGAATTTCCATAGTGCCATAATTTGATCTGGAATTGCCTATAATTGTGTTCCACTCTGGAAAAACAATTCCAAATATTTTGTACTGAATAAAACAACTTTACATTTCTGGACCTCCAAACCAACATACATAATTTCCGGCATAGTTCCAAAAAGAGTCAAGCCAGGAATCTCTGGTGTACATTTGCACAAATACTTAAAGAGCTGTTGATTGAAAAAAATTGTAAAGAATTCATAAATAGAGGGATATAAAAGCAACAGGTTGATGCAAAGAATTTACAAATTAATTATTCAGCTGCAAAGTATGATGACTCAAATTGTAACTGGTATTATTAATTAATAATTATTGACAAAAAGTCTGAATGAAAGCGAGGAAATTTTCTTCTTTCAGAGAGTTTGGAATGTTTGACTGGAAAAAACAGATGAAGTTTATTCAGAGAAGAGTTCCCAGTGGAGGTGTATAATAAATTGGATGGTTCCAGTGATCTGGGCCAAACAATTTCAATGCCCCAATGCATTTACAATGTGCTCTATAACGTGTCTGTATTCTGTAAATTTCCATAATTCCTTAACACTTTGATAACACTCCTATTGTTTGTCAAAGGTTTAGGATGCCTTGGTAGTGCTGAGGTTTTAGATATGCTAATTCATATTTCCTTTTTACTTAGTCAGTTAGCCAGAAGCAGGGAATGTCAAGAGACTTAAAAAGCACCTGTTTGTTTGTAGTTTCTGTTCACATGTTGCTTCTGGAAGCTGAGTCCTGATTGCTGCCATTGACCTCCTTGCACAGACTACACTGCTGTGAGGTTTTGGAATTCCCTTTTTTTGATGGATTACCCTCATGTGCTTCCAAGTGCATCAGAACGTGCTTCTATCCACCCTCAAAATAATACCAGAGAGATCAATTCCCAAACTATGATTGTCATTTGAATACGCAGGATTTCTCCTGCAAATGAGATAACCATTCTGCTTGAATTGTAAAGGAGGATATGTTAATCAGTGCATTAAAATAGTGTTTAGAGTCATTAAATCTATTGTCAATTAATGTCAGTTCAATAGCTGAGGCCATGCACATGTTGAATTCATTTACTGGTAAAGCTTTTTGGATTAAAATAAGTCTTTCAACCAATCAGTGTAAAACAGCATTCTGTGGCACAGTGCTACTATTCGTGTCACACTGCCTTTTAATTTCCTCTACTGCCAATTAGCTCAGCCACTCTGTGCTACTGTGACTATTCTTATGGACTGGAATCAGTACTGATTAGTTTGCACTTTAGACATTCACATATGCCAAGGCACTTTCATTTTGCAGATGTAATGGTCTTTATACTTGGATCATGTGAATATGTACATAAATGGAAACTAATTGAAAAAGACCTGTCCCATCTGGACACAGAACATCCAAACTACTTACACATCCTTTCAAATGGTCAGCTTTTATGAGCGGCAAATAAACCTGAAAAATAAAGCTCTGTGACCAAGCCTCCACCACCCGAAAGTGATCAAAGTCCTTGCAGGATCCTTAATCTCCTTGTTGTCAGCTGTCGCTCCGATGGCAGTGCTCACAGCTGAGTCAGTAGCTTTAGGAATCAAGTCACACTTCAGAGGTTTAGCCCTAAAAATCTTTACGATAGTCCTATGCATTACTGAGGTACTGTATTGCTGGGAAACAAGTTTTTCACTGTACCTTGGTATATATGACAACAATAAACTAATTTTTACCAAATTTAGCAGATTCCTAGAAGGCGACAGCCATTATTGGTTGATGCTGCCTTCTTGAGGCAGTGGCTCTTAAAGATGTCAGTAATGGTGGGAGTACAGTGCACAATGGTGGGAACTGGCTGAATCTACAGCAGTCTGCAGCTTCTAGTGATCCTGTACATTAAAGCCTCCATACCACGTGGTGATGTAACCAGACAGACTAATCTTCATTGAACATCTCTAGAAATTTGTAAGAGTCTTTGATGGCATACCAAATCTCCCCAAACTCCTAATGATACCCAGGAATTTAAAGCTCCTCACCATTCTTGAAATCTACAATCAATTCCTTAGCTTTGTTGACATTGAGTGCAAGGCTGTTGTTGCTACAGCACTCAACCAACCAATCTAGCTTACTCCTGTAGGCCTCCTCATTATCACTGGGATTGTGTTGGCACGTGGCCAAGTGGTTAAGGCGTTCGTCTAGTGATCTGAAGGTTGCTAGTTTGAGCCTTGGCTGAGGCAGCGTGTTGTGTCCTTGAGCAAGGCACTTAATCACACATTGCTCTGCGACAACACCAAGCTGTATGGGTCCTAATGCCCTTCCCTTGGACAATATCGGTGGCGTGGAGAGGGGAGACTTGCAGCATGGGCAACTGCCGGTCTTCCATACAACCTTGCCCAGGCCTGCGCCCTGGAAAACTTCCAAGGAGCAAGTCCCTGGTCTCACGAGACTAACGGCTGCCTATAATATAATATCATTGAGATTTTACCAACATCAGTGGTGACATCTGCAAATTCAAAAATGTTGTTTGAGCTGGTGCCTAGCCACAGAGTCCTGAGTGTAAAGAGAGTAGACCAGTGGGCTAACTAAGCACAAATCTTTGAGGTGCACCTGTGCTGATTGTCACTGAGGAGGTGACGTGTACACTGATCTGTACAGACTGTGGCCTCCCAATGAGGAAGCTGAGCATCCAGTTGCGGAGGGAGACACAGAGGCCCAGTTTTATTAATATTGAGGGAATGATGGTATTGAATGCTGAGATGTAATCAATAACCAGCAGCTTGGCATATGTGTTGCTGCTGTCCAGGTGCTCCAAAGTAGAATGGAGAAGCGATGAGATTGCATCCACTGTAGACCTGTTGCAGTGGTAGGCACACGGCAGTTGGTTGAGACCCTTGATCAGGCAGAGTTTTATTCTACCCGTAACAAACTGCTTGTGGAACTTCATTATGATAAATGTGTTACTACAGGTTGATTATCTCTGAGACAACTCATCCTGTATTTATTGGACACTGGTATAATTGCTGTCCTTTTGAGCAAGTGGTATCCACAGACTGCAGCAATGAGAGGTTGAAGGTGACTTTGAACATTCCAGCCGGTTTGTCAGCACACGTTTTTAGTACCCTGTCAGGTACACTGCTGGGGCTGGATGAGGGCTCACCCTCTTTAATTATGTTCTGATATAGGCCACAGGACAGAGATCACAGGGTCACCAGAAGGGATTTGCACAGATGTAGTGTTACTCTCCCTTCCAAAGCATGCATAGAAGGCATGAGCTCATCAGGGAATGAAGCATCCTTGCCATTTATGGTTGCAAACACGAGGAAATCTGCAGATGCTGGAATTTCAAGCAACACACATAAGAATTGCTGGTGAACGCAGCAGGCCAGGCAGCATCTATAGGAAGAGGTACAGTCGACGTTTCGGGCTGAGGCCCTTCAGCAGGACTAACTGAAAGAAAAGACAGTAAGAGATTTGAAAGTGGGAGGGGGAGGGGGAGATCTGAAATGATAGGAGAAGACAGGAGGGGGAGGGACCTGGAAAGTTGATTGGCAAAAGGGATATGAGAGGATCTTGGGACGGGAGGCCTAGGGAGAAAGAAAGGGGGAGGGAGGAAAGCCCAGAGGATGGGCAAGGAGTATAGTGAGAGGGACAGAGGGAGAAAAAGGAGAGAGAAAGAGAAAAAAAAATAATAAATAAATGAATAAATAACAGATGGGGTATGAAGGGGAGGTGGGGCATTAATGGAAGTTAGAGAAGTCAATGTTCATGCCATTTATTGCGCTAGTTTTGCCTTATAGGAAGTTGGCACGCAAATCCTGCCAGAGCTGATGGGCATCTGATCGTGTCTCTAATTTCATATAGAATTATCTTTTTGCCCTCACAATGGACTTCCCTAAGTCATAGATCCTGTCTTTATGTATAAAAATAGTAGAAATAAAGTGGCAATTATAATCAAAGTAACAATCTGTATTTTTCTAATTCTGCATTGTGGTTTTATAATATGTTTAATTTGATCAATTAAATGGCAGATTTTAGCAGAAATTGTGGCAGCACTGACTCCATGTATTTTATGAGAAAATAGTTTTCTGCAAATCATTATCTATAGGGAGCTTCTTGGAAGGCGTGTTATATTTTGTCTGCACTTACTGAATGTAGTTACAATTTAGAAAGAAACATGCCCCTTTTCAAAATGTGATTTTCAAAACCAGAGAGGTGATGGTGATACGGAAATCTCAGTGGCTGGAAGTTGTGTTCCCCGTGAAACTCCAATGATTGGATCATGAACTCTACTGAACCAGTATTAACCTAATCTGAAACATAAGCTATTGGTCTACTTAAACAGCAAGGATTAGCTCCATGTCCTTTCCAGTAAAGACTATTGCTTCCTAAAGAAATACAGATTGGTTTACAGAATTCACTATCATCTTAATATGGGGTATGTTATTAATTTAGCATCTATTTCACAGAGACTTATCTTGATAAAGGGAAGGTTGCTGTATATCAGGTTAGACTTCCTATGTGCCAAGCAAACAAAATGCTAGAGTGGAAATATGAATTATTAACAACAGAAAATTGACAAGTATAGATTCTGCAAATGCTGGAAATGTTGATCAACACTGGAGGAACTCAGCATTTCTGCAGGGAAATGAACAGTCAACGTTTTGGGCTAAGACCCTTCATCGGGACATATATCAACATAAATTGCTACATAGAAGTATACACAGTATACTATATAACACAACTATTATATAGATATCCACAATGTAGTAAATTTTAAATTGACCCATTTAGGCTTGAAGATTTAATTACTGTGGAGGATTTCCTACTCTTGTGGAATAATATTTTCCCTGTCACTCTGCTTTGCAGGTGAGACTTGTGGCTGTGAAACAATCTCTGGTTCTGGGGCCTCCTCTGTGGTTGTTGCAGGAGTTGACTATGGAATTGCAGGAAGTGGTCTGACAGCTCTGGACATCTTTCTTCTCTAACAATTGACTATGATCTCCTCAACTGATTGATGAGTTGTCTCCAGATAACATCAGGTGCAATCTCCACTGTGTAGCACAGAGGTCTAGTTCTGTTCTTCGTCTTTCTAAGTACCCACTTTTGATCCCTTCTGTATCCTTTGCCAGGAGTGAAACATTGAACCTCCTTGTTTGAGGAGCCTTCCATTTGTTTCAGCTATTTGTCCTGCATACTCAATAGACAATAGACAATAGGTGCAGGAGTAGGCCATTCAGCCCTTCGAGCCAGCACCACCATTCACTGTGATCATGGCTGATCATCCACAATCAGCATCCAGTTCCTGCCTTATCCCTATAGCCTTTGATTCCACTATCTTTAAGAGCTCTATCCATCTCTTTCCTGAAAGCATCCAGAGACTTGGCCTTCACAGCCTTCTGGCGCACAGCATTCTATATATCCACCACTCTCTGGGTGAAAAAGTTTTTCCTCAACTCCGTTCTAAATGGCCTACCCCTTATTCTTAAACTGTGGCTTCTGGTTCTAGACTCACCTATCAGCAGGAACATGCTTCCTGCCTCCAGCGTGTCTAATCCCTTAATAATCTTATATGTTTTAATAAGATCCCCTCTCAGCCTTCTAAATTCCAGAGTATACAAGCCCAGTTGCTCCAATCTTTCGACATATGACAGTCCCGCCATCCTGGGATTAACCTTGTGAACCTACGCTGCACTCCCTCAATAGCAAGAATGTCCTTCCTCAAATTTGGAGACCAAAACTGCACACAGTACTCCAGGTGTGGTCTCACCAGGGCCCTGTACAGCTGCAGAAGGACCTCTTTGCTCTTATACTCAATTCCCCTTGTTATGAAGGTCAGCATGCCATTAGCTTTCTTCACTGCCTGCTGTACTTGCATGTTTGCTTTCAGTGACTGATGTACAAGAACACCTAGATCTCGTTGTACTTCCCCTTTTCCTAACCTGACTCCATTTAGATAATAATCTGCCTTCCTGTTCTTACCACCAAAGTGGATAACCTCACATTTATCCACATTAAACTGCATCTGCCATACATCTGCCCACTCACTCAGCCTGTCCAAGTCACCCTGCATTCTCATAACATCCTCCTCACATTTCACACTGCCACCCAGCTTTGTGTCATCGGCAAATTTGCTAATGCTACTTTTAATTCCCTCATCTAAATCATTAATATATATTGTAAACAGCTGCGGTCCCAGCACTGAACCCTGCGGTACCCCACTGGTCACCGCCTGCCATTCCGAAAGGGACCCATTACTCGCTTCCCTTTCTTTTCTGTCAGCCAGCCAATCTCGTTCTGAGATTGTGTTTGAGGAGGTTCAATGTGAGTGCAAGGAATGACCCAGGAACAACATAGATGGGGAGTTGTTGGTTGCGGAGTGTATTGCATTGTGATATGCAAGGAAGAAATTGTGGACCTTCTGGTTCAGTGTTAGTGTAATGTGTTCTGCTGACATAGCTTGTAGTGCACTCCTTAGACCAGGGATACCCAACCCTTTTTGCACCGTGGACCGGTTTAATATTGACAATATTTTTGCGGACTGGCCGCCCGGGCAGGTGGGGGTGTTCAAGTATGGTTAAACTCACTTCAACATGTCTTTTACAGTTAGGGTTGCCAACTTTCTCGCTCCCAAATAAGGGACAAAAGTAGCAGTCAAATCCTGACGAAAGGTCCCGGCCCGAAACCTCGACTGTACCTCTTCCTATAGATGCTGCCTGGCCTGCTGCTTTCACCAGCATTTTTTGTGTGTGTTGACGGGGCTCTTGTGTTTACCCCGAGAAAGACTTCAATGACCATGTGTACATGCGTGATGTTCGCATATGTGCTGTGTGCATGTGCGCACGTGCCGATTTTTTTTCCACAAATCGCTTTTGGCTTAATCTTCCCGACTACACTGTACATACATTATTTCAACTTTATATAGGTGGTGTATTTATCATATCATTAATGCTTTTACTATATGTTAGAGTTATTTTAGGTTTTATGTGTTATTTGGAATGATTTGGTAGGTTATTTTTTGGGTCTGGGAATGCTCAAAAATTTTTCCCATATAAATTAATGGTAATTGCTTCTTCGCTTTATGATGTTTCAGCACAAAATGTTTCATAGGAATGCTCAACCTTGGTGGGGGAAATATGAGACAAGGGCAGTCCCATATGAGACAAGCCAATTTAGCCCAGCATACGGGATGTCCCAGCAAATACGGGACAGTTGGCAACCCTATGTTCAAGTTCAACAGTGCCTGGCAGGGAATGAGGAAAGGTGCAGCTGACGCATATCATTTCCTCACCGCCCAGTAGCACATACTTTGCGGCCCGGTACCGGTCTGCGGCCCGGTGGTTGGGGACCACTGCCTTAGACTCTGGACAAATCTTTCCATGAAGTTACTTGTAGCTGGGTGGTAGAGTGTAGATGTAATATGTCTTATTCCATTCATTTTCAGGAATGATAGAAACTGTTTCACAACCTACTGTGATCCATTGTCACTGACTAAGTGTTGTGGAACAGCTGTTCTTGAAAAGAAGCTTCTCAACACATCAAAAGTGTATGAGCCTGTTGGAAACACATCTGGCCACTTTGTATTTGCACCCACTACTACCAAAAAATTTGTGCCTATGAATGGCCTGGCAAGATCCACATGAATCCTCTGCTAGAGCAATGCAGGCCATGCCCAGTAATGGAGAGTTACTGCTTTTGGCATCTTCTGGATGTTTTCGCATTCCAAACAGTGCATGGTAATCTGTTTGAGCTGCTAATGTATCCCAGGCCACCAGACAAAGCATTGAGCCAATGTTTTCATTTTGACTATGTCTGGCATATAGCTCCTCCAACACTTTAGCTCTCAGCTTGGTTTGGTACAACTCTCAATCCCCACATAAGACAACCTCAAGTGAAGGGCAAGTTCATCTGGTGCTGGTAAAAATGGGAGGGGGGGGGGGTGAATGGAATTTCTGCTGCACATTTCCAGTTATTTTGGGTTGCCATGTAGACCTGAGATAGTGTGGGGTCTTTTCTAGTTTCCCTTTGGATTATCTCTGCTGTAACAGGGAGACTTTCAATTTGCATTTTGGAGAGTATGTGAAGAAGAGTGTCCCGTTTTGTAAATTTTTCAGGTATTTCGTTTACCAGGGGTAAAGGAGACAATCCATTCAGCATTTCCATGATCAGTTGTCCTTTTGAATTTGATCTTGTAATTGTGTCCTCGAAGAAACAGAGCGCATCTCTGCAATTGTGCTGCTGCAGTTAGTGGAACACCCTTTCATGGATTGAAAATGAACATCAGTGGTTGATCACAAACAAGAGAAAATCTGGAGGTGCTGGAAATCCAAGCGACACACACAGAATGCTAGAGGAATTCAGCAGGCCAGGCAGCATCTATGGAAAATAGTACAGTCGACATTTCGGGTTAAGTCCTGGTCTCAGCCCGAAATGTTGACTGTATTCTTTTCAATTGATGCTGCCTGGCCTGCTGCGTTTCCCTCGCATTTTGTGTGTGTTGACCGATGATTGATGATCAGTAATGAAGGTAAACTCTCTCCCATACAAGTGTTGGTTGAATCATTTTACACTGCAAACCAGACTCAAGGTCGTTCTGCCAATTAGTGTGTAATTTTTCTCTGCAATGGTAAGGGAATGTGATTCAAAGGCTATGGGGCATTCAATTCCATCACTCATAACATGTGACATGACTGCACTATACCATAATGTGAGGCAGCACAGGTAAACTTCCCTGGACAATGTCAATCATAATCTGCGAGTACAGTGTCTGATGTCACAATTTCCTTTATTTTTTGGAATGTCACCTCGCACTACTTTGTCCATTGGCATTTCTTCCTGATCTGTAGTAATGAGGCCAAGGGATGGAGTACGGGAACCTGTTATAGTACTTGACACATTCTAAAAAGGACCAGGATTGTGACTTTTCCTTTGGCTTTGGGCATCCACCACCGCTTGAATTTTCTCTGCACACTTGTGTAGATCTGTGCGTAATGGTGTAACCACTGTAAATGATGCCTGGTTTAAAAATTCCACACTTGTTGCATTGTGCTCAGAGCCCATAATCTTCTAATCTTTTTAACACTGCCTTGAGATTTTGGAGATGTTCCTTGTCATCCTCACTGGTAACAATGATGTCATCCAGGTTACACTGAGCGCCTGGACAGCCTTGTGGCACCTGGTCCATAGCTTTCTGCCAGAGTGCGAGTGCAGATGCTATTCCAAAAAAAAAAGCCCTTTGTAGTGTTTATGATGAGAAACACTTTGCACTGTTCTTCCACATCCATCTGTAGGTAGGCCTCAGCTAAGTCCACTTTACTGAAGTGTTTCCCTCCAGAAAGGTTTGCAAAGACATTCTCTATCTTGGGCAGAGGGCATTGATTGACTTTTAGAACTGGTTGATGGTGATCTTAAAATCACCACAGATCCTGACAGACCCGTCCTTATTGGCTACAGAGACCACTGGCATCACCCACAGGCTCCACTCAATCTTGGAAATAATTCCTTCATCCTCCATGCAATCTAGCTCAGTGGCTACTTTATCATGGATGATATAAGGAACCAAACTGGCATTTTGAATTCTGGATGTGGCATTTTCATTTAAACCTATTATACCTTTGATATATTTGAGTTTTCTAATACCATCCTTGAACACTGCTGTGGTATCATCCAGTAGCTTTCTTAATTCCCTTTCAGTTGACTCTATTGCAGGGGATGTGGCATGCAAGTTGTGGATCTCCAATCAATTTGTAGTTGTCTCAGTCAATCACAGCCCCACAATGCTGGCCCTCTTGTTTTTTTTTACCACAAACAAGTACAATGTGGCTTCCTGGTTGTCCTTAGTTAGATATCTGCAGACTTCCGTTCAATATCATTGAAATGCTGTTCAAACTCAGTTTGTGCAATGACTGAAACAGTGGAGCCAGTGTGCAAATCTATTTTAGTTAATTTGCTGTTCACTTCTGGTATAAGCAAGATTGCTAGTTTATTGCTAGTTTTCACGATGTATATGTCAGGGCTACCCAGTCCCTGTTTCACTCTCATCATTATCAATTTTTTCATCAGCAGCATGCAAATTTATGTTCTTTTTGAAAATTTAACTTAAATTTTAATCTTTTTCTCTTCTCTGTGCAGTCCATTTATTTTTGCATGCCTGATATACTCTTTGTATGTGACATATTTTGTTGCATTTTCTTCAAGTTTCACCTTTAAACCTCCATTGGTGTGATGTATGTGAGCCCTTGCCACAATGGTAACACAATTTTGTTCGGCCAGACAGGTTTCAGTTCAAATGTAGCAATTTTTTTGCATGCTCAGTTTTATTATTGACTGCAACTCAGTTGTGTCTCTGGTTGCGGCTTCCAATGATAGTGATTTCAACTGCTCTTTTAAAAGTCAGTTGTGCTTCTGTTAGGAGCCGTTTTTGAATGTTTTATTGTATAATTCCACAAAACAAATGATTTATCAGTGCATCATTAAGCCCATCACTGAACTGCTAGTGCTCAAGCAACTTCCATTCATCCATGTAGGCTGAAATGGACTGCCTTGCCTTTTTATTCCACTTAGGAAACCTAAAATATTCTGCAATCAAGAATGGTTTAATTCTTAATGTTCCTGCATTATGTTCACAATTTCAGCAAAGCTCATTTCAGCTGGTTTTACTAGTGCAGTCAAACTTTTAAACAAACTATGTGCTCTTTCATGTATTACACTTGGTAAAATGAGCACTTTTTTCTCATCTGCTATTCTATTTGTTTTAAAATACTGCTCAATTTGTTCAGTATACATAATCCAGTTATCTGTCGTGCAATCGAATGTGTCTAGCTTTCTGATGTAGCCACAATTCTGCTTTTTCAAAAAAATTGTTATCACCCAGTACTCACTGTTTATCAACCAGTGAATTTCATCCATTTTCTCATTCATTTTAACTCTACCATCTCTCTGCTCTTTAAAAGAAGAAAACATGCTGCGATACGTTTTCTTTTAAAAACTTGAATGTTTCACTGCACTTCAACAGGTAGGTAGTTGTCTTGAGTTCATTTTAAAGTTTACTTGTAACCACTGTTATATTTTGTAACTTCAAAAACTAATCGAAGCAAAACACAGGAGCCTGGCATAACATGTCTATTCTGTTTTAACTTTACACACATATATTATGGTCGCTTAACGGCATATGCTAACCACATACTTTTAGATTTCACCATTACACAAATGTTACTGAAGTATTAAACATGCAACAGCGTGTGTTCTCCCAACTTCCCTTTCCTGAAGTTCACAGTCGTTCTTGAAAATAGACACACTTCAAAGGCAGCAACAACTGGTCACAAACTTCTTTCAGCATTTAGGCATCAAGCGGCACGTGTGTAAGAGAGCTGCTGCCTAAGACGCTTGGACAATATGGGGATTGAACTGATGACCTTGGTGTAATGAGCACCATAGTCTCACCAGCTGAACTAACTGTCTTTATTGTTAATATTATGTTTAACCAATTAACTATAAAATTGCAAAGCAATCTTCTAATTAAAAATATATAGGAATGTAGAAACACACTGATTGTAACATACTTGGGGAGTTATGTTCGATAGCATCCAAAAACAGTTGCAGACATTACAAACCAAAGAGCAGTCTGTTGGATGAACTCAGTGGCTCCTTTGTGTTCACGGGGATTAGAAAGCTGGCAGTACACTAATATTATGCTGGATGTGTATGTGAGTTTTTTCTCATCCATTTTGTACTTCAATGACTAACAGAAGTAGGTGATTATTGAATTGTGGATCTTCAGGATTCTATATCTCCTTCCTGTTGATAGTAATGAGAAGAGGACATGGTCCAAATACAGGAGTTTTTAGTGATAGATATTATCTTAGACCCAAACTCCACACATCAGAAACCATTTCTTCTCCTGTGCTATTGGATGTTGGAAAATTAAAAATGCTTTAAGTTACAAGGTTGGTGTGGTAAAAAGAAAAATGGAAATGTCAGCTGAAAGAAGTGCTTGAATCCCTGGGTGTTGACAAAGGAGGAGATAAAATGAGGGGAGATGTAAATCCTGTGGTTGTATGGGAAGATGCTGTGAGAAGGGGAGAAATGCTGGTGGAGGCACAGGAGTCAGAGCATCATGGTGTCAGGAAATATAAAGGAAACTTTGCCCAAATATACAGCAGTGGAGATGACTCAACGATGAACAAGAACTTTAATAATAAATGCAAAATAACAGGCAATGTGGGGGGAGGGGCACAAAACAAGAGAGAATAGATACTAAACTCACAGGCAACAATGTAACTGAAGGCTAGGGCCAAATGGTTGAGGCCGGTTGGTTCAATAGGTGAACAAAGATTGTGGATAAGAGCTGGGTTTAAATAGGCTGCCGGTGATGAGCTAGAAACAAATGGCAGATGATTTCTGTTAGTTGTTTGGAGATTGGGAGGTGCCTGCTTATGCAGGCCTGATCGGACCGGCACTCTTAAGGCTGGTACCTGATAGCCCAGGACAATTGGGATGGGTCCGGTAGAACTCCTTAATGAAGGATCAATCCAAGTTGAAACAGGACAGCACCCAAGACCTCTCCTCCTGGCCATACTCTTCTAGTTGACCAGGAACTGCACACCCCATCCACGATGACGTGAATCCATCAACTGGTGAACCGTGGACACTGGACCACCTTCCACCACCCTCGGCTACGTGGTCCATGAACAACAGGCTTGAGGTAAGAAATCTGGAAGGTTGGGTGGGTGTGATCCTGAAGGATGGTGGTAGCTGGAGATGGCAAGTGACTGGGTTGTAATCTTAAGGGGACCAATGAACCAGAGCAAGAGCTTGCGGGAGTCAGTGTACGGCCAGACTGGGTGGTCAGCCAGACAATCCCCAGGCTGGAGTAACCTGGGGGTACCAACGGTGATTAGCATGATGGCAGTAGGCACAGTTGGTAGCTAGCATAGCCCTCTGTGCCCTCTTCCAAACATTCTGGTGGAAGTAAACCAGGGTTCTGGTGGATAGGACTTCCACTGTTGACTCTTCTGTTGGAAACAATAGGGTTTCGTCACCATGAAGCATGTCAAAGGGTGAAGTACTTGTGACAGAGAGAGGGTGTGTAGATTGTGGGACAGCTGAGCCCAGAGCGGATACTTCTTCCATGTGGAAGGGGGAAAGTTAGTGAAGCATTGCAGAAATCTCTCCACTTGCCGATTGGCTTTTTCTGACTGACTGTTGGTCTACAGATAATAGCCAGTGGAGAAATTTACTGAGATGAAGAGGAGGGAGTAGAAGGCTTGCTAGAAGCAGGAGACAAATTGGAGAACCAGGTCAGCTGCCTCAGTGGCTGATGGAAATTTGGGGAGAGCAATGAAGTGGGCTGCCTTGGAGAACTGATCCACCACGTGATGATCACTATGGCCCCATCGGAAGGTGGCAAACCATCATGAAATCCATGGTGATCTAGTACCACAGATGTTGAGGTACTGGCAGGGGGCACAGAAGACCAGAGGGGCACTAGTTTGAGGAATTGGAGTGGGCACATTTTGGGAGCAGCCAGTAATGGACTGAAATACGTCTGCGATCATGTTGGGCCATCAGAACCGGTGTCACAGAAAATACAGAGTCTGTTGTGTGCCTGGTTTGCTAGAGAGGAGAGAGGAGTCGGTCCATCAGATTGCCTCCGGGTGCAGGGCCTCCAGCATGTAAGTGTAGTTGTCAGGTGTGTCAGCCTGAGCAACTTGTGATAGAGGGCCTGGTGGATCTGCTTCTTAAGGCCCCAGGTGATTGTGGTGAGGATCTGTGAGGATGGGTTGGTCTCCATTTCAGCTGGGTCACACATCCATGACAGGGCATCTGCCTCAGTGTTCTTGGAGCTGGGTCGACAGGAGATGGTGAAGTTGAATTGTTCGAAGAAGGACCAGCGAGGCTGACTTGGGTTGAGTTGGTGGGTCTGTGGAATGGATACAAAGTTCTGGTAGTCCGTCCAAATCAGGAAAGGCTTGGTGTTTTCCACTAGTCAATGTCTCCATTCCTCCAAGACCCATTTGATGGCGAGCTGCTCCCTGTCTCCTACTCCATAAGGGTGCAGTGTAGTGTTGAACTTGCCTGAGAAGAAAGCACAAGTGTTTGTCTTCCCATCTGGTCCTCACTGGGAGAGGATGACCCTGGCACCCACATCAGATGCGTCCACCTCTACCACAAAAGATCTGGAAAGGTTTGGATAGTGGAAAATAGAGGAGGGGTGAAGCATCTCTTGAGGTCCTCGAAAACATGGTCTCTGCCTACAGGCCAATTTATCTGTGAGGTAGGTGATTTGGTGAAGGAGGTGAAAGGGGCTGTGATTTGGCTGTAGTTCCTGATTAAATGGTGGTAGAAGTTGGAGAACCCCAAAAAGCACTGTAGCTGTTTAAGGGAGTGCATTCATAGCCACTCAATTCCAGCACACTTTCTCTGGGTGCATGGTTATGCCTTTGAGTGAAAGAATGCAAGCCAGGAAGGAAATGACTAGGGTGAGGAACTGGCATTTTTCTAACTTACAGTACAGCTGGTTTTCAAGGGGATGCTGAAGGACTAAGCAGACATGACAGACGTGGTTTTGAGGGTCTATGGAGAAGATGTGGATGTCATTGATGTAGATGAACACATATCTCTGTAGTGTGTCTTGGAGGATCTGGTTGATGAAAGCTTGGAAAATGGCTGGTCTGTTGGAAAGTCCGAAAGGGATCACCAAGTATTTGCAGTGACCAGTGGATATTAAGAATGCCATTTTCCTCTTATCCCCCGGGGAATGAGTATATGGGCTCACGGAGAGTTTCAGATGCCTCAAGGGGAGAGGGTACCAGATCCTAATGGCGATTTTGTTCAGTCCAATCTTTCTTTTCAACAAAGAAGAACCCTGCACTGGCTGGGCTCTAGGATGACCAAATGAATCCATGCTGTAGTCGTTTAGTGGCTTGGGTCTCCAGAGGGGTGAGGGAGATCAGACCACCTTTTGGAGGTCGATCGTACAGTCTTGTAGTCTATTAGGTGGTAGTGTGCTGTCTTCACTTTTATTGAAGGTGATGAGTAAGTTATGGTATTCCTGTGGGAGTCTGGTGAGGTCGAGAGTTTCCTCCATCTCCATGGATTTATGAGATGAAGTCAGCTGAGATTGCAGGCAGTGAACTAGATGACCAGGTAAGTGAGGATCGTTAGTGGAGAGCCAGAGGTAACCCAAAATGAGAGGGGTGTTAGGAGGAACTAGGTGGACTCATTGTACTCATTGCACAGGATGCTTGTGTGCTCTGATCATCCCAGACCCCAAGGGACATCTGAAAATGGCCATGATGCAGAACGGGTGAGAGATTGGCTCAATGGGGAATCCAAGCTGCACACACAGAGTCTGGTCCAGAAAGCTGCCTGCTGCATCACATTCCACCAGAACCTCCTGCGTGCATCAGGCCATCGGGATGTGGAGGAGAACAGAGAGCGACTCAGGCTATGTTGCTGGAACGAGGGGCCTGGGGAGCTTAGCAGATAGAAGGCCCCTTTTCTCTAGCTGGTAGTGCCTTTTGCCCCAGATGTTTCTGCACCAACACTCACACTCCTGGGGGATAGCAGAATGTTGGGGAACTGTTCCTAATTGCATGGGATCTGGAGCTGTTGTTGATGAGGGTCCTGCAGCCTGAAATGGTTCTGGGAATGGAAGCGGGGTTCTAGCTGGTGATCTGGAGGGTCATTCTATAAGATGCTTCTCAATTTGGAGGGCCATAGCGATGAGGCTTTCAAGGTTGGTGAGCTCCTCCTGGATAAACAGCTCATCTTTCAAGCACACTAAAAGGTTTTGTTGGTAATGGGCCAGCAGCGCTTCTGCATTCCAGCTGCACTCCACTGCGATGTCCTTAATTCCGTAGCGTGACCTCACACAGAGCAAAGCATCCAATGTGCTGCTTCCATTCAGCAACTGCTCGGTAAAATCTTCATTTTGTTTGCAAATGAGGGCTTTATTGTCTCAGGGAGTGGCAGCAAAGGTCAGAGGTCGCCCAGTCAAGAGAGCAATCATAAAGGACTTTTTGCATCGGTCCTTAACGTACAGAGATTGCTGGAGCTTGAAGTGTATGGTGCACTGGAACAGGAAGTTGTGGCATCCGATTGGAGATCCATTGAATGTTTTGGGTACTGGAACCAAAGGTTCTGAGGAAGGAGCTTGACTGACACGGAGAGTTGGTTGAGAGTGGCAAGCAGGCGTTCAATGGTTCCGTGGGGTTCTGCATCTTGTGCTCCTGTTGACGAATGACTTCCTTTAGGTAAGCAAATTCTGCTGGGTCAGTTGCTGGTTCACGTGTCCTGTCAGGTAATGCAGAGGCAGGAAGGTTTGCTAGTGCTGCATGGGGGGTGGGGGGGTGGTGAAACAAGAGTCATAGGGGGATAGGAACCAGAGTTTTAGAACAGATTGTGGAGAGCTTGTGGAGACAGATGCTGCTAAGACCTCAAAGTCAACAATCAAGAGGTTGAGCATGGTGTGACTAATGCTCTGAGATGTGTATATTTCAGTGCAAGAAGGATTGCAAGAAAGGTAGATGAGCTAAGGGCATGGTTCAGCACATGGGATTATGAGACTTAGTTGCAGGAGTGGCAGGGCTGGCAGCTCAGTATAATGGGCTTCCATTGCTTTAGACATGACAGAGCAGGAGGAAATGGTGCTACAAGACAGGAAAAATGTCACGGCAGTTGTCAGCAAGGACAGACTGGAGAACTTATCTACTGTGGAATAAGAAATGAAATGTATGACCATGTTAATGGAGCTATATAAGTCACCCAAAGTCCATGGGATTCAGAGGAACAAATATGTAGAGGTCACAGACTGTTGGAAAAAATACTAGGTTGTAATAGTTAGTGATTTTAAATTTCCACATATTGACTGGAACTCCCATACTGTAAAAGGACTAGATGGCGATAGAACTTGTCAAAAGTGTTCTGGAAAGTTTCCTTAATCAGCAAGCCTCAATGAGGGAGCGTAGGAATGAAACAGGGCAGGTGATAGAAGTTTGTGTAGAGGAACACTTTGCATCTAATGATCATAATGCCATCAGTTTCAAAGAAAACATGGAAAATGATAGATCTGGTCTGGGGGGGGGTCGAAATTCTGAATTGGAGAATGGTCAATTTTGATGGTGTTATAAAGGATCTGGCAAGTGTGGATTGGGACAGGCTGTTTTCTGGCAAAGGTGTACTTTGTAAGTAGGAGGCCTTCAAAAGTGAAATTTTGAGAGAACAAGTATGTGTCAGTCAGAATAAAAGGTAAAGATAACAGGTTTAGGGAACCTTGGTTTTAACAAGATATCAAGGCTTTGGTTAAGAAAAATAAGGAGGTGCATAGCAGGTACAGGCAGATAGGAACAAATGTGGTACTTATGCAATATTAGAAATGCAAGAGAACACTCGAGAAAGAAATCAGGAGGGCTATATGAAGGCATGAGGTTGCCCTAGCAGACAAGGTGAAGGAGAATTCTAATGGATTCTACAAATATATCAAGAGCAAAAGGATAGCACAGGACAAAAGTCAGTCCTCTGGAAGATTAGAATGATAATCTATGTGTAGAACCAAAAGAGGATCTTAAAAGGATTTTTTGTGTCTGTATTTACTCAAGAGATGGAAACAGAGTCAGTAGAAGTGAGGCAAAGCAGCAGCTAAGTCAGGGAAACTATACAGATTACAGAGGTGGAGGTGTTTATACTTTATACTTTATTGTCGCCAAACAATTGATACAAGAACGTATAATCATCACAGTGATATTTGATTCTGCGCTTCCTGCTCCCTGGATTACAAATATTGAATATTAAAAATATTAAAAATAGTAAAAATTAGTAAATATTAAAAATTTAAATTATAAATCATAAATAGAAAATGGCAAGTAAGGTAGTGCAAAAAAACTGTAAGACAGGTCTGGATATTTGGAGGGTATGGCCCAGATCCGGGTCAGGATCCGTTCACCAGTCTTATCACAGTTGGAAAGAAGCTGTTCCCAAATCTGACGGTACGAGTCTTCAAGTTCCTGAGCCTTCTCCCAGAGGGAAGAGGGACGAAAAGTGTGTTGGCTGGGTGGGTCGTGTCCTTGATTATCCTGGCAGCACTGCTCTGACAGCGTGCGGTGTAAAGTGAGTCCACGGACGGAAGATTGGTTTGCGTGATGCGCTGCGCCGTATTCATGATCTTCTGCAGCTTTTTTCGGTCTTGGACAGGACAACTTCCATGCCAGGTTGTGATGAACTGTAGAAGAATGCTTTCAACTGTGCATCTATAAAAATTAGTGAGGGTTTTAGGGGACAGGCCAAATTTCTTTAGTTTTCTTAGGAAGTAAAGGCGCTGGTGGGCCTTCTTGGCAGTGAACTCTGCTTAGTTGGACCAAGTCAGGTCATTTGTGATATTGACTCTGAGGAACTTAAAGCTTTTGACCTGTTCCACTTGCGCACCACCGATGTAAATTGGGTCTTGCGGTCCGCTACTCCTTCTGAAGTCAACAACCAATTCCTTCGTCTTGCTGACGTTGAGGGATAGGTTATTGTCTTTGCACCATGCCACCAGGCTCCTAATTTCTTCTCTGTACTCAAACTCATCATTATCCGAGATACGGCCTACAATTGTTGTGTCATTAGCAAACTTATATATTGAGTTTGATGGAAACTTGGCTACACAATCATGGGTGTACAGTGAGTACCGCAGGGGGCTGAGTACACAGCCTTGTGGGGCACCGGTTCTCAGAGTGATTGTAGAGGAGAGCTTGACCCCTATTTTTACAGCCTGGGTCCTGTCTGTGAGGAAGTTGAAGATCCAGCTGCAGATCTGAGTGTAAGGCCCAGGTTCCGGAGCTTAGGAATCAGTTTATTTGGAATGATGGTATTAAAGGCAGAGGTGTAGTCAATGAAAAGGAGCCTTACATATGCGTCTTTATTCTCCATGTGTTCTAAGGAGGAATGTAGGGCCAGAGAGATGGTATCTGCTGTTGACCTGTTGCTCTGGTAGGCAAACTGCAAAGTGTCGAGGTTGACCAGTAGGCTGTGGTTGATGTGACCCATAACCAATCGCTCAAAGCACTTCATAGCAATTGATGTCAGAGCCACACGTCAATAGTCATTCAGGCATGCCACCTTGCTCTTCTTTGGCACTGGGATTATCGTTGCCTTCTTAAAACATGAAGGGATCTTAGACTGAAGCAAGGAGCAGTTGAAGATGTCAGCAAACACTCCAGCTAGCTCGCTTGCATAGGCCCAGAGAACCCGTCCTGGGACACCATCTGGGCCCGTCGCCTTCCTTGGATTTATCTTCAGTAAGGCCCTTGTAACATCCTCCTCGGTGACGAAGAATCTCAATGCCACCAGGTCCAGTTCATCCGGAGGGAGCGTGATGCTCCTCTTCTGTTCGAATCTTGCGTAGAATACATTAAGTTCATCAGGAAGAGAAGCGCCACAGTTATTGATATTCCCAGCCTTTTCTTTGCGCCCAATGATCTCATTTAGACCCTGCCATAGTCTACTGGCATCCCTCTGGTTAGCCTGGGCTTCCAACTTGGCTCGATATTGCCTCTTGGCACCCCTAATGGCTTTCCGGAGTTCATGCCTGGATTCCATGTAGCGACTGGTATCCCTGGACCTAAAAGCCGCAGCTCTAGCCTTTAAAAGGGACTTGACCTCATAATTCATCCGAGGTTTCCGGTTAAGGAATACCCGGATCATCTTGCGAGACACACAGTCCTCCGTGCATTTCCAAATAAAGCCTGTGACAGCTGAGGCATACTCATCGAGGTTAGGTGCCGAGTCCTTGAATACTAACCAGCCCACCGATTCAAAGAAGTCACGGAGGACCTCATCCGGTTCCTTTGTCCAACGCGAAACTACTTTTGACATCGTGACCTCCTGCTTCAGTTTCTGTTTGCAAGCTCGGTGGAGGAGTATGGCCTGATAATCCAATTTTTCGAAGTGAGGTCGTGGAACGGAACGGTAGGCATCCTAAACTGCTGTTTAGCAGTGGTCAAGTATATTCAGGCCTCTAGTGGGGCAGGAGACATGTTGGTATAAATCTGGCAGCGCCTTTCTGAGGTTGGCCTGGTTAAAGTCCCCAGCTGTAATGAGCAAAGCCTCCAGATACCTGATCTCAAGTTCACTGATGTTGGGATACAGTATGTTCAGAGCACACTCCACGTCCGACTGGGGGGCAATGTAGACCGCTGTCAGTATGACCGAGGTGAATTCCCGTGGCAGATAGTAGGGACGACACTTCACTGACAGTTGTTCCAGGTTCGGGCTGCAGGAGCTTGTCAGTGCCACTGTGTCCGAGCACCACGCAGTGTTGGTCAGTAGGCAGACACCACCTCCTCTCGTCTTGCCCGAAGATGCCGTGCGGTCCATCTGATGGATCGAAAATCCCTCTGGTCGGATGGCACAATTGGGGGTGGCAGGGGAGAGCCAGGTCTCGGTGAAACTGAATACACAGCAGTTCTGCATCTCCCTGTAGTAGGTGAGTCTCCCTTTAAGATCATCCACCTTGTTCTCCATGGATTTCACATTAGCTAGTAGGATGGTGGGCATAGGGACCCTGAAGCCCCTCAGCTTCAATCTGACCAGCCCCCTCAGCTCTTTTCCCATGCTTCCTCGGTAAATAGTGCATTTTTCCAGGTTTCCATTAATGCAGTGTGTTGTTGTCAGCTCTTTGAAGTTGGTGGACGCTTCCTGCGGGGATTGACCGGCAGGTCACGTCGTCGGGCGCTCTGGTTCAGGCCGAGTGATGGGGGAGGCTCCGGTGCCACTTACAGCTGCCAGGGGCCCAGGCTGTCGATTGGGTCAGGCCCTGAAGCCTACACTTAATTCCGGATGGCTGTGCGCCTAGCTGAAACAAGTCCTTAAGCCGAGTCACAGTTGCGGAGGCCTCCGCTCCAGCCGAGCCTTGGGCTCGATTTCCGAGGTCAGCGGTGGAGGCCTCACTTCCGGCAGCTGTGGATGGCCACCAGTGGGGCTTTATGGTGGTCACTCTGGAGAAGCGTCTGGGGCACCTTGAGGTCTCTGTCGTCACTTCTCTGTGGTGGTCTGCTCCAGAGAGGTGCTGGTCGGAGTGGGCCGTGTCTCCAAGCGTCCGGCATGGTAGTAGGCCGTGGGTCTCCGGGAATGTGGTGGGCCTCGCTGGTCGGGTCCAGGTGCGGTCTGGAGTTTAAGAAGCGATTCTGGCGCAGTGGTCTCCAGCTGGGTCAGTAGCTTCACCAGGGTTTTGTTGATCTTGATCTTGCTAGATTGGAGGTTTAGAAGGGTTTTGCCAGATACCGGCGCCATTTTTCTTTGAAGTCTGCAGTCTTGAGGCAAGTTAGGGTGGATAAGTCTCCAGGGCCTGACAAGATGCCCCCTCAGAACCTGTGGGAAGCCAGTGCAGAAACTGTAGAGCCCCTACCTGAGATATTTAAATAATCCTTAGAGACAGGTGAGGTACCAGAGGACTGGAAGATAGCTAATGTTGTTCTGCTGTTTAAGAAAGGCTCTAAAAATAAACCAGGAAATTATAAGCTAGTGAGCCTGACATCAGTAGTGGGAAAGTTATCGGAATGTATTCCAAGGGACAGGATATGAGTATTTGGATAGACATGGATTGATTAGGGATATCCAGCATAGCTTTGGACATGGTAAGTCATGGCTAACCAATCTTAGAGTTTTTCAAAGAAGTTGCCAGGAAAGTTGAGGCAAAACAAGTCAGTAGATGTTACTAAGGCATTTGACAAGGTCCTGCATGCTTCCCAGGGGAAGTTTTCTTTGCCTTTCGAAGAACACTATTCAATTCTTTCACGGTGAACAGCACATTTAATGCATCCTCAAAATTTTCATTCCTTCCTTAATGCTTCCAAGTTCTCCAATAATGTTTTCTCTTTTTATCTTTTTCCTTCATTACTTATTGTCTGAACTGCGTATTTTAACAAAAGTTTACACTAGCGTTTCTCCTTTTTCTATATTCGATACCGTATCTCCCTCTCTGCAGCACGTAATATTGGGCAACTAATATCCCTGGTGATGCCATTCCTTGTTTTTATCATCTTCCAAACTCTTTCAATAGTGTTTGTATTGCTACAGAGTCACAAAACATACTCCAATATTTCTGTTTTACCTTTTGAATGGTTTATCTTACTATTGCTTGCATCTTTTTACACTCAATTAATTTTGAAAATTATGTCCTCTTTAATATTCTAACTGCTCTGTTACAATGTTGTGTTGCTTCTCCACATTCTTTTGTCCACAACAGTTTTATTTTCTTTTTAGCTCTATTTCATTTCCTTTGTGTACTTATTATTGCCGCTGTCATTATCCCTTCTAAAATCTTGTCACATAAAAGATCCCCAACCTGACAGATTCCAATATTCTGTAGTTCCTCGTCACATTTCTTTAAATTTTCTCTAAACAGTCTTTTGAAATATCTGGTGTTTCAGCAGACTTCCCAGATTTGTCATTATTTATATTCTTATTCTATGTGAGACACCTTGCTACAAAGACCAAAATGTTGAGGAGGCTCATCACTGAAGCCCTGTTTACTGATGATAGTGCCCTCATGGCGCACCAGGAGAACCACCTGCAGATGATTGTCAACAAGTTCTCCGCAGCCTCGAAGCTGTTCGGCCTGACAATCAGCCTCGGTAAGACAGAGGTTCTCCTACAACCTGAACCAAACAGTCACCCTCCTCAGCCATGCATCACCATCGACGGCACTGTCCTGAAGAATGTGGAGAGCTTCAAGTACCTAGGAAGCACCATCTCCAGTGATGGATCCCTTGACAAAGAGATCATAGCAAGGATCCAGAATGCCAGCCAGGTACTCCGGGAAACTATGTGTCAAAGCTCTGGAGCACAAGGACATTCAGCTTTCAACCAAGATCAAGGTGTACAAGGCTGTGGTCCTCACCTCTCTCCTGTACGGCTGTGAAACCTGGACCCTGTACTGCAGGCGCATCAAACAGCTGGAGCAGTTTCACGTGTGCTCTCTGCAGTCGATCATGAGGGTCCGATGGCAGGACCAAATCACCAACCAGGAAGTCCTTGACAGAGCCAACAGCACAAGTGTTGAGGCAAGGATACTCCAGGCCCAGACTGGCCATGTAATCTACATGGGTGAAACAAGAATCCCCAGGCAGCTGCTCTAAGGTGAGCTTGAGCATGGCAGTCACAATCAGAGCCACCCCAAAAAAAAGTTTCAAGGACAATCTGAAATTGTACATCAAATGGGCAGAGCTCCCGCCTCGAGAACTTGAGGAGTCCGCAGCTGACAGGGCTGCGCGGCGCGCCCTGACCAGAAAAGCTGCATCCAAAATCAGCACCTTGCAGCAGCACAAGATCGACACCACAAAGCTGTGTATGCACCTGTTCTAACAACCGCCATTCCATGTCCAACCTGCAACCGCATGTGTGCTTCGGCCTTTGGCCTCCGAAGCCACATGCGTACCCACAGATGACTGCACAATGTTTCGTCTGCCTCGGACCCTGAGAGACAACCACCAGTTCTACGTGGTACAGGCTAATGCCCATTGCCTATTGTTTCTTTCAAGATCTTTCATCAACATTAGTTAGGTGCTCTAACTAATGTTAAATCAATTGCTGATTCAGAACCTGCATTAAAATTTACTCTTGTCCCACTTCCATTATTTATACACACTAGATTTTCTTTTTCCATAAACTCTTCTATACTGCTCCTTTAATATCATCATGCTCTCCACAGAACAATGTGCTGTGTATATTGAAATCCCCACACCATATTATATTTCCCTGTGTACCAATTTGCTCTAGTAAAGCACATCTCTAATTTTTCTTAAGTAAAGGATTACAGATATTAATGATTTTAATTGTACCTTCCTTTGTCCATACTTTGGTTACTATGTACTCTGGTTCTCCTTTTTTCTTTAGTTTTCTAGATTGTAAAACCCTTTTAACAAAAGTTGCACACCCACCCCTCTTCCATGAACTATCATTTCCTACACTATAACTATTAATTACTAATCTACTGTCGGGTTACATCACGTTTCTTTCACACATATCATATCCGGTTTCTCAGCAAAATCCCTCACAAAACTCTTAAATTCCTGTCCATTAGATATTAAGCTTCTAGCATTCCACTGAAGGATTAGTATTAGTTACCTTGTAAATAAACTTCAAGACTTGTATCACTCTGACCCAGCTCTACCTTCACTCGCTCCCATTATAGCTCTCTCAAATTCAAAAAACCCTCACTGTTGTCTTCTCTATCAGATTTTATCTTTTCCATTTTAGATTTTGCCTGTTCAGAACAATTAATAACACATGCCATGAATTAATCTAGTTTATCTGTACTGATCACTAATGTTGCATTATTTTACTGACCTTGCCTTGCATTTGCACTTAAATCATTTCCGTCTTTAACTCTTCTCTCATTGTTTAGTATCCTAACTGCTTCCACATATGACACATTCTGCTGTACCCCCATTTGTTGGACTTCCATTGCTTTTTTCTAATTTCACATCCCCCATAGACTACTGTATCAGCTCCACTACAATGACGTTTTACTGGTTCATCTTGTCAGCCCTGCTCATGCACATGTTCTCCACGTCTCTGCCTTCCTTTACGCATCACAACTACATGCCCATATTTCTGACATTTATAACACCCAAGTGGTGGTGAAACACAGACTCTGACACTAAAGCACATGAATCCAATTGTTACTTTTCCTGGTAAGATTGAACCCTGAAGTACTAACTAACGGATGCGCCATCAACCTTTTCCACATTCCTCTGATTTAAATCTTTTCATCTCAGTCACCAAACCTCCTTTCATAGTTTTCTTTAGTTCCTCTAAGTTTTCTTAATTTAGTATTCCTGTTATCACCCCCTTACTATCATTTCCCCCCCAACACTTTTCTATAATTACCTTTTGCCAATATTTAGCATCTTGATTGCTTGGTCTCTCTGCTCTGAACTTTTACAGGCAAATAACAGTGCTCCATTACACAGAATCTTTGTCATGCATACATCTCCTTTTGCCTTACAGTCATAGAGTCATAGAAAAGTACAACACAAGCAGACCCTTCAGCCCATCTAGTCCATGCCAAACCATTTAAGTTGCCTACTCCCATCAGCCTGCACTAGGACCAGGGCCTTCCACACCCCTGTCATCCATGTACCTATCCAAACTTCTCTTAAACATTGAAATCGAGCTCACATGCACCACTTCTGCTAACAGCTTGTTCCACACTCTCAATGATCCTCTGAGTGAAGCAGTTTCCCCTCAAGTTTCCCTTCAAATTTTCACCTTTTACTTATAGCCCATAACCTCGAGTTGTAGTCCCATCCAACCTCAGTGGAAAAAACCTGCTTGCATTTACCCTATCTCTGCCCCCCCTCAATTTTGTAGTCCTCTATCAAATCTTCCCTCAATCTTCTATGTTCAAAGGAATTAAGTCCTAACCTATTCAATCTTTCCTCATAACTCAGGTCTTACAGACCCAGCAAAATCCTTGTAAATTTTCTCTGTACTATTTCAACTCTAGTTACATCTTTCCTGTAGGAAGGTGATCAAAACTGCACACAATACTCCAAATTAGGTCTCACCAATGTCTTATACAATATCAAAGTAATATCCCATCTCCTATATTCAATACTTTGATTTATGAAAGACAATGTGCCAAAAGTATTCTTTACAATCCTATCTATTTGTGGTACCACTTTCAATTAATTATGGAGCTGTATTCCCAGATTCACACTGCTCAGTGCCCTGTCACTCCCTGTGTAAGACCTGCCCTGGTTGGTCCCACCGAAGTACAATACCACATACTTACATCTGCCACTTTTCAACCCATTTTTCCAGCTGATACAGATCCTGTTACAAGCCATGATAGTCTTCTTCACTGTCCACCTCAATACCCATCCCCCAGTCTTTGTGTCATCCGCAAATTTGCTGATCTAGCTACCTTCTTTAGATCATTAGTCAGTGTTGTTGGACGTAATGCATTTAATTTAGTTCCTTGCTTAGAATTAAACATTATTTTAAACTCCTCTTCTATCAACTTCCTTCAAGTCCATCATTATGATTTTCTCATTTGCTTCCATTTTTCCTACCTGTCTGCACTTTCTTCCACTCCTCATCATCCCTTACATCCTCCTCTTCCATTCCACCAGTACTACCTCCCATCCTGACCTAATCACAGTTCAGATTATCCTAGACCACCACTTCTGTCAAAGGCTGCTAGGTGTACCTTTTCTACCAAACCCCAAACAACGATTGTGGCTGAGAGCTGGGTTGAATTAGGCTACAGAAAATGAGTTGGAAACAAGTGGCAGGTAATTTCTGCTAGCTGGGTGGAGACTGGGAGTGCCTACGTGTGCCAGCCTAATATGTAGAGAGAATAGTGATGAAAAGAAAGGGGAATTAATGGTGTATTTGTCATTGATGTAAAGTTGTCGGAAATTATAGATGAAGATCCATTGATTGTGGAGGCTAGTGGGGTGGGAAATCAGGACAGGGAAAACTCTGCTCCTGCTCTGTGGGTGGCTGGGGTGGTGGTGAAAAAGGAGTATTTAAGGAAAGATTAGAAATGGAACCTCCCAGTTGTTAACTATGGTGGATGAATGGCGGTCTAGTCAAAATAGACGTAGACTGGGGGCTTTTAATCACCAGGGACCCATTCCCTCAGATGAAAATAGGAGAGATGAGAAAAAGCAGGGAAGAATGTTTGAAAGTGAGTGCAGAGTAGAAGTTGGCAGAAAATGTAACATATCAAATTACCGATATTCTATATTTACAAACAAGTATAAACAGATTTACATGGCTATTATCAAATATTATTTACCTTTCCTCACCATATAACCAGCACTTGATGTTCTTTCAAGAACACTGTAACTCTTCTTTCTACTCCATGTATGCGTAATGATGTCACTATTTTGTCTTAAAGGCACAGGCAGATATTTTATCATTACCAGGGTGAATGCTAAAGTGCACTCTAACAATAAAAATGATATTCAGTGGTCACTTGGTTTTACTGGTATGAAGCCTCCAATGCATAGGATTACAAGAAGTTCAGAGGGTTATAGACAAAGCTAGCTCAGTTATGGACACAACCCTTCTCACCATGATGGACATTTTCAAGAGGCAGTGCCTCAGGAGAACAGCATCCATCACTAAGGACAGGCAGCATCCAGGAATTTGGTAAATTATTATTGTCACATATTCTGAGAATGGTGTAGGGGGATTGGAAATTAGAAATTCAGTGAAAAACTTGACTTGCACACCATGCATACAGATCAATTCATTGCCGTAAGACCATAAGACGTACAAGCAGAACTTGGTCATTCGGCCATCAAGTCTGCTCTCCCATTCTACCCTGGATGATCTATTTCTCCTTTCAACTTCATTCTCCTGCCTCCTCCTCATAACCTGTGATGCCCTACTTAATCAAGAACCAATCAACCTCGACTTTAAGTATACTCAATGACTTGGCCTCCACAACCGCTTGTGGCAATGGATTCTATAGATTCACCACCTCCTACCACTATTCCATCTGCCACTTCTTTGCCTATTCTCCTTATCTGTCTAAGTCACTCTATGACTCCATTCTTCCTTCAATAGTATCTGCCCCCCCCCACCTATCTTTGTATCATCCACAAACCTCACCACAAAGCCCTCAGTTCCGGTAAGATTGTGGCGTGTTCATATGCAGCGGCCTCTTTGGGACCAGCCAAAGGTGTTTTTGTCTTTTTCATACGTCGTTTTTAGGATCATAAAATAATGCTGGACATTAAGAACTTCAAGTATTGCAGGTCTACTCCATTAGTGAGTTGCTCATCGATGGAGAAGCTGGAGTTTTGGTGGGGACCATGTTACTGCCTGCTACAGGAAGGCATCAGAGTCAGTGTGTGAAAGGTTTGGGCAGTCTGACAGTGAGTGATTGTCTTGGATGTTTCTCTTGAAATCACAAGACTCCATCGGACACTGGTAATGTAAAATGCTGCAAATCTGTTTCCCGTTTTTATCGGCGAGATATATGGTGGGGGTGTTGCATATCCTTGTTTGTAGTGCAGACTAGGCTTCAAGACGCGGGCTTGGCTGTTGCAGCAGTCCGGGAGTGGTGATGCAAGAGGTGATGTAGCACGGCATCCATACTGGGTTTGGGGTTAGCCACTCCCATCGGTGCTACCATCCAGTGATCGACTGTTGGAAAGACAAACTGGATTGCATGTATAAATTCATTTGCGTAATGCTGAGAAGTGCTTTTTCTTACCAATAACACTCTTGCACCATCAATTTACAGAACATGTCGTTAAGGAACTGGAGCTATATATTTTTTTTTGCATCTTGACTCCAGAGGAACGCTGTTTCATTTGGCTGTATTCATGTATGGTGCAATGATAATTAAACGTGAACTAAAGTTCCATCAAAGATCATTGACATATAATGTGAAAAGTAGCAGACCCAATACTGACCCCTACAGAAAGACACTAGTCAGCTGCAGTCAACCAGAAAAGGCACCGTTTGTTCCTACTCTTTGCCTTCTGCCTGTCAGCCAGTCTTTTGTTCATGCTAATATCTTTCCCGTAATATCACGGGCTCTTATCTTTTTTTTAGCAGCCTCATACATGGCAACTTGTGAAAGGCCTTCTAAAATTCCTAGTAAATGCCATCCACTGACTCTTCTTTGTCTATCCTACCTGTTATTTCCTGAAAGAAACCAAACAGATTTTTCAGGCAAGATTTCCCCATAAGGAAACTATAATGACTTTGGCCCATTTTTTAATGTGTCTCCAAGTACCCCAAAGCCTCATCCTCAATAATGGACTCTAACATCTTGCCTTCCATCATGTCAAGCCAATTGGCCTATAATTTCTTGTCTTTTGCCTCCCTTCCTTCACAGAAAGTGGAGTGACAATTGTGATTTCTGATTTTACAGTACCTCCACAATCCCTTCAGCTAATTCTTTTAGAAACTTGAGTTGTATTCCATCCATTAAGTCCAGGTGGCCTAGCTTCCATTAGACCTTTCAGTTTCCCAAGTATCTTCTCCTTGGTAATAGCAACTATACTCACTTCTACCCACTGACACCTTCAAATTTCTAGCATGCTGCTAATGTCTTCCACAGTGACACAGTGATGACTGAAGCAAAAGACTTATTCAGTCCATCTGACGTTTCTTCATTCCCCTTCACTGCCTCTCTAACATCATTTTCCAGCGATCCTATATCCACTCTTGGCTCTCCTTTACTCTTTATACATCAAAAAAAAACTTTAGGTATCCTCTTTTATATTAGTGGCTGGTTATTACTTTTTTAGTTGCCTTCTGTGGTTTTTAAAAGCTTCCCCATCCTTGCTTCCCACTAGTTTTTGCTTTATTTTATGCTCTTTCATTCGCTTTTATGCTGCCTTTGACTTCCCTTGTCAGCTTCAGGCCTGTGACTAGTGGAGTGCTACAGGGATTGGTGTTGGGTCCGTTGTTGTTTGTCATCAATATCATTGATCAGTGACGTGGTTAACTGGATCAGCAGGTTTGTGGATGGTACCAAGATTGAGGGTGTAGTGGACAGTGAGGAAGACTATCGGGAAAAATGGGCGGAAAAATGGCAGATGAAATTTAATGCCAACAAGTGAGAGATGTTGCACTTTTGGAGGATCAACCAGGGTAGGTCTTGCACAGTGAACAGTAGGGTACTGAGGAGTGTGGTAGATCAAAGGGACCTGGAAACACAGTTCCATAGTTCATTGAATGTGGTGGCATAGGTAGATAGGGTCGAAAAGAAAGCTTTTGGCACATTAGCCTTCATAATCAAAGTATTGATTATAGGAGATAGGATGTTATATTGAAGTTATAAAATACGGTGAGGTCTAATTTGTGTGGAGTTTTGGTCACCTACCTATAAGAAAGATGGAAATAAGGTTAAAATAAAACACAGAAAATTTACAAAGACATTGCCCAGACTGGAGAATCTGCGTTAAAAGGAAGGATTGAATAGGTTAGGACTTTATTCCTTAGAACATAAAAGATTGAGGGGAGATTTGATAAAGGCATACAAAATTATGAGGGGTATAGATAGGGTAAATGCAAATAGGCTTTTTCCACTGAAGTTAAGTGGGGCTACAACTAGAGGTCATGGGTTAAAGGCGCAAGGTGAAATGTTTAAAAGGGACATGAGGGGAAACTTCTTCAGTCAGAAGGTTATGAGATTGTGGAATGATCTGCCAGTGCTAGTGGTGCTTGCAAGCTTGATTTCAACATTTAAGAGAAGTTTGGGTCAGTAGATAGATAGGAAGGGTATGGTGGACCATAGTCTGGGTGCAAGTCAATGGGAGAAGGCAGTTTAAATGGTTTGGCATGGACTAGATAGGCCGAGGGGCCTGTTTCTGTGCAGTACTTTTCTATGACTCTTTGACTATATTGCCCCTTTAGAATACTTCTTCTTTGGAATGAACAGATCCTCCATCTTGCAAATTAGTCCCAAAATTTCCAGCCACTGCTGCTCTACCATCATGCCTGCTAGTGGGCCCTTCCAATGAACTTAGTCCAGCTCCTCTCTCATGCCTCTGTAGTTAACTTTACTTAACTGAAATATTGATAATCCAATTTTAGCTTCTCCCTCTGAAATTGTAGGGTGAATTATATCATACTTTGATCACTGCCACCAAAGTGTTCCTTTATCTTAAATTCCCTAATTAAATCTGTTTCATTACATAACACCCATTCCAGAATTGCCTTTTCCCTAGTGGCATGAGCAGTAGTTGCTCTAAACAGCCATCTTCTATGCATTCTACAATTTACTTTTCTCTTGAGATCAGGACGAACCTGATTTTATCAACCCACTTTCATATTTAAATCCCTAATGACCATTGTAACATTGACCCCTTTACATGCCTTTCCTATCTCCTGTTGTAATTAGTACCTCACATCCTGGATACTGTTCACAGTCCTGTATATAACTCCCATCAGGTTCCTTTTGCCCTTGCAATTTCTCAACTCTGTCCACACTGATGCTATATCTTCTAATCCAATATTCATTATAAGAATATAATTTCATATCATTTACCAACAAAAATATCCCACAACTCTTTGTCCACCTGCTTGTCCTTCCAATACGATGTGTCTCCTTGGATGTTCTTGGATAGCTTGGATGTCCCAGCTCTGATCTTCTTTCAGCTTCAACTCTGTGATGCCTACATCATAACCCGCCAATTTCCAACTGCACTACAAGATCATCTCCCGTATTTTGTGTCTGCATGCATTCATATATGACATCTTCAATCCTGTATTTACTACTCTTCTTTTTAATTTTGCCTTTATGTTGCCTTGAAGTTAAATTCTTATTCTTTTCTAAACTTCTGGAGACTTCAGAGACTTCAGTAACCACACCTGCCATGTATTTCTCGTTTTTTTTATGCATACTTTTTGAAGCTGTTGAGCCTATCCCCACTATTTATTTTAAAGTGCTAACTACAGCTCAAGTTATGCGATTCGCCAGGACCCTGGTCCCAGCATTGTTTAAGTGGAGCCTGTCCCATCACACCAGCTTCCTCCTTCTCAATACTACTTTGGTTCTGCATTTTAATTTAATTCTTAGCTGTTCAAATTCCCTCAGTGGAAACTCTTTTTTGCTCTTCCTTTGTCGTTGGTCCCCACATGGTCTATGACAACAGTGCATTCAGGTAGTTCAAGGTAAATCAACAACACAGTCTAGAGGAAGTGCAGTACCGGTAACCAATAACGAGGTAGATTACGAGCTCAGCATTCACTTTATCATACAAGGGAATTGTTAAATATCCTTCTAACAGTGGTATGGAGCTGTCTTTGAGCCTGGTAGTTCATGCTTTCAGGCCTTTGTATATAATGCCCAATGGGAGGGGAAAAGAGAAAATGTCTGAGGTGATTATCCTGGATACTTTAACGAGGCAGTGAAACGTATAGACCAAGTCTCCCAGATGGCCACATCTGCACCCAGTGTACTGAGATGCAGCTCCTGAGAGACTGTGTTAGTAATCTGGAGCTGCAGCTTGATGACCTACAGCTAATTAGGGAAAGTGAGTAGGAGATGGATAGGAGCTACAGGGAGTTAGTCACCCGAGGCTGCAGGAGCTAGATAAGTGGGTGACTGTCAGGGAAGGGAAAGGAAGAGCTCAGATAGTAGAAAGCACTCCTGTGGCCATCCCTCTCAGTAATCGTTATCTTGTTCTGGATGTGGTTGAGGGGGGTGACCTGACAGAGGATGACCACAGCGATGGGGTCCCTGGCACTGAGCCCCGTGGTGCAGAAGGGAAAGAGGAAGATGAGGAATGCTGTAGTCATAGGGGATTCCATAGTGAGGGGAACAGACAGGAGGCTCACACAGATGGTGTGTTGCCTCCCAGGCGCAAGGCTACGGGATGACTTGGATCAGATGCAGAGTATTCTGAAGGGAGAGGATGAACAGCCAGAAGTTGGTACCAATGACATAGTTAGAACAAGGGAGGAGGTCCTGAAGAGAGTTAGGTAGGAAGCTGAAAAGCAGGACCTCCAGGGTAGTAACCTTAGGATTGCTACCTGTGCCAGATGCTAACGAGTGCAAGAATAGCATGATCAGGCATATATATTAATGTGTGGCTGAGAGACTGGTGTAGGGGGCAGGGCTTCAGAATCATGAATCATTGGGGCCTCTTCTGGGGGAGGTACGACCAGTATAAAAAGGACAGATTACACCTGAAACCAAAGGGGTCCAATATCTTAGTCCACAGGTTTAATAGAGCTATTAGGGAGGGTTTAAACTAATTTGGCAGGAAAGATGGGAACCGGAGTGATAGGGCTGAGGAAGGGGAAAACAAAAATAACTCAAAGATAACGTGTAAAAGAGATGATAGAAAGGACCAGGCAGGAGATGAGGCTTAATCACAGCCAGTGGTATGAGTTACAGGGCTATGGAGGTGTGGTGCAGTTAAAACAGAAAGCAACAAATTCTGGACTGAAAGTGTTATATTTGAATGCACACAGCACAAGGAATAAAATGGACTATCTTGAAACTCAGCTACAGATTGACAAGTATGACATTGTGGCCACCTCTGAAACTTGGCTAAAGGATGGTTACCATTGGGAGCTGAATGTCCAAGGATATACGGCATATTGGAAAAATGTTTGGAGGCAGAGGGGTGGTGTGGCCCTGTGTATAAGAAATAATATTAAATCATTAGAAAGGGATGACATAGGATCAGAAGGTGTAGAGTCTCTATGGGTTGAGTTAAGAAATAGAGGGGGTAAAAGGACCCTAATGGTATACAGGCCTCCAAACAGCAGCTGGGATGTGGAATACAAATTACACCAGGAGATAGAAAAGGCATGTCAGAAGGGCATGCTGATCATTGTGGATTTTAACATGAAAGTGGATTGGGAAAACCAGGCCAGGACTGGACCTCAAGAGAGAGAATTTGTAGAATGTCTAAGGGATGGCTTTTTAGAACAGCTTATTGTTGAGCCCACTAGAGGATTGGCTGTGCTGGATTTGGTGTTGTGCAATGATCTGGAGGTGATAAGAGTGCTTAAGGCTAGGGAACCCTTAAGTAACAGTGATCACAATATGATCAAATTCACTTTGAAATTTGAGAAGGAGAAACTAAAATCCAATGTGTCAGTATTTTAGTAGAATAAAGGAAATTACAATGACATGAGAGGGGAACTGGCCAAAGTTGACTGGAAAGGGGCAGTAGCAGGAAGGACTGCAGAGCAGCAATGGCTGGAGTTTCTGCAAAAAATGAGGGAAGAGCAAGACAGATATATTCCTAATAAGAAGAAATTTTTGAATGAAAGAAGGACACTACAGTGGCTGACAAGTGAAGTCAGAGCCAAAGTAAAAGCAAAAGAGAAGGCATGTAAGGAAGCCAAAGCTAATGGGAAGATAGAGGATTGGGAAGCTTTTAAAAGCTTACAGAAGGAAGCTAAGAAGGTCATTCAGAGGGAAACGCTGAATTATGCAAGGTAGTTGGCAACTAATATCAAAGAAGATACTAAAAGTGTTTTTAAGTGTATAAAGTGAGGGTAGATATAGGACCAATAGAAAATGACGCTGGAGATATTGTAATGATAGATGTGGTGATGGCAGAGGAACCAAATGTGTATTTTGCATCAGTCTTCACAGTGGAAGACATCTGCAGTAGACTGGACATTCAAGGGTGTCAGGGAAGTTAAGTATGTGCAGTGAAAATTACGACTAAGGAGGTGCTTAAGAAGCTTAATGGCCTGAGGGTAGGTAAATCTTCTGGACCTGATGGAATGCACCCTTGGGTTCTGAAGGAAGTAGCTGGAGAGATTGCAGAGGCATTAACAATGATTTTTCAAGACTCAATAGATTCTGGCATCGTACCGGATTACTGGAAAATTGCAAATGTTATTCCTCTATTTAAGAAGGGTGGGAGGCAGCAGAAAGGAAAATATAGACCTGTTAGCTTGACATCAGTGGTTGGGAAGTTGTTGGAATCGATTGTTAGGGATGAGCTTACGGAGTACCTGGAAGCACATGACAGGATAGGCCAAAGCCAGCATGGTTTCATGAAAGGAAAATCCTGCCTGACAAATGTACTGCAATTCTTTAAGGAAATTACAGGCAGGGTAGACAAAGAAGATGCAGCAGACGTGGTGTACTTGGATTTTCAGATGGCCTTTGACAACGTGCCACATATGAGGTTGCTTAGCAAGATAAGAGCCCATGGAATTACAGGGAAGTTACTAGCATGGGTGGAGCATTGGTTGATCAGCAGAAAACAGAGAGTGGGAATAAAGAGATCCTATTCTGGCTGGTTGCTGGTTACCAGTGGAGTTCCACAGGGGCCGGTTTTGGGACCGCTGCTTTTTACAATGTATGTCAATGATTTGGACTACGGTATTAATGGACTTATGGCTAAATTTGCCGATGATACAAAGGTAGGTGGAGGAGCGGGTAGTGTTGAGGAAACACTAGGAAACAGTAGCCTGCAGAAAGACTTAGATAGTTTAGGAGAAAGGGCAAAAAGTGGCAAATGAAATACAATATTGGAAAGTGAATGGTCATGCACTTTGGTGGAAGAAATAAACAGGCAGACTAATACTTAGATGGGGAGAGAATTCAAAATGCAGATATGCAAAGGGACTTGTAAATCCTTGTGCAGAATACTCTAAAGGTTAACCTCCAGGTTGAGTCGGTGGTGAAGAAGGCGAATGCAATGTTGGCATTCATTTCTAGAGGTATAGAATATAAGAGCAGGGATGTGATGTTGAGACTCTATAAGGCACTCGTGAGACCGCACTTGGAGTATTGTGTACAGTTTTGAGCTCCTCATTTTAGGAAGGATATACTGACATTGGAGATGGTTCGGAGAATATTCACGAGAATAATTCCAGGAGTGAAGGGGTTATTGTATGAGGAACATCTGGCAACTCTTGGGCTATATTCTCTGGAGTTCAGGAGAATCCAGATTGATCCCTGGGATGGGAGGACTTTCATATGATGAAAGACTGGATCGACTAGGCTTATACTGTCTGGAATTTAGAAGATTGAGGGGGGATCTTATTGAAACGTATAAAATTCTAAAGGGATTGGACAGGCTAGATGCAAGAAGATTGTTCCCAATGTTGGGGAAGTCCAGAATGAGGGGTCACAGTTTGAGGATAAAGGGGAAGCCTTTTAGGACCGAGATTAGGAAAAACTTCTTCACACAGAGAGTGGTGAATCTGTGGAATTCTCTACCACAGGAAGCAGTTGAGGCCTGTTCATTGGCTATGTTTAAGAGGGAGTAAGATATGGCCCTTGTGGCTAAAGGGATCAGGGGATATGGAGAGAAGGCAGGTCCAGGGTTCTGAGTTGGATGATCAGCCATGATCATACTGAATGGCGGTGCAGGCTCGAAGGGCCAAATGGCCTACTCCTGCACCTATTTTCTATGTTTCTATGTTTCTAATCAGTGAGGATCTCATAGAAACATTCAGAATGTTAAAAGGCCTGAACAGATTAGATATGGCAAAGTTATTTCCCATGGTAGGGGAGTCTAGGACAAGAGAGCATGACTTCAGGATCGATGGACGTCCATTTAGAACAGAGATGTGAGAAATTACTTTAGTCAGAGGGTGGTAAATCTGTGGAATTTGTTGCCATGAGAGGCTGTGGAGGCCAAGTCATTGGGTGCATTTAAGGCAGAGATAGATAGGTTCTTGATTAGCCAGGGCATCAAAGGGTATGGGGAGAAGGCAGGAGAGTGGGGATGACTGGAAGAATTGGATCACCCCATGATTGGATGGTGGAGCAGACTCGATGGGCCAAATGGCCTACTTCTGCTCCAATATCATATGGTCTCATGATCTTATGGAGAGGAAACTGGTTTCCATGACATGTCCAGTTCTCTCTGTAGTTTCTTGTGGTCACAGCAAGAACAATTGTCAAACTAAGTCATGATGCATGTGATATGGTGTTTTCTGTGTTGCGTCGATACAAATTGGTGAGGACTAAAGGGGACATACCAAATTATTTTGTCTTCTGAGAAAGTAGAGCCATTATCAAGCATTCTTGGCTATGGCGTCTATGTTGGTGGATCAGGACAGGCTATTGTTGATGTTCACTGCCAGGAACTTGAAGCTCTCCATCTTCTCTACCTGTGCTCTATTATTGTAAATATGTGCACTCTCATCACAACTGGTCAGGGACTGTAAGGGAGCCTGAAGATCCACACTCACCAATTTAGGAACAGCTTCTTCTTCTCCACCATCAGATTTCCGAATGGTCCCTGCACGTTGCATCATTATTTCTTTTACTTGCACTATTCATTTATGTTTGAAATTTATGCATTTTTATTTCCTTGTACGATTACCAGAAAACAACACAAAATAACATCAGTGATTACAAATCGGATTCTGATTCTGAATTTGAGACCTCGAGAAAAAACTTTTGGGGATGAAGTCTTCAAAATGTAGATATAAATAAAAATGGAGCAATTTGATGGCTGTATTGTGATGAATGATGAGCCAAAGCTGCCACATCAAGTTTAATGGAGGGCAGCCAGACTTAGTTAATTATATCCTCATGATATGCTGTTGCATGTGATTGAGAGAGTGATGGATAATCTGAACTATCACCTCTTTCAGGGGATTAGCAACAGTACAAAAATTAGACAGGCTTTAAAAGCTTTGAAAGTAAAGGAAAATAACTAAAAATTTTCAAGCGGAAATAAAAATTATAAATGAATAGCAAAGAAATGAGGAAAAGTTTAATCTAATTGACCACATCATAGTTTGCAAAATGCTTTCCATTCATATAATGCTAAAAGTATAGATTTTACTGTGGAAGCGCACCATCATATAAAATGTTCAATTTTTATATTAATGGCTATGTAACACTGAAGTAAGATTATCTATGTAATAGAACGATACAGACTCACTTAGAAATAGAAAGTAACGTCACTACTGCATATAAATGCTTACATTATGTAAGATTTCTTGTAACTCCGTCTGGAATTTTAGCTTTACCAAATTTTAAACACTGTTTTAATGTGCACTTTTCAATCAGAAGCTATTATTAATTAATGAAGTGATGACACAGTAATTAATCATAATGGAATGGCAAGGCTGAAGCATGCTGCTTTCAGTCAACTGAACTCACTGGATTGAAACGTGTTAATTGAAGTAGCCTAGCTCTCCAGCAAATACTAGACTTTCCAGGGTATTTAACTGCTTTGAACCTAGAACATGAAAGTAGGGTATTTATTAGAAACTGCAGTTTATGCAACTTTGTTCAGCTTGTTGCTGGCCTGGTCATTAGCCTTGCACTCCACTAAATAATGAGCCTTAAGGGCTGTCTCATTGCACAAATCCAGCACACTTGTCTAATTTCAACTGTAAAAAGTCATAAAAGTTAAGTATTCCAGCAGCAGGCTACTTAACTGGTGATTTTCAAAGGCTTTGCTTTTGTTCAGAGTTGATCGCTCAAATTTAGAAATAAGAATGTAACTGCAAAAAGCTTTTTGTATCATGATCCTTTTCCTATTTTCAGAATCTCATACTAATTCCCTGAACATATTTTTGCCACAACTTCCACATTGTCTATTGTATGTAATTCAAATCAACTTTAATGAAGCTGGCTTCATTGTATTAGTAATGAAAGTCTATTGCCTCGGTCTGTATGAATTTTGAAATACTGATTCCTTAATAAAAACTGACGAAAAATTGCTGAAACATTTTAATAAAATTCTGCTAAGGAGGCAGAAGTACTAAAGAATATTCTAAATAAAACTATTTTTTTCAAAGCAAGGAATATTTTCCCACCTAAAGTAAAACTACATTACTTGAAATATAGCTTGTCAAATTTAACCAAGTAACATTTTGATAGTCTAAATCCTATTCTATAATTTACTTTCTTCTTGGACATTGAAAAATGATAAGGACTATTGGCCAAAGTTACTCAGATTCTGAAAATAATTTCAAATCTTTTATTCATCAGCATCCTCTCCTACACAGCCCTCCCCCCAAAAAATCATGTAATGTCATACAGTACATCTCAAATTCTAACAAAAATTTCAAAAATTGCAATGGAACAGAACATCTAAAATTTTCTATTCCTGCCCTGTATTCTGGTACACTATTTTCTTTGTGTATTATCATCCTGGCACAATGTAATATTGGCAGAAAGAGGAGACAGTTTGAATGAAGCTTAAGATTGCACACTAGCGAAGACGTTCCTGGAAGTGTTTTTCGATTACATGCTAATCACACAGTTCATAGAGCTCACAGCGTTATACAGCAGGGAAGTAGGCTCTTCATCCTAATTAGTCCCCGTTGACCAAAAAAGCTAGTCCCATTTTGGCAATGTTTTGCCCATATCCCTGTAAACCTTTCATATTTATGTACTTGTCCAACTGACTTCAACCTGCCTCAACCACATCATCTGGCATCTCATTCCACATACTTATCACCTGTTGTATTAACATCTGCCTCTCAAGTTCCTATTAATTTTTTTCCCTCTCAACTAAACCTATGCACCCTTGTTCTTGACTTCCTAACTCTGCTTGCATTCACCCTATCTACATCCCTCGTGGTTTTATCACCTCTCAGTTTCTAAACTCCACCCCTCATGGTTTTATCACCTCTCAGTTTCTAAACTCCAAGGAATAAAGTTCTAGTCTCTCCAGCCTCTTCCAATAATTCAGTCTTTTATGATCTAGGCAATATCTGTGTAAATCTTTTCAGCTTATTGGGATCGTGCCTATAACAGGGCAACAAATACCAAACACAGTTCTTCAAGTGAGAAGTGTGGCCTCACCAATGTGTAGTACCACTGCACCGTGACCTCCCAACTGTTTTACTCAATGCAGAAGGTTACTGAATATATGCTGCCTAATTACATGATATTTGATCATATGACATCTCACCATTAGATGTTCAATTTTTTAAAAATCTGCATGACGCTGTTACATCTTGAGGCAATCAGGAGTTCGGTGTTCAATTCCGGTGCCATTCTATAAGGAGTCTCTGTACGTCCTTTCCGTGGAATGTGTGGGTTTTCCCAGGGTGCTCCGGTTTCCTCCCACAGTCCAAAGACATGCTGCCTTCTTAATTGGTCAATGTAAATTGTCCCATGAATAGTTTAGGGTTTATCAGGGTTATGGGGTTGCTAGGATGAAGCGGCTCAAAGGGCCAGAATGGCCTACTTTGTGCTGTATCACTAAATAAACAAATAAAATCTTACTGTGTTTACCTTAGAAAAATTGACCTTCTGTAGTTTTCATCCTGAATGCGGCTACACACGAGAAATCTTGAAAAATGGAAATATTCAGAAAAGGATGTAGAAAATCAAAGACACAAATAACAAATATAGAGTGGACCTTGATTCAACTGCTAACAAATGGCAATCCTCTGAAAAAAAGCATGTAACAAATAACAATATTGAGTCAACAGGACAGAAATTTGGCCTTTGGCCCATCGTGTCCATGTTTGCCATCAAGTACTGATTAATAATAATCCCATTTCCCTGCACTTGACCCGTGGTCTGCTATGACATGGGATCTCAAGTGTTTGTTTATGTTGATTTATTTATTCTTTATTTTGCAATATAGTGCATAACAGAGTCAAATGAACCAAACCTCCCAGCAAGTCAAGTTTATTGGCATTTAACTACATACATACATGTACAATGCCAAATGAGATGAAGTTTCTCCGGACCAGGGTGTAATGCACAGAAGCACACATAACACACAATAACTTAGGACAGTAAGAATTAAATCTACAAATAAATTATGCATAGATAAACAAAGTTAAGTGTATAAATTAAATATTATAGGGTACAGTGCAAATTATCTGGTGGCACTTCAAATGTGATGCAACAGGGAGTTCAGGACCCTAATGACCTGAGGGAAGAAGCTGTTTCCCATCCTGACCGTTCTTGTCTTTTTGCATTGGAGTCTCCTGCCTGATGGCTGAATTTCGAAGAGGATGCTGGATGGATGAGTGGGATCCTTGATAATACTAAGGCCCTGCCTTACGCAGCTAGTTAACACCAGCCTAATCACAGGGCATTTTAAGAAGACCGATTAAACTAGTAACTAGTACATTTTTGGACTGTGTGAGGAAACCAGAGTACTCAGAGAAAGCCCACACAGTTCACAGGGAAAATGTACAAATCCCTTATAGACAGCACTGGAATTGAACTGTGAACTGCAGAAAGCACCGAGCTATAATAGTGTTGTACTATAGTGCTATACTGCTGTGGCATCTATTTAAATAGTTCTTAAATGTTGCACTAGTCCCATCCTTCACCAGCCCCTCAGGCAATACATTGTAGAGTTCAATGACCCAGGAACTGTTTCCTGAAATCCCATCTAAAACTACTAACCCTTACCCTTACCAATACCCTTTGTTTATAAACAGTTTGGCTAAAGAGAAATGATTCCTGCTGTCTATCTATTTATGCCTGTTATATGTAAATCTGTATAACTCAATCAGATCTTCCCTTCTAGCTCCAAAGAAAATAAATGCAGCAAGTTCAGTCTACCCTTCCATCTGAACTGTTCCTATCCAAATAACAATCCGGTGAATCTCCAGTGAATGAATATTTGAAACTGCAAGTCATTGATGCAGCATCCCAATGTATCTGATCTTTTTCTCTAAATACTTGAATTCTGCTTTAGACAGGTGCTGTGTGATCTGAGCTGGATACCGTCAGGCCTGCCTGCCACTCATTTCCATCTCGTCACCTGCAGCCCATTTACAACCAGCTCTCATCCACAATCTTTGTTCACTCATATAAACCAGCTAGACTCGACCAGTTGCGCCTAGTCTTCAGGAACCTTGTTGCCTAATTGTGCTCAGTATCTGTTTTCTCTTGTTTTGAGGCCCCTCATACTTGTCATTTTGCAGTTTATTATTAAGGTTACCACTTGGTGCTCTGCTTTTGGGTCAAGCCTTCTCTACATTACCACACAGGAAGAGTGAACCAATGATTGACCCAGGAGAGTTTGCTCGCCTAAAGGAAGTCTTCCACTGAAAAGAGCAGACAATTCAGAAGCAGTAGGAAACCATTGACCATCTTCTCGCCACTCTCGACCAACACTGTGTATTGAGACACAGCGATCCTGATCCAGTCAAACTTCTCCCTCTGAGCCCGAGATTTCAATGTCAAAGGATCTCCAACCTGATGCCGCAACTTCTTGCTCCAGGGCGACTTCCACTTTGAGCTTTAACCATCTCTGTCTGTTACGGACCAAGCCAAGATTGCCTTTGTCATCTCTCTCTTCTCTGGGCAAACTCTGATTTGTGCCACCACTAACTGGGACAGTAAAAACACTATTTCTAATATATATAAGGAATTCACTGCAGGGATGCACCAGGTTTTCGACCTTCTGGGAATTGGAAGGAGGCAGCGAATCAGGCACCTCGCCAGTGCAAAGGCTCATGCACAGTGTTGGATTACACCCTGGAATTCAGGACCCTCACTCTCGGTGCTGGATTACAGTGGAATTCAGGACCCTCACTCTCGGTGCTGGATTACAGTGGAATTCAGGATCCTCACGCTCAGTCCTGGATTACACTGTGGAATTCAGGACCCTCACTCTCAGTGCTGGATTACACTGTGGAATTCAGGATCCTCACTCTCAGTGCTGGATTACACAGTGGAACTCAAGACCCTCACACGCAGTGCTGGATTACACTGTGGAATTCAGGACCCCTGCGCTCAATGCTGGATTACAGGGATGAATTCAAGACCCTCGCTCCCAGTGCTGGATTACATACTAGAGTTCAGGCCCTCACCGCGAAGTGCAGCTGGAATGCGGAAGAGCTGCTGGCCCATTACAGTCACAGCTGCTCGAAGCACTTGAAAGGTATGCTATCTACCTAGGAGATGTCCACTGACTTCGAAAGCCTCATGATACTGGCCCTCCAAATTGACAAGTGTCTTATGGAACAACCCTCCAGATCATTCTCAGAACCCTAGTTCCATTTCCAGAATCTGTAGAACCTTCATCACCAATGCCTCCGGTTAAACAATAGAGAGACCTCCCATGAAAATGAGCATCAGTGGAGAAATCCCTTATCTGCTTACTGTGGAGCTGTTGAACAGTCACGCAACAAATGCCCACTCTGTCCAGGAACAGGGCACCACCAGGTAGAGACAAGGGGCCCTCTGTTTGGTAAGCTCCTCCCTGCCTCTCATTCCAGCACCATAGCTTGACTCACTCTCTCTGTCTTCCTCCGCACACCAACAGCATTACATACACAGGAGGCACCAGTGGATTCCATGGCAGCAGGCAACTTTCTGGACCAGACTCTGTGTGTGCAGCTTGGACTCTCTACTGATTCTATCCCTCACCCCTTATGCATCACAGCAATTGATAGACATTCCTTGGGGTCTGCAGTGGTCAGAGATCACACACAGCATGTGCACACGAGCATTGGAGAGCTCTACGACTCCATCCAAATCCTCCTGATTGACTCACACAACACTCTTCTCATCCTGGGTTACCCTGGCTTTCTACTCACAGCCCTCATTTCACTTGGTTACCTGGTTCACTGCCATGTTGGGAACCCTCCCGCCTGCAACCTCAGCTGACCTCATCCCACAAATCTGTGGAGACGGAGGAAACCCTGGATCCCACCAGATGACCACAGGAATGCTACAACTTAACCATCACCTTCAGTAAAAGGGAAGCCAGCTTTACTATCGCCTCACAGGCCACATGACCCCATGATCAACCTTCCCCCAGGCACCATCTCTCCCCTCCTGAGACCCAAGACATGGATGACTACATACCCTCCTGAGACCCAAGGTATAGAAAACCTACAGCACAATACAGGCCCTTTGGCCCACAAAGTTGCGCCGATCATGTCTTTACCTTAGGAATACCTAGGCTTACCCATAGCCCTCTATTTTTCTAAGCTCCATGTACCTATCCAGGAGTCTCTTAAAAGAACCTATCGTTTCCGCCTCCACCACCGCCGTCAGCAGCCCATTCCATGCACTCTCCACTCTCCGTGTAATAAACTTACCCCGAACATTTCCTCTGTACCTTCTTCTAAGCACCTTAAAACTATGCCCTCTCGTGTTAGCCATTTCAGCTCTGGGAAAAAGCCTCTGACTATCCACATGATCAATGCCTCTCATTATCTTGTACACCTCTATCAGGTCACCTCTCATCATCTGTTGCTCCAAGGAGAAAAGGCCAAGTTCACTCAACCTATTCTCATAAGGCATGCTCCCCAATCCAGGCAACATCCTTGTAAATCTCCTCTGCACTCTTTCTATGGTTTCTACATCCTTCCTGTAGTGAGGTGACCAGAATTGAGCACAGTACTCCAAGGGGGGTCTGACTAGGGTCCTATACAGCTGCAACATTACCTCTCGGTTCTTAAACTGAATCCCACGGTTGATGAAGGCCAATGCACCATATGCCTTCTTAACCACAGAGTCAACCTGCATAGCAACTTTGAGTGTCCTATGGACTTGGACCTCAAGATCCCTCTGATCCTCCACACGGCCAAGAGTCTTACCATTAAGGATATATTCTGCCATCATATTTGACCTACCAAAATGAACCACCTCACACTTATCTGGGTTGAATGACTACATCACCAAAGTGCTACAGCATGGCTTCATTCAACCATCCCAGCCCCAGTTGGAGCAAGGTTCCTCTTTCTCAAAAAGAAAACTGTGGGCCTTTGCCCTGGATTGATAATCGTGGACTTAACAAAATCACCATTGAGAACCGCTGCCCCCTTTCTCCTTGATGGATAGTGCATTTGAAACATTCCACAAGGCCTAGATCTTCACCAAATTGGATCTATGGAGTGCTTACAATCATTACACACACTGGCCACTACAAATACTTGGTGATGCCTTTCAGATTTTCCAGCAGTCCAGCCATTTTCCAAGCCTTCATCAACAAGATGCTCTGAAACATACCATTCAAGTATCTGTCCATCTACCTCAACGACATCCTCATCTCCAAGGACTCCAAGACCATATCTGTCACGTCTGTTCAGTCATTCAGCATCTCCTTGAAAACTAAACCTATTGCAAGTTATGAGGTGCTCATTCCACACCCCTGTCATTTCCTTCTTGGGTTGTTTCCTTTCATCCTAACGTATAAACATGAACCCAGAGAAAGTGCATGCAGTCATTGAATGACCCCGACCGTGCTTCCTGTTAGTTACTGAACTTCTAGGGCTTCTCCAAATTCAACCACCATCTGATCCCTTCAGACGTTTTGTGTTAGAGGTAGATGCATCAGATATGGGCACTGGTTCTATTGTCTTCCAGTGAGAAGCAGGTGGGAAGTCACAACCTTGTGCAGCCTTCTCATGCAAAATCAACTCTGCACAGTGCCGTTATGAACTAGGAGACAGCATGCTATTTGTCATCAAATAGACCTTGGAGGAATGGAGACATTGGCTGATGAGAAAAACTGAGCCGTCCTTGAACTGGAATAACCACCAGAACCTTATATTCGAAAGACCTGCCAACTCAACCCACGTCAGGCTCACTGAGCCCTCTTCTATCAGCAATTAGACTTCATCATTTCCTACCGACCCGGCTCCAAGAACACTAAGGTGGATGCCGTCATGCCAATTCGACTCAGCTGAAACTGAGATCGACCCACAGCCCATCATTCCATCTTCTCAGATCCTTGCCTCGATCACCTGGGACCTCGAGAACCAGATCTGCCAGGCTGTAAGGCATGACTCTGCTCTGGCCGACACAGCTGACAACAACAAATCTGTGCCAGTGGTTGTGCACTCACTCACCCATCTCCAGCCATCCAGGAGCATGACAGACTCTGACTTTTCTGCAACACCAGTCCCAGTGGGGTCCACCAAGATCACAGATGTAATATGTCAGTTCATCATTGCCTGCCCTCAGTGTGCCCAGTCCAGTTCCTCCAACCAGAGGTCATCTGGGCTCCTGCAGCCTCTGCTGGACCCTCAACATGCATGGTCCCACATTGCCATAAATTTCATCACTTGTTTGCCATCTTCTGATAGCGCCACAGTAATTATAACAGTGGTGGATCATTTCTCCAAGGTAGATCACTTCATTTCTCTCCCCAAATCTCTGTCAGCCACTGAGATGTCAGATCTGCTTCTCCAATTTAATGCAGACAAGTGTGAAGTGTTGTATTTTGGAACGACAGATCAAGGTAGGACATACACAGTAAATGGTAGGGCACTGAGGAGTGCGGAGGAACAAAGAGATCTGGGAGTTCAGATACCTAATTCCCTGAAAGTGGCGTCACAGGTAGACAGGGTTGTTAAGAAAGCTTTTGGCATCCTAGCATTTATAAATCAAAGTATTGAGTATAGGAGTTAGGATGTTATGGGGTGGTTGTATAAGACACTGGTGAGGCCAAATTTGGAGTATCATGTACAGTTCTGGTCATCTAACTATAGGAATGACATCAGTAAGATTGAAAGAGTGCAGAGAAGATTTACTAGGATGCTGCTGGGTCTTCAGGAGTTGAGTTGCAGGGAAAGATTGAACAGGTTAGGACTTTATTCCTTGCAGCGTAGAAGAATGAGGGGAGATTTTATAGAGGTTTACAAAATTATGAGGGGTATAGACAGAGAAAATGTGAATAGGCTCTTTCCACTTAGATTAGGAGAGATAAATGTGAGAGGACGTGGCTTTTGCGTGAAAGGGGAAAGGTTTAGGGGGAACATTAGAGGGAACTTCTTCACTCAGAGAGTTGTGGGAGTGTGGAACGAGCTGCCATCTGAAGTGGTAAATGTGGGCTCACTCTTAAGTTATAAGAATAAATTGGATAGGTACATGGATGGGAGAGATCTGGAGGGCTACGGACTGGAGGCAGGTCAATGGGACTAGTGGAATAATGTTTTGGCAGAGACTGGGAGGGCCAAATAGCCTGTTTTCTGTGCTGTAGTGTTCTGTGGTTCTATGGCTCTAACATGTAGTTCATCTCCATGGCTTCCTCCCAGCACATTTTGTTCAACTGGGGTCTACAATTGGTCTCCTGCTTCTGGTGAGCCTTGTGCTCCCTCCTCCTCACCTCACTGAAGTTTATCCTCTGGTTATCATCTGCCAACTAATGAACAGTCGGAAAAAGCCAACGATTGTTTCTCCCCACGGAAGAGCCAACAGTAGAGACCCCATCTGCTATGGTCCTGGTTCACCACTCCAGGCATACCCTATTCTCACTGCTGTCATCAGGAAGAAGGTACAGGAGCTTCACAACTCACACCACCAGGTTCAGGAGCAGTTACTATCCCTCAACCATCAGGCTTTTGAACAAAAGGGGAAAACTTAACTCAGTTGTACTTGCCCCATCATTGAAATGTTCCCTCAATATATGGACTCACTTTCAAGGACTGTTCGTCTCATGTTCTCAATATTTATTGCTTTCTTTTTCTATTTGCACAGTTTGTTGTCTCTGCATTCTGTTTGATTGTCCTATTTGGGCAGCTTTTCATTGGTTCTGTTCTGATTACTATTCTATATATTTATTGAGTATGCCCCACAAGAAAATGAATCTTGGGTTGTATGTGCTGAAATATATGTACTTCGACAATAAAATTTACTTTGAATTTTGATCAGATAGATCGCCTTGGGTGAGAAACTTTTCTGATGGTGTGAAGCTTTTTGTTTCATGTCCCTGTGGAGCTTTCCAGAGGGAACTTTTGGAAAAGGGAGTTTGCAGGGTGGGTAGTGTCTGCAATGACTCTTACTGTCCACTTCTTTGTCCTGGAAACATATAAGTCCTGCAGTGATAGTAGACAGCAGCCAATGACTCTTCCTACTGATCAAACAGTTCACTGTAATTTTCATATATTGTGAAGGAATGCTGCACTACACCAGACAGTAATGGTTGATGTGAGGATGCTGTCTATGATGGCACTGTAGAGTTACACTGGTATGCTCTGAAGAAGATGTACATCCGTTTTGCTGATGAAGGAGATATGGTTCTCCTGTGAAATAACGAGAGTTGGAAACCTGATTCCTGGTTCTCCATTACAGTAACAAGCATATGACAACTTAATTGATTTGAAATGGAAAGCAACTTCGACACTTTTCTCACTAGCTTTTTAGCAATCTTTCATCTTAGTATTTAGCAGCCCTAGTACCTTCTTTTCTGTCGCCGTCCCAGACACAACCCTTTCATAGAGAACTCCAGCTTTCCTTTCTGTCCCACCTGGCACCACTTGAAGGGCTATTCAACTTCTACTACACTGCTGACCAGCTCAACTGCCCCACTACAGATCTATGGATCAGCTAGCACTCTGGCTCTCCTTCTCCGGTTCAAGAATATCTGTTCATATGTGAACAAATTCATTGCTCAACAGTACGTCCTTTATTGAAACCTAGGCGAAGAGTAATGACATCTCCTTCCCAAACAAAGCCTCCCTGTCTGGCTTCTACCACCTACTCTTCATAGCTCATTATGACAATTGTGACATATTACATCTTAGACTGTCCCTGTTCTTTTGGCAGTTCAACTAAAATCATAATCTTCCTACTTTCACGTTACTCGTTTTGAACCCCTGCTCTCTCCAAACACCTAACTAAATGTTTCTTCCTTCTCAGTGCAACAGATCAATCTTGACTACTTTCTACTCTCAGTCTCTGCACTATTTGTCATTCAATACTCAGATGGCTTGTGGTCTCAGACAACAAGTCATGTAGTGTTGTGTCATCTTTTTCTAGTATTGTCAGCACCTATCTTCAATTCATCCATCAAATGTCAGGTTAACTGTGGATAGGAACTGCACTCTCCAACTGATTTATCGCAGCAGCACAGGCAATGATGCAGTTATGATTATATCCACAAACTACTTGTATTCTGAATAGCTAGGCTTTGAGTACAATTGAGAATAAAACTTGAGAATTACAATAATTTACCACATTCCTCATAGTCTTGGATTACAAAGAGAATGAGCTTTGCAAATTCCTGGAATAAAATCAAATAGGAAGAAAGAATATTAGGGAATTCTTCACATTGGGAAATGGGAGAGGGGCCAGGAAAAATCTCACTGAGATAAATACATTTTTTAAATGTTAAAGGAATCAAAGCGAGTGGGTTTAGTGTGCAAAAGTGATACTCTAGGTAAAAAGAAATCACAAGATAAACCTTTTCATTCTTCTCAACCACTCTATAGCCCTCGGAACAGTTGAATGTGCAAACTTTCTCCAGTTCCTGGAGTGAGTGTTGTGACGTGAACAAAGTCACCGGAGAGACTCTGAAGCTGCTGGACAGAGAGGTGTTTTATTCAGCAAAAATGAGCAACAGGTATCATATCAAGACACATTTGGAAGAAGAGATCTACCCAACCCAATATTACATGATATTTTATATGCTATTGATCAAAGGTAACAGCGGGACAATTCCATAGTTACAATGTATCTACAATGCTTCCTTTGAATTACATACAGTTTTTAAACACCTCCCTCTTCACACCCACACTCCAGATACCCAAAATGAACATTAATCCCACTGACTCTGGGCCATATTCATGCATATGCAGGCATCTGAGTTCTCAGTGGAGTGTTTCTTTGATTGCATTTGACCCCAGCCTGCAGCTCCAGGAAGTCCATTCTCCTGAGGGGCATTTTAAATTCAGTCTGCAATGCACATTCAAACCTGAAGAATAGCTGCTGTTGAAGTTAATATTTGCAATGTACGCTAACTCCAGGACACTGAGATCATGTTTCTCACATCATTCTATTCTTAAACAGTCAGAAAATGATTTCTTCCAACCCGGTACTCTGATATCTCCTGCAGATCAATCCTTAGCTTCCTCATCAGTGTGCTGCTGCTTAATGACATTAGTCAAAAATATGAAACTTGTTTACACTGTCCATATGAAGGTTTGTCTCAATGCTACTGTCCTCAATTAATTCTACTGTCTGTGGGATGTCCTGATTGTTGGATTTCCAGAACTGGGCAAGGACAAACTTCTTCTAATAAGGAAGTTCAATGCTCTTGGATTCAGTTTTTGCTACAAATCCATGTCAAGTTATTAGATCCAAGAAGCATTGGTTGGAGGAAAGAAACTGATGCATTGGGAGAAAGAAAATATCAACATTTTAGCCTGAAACATCAACAACTGCTCTCCTCCTAATGATGCTACTTGACTTGCTGAGTCCTTCCAGCAGACTGTGTGTAGCTTCAGATTCCAACATTGACAGCATTTTGCATCTCTGCCTTCTCTGACAATTAACTCAAAGATAACCAGACTGAGGGCAACCATGTTGTCATAAAACTTTGTTTTGTCCAGATATGACTATTGCTGGCCTCTCTTACTTTAACAGCTGTAAACTTGGGGGGGGGGGGTCTTTCTTCCTTGTGTTTGAATTTGTACCAGTGCCACCCTGAAATGAGGCATCCATTCTGTCCAACACTCATTACCCGAAGAACAATGCATTGATTTAAAAATTCTCACACCAAATTTTATTTGCATCCAAGGAATTCTCTATTTCTGTAATTTTCTCCAGCTCTGCAAGCCAATGAGACTTCTGTTATCAATTCAAATGTGGTCTTTTGTGCATTCCTGATTTTAATTTTTCCATCCTTGATGGGTGTGATTTCAGCTGCCAAGGCTAAACAAAAACCACACCTTCACTTCCTTATCTCCCATTCCTTCTTTAAGAGATTTCTTAAAATCTGCTTCTTTGATCGATCTTTAGGCCATCTGTTCTAAAACCCCCTTATGTGATGTTGTGTTTATGATCTCTTTGACAATTACTCGCAAAACTCCTTGTGACAGTTCACGTTGTCAAAATGTTCTAATTAAATAGATACCTTCGTTAAAAAGTTAACTAACATGTTTCATTTTAAGTAACTATTTTGCAATACATTGAGAAGTAATGGACAAAAAAAATCCTTCCAGGTGACAATAATTTTGGAGATACTAAATGAACTAACCATTCGTTGCTTCCAAGTTATCCATTCTGCAACAAAAACTGCATCATCTATTTTCATTATAAAAGTTAAAAACAAAGATTTCTCATGATAATGCCAGCCTGTTAATTGGGACACAGAGCAGCTCTACGCAAGCTCTAAACAGAGTACTGCCAGTGATTTTTATGGAAGAAGCCAGTGCTACTTCAGAAAATCTGTTTCAAGAGCCATCAAACATTCAAATGTGTGTGATCTACGTTACTGCACCTCTTCAAGACTGCTGCAAAGCCTGGAGAAGCAGGACAGCAAACTGAATAACTGAGAAGAATAGAGCCAAAGAATAGCAATCCATGTGCTCATTGTCTATTTCCTCACATGCTATCTACACATCTAATTCTAGAAGACCCACTCATTGCTCAGGAAGTATTTGACAGCCTTAGCTTCCAACTTCTCAGTTGCCTTCTTCTGTATCGTTTTTCCCAATAACATTTGTAATAGGGAATGTTCTCAGGGAAAAGAAATCAGTTCAAGCTTCAATGCTGAACAGGCCATGTGTATGATAAGAGCATTAGATAAAGGAGCAGAGTTAGTCCATTTGGCCCATCGAGTCTGCTCTGCTATTTCATCATGGCTGATCTAATTTTCCTCTCAGCACCAGTCTCCTACCTTCTCCCCTACCCTTTCATGCACTGACTAATCAAGGGTCTATCAACCTCTGCCTAAAATATACATAAAGACTTGGCCTCCACAGCTGCCTGAGGCAATGAATTCCACAGATTCACCACTCTCTGGCTAAAGAAACCCCTCCTCGTCTCCGTTCTAAAAGGATACCCCTCCATTCTGAGGCTGTGTCCTCTGGTCTTAGACTCTCCCACCACAGGAAACATCCTCTCCACATTCACTGTATCAAGGCCTTTCACCACTCAATAGTTTCAATTAGGTCACCCGTCATTATTTGGAATAGCACTGGAGAGTCGTTTTTACATAACTAAACCATCAACTAAAACAAACTGTAGTTCACAAACAACACACACAAAATGCTGGTGGAATGCAGCAGCTCTACTATCTCTTCTTTCAGTTAGTCCTGACGAAGAGTCGTGGCCCGAAACGTCGACTGTACCTCTTCCTATAGATGCTGCCTGACTTGCTGCGTTCCACCAGCATTTTGTGTGTGTTGCTTGAATTTCCAGCATCTGCAGATTTCCTCGTGTTTGTAGTTCACAAACTAGACTTGCATTTACAAGAGTCATTAAAATGATTATATACTTCCTGAATAGTCTTTAACTAAAGTGAGACAATATTCTTTCTCTTTTTGCTTATTGTTTGCCTGAGTGTTCAAATGTTTATTTATGAACTGATGATGTCCTCTGTTTGTCTTTTACTTATTTTGACCTTTTCTCATCAGTTTTCACTTGCAGCTACTGATAGCTCAATTCAAGACTTTCAGCTAAGACCATTAGCCATCATTATTCATTTTATGTCACTGTATTTCATTTAAAGCAAAAGTTACTTCCTTGTGTTTCAGCTTCAATGTACTACTGTGATGTCGGATGACCTTCCACTCATAAGGCCTTGAGTTTATAATGCCAATCATTCAACAGTGATCCATACTCACTGTGAAAAGAATCCTGACAGTGCTAATCCTTTCCTTAAAGGGTGATACATAAAAGCCCTTTCAGTTTAGTAAATTAGATTGTTATGACTAGCATCTTCTCAATGAGGTGTCAGTTATCAAAGGTTTTGTTTCAAAAAATGCACAGTTTTGCTTTTTACAAGTTAATCAAGTGGCTTAGGAGTAACAGTATACATCCAGCCATGCCAGTGCCATGGAAAATCCTTGGGGTTCTGTGCAATTCCACCGAACAGCAACTTTATTGTTATTGGAAAATCATACTTTTAAAAGGAATTTCCTGCATTTTCCACCTTCTTGCTTTGTGCTCTCCTTGTCCTGTCTTCTCATTCCGTTATACTATACAATCTTTGTTTGCTTTGGTCTCCAGTTCTTGGATTTTTCTCTCCTTATTTCTCCTTCCCACTGCTAGCTTTCATTTTTCCACTCACTTCATCTCCTCCACCCACCTCAATCCCACAAGATTTTATTCCCCCTTATTCCCCCCTTTTTTAAACAGGGTAAAGAAATTATCTTTTAAAGAATCACATGTGAGTAGTTAACCCATTCTCTTCCTTGTCAGAAGTTTGGAATATTCCTTAGGGTTAACTGGGGTGTGATGCATTTATTTTGGACTTTTCTTTCTCAGTCTTTTGGTTACTAGCTACCATTTCAATCATTTATTATTCAGAACTTAAGTTTTATTAATAATAATGATGAATAGAAAAAGGTGCTAACCTGGTGGCTGCAACTTAAATCAATACTGATTATGTTTTAATTGACAAAGCTCCAGTGACATGAGGAGATTGATTTATAGCATTGAAAGCAAACAGTGATCTGGAGATGATAAATTAACAGCTTTTTCCCTGAGGTGTTCCTTGCTGAGCAAAATCAACAGCAAAAGACTGTGCATTCTTAATGGTTTGACATGCTTGAGCAGATCGCACCAACATGATCTCACTAAAACAAAATCAATTCATGTCCTCACTACCGATATCCTTGCATTTCTCTTCCGAATCTATGCACATAACACTTTGCACCAGATTGACAATGGATTATTCTGAAAGTGAGCCCCTTGTAATTACAAGAACTTATTTTAGGTCACCCTCAGCTTATTTTTGTGTTGAACACAGATCCATTCTATTTATTTTTGCTGATGTGTATACTCCTCTGCCATGAAAATAAATAAATAAAATTAGACTTCGAACAGTCCGTGAACACTACCTCACTATCGCTCTTTGGCACTATTTATTTTATTGCATTTTTATTGTAATAGCAATTTTTTGTCTTGCGCTGTAGTGCTGCCACAAAACAACAATTTTCACAACTTACGTCAATGATAATGAAACTGGTTTTGATTTTGACATCAACTTTGTAAATCATCAGAGGTTCTAGTATGTTTTTACAATGTGGCAACAAAACTCATTATACAGCATCCAGGTTGAGAACAACTTCCATAATAGAATCATGGAAACGTAGGAAAACCTACAGCGCGATACAGGCCCTTCAGCCCACAAAGCTGTACCGAACATGTCCTTACCTTAGAAATTACCCATAGCTCTCAATTTTTCTGAGCTCCATATACCTGTCCAGGAATCTTTTAAAAGACCCTATCGTATCCATCCCCGCCAACGTCGCCGACAGCCCATTGCACGCACTCACCACTCTCTGCGTAAAAAACTTATCCCTGTCATCTCCTCTGTAACCTACCTCCAAGCACCTTAAAACTGTGCCCTCTCATGCTAGCAGTTCAGCCCTGGGGAAAAGTCTCTGACTATCCACACGATCAATGCCTCTCATTATCTTGTACACCTCTATCAGGTTACCTCTCATCCTCCGTCACTCCAACGATAAAAGGCAGAGTTTACTCAACCTATTCTAAGGCATGTTCTCCTATCCAGGCAACATCCTTGTAAATCTCCTCTGCACCCTTTCTATAGTTTCCATATCCTTCCTGCAGTGAGGTGACCAGAACTGAGCACAGTACTCCAAGTGGGGTCTGATCAGGGTCCTATATAGCTGCAACATTACCTCTAAGCTCCTAAACTCAATTCCACAATTGATGAAAGCCAATGTACTGTATGCTTTCTTAACCACAGGGTCAACCTGCACAGCAGCTTTGAGTGTCCTATGGACTCGGACCCCAAGATCCCTCTGATCCTCCACACTGCCAAGAGTTTTACCATTAATACTATATTCTGCCATTATATTTGACCTACCAAAATGAACAACCTCACACTTATCTGTGTTGAACTCCATCTGGCACTTCTTAGCCCAATTTTGCATCCTATCAATGTCCCGCTGCAACCTCTGACAGCCCTCTACACTATCCACAACACCTCCAATCTTTGTATCATCAGCAAACTTACTAACCCATCCCTCCACTTCTCCATCCAGGTCATTTATACAAGTCACGAAGAGTAGAGGTTCCAGAACAGATCCCTGAGGCACATCACTGGTGACCGACCTCCATGCAGATTATGACCCGTCTACAACCACTCTTTGCCTTCTGTGGGCAAGCCAGTACTGGATCCACAAAGCAATGTCCCCTTGGATCCCATGCCTCCTTACTTTCTCAATAATCTTAAATCTTGCTCCTTTTTTTTTGAACAGCTTTCCTAAGTTGTGTCATCTCTTTTACTAAGTGGTGTATTTGCACTCAGTGATCACTCTGTTCTGGACTCACACCTTCCAAGTGATAACTTATTGAGTCACAGAAGACCCTTCTGCCCAACAAGTCCTTGCCATCATTTCTACTAATCCAATAACAGTCGCGTTTTGTTCTCCCAGCAGCTCCCCCAAGATACCACCACAATGTACAGCGGCCATTAACCCACCAATGGACAAACCTTTGGGATGTGGAAGGGATCCCTTGCTGTCGTGGCGAGAATGTGTAAACTTCACACAAACAGTGCCAGTGATCATGACTAAAACTGGATCACTGGAGTATCTCTACTAATAGCACCATCATGCCTCTTGTTCATTTTATTTTCCTTCCACAGTATAGATTTGACAATGTTAGACTCTCAAGCTCTGTCTTTTGAATAAGCTAATTATACCACAAAGCAAACAGCTTTAGCAGATGTGAGTTCTGAGAAAATACTTGATTACCAAAAGGTATCACGGGTGATTTCAACTTCAAGAAGAAACAGCTGAAACTTAAAGAAAAACAAAATAAATATTAATACTGCATACCTTATGGATGATACACAGAAGACAGACAATGGTCTGATGTCTGAAATCAAAATTAGATTATAATAGTACAAATACTTGTACTATCATTTGCTTCCATATATTGTAATTGAAATTACATTTGAAATATTATTTCATTGGTTGTGAGGCACTCTAGTAATGAAAAGTTCCATATAAAAGTTAGTTTTCGTAATACTTCTTTCATTTATTTATTTAAATTGCAATTTCTGCAGCATGTATAACTAATGCCCGCTATACCACCGGCGTTTAGGGCAGCATTGAAGGTCCTTCATCTCTGGTGCTGTTCAGGGCTTCCTTCACCATGTCATTAGTTCAGCTTTCACTTCTGTCAGTCATACGATTTCCAGATGGAGACTCAGGATTACAGTCGTACTCAACTGTAGAAGGGCTCTTCATTGCTCTTTGCATAACAATTTTGTCTGACCAGTCAGGGTCTGTAGCCTGAGCTGAACCACCCCCCCTGCCCCCCCAACCTGAAGGACTGGTGGACCACTATTAGTCTGGCCTCTACCTTTTCACCTGTTTATCATGGGTGAACCTAACAAGAGCCAAAGCACTAAGCCCTAACTCCAGCCACCTCAGCTCTCCGTGTCATTGAGTCAGCCAAGCCTCCAAACCACGACAAGGCTGTGGTCCTCCTGAAGGTTCTGCACCGTGTCCAGTGACATAATTATAAAACAAATCTATACTAGGATAAAATGTATTTAAATGCTGGAAAACATATGAGGAGAGCAAATTATTTAAAAATTGGACAGAGGCTAAACACAGTGGGAAAATTAGGATAACCTGAGTAATTTATGTAAGCTGCTTCTGATCAGTTAGAAAGGACACACATTAGAAAGGAGTCATCATGGTCCTGCTGCAACTCCAAACGGTCAACAAAAGAGTGTTTTCAGATTCCCAACCATTAACGGTCAGAGATAGAGATGGAAAGCCCAGAAAACTCACAGAGATAGATATAACTTTTTCCTTATTTTTTTTATTTTCAAGATTTCCAATCCTTACTGGCCTTGCCAATGGCATGGTAAGATTAGATGAGATTAGACTAGATTCAACTTTATTGTCATTGTGCCGAGTACAGATACAAAGCCAATGAAATGCAGTTAGCATCTGACCAGAAATGCAAAGAATAGCGTTATTTACAAAATAACTGCAAATAAAAGGTAAGTGCTACAGCACACAAATATAAAAGTACTGAGACAGGACAATATGGGTGCAATACTGCTTAGCGCTGTGATGTGAGGTTCAGCAGGGTCACAGCCTCAGGGAAGAAGCTCTTCCTGTGCCTGCTGGTGTGGGAGTAGAGGCTCCTGTAGCGCCTACCGGATGGGAGGAGAGTAACAAGTCCATGGTTAGGTTGAGATGCATCCTTGATAATGCTTTTTGCCCTGCCCAGGCAGTGTTTATGGTAGATGTTCTCAATGGTGGGCAATTGGGTCTCGATAATCTGCTGGGCAGTTTTCACCACACAATGGAGTTCTTTGCAGTCTGATACGGGACAATTGCCATACCACACTGAGATGCAGTTGGTGAGTATGCTCTCAGTGGTACGGTGGTAAAAGTCCGTTAGTATCCTGGGACAGAGGTGAGCTTTCTTGATGCTCTGCAAGAAATAAAGGCGCTGTTGAGCCTTTTTGATCAGGATGGAGGAGTTCAGGGACCAGGTGAGATCCTCGGAAATGTGGACACCAAGGAATTTGAAACTTGATACACACTCCACTACTGCTCCGTTGATGTAGATGAATACTACTTCTTCAAAAGTTTTAGTACACGTGTTAAAGGGGCCCTCACAATGCTGGTAGGCAGGTAACTCCAGTACTTAGACTCAAGTAATGAAAGAGTGGCAACGCATTTCTAAGTCATGTGATGCATGACTCATTTGGGAATCTATGAGTGATTTTGAATTACTTCACTAGGCAAGAATATATTCTTTGGCCTAAATAATATGTTTAGACACCTTAGCCCTTCTTTTTATCCAAATTTAGAGTGGATGAGGCTTACGAAAGCCTGAAAGCAAGGACAGCTTCCGTCAGGCTGTTATAAGAAAAGTGGATGGACTTCTTGTAAGATCAAATTGTCACTTGACCTCAATAAATCATCATGGCCTTGCACCCTGCTGTCTGCTTTGCTCTTTCTCTGTAGTTGTAACACTTTATCATGCATTATGTTACTACTTTTCTCCTGTTCTAGTGTGATGAACTGATCTGTATGGATGACATCCAAAACAAAGTGTTTGTGTTTATAAAAAAACTAATTCATCTGGTCACATGGTGGAAAACCAGTTATACTACTTTAAAACACAGAATATATTAAACCAAGTAATAGCTTTAATGGACACATCTTTGGAATGAAAATTGAAACAATTTTGAAATTGCAGTCTGTGTTATGTAAAATGCTTTTAAAAATTGGACTCTTCAAATCAATAACACAAATCAATAAAATGGTCTCTTCAAATCAATAATACTAAAAATATTTTCTTTTCCAATGGAAGCTATACTGAGTGGCTATTTTATTACGTGCTCCTGAACACCTGCTCATTAATGCACATATCTAATCAGCCAATCATATGGCAGCATGCAGACATGGTCAAGATGTTCAGTTGTTCAGACCAAACATCAGAATGGGGAAGACATGTGATTTAAGTGACTTTGACTGTGCAAGGATTGTTGGTGCCAGACAGGGTGGTTTGAGTATCACAGAAACTGCTGATCTTCAGAGATTTTCACATACAAAAGTCTCCAGAATTTACAGAGAATGGTGCAAAAACAAAAAAGAACATCCAGTGAGTGGCAGCTCCCTGGCTGAAAACGCTTTGCTAATGAGAGTGTTCAGAGGAGAAAGGCCAGACTGGTTCAAGCTGCCAGGAAGGTGACAGTAACTCAAGTAACTACTTGTTACAACAATGGTGTGGAGAAGAGCATCTCTGACTGCACAACATGTTAAATCTCAAAGCGGATGGACTACTGCAGCAGAAAACCATATACATACACTCAGTGGCCACTCTGTTAGAAACAATAGATACCTAATAATGTCGCCACTGGGTGTATATTGATTATTATTTTAATGTCAGTAATTCAGTTGGCATAATTTATAATTTTATATTGTCTCCAGTATGTAGTGTGTTTCTTTGTTTGAAACATGAACCTGCAAATGTGCTAACATTAGATTGATATATCAAAATGGTAAACAATTTACTTACGGCCCTTATTTACTGAGGTTCACTAAAAATATTGTAATGATCGTACTTACATTATATTGAGCTGTTAGCACCATTAATTAGCTGAATTAGCAAAAAAGGAGAAAAGTGATAAAAACCAGCAGTCAACATACTTGGCTAAATTTTAAAATATTTTAATATTTTGCAAAAGATTAATGAGGAGAATGGAATTCTGTTTCTATGTTATGGATCTCAACTTCTAGATAGGAGTAGGTTTAGTTTTAATGATAGTACCACTGATTTCCTGATCATGGAGTCTTTCAAATCTGTTAATTTGCTCTGGGAATATTTTCATTGTTCCATTATTGGGGGCCAAGGTAGCATAGTGGTTAGCATGACACTATTACAGCTTGGGTCATCGGAGTTCAGGGTTCAAATCCAGCACCGAATGAGAGGAATCTCTAAATATCGTCCCTGTGGAATGCGTGGATTTTCTCCATGTGCTTGGGGTTCCTCCCACAATCCAAAGACTGGTTAGCTGGTCATTGCAAATTGCTCCGTGATTAGGTTAGGGTTAAGTCAGGTTTGTCGGGGTTGCTGGGGCAGTGTGGTTCAAAGAAATTCAAGGGTCTACTTCATGCTGTATCGCTAAGTAAATTTTAAAAAATCCGACATATACCAAGCATCTAAAGTAAAATTGTAACGCTTCAAAAAACAGTCATAAATAGGATGGTGTGCAATAAAACAAATAATACTCACTAAATACAGAATGGATCTTTTGTTTAGTATTTCGTAAAACTAAACTTAAATGGTAGCATTTCTTTACTAAGGACTCAAAATGCTGAAATCGCTAAATATGAACCAGAAATCGCCTGAGAAATTAACTGATTTGTTCCTCCTCTTAAATAAAAAGAGAAAACAAAGATAATCACAGATCTTACTAACAACTTGCCAATTATTAACAGCAGTGTAGCAATGATAATTCAGTTAGCTAGAGGGAGCAAAATACCTTTAACTACTCTTTATTCTTATGGTCCCTGGCTGAATGTGAAGGGACCTCCATCTTCTCAAGAATGATTAATACAATCTTTTTTTTGAAAGGCAGAGCAGTGCCTTAGTAACATTATTTTGATCATCCATTTTGATCGGGTTTACATTAATTCTTCATGTGTTAATAATTAAACAGGAACAGGCCTGGCAAACATGAAAAAAGCATGTTTTTAAGTATGTGTGATCTGCTTTCTATTATTCCAAAAACACATGTTTTATCTCTATTTACCTTTCTTTTCCCTTTCTGTAAATATTTTAGTTTCAGAATTTTCAACAAGAAAAATCAGCTAAGAGAAAGCTACAGAGAATCATTCCAGCTGAGGCAGAAACCATATGGAAAAGGGAAATGGGAAGGTATAATCTGGACATTGTAAAGCACATGATCCACAAAGTATTGTGTACATTTGAATTTGAAATCATGGATCTTGTTCATACAATCTGCAATGAGTGACTTGCAAACCCAAATACATTTTCATATTTATAACCACATGGAAAGTCCTTTTCTGACTCCCTCCAATGGGCAGTGGCAGGCGTGGGTCAAATTCAGCGATGAGCCAAGAACCCTGGGCTGAGTAAAGCATGCAGCACTTACCTTTCATGATATTTCTGCTCAGGGACTCTTTTTCCTAAGTTTCAGGTCATGGAACATAAAACAGAACAGCACTGGACAGGTCATACAGCTCCTGATGTTGTAATGAGTTTGATGACAATTTATATGAAATATTATCCTCTTGTGCATCATCCATATTCCTCCAATCCTTTTATATTCATGCATATATCTAAAGGCCTCAAGCTCTACCCAACTGTCTACTTCTACTATTACTCCTAGTAACATAGTCCATGCACCAGCCACTCTGTGTAAAAAAATATGCCCCTCACATTAGCTTTAAATTTCCAAACCTAATCACACCTAACTTACAGAAATCAAACTTTAAACAAATTTTCCAATAGATTTTTAAAACATTTTTCAAGGTCATAGCAGTATGTGACTAGTTACAGTATACAGGTATATGCCATTGATTTAAATATTATTCGGGTGATTATTCAATGAAATGAAAGAAATATAATATATATATAGAATAATATGATAACAGAAAGATTCTGACTGTCTATTCCATCTCTGCATTTCAGAATGTTAATCATCACTATCAGGTCTTCTCTCAGTCTCCAGCACTCTAGGGAAAACAACCCAAGTTTGTTCAAACTATCCTTATTACTCAAATCCTCTAATCCAGGCAGCCACCTCTTCTGCACACTCACCACTCTAATGGGATGAGCAGGTCTGACTAATGTTTCATATAGCTGCAACATGACTTCCTCACTCTCATACTCAACACCACTACCAATGAAGCAAAGCATGCCATACGACTTCTTTTTTCTATCATTGTATCAAACTCTACTGTCACTTTCAGTGAACTAGAGATCTGGATCCCAAGTTGTTCAGTGATGGGATGTTGTTACTAACCTGTACTGATTAAGGTCTGCCAATGTGGAAGTCAAGAATCCGGCTGCAAAGTATAGAGGCACAGACCTTGAAGCTTATTGATAAATTTGTAGATACTAGAGTTAAATGCCAAATTTTAGGCTATCAACAGCAGCCCCATGTAGAGCGAGTGAAATAGCATCTGCTGTTGATCTGTTGTGGGAAAAGGCAAATTGAGGGGGATCTAGTTTATTTCTGAGGTTGGAGTTGCCATAACCAACCTTCTGAAGCACTTCTGAAGAATGGCCCTATTAGGAACATAATATGTTACAGATCATTTTACCACTGTATATAAGTATCTAGTATATATAAATGCCTTATATTGTATTTGTATGAATTAAATCTCTTTATAATAGAAGGTTAAATCTGTGGCTTCTTTGGAAAACAAGGCCAATCACATTGTATGAAAAAAGTATAAATGAGGGTAAATCAAAGTGTTTTTACAGCAAATATACAGTACTCTCTGTTGAGTGAGTAAAGATGCTTCACAGTAATTTTTAAAACATTTCTGTTATTGTACATTTAGAAAATTTCAAAGATACATACCAGACAGCACTTCAGAAATTGGCACTTGCTCAGTTTTGATAAATAACATAAGTACTGCATATGTGATGCGCTCTTTCAACAAGACAGAATCATGTACACAGAACAGCCACACTACGTATTTTTAGTTGTAATAGATTTGGTGAGTTCAATGCATTGTTTTAAGAAATGACTTGTTCACTGCATCTGCTGTGTTTCTCATAAAGTGATTCTCCCTTGCCTAAATTCCTCTATGTAGGCATATCACCAGTACCCATGCACAATGCATGTAAGATCTTTGGATAATCTCACAATAGCTCATGAACTTGAAAATTACTTAAATTTCAATATTCTGGGGCTCTGCCTTGGTTAAATTTTAACAGTGTGTGGGGTAGCTCACTTCTGCAAATTTGCTGGGTGATTTGGTTACAAATAAAATGTAGCACCTAGTTTGCTACCATTTACAATACACAAAATCCTTTTTTCCATTTATGCACTGTGGGAACTGGTCATTTTCAGAAGGCACATACAAATTTGGCAACTGAATGCTGCAGATGGACATTCTAGATGGAGAAAAACAATAATGATGTTATCTTACAGAGAGAAAGTCTAATTTCATTGTATTTTATATCAATTATAATTTAGCATTGGGGAAAATCCTGCTTGCATGTCGGCTATTTAAATAACATAGTTCCAGGAGAAATATATTAATGAAATCGGGTTGTTCTGTATGTACCTTGTTTCAGAGCAGTGAGGTAGAAACTCACACTGCATGTGAATTCTGTGTGTTACAATACTGTCAATGGTATTCAAAAGAGTATTGCATTGGAATAGGGAGAACAAAAATCCCACTGAGAAATGAGTAGAATTATTTCCTGTAGGGTGCTACGTCAGCCAAAAATATGTGCAAAATTGCAGAATTGCACTCGCTCTGGGTAAATCCATTTTCAACAACATATTACAGATCTCTTGTTCTCAAAGTTTTTAAGGAATTTATGGCCCAGTGGCTCTATACTGACTTTGATTTTCAAATATATTTTCTTTCTGAATTTTATCCTTTTCTGTAACTATTCCTGTGCAGATTGGTTCTAATTCATGGCTGCGATTAGTTCCCAGCTAATTATGCAGCAGACCTAATGGGCAGCTCTTTAGGATGATCACGGCCTAGAGGCTGCCACGGTAGTGTGGTGGTTAGTACTACGCTATTACAGTTTGGGGCATCCGGAGTCTGGAATTCAATTACAGCACTGGTCTGTAAGGAGTCTCTGTACGTCCTCTGCATGGAATGCATGAGTTTTCCCCGGATGCTCCCACAGTCCAAAGACATAGTGGGTAGGTTAATTGGTCATTGTAAATTGCCCCGTGATTAGGTTAGTGTTAACAGGGGTTGCAGGTTGCAGGTTTATGGAAGACTTACTAGGTCTGAGCATTTGACAAGAAAGATATTGGGCTATTTGTGTCACCCACCAAATATATATTCACATTCTTTTACATGTTTGTTAAACTAAAAAACCTGAATCATGTGCATAAACTGGTTAGCAGCAGTACGGGTGTGTTTAATGCTCCAGCTAACGATTTGAAATTAATAATTACTACTTGTTGCAACCACATATTTAAATTAAACAACTTTGAAATTTGGTTTTAAATTTGCATTTAATTGATTCTCCATGTTGTGTCACACAAGCATTGTAGAAATATTTTATTCTCATTCTCTCCAGAGGCAAAGTACAAAATTCTGGGATTTCATGACCAAAAGTAACTTTACACCAAAAATTGAAACTGCACTATAAAATGCCTCCAAACTTTCCCTTATCTTCACCCTAATTCCATGAGCATAATGACCCTTATTTTATATCTTGGTCTTCACAAACAGTTATTGAATATGTACCATACAGCTGACTGTATATTATGAGACTACTTTATGTGGTAGTAACACATCATTGCATGCGCTATTAGGGGTGTATTGATCTGAACGTGTGTTCAGTTCGGTTTCAGTCAGTAAGGAACCTTGTTAACTTAGCTCCTGTCTCCAGCGTTCTTATTTATAGCTTTGTTGTGTAACCCGGCCACATACACAACAAATTGGCGATGAGGTTAATGAACCTATGTTGTATTGGAACGTTGTTTTAATTGATAATGACACTCGGAAGAAGAGCGCAAGGTACGAGCTAAGGCAGAGCGAGGCCGCGAGTCCAAAAGGAAATGGAAGCACAGCCGCAGGTCAGGAACGTCGGGAGACCAAGAGACACAGTCGGAGCCGCAGCACGTCCAGCTGAGACCACAGCCGGCGCTGACCCCAGGGACTCAGGGTCTGCCTACCCCAGAAGGGAGATAAAAAGAAGCCACACACTCGTGATGGAGTGCACTTGTGGCGCTAACAGAAAGGACACGTGAGTCAAAAAGGAAAATAAGGAGAGAATGGGGCTTAATTAACACAACAAAGACGGCGATGATAGGAACCATTACAGCATTTGATGGTGGCATTTAAGACTGGGCAACTTACATTGAAAGAGTGGCATCATATTGTGAGGCTAATGGTGTTAGTGTTATGGTGTTAATGGTGAGGTTAGTGTTGGTGCACGGCCAAGTGGTTAAGGCGTCGCTCTAGTGATCTGAAGGTCAGCGTGTTGTGTCCTTGAGCAAGGCACTTAACCACACATTGCTCTGTGCCAAGCTGTATCGACCGTAGTACCACCTATTGGTGGCAGGGAGAGGGGAGACTTGCGGCATGGGCAACTGCCAGTCTTCCATATAACATTGCCCAAGAAACTTCCTGAGGCGCAAATCCATGGTCTCACGAGACTAACGGATGCCTAAAACGGTGTTAATGATGAGAAGAAAGCCAGCGTCTTACTTAGTATTATGGGAGTAAAAACATACGGGCTGCTGAAAAGCCCCTGAAAAGCCAGCTGACAAAATGTTCAAGCATATAGTAGACACCCTCCAACAGCATTTAAACCCCAAAGGTTTTAATTCCATAAATGGAATCAGAACAAAAATGAAAGCATTTCTGAATACAGTGCTGAATTGTGCAAATTATCAGAACATTGTCAATTTGGAGCTGGTCTATCAGATGCATTGAGGAACAGGTTAGTGTGTGGCATGCACTGTGAAACCACACAGAAGAAGCTCCTGGGTGAAAAAGACCTTACATTCAATAAAGCGCTAAACATCTCAATATCAACAGAAACAGTGGCACGGGGTGCTTCCGAGATACAACAAAATTCTCTGGAAGATGCGACAAATAAAATGAAGGAAGGAAATGTTACTGTTGTGGGAACAGGTCATATGACTCTGACGATCATTGGTTTAAAGATAAAGAATGCAGAAATTGTGGCAAACAGGTCCACTTTGGCGGAGTGTGCAGAAAAAGGACAAACTACGGAGAAACAAGAAACCCCAGAAAGGAAAATACAACGATGTGCACAAAATGAAAGAAAGCAATTCTGATGAAAACAACTCAGACAAAAGTGAATTGTCTTGTCTGCAACTTCACAGCATGAGAGGGATAGATGATTGAAGAGTAATATGGATCACTCCACAAGTGGCAGGCGTGAGACTGAAAATGGAGTTGGACACAGTCTCAGCTTTAACAGTGATCTCTGTACAGGACTACAAATGACTGTTTTCTCACATACATCTGAAATGAACTAAACTACTGCTAAAGACTTACACAGGACAGAAAATGCACCCCAAAGATAAAATTAAAGTGACAGTGACCTATGAACACAAAACACAGCAGCTGAACCTTTATGTACTGGAAAATGGATGGACCACTGTTTCTGGGACGTGAATGGCTCAGGAAAATTCAGTTGGATTGGCACACTACCAAGGCACTAGATGTGTCAGCAAAGGAGGGCAGCAAGGCTACACCTGAGAGACTGTCACAAATACTTGCTGACTCTGAGGAAGTGTTCATGAAAGGAACAGGAATACTTCAGGGCAAGAAGGCAAAGATTGAAATTGAGGAAAATGCATGTCAAAAATTTCAAGCCAGACCAGTGCCATATGCAATCCGTCCTACAGTAGGGGCACAGCAGATAAATCTGGAGCAGACTGAGGTCCTGTCAAAGGTGGATTGGAGTGAATGGGCCACACTTATTATTCCATTGATGAAGAAAACCTCCAGCACAAAACCAGGAAAACCAAGCAAGGTGCGCATATGTGGTGACTTTAAAGTGACTGTTAACCCAGTTCTCTGCACAGTACAGTATCCTCTACCTCGTATTGAGGGCATCCTTGCTTCCCTGTCAGGAGGGGATCATTTCACAAAAATCGATTTGCCCCAGGCTTACCTCCAAATGGAAATCGATAAAGCATCCAAGAAATACCTGACAATAAATACACACAAAGGACTTTACCAGTACAACAGGTTGGTGTCTGTGGATAGCATCAGCGCCTGCAATCTGGCAAAGGGCAATGGACCAGGTCCTGCAGGGAGTTCCAGAGACTCAGTGTTACCTGGATGACATCTTTGTCACCGGCAAAGATGACGACGAACATCTTTCTAACCTAAAACAAGTGCTCACCAGGTTAGGAGAATATGGGCTCAGAGCTAATTGACAGAAATGTGAGTTTTTCAAAGAGGAAATCTCATACTGTGGGCATGTGATCCACAAGGATGGCTTACACATGTCTCAAGACAAGATAGAAGCGGTGCTTAAGGCACCACCATCTGAAAATGTGTCTCAACTGAGAGCATATCTTGGTCTAGTGGACTACCATCACAAGTTCTTGCCTAACCTATCCACAATCCTACACCCACTAAATGCATTATTACAGACAGGGACACAATGGAAGTGGACTGAGAGCTGTGAAAAAGCGTTTCAAGAAACTAAAAGACTCATAACTTGCGCACTTTGACCCCTCCTTACCTATCCGACTAGCTTGTGATGCCTCGCCCCATGGGATAGGAGCTGTGTTATCGCACAAGTTTCCAGATGGCTCCGAAAGACCAATAGCCTTTGCCTCAAGAATGCTTACTTCAGCTGAACACTACTACACACAGACTGACAGAGAGTCTTTAAGCCTCGTGTGGAGATCAAGAAATTCAGTCACTACTTGTATGGCCAAAAGTATACTCTGTTGACTGACCATCAGCTTCTCGTGTCAATCTTCAATCCAAGAAAAAGCGTTCCAGTGATGACAGCACAAAGGAGGCGCAATGGTCCCTTTTCTTAGGAGGTCACACGTATGACATCGAACACAAGGGGACCAAGCAACATAGCAACGCAGATGGTTTGTCACGTTTACCACTGCCCACTTCCAAGGCAACTACGCAAATGGATTCAGCAGAGGTCTTTCACACAATAGTTGAACAATTACCAGTGACAAACAGCCTCGTTGAAAGGGAAACACGCAAATGTATGACATCATGGTGAAGGGATGGCCAGCGTGGGATAACACATTGTTTCCAGCCTTCTCAGCGAAGAAGGAGCAGTTGTCAGTGTGTTGGGGAGCACTAACGTGTGGTTCACGAGTAGTGATTCCTTCCAAGCTACGCACCAGAGCGCTGGAGGAACTGCATAAGGGGCACCTGGGTACCGTTGTTACGTACCCCATAACTGGGTTGCCAAACCAGCAGAAATGGACCACTTAGTTGGAGTCTGGATTACTGGAACTAAGAAAGTTTTATTAAAGAAATAAGTAACACAGTACTCTAATAGTAAGGATATGAATGCAACAGGTTAGCAATGATAAAGCACACACGTACATAGATCTAGGATAATAGGAATCAATCAAGCTCTATCGCAGTCCAGGGGTAAAATGATCAGTCTCAAGTGACACAGAGTTCAGTTCAGCTGAGTACAGTTTGCAGTAATCGCTGTTGTGCTGTTGGAGAGAGAGAGAGCGAATGCAAATTTCGATTTAACAGACCTTTTATGTTCCCCGCAGTTGGCTTTCGGGCGAGCCCTTTTACTGTCTTCGGAGGTCACCAATTGTGATCCCTCTGTTCCGGACACGATCGTTCTTCCGCAGTGAACCCGGCACCCAGGCAAGGGCGGACACACACACCAGGTTCCCGCGGATCGTACCTTTTTCACCCTGTGCGTCAATGGTCTGTCCTGCGACCAGACCTCCAAGCACTCACCAACTTGTGGGGGGGCACACCGTACTTCCAGGGTCTCATTATCTCGTGATCTCATGGTGTCTGTCGTGCCTTAGCGAACCTGTTCCTTTTATCCCCCTGCTGGGGTATCGCCTGTCCATCAAACTTCGAACAGTTCAGGTTCAAAGCAACCGGTCTGTCAATACTCAGAACTGTGTCTCTTTTCGTTAATCTCTCTCCTCTCTCATTAACATTTTGAATGCTTCTCCCTTTGTCTCTCTTATCTCTCTCATCAGCATCAATCTTCTGATAACTTGGTTTTTCGTCAAACCGTGAAGATGAAAAATCTTGCCTGTGCCTATGTGTGGTGGCCAGGAATCGATAAACAGATTGAGGACTTGACCAAGAACTGCTCTGGATGTCAAAAGATTCAGAACACACCACCACAAGCCCCTCTGCATTCATGGGAGTGGCCCTCATCACCATGGCAATGAGTGCACATTGACTTTGCTGGACCATTCATGGACTCTATCTTTTTAATCGCTGTTGATGTACAGTCCAAATGGTCAGAGGTCATCAAATGAAAACAACCACGTCGGAAAAGACCATTACAGTTCTGAGGACCATGTTCGCCAGGAATGGCATACCAGAACAAACCTGCACAGACAATGGATGACAATTTGTCTCTGAAGAATTCCAAAGTTTTGTGAAGAACAATGGAATCAAACACTTTACATCTACCCCTTACCATCCATCCACAAATGGCCTGGCAGAAAGATATGTGCAGACATTCAAGAAAGCCATCAAGGCAATGGACAGTGAAAATCGACCACTGCAACACAAGATAGACAACTTCCTCCTTGCCTATCGTAATGCAGTACACGCAACCACTAATCAGACCCCAGCGATGATGTTTCTGAACAGGAACCTGAGGTCCCACATGATGTAGAAAACAGACAGTTCAAACACTTGAATGCTAAGCCAACACGGAGCTTCAGTGTGGGACAGTCAGTTCTTGCACATGATTACCGGACTGGAAAGTGGCAACCGGGTATAATTTCTGCCATAGACGGGCCACTGATGTATAGAGTACAGGTGGGAGAGAATGTATGGAGATGTCATGTGGATCAAATCCTGGGTTCTCAGGTGAAAAACACAACAACACCTTGCCCAGACTCCCATGACATAGAAGCACGGCATGTGGATCAAATCCTGAATGCTCAGGTGAAAAACACAACACCTTATCTTGACTCCCCAGACATAGAAGCAAACGCTACTGATTTGACCACATCAACCTCATCCACAGATAAGCCTGTTATCAGTGCTGAGGACCCACCTGATGTACCTGTGAAGATTAATTCCCGAAAACAAATGTTTCAGGGCAGACGTTACCTGGAGAGGCAGAGAAGACAACCCGAAAGACTTGAGTTATAAATATTGTAATTATTATTATTACGTTACTTTGTTTTAAAATTATTAAGTTGCTAAGTAAATAATTGGTAGGTGTTTCTATGTTAAGGGTACACATATTTGTTTAGCATAGTGCCCCAGAAACAAAAAACAGTTAATACACTATTAAAGTAAAAGGAGAGGAGTGTACCATATAGCCTACTGTATATTATGGGACTACTTTATGTTGTTGTAACACGTCGTTGCATACACTATTAGGCGTGTATTGATCTGTACGTATGTGTTCAGTTCAGTTTCAGTCAGTAAAGAACCCTGTTAACTTAGCTCCTGTCTCCACCGTTCCTATTTATAGCTTTGTTGTGTAACCTGGTCACATACACAACAAAGTATATATGAAAAAAGTATCTCACTATTGATTACAGGGATCATATTGTTACTGTTGTGATAGATAGGAGCCATAGAATATGAGGGAACCTTGTCAATGCAAAACACAAATCTTATAATGTGAGTAAGGAATCACTGTCCAGGCACCTTATTAGATTGCTAAATGAGAGCAACTTACTGCAAAGTAATTGCAGAAATCCACGGAATTCCCTGGTTACAGATCACCTGACTTACAGAAATCTAACTTTCCACAAATTTGCCCATACATTTTAAAAATATTTTTAAATATCATAGCAATATATGACTATCTACAGTATACAGGTATGTACAATTAGTTTAAATATTATCAGTGTGATTATTTAATGAAATGAAAGAAATATAATGTATATATCTGGAGACTTTATTAAGCACTAATGAGGCCTCAGTTGGAGTATTATGAACAGTTTTGTGTCCCTTATTTTAGAAATGATGAGTTGAAACTGGAGAGGGTTTAAAGGAGGTTAATGAAAATGATTCTACGATTGAATGGCTTGTCATATGAAGAATATTTGATAGCACTGGGCCTGTATTCACTGGAATTCAGAAGAATGAGGCATAACCTAATTGAAACCTATTGAATAGTAAAAGGGCTTGATCGAGCGGATGTGGAAAGGTTGTTTCCTATGGTGAGAGTCTAAGACCAGAGGACACAGCCTCAGAATATAGGGGCGTCCTTTTAGAATGGAGATGAGGAAGAATTTCTTTAGCCAGAGAGTGGTGTATCTGTGGAATTCGTTGGCACAGGCAGCTGTGGAGGACAAGTCTCTATGTATATTTAAGGCAGAGGTTGATAGATCCTTGATTGGTCAAGGCAGTGGTCCCCAACCTCCGGGCCACGAAGCATGCAGTGGTGCAGTGGTAGCCGGGACGCACCCAACACACCTTTAAGAAAAAAGCCAAAATAAACAAGCTAATTAATTAGGTGCCGCCCAGCATGTAAATGTCGCCCCAGATCAGAGGTGATTGCTGATTTCCCTTGCTCTACGCTACCCGCCTGTCATCTAAGAAGCGATCTGTCATCTGACATCTAATAGCGAATCTGTCATCTAAGTGAATTGTTACCAGCAGTAAGTCACGGACTCTAAACCAAGAACAACATGGCCTGCGTGAAAAAGCGCAAAGTCGACCAGGAAAACTGTCAGTTCAAATCTGACTGGACTGATCAGTTTTGTTTTATTTTACCGGACCATGCCAATGCAAACTGACATGCTTAATATGCATGCAATCTGTAGCTGTCTGCAAATCAGAAAATCTAAAGCGGCATTTCAACACTCTGCACGCTGCCAGTTTTAATGCCAACTACCCCGAAAATCAGATCAACGCAAACAAAAAATTGCAAATATGATAACATCATACAAGCACTCTGTTTCTACTATCTGTAAGTCAACATCTGCACAAGAGAGAGCAACAGCTGCATCATTGCATGTGTCATGGAATCTTGCCAAAGCTAAGAAGCTATTCACTGATGCCGAGTTGATTAAAACATGTGTAATTGATATGGTTAGCAAAGTTTTAATTCATAATGAAAAAACCAAGAAAACGGTTGTGGAGCTATTAAAGACTGTCACAGCAACAAGAAGAGTAGAAGTTTTAGCGGAAGAGTGTTTTTCCAATTCTGTTGCCACAACAGAATACAGGCCCGACATCAGAAGGATTGCCTCATCCCGTCTCTGTCACTTCTCTCACTGATTGTTGAGTGAATCAATTTATTTTTGTCCATTTGTCAATCTTATTGTGGTGTAATATTATTACAACAACAATAATACTGATAATTTCACTTATAGCTATACTTCATACTTCAAATGCTACATAGCTTAATTAAAAAGGACAAATAGATTAAATCAGAGAACAGAAAGAGTGGAAAAGGCAGTACTACTAAAACTCTTTGTGTGGAAGAGAAGTGGTGAAGACTACCATGTTTGTGTGTGTGTGTGTGTGTGTGTGTGTGTGTGTGTGAGTGTGTGTGTGTGTGTGTGTGTGTTTGTGTGTATTTTAAGTCCTAGATGAGTTCTCAATGTGACAGCTGACAGTTGTGATAGCTAGAGTCATAATTAAATGGTTGGTTTTGTTTCAAGAGTGCATTTTTTTTCTTGTGTGACCCACAACACAGGCTTTGAGAATCCCAGGCCTAAATTATTACTACTACTACTACTACTACTACTACTACTAATAGTAATAATAATAATAATAATAATGGTAATAGCAGCAACAACAACATCTGCCCATAAAACAACTTACTGGCACAATGGGAAAAAAAGCCCTGGACGCTTTGGCCCTTGGCTTGGCATGCTTGGCATAATTCAGCCTTTGTGGAAAACTACTTGGAGAACCCTGGCTTAGGGCATGTGTTAGCACATGGAATTAAGAGCTTGTAGCCATCAGTGAGTCGTGGATGCAGAAGGGGCAGGACTAGCAGCTGAAGGTTCCAGGGCTCCGTTGTTTTAGATGTGATAGAGTGGGAAGGATTAAAGGTTGCATTACTAGTCAAGGAAAAAGTCATGGTAGTGCTCAGTCAGGACAGAATGGAGAGCTCATCTAGTGAGGTTTTATAAGTGAAACTGAGGAATATGAAAGGTATGACTACGTTAATGGAATTATATTACAGACCACCCAACAGTCCGTGGATTTAAAGGAGCAAATTTGTAAAGAGATCACAGACTGTTGCAAGAAACATAAGATTGTTATGTACTTAAGAAGGAAATCAGGAGGGCTAAAAGAAGGCGTGATGTTGCTCTAGCAGGAAAAGTGAAGGAGACTCTTAAGAGTTTCTATAGATATATTATGAGCAAAAGAATACAAGGGACAAAATCGGTCCTCTGGAATATCAGATACATCGATGCATGGAGACAATAGAGATGGAGGAGATCTCAGATGGGTTTTTTACATTTGTATTCATTCAGTAGATGGACGCAAAGTCTATAGAAGTGAGGCAAAGCAGCAGTGAGGTTATGGACCATATTCAGATTACAGAGGAGGTGATTGCTGTATTAAAACAAATTCTTCTTCTTAAGTCCATCCACCTACTGGGGCATAGAGTGTTGACAGTAGCTTACGAGATTCCTCTGTCTCGGGCCAGCCTTTCCCAGTTTTCCCAGGTGTAGCCAATTTACGAAGACCTTCCTCTCCCAGGGATGAAGACTTTGCAGCTTCTGCTGGCATTTCTGTAGCAGTGTATTTTTACAGGATGGGGTTGCTGTCCCTGTGGCCAAACCTTCTCCTTTTGCAGCTGGGCTTGGGATCTTCCAGGCAGTTTTGAGGTAAATTAGGGTCGATAGAGCCCCAGGGCTTGACAAGGTGTTCCCCTGAACACTGTGGGAGGCTGGGACTCTGGGAGAGATATTGAAAATGACTTTAGTCATGGGTGATGTGCTGGAGGATTGGAGAATAGCTAATATTATTCCATTGTTTGAGAAAGGTTAGAAACATAGAAACATAAAAAACCTTTGACCTACAGAGCTCTGTTGAACATGTCCTTACCTTAGAAATTACCTAGGCTTACCCATAGCCCTCTATTTCTCTAAGCTCCATGTACCTATCCAGGAGCCTTTTAAAGGACCCGATTGTATCTGCCTCCACCACTGTAGCCGGCAGCCCATTCCACGCACTCACCACTCTCTGCATAAAAAACTTATCCCTGACATCTCCTCTGTACCTACTTCCAAGCAGCTTAAAACTGTGCCCTCTCATATTAGCCACTTCAGCCCTGGGAAAACGCTTCTGATTATCCACACGATCAATGCCTCTTATCATCTTATACACCTCTATCAGGTCACCTCTCATTCTCCGTCATGCCAACGAGAAAAGGCAAGGCTTGCTCAAACTATTCTCGTAAGGCATGCTCTTCAATCCAAGCAACATCGTTGTGAATCTCCTCTGCACTATTTCCATAGTTTCCACATTCTTCCTGTAGTGTGGTGACCAGAAATGAGCACAGTACTCCAGAGTCCTATACAACTGTAACATTACCTCTCAGCTCTCGAACTCAATCCCATGGTTGACGAATGCCAATGCACTGTATGCCTTCTTAACCACACAGTCAACCTGGGCAGCAGCTTTGAGTGTCCTATGGACACAGACCTCAAGATCCCTCTGATCCTCCACACTGTCAAGAGTCTTACCACTAATACTGTATTCTACCATCATATTTGAACCACCAAAATGAACCACCTCACATTTATCTGGTTGAACTCCATCTGCCACCTCTCAGCCCAGTTTTGCACCCAGTTGTGCACATTCATAATTCCTTGAAAGTGGTGACACATGTTCATAGGGTCATAAGGAAAGCTTTTTGCATATTGGTCTTCATAAGCTAAATTAATGAGTACAGGAGTTGGGTGTTATGTTAAAGTTGTATAAAATATTTGAGAGGTCTAACTTGGAGTATTGTGTGCAGCTTTGGTCACCTACCTACTGGAAAGATATCAATTGAAAGAGTGCAGGGAAAATTTATGAGGATTTTGCCAGGACTTGAGAACCTGAATTACAGGGAAAAGTGAATAGTTTAGAACTTCATTTCCTGAAGTGTAGAAAAATGAGAGGGGATTTGATAGAGGTACACAAAATTATGAGGGGTATAGAAGGGGCAAATGCAAGCAGGTTTTTTCCACTAAAGTTGTGTGAGGTGAGAACTAAAAGTCATGGGTTAAGTTTGAACGCTGAAATGTTTAAGGGGAACATGAGGGGGAACTTCTTCACTCAGACGGTGGTGTGAGTGTGGAACAAGCTGCCAGTGGAAGTGGTGGATGTGAGTTTGATTTCAACATTTAAGTGAAGTTTGGATACATGGATGGGAGGACTACAGTCCAGTTGAAGATCAATGGAACTAGGCAGATTAATAGCTTGGCAGAGATTAGATGGGCCAAAGGGCCTTTGACTGTGCTTTTCTGTTCTATGACTCTATGACTCGAAATCTTATGTAACCCAGGGACTGCTCATACTGAACTGATAATGTTTGATGACACCATGAACTCTGTCACTTATAGATTAGATTAGATTAGATTCAACGTAATTGTCATTGTGCTGAGTACAGATACAAAGCCAATGAAATGCAGTTAGCTTCTGACCAGAAATGCAAAGAATAGTGTTATTTACAAGATAACTGTGAATAAAAAGTAAGTGCTACAACACACAAATATAAAAGTACTGAGACAGTACAATATGGGTGCAATACTGCTTAGCGCTGTGATGTGAGGTTCAGCAGGGTCACAGCCTCAAGGAAGAAGTTCTTCCTGTGCCTGCTGGTGCGGGAGTGGAGGCCCCTGTAGCACCTACTGGATGGGAGGAGAATAAAAAGTCCATGGTTAGGGTGAGATACATCCTTGATGATGCTTTTTGCCCTGCCCAGGCAGTGTTTATGGTAGATGTTCTCAATGGTGGGCAATTGGGTGCCAATAATCCGCTGGGCAGTTTTCACCACACACTGGAGTGCTTTGTGGTCTGATACGGGACAATTGCCATACCACTCTGAGATGCAGTTGGTGAGTATGCTCTCAATGGTACAGCGGTAAAAGTCCGTCAGTATCCTGGGACAGGGGTCAACTTTCTTGATGCTCTGCAGGAAATAAAGGCGCTGTTACGCCTTTTTGATCAGGATGGAGGAGTTCAGGGACCAGGTGAGATCCTCGGAAATGTGGACACCAAGGAATTTGAAGCTTGATACACACTCCACTACAGCTCTGTTGATGTAAATAATGGGGACGTGAATGTGGCTCCTAGCATGTCTGAAGTCCACAATGATCTCCTTGGTCTTCTGGGTGTTAAGGGCCAGGTTGTTGTTGGCACACCACGCGGCCAGGTGCTGGACCTCGTCATCCCCTCTGATCAGGCCAACCAGCGTGGTGTCGTCTGCGAACTTGATTATGGAGTTAGAACCACGTACAGGAACGCAGTCACAGGTGAAATGGGAGTACAGAAGAGGGCTCAGCACACAGCCTTGAGACACGGCGGTGTTCAGGGTGAGGGTGGAGAAGGAGAGGTTGTCTAACTTAACTGATTGTGGTCTGTTAGTCAGAAAGTCCAAGGTCCAATTGCAGAGGGATGAGCTGATACCCAGCTGGTGAAGTTTGGTGATCAGCTTGGAGGGGATCACAGCATTGAATGCTGAACTGAAGTCAATGAACAGCATTCTGACATAAGAGTTGGGGCTGTCCAGGTGGGTCAGGACAGAGTGAAGTGCTGTGGAGATGGCGTCCTCTGTTGACCGGTTGGTGCAATAGGCAAATTGATGGGCGGGGTCCAGGGTAGTGGGCAGAAAGGATTTCAGATGTGATAGAACCAGACTCTCAAAGCACTTTGCAGTGATGGGGGTGAGTGCAACTGGGCGGAAGTCATTCAGGCCCAAGGCAGTGGAATGCTTTGGCACTGGCATGATGGTGGCGATTTTGCCTGGGCCAGGGACGGATACTTTTGCATGCTATCCATGCATAAAATGCTACAATTTCTGAAGCAGAGTGCATCTATGGAATGAAACACAAGGCAAGTATTTCAGGTGAATCTGCAACAAAAACTAGAAGCAGTTAGAAATGCAAAATCATTTTGTTTTAAAGTGCTGAGACAAGGAGCGAATAAAAAATTACAAAGGTGAAAGGGTAAATGTTAATCATCAACAGGTGTTGTTGGAGAAAATAAACAACGTCATTATAATGTTACATTTCTAACCTCAAAAATGAATCCAACACGCTGTGGAGTGCTATTTCTCGAGCTTCTGAACATTTGGTCTGGAGAAATAAAATTTTGACTGACTGCAAACCCAAGAACTGGACTAATATCAACCAATAGTGCAATTGTCCAGCTTGATCTCTCTAGTGTTCAGCAACAAAGGCATTATAGACAATTCAGAACAGCACAAATAAATTTTTCGCAGAGAACAAGAACCGTACAACCCTGGGACAAGCCCTTCAGCCCACAAATACGTGCTGAACTCAATAAACTGTGAATTAGATGTCTAAGAAATCTTAAGCAACACACGTTAAAGTTGCTGGTAAACGCAGCAGGCCAGGCAGCATCTATTGGAAGAGTTTCAGTCAACATTTCAGGCCAAGACCCTTCGTCAGGACTAACTGAAGGAAGAGGTAGTAAGAGATTTGAAAGTGAGAGGGGGAGGGGGAGATCCAATGTGATAGGAGAAGACAGGAGGGGGAGGGATGGAACCAAGAGCTGGACAGGTGATTGGCAAAAGGGATATGAGAGGATCATGGGACAGGAGATCCGGGAAGAAAGACGGGGGGGGGGGGACCCAGAGGATGGGCAAGAGGTATTTTCAGAGGGACAGAGGGAGAAAAAGGAGAGTGAGAGAAAGAATGTGTGCATAAAAATGAGTAACAGATGGGATACGAGGGGAAGGTGGGGCCTTAGCGGAAGTTAGAGAAGTCGATGTTCATGCCATCAGGTTGGAGGCTACCCAGACGGAATATGAGGTGTTGTTCCTCCAACCTGAGTGTGGCTTCATCTTTACAGTAGAGGAGGCCGTGGATGGACATGTCAGAATGGGAATGGGATGTGGAATTAAAATGTGTGGCCACTGGGAGATCCTGCTTTCTCTGGCGGACAGAGTGTAGGTGTTCAGCAAAGCGGTCTCCCAGTCTGCGTCGGGTCTCGCCAATATATAAAAGGCCACATCGGGAGCACCGGACGCAGTATATCACCCCAGCCGACTCACATGTGAAGTGTTGCCTCACCTGGAAGGACTGTCTGGGGCCCTGAATGGTGGTAAGGGAGGAAGTGTAGGGGCATATGTAGCACTTGTTCCGCTAAGAAAACTTATCCCTTTTTGATTACACCATGTCCATATCTCTCCATTCTCTACACAATCATTATGCCTTTCTCAGAGGATTTTAAGCAACATCAAAGTTGCTGGTGAACGCAGCAGGCCAGGCAGCATCTGTAGGAAGAGGTGCAGTCGACGTTTCAGGCCGAGACCCTTCGTCAGGACTAACTGAAGGAAAAGTGAGTAAGGGATTTGAAAGTTGGAGGAGGAGATCCAAAATGATAGGAGAAGACAGGAGGGGAAGGGATGGAGCCAAGAGCTGGACAGGTGATTGGCAAAAGGGGATACGAGAGGATCATGGGACAGGAGGTCCGGGAAGAAAGACAAGGGAGGGGGGGACCCAGAGGATGGGCAAGAGGTATTTTCAGAGGGACAGAGGGAGAAAAAGGAGAGTGAGAGAAAGAATGTGTGCACAAAAATGAGTAACAGATGGGATACGAGGGGGAGGTGGGGCCTTAGCGGAAGTTAGAGAAGTCGATGTTCATGCCATCAGGTTGGAGGCTACCCAGACGGAATATAAGGTGTTGTTCCTCCAACCTGAGTGTGGCTTCATCTTTACAGTAGAGGAGGCCGTGGATGGACATGTCAGAATGGGAATGGGATGTGGAATTAAAATGTGTGGCCTCTGGGAGATCCTGCTTTCTCTGGCGGACAGAGCGTAGATGTTCAGCAAAGCGGTCTCCCAGTCTGCGTCGGGTCTCGCCAATATATAAAAGGCCACATTGGGAGCACCGGACGCAGTATATCACCCCAGTCGACTCACAGGTGAAGTGTTGCCTCATCTGGAAGGACTGTTTGGGGCCCTGAATGGTGGTAAGGGAGGAAGTGTAAGGGCATGTGTAGCACTTGTTCTGCTTACACGGATAAGTGCCAGGAGGGAGATCAGTGGGGAGGGATGGGGGGGACAAATGGACAAGGGAGTTGTGTAGGGAGCGATCCCTGTGGAATGCAGAGGGGGGGGAGGGAAAAATGTGCTTAGTGGTGGGATCCCGTTGGAGGTGGTGGAAGTTACGGAGAATAATATGTTGGACCCGGAGGCTGGTGGGGTGGTAGGTGAGGGCCAGGGGAACCCTATTCCTAGTGGGGTGGCGAGAGGATGGAGTGAGAGCAGATGTACGTGAAATGAACATCGATTTCTCTAACTTCCGCTAAGGCCCCACCTCCCCCTCGTATCCCATCTGTTACTCATTTTTATGCACACATTCTTTCTCTCACTCTCCTTTTTCTCCCTCTGTCCCTCTGAATATACCTCTTGCCCATCCTCTGGGTCCCCTCCTCCCTTGTCTTTCTTCCCGGACCTCCTGTCCCATGATCCTCTCGTATCCCCTTTTGCCAATCACCTGTCCAGCTCTTGGCTCCATCCCTCCCCCTCCTGTCTTCTCCTATCATTTTGGATCTCCCCCTCCCCGTCCAACTTTCAAATCCCTTACTCACTCTTCCTTCAGTTAGTCCTGACGAAGGGTCTCGGCCTGAAACGTCGACTGCACCTCTTCCTACAGATGCTGCCTGGCCTGCTGCGTTCACCAGCAACTTTGATGTGTGTTGCTTGAATTTCCAGCATCTGCAGAATTCCTGTTGTTTTCAGAGGATTTTAACCACCTTGGTTACACTTGCTTCCACTTTCATCCTTGGCAGCTCATTCCAGACACCCAGCGCTCTCTGTGTAAAATATTTGCCACTCACATCTCCCTTGACTTACCCCCTCTCAAATGCATACTTAGTTTTAGACATTTTGACCCTGTGGAAATAGATACCAGCTATCTACTCTATCTATGCCTCTCATAATCTTATAAACTTCTATCAGATCTCCCAGTCAGCCTCCACCGCTCCCAAGAAAACAGCTCAAATTAAAGTAAAAATCTAGTGCTTTCCTGGCATATATGACAAATGAACTTTCAGCCATGTACAGGTCTCAATTATTACTGATGTTTCAATGACAAACTCTGAGTTTTGTTATTGGAACATTGGTTATAATGGATCTCTTTACCCAGCTAGAAGCCTGAAGAGAATTTATTTGCCAAATTTGTCTAACCTCTCCTTACAGCACGTGCCATTCTGGCAAACCTCTTCTGCATCTTCTCCAGAGACTCTTTGTTGTGCTTTGTAACTTCAAAACAGTAATCTAACTCAAAGGAAGACTCAGGAATCCAAAATGTGGGCCTAACTTCGTGTTTACTTTAAGCGAGGCACACACATAATACGTGGTAGCGTGATGACATGTGCAATTAACATATGATATGTGCCTATTTATTTAAATAACCAATTATGCTGAATCCAACAAGCCAGTACGTCATGGGTAAAACCCTTCCCACTTTTGAGCACCTCTACACAAAACATTGCCATAGGAAAGCAGCATCCATCATCCAAGACTCACACTACCCAGTTCATGCTCACTTTTTGCTGCTGCCAGCAGGAAGAAGGTACAGGAGACCTAGAACTCCCACCGCCAGATTCAGGAACAGTTATCACCCTTCTACCATCAAGCACCTGAACCAGAGCGGATAACTTCATTCAACGTCACTTGCCCCATCACTGAACTGTTCCCACAACCTATGGACTCACTTTCAAGAACCTATCATCTTATATACTCGATATTTATTGCTTATTGAATTACTATTATTATTTTTTTCTTTTTGTATTTGCGCAGATTGTTGTCTCTCACACACTGGCTGAACACTTGGTCAGTGTAGTCCTTCATTGATTCTATTATGGTTATTATTCTGTTGTGGATTTACTGAGAGTGTCTACAAGAAAATGAATCTTGGGATTTTACATGGTGACATGCACATACTTTGATACTAAATTTATTTTGAATTTTTCCACTTTTTAACTGTGGGAAAATAAATGGAAACTTAGGGTATAGACCAGGGTGTTTCAGCTTAATGCTGAAAGGTGAATGGAAAGGAATGTGGTTTTGGCATCATGCTGGATATGCTGCAGATAGTAGTGGATGATCAATTAAATGTGTAAGTTGATGGAGTGAAAAATAATGGTAAGGGACCAATGCAGTTCAGCAGGGGAGAAGTTGGGAGGGGAAAGATAGTTGTGAAATGGAATGGTTTGGATTGGTGGTCCATACATAGTGGAGGGCAATCCTTTGTTGAAGAGAAAAGACATATTAGAAACACTGACCCAGAAGGTAAAATAATCAACAATAATATGACAGAGATGGGAATGGAAGAGAGGGTCTTTACACGAAGTAGAGTAGGAGGAAGTTTGGTTAAAGTAGCTCTATTGCAGGCGTTTAACAGATATTATCCAGACATGAAAATAGAGAAGGAAAGGGACGACTTAGAGATTGACGACGGATTGGTGAGGAAATTTGTTTGTACTTCGCTCACCTTAATCCTGAAATTAGCTCTGCTTAAGATTTTATATAAGCAGCCAAATAGTTAAATTATTTGGAAACAGGCAAACCTGGAAGATTTGTAGTGCACATTTTAGTACTCTCTTAATATGTAAGTACATGAAGGTAGCATAAGGGCCAATTTTCCCTGGTGGGTACCCTGTGATCAACAAATCTGAAGTGTACGGCTGCTGCACCTGGGTGGAATAATGATCTACCAGGATTTCCTGTCAGTCTTTCCAGCAGTACAGTAAGAGGAGACTTTGGCTTCACATGATATGTGCAGACTCCTAGCTGATGAGAGATTAAAAAAATATTAGCCCTTATAGACCTCAAATTGAGCCCTAGTGAGACACTGATTAACAATATAAAAATTGGAACGTGCAATAATAATACTATTTATTGGCCTGGATATCCACAAGTAGAAAATGGATTGGTCATGATCATTTTACATTGTCAAATTTAATAACATTTGGGGATTTCATAAAAATATCCAACTAGGAGTAAATGAAATCATCCCTGGGATGCTAGTGCTTTCTTTGCAATTTTGCAGTTCTGCTCCTTGATGTTGGCAGGATGGCAGCAGATGTAAGGGAAGGCAAAGGGCTTCATACATAGAAGTGATACTGTAGGCAGGGAGAATTGCTGACCTTTGAAGTAACAAAATAAAGTTATTAATGCCTTTTTTAACAATGCACGACAATAAAGAGCTGAACTCTGGCAGGATTATCAAACATTAGGATGTACAGAGTTAGTTCAATAACCCCTTCAAAGTGAACAAAATGGTGTTATCATTATATGTAGCTCAGTACATTCTTAGTCTCACACTTATTCTTCTGTAGTAAGCCTGGAGGGTGACGAGTTTCTCCACTGCCAATTGGATCTCCAACATGGGCAGCAGCAGTATCTGTGCGGAAGAAAGGCCTGCCAATCTACTTCCATATCTTACCATGAAAACTCTATGGACTCCACGGTCCATAGGGTCACGAAGAGTCGAACTCGACTTAACGACTGAACAACAACAAGCATGCATGGTGAGCTGAAGCTCATTGATGGTATAGAATAGGCAAAGGTTAGGGAGGAAGGAAGGAACTCCTTACTGATGGCTTAGGGTACCTACCAGTTTAGCAGTATATTGTGGCATCATCTAGTAAGGGATAAAGACCAACTATCAAAATTATTCACCTTTCTTGGCAATAATATCCTCTGCCTTTAAGAATAAAAAAGACCTATGCACTTACTGATTGCTTCTGAATTGTACTTGGTGCAGAGAGCAGGATTAACTGGGCTGGCAGTTAACAAATTTATCAGGGTGCAATTTAAACTCAAAGAAAATAGAGAAAAAGAAATTTGATTTATATCGTGTCTTTCAGAACATTCCAAAGTACAAATGCCAATGAAATACATTTAAAGTTTTGTTAATCTTGAATCACAACAATGTGATAAAGACTAAATGGATTGGTTTAGTGAGCTTAATTAAGTGATAAATAAGGTAACAAGTTGCTTTGTACAAAGAAATGCTCTTTTGCTCGGCCACCGTTGCATCAGCTCGAGCGGACACAAAGGGGCTCAATGTAACATTTTATGCTAAAGCTGGCCTTGCTGAGATTACAGCAATTAGACCATAATTGTGGAGCGTTGCGTTAATGTGTAAATGTAGCTTATGTCTCCTGAATGAGCCTTGAACATACAGCCTGCTGATTGAGTCAAAACATCCTCTTTAGATACTTCAAAGGTCCTGACGAAGGGTCTCGGCCTGAAACGTCGACTGCACCTCTTCCTACAGATGCTGCCTGGCCTGCTGCGTTCACCAGCAACTTTGATGTGTGTTGCTTGAATTTCCAGCATCTGCAGAATTCCTGTTGTTCTCTTTAGATACTGTTTGATGCAACTCCTAAAAAAAAACTGTAATGGAAATTAAGGCATTGGATGGTTCTGAATCAGAATTAGAATCAAGTTTATTATCACCAGCATGTGACGTGAAATTTCTTAACTTAGCAGCAGCAGTTCAATGCAATTCATAATCTAGCAGAGAGAGAACAAATAATAATAAATAAAATAAAATAAAACTTAATAATAAATAAACAAGTAAATCAATTACGTATATTGAATAGATTTTTAAAAAGTGCAAAAACAGGAATACTGTATATGTAAAGAAAGTGAGGTAGTGTCCAAAGCTTCAATGTCCATTTAGGAATCAGATGGCAGAGGGGAAGAAGCTGTTCCTGAATCGCTGAGTGTGTGCCTTCAGGCTTCTGTATCTCCTACCTGATGGTAACAGTGAGAAAAGGGCAGTCCCTGGGTGCTGGAGGTCCTTAATAATGGACGCTGCCTTTCTGAGACACCGCTCCATAAAGATGTCCTGGGTACTTTGTAAGCTCGTGCCCAAGATGGAGCTGACTAGATTTATAACCTTCTGCAGCTTCTTACGGTCCTGTGCAGTAGTCCCTCCACACCAGACAGTGATGCAGCCTGTCAGAATGCTCCTCACGGTACAACTATAGAGGTTTTTGAGTGTATTTGTTGACATGCCGAATTTCTTCAAATTCCTAATAAAGTATTGCCACTGTCTTGCCTTCTTTATAACCACATTGATATGTTGGGACCAGGTTACATCCTCAGAGATCTTGACACCAAGGAACATGAAGCTGCTGACTCTCTCTACTTCTGATCCCCTATGAGGATTGGTATGTGTTCCTTCGTCTTACCATTCCTGAAGTCCACAATCAGCTCTTTTGTCTTACTGACATTGAGTGCCAGGTTGTTGCTGCAGCACCATTCCACTAGTTGGCATATCTCACTCCTGTACACCCTCCCGTCACCACCTGAGATTCTACCAACAATGCTTGTATCATCAGCAAATTTATAGATGGCATTGGAGCTATGCCTAGCCACACAGTCATGTGTATATAGAGAGGAGAGCAGTGGGCTAAGCACACATCCCTGAGGTGCACCATTGTTGATCATCAGCGAGGAGGATATGTTATCACCAATCCCCACAGACTGTGGTCTTTCCGTTAGGAAGTTGAGGATCCAATTTCAGACGGAGGTACAGAGACCCAGGTTCTGCAACTTCTCAATTAGGATTGTGGGAATGATGGTATTAAATGCTATTCTATGTGATATGACTTGTAAAATTTTAGAATAGTGAACAGGTATACTGAGACCATGGCTGGAAACAAATGCAGTAACAGCTTCTATATGTACAATACTCTTAGCAATAAACTCCTCTCCCCACACCCCCACCCCAAGGTGCTCTATAGGAACATTGGTAATGCCAGAGTACAAAAGGATAAAAGGCATTGGGGCAATGGGCAGAAGGATTGCATTAAAACATGTATCTTAAAAGAAGAAAGACATTTAGGGAAGGGATTTCAGAATTTAAAGTCTTTGCATCTCATGTTACAATTGCCAATGGCAGAGAGATTAAATTTGGAGATGTTCAGAAAGTAAGAATTAGAGGTCAATAAATCTAGAAGGTTTATAGGGCAGCAGAAATTACAGAGATAGGAGGACTTGAAATCATGGAAGGATTTGAAGACAAGAATACAATTTTTAAAATCAAGACTTTGCTAATCTATTGCTGGTATAGTCATCATCATAGCTTGTCACACCAGACAGCCAGCCACTCTAGTCTTGTTTGGTTGATGTTGAGCAGGCCAGTGTCAGCTAAATCAGGTGAGAGTGGGCAGTTGCACCAAATGTGTTCAATGTTCTGCACCCTTTCGCCACGCTCACAGGATTCGCTGGTCTTTAAACCCCACTTCACCATATTGTCTCCCGTCCTACAAACTCCCGCTCTCGCTCTGTTGAGAGTGCACCACTTCCGTCTGTCAAGCAGTGCCCCGTCTGCCAACATTTCTGTGGGGTCTTGCACTGTATTGTTTGGTGGAGTTCTGGCTTCCGTTTGTTGCCAGAGGTCAATCCTGATATATTTGGGGGGATGTTCCGTGCGGTATTTCCTCCACTGTAGCAAAGCTTTTCCTCGATTTTAGGCAGTTGGAAACTGGCACATGATGGTGTAGTGGGTGCCGTGGATCCGAGTTCTGTTTACCTTTTTCAATTGTTGTTGTAGTGTGTCTTCGGATCTCTGGGGGAGCAATGCCTGCAAGTCTGTAGATGATGTTAATGGGTGTGGGGCGCAGTGTGCCCGTGGTTATTTGACAGGCTTCGTTAAGCAACGGGTCTATTTTCTTTGCATGGGCTGATCTGCCCTACACAGGTGGGCAGAATTCTGCAGGTGCATAGTAGAGTGCTAGGGAGGTTGATCTAAGTGTGTGAGCATTAGCTCCCCATTTTATGCCTGCTAATTCTTTCAAGGGAGAATTGCTAGAGCCAACTTTCCCTCGGAGTTTTTGGACGTGGGTGGCAAATGAGAGCATCCTATCCAGTGTCACGCCTAGGTAAATTGGAGTTGAATGGTGTTTGAACTCCTTCCCACACGAGAAGATCTTGAGTTTCCGAGCTGCTTCTTGATTCCTCAGGTGGAATGTATACACGTGAGTTTTTGATGGATTTGGGTTCAGAGACCATTTTTCGTAATACTGTTTCATTGCTTCAAGGACTGCTGTAAGTCATACTTCAACTTCTTGGAAGGAGTTAGCTTGCATTGCTATGCATAGGTTGTCTGCATAGATAAACCTGCGCGTGTTAGGAAAGGTTGGTTGGTCATTTGTGTAGACATTGAACAGTAGAGGTGCTAGGACTGATCCCTGTGGTAGTCCGTTCTTTGTGGACGCCACCTGCTCTTAATTCCATTCATTTCTACATAAAATCTGCGATTTTCTAGGAGGCTTCTTATTACTTTGACTGCGGTTTCATTCTTTAACATTTTAGATAATTCCAGTAGAATGCCTCTGTGATTCACAGTGTTGTATGCTGCTGTTAAGTCAACGAATACTGTCCCTGTAATTTGTCGCATTTCAAAGCTATCCTGAATATACTGGGTTAAGTTCAGGACTTGACCGCAGCAAGAGCGGCCTGGCCTGAACTGGCTTGGTCTGGTGTTAGAAGATCTTCAACTGAGGGGGATATTCTTTTCAGTATGAGTCTGTCGTAGAGTTTATAGAGGGTGCAGAGCAAGAAAATCAGTCTGTAATTTTTAAGAATATTGGAATCTTTATTAGGTTTTAGGAGAGCAACAGCTTTGGCTCTTCTCCACTTTTTAGGTATTTTTAATGATCTTAGGCAACAGTTAAAAAGGGACAGAAGCCAGTGGAGTGCTTTAGGTCCAAGATGTTTAAGGAATTCATTAAAAATCCCATCTATACCAGCAGCTTTGTTGGATTTTAGCTGTGATACTTCATCCTTTAATTTTTCTAGGGTGAGAGACGGGAAGTTGTTATTCCCGTTTGAGAGAGCTGACTCCATCTCCTGATTTTGCTTTTTGTTTTGCCTCCGTTCCTTGTTATTTGGTTGACCAATTAGTATTAGTTGGTGGGCAACCTGACTGGGTGTTACAGCAGCAATTCTCTGTGGTGGTCTATTGTCTGAGTTGAGTTTCCGAACAGTTGCCCATGCCTTCTTACTGTTCTTGGTCATGACTGTGTTTTCTATCAGTTCCTGCCAACGCTGTGGTCTCTGTTGGCTCAGTAGGGACTGAACTGACTCTCCCATTTCAATTGTGTCTTGACCAAACGGGTCTTGATCGTATAAGTTGACATACTCATCATAATTTTGCTTGATATCACTAGTCAATCCCTGAATATATTTGATTCTGCAGCCTCTAGGTATGTTCTGCTGCATTACTCTCCAGATTAGTCGGACAAATTCATCATAATGATCAGGTTCTGGTGGTATGGTATCGATAAGCTGATCAAGGGATTCTGCGAAAGATGTCCAATTCGCTTTTCTCAGGTTAAATCTTGGTAGGTACTTTGATGGTACAGGTCTCAGAACTGGAAGGGATTGAACCTGGGCTGGTCAGTGTTGGGATTTGGGTATATGTTGGAGGACTGTTTGTGTGAAGAGGTTGGAGCTTGCTGAGGTAACAAAGGCAAGGTCTGGGTTGTATCCTTTTCTCCATCTGGCACTTGTGAAGGTAGGGGTGTCCTTTGACTCATATAGTAGCTCGAGGCTGTTGTTTAGAGCCCATGATACAACTTCTTCTTCATTTGCATCGTCATCTTCGTATCCCCAGTTGGTGCTATGGCTATTAAAGTCATCAATAATGAGGTACATTTTGTCCAGGAGATCTAGGGTAGGTGGCCACATGAATGGTTCATTAGGGGGTTTGTAGACTGAGATGATATTTATGTGTTTTGTTTCAACTTTCAGAAATTCCGTTGAGTCAGCTTGGATGTTTGCTATGCTCATTACTTTATCTTTAACAAAGGTTGCACTTCCATAAGTTTGGCTAGGGGTGTCAATAGCCAAGTGCATTCCTGGCACATAGGGTTGGTTGTTCAGCCTGTAAGTTTCTTGTATGCACAAGATGTCCGGTTCTAAGTTTGCCAGGATGTCTGTTTTACTGTGGCTGAAGCCTTTGATGTTGTGGCTAATGATTTTCATGATTTCCAGTGGGCCGAGGGGTTATCCTTTTACCACCCACTGGATCACTTGGTCTGGCGCGTAATGTCAGGATTGGTCTCCTTTCGGATTAACAGGGTCACGGCGTGAACGTTCCTGACTCGACGCCGGCTGGTATAGTGTGGCAAATGTTATGACTAACCTGATTGTAATCCTGAACTCTTACCCAACAATTAAAATCTATTAAAGTATAAACTCACATTCAGAATGCAAAAATATCCTATTAACTTACAGAAATAACAGACTTTAATATAAACAAATATACACATTATTACAACAATTTTTTGTGACACAGAAAGCATTTCAGAAGAAGGACTAATTACAGATTTCATGTAGAGTTTCCATTCTATCAATAACAAAATGTACAAAAATACTTCTTGAACTTTTGATTAAGCATTCAGACAACTGATCCTAGCAGAGCCAAATCACAGTGTGTGGAATGAACCATCATGCATGGAATCTAAATAGTCAGTAATTATATTCTGAAAGGCATCTGTGTGTGTGTTACCTTTCACTGCATCTGGCAATTAACTGCTTTCCCTCATTATATTACAACTTTGAAGTGTAGAGCTGATTAATCAGTACATTCAACTTGTTTTTATATTGGAATTCACAATTACATTTAATTTGGTACAAATCACCAACTGCAGCAGTTTAAACTGATCTGGAAATTAGGAATGTTTTCCAAATTTTCAGATCTTACCCATATTAACGAGAGTATACAGGCAGAACTTTTGATGAAACACGAAGTACCTGGTGTTCCTTTTATCCAATTTTTCTTAAAGAGATTTAAAGATTAGCTTTGTTTGTCACATATGCATTGAACCAACAAGTGAAATGCGTTGTTTGTGTCAAATCAAATCACCGAAGATTGTACTGGGTAGCCTGCAAGGGTTGTGCTTTTGATGCCAAGTAACATGCCCACAACTCACTAACCTTCAACATACGTTTTTGGAATGTGGGAGCAAACTGAAACACCTGAGGAAATCCATGCAATCTTGGGGATAACATAAAACTCTTTACAGCCAAGGGTGGGAATTAAATGCCAATCGGTGATTACTAGTGCTGTAAAGCAATGTGCTAACTACTATTCTATCATGCTAAATAAAGGCAATGTGAAAGCATGTGCCTATGGTGTCAGAACACTTGCATGGTAAAAGCAGACAAAATTATGTCTTGATGGTGCGTGCAGTATAGTTTTCTCCAGTTGAGGTAATCTCTCTTCTTTGTCTGAACTTTGACCATCATCAAGACTGAAAGACACCTCAGTTAATTTGTAAGTTTTCAAATGGCACAACAATTGATGGAGTCGTGGGTAGTGAGGAAGTCTGTCAAATAGTGCAGAAGGATATAGATCAGTTAGTAATTTGGGCAGGTTAAAAGCAGATGGAATTTGTTTGGGACAAAATCGAGGCATGGTATTTTGAGAGATGAAATGCAAGAAGAAATATGCAGTAAATGGCCAGACACTGTAAAGCACTGACATACAGAGGATCTTGAGGTTCATGTCCGAAGCAATATGTGCATAGGGTAGGAAAGAAAGCATACAGCATTCTTGCCTCCATTATTTGCAACATTGAATGTGTAAAAGTCAGAAGGACACAGCGCAGCTGTATAAACCTTTGGTTAGGCCACGTTTGGTTATGTGCAATTCTAGTCGACAAACTACAGGTATAATATGGAGACTCTGGAGACAGTGCAGTAAAGGTTTTGCAGGGTGTAGCCTGGATTGGAGTGTATTAGCCATAAGCAGAGGGTAGGATGGGTGACTTTCTCTGGAATGCAGGAGGCTAAGGAGTGAACTGGTACAAGTATATAAAATTATGAGCGGCATGGACAGGATCAATAGTCTGTGCCTTCTTCACAGAAATTTCAAAAGTTGACGGATATAGGTTTAAAGTGAGGGCAATAAAGTTTAAGGGAGTGGTGCGAGGCTAGATTTTTTTTAAACAGAAAGCACTACGTGCTTTGAATTTGCTGCCAGTGTTAATGACAGAAGCAGATATAATAGCAATGTCCAAGAAGTATTTAGACAGGCAGGAAGCAGAGGGACAAACATCATGTGTAAGAGATGAAATTAAACTGGCATCCTAGCTTGTGTGTACATAGTGAGCTGATGACCTGCTTCTGTCCAGCACTTTCATATGTTCTACAATCTATCACTAGAACATAAATCAATGCATTTCACTGCATGTTTCAGTGTCCACATGACAAACAAAGATAACCTTTAGGACTCATTGCCCTTTGATACCAATATGATTTTTCAGTGATAAAATGCTTGGCTTTATCTAGCTCTCCTCCCTTTTACAGTGTATCAGATAAGGAAATCAATATTGTGTGTCATGTCATTTCATGTTGTACCATCACATATTGTTCTCTTATTTGCAATTGTCCTTGGAGTTCTTCAAGGAGGTACCCAATAGAGTAGATGTGGGTAGGGTAGCAGGTGCTGACTTTGGACTTTAGCAAGCACTTTGACAAAGTCCCTCATGTCAGGCTAGTCCGGAAGATTAGAATGTATGGGACCCAGGGGGAGATAGCACATTGAGTTCATAATTGGCTGAGTGCGAGGAAGCAGAGTGTGAAGGTTGAGGATTGTTTCTCAGTCTGGAAGCATGTACGCAGTGGTGTACCACAAGGGTCAGTGCCAAGAGCTTTTTTTGTCATTTATATCAATAATCTGGATGTGAATATATGATGAGTAACTTTATGTATGATGTTAAATATGTGAAGTTGGAAATAATGTAGAAGGTTATGAAAATCTATAGGTGATATTGATCAGCTAATTATGTGGGCTAAGGATTGGCAAATGGATTACAATACAGATAAGTGTGAGGTATTGTATTTCAGGAGATCTATCGTTTCCAGGATTACTCTATTTCTCTGCTTGAATAATGAACAGTATTATTTACTTGTCAGTCCATCGGGACCTCAGCAAGAGAGGACGTGAAGCTATTGGTCAAGGCCCTAACAATCTCATCTCTTGCCTCTCTCAATAGCATGGGATATATCCCATCATGCCCTCAGGAATTATCAACATTAATGTTCTTTAAGAGACCCAACCTTCTTTTTCTCAGAATGTGCTGGCATATTATCACACTCCACACTAGTCTCCTTATCCTCTCTGTCCTTTTCCCTGGATACAAACTACTCATTTAGGACCTCACCCACATATTCCACTCCCAAGCTCATGTTCCCTCCTTTATCCTTGTGTGGGCCTGTGACTCCTTCAGTATCCACTTGCTCTCAATGTAGCTTAAGATTGCCTTTCATCCTACTTCCCATGGACTTTTTCTGGCCCCTCCCAACTCTCCCAATTTCCTTCTTGAGTTCTTTCTGGCTTCTTTATAATCCTGAAGGGTTCTGTTTCCTTTTTGCTTTCTTTTGTTTTTGGCGTGTGCGTGCATGCGTGTGTGTCTGTGCGTATGCATCTGTGTGTGCGTGCATGTGCGATGTTGGCGGGATGATGTCTTTCTCATGCCTTTACAAGGCGTGGAGTGTGAGAGAGAGGCTGTGTGGCGCGTCACTCCTCACACAGACATTTTGCAGTAATTTTCCCTTTATTTTACGAGGTCGAGTTGCAATCTCGACATTCAACCCGGCACGGATGGAAAGTGTATGCGGGAGCGGCCCCAACTGGGTTTAAACCCGGGAACCTTCGTTCCGGAGTCCAGCACTGATTTCATTGTGCCACCAGCCAACCCACCCCCTCCTTTTTGCTTCCTAAACCTTATGTATTCTTCCTTTGCCATAGCCTTCAACCTGATAGCATGTTTACTGCTACAATATGGTCATTCTCAGGTTGGAGATGCAACACCTCGTATTTTGTCTGGTAGCTTCCAACTTGATGGCATGAACATTGATTTCTCTAACTTCCAATAATTTCTGCTCCCATCTCTCTCTTTTTCCTTTCCTTATTCTGTCTCCCTTCTCATCCCTTCTCTTCTCCTCATCTACGCATCATCTCCCTCTGGTGCCCTTCCTGCTTCCTTTTCTACCATGGTCCACTATCCTCTCCTATCAGGTTCCTTCTTCTTCACCTTTTTACCTCTTCCACATATCACTTCCCAGCTTCTCACTTCACCCCTTTCCCCAACCACTTCCCTTCCTCAGCTGGTTTCACCTATTAGCTGCCAGCTTGTACTCCTTCCACTCCCCATCTTCTTACTCTGGATTGTTCTCCCTTCCCAGTCCTGATGAAGGGTCTTGTCCGAAAACGTTAACTGCTTATTTCTCTTTATAAATGCAGTCTGACCTGCTGAGTTCCTCCAGCATTTTGTGATTGCTGCTCAGGGGTTCTAGCATCTGCAGAAGCTCTTGTTTTTATTATATGTTTCCTTTCACTTCTTGACTAAATTCAATACTTCTCTCAACATCCAAAGTTCTCTTAACATGCCATCCTCGTACTACCTGCTTACTGGAACATACCTGTCCTGTATTCTGTGCATTTGGTCCTTAAACACCCTCCACATGTCAGATGTGGATTTGCCAATAAAAAGTGATTCATAATTAACTTTACAACATTTACCTTGCCTCAATGTAATACTGTCTTGCAAGGTCCACACATATCCTTATCTATGTCTATCTTGTGATCTCTATTCCCTAACTGTTCTTCCACTGTAAGGTCAGCCACCTGCTCAGGCTTACTACCCGACACCAGGTCCAGTACGGCCCCTCCTTTTGTTGGACTATCTTCATATTGATTTCAGAAACCCTCCTGGATGCACCTAGTAAAATCTCCCACATCTAAATCTCTTACACTAAGGAGGACTCAGTTTATGTTAGAAAGTTGAAGTCACCCATGGCAACAACCCTGTTGTTTTTACCTGTTCCTCTAATCTGTTGCATATTTATTCCTCAATGTCCCGGTGACTGCTGGGAGGTCTGTAGTTTAATCCTATCAGAGTTGTTTCACCTTCCTTATTTTTTGAGTTCTACCCATATAAACTCATCTAGACTCAGTGAATGAGCTTTCCATTATATCACCTCTGAGTGTAGCTGTGATATTGTCCCTAATTAATAGAACAACTCCCCATTCCCCACCCACCCCACCCTTTATCTAATTCTCTATCTTTGCTAAAACATCCAAGTCTTGGAAAATTAAGATTTCTTTACTCTCCACCTCTCAATCAAGTCTTTACTATGGTCACATCATGGTTCTATGTAATGATTCACACTCTAAATTCATTCCCCTTGCCCATTATATTCCAAGCATTAAAATACACACCGTTCAACCCATCTGTCTAATTATGTCTAATAACTTGCTCCTGCCCGCTCTTACTGGTCTTCACATCTGTCTTCATCTCAAACCCTCCAATTACAATTGTAACCTGTTTTGGCAGTAGACAAATTACAGTGCATCCAAGTTGTTCTGCAGGAAGGAGTTAATTCTAACTATCACTAAAGCATTTCGTCACAGTAGATGTGACTGCTAATTGTCTATAGTCATCGAGGCAGCTCACCCTACTTTTCTTGGACACTAGTATGACTGCTGCCCTTTTGAAGTGGGTGGGAACCTCAATCCATAGCACTGAGAGGTTGATAAACTTCTTTAATACTTCAGCCAGCTGGTTAGCACAGATTTTCAATACCCAGCTAGGATCACCATCTGCTCCAGACATCATACAAGGTTCATCCCCTTGAAGAATCTTCTGACATCATTCCCCAGGACAGAAATCACAATATTATTCTATAGGAATTAGCATAGATGCATTGTAATTCTACATTTCAAAGTGAGCATGAAGAGCATTGAGCTCAACAGGGAATGAAACATCACTGCCAATTATGGTGATAGGTTTCGCCTTATAGGAAGTAATGACATGCAAACCATGCCACAACTGTTGTGCATCCAATTGTCTTTCTAACTTAACATGGAATTGCTTTCTCAGTCTCACGATGGTTTTCTGTAGGTTGCACCTGGACTTCTTGTAGGATTCCAGATCACTGGCGTTGAACAACATAGATCTAGTCCTCAGCAGATTGCAAATTTTCAGGTTCATCCAGGGCTGCTGGTTTGGAAAAACTCAATAGATTACTGTAGAATGCCTCTGGAACACCAATGATGCCTTAGCAAGTTTAGCAAATGTGACGTCAAATATGAATGGTGCTTTGGAATATACGTCCAATCATCAATTGTATCATAATTCAACCTGATAATATGAAATTCAAAATTCTAAGTGCCAACCATAAAATCCAATGTAATGGAGCTTGGATTTTAAAAGTTATCACTTTCATCAAGAGTTAATTATATAACATTTTGTCATGAGACCTGCCGGCCTTTGTGATGAGCCGTAGGGTGGTAGTTTTCTAGGTTCCTCAAGCACCAGCATTTACTAATTGTTGTCTTATCAGGAGTCGTTAAACCCTTGTGATTTCTGTTTAAACTTCTCAAGTTAATTGTGACTGTCATGGGTTTTCCACAGTCCGTGAGTATTTTAGGTGGACTCCTGATTAGCACTCGTTACAGGGTCCCTTGTGTTGAGAATGATTTGTCTTGTGGTGTCACTCCATCATGACCCTGTGATCAATGGACACAGCAGAGGTACAGCAGCCACTTGAGCATTGGTCAGCTAGAGGCGATTATGGCTTCTTTAATCATTTCTTGTCCTGAGTCTATGTTCCAAGTGTCCGAGTCTATGTTCTAAATGTCCTGAGTCTATGTTCTGAGTGTATGTTCCTAGCTTCTCCAGTCTACATTCAAGATTTTGTCCACAGTTCTTTAGGTTGATAAGTTTCATTAGTGCTCCCATGGTATTCAATGTTTCCAAGTTATATGCAATGTTACAAATTTTCCAGCCCTGTCTTGAGAGCATTGGGTCTGTTTCAAGTTTTCCAGCCCTGCCTTGAGGGCATCAGGTCTGTTTCGAATTTTGCAGCCCTGTCTCAAGTACCACAAGGCCCCCTGAGCCAACAGGTGCTGACTTTAGGGAGGGAGATACTGTCACGGGCCTCAGTGATGAGCTGTAGAGCTTTGGGCTTCTAGGTTTCTCAGACACCTGTATTTACTAGTGTTGTTAAGCCCTTGTGCTTTCTGTTTAAGGTTGTCAAGTTAATTGTGACTGGCACGGGTTTTCCTCAATCTGTGATCAGTTGAAGTGTACTCCTGATTAGTGTTTATTACAGAGTCCTTTGTGTCGAGAACGATTTGTCTCACAATGTTGTGCCCCCAATCCACTGTTGGAATTCCTATGTATAAACATTTGTTTCCATCTCTACATGGGAGTCTGCTGTTCCTCCGCACCTGGGTTCATCATTGCCAGCACTCACCATGACACACTCATTGCCAAAGCTTTATAAAATGTACATTTAATGGAAAGTACTTAAATAATTCTGCAAAAACGTACAGGCCTTTAATCATAACCACTACAGCGTGTCATTTTAAAAAACATTTTCGCAGTAAAACCCTATATAAAAGTGAGTTTACAATTCTGTTACAAAATTGTTGATGCACCAGGGATTAAGTGGGAGCTACAGTGCTGTCTTCACATGTCTAGGCTCTAGACTCAAGAACAGTCCAGTCCAGACAGAGAGAATGTAAGTTTCCTCTCTCTGATTGTCATTCAAAGAGGCAAGTGAAATGAGCTTGCACTGCCTCACTCCAGCTGAAAGGGAACAAAATTGCATGACAATAAATTATTTAAATGTAATGTAATGTAAGCAAAACAGAATTTCACATTGCTATATTGTATTGTAATTCAATCGAGACTGAGTTTGTGACTCTCTTAATCATTATATGTGGCAAAATTTCAAATGATTCTTATCATTTATCATGGGAAGTTTATATGCGTTTCACCAGTTAAAGCAAAAGATTTCATAATGTTTGAGAACCAATGAACTTCTTATTCTGTTATGCCAGATTGGAAAGTTAATGACTGTATATCTGTGACAAATACCAATAGTTCCCCAAAATCATTATCTATTACATTTTTAACAACTAAACAGAAGTATCCATTGTCATCAAATTTCAGTGCTTTTAATTATGCTTGTAATTAGTACAGGTCTGCAGAGAGTGTTTTGTACCACAGAACTGTAGAGGTTCCTAGCGTAAGACCTATTTTCTCGCTGTATCCCCTATCAAAACTGCTCAGACAATGAAGAGGGTCTGATGAATATATCAGGGAACATTGGCACAGGCTTTCTGCCTCCAGTTATCTCCCACAATAACCAGAAAATATCTGGTCAAGATGTAAAAGGCCTATCTTTCAAAGTTCAATGCCAATTTATTATGTCACCATATAACTGCCCTGAGATTCACTTTCCTGTGGGCATTCACAAGAAATACAAAGAAACACAATCGAATCAATGAAAAACTAACAAAGGTAGGCAAACATTCAATGTGCAAATTACAACTAACTGTGCAAATACAGAAGGAAAACAAAATAATAACAATCGATAAATACTGTAAGTAATAAATAATGTTGATAACAGGAGTTGTAGAGTCTGGTGCAAAGTATCCCATAATCCATCAATGAGGCAGGAAGAGCAGCAGAGTCTTGAACTGTACATTGGAGAAACTCTGCCATTGCAGTTCTCCTGACAGACATGACAGGGGACAATGTTACACCCAAGCTGTGTACAACACACACAAAATTCAGGCAAATCAAGCAGCATCTATGATGGAAGCAAACAGTCAATGTTTCAGCCCAATGCCAGATTAGGAGATATTTCTGAATTTCTCTGATATGAACACATTTCTAAATAGCTGAATAAAGCATGTCAGTCCGGTGCTATACTATAAACTGAGTCCCATCAAACTATTCTGATAGCATCAATCCTATAACTGTTGATCTAAATCAATGCCATTCTTCTTCTGTTGTACCCACCCATCAGCATACCCTCATGTGGAATGCAGGATGACATATTTGTGAAGATATTGTGTGTGTGTATATATATGTATACACACACAGTGGCATGCAAAAGTTTGGGCACCCCGGTCAAAGTTTCTGCTACTGTCATAAGGTTAAAGATGAAATAGTCATTTCAACATTTAAAGCAAGACTAGTGTATTATTTTTGTTTTGTACAGTTTTAGAGTGAAAAAAAGGAAAGGAGCACGATGCAAAAGTTTGGGCACCCCAAGAGATTTGAGCTCTCAGATAACTTTTACCAAGGTCTCAGACCTTAATTAGCTTGTTAGGGCTATGGCTTGTTCACAGTCATTGTTAGGAATGGCCAGGTGATGCACATTTCAAAGCTTTATAAATACCCTGACTCCTCAAACCTTGTCCTAACAATCAGCAGCCATGGATTCCTCTAAGCAGCTGCCTAGCACTCTGAAAATTAAAATAAATGATGCCCACAAAGCAGGAAAAGGCTATAAGAAGATAGCAAAGTGTTTTTGGGTAGCTGTTTCCTCAGTTCGTAATGTAATTAAGAAATGGCAGTTGACTGGAACAGTGGAAGTCAAGTTGAGGTCTGGAAGACCAAGAAAACTTTCTGAGAGAACTGTTCGTAGGATTGTTAGAAAGGCAAATCAAAACCCCCTTTTGACTGCAAAAGACCTTCAGGAAGATTTAGCAGACTCTGGAGTGGTGGTACATGTTCTACTGTGCAGCGACACCTGCACAAATATGACCTTCATGGAAGAGTCATCAGAAGAAAACCTTTCTTGCGTCCCCACCACAAAATTTCAGCACCAGATGTTTGCAAAGGAACATCTAAACAAGCCTGATGCATTTTGGAAACAAGTCCATGGACTAATGAAGTTAAAATAGGACTTTTTGGCCGTAATGAGCAAAGTTATGTTTGGAGAAAAAAGGGTGCAGAATTTCATGAAAAGAACACCTCTCTAACTGTTAAGCACTGGGGTGGATCAATCATTCTTTGGGCTTGTGTTGCAGCCAGTGGCACTGGTAGATGGAGGAATGAATTCAATTAAATACAGTTGGCCCTCCATATCTGTGGGTTCCGCATCCACGAATTCAACCAACCACGGATCGAAAATATTCGAAAAAAATTCCAGAAAGTTCCAAAAAGCAAAAAACTTGAATTTGCCGCACGCTGAGCAGTACACTGAATCCATGCGAATGAAGTGATGTATAGGCATACCCTGCTGTAGCCTCCCGCCATTTCACAGATCCTTAGTCTCTCCCCAGCACTTGTTGATTGAGCATTGTTTGCCTCGTGTCTCGTTCATTTGCTACTTGTGTTGTGAGAGAGAGGAAGGAGTTTAAGGCTAGTAAGGGATGGCTGGCTAGCTGTGTAAAGCGCTACAGCCTCAAGAACTTAAAGATCACAGGAGAATTGGCATCCACTGATGCCAAGGCATTATTAGCGTTCACAGAAGAGCTACGATGTTTGCGTCTGTACTGAACATGTACAGACCTTTTTTTCTTGTCATTATTCCCTAAACAATACAGTATAACAACTATTTACATAGCATTTACATTGTATTAGGAATTATAAGTAATCTAGAGATGATTTAAAGTATACAGGAGGATGTGGGTAGGTCATATGCAAATACTACGCCATTTTATATAAGGGACTTGAGCATCCGCAGATTTTGGTATCCGTGGGGGGTCCTGGAACCAATCCCCTGAGGATACCAAAGGACGACTGTACCAGCAAATTCTGGAAGCAAATATTACACCATCTGTAAAAAGGCTGAAGATGAAAAGAGGATGGCTTCTACAATAGGATAATGATCCGAAACACACCTCAAATTAAAATCCGCATGGACTACCACAAGAGGCACAAGCTGAAGGTTTTGCCATGGCCCTCACTGTCCTCCGACCTAAACATCATCGAAAATCTGTGGATAGACCTCAAGAGAGCAATGCATGCAAGATGACCCAAGAATCTCACAGAACTAGAAGCCTTTTGCAAGGAAGAATGGGCGAAAATTCTCCAAACAAGAATTGAAAGACTCTTAGCTGGCTACAGAAAGCGTTTAGAAGCTGCAATACTTGCCAAAGAGGTTGTTACAAAGTACTGACCATGCAGGTTGCCCAAACTTTTGCTTCAGGTCCTTTTCCTTTTTTGTTATTTTGAAAATGTAAACAATGGAAATAAAAAAGTAATCTTTCTTAAAATATTAAAGAAATGTGCCATCTTTAACTTTATGCTTTTTGGAAATCAGGTCATCTTTTACTTGCTTAGCTATTCACAGTGACAGAAATTTTGACCAGGGGTGCCCAAACTTTTGCATGCCACTGTATATAGTAGTGTAGTGGTTAGCACAATGCTTTACAGAACCAACCCACCCCCCCCACCCCCCCCAGGCTCAATCCCCACAGCTGTCTGTCAGGAGTTTGTCCCCATGACGGTGTGACAGGTTACCTCTCACAATCCAAAGATATACCAATTGGGAGGATAGTTGGTCATTGTAAATTGTCCCATGATTAGGCTGGGGTTAAGCCAGGGGTTATTGAGCTGGGTGGCTTGAAGGGCCGCAGGGGCCTATTCTGCGCTGTATCTCAATAAATAAATAAATAAACTGCACATATATATATATATGTAAACAGCCGAGTTAAAGTCACAATGGGTTAAGATAGATACAATTGTACAGATAAGTGTCCATTTTCGTTATGTAGCAGAAAAGTTACCAAAGAAGAAGAAGTTAAAATATCTATCCATGTGGAAAAATTGAAAAGCAAAGCACTGAATAATTCAAACACTGAATTTTCAGTGCAGTAAATAAGTTCAATACCAAAATTGGTTGAAAAATGAATCTCGTGTTTTGCATTTAGAACTCCTAGATATAAGGTTGGCCAATCCTGCACAGGCAATAAGGCTAAGTTGAGGATACTAACTGTTCTTTGAGTGCATTAAATGAACAATTATATTCAAAAATGTAGAAGGTTGGCTAGTGAGTAAAATGGAAACCATATCAGACTTCACAACGCAGAGTTGTCTTTTGAATCTGAACTCAAAACTTACAAGTGTTCATTCTCATTTTCTTCCTGCTGTTTCTTTTTCCATAGTCCTCCAGCTATCTACTTCTCCCTCCATTGCCCTTGTCGTCATCTCAGAGTATCTGTTGCGTAAGTCTTCCATTTTTCTGCCGTTATGCCTACAGTACTTAACTATTCTAATAGTCTGGTCACTTCCTTCATCCTTGAACTTATTGAAACTTGAATTCATCAAAGATCTGCACTTTTATTCCCCCAATTCACAGCCACTCCCGTTCAGTCATCTGCTCAGTTCTTGTTCAAGCATATTGATTCACTTCCTCACTGGGCCACTTTCAAAATTTACTTTCTTCCTGTATCCAAAACTCTCTACACTCAAACCACCCTCCAAAAGCTCTGTGTTTGTCTATCTCTCTCGCATATTTTGATATAAAACAGTTGTCCTGTACCTGACTTTTTGATTTCCCTTCCTAAGCCACTCTATTTTCCCATCTTTCTCATTCATTTATCTATCTATCTATCTATCTATCTATCTATTTATTTGTTTGTTTATTTATCTATCTACTTATTTATTTATTGAGATTCAGATTAGGCCTCCCGGCTCTTTGAGCTATGTCACCAGCATTCCTGATTTAATCTTAGCCTAATCATGGGACAATTTACAATAATCAATTAACCTGGTAACTGCTACATCTTCAGAGTGTGAGAGAAATCCCACACAATCATAGAGAGAATGTACAAACTCCTTACAGACAGTGGCAGGAATTTTACAATGTGGCACTTAAAACTTACTTTACTAATCTTTGTGTCTCTTTATTTGGATTTATGTATGATTACATTCTTGTGAAGTATCTTTGCTCTTTTAATGCTGCAATATCACGAAGTAAATGCAACTTGTTATTCTATCCATGGGACTAGTTTGTAAATATTTTCATTTCACAATCCTACTTTAGCAAACACAACCAATTGCACTGGTTTTTTAATCATTTTAATTGGATTTGACTTTTTCTTTCAACCTTTACTTCCAGTGTTGCTTTTATGATGCTGTTTTAGCAAAGAAATACATGCAAAGAAAAAAGTAGATTTAGAAAAACAAACATAACCATAATCTCTGTTTTCTATTTCCGGAAATATCTCTGCATTGTATCAGGATGAAAATGGCAGCTAATCAAATTCACTTAAAACGGCAAACTCTCAGGAGTACATTATACAGTATATTGTACAATACATTATACAGCACCTCCACTCCTCCTGCCAGAAGTGAAACTTCCCAGTGGCTTTTGTAGATTGGGGACTGCTTTGCTGAGCACCCCCGCTCCATCGGCCAAAAGTGGAACTTCCTGGTGGCCAAGTATTTTAATTCAGAATCTCATTCCCATTCCAACATGTCAGCCCATGGCCTCCTCTTGTGCCAAGATGAGGTCACCCTCAGGGTGGAGGAGCAACACCTTATATTCCATCTGGGTAGCCTCTAATCTGATGACATGAATGTCGATTTCTCCTTCCGGACAAAAAACATCTTTCCTTCCCTTCCCCTCTTCTTCTATTCTCCATTCTGGCCTCTTACCTCTTCTTATCTGCCTATCATCTCCTCCTGGATTCCCTCCACCTTACTTTTTTTCTATGGTCCGCTCTCCTCTCCAATCAGATTCCTACCTTTCCAGTCCTTTCCCTTTTGACCCAACTGGCTTCACCTATCACCTTCTAGCTATCCTCCTTCCCCTCCTCCTACCTTTTTATTCTGGTGTCTTCTCCCTTCTTTTTCAGTCCTGAAAAATGGTCTTTACCAGAAATGTCGATGATTTATTCACTTCCATTGATGTTGCCTGACCTGCTGAGTCCCTCCAGCATTTTGTAGGTGTTGCTTTGGATTTCCAGCACCTGCAGACTTCCTCGTGTTTATGATATACAGTGTAAAGTTATCAGTGTAAGTTGATCTGCCACTCCTTACACCACCTTTAACATATTCAAAATAACCAGCAGAATCCACTGAATTAGGAGTTGATTTCTACATTACAAGTACAATGGGATTCGAAACAATATACATTGACGTAGAGGAGGCTTAATGGGAAACATCCCAAGAACCCTGGGACGCAGTTCACAACTGAATTTGCTGCAGTCTTCAAACAGTGATTTGGGGTGTTACTGATTGAACTACCAAGTAATTTTTGCTCCTTAGTAATCAGCTCACCGTTGACCAATTGTCAAATTGTATGGAGCCCAGTTTGCCTTTTGCTGAAGCACTGGGCTCCATACCATTTGACAATTGCGGTGTACAGTACATGTGGACCAAAGTGCTGGATTGCACAAGTAAGTTGATGGTACCTGCTCTTGACATCAAGGAAGTATTTGCCAGAATCTGCCACCAAGAAGCTTGGTACATCTAAGGTCAATGGAGAACACTCTAATAATTAATGCCATAAATCATATTGTGAGGATGGTTGTGGTTGCAGTTGGATATCTGTCATCCTGGTGACCAAGTTTGTTGATGACTTTCCTTCCTAACTATAAACAAAATACACCAGTTGTTACTTTCCATTAAAATGTCAGTTTATTCTACTGTACTTCATTTCATTTAACATCTCTTCAGTAAATGAAACACCTCATGCTTGCTATAGTTTGATAAAAGTCGAGTAACTATGCCAGACAAGTGCCAATCCTGACTTCTTCCAACAAGGGGGAGTTAATCCACTGAATATCTCATCAATAGTCAGAGGCATTACCATTACTGAGGCTGCATCATCTGCTTTTTCCATGTCATCATTGGCCAGAAACTGAACTGAATGAGCTAGATAAATGTTCCAGTAACAAGAACAGGCTAGGGGATACGTATTGTGTGTCAAATGATTTTGCAACGCCTTTCCATCTGGTCAAGACACAGCTGTGATGGAATACTTCCTGGCTGGATTAGTGCAAGTCCAACAAGAAGCTGAATATAGTCCAAGACACCATTCCCTTTGCTACCAGTTCGGCACATGCCAATTTCAAAAGGGACTGAGTTTAGGCTACCTTTCCATTTCTACGATCCATTGACTAAGAAGGACAAGACATTATCTACATTGGAACACCCCACTGGCAAAACTCCATCCAACTGGATGAATCCCAGACTGATGAATGTTGCCATTCTTTGTTGCATCTAAATCTTGGTCCTCCCTTTCCAACAGCTCAATGGGAGTCTCCTCTCCAGATGGATTGCAGTGAATCATTTCCATCCCTTAGCCAATTAGGGATGGACATTAATTTTGGCAATATTACTAAAATACTCATCCTTTAAATGAGTAAAGATAAAAATATAATGCAAACCTTATGAAAAAAACCCAGTGCCCAGTGAAGAATCCTCGAAATTAAACATACAAAATATTACTGGAAACCTGGAAACAAGATCCTGGCTTGTGTTTCGTACTGGAGAATAATCATCTTCATGGCAGCAAAACTAAAACTAAACCTGCAGAATAACATTCATCAAATACAGGTCACTGATGTAACAGGCAATAAGAAATGGTAGACATCTGTTGAAAAGTGAATGAACCACTCTTACCTCAGTATTTACATTCCTGTTTCTGTCACTTGATGAATTAATACCAGGGGAATTCCCTTTAATGTGGGTAACATGCTCATAAGGGACCTGTTAACTGACCCTCCATGATGGACATTTAGGGATAAAGTACAGAAATTAAATGTGCTGAATGACTACTGCAAGTGATAAAGCCTTCAATGCAGTCTCTGCACCGAGAGGCACAATCTTGTTGACTTAACAAAGAACTGTAATGTAATATTGTGGGTATTTAACTTTATTTGTTTTGAATCTGAAATCGAATATGATTATAAAACTATGAACAGATTCAAATGTTCTTATGATTTTTGCTTGTCACTGACAACTTTGAAAAAAATTATACTTTCAATTACTAATATATGCTAATTTACTTACTAAACTTCTCCCTCTGCACTGCCTGAGTTCACAACACAACTAGCATAAAGGCGGTAATTCTGATCTTACTCATTTGTTTTTATTTGAAGCAAAATTACCCATTTCACTCTATATTTCTCCGAACAAACGTTAGTATATATATGTGATAAATAAAGCTAGTTTTTATCTTTATAAATATTAGTACAATTGTAATGTGGTTCTCACACTAAAGGGGTAATTTCAATTGTACTTACGGCTCTTGAAGTAAAAGTAAAGTTAAGTGGTGTGTAAAATGGATAGCTGATAGAATTACATCTGCTTGCACCACATTGCCTTACTCTCTCTACCAGGGGTAGACAGAGTTAGCATTGTTCTCTTGGTCTTAAAATTTACTTGTTAATATAGTTGGACAGAAATATCTATAATCTACAAATCAGTGGATTTGAATGAGCCAAGGTCAGTGGAAATAGACAAACCAATTGTCTTTATTCTTGCCATGAGGTTTATGGAACGAAGGCCGACATTTTGTGTATCTGCTCTATAGCCTCCATTTAGTGAGCTGACTTTTGAACTAGTTTTGCTCAGGAATAGCTGTATCAAAGTGTCTTAAAGTGGACACAGTGATGCTCCTGATAACTTGCCGAACTAGGAATAATTTTCAAATGAGAAGTTATTTCTGAGGTGTTCTTTGGTATGATAGAACATGCAGGTTTATGAATAGGGTGTCTATGTCTGACCTGAGTAACTCGAGCCTAGTAGCTGCTTGCTCCACTCTGATTTAGAACAAAGAGACATTAATTACAAGTTTTCACTTGCAGAAGGGCAATAAATTGGTGCTTGCTTGAATCCAAGCCAATAGGAAGCTGATACACAGTAGGCAGGCAGGCCAGAGCCATCAAGATTGAGACACAACATTTGAGCTTGTAAGGAGTGTATAAAAGTGAGTGATTTCAAAAGCAAAGCAACAACAATTCCATGGACCAACCATCGCGAATGCAGAAGATCTCGTGTCAGACATGTGGACATTAGATCGGGACCATGACGAATGCTTGGCCAGCATAGACTCTTTTTTCTGAGTATTACCTTTTCTATTTTATGACTGTTCACAGACAGTCAGGGAAACCTAGTAGATCTGTACAAAAATTAGTCAATTTATGAATTCATGTGCTTGTTAATGAGACAATAAAGGTACTTGTCAGTAAATACAGATTCTCTCTGTGCCTGACTGATTATCATTACTAAGCGGGTAATTCTTGTAGCAGTGCAATTCTCCATAGGTTGAGATTTATAGGCATCCGTTAGTCTCATGAGACCATGGATTTGTGCCTTGGAAGGTTTCCAGGGTGCAGGTCTGGACAAGGTTGTATGGAAGACCGGCAGTTGCCCATGTTGCAAGTCTCCCCTCTCCATGCCACCGATGTTGTCCAAGGGAAGGGCATTAGGACCCATAGAGCTTAGCACCGGTGTCGTTGCAGAGCAATGTGTGGTTAAGTGCCTTGCTCAAGGACACACACGCTGCCTCAGCCAAGGCTCAAACTAGCGACCTTCAAATCACTAGACGAACGCCTTAACCACTTGGCCACGTGCTAACAACAGGTTGAGATAGAACCTCAGAAAAGATACTGGGCTGAGAAGCAAATGTTAATTAGACTGTGAGTAGCAAGCAGGACAGCGGTGGGTCAGAAGATGACTGTGGAAATTGATTTCTAGGGATGTGGAGTTTTGAAAGGGATATGCAGTTTCAGTGTCCTGGAAAGATGTCTCAAACATTAATATCAGAATTATCATGGTTAATTTTCAGCAAACAAATTGTTTGCTAGTACATTAGAACAGTGAAATAATTCTTTGTATTTCATTGACTCTGTGTAACATGCAATAATAAGAACACAAATATTGCAATTGCTCAGTGATTCAATAAGAGCATGCTTAATCACTTACCTCAGTGGAATTTTCCTATACTGACTCAATATTCCTCAATTAATTTAATACCACATATTCACTAATCTCTGTTTTTAAAGTACACAACAGGTGGATCTCCACAGATTGAAACAGTCATGGGATGCTCTAACATATCTCATCACAAAAGAACTGAAAGGGAATTGGGTGATGCTGGAGCTCTAATCTTATTCCCGGGCTGATAGAGTTAGAACAGTCCTTTAAAGAGATAAAGATTAGGTTTATTTGTCACAGATACATCGAAACATACAGGGAAATGCATCATTTGCGTCAAATTATGCTAGGCAGTTCACAAGTGTTGCTTTGCATCTGGCACCAACATAGCATGCTGTAACTCACTAACCCTAATCGTACATCTTTGGAATGTGGGAGGAAACCAGAACACCCAAAGGAAACTCCCATAGTGATCGGGAAAACATACAAACTCCTTACAGTCAGGGGCAGGAATCAAACTTCAATCTTACAGCTGGCACTGTAATAACCTTATGTTAACTGCTGCACTACCATGCGGCCTCTACAAATTTTTACTGTTTTGTATAACTTTTACTGAGAGAATTTTAAAGTCATTTTCTACCAGAATATATGTTAATACATGAAGTAACAACAAAGTACTTTAGAAGTGAATTCATATGTCTGTTTATTATACATCATCTTCTAAGTATATTTTGATAGTTTCAATACTGCCTCAATTTGTTGTTTATTTTTCACATCATGCCCTGTGTTTACCAATAAAAATTCCACATTAATTTCACTAAAACTACTTGGAACAGATTTCAGTTTATTTCGCAGATGTTTTCCTTCAGTTAAAAAGCCACAGGAGATAATGTCTGACATATATGAGAGCTTACGGAAAGCATTAATCATTCCGCAGCTGGGGCAGTTCAGTTTGGGCAGTGTGAGAAACAAGTACAACACACTCATGAATTGAAGTAATTTCACTGCTTCACAACAATTCCATTCTACTTATGTCGATTTTATATGCTTGAGAGCAGCATTGCATCAAGTACTAGGAACTTATAAACATCCTCAGACAGAAAACTGTGCATTTTAAACTCTTCTACATACATAAACTGCTCTTTCCATTTTGCCCAAGTTTGGCCTTATTCAGATATGAGTCATTCCCTGTGATCCCCACCTTGGTGATAGATGGCTTGAATCTGGTCATGACACAGCTGCCAAACGTTTTTTTTTCACTGAGAGAATAATCCATGAATGATGTGCTTTACAATTGCTTAAAACGTGATGAATCCTAGTTATTATAGATAAAATCGGCTTAATAATTAGATTGCAGTACCGATTGCTCAGGAGTAAAATTGATTCAACTGGATTCAATAGTAGTTGAGGTGTGAGTGCTCAGAAAAGGTTGTTACATGGATAGGGCGTTTATGATAGGTCCAATGCTGATGTTATATTTGTAAATGGTGCATTAGGCTTAGGGGGATATATGGCCACAGTACTCAGGCCTTGCACTGATCATATAAGGAATAGTTCTTTACGGTTCTCTTCCCAAACAGTTTTATAATTGAATTTTTTCCTTGTCATTGGGCTTAGGAATTAATACCTAAAAAATATGTTCTCCGAGAGGTGCATTCACAACTCTATTTGCTATATAGCAGTTCCTACTATTTCTCAAATTTGCTGTAAGTGTTTCCAAAACAATGGAGCAAATAACAAAAACATCCAATGAGTGGTAGTTCTGTTGGCAAAACCGCCTTGTTAATGAGAGAAGTCAAAGGAGAATGGCCAGACTGTTTCAAGCTGACAGGAAGGTGACAGTAATTCAAATAATCAGAATAGGAGTTAGGAAGGACAATTAATGCTGGCCTTGCCAACATTGCATGGGTCTTTAAAAATGAAAAAAAAACAAAAGAACTAAACTGTATGTTTCACTTCTCCAGTTAATCTGGCTGTATCCGTTCAGTAAAGAATGTGAGGTTGGTGGCCTTGCCAGATAGGGGATTAGCAGTTGGATGTTGGATTGTTAGCTGAACTCAGGTACCTAGGTATCTGGGCCATGTCTGAGATGGATGTTGTTCTTCAAGTAAGCATTAGTGCCCTAATGATTAGCAGTGGGTGAGAGAGTAGGAGTGAACCCTAAAACAGGTTAGCTGGTACACAAATGATACATTGATCCATATGAAATTGCATTGAGACCCACATAACTAACAGCAAAGTGGACGAGAGCACACTAGTTAAGATTTGCGTATGTGTGAATTTCCAAGTGGCTGTACTGAAGAATTTCGTGTATTTGATGTCAAAACATGTATCACACATCTTTGCAACACACACAAAATGCAGGTGGAACCCAGCAGGCCAGGCAGCATTTATGGAAAAGAATAAACAGCCAACATTTTGAGCCAAGTCCCTTCATCAGGAGTTTTTTTTGGTTCTTGTGAGTTAAAATACATCCAATCTTCAGAGGGCTCCGAACAAATTTCTAGAAATGTGCTTCTCACACAGGAAGTATAAGATGACTGGATTTTTGATGAACCTCTATGGAATGGTAGACAAAACCATTGAACTGTGCAAAAGGACTTCTGGGAGGAAAGAAAGCTAAAATTCTTACTCCTCATGCAAGTGACAAAAGTGAAATTAGACTACATTGACAATCTTCAAACCAGCTCCAAATGATTCCTGTTTTTATAATGCAAGACCAAGAATTCACCATTATTTGGCATTAGTAAGGCAGCTTCATTCAATGTTAGCTTAATTTAGTTCCTAAAATGACCAGCGCAGGAAATGGAAACATCAACTTGGCTCTTTGGAGCAGAAAAACACACTTTTGAGTTTACACCATTTTGGCAATAAAGTAAATTGCTCCTAATGAATAAATAATCTTGGAGTAAAGTTATCTCTATTTTGTTTTCTCTTTATAGAGCAGCATTTCCCGACAATTGTCCTTTGTATTCTGTTCTACACTTGGAAGGCTCTCAGAGGCATTTGAATTTCTATCCCACGGCTAAAGAAACTTTTCCCTATGCCCACAATGGTAAACGTAATCTATGGGTGTAACTCTTTATTTTTAAATCTGCATTTTTGTGGCACTTTGAAAACCTACAGTCTAATGTTACTGAACTTTCCACACAGAATCTTGACGCTGATTCTGAGCAGTTATTCTTTTACAGAAAAACTTTTGCAATTGAGATATAGAGCCATTGAAATAAGATCAGGAAAGTTACCTGAAATCACATAAAGTTCTTTCCAATAGGACTGAACTTGTTCTGCAGCTTGTAAAAGGGTATTTAACATACAGATTGCAGAGATGAATAAAGTTATATTATGGTTGAACCACGCCGACAGACCTGACAAGTTTTGTTTAGTAGAACTGTACCAGTACTCAAAAAGTGAAGCAAATAAACCTTTACCTAATAAACCTAAACCCAATTTTAATGGGGTGGGAGGGGAGGATTTGGGAGCTGGAGCCTGAAGGATTGATAGAAATTTTAAAGAGTAATGTTAAATGCAAATTTAGTTGTATGATAATTAAACATAAATGAGGTCAAATAATAAATACATGTATTATTGATTAGTGAGTTTGTTGTTAATTTTAAAGTAGATTTTTCAAATGGTGAGAGGAAGAAAAGAAAATACTATTTCAAAGCTTCTTGTTATAACTTGCTGAGCAGGACCCTGGACTTTTATTATCGAGAAGAGCACTGTTAGGCCTGGTTGCTAGGGATTAGCCACCCAGAGGATACAAGCTATCAAAAGTGCAGTGCAATCAATGCTTGCAATGGTATTCTGCGAAGCGTTTGAGGATGCAGTTGCTGTTCTGCAAAGCGCTTGAGAATCGGCCCCATAAGGAAGAAAGACACAGACTCAAAATATGTACTTAAAACTACATTTGTTAAGACAACAGAGAGCAAACATTAAAATACTTACTTAGATACATGTGGGCCTCTCTCCTGCAGCACACCTCTCATTGAACCCGAAATGCAGTGTCATTCATGATTTGGCCTGTCAGTGAGGCCTCAGAAATTTCACGATGCCAAAGCAACCCAACACAGCTCCAGAGTCATAGAAAAGTACAGCACAACAATAGGCCCTTTCTTCTCCTTCTTCTTCTTGTTTTATGGCAGTTGGCACCCTATCGATACCCCTCATAATTCTGTACACCTCTACTAAATCTCCCCTCAATCTGCTACATTCTAATGAACACAATCCTCACCTATTCAATCTTTCCTTATAACTCAGGTCCTCCAGACTCGTGAACTTCCTGTTAAATTTTCTCTGTACTCTTTCAACTTTATTTACATCTTTCCTGTAGGAAGGTGACCAACTACACACCATACTTCAAATTAGGCTTCACCAATGTTTATACAACTTCAACATAACATCCCATTTCCTGTACTCAATACTTTGTTTTATGAAGGTCAATGTGCCAAAAGCTTTCTTTACGATCCTATCTATTTGTGATACCACTGTCAACAAATTATGGACCGGTGACCCCAGACCCCTTTGTTCTACTACACTCCTCAGTGCCCTACTGTTCACTGTGTAAGAACTACCCTGGTTGGTCTTACCAAAGTGCAACACCTTGCACTTTTCTGCATTAAATTCCACCTGCCATTTTACAGGCTGTATTTTTCGCGGGTCCTTTAGAATACCTTCCAATGACTTTCCCACTACTGATGTGTGGCTCACTAGCCAATAATTTCCTGGTTTAGTTTAGAGCCTTTCTTAAACAGCAGAACAACAGTAGCTATCTCTTAATCTTTCAGTTCCTTGCCTTTTGCTAAGGATGATTTTAAAATCTCTGCTAGGGCCTCTCCAATTTCTGCATTTGTCTCCCACAGAGTCCAAGAAAACACCTAGGTAGGCCCTGGGGATTTATCCACCCTAATTTGCCTCAAGTCAGCAAACACCTCCTCCTCTGTAAATGTCCATGACCTTGCTGCCGCTTTGCCGCAATTCTATTGACTCCGTGTCGCCTCTCGAGTAAATACAGATGCAAAAAATCCACTTAAGGTCTCTCCCATCTCCTTTGGCTTCACACAAGGATCACCATTCTGATCTTGCAGAGGACCAATGTTATCCCTTGCAATCCTTTCGCTCTTGACATATCTGCAGAATCCTTTAGGATTCTTCTTCACCTTGTCTGCCAGGGCAACCTCATGTTTTCTTTTTGCCCTCCTGTTTTGTCTCTTAAGTGTTCTTTTGCATTTCTTATACTGCATAAGTACAGCATCTCATTTGTTCCTAGCACTTACACTTGCTATGCACCTCCTTTTTTCTTCCTTAACCAGGGCCTCAATATCTCTTGAAACCTACGGTTCCCAAACCTGTTATCTCTACCTTTTATTCTGACAGGCACATACAAGCTTTGTACTCTACAAATCTTCACTTTTGAAGGCCTCCTACATTCCAAGTACACCTTTGCCAGAAAACATTATATCCCTATCTATGGTTGCCAGATCCATTCTGATATCATCACAATTGGGCTTTTTCCAATTTAGAATTTCAACCCATGGACCAGACTTACCCTTTTCCATATTTACTTTGAAACTAATGGCATTATGATCACTAGATGCAAAATGTACTCCCACACAAATTTCTGTCACCTATCCTGTCTCATTTCCTAATAGTAGATCAAGTATTGCACAAGTCTCTCATTGGGATTTCTATGTATTGATTAAGGACATGTTCCTGAGCACGCTTGACAAACTCTATCCCATCTAGTCCTTTTACAGTATGGAGTCCCAGTCAATATGTGGAAAGTTAAGATCACCTACTATCAAAATCTTGTGTTTCTTGCAACAGTCTGTGATCTCTCTACAAATTTGTTCCTCTAAGTCCCACAGGCTGTTGGGGAGTCTGTAATATAGCCCAACTAACGTGATCATACCTTTCTTATACTTCAGTTGCATCCATTAAGCCACTAGATACGTTCTCCAGTTTGTCCTGAGCACAGCCGTGACATTTTCCCTCAGTACTTACAACCTTCCTCTAATGTCTCCTGCTCTGTAGTGTCTACAATAAAGGAACCCCAGAATACTGAGCTTCCAGTCCTGCCCCTCCTGCAATGAAGACTACAATATCATAATTCCATGTGTTGACTCATACCCTGAGCACATCTGCTGTTCCTACAAGTCCTCTTGCATTGAAATATACACAGCTCAGAACATTACTCGCACTATGCTGAACCTTTTGATTCCTTTGTCTGAGGTCTTAATAATATCTACCTCTATAACCTTTCCACTATCTGCATGGCACTTTAGTTTCTATGCCTCTGAAGCTCTAGGTTAAACCTCCACCTCCCACTCCCGTAGCACTAGTCAACTTTCCCACTGGGATATTAGTCCCCCTCCAGCTCAGGTGCAAACTATTTCTTTTGTACAGGTTCCACCGTACCTGGAAGAGAGCAAATGAGTCAAAATGTGATGCCCTCCTCTCTACACCAACTCCTTAGCCATGTGTTAAACTGTATGATCTTTCAATATCCAGCCTCACTAGCACGTGGCATGGGTAGCAATCCTGAGATCACAACCCTGGAGGTCCTGTCCTTTAACATAGCACCTAACTCGGAACTCACTTTGCAGAATTTCATCCCTCTTTCTACCTACAGTATGTCATCGGTAGGAATATACCCACTCCTCTGATATCAATTCTGCAGTTAGTGGACCAATACATTAGTACCAGCTGAAACTATTGAACCAATCAATGCTTGCCACTGCACTTCACGAGTCCCACCCTTCAGTTCAAGTGACTTCTGTGTTTTCACAGTTGTAATTAATCATTTACCCAGTTCATGTTGTTTTCTCATGTTCAGTAGTGTGCACGTGGTGGAATGCCTACTAGCTTTCTAAGTTATTTCTTGCATGTATTCATAAAACTCCTATTGGCTCCAAGGGAGTGAATAGAGCACAGAAGAATGGCAATAAAGTGGAGAGATAAATAAAGTGGCTAATTGTAAACCAGATTATGGCATGCAGGAATGGAGGCAAATGGCACAAGTTCATTCACAAGGCAAATATATGGGGAGAAAGGTTAGGAACCTTCAGAAATGCCCAAAGAGTTAGGAAACAGGATGAGAAACAAAATCTTGCCTGATCATTGTTATTGACCAGTTGGACAGTTTCTGTTCTTTTTATATATACTGCAGAATGTTTACATTTTTAATTCTTTGACTCATTGTTACCAATTCCTGCTAGGTAGAAACATTTAGAGGATCACTAGGGATGGTATGTAACCTATTCAAGTGAATGTAAGAGTAGGTTTGCACGTAATGTCTCTGTATCACACTACACCATTTCATATACTGTAGAAGATACCTAATCAGATAAACTGATACTAGGTGATCCCTTTACCTGTGAACAGCCTGCTCAACTTTTCTCCTCTCTTGGAGTTTTGAGGATAGCTGTAGTTTGTGTAGTTTGTCCGGAGAATTTCGGTATCTCAGCAGAACTTGGGATAGGTCGGAGCTTTGATGTTTCTGATTTCCATGGCTCATCCAGTTTCTGGGTGTATCACAGTTTCCTACACCAAAAATACACATTTCAGACTTTGTTGGTCTTATTGCTCACTATTACTCATTTCCAGTTTGTGTGTGTGTGTGTGAGAGAGAGATATGATTCAGCTCAGTAACTGTAATGGCGTGGTGGAGTTTTGGGACGGGAGAAAGGTACAGTTCTTTGTTTGTCTATGTCAAATGTGGAATTCCCCTTCCATTAAGAAGCTTTATTACTGAAACTCTCATATCTGTTTCACCACATCAGTTGGATTTATTTAATATTTTTATTAAGAAAATAAAATCTATTGTTTACTTCCTTGTATCCACGCATCAAATGTTATGCTTTATTTGCAATGCTATTCCTCCATGATACTAAACCAGAAAATACTGAGCAAGCCAGACCACATCTGTGGAGAGAGAAACAATAACCTTTTGACATATTATGTCCTGTTAACATTCCAGTTAATTTAAAGTGCTCCCAAAGGCAATAACTGGACTACCTCATTATATGAGGTTTGGTAGGGTGGCATAGGGATATCACTCATTTCCCTTTTTGCTCTTTTAGGAAATCCCTGTGTGCACATGGTAATTATCAGACATGCATTCAACACTCATATAAGACTAACATCAGTTCATGATGTTCCAACACAAATGCACAACTTATGAATGTTACAGACTCTGCCTGAAGGAGCAAGCATTAGGCAGGATTAAAGTTCTGCTCATGAGTCAATTAAGGTGACTGTCAGCAGCTTTGCTGATGATCGTTGATATTGCACTGCCAGATTATCAAACTCCAGGTATTATTATTCCCTCCCTATTTTCCACATTCCCATGGTAGCTTGCCTTGGGTTAGATTTCAATGGACATCAAAGCCTACACAGGAATGACAAACAAGAGAAAATCTGCAGATGCTGGAAATCCAAGCAACACACACACAAAACACTGGAGGAACTCTGCAGATCAGGCAGCATCTATAGAAAAGAGTTAAAGGAATCCTGCCAAAGGGTTTCGGCCCAAAATGTCAACTGTACTCTTTTCCATAGATGCTGCCTGGCCTGCTGAGTTTCTCCAGCATTTTGTGTGTGTTGCCCAAAAATGAAGTCACTTGTTGAGCAGGTAGTGAATTTTGATTAAAAGTTGCATCATAGCCCTCAATCTTTACTTTCTATCAGTCATCAAATAAACTTTAACAGCTTTTTAATTTTATAAATACTTTTCTACATACTTCTTCTCTTTTAATTTCTCCAAGTTCATGTCTCCCTCAAGTACTATGCCATTTATTATAAACACAAAATAATCTGCAGATGCTGGGATCAAAGCAACACCCACAACACGCTGGAGGAACTCAGCAGGTCGGGCAGCATCAGTGGAAACGATGAGTCAACATTTTGGGCCAGAACCCTTCGTCAGGACTGAAGAGGGAAGGGGCAGTGGCCCTATAAAGAAGGCGGCGGAGGGTTGGAAGGAGAAGGCTGGTAGGTTCAGTTGAAAAACCAGTAATTTGAAAGACAAAGGGGTGGGGAAGGGAAGCAGGGAGGTGATAGGCAGGAAAACAATGGGTAGTAGAACGAGGTGGAACCATAAGGGAGGTGATAGGCAGCTGGGGGAGGGGGCAGAGTGAAATAGGGATAGAGGAAGGGAGGGGGAGGGAATTACTGAAAGTTGGAGAATTCTATGTTCATACCAAAATATTTTTAAAATATTAATAAAATTATCAATGTTTTTGGCCAAAACACTTTATTAGGATGTTTGTGTCTAAGTATTTAATACAAAATTTTACAATTTCAGGTACATCCATGTTCATATAAACATTGCTTCAACTTACGGTTATAATCATGTTTTAATTTGTTTATCTGGTATTTTGTTGCAGCTACTAGCCTTTAAAGTAATTTTTACTGTGCTCTTATTTGAACCTATAACAGACATCCCTATACCTCACCCGACTCTGCAATTTAAAATTCAATGCCCTCTCACATCTCTAGTTCTAATGAAGAGTCCTTGACCTGAAACATCAAACCAGGTTTCTCTCCTGACCATTGCTGCTTCATCAGCTGAGTCCTCCTAACATTCCCATTTTTTGTTTCATATTTCCACCATCAGAAATTTCTACTCGAACTGGATTTTCGTAGATCATCAAATGGTTAATTATAAAGGCACGTTACCCATCTCACCAAAGTGAGTTGGTATTGCTGTTAAAGGACAGGTGGTACGAATGGCACCACCTACTTACCCATTATTATTGAAGACTCCCACATAAGCCACCCCTGGAAAAAGCAATTCCTCTGTTTACAGTCAAAAAGCTTGCCTTTGTGGTATGGTCAGCCAACATTCGGCCATACAAATTTCATAAAACCTTATCTCCTTTGACAAAGCAGTCTAAGGAGAAAAGTAAAAGTGGCAGGCCGACAAATCCAGGGCAAGCATTAAAAAGGGCCACTTTTCAACATAATTGTATAAGGGCTAAGAGAGTTGTAAAAGAGCGCCTGAAGGCTTTGTGTGTCAATGCAAGGAGCATTCGTAATAAGGTGGATGAATTGAAAGTGCAGATTGTTATTAATGATTATGATATAATTGGGATCACAGAGACGTGGCTCCAGGGTGACCAAGGATGGGAGCTCAACATTCAGGGATATTCAATATTCAGGAGGGATAGACATGAAGGAAGGGGAGGTGGGGTGGCGTTGCTGGTTAAAGAAGAGATTAACGCAATAGAAAGGAAGGACATAAGCCGGGAAGATGTGGAATCGATATGGGTAGAGCTGCGTAACACTAAAGGGCAGAAAAGCTGGTGGGAGTTGTGTACAGGCCACCTAACAGTAGTAGTGAGGTCGGAGATGGTACTAAACAGGAAATTAGAAATGTGTGCAATAAAGGAACAGCAGTTATAATGGGTGACTTCAATCTACATGTAGATTGGGTGAACCAAATTGGTAAAGGTGCTGAGGAAGAGGGTTTCTTGGAATGTATGCAGGATGGTTTTTTGAACCAACATGTCGAGGAACCAACTAGAGAGCAGGCTATTCTGGACTGGGTTTTGAGCAATGAGGAAGGGTTAATTAGCAATCTTGTCGTGAGAGGCCCCTTGGGTAAGAGTGACCATAATATGGTGGAATTCTTCATTAAGATGGAGAGTGACATAGTTAATTCAGAAACAAAGGTTCTGAACTTAAAGATGGGTAACTTTGAAGGTATGAGACGTGAATTAGCTAAGATAGACTGGCAAATGACACTTAAATGATTGACGGTGGATATGCAATGGCAAGCATTTAAAGGTTGCATGGATGAACTACAACAATTGTTCATCCCAGTTTGGCAAAAGAATAAATCAAGGAAGGTAGTGCACCCGTGGCTGACAAGAGAAATTAGGGATAGTATCAATTCCAAAGAAGAAGCATACAAATTAGCCAGAGAAAGTGGCTCATCTGAGGACTGGGAGAAATTCAGAGCTCAGTATTGGAGGACAAAGGGCTTAATTAGGAAGGAGAAAAAAAGATTATGAGAGAAAACTGGCGGGGAACATAAAAACTGACTGTAAAAGCTTTTATAGATATGTAAAAAGGAAAAGACTGGTAAAGACAAATGTAGGTCCTCTACAGACAGAAACAGGTGAATTGATTATGGGGAGCAAGGACATGGCAGACCAATTGAATAATTACTTTGGTTCTGTCTTCACTAAGGAGGACATAAATATTCTTCAAGAAATAGTAGGGGACAGAGGGTCCAGTGAGATGGAGGAACTGAGCGAAATACATGTTAGTAGAGAAGTGGTGTCAGGTAAATTGAAGGGATTGAAGGCAGATAAATCCCCAGGGCCAGATGGTCTGCATCCCAGAGTGCTTAAGGAAGTAGCCCAAGAAATAGTGGATGCATTAGTGATAATTTTTCAAAACTCATTAGATTCTGGACTAGTTCCTGAGGATTGGAGGGTGGCTAATGTAACCCCACTTTTTAAAAAAGCAGGGAGAGAGAAACCGGGGAACTATAGACCGGTTAGCCTAACGTCGGTGGTGGGGAAACTGCTGGAGTCAGTTATCAAAGATGTGATAACAGCACATTTGGAAAGCGGTGAAATCATCCGACAAAGTCAGCATGGATTTGTGAAAGGAAAATCATGTCTGACGAATCTCATAGAATTTTTTGAGGATGTAACTAGTAGAGTGGATAGGGGAGAACCAGTGGATGTGGTATATTTGGATATTCAAAAGGCTTTTGACAAGGTCCCACACAGGAGATTAGTGTGCAAACTTAAAGCACACGGTATTGGGGGTAAGGTATTGATGTGGATGGAGAATTGGTTAGCAGACAGGAAGCAAAGAGTGGGAATAAATGGGACCTTTTCAGAATGGCAGGCGGTGACTAGTGGGGTACCGCAAGGCTCAGTGCTGGGACCCCAGTTGTTTACAATATATATTAATGACTTGGATGAGGGAATTAAATGCAGCATTTCCAAGTTTGTGGATGACACGAAGCTAGGTGGCAGTGTTAGCTGTGAGGAGGATGCTAAGAGGATGCAGAGTGACTTGGATAGGTTGGGTGAGTGGACAAATTCATGGCAGATGCAATTTAATGTGGATAAATGTGAAGTTATCCTCTTTGGTGGCAAAAATAGGAAAACAGATTATTATCTGAATGGTGGCCGATTAGGAAAAGGGGAGGTGCAACGAAACCTGGGTGTCATTATATACCAGTCATTGAAAGTGGGCATGCAGGTACAGCAGGCGGTGAAAAAGGCGAATGGTATGCTGGCATTTATAGCGAGAGGATTCGAGTACAGGAGCAGAGAGGTACTACTGCAGTTGTACAAGGCCTTGGTGAGACCACACCTGGAGTATTGTGTGCAGTTTTGGTCCCCTAATCTGAGGAAAGACATCCTTGCCATAGAAGGAGTACAAAGAAGTTTCACCAGATTGATTCCTGGGATGGCAGGACTTTCATATGAAGAAAGACTGGATGAACTGGACTTGTACTCGTTGGAATTTAGAAGATTGAGGGGGGATCTGATTGAAACGTATAAAATCCTAAAGGGATTGGACAGGCTAGATGCAAGAAGATTGTTCTCGATGTTGGGGAAGTCCAGAACGAGGGGTCACAGTTTGAGGATAAAGGGGAAGCCTTTTAGGACCGAGATTAGGAAAAACTTCTTCACACAGAGACTGGTGAATCTGTGGAATTCTCTGCCACAGGAAACAGTTGAGGCCAGTTCATTGGCTATATTTAAGAGGGAGTTAGATATGGCCCTTGTGGCTACGGGGATCAGGGGGTATGGAGGGAAGGCTGGGGCGGGGTTCTGACTTGGATGATCAGCCATGATCATAATAAATGGCGGTGCAGGCTCGAAGGGCTGAATGGCCTACTCCTGCACCTATTTTCTATGTTTCTATGTTTCATTAGTATTGCGTTTCCTTAATTACCTAAAGAGAAAAGAACTATCAATTAGCAAACAGCTGTCTTTGGTTCTAGCCTCAGGACAAGACTTGCATACAACTAAGAGATTCTAGGAAAGGAGTGGAATGAGATATAACTGGATTGCCTCCACTTTTCTGCAGGGTTCTATTAGAGTTAAGTTATGAGAAATGAAGTATCCCTGAGCAATTATTGAGGCCTACAAAGCTTTAGAAGGGGTTTTCTGGAGGAACTGATATCTAACTATCTGAGCCATAGATTATAATTGACATTCTTGAGGATTCATTATATTGACAATGGAGCTCAGTTAGAAACCACAGGCTTCAGATGAGACTGGAATTCTCATGTCATGTAAATATTGATTACAAAAGCACTTAGTATTATTGAAACACATAATGATTTAGGATATTTTTATTGAGCTAAAGAGCACTATGGCACAGATTCATAATTCGTAAGTATTTTACATAAAGATAGTCTTGACAAAGTGGAAGATCTTGCCATAGCAGCATGATGCTATTACAGCTCGGGGCATCAAAGTTTGGAGTTCAGTTCCGACGCTGTCTGTAAGAAGCTTGTACGTCATTCCTATGAGCACACAGGTGCTCTGGCATCCTCCCATTTTCTGAAGATGATTCAGTTAATAGGTTAATTGTCATTGTAAATTGTGCCATAGTTAAGCTGGGGTTAAATAGTTGGTTTGCTAGGTGGTACGGTTTGTTGGGCCAGAAGGGCCATTTACATGCCTTATCTCTAAATACAATAAATCTTTGCTTGGACACTATGTGGCTCATTAGTCAAAGTGCAGATCTGCAGCTTCATATAACTATAATTTCTCGGTATTATCATTTCAGATTACCTTTCCTGGGTCCAACGCACAAGTGTAATTATGAAGAAAGCATGGCAGTGACTCTACTACCTTAGAAATTTGTGAAGATTCGGCATGACATAATATCACAAGACATAGCGGCATAATTAGGCCATTTGGCCCATTGAGTCTGCTCTACCATTTCATCGTAGCTGATCCACTTCCCTCTCAGCTCCACTCTCCTGTCATCTCCATCTATCCCTTCATGCCATGACAAATCAAGAATCTATCAACTTTTGCCTTAAGTATACCCAATGATGGCCTGCACAGCTGCCTGTGGCAATGAATTCCACAAATTCACAACACCCTGGCGAAAAAAATCCTCCTCTTCTCTATTTTCAATAGGTGTCCCTCAATTTTGAGGATGTGTCTTCTGGTCTTAGACCCCCCCCACCATATGAAACAATCTTTCTGCATCTACTTTATCAAGGTTTTCAATGGTCAATGGGTTTCAATGAGATACCTACTCATTGTTCTGAATTCCAGTGAGTATAGGCCCAAGAACCATCAAATGCTTCACCCATGATAAGCCTTCAAACCTGGGATCTTTTTCATGAACTTCCTTTGAAACTTCTCCAATGTCAGCACAACCTTTTTTTTTTAGATAAGTGGCCCAAACTGCTCACAATACTCCAAGTGAGGCCCCACTAGTGCCTTATAAAGCCTCAACATTATATCCTTGCTTTTATATTCTAGTCCTCTTGAAAAGAATGCTAACATCGCATTTGCCTTCCTCACTACTCTCTCAACCTGCAAATTAACTTTGAAGGAATTCTGCACAAGGATTCTCAAGTCCCTTTGCACCTCAGATTTGTGGTTTTTCTCTCCATTTAGAAAATAGTCTGCACTTTTTATTTCTTCTACCGAAGTACATGACCATAAACTTCCCAACACTGTATGCCATCTGCCACTTCTTTGCCCATTCTTCTAATCTGTTTAAGTCCTTCTGTAGCCTCTCTGCTTCCTTAAAACTATCTGCCCCTTCACCTAGCTTCATATCGTCTGTAAAGCTGGCCACAAAACCATCCATTCCATCATTGAAATCATTAACAGAAAAACGAAAAAAGCAACAGTCCTAATACATACTTCTGCGGGGCATGACTAGTCAGTGGCAGCCAACCAGGAAAGGCTCCTTTTATTCCCAATCTGTGCCTCGTGCCAATCAGCCAATGCTCTATCGATGCTAGTATCTTTCCTGTAAAATGTGTTAAACAGCCTCTTGTTTGGTACCTTGTCAAAGGTCTTCTGAAAATGCAACTGCACAACATCCACCAATTCTCATTTGTCTATCAAAGAATCCCAGCAGGTTTGTCAGGCAAGATTTAAAGAAACCATGCTGACGTCAGCAGTTTCTATCACATGGCTCCAAGTATACTGAAACCACAAACTTAACAATAGACCCTAACATCTTCCCAACTACTGAGGCCAGACTAACTGACCTATAGTTTCTTTTCTTCTGCCTCTCTCCCTTTTTGTAGTGACATTTGCAATTTTTCAGTCCTCCGGAACCATGCTGGAATCTATTAATTTTACAAAGATCATTACTATTGCCTCTTTCAAAATATGACGTAGACCATCTGCTTCAGGTGATTTATCAAACTTCCGATCTTTCATTTTCCCAAGCACCTTCTCCCTAGTAATGGCAACTACTCTCAGCTTTGCCCACTAATACTCTCAAACTTCAGGCATACTGCTAGTATCTTCCACAGTTGAAGACTAACGCAAAATACTTACTCAGTGTCTATGCCATTTCCTTGTCCCCCATTACTACCACTCCAGCATCATTTTCCAATGGTCTGATATCTACTCTTGCCTCTCTTTTACACTTTATATATCTGAAGAAACCTTTTGGTATCCTCTTTAATATTATTGGCTAGCTTAACTTCATATTTCATCTTTTTCTTCTTTATGACTTTGTTAGTTGCTTTCTTTTGGATTTTATATATTCCAAATCCTCTAACTTCCCACTAATTTTTGCTTTATTATATGCCCTCTCATTGGCTTTTATGCTGTCTTTACTTCCTTTGTCAGCCACAGTTGCATCATCCTACCTTTAGAATACTTCTTCTTCTTTGTAATGTATGTATCCTGTGTCTTCCAAATTGCTCCTGGAAACTCCAGACATTGCTGCTCTGCTGTCATCCATACTAGTGTTCCTTTCCAATTAAATTTGGTCTGCTCCTCTCTCATGTATCTGTAATTCTTTTTACTCCACTGTAATACTGATACATCTGACATTAGTTTCTCCTTCTCAAGTTTCAGGGTGAATTCTGTCATATTATGACCACTGGCCCATAAGTGCTCCTTTACCTTAAGCTTTCTAATCAATTCCAGTTCATTGTACAACACCCAATCCAGAATAGCTGATCCCCTTGTGGACTCACCCACAAGCTGTTCTAAAAGCCCTCTTGAAGGCATTCGTAGGATCTAGCACTAACCTGATTTTTCCAATCTACTTGTATATTGAGTTCCCCCATGACTATTGTATTCTTTCTTTGAAGTAAATTGAAGTAATACATATTTAAAAAGAGTGAGGTAATGTTCATAGGCTCAATCTCCATTTAGGAACCATATGGCAGAAGGAAAGAAGCTGTTCCTGAATCACTGAGTGTGTGCCTTCTGGCTTCTGTACCTCCTTCCTGACTGTAACAATGAGATGAGAGCATGCCCTGGGTGATGGGGGTCCTTAATAATGGACGTCGCCTTTCTGTGGCACTGCTCCTTGAAGGTGTCTTGGATACTACGGAGGCTAGTACCCAAGATGGAGCTGACTAATTTTAGATCTTTCTGTAGCTTCTTTCGGTCCTGTGCAGTAGCCTCCCATAGCAGACAGTGATGCAGACAGTCAGAATGCTCTGCACAGTACAAGTATAGAAGACTGAGTGTTTCAGATGACAAAACAAATCTCTTCAAACACCTAATGAAGTATAGCCACTTCTTTATAGATTCATCAATATGTTGGGACCAGGTTAGATCCTCAGAAATTTTGACACCTAGAAACTTGATATTGCTCACTCTCTCCACTTCTGATCCCTCTGTGAGGATTGGTTAATGTTCCCTCATCCTACCATTTTTGAAGTCCATGATCTGCTCCTTCATCTTACGAATATTGAGTGCAAGGTTGTTGCTGCGACACCACTCTACTAGTTAGCATATCTCACTCCTGTACGCCCTCTCGTCACCACCTGAGATTCTACCAACAATGGTTGCACCATCAGCAAATTTACAGATGGTATTTGAGCTATACCTAGACATACAGTCATGTGTACATAGAGAGTAGAACAGTGGGCTAAGCACACACCCCTGAGGTGCACCATTGTTGATCATCAGCGAGGAGGATATGTTATCACCAATCCCCACAGACTGTGGTCTTTCGGTTAGGAAGTTGAGGATTCAATTACAGAGAAAGGTGCAGAGGCCCAGATTCTGTAGCTTATTGATCAGGATTGTGGGAATAATGGTGTTAAATGCTGAGCTATAGTCAACGAGCAGCATGCTGACATAGGTGTCTGTATTGTCCAAGTGATCTAAGGCTGTGTGAAGAGATTGAGATTGAGATTGCTTCTGCCATAATCCAATTGTGGTGATACACAAATTGCAATGAGTCCAGGCCATGCTGAAGCAGAGGTTCATTCTAGCCATTACCAACCTCTCAAAGCATTTTATCACGGCAGATGTGAGTGCTACCAGGCAAAAGTCGCTAAGGCAGCTCACACTACCCTTCTTAGGCACTGGTATAACTGTTGCCTTTTTGAAGCAAGTGGGAACTTCCGATTGTAGTACTGAGAGGCTGAAAATGTCCTTGAGTACTCCCGCCAGTTGGTGGCACAAGTTTTCAGAGCCTTCCCAGATATACTCCACCAGGGCCTGCTATCTGACAAGGATTCACCCTTCTTAAAGACAGCCTAACATTGGACTTTGAGACAGAGATCTCAGGGTCACTGGATGCAGTAGCGATCTTCATAGCTGTAGTGATGTGCTTCCTTTCAAAACGGACATAGAAGTTTGGAGTATCATATGCAATCTTGGTCACCTAACTATAGGAAATATATCAGAAAAATTGAAGGAGTACAGAGAAAATTTACAGCGATGTTGCTGGGCCTTGACCTGAGTTATAGGGAAAGGCTGAGTAAATTAGGACTTCATTCTCTGGAGCACAAGAGAATGTGGAAAGATTTGATAAAGGTATACAAAATTATGAGGGGTGTAGATAGGGTAAATGCAAGCAGGCTTTTTTTAACTGAAGTTGGTATGACTAAAACTAGAGTTCGTAGGTTAAGGATGAAAGGTGAAATATTTAAGGGGAACCTTAGGGGGAAATTCTTCACTCACAGGGTGGTGAGAGTGTGGGAAAAGCTGCCAGCAAAAATGGTGGGTGTGGTTTCGATTACAATATTTAGGAAATGTTTGAATAAGTACATGGACGGGAGGGATATGGAGAGTGGGTTGATGGGACTAGGAAGAATAACAGTTTTGCACAGACTAGATAGGCCGACGGACCTGTTTCTGTGCTGTGGTGTTCTATGACTCTATGAATCCATGTAGATATAAGGACAAATTGGATAGTATGGGTTTATTCCCATCGGAACAAAGGAGGCTGATAGGTGACCTTACAGATGTCTCTCAAGTTTATGAGGGACATAGGTAGGATAGATAATCATTATCTTTTTTTCCCAGGGCAAAGGAGTCTAGAAGTAGAGGGTGCAAGTTGAAGATGAGAGAGGAGAGAGAAATTAAAGTACACTGTATCAGAAAAGTAGCATCTTTCAAACAGAGGGAGGTGGATTTCCAGAATAAGCTGCCAGATGAGGTAGTGGAGGCAGACATAATTAAAATGGGAAGTGGCAAAAGGAATTAGAGAAGATCGACATCGAGAATGACATGGATGAGCTGGACCAAAAGAACCTTTTGCTGTGCTGTATGTTTCTTTGGTTCTATGATTCTATGAGAAGATTCAAGAATATGGATTGTAACAGCTATTTCTGTAATCTTCACTGGAATGTTTCTTTAATGACAGGGACCATTGATTAAAGCCACATTTGATTGAGACAGAACTAAATAAGTGGTATGTTGTGAAATAAATCAACCAAGTGAAAGATCAAAAACTTGCTTAGTGCATTAGAACTGCAAGGCTTGGTCATTGAAACCACACGCATCACAGCTACAGCACATATTGTACAATGTAATACAAGTTCTACTGCTCTGATAAATGCAACAAGGGTCAGACACTGGAAGATTTTTTGTTTATTGCTGTGGCATTTAATTGTAAGCTGTGAGTGACATTAAAAGGATCATGGAAACAGTCTGGCAACAACTAAAGCATTATCATGGCTGGGAAATTACAGTTTACAATTCATTTTCTGCAGCAAAAATATAGAAGGATAAGTGCATACTGTTCTAATTGTATGGAAAATTGTGGGGAAAGTTGCATAATTAAAGGGAGAGTAAATTCTAGAAGGAATAATTTGTGATTAAAAGCTTTTCTCTCAATCTAAGCAAATACATATTGTAGAACAGAGCTCCACTGTGCTACAACTCAAGATATCACAGTTAGTAAATTATAAGATCAACATGTTTTGGTGATAAGAGCAATTAGATCTGTATGAGTGTAGAAATGATACAAGTTCAAATAGGGATGGAAGAGTTTTGGATGAATCAGGGTAGTTTGAGAAAAGATACATATGAGAGTTTTTACAAACAGTTTTATCTATCTATCTATTTATTTATTTTGTGATACAGCATGAAGTAGACCCTTCCAGCCCTTCAAGCAATGCCGTCCCAGCAACCATACGACAAACCTAATTAACCTTTACCTAATCACAGGACAATTTACAATGAGAAATTAACCTACCTGGTATCTTTTTAGACTGTGGGAGGAAACTGGAGCACCCAGAGAAAACCCAAGCATTCCACAGAACAGCACCGGAATTGAACTCTGAACTCCAGAATGCAACACAACTTTTGTCCAGTTTCTGCATCTTCCTCTGCAATTGGATCCTTGACTTCCTGACAGGGAGACCGCAATCAGATTGGAAGTATCATCACCTCCTCCTTGGGTACCATCTTAGGCATACTTCAGGGTTCCCTGCTCTACTCCCCAGTGGCTTCCACAAATTTGCTGAAGGCACTATTGTTGTTGGCAGAATTACTGATGGTGATCAACTGGCATGCAGGAATGAGATAGGTCTGCTGGTGAGAACAACTTTGCACTCAGCATCAGGAAAACTAAGGAACCAATTGTGGACTTTTGGAAGAGAGAGTAAGGCAAACACACAGCGTATTCATATTAAAGACTGTGCAGTAAAGGTATGAGGAGTTTCAGTTTCCTGGATATTAACATCTCGGAGGATCTATCCTGGGCCCAGTGCAAAGATGCAACCATGAAAAAGGCATGCCAGTTTCTACTTTCTTAGTAGTTTGAGAAGATTCAGCATGTCACTGAAGATCTTGACTAACAGCACCCTGACTAGTCGCATCATGGTCTGTAATATAAATTCCAATGCACCGTAACAAAAGAGTCTAGAGAGAGCGGTGGACTCAGACAGCTCCATCATGGACATAGCTCTTCCCACCACCAGTCACATCCACAAGAGGTGATGTCTCAGGAAGGCATCATCTAAGACCCCACCATGCTGGTCATGCCCTCCTCTCATTATTGCCAATAGGCAGGAGGTGTAGGATTCTGAGACCAATACCTCAAGGTTTAACAACACCTTCTTCTCTACTGCCATTATGTCTTTGAGCTGACCTGAAAAACCTTAAACCTACCTTGGACAATGTTTCTTTTTCTGTCTCTTAGCTTGTATTAGTGATGTTATATATGTTTTGTCATGTAGGTTTTGTATGTTATGTTAATGTAAGTTTATGTTAACTTGTGTTTATAATGTAATGTACTGTTGTAGTAATCTAACTTCCATGGCATTTACACCCAGTGTAAGTACAGTGTGCCTATGTCAATAAACTTGACAACTGGAACTAAACTTGTTCAAATAAGATCCTTTTGTTGCAGGCAGCCATAGGCTCTGATAAGCAGCTTGAGGAAAGGGGTGATCTACATCTGAAAGCTTTGTAGAGACATTTCCTTGGTTTTAGGAACATTACGAATCTTTTGTTTAACTATCAATGCATATTTAGATTAATGATAAAAATCTAATTGAAACTGATACTCATGATATGTTCAACTGATTTTATTTTACCTTCATGTTTGCTTCTCTGATTCAATTGCAAGCAGATGCATCAATTATCTTCTGATTGCATGTGTGGTATGAAAGATAAAAGATACGCCAATGCATCATTAAGTTTAGGTGTCAATGCATAATGAAAAGCATTTGAATGGGTTAGAAGTAACATAGGTGACCATTCAAAGGCGCTGAATAATATGACAGAATGATTCAAAATAATACATGAACATGTAATGAATTAATACACTCATGTGTGATAGAGAAAGCAAAACATTTCCTGAACAAAAATGTAAAGGAGAAGTGGTTACGATAACCAAATAGTTTGTTGGATATTGGAGCCTCTTAAAAATCATCAGGATATCATTTCAATATAGAAAATAGAATTGTGCGGTCCTCTTGAGTATTCTCCAACAATTAGCCAGAGGAACAAGATATGAGGCTCAGCACATTACATGCTAAGTAACCTTGATTTCCTCTTGCAATTGAAACTTCAATCTTCCTCGAACATATGTTACTAGAATACATTGTATCAGCTAGTGCCAGAGAACATCACCAGGATCTGCAGTGATAAGACCGTAAGAAAACAGGATAATAAGACATAGGAACAGAGTAGACCATTTGGTTGATCTATTTTCCTTCTCAACTCCATTCTCCTGCCTTTTCCGAATAATCTTGATGTCCTGACTAAACGCAAACCTATGAACTTCCACTTTAAATACACTCAACAACAATGGCCTCCACAGCCATCCATGGCATTAAATTCCACAGATTCACCATCTTTTGGATAAAAAAATTCTTTCTCAACTCTGTTTGAAGTGGATGTTCCTCTATTCTGAAGCTGTGCCCTCTGGTCAAAGACTCACCCACTATAGGGGATGCCCTTTCCACATCTACTCTATCTAGGCCTTTCAATATTCAATAGTTTTCAATGAGATCACCCCTCATTCTTCCAAACTCCAGTGGGTACAGGCCCAGAGCCATCAAATGCTTCTCATACGGTAACCATTTCATTGCCTGAATCATTGCCTGAACCTCCTCCGGACCATCTCAAATGTCAGCATATCTTTTCTTAGATAAGGGGCCCAAAACTGCTTACAATACTCCAAATATGGTCTGACCAATGCCTTATAAAGGCTCAGCATTTCATACTTGGTCTTATATTCTAGTCCTCTCAAAATTAATGCAACCACTGCTTTTGCTTTCCTTCCTTCCAACTCAAACTGCAAATTAATCTTTAGGGAATCCTGCAGAAGGACTGCCAAAGAAGGCGGAGTTAATGGCATCAAACGGCAACTCCTTTGCTTGCATCTGTGGAAATAGCTCCATTTCCATCTTTAATATCTTTATTTTTCCCTTTCAAGGTGTGGTGATATCACGTGCAATGATCTGCCAGTTTATGATTGGACAGCACTGAGCATGCGCAGGGTTTGCCAGTACGTATCAGCATGTGGCGGGGTTAAGATGCATTTGTTTATTTCTGTAAATGAAAGTTCCCTAGTTCTTCCAGAATATGATACTTTACTGTTAACCCACGGAATGTTGAAATAGAAGTAACATAACATGGTGTCAGAAGTGCTTTTGGAAGAATAATACGGGAAAATCAAGAATCGAAGATAATCGAAAAAAGAAGAAAAAAGTTCGAACAGTAATCGGTAAAACATGGAAGGTCTGCAACCCCCACAAAAATTGCAGCTGACTGGGAACGTAGCTGAGAATTGGAGGATATTCAAGCAACAGTTTGAGATGTATTAATTGGCCATCGGAGCTGATAGAAAAATGGAAAAAACCAAAGCGGCAATCCTGCTCCATGTGATCGGGAATGACGCAGTAGAGGTATACAATAATTTTGTCTTTGAAGTTGGAGATAATTTCAATTTAAAGTTGATAATGGACAGATTTGAATTTTTTTGTATACTTAGGGGTAATTTGACGTATGAGCGATATAAATTCTTCACATGTGCGCAAAGGGCTGCTGAAGCAATTGATCAGTACGTTACGGAGTTAAGAAAGCGTAGTACAATGTGTGAGTTTGAATTGTTCGCAGACTGTCTTATTAAAGATAGACTAGTTTGAGGCATTCAAGATAATGCTCTGAGAGAACGGCTTTTGCATGAGCAAGATTTAAATTTTGAACAAGCTTTTGCACTCTGCAAAGCTTCCGAGACCATAATGTCGCAGGCTGAAGAGGTTTTTGTTGAAAATTGCAATGTAAATGCTGTAAAAAAAAGTGCGAATATATCAAGAAACATAGTAATACATTGACAAAACCGACGGAGAGAAAGACGGCATTTGAAAAAAAAATCATGTGATCGCTGTGCACGGGAACACCGTCCAAATCAGTGTTTCGCATATGGCAAACTTTGCTACAGCTGTGGTAAGATTAATCATTTTTCAAGCTGTTGTAGAACTAGAAAGAAGGAAAAAGAAATGAAACAAGTAAATGCAGTGATAGAAGATGAACATGAAGAATTTTGTATAGATGCGCTTTATGAAAATGCTGACATGGAGAATATAAGAGCAATCCCGACCTCCATTAAAAACAGTAAAAAAAAAACAAGAAGGGTATATAAATATGGAGCAAAAAAAGAGAAGAAAGAAAAAAAAAATTACCGGTCAGGATTGAGGATGTGATTTTAAGTTTTTTAACTCTACTTGGTTCCAAGTTAGCCCATTGCTTTGCTTTGCTTTTAGTTAGTTGCACGGTGTTTTTTTTGGGGTTTTTTTTTTTCCCTTTCTCTATTGATATATATATATAAAAATTAGTATACTATTATGTTACCTTAGTATGTTATGTTTAAATTACATTGTTTGTATCTTTTTTTTGTATTAATATCTCCTGTAATTTTATTATATTCTAACAGTGTATTAGTGCCTATGTGGCTTACCTTTTTGTATACTTATTCAATAAAAAGATTTAAAAAGAAAGAAAGTGAATATAAGAGCAGTAGCTGCAGTATCTGAGACGACCAAACAGGAGGCAATTGATGATGTGAGAAAGCAATGGCAGGAAATGGCTTGTTTTCTGTGCTGTAGTGTTCTACGGTTCTAGGAAGAGGTTGCTTCAATGCAAGTGATAATGAAAGAGACACTGAGAGAATATGAGATTCAGCCTAATCACCGTCTAGAGCAAGAACGTTCACAGTGGCCACAGTATAAGCAAGAAGTGAATACACAAGTAACGGAATTGAGAAGTTTTATTGAAATGATGAAGTTTCATCATAAAAAAGAGATTACACAGTTAATAGATGAATTAGATGAAGAAAAGAAGATTCGTATTTCATTACAAATGGAAGTGGAAGGAATTAGGAAAGATACAGTCCAAGCAGAAACAGGGAAGTGGATTGCTGAGGAGGATAGTGTGAACTGCTTACCTTAAATTACCAGGAGACATGTGAGAGTATACCAAAAAGTTTAGTTGAGATACATAAAGAAAAGCTTAAAGCAGAAAAGAAGAAGAAAAACAAGAAGCACAAGAAGAGTCATGGCACAGATAGCGAAGAGCCAACTCAGTTAGCTGATATAGATTTGTTTATGTGTTAATGTTGTTATTTGTTTTTTCTTTTTAAGGAGAAGATGTGATTCTTCAGAGATTCAACTAACAGATGCAGACGAGACAAAACATGTAAATAATAACAAGGAAACACAATATCTGTGTGTATCACTAAGGAGGTCTACTCGTGTTCGTAAACCCACAGAAAGACTGATTAAGACTTCTTGAATTATGTATTTGTTTTGATTAATGTTGTTCTTTATTTTTTCTTTTTAAGGAAGGGAAGATGTGGTGATATCACGTGCAATGATGTGCCAGTTCCTGATTGGACAGCACTGAGCATGCGCGAGGTTTGCCAGAATGTGTCAGCACGTGGCGGGGTTAAGATGTGTTTGTTTATTTCTGTAAATAAAAGTTCTCTAATTCTTCCAGAATATGATTCTTTACCATTAACCCACAGAATGTTTAAATAGAAGTAACATAACACAGGGTTCTTTTGAAGACCCTGACCTGGAGTTACATGCTGACTATGGTTCTTTGCGGGAATGGGACCTGCTCCCGGGATTTCATAACCGGCCGTTGTTCAACATGCCAAAGGCTCGGCCTAAGAATCCAGCTCGAATTCGGAAGCCGAGAATCTCGGGGCTCTGGAGTTGGGTGGATTGAGGATCGGTGTCATGACAGAAGACCTGAGTATTGTCGGGCGAGTCGGGATATCTGCTGTGTGCCTGGAGACCCGGGATCTTTGTGATCTTCAGGCAGAGAGCTCAAAAAAGTGACATAACGGACTTTTAACATCATTAACCAGTGAGTTGTTTGTTATGTCTCCCTGTTCGCCAGTAAAATGGAGACACCTCTTTCTTTCTTATTAGGGAGAGAGAGAACCTGTGGTATGTCGGATACCGGGTGAAACGCAAAGTCTTTGGGGTAACTGCAAGATGGTGTCTTTGCTGTTGCTTTGCTCACGCTGAGTGCTCGGTGGCGGTGCCGACGCTTTTTCTTGCTGGTGGGGGGAGGGGGGATGGTTGCTCGCTGCTGCTTACACGCGGGAGGGAGGGGAGCTGGGGAATGGACTTTGGGGTTCTAACATTTCACTGTCTTTCATTCTTTGGGGCACTCCTCTGTTTTTGTGGGTGGTTGCGAAGAAAAAGCATTTCAGGATGTATATTGTATATATTTCTCTGACATTAAATTGTGCGTTTATACCTTTGAACGTTTGAAGTCCCTGTGCACCTTTGATTTTTGAATTTTCTCCCCATTTAGGAAATAGTCTATACCTTTATTCCTTCTACCAAAGCATATAATCATACACTTCTCTGCACTGTATTCCATCTGTCACTTCCTGGTGCATACTCCTAATATGTCTAAGTCCTTCTGCAGACTTCCTGCTACCTCTGACATTATACCTTTCTCTGACATTAAATTGAATCTTTGAACCTCAACACTACCTACCTCTCCACCTAACTTTGTATCACCTGCAAACTTGACCACAAAGCCATCAATTCGGTCATTTATATCATTGACAAATACTGGGAAAAGAAGCAGTCCCAATACCGACCCCTGTGGAACACCACTAGTCACTAGCAGCCAACCAGAAAAGCCTCCTGCCAGTCAGCCAATCTTCTTTCCTCATTAGTATCTTTCATGTAATGCCATGGGCCCTTATCTTGTTAAGCACCCTCATATGTGGCACCTTGTCAAAGGTCTTCTGAAAATCCAAGTAACCAACATCTACTGACTCTCCTTTGTCTATCCTGCCTGTTATTTCCTCAAAGAATTTCAACAAATTTGTCAGACAAAATTTCTGCTTAAGTACACTATGCTAACTTTGGCCTATTTTATCAAGTGCCATCAAGTAACACAAACCTATCCTTTATATCTTGCAAATCCTTGATGTCAGGCTATCTGGGCTATAATTTCCTGTCTTTTGACTCCTTCTCTTCATAAAGAGTAGAGCGTTATCTGCAATTTTCCAGTACTTTGGAATTAATCCAAATTCTAGTGATTCTTGAAAGTCTGGAGAGAATGGATGAAGAATATTGAGATAGTCTGAGGATTCCAAGTTGAAGATCTATTGCCAGTTGGATGTTCCTTCCCATTAGTTGATGAGCTATTTAGCTATTTTCAGAGATTTTCCTCCAATATCTCACTTTGGATCGCCAGTGCTTCAAACTTCCATGACTGAGATAAGGCAGTTCATATGAATCCTTGAAAGTCACTCTCCATACAGATTAAAATAAAACAAATACCATTTCCATTGGGAACAGTTCCCAATATCATTCTTCACTAACAGCAAATTCAATGAAAATATAAGATCTGTGAAGCCGTCCAGTTTTATTGGTTTTGTGATTATCTCTATCATTCAACAAAATGTAAATGAGATCTAGTAGAGAGCAGTTCTGATATCATTCTACAATGCCTTCTTGTGCTGTGGCTCCCACCGCAGACTCCACTGGCTCAGAATGGGCTTCAGAAGTCCAGGCCATCTGGCAGATTGACGTCAACACAGGCAATGCTGCAGTGACAGTGTAGGGAGTAGAGATCCTGAGTCTGGAGAGATGATTGCCACACAACTTAACCCAGCCTTCTATCTGGTGTTGGATAGACTCCTGGTTACCTCAGGCATTGTACCTGCACTTTTTATCAGAGCCATGATGTTATAAGCTTCAGATTCCATTGCATGATTTTTCCTTTTATAAAAGACATCTTTATCTTAGTTATCAGATGATACATGATAGAGAGTTCTATAATTTGAGGGATTACAGTTGGCCAGACACTCATCACTGGGCTCCAACTAGGTATCTCCAGCCCATGTCCATAAAGTCTAAAGGAGTTCACCCACAAATCTGCTGAGGTTGTCCATAGAATCTGGTGCTCCTGAGGTAGCCTGCTGTACATTGGTGAGACCCATCGTAAATTGCTTCGTCAAACACCTCCAATCCACCAAAAGTGGAAATTCCCAGAGGCCAAGCATTTTAATTCTTACTCGCATTCCCATTCCAACATGTTGGTCCATAGCCTCTTGTGCCAAAAAGAGGCCACCCTCAGGGTGGAGGAGCAACACCTTATATTCCATCTGGGTAGCCTCCAACCTGATGGCATGAATATCGATTTCTCCTTCCTCCTTCTCTCTCCTTCCCCTCTTCTTCTATTCCCCACTCTGACTTTTTAGCTCTTCTCACCTGCCTAACACCTCTGCCTGGTGCCCCTCCTCCTTCAGGTTCCCTGTTCTTCAGCCCCTTACCCTTCCCACCCACCTGGCTTCACCTATCACCTTTTAGCAATCCTCCTTCCCCTCCCCCACCTTTTTATTCTGACATCTTCCCCCTTCCTTTTCAATCCTGAAGAAGGGTCTTGGCCCGAAACTGTTTGTTCATTTCAATGGATGCTGCCTGACACTTCTGAGTTTCTCCTGAGCATTATGTATGCAACTCGAAGAGACACTGCTTTAATCATTTATGAACTTTGATAAATGCATATGCTTCATTCTGAAGGCCCACCAAATCCTTTACAAACTTGTTATCAGAACAAGTGTGCATCTTTGTTTTATAGCAAAATGTTGTCTCTTCCATGTAGCCTCTTCTGGAATGGTTGATGTCTACTAGTACACTGTCCAGATCTGTGTTGTACTCCAGTTTCTAAAATACTAGTAGTGTTCGTCAATCAATCTGTGAAATAGATTTTTCTTACTAAAGTCTCTAAAGTCCATTCATATCTTCAAGTTTTCCCTCAAGAAAATGTGAAAAAAATGTTTCAAGCTGTTACATTTCCTGATAGTTTCAGCTCTGGTCTAGTCCTTCAAACTCATGTGTGCGCTTTTACAGTGCTTTTAGTTTTTGTTTCATGATGTGGAGTACACTGGATTCATACTAGAGTACCGTACATGCTTAATATTGTGCCATGGTGTAGTCAACCTGACCCACCATTCACATTCAGTCCCCATGCTGTTCTGTTGTCATATTACTTGCTGCAGGTTTGGCTGTGTCACCCTCAATGAAATACAAGCTGGTCCAGCACATTGCTATTTCTAGTTTCTTCTCCGTGGATTGTCACCTTGTCATGACGGAGAAGCTTGTGTGGTCCTGTGATTCCGAGAGCAATGCCGTCTGGAGCTATGCTCCTGGTAGGGTCACCCATGGCGGTAAGGTCGAGGGTGAGGTCCCTGACAAAGAACAATCCAATCAAGACCTGAACGGTGGAACAGGCGGATGAAGTTACTTCAAACTCAATGGCTGTGAAGGCGGATGAAGGCTGCAACAAATCCATCAGCTCCAATTGTCATGATTTCCATGCCATTGGAATCAGTTGGTTGATTTGTGAAGTATCGTGTGCTTCTTGGAGTGCAACATCAAGTACACGTTAAACAAATACACGCACAGGCTGTGGGCCACTTCTTCAGAATGAAGAACGTCATCCTCGACCTCGAGGGATAGCCACGACAATGACAATTTTTAGATTCTGACTTCCACATCTCCTTAAATAATTCCCAGTAATTTGCTGGTGCATTTGCTGCTTGCTGATCTATGCTACTTCTGATGATTTGTGCACCCTATAATTATTTGCCTTTCCCTTTCATCTTTCTATTTTAGGCCACAGTACAAGACCATTTCACATTTACCACTGTAAGAGTTCACCTGCAATGTATATGTACAGTCTTGTATCCTATTAAATTCTTTCTCAGCTTCTGGTAAGGTAACATTTCAAAGAGTTTGACACTGTCTACGGATGCTGGTCAGCTGTTTATTCCCGAATCCAAATAATTTTCAGTTTTGAATACCAGTGTTTTTAGCATCAAAGCTAATGTTGCATTATTTACCAAAAATCTGGATATTTATCATTCATTCCTGATTCCTGATTTTATCTGTTTCACATTTGATCTAGATTTAATTACTTATCCCCTGGTAAATTGAATGATAACCTCATGATGAGCCAGTTGTTTGAATCCTTAAAGTCATATTTTGAAAATTCAAGGGCTGGACATTTCTAACTTTGCATGTGCCTACATCTCCCATTCAAAGAATCACTGAGTCATAGAGTCATGGAGACAAACCATATGGAAACAGGCCCTTCAGCACAGCAGTCTGTACCTATCATCAACCGCCTACTTATACTAATCTTACATTAATTCCATTTTTTGTTCTCCCCACATTCTCATCATCACCCCCACCCCAGATCCTACCAGTCACATTCACACTAGTAGTAATTTACAGTGGGCTATCACTCTGCATGTCTTTCGATTGTGGAGGAAACCACATCACTTGGTGGAAAACCACACAATAATGAGGGAAAACACGCATTTTTGTTGTGTGCAAATTTCACACAGACAGGACCTATGATCAGGATTGAAGCTGAATTTCTGGTGCTGTGAGCCAGTGGCTTTATTGGAACCATTGTGCTGCCTAGTTGTTATTGTGATGGATATTCATTTTCCAGGGCCCAAGAGCCTGTGGTTAAACTCAACTTTCTAGCACAGCTGTATGACCTTTCCAAAGGTTCAAAGTTGTTGGTGATAAAATTAAACCTTTAACAAATATTCTTTGCTCAGCTGTTTGTTGTAAACAAGAGCCAATCCCCAGTTCTCAATATAAATTTCAAAGAACAACCAGTTTGATGTTGGAGGCATAGCTTATGTAAAAGTAAAGTGATTGGGAGACTTGCTTCCATTAGCCAAGTGCAAAACAATGGAGTTATGTCACTTAGCACATCAAACATGGTTACAAGGAGGATGCTTGTGCACTAAGGGGGTCAACCCTCACAGCATTAATTGTGGATGTTTGGGATCTCTGTTGCCAGGAGCTTTGAAGATCATCTGTGTGAGTTACTTTGTCCCAGGAAAGGATTCCAGAAAAAGTCACATGCAAACAAAGTCATCTAGTAGAAAACAGTATAAATATGAACAACGTTGTAGATTGTTAGAAACAATAAGGAGAAAAACAGGAAAAGGGATTTACAGATAGAAGAATTAGAATTCATTCCTCAGCTTTTAGTTTCTGTGAGGACAACTCATTAGTCTACAACTCATTGGTATGTTATTCGAGTCCATAAGAATTTTTCCCTGTGTTTAGAAATCCTTTTATAGTTTGTAAATCTTTTGTAATTTGTAAGTCTTTTGTAATTTGTAAATCTTTTATAAATTAAAAATCCTCTCTGCATGTTAAGTGTGTATTAACAATGTCTGACTATAAATGTGTACCATTAAAAATAAAATAACTGTTTAAATGACGTTGTTGGCTATGTTAGGAAGTATTATGGAGTTCTGTAAATATTGCAGATATTAATTCAAACAGGAATCAGTCTTCAGTTCTTGTTGTAAATGTAAATAAATTCAGGAAGCTTGCAATTAGCCTTCCGTTTTTTGTAACTTGTAAACAGAAAATTAAAGTTAGAAGTACAGGCTGCTGAACAGACTAAGAGATTGCATATGCAATAGCCAAGTGTTAAGACAATGGGGTTGTGTTAATTGACTTGCATCAAGCTAGGCAACATGGCTAAGTTATTTATCATTGTGTTTGAGTGTCACAGGTATAGGCAATCAATAGATTTTGTGTACTTATATTTGTGTACTCTGCGACTAACCTGACAACATTAATTTTGGGTATCTGGGATTTCTTCCTCCAGTAAGCTTTTAGAATATCTGTGTGAATTACTTTGTGACAAGGTTGTTTGAACATTCAGAGGCATCTGCCAATCTAGATATGCAATTCAAAGGAAGCAATACCAACTTAATTTATTGAAGGAAATTATGCCATTGTAACTATTGAAATTGTATTGTATCAGCTACTGTTACTCTTGATCTTAAGGGTATAAAACAGCTATGTAACTTTGGGTTTATGAGCCCTGTTGAGAGTGTCTCCACAATGATGTCTGCTTCTTATGATAAATAAAGACTTCTGTATAACCAGCTTCAGAGTCTCTCCATTGACTTCAATCCCAGTCTCAACAAGCTGGAAGTATCTCCTCCTTTGTATGGAGGGGTACCCACCACTCAAACAGTGGGCATTGGTAGCAAAACATCACCACAGAGGCTAGACAAGGAACTTAGCTAGTTCTTGAAGTGTAGGTACACATAGATACCTATATCAGATAAGGATTTGAGTCTCGGTCTTTGTGGACAGGGGAGCCAATACCATCACAGCATCAGTTTAGTCAAGCGTGAATCAAGTTTTCAAAACATATAAAATATTCCTATTTATATTTTTGAAGATCCTTCTCTATTACTTTATTTGAAATAATGTCACCACTGCACACATCAGGTGTTGTTAAGAGCTCATATATCCAAACTGAGACCTTATTGTAGCTTTGCTTCATATGTGGGCAAAGAGACTGAATTATAGAGGGGAGTTAAGAACGATTGGCCTTAAGATTATTGTGTCACTTGATCAAGCCTGCTATTCAGGAGCCCTGGCAAAATGGAAGTCCATGAGAATCAGGGCACAAATCTTCTCTAGGTAGGGTCAAAACTCAGAAGACCTATCCTTGACCCATCATATAATATAACTGTGAAGAAAGCATGAGAGCGCCTCTACTTCCTCAGGAATATTCGGAGATGCAGAATGCCACCAAAACCTTGGCAAACTTCTCTCCATGTGTGGTGGAAAGTGAGCTGACTAGTTGCATTACAGCCTCGTATGGAAACACCAATGCTTTCGAACAGAAAATCCTACAAAAGATAGTGGATTCAGCCAGTACATCATGAGTAAAACCCTCCTAACCATTGAGCACATTTACATGAAACGCTTTTGTAAGAAAGCACCATCCATTATCAAAGATTCTCACCACTCAAGTCATGCTCTTTTCGTGCTGCTGCCATCAGGTAGAAGGTACAGGTGCCTCAAGACTTACACCACCAGGTTCAAGAACAGTTACTACCCCTCAACCATCACGCTCTTGAACAAAAGTGGATAACTATATTCATTTAAAAACTGTTTTATCTTGTTATTCCATGCTCTTAATCTATTGCTATTTGTCCATTGATCCTGTTCACAGTTACTGTTCGATGTATTTGCTAAGTATTCCTGCAGAAAAAGAATCTCTGGGTTGTGTGTGGTGTATGTACTCTGATAATAAATTTTACTTTGAACTTTGAATTCACACGAGGAGGTCAATCATCTCATCCTTAAAACATCACTGAAAGGTGGTGTCCAAGGCCCAAACATCTTCAGCAGTTTCTTCAATATCCTTTCTCCAATATAAGTTTGGAAGTCAAAATGTTCACTAAACATTGCATAATGTTCAGCTTCATTGGCAACACTTGAGGAACTGAAGCAGCCCATGCCTATACGCACAAAGATCTCGACAATTTCCCAATATGGGCAAATGTCCATCTCAGGCAGTGACTATCTCCAATTGATAGAGTGGAAATGGAAAGGACATTTCCATTGGTAGGAGGGTCTAGGATCCCAGGATCTAGTCTAAGAAAAATGGGATGTCACTTTAAAACTGAGATGCCAAAGTTTTTCTTCAGTCAGACAGTGGTCAGTCTGTGGAATTTGACGTCACAGAGTGCTGTGGAGGCCATGTCACTTGGTGTATTTAAGGCAAAGAGCAATGATTGATGGGGTAGGAGGAGGGTTTAAGTGTTATAGGGAGAAGGTGGGAGAACAGGATCTAAAAAATATTAGCCACGATTGAATAGTGAAGCAAACCCAGTGAACTAAATGACATAATTCTGCTCCTATATCTTATGGCATTACAATAGACTCAGAACTTAAATGGAATAGCTTATTGAACACTATGGCTACAAGAGCATATTATATAAATATATATATATATATATAAAAAATCATAAATATCATTATTTCTAACATCCCCAATCTTTGAGACATGAATCATGATTCTCAATTGCTTGGTTCAGTGTAGAGTAACACTGAAGAAACTCAAAAGCATCCAGAAAAACAGCCAATTTTATCAGCATCTATTTACCACCCTATACCAACATAATAGCTGCACTGTATACCTTGTACAAAATGCCTTTGTCCAAGCTATCCCAATAATTCCTCTAAAACCCATGATCACTGCTCTAAGATACTTTTAGCACAAACAAATTGTTCCTTCATCTTCACTGGGTGTAAATCCTGAAACTGAGCAGCAACATAGGAGAACGTTCATCAGAAGAGCTGTGGTGGTTTTACAAAAAAACAGATCTCCATTACCTTCATAGGGGCAGATAGAGAGCAATTACAGTAAATTGCCAGTAACAACAATGTGCCGTAAATAAGTGCAACAATTTCTTTCCCATTATCAATTTTAAGTTGATTGGTCTATAATCCTTTCTCATGTCTCTATTGCAGTGAGGTAAATTATTAACTGTCCACTAATTTTCTGGCAATATCATCTGTATATGAAACAATATCTTTGCTTTCTTCTCTCAGTTTCACTGAGTATGTACAGGCACTGTCTGGACTTGAGATTTTACATTTATTTTTACTTTGACAATAACTTTATTCCTTTTTAGTCCTTTTCTAGATCATTAACAGCATTTAAAAGGCACTTGGACAGATACATGATAGGACAGGTTGAGAGTGGGATGGGCCAAATGGGGGCAAAACGGACAAGTGTAGATGGGCATTTTCATCAGCATCAACCTTTCATGAACTTTTCCATCTATGTTAGCAAAACAGAACAGCTGGTCATTCACTTCAGGAAGCATGGTTGTGCACATGCTTACGAGCTTAGCTTCAAGTTCCTAGGGGTAAAAATCATCAATAGCCTGTCCTCATCCAATCACAAACACCAGTACTTTTATTTACCCAGGAGGCTAAGAAATTTGGCTGGTCCCTGTTGACCCTTGGCAATTTTTATTGAGGGTGAAGTAACAAAAAGTAAATTGTGGTAAAAAACTTTGAAAAATGAGGGAAGTAGTGGGATACTTTAAAAGAGCAACACTGAAATTCAAGCGAAATGCATTCCATTAATAGCCATAAACAAGCAAGCTAATAATGGAAAATTGTAGACAAACAAATAACTCAAGGAAAATTTAATCTAAATGAAGACAAAAATTACCCAAACATGAAAGGGAAAGAAAAAAGAGAGAAACAAAACAAAAATAATCAGAAAGTGATGTTAAAATTAAACTGCAGCAAACTAATAGATGAGTAGGATCATGTCAGCATCAAAGCAAAAGAGAAGGCATATAATATATAAAAAAAATGTGAAAAGTTAGGGGATTGGGAAGATTTTAAAAGCCAACAGAAGGCAACTAAGAAGACATAAGAAGAGAAAAGTTGAAATATGAAGGTAAGCTAGCCATTAAGATAAAAGCCTGGGTGTAGTCCATCTGATCCAGGTGACTTATCTACCTTCAGACCTTTCAGCTTCCCATGCATCTTCCCTTTAGCAATAGGAACTATATTCACTTCTGCTCCCTGACTCTCTCAAATCTCTGTCATACTGTTACTGTCTTCCTTGGTGAAGAATGACACAAAATATGCTGGGTCCAGGACAAGTCTTCCAATATATGATTAATTCTAATGCAATTCCACTGCTGAAAGCAAGATTGGCAGATCACAAAATGAATGAAAACAATGAAGGAATTACTGTTGTTTAATTGTCTGATTAAAGTGTTTAACCCCATTTTATATAAAATTAGTTAACTTTCTACTTTGTTGGTGATTTCCACAGTGCTCAGTAAACTTCTACTTGGGTTAAGATGTTAGGATGTGATATAAATTTGTCTTGCTTCTTTCAAAAGCTATATTTAGGAGATAGCTAGTAGAATTGTGATTAACTTTGTTCACATTGGCAGTTTCACTTTATCAATTGTAATTGTAGGACTTTCTCAATTTATATTTAGCTCCAGATAAACATGTACCACATTCAATCATTAATCTGATGGAGCAATTCAATTCAAAGTTCAAAGTTCAAAGTAAATTTATTATCAAAGTTGAATTCCATTGCATTAAACCATTTCCTATTCATTTCCATTGCTCAGAATGCCCAAACCAAGCAAAATATTTGAACACAAAATTCTGATCCAAGCATAAACGTTCCACTAATATCCAGTTTCTAAATTTCTGCATATTAACTATAGTCAAAATATACTGCCAAGCTTCATTCAGAGACAGCGGCAGTATTTCAATCTTCACCTTTATTAGGTGTTTTCTATTGTTTTGTTTGAATTCACAGCTCGGCAGTGGAATATTTTTGTCAATTGACTATTTGCATTTGCAATTGGCTCAAACTTTTTAATCAAAACAAAATTTGAATCCAAGTACAACATTCCTTGACAACTAGAACTTACTTAAATCAGAAAGAAGGGCTCACTCAGAGGATGTCACTGGAAATTTTCCTCAGATTGATATCCAAGTCCCGACCACCTTCAGCTGTTTTATTAGTGATCAGAAATTATATACTTCTATTCATAAAATGAAGCTGTACATGCCACATGCAGCACGATCTGGACACTGTTCAGACTCACAAAATTAAGTAGCAATAAACATAAGACAGATTTTTTTTGCAACAAAACAGTTTAATCATACCCATGTGACACTATTTAGTATTACCAATACGATATACCGTATCAATCCGTCAACATCCTGGGCATGATCACTGACCAAGAATGTAATTGGACCAAATGCATAAATACTGTGGTTACAAGAACAAGTCAAAGACTGCAGAGTGAACTCTTAAGTAATAAACATAAAATCCTAGAGGAACTCAGCAGGTCAGGCAACATCTATGGAAACAAATAATGAGCTGATGTTTCGGACTTCCTAGTGCGACTCACTGTGAAGCAGCCGATTGCTCGAGCATCAAATGCTCCCTGTATCTAAGAAATGACACCAATAAGTGGAGATAAGGGGCCTCCTGTCTGGTAAGCACACTCTGGCCCCTCATTCAAGTACCACAGCCCAAATCACTCTCTCTGTCCTCCTCCACACCCTGATGGCTCAGGTGGATTCTGGTGCAGCAGGCAAATTTGTGGACTGGACTCTGTGTGTGCAGCTTGGACTCTCTACCGAGCCCATCTCTCACTCACACCGCATCAGGCCATTGGCCAACTTCCCTTGGGATTTCAGATGATCAAGAGTGTGCACACATCCTGTGCGCATGAGTTCCTGTTCACGTTTAATTGTCATTCAACCATGCACATGAATATAGCCAAACAAAACAGTTCCTCTGGGGCCAAGGTGTAAAATACAGAACCAACAGTCACACACAGCACACTGCATATATAGATTATGTAATTATGACTACTGAAAAAACATAGTTACAATATATCCCAAGTCCCTAAGTATCATTACCTGTATATAGATGGTGCACAGATGTTATCCTGAAGCCATGCTTCTGCTAGAACAGCTCACAGCAGTTTCTCATGTCATGCGGTGCAGCCAGAATCAAACACAATCCGGCTTGTCTCCCACTGAATGAGCACTGGAGAGCAGCATCAACATGAGGGGCCAGTCTTCGTCCCAACGTGGAATCCAGAGGTACACAGCCAGCTCCAGTGTTTCCTTCCTCAGCAGCTACAGCAGGCAACCCCGGGGCATGAATAAAAGTCCTGAAAGTTGCCTCACAGGTAGATAGGGTAGTTAAGAAAGCTTATGGAGTGTTAGCTTTCATAAGTTGAGGGATAGAGTTTAAGAGTCGCGGGGTAATGGAAGGGGTGGATAGTTCAAGGGGGATATTACAGGAAAGTTTTTTACTCAGAGAGTGGTTGGTGCGTGGAATGCACTGCCTGAGTCAAATGTAAGAGACTGCTAGACAAGTATGTGGAGGAATATAAGGTGGGGGGTTATATGGGAGTTAAGGTTTAAGGATCAGCACAACATTGTGGACCGAAAGGCCTGTACTGTGCTGTACTATTCTATGTTCTATAATTTCTTTAACTACTTTCTATGAGTCTGATATGGTGCCAGTTGACAACAGTATCAATAGTATTATATTTAAATATTAATGCATAATAGGATTGAGCTGATAGTATGATAACAGGTCAAAATAAATATCAGAGGAATCTGATACAGTATGGAATATTTGTATTATGAAGTTTCTACTCTTCCTGGTGATCTTCCCATGCTCAAACTGTCAAGCAAATAGATATTTAAATTCCTGGGATTTTCTGTCTATCAGCATTGTTCACTTTTGTGTCTGTCATCTTAATGACCTTTGTCCCTGAGGATTATATTTGCATAATTTTTCATTCATAATTTTGCTTCTCTGACAAATAAGAAGACACAGGATAGAAATTCTTCCTTGTTTTAATGCACTAAATGTGTCATTAAGATCACACATTAATGGAGATAAATTCTGCATTTAATGCATATGACAGAGGATGCTGTTCTGCCTTTCCTTCAGTGATTCTGAGTTAGGTGGGATGAACACAATTTTCACAGCATTGAATTCCATCTGTTGCATTTTGCACTATTTATTTAATCTGTCCAAGATTCTTTGCAGTTCCTGGCTACTCAAGTAATTTTCCCAGTATAATAATTTCCAAAATGAATTCTCTTATATATTCAATGCAGCATCATTCAGTATCAGTGCAGCTTTTTGAAATAGTTTACAGAATCATCATAGAACCATAGAACCATAGAACACTAAAGCACAGAAAACAGGCCATTCGGCCCTACTAGTCTATGCCAAAACATTATTCTGCTAGTCCCATTTACCTTCATCCAGTCCATAACCCTCCAGACCTCTCCCATCCATGTACCTATCCAATTTATTCTTAAAACTTAAGAGTGAGCCTGCATTTACCACGTCAGATGGCAGCTCCTTCCACACTCCCACCACTCTCTGAGTGAAGAAGTTCCCCCTAATGTTCCCCCTAAACCTTTCCCCTTTCACCCTAAAGCCATGTCCTCTCGTATTTATCTCTCCTAATCCAAGTGGAAAGAGCCTGTTCACATTTATTCTGTCTATACCCCTCATAATTTGTAAACTTCTATCAAATCTCCCCTCATACTTCTACGCTCCAAGGAATGAAGTCCTAACCTGTTCAATCTTTCCCTGTAACTCAACTCCTGAAGACCCGGCAACATCCTAGTAAATCTTCTCTGCACTCTTTCAATCTTGTTGATATCTTTCCTATAGTTAGGTGACCAGAACTCTGTACACAATACTCCAAACTTGTCCTCAGCAAAGTCTTATACAACCTCCCCATAACATCCCAACTCCTATACTCGATACTTTGATTTACCTGTGGCGCCACTTTCAGGGAGTTTGATCTTTTGATCTTCACTTCTAATGTTACTCCCATTTTTATTTTTAAAGAGACGAATGTTGAAAATTTCCATTCTATTTTTTTAAGCCTTACTTGGGTACAGGAAGGATACCATGCACACTGTCAATTCTTCATAAGATGTCTGGAAATGTAGAGGGGCTCCACCCAAAAGCAAAGCAGTGGAGACAATTCAGCGATAAATGATAAATGTGATAATAGATTGCAAAAATTACAAGCCATGAGGAGCCACAAAAGGAGAGAGAAAAGATACTAAGCACAACAGGCAACAAAGTAACTGAAGGCTAGAAGCAACTGGTTGAGGCTGGCTGGTTTGATGGGTAAACAAGGACCGTGAATGAGTGCTGGGTTTAAAAAGGCTGCAGGTGACGATTTGGAAACAAATGGCGAGTGACTCACTCCTCTTAGCTGGGAAGTGCCTGCCTGTGCAGGCCTGACAGGTTCCCAACCCCCACAGTTGGAACTTGATGACACAGGATGAATCCAATGGATCCTTAATGAGTGATGGATCCAAGATGAAACTGGACAGCACCAAGTATCTCCCCCATTCACCTTCCCAGTCATCCAGACTGCACACACTGCCCACGATAATGTGAATATATTAATCAGCGAACCATGTACATTGGACCACCTTTCACCATCTTGAATTCCAGAAGTGCAGGCTCGGGTGGGGTGAGTGGTGCATGCACAACAGTCTTGAGGCAGGACATTTGGAAACTAGGTGTGAACATGAGGAAGGTGGCAGCTGGAGATAGTAACTGACTGGACTGATGCAATGCCTAATCTTGAAGAGGCCAATGAACCAGGACAAGAGCTTGTGGGAGTCGATGCACAGGAGCAGATCTTAGGTAATGAGCCACACCTGGTCTCCTGGCCGGAGTAGTTTGGCTGGGTGCTGCTGGTGGTTAGCAGCTGGGATGTGCCCTCTTCAAAGCATTCTGGTAGTGGTGAACCAGGGCCCCTCCAGAGGTGACCTCCAGTGTTGGCCCCTCCGCAGGGAACAATAGGGGTTGGTAGCCATGAAGCACTTCAAAAGGTGACATACTCTTGGTAGAGGAGGTGAACAGACTGTGGGACAGTTTGGCCAGAACAGATACTTCTTCCATGTGGAAAGGGTAGAGGTAGCAAAACATCAGAGAAACTTCTCCACTTACTAAGTTGTTCTTCCTGAGTGCAGTACGAGTCAGAGGACAATTTCACTGAGGTGCAAACAAGCCTGATGTGGGTTGAATTGGTGGGGCTGTGGAAAAGATACGTGGTTCTGTTAGTCAGTCTAGATCAGGAAGGGCTTGGTGTTTCCCATCAGCCAATGTCTCCATTCCTCAAAGGCCCATTTAATGTCGAGTAGATCCCTGTTTCCTTCTCCGTAACAGTGCTGTGTAGAGTTGAACACTTGAAGAGGCTCAAGGTGTGTCTTCCCATCCAGTTCTCGTTGAGAAAGGATGGCACAAGCACGCATGTCAAATACCTATGTCTCCCGGATGGTTTCGGATGGCAGAGAATGGGAGCAGTGGTGAAGCATCTCGGACTCCTTGAAAGCATGGTCTGTGGTAGCAGACCAGGTTATCTGTCAGAAAGGTGAGTTGATAGAATGATGAGATGAATGGTGATTTGGCTGTAGTTCCTGCCCAAGAAGCTCTGTAACCATTTGAGGGAATGCGGTTGTGGTCATTAAATGATGGTATGCACTTTCTCTGGGTCCGTGGTTATGCCTTTGGGTGAAAGGACATAATCCAGGAAGGAACTGATTGAAATATGGAACTGGCATTTCTCTAACTTACAGTGCAGGTGGTTTTTGAAGAGACGCTGAAGGACCGAACAGACATGGCTGACGTGGTCTTAGGGCTCCTTGGAGAAGATGAGGGTGCCATCGAGGTAGATGAACACGTAGCTATATAGCATGTCTCAGAGGATTTTGTTATAAAATTTAGAAAATGGCTGGACTGTTGGAAAATCCAAAAGGCATCACTAGATATTTGCAGTAGCCAGTGGGTGTTAGAAAACACCATCTTCCACTCATCATTCTGGCGGATGTGGATCATATTGTATGCACTCCGTAGATCCAGTTCGGTGAAGGTCTGGGCCCTGCAGAATGGTTTGAATGCAATATCCATCAAGTGGAGGGGGTAGTGGTTCTTAAAAGTGATCTTGTTGAGTCCACGGTAGTCAATGCAGTAACGGAGACCCCCATCTTTCTTTTTGATAGGGAAGAATCCTGCGCCAGAGGAACTGGAGTAGTTGAATGAAGGTGATGGCTAAGTCATGGTATTCCTGTAGGAATTTGCTACAGTCTTGGGTTTACTGCTCCAGGGATTTGTGGGATGAAGTCAGCTCAGGTTACAGACAGGTGGATCCCCAACTCAGCAGAGAACTGGATGACCAGGTGAAGTGGTCATGAGTGGAGTACCAAGGGTAACCCAAGATGAGAGGAGTGTTCACTGAGTCAATACGGATCAATCAGATGGACTCACAGTGTTCTGCTTTAAGATGGTGACATGCTTAGATGCAGCAACCTCTCTGGGTCCAACCAAAGGTACAATTGTTCATCCTTTTTGTCCTTTTCATGATTGCAAGCCACTGCTGGTTAACTAGAACATCAACCACCGCAGGTCTGTCCCACTAACAAGTTTCTGGATCGCAGTGGAGCTGGATTTGTTGCACACTGCGTTGCAGCCTGCTCCAGCCACCCAGGGAAGAAGGCATTGGCAGAGGTGGTACAAGGAGACTTGCGTGATCCAACAGTCAGTGCAGGTGATTGTCTTGGATGTTTCTGTTGTATCCTCATATCCTGTTAGGCATTGGCAATGTACAATACTGCGAGTCTGATTCACTGGTTCATTAGCGAGAATGTTGGTGGGAGATCTGTATGGCTTCGTTTGTGGCATGGTGGATAGGTACCCCCAGATCCCTCTGTGCCACTTCTCAGCCCACTTCTGCATCCTATCAATGTCTCTCTGCAATCTTCGACAATCCTCTACACTATCCACAACACTACCAACCTTTGCGTCATCAGCAAACTTGCCAACCACCCTCCTACCCCCACATCCAGGTCGTTAATAAAAATAAAAAGAAGCAGAGGTCCCAGAACCGATTTTAGTGGGACACCACTAGTCACAACCCTCCAATCCGAATGTACTCCCTCCACCATGACCCTCTGCTTTCTGCAGGCAAGCCAATTCTGAATTCACCTGGCCAAACTTCCCTGGATCCCATGCCTTCTGACTTTCTGAATAAGCCTACCGTGTGGAACCTTGTCAAATACCTTACTAAAATCTATGTAGATCACATCCACTGCACTACCCTCATCTATATGCCTGGTCACCTCCTCAAAGAACTCTATCAGTCTTGTTAGGCATGATCTGCCCTTCACAAAGCCATGCTGACTGTCCTTGATCAGACCATGATTCTCTAAATGCCCATAGATCTTATCACTAAGAATCTTTTCCAACAGCTTTCCCACCACTGACGTAAGGCTCACTGGTCTATAGTTACCCAGACTATCCCTACTACCTTTTTTTGAACAAGGGGACAACATTCGCCCCCCTTCAATTCTCCGGTACCATCCCCATGGACAATGAGAACATGAAGATCCTAGCCAGAGGCTCAGCAATCTCTTCCCTCGTCTCGTGGAGCAGCCTGGGGAATATTCCATCAGGCCCCGGGGACTTATCTGTCCTAATGCATTTTAACAACTCCAACACCTCCTCTTCCTTAATATCAACATGCTCCAGAACATCAACCTCACTCATACTGTCCTCAACTTCATCAAGTTCCCTCTCATCAGTGAATACCGAAGAGAAGTATTCATTGAGGACCTCGCTCACTTCCACAGCCTCCAGGCACATCTTCCCACCTTTATCTCTAATTGGTCCTACCTTCACTCCTGTCATCATTTTGTTCTTCACATAATTGAAGAATGCCTTGGGGTTTTCCTTTACCCTAATCGCCAAGGCCTTCTCATGCTCCCTTCTTGCTCTCCTCAGCCCCTTCTTAAGCTCCTTTCTTGCTACCCTATATTCCTCAATAGACCCATCTGATCCTTGCTTCCTAAACCTCGTGTATGCTGCCTTCTTCCACCTGACTAGATTTTCCACCTTACTAGTCACCCATGGTTCCTTCACCCTACCATTCTTTAACTTCCTCACCGGGATAAATTTATCCCTAACATCCAGCAAGAGATCCTTAAACATCGACCACATGTCCATAGTACATTTCCCTGCAAAAATATCATCCCAATTCACACCCGTAGGTTCTAGTCTTATAGCCTTATAATTTGCCCTTCCCCAATTAAAATTTTTCCTGCCCTCTCAGATTCTATCCTTTTCCATGATAATGTTAAGGCCAGGGAGTGGTAGTCACTGTCCCTCAGATGCTCATCCACTGAGAGATCTGTGACCTGAGCCGGTTCATTACCTAATACTAGATCACAAGATCACAAGACAAAGGAGCAGAAGTAGGCCATTCGGCCCATTGAGTCTGCTCTGCTGCTCCCCCATGAGCTAAACTATTCACCCATCTAGTTCCAATTTCTGGCTTTTTCCCCATATCCCTTGATACCCTGACTAGTTAGATACCTGTCAATCTCCTCCTTAAACATCCTCAATGACCGGGCCTCCACAGCCGTATGTGGCAACGAATTCCACAAATCCACGACCCTCTGGCTAAAAAAATTTCGCCTCATCTCTGTTTTAACTGGGTACCCTCTAATTCTAAGACTATGGCCTCTTGTCCTGGACTCACCCACCAAGGGAAACAACCTTTCCACATCTACTCTGTCCAACCCTTTCAACATTCGAAACGTTTCTATGAGATCCCCTCTCATTCTTCTATACTCTAATGAATACAAACCAAGAGCCAACAGACGCTCCTCATATGTTAGCCCCTGCATTCCAGGAATCATCCTCGTAAATCTTCTCTGAACTCTCTCCAACATCAGTATATCCTTTCTAACATAGGGGGCCCAATACTGCACACAGTATTCCAAATGAGGTCTCACTAATGCCCCATAGAGCCTCATCAACACCTCCTTACTCTTATACACTATTCCTCTTGAAATGAATGCCAACATAGCATTCGCTTTCCTTACCACCAATCCAACTTGGCGGTTAACCTTTAGGGTATCCTGCACAAGGACCCCCAAGTCCCTTTGCGCTTCCGATTTTTGAATTTTCTCCCCATCTAAATAATAATCTGCCTGATTTTTTCTTTTTCTGAAATGTACAACCGTACATTTGTCAACGTTGTATCTCATCTGCCATTTCTATGCCCATTCTCCTAAACTGACTAAGTCTCTCTGCAACCTTTCCGTTTCTTCAACATTTCCTGCTCCTCCACCTATCTTGGTGTCAACTTGGCCACAAGAACACTTAATCCATAATCCAAATCATCGATATATATCGTAAAAAGAAGCGGCCCCAACACCGACCCCTGCGGAACACCACTAGTAACCGACAACCAATCAGAATAGGATCCCTTTATTCCCACCCTTTGCTTTCTGCCTATCAGCCAATGCTCCACCCATTTCAATATCTTTCCTATAATTCCATGGGCTCTCATCTTATTAAGCAGTCTCATATGTGGCACCTTATCGAAGGCCTTTTGAAAATCCAAATACACAACATCAACAGCCTCTCCCTTGTCAATCTTATCCAAGATTACCTCAAAAAATTCCAATAAGTTGGTAAGGCAGGATCTTCCCTTCATGAAACCATGCTGGCTTCAGCCTATCTTGTCATACACATCGAGGTTTTTCATAACCTCATCCTTGAGGATTGACTCCAATATCTTTCCAACCACCGATGTCAGACTAATAGGTCTGTAATTTTCTTTTTGCTGCCTCCTTCCTTTCTTAAATAGCGGAACTACATTTGTGACCTTCCAGTCCTCCGGAACCATGCCAGAGTCTATTGATTCCTGGAAGATCATTTCCAATGCTTCCACAATCTCCAAAGCCACCTCCTTCAGAACCCTTGGGTGCACCTCATCCGGGCCAGGAGACTTATCTATTCTTAGTCCACTTAGCTTCCCAAGCACTTTCTCTCTAGTTATCTTGACTGTGCGTAATTCTATTCCCTTATACCTCTGGCTATCAGGTATATTGCTCATGTTTTCCACTGTGAAGACTGATGCAAAATACTCATTCAGTTCCTCCGCCATCTCTTTGTTATCCATTATAATTACTCCAGAATCATTTTCAATCAGTCCCATATCTACCCTTGTCACTCTTTTACTCTTCATATATTTAAAAAAACTCTTAGTATCCTTTTTTATGCTAATCACCAACTTCCTTTCATAATTCATCTTTTCTTTCCTAATGACTTTCTTAGTTTCTTTCTGTAAGTTTTTAAAGGTCTTCCAGTCCTCATTTTTCCCACTAATTTTTGCTTCCTTGTACGCCATTTCTTTTGCTTTTATTTTTGCCTTAACCTCTCTCGTTAGCCACATTTGTGCCATTTTTCCATTCATGATTTTCTTTTTTCTTGGAATATATTTTCCCTGCATTTTCCTTATTTCTTGTAGGAATTTCATCCAATTCTGCTCTGCCATCCCTCCATTTAGTTTACTTTTCCAATTGACTTGGGCCAGTTCCTCTCTCATACCACTGTAATTTCCCCTGTTCCACTGAAATATCAATACACCTGATACCAGCTTCTCCTTTTCAAATTTGAAACTGAACTCAATCATATTATGATCACTACTTCCAAGAGGCTCCTTTACCTCCAGCTCCCTAATCGCCTCAGGTTCGTTACACAGCACCCAATCCAAAACAGCCGGTCCCCTGGTGGGCTTCTGGACAAGTTGCTCCAAAAAGCCATCCTGTAGGCATTCTACAAACTCCCTCTCCTGAGATCCATTACCTTCCCGACTTTCCCAATCCACTTTCATATTAAAATCCCCCATAATTATCTTGACGCTGTCCTTCTGACACGTTTTTTCTATTTCCAGCTGCAACTTGTAGTCCACATCCCAACTGCTGTTTGGAGGCCTGTATATAACTGCTACTAGTGTCTTTTTACCCTTGCCATTTCTTAATTCTACCCATAAGGATTCTACCTCTTCTGATCCTATGTCCCTTCTTTCTATTGATTTGATATCGTTACTTACCATCAGGGCCACGCCACCCCCTTTACCTACCTTCCTATCCTTCCTGTACACTGTGTATCCTGGGATATTCAGCTCCCAATCACATCCATCATTTAGCCATGACTCGGTGATGGCCACAATGTCATATCTTTTAACCTGCAGCTGTGCAGCAAGGTCATCCACTTTATTTCTAATGCTGTGTGAATTTAAGTACAGTACATTTAGATCAGTATCTGTTGTCGATTTTGCTAAATTTCTATTTTGCAGCAAATTATCCTGTATATTCACCGGCCTGTCCTACTTACCACCTTTGCTGCACAGTATTTTTGACTTATTTCTATTTTCCTCTTCCTTGACCCTAACACCTTGGTTTCCTTCCCCTTGCCAACTTAGTTTAAACCCACCCTAACAACTGTATTAAACAATCCCATTAGGATATTAGTACCTTTTGAGTTCAGGTGTAATCCATCTTTTTTGTTCAAGTCATACCTTCCCCAAAATAGATCCCAATGATTCAAGAATTTGAAACCCTGCCCCCTGCACCAGTTACTTAGCCACACATTCATCCGCTTAATTTTGCTATTCTTACCATCATTAGCGTGAAGCTTAGGCAGCAATCCTGATATTATTACTCTGGAGGTCCGGCTTTTCAATTTTCTTCCTAGCTCCCAGTAATCTTTCTTCAGGACCTCCTCTCTTTTTCTGTCTATGTCATTGGTACCAACATGTACCAAGACTTCTGGCTGCTCGCCCTCTCTCCTCAGAATACTCTGGACTCGATCTGAGACATCCCGTACCTTGGCACCAGGGAGGCAACACACCATCCGGGTATCCTTGTCCAGCTCGCAGAATCTCTTGTCCGTCCCCCTTACGATGGAGTCCCCTATAACTACTGCATTTCTTCTTGCTCTCTTGATTTTGGCACTGGGCAGAGTGTTAGAGTCTTGTTCACTGTGATCCTCCTCTGTCAGGTCTGCCTCTTCAACAGAATCCAAAACGATATATCGATTTCTGAGGGGGACTGTCACAGGGGTGCTATCCACTACCTCTCTATAGGTAGTATCTATCACCTTCTCACTTTCCCTAATTAGCCAAAGGTCATCTATTTCCATCTCCAGCACCTTAACACGGTCCTTCAGGAGCTTCATCTCAGTGCACCTGGTGCAGATGTAATCCTTGGGGAGGCTGGGAGTCTCCCAGGGTCCCCACATCTGGCACTCCAAGCACAACACTAATCCTAGATGCATACCTCTAATGCTACTGTTTGTAGCAAATATCAAAAAACTGTAACTTACTCTATTAATATGAGACTCAATGGTCGCAGGAAGCCTCTTCCCGTCTCTGCCGAAGCCCGTTGAGCCAAAGCCCTTTCACTCTGCACCCTTTCACTCTGCAGCCCGCTCCGACGCTGCCCGCTGGATATGGCGGTTTTCTTTTTAAACTGTTCACGCTCAACTGGCTGACGTCACGCGCCTGCGCAGTCTGGCCTCTCTCCTCTTCTTGCTGGAAATCCTTAGCCTCTTATCGCTGCCTTCTTGATCCGAGAGAAAAAGTCTGCGACCTTCTTCCTCTTTTTAAACTGTTCACACTCAACTAGCTGACGTCACGCGCCTGCGCAGTCAGGCCTCTCTCCTACTCCGAGAAATAAAATGTCTTCTCGCTGGAAATCCTTAGCCTCTTACTGCTGTCTTCTTGATCCGAAGATCTAGTGTCGCATTCCCCCTGGTCAGCCTGTCAACATATTGTGACAGGAATCCATCCTGGACACACTTAACAAGCTCTGCCCCGTCTAAACCATTAAAACTAATCAGGTGCCAATCAATATTAGGGAAGTTAAAGTCACTCGTGATAACAATTCTGTTATTTTTGCACCTTTCCAAAAACTTACTCCCAATCTGCTCCTCGGTATCTCTGCTGCTACCCGGGGGCCTATAGAATACTCCCAATAGAGTAACTGCTCCCTTCCTGTTCCTGACTTCTACCCATACTGACTCAAAAGAGGATCCTACTACATTACCCACCCTTTCTGTAGCTGTAATAGTATCCCTGACCAGTAATGCCACCCCTCCTCCCCTTTCTCCCCCCCCTACCCCCGTCCATCCCTTTTAAAGCACTGAAATCCAGAAATATTGATAACCTATTCCTGCCCTGGTGCCAGCCAAGTCTCCGTAATGGCCACTACATCATAATTCCATGTATATATCCAAACTCTCAGTTCATCACCTTTGTTATAAGGTTAGTTCTATTTTCCTTTCAATAGTTAGCTGAAATGACATGTTCACAGACTTGACAGTTTGTAATGGCACCTTTAAACTAAGTTTGACGTTGTCTCTCGCCTGCGTCCATGTTATTTGTTTCAATGTTCTGTTTTGCTACTTTCTCATCTTTACTGATTCCTGTTCATTGTGCGATAGGAGAACTTTTAAATTTCAGAATAATATTACCCACACTTCATGTCAAGCAACACAAAACACTCACAAGGTAATCAGTTGAATTACAGGACTAATTTGCTTCCTTCCCCACACCCTCCCCCCCACCTTCAATCAGGCAAAGTGCAGGAAATTAGTATCTTGTTTAGACAGACTTGAAAATGGCAGAGATTACAGATTTGTTCAAAGTTCAAAGTTCAAAGTACACTTATTATTAAAATATGTAAGTCTTATACAACTTTGAGATTCGTCTTGTTATAGGCAGCCACAAAACAAAGAAACCCAAAAGAACCCATAAAAAAGAAAACCATCTAACACCCAGTGTGCAGCGAGAAGTAAAAAAAACAGATCAGGCAAACAATAAAAGTAAGCAAACAACAGGAATTCTGCAGATGCCGGAAATTCAAGCAACACACATCAAAGTTGTTGGTGAACGCAGCAGACCAGGCAGCATCTCTAGGAAGGGGTACAGTCGACGTTTCAGGCTGAGACCCTTCGTCAGGACTAACTGAAGGAAGAGTTAGTAAGAGATAAAAGTAAGCAATTAGCATTCAGAACAAAATTGGGTCCAGAGATACAAAGCATAATGCAGGCCCAGCCTCAGCCTCCATTAGCGCAGAGCCAAGTAAACATCATGGAGCAGAAAGCAGAACCAGTCCGACCCTCACCTCTTGTCTCCACACCCTGCATTTTCAATCCATTTGGACCTGCGCTTAATTCATCCAAACAATGGGTCATTTCTAGCAGTAGGACTGGGCCCCGTCACATCATAAGCTCTGGGCCTGAAATCCACTGCTGTATTTTGACCCACACCTTTTCCAAATCAACCTAGCGCTTAGATCAATCAAACCTTGGTTCTTGGTTTAAGTGGATGGGCCACAAAACTGCCTCTTCTTTGCTCCGCTCACCCCGACCTTGCCTCATACATGCCTTGGCTCCTCCTCGCAGCGGTACGCTTTGACCCTCAGCTCAGCCTCACCTTTGCTCACCTCTCTATTGTTTGTGGTGATCACTTACATTAAATTTTACAAGAGAAGTGTTATTAATAAAGTACTTAGTTGTATTCTTCATTTTGTTTGCTGCCAATAGGCAGTCGCTGGGCTTCACTAGCGCCATCTTAATTCAGACAATTTGTATTCAAAAGCAAATTTCTACAGATGTTGGAAATCTGAAATGAGTTGGGGACTGTCAGGGACTGTTAGGAACAGGCAGCATCTGTACAGAGATCAACAATTTTATTAAGAAAAACAAACTGCAGGAGGAACTCAGAATCTATGGAGTCAGAGGGCTAGTTAATGTTTCAGGTCATTAGGACGGAGCAGGGTTTCAACCAAAAACATCGATCATTCCTTTTCTCTCACAGATGCTGCACAAACCACTGAGTTCTTCCAGCATACTGTTCGTTGTTTTCTTTGAAGAGCGACTTACCAGTACAACGTTGCAAGGAGTCCAGCAACATTCCGGTTGAAACTCAGAATTTTACTTGGAAGGATGACACTCAGAAGGAAAAGAGGAAGCAATTACACTAGCGAAGCAAGTCTTCTACACCAGATGCTGAGGCATGAATGAAAAAAAAGTTTATTTATTCATTTAATGAGATATAATGCGGAATAGGCCCTTTGGGCCTTAGAGCAGTGCCGCCCAGCAACTCCCAATTTAATCCTAGCCTAATCATGGAACAACTTACAATGACCAATTACTCTACCAAACAGTATGTCTTTGGACTGTGGGAGGAAACCAGAGCACCCACACAGTCATGGGGAGAATGTACAAACTCATTACAGGCAGCGACAGGAATTGTCTGCTAGAAAAAGCAAGATCTCTCAGTGGACACACATTTTAATTCCACATCCCATTCCCATTCTGATATGTCTATCCACGGCCTCCTCCGCTATCAAGATGAAGCCACACACAGGTTGGAGGAACAACACCTTATATTCCGTATGGGTAGCCTCCAACCTGATGGCATGAACATTGACTTAGCTAACTTCCGTTAATGCCTCTTCTTCCCCTCGTACCCCATCCGTTATTTATTTATTATTATATACATAACCTTTTTCTCTCTCCTTTTTCTCCCACTGTCCCTCTCACTATACTCCTTGCCCATCCTCTGGGATTCACCCCTCCCCCTTTCTTTCTCCCTAGGCCTCCTGTCCCATGATTCTCTCATATCCCTTTTGCCAATCACTTGTCCAGCTCTTGGCTCCATCCCTCCCCCCTCCTGTCTTCTCCTATCATTTTGGATCTCCCCCTCCCCCTCCCACTTTCAAATCTCTTACTAGCTCTTCTTTCAGTTAGTCCTGACGAAGGGTCTCGGCCCGAAACGTCGACTGTACCTCTTCCTAAAGATGCTGCCTGGCCTGCTGCATTCACCAGCAACTTTTATGTGTGTTGACGGGAATTGAATCCAGTTGCCTGTACTCTAAACCATTGTGCTAATCACAACGCAGCTGTGTTGTGGTATCTTCCTTTTCTTCTCAGTTGGTTGAGTAATATCTCACCCTGACAGTAGAAATATATTTAAACCGTGCAAATACCTTCCAGCCTGATGAGTTTGAAGTAATCTGAAGCAGGACAAGGAAAGTTACCAAGAGAAATCCAAACATTACAGACATATCCCAGTCTTACTTACACATGTTTTCATTTGGGAGATAGTAGTACAAATATAAATCACGCTAGACAAGTCAGACAGTAAAGGAGACAAGGTAAGGTCTTTAGTGGATGAAACCTGAAGAAATTTGTAATCAATCAAAAAGGTAACGATTATCTTTACACTTGATTAGGTCCAAGATATGCAATATGCAATGAAAAAACAGCCCATATTGTAAACTAGTAAGCAATTCAAGGAATAGTAAAATCATTAGCTTGACTTTCATTTCTTGGGTAAAGTAGATGACTTTCTCAGTTAGGCCATTTTGGCATTTTCCATTGACAGAAACTTAATTGCTTCATGTTAGGCAACCAGAACTGAATGCTAGTCCCTGTGCTCATTGCATCTGTGTTTACATACTCTCTGATCTGTCAGGATTCTTGTTCTGGACTCTGTCAGCTCTTTTTCGGATAAGGTCTGTAGGAGCATAACCAAAGTCTCTGTGGTTAGAATCAGTTGTTCCCTAGAGAAGCACTGGGCAAACCCTGTCTTTCATTACCAGTTTTAAAAGGAGATTGACTGGTAACTATTTGTTAGTCTAATGATATGAGGTTTGCTAAAAGTGTGAATGCATGTGGTGGTTGATAAATTGGTACACACAGTCCATCACTAATAATTTCTATCAACTGACTGTTAATGGCAATATATGCTATATATTGTTCCAAAAATAACATTTCCTCCTAAAGTGTAGACCACTGTACAATGACAGATTGGAATCAATCTCACCAAAGTGGATATGAAGAGCTAGTCTAAGGAAAACAGCTTGAGCTCAAGCAGGAATATTACTTTCAGTAAGTTGTGAATTTATGTGGTTTCTGCCACTCTGAGACATGCTAGAACACATTCCAAAACATAGTTCAAACGGCCTTCTGTTTGGATCAAAAATAGAATAGAACGTTTCTGCTATTCAGATATTATATCAGTGCTTTCAGCAAAAGCAAACATAGATGCAAACCAACAAAATATAAGATATATGTGACTCTATGAACTTAATTGTATCTTGATAACTTTAAATCTAAGTGACACTATAACTTGCACGGTGGAATTGAGTTACTGTACTGCATGCAGAGTGAACCAGTAGGGTAGAACACACATCTGTCATTGTTCTTTGAGGTTCAAATATATATATATAAAATTAAGAGGTTGGAGAAGCCTCCACTTTCTGAAAATGTATTAAAAGTAGGCAACGTTAAGACATAGGACACTTTCTTACTATAGCCATTCTCAGTGAGAGTCCCACTGAAGCAAACCATATAATCTTCATCAGATATCTTCCTAGTCAAGGGAAGAACTGATGGATAAGTAAAGTGTCCAGTTCTGTGGAGATGATGCTTAGTATTCCACTGGACATATAGTTTTCTGATCCTGTGTCTTATTTGCTGCTCCTGCTATGAATATGTCATTTCAGGATCCTTCTTGAAGAATTGTTTCCCTTTGTGAACTGTTACTTTAAGAACCATGGCTGAACGCTGTGCACATAAATTTGGATTCTAATTTGACTTAAATTTCATACAGTAATAGTATATAATGTACTAAATACCCAAGAATCACTCCACATGAATGCGCAAGGCAGATAGCGATGACAGAGAAAATTAAACAGCAAACTTGTTACAATTTGTGATCATTGCTGCAGATACTCAGTAGGCCCAGCACGTAAGTTCAATTATGAAGAAAGTAGGACAGCGCCTCTACTTCCTTAGGAGTTTGTGAAGATTTGTCATGACATCTAAAACTTTGAAAAACTTCTATAGATGTGTGTTGATCGGGTGCATCACGACCTGGTATGGAAACATCATGCCCTTGAATGAAAAATCCCACAAAAATTAACGGATGCAGCTCAGTCCATCACGGGTAAAGCCGTCCCTACCATTGAGCACATCTACATGGAGCGTTGTTGTAGGAAAGCAGCGTCCATCATCAAGGACCCCCACCACTCAGGACACGCTCTCATTTCATTGCTGTCATCAGGAAGGAGGTACAGGAGCCTGAGAACCCACACCACCACGTTCAGGAAAAACCATTATCTCTCAATCATCAGGCTCTCGAACCAAAGGGGATAACTTCAATCAACTTCACTTGCCTGATCACCGAAATGTTCCCAGTAACAATGGACCCATTTTCAAGGACTCTTCATCTCGTTCTCGATGTTCATTGCTTATTTATTTATTTATTTATTTACTTGTTCATTTGTTTATTCTTATTATTTATTTCTTTTCACATTAGCACAACTTGTTGTCTTTTGCACACCGGTTGTACACCCAGTTGGTGCGGTCTTTCAGTGATTCTGTTACGGTTATTGGATTGATTGAGTATGCCCACAAGAAAACTAATATTAGTGTTACTAATAGTGACATATGTACTTTGATGATAAATTTACTTCTGAACCTTTTGAATTTTTGAACTTACTCTTCTATAAATTTTTAGACATTTAGACAATTGACACTCAGACCCTTAAGTACTTTAATGCAATATCTTACTAGCTGTTTTACAAAGGGTACCTTACTGCATGAATTTTTTGCTTTTGGTATTTTGGGTGCCCAAGAGAAGGAGAAAAAATTGTGTTAATAATCTGGAAATCTGAAATAAAGACAGAAAATGCTGGAGGGATTCAGCAAGTCAGTTAGCAACTGTGGGGAGAAAAGCAAGATTAACCTTTCAGAGAGATGATTTTAGTGGTCCCTACTTCTTCCGCTGTGAAATTCCACCGTCTGATGAATCCTTAAGTGTGGCAGTATCTATTTTAATCTCTCCTTACTGTAGTCCCTGCCTCTTCCCCGGAAACTGTGACATTGTGGTGGATATAAAATTGTTTGGATCTGAGCTTTTATTTTTTTGCCAATTATTTTGCCAGACATTCATTGAATAGTGAACGTGCCAACTGAGAATGCAAGCCTGGGATTATGATAGGAGAAAGATGTAAACAATATCAACACTAGGCCCACAATGGGTGGAAAGGGAAGAAAGAGCTGCATGATAGTTCCAGTGGTTGTGCTGTTCGCTGCAGGTACCAGGCTGGTGTTAACTCTAACGTGACAAAATATTGCTTTATTTACATGGAAGTGACATCATGCAGCAAGCTATTTGGTTTAATAACCCTACAAGAACACATGAAATTAGAACTTTGGTAAGGCGCTGCTCTGCTCCAGATTCAAGATTCAGGATTGTTTAATATCATTTCCAGTAAACATGTATAAAGGAGAACGAAATAATTGTTACTCTGGATCCGATGCAGTGGCAAAAAATAACACAATGAGATAAAGAGCACAATAATGAAAATCACAATGAATATACTGTAAATACATGAGATGGATTATATACATAGGTTAACTGTATGTCCATAAAGTGACGCTAAGCACAGGTGTGTCTGTACATAAGGTGACTCTGGTAGGAAATTATAAAATAGTGGCAGTGGATGCCATGGCAGAGTGGGTTAGTGGGTGGAGGTATTGATCAAATTACTGCTTGGAGAAAGTAACTGTTTTTTAGCCTGGTAGTCCTGGTGTGCATGCTACATAGCCTCCCCACCGATAAGAGTAGGGAAATAAGTTCATGAGCAGTGTGAGCAGAGTCCTTCATATTATTGCAGGCTTTTCTCCCCATGCCTTTCTGTATATATGTCCTTAATGATGGGTAGGCTGGTGCTGTTGATGCGTCAGACAGTTTAGACTACCTGTTGTAGAGCCTTCCTGAACACCGTGGTGCAGTTTCCGTACCATGCGGTGATGCAGCTTGTTAGGATGCTCTCTGACATCTGTAGAAGGCTGTGAGTATTAGTCTGCATACTCCAGTTCTCTTCAGCCTCTTCAGAAAGTGGAGGCATTGCTCAGCTCTGTTGATTGATGTGTAGGGGATGTGTTCAACAAACTGTACTTGGCATTCTACCTCAAGCATGATTTTTTCACTCTAACCTCATCCCCTTTTACTCTTTCAAGATGAAAATAACTGTTTTGCGCAAAATAACTGAGTCTCCACAGTTTTCATTTTAGTCCTATATGGTCTGTTCCTTATCTTAAGATTGTGAACCTTAGTTCTAGACAACTAGTTTAGGACATATCATTACCCACATTCATCCTGTTGAGCATTCCTATATATTCTTTGAGATAACCTGTCTGGACAATAGAGATCCTGTCTATTCAATCACTCCTCATATGAGCATGCAACCAGTGTGGTGAATCTTTGGCACTTCCCACCAAAACACATACAGTATACTCTTTTATGTACTAAATATCCCAGACATGGTCTCACAAAGGCATGATTCTGAATATTAAAAAAAACAATTCTGTAAATTCTGGAAATCTAAAATAAATATAGATAACGCAGGAAATACTTGGCAGGTGAGATCACATCTGTGGAAAACAAGACAGAGTCAATGTTTTAGGTTAAAGACTCTTCATCAGAACTGGGAAGGAGAAAAGGGAAGCTTGTTAAGATAAAAGGAAGGCAAAGAAATGATAAAACTGGGATAAGCTATAAACAAGTTACCTTTTCAATGTATTAATGGAAACAGTTTGAGAGTGAAAACATGGACAAAAGAAGGGGAATAAATGAACATAGGAGTCATAGGTGGTGTAATTACTGTGAAGAAACTATGCCTGGCGGGTCAAGCTGGGCCTTTTCTTCATACACAGAGGGAAAATCAATAAAAAAGGAAAAAGAACAACATGAGCCAATACCACAGACATAGGAGATTCTGCAGATGCTGAAGATCTTGAACAACACTTACAAAACACTGAAGAAACTCATCAGGACAGGAAGCATCTATGAAGGGGATAAACAGTCTAAGTTTTGGGCCAAAACCCTTCATCAGGACAAAGCAGTTGATGTTTCAGCCTGAGACCCCTCATGAGGGCCTCCTGAAGAAAGGTGTCAGCCTGAAACTTTAACTGTCTATTCCCCTCAATAGATTCTGCCCATCCTACTGATTTCCTCCAGCATTTTGTGTGTGGAGCCTAAACCACAGATGGATGACTGATGCAGAGAGAGAAATCAAGTTGCAAAATTCAACACTTAGTCCAGAGGGCTGAAATGTGCCCAGACAGAGGAGGTGCTGTTCCTTTCCTTTGCTTTGGGCCTCATTGTAACCATATGATGCAGACCAATCACCGTTTGCCTTCCTAACTGCATGCTGCACCTGGATAATAGTTCTCCTGAGCATAGAAAGCAGTGCAGTAGGAATAGACCATTCATCTCTCTGATGTCCCCTGCATAAATCCATGTCTACTCTGATCAATCATTATGATTACTTTTGAAATGTCTTTCTATTACAATGTATTTTTCTCAGCTCATGTGTATCCTTCACGTAGACATTGTACCATAATTGAGTTAAAGGGAAAGGAGAAGTGCAAGACATGGGTGCTGAGGTACTGAGTGTAAATGGTCAGTCATGATCTTATTGAATTACAGAGCAGGCCTTAGTAGCTGAATGGCCTACTCTGGACTCTATTTGCAATGTCACCTTCTTACCCCTTCCATAATTTCTTTATTCCTTTGTCTTTCAGCAAGTACCTAAACTATTTTTGTCCTTCAATCGCGAACATTCCTAATGAAAGTTATGCATAATTGACTGTAATCTTAATATTAACATTGTGCAGAGCTGAAGTCTGTTTTGACTGGTGTAAAAACATTTTATGGTTCTGATATGCAAGTCACTTGAGCCTTCCCTGCTCACTTCTCAGCTCTCAGGCCTCCCACCACCCCCATCCCCAAGCTTATAATCTAAATATTTTTGCTAGACCTAAGCAAAGGAAATTGACAATGTTTGATTTGATGTATGTTTTATTAGACTGCTTTTTCAGTGGTTGGTGGGGGAAGCACTTCACAAGTACTAGTAGGTCAGTGCATGAGTATTGAATGGATCCTCTGTTCTTCTGGTGAAAAAAAAATCAAATAAATAATTTCACAGCATTACTTCAGAATTTGGCATTGCGAGCTTTGTTCTTAGGCATGCCAATTTCAGCAAATGTATACACTTGCAATAAAAAACAAGAAAAACAAATGAGTTCAATCAGTTTGCTTTTTACTTTCCATTCATAAAATTACAACTTTTAAAAAGAAGGATGCTGGAGCACTCACAAATTGACCAGTTTACTCAGTGTAACAAGGGGGAATTCAGCAGAGAAAATAAACAGGTCCCAGGGTTGCTTGGGACTAACCTGCTAGCTAGACAGTTTCCCTCTAATTTAACTCAATGTGAGTGTGTGCACTGGTAACGGTGAAGGGGTCAGAGGAACTGAAGGCTCGTGGGATTCCGAGGACTCCCACAGCCACAAGTGCAGCTGTGCAAACAGTTGCAAGGCTTTGGCAGGGTGGGCTGGTGTAGAGCTATGAACACTGAGAATAAAATTGACATACATACCCACTGCAGAAACCTGCGTCTGACAGATGTGTAATTCTTTCCCCCAGCCCTGCATTCAAATGATGCTTTTTCAAACCTAAAATATTGCAATAATGTCAGTGGAATTACATACATATATCTATATTTTGTATATATTTTTGAAGGGCACTTAATATTGTACTGATGTTCGACAAAATTATCATTGGTAATAGACAGAGGCACAAGTAACTGCAATAGTGCCAGATAGCAGATTGGATTTTAACTTTGAATTCCATCCCAAGTGTTGAGCTGCTTCTGCATATTCAATGTAGCTTACAATGGTCTTCTTATGCAACTGTTCAAGTAGCTTAACTGGTGCAAAGGCAAGAAACAGACCAATTCCGTGTCATTCACAGAATTAATCTTCTTTATTATTGCAGACTTTTTCCTTCTACAGTACATACCTAGTTTCCTGGTACTTGGGGTTGAGCCTGGATCTTTTTCATTGTCTGCTCAAAATCCTGGCAGCCAAACAGGTTCAACCCAGAGAGGGAAGCCTTTTATTCTATTTGAACAGTATTATCCCAATGGCTGGGCTTCTCTTTGTATTCTTCTTCTTCTTCTCTTCCAGAATAAGCACCATAGAAAGAACTGTTAAGTTTTCTAACAATAGATACCTCAGCCCAATCCAGTGACCTGAAAGGTGTCATATCAATTACAAAGGTGTGCACTATTTTCTAAACAGGATGAAAATGCAAAATGTCAGATGTAAAAGGAGCTTGGGAGTCCTCGTGAAGGACTCTTGAAGGTTAATTTGCAGGTTGAGTTAGTGGTTAGAAAAGCAAATGCAATGCTAGCATTCATTTCAAATAGACTAGAATATATAAGCAAGGATGTAATGCTGTGAATTTATAAGGCATTGGTAAAATGTTCGGAGTGTTGTGATCAGTTCTGGACAGCTTATCTAAGAAATGATGCGCTGGGATTGGAGAGGATCCAGAGCAGATTCATGAGAGTGGTTCTGGGAATGAAAAGGTTAACATATGAGGAGCATATATGTTCAAGTATGATGGCAGAATATAGTATTATTGGTAAGACTCTTGGCAGAGTGGAGGATCAGAGGGATCTTGGTGTCCGAGTCCATAGGACACTCAAAGCAGCTGTGCAGGTTGACTCTGTGGTTAAGAAGGCGTATGGTGTATTGGCCTTCATCAATCGTGGAATTGAATTTAGGAGGTAATGTTGCAGCTATATAGGACCCTGGTCAGACCCCACTTGGAGTACTGTGCTCAGTTCTGGTTGACTCACTACAGGAAGGATATGGAAGCCATAGAAAGGGTGCAGAGGAAATTTGCAAGGATGTTGCCTGGACTGGGGAGCATGCCTTATGAGAATAGGTTGAGCGAACTCAACCTTTTCTCCTTGGAGCGACGGAGGATGAGAGGTGAGCTGACAGAGGTGTATAAGATGATGAGAGGCATTGATCGTGTGGATAGTCAGAGGCTTTTTCCCAGGGCTGAAATGGTTGCCACAAGAAGACACAGGTTTAAGGTGCTGGGGAGTAGGTACAGAGGAGATGTCAGGGATAAGTTTTTTACTCAGGGAGTGGTGAGTGTGTGGAATGGGCTGTCGGCAACGGTGGTGGAGGCGCATATGATAGGGTCTTTTAAGAGACTTTTAGATAGGTTCATGGAGCTTAGAAAAATAGAGGGCTATAGCTAAGCCTAGTAATTTCAAAGGTAGGGACATATTCGGCACAACTTTGTCTGCTGAAAGGCCTGTATTGTGCTGTAGTTTTTCTATGTTTCTATGAGCATTTGATGGTTCTGGGCCTGTAGGCCCTGGTGTTTAGAAGAATGGGGAGGGGGGAGACCTCATTGAAATCTTTCAAATATTGAAATGCCTAGATAGAGTAGATGTGGAGAGGATGTTTCCAATAGTGGGGGAGTCTAGGACCAGATGGCACAGCCTCATAATAGTGGACACCCATTTAAAATTGAGATGAAAAGGCAGAGAGTGGTGAATCTATGGAATTCATTGCTACAGATGGCTATGGAGGCCAAGCCATTGGGTGTATTTAAAACATAGGTTGTTAGATTCTTGATTAGCCAGGACATCAAAGGTTACAGGGAGAAGACAAAGGAATGGGGTTGAGACGGATAATAAATCAGCCATGATGGAATGTCAAGGCAGATGCAATGGGCCAAATGGCCTAATTCTGCTCCTGTGTCTTATGATCTTATGATCCCAGAGCAGAATCAACCCCTTCAGGTGGATCGTTTTATAAGTTAATGGAGAACAGCGGTATGTGAGTTTCTTTGAATGAGTATCAACATGCAAGTCAATGCGCATGTATCCCACCGTTAAGAAAAGACAAGAAGCATCTGGAATCATGTCTATATTGAATAAGCTTTCCATTTACGTTCCGGAGCAGTTACTATTGACGGAACACCTGTCCCAACTGTTTCAGAAATGCCAGTGAAGAGCTTGGACCGGTGGTATGATGCTAAGCTCAAGGACACCGAGCAGGTTAAACAACTCAAAAAGGATACCATCATAAACATAGATCGCATCAACAAGACCTGGCTGCCAGGAAAACTCAGGCTGTGGTGCTTCCAGTTCGGCATACTCCCAAGACTCATGTGGCCTTTAACAGTGCGTGAAATCCCCATCAACAATGTGGAAAAGCTCGAAAGAGTGATCCGCACACATATGAAACAGTGGCTTGGACTTCCACGATGCTTAAGTCCTGTTGGACTGTACAGGAACAGCAAATTAGAATTACCAATTGCAAGTCTTATGGAAGAATTCAAATGCATGACCCTCACTAAATCTGAAGATACTGTTATTTGAATGGCACCCCCCCACCCCATGTGGCAATGGGGAGGAAGTGGACTTCATCTGAAGCTGTTCAGAGTGCTAAGTTTGCTCTTCACTTTAGGGATGTGGATGGCCAAGTTCAACTTGGTAGAGCCGGGCTCGGATTTGTCCCAAAGGCTCCTCAATGGTATAAGGCAACATCAGTGCAGAAGAGACGGCTCATGGTGGAGGAGTTGAGAAGACAGGAGAAGGCAGAGCGACACGCCAGGGCCGTCTCAATGGCCAAACAGGGCCAATGGACTAATTGGGAGAGCCTGGAAAAGAGGAAACTCAGCTGGCATGACATCTGGGAGATGGAGGGATCTCGGCTAAGTTTTGTCATCGGAGCCACTTATGACCTCCTACCCACACCCCAGAACTGGAACCAGTGGTGAGGAGAAGACCCTGTTTGCTCTCTTTGTCAAGCACCTGGATCACTAGGCACATTTTAACAGGATGCACCACGAGTCTCAGCCAGGGGCAGTATACTTGGCGGCATAACCAAATTCTCAGACAGCTGACATCAATCTTGGAACAGAGGCGAATCACCACAAATGCTCTCCCACAAACATTGGCAAGGAATGTTCACATCACATGATTTGTACCAGCAGGCCAACCTCCAGACCACCATATAACATCAAAACAGGTAAGCATCCTGCAGGTTGCTCAGGATTGGAAAATGAACGTGGACTTGGAAAAAAAGCTTGTATTTCCCCCAGACATTGCAGCTACAACACTCCGGCCAGACATCGTCCTGTGGTCCACAACAGCCAAGCTGGCATATGTTGTGGAATTGACAGTACCATGGGAAGATGGTGTTGAAGAAGCTTATGAGAGGAAAAAGTCCAAGTACTCTGAACTGGCAACTGAAGCTTCTCAGAACAGCTGGAAGATCAAGATTTCCCTGTAGAAGTGGAATGCAGGGGATTTGTGGCTACATCTACGACCAGTCTATTGAAGAAGATGGGGGTGATGGGTCACTCACTCCAGCAAGCAATCAAGTCCTTGTCAAATGCAGCAGAATAAAGCAGTAATTGGATTTGGATTAAAAGGAAAGACAACAACTGGGCTGCAAGATAAAGACAGGAGGGTATGGACCTGAGGGGGTGGGGGTGTATCTGGGACATCAGGTTGCACCGTTGAGCCATCTGGAGACGTCGTGGCTTATCAACAAAATGTCAAAGAAGGAGGGTGCTCACCTGATAACCCCGATGAGATACCTACCTTCCTTGTCACCACTCCAAGCCAACTGCCAACATCGAGAGTGCCGACTTATCATAGGGATTGAAACATCAAGTCCTATTAGCTCTACTGATCTACTCTCAACACTCTGATCCATTCTCTAATATCAACAGCTATGTTTCTACTAGGTTTAGGGTATTGATCTACTCTCAATACCCTCAATCTGTACCTTCATTCATTGCTTTAAATAAATTCAACTGATGTATTGATTTAGATATTTAAGCAGTCTTTATGTTTTGCTATTTTTCTCTTGATGCGTTTCAGCTTTCTTTTATCTCTTCCAGCTCTCCTCTAGATTTGGCCAATCCATCAGCAATCTGTGAAGTGAATATCATCCAGCTCATTTTGTTCAGGTATACTTGCTCTTCATCATTGCTATTCCTTCACCTCTACCGCCTCACAAAAAAAAAGCTGCAAAGGCATGCACTTTGAGCAGGTAAATGTTTCAGGTAGGTCCATGGTATAGTACTCAATAAGTTCTGTATCTCCATCATCACTACCTCGAGCAAAGTACTCACTTTGAAACTTGCCACAGACTCATCTGTTTCATTTGTTCAATCACTTCACACACACTGTGTAACATCTGCCATTTCCATGTTCCTCATTTGATATGGTATTCTCTAATATCAACAGCTGTGTTTCTACTATGTTGAATTTGTCCACTAGAACTTCTCACTGTGATATTTGTACTTCTCCATTTCCTCAATTCTGCTGAGAAATTTTAATGTCAAAGCTTCTTCTCTCTTTCCCTTCCTTTGTAGAATGGCAACCCAGTATCTATAGCCCCTATGATGTATGGAGATAGTTGGGTCTGAAGGAGCAGCTTGGAAATATTAATCTTGTAACAGATGTATCAGTGTGTGAAAAATGTACAGCAATACAATAAAAATGTTGCTAACTTTTGATGAACTTACTATTTTTTAACCCTTGTATCAGATTCATATGTGCATAAGAGAAACGAACAGGTTAGTCTGGCTAACCTCGCAAAATGGAATAGGAACTAACCACTGAAAGATGATCAATCAGTGTTCACTTGGGGAGTGAAGAGACACACATAAATACTTTGACAAAGATGAGCTGTTGCTTCATGTTTTTTTTAATGGGAAAATAATCAGAAGCCTGATGCCAACAGCAATATAAACAGTGTATATAACTGGACTGCCAAGAAGATTGCTCTGATGACCTGAATTTTCAAACACAAGCAAGAGTTTATGCGATTGAGTCATTTGTTGAATATTTTATATTATTTGATTGTTTCCTGCTGTGCATTAGTTATTTATTTAATGAATACTATTTGAACAATTAACATCATGATTCTGGGCTTTTGGAAAGAACATGGTTACATGGAAAGCAATTGAGGCAGTGCTTCATCATTAGAATGAGATTTAGTGAGAATTCTAGGGTACGTGGCAAGCAGGTGGTGATGAGGTGCCTGACCCCAAGGAGAAGGTAAACCATCTTGGATCTGACAATGTGAGACATTAATCCTTGCAAGCGGAACAAGTGCTACACCTGCCCTTATACCTCCTCCCTCACTACCAATCAAGGCCCCAAATAGTCCTTCCAGGTGAGGCAAAACTTCACCTGTGAGTTTGTTGGGGTCATCTACTGTATCCGGTGTGGCCTCCTGTATATTGGTGAGACCCGATGCAGTTTGGGAGACAGCTTCGCTGAGCACCTACAGTCTGTCCACCAGAAAAACCGGGATTTCCCGGTGGCAACCCATTTTAAGTCACACATCAAAGTTACTGGTGAATGCAGCAGGCCAGGCAGCATCTCTAGGAGGAGGTACAGTCGACGTTTTGGGCCGAAACTCTTCATCAGGACTAACTGAAGGAAGAGCTAGTAAGAGATTTGAAAGTGGGAGGGGGAGGGGGAGATCCAAAATGTTAGGAGAAGACAGGAGGGGGAGGGATGGAGCCAAGAGCTGGATGGTTGATTGGCAAAAGGGATATGAGAGAATCATGGGACAGGAGGCCCAGGGAGAAAGACAAAGGGGGGGGGGGAACCCAGAGGATGGGCAAGGGGTATAATCAGAGGGACAGAGGGAGAAAAAGGTGAGAGAGAGAAAGGATGTGTGTATATAAATAAATAACGGATGGGGTACAAGGGGGAGGTGGGGCATTAATGGAAGTTAGAGAAGTTAATGCTCATGCCATCAGGCTGGAGGCTACCCAGACGGAATATAAGGTGTTGTTCCTCCAACCTAAGTGTGGCTTCATCTTCACAGTAGAGGAGGCCGTGGATAGAATGTCAGAATGGGAATGGGATGTGGAATTAAAATGTGTGGCCACTGGGAGATCCTGCTTTCTCTGGTGGACAGAGCGTAGTGTTACGTACCCCGTAACTGGGTTGTCAAACCAGTAGAAATGGACCACTCAGTTGGAGTCTGGATTACTGGAACTAAGAAAGTTTTATTAAAGAAATAAGCAACACAGTACTCTAATAGTAAGAATATAAATGCAACAGGTTAGCAATGATAAACACACATGTACACAGCACTAGGATAATAGGATCAATCAAGCTCTATCGCCGTCTAGGGGTAAATGACCAGTTTCAAGTGACGCAAAGTTCAGTTCAATTGAGTTCAGTTCAGTTCACAGTAATCACTGTTGCGCCATTGGGGGTGACGGGGGCGAGAGAGAATGAATGAATATTCAAATCGGATTCCAAACAGACCTTTGATATTCCTCGCAGTCAGCTTTCGGGCGAGCCCTTTGTAATGTCTTCTGAGGTCACCGACTGTGACCCCTCCGTTTCAGATATGATCGTTCTTCTGCGGTGAACCCAGCACCCAGGCAAGGGCGGACACACACACCAGGTTCCCGCCGATCCGTACCTTTCCACCCTGCGCGTCTATGGCTGGTCCCGTGACCAGACCTCCAAAATACTCCCACCAACTAGTGGGGGGGGGCACACCGCTTTCAGGGTCTCATTACCTCGTGGAGTCGTGTGTCCATTGCCTTAGCGAACCTGTCCTTTTTTATCCCCCTGCTGGGGTATCGCCTGTCCATCACACTTCAAACAGTTCAGTGTTCAAAAGGAGCCGGTCTTGACAATACCCAGCCCGGGGTCTCCTTCCATTAAACTCTCTTGTCTCTTCATTAACATTTCCAAATGCTGCTCCATTGTCTTACTTATCTCTCTCTCCTGAAGACAGGTGGCAGATCAACTGTTGATCCCACTGGTGCTAGCACAGGACAGTTAACATCTTAGTCTATGTGTACTTTTGTAAACCTCTTTCGTCACAGTAGGTGTTCAACAAAACGATCTCCCAGTCTGTGTCGGGTCTCGCCAATATATAGAAGGCCACATCGGGAGCACTGGACGCAGTATATCACCCCAGCTGACTCACAGGTGAAGTGTTGCCTCAGCTGGAAGGACTGTCTGGGGCTCTGAATGGTGGTAAGGGAGGAAGTGTAAGGGCATGTGTAGTACTTGTTCTGCTTACAAGGAATAGTGCCAGGAGGGAGATCAGTGGGGAGGGATGGGGGGGGGGGGGAACGAATGGACAAGGGAGTCGCGTAGGGAGCGATCCCTGTGGAAAGCGGGGGGGGGGATGCCCCTTTCTTTAAAAAAGGAGGACATCTCCCTCATCCTGGAATGAAAAGCCTCAACCTGAGAGCAAGATGCCCCACCTCCCCCTCATACCCCATCAGTTATTTATTTATATACACACATTCTTTCTCTCTCTCTCCTTTTTCTCCCTCTGTCCCTCTCACTATACCCCTTGCCCAACCTCTGGGTTTTTCCCCCCCTCCCCCTTTTCCTTCTCCCTGGGCCTCCTGTCCCATGATCCTCACATATCCCTTTTGCCAATCACCTGTCCAGCTCTTGGCTCCATCCCTCCCCCTCCTGTCTTCTCCTATCATTTGGATGTCCCCCTCCCCCTCCCACTTTCAAATCTCTTAAGAGCTCTTCCTTCAGTTAGTCCTGACGAAGGGTCTCAGCACAAAACGTTGACTGTACCTCTTCCTAGAGACGCTGCCTGGCCTGTTGCATTCACCAGCAAATTTGATGTGTGTTGCTTGAATTTCCAGCATCTGCAGAATTCCTCGTGTGTACCCATTTTAATTCCACTTTCCAATCCTATTCTGACATGTCAGTCCATGGCCTCTTCTACTGTTGCAATGCGGCCATGCTCAGGTTGGAGGAGCAACACCTTATATTCCATCTGGGTAGTCTCCAATCTGATGGCACGAGCATCGATTTCTCAAACTTCCGGTAATGACCTCTCCCCCCCCCCGCTTCACAGTTCCCCATTCCCATTTCTCTGTCTCAATTTATCTCCTTACCGGTCCATCACCTCCCTCTGGATTTCCAATCCCTGCAGGTATTCTCTTGTTCACTAATTCCACTATTCACTTTTCCCTACCAAAAATGAACATAAATGGAAATCATCAGCAGGGCAAAGTGAATTGTTGGATAGTGTGTGATTTATGGAAGAAGTGAAAACAGGACAGCGTGTGTTCCAGAACGGTTGAGGGAAAGGATTTGAAAATATCTCATGAATGACAGCTGGTGATTGTGGTTAAAGATGAAAAACCATTGCAGAGGAGGTCTAATCTTGTTGTGCAGTGTCTGAAAAAATACCCATGCACTTTCCGGTTCCACAAAATTGTTTAAAAACCTACTTTTTGGGTCCTTCCAAATCCGAATACCTCTTCCGACTGGGTTGATGTGACGGTAAAGCTACACTGCATAGACCTCTGGTTAAAAGTTGCAGTCAGGCCCTGAAAACATCAGTAATATCTATTCAGCATACTTATATCAGGATCCAGTTTTTTACAGAGGTCCAAATCTGTTGCACCCAATAGCCCAAATTGTAGGGTTTACTAATGCATGACAAGAAAGATGGTAGTTTACCTAACAGTATAAGATTGGTGCTTAAACACAAAAATCTAATGGCTCACTGAAATACAGTAGCTTCCCACTGAGCATACAGCCAATCTATGTTGTTTACATGCGGCTCTGAATTTGGCATTGTTTTTGTAAGGTAACCTGCGTGACATGTGCATTCATGGGAAATGTAGGAAAAATCTTGCTTTTCTCTAATGCCTTTCATGAGTTCAGCACATTCCAAAACTCTTTACAACAAACAGCCGCTTCCTTACTGTACGTGTGATGTTAATGGCAATGCCCTTCTATGAGGCAATTGTGCTGTACAAAATTGCACCTCGAAGGGAAACATGAAGGAATGCAAGGCAGATGTAGAACTACCCTTCTAACTCAATGTTCTTTCCTCTTAACTTTATATCCCAATATATGCTCCAAAGAGAAATAGCAGATCTACTGAGTGACTGCGCTGTCAGCGGTTTAGCAAAAGCGAATCACAAATCTACTTGCAGAATTGCATATTAGACATTCATCACATCCAGTTCATCATAGTTTTGAGATATTAGGAGTGAAATATAAATGAAAAGGGAGGGTGCACACAGGAGAAAACCAAATCAAATTCCAGAGATAATATAAAGATACCTATAAAAATATTTAAGGGGACACCAGAAGCTTCAGGTTTACAACATAGACAACTAGTTTTAAGTGTTTCTAACAGGAAATGAATTACCTGTAGGTTAACATGGTGGTTAGTTAACAAAAAACATAAAAGGCATTTTAGGTACTATTTTTTAAAACAGGAAAATACTGGAAAGAATAAAATCCACGATGGGAAGCTGTCAGGTCAGAACAGAGTTTCCTTGTGTTATATAAATACCTTTATTTCATTGGAAAGATTTATTTTTAATGTGTTTATTCCCTCATTTTGGGCCATGTTTCCTTCTTCACTCAGACCTTGGGCCAATGTGGCCGAACAAGGCATGTAAATATATTGCCTTCAGCAGTATGTTTGCCCTGAGAGATTTGTCTTCACTTCAAAGATGAGACATTTCCAAAGCTCAAATCTAATCTCAGCCAAAATTAGGTAGAGACAGATGTATCAACATGACTAGGAGTCAATAAGCGCCAGTATTATCCAGCATGACCTGCAATAATATTTAAACATTTCTTTAAAAGGGTTGACACGCAATAAATTAGCAATTATTATGATGAACAATGAAAATATTCTTAGCAAAATCAAATCTGATTATTTAAGCAACAATAGGGTATCACTCAAGTTATTTTAAATTATTGTTGCTATTTTACTTTTCATCCCTCATAAATATTTCAGATTTTCAATAGAAGATGATTGCTCTCCAAAGTCACAGAGAAACAGAAATTTCTCTGTTTCAGCCATTCTGGTCCACGCCCAAAGTGTGAGTGCAGCAGAGCTTTGGCTGGGACATGATTTCTGTCTACACTGAAAACAGTATCTTTGTAGTCTAAGTTCATAATGGAAGGAAAAAAATGCAACACTAAAAATATTTAATGCTGGCAACCATTTGAGATGATTAGTGAATGAAGCTTTTTTTGTTATTTCTCTGCTTCCTATAATAGTACTTCAGCTGGTTTTATTTCACCTTGATTCAACAACACATTCGATAACTGTGTCAATCAAAACACTTGCATTTTTTACACATTCTAGGACACAGATTTATCTTTTGTTTGTCCCAGTTCTCCAATTAAGAACAAACCAAGTTGGTTTTCCTGGCCTAATTTTATAACGATAATCTTGACTATTGCTCAAATCAGGAATCAACAAGAAGTAATCAATTATACAACAAGAGTCAGGCAAGTGTGGCCAGAGGGTTATTGCCTTCAGCTAGATAGGTCTCACCTGTAACGAGGCAGGACTGGTACAGCTCCAGGCCTGGGCAGTCACAGCCTAGTGCTTTATATTTCTGCCTGGACTAAAGGATTACAGGCACCTTCTGTTCGATAAGGAAACACGAGAGCAAGGATTTGATTGTGGATTTCAGGAAGGGGAAATTGAGTGAACACACCCCAGCCCTCACTGAAGGATCAGCAGTACAAATGGTGAGTGGTTTTAACTTCCACACAATCCAGGTTCAGCACAAATCTCAGTGAGATCTTAGCCTTCCTTTGAAAATTATGTATTTTCTGTCATCATAACCATTCTGTTTTCATGGAAGAGAGTACAGCACAGGAACCGGCCAGCTGGCCCACAATGTTGTGCCAAGCCTGCTAAAAGCAAATCAAAAACACCCAAACACTAATCTCTACCACCTACACCATGTCCATATCCCTCCACCTGCCTATCAAAATGTCTGTTAAAAGGCTCTATGGTGGCATTTGCCTCTACCAGCATACCAGGCAGCGCATTCCAGATGTTCACCACTCTCTCAGTCAAAAAAATATCCCCCACATCCCCCTTGAACCTACCCCCTCTCACTTTCATTGCATGCCATCTGGTTGAAGATATTTCAACCCTGGGTTACAGAGATTCTCTGTCCACTTTACCTATGCCTCTCATAATCTTGTACGTTTCAATCAGATCTTCTCTCAGCCTCTGATGCTGCAGAGAAAACAACTCAAGTTTAATTAAGCCTCTTGTAATAACACATGCCCTCTAACCCAGGAGGTATCCTGGTGAACCTCTTCTGCATCCTCTCAAAAGCCTCAACAGCCTTCTTCTCATGGTGTGACCAGAACTGTATGCAATATTCCAGATGTGGAATAAGCAGAGTTTTGTAAAGGTGCAGCATAACCTTCTGACTTTTGAACTCAGAAGTAATAATGCTTCCTGTAATAACATTTCTCCCCTGTGCATGTAGCACTTCTGTCTGCTTGTACTGAGTAACCTTATATGGCTAATCTTATTTCATATCTTGCTGTATGTTCTCTGGATCTTTGATATGTTAATTATCTCTGGATCGACAGAAAGAGGGAATGTTGTCATATGTCTTGCCTTTTGGATGACCTTATTTTAATCAAGATCCTATCTGCTTGCTTAGATAGATGGAAAGGATTTCATTGCAAACAGGCAATTTTGGCTGATAACAACCTACAAAGTTACATAAATACTATTGATAATCCGTGGGTGAAATGGACTCTTAAAATATGGAAAACTATTATAAAAGAATATAAACTAGAGGGAGACATTGCAATTCTTAAATGGTGTGCATATGACTCAGATTTTATGCGAATAAACTGGATGCTTGATTTAAGGACCGGACAGCTAAAGGAATAACAGCAATTTGCAATATAATGAAACAAGGAATACTGTTCAGTTTTGAAATGCTCAAAGAGAATACTTATTAGAAAAACAAGACTTTTATCGGTATTTATAGATGCGACAGTATGTTAATAGGATGGTTAAGAATGTAACCAAGGCAAGTACATGTCTGATGGAGCTATTTAGAAAAGCATATAATTCAGACAATGGTAGTAGAACCATTTCAAGCATGTATAAGGGTTTGTCAAATCTTAAAACACATTCGATTTCATACATTGAAACAAAATGGGAGAAGGGAGAAGGGATAATAATACCTGAGGAAGAATGGACAATAATATGGATGTATCAATGGAACTGTACCAGTTCACAGAAATGGAGGGAGCTCGGGTGGAATAACTTGATAAGATATTTTATTGCACCCTCTCAGAAATCCCATTATGATAGCAACCTCCCTGTTTGCTGGAGAAATTGTGGAAATCAAAATGCAAACCATTATCATATTTTCTGGGAATGCCCTGTTATCAAAGACTATTGGAGTGGGATACATAATGCCCTACAAGACATCTTTAAATGTGAAATACCCTTAGCCAGTAAGACCATATATTTTGGGTATATACCTCAAGAATGGTTGAAAAGAGATAAATATTTAATGAATATACTGCTAGTGGCTGGTAAAAAGACTCTAACCAGGAAATGGTTATCACAGGAGAGCCCAACTTTAAATGTATGGATGGAAATTACAATGGGCATTTACAAAATGGAGAAGATAACAGCATCTGTTAATCGTAAGTTGGAACAATTTGATTCATACTGGGAAAAATGGTTTATTAACTACATAACACCTCCTAGGCCTGATTTTATTCTCACAAGTCAATGAATATGTTATATAAAAAAAAATCACTCCCTACTTTGTACATAGTTTTCTTCTTTCGATTGTTCTTTCCTTCCTCTCCTTTCTGTAGGTGTACACCTCAGATAAATATTATATGGAGATTTGTGACAAATATGATTATATGATATATATGTACAGTGTCTGAAATACATCTTATGAAAATGTTTGTTTGATGATGAACTTCAGTAAAAAATAAATTACAAAAAAGGAAAAGATTTCATTACACAATGTGAACAAGAATATGAGGTGCCCTGGGCAGGTAGCCCACATCAACAACTAAAGAAATCATTTCTTTACAGAATGTAAAAATTGGCCATGTATAAATTTGTTATTTCATGCATCTGCCTTTGAAGTATCAATAATTACACTAGATTTAGTTGTAAGACCTGGGAGTGTGATAAAATGATTTTTGAATGCAGATATTCTCCATTAATATATTCTCATTGCAACTTTAACCCCAAAATGAAAATATAGCATAAAATTATTTTGTTAGCTAATACTTAACTGCAGAACTCTATTTAGATATTTTGAATAGAGTGCTTTTTCTAAAAGATTTATTTTTCATTTGCACAACTGGATAACTTTATTAAGTCTGTACATTAAGAAAGCAATGTAATGTTTCTTAAGTTTCTTTTAGATATTTTGGCAGCATGGGTTTAGTTCAGACATCTAGTATATTGAATTTGTCCAGTGCGTTCTGCAGGTTACAGTATTTGGCCTTGGGTAATTTAGCATTTTCAAGAACCTGAAACCAAACTCTCATTATAGATTGGCCATGATAATATAATTGTAATAACCAGATTAATATGAGAGAAACTTCAACCTATTAACAGAAAAACCAAAGGCATATCGGGTGGGGAGGGGGTGAGATGGAACTAGATCATGCACAGAAAATGTAAACAAGGGGCATTAATGACTTGTGAGGTCAGCAAAGAATAGGCTAAGATGCTGGAACATATTCTCTTTAAGAAAGATGAAATGTTGGAACTTTAGGATAGATAAGTCCCTGAAGATGGATGGGATATACTCCCAGGTTACTACAAGCAGTGAGAGAAGAAGTTGCTGCACTTTTAGTGATGATCTTTGTGTCCTCAGTGGCCACATGATTAATACCAGTAGATTGGAGGGTAGCAAATGTTATTCCTTTGTACAGGAAAGGTAATTATAATAATCCTGCAATTAAAGACCTTTAAGTTTTCCATCAGAGGCAGGTAAACTATAGGACAAGATTCTTAGAGACAGCGTTTATGAGCATTTGGAAAAGATGGTCTGAATAGGGATAGTCAGCATTGTTTTGTGAGAAACAGGTGGTGTCTCATAAGCATGATTGAATTCTTCAAGCAAGTGACAATACAAAGTAATGAAGGTAGATCAGTGGATACGGTGTGTATGGACTTTATTGAAGTTTCCCATGATAGGCTCCTTCAGAAAGCCAGAAGGCATGGGATCCAGGGAAACCTGGCTGAGTGGATGTAGAATTGGCTTGTCCACAAGAAGGCAGAGGGTTGCTGTAGATGGAGTGAATACTGACTGTAAGTTTGTAACCAACGGTGCTCCTCTGAGACCTGCTCTGGGACACCTGCAATTTCTGATTTTTATAAAGGATTTAGATGAGGAAATGGAAAGGTGGATTATTAAGGATGCAAATTACATGAGGGTTGGTGGAGTTGTGGATAGTGTGGAGACTTATCATAGGTTGCAACAGTAGATTAACCGGATGCGGAGCTGGGATGAGAAGTGGCAAATGAAGTTCAAGCCACAAAAACGTGAAGTGATTTCCTTTAGAAGGTTGGATTTGAAGGCAGAATACAGGGTTAATGGCAGGATTATTAGCAGTGTGGAGAAACAGAAGTATCCAACAAAATTGCTATGCAAATTGATAGGGTTGTTAAGATGCCGTATGGTGCGTTGGTCTTCATTAGTCAGGGGATTGAGTTCAAGAGCCACAAGGTAATGTTGCAGCCCCATAAGACCCTAGTTAAAACACACTTGGAACATTGTTGTTCTGTTCTGTTTGCCTCATTATAGGAAGTACGTGGAAGCTTCACAGAAGGTGCAGAGAAAATTTACAAGGATGCTGGCTGGACTAGAGAGCATGAGGATAAGTTGAATGAGCTAGGGCTTTCCTCTTTGGAGAGAAGAGGATGGGGGGTGAATTGATACAGGTGTATAAGATGATAAGACGCATAGATAGGATGGACAGCCAGCACCTTTTTCCCAGGACAGCAATGGCTAATATGAGAGGGATAGTTTTAGGGTATTTGGCAGAAAGCAAGAGGAGTTACAGAGAGTGCATGGACCACACTGCCAGATGTTGTGGTAGAGGAAGGTAAATTAGGGAGACTCTTAGAAGGGCACAGGATGAAAGAAAAATGGAAGGCTATGTGGGTGGGAAGAGTAGATTGATTTTGGAGTAGGTTAAATGTTGGTACAAAACTGTAGGCTGAAGGGCCAGTACTGTGCTGTAATGTTGTATGTTTTCTAAATCAGATTCAAGTAAAATTGTTCCAAGGTTATTAAATCAGGTTTGGATATGCAATAATTCAGTTCTTAATTGACTGGCATATTGTTGATAACAAAAATCCTATTCTCAGCGCCTACAATTTTCTGAAACTACCAAAGTATTTCTGAAATATCATCTCTATTTTATTTCCATTTTTTCCTTCTGAACAATGTATCAACTAATTAAGAAAATGTAACACAACACACCTGCAGTAACACAAACTACCTTGTATTCATTTCGTTGCTGTAATCAGTGAGATTAAAATCTGATTTTCTTCCTGTACCATAAGCAAATTCTTCCATTTTTTCAATATTAATTACGAATTGCTGATTTGATTTAAAACCTGAAGGATTACACCAACTAGCTGCTTACAAAACTAATCAAAGCAATTACATCTATATTTCTTTAACTGAGATTGTCAATGTTGATTCTAGCACATATTTTATGAGGTAGTTCATGTGTCAACCAAAGAATAGGTGAGTTATTCAATAATCATTAATAATATACCTCTGGCCTTCTGGTATTATGTACTGCTTGGGATTGTCTGTTGCTGAATATCTATACTTACAGCACAGGGGAAATCAAAGATCCCATCCCGTCGCAAATCCATGAGCTTGATGAAACAACTCACTTATCCTTAATGCTTCCATCATAACCCCCATGAATTTTAATGTGATACTGAGATGATTACACAATGTCATGAATGTTGCTTAAAGCAGAAAAAGATCTCAATGAGTTCCCTTGAGGCAACCTAATTTATACTTGTGCAGAACACTGAGATCTGAGCCTTAGGGGAAAAAATGCATTTCCTGTTGAATCAGGAATTGGAAATCACTATGCTGCATTTGACATTTATTCAATCTCTTCAGAATTTAAGCAAATGTCAAACATAACCTCTTATTCATAATTCCAGGAAAAATAGCTGAGGCAGTGTCTTGAGTTGCAGAAATCAGCTGTTTATTTGGGCCTGACCCTTTTCTGGAGCTGATGTCAATGTGGTTCTCTGATTTTAAAAAGAGTAACTAACCCATGACAGGCCTCTGCTGATGCCACTTTTCAACTTACTACTGGAAAGCCTGAAGGGCTAATTTCCTCCTCCCCTTCCTTCCAAAGGGGAAATACCTGGCCACCCTGCGATAATTAAGAACTTATGCCAAGGCTATACCTTCTGCACACTAACTAAATTAAAGGTCCCAAATTCTGTAAAACTAATCCACTGCTACAAAAAGTGGTACATCAGGAAATTCCTTCCCACTAGTTTTACCTCTAATCCTATCAAGCATTCTGGATTCAACAACATTAGGGTAATTTAAGGGGTTCCTAGAATCTTGCACTGTGGTTTGTCTAATTAATTACTGGAGCAGTGAGTGAGATGCAACATTGTGCTTTGCTTGTGGGCTCTCCTCAAGTGTTTTTTTTTGCACCCAGCAGAGAACTATCAATCAAATATCCTTCATTGAATATAATAAACTTTCAATTGTAATTTCTGGTAAAACAAACTATTCAAATATTTTTACAGCTCACAAGTGCACATTTACACTTCTTTGTGCAACAATAGGAACTGACTTGATAGTCAAAATGTATCTTTGGTTACATAGAAGGTGTTAGAGGTGGTATCTTGACAGAAAATGAGACCATTCATGAGAGACATTCCTGCTATACGCAGTATGTAAGTAAATTACATAATAATAATGTAATTTACTTAATAATGTAATTTACTTGGTATTGAATGGTAGACGTTAATGCACATAACCACTGCTTTATTATTTTAGCTTTTAGAGCACCGAGTGAAATTAGGTGAAAATAACTAATGGAATTGAGATTTACAGTTTTGTTTAGAAAGAGACAAAACCTTTTTCTAGTCCCTTTAAGGTAACAAGAGAAACCTGATCACATTCCTAAAAGGAGAACAGGAGATGAGTGTAAGGTTCCTGACCTCTGTAGGACAAGAGTACCTGAAAGTTAATACTTTTCTGCTAAGTCTGTGGAAAGGTAAATTTTTGGGGGTGGAGGTTGGTCTGTGAAAAGCAGGGCATCTGAAAAGTGAAGATATACAGTACCTGACTCTTTGGTTCTTAAAGGAAAATTCACGCTCTCGAGCCTTGCTTTTGGAGTTATAAGGAGAGTGAGTGCAGTGAAGAGTGAAACTAATTTTTTCAACTGTGTGATTCTGGTAATAACTAATAATTTTGGGGGGTAGAAACAGTGTCATGATTTTATTGTAGAACTTATAAAACTGCACAGGACCTGCAAAAAAATGTAGACCTGAAACTCCCTTGAGACTTCTTTAGTTCATGATGAATGAAGTATTTTGAAGTACTGTACATCTAAATTCTGTGGAACATCCTGAACGTTACAGATGTTATATGGTTATATCAAAATTACTGAAAATCTCTTAGATGACTTTGTCTCACAGCAGTATATCAACCAGCAACTGTCTGTGTCCCTGCCATGCTCTGCTATTGGCCAAGTTCCATCAGCTTAAGAATTCAATTTTTGAATTCACTTCCTATTTACCAAACATCAATTCTCTAAATTGAGGAAAACAAAGCCCACCACCTCGATTCATACTCAAAAGAATCTCCACAAGTGATTTTCCTTCAGTGTGCCAGTGGCTTGTTCAATTTTAATTCAAGTTTGGATATAATCAACATTGTAGCATCAACTTGAATTATTGATTATCTTCCTTAGTGGTCTTAAACACAATAATAGATTTAATTGATTTTGATAGTGAATTTTCCTGAAGCTATTCCTGCTTTGCAATTGTAACTTCACCAGAAGAATGAAATAAATAGATTTTCTCCACACTGCCAGTAATGTTCTAGTCCTGGATCAGCTCAGAGAAAGTAACAGATCTCAATTTCAAGAAATTTCCCAACAACTTCTCTTTGGCTCTGAAATAATACAGGGACATTGGTTGGCTCAGAACAATGAATTTTGACTGATCCATCTTACAGGGCATAAGCGTGCAAAAAGCTATGTTCGTATCCATATTCTAAATGGTTATGAAAGGACTGGAGTCCAGTTTAGGGTTCAAAATGTGGCATGAGGTGATAATTGGAATATATAGGAATGTGTCCTTTGCTTCCATACACAGTGAACTACTTTCAATGTAATAGAACTTAAAGACCTGGCAATCCTACATAATGGTTTTCTATCAAGTGTAATCTATTGGACTCCCTTAAAAAATGAATTACTTACCTTCTTCATGAATGAGTAGCAATGTAACCAGCCTGGTAAAAATTACCCAATATACCCAAAGTAATCCCCAATAGGAAATGAAAAGTCAAGATGAATTTTTAAACCATATTAAGGGCTGTTTACAGTATTAGCAAATCTCTTCCAATGATAAATGATGAAATATTTCCAAATCAAGGTGTGTGCAACTTGGAGGGGATCCTAAGGTTGGAGTGGTTCCTAGTTGCATTCTTTTCTGACCCTTAGTCCCTCCTGATAGCACAAGTCGTGGGTGGGCAGATGCTAACACAATAGTCTGTATAGTAGTATACAGCCAGTATGCTCCAATGTTGGTGGGAGGGAACATGTAGGCGGTGATACAATTAATTGAGATATATTTTGATCAATGCTATTGAATTATTTCCCATCACCTCATTGGATATTGCACTCCACACCCTTAACATTCATGGTGTATTAATAATGCCAATTGATTTTTTTTATGATCATCCTGAAGTGTGTCTTCTGATTATTAATTCCTGAACTAAGTTTTACTGATGTTCCATTAAGTAAAGTTAAGCAAATACTAATGGAAAATGTACTAATAACTTGTGATGTAATAATACTTTATTTCCCAGGTGCTCTGGGAGTCAACATGCAATATCTGGCAGTGCCCAATCTTTCAATTAGAATTCAAAGGATGTGGAAGGTTGGGTAGATAGATATCTACTTGATATTCCAACTATACTTCCTAAATATTACTGATGCCAGTGATATCAGTGATAATTAATAAGGCTGAAGTGATTCAGTGAGAGTGAAGATAGAGTGAAGATAGAATCAGTGCATTAACTCAACTGCAAATTGGTGATTGAATGGTTGATTCTGTAGACCACATAAATTAGGAACATGAACTCCAAGTCTGCCTAGCTCAAGTGTTGAGTAATGTTGATATTTGTGGTAGTGCTGGGAGGTATCAGCATGAAGTAAATGGATGAATGAAAACTTGTAAATTTCTAGCACAAAAGGAGACTTATTAACTATAGACCTTGATAGATGAATGGAACAAAGCCCCAACCCATTGTATATAAAACATCAGATTTGGATGGAAATTATTTACATAAGTATCATTGTTATATCTCTGGTATCTCTGTCTACATACATCATTGAAAGGATGAACCAAAGGTGCAAAAGTTGAATTTGTCTTATGATGACAAGATAGCTAGAGTATAACACAGAGATTTTCCTTGCAGGTGTGAGTTATCCGGCCAGCGAAGGAGATCTGGAATGGGCACCTCAGTATAACCAATCCACTCCCAACTATTTGTCACTGATGCCAAAAGTGTTCTTTACGTCATCACATTGGAAAAAATATTTAAATGAAATTCTCAAATTAAAATAACTCAGTAATGAAGAAAGTCAGTATCATCTATTTGGCAAAACATAGCAGAGAGAGGGGAAAAGTTTAAATTGTGAAGTTATTTCAGATGAAAAATAAGGTAATTAATTGGGAGGATATTTATTAAGAAATCAACACTGTAGAAATATGTAATTTTATAGTATGTAAATGGATGTTTGCATGAGCATTATGTATTTAATTACTTGGAAACAAATTGGAAATCGGTTTTTCATAGGCATTCCAAGCCTTTATAGTTTTGGTGGGAGTATAGGAAATGGGTTAGGCCTCTTGTCAACACAGTCACAAGTTTTGCTGCCAATTTCATTTAATCTCACATCGGTGAATATAACTCATTTCATATTAAGCAACTTTGTATCCACTACTTGGACTTCCAAGATTCTGAATACAGGATGGTTCAGATTCACAAAGAGGCTGTCAGTCATATAGAAACCCCACCAAACACAAAGATCTTCATTTAATCTTCAAATATTCTTCTCACCTATATAACATAGTTAATGGTCAGTTTTGTTTGATTGATTGTTTGTTTAATCCAATATGTAATTGAGCAGGTAACTGATTACAAAACGAAGCTAGTTTCAATCAATTGCACACAACCAAAATATGGAGCATTTGCAGTATTAATATACCAGATCAAATGCATGTTGCGTTCCAATTTGATAACATGGAAGTTCACAATGACATGACATTGTTGACTAATATTTCAAAGCTGGCCCACAAACAACTTGTGGATCAAATTACTCAGTGCATAGGTGCTCGCTTCTTCTGGCAGACTTTCTAGGTAGGTGACTTGTAACACTTCACCTGTGAGTCTGCTGGGGTCCTTATTGTGTCTGGTGCTCCCAGTGTGGCCTCCTGTATATCAGTGAGACCCGACGTAGGTTGGGAGACCACTTTGCCGAGCACATACGCTCCGTCCGCCAGAAGAAACGGGACCTCCCAGTGGCCGCCCATTTTAATTCCACTTCCCATCTCCATTCAGATGTATCAATCCACGTCCTCCTCTACTGCCACAATAAGGACACACTCAGGTTGGAGGAACAACACCTTGTATTCTTTCTGGGTAGCCTCCAACCTGATGACATTAAAATCGATTTCTCAAACTTCCAATAATGGTCATTCCACCCCCTCCCCCACACCACCCTCTCCTTCTCCAGTCCCCACCCCCTTTCCCCTTTTCCTTCTCTCCTGGTCCGTCCATTGACTCCTTACGGTGCTCCTCCCCACTTTTCTTTCTTCCATGGACTTTTATCCCCACCCATCAGGCTCCCCCTTCTCCAGCCCTGTATCTCTTTCACTAATCAACTCCCCAGCTATTTACTTCATCTCTCCCCCTCCCGGTTTCACCTATCACATTGAGTTTCTCTCTCTCCTCCCCCACCTTTTAAATCTACTCCTCGTCTTCCCTTCTCCAGTCCTGCTGAAGGCTCTCAGCCCGAAACGTTGGCTGTACTTTTACTGTGGATGCTGCCTAGCCTGTTGAGTTGCTCCTGCATCAGAATCAGGTTTATTGTCACCGGCATATGTCGTAAAATTTGTTAATTTAGCAGCAGCAGTTCAATGCAATACATAATATAGAAGAAAAAAATAAAAATAATAAATAAGTAAATCAAATACAGTATATGTATATAGAATAGATTAAAAATTGTGCAAAAGCAGAAATAATACATATTTAAAAAGTGAGGACGTGTCCAAGGGTTCAATGTCCATTTAGGAATCGGATGGCAGAGAGGAAGAAGCTGTTCCTGAATCGCTGAGTGTGTGCCTTCAGGCTTCTGTACCTCCTACTTGATGGTAACAGCAAGAAAAGGGCATGCCCTGGGTGCTGGGGGTCCTTAATAATGGACACTGCCTTTCTGAGACACCACTCCTTGAAGATGTCCTGGGTACTTTGTAGGCTAGTACCCAAGATGGAGCTGACTAAATTTACAACCCTCTGCAGCTTCTTTTGGTCCTGTGCAGTAGCCTCCCCTCCATCCCATACCAGACAGTGATGCAGTCCGTCAGAATGCTCTCTACGGTACACCTATAGAAGCTTTTCCTTCTGAAAATACTGCGCAATTTGCAATTGGAATATTAAAATTTTGCACTATGAATGCCACTAAGTTTGTTTTGTGCTTCAGTGCTTCTTTTCTGCCAAAGTGATGGGAAGTACTGAAAGAATTAGCATACTAAATTATATTTTGATGGGCCAAAATGTAAGCACACCCTGCATGGTTGCAACTATTTTAATGCTAACAATAGAATAATTACTTAATGCAGCGTGAATATTTAATTGATTGTCCCGTTACAAACACAAGGGTCCCATACACTGTACTTCTGCATATCTCACTATATGTTAATTAGGTATTCATAATAGAGTGGTTTTGGGTTGAAAACTTCCCCTTTTCTTACCCAGAGACCAGAATGCTACAGGATTAGTCCTAATATATCTGGCAAATTATTTGTACATTATAAAATGCATTTCAGGTTACAAATTTCAGCAAGACGTATTTCATTCAAAACATATTATTATAACCTTTTCAAAATTGTGAGATATTGACATGTTGAGCAGTAGGGCAAAGGAACTTCTGTCTGTTTTATTGCCATATTAGGTCACATGACTTTAAATCCACCCGCAGTAAGCACTGAATATTGTTAAAGCTATAGTGAAGGTGCAGAGTGGTGTTAACAGCACTCAAGTAATATCATCAAAGTAACTTTGCAGTAAAGTTACCAAAACACTGAATATCCTACTATTTTTGTTAAAGTTCATGTATTTACTCATTTTTATTATTATAGGAGGTAAGCTAAAAAACAAAGTATGTGATGACAGGCTATGGGTGCAATTTACATTCCACTCAGGCTGCTGACCATAACTCACTTGAGAATTTGCTGGTCATGAATTTTAAGGCCAGGCTATTTGCGGGATATAAATCATATCATATAATATCTGACAATGTTTCTTTCTACTCATAGATTGCTTACACAGTATTGTTATAAATTAATGTTTTCCTTGTCAAAGCATCAGTAAAGATTGCTTCCTTTAGTTCAGAATTGAATTATTATGCTCTAGTGGTTCGTTGTCATTCTTTGTTGATATTTTAACAGGATAAGAATTAACTTACAACAACATGGCATCAACTGCACGACTTGATGAAGCTTCACATTATGGACATATTTCTGTTCAATGGAAGTATATAATCTTTGCATGTGTTACCATTTAATTTGATTATTTGCTTCAAAAGTATCAATATTAATTTTTATTCAGTAAGTAGAGATGGAGGAGCATTTAATTTCTTTTACTTGAAAGAAAGAACATTGCTTTTCCAAAGGTTAATTAACATGCTTCTCAATGGAAGGTGCTATGGTTTATTTTCTTAACGCTGTCTTTGATGAGAACTCACAGAAAGGATTGAGAAAATGGGAAGACAATTATAAGCTGATTTGCTAATGTTATTTTTTAAAAGTTAAACACCACTTTCAGTTACAATGCCGCCGGCACCAGGCTCGTCATTTCCCTGAATGCTTTCATATGAAGGCCTGTCATAGCAAACAGACCGTTTGATGGTTCGCCTCCTCAGGGGGGTAGGAAAACTTTGACAAGGCTTTAAAACAGCTTTTTCAGCTATAGCCTGAAAAATCCTGAAAGCCTCTTCATATGGTGGGAAAGAACTAAGACATGCAGGTTATAAATAAACTCTTTTATAGATGGGCAACAGTATCACAGAAACTTCAAAGGCTAAGCCGAAGGAAGTTAGGTCAGTTTGTACTCCCTTTCGTTGGACAGTTATTTCATAAAACCCTCACTATTACTTCACTTTAATTGAATTTTTATTAGACTGACTTTATTGTGTTAGTTGTGGTCTTTTTTTGTGATTCTGTTGAAAAGATAACTGCAGCTATCATGATTATGCTTGCCAAAGTTAACAAGGGAGGGTGGGGGTAAATAGGGGGAGGGCAATGGGGGATGGGGATTGACTTTGCTTTACTCCAGAGATGCAGACTCTGATCAGACTGACCGGTACATTCAAGATTCAACATTCTTTGTTGTCATTAATATAAAGGAGGGAGAAATGGTTGTTTCTCCAGATCCAATGTAGCACAAAAAACACAATAAAAAAACAAAATAAAAACAAATTCAATATAAATAAAAACAATCTTATTAAACACAATGGACAAGTGATTGTTATATATATATACACTGATAGTATGCACATAAAGTGATGCTAGGTGATGAGTTTGTAGTGCTGATGGGTTTTAGTAGTGTGGGTTAATAGGGTGGAGGTGTTGATCAGCCTGATGGTTTGGATCAAGTAACTGTTTTTGAGTCTGGTGGTCTTGGCATGGATTTCTTGTTCAATGCAACATTTAACCTCAGGCTATGCTCACTGGGTCAGAAACTTTCCTTTTGTGTAATGTCAAATAGTTCAAGTTTAATATTTCAATAGTTCCATGAAATATCAGAGAATGCACGCAGTATACAACCTGAATTCTTACTCTCCGCAGACAGACTCAAAACAGAAGAAACCCCTCCCCCCAAAAAAACGAATGACAGAAAAAACATAAGAACCCCAAAGCCCCCTGCCTCCTCTCCCATGCGCAAGTCATCAACCCTCCCTCTCCCCCTCGCCCACATTCTGGCACGAAGCATCATCATTCTCACCACCCGCCATGCCAGCACCAGCAAAGCCTCCAAAGAGACACCATGCTCAATAGTCTATCTGTTCACTCCAACATCCTACTAGCACTCTCTCTCACTAACAAGGGAGAGACAGATATCACTACAGCAAGAGGGGAGACAACAGTCGCTATTTCGATGTTACAGTCAGTCTGGAGTGTTGTTTTTTATTTCGAGTTCCCCAACTCGAGAATCAGCAGCAAACTCTCCCTCACCATCGAGAGAGAGGCAGAGAGAGGGACAGAGAGAGAAGGTGACTGGTCACTGAGTGCAGAGCCCTCTGACAGCCACTCAAGCTGTCTTTGTTGCTCCTGCTCCAGCTATGCTTCAGTTTGTGAGAATTCATGTCCACAGCGCTGTGCAAAGCCCCAAAGGCACTCTAACTTCAGGCCGAACCTGGACATAATGAAATGCAGTCAACTGGTGAGCTCCAAGAATGGGAACCCGTGCAGAACCATAGTTTTGAGTGCCACTGTAGACCAAAGATCCCGATAGGACCCCAGCCACCTTGAAAAGGAAAATAGAGACATTAGAATAGGAAGAATTTAACTGTTTTGCTGATGAGCTGGGAGAAGTCGTCCTCCAGTGCCATCTTTAGCTCTGCTCTCCCAAGATCAAGTTTAATTGTCATTCTATCATACTTGAATACCCATGAATAGCCAAACAAAACTGTGTTCCTCCAGTGCCGAGGTGCAAAACATATTTCCAACAGTCATGGTTGTTCGTCCATCGTCATCGTTGATGAAGATCTTGACACCATTATGATGATGATGGTGTCGAGACTAGCGCATGAGTCGGATTTAAGTGAGGGAGAGTTGCACAGTGTCAGCCTCACTCTCTCTTCCCAATTCTCATCTGGATCCAGTGGCAAGACAAGAGTCGAGATGACTGGAGAAGGGACTAGGCGCAGTGGATGACCAGAACGTCTTCTGTGTCTTGTCCTGCTCTACACATTCCACAACACTTGCAGAGACTGCCTTCTTGACCGTTGGACCTTCCATTGGTTTCATCCGCTCAGTCCTCCGGAATCTGTCTTCACATGCTGGGATAGACAACTCCCTATCTCACCGAGGGTTTGAGACCCGTCGGCTACCCTCACCTGGTTTAGCCGGCTTGTCGAAGCCGTGGCCCGGGGTGTGGCCGCTGTCGCATGCAAACAGCTATGGGGAGCCACAGGCGAGAGCTGAGTGCCAGGTGGGGACCAAAGGTGAGCTAACCGCCTTGAAAAGGACGCAACATGTTCCCCCACCAGAGGTGCTACCCTTCCCTGACACCCCATACGCCAACAGTCATACACAGCACATAAATCACATATAAAATAGCAGTAAATGTACAGTCGCACAAAAAGGTGTATAATATAACCCAAATCCCTGAGTCCATGGATGTCGTCGGCAAGAACAAGCCTGCAGCAGCCTGCAGACGAATGCAGCGCAGCTTGTCTTCCACAGAGCAAACACTGGAGGGCAGCACTGACCCCAGCATAGATGTTCTGCCACACTGTGTAAAGTGACAACCCCCCTGGGCCGCTGCAATAGATGACACCGTGGCATGAGGCCTAGACTGCACTACAACCAAGGGCACACATCTCCCCCACTGTTGGTTCCACCGATAAACCAGTGAACCGGACTTTTGGTAACCATTTAACCAAACAGTGTACCACAGTGCTGGACTTGGTTTGCCATGCTCTGTATTTAACTGTTCTGCACTCTACTGCTGAAATGCTGATGAAGCTGAGATTGAACCTAAATCTTAATGTTTTTGAGGATATCACAATGCAGAACATGCTTTATTAAGTAAAGTTTAGGGCCAGCTTAAGATCAAAATAATAAATTACATTGACAAACCTAGCAATTATAATCTAACAGGGATCTATCCCAAGATGACTTATTAACATGGCAATGAGACAGGATCAAATAAGTGACTAGTGTGGGTTCAACAAAATATTTATTAGAGATACCTTCATGCATTATTTGTGCTAGTTCTTTTGATTATAATAATTCTGCAGAGGAAAGAAAAATTGTTCCCTCCAGTTCCTGTCTGTAGTCAACAATTTTGCCCTTGTACTGGTCTTCAAGTTTGCTGAGATGGATACAATTATTTGTGACAAGTGGAAAATCTTTCTGTAATTGAATTTCTATTTGCAAACAGATTCCTTCATTCCACCAGTGTCTACTTACAGATGGCATGCTGTGATAATGTTATTTCCTTCCTATTTATCAAATGTCTTCATCTATTTTTTTACTTGACTGCTGATCTTTAAAATGAAATGGGTCAAATTGGAATTCTTTTTAAAGAGTGGAGGGGTGGAGGCAGTGAATGAGGACATTTTCTTCTCTTCAGCAGTACTTCCTCTCTTATCTGGTTAAAGGGGTCAGGCAGGAACTTCAGATCACAAGATAAATGACAACACTGGAGCTGATAGGAATTGTCTGCAGACGCATTTGTAAGTTAGATCGCTTAAAAGACATGAGAACAGAGTCTTTAGACTGAATTCATGTTACGCTTACTCCTTTAATTGTTCTTAAAGTTAATGATCTTCTAGATTATAGGTTCAAAATTGCTTAATGTCATTTCCAGTACGCAAGTGTAAAGGAGAACAGAATAATTGTTATTTCGGATCCAATACAGCACAAAAAAACCACAATAAGTTAAAGAACAGGATAATAAAAACACAATAAATATAAATACTTAAGATAGCTTATATACATAGATTGATTCCATAAAGTGACCATGGGTACAGGAGTGTCTGTACATATGGTAACTGACAGGAAATAATGAAGAATTGGTGGTTGGGCATGTGAAGAGTTGAGTTAGTGGGTGGAGGTGTTGATCAGCTTTACTGCTTGGGGAAAGTAACTTTTTTTGGGTCTGGTGATTCTAACGTGGATGCTATTGTAGCCTCCTCCCTGATGGGAGTTGTCAAACAGTCCACAAGCAGGACGGGAAAAATTCTTTATGATATTACTGGCCCTTTTCCGGCTCCTTTCTTTATATTTCCTTAATGGTGGGTAGGCTGATGCTGGTGATGAGTTGGGCAATTTTGAGTACCCACTGTAGAGCCTTCCTCTCCGCCGTAGTGCAGTTTCCATACCATGCAGAGTTGCTCTCTGCTGCGTATCTGTCAAATGACATTCTTAAAATGCATCATTACAACTTGAAACAAATAAAACATGAATTAGGCAAAAGAACAGGGAAGCGGAAGCTAAATTTTAAGGTATTCACCTCTTTATAAATATTTTTTCCATTTTTATTTAGTCATTTTGGTCTTAATAATTTGTTTTGAAAACTTAGAAGCAGCATAATGAAGCTATCTTATATGAACAATGGTAAGAAACCTTGAATGACAACAAGCAAATGAAACATAAATGAAACATAAATTAGGCAGACCTAAACAACAGGAATTCTGCAGATGCTGGAAATTCAAGCAACACACATCAAAGTTGCTGGTGAACGCAGCAGGCCAGGCAGCATCTGTAGGAAGAGGTGCAGTCGACGTTTCAGGCCGAGACCCTTCGTCAGGACTAACTGAAGGAAGAGTGAGTAAGGGATTTGAAAGTTGGAGGGGGAGGGGGAGATCCAAGATGATAGGAGAAGACAGGAGGGGGAGGGATGGAGCCAAGAGCTGGACAGGCAAAAGGGATACGAGAGGATCATGGGACAGGAGGCCTGGGAAGAAAGACAAGGAGGTGGGGGGTGGGACCCAGAGGATAGACAAGGGGTATATTCAGAGGGACAGAGGGAGAAAAAGGAGAGTGAGAGAAATAATGTGTGTATAAAATAAGTAACAGATGGGGTACGAGGGGGAGGTGGGGCATTAGCGGAAGTTAGAGAAGTCGATGTTCATGCCATCAGGTTGGAGGCTACCCAGACGGAATATAAGGTGTTGTTCCTCCAACCTGAATGTGGCTTCATCTTTACAGTAGAGGAGGCTGTGGATAGACATGTCAGAATGGGAATGGAATATGGAATTAAAATGTGTGGCCACTGGGAGATCCTGTTTTCTCTGGCGGACAGAGCGTAGGTGTTCAGCAAAGCGGTCTCCCAGTCTGCGTCAGGTCTCGCCAATATATAAAAGACCACATCAGGAGCACCGGACGCAGTATATCACCCCAGCCAACTCACAGGTGAAGTGTTGCCTCACCTGGAAGGACTGTTTGGGGCCCTGAATAGTGGTAAGGGAGGAAGTGTAAGGGCATGTGTAGCACTTGTTCCACTTACACGGATAAGTGCCAGGAGGGAGATCAGTGGGGAGGGATGGGGGGGACGAATGGACAAGGGAGTTGTGTAGGGAGCGATCCCTGCGGAATGCAGAGAGGGGGGGGAGGGAAAGATGTGCTTAGTGGTGGGATCCCGTTGGAGGTGGCGGAAGTTACGGAGAATAATATGTTGGACCCGGAGGCTGGTGGGGTGGTAGGTGAGGACCAGGGGAACCCTATTCCTAGTGAGGTGGCGGGAGGATGGAGTGAGAGCAGATTTACCTGAAATGGGCGAGATGCATTTAAGAGCAGAGTTGATAGTGGAGGAAGGGAAGCCCCTTTCTTTAAAAAAGGAAGACATCTCCCTCGTCCTAGAATGAAAAGCCTCATCCTGAGAGCAGATGTGGCGGAGACGAAGGAATTGCGAGAAGGGGATGGCGTTTTTGCAAGAGACAGGGTGAGAAGAGGAATAGTCCAGATAGCTGTGAGAGTCAGTAGGCTTATAGTAGACATCAGTGGATAAGTTGTCTCCAGAGACAGAAACAGAGAGATCTAGAAAGGGGAGGGAGGTGTCGGAAATGGACCAGGTAAACTTGAGGGCAGGGTGAAAGTTGGAGGCAAAATTAATAAAGTCAACGAATTCTGCATGCGTGCAGGAAGCAGTGTCAATGCAGTCATCGATGTAGCGAAGGAAAAGTGGGGGACAGATACCAGAATAGGCACGGAACATAGATTGTTCCACAAACCCAACAAAAAGGCAGACCTAATCAGTTCCCCTCTACCATCACCTTCGTCAATGTAGCACAACAGATCCTCACTCTCAAGTATTTATCTTTTGGCACCGCCTACTTTCTCCAAACTCAACGTGTAGCATTGGGTATCCGAATGAGCCCCAGCTAAGCCTGCCTTGTCATTTGCTACAGGGATAGTCCCCGTTCCAAGCCCCCACTGGGAATACTCCCCAACTCTTTCTGTGCTACATTGAGAAGAGTATTGGTGCAGCTTCCTGCACCCATGCTAGGTAATCAATTTCATCAACTTTACCTGCAACTTCCAACCTGTTCTCAAATTTACCTAGTCCATCTTAGACAACTCTACCCACTTTCTTGATACAGGTTGTCTACTGATATATTTTATAAACCTACTGCTTCCCACAGCTACCTGATTATACCTCTTCCCACTCTGTCACTTATACAAATTCCATTCTCAAGATGAGACTTTCCATTCCAGAGTATCTGAGATAAGTCCATAAGACAATAAGATACAGGAACAGAATCAATCCATTTGGCCTATCAAGTCTGCTCTGCCATTTCATCATGGTTGTTCCATTTTCCTCTCAGCCCCAATCTCCTGACTTTTCTCCATATCCCTTCATGCCCTGACTAATCAAGAATCAATCAAGCTCTGCCTTAAATATGTCCAATGACTTAACCTCCACAGCCACCTGTGGCAACAAATTCCACAGGTTCACTACTCTCTGGCTAAAAGAATTCTTCCTCATTTCCATTCCAAATAAATGTTCCTATCTTCTATGGCTGTGTCCTCTGTTCTTAGTCTCCCCTGCAAGAGGAAACATCCTCTCCACATCTATTCTAGCGAGGCCTTTCAACATTCAATAGGTTTCAATGAGATCCCCCTCACTCTTCTGGTTTCCAGTGAGTACAGACCCAGAGGCATTAAAAGCTCCTCATATGATAAGCCTTTCAATTCCAGAATCATTTTTGTTAACCTCCTTTTAACCCTCTTCAATGTCAGCACATCTTTTCTTAGTTAAGTGGTCCAAAGCTGCTCATAGTACTCCAAGGGATGCCTCAGCAGTGCCTGCTAAATCCTCAAAATTACAACCTTGCTTTTCTATTCTAGTCCTCTTGAAATGAATGCTAACATCACATTTGCCTTCCTCACTACAACTCTTTTCTTTCTTTTTAAATCTTTTTATTGAATAAGTATACAAAAAGGTAAGCCACATAGGCACTAATACACTGTTAGAATATAATAAAATTACAGGAGATATTAATACAAAAAAATGATACAAACAATGTAATTTAAACATAACGTACCAAGGTAACATAATAGTATACTAATTTTTATATATATATATCAATAGAGAAAAGGAAAAAAAAAACCCAAAAAAACCATCATGCAACTAACTAAAAGCAAAGCAAAGCAATGGGCTAACTTGAAACCAAACAGAGTTAAAAAACTTAAAATCACGTCCTCAATCCCGACCTCCATTAAAAACAGTAAAAAAACCCAAGAAGGGTATATATTACATTAAATGAAAATATTGAATAAAAGATCTCCAGGTCTGTTCAAATTTAAATGAGGAATCATAAAGATTGCTTCTAATTTTCTCCAAATTCAAGCATAATATCGTCTGAGAAAACCAAAAAAAGGTAGTTGGAGCATTAAGCTCTTTCCAATGTTGTAAGATACATCTTTTTGCCATTAAAGTAAGAAATGCAATCATTCTACGGGCTGAAGGAGAAAGATTACTGGAAATTTTAGGTAGTCCAAAGATAGCAGTAATAGGGTGAGGAGAGATATCTATATTCAATACCTTGGAGATAATATTAAAAATGTCCCTCCAAAAAGTTTCCAGAGTAGGACAAGACCAAAACATATGAGTTAAAGAGGCTATCTGCCCCGGACATCTATCACAAAAAGGATTAATATGAGAATAAAAGTGAGCTAATTTATCTTTGGATATATGTGCTCTATGAACAACTTTAAATTGAATTAGGGAATGTTTAGCACAGATAGAGGAAGTATTGACTAATTGTAAAATCTGCCCCCAGTCATCCACGGAAATGATAAACCCCAATTCCTGTTCCCAATCTACCCTAATCTTATCAAATGGAGCTTTCCTAAGTTTCATAATAATATTATAAATCATAGCCGATGCACCTTTCTGACATGGATTAAGGTTAATTATAGTATCTAAAATGTATGTAGGAGGAAGCATAGGAAAGGAAGAAAGTATAGTACTTAGGAAATTTCTAACTTGTAGATATCTAAAAAAATGTATTCTTGATAAATTATATTTATTAGATAATTGTTCAAAAGACATAAGGGAACCACCTAAAAATAAATCCAAAAACCGTGAAATACCCTTAGTCTTCCAAATTTAAAAAGCACGATCCATAAAAGAGGGAGGAAAAAATATGTTACCTAAAATAGGAATTGCTAGCCCAAATTGGTTAAGATCAAAAAATTTTCTGAATTGAAACCAAATACGTAAGGTATACTTAACTATCGGGTTAGATACCTGTTTAAGGCGTTTCAAATCAAAAGGAAGAGAGGAACCTAAAATAGAGCCAAGTGTATAGCCCTGAACAGATTGTAATTTCAATGCTACCCATTTAGGAATGGATAGTATATGCTGGTCAAGTAACCAAAATTTCATATGTCGAATATTAATTGCCCAATAATAAAATCTAAAGTTAGGTAATGCTAAACCTCCATCTCTCTTAGCTTTCTGTAAATGTATTTTGCCCAGTCTCAGGTTTTTATTTTGCCAAATAAATGAAGACATTTTGGAGTCAACTTCATCAAAAAAAGATTTTGGAACGAAAATTGGTAATGCCTGAAATATATATAAAAATTTTGGCAAAAAAAACATCTTAACTGCATTGATACGACCAATCAAAGTTCAATATAAAGGAAACCATTTAGATGAAAGTTGAATAATATGGTCAATTAAGGGTAAAAAGTTAATCTTAAATAAATCTTTGTATTTACAAGTAATTTTAATCCCAAGATATGAAAAATAATTATTAATCAATTTAAATGGAAAGTTATGATATAAGGGAAGTTGTTTATTAATCGGGAAAAGTTCACTCTTACTAAGATTTAATTTATAACCTGAAAAAAGACCAAATTGTGCTAATAGCTCTAAAACAGCAGGGATGGATTTTTGGGGATTAGAAATATATAAAAGTAAGTCATCAGCATAGAGTGATATTTTATGGGACTTTAAGCCCAGAGTTATCCCAGTAATATTTGGAGATTCTCGAATGGCAATTGCAAGAGGTTCTAATGCAATATCAAATAATAAAGGACTAAGAGGACAACCTTGTCGAGTACCTCGAAAAAGAGGGAAAAAAGGTGAGCTTAGAGAGTTAGTACGGACCGAGGCCACAGGAGAATGATATAACAGTTTAATCCAGGATATAAATTTTGAGCTAAAATTAAACATTTCAAGCACCTTAAATAAGTAAGGCCATTCTACTCTTTCAAAAGCTTTCTCAGCATCTAAAGAGATAACACACTCAGGAACATTTTGTGAGGGAGTATAAACAATATTTAACAGTGTGCGAATATTATAAAAAGAGTAACGACTTTTAATAAAACCCGTTTGGTCTTCGGAAATAATAAAAGGAAGTACTTTTCCTAATCTATTTGCTAATAACTTAGAAAAAACTTTAGAATCAACATTTAATAAAGATATTGGTCTATAAGATGCACATTGAGCAGGATCTTTATCCTTCTTTAATATTAGAGAGATTGACGCTCTATTGAAAGATTCGGGAAGTTTACCAAGTTTTAATGAAGCCTCAAAAACCCTACAGAACCAAGGGATTAATGAAGGTGCGAAACATTTATAAAATTCTACGGTAAACCCATCAGAGCCAGGAGCTTTCCCCAAATTCATAGAGAAAATAACATTCTTAATCTCATCTGTGGTAATGGGAGTATCTAACATAGAAGACATATCCTGTGAAATCTCAGGGAAGTCTAGGTTACCTAAAAAATCATTCATATATTTAGAATCTCGAGGAGACTCTGATTGATATAAGGAAGAATAAAAATCACAGAAGGTTTGATTAATCCCCGCATGATCAAGTATCAGTCAGTCATTTTGGTTATAAATCCGATTAATTTGAGATTTAGCATAACTAGACTTCAGTTGATTAGCCAACAGTTTGCCAATTTTGTCACTGTGTACATAAAATTCACTTCTTGTTTTCTTTAATTGGTTTACAATCGAGGACGAAAGTAATAAACTGTGTTCCATTTGAAGTTTAGTTCTTTGTCTATATAACTCTTCAGGAGGAACTATAACATATTTCTTATCAATTTCCTTAATCTTGTCCACAATTACCAACTCCTCCTGCTTCAGCTTCTTCCTCAAAGCAGCAGAATACGAGATAATCTGACCACGAATATAAGCTTTAAAAGTATCCCAAAGAATGTTCACAAAAATATCCTCTGTATAGTTAATTGCAAAAAAAAGATCAATCTGTTCATTCATGAAGTTAACAAAGTCCGAGTCCTGAAGCAACAGCGAATTAAAACGCCATTGTCTATTATTTTATGTATTAGCCTGAATTTTAATAGAAAGCTTAATTGGAGCATGATCCAAAATGGTTATAGAGTCATAATCACATTTAATCACTGAAGAAATAAGACGAGAGTCAATAAAGAAATAATCAATTCTTGAATAGGAATGGTAAACATGTGAAAAAGAAGAAAAATCTTTTTCCTGAGGATGCAAAAAACACCAAATGTCCGTCGACCCAGAATCAGAGAGGAATGAATTAATCAAAGTTGCAGATTTATTAGGTAAGGTCCGTAGAGGAGCCGAACGGTCCAAAGCTGGAGATAAACAGGTATTAAGATCTCCGCCCCAGATCAATGAAAACTCATTCAAGTTCAGGAACTGAGTGAATAATGATTTATAAAATTCCGGACAGTCCATATTAGGAGCATAAACATTAACCAAAACTACCTTTTTATTAAATAGTAGACCACTAACCAATAGAAATCTACCATTCGGATCAGAAATAGTATCCTGTTGTATAAAAGTAACTGAGGAGTCTATAAAAATAGAGACGCCTCGAATCTTAGCATTGGAGTTCGAATGAAACTGTTGTTCCTTCCAGAATTTTAAAAAACGTAGTCTGTCCCCCCTCCACACATGGGTCTCTTGTAAAAATAAAATTTGTGCTTTAAGTCTCCGGAAAACTTTAAAAACTTTTTTCCTTTTAATATGATGATTAAGACCATTAGTATTCCAGGAGACAAAATTAATAATAGACTCCATAAACCCTAAAGTCAACCCGCAACAAGGAGGATTGACGATAGGCTTGACCCACGAACCCGGAAAGGGAACAGAACAAATAAGAGATACCGGGAAGAAGAATGCAACCAATACTACAATAATGTACATAGCCCAAGAAGAAAGAAACTAAAACGTGAAGCCCCTCCCACCACCCCCCACCCCATGATCCCAAGGCTAAATCTAACGCAGACCAACTCGAAAGAAGCAAGCACTAAAACTACCCCCATGACTTCCGGTATACGCTCCCTAAAAAAAGTGTAAATATAAAAAAGATCAGCTAATTATAAAACAGTAAAAGAATAAAAAAAGGTAACTCAATTAAAACAAACACTTAATATAACAGAGTAAAAGCCAGAAAATATAAAAAAACCGCAACAAACCCCAGACCCTATGAGTAAACAAAACAAAAAAAAAATGAGATTATTAACATAAACTAGTTATGAGAACCTACAAAACAAAGTAAATTTAAAAACTACAAAATTTAAGGCCACACCACAACTCAACATGAAAGTGAACCTTTAGGGCACCCTGCACAAGGACCCCCAGTCCATTTGCACCTCCAATTTTTGGATTTTTTTCTCCATTTAGAAAACTGTCTGTGCTTTTATTCCTTCTACCAAATGCATGACCACACACTTCCTGACATTGTATTCCGTCTGCCACCTTTTCCCATTCTCCTAATCTGTACAGATCCTTCTACAGTCTCCCTGTTTCCTCAAACCTACCTGCCTCTCCACTGATCTTTACATTGTCTGCAAATTTGGCAACAAAGCCATTAATTCCGTAATCCAAATCATTGACATATAGTTGAAAAAGAAGTGAACTCAACACCAACTCCTGCAGAACACCACTAGTCATTGGCAACCAACCAATAAAGGCCCACAATTTGCCTCTACCAATCAGCCATTAGTTTATCTATGCCAGTATCTTTTGCGTAATACCACAGGTTGCTAACTTGTTAAGCAGCCTCATGTGTGGCACCTTGTCAATGGCCTTCTGAAAATACAAGAACATAATTTCCACCAATTCCCTTTCATCTATTCTGCTTGTTATTTCATTAAAGAATTCCAACAGATTTATTAGGCAAGATTTTCCCTTAATGATACCAAGCTGACTACGGCCTATTTTATCATGTGCCTCCAGGTATCCCAAAACCACATCAACTCCAGCACCTTCCCTACCACTGAGATCAGACTAACTAGCCTATAATTCCCTTTCTTCTGCCTCTCTCCCTTCCTGAAAAGTGGAGTGACATTTGCAATATTTGGACCAGTCCTCCAGAACCATACCAGAATCAATTGATTCTTGAAAGATCATTACTAATGCCTCCACAATCTCTTCAGCCACCTCTTTCAGAACCCTGGAGTACAGACCATGTGGTCCAGGTGACTGATCTACCTTCAGACCCTTCAGTTTCCTCAGCACCATCTCGCTGATTTGCAACAGCACTCAAACTGCATTTTTTCAAGGTGGTGAGTTCCCTTTCTTGGAGCTCACTGACTGATAGGCCATTTTCCAACATTCTCCAGGCGTGGCGTGGAAGACACTGGGGTGTGGCCCTACGCGGCCAGGCAGCATCTATGGAAAAGTGTACAGTCGACTTTCAGCCCGAAACATCAACTGTACTCTTTTCCATAGATGTTCCCTGGCCTGCTGGGTTCCTCCAACATTTTGCATGTGTTGTTCTCTAATCAATTGCAGTTCATGGCGTAATACCCAATCCAGAAATGCCAATCCCTAATGGGCTTAATCACAAGCTGCTCTAAAAATCTACCTCATCCTCCTTTTTCAAAGAATGGGGCTTCCTTTTCTCTACCAGTGATGCTGCCCTCATCTCCTCTATTTCCTGTACATCCACCCTCATCTCATTTGTTCACCATCATAAGAGGGATAGAGTTCTCTCTTTCTTTATCTACCACACCATAAGCCTCAGTATCCAGCACATCATTCTCCATCTTCATCGGAACTCTACCACCAAACACCTTACAAGCTAAGTACTTGTCTCTTTATTTGCTGTCATATCAAGGACGGAGAAAATTGTAGAAAAAGGGAAGGTATTTAAAATATTTTTTCATTGATATTTCAAGGCAGGACAAGACACTTGTCTAAAGAAGCAGAAGTATTGTGCGTTGCTGCTTTATGTTCCTGTTACTGGACAGCGTTATATGAGGAGAAATGGGAATCAGCACTGACTGATATTTGTCTGAGATTTTGTACATCTATGTGCTTCACAATAGTTAATACTGGTACTACACGTCAAAATGTAAAAAGGCTGAACAAAAAAAATGAGTATAGATAACTTTGATTGACACTGAAAGGGATATTCCTAATATGTGGGTAGGGTAAGAAATCCTTGCAGTGGCTGGCATTGTCATCTGCGCCTTGCAGCATGTAAAAGGATTATGAAATGGTTTACAAACAAGAGAAAATCTGTAGATGCTGGAAATCCAAGCAACACAGGCAAAATGCTAGAGGAACTTAGCAGGTGAGGCAGCATCTATGGAAAAGGTCTATTCCATAGATGCTGCCTGGCCTGCTGAGTTCTTCCAGCATTTAGTGTGTGTTGCTACAAAATGGTTCTTCTGTTTAGTTGTGCCAGGATCTGAGATGTGTTTTTTGATGTTGTGGAGGATGCCTGTTCAAAGTAATTTTATTATCATATTACCATATACAACCATGAGATCCATTTTCTTGCGGGCATACTCAATAAATCCAATAACCATAATAGAATCAATGAAAGACAACAGCAACAACGCAACAGCCAATGTGTAAGAGACAACCAACAGTACAAATACAAATAGAAAGAAAAGAAAGAAGAAATATAATAATATTGCAATCTTGCTTCAAAATACAAACTCATAAATGAAAAACATACCTTACTATAAATACAAGCCTAATCCAGTCTTAGAGTCAGAACACTACAAATTATATTATGACCGATCAGTTATTACAAATAGGACAATCCATAATTACGATCCAGATAAAATAATACAGGATAAACAAACAAGAATATCTTATTTAATAGATATAGCCATTCCAAGCACACATAACTTACAGAAATCAATAAGTGAAAAACATGGGAAATTTGCTGAACTAAAGGAGGAATTGAAAGACTTTGGAACAAGAACAAGGTATACATTGTCCCGAAAGTAATATCGACAACTGTCATCCCAGGGGCATTACTCAATAGCATTAAACAATTAGGGCTACACAGCAATATCCATGTAAATCTTCAGAAAACACCTCTAGGATAGTCCAAAGTTCCTAGCAATTAACAAATGAATGTGCTTGGCTATGCCTGTACCTCAGGTTTTATCAGCTTGAGCTGAGAAACAATAAATAAAGGTAATAATAATAATAATAAATAAATGCAATAAATATCAAGAACCTGAAATAAAGAATACTTGAAACTGAGTCCATAGGTTGTGGGAACAGTTCAGTGATGGGGCAAGTGAAGTTGAATGAACTTCTGGTTCAAGAGCCTGAAGGTTGAGAGGTAATAACTGGTGTGGGTCCTAAAGTTCCTGTACTTCTTTTTCCTAATGGCAACACTGAGAAATGAGCTTGGACTGGATTGTGGAGGTCCCCGACAATGAACGCTGCTTTTCTGTGACAATGCTCTGCGCTCAGTGGTGGAGTGGGCTTTACCTATGATGGGCCATACTGGGCCATATCCACTACTTTTTGTAGGACATTCTGTTCAAGGGCATTGTTGCTTCCATACCAGGCTGTGTCTTGCTGAATCTTCACAAACTCTTACGGAAGTAGAGGTGCTGCCGTACTTTCTTCATAATTGCACTTACAGTATATGCTGGGCTCAGGACAGGTCAGCTGAAATGATAACACTGAAGAATTAAATTTGCTGATGCTCTCCACCTCTGATCCCCTAATGAAGACTGGCTCATGGACCTTCAGTTTCCTCCTCCTGAAGTCAATAACTAGATCCTTGGCCTTGCTGACAATGGTTAAGAGGTTGCTCCTGTGGTACTATCCTGTCAGATTTTCAGTCTCCCTCCTTCATGCTGATTTGTCAACACCTTTGATTTGGCTAGCGACAGTGGTGCCATCAGCAAACTTAAATATGGCGTTGGATCTGTGCTTAGCCACACAGTCATCAATGTAAAGTTAGTAGAGCAGAGTCTGACGAGGGTCAGCAATTGAGGAAATCGAGGATCCATTTGCACAAGGAAGTATTGAGGCCAAGGTTTTGAAGCTCATTGATTAATTTCGAGGGGATGATAGTATTGAATACCGAGCTATAGTTGATAAAGTACATCCCGATGTAAGTATCTGCTGTCCAGATGCTCCAGGGTTGAATGAAGAGCTAATGAAGTGGCACCTGCTGTGGACCTGTCGCTATTGTAGGCAAATTGCAGCAGATACACTAGCAGCAGAGGCACTAACAGGGATGATGGCAGAACAGCAATTGATGGAGTTTCTGGAGCAATTTGCAATGCACAGGAATAGATGCATCCCAAAGATGAAGAGTTATTCTAAAGGCGAGATGATGCAACAGTGACTGACAAGGGAAGTCATAGCCAACATAAAAGCCAGTGAGAGGGCTTATAACAGAGTAAAAAATATTGGAAATTTAGTGGATTGTGAAGCTTTTAAAAACAAACAGAAGGCAACCAAAAGGGCCATAAGGAGGGAAAAGATGAAATTTGAAGGCAAGTTAGCCAATAATATCAAAGGGGACACCAAAAGTTTCTTTTCCAGATACATTGAGAGTAACAGAGAGGCAAGAGTAGATATTAGACTACTGGAAACTGTTGCAGGAGAGTTATTAATGGGGGACAAAGAAATGGTGGACTAACTGAAAAAGTATTTTGCATCAGTCTTCACTATGGAAGACACAATCAGTATGCCAGCAGTTCGAGAGTGTCGGGGGGGAGAAGTGAGTGCCGTTTCTATTACTAGGGAGAAGGTACTTGGGAAATTGAAAGGTCTGAAGGTAGGCAAGTCACCTGGACCAGATGGGTTGCACCAGAGGGTTCCGAAACAGATAGCTGAGGAGACTGTGGAGATATTAATTATGATCTTTCAAGAATCATTACATTCTGGATTGGTTCAGAGGGAGTGTAAAATTGGAAATGTCACTCCACTCTTCAAGTAAGGCCAGAGACAGAAGAAAAAGGAAATCCTAGTCCAGTTATGTTGACCTCAGTGGTTGGCAATATGTTGAATTTGACTTTTAAGGATGAGGTTTCGGTGTACTTGGAGGCTCATGACAAAATAGGCCAAAGTCAACACGGTTTCCATTAGGGAAAATCTTGCCTTGCAAATCTGTTGGAGTTCTTTGAAGAAATAACAAGCAGGATAGACAAAGGAGAATTGGTGGATGTTGTGTCCTTGGATTTTCAGAAGGCTTTAGACAACGTGCCACACGTAAGGCTGCTGAACAAGATAAGAGCCCATGGTATTACGGGAAAGACACCAGCATAGACATTGGCTGATTAGCAGGAGGTAAAGAGTGGGGAAAAAGGTGTCTTTACTGATTGGCTGCCTGTGACCAATGGTGTTCCTCAGGAGTCAGTGCTGGGATTGCTTCTTTTTATGTTGTATATCAATGATTTGGAGGAGAGAATTGAGGGCTTTGTAGTCAGGTTTGCAGATGATACAAAGATAGGTGAAGGGGCAAGTAGAGTTGAGGAAACAGGAAGGCCGCAGATGGACAGTTGAGGAGATCGGACAAAGGTGGCAAATGGACTACAATGTTGGGAAGTGTATGGTCATGCACTTTGGTAGAAGGAATAAAAGCATAGACTATTTTCTAAATGGAGAGAAAATTCCAAAATCTGAGGTGCAAAGGGATTTGGGAGTCCTTGTGCAGGATTCCCTAAATTTTAATTTTCAGGTTGAGTCTGTGGTAAGGAAGGCAAATGCAATGTTAGCATTCATTTTGAGAGAACTAGAATATAAAAGCAAGAATGTAGTGCTGAGGCTTTATAAAGCACTGGTGAGGCCTTATTTGGGGTATTTTGAGAAGTTTTGTGCCCCTTATTTAAGAAAAGATGCTGACAATGGAGATGGTTCAGAGTAGGTTCACGAGAATTATTCTGGGATTATTGTATGAGGAATGTTTGATGGCTCTGATATTTTACTTGCTGCAAATTAGAGGAATGAGGGTGGATCTCATTGAAACCTGTAAAATGTTGAAAGACCTAGATAGTGTAGATGTAGAAGGGATGCTTCCGATGGTGAGGGAGTTTAGGAACAGAGGGCGCAGTTTCAAAATAGATGAAAATCCATTTGAAACAGAGACGTGGAGGAATTTCTTTAGCCAGAGGGTGGTGAATCTGTGGAATTCATTGCTGCAGGTGCTTGTGGCGGGGGGAGGGTTAAGAAATTGGTTATATTTAAGGTAGAGTTTGATAGGTTCTTGATTAGTCTAGGTGTGAAATGTAACAAGGAGAAGACGGGACAATGGAGTTGAAAGCGAAATGGATCAGTCATGATAAAATGGCAGAGCAGGCTTGATGGGCTGAATGGCCTACTATGTCTTCTGGTCTTCTGGCTATGATTTCCCCTTAAGGAAACCATGATGACTTTGGCCTACTTTTTCCTGCACCTCCAAGTACCCCAAAACCTCATCCATAATGAATGGACTCCAACATCTTCCAGGCTAATAGACCTATAATTTCCAGTCTTCTGCCTCCCTCAATTTTAAAGAGTGGAGTGACATTTGTAATTTTCCAGTCCTCTGGAACCATGCCAGAATCAATTGATTCTTGAGGGATCATTATTAATGCCTCACAATCTCTTCAGCTACGTCTTTCAGAACCCTGGGTTGTAGTCCATCTGGTCCAGCTGACCTATCAGGTACAGACCATTCAGCATCCTAAGCATCTTCTCCTTAGTAATCACACCTACACTCACTTCTTCCCACTAACACTCTTGAAACTCTGGCATACTAATAGTGATTTCCATAGTGTACATTGACACAAAATACTTATGAAGTTCATCCGCCATTTCTTGTCCCCCATTACTATCTCTCCAACGTCATTTTCCAGTGGTACAATATCCATTCTCTTTGACTTTTTATATACCTGAAAAAAACTTCTAGTATCCTCTTCAAAATTATTGACTAGCTTGTTTTCATATTTTATTTTCTCTTCCTTATGGCTTTTATAGTCATATTCTATTGGCTTTTAAAAGCTTCTCAATCCTCTAACTTCCCCACTAATTTTTGCTATATTATATGCCCTCTCTTTTACTTTTTTGCTGTCTTTCACTTCCCTTGTCTGCCAAGGTTGCCTCATCCTCCCTTCAGAATATTTCTTCATCTTTGGATATATTTATTCTGCGCCTTCTGAATTTCCTCTAGAAACAGCAGCCTTTGCTGTTTTACCATCATACCAGCTTGTGTCCCTTTCCAATTAACTTTGGCCAGCTCCTCTTTTATTCCTCTGTAATTTCCTTTACTCCATTGTAATAATGATACATCTGACTTTATCTTCTCCCTCTCAAGCTGAAGGGCGAATTCTATCATATTATGATCACTGCCTCCTAATTATTCCTTTACCTTAAGGTCCCTAATGAAATCTGGTTCATTGCACAACACCATATCTGAATTTGTCATTCCCCTGGTGGGCTCGACAAGCTGCTGTAAAAAGCCATCTTGTAGGCACCTACAAATTTCCTCTCTTGGGATCCTGCACCAACCTGATATTTCCAATTTTCCTTCATTTTGAAATTCCCCATGACTATCATGACATTGCCTTTATTACGTGCTCTTTCTATCTCCAATTTAATTTATATCCAACATCCTGGCTAGTGTACAGAGGCATGTATACAACTCCCAATAGGGTCATTTTACCCTTGCAGTTTCTTAATTCTACCCACAAGGATTCTACATCTTCTGATCTTATGTCACCTCTTTCTAAGGATTTGATTTCATTTTTTTAATCACTCCTTCTGCATGCCATCTCCATACAATGTGTATACCTTGAAGTTAAGGTCCCAATTATGACTTCTTTCAGCTATGACTCAGTGATGCCCATAACATCATAGCTGCCAATGTTAACTGTGCTGCAAGATCATCTACTTTATTATGTGTACAGATTGTATTCAAATATAACACCTTCAATCCTGAATTCATGATTCTTTTTGATTTTGTTCCCATTTTACACTTCAATTCATCCAACTGACGGCAATTTTGCTGTCATACACCTGTCTTTCCTTACAGTCTCACTACACACTGAACTGACTTGTATACCAATTTCCCCATCTTCAGCCCTGTCACTCTGTTTCCTATCCCCCTGCCAAATTCATTTAAACCCTCCCCAACAGCTCTAGAAAACCTGCCTGCGATGTAACCCATCCTTTTTGTACAGGTTATACCTTCCCCGAAGGAGACCCCAGTGATCCAGAAAATTGAACCCTGCCTCCTGCTCCACTTCCTCAGCAACTCATTCATCTGTAATATCGTCCTATTTTTGCCCTGACTACTATGTGGTACTGGGAGTAACGTGGTACTTGGAGGTCCTGCTCTTCAGCCTCTTCCATAACTCCCTATACTCACTGTGTAGGACCTCTTCCCTCTTTCTACCTGTGTCATTGGTGCCAGTGTGCACCACGACCTCTGGCTGGTCGCTCTCCCTCTTGAGAATCTTCTGCAGCATCTCTGAGACATCCTGGACCCTAGCATCTAGGAGGCAAAACACCATCATGGTTTCTCTTTCTTGGCCACAGAATATGCTGTTCGTCTTCCTAACTATTGAGTTTTCTATCACTATTGCTCTGCCTGACTTTACCCTTCCCTGCTGAGCCTCAGAGCCAGCCACAGGGCCCCTGGCCTGGCTGCTGCTGCTGTGCTCTGATTGGCCATCCTCTCCAGCAGTATCCAAAGGGGTATACTTAGTAAACCTTCTAAGGATTCACTGCACTCTGTGTGAAGGATTTTCTTTGCATCTTTGCCCTGCAAGGCTCTTTCCTTCTTTGAAATTGTGACTTCTTGCTCTAATCACCCAATTATGGAAAAATATCATCCTTGTGTCCAGCAGATAAAGCTTGATAAAAATTTTTTTTGTCCCACCCCGCCCCAACCTCCAGAATCAATATGATGATCCTTTGTTATGCTACCTTTATTAGAAATGTACCCTTTCCTAGGTAGAATGACCAGGTCTGTTCACAATATTCCAAGTGTGGTCTTACGAAGGGTTTATCTATCTGAGCTCGACGAACTAAATAAAAGTACAGAAGGGATAAACGGAGCAGCCATTGTCGGGAGTGGGCCAGTAGCAAGAGTAGGAGTGACAGGCTTTTGCTCCTACGGGCTTTGGCAAGGTAAGTGGGTAGGTGGACTTCGCTTTTGGTTTTTCTTTGTACTTCATTTGAGGAATAGCAAGCATGTCAGTAGGGTTCGTATTTTGCTCTGGGTGTGGGATGTGGAAATCCTGGGAATATTCCAGGTTCTCAGATGGCTACATCTGCACTAGCTGCACCAAGATGCGGCTCCTGAGAGACCTTGTTAAGGATCTGGAACTGCGGCTCGATGACCTACAGCTTATGAGGGAGAGTGAACAGGAGATAGAGAGGAACTACAGGGAGTTAGTCACCCCGAGGCTGCAGGAATTGGATAAGTGGGTGATGGTCAGGGAAGCGAGGGAAAGAGCTCAGGTAGTAGACAGCACCCTGGTGGCCATCTCCCTCAGTAATCATTATCTCATTTTGGATGCGGTTGAGGGGGATGACCTGACACAGGACGACCAGGGAGATCGGGTCTCTGGCACTGAGCTTGGTTCCGTGGTGCAGAAGGGAAAGAGGAAGATGAGGAATGCAGTAGTCAGAGCGGATTCCATGGTGAGGGGAACAGACAGGAGGTTCTGTCAGCCTGATAGAGATACCCACATGGTGTGTTGCCTCCCAGGTGCCAGGGTATGGGATGTCTCAGATCGGGTGCAGTGTATTCTGAAGGGAGAGGGTGACCAGCCAGCAGTCTTGGTACACGTTGGTACCAATGAGATAGATAGAAAAAGGGAGGAGGTCCTGAAGGCAGAATTCAGGGAGTTAGGTAGGAAGCTCAAAAGGCAGGACCTCTATGGTAGTAATCTCAGGATTGCTGTCTGTGCCATGTGCTAGCAAGAGCAAGAATAGCATGATTAGCTGTATTAATGTGTGGCTGAGAGACTGGTGTAGGGGGCAGGGCTTCAGATTCCTGGATCATTGGGGCCTCTTCTGGGGGAGGTACAGCCCGTATAAAAAAGACAGGTTACACCTGAACCCAAAGAGGTCCAATATCCTAGCGGGCATATTTAATGGAGCTGTTAGGGAGGATTTAAACTACAAACATAATTTGGCAGGGGTATGGAAACCAGAGTGGTAGGGCAGAAGAAGGGGAAAGCAGAAATAAATCAAAGATAGTGTGCAACAGAGATTATAGAAGGAACAGGCAGGAGATGAGGCTTAATCAAAGCCAGTGGGATGAGTTACAGGGCAATAGAGGTGTGGTGCAGTTAAAACAGAAAGCAACAAATACTGGACTGACAGTGTTGTATTTGAATGCACGCAGCATAAGGAATAAAATGGACAATCTTCAATTTCAGCTACAGATTGGCAAATATGACATTGTGGCTATCTCTGAAACTTGGCTAAAGGATGGCTGCCATTCGGAGGTGAACATCCAAGGATATACGGTATATCGGAAAGATAGGTTAGTAGGCAGAGGCGGTGGTGTGGCTCTGTGTATACTTTACTTTTCTTTATATACTTTATAGTCGCCAAACAATTGATACTAGAGCGTACAATCATCACAGCGATATTTGATTCTGCGCTTTGCGCTCTCTGGAGTACAAATCGATAGTAAATATTAAAAATTTAAATTATAAATCATAAATAGAAAATAGAAAAGGGGAAGTAAGGTAGTGCAGAAAAACCGAGGGGCAGGTCAGGATATTTGGAGGGTACGGCCCATATCCGGGTCAGGATGCGTTCAGCAGTCTTATCACAGTTGGAAAGAAGCTGTTCCCAAATCTGGCCGTACGAGTCTTCAAGCTCCTGAGCCTTCTCCCAGAGGGAAGAGGGACGAAAAGTGTGTTGGCTCGGTGGGTCGTGTGCTTGATTATCCTGGCGGCACTGCTCCGACAAGGACGGAAGATTGGTTTCTGTGATGTGCTGGGCTGTGTTCACTATCTTCTGCAGCTTCTTCCGGTCTTGGACAGGTCAACTTCCATACCAGGTTGTGATGCACCCTAGAAGAATGCTTTCTATGGTGCATCTATAAAAATCAGTGAGGGTTTTAGGGGACAGGCTGAATTTCTTTAGCTTTCTCAGGAAGTAAACGCGCTGGTGGGCCTTCTTGGCAGTGAACTCTGCTTGGTTGGACCAAGTCAGGTCATTTGTGATATTGACCCCGAGGAAATTAAAGCTTTTGACCTGTTCCAATTGTGCACCACTGATGTAAATGGGGTCGTGCAGTCCACTATTCCTTCTGAAGTCAACAACCAATTCTTTCGTCTTGCTGATGTTGAGGGATAGGTTATTGTCTTCGCACCATGCCACCAGGTTCTTAATTTCCTCTCTTTACTCAAACTCATCATTACCAGAGATATGGCCTACGATTGTGGTGTCATCAGCAAACTTATATATTAAGTTCGATGGAAACTTGGCTACACAATCATGGGTGTACAGTGAGTACAGCAGGGGGCTGAGTACACAGCCTTGTGGGGCACCGGTGCTCAGAGTGATTGTAGAGGAGAGCTTGTCCCCTATTTTTACAGCCTGGGTCCTGTCTGTGAGGAAGTTGAAGATCCAGCTGCAGATCTGAGTGCTAAGGCCCAGGTTCTGGAGCTTAGGAATCAGTTTAAGGGATGGCTTTTTAGAACAGCTTGTTGTTAAGCCCACTAGGGGATCAGCTGTGCTGAATTGGGTGTTGTGCAATGATCAAGAGGTGATAAGAGAGCTTAAGGTTAAGGAACCCTTAGGGAACAATGATCACAATATGATTGAGTTCACATTGAAATTTGAGAGGAAAAAATAAAATTCAATGTGTCGATATTTCAGTGGAATAAAGAAAATTACAATGGCATGAGCGGGGAAATGGCCAAAGTTGACTGGAAAGAGACATTTGCAGGAAAGGCAGCAGAGCGAAAAATAAGGGAAGCAAAAGGCAGATGTATTCCAAATAAGAAGAAACTTTCAAATGGAAGAAGGACACTACCATGGCTGACAAGTGAAGTCAGAGCCAAAGTAAAAGCAAAAGAGAGAGCATACAAGGAAGCCAAAGCTAGTAGGAAGATAGAGGATTTGGGAGCTTCTAAAAACCTGCAGAAGGAAGCTGAGAAGGTCATTCGGAAGGAAAAGATGAATTATGAGTTGAAGCTGGTGACTAATATCAAAGAAGATACTAAAAGCTTTTTTAAGTATATAAATGGTAAAAGAGAGTTGAGGGTAGATATAGGACCAATAGCAAATAGCGCTGGAGATATTGTAATGAGAGATGCAGAGATGACAGAGGAACTGAACACATATTTTGCAACAGTCTTACAGTGGAAGAGATCTGCAGTATACCAGACATTCAAGACTGTCAGGGCAGTGAAGTTTATGCAGTGAAAATTACGACTGAGAAGGTGTTCAGGAAGATTAATGGTCTGAGGGTGGATAAATCTCCTGGACCTGATGGAATGCACCCTTGGGTTCTGAAGGAAGTAGCTGGAGAGATTGCGGAGGCATTAACGATGATCTTTCAAGAATTGATAGATTCTGGCATTGTATTGAATGACTGAAAAATTGCAACTGTTACTCCACTATTTAAGAAGGGTGGGAGGCAGCAGAAAGGAAACTATAGACCTGTTAGCCTGACATTGGTGGTTGGGAAGTTGTTGGAATCGATTGTTAGGAATGAGATTACGGAGTACCTGGAGGCACATGACAAGATAGGCCAAAGTCAGCATGGTTTCTTGAAAGGAAAATCCTGCCTGTGTCACAGTGGGGGGAGCATTGAGAGCAAGGGTGGACCCAAATGCAAGACACATCTTGTGAGGTTAATTAATTGCAGTTTCTTGCCTCGGGCTCGGACCCCAGAACCAGGCATGGACATGACATGGGCTAGGGAGAGGAGGAACATAGAAAAACAGAGCCTGGGTCGCGGGACAGCAGGTACATGGAACCATGGACACATGCACAGAACACAGAGTTGGGACCCCTCCTTGGGTACAGGATGTAGGGCCGGGACTCTCACACAGAACAGAGAGCCGGGACCCCTCCTTGTGTACAGGACAGGGCCGGGACTCATGAACCCCCACGGGGCAACGGCAAGACGGCCAGACTTACCCCACGGAGGCGAGGACCAGACAAGACAAGATATGACCCCCCACCCCCCCACGGGGCAATGGCAAGACGGTCAGACTTACCCCACGGAGGTGAAGACAAGACAAGACCAACACGAAACAACACCAGACAGTACCTATCTAGCTCTGGTGATAGAACCAGACCGAAGTGCAGGCAAGGGCTGCAGACGAAGGCTAGAGGCGAGAGGGGCAGAGAAGGGATTCAGACAGGGGGGTAGGACAAGAATCACAGACCGCCAGGGACAGGACTTGACTCAGAACTTGGATGCTGCCAGGGATAGGACTCGACTCGGAACTTGGATGCCGCCAGGGCCGGGACTTGACTTGGTACATGGATGTCGCCAGGTAACAGCGAGCTCTCAACTTGGCCCCGGAACAGTAGACAGCGGTTCTTGATTCCCTCCGGCGGGTTAACTGACGGACCCACCTCGGTGAGGAAACTTTGCAGGCTCGCTTTGGCAGGGTAACTTGACAGGGTTGCTCCGGTGAGGAAAGGCGAATTACCGGCACTCGCTTCGAGCGGAGACTAGGCTTGCTCCGGCCAGGTGACATTGGCACGAGTACCTTGGTGACTTTGCAAACGCTCTTAGAAACATAGAAACACAGAAAATAGGTGCAGGAGTAGGCCATTCGGCCCTTCGAGCCTGCACCGCCATTTATTATGATCATGGCTGATCATCCAACTCAGAACCCCGCCCCAGCCTTCCCTCCATACCCCCTGAACCCCATAGCCACAAGGGCCATATCTAACTCCCTCTTAAATATAGCCAATGAACTGGCCTCAACTGTTTCCTGTGGCAAAGAATTCCACAGATTCACCACTCTCTGTGTGAAGTAGTTTTTCCTAATCTCGGTCCTAAAAGGCTTCCCCTCTATCTTCAAACTGTGGCCCCTCGTTCTGGACTTCCCCAGCAACCGGAACAATCTTCCTGCATCTAGCCTGTCCAATCCCTTTAGGATCTTATACGTTTCAATCAGATCCCCCCTCAATCATCTAAATTCCAACGAGTACAAGCCCAGTTCATCCAGTCTTTCATCATATGAAAGTCCTGCCATCCCAGGAATCAAACTGGTGAACCTTCTTTGTACTCCCTCTATGGCAAGGATGTCTTTCCTCAGATTAGGGGACCAAAACTGCACACAATACTCCAGGTGTGGTCTCACCAAGGCCTTGTACAACTGCAGTAGTACCTTCCTGCTCCTGTACTCGAATTCTCTCGCTATAAATGCCAGCATACCATTCGCCTTTTTCACCGCCTGCTGTACCTGCATGCCCACTTTCAATGACTGGTGTATAATGACACCCAGGTCTCGTTGCACCTCCTCTTTTCCTAATCGGCCACCATTCAGATAATAATCTGTTTTCCTATTTTTGCCACCAAAGTGGATAACTTCACATTTATCCACATTAAATTGCATCTGCCATGAATTTGCTCACTCACCCAACCTATCCAAGTCTCTTGCGCCGAATGGCTGAAAGCTGGAGACTATAAACTACTGGTTCTGCCGGGAGTAAGTTGCCTTCAATCACCAAGGCCAACGGACATGGGAAAACAGGGAACCAAAGGGAAACAAGGAGTCAACGGTCCGGATCGTAACATAAACAAAGTAAATTTAAAGGGACCCCGATCCGGACCATGACAGCCTGACTAACCTACTGCAATTCTTGGGGAAATTACAAGCAGGGTAGACAAAGGAGATGCAGTAGATGTGCTGTACTTGGATTTTCAGAAGGCCTTGTGAAGGTGCCGCACATGAGGCTGGCTTAGCATGTAAAGACTCGATAGAATTACAGGGAAGCTTCTGGCATGGTGGAGCATTGGCTGGTCGGCAGAAAACAGAATGGGAATAAAGGGATCTTATTCTGGCTGGCTCCCGGTTACCAGTGGAGTTACACAGGGTTGGTGTTGGGACCACTGCTTTTTACGATGTATGTCAATGATTTGGATTATGTGATTAATGGATTTGTGGCTAAATTTGCCGATGATACAAAGTTAGGTGGAGGAGCAGGTAGTGTTGAGGAAACAGAGAGCCTGAAGAGAGACTTAGATAGTTTATGGGAATGGGCAAAGTAGTGGCAAGTGAAATGCAATTTGGGGAAAGTGTATGATCATGAACTTTGGTGAAAGAAATAAACAGGCAGACTATTATTTAGGTGGGGAGAGAATTCAAAGTACAGAGATGCAAAGGGACTTGGGAGTCCTTGTGCAGGATACCCTAAAGATTAACCTCCAGGTTGAGTCGGCTGTGAAGAAGGTGAATGCAATGTTGACATTCATCTCTCGAGGTATAGAATATGAGAGCAGGGATGTGATGTTGAGGCTCTATAAGGCATTCGTGAGACCACACTTGGAGTATTGTGTGCTGTTTTGGGCTCCTTATTTTAGAAAGAATATACTGTCATTGGAGAGGGTTCAGAGAAGATTCACAAGAATGATTCCAGGAACGAAAAGGTTACTGTATGAGGAACGTCTGGCAGCTCTTGGGCTGTATACCCTGGAGTTCAGGACAATAAGGGAGGATCTCATAGAAACAATCAGAATGTTAAAACGCCTGAACAGATTAGCTAAAGCAAAGTTACTTCCAATGGTAGGGAAGTCAAGGACAAGAGGGCACGACTTTAGGATTGAAGGACGTCCTTTTAGAAGTGAGATGCGAAGAAATTACTTTCATCAGAGGCTGATAAATCTGTGGAATTTGTTCCCATGAGCGCTGTGGAGGCCAAATCATTGGGTGTGTTTAAAGCAGAGATAGGTAAGTTCTTGATTAGCCAGGGCATCAAAGGGTATGGGGTGAAAGCAGGGGAGTGGGGATGACTGGAAGAATTGGATCAGCCCATGATTGAATGGTGGAGCAGACTCGATGTGCTGAATGTCCTATTTCTGCTCCTATATCTTACAGTCTTTTGGTCTAAATGCTTGCATCGAAATTCTCCTGCGATAAATGGCAACATATAGTTTGCATTTTTCTTTGTTTCTATACTTGCAAACTAACTTTCACTAAATTATATATAGGAATAACGAGGTTCCCTGAAAACCAACTTTCAATTGTGTGCCACATAAAAAAATTTCAACCTTACCTTTTCTGCCCACAAAGCGGATGACATCTTTTACTTTCCAAATAATGCTAAATTCACCACAGCTCTCTTATTCATTTGGCCTCTTGAATCATCATTGTCTCCACAATCCACTCAACCAGGCAGTTTGGTATCATCAACAAAGTTGGAAATATTTCAGAATTTTGAAAGCATTGCTTAATTTTGTTGGTTTTCTAAATAAGCTATTTTTATATTGTGTAAGAACTTAAAAGTCCTTAATTGGATAAGTATGGAAAATGTTTAGAGGGCGCAATCCATTCTGTAGCTCTGTTCCTTAATTATTTTATTGCCTTGCTGTGGAGCAGTGCCATCTCATCTGGGATGCCTGTTTACACATTGTAATTATAGGATGAGAACTTTGTCATCTCCTGAAAATTCCAGCGTACTTCATACTTAAGTAGTAAGCAGAACTAATTTTAAAAAAGATAAAAAAGACTGTTTTAATCAGCTTACGATTCTTTAATCCTCTTTGAAAAATGATAAAATACCTAATATACTTACATAAAGTTACATGGTTTTGCGCCACAGAAGCAAGCAATTAGTATGAGTCTATGTTGGTGCTTGTGTTCCATACAACCCTCTGCTATCAAACTCAATTAAACGATCTTTCAATTCTTTTTCTTTCTTGTTTCTAAATAACTTCTCTTTAAATGAGCCTATACACCCTAATTGTCTTTTGCAAATATTTTTGGATTAAGACATTTTCCCCAATTCCATCATTGCATTTTAATGTGACCTTCTGAAATATATAACATTTATCATCCAAAACAGTAAATATCTTCTCTATGTCTACCATTTCAGACCTTCACAATAATAAAGAACCCTAATACCTTCATCGATCTAGAGTAAATCGTACCAGGTCAGTCGATTTTCACTAATAACCATAAACCTTAAGAGCTGGTATCATTCTTGAAATCCTTTTTCCAAATTCTTTAGTAACTTTTTGAAATATAGAGAACAAAATGACTTACTGAACTTCATGTGTGGTATAAAGAGCTAATAACAAATATTCACAGATCATTTTAATTCTATCATATCTGATGTAAACTTCTCTGATTTTGTCTGGATGTAGGAATAATTGGCAAAGCCAGCACTTATCCCTTATCCTTCAATATCCTGACCATACTAGATCTCCGCAAGGGACAGTTAAGAGTCAACTATTAGACCCAGAGTCATACATTGTAAGGTAAGTGGATTTCTTCGCTCAAACAATGCAAGTAAAACAGTCTAAGATTCTAAGCTCCCTGATGACCACACTTGTAAGAAATGCAGCTTCTTACAGGAGGACAGGCAGGGGAGGAGGATCACAAACAAGAGAAAATCTGCAGATGCTGGAAATCCAAGCAACACACACACAAAATGCTGGAAGAACTCAGCAGACCAGGCCAGAATCTATGGAAAAAAGTACTGTCCATGTTTCAGGCCGAGACTCTTCAGCTGGTCCTACCCTGGCCTGGCTTGTTGAGTTCCTCAAGCATTTTGTGTGTGTTGCAGAGGAGGAGGATTGTCTTTGCTAATAAAAAAAAGAAATCAGATGTTTAGAAAGTGCTGACATAGGTTTGGAGGATGTAGAATCCTTGTGGGTAGAGTTAAGAAACTGCAAGGGTAAGAAGTCCCTGATGGGACTTACTTACAGGACCCTGAACAGTAGCCAGGATGTGGTCTACAAATTACAGTGGGAGATAAAAAAAAATGTCAAAAAGACAATGTTACGTTAGTCGTGTGAGATTTCAATATGTAGATAGATTGGGAAAATCAAGTTGATGCTAGATTACAAGAAAGAGAATTTGTGAAGTGCAGCTTGTGGTTGAGCCCACGAGGAAATCAGTAATTCTGTGGAATGACTGTTTTGTAATGAACCAGGTATGATTAGGGAGCTTAAGGTAAAGGAACTCTGAGGTAACAGTGATCATAACGATAGAATACAGCCTGCAATTTGAGAAGGAGAAGCTAAAGTCAGATGTATCAGTATTACAGTGGAGTAAAGGGAATTACAGAGGCATGAGAGAGGGCTGGTCAAAGATCATTGGAAGGGGGCACTAGAAGGGATAATTGCAGACCAGCAAGGGCTGGGATTTCTGGGAGCAATTTGGAAGGTACACGATAGATACATACCAAAGAAGAGGAAGTATTCTAAAGGTAGGAAAACATGATTGTGGTTGACAAGGGAAGTCTAATCCAACATAAAAGTCAAAGTGAGGGCATGTAATAGAGCAAGAATTAGTTGGAAGTAAGTAGATAGGGAAATTGTTAAAAACCAGCAGAAGTCAACTTAAAAAAAGGGGGTAATAGATGAAATATGAAGCTAAGCTATTCAATAATATCAAAAGTGATACTGGAAGTTTTTTCTGATATATAAAGAGTAAAGAGAAGTGAGAGTGGATATCGGACCACTGGAAAATGATGCTAGAGAAACAGTAATAAGGTCAAGGAAGTGGTGGATGAACTGAATAAGTATTTTGCATCAGCGTTCGCTCTGGAAGACCATCGTGGTTTGCCGGAAGATCGGGAGTGTCAAGGAGCGGAAGTGAGTGCAGTTGCTATTACTAGTGAGATGTGCTTGGGAAACTGAAAGGTCTGAAAGATGACTAAGTCATCTGGACCAGATCAACTACAAACCAGGGTTCTAAAAGAGGTGGCTGAAGAGATTGTGGAGGCATTAGTAATGATATTTAAAGAATCAATTAATTCTAGCATGGTTCCAGAGGACCAGAAAATTGCAACTGTCCCTCCACTCTTCAAGAAGGGAAGGAGGCAGAAGAAAGGAAATTCTAGATCAGTTTCCTTGTCCTTGATGTTTAGGAAGATATTGGAGTCAATTGTTAAGGATGTGGTTTCAGGATACTTGGAGCACATGATAAAATGGGCCAAAGTCAGCATGGTTTCCATAATGGAAAATCTTACCTGACAAATCTGTGGAATTCTTTGAGGAAATAAAAAGCAGGATAGACAAAGAACTATCAGTGTATGTTCTGTACTTGGATTTTCAGAAGGCCTTTGGCAATGTCCCACACATGAGGCTGCTAAACAAGATAGGAGCCCAGTGCATTACAGTGAAGTTATTAGCATGGATGGAGCGTTGCAGGAGACAAATAGTGGGAATAAAGAGACGCTTTACGCGTTGGTTGCTGGTGGGTAGTCATGTTCCACAGGGGTCTGTGTTGGGATCATTTTTTTAAAGTTGTATGTCATCAGGTTGGATGATGAAATTGATGGCGTTGTGGCCAAGTTTGTGGATGATATGAAGATAGGTAGAGATACAGGCAATGTTGAGGAAGCAGGGAGGCTGTAGAAGGACTTAGACAGATTCGGAAAATGGTCAAAGAGTTGGCTGATAGAAGGCAGTGTCAGAAAGTATATGGCAATGCACATTGGTAGAAGAAATAAAAGTATAGACTGCTTTCTAAAATGGGTGAAAATTCAAAAATCTGATGTGCTAAGGGATTGGGAGTCCTAGTGCAGTATTCCTTAAAGGTTCATTTGCAGGTTGAATCAGTGGTGAGGAAGACAAATGCAATACCCAGCTCAGTAACACAAAAAAGGAAGTGGGGAGAAGAAGAAAGCAGGATTGATAGGGAATTCATTGATTAGGGTTACAGACAGGGGCTTCTGCTGACAAGAGTGAAAATCCTAGGGTGCCAGGGTCAGGGACATAACATTCTTAAGAGAGGTATGGGAGCCAGACATCAAGGTCCATGTCAATGATGTAGACAAGAAGGATATCAAGGTCCTGCAAAGTGAATTTAGGAAGTTAAATGCTAAGTTAAAGGACAGGACCCAAGGGTCGTGATCTCAGGATTGCTATCCATGCCATGTGCTAGGAAGGCTTGAAATAGGAAGATAATACAGGTGAACATGAGCAGATGATGCAGAGGGGAGGACTTCAGACTTTTGGATCATTGGGCTCTCTTCCAGGGAAGGTGGGACCAGTTCGAATGTGTTGGTTTGCCCCTGAATTAGAGGGAGACCAATTTCAAAAACATTGCGGAAAGGTTTGCTAGTGCTGCTCTTGGGGATTTAAACTTGAGTTGCGGGGGATGGGACCAGAATGCCATTGCAGCTAGTGAAGTGGTTGTGAGGAAAGAAGATGTTAAGTTGACATGTAAAGACAGGAATCAAAATGTTGAGCACATGGGGATTGATGTTCTTAAGTTTGTCTATATCAATGCAAGGAGTGTTGTAGTTAAGATAGATGAACTTAGAGCATGGTTCAGCAGTAGAAAATCTGATGTTGTTTTCATTAGTGAGATTTGGCTGCAGAAGGGGCAGGACCGGCAGCTCAATATTCTGAAGTTCTGTTGTTTCAGAAACGATAGAGCAGGAGGTACTAAAGGGGAAGTGGTGTCACTACTAGTAAGGGAAAATGTAACAGCAATGCTCAGACAGAACAGACTGGAGGGCTCATCTATTCTCGCTATAGAATCATAGAACCATTAAACCATAGAACCATAGAACACTACAGCACAGAAAATGGGCCATTCGGCCCTTCTAGTCTGTGTCGAAACTTTATAAACTCTATATGGATGGAACTTAGGAATAAGAAAGGATGACCACATTAGCTAAGTATAGTGCTCCAAGAGTCAGTGGGATTTAGGGGAGGAAATTTGTAGAGAGATAGCAGACAGTTGCAAGAAACATGAGGTTGTGATAGTAACTTTCCATATATTGACTGGGGCTCCCATGCTGTAAAAAGGACTGGATGGGATAGAGTTTGTTAAATGTGTTCAGAAAAGTTCTTTAATCAATGTATAGAGGTCCCAACTAGAGAGATCATGATACTGAATCTCCTTTTAGGGAATGAGGCATGGCAGGTGATAGAAGTTTCTGTATGGAAACAGTTTGGATCTAGCGATCATAACTCCATTATTTTCAAGCTAATTACGGAGAAAGATAGGACTGGCCTTCGAGTTGAAGTTCCATAATGGAGAAATGCCAATTTTGGTCACATCGGAAAAGATAAGACAGACTTGGATTGGGATAGGGTGTTTTCGGGCAAACAGATGCTTGGGAAATGGAAGGCATTTAAAAGTGGAATATTGAGAGTACAGAGTTTGTATGTTGCTTGAAGATCACCTAGGTCATCAATGCATGTAGCCAAAAGACATAGGGGAGATATTAAAATAATTTTTTGCATTTATATTTACTCTGGAGACAGACGCAGAGTCGATAGAACAGAGGCAAAACAGCAGAGATATCTTGGACTGCATATGGATTACAGAAGAGGAGGTGCATGCTGTTTTGAGGCAAAAAAGAGTGGATATATCCCCAGGGCCTGACAAGGTATACCCACGGACAATATGAGAGGCTGCTGTAGAAATTACAGGGACCCTGGAAGAGTTATTTAAATGTTCTTAGCCACGCGTGAGGTGCTGCATAACCGAAGGATAACTAATGTTGTTCCAACAGTCATGTAGGATTCTAAGAATAAATTTAAAAATTATAGCTTAGTGAGCCTGACATCAGTAGTGATTAAATAATTGGAAGGTATACTAGGATATATAAGTATTTGGATAGACAGGGCCTGATTAGGGATAGTCATAATGGATTTATGCATGGTAGGTTGTATCTAGTCAAACTTAAAAGTTTTTTGAGGAGGACACCAGGAAAGTTGTTGAAGGGAACACAGTGGATATTATCTTCATGGACTTCAGCAAGGCCTTTGACAAAGTCCTGCATGGGAGGCTGGTCCAGAAGGTTGGTATTCAGGATGAAGTAGCCAATTGGATTCAACATTGGCTTAGCAGGAGAAAAGTTTAAAGTTCAAAATGAATGTATTATCAACCAACATATACGTCACCATTTGCAATCTTGGGCATACTCAATAAATCTAATAACCATAATAGATTTAATGAAAGACTGTACCAAAAGTGGGTACAACCAGGATGCAAAAGACAAGGAACTGTGCAATTACAAAAAGAAAGAAAAAAAGGAATCGTAATAATAATGATAATAATAAATACTGTAATACAAGCCTGATTTAGTCAGAGTCCTACAAATTATATTACAACCGATCCATTATTACAAATAGGACAAACCATAACAGTCACCTGGATATAATATTACAGGACAAAGAAGCAAGAACAACTTAATAGATATAGCATTCCAAACACACACAACATACAGAAATCAATAAGTGAAAAACACCAGAAACATGCTGAATTAAAAGAGGAAATTGAAAGACTATGGTACATGAACAGAGTATACATCGTCCCAGTAGTAATATCTACTACTGCTATCATCCCAAAGTCATTACACAACAGCATTGTACAATTAGGCCTACTCAGCGATATTTATATAAACCTCCAGAAAGCCATAATACGAAACAGCACTAGAATAGTCCAAAAGTTCCTAGCAATTGAGAAATGAGTGTGCTTGGCTATGCCCATACCTCAGATTTTACCAGCTTGAACTGAGAAAATGTGAAAATTCACCCCGGAGCCAGAAATGATGTTGGTGAGCTGGTTGTACCATCTCCATCTCTGATCTCCTGATGAGGACTAGTCCATGCATGTCCAGTTTCTTTGCCCTGAAGTCAGTAACAGCTATTTGGTCTTGGTAACATTAAGTAAGAGGTTTTTGTTGTGGCACCACTCAGCCAGATTTTCAATCTCCCTTCTTTACACTAATACATCACCACTTTTGATTCAGCCTACGGCAGTGGGGTCATCAGCAAACCTGAATATGTCACTGGAACTGTGCTTAGCCACATATTCACAAATGTAAAGTGAGTAGACTAGGGGGCTGAGCACACAGCCTTGTGGTGCACTTATGCGGATGGAGATTGTGGAGGAGATGTTACCAATCCAAACTGACTGGGGTCTGCAAGTGAGGAAATCGAGAATCTAATTTGCACAAAGAGGTATTGAGGCCAAGGTCTTGAAGCTTATTGCTTAGTTTTGAGGGGATGATAGCATTGAATAGCAATTTGTAGTTGATTAAGAACATCCTGATGTATGCATCTTTTCTGTCCAGATATTCCAGGGTTGAGTGAAGAGCCAATGAAATTCCAGAGAGAGTGTTAGTATTTGGTTACATCTTCAACTGGAGGCCTGTGACTAGTGGTGTGCCGTAGAGATCTGTGCTGGATCCATTGGTGTTTGTCAATTATATTAATGATATGGTTCATAATGTGGTAAACAGGAGCAGCAATTTTGCAGATTATAAAAAAATTGGAGGTCTAGTGGACAGTAATGAAGACTATCAACACATGCAGCAAGATCTAGAGCAGCTGGAAAAATGGAACATGGACAAGCATGAGGTGCTACACTTTGGAAATACAAACAGGATAAGACTTACACAGCGAACTGTAGTTTTCTGAGGACTGTGGTAGAACAAAGGAATCTGGGAATACAGATCCATAGTTCTTTGAAAGTGGAATCATAGATGGATAGTGTCATAAAGAGAGATTTTGGCACAATGACCTTCATAAATCACATTATTGAGTGCAAGAGTTTGGATGTTATTTTGAAGTGTAAGATGTTGGTGATGCTAAATTTGGAGTATTGTGTGCAGTTTTGGTCACCTACCGACAGTAAGGGTATCAATAAGGTTAAAAGAATGCAGAGAAAATTTACACAGAGGAGCTGGCTCAATGACTATCATGCATTAACATTCACGTTCACTGTGATTATTTCCTTTGAGAGGTTGGTCATGGCTAGAATTAACTCTTGGCTAAGCAAGGACCTGGACCTGCTGCAATTTTCCTACCACCATAATAGATCAATGGCAAATGGAATCTCACTATTTCTCCACTCGGCCTTAGATCACCTGGACAACAGCAATACTTATGTCAGCTGCTGTCTATTGATTACAGTTCAGCATTCAACATCATCATCTCAATAAGATTCAAAACCTAGTCCTCTGAAACTCTTCCTGTAATTGGATCCTGCATCGGGAGACCACAGTCAGTGAAGATCGGAAATAACGTCTTCTCCTCACTGACGATCAACACTGGTGCACCTCAAGGATGGGTGCTTAGCCCTTTGCTCTACTCTCTCTGCACCCGTGATTGCATGGCTCATCACAGCTCAAATAATATCTATAAATTGTCGATGACATAACTTTGCTAGTAAGATCTCAGATGGTGACATGGAAGATCAGCTAGTTCAGTGGTGTCGCTACAAACAGCTTGTACTCAATGTCAGGAAAACCAAGGGAACTCCAGGAAGGAAAGGCAGGGAAGCACACGCCAGTCCTTCGACAGGTCGGCAGTGGAATTGGTGAGCAGTTTTAATCTCCTGGGTGTTAACATCTCCAAAGGTCTATCCTGGGCCCACCATATTGATGGAATTATGAATAAGGCACCCCATCGGCTATATTTAATTAGGCATTTTATGAAATTTGGTATGTCACTGAAGACTCTAGCAAACTTCTGCAGATATACTGTGGAGAGCATCTGACAGGTCACATCACTGTTTGGAATGAAGGCACCAAAGCACAGAATCGGGGAAAAAACTGCAGGGGCATCTCAGTAAACTCAGCCAGCTCCCTCATGGATGCTAGACATCCCAGCAGCGAGGGCGTCTTTCAAAAGATGATGTTTCAAGTAGATGGCATCCATCATTAGGACCCTGATCAACCAACACAGGCATTTTTCTCATTTCCACAATCAAGGAGGAGGTACAGGAGCATTAAGACACAACTCAACACTTTCAAGATAGCTTTCTCCTCTCAATCATTTTTAGATTTCTAAATAGTCTATGAACTCATGAATATTACCTCAATATCTTGCTCTGTATTTGCAATGCATATTTTTATTTCATACTGTAACTTACAGTGACTTTTCTGTATTGTCCTGTACTGCTGCTGCAAAGCAATTAATTTCACAACAAACATATGTTACTGATAATAAACCTCATTCTGACACAAGGATGCTGCTGGCACTTGAGGACTTGAGTTATCGGGAAGGATTGAATTGGTTAGGACTTCATCCCCTGGAGTGCAGGCGAATGAGGGGAAATTTGATAGGGGTATAGAAAATTATGCGGGAGTATAAATAAGCAGGTTTTTAGCACTGAGGTGGGGTGAAACTGGAACTAGAGGTCATAGGTTAAGGGTGAAGGGTGAACTATTTAAGGGAAACCTGAGGAGGAACTAGAAGGTGGTAAGAGTGTGGGACGAGCTGCCAACAGAAGTGGTGGATGTTGGGTTTGATTTCAACATTAAAGAGAGATTTAGATAAGTATACAAATGGGAATGATATGGAGGGCTATGGTCCAGGTTTGGTTCGATGAGACTAGGCAGAATCATGTTTTAGCATGGATTTGATGGGCCTGCTTCTTTTGCTATAGTTCTTTATAACTCTGTGACTCTATTTGCTGTCTTTTTCTGAAAGAGAACATCCAGAATTTCAATACAACAGCTTTTATGATGCAATTTGAAATTTGTCTCTGGCCTGTCAGCCTTTGCCTCTAGTTATAACAACTGTACCTGTATCATTAGAGACTGCTCAACCCCAGTTCCCTCTGCACCCTGCTCCACTTGGATACTCATTTTCTTCCTACCAATATATTCCACAGCCTTTTTATAATATTTTATCTTTCATGCTCCAGACCATGAATTTCCAAGCTGTGGTCCAAGGACACTTTTCTGAATGGTATTGCTCCATGGCATATAAAAGATTGGGAACTCATGCTCTAGGCAGTCACTTGGGAACAAGGATGATTTGCTTCCACTCCACTTCTGTGAGTCCTGTGATGGATGATGAGACCATTACTCCTTTAAGGGAAGCATTATCTGCATAACTCCCCCCTGGCATTCAGCATTTGTACTCCGGTATCCAGTTAACACATAAGGTGTAGGCAAACAAAGCAAGTGGGAGACAGCAGCTTCCAAAACCTCCAATGAGACTACGTATAGGATCTGGATAATCTGTCAATGTGTGGCGTAAGTGCTGCCAGTTCCCAGCATTAGGCCCACATACGCAATACCAGCCAGGGTACAGCACAAAGTCTCACATCTCAGTCCTGAATAAGCTACCTACTCGTTACACTGATTCATTGCTGGATTTACACCAGATTCCTGGCATGCTCAGTGCACCACACTGGGGAAGGAAGGAGATTGTGCCAGATTCTCAGCAACACGGTGCTGTCAATTACTGATCAACTTAGAATATTATAATGACCCCTCTTAACATTGATTCCATCCATGATCTCATCCCTGGGAACACATCCTGAACGCTAAGGGAGGTACTGGCATATATTGAAAATTCCAGAGACAGTCTGTTAAGATTCCTTAAACTGCGCATAAGTTGTTTGAGTTCCTTAAGTGTCTGAATGCATTGATCTATACACTTGGCAAATGACCGAAGTTTAAAAATTATTCAGTCCAAAACACTGAAGTTTACTTTGCCAGTTAGAGAAACTGAAAATATTCTACAAGTATATTATGAGGAAACTAGGGAGAGAATAGGCCTCCTGAAGAATCACTATGGTTGTCCATGGGTGGTGCCAAAGAAGATGGGTGAGGTGTTAGAAGAACATTTCTCATCAGTAATACCATATACACGGTCATGGGAGTTAAGAAATTAAGGGAAATGAATTGTAATGTATTGGAACATATTCACATTACAAAAGAAGAAGTGCCTGGGGCCTGATCAAGTGTGTCTTAGGACTTTGTAGGAAGATGGAGAAATAAATTGTTGGCAGAGATATTTGCATCGTTTTTAGTCAAAGCTGAGATACTGTAAGACTGGATGGGAGCCAATGTTGAGTCTTTATTTAAGACGGGTTGCAAGGACAGGCCAGGGAACTACAGGCCAATGCACCTAAAAACAATTGCTCATTAAGTGGCCAATCTAGAGGCATAGAAATCTTGAGTACAAAATAGCAAGGTTGGAAATTTACATCATAAGTATTCTTAAGTGCTGCCTCACATTTCCAATCATTTCATTTCTTAAGAGATTTGTCTTCGTAAGAAAATGAAGGTCCAACTTGAGATATTCTACTCTTCACTACTTGAAACTAACAATACTTGTTCCCTGATTTTTACAAGAACATTAATTGCTTCCCTCATCTCCCCACTTCATTCCTCTGACACCCATCTTGCTCTGACCTCACTTTCCCTGGAAACTCCAACTCTCCTCTGATCTCTCTATCACTGTACCCTTCTGTGACCCAGCACTACCCACCTTCTATCAAGTTTAGTCATTTTCACCACCCCCTCCAACCTCCCCCTTTCTGAGGCACAATGTTCTGCCCTCAGAAAGGGCTTTATGTTTGTCTTTCTGTGCTCACACCTCAGTGAATTCTGCACCCACCATGCTACCAAACTTAAATTTTCTGTGGAAGATTCCTTCTGGACAACAAACCTAATCAGTTCCCCTCAACTACCACCCTCTTCTATCTGACAGAACTGATTCTTATCCTCAACAATTTCTCTTTTGGCTCCTCTCAATTTCTCCAAACTAAAGGTACAGCCATGGGCATTCACTTGGGCCCCAGCTATGCCCAAGTTTCAAGCCTACACTGGTGACGCTCCCCAACTTTTTCTCTGATACATTGGTGACGACATTGGTGCTCCTCTTTGCACTTATGCTGAGCTCATAAATTTCATCAAATTTGCCTCCAGCTTCAACCCTGCCCTCAAATTTATTTGGTCCATTGCTGTTATTTCTTTCCTCTTTCACTAGCTCTTTCTCCATTTTTGGAGACAGACTATCCCTCTACCATCTTTTACAAACCTTCTTCTCACAGTTATCTTGACCATGCCACTGTCACTTGTAAGAAATATATTCCTTTCTCTCTGTTCCTCCACCTCTGACATCTGTTCTCAGGATGAGGCTTTTCAAAAACATCTGTGATATCTTTCTTTTTCAAAGAATAGGGTCTTCCTTCCCACTTCCATTGATGCTTTCCTCATGCACCTCTTCTTCATTTCCCACATATCTGCACTCTACCCATCCTCCTCTGTCATAACAGGGTTAGGGTAGTCTCCGTATGTAGCTCTTTATTTTCCATAAGTTCTCCATAAGATCCCACCACTAAGCACATCTTAATCCCCATCCCCACCTCTCTGCTTTCCATAGGGAATGCTCTCTATGTGAATCCCTTGTCCACTTGTCCCTCCCCACTGATCTCCCCCTTGGCACTTACCCTGCAAGTGTGACAAGTGACTTGCTCTTAAATCCCCTTCCTTACCACCATTCAGGACCCCAAAAAGTCCTTCCAGGTGAGGCGACACTTTACCTGTGAGTCTGTCAGGGTCATCTATTGTATCTAGTGCAGCCTTTTCTACCTTGATGAGACCGGACACAGATTGGGAGACTGTTTCATCAACCAGCTTCACTCTGCCCAACACAAATGTAGAACCCTGCAAACATGAGGAAATCTGCAAATGCTGGAATTTCAAGCAACACACATAAAAATTGCTGGTGAACGCAGCAGGCCAGGCAGCATCTATAGGAAGAGGTACAGTCGACATTTTGGGCCGAGACCCTTCATCAGGACTAACTGAAAGAAGAGCTAGTAAGAGATTTGAAAGTGGGAGGGGGAGGGGGAGATCCAAAATGATAGGAGAAGAGGAAGGGGATGGGATGGAGCTAAGTGCTGGAAAGTTGATTGGCAAAAGGGATATAAGAGGATCATGGGACAGGAGGCCTAGGGAGAAAGAAAGGGGGAGGGGGAAGCCCAGAGGATGGGCAAGGAGTATAGAGAGAGGGACAGAGGGAGAAAAAAAGGAGAGAGAGAGAGACAGAGAGAAAAAGAGAGAGAGAGAGAGAGAGAGAGAGAAAATAAATAAACAAATAAATAACTGATGGGGTACGAAGGGGAGGTGGGGCATTAACGGAAGTTAGGAAAGTCAGTGTTCATGCCATCAGGTTGGAGGCTACCCAGGTGGAATATAAGGTGTTGTTCCTCCAACCTGAGTGTGGCTTCATCTTGACAGTAGAGGAGGCCATGGATAGACAGATCAGAATGGGACATGGAATTAAAATGTATGGCCACTGGGAGATCCTGCTTTCTCTGGCGGACAGAGCATAGGTGTTCAGCGAAATGGTCTCCCAGTCTGCGCTGGGTCTCACCAATATATAGAAGGCCGCACCGGAAGCACCGGACGCAGTATATCACCCCAGCCGACTCACAGGTGAAGTGTCACCTCACCTGGAAGGACTGTCTGGGGCCTTGAATGGTGGTGAGGGAGGAAGTGTAAGGGCATGTGTAGCACTTGTTCCGCTTACAAGGATAAGTGCCGGGGGGAGAAATGGACAAGGGAGTCACGTAGGGAGCGATTCCTGCGGAAAACGGGGGAGTGGGGTGGGGAGTGAAAGATGTGCTTAGTGGTGGGATCCCGTTAGAGGTGGCGGAAGTTACAGAGAATAATATGTTGGACCAGGAGGTTGGTGGGGTGGTAGGTGAGGACAAGGGGAACCCTTTCCTAGTGGGGTGGCGGGTGGATGGGGTGAGAGCAGAAGTGCGTGAAATGGGAGCGATGCATTTGAGAGCAGAGTTGATGGTAGAGGAAAGGAACCCCTTTCTTTAAAAAAAGGAGGACATCTCCTTCGTCCTGGAATGAAAACCCTCATCCTGAGAGCAGATGCGGCGGAGATGGAAGAATTGCAAGAAGGGGATGGCATTTTTGCAAGAGACAGGGTGAGAAGAGGAATAGTCCAGGTAGCTGTGAGAGTCAGTACGCTTATAGCAGACATCAGTTGATAAGCTATCTCCAGAGGTAGAGACAGAAAGATCAGGAAAGGGGAGGGAGGTGTCAGAAATGAACCAGGTAAACTTGAAGGCAGAGTGAAAGTTGGAGGCAAAGTTAATGAAGTCAACGAGCTCAACATGTGTCCAGGAAGCAGCACTAATGCAGTCGTCGATGTAGTGAAGGAAATGTGGGGGACAGATACCTGCATAGGCTTGGAACATGGATTGGTCCACAAAGCCAACAAAATGGCAGGCATAGCTGGGACCCATATGGGTGCCCATGGCTACACCTTTAGTTTGGAGGAAGTGGGAGGAGCCAAAGAAGAAATTATTAAGAGTAAGGACTAATTCCGCTAGATAGTGCAGAGTGGCGGCAGAGGGGAACTGGTTAGGTCTGGAATCCAAAAAGAAGTGGAGAGCTTTAACACCTTCCTGGTGGGGGATGGAAGTATAAAGGGACTGGGCATCCATGGAGAAAATAAGGTGGTGGGGGCTAGGGAACTTAAAATCATTGAAAAAATTCAGAGCGTGAGAAATGTCATGAACATAGGTAGGAAGGGATTGAACAAGGGGGGATAAAACAGTGTCGAGGTATGCAGAAATGAGTTCGGTGGGGCAGGAGCAAGCTGAGACAATGGGTCTATCTGGACAGGCAGCTTTGTGGATTTTGGGTAGGAGGTAGAAATGGGAAGTATGGGGTGTGGGAACTATAAGGTTGGTAGCAGTGGATGGGAGATCCCCTGAGCGGATAAAGTTGGTGATGGTGTGGGAGACAATGGCCTGGTGCTCCTTTGTGGGGTCATGATCGAGGGGTAAATGTAGAATCTTGCGGTAGTTTCCCATTCTGAGATATCTGTCCAAGGTCTCCCCTACTGCCAGTACTGAGTTTGCCCTCTATTTTTCTCCCCTCCCTCCTTCTCTCTTTTTCCATTCCTCATTCTGTTTGCCTTCTCATCCCTTCTCTTCTCACCTGCCCATCACCTCTCCCTGGATCCCTTTCACCTTCCCTTTCTTTCATGGTTTCCTGTCTTCTCTGACTTGATTTCTTCTTCAGCCTTTTATTTCTTCAACCTATCACCTCCCAGCTTCTTACTTCATACCCCCCTCTCCCACATCCCCCACCTCCTCCCTCACCTGATCTCACCCTATCACCTGGTCTCCCCTATCACCTGCCAAAATGTGCCCCTTCTGCTCCCCTCTCCATCTTCTACTGACTTCTACCCACTTCCTTTCCAGTTCAGAGAGTCTTGGCTCAAACTGCCAGCTGTTAATTCCTCTCCATAGATGCTGCCTGACGTGTTAAGTTCCTCCAGAATTTTGTCTTTATTGCTCCAGATTTCCATATCTACAGAATCTCTTGCAGTTGTGTGTGTTTAATTAATGCTAATTTTAATGATTTGAGTTATGATTCATGAGTTGTTATTTATGAGTTATTAGATTGGTTCGTTATTGGCTAGAACAATAACAATTAGCCAGTTACAAATCAACAAATCTATGTTAAACCGGAGGAAGTTTTAATTTCTCATTCTACTCCTCTCAGAATCTTGCTCCTTTGCAGAAATGGGACTATGTAAGATAATTTAATATAGTTCTTTCACAGGGATAAGAAAATGCTTATTGAAAGAAAATAAAATAGTGTGTGGTAGGAAAGACATAAATATAAAGAATGCATTGATTGAGCACAACATGAAGGAGCAAAGTGTTGAATATTCAGCCAACACTGGCAGTGGAGCAGAGAACAGTGAGGAGTAATTTTGGAGTCAGTGGAAATGAAAACATGGAATGGTGCAGAGATGTAAAACAGATGACTAAATCAATAATGCCTGCTTTTTTCATTATTCATTTGCACAATGAGGGCATTGCTGGCCTCTTGAGTTTCCACCACTCAACACGGGCCAGTTCCATCACTGCGCAGAAACAGGTTGAATGGAAAGAAAGTACATGGAACAAAATACACTAGACCTACTGATCTCCCACGTGGTAGTTATCCCTGCAAGTAAGACAAGTGCTACATCTGCCCATGTACCTCCTCCCTCACCATCATTCAAGCCTTCCTTCCAGGAGAGCTATCATTTCATCTGTGAAGCTGTTGGCGTAATCTATTGTATCTGACACCCCTGCTTCATCCTCCACTACATTAGTGAGACTGATTGTAGATTGGATCAAGAATTTTGTCAGGGACCTTTGCTCTGTTTGTCGCATAAAACGGGACTTTCCAGTGGCCACCATTTCATTTCGACTTCCCATTCCCATTCTGACATGTTGGTCCACAGCATCCTCGACTGTATTAGAACATAGAACGTAGAAATCTACAGCATATTAGAGGCTCTTCGGCTCACAGTGTTGTGCTAATCATGTAACCTGCTCTAGAAACTGCCTAGCATGTCCCTACCGCATCGTTCTCTATTTTTCCAAGTTTCATGTACCTATCTAAGAGTCTCCTAAAAGACCCTATTGTATCTGTCGTCGGCAGTGCATTCCACGCACCTGCCACTCTCTGTGTGAAAAACATACCCTTGACATCCCCTCTGTACCTACTTCCAAGCCCGTTCAAACTGTGCCCCCTCGTGTTAGCCATTTCAGCCCTGGGAAAAAGCCTCTGGCTATCCACACGATCAATGCCTGTCATCATCTTAGACACCTCTATCAGCTCACCTCTCATCCTCCATCACTCCAAGGAGAAAAGGCCAAGTTCACTCAACCTATTCTCATAAGGCACACTCTCCAATCCAGACGACATCCTTGTAAATCTCCTCTGCACTTTTTCTATAGTATCCACATCCTTCCTGTTGTGAGGTGACCAGAACTGAACACAGCACTCCAAGTGGGGTCTGACCAAGGTCTTATATAGCTGTAACACTACCTCACAGCTCTTGAATTCAATTCCACGGTTGATGAATGCCAATATACCATACGCCTTCTTAACAACACTGTCAAACTGTGCAGCGGCTTTGAGTGTCCTATGGACACGGACCCCAAGATCCCTCTGATCCTCCAGTCTGCTAGGATTCTTGGTATTAATACTATATTCTGCCATCATATTTGACCTTCCAAAATGAACCGTTTCTTACTTATCTGTTTTGAACTCCATCTTCCACTTCTCAGCCCAGTTCTGCATCCTATCTATGTCCTGCTATAATCTCTGACAACCCTTCAGACTATCCAGAACACCCTAGCTTTTGTGTCATCAGCAAACTTACTAACCCACCCTCTACTTTTTCATCAGATCATTTAGAAAAATCACAAAGAGCAGGGGACCCAGAACAGATCCCTGCAGAGCACCACTAGTCACCGAGCTCCATGCAGAATACGAACCATCTATAACCACCCCTTGCCTTCTGTGGGCAAGCCAGTTTTGGATCCACAAAACAAAGTCGCCTTGGATCCCATGCCTCCTTACTTTCTGAATGAACCTTGCATGGGGAAACTTACCAAATGCCTACTGATATCCATATTCACTACATCTACTACTCTACCTTCGTCAGTGTGTTTTGTTACATCCTCAAAGAATCCAGTCACGCTCGTAAGGCATGGTCTGCCCTTGACAAATCCGTGCTGACTATCCTTAATCAGATTCTGTCTCTTCAAATGCTCATAAATCCTGCCTCTCAAGACCTTCTCTAACAAGTTGTTCACTGCTGAAGTAAGACTTGCTGGTCTTTAATTTCCTGGGTTATTCCTACTCCCTTTCTTGAAGAAAGGAACAACATTTGCAACCCTCCGATCCTCTGGTACTTCTCCCGTCCCTATTGATGATGCAAAGATCATGACCAGAGGCTCAGCAATCTCCTACCTCGCTTCCCACAGTATCGTAGGGAATATCTTGTCTGGACCTGGCGACTTATATAATTTTATGTTTTTCAAAAGCTACAGCACATCCTCTTTCTTAATGTCTATATGGTCAAGTGTTTCAATCCGCTGAAAGTCATCCCCACAACTGGCAAGTTCCTTTTCCCTGGTGAATACGGAAGGAAAGTATTCATTAAGTACCTCCATTACCTCCTCCCACTCCATGCACACAATTCCACTATCACACCTGATTGATCCTATACAGCTCATTCTCTTGCTCTTCACATACTTGTAGAATGCCTGGAGGCTTTCTTTATTCCTGCTCACCAAGGTCTTCTTCATGATCCACACTCAGGGTGGAGAAGCAACCTGTCATATTCCATCTGAATAGCCTCCAACATGATGGCATGGACATAATTTTTCTTTAACTTCCAGTAATTTCTCATACCTTCCCCTTTTCTCTTTTTCCAATCCGCATTCTGGTAACCCTGTCACCATTTCTCTTTTCGTCAACTGCTCATCACCTCTCTTTGCTGCTCATCCTCCTTCCCTTTCTTTCATGGTCCACTATCCTCTCCATCTTTAGGCTTCATCTGCCTGGATCTTTATCTATTCCTCCTGTCATCCCCCACTGCCTTACTTCATCTCCCATCCCTCCACCAACCTCCTTCCCCCCTCAGCTGGTCTCACATATCACCTGAGAGCTTATACTCTTTTTCCTCCCCTTCCCTCCACCTTCATATTCTAGCTTCTACCCCTATCCTTTCCATTCCTGATGAAGGGTCTTGTCAACTATTCCTTCCCTTCCATAGATGCTGCCTAGCCTGCTGAGTTTCTTCAGCATTTTGCTTTTGTTACTCAGAATGTGCTGCAATAGAATCTCTGAATCTCATTGAGTATTTGAATTTGAGCACTTCCCCATTATGACACAGGAGAAGACCTTTCAACCCATCAGGCCAATGCCAGCTCCCAGCAGAGCAATACTATTCCCCCATGGCCGTGCTACATGGAGGAAGTGTAATCAACAGTGGACAATCACTGCGCACATTTAGAATGAAACGGGGCCCCTGGAGGAAACCTTCAGAGAGAGAGTGCAAATTCCACACAGACAGTATCTGAGGTCAGGAGTGAATACAAGTCACTGGAACTGCATCACCCCAGGCTGAGCAAGAAGTTGTACACCCTGGCTAATGATATTCTGTCTTCTCAGGAAGTCTCCTGAAGTCAAGAATACTTGCTTCCTTTTTGGAGGCGGTGGAGAGGAGGTTAACCAGGTTGATTCCAGAGATAAGGGTGTTCGACTAGAAGGAGAGATTGCATCACGTGGGACTGTACTCGCTGGAATTCAGAAGAATGAAAGGAGATCATATAGAAACTTATAAAATTATGAAATGTATAGATAAGGTAGAGGCAGCAAAGTTGTTTCCACTGGTAAGTGTGACTAGAACCAGGGGACATAGCCTCAAGATTTGAGGGAGTAGATTTTGGATGGAGATGAGGAGGAAATGCTTTTACCAGAGGGTGGTGAATCTGTGGTATTCTCTGCTCAATCAAGCAGTGGAGGTTACCTCAGTAAATACATTTAAGACAAGCCACTGACATATCTTCTTCATGGCTGCGGCAATGTGTAGAGCAGAGGACAGATCCTTGGAACTTGAAGCAGCTTACTCTTTTCATTGCTGATCCCTCAGTGAGGACTTGTGTGTGTGTGCTCCTGACTTCCTTTTTCTGAAATCTTCAACCATTTCCTTGGTTCTGTTGATGTTGAGTCGAAGGTTGTTGTGGCACCACTGAACCAGCCGATGTAGCTCACTTCTATACGCCTCCTCATTGCCATCTGAGATTTTACCAACAACAGTTGTGTCATTGGCATATTTATAAATAGTGTTGAGCTATGCTCAGCCACAAGCTCATGAGTGCAGACCAGGGGATGCCAGCCTTTTTCATGCCAAGGACTGATACCATTAAGCAAGGGGTGCATGGACCCCATGTTGGGAACCCCTGGTGTAGAGAGAGTAGAACAATGGGCTAAACACATATTCTTGAGGAGCGCTTGTGTTAATTGGCACCAGTCTGCACTGACTGTTGTCTGCAATGAGGAAGTCGAGGATCCAGTTGAGGAGGAAAGTACAGAAGCCTAGCTTGGTAATTGATATGGAGGCGATTACAATATTAAGCACTTAGATGTTCAAAATTTTTTGAAAAGCAGCAACCTGATATATCTTTCTCTTCCAATTATCTGGCATCAGAATAGATACAGTTTGCCAGTCGGCATAGTCGGCGCCACTTTCATTATAGAATTAGAGTCACTTAACCAGTCACCAGTTCCAGTACAAGACACACATATGTTTGGAAGCTGAACTCTAATTCAGTATAAGAAGACTTCAATAGAAAAGGCCTTATACTTGAGCCAGTTGTCCCAAATGCATGATGCAATACCCAAAAATAATGGCTCACAGGGATCTTCAACAGAGGACAGTTCCCATATATCAGAGACCCTTCTCAATTGAGGTAGATGATAAAATACACCATTGTTTAAGGTACCAGAAAAGGCACTGACCAAAAGGCAAACTGTCCGTATCCTCTGCACAATTTGCTTTTCCACTCAATTTAGTATCATCGGCAAAATTAGATACACTATGCTTGGTCCCCACTTCCAGATCGTTAATATATATTGTGAACAGTTGCCCCTGCGGCACACCACTCACCACTGATTGCCAACCAGAGATACACCCATGTATCCCAACTCTATGCTTTCTATTAGTTAACAGTCCTCTATCCATGCTTATACATCACCCACCCCCATCTCCATACACCTTTATCTTCTGGATAAGTCTTTTATGCAGCACCTTATTGAACGCCTTCTGAATATCCAAGTAAGTAACATCCATCTGTTCCCCTCTATTCATTGTGCTCATTATATCCTCAAAGAACTCTAGTAAGTTTGTCAAACAGGACCTGCTTTTGCTGAATCCTTACTGTGACTGCCTGATTGATCTATTTCTTACCAGATACCTTGCTATTTCTTCTTTAATGATAGCTTCAAGCATTTTCCTAACTACAGACGTTAAACTAACTGTCCTATAGTTACGCAAACACAAGAAAATCTGCAGATGCTAGAAATTCAAGCAACACAAACAAAATGCTGGTGGAACGCAGCAGGCCAGGCAGCATCTACAGGAAGAAGTACAGTCGAAGTTTCGGGTTGAGACCCTTCGTCAGGACTCGACCCGAAATGCCTGCTGTACTTCTTCCTGTAGATGCTGTCTGGCCTGCTGCGTTCCACCAGCATTTTGTGTGTGTTGCCCTATTGTTACGTGTCTTTTGCCTACATTGTTTTTTGAACAATGGCGTGACATTCGCAACAGTGGACTTGCCCAGGGTCCAGAGAATTTTGGTAAATTATCAGCAAAGCCTCTACTATAACTTCTGCCATTTCTTTCAGTACCCTGGGATGCATTCCATCAGGACTAGGGGACTTAACTATCTTCATGCCTACAAGTATGCTCAGCACTACCTCTGTAGTGATAATGCCCTCTTCTCATTACTACCATCATGGAGGAGAATACAGTAGCCTAAAGAATCACACTTTATGATTCAGAAACAGTTTCTTCCCCTCTACCATCAGTTTTCTCAAGGTCTATGTACCCTTGAGCTCATTAATTCTTTCTTTTGAAATTTGCAATAATTTTATATTGTCGCACTGTACTGTTTCCACAAAACAACAACTTTTAGATCAAATAAGGTGTGATACTAAGTCCAATTTAGATTCTGAGAAAATGGCTGTTGAGGTTTCAGCTTGGATGAGGTTTGATTTGAAATGGAGCTAAATCGGGAGCCAGGGGGGCTTTGCTATTTTAAACAGGGAAGTAACAGTTTCCCATTTACCCTGTAGATTAGCTCCACTCAAGTAGCCAGCTTGTTAGAGGTCACATTGAACAGTTTGATGAGGAGGACTGTGAAGAGTTCTGCTCTGATATTGTAGTCTTGCTTGATGCCAGTTTGAAATCGACCGATGGATGGGTCCATGTCTTCTGTGGCTGGAACATGCTAGCTGGTCCTGCCTGGAATCACAGTCCTATGCTCATCTATATTCATACCTAGCTGGCCCAATGTGGAAGGCCTATCTTACTAAGCATTACATACCCTGCAGACTGGCAGCACGTTCTGGTGCCAAAACAGGCCCTGAACCTCACTGCCTGACACCCAATTTCCTGAAGGTCTCTTACAGCCTAAATTACAGGGAAAGAAGTGGCTCAAATTATAGCTTATATCTATATCTATATCCAGCTTATATCTATAAATGGTAGAAATAGTTATTAAATATTTCTAACTCTTTGAGCCATTTAAAAACTATTACAATCGAAATGCATAGTCTTAAAGAAGGAACATCACTGTGAACTTTATACATAAAAAAGTAAAATGAAATCACGTAAGTTATTGAAAACACTAAAGGACAATAATTTTACTAAGGAACATAATTCCCTCTTTACTTCTTAATCCATAGATTTACAACCTTCATATAAATCACTTCAGTTTTAAATGCTCTGCCTGGCCTCCTGAATAAGTGAGTAAGTTCCATAACTCACCTCAGTGTGATGCGTAGTAGTCTCAGACTGATGGTCATTTAAAGACTGACAATTCCAATGGCAAGATTTGGTACAATTTGATCCTAACTGCACTAACTGGAAAAATGCATCTATTCAGATGTCAGATAATTCAAGAAGAAAGTAACTGCTGAGGTTTCAGCCTTGCAGGAAGGGGATGTTGGGGTTGATTTGCAATACTGTTGAAATGGGAGGCAGGATGGGACCTTGATGTATCAAGCAGAGAAAAAAATAGATTCTGTTAAAAACCAATTGTGGGAATTATGTGAGTAGATAGAATTATTTTGTATGCATAAGTTAGGGCACAACAATGCAAAATGGTCGATAGGTTATTTGGAACAACCAGAGGGATTTTGGACTGTGGAAGAAAGAATTGATTATTAGCAAGCATTGATGTAGAGTTCAGGTCATGCTGCTGGCTTCTCTTATTTTTGTTTTCTTTTTCTTTACTCTGTATCTTCGTTACCGTCATCCCATCCTATTATCCTTGTTCTTCCCTGACACCTGCGATATTATTGAAGCCACATGTGGGACCACATCCAAATTCTGTTGAACTTCTCATGAACTGGAATCCTATAAATCTTCATCCTCTAAAAAACATTTGCACTTCTATTAATAATGTCTGTGTTGTGAGGGGATCCAGGAGTACCCCTATTAACTGGAGAGAGACATTTATCATTGATGGTTTGTTTGGAAAGGAGAGAGAGACAGAGTTATTTACCACTGATATGTTGCTTTTGAAAAGAGAGAGAGAGAGAGAGAGAGAGACGAAGATTGATGGTTGGACTGTCACTTTAAGGCATTGGAAGTAACTTCGGATTTTTACTGAGTTTGGAGTTAGAGACAGCACCGAGCAGCTCGAAGGTTGCTATGGTGAGAAAAGTCTGGTTGTTGATGTTACTTTCAAGGACACGTTGCCTGCTTGCACTCCTTTACAGACAAAGGAGGGAGGGACTCTTTGAATGACAGGTGATGCTCAGCCTGGTGAAATAAATGGGAGGTCAGATGATACAGACGTCAGACACATGATCTGGACACTGGATGAGCATTGCTGTGCCCGCAGAAAAAGTGGGTTTTGGAGGATCGATCAGGCGGATCGATCCAAATTGCTATTCTAGTTTGAGGAGAAGGGGTTGACTGGTGGGGAGTTGTCTATATGTCCACCCTTGTCGGGGTGATAGCTCCATCACAGGAAGACAGGTCCCCCTGGTTAAAATCACAGTCGGTGACTCGTAAAGGATTTCAGAGGACGACGAGAAGATCAGCGGCATCAGCTCACCTGAAGACTCAACTCTCTCTCTCTGTCTGTCTGTCTCTGTCTCTCTCTCTCTCTCTCTCTCTCTCTCTCTCTCTCTCTCTCTCTCCATCACTACTCAACTAAATACCACAAACTGAACTGAACTTTAGTCAACATCATAAGACTGTATCTTTTTACCCCTAGACTTAACGAAGCTTGGTTTTTTCATACATATATATTCCACACTTACTTTTATATATAATCATTGCTAACCTGTTTGATTTATTTACATTTATATTACTGTATTGCGGTTACTAATAAATATTATTAGTTTATAGCAATACGAGACTCCAAAGTGTTTTCCATCTCTGCTGGTTCTTTATCCCCGTCACAGGGTCCGTGACAGTGTCTATATGTTTTAAAGTGGAAAAAAAAGCCAGTAGCATTTGCAGAAAATTGATTTCCAAACCTCAGGAAGTTACTAATGTGTGATACATTGTTTGTGGACATGAAAGGTGCCTGGATTAAATTTAAGATCTTCTTTATCATTGTCCTCAATCTGAAATTATTTGTTTGATTTAGTGGTGACACCATCACTTTAAACTCCAGAAATCAATGGTTCATGTTACCTTTAGGTGGTAAGCATAAAATGCAGGTTACATTGTCAAAAATGGTTAATTAATGTATTGTCCACCTGTTCTAATGGTTTAGTTATAATTTAGATAGCTTAGAGAGTACTGTTCAATCAAATCCTTAAAAAGTGGATAACGGAGTCATTCTTGTCACTGATAGAAAATGCAACTATATCCATATGAAAAATTCTGCCATTATAAATATCGTGTAAGTTGTTGACAAGTGTTGCAAGGTGCACTTTGCTCTGTCTCAGAGAGTTGTAAGTCCACTGATATATTGGTCTAAACCCCCTCCAGTATTTAGATCATTACATCAGTCAGGAGGTGTTGCACTGTCACATTCACTCTCTGTTGGCTGGGGAGTAAAGTGCAAATTATACCCGCTGACACTAAAGATCCTGTGGCACTCTTCAAAGTGGGCAAGATTTCTTCATGTCCCGGTCATCGTTAATGCTCAATCACTACCACCAAGACTGTCATGTTTAGTAACATAACTGCAGCTGTAACAGTAATTAGTTGTGAAGTATTTTGAGTTGTCCAAAGGATATGAAAGATGAGATACGAATGTGAAATTTTTAGGTGTAAAATGCAGCCACTAAATGCAGTGATTTTCTCCTGGTTAGAATTTCAACGGTCACTTATGGATATTATTGGTGGTGGCTTACTTTTCTGGTAAGATACAAAGTCAAGTACTACGCTTGAACACCCGAAGTATACATGGAAGGTATATATAAAATGAATGAATGATTTGATGCCAGTGTTGCAAAACTGAAGCTCACTCATGGAACTACTATCACCTTGCTATTGTTACAACTTAAGCTGTGTTTGGAAACATTAAGATCTACTGGCCATTTCCTCCAGCTATTCCAACCACCCTTTCCATGTTGTGAAAGTATGAGAAAGCTTTCTCACTTTTGATTTAATAAATGAGAAAAGGTCATTGATGAAACAATTGAAGACTGTTGGATCTAAAAATACCCTAGGAAACTGTTGCAGCACATTATTGGCTGAGATAGACAACCTCCAATAATTGACAATTAACTTTTATGCAAGGCATGACTCAAACCACTGACGGGTTTTTTTCTTATAATAATCATTCATTTCACTTTATCAGATTTTTGATGTCAAATGCTGACTTGATCTCAAGGGCAGTCACTTCTTGCATGATTTATAATTCAGCTCTTTGATGCACATTTGCACCAACTTTTTGATGAGGTCTGGAGTTGACTAATACTGGTAAAACTCAAACTAGGCACCAGTGAATAAGCTATTGGTATATAAATGCCTGTCGATCGCATTGCCGACAACAGCTGCCAAGATATTGCTGGTGATTAAAAAAGAAGAATGAATGCAGATTGGATTAGCCAGGTTGGATTTTGCCTGTTGTTGTGAATAGGACAGAACTGAGAAATTTTCTGCATGGTTCGAGTGTAGTAGAGGGAGCTTAGTTGGAGGAAGTTTTGAAGTATGGCTGTTCTATACTATGCTGGGAAGGAGCATAGTTCTGCAGTATTTGTTGCATCCAATGTTCTCAACTATTTCTTGATTGGCTGGAGACTGGCTTCTGGGATGATGGGGTTCTCAGAACTGAAATGGTTCTACTCAATACTTCTGGCTGAACATTTTTACAAAGGCATCAGCCATATCTTTAGCACTTTTTTGAGGAGCAGTATCTCTGGCAATTCAAATTCAGCAGGCAGGTCTAAACTTAGCAGTGTGGGATTTTACATCCACAGCCAGAACTGTTCTATCATTACTCGTTATGTCAGAGTGGCCAGCAAATCTTGCCTTCCTGCAGCCGGAGGGTGTCAATTCCTGAAAACACAGCTGGGCAGTATTGAATTCAATAAGAAACTGTCTCTCGCTAACTTTTAAATGTGCAACCAACCTCTTGCAATCAATGACTTCTTGGCTGTGTTTAAATTGTAGTTGTTCATCTTGTTTACAATTTTTATGCACCTATTCAATTCAAACGTGTTTGTTTTTGGATTAAGGTTATCTTTCTCCCATCTCTGTCAACAGGTGATCATTTAAATCATCTGTTAAATACTCCATGATTATTGTATAATAATCATTGATAACGTGACAAGGATGTGAATAACCATAGAAAAAGTATTCCAGATATGGTGTTGAATCAGCTAGCACTACTACATTAAATATAAATCTTGAATAAAAACATAAAATATTTATTTCCAACCCCCATACTCACTGTTCCATTACACTACTACTACTATGCCGACTCAGGCCTGTGTTCCATTACAGGTTGAAGAATATGCATTGTAGTGTTCTCGTGCAGCGTATTGAAACTCTGACTGAACACCAAGTTAAACTGGAGCCAATGAAGACAGAGTCGTAGTAAGGTTAACCATTTACTGTGCACTATTCCACATTAACATCGTATGGTGAGAAGGCATTGCTTCTATAATGTTTCTTTGTGGGGAGAAATGGAGCTCTTCACAATCATGCTGCACGCATGGCACCCGCCTTTACACCTTCCCACCTTCCCAGACTCGTTACACATAAGACGCGGCAAAACCGGAGGTGACGTCATCGCATGCCGCGATATATCGTAGGCAATGAATTTACCTTTGTTATACTGTAACATAATTATCTACCTTTAACTAGAAAATAGTTACAAACAAATCTCTTAAAGCGTAGACCCAACAAAGTCAAATAAATGCCTTAAGAGCAACACATGCATAATATATTGTCTAGCAAAACGATTTATTTCTTCCCATGTTTAGCTGCATGGTACATTTTCTGGGTTCAAATTATATTTATTATCAAAGCACATACAGTATACGTCACCACATACTACCCTGAGATTCATGTTCTTACTGGCATTCACAGTGGAACAAAGAAATACAACAGAATCTATAACTCTACTGTAATCAGTGAAAAACTACACACAAAGACTGACAAACATCCAAAATGCAAAGAAGACATTCTGCACAAACACAGTAAATAAATAAATAAATAGAAAGATAGATAGATGGATGGAAAGATACTGAGAACATGAGTTGTGAGTCCTTGAAAGTGAGTCCATAGGTTGTTGAACCAGTTCAGCGTTGAGGTGAGTAAAGGAGCTTAATGGCTGAAGGGCAAAACTTTTCCTGAACCTGCTATTATCTCCTTCCCAATGACAGCAACAACAACGGCCTGGATGGGATGTGGGATGCTGCTTTCTTGTGGCAGCGCTCCTTGTAGGTGTATTTAATGGTGAGGAAGGAATTTCCTCTGATGACCTGGGCTTTACACAACTACTTGTGTAGGCTTTCCATTCTTAGCCATTGGTGTTTCCATACCAGACAGGATACTCTCCACTGCGCATCTATAGAAGTTTGTCAAAGTTTTAAATGACATGCCAAATCTGCATCAACTTCTATGAAATTAGGCCCACTGACTTGCCTTCATTGTAATACCACTTAGGTGCTGGTCCCAGGACAAATCTTTTGATGTAATAATGCCAAATAATTTAAAGTTACTGACCTTCTCCATCTCCCATTCCCTAACGAGAAATGGATCATGAACCTAAGGATTCTTCCTCCTGTAGTCAATAATCAGCTCTTTGATTTTACTAATGCGAAGTGAGAAGCTGTTGTAGTATATTCAAACAGATTTTCAATTTCGCTTCTATATGCTGATTTGTCACCACCTTTGATTCAACCAGCAGCTGTGATGTCACCAGCAAACTTAAATATGGCATTTTAAATACTATATTTAAGTTCTTGCAAATTAAGGTACAATTTTCATTTAAATTTATTAAAGGATATTCTAATCCTCAGAAAACTGAAGCCATCATTTATTTGTCTGTAGAAAATGCAAACTTCATAAAGGCCAATTATTGTAATTTCCTGACCAAACCAGATTGGGATTTTTAACTGCCCCAGTTATTCTGAACTAACTGAGAATTAGTTTTGGCTGAATTTCAAAATTAATATAAGAGGAATATACTGTAATTTATAAACAAATGGATTCCAATTATGCTTCTATAGTAATGCATAACCATTTTCTCATGAAGAAAACCTCCAACTTCCTTTAGAGAACTGTGACATTCAGTGCAAACTCATTTCCTCTGAGTGACAAAGCTTAATGTAAATATCATTATTACATCTTTACTCTGTCATTGCTGGGTTTTCCTTAACTGCCATTTGAATGAATGATATCATGTGCAGCTGTAATCTTTCAGCAAAGTTTGTAACTTTACCTTTGTAGTTTCCCCATATGATATATTTAATTTTCAACAGTTCAACATATTCAATTATTCTCCTTCTCATCCTAGTTTACTTTGCCTCATGATTTATTGGTCAAAGGTATCATTGCATAAAGTAAGGCCAAAAGTTTTGCCATTGTTTGACTCATCACATCACATTGTTTGATTTCATTACGATCAAGATCTGTGCACATCTTTCCATGTCTGTGGATCACTGAATCAAAGGGGCATCTTTTGCATACATGGCCTCCACCTGATGGGGCAGTTAAATTAGCAACAAGGATACTAATGCAACAGCTGTACTGCCTTGTGTTTCAGAAAGCCAAAGAACAGGATACACATTCTTACCAAAAGATAAAATAAATTTGATCATGGAGTCCATTCCCTCTCTTCGGATATTCAGAAGACTATTTTTATTCCCTTTCTACATTTGGTAAACCTAACAAGGTAATAGACTCAAATTTCTCAGCTTCCTAGGAATGTCCTCCAGAGTGCCTCAAATTGCTGTCATAGCATAAATGTACTCCTCTATTGGAAATTATGTATTAGTTTAAGTAGGGAAGAAAAATGCTAGAATCTACTTTGGCCAATATTGCAAATGTTATTCCAGCAACAGACTGTCATGTTGCAGATGAGGTTAGGAGTTCATGTTTCTACATTATTGACTCTCCACTCCTACTCCTGATCCTTGGCTGTTCCAGCATAAACCATTTGTGGACTGGAGAGAGGGGAGAATCATTGTTTGGTCCAGTCATTGTAAAAGGGTTTGTTTGTGGCATGGTGTTCCAACACCCAGACTCTCACATGACCTTCAGCCAGTAAGGGGGCAGCCTTCAGTGTATGAGAACCTGAGACCTAGTCTGGTCCTCAAGAGCAGAAAGGGCGGTTCCGGTCAATGGAACTGTGCAAGGCCTGACACTGTGTAGTCGGGATCCCACAGAATTAGAGAGGGAGAATCTCTAGTTCATCAGAGGCCCAAGGAAATGCTTGAGAAGTCTGAGAAACACCACGAAGCTTAAAGAATCGAGCTGCCAGGTCTCATCATGCTGATCCTTGAAACCTATTCCTGGAGGGGCAAGGTCCCATTGTAATGCCTCACTGCCATTGCTGGAGGATAAAGATTGGGATTTTGACACTGTTTTTATAAATGAACTTTGTGAGCTTAGGGAGAGGAGTCTGAAGTATGTTGAATCACCCCTGCCACCTAAGAAGTCTTAGAAGGAAGAACTAGGGGAGATAGCACACCCAAACCGGTCAAAATCCCTTCCGTCTACAAGGACTTGGAGAAAGTCTTCAGCAAGGAAAAAGCCTTGATTCTTCCACCGCACCAACCCTACGATTGTATTATAGACCTGTTGCCTGGAACCTGACCATAAGACAATTAGATATAGGGAGCAGAATTAGGCCATTCAGCCCATCGAGTCCGCTCTGCCATTCCATCATGGCCGATCCCAGATCCCACTCAACCCCATATACCTGCCTTTTCGCCACATCCTTTGATATCCTGATGAATTAGGAAGCTATTAGGAAGGGGCCTGATAGAGGTCTACAAGATTATGAGAGGCATAGATAGGGTGGATAGCCAGTACCTGTTTCCCAGGACATGAACAGCAAACACCAGAGGGCATATGTACAAAGTTAAGGGAGGGAAGTTTAGGGGAGACATCAGGGATAAATTTTTTACACAGAGGTTTGTTGGTGCCTGAAATGACTTGCCAGGAATGCTGGTGGAGGCTAAAATATTAGGGGTATTTAAGAGCCTCTTGGACAGGCACATGGATGAAAGAATAATAGAGGGTGACAGGGTAGTGTGGGTTTAGTACTTTTTTGAAGGACTATATGGGTCGGCACAACATCGAGGGCTGAAGGGCCTGTACTGTGCTGTAGTATTCTAGCGTCTAGTGTCTATCAAATTCCACCTTAAATATACCCATGGACATGGCCTCCACCACAGTCTGTTGCAGAGCATTCCACAGATTCAGTACTCTCTGGCTAAGAAACCTCCATTTCACTTTTGTTCTAAAAGGTCACCCCCCAATTGTGAGGCTGTGCCCTCTGGTTCTGTATACCCCACTATAAGAAACATCTTCTCCACATCCACTTTATCTAGTCCTTTCAACATTTGGTAGATTTCAATGAGATCTCCCTGCACTCTTCTAAATTCCAGTGAGCACAGGCCCAAAGCTGCCAAATGCTCCTCATATGTTAACCCCTTCATTCCTGGAATCATCCTCACGAATCTCATCTGGGCTCTCTTCAAAGAAAACACATCCATTCTGAGATATTAGATTAGATTATGAGAACACTCAGTCCTCTTTTATTGTCATTTAGAAATGCATACATGCGTTAGGAAATGATACAATGTTTCTCTGGAGTGATATCACAGAAAACAAGACAGACCAAAGACTAACACTGACAGAACCAAATAATTATAACATATAGTTACAGTAGTGCAAAGCAATACCATAATTTGATAAAGAACAGAACATAGGCACAGTAAAAGAAAGTGCTGAAGTCCCGAGTACATCGACTCCCAAGTCCCCAATAGCAGGTGGCAAAAGGGAGAAACTCCCTGCCATAAACCTCCAGGCACCGTCAACTTGCCGATACCTTGGAAGCAGCCAGCCACAGCCGACCCTGAGTCCATCTGTCCAAAAACTCCAAGCTTCCGACCAGCCTCTCCGATACAGCCTCCCGGCGCCATTCTCTGCCAAGCGCCTTCGACCTCTCCCCGGCTGCTGAAACACACAAAGCTGAGGATTTCGGGGCCTTCAGCTCCAGAGATTCCGGTTACCACACAGTAGCAGCGGCAGCGAAGCGGGCATTTCAGAAGTTTTCCAGATGTTCCGCTGTGCTCTCACGTCTGTCTCCATCAAACTGGGATTGCGCACGGTCCCCTACTTGACAGATAACAGATATTCATCACCGAAGTGGCCACGCTTGCTGTCGTCGTGCCGCCATCTTCTCCCCTGTCCCGGGAGATATGGAGCCCAAAACTGTTAACAATACTCCAAGTGTGGCCTGACAAGTGTCTGATAAACCTCAGCATTATCTCCTTACTCTTCCCCACGGGGTAGATTGTACACACTCTCAGGCCCAGAGAGAAGCACAATGGAGGAATATATATTGGAGGCTCTTGCCATGGGCTTCACTCAGCCCTTCACCCCACCCGCTGGCACAGACTTCTTCTTTGTACAGAAGGAAGGCGGAAGCCTGCATTGATTCTAGGGGATTAAATCATATAATGGCCAATAATCACTCTCCCTTTCCACTTGTGAAAAGCCTTCAAGATGTTCCAAGGAACCAGGGTATTCACAAAACTAGATCTACGGAGTGCCTACAATCTGGGCCATAATAGGGAAGGCGATGAGTGGAAGACTGCATTTAATACACCAGCAGGGCACTATGAGTACCTGGTTATGCCCTTTGCCCTTGCGAATGCTCCAGCCGTTTTCCAGGCCTTTATAAATGACATGCTGCAGGATACTCTCCACATGTGTGCCTTCATCTACTTGTATGATATTCTAATTTCTTCAAAGTCCATGGAGGAGCACGTCGCTCATGTCGGGAACATTTTAAAGAGCCTTCTAGACCGTGGATTTAATGTCAAATTGAAGAAGTCTGAGTTTCACATAACGACTGTTTCATTTTTGGGTTTCATCATCTTCAACGGCAATCTCAGAATGGACCCTACCAAGATCCAGGCAGTCAGAGACTGGCCAGCACCATCCAGTATCAAACAACTCCAGTGATTCCTGGGGTTTGTAAACTTCTACTGGAAGGTAGCTTAGCTGATTGTGCTAAGTAAGAAATCCACAGGCCCGTTTGTCTAGGCGACTGAAGCAAAGGCTGTTGTTGCAGGGCTTAAACAGCAGTTCACAACAGCTCCCATCTTGGTTTCTCCTAACCCGGACCGTTCCTTCATCATGGAGGTTGATGCCTCAGACATCAGATCGGGTGCCATCTTGTCTCAATGACCACTTTTGACACTCTTGTTCAAGAGGCCCAGGTGCAAGGGGAGGTTACTAAGAACGGTCCTGTGGGTCGTCTGTTCATCCCAAGTTCCGTCCAGTCCCTCATACCCCAATGGGGCATTCATTGAGAATGACTGCACACCAAGGGATTGCCAGGACCTCGAGTTTATCAAAAGGAGGTATTGGTGGTCTGGATTGACAAAAGAGGTTTGGCAGTACGTGCAGGTATGCATTGTGTGCACCCAGAACATGGAACCCCGTATCCAACCTCAAGGGCTCCTCCATCCATTCCTGTTCCAAAAAGACCATGGTCGCACATCTCAACGGACTTTTTCACACGTCTCCCACCAACCAAGGGGAAGTTCGTCATCATGGTCGTTATCAATTGGTTTTCAAAAGCCTGCAAGTTCATTGCCTTGGAGAACAGAGATGACCAAAATTGTTCTGGACCAGGTCTTCAGGATCCATAGGTACTCAATGGACATTGGCTCAAATTATCATCCACAATTCATACCAAATTTCTGGAGGGCATTCTGCAAACTGATAGGGGCAACAGAAAGCCTTTCCTCTGGGTTTCACCCACAGTCCTACAGCCATACGGGGCAGACCAACCAAATTTAGAACATATCCTAAGATGCCTAGACTCAGAAAGATCTGATGAGAGGTGTGACCATTTGACGTGGGTAGAGGTCTCCTACACACCTTACAGCATTTGGTACATGGGATATCACCATTCAAGTGCCAGTGCAGTTATCTTTCACCTCTCCTTCCGGACCGAGAGGCCTAGGTTGGGTTCCCTGCGGCCAAGGATCTCATCCAACGCTGCAGGCAAAAATGGATTAGGGCAAGAGAGATTTTGCTGGACACTACCCAGAAAGCAGAGACCACGGCAAACCAAAAGAGAAGACAGGGATCCACTTTACAGCCTGGGCAACAAGTCTGGCTGTTCACTCATGATTTGTCTCTCCAAGTGGAATCTCGAAAGTTGATGCCCAAGCTCATTGGCCTCTTCATAATCCTGAGGAAAGTAAGCCTGATGGCTTACACCTTGCAGCTCCAAGACCCTAAAGATCAACCCACCTTCCACATCTCTAAATTTAAGATGTTCTGCCACCACCAAAGGGGACAGGTCTTCACAGTGAGAAGACTTCTGGACTCACATACTATTCGGGGTGTTCAACAATGCCTCATGGACTGGGAAGGATTCGGACTATAGCTGATGTGCTGGGTGCTTGAAAGAGACATCTTGGATCCAGCTCTCATCAACAATTACCATCACAGCCTCTCCGAGCAGCCAGGGCTGTCAGGAGTCAGCTGAAGGGCGGGGGGGTGGTGGCAGGAGATCCTGTTCGGAGACGCTCCCAACTGCACCAGATGCCAGGATTTAGATTCTGTAAATCCCTATAGTACAGATAGCTGGAGCAACCCTTTTAAGGGTTCAGGACGGTCCTGCTAATTGGTAATCTTGTTTTTGATGGCAATAATTGGATATCTAAGGAATATCTGAACTGCGGTTTTGTGCTCAATCATAAGCCTACTAGTGATATCATCTAGCATTTGTTTTATGCTCAGATCCAGTTTGATACCATGCTTCAAACCTTGCTTCAGATATCCCAACATCTGGTTCCAAACCATCCTCATCAAGGACTCTTGTCACACTAAAGTATTTGATTTGTTCCTCCTGTATACCCGTTTCTATTTTCCCACCCGTTATTTTTACAAACTGTCAATTGATTACTTACATAGAACATAGAACAGTACAGCACAGGAACAGGCCCTTCTGCCTGTGATGTTTGTGCTAATCATGATGCCAAATTAAATTTATCCCATTGTTTGCATATGATCAGATTGTTCATCTGTCTATCTAAATGGTAGACTCTGCTTCCACCAAATCTCTAGTAGTGTGATCCAACAAACTCTACATGTAGTACTTGTCCTGTAAATCTCCTTTAATCTTTCCAGTTCTTACCTTCGAGCCAAGCCCTCTAGTACTAGACATTTTTACCCCAGGGAAAGGTCTCTGACCATCCAACTTATGTACGCCTCCTATAATTTTCTAAACTTATATCAGGTGTCCTCCAACCTTCAATGAGTAGAGTAAACAATCCAAGTTTGTCCAACCTCTTCTTGTATCTAACATTCTCTAATCTAGGCAACATCCCAGTGAACCACTGTTGCACTCTCTCCAAAAACTCCATCTACTTTTTATAACATAGCAACCAGAAATAAACACATCATTTCCACTGGAATTTTTAAAATATGTGTTCCATCACTTTGACTAAAAATAAAATTGTAATCCTTCAGCTATTGACATCCATCTTCCTCTTCTAAACAGAGCTTGTTGCATTGGATTTAATATTCACCCCTGTACAAATGACGTTAAATGAAGATGCATGCACTTACGTATCTACTCTTCTCAATGTTTTAAAAATCATACAGTCATAGAAAGCTACAGCACAGAAACAGGCCCTTCGGCCCATCTACTCCATGCCAAACCATTTAAACTGCCTAATCTCATCAACCTGTACCCGGATCATACCCCTCCAAGCCCTACTATCCATAAACCTACCCAATCACCTCTTAAGCATTGAAATTGAGCTTGCATGCACACTTTGTTATGACCAACCAGGGTAGGTCTTACACAGTGAGTGGTAAGGCACTGAGGAGTGTGTTAGAACAAAGGGATCTGGGAATACAAGTCCATAATTCATTGAATGTGGCATCGCAAATAGATAGGGTCATAGAAAAAGCTTTTGGCACATTGGCCTTCATAAAACAATGTACTGAGTACAGGAGATGGGATGTTATTTTAAAAATTCCAGTGGAATTAGTGACTTGTGCTGGCTGCTCATTCCACGTTCTCATGATCCTCTGATTGAAGATGTTTTCCTTCATGTTCCCCTTACGCTTTTTACCTTTCACCCTTAAGCAACGACCTCTGTTTGTAGTCCCACCCAACCTCACTGGAAAAAGTCTGCTTGCTTGCCCTATCTGTACCCCTCATAATTTGTATGTCTCTATCATCTTCTACATTCCAAGGAATAAAGTCCTAACCTATTCAATCTTTCCTTATAACTCATGTGCTCCAGACCTGGCAAAATCCTTGTAAATTTTCTCTGTACTCTTGCAACCTTATTTACATCATTCCTGTAGTAAGTGACCAAACATGCACACAATGCTCTAAATCAGGCCTCACCAACATCTTATACAACTTCAACATTAAATCCCATCTCCTGTACTCAATACATTGATTTATGAAGGCCAATGTGCCAAAAGCTTTCTCTATGACCCTATCTACTTGTGATGCCACATTCAATGAATTATGGACTTGTATTCCCAGATCCCTTTGTTCTAATGCACTCCTGTGTAAGACCTACCCTGGTTGGTCCTAACGAAGTGCAACATCTCACACTTGTCTTCATTAAACTTCATCTGCCATTTTTCAGCCCATTTTTCCAGCTGATCCAGATCCCACTGCAAGCTCTGACAGTGTTCTTTGTTGCCCACCACACCCCCAATCTTGGTGTCATCCACAAATTTGCTGATCAACTTAACCACATTATTATCCAGGTTGTCAGATCATTGATATAGATGACAAATAACAATAGATCCAAAACTGATCCCTATGGCACTCCACTAGTCACAGGTCTCCAGTCAGAGAGGCAATCATCTATTAGCCAATGTCTCTTTCAATATTTTTATTAGTTTCTACATATAAGAATACAGAGTACAAGAAGATATATATCATAAATTTAAAAAAGATAATATAATACCAAATACATTATATTAGAATCACACTTGCAATCACATTACCCTATATTCCTGTAAATTAAATTAAATCATAAAGTTGAAATGTATTAATTTTATTATACAGGAAAAAAATCTAAACTCACTACCAAGATCAAAACTGTTTGGTAAAGAAAGAAAAAAGGAAACAAAAATCCTTATCATGTAGTGAAATATGTTATTAGCCACCATCTGTACCTTAACAGCAATTCAAAGGTTTTGAAAATAGTTCAGAAATGGTCTCCACAATGTTTGAAAGTCTTGGCTAGATTCAGCAATTGAACAACGTATCTTCTCTAAATTTATGTATGACATAACATCACGTAACCATTGAGCGTGAGTAGGTGGACCAACATCCTTTCATTTAAACAAGGTCGCCCTCCTAACTGTAAGAGAAGTAAATGCCAAAATGTGCAATTCAGGTGTGTTCAAAATAATATCTTTTCCTCCAACAATACCGAATAGGGTGGTCAAAGAGTTAGGCTTAAAATTTATCTTAAAAAGTACTGAGAAAGTTTGGAATACTTCCTTCCAATATCTTTCAAGACTTGGACATGTCCAAAACATGTGAATTAATGAAGCTTCTCCATTGTTACATCTATCAAAAAAGGGAGATATATCCGAATAAAAACGAGGTAGCTTATCCTTAGTCATATGACCACTTTAAATTGTAGGTGGGAGTGGCAGGCACATAACGAAGAAGTGTTAACCAATTTAAAAATTTTGTTCCAAGTTTCCTCAGGAATTGAAGTCTGTAAATCCAGAGATTTTTAATTTTGTCTAAAGGAGCATTTCTCATTCCCAACAACATACCATAGATATTGGATAATGAACCATTAAGGAAGGGTTTCAAATTAGAAATTACATCTAATAAGTCCTTCCAGGACTATTAGGAAATGTATATAATTGGGAACGCAGAAAGTCTGTAATTTGTAGATATCGGAAAAAGTGGGTTTTTGGTAAGCTATATTTAGCTGACAATTGCTCAAACGAAAAGAGACTTCCTCAAACAAACAAATCCTGGAAGCATTTAATACCCAATCTATCCCATTCTTTAAAAACTGGATCAGTCATAGAGGGTTTAAAAAAAATTAGAAAAGATGGAACTTGAAACAGAAAATCCCATTAAACCAAAATATTTTCTAAATTGTACCCAGATCCTCAAAGTGTGTTTAACTACCAAGTTATCAGTTAATTTGCTTAAGGACAAAGGTAGTGAGGATCTAAGAAGCGAAATGATAGAAAATTTATTAACAGAGTTAGCTTCTAAAGAAACCCATATCAGACAGTTCTCACGGTTAATATAATATGACCAAAACGTAAGATTTCGTATATTGACTGCCCAATAATAAAACCTAAAATTTGGTAAAGCTAAACCTCCATTCTTTTTAGCTTTTTGAAGATGAACTTTATTTAGTCAAGAAAGTTTATTTTTCCATATACTGTATTAGAAGATATAATAGAATCAAGAGAGTCGAAAAAGGATTTAGGAAATTAGCCAATGTCTAATCCAATTTACTACCTCATCTTGAATGCTCAGCAACTGAACGTTCTTGAACAACTTCCCATGATGGACCTTGTCAAATGCCTTGCTGAAATCAATGTAGACTACATCCACTGCCTTGTCTTCACCTACTTTCCTGGTAACTTCCTCAAAATACTCTATAAGATTGGTTTGACTTGACCTACCACAACAAAGCCTTGCTGACTATCCTTAATCAGTCCATGTCTATCCAAATACTCTTATATACAGTCCCTTAGAAAACCTTCCAATAAATTTCCCACTACTTGTGTCAGGCTCACTGGCCCATAATTTTATGACTTGCAGCCTTTCTTAAACAGCATAACAACATTAGCTATCTTTCAATCCTCCATACCTCACCTGTCGTTAAGGATATTTTAAATATTTCTGCTATGGCCCCTGCAATTTCTGCACTTAACTCCCACAGGGTCCGAGGGAATACCTTTTCAGGACCAAGGGTTTTATCCACCCTAATTTTGCCTCAAGACAGCAAACACCTTCTCCTCTGTAATCTGCATGGGGTCCATGAACTCTCGGCTGCTTTGCCTCACTTCTATACACTCTGTGAATTTATAACATTGTGAATCTCATATATCTTCCACATGAATTGGGATAGGAATGATGTTTTTCTTTAGGATGATGGTCAAAAAGAATGTAATTGTTATGATTCATCTTGATCACCAAGGGGCGATAAAGTTCTCCAGGATGCATTGCCCCACTCCCCTGTTTATTAGTTCATTATTTTCACCTGTGTCTTGTTTTTGTTATCAGTGCAAATGTGCCTTGTTTTGTTTGTTGTTTTTTGCTCAGTCTTTATTTTAAAAAACCCTACATTCAGTGATTCTCGATTCCTAGACTGTGTTCTCTACAAACCAATCCACAAGTAAAGATTTTTTGTTCAACTCTATCCTCACTTCTGATTTCCTCTGCACTTGGGTCCATCTGGTCCAAGCCTCTCCTGGTCGTCCACTGTTGAAAGATACAAAACTTCACCATAGCAACCTGGCCGAGCAACCACCACTGTTACAGCAAGATTGAGCTTCAACATGAACCCAGCAGAGTGTGAGCATCTCTGCACAGTGCTGCTCAGCCATGAAGTCACGGTGTATGGGCATAAGCAGGTGCTCCAACTGATCTTGACCGCCCTACAGATGCTCACTGAGATCATCTAGCTGAGCCAGCCTACAGCCACTCCAATTCCTGAGTCTCTGAACCTGCCAGCGCCTCGGCGACATGATGGCAACCCAAAGAACTGTTCGTTAAGGGATTCTTACTCTGTGTTTTCTAGCTTTCAAGCTGAAATCTGACTGCTACAAAATAGCCTATATCATCTCTCTCCTCTCTGGCGAAACCCTCTCTTGGGCAATGGCACACTGGGAGAAGAAATCTCATGCAGGAAGACATGTATGTCGCTTCACCAGGGAGATGAATAGTGTGCTTATCCACCCAATCAGTGGACGGGGAGCAACCAATCGACTCCAACAACTTTGTCAGGGATCCCATAGCTTGGCTGACTATGCAATTGATTTCCGCACTCTGGCGGTAGAGTGTAGTTGTAACTTTGAAGCCCTAATAGCCATGTTGCACTTGGATTATCATGTGAAATTAAAGATGAATTGGCAGTCGGGAGCCGATGAGTATCTTGATGCCTCCATTCAAGTTGAGAATTGTCTCCATGTAAGGAGAAGCGAGTGCCACAGTGAGTCATCTCGGGCTGTCAGTCTCTGAGCCCCTCCACCCTCATCATCCTCAGTGTAGTCATACACGCCCCTCAGTTCCCCTCAACTTCTTTCAGTGGAGCTGGTACAATTGGGAAGAAATATACTTTCTCCAGTTGAGCGGGAATGGATAACGAAGGCAAATTGCTGCCTCTACTGTGGTGAGCTGGGCCATTTCTGGTTTGTCTGTCCAGAGTTGTGCGGGAAAACATCCAGACCCATCCAGTGAAGGGAAGCTTGTGATTAGTTCCACCATACTTCCTAAGTTGGCTGCATCCAGGATCTTGCTGTCTACCCCTCCGTCTCCTGGGGTGAGCAACATTATGTCCTTGACACAGCAGAAAATTTCATGGACCTTAGGTTAGCGAGACATCTCAGAGTTCCCCTGGCCTGCCTCAACCTTCCGATCATAGTCATGGTTCTGGACAGAAGATCTCTAAGCCCTGGGAAGATCTTACCCACCTCTCCTGAGTTACCTCTTGTCTCTCCAGAGCTGTACCAAGTTCCTCCTGAGTATGCAGATGTGTTAAAGGTTTTTAGTATGAAAAGGACTACAACACTCCTGCCTCATCAAACGTATGGTTGTGCAATTGAATTGCTGCCTAGAACCCGTCCGCCCCAAGGAGGACTCTAATTCCTGTCAGCTCCAGAAAGGCTGGTCATGGAAGATTACATCTATGATGCCCTGGTGTCTGGTTTTGTCTGCCCCAGCACATCCCCTGCAGGTGTGGGCTTCTTCATGGTGAAAAACAATGGTGGACTCTGTCTGTGTATAGACTAACAAAGTCTCAATAGGGTGACAGTGAAGTACCCTTTGCCACTGATAAACACAGATTCAAGTTGCTGCAAGGGGCAACCATCTTTACTAAAATGGACCTCCAAAAAGCATACAACTTAGTCCACATTTGGGAGGATGATGAATGAAAGACCACTTTTAACACCCCTACTGGCCACTACAAATATCTTCTGATGCCAATCGGTACAGTCAATGTACCAACGGTCTTCCAGGCCCTTATTAACAACATTCTCTGGGAGACGCTAAATAAAAAGGAAAGACCATGACTGTCAAGATTACTTGTGGTGCATCCAGCCACTGACTAGATCATATGTAGGCTGTAGATGCTGAGACCACACTAATGCATATCGCCTTTTAACCATATTTGAACCTCATCCAGCTAATTCAGAAGACTAAGATGAAGAATAACAGTTGAGACTAAACAGGGTTTCTGATTAATCAAGAACAAAGTGCAGGTGCAGTGAAAAGAAGAAGAAGAAGAAGAAAGCCCTTAATTTCGAATGGAGTCATCGGGACGCCGTTCATGATAGCGTTTATTTAGCAGGCTTATTTTTATGAAGCCGGGTTGCTAGCTCAACACTCAACCCAGCACGGATGGAAAGCATGCAAGGGAGTCAGCTGGATTCGAACTCGGGAGCCTTCGCTCCCAAGTCCAGCGCTGATGCCACTATGCCACCAGCCGGCCGGGTGCAGTGAAAGCATCATATTTATTGCCCAATACTGGGAAGCTTGTTTGAAACTTTGTCTTTAATCTCAGGGAGCTTGCTTAGATCCGTTTTATTAACAGCCTTCCCACTATTATACTGAACTATTGCTTTTGTGATGCCAGTGTTTGGTTTAGAAGTTTTAATGGCACTGATCTGTTTATTCTAATGTAATGTTCTAACAAGATATTCTAATGATACTGGCTGTTTGGTGTATAGCTTCCTTGCTTATCAATACATGTAAAGTATGCATTCTGCTAGCTTGCTATCCATGAGGCCAATCAGGGTACTGCATTACTTTCACAATCCATGTTAGTCTGTTCATTTACGCTTAAAGCCTTAAGTATGGTTTTATGTAGTAGGCCATGGTAGGCCCTTCTTTGATCAGGGTTGACTATGGATGTTGTGTCCTAGCTGTCTACGCAAGCCAGTACACAATCCAGGGCAGTACAATATGCTGGAGTTGCATTCAACTCAATGTAGGACTGCTTTAGGGACTCCAGCTCTGGATTTTTCCTCAAAGTGTATTCCCAAAGCCTTCCACATGAGTGGATTTAACTGCAAGGCAGCACAGGTTTGAGAACAGAATTTTCATTTCCTAGATGATCTGCCAACCATGGCTAACGAGACTCATCTACCCAAAGTGACTGATTTTAAGGCACCAGTAACCCAGCTTTGCCACTTCTCCTCTCAGGAGAAATGGTTCCGCCAGGCTTAGTAGTTAAGCCAAACATGGAGACCAGGCTGTGGATTTGGTTGACTATCTGAAATGCATGTTATTGGGATCATTAAATAGGTAGAGGGAACTTATTCCCATTACTCCCCCCAGCTATGACAATCTTAAGGAACCATGTATTTATGTATTATGTATACTTGGCTTTATGTATATTTGCTATAATTACAGCCCCTCACATCGTTAGAGTAAGATATATACATCAGATTACAATACTGATCTCTGCAACTTGTTGCTTTTATTGTAGATTCTTTGAAAGCTTGTGACAAAGTTACTAGGAAGCACTTGCAGCCAGCTGAGAGAGGTGAGAGCAGAAATAATCCAAGGCAATCCTTTGGGGAATCTAGGAAGGGCTGGCAGCAAGCTGGAAGTTTCCAGGGCATTTTTATAAGCAGCTTTTTAACAAATTGTTAGTTAAGCTAGTCAAATGCCTGTGCTTAAATTAGAAGCTTTACCATCACCAAATGGAATGTATACAGTGCACAGCTCACCCATAAAACATCACTGTACTTTAGAGTGTCAGGAGAGGAGAAATAGATTCTCCAGAAGGATTGCTTGATTGAATGAAGATCTTTTACACATGACAACTGTGGTCTCCAGTGGCTTTGACACAGATCAGAACAGCTCCTACAGGATGCTTTCCTTTTAACATTAGTAATGAGTACTGCAGCATGATGGGAGCTGGGGAGAGGTCTGAGCACATGAAAGATTGTCTTATCCTATTCCAAAACAAATCTCTTTTAAGTGGCCATCAACTATATTTTGAGACATGGCAACTGCAAATTAAAATCACTTTCTAGCCTTCGGCTTGAGTAAAGACAAATACTTTTAAACATACAAATATAGGTAAAATAGTTTAATGAATTAGCACACAACAAATAACAGTGATCAGTTAAGTTTACATCCTGTATTGAAATCTACTGGACGTGTTTGGGAAAATAATATGAAAAACTCTTGGAAGGCAAACTGCTAGACAGCAAAATGAACCTACCCACAGTTAAAAATAATTCACCACATTACCATCATGCAAGTTGGAAAACATTAAAATAGACACATTTTCTTGCTCAGTCCACATTTTGTATTTATTTATTTATTTTTAACCTGCATACGTTTTGAAATGGGCAAATTTTATTTCACCTCTTGGACTTTCGGGTAATGACTTGTGTGAATTCCATAAGGATGAATTGCTGTAACCCGAATGGGTGTATTGTGGGGGTTACTTACACTGATTGTCAATTCACAGCATAAACAATGGAAAGAACACATCAGCTCTCAAACCACTCACAATGCATCACAGAATACCATATTCCTGTATAAATGACAGGAGAGCACAACATCACAAACTAAAAATCAACCACTTCCTGCCTTGTATGTGGAGCATTCCACAGATCCCACATTAATCTAACCAGTCTCCAGAGAACCCACAAAGATTTTTCTTTATTCATGTTGTGGGATCACGGCACAACGTCACTGCATATCCCTCCATGTCATTGAATTAGGTGACTTGCTTAACCACCGCAAGGTTCGTCATCCTGGTGGAGGTCTGAAGTCACATGTAGATCAGATCCCAGCTAAGGATGGAAGATCTCCTTCCTTGAAGGACATACTGTAAGTGAATTAATGCTTTTTTTAAAAACCTTTATCCAAATGTCCTGGGGCCAGATCTAATGATAATAATGATTTTAAACTGACATCTAAAACAACAGGAATTCTGCAGATGCTGGAAATTCAAGCAACACACATGAAAGTTGCTGGTGAACGCAGCAGGCCAGGCAACATCTCTAGGAAGAGGTGCAGTCGACGTTTCAGGCCGAAACCCTTCGTCAGGACTAACTAGAGGAAGAGTGAGTAAGGGATTTGAAAGTTGGAGGGGGAGGGGGAGATCCAAAATGATAGGAGAAGACAGGAGGGGGAGGGATGGAGCCAAGAGCTGGACAAGTGATAGGCAAAAGGGATACAAGAGGATCATGGGACAGGAGGTCCGGGACGAAAGACAAGGAGGTGGGGGGGGGGGACCCAGAGGATGGGCAAGGGGTATATTCAGAGGGACAGAGGGAGAAAAAGGAGAGTGAGAGAAAGAATGTGTGTATAAAAATAAGTAACAGATGGGGTACGAGGGGGAGGTGGGGCATTAGCGGAAGTTAGAGAAGTCAATGATCATGTCATCAGGTCGGAGGCTACCCAGACAGAATATAAGGTGTTGTTCCTCCAACCTGAGTGTGGCTTCATCTTTACAGTAGCGGAGGCCATGGATAGACATGTCAGAATGGGAATGGGATGTGGAATTAAAATATGTGGCCACTGGGAGATCCTGCTTTCTCTGGCGGACAGAGCGTAGGTGTCCTCCACTTTTCCTTCGCTACATCGACGACTCATTGGTGCTGCTTCCTGCACGCATGCAGAGCTCGTTGACTTTATTAACTTTGCCTCCAACTTTCACCCTGCCCTCAAGTTTACCTGGTCTACTTCCGACACCTCCCTCCCCTTTCTAGATCTTTCTGTCTCTGTCTCTGGAGACAGCTTATCCACTGATGTCTACTATAAGCCTACTGACGCTCACAGCTATCTGGACTATTCCTCTTCTCACCCTGTCTCTTGCAAAAACGCCATCCCCTTCTCGCAATTCCTCTGTCTCCGCCGCATCTGCTCTCAGGATGAGGCTTTTCATTCTAGGACGAGGGAGATGTCTTCCTGTTTTAAAGAAAGGGGCTTCCCTTCCTCCACTATCAACTCTGCTCTTCAACGCATCTCCTCCATTTCACGTACATCTGCTCTCACTCCATCCTTCCGCCACCCCACTAGGATTAGGGTTCCCCTGGTCCTCACCTACCACCTCACCAGCCTCCGGGTCCAACATATTATTCTCCGTAACTTCCGCCACCTCCAACGGGATCCCACCACTAAGCACATCTTTCCCTCCGCCCCCCCCCCCCGCATTCTGCAGGGATTGCTCCCTACGCAACTCCCTTGTCCATTCGTCCACCCCATCCCTCCCCACTGATCTCCCTCCTGGCACTTATCCGTGTAAGCAGAACAAGTGCTACACATGCCCTTACACTTCCTCCCTTACCACTATTCAGGGCCCCAAACAGTCCTTCCAGGTGAGGCAACACTTCACCTGTGAGTTGGCTGGGGTGATATACTGCGTCCGGTGCTCCTGATGTGGTCTTTTATATATTGGCGAGACCTGACGCAGACTGGGAGACCGCTTTGCTGAACACCTACGCTCTGTCCGCCAGAGAAAACAGGATCTCCCAGTGGCCACACATTTTAATTCCATATTCCATTCCCATTCTGACATGTCTATCCACGGCCTCCTCTACTGTAAAGATGAAGCCACATTCAGGTTGGAGGAACAACACCTTATATTCCGCCTGGGTAGCCTCCAACCTGATGGCATGAACATCGACTTCTCTAACTTCCGCTAATGCCCCACCTCCCCCTCGTACCCCATCTGTTACTTATTTTATACACACATTATTTCTCTCACTCTCCTTTTTCTCCCTCTGTCCCTCTGAATATACCCCTTGTCTATCCTCTGGGTCCCACCCCCCACCTCCTTGTCTTTCTTCCCAGGCCTCCTGTCCCATGATCCTCTCGTATCCCTTTTGCCTGTCCAGCTCTTGGCTCCATCCCTCCCCCTCCTGTCTTCTCCTATCATCTTGGATCTCCCCCTCCCCCTCCAACTTTCAAATCCCTTACTCACTCTTCCTTCAGTTAGTCCTGATGAAGGTTCTCGGCCTGAAACGTCAACCGCACCTCTTCCTAGAGATGCTGCCTGGCCTGCTGCGTTCACCAGCAACTTTCATGTGTGTTGCTTAAATTGACATCTGGTCCTTTTACTTAGAGTTCTTCACCACTGTTGGATTCTGACGTTTTTTGATCCAAAGTTCCATTAGAAGTCAGGAAACCTGTTGTTTCACAATCATTTTATAAATAGAACAAAAGGAATTGGAAATGGGAATAGAAAGAGTTTAAGAATAGAGAAGAAAGAAAGGAAAGGAATAACGATGGTAAGACCATGTATTCAGCGTTTGAATGGAAAATCGTAGCAAAAGTACTGGATATGGCTCAATCCATCATGGGTAAAGCCTTCCCACCACTGAGAACATCTATACAGAGCATTGTTTCAGTAAAGCAGCATCCATGATCAGGGAACCCCACCAATCAGGTCATGTTCTTTTCTCACTGCTGCCATCAGGAAGAAGGTATAGGAGCCTCAGGACTCACACCACTATGTTCAGAAGCAGTTTTTAAACCCTCAACCACCAGGGCATTTTTGGGGTTAGCACATATAACAAATAACTTCAGCAACTAATTCAGCCACCAACCTTCAAATCTGAATATGGACTGTAGATTAAATTTTAAATGCAGCTCTGAACAAGGGTTCCTGTGAGCCGTGAATCACAGTGAATGGGAAAACCTGATAATGCTGCTTAAAGTTTATTTGGGTATCTGTGTGTGTGTGAAGGTTCTGTATCATTCAATGGAAGCATTGTGGATGCACTGTAAATATGGAAAATATAGAACTGTGCTTTGACCTTTAGCGCACAAAATGCCATGTAGCATTGGGTTGAGCAGGCTTCCTCCTCCGAAAGGGGTCTCAATATGATGCCTGCTGTGTCGCATTTTGTCAAATAAATGATTGCTTCATATCTACCAGTACATCTCTCCAGTGACTTTGTTCATGCGATTACATTTGAGGGCTCATCTGGGAGACCTTCTTGTGACCCATCATGTAGCCAGTGATCTCAGCATTCTAAGTGGGTGAGTATTTTTAAAACTAGCACTTACAGTTGAACCTGTTCGAGTCAGTGTCTATGGGATTACGAATATGATAGAGAGCTGAACTGGTAGTTAAAACATAGAACATAGAAATCTACAGCACTTTACAGGCCCTTTGGCCCACAATGTTGTGTTGAGCATGTAACCTACTCTAGAAGCTGCCTAGAATTACCCTACTGCATAGCCTTCTATTTTCCCAAGCTCTATGTACCTTTCTAAGAGTCCCTTAAAAGACCTTATTGTATCTGTCTCTACCACCATTACTGGCAGAGCATTCCACACATCCACCACTCTCTGTGTGAAAAACTTAACCCTGACATCCCCTCTGTACCTACTTCCAAGCATGTTAAAACTATGCCCTCTTGTGCTAGCCATTTCAGCCCTGGAAACAAGCCTCTGACTATCCACATGATCAATGCCTCTCATCATCTTATACACCTCTATCAGGTCACCTCTCATCCTCCGTTGCTCCAAGGAGAAAAGACAAGACCAATTTCACTCAACCTATTCTCATAAGGCATGCTCTCCAATCCAGGCAACATCCTTGTAAATCTCTTCTGCAGTCTCTCTATAGTATCCACATCCTTCTTGTAGTGAAGTGATCAGAATTGAACACAATAGTCCAAGTGCGGTCTAACTAAAATCTTATATAGCTGTGACATTACTTCATGGCTCTTGAACTCAATCTCAACAGTTGATGAAGACCAACACGCCGTACGCCTTCTTAACAACACAATCAACCTGCGCAGCAGCTTTGAGTGTCCTATTGACACAGACCCCAAGATCTTGCTAATCCTCCACCCTGCCAGGTGCCTTACCATTAATATTATATTCTGTCTTCAAATTTGACCTACCGAAATGAACCACTTCACACTTATTTGGCTATCAATGACCCGTTGTAGTTTCTGACAATCCTCCAGACTATCCACAACACCCCCAACTTTTGTGTCATCAGCAAACTTACTAATCCACCCTTCTACTTCCTCATCTAGGCCATTTATAAAAATCACAAAGAGGAGGGGTCACAGAACAGATCCCCGCAGAACACCACTAGTCACCGACCTCCATGCAGAATAAGAAACAACTACAACCACTCTTTGCCTTCTGTGGGCATGCCAATTCTGGATCCATAAGGCAATGTCTCCTTGGATCCCATGTCTCAAAACTTTCTGAATGAGCCTTGAATTGGGAACCTTATCAAATGCATTACTGAAATCCTTATACACTACATCCACTGCTCTACCTTCATCAATGTGTTGTATGGATGAGGCTCTACTTTAACCAAAAGTAGTATGGTGTGTGTCCGTGCATGCGTGTTTATGTATGAGACTAAACTTTGCGTATTAATTTGGTGAGATGGGGCCAGCAGTAGCGAAGGATGGTTATTGAAGCTTCGGGATGCGAGTAGGGGCGTGTATATTTATTCCAGGAATTGTATTTTAGTATACGCGTTTGCAAATGTGTGTGCCTTGGTGTACCATTCAGACACAAAGGAATACAGCAGTCACCATGAGTTTAGACACACATAAGTGGCAGATTGCGGAGAACATACTCTATGTTTTTAAGTGCGTACAGTTTAACTTGTACCAATCATTTATATTTTGTGTAGTGTGGGAATCAGCCTAGAGGTATTTCAGAGAGAGGTTTGACCCAGATATATCTGTTAGGATGGCACCTACTGAGGTCAGGCAATGTCAGGTCAAGAACCCTGATGACCTGTGCTACTCCTAGACTTTGATTGCATGTGGGAATTCAAAGTTCTGGTGCAAGCTCGAGGAAGTGATTGAAAAACAGCAGATGCACCCTAAAGATATCCATGCCGAGGAGGGTGGTGATCTGCTGGGGTATGAACTGACAAGAAGTGAATGCTTTTTTGGGCCTTGGGGCAGCCAGGAATTTCCTGTACTTGGGGATCACCCATTGGCTCAAGGTACTGCTGCTGGAGTAGAGCCAGCTCATGTCCACTACTGTCTTCGATGGCCGTTCACTTGATTTCAGGCAGACCCAGCAGCAGACATTGGTCTTGTGGGTGAGGGTAAAGGATCAAGTGGAGGACATTAGTTTCTATATTATTGAGTCTCTTCACATTCTCCTGATCCTTAGGCACCCTGGGCTGTCCCAGCATAGCCCTTCTGTGACTGGAAGGAAGGGAGGATCGTTGCGTGTTCAGTCGCTGCAAGAGGATATGATTTCAGCTTGGTGTTCCAACCTCCAGACTCTCCCGATACTAGTGGCCAACAAGGGGACAAACTCCTGTTCAGGGTAACCTGGAGCCTTCAGGAAACGCAGTCCTGTTGTCAAGGACAGACAAGCCGGCCACAACCAATAGGACGGAGCAAGTTCTGACCTTGTCTATTTAGGGGTGCACTGGAAGTAGATTTCTAGTTCAGCAGCAAACCAAGGAGTCTGGAACTCTTGGGGGTAAGCCAAGCATCTCCAGTTCCCAGATCCTGTCTAAGGAGAAGGCTCCAAAATGGAGACCCTTGGGGCCTAGTCCCAGGAGCACAAGGAACATTTGTCACGCCTCGCTGCCGATGTCTGAGGATACAGACAAGGAGTTGTGCTGTGCTTTAGCTTCTGTTTTCACTAAAGACTCGTGTGAACCAATGGGGGAGACTCTGGGCACTGTGGAATCACCTCCGCTACCATTGGAGTCTCAGGAATCATCTTCGGAGGAAGGTTCAGCGGAAACTGCAGCAGCCAAACTGGTAGAAATCCCTTCCATCTACAAGGATTTTGAAAGAGGTCTTCAGCAAGGGAAAGCCCTTGACTCTTCCACTGCACCGAACCTACAACTGTGCAATCGATCTACTGCTTGGTACTTGTCCTCTGCAGGGTCAATTATACATGCACTCAGGCCCAGAGAGAAGCACTACAGAGGAGTATACAAAGGAAACTTTTGCCCTGGGACTCGTTCAACCCACCACCTCTCCAGTTGGTGCTGGCTTCTTCTTCGTACAGAGAAAGAAAGGGAGCCAGCGGCCACATATTGATTATAGTGAGTTGAATTGCATAGTGGCCAAGAATCATCACCTCCTTCCCATCATGAACACTGCCTTTGAGATTCTCAAAGGGGCAAGAGTATTCTCAAAGCTAGACTTGTGGAGTGTGTACAATCTAGTTCGCATAAAGGAGGGTGATGAATGGAAGACAGCATTCAACACACTGACAGCACACTTTGAGTCATACCCAGTCATGACCTTCAGTCTTGAGAGCATGCCAGCAGTTTTCCAGGCCTTTATAAATGACTTACACCAGGATGCCTTCTGTAAGTACGTCTTCGTCTACTTGGATGACATCATAATTTTCTCAAAGTCCATGGAGGAGTATGTCACTCTGTCCGAGATATTCTAAGGAGTCTTCTTGATCATGGACTTTACATCAAACTGGAGATGTCCAAATTTCATGTAACCACCATTTCACTTTTGGGGTTTCACCATCTCTAATGTCAATCTCAAGACCTGACATTGTGTTGAATTGTGGTCCACAATTCGCATCATGTTTTCGAAGGGAATTCAGTAAGCTAACTGGGGCAACAGAGAGACTTTCCTCTAGGTTTCACCCTCAATCCAACAGATAGATGGAGTGGGTGATCCAAGATTTGAAATGACCCCTAAAGTGCCTGGCCTCTGAAAAACTGGACGAGTCGTGTGACCATTCGATGTGGGTGGAGGTTGCCCACAACATTTTATGGCATTTGGCCTATGGGCATGTCCCCTTTTGAATGCCAGTTTGGGTATTCTTTGCCAACTCTTCTCAGAGCAGGAGGTTGAAGTTGTGGTTCCCGTGGCTGATGATCTAGTCCAATGCTGCAAGGAGAAATGCACTAGATCAAGAGAGATTTTGTTAGCTTCTACCAAAAGGCTGAAATAAAGGCTAATTGCAAGAAAAGACAGGGACCAGTTTTACAACCTGGGCAACAGGTCTGGCTGTCAACTTAGGAACTGTCTTTCTGAGTGGAGTGCAGGAAATTGGACTCTTCAAGATTGTCAAGAAAGTAAATCCAATGACTTACACTTTGCAGCTCCCCAAGACCCTCAAGATCAACCCCAACTTCCATATTACCAAATTAAAACTGTGAACACCAGACCTTTAGCCCCTCCACCATCACTCCCACTGCTGACCAGGTTTGTCGATGGGGGATGGGTCCTCACGGTGAGAAGAACTTTGGATTCACAGACTGTTTGGGGTGTTTGGCAGTTCCTTGTGAACTTTGAAGGATTTGGACTTGAGCAATGGTGCTGTGTTCCTGGATGGGACATCTTGCATCCGACTCTCGTCCATGACTACAACCATCTAGCCAGGGCCATCAGGAGTCAGCCATAGGGGAGGGGGTCCTATTATAGCATACCAAACCATGCCAGCGTCTGTGGTTTAGGTGCTCTGACTCTCCAGAACATGGATAGCTGGTGAGGACCCTTTAAAGATTCAAGTCTGTCCCGCTAGTTGGCGGCCGTGTTCTGCGCACCATGAATTGAGTATTTAAAGTACAACTGAACTAAGGTTTAGTGCTTAGTCATAAGCCCTACTAGTGATATCATCTAGCATTTGTTTTGTGCTCAGTTCTCGATCCAGTTTGATACTGTGTCTCAACCCTTAGCTCTGGATACTCCAGCATTTGAGTCCAAACCATCCTTGACAAGGACTCTGGTCAGAGTGGTATCTACATTAAGTATAAAATAATGACAAATCTAGTTAAATTATGGAAACATCAAAGTGTTATGTCATGGTTAGGCATATTAGTAGGTATATATATACATAAGTTTAAACTACTCTATTAATGCTTACAAGTAAAAAAATGTAAATTATAATAAATCATATCAGGATAAATATTATGATTCATAATATAGAGTAACCTCGGCTTCTGAGACTTAAATGAATCCAATTATAGAAATCCTGTCCATCAGTTTGATGTATTTTAGTTGTTTCTTTATGAATATAATTGGCCAAATCAGTTATGTCTTCAGACTTCTCAAGCGTGTGAGTACAACACTCCTTGCCTATTACTGTACATGTTCCCTCCTTAACTGCTAAGAGAAGATCTAATGTTATACACTTTTACACCATAAGACCATAAGACATAGGAGCAGAACTAGGCCATTTGGCCCATCAAGTCTGCTCTGCCATTTCATCGTGTCTGATCCATTTCCCTTTCAGCCCCACTCTCCTGCCTTCTCCCTGTAACCCTTCATGCCCTGACCAATCAAGAATCTATCAACTTCTGTCTTAAATACATACCCAATGACTTGGCTTCCACGGCTGCCTGCGGCAACAAATTCTACAGATTCACCACTCTGTGAATTTTGAAGAACCATCTTATGCATGGTGTCTATTTCTGTTGTTACCTTTCCCAAGACATCAGCAGTGTCATTGCTTACTTTCCGAAGCTGCAGCAACATTCTCTTAACTTATACTCCTTTTAACACCATAAATGGGGAATGAAATTGATACAAAAGTAGCTCCTTCTGAAATGCAAACAACAGGAATTCTGGAGATGCTGGAATTTCAAGCAACTCACATCAAAGTTGCTGGTGAATGCAGCAGGCCAGGCAGCATCTCTAGGAAGGGGTACCTCTTCCTAGAGATGCTGCCTGGCCTGCTGCATTCACCAGCAACTTTGATGTGTGTTCCTTCTGAAATGTCTTGCTTACCTCTTGATTTGGAGGATAAAGTTTGTCTCAGGGCAGGAAAGACATACCCCAAATAACAAGGTCTTAACCAATTACGTTGAAGAGAGGTGTAGGCTCCATTTCTGCACATGAAGTACATATGGTTCCATGAACTTAGACCATTCCTTATTACTGAACTGGAGCCTTTTGGAATTGTAATACTTTTCCAATGGATATCGTCAAAGAAAATTCCAGAGTCATTATCCCATTTTGGACAATGTAAAGTATAATTATATAAACTGTGTCCTATTGGAACTCCAGAAAAAGGTAGTTTTTCCAGGTGGTTAGTGATTTGCTCACTGTAGCCCGGCAGCAAAGCACTGGGTCAGAGGTTACTAGCATGTTAACCACAGTGCCTGTTGTCCTCATTGGGTACCATTTCAGCTTTCTTGCAGTGGCTGGCTTGTATCACTTACTTTTAACTTCTACCCTTCCCTCTGAGTAAGTAAGTAATAGCATGCACCTATCCAAATTTCTCTTAAAGTCACAATTGAACCCTCCTCCACCACTAGCAGTTGCAGTTCATTCCACACTCTCACCACCTTCTGAGTGAAGAGGTTCCCCTTCATGCTGCCCTTAAAAATTTCACCTTTCACCCTTAACCCATGACCTCTATTTGTAGTCTTACCCAACCTTAGTGGAAAAAGCCTGCTTGCATTTACTTTACCGATACCCCTCATAATCTTGTGTACCTCTATCAAATCAGCAGGAGGAGAAGATGGTGGCGCAACGCAGCGCGCACAGCTCTCCGGTGAAATGATATGTAAGTAGGATGCCGTGCACAATTCTGATTTGATGGAGACAGACGTGAGAAGCACGGAGGAACATCTGGAGAAACTTCTGAAATGCCCAGTTTGCTGCTGCTGCTGCTGTGCGATCGAGAATCTCTGGAGGGAAGGCCCCAAAATCCCTGGCTTTGTCTGCTGCTGGCAGCCGGGGCTGGGGTCGAAACACTCGGCAGAGATGGTGCTCGATGCTCGGTGTCAGAGGGCTGGTCGGAGGCTCGACGTTTTCGGACGACTCAGAGTCGGACTGTGGTCGGGCAAGGCAGTGAGAGTTTTCTTCCTTCTCCCGTCTGTGTGAGATGTGGGACTTTCGAGAGACTTTGAACTATTTTTACCATGCCCATGGCCTATTCTTCATCAAGTTATAGTATTGTTTGCACTGTTGTAACTATATGTTATAATTATATGGTTTTTGTCAGTTTTTCAGTCCTGGTCTGTCCTGTGTTTCTGTGATATCACACCAGAGGAATATGGGATCATTTCTTAATGCATGCATTACTAAATGACAATAAAAGGGGACTGCGTGTCCTCATAATCTAATCTAATCTAATCTCCCCCCAATCTTCTATATTCTAGAAAATAAAGTTCTAACCTATTCAACCTTTCTTTCTAATTCAGGCCCTCAACTCCTGACAAAGTTGTTGTAAATTTTCTCTTCACTCTTTCAATCTTGGTTATATCTTTCCAGTAAATCAGTGACCAAAACTGTACATGATACTCCAAATTAGACTTCATCAATATCATGTACGATTTCAATATAACATCTCAACTCTTGTATTCAGTACACTGATTTATGAAGGCCAATGTGCCAAAAGCTTTCTTTTCTACCCAATCTACCTATTAAGCCACTTTAAAGGAATTATGGATCTGTATTCACAGATCTCTCTGTTCTACTGCGCTCCTCAGTGCCCTACTAGTCACCGTGTAAGACCTACTTTGGTTGGTCTGTCCAAAGTGCAACACTTTACTCTTATCTGCATTAAATTCTATCTGCCATTTTTCCAGATGCTTCAGATCCCACTGCAAGCTTTGGTATTATTCCTTGCTATCCATTAAACTCCCAGTCTTAGCGTCACCTGCAAATTTGCTGATCCAGCTCACAAAGTTTTCATCCGGATTGTTGCCATTGATATGCGATGGACTGCTCCCTATGGCACTCCATGAGTCACAAGCCTCCAATCAGAGAAGCAGCCATCTACCACTGTTGTAGGATGATGTAATAGATGACAAATAACACATACTGTTGATAATAGGAACTATTCTACATAATTCACAGCCCCATCATTGATTTGTATTCACTTTAAGAAACGGTATCTGACATGATGATGTCAGTGTAAGACGACTGCTTTTAGTTTGTTCGTAATAGAAATAAAGGGCTGCGGCTTTTGTTAAGCACATAACATGACTCTCACATCTTTTATTCACAAAATCCTACATTGGCGCCTGGCACTCTCAGACGATTCCAGAGTTATTCAGCCAATGCCATCACTTTGAAGCAGCCAGAGTTTGGGGAGCAGCACATTCCTGCATGGTTTGCATAGGCAGAAGCCCAGTTCTTACTGTGCGGAAATCACCACAGACAATACCAATTTTTACTAAGTACATCATTGCACGGATAAGTCGCTCCACCACAGCCAGAATGGTGAATCTACTAAAAGACCTGCCTGCACATGACAAATATGCCACTCTGAAAACTCACCTTTACAGACTTCTGGACTGTCTGAGTCTGAGTGCACCAACAATTGCTCTCCTTGCCCACCCTGGGTGACACTAAGTCTTCAGAACTAATAGACTACATGCTGTCTCTCCTGGGCAATCTACACCCTTGCTTCGTTTTTAAAGAACCCTTCATTCCAACAAATGCCTGATCAAATTCGCATAGTCCTCACTAATACATCCATGAATGACTATAGGGAGCTTACTAAAATAGCCAATAGTCTACACTCAGTCAGGCAGGGGTATATTGTTCCTCATCATTTCCCTGTCTCAGTAAAGCCTGTTAGCAGAGCCTCCAGCAGACTTGTATCTGTGGCTCTGAACCAGACAATGCCAGGTCTATGCTTTTACTGTGCACACTTTGGCACAAATGCCAAGAAGTGCCAGCTGCAATGCAGCTTCCACAGTGCCAGCGCATTGGGACATCGGAGGTCTGTGAATGCCATGGGTTCCGTTTGCCAGGGTGTTCATTATTCAATCTGGACACCCTTTCAGGCCGACTCTTCCTGTGTGACATGGGTGTTCAAGTGAGTGTATTGCCAGCATCACCACTGGTTATAAGGCAGAGAGTGACGGACCCTCACTGGAGGCTGCCAACGGCGGCAGGATCTGGACTTATGGAACACAATGTATGATGCTTTACTTCAGTAGATGACGCTACACATGGGACTTTGTCTTGGCTAAAGCTGCACAGTGCAGATTTCCTGTGCACCAAAGGACTGTTAGTAGATCTTAAGACTGCCCACAAAAGACTTAAGAGTCATTACCCTGTACCCCCAGTAAGTTATGACATTCATGAGTTCTTGTACCAGCTGGCGATTTTTGTTGGGGTTCCAACAGGCATAAGAAACAATCTTCGTCCCCATAAGTTTTCAAAATCATGACCAACTCCAAAAGTATACCAAGAATCAGTTTAGATGTTAGCTGTTCTTCCTTCGGCCTCCTTACAGGCTTCAGTAAGAGCTTTCATTTCCTCCTCTTGCATAGAGGTACCATGAACCATTTGAATTCCTCTCTCAATTATTGAGGAGCCATCAAGTCTTCGTCCGAGTAATAACTTTCCATCTTTAGTCCTACATGCCTTCAATCCCTTGGTCTATATTGGGGCAAGCTGTGACATATTTGCCAATCTTATTGTTTCCTCACTTGAGTCATTAGAGACTGCTGAAGAGTCCATGACATGATCATCTGTAATTTCTCAGAGTTCGGATGGTTCAGCTGTCTCAGAGGACTGACCAATTTCGGGGTATTTCCCAAGAAGAACTATCAGAGGAAGTGTCACTGTCAATGTCACTGACAGCTCCACCCCTTACAACGATAGTATTGAACAGAGGATCAGGCTCAAGTGGCCAGGTTGTCTACTTCTTTATTATTAAAGAGCTGAAATGGGATGACCTCCAGATCATTCTGGGAGGCTGACGTGGTGATATATTGGACATATAGAGAGATACTTACACCCAAGGTTTATATTGTTTCTTCGCTCATTCGGTTAATGCAGAGATTTGCTCTTTCAACTTATGATTGTCTCCATCATCCTGTTTTTGTTGTTTGTTACACATTTCACATTTCTTTCCCAATCAATTAGTAAGTGCCTTTACTCGTCCCGTTGACTTTTTCAGTCGCTCACACATTCCATCAAACTGACAACATGTTCTTATCTTTAACTCACATGTTTCAGTTTTTTCTTTCCGTCAGACACTCTTTGGATCTTATCAAATGCATTCCTAAACTTAATATTGCTGATATTTTTCAAACTGAGATGTTTTATTCAGCTAGGAGCTTGGTTTTAATGACTTTGGCCATTGCCTTAATTCAATCTCATGTAAAACTTAACTTCTACATATTTTTTGTTACTTTTACCACGATCTCAAAATATTGATAGATCATAACGAATAGATGGTCCTGTACCACGTGAAGTTGAGCTGAATCGCTGTACTAGAATCTGGCCCTTTTGCAGTGTGGCTAGAGTCTCACAGGGGCAGGATGCTTACAACATGTCGGGGCGGGAGTTGCTGGAGGGGATTTGGAGGCAATTAGATGCGGTAGGGAGGAGAGCCATTTTATTGAAGTGGAAGGATTCTAATCCACCTACGGTCTTTTATTGGCTCTCCTCCATTATGTCCTGTTTAAGTTTAGAGAAAATAATAAGTCAGACATTTGATACATCCTTTAAATTTGAGCAAATCTGGTGGCCTTTTATCCAATATTTTCATTTAATTTGATTTATTACTCTTTCAATCTTTTTTTTCGAAGTTTTAGATTTGATCAGAAAATCTTTCTTTCTTTTTTTTTGGTCATATCCTCAAAATGGACTACCCAGTCCCTTTTTTTTTGTTTTTTTTTAATATAGTGTAGTGTTTTTTTTCTCTTCATTTAAAACTCAATGTTTTTTTTCTTTTCTCTTTCGTAAACTGATAAGAGGAGAATTGCTATTTTCATTTTTTTATTATATATTTTATACTAGTTTAACAATATCTATGATTTTGACAATGTTTGTCTTTATCTTGGTTTATATTTTTACTGATTTGAGATATTTGAGATAATTCTCCTCTTGATTGTATTTATGCTCCTTTTAAATTAATAAAAAGATTAATAAAGATAGGGAATTGCTGGGAGTCTAAGGACAGAGAAGAAAGGAAGGAAAAGAATAAAGACAGAGAGCCTACCTGTTCAACTCTTCTTATACCCCAGAGATAAGAGATATTCCATTCCAACATGTAGATAAGTGTTAACCAATCAGATAGCCCCTTTTCAAACAATGTGATACGACAGAACTTTCCAGGATCAAACAAAGAACTGTAACCTCTATGGAACACACTGACCAGTTACATGTATACAGGTAGCTATATAAAATACAAGCAGGCATAACTGTTAAACTGCATAGATAATAACAATTATATGGTTTAATCCCACATTACCCAGAAATTCAATGCTGCTTCATGGAGATTGGAACACCACATGATGCAGTCAATCACTTCTGGAATTTTTTGAGCTCCCTGCAAACTGGACGGGTTTAAGTGCTCTCCCTCCCAAATCCTCTGTTCTCTGGAGAAGTGAGATGAATTCCTCACTTCTAAGTAGATAATGCCAAAATGTATAGAGCAACAAGAGCCAAGTAACAGCTACTGTTCCTTGATCTAAAGATTGAGAAGTTCAGGGAGACTGCAAGTTTCACCAAGGCAGAGCAGTAAATTCAGGCAGCACCTTGGTGAACTTTTCCACCTTCACCAAATCCTTCCTATATTGTGGCAACCAGAACGAGACATAATACTCCAAATGCAGCCTAACCAAAGTTTCATGCAGCTGCAACATGACCTGACAAGTTTTACACTAGATGCCCCAATTAGTGAAGGTGAGTGTGATGTAAACCTCGTTCCCCATTCTGTTCACTTCTGTTGATTTACCAGGGAACTATGGACTTGCACCTCAAAATTCATCTCTACATCAATGCTCCTAAAAGCCTTACCACTTATTGCATACTGTGTACATTCCGCATGCATTTGACATCCCAAATATATCAACTCACAATTGTCTGGATTAAACTCCAAATGCCATTTCCCTGCCTGAATTTCCAACCAATCGATACCCTCTGGTATTCTTTGACCATTCACTGTATCCCCATTATCCACAACTTCAATAATATTCATGTCATCTGCAAATTTACTAATCAGACCACTTACATTTTCAACAGATCAGTTATATAAATTAGAAGCCAGGTAGATCCCAACACTGATCCTTGTGGAAAAACAGTGTTCATAGACATCCAGTCAGCAAAAAATTAAAACTCCTCCATCACTTCCCTCTATCTTTTAAACCTAGCAAATTTTCTGTCTAATTTACTAACTCATCTGAATCCAATGTGACATAATCGTCTGGACCAATCTTCCATGTAAGATTTTGTCAAATGCATTATCAAATCCATGTACACAATATCCACTTCATTATTAATCATCTTTATTACCTTCTCAAAAACTCGATTAAGTTTGTGAAACAGGATCTTCTCCTGTCTCCAAAGCCATGTCTCCAAAACTATCTCTAACAAATCATTACTTTTTCTTCAAATGTGAGTAAATACTGTCCATGAGAATCGTCTCCCATAATTTGCCTAGCACTGACCTAGGTTCAAAGTCTTTAATTTCCTAGATGATCACTGTTTCCTTTCATAAACAAAGGAATAATATTGACTATTAATTCAACTATAACTAATCAGAATGCAAAGATCTGGAAGAGGTTCTAACAATCTCGCCCCTTGCCTCCCTTATTATCCTGGGATACATTCGTTTTGGTCCTGGAGACTACCTGACCTTATTGCTTTTCATGATGCCAAACAACTCCTCCTTTATATATCAACATACTGCTCCCTGATCTCATAATCATCCTTAATTATCCTTATCCTTCTAGCAAGCCATGATAGCTGACAAAGCATAGCTCACTTGCCAAAGGCAGGCAATTGATGTCCAGATCTCGTGCATTGTACTTAAGGCTGGGGGAGAAATATATTGTGAAGTATAAAGCTTTTAGGCTTTGGGGTTCTAACAATTAACAGTCATTCATTCTTTGGGGCACTCCTCTGTTTTGTAGATGTTTATGAAGAAAAAGTATTTCAGAATGTATGTTGTATACATTTCTCTGACATTAAATGTGTTGGCGCGTGGCCAAGTAGTTAAGGCTTTCGTCTAGTGATCTGAAGGTCGCTAGTTCGAGGCTCATCTGAGGCAGTGTGTTGTGTCCTTGAGCAGGGCACTTAACCACACATTGCTCTGCGATGACACTGGTGCATAGGCAACTGCCGATCTTCCATATAACCTTGCCCAGGCCTGCACCCTGGAAATCCTCCAAGGTGCAAATCCATGGTCTCACGAGATAACGGATGCCTATAAATAATATAAATAAAAATGTACCTATTGAAACTAATTGAAGTAGAAAAAGTGAAGGTGGGATGCTGGTGGGTGAAATGGAAAGACATAAACCACACTATTTGACATTTCTGTGTGACACATCTGCCATACTTCAGATAATCCATCCAGCAGGACAATTGATATCTACACTCAATGGCCACTTCATTATTTAATTAGAGATACAGCGTGGAACAGAACCTTTCTGCCCTCCGTGCCCAGCAACCCCCAATTTTACTCTAGCCTCATCACAGGACAATTTTACTATGACCAATTAACCTACTTTAGACTATGGAAGGAAACCAGAGAATCTGGAGAATACCCATGCATCCTCATAGAGGGTGCTGAACTCTGACAGTCCACGGTATAATAGTGTCACACTAACCACTACACTACCATGGCACCCCATGGTACACCAACTAAAAGCATTCAGGCATGGTCAAGAGGTTCAGTTGTTGTTCAGACCAAACATCACATTGGGGAAAAATATGATTTAAGTGAAAGTGACTGAGGAATGATTGTTGGACTAAACTGAACATTCCGAAACTGTTCCGAGGACAGTGTGGTTTGATGCTTAATATTCTGTGTGTTAATCACTTGCTCTTTGCCATTTACAAGATTTGTTCTTTTTTTTGCGCTTTGGGTGTTCGATGTTTTCTTTGAACTGGCTTCATGGTGTTTCATTGTTTTGTGGCTGCCTGTGGGAGGATGAATTTCATGGTTGTATACTGTATACATACTTTGATAATGTATGTACTTTGAATCATTTTATCTTTGGTGCCAGGCGGGGTGGTTTGAGTATCTCAGAGCCTACTGATCTCCTGGGATTTTCAGACACAACGGTCTCTAGAGTTTACAGAGAATGGTGCAAAAACATCAAGTGAGTAGCAGTTCTCTGGGCACAAAAGTCTTGTTAATGAGAGACATCAGAAGAGAATGGCCAGACTGGTTCAAGCTAATAGGAAGGTGACAGTAACTCAACTAACCACGTGGTGTGCAGAAGAGAACTTCTGAATGCATGACACGTTGAACCTTGAAGATAATAGACATTAGCAACAGAAGACCATGGACACACACTCAGTGGCCACTTTATTAGGTAAAGGAGACACCTAATAATGTGGCCAGTGAGTGTACTTCACTCATGCTTAGTACCAGGATTATATTGCACTCACCAGGAAATTTACTGTAGCTAACAAAAGTTGAACTACAAATTTAATTTCCTAGCCATATTGAGCAGTAATCACCATTAGAAAGAAAATATAACAAAAGGTGTTGGATGCAACCTATACAAGATCTCTTGCCCAGAAAAGCAAAATTAAAGTGAAAGCTGAGTTTGCTGTTATTTGCACAATTATATACATGAACAGGTGCAATGATAAACCGACCTGATGCACCATCACAAGTATGTAGCATCAGATAAATAACATTCACGAGAAAAGCATAAATATAAAATCACAATTTTTACAAGAATGAACACAAAGACGAGGGGTGATTGATAAGTTCGTGGCCTAAGGTAGAAGGAGTCAATTTTAGAAAACCTAGCACATTTATTTTTCAACATAGTCCCCTCCTACATTTACACACTTAGTCCAGCGGTCGTGAAGCATACGGATCTTGGACCTCCAGAAAGTGTCCACAGCATGTGTGATTGATAAGTTTGTGGCCGAGGGTAGAAGGAGGTGAGTTATACAGCTCTTGTTACATTCACATGCAGTTCAACTCCTTGAGAGATGATGCAGAAAGTTTGAAGTTAATAACTCATCAAGGGTGTTTGATAAGTTCATGGCCTAAGGTAGAAGGAGACGAGTTATTAACTTCAAATTTCTGCATCATCACTCAAAGAGTTGAACTGCATGTGCATGTAACGAGAGCTGTATAACTCATCTCCTTCTACCTTAGGCCACAAACCTATCAATCACCCCTGCTGTGGGCACTTTCTGGAGGTCCAAGATCCATATGCTCCACAACCACTGGACTAAGTGTGTAAATGTAGGAGGGGATGATGTTGAAAAATAAATGTGCTAGGTTTTCTAAAATTGACTCCTTCCACCATAGGCTATGAACTTATCCATCACTCCTCATAGAACAGTCAGTCAGTTGGAATGCAAAATTGACAAAATGGTCATATTAGTGATTAGGGCCGTACAGGTTCTTTGACCAAATATGTACTGAATACAACATTGATTATAGAATTATAAAACCTGTATTACTGAAGTTTATGTGCAAACCTTTAAATCACGGGTGATACCAGCTCTTCAAATTTAATCCCATTTTCTTGTTTTTCTTTCATTGCTTTTAATATTCTGGTGTTTTTTTTTCAAATATTTATCCAATTCTGTTTTAACTAATCTAAAGATTCTTTTCTGAAGTGCAGTTATGATAAAATATCTTAAGTTTCAAATATGCTGCATGTGGAACATTTCTTTAAGCTTCTGAATTTCTGCCTTTATATTTTTCCACTTCCTAATATGTTCTTAATTCATATGAAAATAATATTTTACTGTTTATCCGCTTGAAACATTTCTTAATTTTGTAAATTTATTTTTGCCCACCAAAAATCGGACTGTTCCAATGCATAGAGAGAAAAAAAGAAACTTTTCAAATCTGTCTTTTTAATTTTTTTTCACATATGGGATGTGGGTGTCGCCAGGTAATCCAGCATTTATTGCCCACCCTTAGTTGCACTTGAACCACTGCAGCCTCTGAGGTATAGATGCATCCACAGTGCTGTTAGGGAGGGAATTCCATGATTTTGAGCCAGCAACAATGAAGGAAAGACAATATGTTTCCAAGTCAGGATGGTGAGCGTCTTGGAGGGAGATTTCTAAGTGGTGGTGTTCACAGGTATCTGCTGATCTTGTCCTCCTAGATGGTAGTGGTCGTTGGTCTGGAAGGTGCTGCCTTAGGAACTTGAATGTGTCTTCTTAAATCGTATCTTTTATTCTACGTATTCTCCTTGCAGCTTTTTCCTTGACTCTCAACTTGTCAATTGTAATAGCCTACCCTGAGCTGTATATATTTTTCCGTACTATTATATCTGATATCTTCAATGTCCCATTTTTAAAACCCAAACCCTCAGTTGCTTTACTGTTACCTTTCCTATCTCCTACTTATATATCAGCCCACCTCAATTCTTAACTCTTCCAAACCCATAGACTATGTTACTACAGGGAACAATTTACTATAGGGTTTATCTACATTCAAAAATCCTGCATGGGTCGACGTCTCTTAATCTTCAAACTCATAAACCTAACAATCTTTTCCTTTATTACCATCACTCGTCCTTACCATTACCAAACCCAACAAGGCATTAATGGCAAAATAAAATGATCTTCTCTTTGTAATGATGCTCAGCAATTTGGTTTTAGTTCAGATTCTTCAAGAGACCACCTTTTATGCCTCAATGATAGAAAATCTGTATTATTTTTTATTTTACTCAAACGATTTCTTCATTGCCTTTCACATAACTTGTCTCACCTTTTGCATTTGGTACCTTCTGAAAATCTATAAAATCAATATCCACTACATTCAAGTTAATGTCCTTATATTATTATAAATGCATTATTGCATTATAACTTTAACAATAATGTGTATTATCAGCAATGCAAAACTAACTTCAGAATTTTCCATTACCTGAATTAACAAATTCAGATGAGGGTATCTGATCAAATACCCTCATCTGAGGTATTTTGATGAGGGTATGGTAATGGATGTTGTATACATAGATTTCAGTAAAGCATTCAACCAGGTCTCTCATAGTAGGCTGATCCAAAACTTTAAGGTCCATTTGATTGATGTGATATAGTATTGTGGATTTAAAATTGGCTAGGTCATAGAAGACAGATGGAAGTGATTGAGAAACATACAAAAATGCTGGAGAAACCCAGCGGGTCAGGTAGCATCTACAAAGGGAAATTAACAGTGACTTTTCAGTAGTTTTAATTTATTTTTTTAGCACAATAACAGGCTCTTCCAGCCCAACAAGCCAGTGCTGCCAATTACATTATGTAACCAATTAACTTAGTGATCCATATGTACATGTTTGGAATGTGGGAGGAGACTGGATAACCTGGAGGAAACCCATGTGGTCACAAAGAAAATGTACAAACTCCTTACCTACGGAGTCAGAAACGAACCCGGTTTTTGATGTTGCAATGGTGTCAGGCTAACCACTACTGTTCCACAAGAATCAGTTTTGGGGCATCTATTGTTAGTGATAAATATATATGATTGAGATGAAAATGTTGGTGATTAATTTGTAAATTTTCAGATGACACAAAGATCATCAAAGTTGTAGATAGTAAGGGAAGTTGTTAAATGATACTGCAGAAGATAGACCAGATAGAAATATGGGCAAGGAAATAGCAGGTGGAATTTAATCGGGCTAAGCATAAGTGCACTTTGAGCGGTCAAGTATATATGAGGAAGATATACAATAATAGCAGAAGCCTAGGATGTACAGAGAGATCTTGGGATTCAAGTCCATATCTCCCTTAAAGTGGCAACACAAGAAGGTAAAATGCTCTTTGCGTCGAGTATAAATGTAAGGAATTCATGTTGCAGCTGTACAACACCTGAGTGTTTTGCCCCATTTGGAGTATTGTGTATACTTCTGGTTGCCACATGACAGGAAGAATGTGGGGGCTTTGGAAAGGGTGCAGAAAAGTTTCTGTAGGACTAGAGAGTACTAGTTATAAAGATAGAATGGGAAAACTTGGATTATGAGGGGAATAGAAAGGATATATAGTCAGAGTCTTTTCCCAGGATGGAAATGACAAATACTGGAGGGCATAACTTAAGGATATTTACAGGCAAGTTTTTACGTGAAGAGTGTCTGAATTGTGCTGTTGTGAGTGGTGGTGAATGTAAATAGGGTAGCAATTTTTAGGAGGGTAGTGAATGGAGGGATATAGATCATATGCAGTTTAAATTGGTGTCAAAGTTAGCACAGATGTCTTGGGCCGAAGGGCCTGTTTCTGTGCGGTACTGTTTCACGTTCTATGCTCTATGAATTAAAGAAGTCATAGTGCCACTACTTTGAGAATTCCTGATAATGGAGCTGTCATGAAAGATCTACATGGGAATGCACATTTGTTAAATTATCATTCTAAGCCTGTAAGATATAATTATTTTCTCCTCAGAATTGCTGCAGACATATCCTGTATATGAAATTATAACTTTGCAGTCAGAAGTAAAAATAGTTATTGAATACATTGGATGAGAAAAAATGCTGAAGAAGTACTGGTTCATACAACATAATGCCTTATAATTGCTCTGTTAGATTTAAGCACTATGTAACTGAAATAAAAGCATATGTTTAATAGCACATTATTGAAATTATTGACTTACATCTGTTTGCAATATAAAATTTGGTCATAGTGTAACTTAGAACTGAAGCAGAGGATTAAAATTCTGGAATCCACAGAGGTACTTAAATGGATTAGGTTTTCCTTCTAATCTCAGCTAAATTTATGATTTTAGTTTACTGACCATTTGCTGCTATTAAAGTAATATCAGAATATGAATAAATCTTGAATATGATCAAAGTGTACTTAATGCCTACTTTGCTATATTTTATCTGGCAGTAACTGCATAAGAAAAATTTGAGCACTTCAGATATCTCGGTTTACAAATCAAATGCTCAGATCAAAATTGATTTAATTACCAAATAACTCAAAAACAAGAGGACATAGGTATAAGGCGAGGGATGGGTTTTTAAAAAGGATTTGTGGGAAAAGTTTTTTCTACAGTAAATGGATGGCATCCAGAACTCACAGCTAGAGGAGATGATGGAATCACATCTCAGTTTCCTTCAAATCCAGAGAAACAAATGACCAAGGCTACCCAATCTCTTATGATAACTCAAGTTCTTTAATTCAGGCAATATCCATAATAAACCTTTTTTGCACTAACTCCAGATTAATCACATCCTTCCTATAGTCTAGTGACCAAATGTGCACACAATCCATCAAATATTTTTCATTGCTTCATTTTAAGATTTCATAGATTAAGACATTGAGTTCAAGAGGTGGTACAAAATGATGTCCGAACTCATTTACTCAATGCCTTATCCAATGAAGCATGCCATACACCTTCTGCCTATCACTAGACACTAGAATACTACAGCACAGTACAGGCCCTTCAGCCCTCGATGTTGTGCTGACCCATATATTTCTTAAAAAACGTACTAAACCCACACTACCCTGTAACTCCCTATTTTTCTTTCATCCATGTGCCTGTCCAAGAGGCTCTTAAATACCCCTAATGTTTTAGCCTCCACCACCATCCCTGGCAAGTCATTCCAGGCACCCACAACCCTCTGTGTAAAAAACTTACCCCTGATGTCTCCCCTAAACTTCCCTCCCTTAACTTTGTACACATGCCCTCTGGCGTTTGCTTTTCGTGCCCTGGGAAATAGGTACTGGCTATCCACCCTATCTATGCCTCTCATAATCTTGTAGCCCTCTATCAAGTCCCCTCTCATCCTTCTATGCTCCAAAGAGAAAAGCCCCAGTTCTGCTCACCTTGCCTCATAAGACTTGTTTTCCAATCCAGGCAACATCCTGGTAAATCTCCTCTGCACCCTCTCCATAGCATCCGCATCCTTCCTATAATGAGGTGACCAGAACTGAACACAATACTCTAAGTGTGGTTTCACCAGAGGTTTGTAGAGTTGCAACACGACCTCTCTACTTTTGAACTCAGTCCCCCTATTAATGAAGCCTATCATCCCATAGGCCTTCTTAACTATCCTATCAACCTGTGCAGCGACCTTGAGGGATGCGTGGATTTGAACCCCAAGATCCCTCTGTTCATCCACACTCTTAAGTAACCAACCATTAACCCTGTACTCAGCCTTCTGGTTTGTCCTTCCAAAATATATTTATCCTTTTACCTATGTTCTAGTTTTCAGTGACAAACATAATTGTACCCAAGGTGTCTCTGTTCAACAACAGTCCCCAGGACCTTTTCATTTACAGTATATGTTCTGCCCTCATTTAACTTCACACTTTCTGTCTGCCATTCCCTTGTACAATTATCCAGTTGATCTGCATCCTGCTGTACCTTTCGACAAGCTACCTTCTACATGGTCCACTATACAGGCCATTCTGTCTTAAAACCACCCATTTTATGGCATAGTTGGAGAGTGGTTCCACACATCAGTTGGAGCCCCATCAAGGCTACCTTCTTTCACTCATGCTGCTCAATATTTTCCTGAAGCAAATAATGACAGATGCTCTGGAGGATCATATTGGCACAGTCGGCATCGGAGGACAGATCTCAGGTTCATCGATGACATTGATGGGCTGGCAGGAATTGAGGATGAATTGGCCTGCCTTGTGAACCATCTGGATGATACATCTACCAGATATGGCATGAAAATCAGCACAGGGAAAACCAAGCTGATGGGAAACAGTGAGGTGTCAATTACAACAAAAATCACAGTCAGTGGAGAAGAACTAGAGGCTGTCAAATGGTTCATGTGTCCTGGTGTCCTTATCAACTGAGAAGGATCAAACTCTGAAGTCCTTGCAAGGACAGCTCAAACAACAGCAACACTAGCTAAGCTAAAACCAATCTGGAGAGACAAGCACATCGCTCTCAGATCCAGGTTGAAACTCCTGCATGCGCTTGTGCTCCTCATCTTCTTGCATGCATGTGAATCATGGACTTTGAGGTGCTTCAGAAGGCTCCTCGACATCTCTTATACTGACCATGTCTCAAATGAAGAAGTATGAAAAACCATCACCCAGTACATGAGACACTACGAAGATCTACTGTTGAGGATCTAAGTTGGTATGGCCACATAACAAGATCAAGTGGACTCTGAAAGAGCATTCTTTAGGGAACGGTGCAGGGGAAAAGAAAAAGGGGCAGACAGATGATGAAATGGACAGACAACATTGCAGAGTGGACCAGATAGAGCTTTGCCACAACCCAGGCACTCGCCCACAACTGTGAGAGATGGGAGGCAATTGTTGCAGCGCTATCTGTACAGCGCCCCTACACCCTGGAGGATGGCATGATCTGTAACTGTAACATAACAGAAGAATGCACTCCCATAACACTGTTAATTTCAAATGTCTGTTACTGACAAGAACAGAACAATTTACCTCCCACCCCCTCTCTCTCTACCTTTAGTAATTGCTCTTTCTTACCAATATTATGTGCTTCCAATGCCATTCATTACATTACCATGGAGGTATGTTACAATAGTGAGTGATTTTCGTGTATTTCCAGACTATGAATAAAATTGACTTACGGACATCTGTAAAAAGGGAAATTGTTTATTTCCTGGGAACAACAATTTTGTTGCCACCTTCACATGTTGTTACCATTGCAAAGCAATATTTTACATGGAACTAACAGAAAGAGGATCTTTTAGGCTATTTTGCACAGATCCACTGACCTACCCAGGAAATTAGAGTTGTTTATTGCTTGAGAATTTTATTGAGTTCTTTGCAGAGTGTTAATTGTAGTGCAGTTTACAAACTGAACCTTGGTTTCTCAGTTGAATTCCAGGAGGCGTGGAGTGGCAGCTGTCTTGTACACCGACATCTGGAGACATACTGGTTTTACAAATTAAATCGAGTGGTAATCCTTACAATTAAGTTATGTGGAGGTCTCTACAGGACGACATGAGCATACTCAACTTGAGGGAGCTTCCTTCATCATGTGTGAATCTGTGGCCTTATAAAAAGTGGTGTGCCACAGGGAGTAGTTTTTTTTGTCATATGCAGTATATTCATAATTTAGATGAGAATGTATTTTTTTTTAAACGTACAATACCATTTTGGAATGGAAACAACACGTGAAGGTGCCACTGAATGAGAACCTTCAGTATGATATCGGGGAAGACTCTGACAACACGGGGAACGTTAAAAAACAGGAGGGCAATAATTTTTTACAGCTGAACTTATTGAAGAAAACAAAATAATTCCTCCTCCCCAACATTCAGTCATAGACAACGTAGTCTTTTGCCCTTAACTAATCTGCACCTAATCAAAGACCAAACTTCACGTCAACAATATTTTTCAATAACAAATATTTCAACAAAACCTTAAATTATTCTGCATTATGCAAATGCATGCACGCTAATCATTATATTCTGAAATCTCTTGCTCCCTTGTCGACTTGAGTACTTCCATATGTTGCTGCCACCTGATTCCTGATTGGGAATCTGCTGCAAACATGGGCTCACAGGATGCTGTTGGAAAATTCCAGGTTCTCCAGCCTCGGATGTGGTCTGTTATCAGGATGGGCAGAAGGTCATGAAGTTTCATTCATTCTGTTATCATGCGACAATGTAATATATTCCATTCCTATTTCTTCATTGCCCCTGCTGTCAGATTTTGCCACAATGCTCCTTACCTGGGGCAGAGCATATTGCAAGTCTTTGGTGATCTAGCTCATTTCATAATTCCACTATGATCATCCTGCTGAAGAGCTATTATTAGTGTACAACTGACTCCAATGCCGCACCTATTGGACTGAGCACATGAAACGCTTTATGCTACTTATAACAAGTGGGAAAACACTGTTCAATTGGTAATGAATTGATGCCTCTACGATAGCTGATATGCACTGAAAACTCCAGAACATTGGATTCAGTAATGACTTCTCATAGAAACTACCTCTCTTTTAAAGGTTCAGCTGTCAAAGACTGCAACTCTTCATGAAAGTGGATACAAGATTTCCCTGCGGTTTCCCTGGGTGGGCTTTTTGGCAGCACCTGTTTCTTTTCATTCATGTTCACCCAACTAATTATTTCACAGAGAACTAATTTTTATATGGTGTTTTCATGCTCTGAGTGTTTGGAGTAAGTGGTTATGCAATTTTGAAGCGATCTCTACTTAACTTGTGTAACAGTGATAATTACTTTCAAATTAATTCTAGGCAAAGAGGAGAACTAGCATATAGTGATTGAGTAATAGTGTAATACAGCACAGAAATAGGGCCTTCAGCCCAATATGTCTACCTGAGTTGTAGATGGTGGTGCTTCACCCAGCTGACAGCGAGTCACTTCATGACTAGAAACATGGAGGGAAGTATAAAAGATACATGAAGAGCTCACTTGCTTTCTCTGATCCAGTTTTGTGCTTGAGTTGATGTTTTGTGGAGCAATATGTTTTCCAGCTGAGCTGATCGGCTCCTTCTTGTGCCAGCTTCTCCAGCAAGAGGGTTAATGTAATAATGTAATGACATAGGTTAATAGGTGAATCTGAGCATGGTATGAAAGAGCAAGTATAACTAAAAGCAAAAGTAGGGCTGACTAGAGTAATACGAGAAGAAGCAAAACAAAATTGAATTGGTAATGAAATGACTAGTAGTCCTAAGCCTGAAGGAGAGTTACACAAAATGGAGAATTACACTGGAACCCTGTCTAAATCGTTAACTTTCATTGGATTGATGATGGACTTTGGGGACAACACTGATGTCATAATATTTTCTGCCACCACTCCCACCCCTCCTTCAATACTTGTCTACTTTGCCTAATCTGGATGTAGAATAAGATTTTACTGGTTTAGCCCTGTGTTAACTCTGACTCTCAAACATATGACTACTCAGAATCCATGTTAAAATTATCCTCGCACTGTAGCTCAATACTGCTGCACACGAATTCATCACTATAAAACATCGTGCCTGCTTATGTGTTGCAGCTTTATGTTTTAATTTAAGTTTACTTTTTATTTTTATTCATTTAGAGATACAGCACAGAATAGGCTGTTCCATCCTAATGAGTCAGGCCACCTAGCAACACCTGACAATGTCCAATTTAACCCTAACGTGTCACAGTGGGGGGCGCTGGGAACAGACCCAAATGCGAGGCACAGACAGTGAAGTACAAGGAACAGGACTCGACTAGAGTAGGGACGTGACAGGATGCAGACAAGGAGCAGGGACAAGAACGCAGACTTGGGCTAGGGCAGGGACAAGACAGGGAACCCAGACAAGGAACTATGCACTAGGAGCCTGGGCTTGGGCTCCGAGCCGGAGACTGGACAAGGACCCAGAACCTGGGTCTTACCTCAGGCTCAGGCCCCAGAACCAGGCAAGGACATGACATGACTACGGGACCTGGGGCTTGGCTGCGGGATCCTCGAGGCTTGGGTTCCTGGGACTTGGCTGCGGGATCCTCGGGATCCTCGACGCTTGGGTTCCTGGGGCTTGGCTGCGGGATCCAATTTACTACCTCACGTTTGCCTGCATTAAATTCCATCAGCCATTATTCAGCCCATTTTTCCAGCTGCTCCAGATTCTGCTGCAGTATCTGATTGTCTTCCTCACTGTCCACTACATCACCAATCTTAGTGTCGTCCGCAAATTTCTGATCCAGTTAACCACGTGATGGCACTAAATTGAGACATCTTTAATGCCTCTCCTCTTCTGTGCCTTCGAGGTTCTGAGGTTTCACGGTTCTGTGGATGGGCTGATTCTATTCCAGTGTTGTTGACTGAAGTGTTGCGGGAGTAAACAGAACATCGGGAAACAGAACATTGCGTTGCTTTGTTTTATGGCTGCCTGTAAGAAGAAAAATCTCAAGGTTGTATAAAGTGTAGATACTTTGATAAAAATGTACTTTAACTTTGACCTTTTGAATATATATTAATGATTGTGATAATCATTAATAATAATAATCAACATTGAGTCCTGGGAAGAATTTGCAGCTGACTCTACCAGACGGAGAATCAACCAGAAACAACACCGTAAGTCACCCTCCCATCCACATACCAATCTAAATTTTGTTAAACATTGAAATCAAACCCACCTCCACCATTTCTGCTAGCATCTTGTTTGACAGTTCCACCACGCTTTGAGTGTTTGAGTGAAGAAGTTCATCCTCATGCTCCCCTTAATCATTTCACGTTTCACCCTTAACCTGTATCCTCCAGTTCGAGTCTCAGCCCTCCTCAGAAGAGAAGGCCCGCTTGCATTTACTCTATCTATAACCCTCATAATTTTGTATACTGCTTTCAAATCTTCTTTCTTTTTCCCATGCTCTAGGGGACAAAGTCCTAACCTGTTCAACCTTTCCCTGTAACTCAAGTTTTCATGTCCTGGTAACATCCTTGTAAACTTTCTCGCACTTTTTCAGTCTTACTGATATCATGTTGCTGATGCATGATTGCAGTTTAAACCGAATCAATAAGTTTGCTGATGACACAACAGTGGTTGGCCTCATTAACTTCGACAACGAGACGGTGTAAAAAGGGGAGGGGGAATAGCTGGTAGAGTGGTGTGAGCACAACAACTTTAGTCTCAATGTGGACAAGACAAAAGACATGATTGTGGACCTCAGGCTGACTACAAAAGATTGCGAGGACTGTGAGAGAATCATCGGAGTCTCTCTTTCACCCATCAGAGATACTTATCAGTAGCACTGTGCACACAGGGCCCTTAGCATTGTCAGTGAGCCCTCCCACCTGTCCAACAGTCTCTTTGGCTCCTTACCATCAGGCATGAGATAACATAGCATTAGGACAAGAATTGTTAGGATGAGAAAGAGCTTCTTTCCCCAAGAGGTAAGGCCACTGTCCTCCTCCCCACCCCCCAGGTCTCATTATGCGTGAAACGCCAGTAGCGTCATACTGTTTAGTTTTTAACATGTGTCATACTGTAATATTTGTTAATTTATTTGTGGTAATATTGCTTTATGTGTTATGTGTGTGAGTTATATGTACTATGTTGTGCAACTTGGTCCAGAGGAACATTGTTTCATTTAGGGGTACACATGCGTCTGGTTGAATGACAATAAACTGAACTTGAACTACCTACTGTAGGTAGATAACCAGAACTGCACAAAATATTCCAAACTGGGACTCTGCAATGCCTTTTACACTTCAACATTACATCCCAAACTCCTGTGTGCAATACTTTGATTTATGAAGACCAATGTGCCAAAAGCTCTCTTTAGAACCCCACCAGCATCAATAGGAAGAAGTACAGTCAGCGTTTCATGTCGAGACCCTTCATCAGGACTCCTGCTGAAGGGTCTCGACCCGAAATGCCAACTCTACTTCTTCCTATTGATGATGCCTGGCCTGCTGCGTTCCACCAGCATTTTGTGTGTATTGCTTGAATTTCCAGCATCTGCAGATTTTCCCGTGTTTACGACTTTACAACCCTATCTACCCATGACACCACTTTCAAGAAACTATGGGTCTGGATCCCCAGATCTCTCTGTTCTAATGTGCTCTGCAATGCCCTACCATTCACCATGTATGTTCTACCGTGGTTTGACCACCCAAAGTGCAAGTCTCACACTTGTCTGCATTAAATCCACTGTCATTTTCACACATTTTTCCAGCTAGTCCGAATTCTACTGCAATATTTAACAGCCTTCCTCACTGTCCAGTACACCCACAATCTTGGTGTCATTGACAAATTTACTGATCCAATTTACCTTATTGTCATTCAGATCATTAATATATAGTAGATGCCAACCATCAATGGCTCCTATCTGAAGAGGCAACCATCTACTACCACTCTCTGGCTTCTCCGGTGAAGCCAATGTCTCATTCAGTTTACTGCCTAATCCTGCATGCCAAGTGATGGAACCTCTTGAAAAACCTCCCATGCAGGACTTGGTTAAAGGCCTTACTAAAGTCCATGTAGACTGCATCCACTGCCTTTCCTTCATCAACTTTCCTGGTAATTTCCTCGAAAAACTATGATTTGTTAGTACCAGCATCCCACCCACTCTACCTACCTTCACCGTTGGTGATGAAAAGCTGTCAGTAGTGCCATCTTTCAAATATCTGGGGAGCATTCTCTCTGTGGATAGCGGCATTGACAACGACATCCAGAGCCACATTAAACAGGCATCAGCTGCCTTTGAGAGACTTCGGCGTAGAGCCTTTCAGATCAGGAGCCTTCCTTCGTCCCTCCACAAAGGTCACCGTATACCAAGTGGTCTGTGTCACCACCCTCCTGTGAAGCTTGGTTAACCTACAGCCGTCACATCAAGTCCTTGGAGCGCTTCCACATAAGCTGCCTCCAGCGCATCCTGGGAATTACCTGGCGAGCGGGTGCCACACACTGAAATACTTGTAAAGACCAACTGCAGGAGTATTGAGGCCATGATCACCCAGCGTCAGCTGCAGGGGCTGGGGCACGTGATAAGGATGCCCCCATGTCGGCTACCCCGCAGACTGTTATACGGCCAGCTACATCATGGTCAATGCTCAGCTGGAAGGCCGGAAAAGCGCTATAAGGATCAGATGAAGAATGCTTTAAGGAAGTGCAAAATCAGACCCGGGGACCTGCAGGATGTTGCTGCTGACAGTACCACTTGGCGACAGCTGTGTAGGGATGGCGTTCGTATTCTGGAGATGGAAAGAACAACCAGAAGAGAGCCAGGAGAAATGCAGCCATGGTTGCCACCACTACCACCACTTCCACATATATGTGTCCCACCTGCAATAGAGCTTGTGGGTCCAGGATAGGACTGTATAGTCATCAAAGATCTCACCGTTAAAGGAGTGGACGTTCTCATCGGATCTTGATGGACAACTGATTGGATTGGATTGGTGAGGGCTAATTTGGATTACAGAGTGTAGCTTTGGTCACCTACCTACAGGAAAGATGTAAATAAGATTGAAAGAATGCAGAGAAAGTTTACAACAATGTTGCCAGGACTGCAGGACCTGAGTTATTAGGAACAACTGAATAGGTTAGAACTTTATTCCCTAGAACGCAGAAGATTGAGGGGAGATTTGATAGAGGTATCAAAACTGCCTTCTCCTGTCAACCTGCACCAGGACCATAGCCCTCCATACCACTACAATTTATTTACCTATGCAAACTTCTCTTAAATGCTGAAATCGAGCTTGCATGCACCACCTGCATTGGCAGCTCTTTCCACACTCTCATGACCCTCTGAGTGAAGAAGTTTCTCCTCATGTTCATCTTAAACATTTCACCTTTCACCCTTACCCTTACCCTGTGACCTCTACTTGTATTCCCACCTAACCTCAGTGGCAGTGTGTAGTCAAACCCACGCAAGGAAGACGTTTGCCGGTACAATTTTGCTCGTTGCAGACAGATAGGTGAGAATAATGTTGATAGTCTGTAATCAGCATAGAAGAACATAGCTTCCCCTTACTCAGTAGGGGTTGCCAGAGAGAGTCAAAATAGGAATAATGGAAGGATGTGAAACTCACCCAACAACTAAGAGATAATTGCTTCTGTAAATTCAAAATATCGTCAGTTGTCAGGTTGAAGTTTCATTTGATTTTTAACATCTCTATTGTGAATGGTGATTGATTTTGCCAATAAGGAATTCAAACATATATAATTTACCAAATGTTCCTACCCCTCCTACAACCAAGTCTCGCTAATGGCTACAATTTCATAACTGCATGTGCTGAGCCGTGCTCTGAGCTCATCCACCTTCCTACAAAGTTCCTTGCATTGAAAGGGACACAACTCAGAACATTATTCCCATCACGCTCAACCTTTCGATTCCTGTCTTTGTTTATAGACTTAGTAACAATTTTTCCCACAACCACTCCAACATCTGCTCTGGCACTCTCGTTCGTATCCCCTGCAACTGTAGATTAAACTGCCTGATGCAGCACTGGCAAACCCTTCCGCAAAGATATTGGTCCCCCTCCGGTGCAGGGGAAATTCATTCCTCCTGTACAGATCCTACCTTTGCTGAAAGAGAACCCAATGATCCAAAACTCTGAAGCCCTCCCTCTCACACAATCTCCTTAGCAACATGTTAAACAGCATTACCCTCCTATTTCTAGCCTCACTAACAATCCTGAGATTACAACCCTGGAGGTCCTATCCTTTAACTTAGCAGCTAACTCCCCGAACTCACTTTGCAGGACCTTGTCATCCTTCCTATCCCATATCAGTTGTACCCACGAACCACGACCTGTGGCAACTCACCTTCCCACTTAAAAATGCTGAGGACTCAATCTGTGATGTTCCTGACCCAGGCACTGGAAAGGCAACATGCCATCCAGGAATCTCGTTCTCGTACACAGAACCTCCTTTCTGTTCCCTAACCATCGAATCCCCATCACCGCAGATCACCTCTTCTCCCCTTCCCTTCTGAGACAGAATCGGTGCCAGAGACCAGACCACTGTGGCTTTCTCCTGCAGGTCAGCCTCCCAACAGTATCTAAAGTGGAATACTTGATATTCGGAGGATTGACCACAGGGTTACCCTGCACTGACTGCCTAGCCTCTTTTCACCTCCTGACAGGCACCCAGTTCCCTACATCCTGCACCTTAGCTGTAACTACATCCCTGTATTGCCGTCAGCTTCCTGAATGATCTGCGGTTCAGCCAGCTCCAGTTCCTTAACACCGTCTGTATGAAGCTACAGCTGGTTGCACTTCATTCGGGAGTAGGGACACTGGAGGTCATTCTGCCTTCCCATATCCCACAAGGGGAGAATTCCACTAACCTACCTGGCATCCCCACTGTTCTACGCAATAAGAAAGACAGAATTTTATCCTAAATTTCTTCGCCCTTCGCCCCCCTCGCTGAAGACCCTATGAGCCAAAGCCTCAACTCCCCACTCTAACACCAGACCACTCACACAATGGCTGCCCTACTTAAACCTAACTTCATTCTGTTGTCCCTTGCCAAGTATCTAATTACCCCACAGTCTGTTATCCACAGTATGCTTCTCCTGTCCCCACTCGTTTATTTTCAACTCTGGTTCCTGCTTTGTACAATAAAAATGTTCCTAGCAATCTATGTTGGACAAAATATCCAGACTGCCTCTGCTCACTTCTTTTCAAATCTGGTCTGGTTACGTACAATCCAAAAGCTCCTAGTGATCTGTGGCATGTAGAATGTCCCAGCTGCCCTTGCTTGCTGCCTTTCAAATCTTGTGCTCGATACACACAATCCAATGGCTCCGAGCAATCTGTGGTGTGCAGACTGCCCCATCTACAGCCTCTTGTGTCTGTTCAGATCTCACTCTTACTATGCACAATCAAATGGCACCCAGCCATCTGTGGCATGTGGAATGTCCCCAGTTATGCAAGCTAAATCTATGGATATAGTCAACAGAGAGATAGACATACACATTATTAATTAATAAGGGAGTCAAGGGTTATGTAGAGATATTGGAAGAGCATTTGGAGAAGCATAGTCAAATTAGGGATAGTCAATATGGCTTTCTGAATAGCAGGTCATGCCTCATGAGCCTGATTGAATTATTTGAGGAAGTATCAAACATATTGATGAAGGCAGAGCAGTGAATGTGCTGTATATGGATTTTTGTAAGTCATTTGATAAGGTTCCCCAAGGTAGACTCATTCAAAAAGTCAGGGGGTATGCATTCCAGGGAAACTTGGCTGCATGGATTCAGAATTGGCGTGCTCATAGAAGTCAGATGGTTGTTGTAGATGGAGTGTATTTTACCTGGAGACTGGTGTTCCACAGGAATATGTTCTGAGACTCCTGCTCTTTGTGATTTTCCTAAGTGACTTGGGTGAGGAAGTGAAAGGGTGGGTTTGTAAGCTTAGAGATTGCACAAAGGCTGGTGGAGTTGTGGATAGTGTACAAGGTTGTTGTGGGCTACAAAGGGGCATTGATAGGATACAGAGCTGGCTATGAAGTGTTAGATGAAGTTCAATCTAGCAAAGTGTGAGGTGATTCATTTGAAGGTCAAACCTGAAGGTAGAATACGGGGTTAATGGCAGAATTTTTAACAATGTAGAGGAACAGGGGGATCATGGAGTTCACATCAAAGTTGCAGCACAAGTCCATAGGATGGTTAAGAAGGCATATGTTGTGTTGGCCTTTATTAGTCAGGGGAACTCCTTCTCAAATTTTAGGGTGAATTTTATCATATTATGATCACTTGTCTCCAAGGATTCTTTCACCTTAAGCTCTCTAATCAATTTGGCTTTATTGCACAACACCCAATCCAGAATAGCTCCCCTAGTGGGTCAACCACAAGCTGCTCTAGAAAGCCATCTCATAGGCACTCTAGAATTCCCCATCATGGAATCCAGCACCAACCTGATTTTTCCAATTAACCTGCATATGGAAGTCCCCCATGACTACTATAACATTGCCCTTTGGCATGTATTTTCTATCTCCTGTTGTAATTTGTAGGCCACATCATTACTACTGTTTGGGGGTCTATATAAAACTCACATCAGGTTCTTTTTACCCTTGCAGTTCCTTAGCTCTATACACAATGATTCAACACCTTCTAACCCTATGTCACCTCATTCTAATGATTTGATTTCATTTTTTACCTGCCAATCTGCAACTGTGCTGAAAGTTCATCTACCTTATTCTGTATACTGCTCATTCAAATATAACACCTTGAGTCCTGTATTCACCTCTTTGTCCACCTTTTACATTGCAACTCATCCATTTGATCTCAATTTTGCCCTATCAACCACCTCACCTCACTACACATTGACTCTTGTTTGTAAACCAGCACTATTATCCACCTTTCCTTCCATACTTCTTGCATAGAAATATATGCAGCCTGGGACACTAGTTGCACCATGCTCAACCTTTTGATTCCTAACTTTGACGACTTACCAATGCCTGCCTCCACAACCTCTCCACTAACTGTTCTAGCACTCTGGTTCTCATCCCCCTACAAATCTACTTTAAACCCCACTGTGTAGCATTGACAAACCTTCCCACCAGATTATTAGTCCCCCTCCAGTTCAGGTGCAAACCATTCCTTCTGTACAGCTCCCACCTTCTCTAGAAGGGTGCCCAATGATCCAAAAGTCTTATGCCCACCCTATCTCTTACACCAACTCCTTAGCCATGTATTAAGCTTATAATCTTCCTAATTCTAGCCTCACTGGCACATGACATGGGATCCTCAGATCACAACCCTGGAAGTCCTGCCCTTCAACTTATCACCTGACTCTCTATGCAGAACCTCATCACTCATCCTACCCATGTCATTGGTACCTAAATGGAGCACAACTTCTGGCTGTTCACACTCCCACTTAAGAATGCCGAGGACTCGATCCAAGATATCCTGGACCCTGGCACCTGGGAGGCAACATACCATCCGGGAATCTTGTTCTCGCCCACAGAGCCTCCTGTCCGCTCCATTAACTAACAAATCCCCTCACCACAGCTCACCTCTTCTCCCCCCTTCCCTCCTGAGTCACGGAAGCAGACTCAGTGCCAGAGACCTGACCACTGTACCTCCCCTACCCCCGACAGTATCCAAAGTAACTGTTGTTGAGGGGGATGACCACAAGGGTACTGTGCAATGGCACCTAACCCCTTTCCCTTTCTGACTGTCACTCATTTTCTTTTGTCTTTTACCTTAGGTGTAACTACCTCTCTATATGTCCCATCTATCACCTCTTCAGCCTCCCGAATGATCTGGAGTTCATCCCGTTCCATCTCCAACTCCTTAAAGTGGATTGTTAGAAACTGCAATTGCATGCACTTCTCATAGTTGTAGTCATCAGGGACACTACGGGTCTTTCTGCCTTCCCACATCCCACAAGAGGAGCTTTCAACTATCCTGCTTGGCATCTTCTCTATCCTAACTGAGCAGATAACAAGAAGTGAGGGAGGAAAAATGTAACCTTGAGCTTTTCTTTCTTTGCTTTCTCTGACTGAAGCCTCTCTTCATAGAAGCCTCGAAGAGCTAAAGCCTCAAGGTCACCACTCTGACTCTGTCCACTCAGATGATGGCTGCTGCGAAGATGGCTGCTGGAATTGCCCCTGCCTTCCTTTAATTTGTTCTTGCTAATCAATCACCAATGTCTATTGGTTGCTGGTTAAAGCTCTTTTTATCTCAGAGTCTCCTTCCTGCACTAAATCCATTATCCAGGATTACCTTGCTACCTAAAAATTTCAAAATGTATTGATTTCTGAATTGTTCCATCTCTATTTCTCACTGTGACTATATTTTCACTTGGATGCTTTTATCTTGTGATACAATACTTGGAATATAATTTGTATTATACACTGAATGCCTGAAAACTCTTCTGATTTATTATGCTGTAGCACCCATTCATGCTTCTGACCACTAGAGCCTCATTTCCCACACTCTCTTTAAAATGACCACAGTCCTAGTTTCCTTTGTACTTACTCTTCTTTCTGGGAAATTTATTATAATGATGTGAACATCAAGAAATTAAATTTTAAAAAAGCGTTTGGCCATTAACTGGGAATAACATTCAAGAGTGCAGAAGATCTGCTAGTTTGATACCACCAAGTCCTTAACTAAACCATTTTATTGAGTTTTACTGTACTTTAGTAGAAGTCCAACTTTAATTGCACTCAGGAAAGGATGGCATGAAGTCTGAAGATAAATGTTTTTGATTCATACTCAACTGGAATCAATATTGGTCTAGGTTTTCTCAATTTAACTTTATCTTCAGTTTGTGTGCTTAACAGTACGTTAGCCACATGTATTTTTTTGGTTTAAATTTTGATAATGGTGGCACACATCTACCTAACACCAAAATCAACTTTGCTCTCAAACGCATCTCCCCCATTTCACACACATCTGCTCTCACTCCATCCTACCGCCACCCCACTAGGAATAGGGTTCCCCTTGTCCTCACCTACCACCCCACCAGCCTCCGGGTCCAACATATTATTCTCCGTAACTTCTGCCACCGCCAACGGGATCCCAGCACTAAGCACATCTTTCCCTCCCCCCCCCCTGCATTCCGCAGGGATCGCTCCCTACACAACTCCCTTGTCCATTCGCCCCCCCCCCCATCCCTCCCAATTGATCTCCCTCCTGGCACTTTTCCTTGTAAGCAGAACAAGTGCTACACATGCCCTTACACTTCCTCCCTCACCACCATTCAGGGCTCCAGACAGTCCTTCCAGGTGAGGCGACACTTCACCTGTGAGTCGGCTGGGGTGATATACTGCGTCCGGTGCTCCCGATGTGGCCTTCTATATATTGGCGAGACCTGACGCAGACTGGGAGATCGTTTCACTGAACACCTACGCTCTGTCCGCCAGAGTAAGCAGTATCTCCCAGTGGCCACACATTTTAATTTCACGTCCCGTTCCCATTCTGTTATGTCTATCCATGGCCTCCTCTACTGTAAAGATGAAGCCACACTCAGGTTGGAGGAACAACACCTTATATTCCGTCTGAGTAGCCTCCAACCAAATGGAATGAACATTGATTTCTCTAACTTCTGCTAATGCCCCACCTCCCCCTCGTACCCCATCCGTTATTTATATACACACATTCTTTCTCTCACTCTCTTTTTTCTCCCTCTGTCACTCTGACTATACCCCTTGCCCATCCTATGGGTTCCCCCCCTTGTCTTTCTCCCCGGACCTCCTGTCCTATGATCCTCTCATATCCCCTTTGCCAATCACCTGTCCAGCTCTTGGCTCCATCCCTCCCCCTCCTGTCTTCCCCTATCATTTTGGATCTCCCCCTCCCACTTTCAAATTTTTTACTAGCTCTTCTTTCAGTTAGTCCTGACGAAGGGTCTTGGCCTGAAACGTTGACTGTACCTCTTCCTAGAGATGCTGCCTGGCTTGCTGCGTTCACCAGCAACTTTGATGTGTGTTGATCAAAATGGTTGAAGCATATGCCTCAGTGTTCAGAAATGTGTTGCACTATCAATAGATTTCACTCGTATTACATTATCCATCCACTAATTAGGCCCTCACTAGATATTAGTAGCAGCAAGATAAGTAAAATCATATAATAAATTAAGAGGAAGAGAGCTTTATCTTATCCTTCCCAAAAACTCTTCTGTGCCCGATATTAATATCCAACCAACCATCTCCTAACTGATTATTAATGCTTTATTTCTATTGTCCTCCTGGGATTTTATACAAGTGTTGATGCCTGTCTGACAAAATTTATAATTCTTGAAGAAGTCACGAGTGGATAACTGATGTTAAAAGATATATATTTGTCTTCCACTGAGGTTTAATGGATAGGCAATTTTAATCTTGGATTTTTTGTTTTTTCTAAACAGTGAATTGTAGGTAGGATTTTGCCTCTTACTATCTCTTTTTTCAGTTAGTCCTGACGAAGGGTCTCGGCCTGAAACGTCGACTGTACCTCTTCCTAGAGATGCTGCCTGGCCTGCTGCCTTCACCAGCACTTTTTGTGTGTGTTGCTTGAAATTCCAGCATCTGCAGACTTCCTCATGTTTAGGATTTTGCCTGTTGGGAAGAAGAAACTATTGTTAAAAATGACATATGATTAATTAATATTATTGTCAGAAGGTTAAATTTTGAACCAAATACTTTCTCATTTAATCAAAATTATCATGTAAAATTGCATTATTATTCAAATTGTCTACTGTGACAGAAAATAATAAACATATTTGAAATAAATATTCAAATGTAATGAAATCTCAATAATGTCAAGAAACCAAATATTTGAAGAAATCTTTTAAATACAGACTGGTTTAGAGTTATTTTACATATCTTAGAGAATGCTTCTTTGAAAAGACTGATGTATTTCAACAACAACATTACAAGATTTAAATACAGGCTGGGTAGTGCCACAAAAGAGATACTGTTACTTAAATGAAGAGGGAAAACTATGCATGGGGTACATTTAATACAGTAGGTTCCAGCATGCTTGAGCTAAAATTAGCAGCTATCTACACAAACCAGATGTAAAGAGAAGGATAGAATATCCTTTTTATAGGAGTTTGGGGAACATTATATAGCATGCCCCTCAGAAAATCAGCAAAGGATGTGGTTGCAAAGAATGCAAATAACAACGCATGGGAAAGCCAACAAAGGGGATTTACAAGGGAAGTGGTCTGCTGTGCGCAACTCATGCCAAGAAAAGACTTGTCTGATTTTCATATCATATATGTGACATTAAACATAAAAGTCTTTATCAATGCATGGGAAGGCTGAAGGATTTTTTTGTTGTAAGGAATATCTTGACAGAATGATCTGTAATTTTAACAACAAAGTAAATACAAGGCAATAAGATAATCATCATTTTGAGTAAAACTGAGTAACTGACTACCAAGAACACACTTTAACCCTACTGGAGCCTGACTGGTGTCTGAATAATGTTAACTCCATATTATACTTTCTATGTATTTATAATCTTATCTCACTGTGTAGAGGCACATAAAATTCATTTATTCACAAAGGAAAATCTGGTGTCTTGTGTGAGAACCTCTTTATATTTTTAGGGAAAGTGGATGTATTTTCCTGAACTCCATTCCCATAACATTCAGTTCTGCACTGACATGAGAAATTGATTGTGTGTGAAATTTGGACAAAAAACCTACAAGGCAATTCTCCTTCCCCAAAATATATGCAGTCCACAGAAATTTCTAGATTTTTTTTGTGTGAAATCATGCTATATTTTTGGTGGTAGTATGTTAGATACACTGGAGATGAGCCAAAATTCCAAATGCTTTATTCCTTTTGGCCTTAGGCTGAAAAGTTTACTGTGGCCTATTTCTGATTTAAATAATATTCATTAGCATAAGAAAGGCAGAGGTTGGAGTTTTAGTTCCTTACATCAGGACCTCCAAATTTACTTATCTTCAAGGGTTGGCTGGAAATAAGCCAGCAGTAAGCAAGAGTGGAGAAGAAGATTGTTAGAGGAATAAAGTAATAGAACAATACAGCCCACAAACAAGCCCTATGGCTCATCTGATCCGTGCCAAACAATTCCTCTGCCTAGTCCCAATTGCAGCACCTGGATCATAACCCTCTACACCCTTCCCATCCAGGCACTTATCCAAGTTTCTCTTTAATGCCGAAATCAACCACTTCCGCTAGCAACATGTTCCACACTCTCATGACACTTGGAAAGAAGAAGCTCCCACTCACCTTTCACCCTTAACCTATGACCTCTAGTTATAGTCACACCAAAAGTCAGTGAAAAAAACCTGCTTGCATTTACACTATCTAAACCCTTTATAATTTTGTATACCTCTATCAAATATCCCTGTATTCTCCTACACTCCAGTGGAAGCCTTCAAGTCTGGTGATAGACAGGTACCGAGGCGAGTACCGAATGAACTGAGGGTAAAGCTAAGGGAGTGCATAGAATCCTACAAGAGGAAGCAGGAGTACAAATTCCAGCGGAATAGCATAAGGAACGTGTGATCGGGCATGAAGCAGATCATTGGCTTCAAGGTTAAGGAAAAGGAAGATCAAGGGCTGCCTGGATAGGGCCAACGAATTGAACTTGTTTTTTAACAGGGTCAGCATGGAACCTCCTGCTGTCCCCTTCCCCATTTGCCCGAACCACACACCCACACTGTCCCTGAAGCCTTCTTCCTGCACCCTTCCCTCCCCTCTGGAGAGTGCATGTATTCCAAACCCCCAAACTATCTCTATGGGATGGCCACCCTCCCCTGCATGACTGTGGCTGCAGGTCAGGTTGAGAGACAGCTGGAGAGACTACATCAAGGCAAGGCTGCTGAACCGGATGGTACCAGCCCCAGGGTACTGAAGGCATGTGTGAGCCAGCAGTCTGGTATTTTGTAGCACCTTTACAATCTGAGTCTGGGTCAGGAAAAGATACCAGTGCTATGGAATACTTTATGCTTGGTTCCTGTACCCAAGAAGGCAACTCCATCTGAATTTAATGACTACAGACCAATTGCCCTTACATCTCACGTGGTGAAGGTGCTGGAGAGGCTGGTCCTGACTTACCATGGACCACAGGTGAGATCTTCATTGGACCCTCGACAGTTTGCCTACCAACCTCCTGTGTGAGTGGATGATGCCATCGTCTACTTGTTGCAGAGATCTCAGTCCCACCTGGATGCTGCTGCTGGCATTGTGAGAATCACATTTTTTGATCTCTCTAGTGTCTTCAACACAATCCAGCCTCTGAGCAAGAAGCTGCAAAGGATGGGAATAGATAAATCCACTATCTCGTGGATTATTGACTACCTGACAGATAGACCCCAGTTTGTATGACTGGGTAGTTCTTTGTTTGAGATGGTGGTGAGTAGAACTTGAGCACCATGAGATACTGTCCTGTCTCTGTTTCTGTTCACATGGTACACCTCAGACTTCCAGTAGAAATCGGAGACTTGTCACCTGCATTTGTTTTCTGATGACTCTGCACTGGTTGGGTGTATCAGAGATGGGCAGGAGTTGAGTTCAGAGGACTGATGGAGAAGTTTGTGGAGTGGTGTGGAAGGAATCACCTACTCCTGAAAGTGGCCAAAACCAGGGAGATGGTGATTGATTTTAGGAGGAAGAGGACTGTGATGAATCCTGTATACATTAGGGGAGAAGAAGTTGCGGTGGTGGAGGAGTACAAATACTTGGGCGTTTACTTCGACAACAGACTTGACAGGAAATCCTACGTCAAGGCTGTTTACAAGAAGGGGATGAACAGACTCCATTTTCTAAGGAAGCTGAGATCCTTCAATGTGTGCAGCAGGATGATGGAGATCTTTTGCCAGTCTGTTGTAACGAGTGCAGTCTTCTTTGTGGCTTTATGTTGGGGGAGCACATCGGTGCTGGTGATGCAAAAAGACTAAATAAACTCATCAAGAAGGCTGGATCTATCCTTGGCTACAACCCAGACTCTCTTGAGTTAGTGGTGGAGAGCAGGCTACTAAACAAACTGTTATCCATTAAAGACAATCAGACATATTCTCTCCATGACCTACTGAATAAGTAGCGGAGCACCCTTTCAAACAGACTCATTCAGCTCCACTGTCACAAGGATTGTAACAGAAAATCTTTCCTACCAAATGCAATAAGCATATACAACAGTTCATTTCTGTGCAACAGGAGAACTCACATCATAGTACAATAGTCTCTATTTTTTTATTTCGTACATTATTATTGAACAGTATTGCATATTATTAAACATTGGTAAATTATTACTGTAAATTAATTTTCTGTATGTTATAAGTTCATATTATTATTATTGCTAAGTGTGTTTTTAAATGTTGGTGCTGTAATGAAATAATTTCCCACTCAGGATCAATGAAGTAACTATTATTATTCTATAGTCTCAACCTGTTCAACCTTTTCCTGTCCTCAGATCCTCAAATATTGGCAACATTCTTGAAATTTTTCTCTGCAATCTTTCAAAGTTCAAAAAAGTTCAAAGTAGATTTAATCAAAGTACATATACATAACTATATACAACCCTGAGATTTATTTACTTGCGGGAATTCACAGTAAATACAATGAAACACAATAGAATCAATGAAAAAGCACACACAAGGTGCTAGTATTGAGTAAGAAGTTGTTGTTGAGGCATCTCCCTTCTAGAAGCTGATTCATCACCACCTTTGATTTGGCCAAAGGCAGTGGTGTTATCAGCAAACTTCAATATGGTATTGGAGCTGTGCTTAGTCCCATAGTCATCAGTATAAAGTGAGTAGAGCAGGGGTTTAAGTACACAGCCTGGTGGTGCACCTGTGCAGATTGTGATTGTGGATAAGATTTTGTTGCTAATCTGAACTGACTGGCATCTGCAAGTGAGGAAATAAAGGATCCAGTTGCACAAGGAGATATTGAGGTCTATGACTTGGAGCTTATTGATTAGTTTCAATCTTATTGATATCTTTCCTGGATGTAGGTGACCATAAATGTACACAATACTCCAAGTTAGGCCTCTCCAATATCTTGCACAAAATCTTACACAAATTCAATACCCTAACATCCCAGTTTTGATTTTTGAATGCCACTGTGCTAAAAGTTCTCTTTATGATTCTGTCTATTTGTGACACCACTTTCAAGGAATTCTGGTTTTGTATTCCCAGGTCCCTCTGTTCTACCACACTCGTCAGTGCCCTACAGTTCTATGTACAAGTCCTGCCCTGGTTTGTAACACCTCACATTTGTCTGCATTAGATTCCATGTGCCATTTTCAACCCATTTTTCCAGCTGATCCAGATCCCACTGCAAGCTTTAATAGCCTTCCTTGGTGTCTATTACACCTTCAATCTTGGTGTCATCCACAAATTTTTATTTAGGGAAACACCCTTCCAGCCCTTTGAGCCACATGGCCTACAACCCTAAGCTGATCATCGCACAATTTACAAGGACCAGTTAACCTATTAACCAAAACATTTTTGAACAGTAGAAGGAAACTGGAGCTCCTACTATGACACCCACAATATTATCATCCAGATCACTGATATAGATGACAAACAACAATGGATTTACTGCCAATCCCTGCAGCACATCACTAGTTACAGGCCTCTAGTCAAAGAGGTAACCATCTACTACCACTCTATGACTTCTCCCACAAAGCCAGTGCCAAATCCAGTTTACTACCTAATACTGAATACCAAGTGACGGAACATTCTTAACCAGTCTCCCATATGGGACTTTGTCAAAAGCTTTGCTAAAGCCCACGTAGACAACATCCGCTGCCTTGCCTTCATCAACTTCTATGTTAACCTCCTCAAAAAACTCTATCTGATTGGTTAGGCACAACCAACCACACACCAAATAATGTTGACCATCCCAAACATGGCCCTGTCTATCCAAGTACTTATATATCCCATCGCTTAGAATACCTTCTAAACTTTTATCCACTACTGATAGCAGGCTCACCCACTTACAATTATGTGGCTAATTCTTAAACAATTTTTTGAACAATGAAACATTAGCTATCTGCCAGTCCTCCAGCACTTCACCTCCGGCTGAGGACATTTTAAATACCTCTGCTAGATATACTAGCAAATCCTGCACTAGGCTTCCACAATGTCCAAAGTAACACCTTCTCAGGCTCTGGGGATTTGTCCATTCTAATTTTCCTCCAGATGGAAAGTACCTCCCTCTCTGTAATCCATATACAGTCCAAGAACTTCTGCTATTTTGCCCCAGTTCTGTAGATTCTGTGTACTCATGAGTAAATGCAGGTGCAATATACTCATTTACAATATCCCTCATCTCTTAAGGCTCCACATGTGACCACACTAATTTTCAAGAGGAACAACCTTATCCTTTGCTATTGTTTTACTCTTAATATATCTGTAGAAGGACTTGGAATTCTCCTTTACCTTGTCTTCTAGAGCAACCTCATGCCTTCGTTTAGCCCTCCTGATTTTCTTCTTAAGTGTTATCTTGCATTTCCTTCACTCCTCAGGTATCTTATTTATTCCTGTCTGCCTATACCTGCTGTACACCTCCTTCTTCTATTTAACCAGGGCCTCAATATCTCTCAAAATCCAAGGTCCCCTAAACCTATTACCTTGCCTTTTATTCTGACAGAAGTATACATACTCTGTACTCTCAATAACTCACTTTTGAAGGCCTTTCTTTATTCGAATATTTTTGTCTGCAATCCCTCTGCCAGAAAACAACCTATACCACTCCACACTTCCCAGATCCTTTCTGATGCTATCAGAATTGGCCTTTCTCCAATTTAGAATCTCAGCCTGAGGACTGGATGTATTCTCCATAATTATCATGAAACTAATAGAATTATTTATTGAATGATCTATAATATAATCCCATTCATGTAGTTTTTAGATTAGATTAGATTATGAGGACACGCAGTCCTCTTTTATTGTCATTTAGTAATGCATGCATTAAGAAATGATACAATGTTTCTCCAGAATGATATCACAGAAACACATGACAAACCGACTGAAAAACTGACAAAAAACACATAATTATAACATATAGTTACAACAGTGCAAAGCAATATCGTAATTTAATAAAGAACAGACCATGGGCATGGTAAAAAGTCTCAAAGTCTCTCGGAAGTCCCATCATCTCACGCAGACGGTGAATCTCCAGCGCCGCAAACTTGCCGATGCAACATCCTGGAAGCATCTGACCACAGTCCGACTCCGAGTCCATCTGAAAACTCCGAGCCTCCGACCAGCTCTCCGACACCGAGCACCGAGCACCATCTCTGCCGAGCGCTTCGACCCCGGCCCCGGCAACAGGCAATAGGCAAAGCCGAGGATTTGGGGCCTTCCCCTCCGGAGATTCTCGATCACACAGGAGTAGTGGCAGCGAAGCAGGCATTTCAGAAGTTTCTCTGGGTGTTCCTCCGTACCTCTCATGGCTGTCTCCATCAAATCAGGACTGTGCACGGCCCCCTAGTTAACACATACGATATCATTCAGAACGGCCACGACGCACCGCCATCTTCTCCTCCCTCCTTTCTTCCCTATGCCTTTCTTCCCTTTGCTGGTCAGCAGGACACCCTTGGGCAAGGTGTAGCACCTGCTTAGAGCCCCACCACCCCACCCACAGATCATCCAGGTGGAGGATGGTCAGATAAGCAGCTGGTGCATATCACAAATCCTGGTTATGTGATCAGTGACGCCTGGAAGACAATCTCCGATGAGTATTGCTAATGTCAGGGGTCACCTGCCAGGAGAAGCCACTTCTGTAGAAAAAATTGTCAATAACCATCACGATCACATGATTGCCCATGTCATACGACAAGGTACATAACAAACGACCAATCCCTTTCTTATTCCTCAATTCCATCCATATAGGTCAGTTCTTGAAACCTCCAGTCTATCCTGTCCGAGCAGTGTTGTGACATTTTGACATTATGATTTTTGTTTAGTTTCTTTCAGGAGATTCCGTCCAACCAGCAGTCCAGACATTAGGACCCAGGCATAGTGTAGGGCATTTCCTGTAGCTACACCCTGAGGTGTACCTGATAGAAAAGCTACAAGGCAAGTCCTGGTGATCGATGACATTAAACCAGGCACTTCCTGTCATGAATCACCCTAACACACATTTCTTTGGCCGATTTTGATCACATAAGATGATGTCACTAATGGACAGAAACAGACTCGTTTGCCCATCTGATTCATGCCTCCAAAATGCCCATCTAACTTAGTCTCATTTGTGCATGTGTGACCCACATCACTTTAAACCTTTCCTATCTATTTACCTGTCCAAATACCTTTTTAATTTTGCTTTTGCTCCTAACTCAACCACTTTCTTTGGCAGATTACTTCATATACAGACCTCCCACTGAGTGAAAATTTCGTTCCTCGGTTTCCTATTAAAATTTACCCCTCATACCTTAAATGTCTGCCCTCTAGTTTTTAATTCCCAACCAACTCTGGGAAAATATAAGCTGCTCATGAGTATCTCTATAAGATCACCCTTCTTTTTCCTATGCTCCAATAAATAAAGTCCCAATCTGCTCAATCTCTAGCTATAACTCAGTCCTTCAAGTCCTGGCTGGCAACGCTTTCATAAATCTTTTCTTTATTAGACTATTTTTGTCCCCATTTCCTCTTTTTAGTAAGTATGAACATGAGCAGATTTGCTGCATTAGTTTTCATCCTTCCAGCTTTGTCTCGTAGTGAGGATCTACATAAATGAAAACAAGCACCATTATACAAGATTACTACTGCTTGTTTCAGACAGAACTTGAACCCATTACCAAAAAACAGAAATAGGATCTAAGGGTTACAACCTAGGACTAATTTACTCTGAATAAAATGTGGAATACACCATATTAAAAGTAATGATTCTTGATTGATTTAATTTTATAGTTTATGGATCACCCCCTGACTCTTCTGTAAATTTTACCATATTAAAAAAGTATGAACTCACACTCCCCAGTTTACTCGCAGCCTGGCTCTGACTGATGTAACCCTCAGTTCACCTCCAGCCTGATCCAATTTCTTCTCCATTAGATACTGACACGTACAGTACAGTATATCTGTGTCTGGACAGTGGGTTACACCTGTTTCAGATATTTCACTTCATTTTGCTATCTTGGGTCCCCCTCCAAAAAGATTAGATCATTATTAAAATATCATAAAATTATAAAATGCTTAAGTGTGGAACAATGTTGTCTCTAAATAAATAAATAACTTATTACACTCAGAAACAAGTGCTAAGCCACAGACTCTGCAGTTCTTGACTGGATCGTGTATAGTTTAGAGCAGATGTTTTACACTCTGCTGCACAATAATCAGAGACTTGGTGTCATCCCTTAAGTGGCAACTGTCAGCAAAAAATAGTCAGGCTTCTGTGGAGGAGAAAGAAAATCTGTAGAACAGAGGGAGAGAGCTCCATAGTTCACAGAGAGGGATATAGAAGCCATGTTGAGTGAGAACGACACCCAGAAATGGAGCACAGTGTTGATGGCTGTGCTCCTATCCCTACATCCCCCATCACCCTGCAAGGACAATCATGCCCATCCCATTTTCTCTAACACTGCTGCCAACAGTCTGACAGTCACAGAAACATCCACTGAATACTGTAGAAATAACTTCCTCTCAGCTTTAGCATATGCTGCAGACTTTGGAAGGTGCAGGAGCATTCTTCTGCAAGTTCTGAAGCTGACAGTCTAGTCTCCCAATACTGGCAGAGTGCATCTTTAAAAAGCAATAAAAATAAGACTATAAGACCATAAGACATAGGAGCAGAATTAGGCCACTTGGCCTATAGAGTCTATTCCGCCATTCAAGCATGGCTGATCCTTTTTTTTCTCTCCTCCTTAACCCTGTAACCTTTGATGCCATGTACAATCAAGAACCTATCAATCTCTGCCTTAAATACACCCAACGACCTGGCCTCCACAGCTGTACATGGCAACAAATTCACCACACTCTAGCTAAAGAAATTTCTCCACATCTCTGTTTTGAATGGATGCTCCTCTATCCTGAGACTCTGCCCTCTTGTCATAGACTTTCCTACCATGGGAACCATCCTTTTCACATCTACTCTGTCTAGGCCTTTCAACATTCAAAATGTTTCAATGAGATCCTTCCTCATCCTTCTAAATTCCAGCGAGTACAGACCCTGAGCCATCAAACTTCCCTCGTATGATAATCCTTTCATTCCTGGAATCATCCTTGTGAACTTCTTCTGAACCTCTCCAATACCAGCACATCTCTTCTAAGATGAGGAGCCCGAAACTGTTCACAATACTCAAGGTGAGGCCTTACCAGTGCCTTATAAAGCCTCAACATCACATCCTTGCTCTTGTATTCTAGACCCCTTAAAATGAATGCTAACATTGCATTTGCCTTCCTCACCACTGACTCAATCTGCAAGTTAACCTTCAGAGTGTTCTGCACAAGGACTCCCAAGTCCCTTTGCATCTCAGATTTTTGGATTTTCTCTCCGTTTAGAAAATAGTCCACACATTTATTTCTACTAACAAAGTGCATGACCATGCATTTTCCAACATTGTGTTTCATTTAGACATTCTCCTAATCTGTCTAAGTCCTTCTGCATTCTACCTGTTTCCTGAACACTACCTGCCCCTTCAGCAACCTTCATATCATCTGCAAACTTGGCAACAAAGCCATCTATTTCATCATCCTTATCATTTTACATACAGCATAAAAATAAGTGGTCCAACACCAGTAGTCACTGGCAGCCAACCAGACAATGATCCTTTCATTCCCACTCACTGCCTTCTTCCAACCAACCAATGCACTAACCATGTTAGTAACTTTCCTGTAATACCACAGGCTCTTAACTTGGTAAGCAGCCTCATGCGTGGTACCCTGTCAAAGGCCTTCTGAAAGTCCAAATATACAACGTCGACCGCATCCCCTTTATCCATCCTACTTGTAATCTCCTCAAAGAATTCCAACAGGTTCCCTTAAGGAAACAATGTTGACTTTGTCCTATCTTGTCCTTGTCCTGTGTCACCACATACTCCATCACCTCATCCTTAACAATTAACACTAACATCTTCCCAACCACTGAGGTCGGGTTAACTGGTCTATAATTTCCTTTCAGCTGCCTACCCCCTTTCTTAAAGAGTGCAGTGACATTTGCAATTTTCCAGTCCTCTGGCACCATGCCAGAGCCCAATGATTTTTGAAAGATCATTTCTAATGCTGCCACAATCTCTAACACTACCTCTTTTAGAACCCGAGGGTGCAGTTCATTTGGTCCGGGTGACTTACTGTATGTACTTTTAGGTCATTCAGCTTTTTGAACACCTTCTCCCTTGTAATAGTAACTTCAGCCACTTCTCTTCCTTCACACACTACAACATCTGGCATACTGCTAGTGTCTTCCACAGTGAAGACTGATGCAAAATACTCATTGAGTTCATCTGCCATCTTCTTGTCCCCTGTTATTATTTCTCCTGCCTCATTTTCCAGCCATCCTATATCCACTCTCATCTCTCTTCTATTTTTTACATACCTGAAAAAACATTTACTATCCACTTTGATATTATTTGCTAGCTTGCTTTCATATTTCATCTTTTCCCTTCTAATGATTCTTTTAATTGCTCTCTGCAGGTTTTTAAAAACTTCCCAATACTCCATCTACCCACTAATTTCCCTTTTGTTTTTACATTGGTTTTGACTTCCCTTGGTTGTACTATTTTGCCATTTGAGTATTTCTTCACTTTTGGAATGCACATGTCCTGCACCTTCCTCATTTTCCCCAGAAACGCATGCTATTGCTGCTCTGCTGACATCTCTGCCAGCAGCTCCTTCCAATTTACTTTGGCCAACTCCTCTCTCACTGTAATTTCCCTACTCCACTGAAATACTGCTACGTCAGACTTTACTTTCTCCCTACTAAACTTCAAGTTGAACTGAATTGTATTGTGATCACTGGCTCCTAAGGGTTCTTTTACCTTAAGGTCCCTAATTGCCTCCGGTTCATTACATAACACCCAATCCAGTATAGGTGATACCCTGGTAGACTCAACGACAAACTGCTCTAAAACGCTGTCTCTTAGGTATTCAACAAACTCGCTCTCTTGAGATCCATTACCAACCTGATTTTCCCAATCAACCTGCATGTTAAAATCTCCCATGACTATCTAGTATAAGTGTTCCTATTGTAAGTGAGGCTTCTATAACAGAAAATGTAAGGAGTTTTGAGTCCCAGTTTTTGATGGAACAAGTGAAAAATGGAATTAAGCTTCTGACATCATTGACTATACATCTGAAACCAGAAAATTTGTCATATACACTGGTGAGATCTGGCAAAATTTCATTCACGAATGATTGCTAACACGATTACTTTCCAGGAAAATTAAAATTAGTTCCACAATGGACAGTCCCCAGCCCAGCTACGAAAGGAGGAGGATTGGGCATGAGGTTCACAACTCCATCCCGTAAAAACCCGGTGCTATAGAAATGCCTACAGTAGCTCCAAGAAGCTCATCACTGGGAGAGGATGGATCTTTGCCTAGAAGAAGTACAAAGCCATCTGGAGAAAGGGGAAGCCACAGGGCTGATCAACCTTCAGGCCTGAACTGAGGACTCAGGTGAGCTGCCGTTGGTGGCCTATGCCTAATAGGGTTGATGGGTTTAAGAAAATGAAGAAAGTTAAACTGCATAGTGGAATGTTTCTATCTTGACTTTCATCCTGACTAAAACTGGAGATCACAGCGCAATGCTTATAAATTCATCTGAACAGGATACCTAGAAACATTGGGACTATCCACACTGCCTCAAAAATATGAAGCATTGAAGTTAATAAAGGTATTATGCAGAGCATTTAGAGCTAATGGTGGACAATGATGTTCCAGGCACCCCATCACAAAAAGAGGCCAATTTAACTCCTCTTCCCATCAGATTTTTGCAGAAACAATCTAAATAAATATAATTTACTTTCCTCCTGTTATTCCTATTAAACTGTGAGAGTTATAGACAAAAAATCAAAACCCACAATTTTATAGCACTATGTTGTGGTATTGTATAGTTCACATTACAAAAACAAATAACAGCAACTAAAACTTAAATTTGCATTAAAACATCCCAAGATTTTTCAATTTATCAAATTAAGTTCGACTCCAAGGAGATTTAATAGTCATCACCAGAAGTCTCCGAGTTGGGTACAATTACAAAATTTAAAAGACACTTGGACACGTACAATTGATAAGTTCATGGCCTAAGGTAGAAGGAGTCAATTTTAGAAAACCTAGCATATTCATTTTCCCTACATTTACACACTTAGTCCAGCGGTCGTGGAGCAAATGGATCCCTTCTTTGTAGAAGTCAGCGTCTTGGACCTCCACAAAGTGGTCCACAGTAGGGGTCATTGATAAGTTCGTGGCCTAAGGTAGAAGGATATAAGTTATTAACTTCAAACTTTCTGCATTTTCACTTAAAGAGTTGAACTGCACGTGCATGTAACGAGAGCGGTATAACTCAACTCCTTCTACCTTAGGCCACAAACTTATCAATCGCCCCTGCCGTGAACCACATCTACAAAGAAGGGATTGGTATGCTCCACGACTGCTGGACTAAGTGTGTACGTGTAGGAGGGGACTATGTTGCAAAATGAATGTGCTAGGTTTTCTAAAATTGACTCCTTCTACCTTAGGCCACAAACTTATCAATCACCCCTCGTACTGTATACAGACAGGAAATGTTTATGGACCAAATGCAGACATGTAGTACTAGCTGAGCTCTCCAACTTGGTCAGCATAGATAAGTTCAACTGAAGGGTCTGTTTCCACATTGTATGGCTCTGTGACTCCTCAAGTTTCAAGGGTAAAACACACAAAATTCTAGGGAAACTCAGCAGGTCGGGCAGCATCTATATAAATGAATGAACAGTCGATGTTTCATGACGAGACCCTTCATCAGGACTGGAAAGGATGTGGGAACAAGCCAGAATAAGAAGGGGAAGGAGTATAACCTAAAAGGTGATAGGTGAAGCCAGGTAAGAAGCTGGGTGTTGATAGGTAGAAAAGGTAAAGGGCTGGTGGTAATATGTCCTTGGAATCTGGTAGGCAAAGAGAGTGCTACATCACACTGAGCACTAGCAACCCCCAGGGCCGTGTGCTTAGCCCACTGCTGTCCATGCTGCTGACTCACAAGTGTATTGCCGGATGCAGCTCAAACTGCATCATCGAGTTCACTGAAGATACAACAGTGGTTGGCCTCGTTGACAACAATGATGAGTCGGCATACAGAGAGGAGGCAGAGAGGTTTGTCAGATGGTGTGAGAACAACAACCTGAGTCTCTACATGCACTTTGAATTATATTTTATTAACTTTTTTGAGGTAATATTTTGTTTTATGTGCTGTGCATTATATAGGTTGTGTGAGTGCATCATGGTCCAGAGAAATACTGTTTCATTTGGTTGTACAGTCAGATGACAAAAAATTTGAACTTGAACTGGAAAAGGAAAGAGCAGGGGCATTAGGGGTAAGTGATAGACAGGCAAGGAGAAGAGAAGCGGCAAGAGGGGAGGCTGAGTGGAGATTGGAAGGAGAGTGAAGGAGGAGGGAGAAAAAATACTGGAAAGGGGATAAGAATTAAAATTGCTAGCCACCAGAAAATCCTGCTTTTCATGGGTGGAGCAAAGGTGCTTGACAAAGCGGTCCCCCAATCCATACTGGGTCTCACCAATGTAGAGGAGGACACATCGGGATGACCCCAACAGATCTGCAGATGAAATGTTGCCTCAGCTTGGAAGTACTGTTTAGTGCCTTGAATTGAGGTGAGGGAGGAGGTGAATAGGCAGGTGTAGCACCATCTCTGCTTGCAGTGATAGGTGTTGGAAGGGAAATCAGTGGGTCAGAACAAATGAATAAGAGAATCACGGAGGGAGCGATCCCTTTCCCAACAGAGAGTGGGTGGCGGGGTGGGGGGGGGGGGAGAAAAGGATGTATCTAGTGTTAGGATCCCGTTGAAGATGGCAGATGTTATGGAGAATGCTGTGCTGGATGTGCAGGCTCATGGGGTGGTAGGTGAGGAGAAAAGATATCTATCCCTGTTAAGGCAGCAGGAAGATGGAGTGAGATCGAATGTCCAGGAAATGGAGGAGATGGAGTGAGGGCCCATCAATGGTGGAGGAAGGGAATTTTTATTCTTTGAAAAAGGAGGACAACTCAAGTGTTCTGAAAAGGAAATCCTCACCCTGGGAACAGATGCAGCAGAAATACAGGAACTGAGAAAAGGGATGGCATTTTACAGGAGACACGGTGGGAAGAGGTATAGCCAAGATAGCTATGGGAGTTGGTAAGTTAACAAAACATTTTGGCAGACAGTTTGTCCCTTGAGAGAGATCAAGAAATGGGAGGGGTGGGAGGGAGGTGTCAGAAATGGACAAAGTGAATTTATGGGCAGGGTGGGAGTTGGAGGCGAAGTTGATGAAATTTCTGAGCTCAGCATGAGTGCATAAGAAGCAACAATGCGGTCATCAATGCAGCACTGAAAGAGTTGGGGAGCATTAGCTGGAAAGGCTTGGAACATGGAGTGTTCCATGTAGCCAATAAAAATGAAGGCATTGGGTGTCATGGTAGCATACCGGTTAGCGCGATGCTTTGACGACTCATAGTGTTTCAGAGTTCGGAGTTCAATTCCAGCACTGTTCTGTAAGGAGTCTCTGTACGCCCTACCCATTGAATGTGTGGGTTTTCCTCGGCTGCCCTGATCTCCTCCCACAGTCCAAAAATGTGGCAGGTAGGTTAATAGGTCATGGTAAATTGTTCTGTGATTAGGTTAGGTTAAATTGGGGTTGCGATGTTGCTATGGTGGCGTAGCTCAAAGGGGGGGAAAGGCCTACTCCACACTGTATTGCTGAATAAATAAAATTAAGTAGCTGGTAGCCATATGGGCAAGTTGTAAGGAGCATTTTAACAGAGCTAAATGGAAAAAGGAGTTCCTTAGCTTAAATAATTCCCAGTGGGCAAGTACAAAGTGACTAGATATCTCAGCTGTGTGGTGGAAGTAGGTGAGAATGATATGAACATCAAGGCCATAGTAGGATTTGAAAATAAGTCAGAGAGTTTAAAAATTGTGGTTTTGCTGAACCAGGAGTTACTTTAAATCCACCAAGATAAGGCTAATGGCTGCAGATGGCTGTTACCACAAAAAGCAACTATGTGCTAACAAAAAGTTAATGTTTCAGGTCAAGGCACTTTGTCAGAAAGGAGAAGAGGGAAGACAAGTTAGTTTTAAATTACAGAGAGGGTGGGAAGAGGTGAAAAGGACAAAAGATACTTATTTCTGAGAAGGTGGATGCATGGTCACCATGGCAATAAGTCACTAATGACTCTATCCAGGTTTATAGATTAATGAGGGAGTTAGCAACAGAGAAAACAAATCAAGTGATGTGTAATATCCGTGAAATGCTGGTCAGAGCCATCGTAAATGCTCAGCAAATCAGCCGGTGTTGGTGGAGAAAGCAAAACTGGGTAAACAGTGCAGAAAGATTTGACAAATTCCACCATAAACTCATTTCATCCCTTCTGTATTTTCCTTCTCTGTTTCTTTAGCTGCACCCTTCCTGTCACTCCTGGCTTCCGTGCATCTCCGAGCTTCCCACTTGTACTATGCCTTCGATTGGAGCTGGTGATAGTCCCTCCGTTTCATTATTTAGAACTGCCTCCTCAGTTACACACATCAAAGTTGCTGGTGAACGCAGTAGGCCAGGCAGCATCTCTAGGAAGAGGTACAGTCGACGTTTCGGGCCGAGACCCTTCGTCAGGACTAACTGAAGGAAGAGGTAGTAAGAGATTTGAAAGTGGGAGGGGGAGGGGGAGATCCAAAATGATAGGAGAAGACAGGAAGGGGAGGGATGGAGCCAAGAGCTGGACAGGTGATTGGCAAAGGGGATATGAGAGGATCATGGGACAGGAGGCCCAGGGAGAAGGAAAAGAGGGGGAGGGGGGGAAACCCAGAGGATGGGCAAGGGGTATAGGCAGAGGGACAGAGGGAGAAAAAGGAGAGTGAGAGAAAGAATGTGTGTATATAAATAAATAACGGATGGGGTACGAGGGGGATGTGGGGCATTAGCGCAAGTTTGAGAAGTCAATGTTCATGCCATCAGGTTGGTGGCTACCCAGACGGAATATAAGGTGTTGTTCCTCCAACCTGAGTGTGGCTTCATCTTTACAGTAGAGGAGGCCGTGGATAAACATATCAGAATGGGAATGGGATGTGGAATTAAAATGTGTGGCCACATGTGTGGCCTAAATTATCTGCTTCTTCCAGTGTTTCATCGTCCACTGGACCTACGCATTGTTAAGCTTTTCACTACTTTTCTTAATCTTACCTATCCACATTCAACAATAGATTTACAAGCTGCGGAGATTATATTCATATTATGATTGTTTTTTTATTTTACAAAAAATAACAAAATATGCAATCATATAGCCAATGACTGCTAAATTTGAACACCATTACAACTATGGAAGGGTGTGTTTTGCAATGTCTCCATTAAGTGATTATAACATCAAATATTTTTGCTAAGCCTCACACAGACAACACTGTCTATTTATACATTACTAAGGCAGCTTCCATTCTCCAGCTGGCTGGTGTAATTCTGGTAATTTCTCACCCATCCCACTTCTCTCCTTTCCCATTCCCCATTCTGGCTCCCCTCTTATCAATCAGAAAGTCGTCCTGGAACTTAATCAACAAAGTTAAATATTGGAAACACTTTCCAATCTATTATAAAATAAAAGGACTATATCTATTTTAATATCAATATAATTAAATATCCACAATAACAGTTGTAATGCAAATGCAATTGGGTCTGGATAAACCAACTTGATACAATTACTATGTTTCCAAATATTTTTCAGAAAAAGACATCACCAGCAAAGCCAGTATTTATAGTCCATCCTGGCTTTCTTTTTGAACTAAAGTAAACCTGAAGTCTGGAGTCATATATGGGCCCAAGCAGGCAACGATGTTATAGTTCCTCCCCAAATGACATTAATACATTATGTGAACCTTGACATCATTACAATTAATGATAAGTTTTATGTTTAAATTTAAAAATTACAAAAAAAAATCCAAGAAGATGCTGAGCTGTGACCTCCATTGAGTCACAGTACAGATTTAGTTTTTAATTGTTTATTTTTAATTGTTTTTCAGATTCATAAGGATGATTTTGGGGGCAAAGAGAGGAGTTAGAGTTCAGATTAGGTTTATGGACAGAGAGGTAAGGGAATTAGAGGTCAGACTTGAGTCTAAGACTCCGCTCCGCATTCGAAAACCAGCGTCGTGGATGCGAGACGTGGAATGAGTTCTGATGATGCTCTGGGTTTGTGAATCAATGAGACCAGAGTTTGAGGCCTAGTGTTCAGGGTACTGTCATCAGCGAGTCCAGAGTTCGAGGCCTAGTGGTCGGTGATAAGTGTGTCTTGGGATGGATGCCAAGGATCGAGGGACAAGGTCAAAGGGAAGTCCAGCGTTGAGACCCATTGACTGGAACCGAGTCTATGAATCTCTGTGAGTCTGCTGAGTAGACCAGAGCCCACACTCTGCAGACCTGGGTCCATACCTGTTGGAGTCTGTAGGCCTATCCTGGGGTTAAAATCTGTTTATGTGTGTGGATGAGAGGGAGGGATGGTACCTGTTTTTGCTGCTGTTGCTGTTACTTGTTATATTCTGTGTTGTTCTGCTGAGCATTGTGGCCATGCTATGTTGGCAACAGAATATGTGGCGACGCTTACCCTCACACCAGCACACCCTCAGCTACGTTGGTTGTTAAAACAAACAACACGTTTACTGTATGATTTGATGTACAGTACTAATGACAAATGAACCTGAATCTTGAATCTTGTTCACTGAATTTAAATTCAATGGTGGGATTTGAACTCAAGTATCTACATTGTTAGTCTGGCATCCAGATTACTTGTCTGGTAAATAAAACACTTCACCACCATCTTTAATATGCTCTTATCATTCAAGGCAAATCTTGGGCATTGTCAGTTTTAAAGCCACAAAGTGTTCTTAAGAGACACTAACAGCTTTCCTTGAAGAAGTCCTCCAATTTAAAACCTGAAATATTGACTGTAATCTGCTCTTGACTTCCAGAGGGAGACCATATTTACTCCTTCGCAGAATGATGTGTATCATTTATTGTAAAATGAGTAATCCCTTAGGGCTAGCAATGAGATCTCTTAATCCTGGTACTACCCCTTCATACATTCATAGCTTTGCAAAGTATAAGCATTGCAGATACGTTTGTTGCCTGTTCCCTCAGCATGGTATTGATTTATCTAATAATTACTTTCTCTTTCATAGTCAGAATATTTTGGGCCCCAGAGCATGTGCATAGGATTGAACTGTGCAGCTGTTACCTGTCAAATGCCAGATGCATAGTCCAAATAATTAGCAAAGCTGTATTTCCTGGTACTGTCAACATTTGATTATTATCAACTGCTTGGGTGAAAAATTGAAGGCATCAGAAAGAGTTGCATGTTGTGTTATACTGTTGCTTCTACTGACAGTTGTTGTGAATACATTTCAGTCAATGCTGCTGTCAATAATCTCCCACCAACATGGTTTCACAGAAGGTCTATTGCAACATTTAGTAATTCATTATGCAGTTTTATGAAATCTTAACAGATTACTCATATGTATGAAAAGGGAGCTTCGCGTGCTTAGTAACCTAACATCTAAAATGTGTTTACACACTTAGGACACAGCATTTCCATTATTGTCATTATTTCCCTAATTTGGTAACAATGGGCTTCCAATTACAAAATGTAACACAAACAATTTCTTGACTAGAAAACCACCCACTGGCAACAATGAAAGAGTGCAAGGTTGACCTAAAACTAGACAAAAAAAGCTGTGCAAAGGGTTTTCACTGAGGTCTCCTGGCAGTCAGCACACAAATAGCATCTGAACACTAGGAGTCTTGTTCAGGGTCCTGTCCCACTGAGAACAAGACTCCTCCTATGATTCCTGGAGTGAGAAGGGATATTTTTGTTTGTTTTGTTTTAATCAGAGGAGTTGAGTTGAGGCTTGCCTTCAGAAGGCAAAAGAAACCCCTCAAAGATCTGGAAAAATAATAGCCAACTGAAACTTTTTGATCCAAACAATTTTCCTATTATTGCTAAACTAATTATGTCCCCTCTGATTTTTTAAATAAAAAATCCACATTAGTAAAGGTTCAGTTTCTAAATTTAATGAGTCTTAAAAATATGTTCCCATTTGCTTTTCACATGAGTAGTGAATATTTGCATTTGAAATTCACTCCAATTTTTGACACATGTTAGCAGAGACCTGTTGTCAAGTTACAAACCATCTGCTTTAAAGGTGTGGTCACATTGTAGAAACTTCACGCAAGTTCATCAAACTTGTGAGCATTCTGACCCCAAGATATAAAATGGAGAGAAGTAAAAAGATCGCTGAAGAGCAACAATGTAGCATGAGCAAAGCACAAAAAGTCAGCTGCAATGATGGAGTGCTAAATGCATTCATATATTTTGGTTGCAACCTTTAAAAAGGGGAAATTACAAAGCAGACATTAAGAAATGAATGCATAAAGCACTTTGAAAGACAGAGTTACTACTCTAATATAATAACAGCAATGCCCTCTTCACTGTGTTTAGCTTTCCTGTACTTCAGTTCGGCTCAGGGACATAAACAATGACAGCATCTGAAGCAGGCTGCATTTAACCAATTGGTGGATCAGCAACACTGTAAGTGTACAGAGCTGGGAAACTTGGGTTCTTCACACACAATGCCCAGGCTGATGTCCTGGCCGTTACAAAAGAACTGTGTGCATCAGCATCCATGGTCTGTCACAAGATACAGTAAACGCAACCTCAAGTTAGCCTGCAATCATGTGGGCACATGACACAGCAAGGCTAACTTCAATCATCGAGATTTTGGATGGTGATCGTCATAGCAACATGCTGTAAGTTAGGCCATCTTGCAACATTTTATGAGGTCTACTACACACTATGTTGGGGCAAACAACTGCTGATAACGAGACAGTATGCTGAGTAAAGGCCAGGTATATAGAGTGATGGAAGTTTTAGTGCAGTTATTACTTTTGTTCACAATATACAAAAACATTGGACTTTGGAATAAAAAAAACACAAAAATTCCACATTTGCAGTTCATGTCATGCTGGGAGAACAGAAACATATTAAAAGAAGATATTAATAAACTGATAGAATGGATACATACTTGGTAAATAAATATGCTAAGAAAGACATTTCTAAAGTAAACCTATGGATTCCTGGATCATGCTGCCTGGTACAGTGGTAGAGGCAAATGCATTAAGAGACGTTTGGATAAACACATGAATGTAAGGAAGATGGAGGGATATGGACATTGTGTAGGTAGGAGGGATCAGTATTTGGGTGTTTGATTTGCTTTTTTAGCTGGTTTGGTACAACATTGTGGGGCCGAATGGCCTGTTCCTGTGCTGTACTGTTCTATGCTCAGTGTCCTATGACACTGTGGCTGAATTAAAAAACTATCTCCACTCAAAGTGCAGTTCACCCTGAAACTCCCGCAGACTCTTGGTTCATTCACCACCTGCTTCTCAAAGAGCATTAAAAAATAATGTCTGGTGTCATGTGCTCCATGGCTAACTTTTTTCTCTCTCCTTCATCTCGTAATAGATTGAAAAATGCTAACATTACAGACTTGTGTACTGTGAATATAGGTACTTGCACATAGTCAATTACTGAAAAATACTACCGTCTAGCACTTCAGGCTGTCATTTCCTGCCATAAGTTCCTCAAATGAATGATCTTTCATCAGTTTAGTATTAAAGTTAATGCCAAGATACTGACTAACACCAAATTATTTCACACTTTTAAAGTGATGGAACAGGAACTTCAATAATGTATATAACATCAGTTGACATTAAGCCAGCTGCACAAGGTACAGTACTGGGGATAAGATGTCTTAGAGTCTGGAGTCATAGAGTCATACAACACTACAGCACACAAACAGGCCCATGGGTCACGTTGTTCATGCCGAACTGTTAATCTGCCTACTCCCATCAACCTGCACCTGGACCATAGCTCTCCATACCCCTGCCAATTGTGTCTCTTTCCAAATCTCTACTAATACTGAAATCAAACCCACGTCTATTACTTCCACTGGCAGTTCCTTACAAATTCTCACCTCCCTCGAAGCGAAGGGTTTCCACCTCATGTTCCGCTTAAATATTACACCCTTAACCACGACCTCTAGTTGTAGTCTCACCCCACTTAAGTGGAAAAAACCTGCTTCCATTTACCCTATTACCCTCATAGTTTTGTATTCCTCTATCAAATATTCCCTTATTCTTCTATGCTCTAAGAAATAAAGTCCTAACCATCCAACCTTTGCCTGTAACTCAGGTCCTGAAGTCCTGGCAACATCCTTGTAAATTTTCACTGCACTCCTTCTATCTTATAGACATCTTTCCTCTAGGGAGGTGACCAGAGATGCACACAATACACCAAATTAGGCCTCACCAATATCTCAAACAACTTTGACATAACATCCCAACTCGTGTACTCAGTACTTTGATTTATGAATGAAAATGTGCCAAAAGCTCTCCTTATGACCCTATCTACCTGTGGCACCACTCTCAAGGAAATATGGATCTGTTTTCCTAGATTCCTCTCTTTTATAGATTCTTCAGTACCCTACCCCTCACCATGTAAGTCCTACCTTAGTTTGTCCTCCCAAAGTGCAACTCCTCACACTTGCCTGCATTCAATTCCATCTGGCATTTTTCAGTCTATTTTTCCAGCTGCCCTCATCCCACGGCAAGTTTTAAAGGTCTTCCTCACTGTCCACTCAGACTCTTGGTGTCATCCATTTGCTGATCCAGTTTATCCAGATCATTGACAATAACGGACTCAGCACCAATCTCTGCAGCACACCGTGAGTCACAGGCCTCCAGTCAAAGGTGCAACCATCTGCTACCACTCTCTGGCTTCTCCCACAAAGCCAGTGTCGAATTCAATTAACCACCTCAACTTGAATGTCAAGTGACTGAACTTTGTTGACCAACCTCCCATGTGGGAATTTGAGAATTGATTTAGCATAACTCAAGGAACATACAGCCTATGTATATAAGCTAATCATGCATTTATATTTATATTTATTGTGTTTTTATTATGTTTGTTATGTCAATTGTGTTTTTATGCTGCAATAGATCTGGCGTAACCATAATTTTGTTTTCCATCACACTTGGGTACTGAAGAAACAATGTTCAATCTTGAAATATACAAACGTAAATATGTCTATTATCCTGAATGTAGTTTTATTTTAACCCACATGATGGAGCCATAACCTAGAACTGATTTGATATAGTATCCAGACACTTGTCTGAACTTCATTTATTTAAAAGTATCCAATTTAAATAATTTATTGATAGATCAGTTCCATACAAGGGATTTGTTTTCTAACAAATATATATTAACGCTGAATGAAAGCAAACATCTCTGCCAAACATTTCTCGTCCTTTTTCACTATTTCCTCTCTTTTACACAAATGTGCTCAAAATTCATACTGACCAGTAAAGTAGGAGCAGTTGTCCTTGATCCTGAAGAAAATTCTCCACAAGGATTGGGCATTTCATTGCTGAGAACTTCCCCTTTACCAGCATTAATTCAGGAAAATTCCTAGTTGCTAGCATGTGATGTCATCAACTAGGCTGAACAAGCACCCATCACGATTTTCATGGATAATGAATCAGAACAACAGAAAAATATGTAAACAATGTATAAGTTATTGAACACTATGTGGAGTTTTAAAGTCTGGAGTATGTCTTTATGAATAAGGTAAAGTTGGACTATAAACAATACTTAAAACAAGAATATTTTAAAATCCTGATATTGTAATACTCATGGGAAGAATTTATGAAATATTTCATTAAACATAGTTCTTTTTTAATGTCCAGTAATTTATTCAGCAGGAACTATGCCTTACATATGGAAAAAAGATAGCATTTTCATAGTATGTGTATGTAAAGTTTATTCCTATATGGCTCAAGTCATTTCAAAGGATTTTTTGGGATTCCATTAGTGAAGTCTGGAAGCAAAACAACATGCACGAGTGCAGTGACTCACAAACACCAACGTACTGATTTCTGCTTTAACCTGCACATGCTTGGAAATTCTTAGTTTGCAGCCTTTTTTGTGGTCATGTCATGAAGAGCACTAATGGTTTTGCCTTTACCTTTGTAAAGTCAAGTCTGAACTCAACTTTGTTAGAAGCTTCAGTTGTGAAAATATGAACTTTGGTTCATTATTTATCCACACTTAATTGATTTAGTGACTTTTTTTTTCTTCAGAATATGCCAAGGAAAATGTTTCCAGCCCAAAGAAAATTGAACTGTGTAATTTATTTCTTGATCTCAGGATAACTCAATGCTTTTTTGCAGTAGACAAAGTATCTGAATGATTCAATGAGCATTCTTCAACTTAGTTGTAAATTATCACTTGGACCCTCAAAGAGAGCTCATATTATTTTCCTAAATCTTGCCCAGTAGATGTTTGATTGATTATATTTTAATTAGTCCATAACAAAGAGCTTTTATTGAGAATCTGACATACGCAGAGCCGAATTATGGCAAAAGAAGTTGGCAAAGTATTAATTAACACAAATATGATGGGGAAGATTTTTAAGTTAATTAATATTGTTTATTTTGTCACTTTGTGTGAGTATTTAATGTTCTTGAGCAAAGAGTAGCAAAGGTTAATCATAAAGCATTATTTATTTGCTCCAAGACCTTCATTTGTACCTCATATGCACACTTGTCATTGTTGGCACGACTAAATTCAACAACAAATCTGTCGCACAAAACCAAGAGTATAATGTTCATGTTACCACCAAACAGGCCCAGGAATATGAGTAAGTATTGTAATCAGTACTACAATTTATGTGATTAAATCAGGTCTTATTGTGTCTGCCCTGGGTTACTTGCCTCCAAGCTAGAAAGATGAAGTTTCAAATCCCACTCCAGAACGGCAATCACAAAATGTTGGCTGATAATATTGAACTGAGGACATGCTACACATTTGGCAGTATACAACTTTCAAAACAGAGCCCTGTGTCTCTTTTCAGTCTGAACATAGACGATCTCATTCATGAATTGAAGAAGAAGTATATTTGGGCACATCAAGGATGAAGTACAGAATTTAACAAAATAACGCCTTCAATTCACAGAGAGAGAAATTGGTATCATATCTGCAGGAGCCCTACATCAGAACTAGAATCAGGTTTAATATTACCGGCATATGTCGTGAAATTTGTTAAATTTGTTCTCGATCTGCATTGCATTCTGTGTTGTGCGGTTATTGTGTTTGTTATGGTAACCAGTCACATGAGTGAGGCATGGTAAAAACAAAGGGAATAAGTTATGCTTTTGTTCACGGCAGTTTGTAGCTGGGCCCCAATGGATGTCATATCTTTTGTTGACTGCTCCGTTACACTAAAGTTTCACCACTTCAATTTTAAATGTTTGCTAATTGCTAATAAAGGATCAAATACAGCTCTTTGATTTTTGGAACAATCATTATTGGAGTGATTGGAGAGCACATCATACAAGTATAACAAATCTGTGGAGGTTGCCACCAGCAGCAATTGGTTTGTTGGAATTTGCTACAACAATATCAATCATTGTTAAACCTGATAAAGGAAAAAATTTACTTTCATGCAAAACAGGCATCAACTCAGTAGCATAAGCTCTCCTCCCATGCATCCTTTTCACCCAAAGCATCATTATATGCTATTTTTTCACTGTAATGGTTAGCAAGTAGATATCTTACTGCAGCTCATTGTTTCCTTGCAAATCAATATTTTTTAACTTACCTTTAAAGAGCTACTCTTCACCATTTAAGTGGAATGCTCATGAAAGTCTGCTCATGTATGCCTGCAAATTCCAATTAAGGTCTTACATTCCTAGTACGGCTACTATTTTCACATTTAAGCTGCCTTTAGCGTACTTCATCAGACATACTGCATACCCTTTCACAAACTCATCAGGGCTGGAGCATGAATGGGATAACTAAGGTTTGTCCTATGCTACCCCAAGCCCCAAGCCACTTCCTACCCTCCACCCCCAACCACCCTCAAACCATGCACAAAATTAAACAACCTGCTGCTATTTTTCAGGTCCGAAGCAGAAAACAGCAGGTTCGAAAATCTTTGTTTACTTGATATCATTTTTTAGAAATCCCAGCAAACTTCTTAAAAAAGTGCAAAGCCCATTCCAATCTTAAACCCATTTCCGTGGAGTGAGTGAAGTTAATTCCAGCAAAATACTCAATCCACACAGCATATCAAAAATTATGCCAAATTAATCAATTTCTTTAGCTTCCCTAATGAAAAACATACTTTTATGAGCACAGAGATGAATCAGCAAAGGGGAGACAAAACCTATAGTGAAGCACATTCAGCACAAATTAATCCATTCATTGAGGCAACGGTATCATCATATTGACAGAAATACTATTCAAAAAATAACTGAAATATGGAATTGCTTAAATCAGGATTCTGCTTTTTGGAATTAATTGTCAGAGGAAAATTAGACTATGCATGAAGCAGCTCTTTAAAGCAACATACACACACACACAATGTCGATTACACTGAGCCCACTGGTAAAGCATCTACCTGTGCAAAACTTGACAGGCATGAAACAAATCTTCAGCTCAAAACTTGAAAAAGAATTTGAAAGCTAATTCAAAATAGATCTAAAGCAAATACTGCTAGGCGAAGCAATGTTAGGAATTAACCAAATTCACTTCATGGTGATTGGGTTACTTACAGCTTTATAGCTGCTTTTCTGAAAGAGTGTTTACCTAGCCTCCAGTGTTTGAGATTACTTCATAGTCATGCATCTACCCGAGTGCAGCTGCAGTTTCTCAGTGTTGTCATAGCAATTGATGGTATGTGAGCATCATGTTTCCCGTTAGTAAAGAAAACAGGGAAAGAAGAAGCAGCCTCAACCACCAGGGGGTAGAGAGAAAGCTTGGTGCAATGAGCACTGCTTGGAAAATGAATTCATGTAATAATATTTTTCAAGATTGGCACCAAACGTTTTGGCAAAGTGAAGTAAGAGCACAGCAAGGGCTGGAAAGTTTGGCTGTTAAAATTCTACTCTATTGCAATAGGAGCCAGATTTGCAGAAGTTGTTGACCTTTGCTAAATGTCATTCTCAGTACAAATATAAATCCTTGCTCCAATAATTTTAAAAATTGGATTTTAAGTGAGTTGCCTTTCTCCAAAACACAGATCATTGTTTTATTGTCCTGGTGCCCAACATTAATATCAACGTTAGACAATGTTGTGTAATTTCTAACAAATATACTCAATCTGTAAGAAATTGCAGAGAGTTGTGAACGCAGCCCAGATTATTATGCAAAACAATGGCCCCTCCGTTGACTCTGTCTATATTTCCCACTGCAGTTACTATCATCAAAGGTCCATGAGAGTCACTTTCCCATCTTCCCACTCTCACTGGGCAGAGGTTAAAAAAAACCTAAGAGCGTGACTCATTAGACTTGAGAATAGATTTATCCACACTGTTATCAGAACCTTCAACTGACCTCTTATATGCTAAAGAATGAATTCTTAATTTCTTATTCTCCCAGTTTAACTTGAACTGCATTTATCTGCCTGCACTACACTTTCTCTGTAACTACAAAGCTATATTTTCCATTCTGTTTGTTTAGCTACCTTGATGTAATTATGTATAACATGATCTGTCTAAATGGTAGAGGAACAGATGGTTTTCACTGTATTCCTGAACTTGTGACAATAATAAATCAAGAGCAATATGAAACTAACTACTGTGCAACAAATTCCCCTTTTAACTGCTTTTTCCACAGTAATGCATTTCTCACCCACACATGCACCTATTGGTTTGAGGAAAGTATGCAGTAAATGGCGGTACCTTTAGGAGAACTGATATACAGGGGGAATTTAGGGTGCAAATCTATAACTACTTGAAAGGGTGTATACAGTCTTTAAGGCACAGGGCACACTAGCCTTCATCAGTCAAGGTGTTGAATATAACTGTATGATGCAGCCGTTTCAAACTTTGATTAGGCCTAATTAAAGTACTGTGTGCAGTTCTTGTCAGTGCAATAAAGGAAGAATGTGTAGGCCTTGCGGAGGTTGCAGAACAGAGTCACCAGATTGTTGCTTGGATTGGAGTGTATCAGCTGTTCTTCTGTCAGGTAAATATGGTTTGTTTTCTCTGGAGCACTGGAGGTTGAGGGATGACCTGATAGAACGACATAAAATTCTGAGTGCCACAGATAAGGTAGATAGATAGAGACTTTTTCCCAGGGTTGAAATGTCAAATACCAAATGGTATAGCTTTAAGGTGAGAGAGGAAGACTTCAGAATCAGAATCAGGTTTATTATCACCGGCATGTGACGTGAAATTTGTTTAAATGACTTCAAAGGAGATTTATGAGGAAAGATTTTTTTTAACACAGTGAGTGGTAGGTGACTGGAATTTATTTATTTGTTTGTTTGTTTATTTAGTGAATGAGTGAGTGATATTTAGACCATGCTGTCTCAGCAACCCCCAGCAAACCCGATTAACCTAACCTAATCACAGGACAATTTACAATGACCAATTAACCTACCCGGTGTGTCTTGGGACAGTGGGAGGAAACCGAAGCACCGAGGGAAAATCCAAGCAGTCCACAGGGAGGATGTACAGACTTCTCACAGATGGTTCCAGAATTGAACTCTGAACTCTGGAACACGCTGAGCTGTAATAACATTGCGCTAACTGCCACACTACCATGGTAACCACAGTATGTGAAATGTGCTTCCAGTGGAAGTGGAAGTGGAAGGAGCAGATTAAATAGGAATATTTAAGAGGCATTTGGACAGATACATGAACAAGTTGAGAATCATACAGCTGCCCGCCCTGAGTTTCTGCACTTAACCATTTGGACTGCAAAATGCAGCACAGACTTTCCAACAACTGGTGGACTCTGTATTAAAAGACTTAGGTTTTCTTTTTGTTATCTGGATTAAATACTTGTTGCCAGTGCATCCAAATCCGACTATGTATTTCATCTCCACACACTTTTTTAGTGCTTAATAATAATAATAATAATAATAATAATAGTAATAATAATATTATATTAATCCTGAGTGGGAAATTCTTTAGTTACATCAGCAACATTCAAAAACACACTTAGCAGTGTGCAGATTTAACTAACAATGAAGTACAGAATAATAATATACACAAGAATTTACCAATGTGCAATAATTTGCAATAATGTGCAAAAATAATGCACAAAATAGTAAAACAGAGACTATTGTACTATGATGTGTGTTCTCCTGTTGCACAGAGATGAATTGTTGTATATGCTTATTGTATTTGGTAGGAGAGATCTTCTGTAATGATCCTTGTGACAGTGGAGCTGAATGAGTCCATTCGAAAGGGTGCTCCGCTGTTTATTCAGTAGGTCATGGAGAGGATGTGCCAGATTGTCCATAATGGATAACAGTTTGTTTCAACCAATACGGGTGGATTATTAACCCTGCTAAGTGCCAGTTTGGATCATCAACCATTAACTTTCTCGGCCATCACTTCTCTGCAGAAGGTGCAAAACCCGTCCCATCAAAAGTAGACACCATCATAGTGCCCTGCACTACTAAAAACTGCGGGAGTTCTTAGGCATGGTGAACTTCTAGCACCGCTTCATTCCGTGGGCTGCTGAACTTATGCTTCCCCTGTATCATGCACTTAAAGGCAATACCCCTAATCATGTGCTTCTCCGGTCAACAGATGTGACCAGGGCACTTGATAATACCAAACAACCTTTTTCCAGCATGACCCAACTGGCACACCTGTTTCCCAATGCATCCATAGTCATTACAATTGACACTTCAGACTACGCTGTGCCAGAACAAGTTGGTCGGAGGCATGTGGCAGCCTCTCGTCTTCTTCAGCTAGCAGCTTCGTTCCCCCTGAAAAGTACAGTAGGTTTGAAAATGAGCTTCTCGGTCTCTTTCTAGCTGCGCTCCATTTTTATTTTGCTCTAGCGGATCGCCATTTCACAGCGATCACTGACCACAGCAGCAACGTCACCTGGCCTACATATCGGAGTTCTCAACTGATATACAACATATCAAGGGGAAAAATAATGCTGTTGAAGCCATTGAGGTCAACTATGCCGGCATGACAGATGAGCAAGCTACTGACCCAAAGTTCCAAGCTTACTGAACAGTGTGTAACAGGCTTGCGGGTTGGCTGATACTAAGTATGGGGAAGCTGGTGTTTATGATTATGCGGACATGCAGTCCCCTTTTATTGTCATTTAGTAATGCATGCTGGAGAATGGACGTGAAATCACAGAGGGACATCTGGAGAAATTTCTGAAACGCCCATCCACTGCTGTCGTTACTGTGTGGTCGGGGTTCTTTCGGAGCGTAGGCCTCAAAAGCCCCGGCCTTGCCTGCTTTTGGTGACCGAGAAAGAGGTCGAATCGCTCGGACAGAGATGGTGCTCAGTACTCGGTGTCGGAGAGCTGATCAGAGCTCAAAGTTTTCGGATGACTCAGAGTTGGATTGCAATCGGCATGGCAGAGAGAGTTTTTCTTCCCTCTCCCGACTGCGTGAGATGTGGGACATTTGAGAAACTTTGAACTTTATTGTGCTCACGGACTTTCTTCATCAAGTTATGGTATTGTGCACTGTTGTAACTATATGTATAATTATGTAGTTTTGTCAGTTTTTTCAGTCTTGGTTTGTCCTGTGTTTTGTGATATCACACCGGAGGAAATAATGTATCATTTCCTAATGCATGCATTACTAAATAACAATAAAAGGGGACTTCGTGTCTTCATAATCTAAAATGATAAAAATGCTTTTCCAGAATGATATCACGAAAATACATGACAAACCGACTTAAAAACTAACAAAAACCACATAATTATAACATACAGTTACAACAGTGCAAAGCAATACCGTAATTTGATAACAACAGACCATGGCACAGTAAAAGTCACAGAGTCTCTCGAAAGTCCCATCATCTCACCCAGATGGTAAACCTCCAGCGCCGCCAACTTGTCGATGCAGCATCCCGGAAGCATCCGACCACAGTTCGACTCCGAGTCCATCCAAAAAACTCCAAGCCTCCGACCACCTATTCGACACCGAGCACCGAGCACCATCTCTGCCGAGCGTTTTGACCCCGGCCCCGGAAATAGGCGATACGCAAATCTGAGGATTTGGGGCCTTCATCTCCGGAGATTCTCGATCACGCAGTAGCAGCGGCAACGAAGCAGGCACTTCAGAAGTTACTCCAGATGTTCCTCTGCATTTTCACGACTGTCCCCATCAAATCCGGATTGTGCACGGCACCCCATTTACTCCTCCTGTGCAACATCTCAACTGGTTGCCCTTGCCCCATAGTCCCCGCAAACTGGAGATGGAATATTTTTGTCTCCATACATGCTGTCTCGCGTCCAGGCCAGAAGGCCACACCGGAAACTGTTTGCACTAAAGTTTGCGTGGCACGTCCTTAGAATGGACGTGCACGATTGGAGTATGGCCTGCGTTGAGTGCCGGGTGCAAAAATTAACCATCATGTCCCGGTTCCACTGGCACTTTTTGAGTGATAGTTTGACCACACTCCTCCTTACCCTGGTGAAACGTACCACCAGGTGGTCAGAGGGTATCCCTCTAGCATCAACCACGGCCACAGATGTGGCTTGGGCATTCAACAGCACCTGAGTTTCTTGGTTGGCGCCCCATCTGATATTTCCTCTGAAGATGGTCCCCAATTAATTTCAAACCTCTGATCTGCAATGGCCCAGATCCTTGACATTAGGCTACATCACACCATTGCGTACCACCCGCAGTCCAATGGCCTATGCGAGCACTTTCACCCCTCTTTAAAGGCTACTCTGAGAGCTTCCCTGACGGTTGAGTGTTGGCATGATCATCTCCTGTGGCTTAGAACGGTTCCAAAAGAGGACCTGCAGTTGTCCACAGCTGATTTGGTATACGAGCAGTCATTACAAGTCCTAGCTGATTTTAATCCTGATGCTATGACTGCCTGATCGGCCTCTCAACAGCATTCCATCCTCCTCAGTAAATTCAATTACTTTGCACCTATTCCTAACTCCCATCATGGGGTACAGCACCCTTGGGTTCCTGTTGACCTACATTTTGCCTTGTTTGTTTTCGTCCACCACGATGCCCACCAACATCCCCTTAGGCTCCCTTACAATGGCCCATTCCACATTTTGGAATGGAGAGAAAAGACTTATCATAGGTAAGAGGGGTAATCCTGAATGTATTTCAGTAGATCGTCTTAAACTGGTCCACCAAGATTTGGAGGATTCTGATACCATGCCCCTGCGATCACGACATGACCATGAGCATGTCAACACACCTCTGGACAAGCCAGAGGCCTGTGCTGTTCCTTCATCCATGGAACTTAAGACCTGAGCGAGACGGTTCATCCAGATGCTGATTTTAGTGAATTCTGGGTGGGGAACGGGTGCAGTGGTGTGCTTTGTAGGGTAATGTAATTGGTGGAAACATACATAATTCACAGCCTCTGACGTTGAGTTGGGATTCAACTTAAGAGACTGGTCTGACATGATGACGTAATTAACTAAAGTACAGCTTGCTACGCTTTGTGTTCAGATTTAGGAGTACAATAAATAACTTGTCACATTTTTTGTTAAACATAAAATGCTCCATCATCTTTTTTTGTGAAAACCTACAGAATAATCTCCACTAACCAAAGTGAGTGTAGTGCTACTAACCCTCTGGAAGCTCAAAATCATCCAGAAGAAAGATGCCCACTTTGTTTGCACCTTATCAAACAGATTAAATATTAGCCTCCTTCATGGCCATCACAGAACCACTACAGTGTGTACCACCTCCAAAGTGCTTTAGAGTTACGGTGTATTTCCAGGGAAGTCCAAAAGCTTCCCAAAAGCACAAGTTCCAAGAAGGACAAGGCTTTAAATTTACAGGAGCATAAATGGCAATCCACACAACACCCTTATATAGATATTTATTATCGCTTCTTCATTGTTACTATCCTACATTACTGTGGGACACATTCATCAACACGCCTAGGAATAAGAAAACAACTCAGCAAAACCGTTGGAAGGGCAATTAGGAATGAGGCAAGTGTGTCTCTAGGCAATGACACCTGGATCTCCAATTATAGGTAAGTAAAAAAATCTGTATAAACTTCCTACTCATGGTAATGTATCTCGAGTTAGAAGGGGAAATTAAACGACGGTGATAAAGAATGGGTGACATGTTATGCAACTGGTCAAATTTTATTCCGATTTACATCAATAATCTGGTATATAGCAGGGCGTACCACTTCTTCAGCAACTCTTCACCGTGGTTCCTTTCCATTGTATCGATCGCACATTATTCAATTATCCCAGGAATAATCATGGAGATCAATTTTAATTGGGAATAATATTCATATTATGTGGTGATATAAAATAAGCGATATTGGCTGCACCACTTTTCACAATTCTCATCATTTTGATTTCCATGGTTTGCACACAAAGGTAAAATGGATCGCCAAAACAACTGCTTCTGGAAAATAATTAGAACCACTTAACTTAACCCAGAGAGAACAAAGATCTAATTGCCAGAGTTAATCAAAATGGGACTTTTTACAATTTATGTAATTGTCTTATTAAAATGTCCAAGAAGAAGGGAAATATTACAGTCATAATATGAAGCTTGATATTACACACCAGCTGGTGTCATGGTATGAGAATGGGCCTCATCATTGGTTAATTCACAACCATCTTAAAGACAGGAAAACTCACATTAAAACTAGTATCAGGTGCACAAAGTACCTTGTTGCTGAATGAGTCCTTTTATGGCAATCTGCATTCTTACTGGACAGCGTATAAGAACAGAGTGACCCATTTCTATTTGCGATGGAAAAGGTCAACTACTATGGAAAGATGCCAATGAAAAGAACAAGTTTAATTACTGATTTCCCTTGCTCAAAACCATCTTCGACATGTTGTGTGAGGTTGAGTAGTTGGCTTCTTGTTGATTTGCCGGGGCAGAAACCTGCTTGCTCTGGAATGATCTTCTCATCTACAGTTGGCGCTATCCTATTGAATATCAGGCGTTCAAACAGCTTATTGGTGTGACAAAGCAGTGAGAATGGCCGAAAACTCTTAGGATCTGAGGGATCGTTTCCGGGCTTTAATAGTGCTATTACATGTGACTTCTGCCAAATATTAGGTAGCTTGTGTGTTGCCAGACAGTGGTTGAACAATTGTAGGAGCCATTTCTTTGCTTGCTGTCCAAAACGCTTTATTTGCTCCAATGCTATGTTGTCAAGACCAATTGCTTTCCCGTGTTTTAGACTAGATGTACCAATTTCCAGCTCTTCCATGATGAATGGTCCAGCGAAGCCAGGGTCATCGCTGTACTTCTTTCTATCTAATTGTGCTCTTGGTTGTTTCTTGTTGGTTTTTCCATTTAGGAGCAACTGGCTTGCAACTTGGTTAGCAGACACATTGGGATGTTGGGCAGCAACATCTCAATGTTTGAGCAAGGGATGGTAACAGGTGCTGTTTTTGTAGACATCAGCAGGTTATGATACAGTGAACCATTGACGTCTCCTCTGCAAGATCGTAGCGCTGACAAAAGATATTCACTTAACAGAGCTGTTAGAAAGCGTGCTTCAGAATCACCGGTTCTCTGTTGATCTAGGTGGGAAGCGCAGCAGGTGGCGTATTCAGGAGAATGGTCTTCCTCAGGGAAGTGGGCTCACACCACTGCTGTACGACACCTACATGAATGACCAACCTATAGATGACGTCACATGCCGTTTTATATATGCTGGTGACTTGTGCATCTCTGCCCAAAGCACCGATTTTAACACCATGGAGAAAATGCTTTCTGAGGCCTTGGAAGGACTGCCATCCTACTATGAAGAAAACCACCTCCATGTAAACCCATCAAAGATGCAAGTTTGTGCATTCCACCTCAGGCACCATGAAGCCAAACGACAGTTTAAAGTAACCTGGTGTGGAGCAACGCTGATGCATTGCAAGCACCCTATCTACTTAACAGATGCCTCACTTTCAAGAACCACATCAACAAGACAATGGCAAAAATGAGCACACGAAACAACATCCTGAATAAGCTCACTAACACAAAATGGGGAGCAAGCTCGTAAACATTGCGATCCAGTGCACTTGCTCTTTGCTATTCCACTGCCGAATACACCTGCCCTGCATGGGAAAGATCTGCTCATGCTAAGAAGATGGATGCAGTTCTGAATGCAAGCTACCGACTTATCACAGTTTGTTGAAAACCAACAAACACCAACAGCCTACATATCCTGGCGGGTATCACTCCCCCGATACAAGAAGCATGATAGCCAGCAAGAAAGGACGACTCCGTCAAACATCAGATGAGAGGCACCTACACATGGTCATACACCTACACCCAGCTGCTTAAAGTCAAGGAAGAGCTTCATGAACAGTGTTATTCCATTACAATCAACCCCATCTGAAGCCTGCATCGCCTTGTGGAAAGACCGGCTCTCCAGGCTCAAACAACCCCCAGTGATGGAAATTCCACTGGGTGAAAGCCTTCCCCCAGGAGCTAATCGCAACTGGGCAACCTGGAAGTGCCTTAACAGATGCAGGACTGGTGTAGGTCGTTCAAAGGTGTCACTAAGCAAATGGGGTATACAACCAGCCCGACAACTTGTGAATGTGAAACTGAGCCACAATCTATGCGACATCTCCTGCAATGCCCATCGCTAGAGGAACCATGTACCGTTGCAGATCTTGCCGAATTCAACAACAAGGCGCAAAAATGTGTCCAGTTCTGGCTGGACCATGTATAGACTGTCCGTGGACATGATAAGAAGAAGAAGGCTGATTTCCCATTCTTTGTGAATAGATTTTGGTCTTTCACTAGTTTTTTTTTAAATTTAGAGTTACAACATTGTAACAGGCCCTTCCGGCCCAATGAACCCCCGTCACCCAATGATACCCATGTGACCAATTAACATAATAACCGGACACCTTTAAAATGTGGGAAGAAACCGAAGCACTAGAGGAAACCCAGTGAAAGGGAGAACATAAAAACTCCTGACAGCTAGCAATGGAATTGAACCTGGATTGCTGGCCCTGTAATAGCATTATGCTAACCAGTAAGCTGCTGTGCCATTCCTAAATCTAATTGCTCTTAGCTGTTTACAGAGCAGATTGATTAACTCAATGGATTCCCTAAGCAAATTGAAGTGATTGAGAGCTGCTACTCTTTCTCATAGGCCAATGTACGACATTGATTGTTAATATACTGTACCTATATATTAATATTGATTTCTATTTACTTCATTCACTTTCTGCATCTTGTTCAAACAGCTAACAAGGGAGTGGATGCAATGAGGAAATAACACTCTACCGCATTGTTTCTTACCGCTGGATAGCTATAGACAGAGGTTTTTGACTTAAACTTGCTGATCTGTCTTTCTTTAAAACGAATGTTTAAATTTCTCATTCAGAGTTGTGACTACCTGCCACTGTAAAAATATTTCATTTTAGTTTACTAGGTTTTGTTTGTTTCTTGTTATTGTATTGAGGATATTAGTCTGGCTGGGCAGTTCTGGGCATTTATGGCACATACCATGAGTTGTATCATTTTTCGCCTTTCAGTTTCAATTAAAAAAAGTTGTGAAAAAATATATTAACTTAAATGTAAGAAACTCTCTAGGAGCAATTCACCACTAATCATTTCCAACCGTTTTTTTTCTTACAGTTTGAGTAACATGACCACAGAAACTCTTGTTAAAACTGCAGCCTTAATATTCTCCTTGAGTTTCACTTTTATTTATGGCAGACGTTCAGCAATTTCTAGGTGCACATCATGAGCCTGACCCAATACAGTAATCATATTTTAAGCGTGTATGTTTTTCTCTTTTAAAAATTGTGCATCTTCATTCATTTACTTTGCCTCCAAATTCTGAACTGTTATTATTTTCAGTGTCAATAATACATCAATGTTATCCTTGTTGAACATCAAATTATTTTTAGCCATTCCAATGCGTCAGGTCATCAATTGCTATTTATTGCTGTTGCCTTGATAAAGATTGAACTTCTGTATTAAATCCTTATTCCAATATTCTAATTGTAAAATGCGATATCTAGATAAATACAATAAAGTGTTCACTCCCTCAGAGCAAATTATTAGGTGCTAATAGGACATTAGAAACTACTCAGTGATGGAGACTAACAAAGGTTATAGAAAAATTCCCTGGAAGAAAATTAACACTCTCCTCTTGACTTCTCTGTTGTAATGAAAAGAGCTCCAATATCTATCCAAATCATAATTAATATCGCTCACCGTTTCTGTTCTCAAATTTTGTAATGCTGTGGGTGTAGTAGACTGTTGCTTGAAGGACTCCAGTTCTGAGCATCCATGACAAGCTGAAATTTGTGTGGTCAGCAGTCCAGAAGCATTATAACTATCGTGAATAGCTGTGCAGTTCTTTCAGAATGGAACTGGCAAGCCTGTAAAGCAAAATAAAACATTGAATCTAGATGTATAATGAGACCAAGAACACACACATATTTCAATTGGAGACTTCAGTATCCTGCCCATTACTTTGACATTCTTTTCAGGGAAGACAATATTAAACTCACAAGTTATATAAAAAAACAGGATATTATTTACTTCTTTACAAATTAGTTTCTGCCACCAGAACAATGGGAGGCATCAAGTAGACATTTCTATTTCTGCTCTTCCTGAGGCTCCACCACAATAGATGCCAATATCGGGCTACTTCGCTTTATTTCTCATAATGTTGAGAAACAACTGAGTAAATAAAGTTATACAGTGATTTGAAGGTTCACAAGCAGAACAAAGCATTTTGTGGTCAGTGAAGTACTTTCAAGTGTGAAATACTTTCAAAGTGAAGTACTTTCCACTGTTGTAGTATTCAGTGGCAAACAGAATCCATTAAGTGCTAAACAAAGTCTCATGAATAACAATGCATCAATAATTTGATTTGATTAAGCACAGCAAAGAACACAATCCATGATAACAATTCACTGCAGTGTACCTTCAGTAACCCCTGGCCCATTAAACCTTAAAACCACACTATTCCCAATTTATTTGTTGTCACAATCAGAATCAGGTTTGATATCACAGGCATACATTGTGAAGATTGTTAACTTAACGGCAGCAGTACAATGCATGATAATATAGAAAACAATAAATAAGTAAACCAATTACAGTAAGTATATATATGTATATTAAATAGTTAATTTTAAAATAGTGCAATAACTGAAATAATAAAACTAGTGTTCATGGGTTCAACGTCCATTTAGGAATTGGATGGCAGAGAGGGAAAAAACGGTTCCTGAATCACTGAGTGTGTACATTCAGGCTTCTGTACCTCCTTCCTGACGGTAACAATGAGAAGAGGGCATATCCAGGGTGGTGGGGATCCTTAATCATGGACACTGTCTTTCTGAGGCACCGCTCCTCGAAGATAGCTTGAATACTATGGAGGCTAGTAACCAAGATGGAGCTGACTAATTTCATAAATTTCTATAGCTTCTTTCAGTAGACACCACACCCCCTTCCCTCCATAACAGACAGTGTCGCAGCCTGTCAAGAGTCAGAATGCTCTCCACAGTACATCTGTAGAAGTTTTCGAGTGTCTTAGTTGACAAAACAAATCTCCTCAAACTCCTAATGAAATATAGCTGTGGTCTTGCTTCTTTATAGCTGCATCGATATGTTGGAAACAGGTTAGATCCTCAGGGATCTTGACACCCAAGAACTTGAAATTGCACACTCTCTCCACCTCTGATCTCTCTATGAGGATTGTTTTTGTTGTTCCTTCATCCTACCCTTTCTAAAGTCCACAACCAGCTCTTTGGTCTTACCGACATTGAGTAAAAGGTTGTTACACCGACACCACTCAACAATCTGGTATTGTTCATTCCTGTACATCCCTTTGTCTCCATCTGAGATTCTGCCAACAATGCAACAATCAGCAAATTTCAATAGGTACATTTAATGTCAGAGAAATGTATACAACATACATCCTGAAATTCTTTTTCTTCGTAAACATCCACGAAAACAAAGAAGTACCCCAAAGTATGAATGGTAGTTAAATGTTAGAACCTCGAAGCCCCCCCCCACAGCCCTCCTCCATTACACAAGTAGCAGCAAGGCAACAACCCTGCATCAATCACCAGCAAAAAAGCATCAGCGCCCTCCAATGAACACTCAAGCATACAGCAAAGCATCAATAAAGACAGACTTCCAGTACCCCAAAGACTACTTGTTAACCCAGAATTTGAAATACCACAGGTTCTCCCTCCCTCTCTAAAAAGGGAAAAAGAGGTGTCCCCGTTTTACAGCAAGTGGGGAGACATAACAAACAGCTCTCTGATTTAAGGTGTTAAAAGTCTGTTGCATTGCTTTTTCTGAGCCCTGTGCCCAAAGAACTCGAGTCTCTGGTCACAGAGCCAACAGCCAGCCGACTGCTTCTGATCTTCCGTGTTCTCCTGCAATGCATCAGTCGGCAGCAGCAACAGCCTTGTATCAGCCCGTCTCCAGAGCCACAAAAATCCAGCACTCTAAAGGCGTGCTAGTTTTCCAGGCTGTACCCTTGGCATGTCGAAAAGCAGCTGGTTGTGAGGCCCTGAGAGCGGGTCCCATTCCCGCAAAGAACTGGTCAGAGTGTAACTCCAGGTCAGGGTCTTCAAAAGAACCTTGAAAGGGAAAAAAAAGAGATAGAAATAGAGCTGTGTCCAAAGATGCAAGCAAAGGGGTTGACATTTAATGCCATCATCACTAAGCTCTGCTTTATAGATGGCATTGGAGCTATGCCTAGCCACACGGTCGTTAGCATAGAAAGAGCAGAGCAGTGAGCTAAGCACACAACCCTGAAGTGTGGCAGGATCAGCGAAGAGGAGATATTATTACCAATCCACACAAGAGTGTGGTCTTCCTCTTAGGAAGTCAAGGATTCAGTTGCAGAGGGAGTTACAGAGGCCCAGGTTCCATAGCTTATCGATCAGGACTGCAGGAATGATGGTGTTAAATGTTAAGCTATAGTCAACGACCAACACCCAGACATAGGCGTTAGTATTATCCAGGTGATCTAAGGCTGTGAGAAGAGCCGTTGAGATGGTGTCTGCCATGGACCTACTGTGGCAACAGGCAAATTGCAATCGGTCCAGATCCTTTCTGAGGCAGGAGTTGATTCTTGCCATGACCAACCTCTCAAAGCATTTCATTACCGTAGATGTGAGTGTTACTGGATAAGTCATTAAGGCAGCTCACACTACTTTTCTTGGCCACTGGTATAAATAATTCTTGTCCTTTTGGAACAGGTGGGAACTTCCAACCATAGCAAAAGGAGTTTGAAAATGCTTTCAGTACATGCTTTCATCTAACAGGGAAGAAAAATTGCCCAAAGTATATTTTTCACAAGATAGACTTAACTCAGGCAATTATCACCTTATTCTAACCGTTAGAAGAGGTAACTTTAAACAACATATAGTTACAAAAAATGTATTCACCAACACTGTTCAAAACTCTATTTATAGCATGCAAATTTTAACTTCATCATGTCCAGACATGGAAACAAGAAGTAATTGTATTGAGCAGCAAGACTTTTGTACAATTAAGGAGTCTCAAAACAAATTCTATCACTAGAAGCACCTTCCAGTTGTCAGATCGATGCCTGTCATACAGAAAGATGGTGGACATCAGAGAATATTCAACACCCAATCAGGGTATTTGCAAGGATTCTTTAGAACAGCATTTTAGAGTCAACCAAGCCCAGTTGCTTTGATGATGAGTTTCTTTTGTTATAAGACAGGAATGGGCTGCTCCCTGAGAACTTTATGATATAAATATCAATGCAGAACTACTCCATGTCAATTTACAGGAAGTCCTGAATCAAATGCAGATTAATTTGACAAGCAGCAGGTAGATTTTGGCGTATGAGAGGAAATGCAGCTGGGCTGGGTGTAGCACAATGACTTTTTAACTCAAAACATTTACCCTTGCATCATCTAGGATGAAAGGCCAACAAAGCAGCTTCTAATATGACTAACAACCTTTCCTGGGCTTTGCTAGATATTCCAGTACCATGTGCAGTGCAGTCATTCACTTGGGACCTGGTTCCCGGCCCATTGGCATTGCAGCTTTCCTACTGTCTCAATGCATGAGAACCAGCAGCACTCAGAGAACAAATTTAATAGTGCTTCAGGATGCAATCTCAAATCGACTAGTTGAGGCTCTAGCAGTCATCTGAGTCAATGAATTAGTGTTACAAATATTGTCTTAGCAAATATTGAATTCACACACTGGAAAACAATTAAATTAGAAAAATGATATAAATAAATAATACACAAAAACACATCTGCCAATCATTTTCTTTTCACCAACCAAATTCTCTAATTCAACTTAAAAGGAACTACTGCACCAGCAGACTTCGCACCCTGCTCTATTCCAAAGTAATTCAAAGGCAATTCAAAGTAAATTTATTATCTAAGTATACATATGTAACCAGAAACTCCTTGGAGATTCCTTTTCTTGCAAGCATTTACAGAAAATAATAAATATTTTTATATTTTTATTTAGAAGTACAGCATGACAACAAGCCTTTCCAGCCCAGTGACCCTGACATGCTTTTGTGACTCACTGACCTACTAACCTGATTGTCTTTGCAATGTTGGAAGAGACCAGAGTACCTGGAGGAAACCTACACAGTCATGTGCAGAATATACAAAACCCTTGCAGGTTTCATCTGATTTCTACTGGAATGTTCATTTGCCAAAGAAATCCTGAAAGACAATTTTTGTTGAGTTTCACTTTGAACAACTGTGTAACACAGGACACTTCGCACTTTGTCTCAGGGCACACTCTAAGATTAACATCAACTGATCTTGGAAGACTATCACGTCAAGCCATTCTCTTATCTTCCAGCACAATCTATACCAGGTTCAGCATGTAAGTCGCATTACAAAGGAGGCGCAGTGGTGCCTTTACTTTTTTTGAAGTTTGCAAAGTTTCGGCACGTCATCAAAAACTTGACAAACTTCCATTGCTTCATGGCGGAGAGAATATTGACTGGTTGCATCACGGCCTGGTATGGAAACACCAATACCTCTGAATGGAAAAGTTTATAAAAGGTAGTGGAACAGCTCAATCCATCTTGGGTAAAACCATCCCCACTACTGAGCACAGCTACAAGGAGCGCTGTCGCAGGAAAGCAGCATCCATCATCAAGGACCCTCCACCAACCAGGCCATGCTTTCTTCTCACTGCTGCCATCTCCAGCCCTTTACCTTTCCTACCCACCTGGTTTCACCTATCACCTTTTAGCTAGGCTTCTTCCCCTCCCCCATATTTTTATTCTGGCATCTTCGCCCTTCTTTTACAGTCCTGAGGAAGGGTCTTGGCCCAAATATTTGATTGTTTATTCAGTTCTATAGATGCTGCCACACCTGCAGAGTTCCTCTAGCATTTTCTGTGTGTTGCTGAAGAACTGAAATTCTGTGAAGAGAAAGATGTGGGTTTTTTGAAAATGTTGTTTGCCTCTTTTACTTTTTGCATTTGCGCAGTTTGTTGTCTTTTGCACTTTTGGTTGTTTGTCCATTTTGTTAAGGGCAGTTTTTATGTTGATTCTATTGTGTTTCTTTGTATTTTCTGTGCATGTCCACAAGAAAATAAATCTCAGGGTAGTATATGGTGACATATGTATTTACTTTGATAATAGATCTATTTTGAACTCTGAAAAAGGAGCTATCTGAGACCAACTGTCACAGGCTGGCACATTCAGGTCTGAAGGATGAGATGATGCTTGGTGTGACTTCCAGAAAAGTTTGGAAAAGGACATATAGGAAAGTACTTAGTGTAAGGCCTTCTCACAAAGGGGCTGAAAACATTGTAAAATCCCCTCACCAACACACAAAGGACAGGAGGGTCTCTGAAGGTCAAGAGGCATCTGTGGAAGGAAATGGGCAGTTGAGACCCTTCATCTGGACTGAATCTCAAGGGTTGCCAGATTCCAGTATCTGCAGTCTATTGGATCTCCGAATGAACTAAAATATTAACCAATCCCTCTCAATAATACTGTCACTTGCAAGGCTCAAGTGGGTACTGAGATACAATGAGATCCTCAACACCAAAGATCAAGAATTGAAGTTGGGGTTGGTCTCGGTTTATTATTGTCACATGTACCAAGATACTGTGAAATGCTCGTCTTGCAAGGTGTTCATAGAGACCCAGTGCACTGAGGTAGAGCAAGGTAAAACAATAACACAATACAAAATGAATTGTAACAGCTACAGAGAAAGTGAAGTGCGGTAGACAATAAAGTGTAGAATCATATTATGAGATCAAGGGTCCGTCTTATTGTATTAGGCAATTGTTCAATAGTTTTATATCAGCAGGGTAGAATCTACACTTGAGCATGCTAGTATGTGCTTTCAGGCTTTTGTATCTTCTATTATGGTCCGGCAATTTTAAAATTCTCAGTGTTATCTGTCCTAGGCCCAGCATGTAAGTGCCATTACATAGAATATATGGTAGCACTATTACTTCCTTGGAAGTTTGCAGATTCGGCATAACATCTAAAACGTTGTCAAACTTCTACAGATGTGCAGTGGAGAGTCATGGGTAAAGTCCTCCCCAGCATTGAGCACATCTACATGGAGTGCAGTCCACAGGAAACAGCACCCACCATCAAGGACCCCAGTACCCAGGCCATGCTCTCTTCTTACTGCTGCCATCAGGAAGAAGGTACAAGAGCCTCAGGACCCACACCATCATGTCCAGAAACAGTTATTACTCCTCAACCATCAGGCTCTTAAACCAGAGGGAATAACTTTACTCGCCCCAATCACTGAACTTTTCCACCACATAGTAAGCCGACCACAAACTGTGGACTCACTATCAAGGACTCTTCATCTCATGTTCTTGACATTTGATGCTTATTTATTTATTCATTTTTTTCCTTTTGCATTTTCACAACTTGTCTTTTGCACTTTGGTTGTCCGTCCTGTTGGTTGAAATCTTTCATTGATTCCATTGTGTTTCTTGGATTACTGAGTACCTCATCAGAATCTCAGAGCTGTGCAGTATATGGTGACATATCTGTACTTTGAAAATAAATTTACTTTGAACTTTTCTGCTTGACAACAGAGGGCAAAAGAGAGAATGTCCAGGGTGAGTCAGATAATTGATTATGTTATACTGAGGCAGTGAGAAATGTAGACAGAATCCATGAAGTGGAGGTTGGCTTCTGTGACGTGCTGAGCTCTTCCACTGCTTTGCAGTTTCTTGTTTACATGGACAAAGCAGTTGCCATAGCAAATCACGATGCCTCCAGATAGGATGCTTTGATAAAAATTGTTAAGGGTCAACGAGGCTGCCAATTTTCTCTAGCTTCCTAAGGAAATAAGCAGCCTCCTCCTACCCAGAGATGAAAGTAGCAAGTTTCTTACCGTGGCCATTGTACAAATTCTTGCTTGGTGAGAGCACTGGCAGGAGTTAAGAGGTTTATTATTGTGGCTCTGGAGTTTTGTTCCATCTTGAGTGACCTATGCATAAATGGAATCTGGATTAGAGTGTGGAGAGCATGAGAAGGGATTCCAGAGTTGCTCTGCACTCATCCATTCTGCAGAGAGTTGCGCCTTCCACAAATTAATAGGAAATCTTTCCAAGAGACTTACCTTTCAGCAGCACACTCAAAAATTAAATGAAACATAAACGCAAGAAATTCTGCAGATGCTGGAAATCCAAAGCAACGCACAAAAAAATGCTGGAGAAGCTCAGCAGGTCAGACCACACCCATGGAAATGAACAGAGTCAGAATCAGGATCAGGTTTAATATCACTGGCACATGTCATTTCAGGCTCTTCTTCAGGACTGGAAAGGAAGGGTGAAGACACCAGAATAAAAAGGTTGGGGGAGGGGAAAGAGGGGAAGGTTTGATTGAAGGCTACTCATTTTACCTATGTCAGAATACCGTTTATTGACTACAACTCAGCATTTAACGCCATCATTCCTACAATTCTAATTGAAAAGCTCCAGAACTTAGGCCGCTGTACTTTCCTCTGCAACTGGATCCTCAGCTTCCTAACTGGAAGACCATAATCTGTATGGATTGGAAATAACATCTCCACCCTGCTAACGATCAACTCTGGTTCACCTCAAGGATGTATGCTTAGCCCACTGCTCTACTCTCTCTACAGCCATGACTGTGTGCTAGACCCAGCTCAAGTGCCATCTTTAAATTTGCCAATGTGCAATCCTTGTTGGCAGAATCTCAGATAGAGACGAGAGGGCATACAGGAGCAAGATATACCAGCTAGCTGAGTGGTGTCGCAGCAACAACCTTACCCTCAATATCAGTAAGACAAAAAAGCTGACTGTGGACTTCAGAAAGTGTCAGATGCAGGAACGCACACCAGTCCTCATAAAGAGATCAGAAGTGGAGAGGGTGAGAAATTTCAAACCCTTAGATGTTAATATCTCTGAGGACACAATCTAGTCCCAACATATCAGTGCAGCTATAAAGATGGCAAGACAGCGGCTATATTTCACTAGAAGTTTGAGAAGATTTGGTTTGTCACCTAAAACACTCACACATTTCTGCAGATGTAACATGGACAGCACTCTATCGGTTATATGGGAGGGGCAAGGTGGTACCTACTGCACAGGACCGAAGTAAGCTGCAGTGTGTTGTAACATTAGTCAGCTCTATCATGGGCACCAACCTCCATAGTATCCAAGACATCTTCAAGGAGCAGTGCCTCAAATGTGGCATCCATCATTAAGGACCCCCCCACCCCACCCAGGTCATGCCCTCATCTCATTGTTACCATCAGGAATGAAATACAGAAGTGCTACTTATTTAATTTAACTATATGTGTGTGTATACACACACACACACACACACACACACACACACATACACACTTACTGTAATTCACAATTCTTTTTCTTCTGTATTATGTATTGCATTATACTGCTGTCACAAAGTTAACAAATTTCATGACATATGCCGATGATATTAAACCTGATTCTGATTCTGATATTGTATCCAATTTCCATGATGACAAAGGAATCTTTCTTAACTGGAAGTACATTTCTTCTGTATTTTTTTAATGCAGAAGTTGTAGCATTGTATAGAATTATTATATGATTATCAAGTATTGAAAATTAGGGAAAGAGAAGGATGTGAGGGTATTGAATATTGGGAATACACTCCTCATATTGAGATTGAATAGGGATAGAATGAGGACGTGCTGGCACTGTTGGTGAAAGAGTGAAAAGAAGCAAAAAAAAACCTGAATAAGAAACAAAGGGAAGTCAATCGGGGGAAGAAACGTGTGGGGAAGATGACACTCTGTGACAAGAAGGTCATCACACTTGGAAGAGTGGAAAAGATCAAGTAAATTAAAAGTTAGTTAATGGGAGCTAAATATATAGGACTAACAAGAAGTGGAAGTATTTGGAAAACATACTCCTTTCTTCAGGATTTTGTTAAGCAAGAGAGAGTCAGCAGAGCAAAGATTAATACATTGGAATTGGTATTACTGTATTATTATCACATATATCAAATAAATGTAAACCATTTATGGAAGTTCCAAGATGCAGTATAAATAACAACCACCATTCCCAAAAGATCACAAATATCCAGACAACAGTACGCATGCAATATACACTCAATATATTTAGCCACGGTTCACAGCTGAATGAAAATGTACTTTAAGCCTATCTGGGAAACCTTTGGCATATCCCAGAATCAGAATCAGAATCAGCTTTATTATCACTGTCTTATATAATGTCAACTTTACTGTTTTATGGAATCACTACAGAGCAAAGACATAATATTACTGTAAATTATGAATTAAGTAAATAGATTAAGAAAGGAATAATGTAGTAGTGTTCATGGGTTCGTTCGCCATTCAGCAATATGATGATGGAGAGGAAGAAGCTGTTCCTGTATAATTGAGTGCAGGTTTCTGTACATCCTCCCTGATGGCAGCAATGAGAAAAGGGCATGGCCCTGATAGTGAGGGTCCTAAATGATGGCTGCTCCTTTTCTGAGGTACTGCTTCCTGAAGCTGTCCTCAGTGGTGGGGATAGCTGTGCCCATGAAGGAGCTGACTGAGATTAAAACCGTTTACAGCCTCTTGCAATCCTTACTGCAGATTGTCTTGTGACCTCTAATCAACCCAAGGATTTTACAAAAACATTTTTGTCAACTAATAACGGCTGCATCCTTTAATCTTCATAGAAGCCCACTGGTGCATCAAAGCATCTAAATCTTATCTAATCCATTCAATTGATTAACCACTGTTCCATGAAAAGAAAAAACTAATTCCCGGGACTAAATCACCTACTCCTGTTTCAATGTTCCTTTGCAAATCGACATAACAGGCAGCATTACAATTATTCAATTGAAAAATAAATTAATAGATTAACAGAATAAAGTAACTGAGCAAAGGCACACACATAAGTGTTCCAAATTCATATCACAACTAATTCCTGGAGTAATTAGCCTCAACAATATTCTGTCAGTTTTCAGCTTGTTATGAAGACTTACTGAGAACTGTGACTACTTAGTCCATTTCCCTGCTAAGCGTGAGCTGCTTGCTCCTGCACTTCAACATGGTTCAAATATCACAAGAGTCAAAGAGAGGGAATCAAGTTCTGTGACCAAGGTCAACAGCTCATACTTAAAGCTCCTTACACTATCTCCAAGCTAAGTGACACGATTTATGGGAAGTATGCTAGCAGATACAAACACAGTTTCCAGATGAGCTTTCACAAGTGGCTGGGGCTGCTTAGTGTCAGTAACAAGGGACTGGTTAGAATTTAATTAATCTTACACTGGAAGTATATTGTGTCTCACAAATACAGTAAAAGTCCCACAAAAGTCCCAGCAGAGCAATTCAAAGTGTAACCTAAAACATACACTAAAGGCTGCTGTTGATCTTTACTGCTGCTAAAAGAATTACTCTATATAATGAGATAGCTTTACGTAGAACTTGTTTTTACAAGATGGGACTTGTTGCCTTATTTTAATGTCCCAGTTCTTTCCAATTGTTGCCAAGTACTATTTGCCGAGTCTGGCCTCGGCACTTTTGAAGGTGAATTCTAATTGTTATTTCAAACAGCAATGCTGTTGATTTTATTTCTGCCAAGTTGCTTAGGAGACTCACTGCTACTGATTAGCTGTAGCCCTTTGCCTTGATCAGATCCAAGGTTGCTAGGTTGTGGCTCTCTAAGCCACTTTTCCACCATAATCCAAACTCCTTCACATTACACCATGCAATACAGAAAAAAATAAGCAATTGATAAATATATTTCCCGGAGGAGCAAAACTCCATTATACAAGATGATGGATTCTCTTTGTGTTGCACTGTTTCAAATTGATATAATATTCATAAAAGTCATAAGTGCTTTGAAGTGCTCTTCTCCCTTCCCTTAGAGTTCCTGATAGAGGTGCAATCCATCCAACATGAGGTGTGTCAATGTGTTAATAGATTATTCTGAGTTTAATGCTATTACAGAAGTATTTCTTCTTTTGAAGTCATCCTGAAGAGAAGTCTCCTGCCTTGGAATAGATGGACTTGTGGCATACTAAATAGGAATGACCAGAATGGCCCTTTGATCCTTTTTAATAAGGCTCATCTGATCTTGGACTCAAAGCCCCATTTCTGCTCAATCCCTGTTTTCTTGAGTTATCTTTTGCTGAAATAACTATTCTCCTCAACTTTGAGTTTATTCTGTCTTTCAATCTCCAGAGTCCATTGTGTTGAATTTCAAAAAAATTAATCTGTCTGAGAGATGAAAATTCTTTTCACCCACCATGAATGGCTGACACACTATTTTAATATGATGCCCTCCAGTTCTACATTTTCACATGAGGAAAAATATTTTTTCAACATCTACCTTATCAACTCAATTCAGTGTTATATGTTTCAACAAGATTAGCTGTCTTTCCTCTAGACTTAACTGAATAGGCCATCATACACAATTATTACTCAATCCTTCATTCCAGGAATCAATCTAGTGAATATTCTGAGCTGTCCCCAAGGTAAATAAGGGGATCCAAACTAGATGTCGTTTTCCCTGGTGTGATTTCCCCAACGAGTTGCAAGACTTGCCTACCTTTGCATTACACCCCTCTTACTGTAGCTGTCTAATATCCATTTGTTTTCCTAAGTAAATTATACACCTTCATGCTAACCTTGGGTCTCATGTATGATAACAATCAGGTACTCCTGCAGTAACATTTTACAATCTCATTTCATTTAAATAATGCTCTGTCTTCCTACCAAAATTATATGTCTGGACATCATGCAAAATCTGGCAACATTTGGACTACTCACTTTACCTATCTATATCCCTTTGCAAAATCTTTACCTGGTCCACACCTGCTATCTACCATTGTGTGGTTAGCAAATTGGGGTATACCTACCTAGTCTTTACACTGTGATCACATCAATGTGAATTGCAAATAGATAAACTCTAGTATTAATCCATATGACATTCATCAGTTACAATTAACCAGCCTGCTGATGATCCAGTTGCCTGGACTCACTGTTGTCTGTTGACTAAGCAATCCTCTTTCCATTCTATTAATTCAGTTCTGTGAGCAGTACTTTATGTGACTCTTCAGTAAGTGTCCTTTGATAATCCATAGACACTGCAACTACTGTTTATTCTTTATCCCCCCCTCACCCCCATCACATCCTCAAAGAAAACTAATAAATTTGTCAGACGTTATTTTCCTTTCAAAACCTAGGTGGGTTTTGCTGATTATATCATTAATTACTTTACTAATTCATTATATTTCCCCGATAATGGACTTCAGCATTTTCCAAGAAATATTTATGTTAGGCTGACTGGCTGATAGTTTCTTGCCTTCTGTCTCTCTTATTCCTTGTAAAGAGGCATTATGTTTACAGTTTTATGATCTGTTCAAACCTTTCCAGAATTTAGAAAAAATTGGAAGTTCATGACTAGTGATTGACTTTTTCAAGGAAGTGACAAAAATTGATGAAGGTAGAGCAGTGGATGGGGTGCCTGGAAACCTAGAAACTCCTAACTACGGGGTTCTGCAGAGATCTTTTCTGGGACCCCTGCTCTTTGTGATTTTTATAAATGACCTAGATGAGTTATCTAAGGGTGAGTTAGTAAATTTGCAGATGACGCAAAGGTTGGTGGTGGTGTGGATAGTGGCTGTTGTAATTTACAATGGGATATTGATAGGATGCAGAGTTGGGCTGGGAAGTGACAGATAGAGAGTTCAATTCAAAGAAGTATGAAGTAACACACTTTGGAGGGTCAATCCTGAAGGCAGAGTATAAGGTTAATGACAGAATTCTTAGCAGTGTGAAGGAACAAACACATCTTGGACTTTGTCAATGAGTATCCAGAGCTACTTATTTAAAAGTGTATGAGAAAGATCCTGGCCTGCAAAATGTCTTATCACCTTATGTAGAGGTGATTAACTTCTGCCCATCAACTGCCCCTCAAGGCATAATTAAATGTGCAGTAACACTGCTGATTTTATGTTGTTACAAAACACTCAGCAACTGCAAAAGAAGCATTGAATAAAGGACTAAAATCAAAATTATGTGATTACATTCTGAATGCATTCGGGATATAGTTTAATTTTATCCTAAGGTAAGTATTTGGGGCATTAAATAAGTAATAACTACCTAATGCATTTAAACCTCAGATTAGCAACATGCTAATTATTAAATAGCCCATCAGAGAAGAAATAAACTGTTATTTGAGGTATAATGCACTGATGTTCAGTTTCTACTTGCACTAGTCTTTTATCCTTAGGTAAGTTAGAAATATTTCATCTTTGCCAGACATCACCTGACACAAAAAAAAATCACTGAGGGATTGATCCATGTTTCTCGGGAAACAGCAGGAGTCAACATAAACGTGCAGCCAGCAGCCATTACAAATAAAGGGTGCTGGCTGCAGGTGCTGCTCTGAAACTGTCTGGCAGCCACAAGTTTATTTGCTGTTAATGCTTCTGTAGATTTTGAGTTCATCAAGATGAAGGATTCTATTTTTGAAAATCATCCTTTTCTGTTTCAGGCAGTATCATGGTCTGCCAGGTCACATGCAGCAAGTTTGATTCATTTAACAATTAATTTGTAAAAGAACATCTTGCCTCAGTTGGAGAGGAAAAGAAGGGGGAGGCAAGGGGCCAGACATTCATTAGGAAATAATAGGACTTGGTGAGAGTTCAGTCAAAGTGCTATGTGTTTGGAGGGTTTAGAAGTAGAAGGAGAGATGCAATATGCAAGAAACTACCGGAAGCTGCAGAAAGACTATGACATTGAAGGATTACCTCTCTGATCTAAGTTCAGATGGTTGGAGGGTGTGAGTATCAGTTTCAGCCGCAGTAGACTGCTTAAAAAAGGAGAGGTAAGGCACTGAGTCATTATTATGATCTTGAAAGTGTAATTACATAATAAATAGATAAAAAGTTTATTCTTAAACATTATTCAATATTAAACGATAACTGCGGGATAAGGACTTTTTTTGGGGTAAAATAGTTAAAAAGAATATTTATGACATATAGCAAAAACACTACCCAGAAAATGATGAAATCTTAGGAATTGCATCTGGAATTAGGAACAGTTATTACCTTTTAATTATCAGGCTCTTGAACCGGCGTGAATAAATTAACTCACCTCAAAACTGAACAGATTCCATTACCTATTGTCTCACTTTCAAGGACTCTATGAGTGATGTTCTCAATATTATGGATTGTCATTTTTTTTTTGTATTTGCACATTGGTTATTTGTCCATCTTTGTGTGCAGTTTATATTTGGCTCGATTGTGTTTCTCTGTATTTATTGTGGATGTCCATAAAAATGAATCTCAGGGTTCTATATAGTGATAATACTTTGATAATAAATTCACCTTGAACTTAGAATCTTCTGAACATTGCATTAGTGGTCAAAATATTAAGGTGAAAAGCAGTTAAGTGGTATTCTGCCAGAGAAATTCGAGGCTTTATGAATGCAAGAATTACGTGGGCTGATTTTTCTCTGGCCAACAAAATTTTTCTTTGTAACCTTCATGCTGCCTGACACATACAGCCTTTGGAGCTGAGCCTTTTCCATTTGGTCTGAAATTTGCATGGAGGAGGAAGAAAGTTGCAGAATCCTGTATCTTAAGGAAGTGAAAATTATTAAAGGAACTCTTTGGGGGAATAAATGATTGTTAGAGAGTTTCAGCATGACGAAAGAAGGAAGAAAAACACAATGAGCACCAGAGTTCAGAAGAAGTGATCTTGGCTATGGTGCAGAAATGATAATGGGAAGAACACACCTTGAATAAGCAATCATGAAAAATTTGTAGCTTTAAGAAAAGGGCAATTTCCTAAGCTCATTATAACTTACGTGGCCTTGGATCACCCGGACAATGCAAATACCAATGTCAGGGTGCTGCTTATTGACTACAGCTCAGCATTTCCCATCATTCCTACAGTCCTGATTGATAAGCTGCAGAACCTTGGCCGTCTGCACAGGATCAAAGTAAGCTACAGAGAGTTGTAAAATTAATCAGTCAGCTCCATCATGAGCACTAGCCTCTGCAGTATCCAGGATAGCTTCAAGGAACGGTGCCTCAGAAAGGCAGCATCCATCACTGAGGATTCCCATCACCCAGGACATGCCTTCTTCTCATTGTTACCATCAGGAAGAAGGTACACATTCACTGATTCACAAATGGCTTCTTCCCTTCTGCCATCTGATTCCTGAATGTACATTGAACCCATGAACACTACCTCACTACTTTTCCCATTTTTTCACTAGTTATTTAATTTGACTATTTCATATATATATATATATAGATAGATATAGATATAGATATATACATACACACTTACTGTAATTCACAGTATTTTTCTCTCTTTTATCATGTACTGCATTCTACTGCTGCCCCTAAGTTGACAAATTTCATATGCCGGTGATATTAAACCTGATTCTGATTCTGAGCGCCATGTCAGTGAGTGAAATGTATAGGAGACCATCTGTGCTTGTGCTGTACTACTCTGTGGTTTGTATTCTGTTTAAGACACAGGATACTGCAGATAAGGAGCAAAAAATAGGGTGCTTGAAGAACTCAATGATTCAGTTAGCAACTGTGGAAGCAAAGGATGCAAGTTGATGCATGACGTCCAGACCCAAAAAGTTGCCTGACATTATTTGCCTCTGGAGATCCTGATTAATCTGCTGAAATTTATAATAGAACTCTCAATCATTACTTTTTTCCATCTTTCCAACATTCTCTCCAATGCGTTGCAATTACAGGATCACATGGAAGGAGAGGTTGGTGCGCAATGAGTTAATAGTTGATGTTGTGCAGTAGATGTCGCTTTCAAGTACCGAGTGGCAACATAAAACATTACCTGACCCCAGCATCCATAACCAAAAATTGTAAGCAGATCATCTGGGGTCTGAAAGAATTCTAGCAGACAGTCAATATTCATAAGATTACATCCATTGTTCTTTCAGACTGGAATTCAGGTTTGAAACTGCTCTATACTAAATTAGTGAGAGAAGTATGCTTGTGCAGTCTCAGTACAGCTTCTAATAAGTTCATATAAACAATAGAATGCAATTTGGCACTGAATTGACCCTGGACTTGGAAATAAAATCAAGGGTGCTGTTCTAAGACTGAAACCATGGCTCATATTTGGAGCAGAGAAACAGGAACTTCAAATTGTTTTTTCTCTGTGCAATACCAACACTGGGATTGCTTAACTTTATCACTGAGTGCTAAAAGAGGAAATATCACCTTGATGAAACAAGAAAACATAAAAAATACAGTACAACCTATCTTCTACTTTCTCTAGGACAGAAGTTCTGACTGCTTTCCAGAAACCATGTCATTTAATATGTGTTTTTTTTTTTGTCTGCTAAGTATTCCTTAAACATAGAGCTTTGGCAGGAAACTCAAATCTGGAATTTTTTTCTAAATGTTATTTTTAAGGCTTTATTAAACAGAGTGTATCAAAGAGCGCAATCTCAAACTTCTTCTTGTCAGACTCTAGGTTTTCATACCAGTTTCCAGAATGGTAAATTGTGAAGGGCTATACAGACACAAGAGATACTGCGATTCTGGAAATCTTGAGCATTGCACATAAAGTACTGCAGGAACTCAGTAAATCAGGCAACATCCGAGGAAAAATTAACAATTAACATTCCAGCTGAGACTGGAAAGGAACCCACAGAAGCTAAAATAAGAGGGTGGGGGGGAGGGGTGAAAAAGTACAAGCTGGCATGTGTTATGTGAAACCAGGTGAGGGCAAAGGTGAGATGAAGTAAGAAGGTGGGAGGGGATAAGTGGAAGAGATAAATGGGATGTTTTATAAATCAAAAACATAAGACTAATTGGAAGAAAAACACGAGAGTCTGAAGTGTGTCTAACTTAGGTTCACTTTAAACAAGGTGTGCACGAATGATGTGGCAACGTAATGGTGTATGCTATTTACGTACTTTTACATACAACCAACAATGAGTTGTGTAAACAACAAAGAAAGCTTAATCGAACAATATATTTACAATATTACCCAACTGTGACACAACCTTTGGCCTTGGAACACCCACCACTTCTTGAGCTTTCTCAGCACACTTGTGTAATCCTTGTGTATCAAAAGTGTGTTCACTGTAAGTGATGCTTGGTTTAGAGAACTCACGCTTGATGTGTCAGTCTCTGAGACCATAATCTTTTAATCTTTTTAATACTGTCTTGAGATTGTGGAGGTGTTCCTTGCCATTCTTCCTGGCAACAATGATATCATCCAAGTAACACTGAGTACCTGGGCAGCCTTGCAGCACCTAGTCCATAACTTTCTGCCAGAGTGCAGGCACAGATGCTACTCCAAAGATAAACCTATTATAGCACTAAAGACACTTCTGAGTTTTTATAGAGAGAAACACTTTGACCTTTTCTTCCATTTCTATCTGTGGATAGGCTTCAGCTAAGTCCACTTTGCTGAAGTATTTCCCCCCAGAAAGGTTTGCAAAGTTCTCTATCCTGGGCAGAGTGTATTATCTACTTTCAGTACTGGATTAACTGTGACCTTAAAATCACAACAGATCCTGACAGACTCATCCTTCTTGGCTACTGCAACCATGGGTGTTGCCAATGGGCTCCACTCAACTGTGGAAAGAGCTCCTTCAGCCTCCATATGATCTAGTGCACTGGCTACTTTATCATGGGTGGTATAAGGAACTGGATGGGCTTTCTAAAACTTGGGTGTGGCATTTACATTTAAAACTACTTTACCCTTGATATGTTTGAGTTTTCCAATGTCATCCTTGAACACTGCTGCAGCATCATCCAGTATCTTCTTTAATTCACCTTCAGTTGAACCTGTTGCAGGGGATGTGGCATGGAAATTGTGGATGGATCTCCAATCAAGTTGTAGATGTCTTAGCCATAATGCTGGCCTTCCTGCTTTAATCACATACAATAATGTAGCTTTTTAGTTGTTGTATTTCACTACTACAAATGTCATTCCCTCAGCAGTAATCTTTCTCCAGTATATGTTCTTAGCTGGATATCTGCAGGCTTCAGTTCAGTATCTTTGAAATGCTGTTCAAACTCATTTTGTGGACTGACTGAAACAGCCGAACCAGGGTCCAATTTCATTTTAAGTAACTTTCCGTTCTGGTGTAAGCCATATTGCTTGTTTCTGGATAGATCTCACATCGCAAATTTTCAAGGTTCCCCAGTCTTGCATCACTCTCATCATTATCAGATTGTTTATCAGAATGTAAATTAGTGTTCTTTTTGAAACTGCACCTTGACTTTATATCTTTTTCTCTTCCCTGTCAGTCCATTTATTCTTGTCTGCCTGATATGTTCTTTGTATGTACTCTACTTTGTTGCGTTTTCTGCAGATTTCACCTTTAAATCTGCATTGGTCTGCCGCAATGACAACACAATCTTTTGAGCTAGGCTGGTTTCTGTTTCTGTTTAGACTTTGCAATTTTGTTCACGCTAACTTTTATTCCTGACTGCAATTCATTTGTGTCTCTGTTTGCTGACTACTGTGCATCAATAAGCCCATTATTGAACTGACAATGCCCAATCTCTTCATTTTGCCCACTTGCACAGAAATGGACTCTCCTTCCTTTTGATTCTGCTTATGACACCTAAAGTTTCTGGCAATCAACAATGGCTTTGTTTCTAAATGATCCTGCATTACTTTCATTATATAGGAAAGTTCATTTCAGCCAGTTTGGTTGGAACAGTTAAACTTCTAAGCAAACTGTATGTCTTTAATTCCAACACACTCAGCAAATTTGACACTCGCTTCTCATTAGCTATTCCATTTGCTTTAAAATACTGCTCAGTTTGCTTGGTATACAATATCCAGTTACCTGTTGTAATAATCAAACATGTCAATCTTTCTGATGTTGCCAGGCATTTCTGCTATTTTTTTCAGAATTATTATCATCTAGTACTCACTGTTCATAAACTCATTAATTCTTCCATTACCTGCCTTTTTTAAACTCGATCATCTTCCTTTTTGCGAAGAAAATACGCTGCACTATCTTCTTAATTTGACCATTTCTCCCTGTTCTAGCATGAACAACAGCAGTGCAGCAATGGCTGGAGTTTCTGCGAGAAATGAGGGAAGTGAAAGACAGGTATATTCCAAATAAGAAGAAATTTTCAAATGGAAGAAGACACTACCATGGCTGATGAGTGAAGTCAGAGCCAAAGTAAAAGCAAAAGAGAAACCATACAAGGAAGCCAAAGCTATGGGGAAGATAGAGGATTGGGAAGATTTTAAAAACTTGCAGAAGAAATCTAAGAAAGTCATTAGAAAGGAAAAGATGAATTATAAAAGGAAGCTGGAGACTAATATCAAAGATACTAAAAGCTTTTTTAAGTATACAAAGGATAAAAGAGAGTCGAGGGTAGATATAGGACCAATAGAAAATGACGCTGGATATATTGTAATGAGACATAGAGATGGCAGAGGAATTGAATGCGTATTTTGCATCAGTTTTCACAGTGGAAGACATCTGCAGTATACCAGATATTCAAGAGTGTCAGGGTAGTGAGGTATGTGCAGTGAAAATTACGACTGAAAAGTTGCTCATGAAGCTTAATGGTCTGAGAGTGGATAAATCTCCTGGACCTAATAGAATGTACCTTTGAGTTCCGAAGGAAGTAGCTGCAGAGATTGCAAAGGCATTAACGATGATCTTTCAAGAATCAATAGATTCTGGCATTGTACCAGATGACCGGAAAATTGCAAATGTTACTCTGCTATTTAAGAAGGGTGGGAGGTAGCAGAAAGGAAACTATAGACCTGTTAGCCTGACATCAGTGGTTGTGAAGTTATTGCAATCGATTGTTAGGAATGAGATTACGGAGTACCTGGAAGCACATGACAAGATAGACCAAAGTCAGCATGGTTTTCTGAAAGGAAAATCCTGTCTGACTAACCTACTGGAATTTTTTGAGGAAATTACAAGCATGGTAGAAAAAGGAGATGTAGTAGATGTGGTGTATTTGGATTTTCAGAAGGCCTTTGACAAGGTGGCGCACATGAGGCTGCTTAGCAAGATAACAGCCCATGGAATTACAGGAAGTTACTAGCATGGGTGGAGCATTGGCTGATCAGCAGAAAGCAGAGTGGGAATAAAGGGATCCTATTCTGGCTGGCTGCCGGTTACCAGTGGAGTTCCACAGGGGTCGGTGTTGGGACCAATGATCTTATGAAGTATGTCAATGATTTGGACTATGGGATTGATGGATTTGTGGCTAAATTTGCCAATGATACAAAGATAAGTGGATGAGTGGGTAGTGTTGAGGAAACAGAGAGCCTGCAGAGAGACTCAGAAAGTTTAGGGGAATGGGCAAAGAAGTGACAAATGAAATACAATATTGGAAATTGTATTGTCATGCACTTTGGTGGAAGAAACTAATGGGCAGACTATTATTTAGATGGGGAGAGAATTCAAAATGCAGAGATGCAAAGGAACTTGGGAGTCCTTGTGCAGGATACCCTAAAGGTTAACCTTCAGGTTGAGTCGGCGGTGAAAAAGGCGAATGCAATGTTGGCATTCGTTTCCAGAGGTATAGAATATAAGAGCAGGGATGTGATGTTGAGGCTCTATTAGACACTCATGAGACCATGCTTGGAGTATTATTTACAGTTTTGGGCTCCTTATTTTAGCAGGGGTATACTGACATTGGGGAAGATTCAGAGAAGATTCACGAGAATATTCCAGGATTGAAAGGGTTACCATATGAGGAATGTCTGGCAGCTCTTGGGCTGTATTCCCTGGAGTTCAGGGGAATGGGGGGGGGGGGGATCTCATAGAAACATTTTGAATGTTAAAAGGCCTGAACAGATTAGATATGGCAAAATTATTTCCCATGGTAGGGGAGTCTAGGACAAGAGGGTACGACTTTAGGATTGAAGGATATCCATTTAGAACAGAGATACAGAGAAATTACTTTAGTCAGAGGGTGGTAAATCTGTAGATTTTTTTTGCCATGAGTGGCTGTGGAGGCCAAGTCAATGGGTGTATTTAAGGCAGAGATATATAGGTTCTTGATTAGCCAGGACATCAAAGGGTATTGGGAGAAGGCAGGAGAGTGGAGATGGCTGGAAGAATTGGATCAGTCCATGATTGAATGGCAGAGCAGACTCGATATGCTGAGCGGCCTACTTCTGCTCCTATGTCTTACGGTCTTATGGTCTAACAGGTAGGTAGTCATCTCAGGTTTGTTAAAACCTCCTCATCACTACTGTTATGTTTTGTAACTCCAAAACATAAAACTAATTGGAAGAAAACAAGGGAGTCAGAAATGCAAGTCTAACTTCATTTTTAGTCTAAACAAGACATGGATGTATGATGTGGAGGTGTAATGTCATATACCATTTATGTACTTTTACATGTAACCAACAATGAATTATGTAAACTACGAAGAATGCTTAATCAAACAATATATTTAAAATATTACTCAAATCATTTCAAAGGACCTGTCCTGGGCCCAGCATGTAAGTGCAATTACGAAAAAAGTGCAGTAGCATCTCTACTTCCTTAGGAATTTGCAAAGAGTCGGAATGACATCTCGAACTTTGACAAACTTATATAGACATGTATTGAAGAGTATATTGACTGGCTGCATCACAAACTGGTATGCAACGCTGGTCAAGCCCTCCCCACCACTGAGCACATCTACACAGAGTGTTGTTGCAGGAAAGCAGCTTCCATCATCAGGGACCCCCACCACCCAGGTCAGGTCCTCTTCTCACTGCCATCAGGAAGAAGGTACAGGAACCTCAGAACCTGCACCACCAGGTTAAGGAACAGATATTACAAACTCATCCATCAGGCATTTTGAACCAGAGGGAATAACTTCACTCAACTTCACTTGCCTTGCCACTGAACTGTTCCCTCAACCTATGGATTCACTTTCAAGGACAGTTCATCTCATGTTCATTGACATTTATTGCTTATCAATTTATTATTATTAATAACTACTTGCTTCTTCTTCTTCTAATTATTATTATTATTTCTTTTTTTCTTTTTCTTTTTGTATTTGCACAGTTTGTTGTTTTTTGCACACTGGTTGCCTGCCCTGTTAGTGTGGTCTTTCATTGATTCTATCATGGTTATTGGATTTATTGAGTATGCCCACAAGAAAATGAATCTCATGGTTGTGTTTGGTGACATCTATGTACTTTGATATTAAATTTATTTTGAACTTTGAACTTATTACTGAAATATTAAAAACACAACAATAAAGGACTAAAGAAGAAGGAACCTGCCTTAAATAGTAGACCTTGGAAGAAGGAGGGGAACTCCCATTATACCCTTAACTCATCCTTCTGCCACCATTATAGAGATAGGGCTCCCCTTGTCTATACCTCCTACCCCATAAGCCTTTGTTTTCAGATTATTTTCCATAACTTGCGTCATCTCCAATGGGATCCTACTACTAAACACATCTTCCCCCCAACTTCCAGTTTTCCATAGCAGTGGCTCTCTGCTGACTTCTTTATCCACTCTCCCCACCCCACTGATCTCCCTCCTGGCGCTTATCCCTACAAACAAGAGAAGTTCTACTCCTACTGCTACACCTTTTCCCTCACTACAATTCAGGACCCTAAACAGTCAACATTTCACCTGCAAGTCAGTCAGGGGCATCTAATGTGTACGGTCCTCCCAGTGCAGCTTCATTTACGCCGGTGAGACCCAACACAGATTGGGGGACCACTTTGTCCTTTCACTTTGTCCACTGCAAAAGGCAGGTTTTCAGGTTAGCGCTCATTTCAGTTTGATATCCCGTTCTTATTCTGACAATTCTGTCATTAGCTCCTCCACTTATGCCATGATGAAGTCAAACTCAAGTTGGAGGAACAATATCTCATTTTCTATCTGGGTAGTCTCAAACCTGATGGGATGAACATCTATTTCTCTAGCTTCCAGTAATCTCTACCCCTCTCTCTTTTTCTATTCCCCATTTTGGTTACCCTCTCACCCCTTCTGTTCTCCTCATTTGCCCATCAACTCTCTCTGATTCCTCTCCTCCTCACTTTCTTCCATGGTCCTCTGTTCTCTTCTATCGGATTCCTTCTTCTTCAGCTCTTTTTCCTTTCCACCTATCCCCCTCCTAGTTTCGTACCTCATCTCACCTTTCCACTCACCTGGTATTACCTATCACCGGCCATCTTGTACTTCTTTCCTTTCCCCCTCCCATTTTCTTGTTCTGGCTTCTGATCCTTCCTTTCCAGTCTTGATCAAGGGTTTCAGAGTGAAATGTTCACTGTTTATTCCCCCGCATAGATGCTACCTGAATTGCTGAATTCCTGTAGTATTTTGTGGTCTGTTGAAGGAGTTATATAGTTGCTTGATAATGAAGTGTGCAAATCGAAAGAACTGCAGGCTGATTTACCTTTGACAAACTAGCAATTGGACTTGTTTTGATACTTTCAGGTGGCTTCAACCTGAAGCATTAATTTTCTCTTTCCACAGATGGATCCTGCTTGTTGAGCTCTTCCAAAATTTCTGATTTTATTTCATATTTCCAGCATCTGACATTTCTTTCTTCAGATCTAAGGCTTCTTTGTCTAAGCAGCTATTTTTTTTCTTCAGATGAGATAATTGTACTTGAGGACCACTGTGAGTCAACCAAGAAGCACTTTGGCATATGCAAGAAGCACATCAGAGAAAATGACTGTGGGTCATAGTTAGTCTCTTTTGTGCAATGATATCTCAGACAGAATGTAAGTTAGGATGTCTGCCAATGCATTTGGCATTGATAAAATAAATAAAAGAGAAGAGATGGTAATTGGATAACCTAATTCTTGCCATGAGAACATCTACTGTTGAATGGCTGGATACAACAAACTCACCATTTGAGTCTAAAGATGAAATACACATATTAATTTCCTCCCTTTAAAACAATCAGAGCTGAATTAGATACCTATTATCTAACCACTAGGTATTACCAGGAAACCACAAAGTTTATACCACTGCAATAATAGAGACAGGCAGATATATGTTAATTTCAATGAACGTATTATTCCAAGTCCCTTTCTCTTCATCATCTTCCTCATTACAATAACCCTAGTTTCCAACCTATAAAATTAAACAAAAATATATTCATGCTGAATTATTGAATTAACTCAAATTTAAAATGGTCAAACTCAGCACGATCATCACAGTGACTGATAATGAGTAGGAAAGTCATTTAAAATTATTTTAAGAGCTATGGCTTCATGAAAAAATATTTGGGAAATAATTTTTGAATTATTTGTCCAAAAACAGCAGTGCAAACAGCCACAGATTCAAATGCATTCTGAAGTAATTTATCATCTACTTGTTGTTACTTGAGAGGAAAATTCACATTTTAACTGCTTTTATTTAGAATATTATTACTTTCAACTTCGCTACAACAAGCAAATTAATTACATCTGATCAGTTCTACACCACCTCTTTGTTCCCCTTAGTCTATTCTCTCTCACATGTCTATCACTCAACTCCCACCCTCAATTATCTTGTTACCCACCTACAGTAGGAGCCATTTCCAGCAACCGATCAATCTACTAGCATGCCTTTCGAATGAGAGAGGAAACCAGAGTTCCTGGAAAAACACATAAAGTCGCAAGGAGAATATGCCAACTCCACAGAATAAGCAGTTTTTTTTCCATCTTTTTCATAGATGCCACCTGGCTTGTTGAGTTCCTCCAGCATTTTGTGTGTGTTGCTTGAATTTCCAGCGTTTGCAGATTTTCTTGTGTTCGTACAGAGTACCACATATTCATATTCATCAAATTGAAAACATTGCTAAAAGGAAATCTTAATGCCTGAAGACGAATTGTTCTTCCAGAAACATCCATGTCATTTATGAATTGAAACCATACTCACACTGAGCCCATGAAATACTCGGCCATAATTTGGTGTTTCACAGCAAGTAAAGAAATTACCGCTTAATGCTCTTGCACTTTTGGCATTGTAAAATATTTTGAAGAAAGTGGAAACTGAATATGGCGCGGTGAAGTGAAATGACTTTCGAAGATCTGAAAGGACATGACATGCAGCTACTGCATGTATCTTCTCAACCCAATGAATTGCACGGTAAATGGTGCAAGTTCATCAGAATGGCTGAACTGAATGTCACAAAATAAAGAGAAGACTGAGTGAAAGAAAATGTTTTAAAAACAACAGTTTAAATTTAATACTTCCATCATTAAAATCTGCAACAGTAGGTAATTGCTGAAGAACACTGAGCATAGAACAGTACAGCATAGCAACCGGCATTTTGGCCCTCAATGTTGTAACAAACCAGCTAGAAAGTAAATCAAAAGACCCCAAAAACTAATCACTCTTACCTACACAATGTCCATATGCTTCCATCTTCCTCATATTCACAAATGTCTCCTACAAGCCTCGAATGTATTTGCCTCTACCATCATACCAGGCAGCCATATCTCTCTGAGTAAAAAAAAACTTACCCCTCCCATTCCCAATGAACCTACCCCCCACCACCTTACACATTTCTACCCTGGGAAAAAGATAATTCCTGTCTACTCCCTTTATGTCTCTTATAATCTTTTATACCTCTATCAGATGTTCCTTCAGCCCCTGCCGCTCCAGAGGAATCACTCAATCTGTCCAGTCTCCTGTGATAGCACATATCCCCTAAGCCAGGCAGCAATCCTGGTAAAGTTATTTTGTATGCTCAGCATCCTTCCTATAGTGGAGCAACCAGATGCAATACTCTGTATGCAATACTCCAGATGTGGCCTAACCAAAGTTCTATAAAGTTGCAACATAGTCTCTTTATTTTTGAACTCATTGCCTCAACTAATAAAAACAAGCGTTCCATAAGCCTTTTTAACTACCCTATGACCTTTGTATCCATTTTGAATGAGATATGAACTTAGGCCCCAAGATCTCTCTGCTCAGCAACATTGCTAAGGGTCTTCCCCTTAACGGTGTACTGTCTCCTATCTGGGTTAAACTCCATCTGCCACTTTTCAGTCCATATCTGCAACTGATCTATATTGTCCTGAATTCTTTACCAGTCTTCTACACTATCCACAAATCCACCAGTGTTGGTATCATCCACAACTTAATAACCCACCTATTTACATTTTCATCCAGGTCATTTATATACATCACAAACAGCAGAGATCCCAGCACAGGTCCCCGCGGAACACCACTAATTGCTGACCTCCAGCTTGAATAAGTGCCTTCAACCACTAACCGCAGTCTGCTATGTGCAAGCCAGTTCTGAATCCAAACAGCCAATTCACTTCAAACCCATGAAACTTAATTGTCTGTATTAGCCTCCCATGAGAGACTTTGTCAAACACCTTAATAAAATTCAGGTAGACAACCCGCACTGTTCTACCTTCATCAATTTCTCTCATCTCCTTGTCAAAAAATTCAATCAAATTGGTAAGGCACGACCTGCCACGTACAAAGCCATGCTTTCAGTACGCTAGATGAACTCAGCAGGTTGGGCAGCATCAGTTAGAAACAATGAGTCGACGTTTCGGGCCGGAACCCTTCGTCAGGACTGAAGAATGAAAGATGGGGGAAGAATTTGAAGAAACCCTTCTTTCTTCAAATCCTTCCCCATCTTTCATTCTTCAGTCCTGACGAAGGGTTCCGGCCCGAAATGTCGACTCATCGTTTCTAACTGATGCTGCCCGACCTGCTGAGTTCATCTAGAGTACTGAAAGTATTGCTTTGATCAGAGCATCTGCAGATTATTTTGTGTGTACAAACAAAGCCATGGTGGCTCTCCCTAATTAGGCCAAAGGTTCCCAGATACATATACATCCTATCCCTAAGAATTTTCTCCAGCAATTTTCCTATAACTGACATGAGACTCATCAGTCTATAGTTTCCAGAATCTTCCTTTGTTCCTTTCTTAAATAGAGGTACATCATTAGCCACTCACCAGTCCTCCAGGACCTTGTCTATGCCTAGAGAAGACACAAAGATACTGGTTTAAGGCGCCAGCAATCTTGTTTCTTGCCTCCCTGAACATACTGTGGTAGCTCCCATCAGGTCCTGGGGATTTATCGACTTTAATACTCATTAGGAGATCCAACACTTCCACCTGCTTGAACTCTAAACATCCTAACATTTAGTTAGGATCAAATGAAGCAAATGAGGTGTATAAAAAAGCCAGAAAAGAATTAGAGAAGGGAATTACGAAAGCCAGGAGGGGCCATGAGATGTCCTTGGCAAGGAGGGTTAAGGTGAATCCCAAGGGCAAGAGGATAACTAGGGAGAGGGTGGGGTTGCTCAAGGATAAAGGGGGAAACATTTGCTCAGATGCAGAGAATGTGAGTGATGAACCTAATGAGTACTTTGCTTCAGTATTTACCAATGAAAAGGATATGGAGGACCAGGAGATCAGTGCTGAGAGTACAAATACATTACGGCATTAGTCCTTCATGGGAGGCTAATCCAGAAGATTAAGATACATGGGATCTGCGGCAAATTGGCTGTTTGGATTCAGAACTGGCTTGCGCATAGAAGACAGAGGGCAGTGGTTGAAGGGACTTATTCAAGGTGGAGGTCTGTAATTAGTGGAGTTCCAAAGGGATCTGTGCTGGGACCTCTGCTGTTTGTAATGTATATAAATAACCCGGATGAAAATGTAGATAGGTAGTTTAGTAAATCTGCAGATAATACCAAGGTTGGAGTTGCAATAGTGTGGAAGACTGGTAAAGAATACAGCATGATATAGATTGATTGCTGATATGGGCTGAGAAATGGCAGATGCAATTTAACCCAGATAAATGTGAGGTGTTGCACCACTGTAGAGCAAATGCAAGGAGGCAGTACACTGTTCAGGGTTAGAGGCAAGATCCTTAACAGTGTTGTTGAGCAAAGAGATCTTGGGATCGAAGTTGATAGATCCTTGAAAATGGCTACACAGGTTGATAAGATGATTAAGAAGGCTTATGGAATGCTTGCTTTTATTAGTCGAGGCACTGAGCTGAAAACTCAGGCGGTTATGTTGCAACTTTATAAAACTCTTGTTACCTCAGTACTCAGTACCTAGAGTACTGTCTATAGTTCTGGTTGCTCCCCAGTAGGAAGGGTGTTGAGGCATTGGAACAGGGTGCAAAAGACTTTTACCAGGACTCTGCATGGTTTAGAATGCATGTGCTATCATGAGTTTGGCTGGATAAACTTGGTTTGTTTTCTCTGGGTTACAAGATAATGAGAGACACAAGTGGTCAGAGTGTATCTGTTTCCCAGGGTTGAAATGTCTAACACCAGAGGGCACATATTGGAGGTGAGAGGGGGTAGGTTCATGGCAGATGTGAGAGGAAAGTTTTTCACTTAGCGAGTCATGGATGCCTGGTATGGTGGTAGAGGCAAATACATTGGAGGCTTTTATGAAATTTTTAGATAGGTACATGGATGCAAGGAAGATGGACTAAATGGCCTGTTCCTGTACTGTACTGTTCTATGTTCTATATAGAAACCAGGGATAAATAGTGTTCACAACAAAATATCGTGCATGGAAGGAAAGCATTTTGAAAATTTATCACTTAGAGGGCAATATTATTTATTTTTGTATTTGTCACACCAGTTAATATTATAATCACATTTGCTCTTCATTATTGTTGAAATAGGGGCAGGTGGTCTAATAACATGAATTGTATTATGTAGAAGATTGAGGCTAGGCAACCTTATTTCTCTTGAGGATTTTTGCAACTGGTATCTAATTGGAATTAATTTTCTTATTTAGTATTTCAACCAAAGAACGGCAGCTGCTTTTACTCTAGCATTTACATAGATCTGAAATTCTGAAATATAATTTCAGAAAATTATTGTTGATGGCTCATAATGCAACAAGAAATTCATTTCTGTACTGGTATACCTTTTCTCAGTCTGTCCAGCTACAAAAATGTTAAATGAGGCATTGAAATAAAGACAGAAAATGCTAGATGTACTCATTCAGGCTGCTTTTGTGGAGGGAGAGTTAAAGTTTCAAAAAGATCGCCATTCTTTGGAACTGAGAATAGTCAAAGCCAAAAGTCAAAGTCAATATGGTTGTCAAATGCATAAACACATCTATGCACAGGTGCAACGAAAAACGTACTTGCAACAACATCACAGAATAAGCATCATTCACAAGAAAAACATAAATTAATCATAAATTATATGCCAGTTTTACAAGAAAACAAAAAAAAAATGAAGCCCATTTTGGTGCATTGTGGTCCAAGTGGCAATAGTGTTGCTGAAGTGTGCTAACTGGTGTCTAAATCAAGCATGTCTTAACGCACAGAAAAGAGAAAGGTGAGGAAAAAGTGATTTTTTAAAAATAACATTAAAGACTGAATAATCTAAGTGGTGGTAGGGCCATTTGAGAGAGGGTAGTAAATCTTTTTAATTACAGTTGATCTACGTGGACAGAAGGAAATTGAAAGAAGTGAATGATAGCAGACAAAGAGAGAGGTTAACAAATTAATGTTGAAAATATGAGATACAAAACATAAGAGAAATAAAATACAGCAGTTGTTGGACATTTCAAATTTAAAAAAAACAGAATGCTGGAAATACCTAGCAGGTCAGGCTGCATCAGATATTGTCTTTAGGCACTGTGTCATCAAGGAAGCTCTTTAGAATATAGAACAGTACCACAAAGGAACAGAATCTTGAGTCAAAAATATTGTGCCAAAATAATTAAGCTTAGGATAACTAATCCTTTCTTCTTAGAAATGGTTCATGCCCTTCCATTTTCTCCGTATGCATGTGCCTACCATTATAGATTCCTGAGGCTGATAATTGTCTTGATAGCTAATTTTACGCGAGAATCACTGGAAGCAAAGCAAACTGCCTAATGGGGTAAGTTCTGGGTTTTATTGTGTTGTAGCAAAACTGTGTTTATTATCAGATAAAATTCTTTGCCATATCCCAAAGAAGTAAGTTTTGTCTGCATTTACTTAATGGAAGTGCAGTCAAATCTACATTTATAATACATTAAAAAGTTGGTACACAAAGACACATTCCTTGTTTGCACTTAAGAGCCTCCACTAGACAAAGGGATAGCTTTATCTGACTGCAAGTGGCCAAACTGAGAAATTCTTACAGATTACTGAGAAAAAAGATCAATATTCTTGACTTTAGGTTTATTTTAGTGAAGAAATGTACATTTCTGGCATTTCTGTGACTGGAGGCGTAGCTTATTATACTTGTCTTTTTATCTTTTTTTACTGCTCATCCTCACAGAAATCTACTGTATTTCATAATTCATTTAGGTCCCAAGAGAGAGAAATTGTAGAATGTTTATGAGACAGCTTTTTAGAACAGCTTGTGGTTGAGCCCATGAGGGATCGGCTTTCTGGATTTTGTGCAACAAAGCAGAATTTATTACAGAGATTAGGGAAGAGAAACTCTAAGGAGGCAGTGATCATAATATGATAGAATTCACCTTGCAATTTGAGAGGGAGAAGCTATAGTCAGATGTATCAGTATAATGGTGGAATGAAGGGAATTACACAGGCATGAGACAGGAGCTGGCCAAATTTGATTGAAAGGGGACATTAGCAGGGATGAGGGCAGAGCAGCAATGGCTGGAGTTTCTGGGAGCAATTCAGAAGGTGCATGATAGATACATCCTAAAGAAGACGAAGTAATCTATAGGCAGGATGACACGACTGTGGCTAACAAGAGAAATCAAAGTCAGCATAAAAGCAAAACAGAGGGCATATAATGGAACAAAAATTAGTGGGAAGTTAGAGGATTGGCAAGATTTTAAAAACCAACAGAATTTGACTAAAAAAAGCCATAAGAGGGAAAAGATGAATTATGAAGGTAAACTAGCCATTAATGTAAAGAGGATACCGAAAGTTTTTTTTCAGATTTATAAAGAGTAAAAGGAGGTGAGAGTAAATATTGGACAACTAGAAAATGATGCTGTAGGGTTAGTAGTGGAGGTTAACCTAAATAAGTATTTTGCCTCAGTCTTCACTATGGAAAACAATAGCAGTATGCCAGAAGTTCGAGTGTGTCAGGCGGCCGAGTAAATGCAGTTGCCACTACTAGGGAGAAGATGTTTGGGAAGGTGAAAGGATTGAAGATAAATAAGTCACCTGGACCAGATGGACTATGCCTGAGAGTTCTGAAAGAGGTAGCTGGAGAAATTATGGCGGCATTAGTAATGTCCTTTCAAGAATCACTAGATTCTGGCATAATACCGGAGGACTGGAAAATTGCATATGTCATTCCACTCTTCAAGAAGGGAGAGAAGCAAAAAAATGGCATTTATAGGCCAGTTAGCTTGACCTCAGTGATTGGGAAAATATTGGAGTCGATTATTAAGGATGAAGTTTTGGGGTACTTAGAGGCATATGATAAAATGAGCCAAAATCAGCATGGATTCCTTAAGGGAAAATCTTGCCTGACAAACCTGTTGGAATTCTTTGAGGAAATAATAAGCAAGATAGACAAAGGAGAAACACTGGATGTTATGTATTTCAAAAGGCCTTTGACAAGCTGCCACACATGAATATGTTTATCACAATAAGAACCCATGGTATTACAGGAAAGATACTAGCATGAAAAGAACATTGGCTGATTGACAGGAGGCATAGAGTGAGGATAAAGGGAGGCTTTTCTGATTAGCTGCCAGTGACTAGTAGGGTTCTGCAGAGGTCGATGTTGGGACTGCTTCCTTTTATGTTGTAAGTTAATGATTTGGATGATAGAATTGATGGCTTTCTGGTCAAGTTTGCAGATGAAATGAAAATAAATGGATGGACAGGTATTATTCAGGAAGCAGGGAGGCTGTAGAAGAACTTAGACAGATTAGAAGAATTAGCAAAGTAGTGGCAAATGGAATACAGTGTCCGGAAATGTATGGTCATGCACTTTGGTAGAAGGAATAAAAGGGTAGACTATATTCTAAGTGTGGAGAAAATGTAAAAATCCTGAGGTGCAAAGGGACTTGGGTGTCCTCGTGCAGGATTCCATAAAGGTTAACTTGCAGGTTGAGTCGGTGGTGAGGAAGGCAAATGCAGTATTAGCATTAATTTCAAGAGGACCAGAATATTAAAAAAAAGATGTAACATGAAGGCTTTACAAAGCACTGGTGAGGCCTCAGTTGGAGCAGTTTTGAGCCCCTTCTCAAAGAAAGGATGTGCGGACATTGGAGAGTTCAAAGAAGTTTACAAAAATGATACCCAGATTGAAAGACTTATCATATTCGGATTGCTTGATGGCTCTGGGCCTGTACTCACTGGAATTTAGAGGAATGGCGGGGGGGGCGTGGGGAATTTCATCGAAACTTATTAATGTTGAAAGACTTAGATAGGGTGGATGTGGAGAGGAAGCTTCCTGTTGTGGGGGAGTCTAGGACCAGAGAGTACAATCTCAGAATAGGGAAATGTCCATTTAGGACAGCAATTAGGAGAAATTTCTTTATCCAGTGAGTGGAAAATCCATGGAATTCATTGCCACATGAAGCTGTGGAGGTCAGGTCATTAAGTATATTTAAAGCGGAGGTTGATAAATTCTTGATTAGTCAGGATGTGAAAGGTTACAGGGAGAAGGCTGGAGAATGGTGTTGAAGGAGAAATGGATCACCCATGATCAAGTTGTGGATCAAGTTTGATGGGCGAAGTGACTTAATTATGCTCTAATGTCTTATGGTGTATGGTCTAACACAAGAAGAAATGCTTGACCCCCCTACAGGCATATTTCATGGTGTCTCTTTGCTTTTACTGAACTCATAATTTTAAAGTTCATAATAATATTAGAAGGAAAAAGGGCACTCAGATATTGGTTAACACCATACCAAATTGGCAAGGAACCTCAAGAAATAAAACAAAATTAGAAGAAAACATGAGCAATTATTTTCCTTTAATCAAAGGGATTTGTTTTTCTTGATACTCATTCTTCAACGATAATGTTTTGAAGTGGCAGTACAGACATTTTAAAATGTAAAAGTTGGCAAATTAACATGTTTTTTTTCATAGCTTTTTGTAAAACTGAGGGATGGATCCAATATCAACAGTGCTGTTGAAAGAAAATGATTCTGTCAGTACCCATGGGATAGTCTATGTAGAAGCCATAACATTCTGCAGACATAGAAATGTTTATCATGAATATTTGGTAGGTAACAGGCTACTAATCACTAAAGTATGTTGGTTTTGAAGCCTGACTTCTGCTTTAGCAAGGGGGTAGGTAATGTTTTTTTCCAGCTATTGGGAAATACTGTCTGAATAAGAACAAGTGGGTACTCAAATTTTGCTGTAGTGTATGGCATTTGTATCATTTTAACTGGGCAGACATTCCAGTGGCCTGACTCAACAATGGGTGCCCGATTGTACATTTTACAGAAAACATATATGTTTTATGTGCTTGTTTTCCAGAGAATAATGTCAACTTTTGTGAAATCAGAACCAGAGTTGCTACATGATAAACAGGATTTGCATTGTCTGTGAAAAATTAATTTATTTTGAATTTTATTTTCTTGATCGTTGGTTCCATATTTAAATTCAATTTCTTGGTTTCCAATTCTCCACTTTCCTTGAAAGTGGCACCACAGTTAGATGGGGCCTTCACAAATTAGGCCACTGAGGTAGAGGAGTTTGGATGTAATGTTGAATTTGTATAAGATATTGGTGAGACTGAATTTTGAGTGTTGTGTGCAGCTCTAGTCACTTACAGACAGAAAAGGTATAGAGTCATAAAGTCATACAACGCAGTTCTAAAATAGGTCCTTTGGCCTATCTAGTCTGTGCCGAACTATTAATCTGCTTAGACCCATTGTGCTGCATCAGGAACATAGACCGCCAGACCCATCCTATCCATGTACCTATCCAAATTTTTCTTAAGTATTGAAATCGAACCCTCATCCATCACTTCTGCTGGCAGCTCATTCCACACTCTCACAACCCTCAGGGTGTAGAAGTTGCCCCTCATGTTCCCCTTAAACTTTTCACCTTTCACCCTTAACACATAGCCTCTGGCTCTAGTCTCACCCAACTTCAGAAGAAAATCCTGCTTACATTTACCGTATCTATACCCCTCATAATTTAGTATACCTCTATTGAATTTCCTTTCATTTTTCTACACTCTAGGAAATAAAGTTCTAACTTATTCGGCCTTTCCCTATAACTCAGATCCTCAAGTCATGGTAATATCCTTGTAAATTTTCTCTGTGCCTTTCAATCACATTGGCACCTTTCCTGTAAGTAGGTGACCGAAATTGCACATTACTCCAAATTAGGCCTCATTAACGCCTTATACAATTTCAACATAACATCCCAACTTCTGGACTCAATATTTTGATTTATGAAGGCCAATGTGCCAGAAGTTTTCTTTACGCCCTTGTCTACCTGTGATGCCACTTCCAAGGAATTATGGATCAGTATTCCCAGCTCCCTCTGCTCTATGGACTCCTCAGTACCCTGTCACGCACCTTGTAAGTCCTACCCAGGTTTGTCTTCACCAAGTGCAACACCTCACACTTGTCTGCATTAAATTCCATCTGCCATTTTTTTCAATTTTTCAAGCTAGTCCGGGTGCTGCTGCAAGACCATAAGACATAGAAGCAGAATTAGGCCATTCAGCCCATCGAGTCTGCTCCACCATTGAAATCATGGCCAAACCCGGATTCCACTCAGCCCCATACACTTGCCTTCTCACCATATCCTTTGATTACCTGATGATCAGGAAACAATCAACTTCTGCCTTCAATATGCCCACAGACTTGGCCTCCACCACAGCCTGTTGTAGAGCATTCCACAGATTCAGCACTCCCTGGTTTTAAAAAAATTCTTCCTGACCCCTGTTCTAAAAGGTCGCCCCTCAATTTTGAGGCTGTGCCCTCTAGTTCTGGATACCCCCGCCATAGGAAACATCCTCTTCACATCCATCCTGTCTAGTCCTTTCAACATTTGGTAGGTTTCAGTTTCTAAATTTCAGTGAGTACAGGCCCAATGCTGCCAAATATTCCTCATGTGTTAACCCCTTCATTTTGAGAATCATCCTCATGAACCTCCTCCAGACTTTCTCAAATTACAACACATCCTTTCTGAGATATGGGGCCCAAAACTGTTGACGATACAGTCGGACTAGGGTCTTATAAAGGCTCAGCATTATCTCCTTTCTCTTATATTCTATTCCCCTTGAAATAAATGCCAACATTGCATTTGCATTCTTTACCACAGACTCAGCCTGTAAATTGACCTTCTGGGAGCCTTGCACAAGTACTCCTAAGTCCCTCTGCAACTCTGATATTTGAATTTTCTCCCCATTTAGATAATAATCCGCACTATTGTTCCTTTTAACAAAATGCATGTTCATACATTTCCCAATAATGTATTCCATTCTTCCAACTTGTCTTAGTCCTGCTGCAATCGCATTGCTTCCTCAGAACTACCTACCCTTCCACCTATCTTTGTATCATCTGCAAACTTTTCCACAAAGCCACCAATTCCATTATCCAAATTATAGAAAAACAACGTGAAAATTAGCTGTCCCAAAAATGACCCCTGAGGAACACCACTAGTCTCTGCAGCCAACCAGAAAAGGCCCCTTTTATTCCCATTGACTGCCTCCTGCCTGTCAGCCATTCCTCTATCCATGCTAGTGTCTTTCCTGTAATGCCATAGGTTTTTATCTTGTTCAGCAGCCTCATATATGGCACCTTATCAAATGCCTTCTGAAAATCCAAGTAAATGACATCCACTGCCTCTCCTCAAAGGACTCTAACAGATAGTTCAGGTGAGATTTCCCTTTACAGAAACCATGCTGTCTTTCACTTATTTTATCATTGGTCTCCTAGTACCCTGAAACCTTTTCCTTAATAATAGACTCCTACACTTTCCTTTCCACTGAGGCTAGGCAAACTGGCCTATAATCTGTGATGTAGTTCATCTGATCCAGGTGACTTATCCACCTTAAGACCTTTGAGCTTGCCTGGCATTTTTTCCTTTGTAATTACATTGGCACTCACTCCTGCTCCTTGACACTCACAGACCTCTGGCACACTGCTAGTGTCTTCCACAGTGAAGACAGCTGCGAAATACCCATTAAGTTCATCTGCCATTTCCTTGTTCCCCCATTACCACCTCACCAGCATCATTTTCCAGTGGTCAAATATCAACTCTCATCTCCTTTTCACTCTTTATATAACTGAAAAAAACTTGTAGTATCCTACTTTATATTACTGGCTAACTTGCCCTCATATTTCGTTTTTTTCCCTTTTCATAGTGTTTTTAATTGCCTTTCGTTGGATTTTAAAGCTTCCCAATCCTCCAGCTTCCCACTCACTTTTGTTACCTTATATGCCCTTTCCTTGGCTTTTTCCAGTCCTTAACCTCCCTTGTCAGCCACGGTTGCCTGTCCCTACCATTTCAGAACTTCTTCTGTGAGACATATCTATCCTGCGCCTTGTGAACTATTCTCAGAAAACTCAGCCGCCTCTGCTCTGCCGTCATCCCCACCGTATCCTCATCCAATCCACTTGGGCAAGCTCTTCTCTCATGCCTCTGTAATTCCCTTTATTCCATTGTGATACAGATACATGTGAGTTATGCTTCCCCCTCTCAAATTACAGTATGACTTCAATCATATTTTTAATCATTGCCTCCTAAGGATTCCTTTACATTGTGCTCCCTAATAAGATCTGGTTTATTACACAGCACTCAATCTAAGATGGCCTTTCCCCAAGTAAGATCAAGTACAAGCTGCTCTAAAAACCCATCTCATTAGTGTTCAACAAATTCCCTCTCTTGCAATCGAACACCAACTTGATTTTTCCAATCCCCTTGCATATTGAAGTCCCCCATTACAATTGTGTCATTACCCTTATTATATGACTTTGCAATCTCAACCCAACATTTTGGCTACTATTTGTAGGCCTGAATATGATTCCCATAATGGTTTTTTCACCCTTGCAATTTCGTCACTCCACCCAGAAAGATTCAACATTCTCTGACCCTATGTCACCTCTTTCTAAAGATGCAATTCTATCTGTTACCAACAGAGCCACACCATTGCCTAGCTTTGATAGTCTTAATTGCTGTCCACTCCCAGTCTTGGATTCATCTAAAAATTTGTGATCTAGTTTGCCACATTAACATCCAGATCTTTGATAAAAATGAGAAAAGTCAGTGGATCCAGCACCATCCATGCGGCAACCACTAATCAGAGAGGCAATTATCTACTACCACTGTCTGGCTTCTCCACAAACCAAATGCCAAATCCAATTTACTACCTCATCTTGATTGCCAAACGACTGAACTTTCTTGACCAGCCTCCCATGTGGGACCTTGTCAAAGGCCTTGATAAAGTCTACGTAGACAACATCCACTGCCTTGCCTTCATCAACTTTCCTGTTAACTTTCTTGAAAAACTGTAAGATTGGTTAGATACAACCTACCACGCACAAAGCCATGCTGACTATCCCTAATTATTCCCTGTCTATCCAAATATTTTTTAAATCCAATCCCTTATATTACCTTCCAATACCTTACCCACTGCAGATGTCAGGCTCACCAGCCCATAATTTCCTGGTTTGTTCTTAAAATTTTCTTAAACAATGGAAATGCATGAGCTATCCTCCGATCCTCCAGCACATAAGCACATTCTAAATATCTCTGCTAGGACCACTACAATATCTGCACTATCCTCCCACAGGGTCCAAGTAAATACTTGTCAAATCTTGGAGATTTATCCACCTTCATTTGCCTCAAGAAAGCAAGCACTTTTTCCTCTGTAATTTGTGAACAGTCCATGACTTCACTGCTGCTCTACCATACTTCTATTGACTCTGTATCTGTCATATGAATAAATACAGATGCAAAACATCTATTAAAGATCTGCCCCATCTTTTTTGACTCCAGGGGACCAATTTTGAAACATGCTATCCTTTTGCTCTTAATATATCAGAATCAGAATCAGGTTTGATTTCACTGGCATATGTTGTGAAATTTGTTGTTTTGTGGCAGCAGTAAATAATAGAGAAAAAAACATACATATGAAATTAAATAAGCACTTTGAAAACTAAAAATAAAAAAAAAGTAGTGAGGTGGTGTTCATGAGTTCAATGTCCATTCAGAAATCAGATGGCCGAGGGGAAGAAGCTGTTCTTGAATCATAGAGTGTATGTCTTCAGGCCGCTCTACCTCCCTCCTGATGATAGCTGTGAGAAAGGAGCAGGTCCTGAATGATGAGAGTCTTTAATAATGGACGCCATCTTTTTGAGGCACCGCTCCTTGAAGACGCCATTGCCATCACCCTCCACCTGACCCTAACCCACCTGGACAAAAAAGACATGTATGTTCAAATGCTGTTCATAGACTTCAGTTCAGCATTCAACACAATCATTCCTCAGAAACTGATTGGAAAGCTGAGCCTACTGGGCCTGAACACCTCCCTCTGCAACTGGATCCTAGACTTCCTGACTGGGAGACCTCAGTCAGTCCGGATTGGAAGCAGCATCTCCAACACCATCACACTGAGCACGGGGGCCCCCCAGGGCTGTGTGCTCAGTCCACTGCTGTTCATTCTGCTGACCCACGACTGTGCTACAACACACAGCTCGAACCACATCATCAAGTTCGCCGATGACATGACCGTGGTGGGTCTCATCACTAAGAACGATGAGTCAGCATACAGAGAGGAGGTGCAGCCGCTAACGGACTGGTGCAGAGCCAACGACCTGTCTCTGAATGTGAACAAAACAAAAGAGATGGTTGTTGACTTCAGAAGGACACGGAACAACCACTCTCCACTGAATATCGACAACGCCTCTGTAGAGATCATTAAGAGCACCAAATTTCTTGCTGTTCACCTGGTGGAGAATCTCACCTGGTCCCTCAACTCCAGCTCCATAGCAAAGAAAGCCCAGCAGCATCTCTACTTTTTGCGAAGGCTGAGAAAAGCCCATCTCCCACCCCCCATCCTCACCCCATTCTGCAGAGGTTGTATTGAGAGCATCCTGAGCAGCTACATCACTGTCTGGTTCAGAAATTGCACCATCTCGGATCGCAAGACCCTGCAGCGGATAGTGAGGTCAGCTGAGAAGATCATCGGGGTCTCTCTTCCCGCCATTAGAGATGTTTACACCACACGCTGCATCCGTAAAGCAAACAGCATTATGAAGGACCCCACACACCCCTCATACAAACTCTTCACCCTCCTGCCATCTAGCAAAAGGCACCAAAGTATTCGGGCTCTCACGACCAGACTATGTAACAGTTTCTTCCCCCAAGCCATCAGAATCCTCAATACCCAGAGCCTGGACTGACACCAACCTACTGCCCTCTACTGTGCCTATTGTCTTGTTTATTATTTATTGTAATGCCTGCACTGCTTTGTGCACTTTATGCAGTCCTGGGTAGGTCTGTAGACTAGTGTAGTTTTGTGTTTTTTTTTACGTAGTTCAGTGTAGTTTTTGTATTGTTAATAGAGCACCATGGTCCTGAAAAACGTTGTCTCATTTTTACTGTGTACTGTACCAGCAGTTACGGTCGAAATGGCAATAAAAAGTGACTTGACTTGAGATGCTGCAGAGGCTAGAGCCCATGATGGAGCTCACTCAGTTTACAAGTCTCTAGCTTACTTCAATCCTGTGCAGTGGCCTCCACATACCAAATGGTGATGCAGACAGTTAGAATACTTTCCGCAGTACATCTGTAGAAGTTTGCAAGTATCTTTGGTGACATACCAATTCTCCTCAAACTGCTAATGAATTCTAGCCGGTGTCATGCCTTCCTTGGGCTCAATATAGATCCTTAAAGATACTGACACCCAGGAACTTGAAATTGCACACTCATTCCACTTCCAATCCCTCTATGAGGACTGGTGTGTGTTCCTCATCTTATCCTTTCTGAATTCCACAATCAGTTCTTTGGTCTTACTGACGTTGATTACAAGGCTGTTAATGTGACACCACTCAACTAGCTGATATATCTTGCTCCTGTACACCCTCTTGTCACTGTCTGAAATTCTGCCAATAATTATGTCTTCAGAAAATTTACAGATGGCAATTGAGCTGTGCCTAGCCAAACAGTCATGGGTGTAGAGAAAGTAGAGCAGTTGGCTAAGCACACATCCCTGAGGTGCACCAATATTAATTGTTGGTGAGATGGAGAAGTTATTTCCAATCTACACAGATTGTGGACTTCTGGTGAGGAAGTCAAGGATCCAGTCATAGAAGAAGGTAAGGGAGCCCAGGTTATGGAGCTTTTTGATCAGAATTGTAGGAATGATTGTATTAAACACTGAGCTGTAGTCAATAAACAGCATCCTGACATAGGTTTTTGTATTGTCCAGGTGATCCAGTTCCAGGTCCTTGCTGAAACAGGAATTAATTCTAGCCATAACCAACCTCTCAAAGCACTTCATCACTGAAGATGTCAGAGTTACTAGATGATAATTGTTAAGGCAGCTCACTGTGTTCTTCTTGGGAATTGGTTTGATTGTTGCTATTTTGAAGCAGTTGGCAACTTCAAATAGAGGCAATGAGTGATTGAAAATATCTTTGAACACACCTGCCAGTTGGTTGGCACAGGTTTTCAGAGCCCTACCATGTACTCCATCACAAGGGTTTACCCTTTTGAAAGATAGTCTGACATCGGCCTCTGAGACAGAGATCATAGGGTCACTGGCTGCTGCAGGGATTCTCATAGCTGTGGTTTTGTTCTCCCTTTCAAAGTGTACATAAATGGCACTGAGCTCATCTGGGAGTGAAGTGCAACTGCTATTCCTGATGTTAGGTTTCACTTTGCAGGAAGTAATGGCCTGAGAATTCTATCAGAGTTGAGATGCATCGAAATCCACCTCCAACTTCCTTCGGAATTGTTGCTTTGCTCTTGAGATAGCCCTCCGTAAGTCATATCTCAATTTTCAGACTTGAATGCTATAGATCTGGCTGTCTGCAGACTACAAACCCAATGGTTCATCCATAGCTGTTGAATTGGATATGTACCGTATGTTTTTGTAGGCACACTTATCCATAAGAGTTTTAATGAACTCAGTGAAGGCTGTGACATGCTCATTCAGACTCTAAGATGAATCCCTGAACACAGTCCCGTCCTCCAATTCAAAGCAGTCCAGTAAGCACTCCTGCACCTCCCATGTCCATACCTTCTTGGCCCTCACTACTGGTGTCCTTGGGATTCTCCTTCACTTTGTCTGCTAGAGCAACTTCATGCCTTCTTTTAGCCCTCTTGATTTCCTTTCTTTTTGTGTCCCACAAGTACTTTATTTGCTTCTTCCTGCTTATACCTGCTATGCACCTCCTTCTTTTTCTTAACCAGGGTTTCATTATCTCTCATAAATCAAAGCTCCCTAAACCTGTTATCCTTGACAATAGGTACTCCTGTTTGAGTACTGTTGGGGGGGGGACAGCTTACCTGGGGGAAGCGACGGTGGCCGTGCCTCCGGCACAGAGTCCGGCCCTGTAGCTCAGAGGGGTAGGGAAAGGAAGAGGAGAGCAGTAGTAATAGGGGACTCGATAGTAAGGGGGTCAGATAACCAATTCTGTGGACGCAGTCAGGAGACCCGGATGGTAGTTTGCCTCCCTGGTGCCAGGGTCCGGGATATTTCTGATCGCGTCCAAGATATCCTGAAGTGGGAGGGTGAGGAGCCAGAGGTCGTGGTACATATAGGTACCAATGACATAAGTAGGAAAAGGGAAGAGGTCCTGAAAGGAGAATATAGGGAGTTAGGAAGGGAGTTGAGGAAAAGGACCACAAAGGTAGTAATCTCGGGATTACTGCCTGTGCCACGCGACAGTGAAAGCAGGAATGGAATGAGGTGGAGGATAAATGCGTGGCTGAGGGATTGGAGCAGGGGGCAGGGATTCAAGTTTTTGGATCATTGGGAACTCTTTTGGCGCAGGTGTGACCTATACAAAAAGTACGGGTTACACTTGAATCCTAGGGGGACCAATATCCTGGCAGGGAGATTTGCGAGGGCTACTGAGGTGACTTTAAACTAGAATGGTTGGGGGGTGGGAATCAAATTAAGGAGACTAGGAGAGAGGAGGTTAGTTCACAACAGGGGGATGGGAACCAGTGCAGAGAGACAGAGGGTGTAAAATGTGGTTAGAAGCAAAAAGTAGTAAGGTGAAAAGTATAAGTGGCAGGCCGGCAAATCCAGGGCAAAAATCAAAAAGGGCCACTTTTCAACATAATTGTATAAGGGCTAAGAGTGTTGTAAAAGCGAGCCTGAAGGCTTTGTGTGTCAATGCAAGGAGCATTCGTAAGAAGGTGGATGAATTAAAAGTGCAGATTGTTATTAATGAATATGATATAGTTGGGATCACAGAGACATGGCTCTAGGCTGACCAAGGATGGGAGCTCAACATTCAGGGATATTCAATATTCAGGAGGGATAGACATGAAAGAAAAGGATGTGGGGTAGCATTGCTGGTTAGAAAGGAGATTAACACAATAGAAAGGAAGGACATTAGCCAGGAGGATAAGGAATCAATATGGGTAGAGCTGCATAACACTAAGGGGCAGAAAACGCTGGTGGGAGTTGTGTACAGGCCACCTAACAGTAGTAGTGAGGTTGGGGATGGTATTAAACAGGTAAATAGAAACATGTGCAATAAAGGAACAGCAGTTATAATGGGTGACTTCAATCTACATATAGATTGGGTGAACCAAGTTGGTAAAGGTGCTGAGGAAGAGGATTTCTTGGAATGTATGCCGGATGGTTTTTTGAACCAACATGTCGAGGAACCGACTAGAGAGCAGGCTATTCTGGACTGGGTTTTGAGCAATGAGGAAGGGTTAATTAGCAATCTTGTCGTGAGAGGTCCCTTGGGTAAGAGTGAGCATAATATGATGAAATTCTTCATTAAGATGGAGAGTGACATAGTTAATTCAGAAACAAAGGTTCTGAAATTAAAGAAGGGTAACTTTGAAGGTATGAGAGGTGAATTAGCTAAGATAGACTGGCAAATGACACTTAAAGGGTTGACAGTGGATATGCAATAGCAAGCATTTAAAGATCACATGGATGAACTACAACAATTGTTCATCCCAGTTTGGCAAAAGAATAAATCAAGGAAGGTAGTGCACCCGTGGCTAACAAGGGAAATTAGGGATAGTATCAATTCCAAAGAAGAAGCATACAAGTTGGCCAGAAGAAGTGGCTCACCTGAGGACTGGGAGAAATTCAGAGTCCAACAGAGGAGGACAAAGGGCTTAATTAGGAAGGGGAGAAAAGATTATGAGAAAAAACTGGCAGGGAACATAAAAACTGACTGTAAAAGCTTTTATAGATATGTGAAAAGAAAAAGATTGGTTAAGACAAATGCAGGTCCCCTACAGACAGAAACAGGTGAATTGATTATGGGGAGCAAGGACATGGCAGACCAATTGAATAATTACTTTGGTTCTGTCTTCACTAAGGAGGACATAAATAATCTTCCGGAAATAGTAGAGGACAGAGGGTCCAGTAAGATGGAGGAACTGAGGGAAATGCATGTTAGTAGGGAAGTGGTCTTAGGTAAATTGAGGAGATTAAAGGCAGATAAATCTCTAGGGCCAGATGGTCTGCATCCCAGAGTGCTTAAGGAAGTAGCCCAAGAAATAGTGGATACATTAGTGATAATTTTTCAAAACTCTTTAGATTCTGGACTAGTTGCTGAGGATTGGAGGGTGGCTAATGTAACCCCATTTTTTAAAAAAGGAGGGAGAAAGAAACCAGGGAATTATAGATCGGTTAGCCTGACATCGGTGGTGGGGAAAATGCTAAAGTCAGTTATCAAAGATGTGATAACAGCACATTTGGAAAGCGGTGAAATCATCGGACAAAGTCAGCATGGATTTGTGAAAGGAAAATCATGTCTGACGAATCTCATAGAATTTTTTGAGGATGTAACTAGTAGAGTGGATAGGAGAGAACCAGTGGATATGGTATATTTGGATTTTCAAAAGGCTTTTGACAAGGTCCCACACAGGAGATTAGTGTGCAAACTTAAAGCACATGGTATTGGGGGTAAGGTACTGATGTGGATAGAGAATTGGTTGGCAGACAGGAAGCAAAGAGTGGGAATAAAAGTGACCTTTTCAGAATGGCAGGCAGTGACTAGTGGGGTACCGCAAGGCTCAGTGCTGGGACCCCAGTCATTTACAATACGTATTAATGACTTACATGAGGGAATTAAATGCAGCATCTCCAAGTTTGCGGATGACACGAAGCTGGGCGGCAGTGTTAGCTGTGAGGAGGATGCTAAGAGGATGCAGGGTGACTTGGATAGGTTGGGTGAGTGGGCAAATTCATGGCAGATGCAATTTAATGGGGATAAATGTGAGGGTATCCACTTTGGTGGCAAAAAGAGGAAAACAGATTATTATCTGAATGGTGGCCGATTAGGAAAAGTGGAGGTGCAACGAGACCTGGGTGTCATTATACACCAGTCATTGAAAGTGGGCATGCAGGTACAGCAGACGGTGAAAAAGGCGAATCGTATGCTGGCATTCATAGCAAGAGGATTCAAGTACAGGAGCAGGGAGGTACTACTGCAGTTGTACAAGGCCTTGGTGAGACCACACCTGGAGTATTGTGTGCAGTTTTGGTCCCCTAATCTGACGAAAGACATCCTTGCCATAGAGGGAGTACAAAGAAGGTTCACCAGATTGATTCCTGGGATGGCAGGACTTTCATATGATGAAAGACTGGATCGACTAGGCTTATACTCGTTGGAACTTAGAAGATTGAGGGGGGATCTTATTGAAACGTATAAAATCCTAAAGGGATTGGACAGGCTAGATGCAGGAAGATTGTTCCCGATGTTGGGGAAGTCCAGAACGAGGGGTCACAGTTTGAGGATAAAGGGGAAGCCTTTTAGGACCAAGATTAGGAAAAACTTCTTCACACAGAGAGTGGTGAATCTGTGGAATTCTCTGCCACAGGAAACAGTTGAGGCCAGTTCATTGGCTATATTTAAGAGGGAGTTAGATATGGCCCTTGTGGCTAAAGGGATCGGGGGTATGGAGGGAAGGTTGGCACAGGGTTCTGAGTTGAATGATCAGCGATGATCATACTGAATGGTGGTGCAGGCTCGAAGGGCTGAATGGCCTACTCCTGCACCTATTTTCTATGTTTCTATGTTTATTCTCACAGGAGCATACAAACTCTATGCTCTCAAAATTTCACTTGTGGAACCCTTTCACTTATCAAGTACAGCTTTGCCAGAACACATTCTTCTCATCTGTCTAAGTCCTACTGCAGTCTCTCTGCTTCCTCAACACTACATGCCGTTCCACTTAACTTCATATGATCCACAAACCTTGCCATAAAGCCATCAATTCCTTCATCCAAATCATTGATATATATATAAAAAGAAGCAGTCCCAACCCAGACCCCCATGAAACACCACTCGACATCAGCAGCCAACCAGAAAAGACTCCCTTTATTCTCACTTTTTACCTCCTGCCAATCGGCCCATGCTCTATCCTTGTTAGTATTCTTCCTATAATACCATGGGCTCTTAACTAGTTAACCAGCCTCATGCTTGGCACCTTGTCAAAGGCCTTCTGAAATTCCAGGTGTACAACATCTACCAATTCTCCTTTGTCTATCCTACTTGTTACTTCTACAAAGAATTTCAACAGATTTTTCAGGCTAGATTTTTCCTTAAGGAAGCCATACTGAATTTGGCCTATTTTGTCATGTGCCTCCAAGTACCCCAAAACCACATCCTTAACAATCAGCTCCAACGTCTTCCCAACCACTGAAGTCAGACTAACTGGCCTATAATTTCTTTTCTTTTGCCTCTCTCCATTCTTGAAGAGTGGAGTGACATTTGTAATTTTTCAGTCCTCTGGAACCGTGCCAGAATGGATTGATTCTTGAAAAACCACTACTACTGCCTCCACAATCTCTTCAGCCACCTCTTTCAGAACCCTGGGGTGTAGACCATCTGGTCCAGGTGACTTATCTACCACCAGACCTTTCAGTTTCCCAAGCACCTTCTCCCTAGTAATGTCAAATTCACTCATTTATGCCTCCTGACACTCTCAAACATTTGGTATCATGTTGGTGTCTTACACACTTATTCTGTTCATCCGCTATTTCCTTGTCCTCCATTACAACCTCTCCAGCATCATTTTCCGTAGTCCTATATCTACTTTCACCTCTCTTTTACACTTGTAAATGGTTTCTTCTTTTATGTTACTGCTAAAGATAATGAAAATGGCTTCTTTGTTATGTTAGAATAAAATGGCTTCTTTGTTATATTAACTGCTGAGAAAGTTCTCTCTCGAGTAGCTTGTTTGGGTTATATTACTGATAAGAGGATTGTATTCATTTGCTAACCAGTTGGGATAGATGTTATTCTTTCTTGTGTGTTTGTAAGCTATTGTTTTTCACGGGCTTTGGGGCAGAAGGCGATGGGGACAGAGAGAGGAGACGTGATGCTGTAAGCTGGGTGGCGGGACGGACCCTGAGCGGGAGTCCGAGGTCCAGCGTCTTCAGCGAGGAGAGGAGACGAAGACAGACTCATGTGGAGCATCTGGTCGACTACCATTGTTGGTCCCAGGCAGCAGGTCGAGGGGGTCGGAGGGGATCGAATGGTGGAAAGAAGACTCCATTAATTGAGCTCCAACTGTTGTGCATGAAGTGGTTGAACGTTGATAAGTTTGGCACCTTTTATTTTCCTTTTATATTTTATATCTATTAATTACATAGTTCCAGTAGAATCTATAAAGTGTAATCATTTACTCGCATATGGTGCATTGTCTGTTATTTGGCGGGGTGAAGTACATCAAACAGCATACACACAACTTTATTACCCAGTTTGGCGGGGCCGAAGGCTGCTCCCCCTAAACGAAAGCGAGCTGAGCAAGCCTGAGGCTTACTGGGGGCTACACACTTTATATATGTGAAGAAACTTTTGGTAAGCTTATTTTATTATTGGCTAGCTTACCTTCATATTCCATCTTTTCCTTTATGACTTTCTAATTCCCATTTTTTTGTTTTTTTTAAAGTTTCCAAATCATCTAATTTCCCACTAATTTTTGCTCTATTATGTGCCTTCTCAGTATTTTTATGCTGTCTTTGACTTCTTTTGTCAGCCACAGTTGCATCATCCTGTCTTTAGAATACTTCTTCTTTGGGGTGTATGTATCCTGCATTTTCTGAATTTTTCCCAGAAATTCCAGGCATTGCTGCTCCACCATTATCCCTGCTAGTGTACTCTTCCAATCAATTCTGGCCAGTTCCTCCCTCATGCCTCTGTAATTTCATTTACTCCACTGTAATACTGACTTTAAATCTGACTTTAGCTTCTCCTTCTCAAATTGCAGGGTGAATTCTATTATATTATAATCACTGTCCCCTTAGGGATCCTTTACCTTAACGTCTCCAATCAATTCTGGTTTGTGGCACAACAACCATTCGGAATAGCTGATATCATAGAGGGCTCAAGTATGAGATGCTCCACAAAACCATCTCATAGTTATTCTACAAATTCCTCCTCTTGGGATCCAACAACAACCCGATTTTCTCAATCCCCTTGCATATTGAAATCCTCCATGACTAGCATAAAATTAACCTTCTTCTGTAAACTGTAAACGACATCTTTGCTACTGTTTGGAGGTCTATGTATAACTCCCATCAGGGTCTTCTTACCCTTGAAGTTTCTTAGCTCAATCCACAACAATTCTACACCTTCCAATTCTATGTTACCTCTTTCTAATGATTCAATTTCTCTCTGCAATAATCTTCTTTCAGCCATGATTCAGTGGTGCCCACAATGTCATACACGCCGATCTGCAACTGTGCTATAAGTTCATCTACCATATTCACACCTTTGGTCCTGTATTCATCACCCTTTTTGATTTTGTCCCCCGTTTACATTGCAACTCATCCCATTGACTGCAATTTTGCCCTATCATTAACCTCTCCTTGTTAGTGGTCTCACTACTCACTCACTCTGGTAACCAACAATTCCATCCTCAGCTCTATCACTCTGGTTCCCATCTTACTTGCCATATCCCTTCTAATACCATCACAACTGGCCTATCTCTAATTTAGAATCTCAAGTTTAGGACCAGATCTATCCTTCCCCATAATTATTTTGAAATTAATGGCATGATCACTAAATGAAAAGTATTCCCCTACACAAACTTCTGTCACCTGCCCTGACTCATTCCCTAATAGGAGATCTACAGACAGTGCCTATGAACAATGCAACCAATGTCAATGTCTTGCAGATGGTTCATGAAACTACTTATTTTAGATAGATAGATAGATATACTTTATTGATCCCGAGGGAAATTGGGTTTCGTTACAGCCGCACCAACCAAGAATAGAGCATAAATATAGCAATACAAAAACCACAAACAATCAAACAACAATAAGCAAACTATGCCAGATGGAAATAAGTCCAGGACCAGTCTATTGGCTCAGGGTGTCTGCCCCTCCACGGGAGGAGCTGCAAGTTTGATGGCCACAGGCAGGAACGGCCTCGCGTGCCGCCCAGTGTTGTATCTCGGTGGAATGTGGCCGAAGTCCAACAGTAAAAAGTTCAATATCCGGTCTACAAACACGTTCCTCGATCGTAATATGACCCGGATTGCGCCATCTGTTGTTAACCAGAACAGTAAGCACCAAACTCCTTTACACTTACCGCTCTCAGTGCACTTCCGGTCAGCCCGAACGGTCTGGAAGGCGTCCATGGAAAAGTTTTGATCGGATATGTCCTCGTGCAGCCCCGTTCCAGTGAAGCACATCACACTGCATTTTACTTCTTCTTCTTCCAAGTATGATTCTACTACTAAGCTGTGAGCTATTGGAACCTGATGATGTGCTTTGGGGCCGACTGGCCGATCTCATGTTTTGCTGTTTCCGAGCAAGACTGGTGAGGTTTGGTGGGGAATGTACATCTTGAAGGCCTGGAAGCATGGAGATGAGGCATGAGCCCATAGTCAACTCCATTGGTTCTCTCCGACTGAGGCCTAAACAGGGTAGAAGTCAATGAGGACGAGAGCAGAGGGCAGACGGATATTTGGTGCCATTTGCCTGCGTTTGACCAGTCTTCCTTTCCCTCTCACTAGATGCTGTCAGAGGAAAGTGCAGGGGTCTTGGGGTCCACATTGCCAGTATTGATTAACAGGACTGTGGACTCATCTTGGAGTGCGCTGAGGTTCATGTTTCTTGTGTTTCTGGATCCTGATTGCTCTTTCTTTTTGCTGTTTTTCAGTGGTCAGGTTGGGGCAATCGATGTGGATTGGAGCAGTTTGGTGAGAAATGGCACTGCCGCCTGCATTGTTGACAACTGGCAAGAACACGACTGGACTGCTGGTGTAATTTTTGATACTCTATGTGCTGTCCACTTGCTTTTTGACGCTTTCGCAATTTGTTCTTTTTTTCACACTTCAGGTGTTTGGTTTTTTCTTGACCAGATTCCATGGTGTTTCTTTGTTGTATGGCTGCCTGCAGGAGGATGAATCTCAGAGTTATATTCTGTATACATACTTTGATAATAAATGTACTTTGAATCTTTGAATCTAGAATCATACTCTGTCTAGTTGGGACCTTTATTTACTGATTAAGGAAACTTTCCTGAATACATTCAACAAACTCTATCCCATCCAGCCCTTCTACAGTATCAGTGTTCCAGGCATTATGTGGAAAGTTAAAATCACCTATTATCACAACCTTATGTTTCTTGTAAGAGTCTGCAATCTCTCAATAAATTTGCTCCTCTAAATCCATTGCGTGGTCTACGATATAATCCCATTAATGTGGTCATCCCTGTCATTCCTCAGTTCCATCCATATCACATCAGAAGACAAGCTCTCCAGTCTGTCTTTCTGAGCACTGCCGTGACCTTTGCCCTGACAAGTAATACCTCTCCTCCTTTAACCCCTCCCATACTCCCACGTCTAAAACAACAGACCCCTGGAATATTGAGCTGCCAGTCCTGCCCTTCCTGCAACCAAGTCTCACTAACGGCAACAATGTCATAATTCCATGTGCAGATCCATGCCCTAAGCTTATCCACCCAGCCTACAATACTCTTTGCATTGAAATATGCATAGCTCAGAACATTCGTCCCACCATGCTTGACTTTTCGATTCCTGACTTTGTATGTAAACTTAACAACATTTTCCCCCACAGCCACTCCACTATCTGCCCTGGCACTCTGGTTCCTGCTCCCTGCCGCCCTAGTTTATACCCTGCCCGTGCCCCCCCACTTCCCCATGCAGCATCATCAAACCTTCCCGTAAGGATATTAGTCCCCTCCAGTTCAGGTGCAATCCATTCCTTCTATACAGGTTCCATCTTCCCTGGAAGGGAGCCCAATGATCTAAAAAATCTGAAGACCGTGCCGCCAGTACACCATCTCCTTAGGTATGTTAAACGATATGATCTTCTTATTTCTGGCCTCACTAGCACATGGCACGGGCATCACAACTCTGAAGTTCCTGTCCTGTAACTTAGCACCTAAATCCCTGAGCTCACTTTGCAGGACTGGGTCACCCTTCCCACCAAGGTCCTCTGGACCATGACCTCTGGCTGCTCAACCTCCCATTTAAGAATGCTATGATCTCAATCTAAGACTACTAGACAGGTATATAGAGGAATTTAAGGTGTGGGGTTATATGGGAGGCAGGTTTTGAGGGTTGGCACGACAATGTGGGCCAAAGGGCCTGTACTGTGCTGTACTATTCTATGTTCTACGTTTTATGTCCCAGACTCTGGCACCGGGGAGACACATACCACCCAGGAATCTCATTCTCATCCACAGAAACTTCCTGACTGTTCCCCTAACCAATGAATCCCCAGTCTACAACTTGCCTTTTCTCCCCGCTTCCATTTTGAGACCCAGAACCAGACTCAGTGCCAGAGACCTGACTGCCATGGCTTTCCTCTCTTTGTACTCTAAGAAAGCTCTTTCTAACCAAGAACTGAATATTTATAGAAACATAGAAACATAGAAAACCTACAGCATAATACAGGCCCTTCAGCCCACAACGTTGTGCCGAAAATGTCCCTACCTTAGAAATTACTAGGCTTACCCATAGCCCTCTATTTTTCTATGCTCCATGTACCTATCCAAAAGTCTCTTAAAAGACCTTATCACATCCACCTCCACCATCGTTGCCGGCAACCCATTCCACGCACTCACCACTCCCCGAGTAAAAAACTTACCCCTGACATCTCCTCTGTACCTACTCCCCAGCACCTTAAACCTGTGTCCTCTAGTGGCAACCATTTTAGCCCTGGGAAAAAGCCTCTGACTATCCACACGATCAATGCCTCTCATCATCTTATACACCTCTATCAAGTCATCTCCCATCCTTCATCGCTCCAAGGAGAAAAGGCCAAGTTCACTCAACCTATTTTCATAAGGCATGCTCCTCAATCCAGGCAACATCCTTGTAAATCTCCTCTGCACCCTTTCTATTCATTAAAAACAGCTAAGGTATTTCCCAATCTTTGAATAAAGTAACATTTGCTCTTTCCAAAATGAAAACCACTGATTAGAAATTGTAACTTACAATTAACGGTAGATTGTCGATGCACAAAAGTAGCAGTAACTGGTTACCATCTGACCACTGGGCAGTAAAGGGTACAGTTCTGATTTTCCAGCATTCCAGGTTTTACTGTCAAGGAAAACTAATGAAATTTAATATGGAGTGGTATTTTAAAATATTGGATTTACTTGCATCCATTGTGTCCTGCTTAATAAACTGAACAACAGTTATCCCATGTGTTGACTACAGGGTTCATCATTCTTATATCCCAATTTAGTTGGCTAAAATCCCTAGCAATGGAACTAAAGTCAGGTTTCCCATTGTTTGGATGATAAGGAGCCAGCGTTGGATAGAATTGTAGATTTTTTAGCACTTGGAGAGGTTAGTGGTATTTGTGATGCTCTTACATGTTGGAAATGTGCAAAGTAACGCATTGGATCTGAGTGATGTACTACTGAATGCCATAAGATAAACCTGCATTTGGCAGCAAGAAGATCCTCACGTTTTGTATTAGTTTAAAGAGATTAGTGATCAGCAGCAGGCCAGCTTGCCATTGATTTGATGGAGAGACATAGTGTAGTTACACCTCCTTGTACTGTATTTCCTGGTTTTCGAGAATAAACAACCTCTTTTTTTCTCTGCATGGTATTGTGGAGGTAGGGAAGACAGCAATGCCAAGCGGGAAACAACATCTTCCTGTAAATCTCATTGTGCAAAATGGTAGTGTAGGCAACAGCTAATTTTATGTAAGACAGCTTTCACTGAGTAACAACTACCTTAGAGCTTTTCCTCTATCAGCAACTGTACCATGAAGGAGTAGCAAGGCTTCTGATCAAGATGGCGCCTACATACAATGCTCCTTCGGTTGAAATCTTCTGGATCGATCATCAAACCGCATGTTTCACTTCTTTTGTGTGTTTTACACTTGTTTTTTTTGTCTTGGATGTGATTCTGGAACTGCTGGAGCCTGCTCTTTGGAGATTGGGTGTTCCAGTCCTCTGCAGTCTCAGAAAGGATTCCCGGAGGCAGAGGCAGTGTGCATAAACCTTATGGCAGGCAAGCCATGGGACAGGGTGTGAGCCAATGTTCGACACCATTTCGCTGATTAAAGCTTCCATTGTTTGCTGATTAAAGCAACGAGGGAGATTGAAACATCGAGGCAAATGCGGAAGGTGAGCAACAGCTGCTTGCTTTTTAATCACTGAGGGTCACTCTGCTGCACTACTGGAGAGAGGAGAGCCTGCCACTGTGCCTGGTGAATGTTGTCCAGGTTTTTTTGCGTTTTGGATGTGGACTTGCACTATCGGACTGTTATCGATCTTATAGTTTTTCTGTATTCTGTGTTTATCGCCCGACCTTTCTCTTTTTTGTGAGGGGTGGTGGTGCTGGTGGTGTAGATTTGGGGGATTGATGTGCCTGGTCCATTTTTGTTCCCTTTTTTTGTATAGAAAAAGGGATTTGGGGGCTGATGTGCCAGTTCTGTTTTTGTTCAATTTTTTGTGTCAGGAGGGGGGATTTGGGAGTTGATGTACCTGTTCAATTTTTGTTCATTTTTTTGTGTGCCGGTAGGGGAGTTGGGGGTTGGTGTGCTGTTCCATTGTTATTTGTTTATTTTGTGTGGGGAAGCGGGGGTGGATTTGCAGGCTGATGATCATGCTGCCTTTCTTTTCTACTCTTTCCTGGTTTCATGGCCACCCAGAGAAGAAGAATTTCAGAGTTGTATTCTTCGATAATAAATGATCCTTGGATGCCTTTGATATGAGACTGTCCAATGTGAGGAATATGAGGATAACTCCTGGTAGGGTCATTGATGAAGGAAAATCATGTGGCCTGGCTGAATAGCTGCAGGGGAACATGCTGTTCTGCAGAATGGAATGCAATGTGACATCCCTACCAAAGTTTAATATTGCACACATAATTAATAATATGTAATGTATGTAGTGTGTTACCTTATATGTTACTGCACAAAGAAGAATCTGACAAACTATCCAAAAACATGATTACTTTTGTTCAGGGCGCTGCTATAACTGCAATAGCACAGTTTAATTCCCTGAGACATCTGCATAAATAGAGAATGCAGCATCATTATGAAAGGTTTCACATGGAAAGATGCAAAAACATAATTTTCACCCCAAACAACATATTCACCCCAACATTTTGTTATCAGCAGTTTCCTAAGAATAGGTTCAGTAATATGTGTGTAAGAAGCCTGGGACAAAAAAGAGCTTATTGCCCTCCTTTACCTGCAAAACAGTTAGTAGATCACAGTTAACTACTGATGACTAAGGTTGAAAGAGCTTTCAAGTTTTGCACAACTTTAGGAGGTATTTCAAGTCCCAGTTAATTTAGCAATAGTCATTAAGGATACAGTGATTTTGATTAGTATGGCTACCAGAGTCAACAATAATGTTCTTGAACCAACTGGCAAAATCCTAATCGCAACGGTTTAACAAAACTGTGACTACTTTGATCAATTGGCACTGAAATGAGATTTTTGTTCAAATAGTGTTCTTACTTGTAAAATGTTTGTCTGATTTATGTTCAAATTATGTTTTATTGTGAATGCTGCTGTATGATCCTAGGTTCCTGGGATGCTGGTGCAATTAAGTTTTTCATTACACCTGTGCATGTACTGTACTTATGCATTTGACAGTAAACTCAGCATTGACTTTACCTGTTTTAAGGTCACAGTAAAGAAAGTTAATATGTTCTAGTTATTTGAACCTTTTCTAAAAATAAAGAGCTCACAATCACAACTGGCCTTAGATTCGTAATCTTCTTCGGTAGTCCATCGAAATCCGATGACGACGTCCACTCCTTTAACGGTGAGATCTTTGATGACTATATACTTACTATCCTGGACCCACAAGCTCAATTGCAGGTGGGTCATGTATATGTGGTAGTGGTGGCAACCATGGCTGCATTTCTCCTGGCTCTCTTGGGCTGTCTTCTGGTTGCTTTTTCCATCTGCAGAATACGAACCCCATCCCTACACAGCTGTCGCCAAGTGGTACGGTCAGCAGCAACATCCTCCAGATCCTCGGGTCTGATCTTGCATTCTTTATCTGGTCCTTATAGTACTTCTTCGGCCTTCCAACTGAGTGTCGACCATGATGTAGCTGGCCGTATAACAGTCTGCGGGGTAGCCGACATGAGGGCATCCTTATCACGTGCCCCAGCCACTGCAGCTGACGCTGGGTGATCGTGGCCTCAATACTCCTGCAGTTGGTCTTTACAAGTATTTCAGTGTGTGGCACCCACTGGATGTACTGGAGGCAGCTTATGTGGAAGCGCTCCAAGGACCTGATGTGACGGCTGTAGGTTACCCAAGCTTCACAGCTATAAAGGAGGGTGGTGACACAGACTGCTTGGTATACGGCAACATTTGTGGAGGAACGAAGGCTCCTGTTCTGAAAGACTCTACACCGAAGTCTCCCAAAGGCAGCTGATACCTGTTTAATGCAGTTCTGGATGTTGTTGTCAACGCCGCTACCCTCAGAGAGAACGCTCTCCAGATATTTGAAAGATGGCGAAGATTTGAAAGATTTGTAATATGTCTCTGTTTACAAGCATATATCTGAAAATATTAACCTTTGTTGCATATTAATAGTTTCTATTCTACAGCATCATTTGACTTTTCTCAATAAAATTTCCATATCTACAAACTATTAGTGGGATTCATGAAGAGTGAATTATTTCATTATTCTTCAGTCATGGTACAGCATTCATCTGAGAATCACGTGCAAAGCTGATCAGCATGCTAGAGTTCACTCAACTCCTACATACTCAGACAGTCACGTATGCCAAAACTTGTCAAGGGAAAATTAAGTTTAGTTGGAGAGTTTAATGTTTTTTAAAATTCTTGACTTCGTTCAGTTGATACATATTTTTGGCCTCCATGTTACTCTTAGGAGAGCCGTTACTCAAAATGTCCCAGAAAAGGTGTTTTTATTGGCTCAGCTAACTAGGTAAATACACTGTATTTCCAGAAATTAAATGGAGAAACCTCCTTTCAGCTAATAATTTTATCTCTTCTTTAATGTGATCTTACCTTACTTTTGCAGGTGGCAGAATCACACCATTTTTAAGACTTTGACATGGCCATTAGCAGCAATATAAAATATAATATTGAACTTTGGAGGTAAGCTTGATTGAAATTCAAGTGCAGCAAGAAATAAATTTATTCAGCATTATATTAAATGGGGATAGACAGGAACGTGAAATATGGCATAGTTTCATTCTCAATCTTGCTAAATAGCAGAACAGATTCAACTGACTGTCTAGTCTCTTATTTCTCTTTCTTTTGTTGTTATAATGATTAAAATACTTTTAACATGCAGCAGTTATTTTTACATAAATAATTCTTAGAACTTGTGTGTGGTTGGCGGGGCTGGATTTAGTGGGGCCAGGGCCCTTGGGCTGGAGGCCCTGATGGGCCCCTGCCAACACCGTAAAATGCTGCTGTACCAAACAAAAAAAGGCAAGAACAGGAGCAGAGGTCGTTATGGTCTAAATATCAAAGCTGTGGACCAAGACATTGGTTTAGTACAATACGTAGGCTATAAACTTACAGGTCTTAAGAGGGAGGACAGAAAGTAATACAGATTCTTAGTTTGAAGGACAGCATCTAAAGCACTCAAAAATTGACCTAGGCTTAGTTGGCCTAGTAAAGTTATGAGGGAGATGAAGTATGGTGTACCCAATCTTAAATCTTTATTTAGCTATTGCTGCACATACCATAGGCCTTGTTTCTCAAACAATGCCAAAGCATCTTTATCCAGGTATTTTTCTCAACCACGTGTTCTGAGAAAGTGAAATGGAAATGAGAGACAAAAAGGCCAAGAGAGATGGCACTATGGCAAACTATGAAACTTGACAATACTCCAAAAATCTTTTTGAAAAATGAGATCTAGCGCATACTAACCTATTGCTGTGTTGTGTGGCTTGCAGAGTAAAGACCAATTATTACTTACTAGGTTTGTAAACAGTCAACTATTAGCCGATTGCCACAAAAACAGGAACAGCATTGACACACAAGCCTAGATACTTACAAAGTCAGATGCTTGCTTTTCAAAATTAAAGCCTAGTTCTTCTGGATTTCTTCGCAGCAAAGTCCTTGATCAGATCACTAAAATCCAGTTTCCGAACAAGATCACTTTCGAGTGACATCAGAGTAAGATGATTCACCCTGCCCTGTCCCATTGTGGATCTGAGCCTATGTAGTTGCCATTATCAGGCTTGCCAAATATGTCACTGGAGCCTCCGACAGCCAGTCCCCTCTCGACCAAAAACTTCACAACTGCCAACACCCTTCTCAATACGTCTGCCCAGTAGACACACTCTGACTCGAATTGTTTTTGCAGTTCTGTATCTATTCTTCCACTGTCAGACACTAGTGCAACGTAGGTCAGTATCGTTTTCCTGTGGTGTTCACTATTTTCATGCTCTCCTATGCGCTCAACGGCATGTTTCCAGTTGCTAAAGCCAGTTTCGAAGATGGACTGACAGTTACCATCACTGAAGGTGTGGCATGCAAAACAAAACACACAGCTGCTGGAAGGGGAATATAAGAGTCATTGTCTTGATATGTATTCACCATTTATGAGCTTGCGTTTGAAGTGAAATTTGGAGAAAAGACGTCTCTGCTGTTTGTATACTCGTTCCAAAGCTTTGATATCCACATCCTTATTCTGGCAGGACTCCGGCCCTTTCTTAGCCCAGTATGATCGGACTGAATCATCTAACGTTTCCTTTCCTCAGAGAGCAGGATCAGTGCTGTAAGGATCCTCAGTAGCGGTAACGTTAACATTAATGGCAGCCTGACTTGGTTGTTCAGAGGCCTCTGTGGTCGGGAATCCCAAAGTCATGCTCTCTGCCTCTTCAACGTTAGCTGCTGACTGTGGCAAGGACGGTGGTCCTGTGCTAACGCTGGTGCTAGCGCTAGCTGTTGAACAAGTCTCCATTTGTCTACCGGTCTCAGACTGTTACAAGAGCGATGATACAGCTGCATCATCGAGAACAGGTTTAAAAAAATTCTATCAATTTCAATGTCTTTTTTAATGCTTCTTTCTCACGGTCCTCATTTTCCTATTTCTTTTTTCTTTTCTGTGCTCCACTCTCATACTTCTTTTTGTCCGCCATGATGATAGCTACCTATTTTGGGCCCCTCTGCAGCTCGGGCCCCTGGAGTGCAGCCCAGCCTAGCCCTGCCTAAAGTCTGGCCCTGGTGGCTGGTAAGAACATATTTTAATCGTGATGCTTAATTAACCTGGGAAAGGTGATGGTGATCAGGGTTCATGGTACACTGGTAATTCTTCTGGTGAACGTACTTTCAAAGATTTGTTGAGCGGAGAGTGGACAGAGAAACAATGAAGGAATGTTGATACATTTTCAAGCCAGGTAGGAATCTAATGGAGTGGAGTTTTACTGTAACTACAAACTTTTTATATCCCCAAGTACCTGTTTATCCTCTCCTTTTGAGTGCCTCAGGTAGTGGGTTAGGAAGGCAGGTTTTGGGCCGTCTGAGATGATCGATGTTTCAGCTGTGCTGAGAGGTGGGGCTCAGGGCCACGCGGAGGGTTCAGTCATTGCTGGGGACTAGCAGTGGCTCCCCCAGTGTTCCGAGGCCACTCAGACACTACAGTCTTATTATACCCTGCTGGATATGATGACAATCATAATTTCACTTCTCAATGAAAGCTCCTCATATGACAAGCCTTTCAATCACAGAAGTGGCCCCAAAATGCTCACAATACTCTAAATGAAGCCTCACCAGTGCCTTATAAAGCCTCAGCATTACATCCTTGCTTTCATATTATTGTCCTCTCAAAATTAATGCTCACCACTGAATCAAGCTACAAATTAACCTTTAAGGAAACCTGCATGAGGACTCCCAGGTCTCTTTGTGCCTCAGATTTTTGAATTTTCTTCCTGTTTAGAAATAGTCAATGCTTTTATTCCTTCTACCAAAATGCATGACTATATATATTCTTTTGCCACTTCTTTGCCCATTCTCCTAATTGATCTGAGTCCTATTGCAGGCTCCCTGCCCCCTCAGCAGTACTTGCCCCTCCACCCATCTTTGTATTGTCTGCAAACTTGGCCACAAAGCCATCAATTCCATCATCTAAGTCATAGACACACAACATAAAAAGAAGTAGTCCAAATACTGACCCCTGCAAAACACCACTAGTCATCAGCAGCCAATCAGAAAAAGCTTCCCTTTATTGCCACTTTTTGTCTTCCTGTCAATCAGACAATGCTCTGTCCATGCTAGAATCTTTCCTGTAATGCCATGGGCTCTTATCTTGCTAAGCAGCCTCATGTGCAACACCTTGTCAAAAGCCTTCTGAAAGTCCAAGTACACAACATTCACCGATTTTACTTTGTCTATCCTGCTTGTCTTTCCTCAAGTAATTCTAATCGGTTTGTCAGGCATAATTTTCCCATGTGCCTCAAAGTACCCCAAGACCTCATCCTTAATAATTGACTCCAACATCTTCCCAACCACTAAAATAAGAATAACTGGTCTACAATTTCCCTTCTTATGCCTCTCTTTTTGAGGAATAGAGAGATAATTGCAATTTTCCAGTCCTCTGGAACCACGCCAGAATCCAGGGATTCTTGAAAGATCTTTACTAATGTCTCCACAATTTCTTCAGCTACCACTTTGAGAACTCTGGATTGTAGTCCATCTGGTCCAGGTAACTTTCTATCTTCAATTCTTTCAGCTTCCCAAGCATCTTCTCACCAGTGGTAGCAACTGCACTCGCTTCAGCCTCCTGACACACTTGAACTTCCGGCATACTGAGTATTTGTTCTACAGTGAAGACTGATGCAAAATACTTATTCAGTTTGTCTGCCATTTCTTTGTCCCGATTACTTCCTCCCCAGCATCATTTTCAGTTGTTTGATATCTATTCTCGCCTCTCTTTTACTCTTCATACATCTGTAAAAATATTTGGTATCCTCTTTTACAGTATTGCCTAGCTTATTCTCGTATTCCATCTTTACTTTTTTTATGGCTTTTTTAGTTGCCTTCCATTAGCTTTTAAAAGCTTCTCAATCCTCTAACTTTCCACTAATCTTTGCTCTATTATATGCCTTCGCTTTTGCTTTTATGTTGGCTTTGACTTCCCTTGTCAGCTACAGTTGTGTCATCCTGACTTTAGAATACTACTTCTTCATTGTGACGTATCTATCCTGCACCTTCTGAATTGCTCCCAGAAATTTCAGCCATTGCTGCTCTGTTGTCATCTCTGTAGTGTCCCCTTCCAATCAACTTTGGCCAACTCTTCTGTCCTGCCACTTTAATTCCCTTTACTCCACTGTCACACTGATACATTTGACTTTAGCTTCTCCCTCTCAAAGTGCACTGTGGCTGAAAAGAACAACTAAGAATAACACGAATACCACTATTCTTCACAGTCAGTTGACTCAACAGTCCAATTTCTCAGGTAAGGTGGAATGGAGATAACGAAGCATAGCTATGTCCTGGGTTCAAGTCTCGATAAGCACTACAATGGAACGAATGGAGTTAAATACTATCACAATAAAATAATAATTAGCTGGCATGTGCATATCCACTAGCGCAATTGCCGAATCTGCTGTGCTGCCGAATCTGTGATTGTGACAATTCCTCCACTTTCTGACCTGATACTTTGGTTCCCATCCCTCTGCCAAACTCGTTTAAAACCTTCTGAGTAGCACCAGTGAACCTCTAAACCAGAATACCTTTAAACAATTAAAATACTTAGACTAAATTAATTTTAATACTGTGGATTACATAGTACTTACCTAGCTCCCTCACAGCTGTTCCTCTCCATTCAATTGAATTAACTCTCTTTTCCACATTGCATCTAATGTGTGCTTCCTGATGTACCCATGTCAAGTTTAGAAACTTCTGTGGACCTAAACACTATGTACTGCTTCTTTTCTGGCATAATTAAAAAACAGACTGTTATTGCAAATAATATTGATAAAGACTGGTGCGTGAAAGCTTCTCATAATTCTTGAGGGAATATCAGCCATTCTACAGATAAGGTTATCTCACAATAACCTTATTTACATATTAGTTATTAAATTTGCAAAGAAATTAAATAAAGGAGAAATAAGTAGCTCCATTTCCTACAAGCTCTCCTAAATTCATTCTGAGGGGAAAAAAATTACAAATGCCAGCCTGCTTTGTAAACGAATGAGTGCAGAATTTGCTAAATGTCTGAGATGCCACATGGCAGTTCATTTGACTTTTAAAGGTGGGGGCAAGTCATTGTTTAACTTAAAGCACTTCAATAGCTGTGAGTTGTATAACTCTGTAGAGCCCTTTGTTATCTTAATGATGTGAAGGCAACACAGGCTGAAAAAAAGTTGCTGAGGTTTGTGGTCAATACTGATTTTTTACAAATCTGATGAACCTGAATTTAGTCTGTTTGCTCGTAATCGTTCAAACTTTGCTTATTGTCTTTCTTTTAAAGTACTTGAGTGAAACAATATAATACCTTTTTTAGGAATATCAACTTAATAATTTATTACAAAGTCAATTCTGCCAAGCATTTAGACCTATATATTACAGACAGCACCAAGATTTGTGGGATTAGATACAGGTTCATGACCTTACATGGCAGCAGCAAGCACCAAATATTTTCTAACCATGGTCCTGTTGTCCACAACAGCCAAGCTGGCATATGTTGTGGAATTGACAGTACCGTGGGAAGATGGTGTCGAAGAAGCTTATGAGAGGAAAAAGACCAAGTACTCTGAACTGGCAACTGAAGCTGCCCAGAATGGCTGGAAGACCAAGATTTTCCCTGTAGAAGTGGGATGCTACATCTGTGACCAGTCTATTGAAGAAGATAGGGGTGAGGGGTCACTTCCTCCAACAAGCAGTCAAGTCCTTGTCAAATGCAGCAATTCGATTTGGATTAAAAGGAAAGACAACAACTGGGCTGCAAGATGAAGACAGGAGGGTATGGAACTGAGGGGGGGGGGTTGCATCTGGGATGCCAGGTAGTACCATTGAGCCCTCTGGAGATGTCATGGGGCTTATCAACAAAATGTCAAAGAAGGAGGGTGCCCACCTGATGACCCTGATGACATACCTACCCTCCCTCCGTGTCACCACTCCAAGCCACTGCCAACATCAAGAGTGCTGACTTACCATTGGGATTGAAACATCAAGTCCCAGTAGCTCTACAATGACTAGGACGTATTATCAGATGGCATTTGTGTGTGTGGGTGGGGGGGGGAGGAAGAGGATAGGTAGGAGTCTGTGATATTTTTGAAATCTGTATCTGAAATTCAGCTCCATTGAATGGATTTAAGTTTCATAAGTAGACCATAACAAATGGTTAGTTTTAATTACTTGCTTATTACTGGGATTAATGGTTTTAATGGAGACAAGGGTTCAAAAAGCAGATAAGAGAATGTACCTGATCAGTTTATTTAAATAGATGTAATGGCAAATACTTAGTTCCCAACAACTAGGAATTATGTCAATGTGCGCTTCTATGTGCAGGTAAAGTTCTGTCAATGGGTGCTTCTAGGTGTAAATAATGTTATGTCAGTGGGTGCTTCTAAGTGCAAATTATAGCCAAGAATTGGCAATGCTTGCTCTAGCAAAATTGCTTGTTTAGTTTATATCATCACTCTATGGAACTGAGAACAATTTAAGGATTCATCCTCTCTCATACACACAAAACTACACACAGGTACAAAAAGTTGACATGGAAATACCAGAATGCCATTGCAGGCTTTTATTAAGCTGATCAACTTACTTGAGCTCTTCACCCCTATTAGGGCATAGACCACCAACAGCAGCTCGCCAGGTTCCCCATCTTGGGCCGCCTTTGTCAAAGATCCTTCGTCTCCTCAGGATGAAGTCTGTGAAACTTCTGTTGGCATGTCTTTAGCTCTTAGTTTTTATGGAATGGGGTTGCAAGCCCCATGCCCAGCCCTGCTCCTTTCACAGCCAGGCTTGGGACCATCCATGGTGGAGTTTGGCTAATCCATCGGAAACTAATTAAACTGTTATGAGTAAAGCTCTTTATGAACACGTCAAAGTAAAATACGCTGAAAATCATGCTCTTTTTTTCGTGGGGACATTATATATTTTGGAAACAGAACCAAAAGAATCTTAGTTTTTTTATGTACTATAAGTTTTTTTACATGAATATTACAAAATATGAGAGATATCAAAGTTCTGACATTGGAGGGAACCTCAAAGGAGGTTCACAAAAATGATTACGGGATTGAAAGGTTTGTCATATGAGTAGCATTCGATGGCTCTGGGTTTCTATTCACTGGAATCCAGAAGAATGAGGGATGACCTTATTGAAACCTATCGCTAGAGTGGATGCCGAGAGTATGCTTCCTACGGTGGGGAGTCTAAGACCAGAGAAGTCAGCATTAAAATACAGGGGCATCCTTTTAGAATGGAGATGAGGAGGAATTTCTTTAGCTAGAGACTGGTGACCATGGAATTCATTGCGAAATGTAGCTGTGGGGGCCAGGACATTGGGTATATTTATGGTAGAGGTTGATAGATTTTTGATTAGTCAAGGCATGAAGGGATATGGGGAGAAGACAGGAGATTGGGCTGAAAGAGAAAATGGATCAGTCATGATGAAATGGCAGAACAGACTCAATGCACCAAATGGCCTAATACTGTTCCTATATCTTATAGTTCTGCATCTGGTTAATCAGCTCTTTGGTTTTGGTTTTGAATGAAAGGTTATTGTTCTGGCACCATCAGCCAGGTTTGCAATCTCCCTCCTATATGCAAATTCCTCACCACCTTTGATTCGGTCAACAACAGTGGTGTAATCAGCAAACTTGAATATGGCATTGAACTGTACTTAGTCTCACAGTCATAAATATAAAGCAAGAAAAGTAAGGGGCTAAGCATACAGCCTTGTGGTGCACCTGTACTGGAGGCTATTGTAGATGAGTTTATAATAGTTAGCAAATTAGTGACTTTTGTATTGTAGAAATGTGGATCTCTAATCTTGAATTTCTTAATAAATCTTTGGGAGGAGGGGGAAGGAGTTATTCACAAATCTTCAAAGGAAAGATTTTACAAATAGTTCTACCCTGACTTTGTTATCACTCCAAGGCAGTGAGCATCATTGGACTTTTCTGTGAAAAAGACATTTAAGGCTGTGCATATTAACAATGCTAGGTGCAGAAAGACAGAAAATAGATAGAAAGGAGTTTTACAGAGGATAATGTCTGTTGACAATATTGTTGTAAATAAATGACATGAGCATGATATACATGAACAACATGACTACCGTAATTCCATTCAGTGCATCTTTCTGTAGATTTTCTCCAATTTGGAGAGGATGCTGTGCTTTTCGCCATCAACATTCCTTCCTCCACTCAGTAAAGAATAGAATAAACTGATTTTTCTGCACAATGCGGGGCCTGTCAGGGCTCAGATTAGACTCCATCTCTACCAACATATTAATAGATACAGTGTTGTCAAAAGACACCCTGATAATGTGCTTTTCAGAATTCCCAATATTTAGACACATGGCTCACCAGTCAATGTATACCATATTCCTTTTTGATTCACTTTCACCATGGACCCTGCATATTCTTTAAACTGACCAGGGCTAGGAAAACTCTACTGCCAGCACCATCAAAGTGGGGAGCACATAGCTAAACTAATTTTTCATTGGCTAATCAACTGGGCACAGGTATATGATCAACTCACTGGTAAATCCATATTGGAACTTACTATTCATAATTTGTCCCAGAATGTATACAGTATACAGTATACAGTCTTGTATTGTTCATCAGTGGACTGTGTTATTCTAACATGGTTTGTATTTTACATAACTATTAATCATAGTTTTCTTTTGAAACGATATTATGAGATTGTCTGATATATTAAGTCGTTAAGAGACCTAATGAGAACGCTAGTTGGATAAAATTGGTTTAATTAAATAAATCAGCCAATTGAAACAGGATATGCGTCTGCCTTAATCAGCACAATACTCAGTGCGGTTGTCAGCACTGACAAGACGTGGATAATGACTCTAACTTTGCCAATGAACTTTGCATATAATTGCAGAATTTTATTTGAAACACTGGAGATCGACTTTGATTAAATCATATGGATGCATCACTACAAAATTCAAGTCTCACCCTCCTCCCTCTCGGGGAATTGCACACGTTCCGCAGTCTCTAAAGGCCGATTCTTTTCAATATGATAATCAGTTTCTAAGTTGAATCTAACCAAGTGGCCTCTTTTGTTCCTTTCATCCTGACTTTAGCAGCTCAGAAGCAGCTGGCAGTTCACTTTCAACAAGGGACCCGGCTTCTGAATGTGGCTTTGGATTGCGCAGCCAAAACTTTGAGCCAACTTTCCAAACATCAGTAGAAGACGGAAATTATGGACGTTTTGCGTGGGGTTTATGCAGAAAACAGCGACCAGGATAAAATTTCGGCGAAGAAGAAGAAAATACGAAGGAGGAAGAAGATGTTGACAGGGGTCAGTCGTCAGAGAAGAGCTGCCAACACAAGGGAGAGACAACGGGTCCATGGAGTCAACTTGGCTTTTCAGGACTTGCGTAAGCTTCTGCCGGTCCTGTCCGAAGTCGAGGTGTCGAAAATTGATATTCTTAGGCTGGCCACGAAATGGATAGCCCATCTCACAACCGTGCTGCTTTTGGATGATCAGAAACAACATCAGCGCGAGAACGGCTTGTCGGTGGAGCCTGGCGAAAAGCTGGCAGAATTGACTCGAGTTTGTGAAGAACTGGCAACAGATTTTATTATCTGTCAGACTGAAGACCCATTGTACCTCGGCGGTTGTGTTTTTGGAGACTTCCAGAGTCTCCGCTCTTTCGCTGGTCGTGAGATGTCCCTGGAAAATGGCTATTTCTCTCCATGCCTGCACTAGACGGACCAAGCGTGGTGCTGAAAGTTAAGTACGTGTCAGTTTCCCATGTTTGGCGCGTTAATGGGTTGAAACTGACAGAGGCTGCAACGAGGCGTCAATCAGGCCGTCATTTGCAAATCTAATCAAAGATGTTTGATCAGACCGAGATTATAAAGCATATTTCTTATTATTGTTTCCACACCGACATATAATGATACAGATTACTGAGTTCAAAACGGTTGGATTATTTGAAGAAATGTATTAAATCCCTTTGATGTTGAGGTTTGTGAGATGATTTGGTTAACGCTATTCAGGATCATGTCTGGAAGGGATGTGCAGAACAACTATATAAAACATTTTTTCAAGAGGTTGATTTAAAGGTCAAAACTGATCAAAAGATCGAATTGAAATGCAGCCCTGTAGTGTCCTTTCGCCGAGTTTTTGAGAACTTCGAAGTGTTCAGCTACCCGATACCAGCACTACTGTTCAAAATATTATTTGCTAATTGTGAACAGACGTAAATAAATGATTACGAATTTCTCAAACCCTTCTAGTAACCCTTATGAAACGCACGAATACGGTTGATACATCTGAGGGGTTGTTTAATGTTTACTAACCTAACCCCACTGTATGTTAGAGGTATATTTTCCATCGTTTCATCTGTTACTGGAGTAGTGATCGCTTGCAGCATGAGATTTACTTCCTAGGTCAAAATCCAGCAACCCACATGTTATTATGTCAACCCGCAGTGCTCAGTATTTCCAAATCATTTCACTCAATCGCTATCTTTTAGTATTTCTAGTATTTATTATTGAATTTATAATGGACTAGAATGAAAATATTCTAAGTGCTGTATCAATTCCAAAATACGTTCGAACTCTATACAGATTGTCACTATTTCTGCAAGTCTATGAAGCTTTAAATTTCTCCACATAAACCCTAACCCTCGTAGTTGGTGTAACTGACAATGCTATCGCGACATTTGGGCCTATAAATACAAGCGCAGTTTCTTTTATACCGCATTTTGGCAAGCTGCCGTGAACGGTCTTTCAGCCTGCCTGGACCACGGCCTTGCAAGGCTTGAACGCAGCATGAAACGTTCGGGGAATGCTCAAACCCTTGAGAACATTCGAGCATCAAGGATGAGATTAGGCGCACAACACAAAGAGTCGCCCGAGCCTTAATGTCTCTCTACATTCAGGATCAGCGCCCTGTTAAAAATTATCTGATTCCTTTGTGTGTGGTATTTTATGAGTCCTCTTTTGTTCAGCCGACAGTTCAATTTTCAGCACTGCGGCTGTCCTCTTTGCCAGCCGGTGGTTGTTTTATAGAGCAAATGCTGGGTAGTTGTATTCTTCCCATAGGTTGAAAGCAATGTGTTTGGCATTGGTTTGAAATCAAACTTTCACGTGCTACTCTCTGCGCCCGCTGTGGATAAACTGAGCAATGGCCCAGTTGCACACTGAGGTCTCAGGGAGTGTTCTCACGTGCAAGGCGTAACATAACGTTTTATTATAATAGCCTATAAAAATTAGTTGGCGCAGTCTGAATCTGACCTTCCCTACGAAGTATTGCTCTGACAACAGGGGGTCATCATTCACTTTAGCAGTGATATACTTTCCAACTCATGTGAATCAGCGAACATCTGCATTGAATCCATCCTTGGGTTTCAGAATGCACTAGAGGCACGCATTCGCCTGAAAATTTTCTGCTTTTAATGAATGGAAGTAACAGCGCAGTGTGCATTCAACCTATGACACGTTAACTCTGAAAGCTAACATATCAATCTGTTTCCCGATGTGTCGATTGAGAAGAAAGTCTCGTGTCCAAAAAAATCAAAAGTGTGGCTGGAGAGCTGTGAAGAGCAAATTTCAAAGCCATATGATTTTACGAATTTCACTGCAAACCTTGTTGCTGAATAAGAATTCTGCTCCAATTTGAGCTACTTGTAAAACAGAAACATGTATTTACTTATCCCTAGCAACCTAATTTTCATTAATAGTGTCAATTGCATTTGGATAGAATAATTCTGGTTTTTCAAGTCTGAAGCTGCATATTACATAGAAGGCCTAAATGTTAACTTTTCAATAAGACATAAATAATCTGGATTGTGGGACCTGAAAATACGTTTAAAAATGTGAATTGAGACACAAGAAACTGCATAATTATGGATCAATACACAAAGAAGATGGGAGAATTTAGCAGGTCAGGCAGGATTAATAGAGTGAAATAGACAGTCAGCATTTTGGAATGAAACCTATCATCCGGACTGGAGAAAAAGAAGGGATATAAAAAGGTTACGCCTGCCTTACCAGCCAGGATCTCCCGGTAACCAATCATCTTACCTCCACTTCCTAGTCCCACACTGACATGTCTGCCCACAGACTCCTCTACTGCCAAATTGATGCTAAATGCATTTCAGAAGAACAGCACGTCAACTTTTGCCTTGGTAGTCTCTAAATGGATGAATTGAGCATTAATTTCTCCAATTTCTGGTGACCCTCTGTCCCCTTTATTATCCTTATCCTACCTCTTTCCCTTCACCACCTCTTGATTTGCCCATCTCACACTCATCTCTCCCACACTGTTCCCTTCCTCAGCTCCTCTTTATTCCACGTTCCACTGTCCTCTCCTATTAGATTCCATCTTCTTCAGCTGTTTGTCACTTCTTCATCCCCTTTGTCCAAGGTGTATGATGACAGACAAGTAGTACCAGGTAGGGGACTTGAGTGAGGGGGGAGGGGGAGTGTGGAGAAAATGGCAGGTGAATGATAAATGGAGGCAGACAATTTTTATTATTTTCTCTTTGTCTGCCTCCATCTCCTTTTACCTTCCCCAGTCTACCAGTTCTGTCCCCACTCACCTCCCCTATGTTGCACTATCTGCCTGTCATCCTACACCCTCCTTAGCCAATCAATCACCCCAGAATCCTTTCTCACCACTCCCCTTCCCTGCTCCATGTTGGTCATCCTTGCTCTCCACTCTCAGTCCTGATGCAGGGAATCAGCCCCAAAAATCAACAGTTTGTTTCCTCTCAGTGATACTGTTTGACCCACTGCATTCTTCCAGCTGATTATGTGTTTCTCCACATATCACCTCCCAGCTTCTTGTATTATTCCCCCTCTCTCCTCCTCAGCTGCCAATCACTCCCTCACCTGGATCCATCTATCACCCACTACTCTTTCTCCACCCCGTTCCTCCAACTTTTCATATCAACTCTCTTCCCTCTTTCCTTCCAATCCAGCTATAAAGTCTCAACCATTTCCCTTCAAAGATGCTGCCTGATCTGCTGAGTTTCTCCAGGTCCTTTGTATGCTGATAATGAATCTGAATAAATACTGTGTTTATATTATAAATACTATATGTCAAATGCTGTGGAATCTGAAAATATGAAAGAGAAATAAATAGACTGGAAACATTGACCATGCAAATTACATTCTGCGGACAGAACAGGCACATCAAATTGCTGAAGTAAATACTCTCCAGAACTGAAAAAATAAAAGATTGGCCCGTGCCTTTTATCCAGAATAAGGGATACCAAGAATAAACTATATTAGGAAGAAAGAAAATACAAAGAAAGTAGGAACAGATGTGCTTTGATATAGCTAATCAACTAAGCAAGTAGTATAAAGGTATGAACCAAGTTATAAAAACAAGGGCTTCTGCAGATGTTAGAAATCCAGACCAACACACACAAAATGCTAAAGGTACCCAGCAGATCAAGCAGCATCTATGGAAGAGAATAAACAGTCGATGTTTAAACCAAGGCCCTTCATCAGGACTGGAAAGGAAGGGGGCAGAAGGCAGAATAGGAGGAGGAGTACAAGCTGGCAGGTGAGGGGGAAACAAGTTAGATGGATTGGAATAATCAAGAAATTCAAGTAAGTAGAAGATCTAAATAAATGCAAAAGAATAGAATAGATGTAATTTGTAGGAAAAATGTAAAGCAAGAAAAAATTGAAAAGAGAATTTGCAAAAAGGTTAAGTTTGAATTTACCCAAGTATATTATCACATTTGAGAAGTGAGTTTTGTGTTGCAAAGTATAAATCTAATGATAGAGAGGTCACGGAAAGATGAGAGGGATGATAAAGTGTCAGACCACAGGTGAATATAAAGCACATCAGAAAAGCAATTAACAATAAGTTTTACACTCCTCAATACTGTTCTGCTATTCAATTGCACAGTAGATCAGGACCTGAACTCCACTTTTTTACCTTCTACCCTAAATTGTTGACTCTTGTACAGTCCAAAGTTCTATCCATCTCAGTCTTGAATATATCCTTAGAATCAGCCTCTCTAGCTCTCAAAGGTAAAAAGTTCCAATTAAACTGTGCCTCAAAGTTTCAGATTTTCTCATCAGTTAACCTACCAGTCCCCCACATATTTGTGTAGTTCAAAATCTCACCTCTCATTATGTCATTGGAAGACATTACCATGTAGACAGGGGAAAAGTTTGAAGATATTTTTTCAAAATCTGCATGAAAAAAATGTATCATCCACACTGCTTACAATGAATGGCCACTCAGAGTGGAGAAAGAACATGCGGCGTGCCACAGAGATTCTCAAGTCTATACACTGGGGGCACACAGAAGTCCAGTGTAAACATTGTAAAGTTGACACCTGCCTGCATTATCAGGCAACTGCTGCTCATTTTTGGTAGTGTTGATGGATTCCTCATTAGCCTCATCAGCAACCTTAATCCCCAGAAAACTGGGGATTAAGCAAAGAACTCTTTATCCTAAAGGACCTTCTAAGAAAAGAAATCTCAAACATAAGCTCAAATCTCTTCTTTTGTCATCAATATAAATTTATCTTCTCAGTATTTTGTGGATTCATTTTGTTTCAATAGTTTTATTACATATGTCAATTACTTCTTTCTCTGTCATCTTTAGTAGTTGATAGTTAATATCAACTAAGTTCATCTTTAGTTAATATTTAAGACAGATAATGTTGGATTTGTCACTCAGTGGTTTAGGCAGATAAGTTAGCCTAACTCTTCAATGAAGTAGCATGCACAACACGCTGGAGGAACTCAGCAGGTCGGGCAGCATCTGTGGAAATGAACAGTCAACGTTTCAGCCCGAAACGTTAACTGTTCGTTTCCACAGATACTGCCTGACCTGCTGAGTTCCTCCAGCGTGTTGTGCGTGTTGCTTTGACTCCAGCATCTGCAGAGTATTTTGTGTCTTCAATGAAGTACTATTGTAAAGGGTGGGTTGAACAGCTTCAAATAGTAATGATAAAGTAAAAGGGAAGGAAAGAGCAGGAGAGGCTATGAAACTATCTAGAATTATTAAAAAAAGACAAAAAGATTTCAAAGGGATAAGAATTAAGCATAAGATATAACATTTAGAAAAGGATAATAATACAACATATAGACAAAATTGTAAAAGCTGATGCATACAGGACTGATGATATGATATCTTAATGCATGCACTATACAAAATAAGGTACTTGATCTAAGCGCAGATAGAAATTGTCAAGTATGAGCTATGGACAACACTGAGTTGTGGCTGGAAGAAGATCTCAGTTGGGAGCTTAACATCCATGGATACACATCGTATTGAAAGGACAACCAGGTGGGCAGAGGGGGTGGGGAGGCTCTGTTTGTAAAAAATGAAATCAAATCCTTAGAAATGATATGGGATCAGAATATATGGCATCCTTGTGGATACAGTTAAGAAACTGCAAAGGTAAAAAGACCCTGACGGGAGTTATATACAGGCCTCCAAAAGTATCCAGGATGTGCTGTTCAATTTACAGTGAGAGATTACAAATTACAATGGCATGAACAAACAGCATTGTTATGATGATCATGGGGGATTTCAATATTCAGGTAGATTGGAAAATCAGTTTTCTGCAGGATCCCAAGAAAGGGTACTTGTAGAATGCCTATGAGACGGCTTTTAAGAGTAGCTTGTGGTTGAGCACACTAGGGAAATGGCAATTCTGAACTAAGTGTGGTGTCATGAACCAGATTTAATTAGGAAGCTTAAGATAAAGGAACTATTAGAAGGCAGGCTGACATCACAAGAAGAAATTTGCAACAGATCTCACTGTATGCCAGAAATTCAAGTGTCAGGGGGCTGATGTGTCAGATGTGAATCCGGTGGATATGCAATGGCAAGCTTTCAAAGATCGCATGGATGAACTACAACAATTGTTCATCCCAGTTTGGCAAAAGAATAAATCAAGGAAGGTAGTACACCCATGGCTGACAAGGGAAGTTAGGGATAGTATCAATTCCAAAGAAGAAGCATACAAATTAGCCAGAAAAAGTGGCTCACCTGAGGACTGGGAGAATTTCAGAGTTCAGCAGAGGAGGACAAAGGGTGTAATTAGGAAGGGGAAAAAAGATTATGAGAGAAAACTGGCAGGGAACATAAAAACTGACTGTAAAAGCTTTTATAGATATGTGAAAAGAAAAAGATTGGTTAAGACAAATGTAGGTCCCTGACAGACAGAAACAGGTGAATTGATTATGGGGAGCAAGGACATGGCAGACCAATTGAATAATTACTTTGGTTCTGTCTTCACTAAGGAGGACATAAATAATCTTCCGGAAATAGTAAGGGACAGAGGGTCCAGTGAGATGGAGGAACTGAGGGAAATACATGTTAGTAGGGAAGTGGTGTTAGGTAAATTGAAGGGATTAAAGGCAGATAAATCCCCAGGGCCAGATGGTCTGCATCCCAGAGTGCTTAAGGAAGTAGCCCAAGAAATAGTGGATACATTAGTGATAGTTTTTCAAAACTCTTTAGATTCTGGACTAGTTCCTGAGGATTGGAGGGTGGCTAATGTAACCCCACTTTTTAAAAAAGGAGGGAGAGAGAAACCAGGGAATTATAGACCGGTTAACCTAACATCGGTGGTGGGGAAACTGCTAGAGTCAGTTATCAAAGATGTGATAACAGCACATTTGGAAAGTGGTGAAATCATTGGACAAAGTCAGCATGGATTTGTGAAAGAAAAATCATGTCTGACGAATCTCATAGAATTTTTTGAGGATGTAACTAGTAGAGTGGATAGGGGAGAACCAGTGGATGTGGTATATTTGGATTTTCAAAAGGCTTTTGACAAGGTCCCACACAGGAGATAAGTGTGCAAACTTAAAGCACACGGTATTGGGGGTAAGGTATTGATGTGGATAGAGAATTAGTTGGCAGACAGGAAGCAAAGAGTGGGAATAAACGGGACCTTTTCAGAATGGCAGGCAGTGACTAATGGGGTACCGCAAGGCTCAGTGCTGGGACCCCAGTTGTTTACAATATATATTAATGACTTGGATGAGGGAATTAAATGCAGCATCTCCAAGTTTGCGGATGACACGAAGCTGGGTGGCAGCGTTAGCTGTGAGGAGGATGCGAAGAGGATGCAGGGTGACTTGGATAGGTTAGGTGAGTGGGCAAATTCATGGCAGATGCAATTTAATGTGGATAAATATGAGGTTATCCACTTTGGTGGCAAAAAGAGGAAAACAGATTATTATCTGAATGGTGGCCGATTAGGAAAAGGGGAGGTGCAACGAGACCTGGGTGTGATTATGCCCCAGTCATTGAAAGTGGGCATGCAGGTACAGCAGGCGGTGAAAAAGGCGAATGGTATGCTGGCATTTATAGCAAGAGGATTCGAGTACAGGAGCGGGGAGGTACTACAGCAGTTGTACAAAGCCTTGGTGAGACCACACCTGGAGTATTGTGTGCAGTTTTGGTCCCCTAATCTGAGGAAAGACATTCTTGCCATAGAGGGAGTGCAAAGAAGGTTCACCAGATTGATTCCTGGGATGGCAGGACTTCCATATGATGAAAGACTGGATGAACTAGGCTTATACTCATTGGAATTTAGAAGATTGAGGGAGGATCTGATTGAAACGTATAAAATCCTAAAGGGATTGGACAAGCTAGATGCAGGAAGATTGTTCCCGATGTTGGGGAAGTCCAGAATGAGGGGTCACAGTTTGAGGATAAAGGGGAAGCCTTTTAGGACTGAAATTAGGAAAAACTTCTTCACACAGAGAGTGGTGAATCTGTGGAATTCTCTGCCACAGGAAACAGTTGAGGCCAGTTAATTGGCTATATTTAAGAGGGAGTTAGATATGGCCCTTGTGGCTAAAGGGATCAGGGGGTATGGAGGGAAGGCTGGTACAGGGTTCCGAGTTGGATGATCAGCCATGATCATACTGAATGGCGATGCAGGCTCGAAGGGCCGAATGGCCTACTCCTGCACCTATTTTCTTTGTTTCTATCAGTATATTAGTAAGCAGAAGGTGTTTGGGAAGCTGAAAGGTCCAAAGGTAGATAAGTCACCTGGATAGACTAAACCCCAGGATCCACTTTTATATGATTTGCTAGATTACCTTCTTATTTCATCTTTTCTCTCCTTGTTGCTTTTTTATTTGCCTTCTGTTGGTTTTTAAAAGATTCCCAATCCTCTAGCTTCTCGCTAATTTTTCCTATATTATGTGCCATCTCTTTCGCTTTTGTGCTACCTTTGACTTCTTTTATTTTACTTCTTTGTGATGTATCTATCCTGTGCCTTTTGAATAGCTCCCAGATATTCCAACCATTGCTGTTCTGACATTATCCCTGCTAGTGAACCCTTCCAATAAACTTTGGCCAGTTCCTATCTTATGCCTCTGTATTTCCCTTTTACTCTAGTGTCATACTGATATATGTGATTTTAGCTTCTCCCACTCAAAGAACAGAATGAATTCTATCATATTGTAATCACAACCTCCTAAGTGTGCCTCTTCCTTAAGCTCCCTAATCAAATCTGGTTCATTACACAACATCCGATTTGGAACTGCATATTCCCTAATGGGCTTAAACACAGGCTGCTCTAAAAAACCTTCTCACAGGCATTCTACAGATTCCTTCTCATGGGATCCAGCAGCACCCTGATTTTCCCAATCTCATGCATATTGAATCCTCTTATGATGACCAAAACATTGCCCTTCTATGTGCTGTTTCTATCTATTTTAATTTGTACCCCATGTCCTGGCTACTTTTCAGAGGCCTGTACATAACTCCCAGTAGGGTCTTTTTGCCCTTGCAATTTCTTAATTCTACCCACAGGATTCATCACTTTTCAATTTGATTTCATTTTTACCAACAGAGCCAACCCATCCCCTCTGCTTGGGTTTCTAGCTTCTGCAGATTTTCTCTTGTTTGTGATTGACCCTCTGGATACCTGCCTGTTCTTTCAATACAATGCATATCCATGGATATTAAGCTCCCAATTATGATAATATTTCAGTCTCAATTCAGTGATGCCACCAACGTCATACCAGCCAATCTCTAACTGTGCTACAAGAGCATCCATCTTATTCTGTATATTGTGTGCATTCAAATATAATACATTCAGTCCTGCATTCTTCATCCTTTTCCCATGTTACTGGAGGTTAAATTCTTATCTTTTTCTAAACTTTTTTGCCTTTTTATTTATTCTGGAAATTTTTGTAACCTCTCCTGTGCTCTCCTTCCCTTTAACTTTATCATAATTTTTCCAAACCGTAGAACTGTTAAAACTTAATATTCACTGTAATGGCACACTTCAACTCATCCCTCTGACTGCAATTTCCCCAATCATTTGCCTGTCCTTCCTCACAAATTTACTACGCGCTGCATCTATTTGTATACCAACTGCCCCATCCTCAGCCCTATCACTCTGGTTCCCATCTAACAAATTATCTTAAATCCTGCCCAACAGCTCTATCAAACCAGCCCGCAAGGATGTTAATCCTCCACACCACCGCCCCCCTCCAGGTTCTCCAAATAAGCAGTCCGATCCATCCTAAGTATCAAGGAGCATGTTGGTCTTACCAACGTATCTGATGTGTCCAGGTGTAACCCATTCTTTTTGTACAGGTCATTCCTTCTCCAGAAGACATTTCAATTATCCAGAAATCAGAAACCCTGCCCCTTGCACCAATTCCTCAGCCATACATTCATCTGCCAAACCATCTTATTTTCCCTTACTGGTGCAAGACATAGGCAGCAATCAAAAGATTACTACGTTTCAAATCTGTTTTTCAGCTTTCTACTTAACTCTCTTTATTCTTTCTTCAGGAACTCATCTATTTTCCAACCTATGTCTTTGGTACCAATATATACCACGACTTCTGGCTATTCACCCTCTCCCTTTAGATCCAAGACTTCCATGATCCTGTCTCCTGGGAGGCAACATACCATTCAGGTGTCTCCTTCACTTTCACATCATTTCCTGTCTTCTCCTCTAACTATAGAAGACCCTTTCAGTACTGCACTCCTCTTGTCCCCACTCTCCTTCTGAACCACAGAGCCAGGCCCAGTGCCAGAGACCTGGTTACAAAGTTTTCCCCTAGTAGATCGTTCCCCCCAGCAGTATCGAATATGGATATTTATTATTAAGGGGTACAACCAAAACTGTATTCTGCAATGTTAGCCTATTCTCTTTCCCTCTCCTGGCTGTCACCCATCTACTTGCCTCCTGCAACTTACGGATACCTAGTAGGGAAGAAAAGCAAACTGTGCTCACAATCATGGAGAAGAACCCTCTTGGTACAGTTAGCACTTAATTGTTAAGTGTTCCAGGTTGGGGGAACAAGAATGTGACAAGACCGCTATGTGTGAGCATCACAGAGAGTTTATAATAAAACTCAGACCCCCATCTTTGCCCTTCTCCAAATGAGCAGTCCAATCCATCCTGAGTATTGAGAAGCCTGTGGGTCTTACTAACATAACCGATGTGCCCAGAGTGAGCCATGTCTCCCTGAAACACAAAACACAGCAGATTCTTATTTCCCTTTGATACAGCAGTCTTGCCCTTAGGTTCTCAATCTTGTTCTCCAGTGACTGTAGATTTGCTAACAAGATGCTGGGTAGAGGAACTTTCATACCTTGGTGTTTCAGTCTGGCACGGTGTCCTCCCCTCTTCCCTCACTTCCGGCCATGGTGATGTACCTTCGTCCGCTGTACTTGCAAGCGTGTAAGTTATGTCTGCCGAATCCTTCAGAAAATCATGAAATGGCTAGTTAATTAAGATGGTTTAAATGTACTTTGCTTAAAGGGAGATTATAGTCTACAGATTGAAGTGAGAGTAATTCAGAAGAGGTATATTTAGAAGTTTAGTAAGCAGCCTGTGACTCATGGCCTTGGTTCACCAGTGCCATCTTGGATCTTCTGGATATATATATATAATAAAAGAAAATTGAATTAAATAAGTAGTACATAAAGAGAGGTAAAAAATACTGAGGCAGTGTTCATGGGTTCATTGTCTCCAAAGAAAATTTAGTTTCACATTTCAGTACTCTGCTGCACTCTCAAATTGATACCTTTTTATTTAAAATGTTGTTAGGTATTATCTGCCTCTGGAAGTGGACATAAAAGATTTACACCACCACTATTTAGTAGAATAGCATGCCTGTTCACCTGTTCAAAAAACACATTTTGAAAATACTGGAAAACTGAAACTAAAAACAGAAAATGCTAGAGCTACTTCATGGGTCAGGGGGCATCTGTGGAATTACAGCCATAGAGTCATAGAGAAGTACAATATAGAAACAGGCCCTTCAGCCCTTCTATTCCATGCCAAAACCCTGAAACTGCCTACTCCTGTTGACCTGCTCTGGGACCATAGTCCTCCATATCCCCACTATCCATGTACCTATCCAAACTTCACTGAAACGTTGAAATCGATTTCACATGCACCACTTGTGCAGGCAGCTTACTCCACACTCTCATCTCCTTTGGAGTGAAGCTTCCCTTCATGTTCCCCTAAAACTTCTCACCATTCACCCTTAAGACATGACCTCTGGTTTTGTCCCACCCAACCTCAGTGGGAAAAGCCAGTTTGCATTTACCCTATTTATTTCTCGCATAATTTTGGATACCCCTATCAAATCTCCTCTCAATCTTCTACGTTCTAAAGAATACAGTCCAAACCTATTCAATCTTTCCTTGTAACTCAGGTCCTCCAGAACTGGCATCATCCTTGTAAATTTTCTCTTAACTCTTTCAACCTTGTTTACATCTTTCCTGGAAGTAGGTGACAACAACTGCACAGAATATTCCAAATTAGGTCTCACCAACGTCTTATACAACTTCAATATAACATCCCATCTTCTGTACTCGGTACGTTGATTTATGAAGGCCGATGTGCCAAAAGATTTCTTTATGACCTTTGTTACATACCCCGTAACTGAGTTGCCAAACCAGCAGAAATGGAACACTCATTGGAGTCTGGATTACTAGGAGCTAATAAAGTTTTATTAAAGAAACAAATAATACAGTACTCTAATCGTAAGGATATAAATGTAACAGGTTAGCAATGATAATACACACTTATACACAGAACTAGGGTAATAGGAATCAACCAAGCTCTACCACAGTCTAGGCGTAAAATGATCAGTCTTACAGTGACGCAGACTTCTTTTCAGCTTAGTGCAGTTCGCAGTAATCACTGTTGTACTGTTGGAGAGAGATAGAGAGAGAGGGGGGATGCAATTTGGTTCAGGCAGACCTTTGATGTCTTCTATCCCGCTGTGGTCACCGACTGTGACCCCTCCGTTCCGGATACAACCGTTCTTCCACGGTGAACCCAGCACCCAGGCAAGGGCGGACACACACACCTGGTTCCCACCGATCGTACCTTTACACCCTGTGAGCCTATGGTCAGTTCCCGCGAACCAGACCTCCAAACTCCCACCACTTGTGGGGGCACACCGCTCCTTCCAGAGTCTTGTTGTCTCGTGGTCTCGTGGTGCGTCGTGCCTTAGCAAACCTGTTCTTTTTATCCCCCTGCTGGGGTATCACCTGTCCATCAAACTTCAAACAGTTCAGGTTCAAAGCAACCTGAATTGTGTTTCTTTTCCGTTAATCCCTCTCTCCTCTCTTATTAGCATTTTGAACGTTTCTCCATTGTCTCTCTTGTCTCTCTCATTAGCATCAATCGTCCGATAGCTTTGTTTGGCCTCACACCCCTACCCTTCAAAGGATTTTTACCAGGGTAAAAATCATGGGCATGAGTGCACATTATTAGATACACACTAATATACAGGGTCATCAGCTATTCGGCTAATACAGAGGACTTTAAGTTTCAACACCTTGACAGACAATCAGCAATCACATTGTCCGTTCCTTTTATATGTTTTATTTTAATATCAAATTCCTGTAAGACCAGGCTCCAATTTAATAACCTTTTGTTTTTATCCTTCATGGTGGCCAAAAACACTAATGGGTTGTGATCAGTGTAAATTATCAGTGGTTTCCGTGCCAGACAAATATAAACCTCAAAATGTTGTAATGCTAGTATGATGGCCAGTAATTCCTTCTCCACAGTGGAATAATTTCTCTGATGAATATTAAATTTCTTAGAAAAATAAGCCACTGGGTGGTCAACCTCCTCTTTGTCTGTCTGCAACAGCACCGCCCCGGCTGCTTCGTCTCTAGCATCTGTTGCTAGGGAGAAGGGTTTTGAAAAAACAGGCGCATTCAGCACAGGATGGTGACACAGAATAGCATTCAGACTCTCGAAGGCCTGTTGACAAAGGTTGTCCCGCACAAACTTTGCATTCTTTGGCAAGAGCTTAGTAAGAGGAAGGGTAATATCCGCAAAGTTTTTGCAAAACTTCCGATAGTACCCCACCATCCCCAAGACCCTTCTCAGGCTCTCTTGTCCATTGGGATGGGAACTTCAGAGATAGCCTGCACCTTAGCCTGCATCGGTGCCAGCTGCCCCTGTCCTACCACATACCCCAGATAAGTGACCTTAGCGTGGCCGAACTCACTTTTTGCGAAGTCCACTGTCAGGTTGGCTTCAGACAGCCGTTTAAACAGTTCCTCTACCGCCACAATGTGCTCCTCCCATGTGTCACTCCAGACCACTAAATCGTCAATACATGCTTCTGCGTTCTTTAGCCCTTTTATCACTGAATTAATCATCCTATAGGGGTATTGCTTACTAGGCTGACCTGATGTGACAACAACGACATCATGTACCGTCCCTTTGTATCACCTTGGGACATCCGGACATACATCTGCGTGCCAGTTAATTAGTTTTATCAGCGGCTCGCTCTGTTTGGGGGTTAAATGAGAGACCTTATCAGCAAAGTTGGCCAAAACAATAGAGTTCTCCAATCTGGTCAGCACCATATTTATCTTTTCAAGATGGGTTTTCCCCTTATAATGTGGCACCCTAGCCTCATTAATTTTTGTGATAACACAGACTAGGTCTGCTTCCTTATTGGGGTAATGGGTTAACATATTAATAGGCTCTAATTGTGTCGGCTCACATCTACAATACTCAATAATATCCTTCTTCATGTTCGGCCAGTAAAACTCTTTCATAATTCTATCGACTGTCTTCCGCACCCCAAAATGTCCACCAAGGGGTATCTTGTGGGCCAGGTTAAAAATCTCGTCTCTGTAAATTTTCGGTACCACGACTTGGTGCACCACCCCCCCACTCCTCATCTGCGGGCACGGTACTTGGTCTCCACTTCCTCATCAGTACTCCCTCCTTCACATAATAGCCCACTGGCTCCCTTTTTAATTCTGCTTCGGAGAGAGCTGTCTCCGTCAAAACCATCAGCTACTTGTCTCGTTCCTGTGCCTGTATAAATTCCTCCCTTGCTAATGATAAGTCTACCTCAACTCCCTCACTTCCTTCTGCTCTACTATGCTCCTTCTACTCACTTTCTAACTCCTGCTGGTACAAGGCTGGTAAAAATGTCTCAGCTAAATCTACATTCGCCTAGGCAGCCTTTCTGGACATGCGCTGAGTCACTGCGCAAACGGGATAAACCTGTGAGTCCATGAGCGGGGCCTCAATCCTGGCAGGTTTGCTTGTCAGTTTTACTGCTGGGTACACCTCTCCGCCTGCGAGGTCATTACTGAGTAAGACGTCCACGTCTTCCATCGGTAGTTCGGACCTCACCCCTATCATGACCGGTCCGGAGACCAAGTCGCTTTTTAGGTGTATCTGGTGCAAAGGTACTGCTTCAGTCCCTTTCCCAATGCCTTTTATCACACTGACCTCCCCAGTCTGAGTCTCTGAACTAAAGTCTAACACACTCCTTAAGATCAATGACTGACAGGCCCCAGTGTCTCTCCAGATCCGTACTGGAACTGGGTTTGACCCCTCCTTCACCGACACCAATCCGGCCAAAATAAACTTCTCTCGCCCTTCCTGAACTCTATCAGACTTCTTCTCCCCTAGCGGTTTGTTTGCCGGCTCAATACAGCCAGTCGGAGTTGTCGTTTTTCTTTTCCCCGTCTCCTTCTTTGGGGCAAAGCACCTGGACGCAAAGTGACCAGCTTTCCCACAATTATAGCATATGACCCCAGGAGACTTCCTACTAAACTGCTCCCGGTCTTCCTTATCCTTCTCACTAGTCCCCGGCTTACTTTCTGGCTTTTCTGGCGGACTTTCTCCGCCCTCTCGACTACCATTCTGGTAGCTTTTACTCAGGGTAAACTTTGCTTTGTGTGTTAATGCGTACTCATCCGCTAGCTTAACAGTTGCGGCTAAGGTTTCTGCCTCTTTCTCATCTAGATAGGGCCTCATACCTTCAGGGACACAACCTTTAAATTGCTCAATCAGTATTAGCTGTAGCGGTCTGTCATAATCCCCATTGACCCCTCTCGAGGCGCACCAACGCTCACAATACATCTGCATCTCACAGGCAAACTCTAAATATATGCGGCCTCTCTGCTTCCTCACATTCCGGAACCTCTGCCGGTATGCCTCCAGGACCAACTCATAAATCCTGAGTATAGCCTCTTTCACCACATCATACTTCTGGGCATCTTCTGCGGACAATGCGGAGAAAGCTAGCTGAGCCTTCCCTTTAAGTACGCTGTAAAGCAAAACAGCCCACTTATCCCTCGGCCAGTCCTGACTTGCAGCGACTTTTTCAAGATGTAGAAAGTACCGATCAACATCAGCCTCCTCAAATGGGGGAACCAGCCTAACTTCCTGGGTCGCCCTGAACCCTCCACCTTGGTTCGGCATGGAGCCCTGCGCTAGCGTCATCCTTAATCTCTCCAGCTCAAATTCCCTGTCCTTCTGCTTCTCTCTCTCTTCTCGTTCTAACTGCCTGTCTCTCTCTTCTCATTGCAGCTGCTTTAACCAGAACTCGTGCTCGAGTCTCAATTTTTCCATCTGCAGCTGCACTGCTTCTCCACCAGGTTTGCTCATAGACACCACCTCCAGCTCCCTTTGGGGAAACACACCTTTAGATACATAATGCTCGATGATAGCTCTGTGCATCTCCGCTTTCCTCATTATCGACTTCCCCTTAAAAAGATTCAACCGTTTGGCAACAGTCACCAATTCTGCTTTCCTGGCATCCTCTAATGCCTCCAAGGTTGGCACCTTTAGAAATTCCTCAATCTCCATTTCTGCTGTTTGCCCTTTCTTTCTTTCGGGAATTTTAACCCAATCAATTTACCCAGTCCAAAATTTGGTGTTCAAAATCCTGGACGAGATCCCCACTTATGTTACGTACCCCGTAACTGGGTTGCCAAACCAGCAGACATGGAACACTCATTGGAGTCTGGATTACTAGGAACTAATAAAGTTTTATTAAAGAAACAAATAATACAGTACTCTAATCATAAGGATATAAATGTAACAGGTTAGCAATGATAATACACACCTATACACAGAACTAGGGTAATAGGAATCAACCAAGCTCTATCACAGTCTAAGCGTAAAATGATCAGACTTACAGTGACGCAGACTTCTTTTCAGCTTAGTGCAGTTCGCGGTAATCGCTGTTGTACCATTGGAGAGAGAGAGTGGGGGGGGGATGCAATTTGGTTCAGGCAGACCTTTGATGTCTTCTATCCTGCTGTGGTCACCGACTGTGACCCCTCCGTTCCGGATACGATTGAACCCGGCACCCAGGCAAGGGCGGACACACACACCAGGTACCCACCGATCGTACCTTTACACCCTGTGAGCCTATGGTCGGTTCCCATGAACCGGACCTCCAAACTCCCACCGCTTGTGGGGGCACACCACTCTTTCGAGGGTCTTGTTGTCTCGTGGTCTCGTGGTGTGTCGTGCCTTAGCGAAACTGTTCTTTTTATCCCTCTGCTGGGGTATCGCCTGTCCATCAAACTTCAAACAGTTCAGGTTCAAAGCAACTGGTCTGTCAATATTCTGAATTGTGTTTCTTTTCTGTTAATCCCTCTCTCCTCTCTTATTAGCATTTTGAACGTTTCTCCATTGTCTCTCTTATCTCTCTTATTAGCATCAATCGTCCGATAGCTTTGTTTGGTGTCATACCTTATCTAACTGTGATGCCACTTTCAATGAATTATAGACCTGCATTTCCAGATCCACTTCTTCTCCCGCACTCTGCAGTGCCCTGACTTTCACTGTGTGAGAACTACCCTGGGTGGTCCAGCCAAAGTGTAACACCTCGCAACTGTCTGCATTAAATTTAATCTGCCATTTTTCACCCAATTTTTTCAGCTGATACAGATCCCTCTGCAAGTCACGATAGCATGCTTCACTGTCAACTAGACCCTCAACCTTAGTGTCATCACTCAAATTTGCTGATCCAATTAACTACATTATCATTCAGATGATTGATATAGATAGCAAACAACAATGTACACAGCACCGATTCCTGCGGGGCACCACTAGTCACAGGCCTCCAGTCAGAGAGGCAACCCTCTACAATCTCTCTCTGACTTCTCCCACAAAACCAATGTCTAATCTGATTTACGACATCATCCTGACTGCCGAGCAACTGAGCCTTCTTGACCATCCTCCCTTGCGGGATTTTGTCAAATGCCTTCTAATGTCCATGTAGATAACATCCACTGCCTTACCTTCGTCCACTTTTCTGGTAATTTCCTCGAAAAACTCTATAAAATTAGTTAATCATGAACTTCCATGCACAAAGTTATGCTGGCTATCCTTAATTGGTCCATGTCTACCCAAATACTTATATATCTGGTGCCTTAGAATATCTTCCAATAACATTCCCACAACTGAAGTCAGACTCATCAGCTTATAATTTCCTGGTTTCTCTTTGGAGCCTTTTTTAAATAGAGGAACAATATTCGCTATCCTCCAGTCCTCTTGTACCTTTACTGTTACTAAGGATGTCTGAAATACCTCTGCTAGGGTCCCAGCAATTTCTGCATTAAATACATGTAACTCTCACTAATTCTCAACAGGGTTCGGACAAATCAGCACTAATGTATCAAGGACCTAATCAGCACTAATGTATCAGCATTAATGTATACAGCAGGCGGTGAAAAAGGCGAATGGTATGCTGGCATTTATAGCGAGAGGATTTGAGTACAGGGGCAGGAAGGTACTACTGCGGTTGTACAAGGCCTTGGTGAGACCACACCTGGAGTATTGAGTGTAGTTTTGGTCCCCTAATCTGAGGAAAGACATTCTTGCCATAGAGGGAGTACAAAGAAGGTTCACCAGATTGATTCCTGGGATGGCAGGACTTTCATATGAAGAAAGATTGGATGAACTGGGCTTGTACTCGTTGGAATTTAGAAGATTGAGGGGGGATCTGATTGAAACGTATAAAATCCTAAAGGGATTGGACAGGCTAGATGCAGGAAGATTGCTCCCGATGTTGGGGAAGTCCAGAACGAGGGGTCACAGTTTAAGGATAAAGGGGAAGCCTTTTAGGACCGAGATTAGAAAAAACTTCTTCACACAGAGAGTGGTGAATCTGTGGAATTCTCTGCCACAGGAAACAGTTGAGGCCAGTTCATTGGCTATATTTAAGAGGGAGTTAGATATGGCCCTTGTGGCTAAAGGGATCAGGGGGTATGGAGGCAAGGCTGGTGCAGGGTTCTGAGTTGGATGATCAGCCATGATCATAATAAATGGCGGTGCAGGCTCGAAGGGCCGAATGATCTACTCCTGCACCTATTTTCTATGTTTTCTATGTTCCTCTGACCTCAGACACTCCCACGTCGGCTTCCAAGAACTCCAACTTCACTGAAAAATAACCGTCGTACATATAATCCCTAGCACTAAGGCCCCGGATCTCCAGTGCCTTGAATGGGGTCAGAGGTAAATAATTCAGAAACGAACTGTACAACAACACGACCTGCAAACCAGTGTTGAGTATGGCTTCAGCACAAATACCTTCTATTCGTAGTGACACACTGGAGCATGGTCCCACTAAGCCTTCAGGAATAGGGTCTTTCGCTTTCGGGGGTTCCTCGGTACATTGCTGGGAACGTGTTCCCCCAGAGACACCAGGCAGTTCCCTCACTGGGTCTCCTCTACGTTTTCCCAATGACTCTCTCTGCTTAGGCACCTGGGGGCTCACTCTCCTTCCGGCGTGACACCTGCTGCCAGCAGCCCTCCACATTGCTCATCCCCTTGGGGGATCCGCCCTCCCATCAGCTCCATCATATGGGGGGTCACACCCATTGATAACAGCCGATATATCTCCATTCTCAACTCTGCCACAATCTCCTCTACCACTCCCCGCGGTAGGCTATCCATGGTCACTTCACTGCAGGTGACCACTACCGAGGACTGTACCCTGCTGATAGAGGCCTCCCACACCTCCAAGGCGTTCTCCTCTTCCCATACCTCTCTGATCAGCTCAACAAAAAGGGAGGGGGGTGCATTTTACAAGACTGTCTGAGACACCAAGCAATCAGGTCTTGGGACTAGGCGCCCTTGGCTATCTGGTCCACTCTTAACTGATCCACTTCAGCTGCCTGAATGACCCTTCTGCACCACAAGCAATTTAGCTGCCTCTCTAGCCGAAAAATGTAAGCTGAAAGCTTCTCCCCCTTCTCTGGACGCATGTTCTGAAACCCTACCATGAGCTCCATTGGGCTTCCTGTCGGGCCAAAAGCACTGTCCAGTGCTTGCATGTAATTGACAGCTGTCGCTACGGGATATTTAACCTGACAGCTCTCACAATGTCAGCAACCTGCCCAGTCAAACTCTCAACCAATCCCTGTCACCTTACATCATCAGAGCACTGCCACCCATCTAACAACTGAGAGGTCTGCTCCGCCCAAATCTCAAACTCCTCTTCCCCATTAGGGATGGGCGTTATTCCAGAGAACAGGTGGAGCCTACCATAGCTGGGACTTTGAACCTCGACATTTTTCTGTTTATTCGCCAGAGAGGTAAGGGCGGGTACTAACTCAGAATTCTCACTCTTCACTGGGAGACAGGGACTAATTAGACATTCCAAATCTGACCACTCCTTTCCCTCACTCCTCAGAAATGATAGAACCCTGTCTTTCAAATCTCTGGCCCCAGCTACCCACTATGTCAGCACTGGTCTGCATTAAAATGAAAGCTGCGCCAGCCATTTTATCAAACCTCTGCCCCACAATAGCAACTTTATCAGTACTCAACAGGCGAATTATCAATTCATCTGGAGTACGAATATCTACCCCACTGGTTCAATGCTCAGGGTAATTGCACAGCACTTAACGAAACCAATCCCAGACGATATCCCCATGATTGTAACTCTCGGTTTGGTTAACATCTTCATCTAGAGAAGACAGCCCCTGACCAGGCCAAACTTAAGAAATCTTGTTTGGGTGGATGCTGCGTGATGTGTTCCCCTGTTACAAATCCGTACCACGAAATAACAAACAGTCCACAAAATGTGATTAAACAATTGAGCTTTGTAATTATTAATTTGACTATACGGTTAGTAAAGAAACCAAAAAAGGGCTCATTCTCATGAAACTGTCTAATACACAACATTGGATCTCATGGTTCAGTTCAATGGTTCCCGTCGAATTCCTCGGGGCGTAACCGACCCTCAGGCCCTCGCTCCAAGTCCACTCCATCCAGTAGTCTACCAACTGGCTCCATTCGTGTCTTCTCTCTTCATCTCTCCCCGACAAAAGATCACAAGATCCCTGCTCCCAGACCCACGAGAAAGAAGACGATCCCTCTCATTGACTAGCATACATTCCAAAGCCCCGTTATCTCTCGTCATAACTCAAACATTGCTGTTACAGAGAAACCATTATCTTAGCAGTGAAACCTTACAGTGCGTTACACACAGATGCAAAAAGTTTATTTAAGATCTCCCTATCTGTTTTGGCTCCACTCATAGGTGACAATTCTGGTCTTCCAGAGGACGAATTTTGTCGCTTGCAACCCTTTTGCTCTTAACATATTGGTAAAATCCCTTAGGATTCTTCTTCACTTTGTCTGTTAGAGCAACTTCATGTCTACTTTTAGCTTTCCTGATTGGATTGTGTAAGTGTTCTTTTACATTTCTTGTATTCCATAAGCTCCTTATTTATTCCTACTTGCCTATACCTGCAATGCACCTCCTTATTTCTTGTAACCACATCTGTAATACCTCTTGAAAAGCAAGATTCCCTATACTTGTTATCTCTACCTTTTATTCTGACAGGTACCTACAAGCCTTGTACCCTCTCAAAATTTCACTTTTGAAGGCCTCCAACTTTTCAAGTACACCTTTGCCAGAAAACAACCTGATCAAATCCACACTTGCCAGAATATTTCTGATACCATCAAAATTGGCCTTTCTCCAAGTTAGAATCTCAACCTGTGGAAAGACCTATTTCTTGCATGTACTTTGGGAGGACAAACCAATATAGGACTTAAAGAACGAATGGTAGGATGCTGAGATGTGCAGTGGAACATAAGGATCTGAGAATACAGATCCATCATTTTCTGAAAGTGGTGTCGTTAGGGTCACAAAGAGATATGTTGGCACATTGGCCTTTATAAATCAGAGTACAAGAGTACAGGAGTTGGGACATTATGTTGAAGTTGTACAAGATACTGTATTTGTGAGGCCAAATTTGGAGGATTGTGCGCATTTTTGCTTAGCTACCTATAGGAAAGATATCACTAAGGTTGAAGGAGTGCAGAGAAAATTTACAAGTACATTGTCAGGACTTGAGGCCCTGATTTACAAGGAAAGGTTGAATACATTAGAACTTTATTCACTGGAGCATAGGAGAATGAGGGGAGATTTGATAGAGGTATACAAAATTATGAGGGGTATAGACAGGGTAAATGCAAACAGGTTTTTTCCCCTGAAGTTGGGTGGGACTAGAACTGGAGGTCATAGAATAAGGGTAAAAGGTGAAATATTTCAGGGGGGCTTCTTCACTCAGAGGATAGTGCAGATTCAATTGGAATATTTAAGAGACGTTTGACAGGTATATGGATGGGAGGGATATGGAGGTCTATGATCCAGATTGCGGGTCAATAGACAAGGCAGAATAATAGTTCTGTACAAACTACATGAGCCGAAGGGCTTGTTTCTGTGCTGTAGTACACTATGACTCTATGACTCTATCTACACTGTCACTTCTTCATCTATTGCTGTGTGTAATTCTCTGATGGCTTTGCAGGTTCCACAGCACACGTTGAAGCAATGGGATGGACATCAGCAACCAGCCAGAAGTACCTGGTTAATTAAAGGATCCTGAGGAAGGACTAAAGTCTGTTTACCCTATCCCCAAAAGGGATTGGGTATGCAGCTCTCCAATGTACCTATTTGATGGGTTTCTCAGAGACAATAAAATGGAGTTTGACAAACAATGCAGATAAAGCTTAAGCTTTGTGACTGTGCCTGGTGATTGTTTTGGTAAGAGAGGTCAAGTTCACTGTAACTTTGAATTCCATGGCCTATCATCGCTTCGGGCTGTGGTACTATGCCTGATCTATATCATATTTTCGACTTGCTGCAGGCCACAGCATTAGTAATGTCGACTTTGCCTCCTTTTCCTTGAATGAACATCAGGCTGAGCAGGCCTGTGAGAACTATTAAAGTTTCAAAGTTTCAGACAGTGATAGGTGGTACTTGTACGGAATTCAAGCTCTGCCTGAGTCCCCAAAATCTTCCATGAATGCAAGGATCTATCAGATCTTGAACATTCAATGCATGTATGATTCTCAAGAAATAATTTGATTAGTCAATACGATGTGCATCAGAAGATGGCATTGTTCCTTTATTCTTAAATTATGGGTTGATTGCCTTATTTCACAACAGTACCATATGGCAGGAGTGATGTAATATCAGGCAATATTCTGCTGATGACTTGTGGAAATTTAACTATATATACTGTAGATAATGCATTATTAAATATATGATTTTTACCGAATGAAGCAACACCTTTGAAAATAATTGTTGTCCAGTGTAGTTGAAACAGATCAAGGCTCTGTTAAACAAGCAGAACTGGACAAAATTTTGTGACAACATTTTTAAGACATCGTGCTTCTAATTATAACATGCCTGTGGATTTTTCATCTTGTAAGCCTTATAAAATACGTTACCATAACATGACAAATAAACTCTTCTTGGCCTTCCAGCTAGGTACAGGCATCAATTACAAATAATGTTTTTATGACAATGAAGATGGTGAAGTTTGTCATCGAAACATCAGTTATAATCGATACCTGTACCGGCTGGAGCCCAAGAAGAGGTTATTCGTCATATATGCCGGGAAAGCACTAGGTTCTTTCTTATTTAACCATAATATGCTTTAAAGTGAGTGTCCCAAAATGCAAACATGAACTTAAGATTATCTTATTCTTTCAATATTTTTAGTGATATATGTTGTAGAACTCCCTTTGAGCACTTTACTGGTGGTAGCATTGTAACAGCCTGTTTTGGTGTCCTCTACTGGTCAAGTAATGAATAATGTGTTTAGAAACACTTCTGTGTTTCTCCAAAACTCATCTGTGGTTAAGCGAGGGAACACTATGCACCTAAAACTTTCTGGTGTAGGCGTACTAATAAACTTTACACTCCTACCCGTTTAAGACAAATGTCAGGGGTAAGTTTTTTAAGCAGAGTGGTGAGTGTGTGGAATGGGCTGCTGGTGATGGTGATGGAGGTGGATACGATAGGGTCTTTTAAGAGACTCCTGGATAGTTACATGGAGCTTAGAAAAATAAAGAGCTATGGGTAACCCTAGGTAATTTCTAAGGTAAGGACATGTTCGGCATAGCTTTGTGGACCGAAGGGCCTGTATTGTGCTGTAGGTTTTCCATGTTTCTATGTTTCTGAACCATTTAGAGTGCTGATATTTTACATGGGCATAAATAAGTATTCTTCCCTCCTCTTTAAATTGCATCAAGGATTCTTTTACTCCCATTTGCATAGACAAGTAACCCTTTGTTTCAGCATTCAAAAGAAGCATCTCTATCATCTCAAAACAATGCCAGAACATCTGCATGAATTAAACATTCTGGTATAAGCATGGACCTTGAACCTATAAACTTGCAGGACAGAGTGAAACTGCCAACAATAAGGAAAATTGAGGCATAAAATGGAAATACCTGTAGGCTACATACTACCTTTTTTGTGAAATATTCCTAATCTGTTGGCATACTACTGCAAAAGTTTTTCCTTCAATCAGTATTGACAAATAAAGTCATGAATGTTGGAATCCTAAATACAAATAGAAAATGCTCTAAATACTCATTAGATCAGGCAATGTCTATCAGGAAAGAAAGAGAATGAACATTTTTGGGTCAATTACTTTTATTCAGAACAAATATCAAAAATTAATAGGCTCTAAAATTCCTAAAAATGTTATCTTACATCTTCCAAGATTTCACCATGCGAAACACAGTTACAGGGGTGGATATGTCCCTGCACCTTACTGTTGTTTGCAATCTATTTCATGCATATTATTTTCCACCAAAACATCATAGGATAACAGACTTGGGTGGAGCACCAACACAGAGTACAAGACAGACCAGGTTCACCTCTACTTCCTGAGGAGACTGAGGTCCTTCAGAATATGCAGGCCTCTCCTTCACATGTTCTTTAATATTCTTTTTATTTTTTTATTACAAACAAAAAAAACAAAAAAAAGCACATCTACAAAAACCACGACCTTAACAAAATCTAATTAAGTATTGAGCAGCAAAAAGGGAGAAAAATATAAAGGCAAAAGTAAACATACACAGCAGAGGTGCACTGCATCAAAAAACCCCAGTCCTCACCCCGTAAGGAAGTCCAATACAGGGCCCCATATCCTTTCAGAGATGTCCCCTCTGTCCTCCTTACATAGTCTCAGTCTCTCCAAATGTAAAGTATTTGCCAGTTCTCTCAGACACAGGTCGTACATAGGCACAGAGTCCATTTTCCACATTTGCAGGATTAACTTCTTAGCAATCACCATGCCAAACAATACAGCCTTTTTTTCATACTTATTGGCTGGAGATAGGGAGCTTGTTGCTCCAAGGATGGCTATAAGCGGGTCTGGTTCCCATCGCTTCCCAAAAGCCTCAGAGAAACAGTGAAAAATACTTTTCCAGAGTGCATAAATCTTACAACATGACCAGAATGAATGTGACAAGTTACTGTTCACAGATTTACATCTATTACAAACTGGTGAAACATCAGGGTAGAAACTGTGCAATTTTTCTTTGGAATAATGAAGTCCATGTATTGTTTTAAACTGTATAAGTCTGTGTCTGATGTTGACCGAACAATCATGTATACTCTTTAAACACTCATCCCAGCCCTCCTCTGTCAGTTCTATACCCAGTTCATCCACCCATGCCTGTTTAAGACATTCAGTATTCACCCGAGCTCCATTATGTAGGATCTGATAAAAATAGGATACCGCACTGCAAGTAACAGGATCAAATTTATTTATTGTCTCCAGGGACTCATGTTTGTCTAAAACTTCGAAGTTAGGTATATATTTCTGAACATAATCTCGAATTTGTAAATATCTAAAAAAGCTAGATGCAATGATATTGTAAACTGCTCGTAACTGCGCAAATGAGGCAAAGTTTCCTTTAATATATAGGTCACATATTCTACCAGTCTGTTGTTGCCAGTACAATCTTCTATGTAGTGATGTGCTGGAGCAATGGATGATGCCAACAGGCTCAATAAACTGATTAGAAGGACCCTCCAGAAAATCCCAGCAATTCTGGACAATGTTTCTCACCCTCTGCATGCCACCCTGGCTAAACAGAGGAGCACTTTTAGTAATAGACTAAGACAACAGCGCTCCTCCAAAGAGTGCTGTATGAGGTAATTCTTACCCTTGGTCATTAGGCTCTGTCGTGAGTCAGCCCATGGCCGGGAAAGTGATGAGCCCCTCCTGTTAGAATGTTCATGGTAATTTATTTTTTATTCTACTTCCTTTTAATGTTTATGTCTGTGCACTTGAAATGCTACTGTGACACAACAATTTTCTTATCTATCTTTCGGCAGTGACTATAAAAAGGATTGACCCCCTTGGAAGTTTTTGTGTTTTATTGTTTTTCATCATTGAATTACAGCAGATTTAATTTTGCACTTTTGACACTTTTTAACAGCAAAAGGCTCTTCAATGTCAAAGTGAAAACAGCTCTCTACAAAGTATTCTAAATTAATTACAAATACAAAACACAATATAATTGATTGCATAGGTATTCAGCCCCTCCCCCGCCCCCTTAGTAGGACACACCAAATCAGCACTGGTGCATCCAATTGGTTTTAGAAGTCACATAATTGATTAAATGGAGATCTGTTTTTAGAGATCTGTGTGCAGTCAAGGTGTTTCAATTGATTGTAGTGAAAATAAACCTGTATCTGGAAGGTTCAACTGCTGCTGAGTCAGTATCCTGGCAAAAACTACACCATAAAGACAAAAGAACTCTCTAAGCAACTCCATGAAATGGTTACTGAGAAGTACAAGTCAGGAGATGGATAGAAGAAAATTTCCAAGTCACTGGATATCCCTTGGAGAACAGTGAAGTCAATCATCAAGATATGGAAAGAAAATAGCACAGTTGTAAATCTGCATAGAGTAGGCCATCCTCAAAAACTGAGTGAAGGGGACTAGTGAAGGAGGCTACCAAGACACCAATGGCAACTCTGGAGGAATTACAAGCTTCAGTGGCTGAGATGGGAGAGACTGTGCATACAACAACTGTGGCCTGGGTGCTTCAACAGTTGCAGTTTTATGGGAGAGTGGCAAAGAGAAAGCCACTGTTGAAAAAAAACTCTCATGAAATCTTGTCTAGTTTGCCAGAAGGCATGTGGGAGACTCTGAAATCAGCTGGAAAAAGGTTCTATGGTCTGATGAAACCAAAATTGAGCTTTTTTGGTGTAAGCCAAATACCGCACATCTTAAAAAAACACACCATCCCTACCGTAAGGTGGTGGCTGCATCATGCTGTGGGGATGCTTCACTGCAGCAGGCCCTGGAAGGCTTGTGAAGGTAGAGGGTAAAATGAATGTGGCAAAATACAGGGAAACATGGCGGAAAGAGAAGATGGCAACTCGACGCAGCTCGCAGCGACCACTCCAGTGATGATATCTGTTATCTGTCAAATAGGGTGCCATGCACAATCCTGATTTGATGAAGATAGACGTGAGAGCATGGAGGAATATCTGGTGAAACTTCTGAAATGCCTGCTTCGCTGCCGCTGCTACTGTGTGATCCAGAATCTCCGGAGGGAAAGGCCCCGAGTCCTCAGTTTTGCTTGTTGCTTGGCGGCCGGGGTGGGGTTGAAGCGCTCGGCAGAGGATGGTGTTCAATGCTTGGTGTTGGAGGCTTGAAGTTTTCGGACGGACTCAAAGTCGACTGCAGTCGGGTGCTTCCAGTGGTGCTGCATCGGCAGGTTTGCGGCGCTTGGAGGTTCATGGCAGGGAGAGTTTCTCCCTTCTACCGTCTGCGTGAGGTGATGGGGCTATCTGGACTTGAGATTTCTTTTACCATGCCCATGGTCTGCTCTTTATCAAATTACGTATTCTTTTGCACTGTTGTAACTATATGTTATAATTTTGTGGTTTTGTCAGTTTTAGTCTTGGTTTGTCCTGGGTTTCTGTGATATCTTTCTGGAAGAACATTGTATCATTTTTTATAATGCATGCATTTCTAAATGGCAATAAATGAGGACTGAGTGTCCTCATAATCTAAAAAAAATCCTGGAAGAAAACCTGATGTAGTCTGCAAGAGAACTGTGATTTGGGAAAAGATTTGTTTTCCAGCAAGAAAATGACCCCAAGCATAAAGCCAAAGCTACACAGGAATGGCTTAAGAACAACAAAGTTAATGTCCTGACATGACCAAGTTAGAGACCAGAGATCTTAATCCAATTGAGAATTTGTGGCTGGCCTTGAAAAGGTCTGTTCACTCACAATCCCCATGCAATCTGAAAGAGCTTGAGCAGTTTTCTAAAGAAGAATGGGGGAAAATTGCAGTGTCCAGAAGAGCAAAACTGATAGAGACCTATCCACACAGACTCAAGGCTGTAATTGCTGCCAAAGGTGCATCTACTTAACACTGACTTGAAGGGGGTGAATACTTATGCAGTCAATTATTTTGTGTTTTATATTTGTAATTAATTTAGATCAATTTGTAGAGATCTGTTTTCACTTTGACACGAAAGAATTTTTTTCTGTTGACAGTGTCAAAAAAGCCAAATTAAATCCACTGTGATTCAATGTTGTAAAACAATAAAACATAAAAACTTCTGGGGGTGGGGGGAGGAGTAATACATTTTATAGGCACTGTATCTGTCTATCTACCTAGTTACAAACTTGTAGCTGGATTGAGGACTTCATTTTAAAACTGATTGTTCTACATACAGGAGACTATTTCAAAGACTGTCTGCATCTCAGATGGACAGTGGTGTTTACTAATGAGCTGATAACTGTTACTTAACAAGTAAATTAAGCATTTGCCAGATTGAACTCATCTTCCACTATTCCTTATATCCTTGTGTTGACAATGCTGAACCTAAAAGACAACATTGATTTGTCTGTGGCATCTTTTTTTTCGGAGTTTGCAAATGTTATATGTGCAGAAGTGAACATAATGTCAGAGAAAGATGTGTCTTCTGGGATCATGTAAAATTTTGATATTTTATTAGAATGGATCTAGTAGGAAATGAGCCAGCATTATGGTCAGGACGTTTTATATTTTGATGTTTGTGGTGCAGCCTTAGATCACCATTTAAATAGGTTATTTAATTAGTGAGAGTGTAATAGAAAACACAAGTTAACTGACTAACATCTTAGCTCTACTTTTACGGGGCCAGTTTGGCAGAGCTCCACTTCTGCCTGTTTGACAGTGCCTTGATCTGTTTCAGTTATAAGATCCACCTTCTCAGAAAATGAAAGCAAATTCCCTCAGTTTTCTAGATCATAAGCCTGCTACTAACAGGCAAATGCATCTTTCAGCTGTTAGATCAGTCTTCAGAAAAAATGAAGTACTGATTTCTTCTCAAGACTAAAATAACAATTTTTATATAAACATCTGGAGTATTTTATTTCCATAACTTAACCTTATCTGTTTTAAAGATTGAACTTCATGGAGATAATGTATGCAACTTTCAAAGCAGAAGCAAACTCCACTCTGTAATTTTTTCTATAAATTACTTACTGCTACTCAAGAAAACATTGCAGTTTTAAACTAATATTCACTTATGACAGCGAATCAACATTCTTTAACAACTTCTAAACCTGAACTGAAAAATTGCATGTCATTCCTAAGAGGAAGGTGGTACAAAGTAAACTCTGTACTATTTGTACCCCTTCTATCTTTACTACTTTAATCCTGGACTTTTTCCAGCTGACCTATCACTCAACAACCACTAATTATGAGGATTCAGATTCAGATTCAGATTCGATTATTTATCATAAGACCATTAGACATTGGAGCAGAATTCAGCCATTCAGCCCATCGTCTGCTCCATTTCCCTCTCAAACCCATTCACCTGCCTTCTCCCTGCAACCTTTCTTGCCCAGTCTAATCAGGAATCTATCAACCTCTGCTTTAAATATACTAGACGATCTTGCTTCCAGAGCCACTTGTTGCATGGAATTCCACAGATTCACCACTCTCTAGCTAAAAAATTCCTCCCCACCTCCATTCTAAATGGGCATCCCTCTATTCTGAAGTTGCACCCTCTGTTCCTAGACTCCTCTGCTATAGGAAGCATCCACTCCAGATCCACTCTGTCTAGACCTTTCAACATTCCATAAGTTTCAATGAGATCCCCTCTCATTCTTCTGAATTCAATGAGTATAGACCCAGAGCCATCAAGTGGTCCTCATATGATAAGACTTTTCAATCCTGGAATCATTTCTGTGAACCCTTTTTGAACCCTCTCCAATGTCAAACGTCCCAAAACTGCTCACAATACTCTAAGTGAGACCCGACCAGAGCCTTACAAAGCCTTGCCATTACATTGTTGTTTTTAAGTTCTAGTCCTCTCAAACTGAATGCTAACATTACATTTGCTTTCCTCACCCCTGACTCAATCTACAAGTTAACCTTTAGGGAATCCTGCATGAGAGCTCCCAAGCCCCTTTGCACTTCTGATTTTTCAGTTTTACTCCGTTTAGAAAATAGACTCTGCGTTTATTCCTTCTACCAAAGTCCATGACCATACACTTCCCAACCCTGTATTCTATCTGCCACTTAATTGCCCATTCTCTTAATCTGTCTAAGTCCTTCTGTCATCTCCCTGCTTCCTCAACAGTACCTGCCCTAAAACCTATCTTCATATCATCTGAAAATGTGGCCACAAAGCCATCAATTCTGTCATCCAAATCATTGACATACAATGTAAAAAAGAGCAGTCCCAATTCTGACCCCTGTGGAACACCACTAGTCACCAGCAGCCATCAAAAAGGACTCCCTTTATTACCACCCTTTGCCTCCTGCCAATCAGCCAATGCTCTATCCATGCTCGTATCTTTCCTGTAATACCATCCTGTAATACCATGGGCTTTTGACTTGCTAAGCAGCCTCATGTGTGGCACCTAGTCAAAGCCCTTTTGAAAATCCAAGTACACAACATCCACCAATCCTCCTTTGTCTATCCTGCTTGTTATTTCCTCAAAGAATTCCAACATATTTGTCAGGCAAAATTTTCCCTTAAGGAAACCATGCTGGCTTTAGTGTAACTTATCATGTGCTTCTAAGTACCCCAAAACCACATCCTTAACAATCGACTCCAACATCTTCCCAACCACTGAAGTCGGGCTCACTCACCTATAATTTTCTTTCTTCTGCCTCCCTCCCTCCTTGAAGAATGGAGTGACCATATCACATATATATTGAAGCATACAGTGAAATGCATCATTTGCATTAATAACCAACACAACCTAAGGAGGTGCTGGGTGCAGCCTGCAGGTGTTTGCCATGCACCAACATAGCATGCTTGCAATGTTCAGCAGAAGTAACATAATTAACAACAACAGCGAAACAAGCCCCTTTTTCTCGCTCCCACCTGCTCACACACATAGACAGTCCTCCAGCCACAGCAAAGGCTGCCTCCGGGCCTCCAGACAGCAGTGCACTCATAGGGTTGCAAACAACAGACCGCTGATGTCTCCAGTCGACTTACAGACTTGCAGATGACTGGACCACAGACTCAGACCTTGAACTGTGGACTCACTGATGATGAGTTCCAAAACTCCAGGCCTCGAACTCCAGACTCATCAATGATGGGACCCCTACACTTGTAGCCGCAATACTTAGGTAGCTGGTTCATTTTGGACTCTAGTCATGTGAACTCCAAAATGTGAGGAATTTGATAACTGTAATGTCATTGAACTACACAGGCAGATGGTTCAATGCCCTCACTTGCCTCGTGTTTGTAAATGTTATTTGCCATTTTGCAGCTTATGTCTTAATGTTGTCAAGGATTGCTGTAAGCAGGTATGCACGTGTTCATTTTTGAAGAAACATGAATGGAATTAAACACTGCACATTCATTGGTCATAACCTGGGGATGTTCAGCTGGCGTGGAACTACATCCGCACACGAGTCGGCACCGTTGTGTTCAGGGAATAACTTTGGAAGTACATTATTGGTCATAAGTTTTGAGTCTGCAAGGACCTTATTGGGAAAATGTGGTTCTGAATACCCGTGAGCATATTTTGTCAGCTGTCGTTTTGCTGAGGGTGCCATTTCATTCAAAGTAAAAGCTTGCATAAAGTGCATGGAACAGGCAGATCATTATGCAGAAGCGTAATGTAGATTTACACCAATCTGTGAGCGTGGATTTCTACACTATAGTGACCACTCAATCTTAATCTCTCTACAGATTTTTCTTTAAATTCCTTCATGAAAAATATTGTTTGGAACCTACTTCTAACGTCCATCCCGACAATTTCCTACACCACAAAAATCCCATTTCCTCTCTGTGCTTTTACATTTCCACCCCCTTTATGAACAGTTTTCACCCTATCAATTTTAACAAATCCTTTATAGCTTTAAGCAATCTGTTGTATAACAATTTCCCTTAATCCTTCCTCTTCCAACGCAAATCATTTCAGTCTCCCTACCGCTCGACATAAGTGAAGTCCATCACTTTGCTTAATTATTCCTCTTACTTAAGCATTACTGCCCGGTAGTACCAGGAAAGCAGTGATGTCATCTTTTAAAGTGCTGCGGGCACGCTGATAAAGGTACTCCCACCGTGCTGTCAGGGAGGGAGCTCCAGGACTTATAAGTCTTGACAATGAAAGAGTAGTGACTGCGTTCTTCACTAGGATGGCATGTGAATTGGTAGAGAATCTGGAGCAATGGTGTTCCCTGAGGCCTTTGTCTTCCTTGGTGTGAGCTATTTCTAGATTTGACAAGATATTGAACCAAGTACTCTCCTGAGAACAATGGTTTATAAAATTTACAAAACACAACTTCTTCTGAAATGCTCCCACAAAGTCGAGTAAGATATTGACCAGGTAATCTGTTTCAGTAACACTAGTAAGGAATTAATATTGGTCAGGACACTGAGATGAATTTGCCAGGTTTATTTCAAATGCCAATGTTATTTGGTGTTTATCTGAGAGGACAGAAGTCAGTTTAACAACTCAGCTGAAAATTGACATATTTCTCAGAAGAGTTTCCTTTTTTACTAAACTAAAATGTGAGCATAGATAGAAACATAGAAAACCTATAGCACAATACAGGCCTTTCGGCCCACAAAGCTGTGCCGAAAATGTCCTTACCTTAGAACTACCTAGGCTTTACCCATAGCTCTCTATTTTTCTAAGCTCCTTGTACCTCTCCAGGAGTCTCGTAAGAGACCCTATCGCTTCTGCCTCCACCGCCGCCGCTGGCAGCCCATTCCATGTACTCACTACTCTCTGCATAAAAAACTTACCACTGACATCTCCTCTGTACCTGCTTCCAAGCACCTTAAAACTATGCCCTCTCATGCTAGCCATTTCAGCCCTGGGAAAAAGCCTCTGAGCATCCATACGATCAAAGCCTCTCATCACCTTGTACATCTCTATCAGGTCACCTCTCATCCTCCATTGCTCCAAGGAGAAAAGGCCGAGTTCATTCAACCTATTCTCACAAGGCATGCTCCCCAATCCAGGCAACGTCCTTATAAATCTCCTCTGCACCCTTTCTATGGTTTCCACATCCTTCCTATAGTGAGGCGACCAGAACTGAGCACAGTACTCCAAGTGGGGTCTGACCAGGGTCCTATATAGCTGCAACATTACCTCTCGGCTCTTAAACTCAATCCCTTGTGCTCAATTCTCTGTGACAAGACTTGGTTCCACACCATCCTGACCTAGAGCTAGACCAAAAGCAAGCACAAACACAGTGATATCCAGTGCAGTTCAGCATGTTGCATTCCAACAAACCAATTTCCATTCCGGTCCACTATCAACTCAACAGGATGTGTTCATTATCAGTCAGTACTTTGTATGATATGTACAGTGACTGGAATGAGTTTTATTCAAGAAACAGTTGCAATAAAATTGATTGGCGATAACACGTAGACTACAAGTCTCGAAGTATAAAAATCTTTCAGCACGTAATAACAATAAAACACTGCCATATTGATTTCCTTTGGAATTGAATCTATATTATGAAGACAGAAGATTGTAACCATACCTTTTAAAATAATCAGGTTGTGAATATTCAACTCAATTAAGTAAACTCAAACAATTACAAAAAAAAGATTTTATGACAGAAGTGACAGAAAAGAATTATTATTGTACCACATTATTGTTAAAAGTAGATGCAGATTGTTCCAGGAAGAATAAATCTAGTATCTTGGCACATGAATCACAGAAACATAATTCATATAAAATTTAACATTAAACTTCCTATTTTTTTCTAGATTCAATCTATCATTTGGTGAGTTCTTTCCTGAAAGAGACAATGAGAATAAAAAGACTTGTCTATGAAGAAATGCCATGACCTCTTTATCAGAAAATGTTGCCACAGTAAAGAAGATTAAAGTCTCTAAAGGGAAAATTGACCTTGAGGACATGCAGCCTTATAACTTATGATTTAAAAAATACTCATTCATAAATTAATGATGAATGAGTTTTTATTGAGGCTAATGGGGGAGTGAATGAAAAGGATTGAGGAACATACAAATTCTCAAAAGAGTGTAATTAGTTACCTTGATATCACAAGTTGGATGGATACAGAGATCAAGAAGGATTCTGAGAAAATTGGGTTCAATTGAGGCAGTAACTTGACTACAGTTAAAAATGTTGGAAATGTTAAATCCAACCACTGACACATTCAGAACATGGAGATGGACTTGCCCCCATTGCTACTAGAGTGCAAAATAAAGAAGTACAATGTAAAATGTAGTTTGTTCATTTCTTTGCCATCACATCAGTCCTGAATTTGCAAGATGTATTAAGGCCACAGTTACCCTAGAAAAGTAAAAGCTGATGAAAACTTTTTACATTTGTACATATGTAGTAAAGCATGGAAATCAATAAGATGTTTGGAATAATATTATGTTCCCTCATAGGCTGTTATTGCTATTATGTCAAGAACCCTATGGCTTCTGTGGCATGCCATAGAGTATCAAACTTCTGGGGTTCTTGTATTTAATAATCATTATTTTAACCACAGCCGTTAAACCCCTGTGCTTTTGGTTTAATCTTGTCAATTTAATTGTGACTGGCACATGTTTCCCACAGTCTATGATTATTTAAGAGGGACCTCATTTAGTGCCTTAGTGAAGCCATCGTGCTGGAGAGAATGAAATGTCTCGCAGTGTCGCTCAGTCATTTCTCTGAGACTATGTTTGTATTCCTAGGTCTAACCACTCACTTCTGTCTTTTCATGGGGGATCTGCAACCCTTCGCTCCTGGGTCGAGCTGTGACCCTGCTTTCTGCCACTCCTGGGTTGAGTTGGTGTCAACAACCACCCCCACCCCCCGCCACCCATGACAGAGAAAGCCTGCCATTCCTCTGCACCTGGGTTCCGTCCTCTGAGAGCACACCATGACATACTACTGCTTTTGCACAGTATTCCCATCCTTAGAAAATGCCATGATTTCCATTTAAACAATATATACATCCCAATTTTCATTTTACTTTTCCAAAAGAAGTTTTGCAAGTAATTAAAAACCCCTGTCATTTGCTTTAGTACGCTTGAAGGTCTTGCTGTTATTAGGTGCTGCAGAAAGAAGGTACTGGGCTCCAAATTGCCCACAAGTAAACTGCTTATAACATTGTGGAAAGCAGTCCTGAGGACATGTGCTTGTGTGACCCTTCACCAAAAATTCTGCACTAGTATAATAGTAGTCATAGTCATACCTTATTGATCCTGGGGGAAATTGGTTTTCATTACAGTTGCACCATAAATAATAAATAGTAATAGAACCATAAATAGTTAAATAGTAATATGTAAATTATGCCAGTAAATTATGAAATTAGTCCAGGACCAGCCTATTGGCTCAGGGTGTCTGACCCTTCAAGGGAGGAGTTGTAAAGTTTGATGCCCACAGGCAGGAATGACTGCCTATGACGCTCAGTGCTGCATCTCGGTGGAATGAGTCTCTGGCTGAATGTACTCCTGTGCCCACCCAGTACATTATGTAGTGGATGGGAGACATTGTCCACGATGGCATGCAACTTAGACAGCATCCTCTTTTCAGACAACACCGTGAGAGAGTCCAGTTCCATCCCCACAACACCACTGGCCTTACGAATGAGTTTGTTGATTCTGTTGGTGCCTGCTACCCTCAGCCTGCTGCCCCAGCACACAACAGCAAACATGATAGCACTGGCCACCACAGACTCGTAGAACATCCTCAGCATCATCCGGCAGATGTTAAAGGACCTCAGTCTCCTCAGGAAATAGAGACAGCTCTGACCCTTCCTGAAGACAGCCTCAATGTTCTTTGACCAGTCCAGTTTATTGTCAATTCGTATCCCCAGGTATCTGTAATCCTCCACTATGTCCACACTGACCCCCTGGATGGAAACAGGGGTCACTGGTACCTTAGCTCTTCTCAGGTCTACCACCAGCTCCTTTGTCTTTTTCACGTTAAGCTGCAGATAATTCTGCTCACACCATGTGACAAAATTTCCTACCGTTGGATGCATCAGCAAGGGAGATGTACTCAACCTCATCTCCCTTGCTGATGCATCCAACTATGGCAGAGTCATCCGAAAACTTCTGAAGATGACAAGACTCTGTGCAGTAGTTGAAGTCTGAGGTGTAAATGGTGAAGAGAAAGGGAGACAAGACAGTCCCCTGTGGAGCCCCAGTGCTGCTGATCACTCTGTCGGACACGCAGTGTTGCAAGCACACGTACTGTGGTCTGTTGGACTATTAAGTAACATAAGGTATTATGTTACTGCCCCGATATTACGTGGAGATACTGAATATTTTAAAAGAGGTTAAAGTCTACCTTAAAAGCCAATTCTATCCAGTCAAGCTAAACTTTTTCATGGGTATTCTGTCCATTCATAAAACAGGTAAAAGGAACCGACAATGTGGTTGCTGATTGTCTGTCCAGATGTTAAAATTTAAAGTTCTCTGTATTAGCCGAATAGCTGATGACTACCTTTATATTAGTGTGTATTTTATAATGTGCATTCATGCCCGTAATTTTTACCCTGGTAAAAATTCTTTTAAGGGTGGGGGTGTCATGTTTGAAGCCAAGCAGAGCCGCAGAACGGATGATGTTAATGAGAGAGATAACAAGAGACAACGGAGAGCCATTCAAAATGCTAATAAGAGAGAAGAGAGAGATAACGAGAGCGAGACACACATAATTCAGATGTTGGCGTCTGCCACAGACAGTTTGCTTTGAGCCTGAACTGTTCATTAACAATCCTGCTGAGACAATAGGAAGTGTGAAGTTTGATGGACAGGTGACACCCCATCGGGGGATAAAAACAGTGGGTTTGCTAGGGCACGAGACACACGCCACAAGACCCTGGAAAGAGCATTGTGCCCCACAAGTTGGTGAGAGTTTGGAGGACTGATTCGTGGGAATCGGTTAGAGGCTCACAGGGTGTAAAGGTTCGACCGGTGGGGACCTGTTGTGTATCTGCCCTTGCCTGGGTGCTGGGTTCACCATGGAAGAACGATCGCATCCGGAACGGAGGGGTCACAGTCGGTGATCACAGCGGGATCAGAAGGCATCAAAAGGTTTGTCTGAAACCAACTGTATCTCTCACTCTCTTTCTCTCTCTCTCTCCCCAATGGTACAACAACAGCGATTACTTCGAACTACACTAGACCGAACTGAACTCTGCTTCACCTTAAGACTGATCATTTTACCCCTAGACTGCGATAGAGCTTGCTTGATTCCTATTACCCTATTTCTGTGTATATGTGTATACTATCATTGCTAACCTGTTACATTTATATCCTTGCGGTTAGTGTACTGTATTACTTATCTTTGTTAATAAAACTTTCTTAGTTTCTAGTAATTACAGACTCCAATGAATGTTCCATTTCTGCTGGTTAGACAACCCAGCTTTGGAGTACGTAACACTACAAATAAGAGATTTTTTACAGTCTCAAATACGTACATTTCCTAAAAGCCCTGATAAGAATGTACTAGGTGTAATCTTTAATCTGAAACCTTTTTATAATGGGTCTATATCTAATATTTATAATATGCTGTTGGGAACGAGAAGTGTTCTTTTAGATAAAATTAAAAATCTTTGGGAACAATATTTGCAGATTTCAATTTCTGAGGAAACTTGGAATCAAGTTTTTAAATTGGTCAACACTTCATCGATATGTGCCTGTCACTCTCTCCTTCAATTTAAAGTGGTCCATAGGGCCCATATGACTAAGGATAAGTTGCCTCATTTTTATTTAGATATATCTCTGTATTGTGATAAATGTAATAATGGAGAAGCTTCACTCATTCAGATGTTTTGGACATGTCTGAGTCTTGGACAATATTGGAAAGAAGTATTTCAAACCTTTTTGATACTTTTGAAAGTAAATTTCAAGCCTAATCCTTTGACTACTGGCGAAGGGTTCCAGCCCGAAATGTCAACCCATCTTTTCCACGAATGCTGCCCGACCTGCTGAGTTCCTCCAGCGTGTTGTGAGTGTTGCTAATGCTTTGACTGCTTTATTTGGTATTGTTGGAGGAAAGGATATTATTTTGAAGCCATCTGATTTGCACATTTTGGCTTTTGTGTCTCTTATGGCCAGAAGGACGCTTTTGCTTAAATGGAAAGATGTGGACCCTCCTATTCACACCCAATGGTTACGTGATGTGATGTCATGTTTAAATTTAGAGAAGATCCGATGTTCAATCTTTGAATCTAATCAAGACTTTCAAACATTGTGAATAATTTTCTGAATTATTTTCAAAATCTTTGATTTGCTGTTAAAGCACAGATGATGACTAACGATCTTTTTTGGTTTATTTTCTACTAATCAGCTTCGGTCTTGGTAGTGGGTTAGATTTTTTTTATATAATAAAATTATTATTTCTCAATGTTATGAACGAATTGACCTGTACAAATATAGGGTAGCGAGTCTTTATATGCAATTTAGTTTAATGTATTGACATATATATATTTCCTGGACTCTGTATCCTTATATATATAAATTAATAAAAATATTGGAAAAGGAAGGAGGGACTGGAGAGGAAGGAAGCTGATAGGAGAGGAGAGTGGACCGTAGGAGAAAGGGAAGAAGGTTGGGGACCCAGGGAGGCTATAGGCAGATGAGAATAGGTAAGAGGCCACAGAGGGGAAGAGAAGAAGAGGGAATGGGAGGAATTTTTTTATCGAAAGGCAAAATCAATGTTTATTCCATCAACTTGGAGCCTACCCAGACAGAATATAAGGTGTTGTTCATCCACCCTGAGAGTGATCTCATCTTGGGACAAGAGGAGGCCATGTACCAGCATGTCAGAAAGGGAATGGGAATTGCTTTTATCTGTGTTGTTTCCCCTGGCAGATGGTTTGTTGCTTCATTTGAATCTCCCTCTTTCAATGACAGCAGCGATCATTTATCTAAACTGTGCTGCTCTATTAATCCTCAGAGGATAATCTCCTCAACCCACCCATCAACCTAATGGATCTTCACTATTTCTTTGTTAAACCAAATATCCATTTCATTAAAAATGGATACCTAAACACCGATTATGGTCTCACCAACGTCATGTAAATTTGGACAAAGTTTCATCACTCTAGTACTCCAGCCGTCCTAAATACCAACAGTACATTTTCATGCCCTGTCTGCTTGTTAACCTTATGTGTTTATTATATTAGAGCACTCAAAACTCTCGGTACATTAACATTTAATAATATCCCTCCACTAAAGTAACAACCTTCAAAGTTTGGCCTCTTGCTCATTTGTTTCACAATAGTTTTCTGCTTCAAGGAACTAAACTCAGGGATAAATACCTCAGAACTATTCACCTCTCTATTTCCTCTAAGATATTCCTTTAAATTTATCTCTTTGATCAAACTTTCACCTATTCTAATATCCCCCATTGACATCAATCAATATTTACTTGATTGCAATTTGTGACATCAAAGCTGCTGTAGGAATAGAAATGATATTGCTTTCTGATTGCCTTTAGCTCTTTCAGGGAGGTGTTATTTCTTAAATAACTATTGGAATATGTAAGTTATTTAGGCTTAAGTTGACAAATAAAAAAAAACTGCATTTAACTTTTAAGATTCTGGGTGAAATTATATAAGAAGTCACAGAAACCTTATTATGACTTTCTTAATTTTTGACTAAAAGAAGACAAATAATGAGATGGAGATAAATCTATAAATATCACAGATTAAGTGTTACTAAACTAGTTGAGCATATAAGGGAATAAGAATGAGAATCAGGTTTAATATCACCAGCATACTATGTCATGAAATTTGTTGTTTGTGGCAGCAGTATATTGCAACATATAATAATAATAATAATTCAAAAAACTATAAATTACAATAAGTATATGTAAAATTAAATTAAATAAGCAGTGCAAAAAGTGAGCAAAAATACTTTAGTCTGTGTTAAAGAATCTACCCTGTTTTACCATATTTTACTGTAAGAGAATTTACCTTGTTATCTGACAGAATTAAAGACACAGACTTCGGTATACGGTTAACCCTTTAATACATGACCATAGGGAGCCGTTGCTTTACAACTCTGCCAATGTCAGGTTACATCTTAAATTTGTACAGTGAATTTTGAGCAATGGCCAACAGCTAAACATAGTCAGTGATTTTAGGAAGCACTCATTAGCTATCAGCCAGTTCACAACTGTTCCCGCGTGATACATAAAATCAGTACTGCATGTCTACAGTCAGTTCCTCTATTAGTCGGACAGTCTCGGACAAAGGTTAGCAATACCTCATCACTGGCATGAGCTATTGTTAGCTAGCACAAGCAAGGCAGTGTCGACATCTTATCCTGTCACTCTCATGACACAAATCTTAAGCAATACTTAGCTAGTCAAGCTTGACAACAAAATTTAATTCAAAGTTTAATTTTCTTCCACAATCTGTATTCCCATTTTGCTCCCATTACTCTGATGAAAATTTGATTACAAGTGTTAATTGAAGCCACAATGTCCTTGCAGAATGAACATTAAAACAGACTTAATGGGCCAGATATCCACTGTAGCATCTTATAATTTCAAGAAATGACTTTCTTCTAATTCACACCTTTCATCAGTAATTCGGATCTCACCCCTATCGTGACCGGTCTGGAGACCAAGTCACTTTTCAGGTATATCTGGTGCAAAGGTACTGCTTCAGTCCCTTTCCCAATGCCTTTATCACACTGACTTCCCCAGTCTCGGTCTCTGCACTGAACTCTAACACACTCCTTAAGATCAATGATTGACAAGCCCCAGTTCTCTCCCGATCCGTACTGGAGCTGGGGTTGACCCCTTCTTCACCGACACCAATCCGGGCAAAGTAAACTTCTCGTGCCCTTCCTGAACTCTATCAGACCTCTTCTTCCCTAACGGTTTGTTTGCCGGCTCAATACAGCCAGTTGGAGTTGTCGTTTTTCCTTTCCCCATCTCCTTCTTTGGGGCAAAACACCTGGACACAATGTGACCAGCTTTCCCACAATTATAGCATACGAAACCAGGAAACTTCCTTCCAAACTGCTTCCCGTCTTCCTTATTCTTCTCACTAGTCCCCGGCTTACTTTCTGGCTTTGCCAGCGGACTTTCTCTGCCCTCTCGACTACCCTTCTGGTAGCTCTTACTCGGGGTAAACTTTGCTTTGTGTGTTAACGCATACTGATCCGCTAACTTAGCAGTTGCGGCTAAGGTTTCTGCCTCCTTCTCATCTAGATAGGGCCTCATACCTTCAGGGACATAACCTTTAAATTGCTCAATCAGTATTTGCTGTAGCAGTTTGTCATAATCCCCAGTGACCCCTTTTGAGGCACAACAATGCTCACCATACATTTGCATCTCACAGGCAATCTCTAAATACGTGCACCCCACTGCTTCCTCACATTCCGGAACCTTTGCCGGTATGCCTCCGGGACCAACTCATAAATACTGAGTATAGCCTCTTTTATCACATCATACCTCTGGGCATCTTCTGCTGACAACGCTGAGTAAGCTTGCTGAGCCTTCCCCTTAAGCACGCTCTGGAGTAGAACAGCCCACTTATCCCTCAGCCAGTCCTGACTTGCAGCGACTTTTTTGAAATGTAGAAAGTACCGATCAACATCGGCCTCCTCAAATGGGGGAACCAACCTAACCTCTTCCGTGGTGAACCTGGCACCCAGGCAAGGGTGGACACACAACAGGTCCTCACCGGTCGTACCTTTACACCCTGTGAGCCTCTGACCGGTTCCCGCGAATCGGTCCTCCAAACTCCCACCAGCTTGTGGGGCACAATGCTCTTTCCAGGGTCTCGTGCCTTAGCAAACCCACTATTTTTATCCCCCTGATGGGGTATCACCTGTCCATCAAACATCACACTTCCTATTGTCTCAGCAGGATTGTTAATGAACAGTTCAGGTTCAAATCAAACTGCCTGTGGCAGATGCCAACATCTGAATTATGTGTCTCTCTCTCTCATTATCTCTCTCTTCTCTCTTATTAGCATTTTGAAAGGCTCTCTGTTGTCTCTTATTATGTCTCTCATTGACATCATCCATTCTGCAGCTCTGCTTGGCTTCACACGACAGTAGATATTGAAGAAAAGTGGTTTGGGTAAACTATATTTAGTTGACAATTGTTCAAATGAAAAAAGAACTGCCTCTATAAGCAAGTCCTGAAAGCATTTAATACCTAATCTATCCCATTCTTTAAAAGCCACATCAATCATAGAGGGTTTAAAAAATAATTAGAAAAAATGGGACTCGAAAAAGAAAATCTCAATAAGCCAAAATATTTTTGGAATTGTATCCAAATCCTCATATGGTGTTTAACTACCAGATTATCAGTTAGCTTACTCAAAGACAAAGGAAGTGAGGATCCAAGAAGAGAAATAATAGAGAATTTATTAACAGAATTAGCTTCTAAAAAACCCACATTGGGCAATCCTCACAATTTATATAATATAACCAAAATGTAAGATTTCTTATATTAACTGCCCAGTAATAAAATCTAATGTTTGGTAAGGCTAATCCTCCATTCTTTTTATCTTTCTGAAGATGAATTTTATTTAATCTAGAACACTTATTCTTCCATGTATAAGATATAATAGAGTCAAGAGAATCAGAAAAGGATTTAGGAATGAAAATCAGCAATGCTTGAAAAAAGATATATAAATTTTGGTAATATATTCATTTTGATAGAGTTAATTCGACCAATTAACAATAACGAAAGAGGCGACCACTTTGATAGTATTCTTTTTACATGATTCATTAGAATAAGAAAATTCTCTTTAGATAGACACTTATAATTTTAATGCTTGTTACACCTAAATAGGTAAATTGGTTTCTTACAATTTTAAAAGGAAAGTTAGAATTTATTGGTATCAAATCATTCAAAGGGAAAAGTTCATTTTTGTGTAGGTTTAATTTATAACCTGAAAACTGGCTAAAACAGGAGAATAAAGAAAGCACATGGCGTAATGAAGTCTCAACATCAGAGATAAATAGCAGCAAATCATCAGCATACAATGAGACTTTATGAATAGTGTCTCTCCTTAAAATACCGGTGATATAATTAGATTCTCGAAAAGCAATGGCTAAAGGTTCTAAGGTCAGATCAAAAAGCAAAGGGCTCAACGGATAACCTTGTTTAGTGCCGTGTTGAAGATTAAATGGTTTGGAGTAATGAAAATTAGTGATAACCCTAGCAGAAGGGGCTAAATAAAGTAATTTAATCCATTGAGTGAAAACAGGTCCAAAATTAAATTTTTCTGAAGTTTTAAATAAATAATTCCATTCAACTCTGTCAAGAGCTTTCTCAGCATCTAGGGATACCACACATTCGGATATCATGTTAGAAGGAGGATAAATAACATTTAATATCCAGCAAATATTAAAGTGAGTATATCGATTTTTGATAAATCCGGTTTGATTAACAGAAATGACAGATGGTAAAATATTTTCAATCCTATGGGACAAAACTTTAGGTAAGATCTTAGCATCAACATTAAGTAAAAAAAAATTGCTCTATAAGAAGAGCATTCAGTTGGATCCTTATTCTTTTTAAGAATAAGTGAAATGGAAGCCCCATAAAAAGATTGAGGAAGTCTGCCCGATTTAAATGAATCCGAAAAAATTGAACATAAGTGAGGTATAAGCAGTGAGGAAAAAGTCTTGTAAAATTCTCCAGAAAACCCATCTGGACCAGGAGCTTTCCTTAAACGTAATGAGCGCACAGCCTCAACAATTTCCTCAAAAGAAATACATTGCTCCGACAATTTTCTGCTGTCGGCAGAAATTATAGGACTATTTAGTTGATCTAAAAAATTGTTCATTACAGTATCATCCTTAGAAGATTTAGAACTATAAAGTTTAGATAAAATTCTCTAAAACTATCATTTATTTCTAAATAATCAGTTGTCCTATCACCATTAGTTTTGCATATTTCTTTAATCTGTTGTTTAGTTCTAAAGGTTTTAATTTGATCAGCCAATAGTCTACCTGTTTTATCTCCATGTATATAAAATTGACTTTTATCTTTTAGGAGTTGGGTTTCAATTGGATAAGTTAAAAGAAAATCATATTTAGTTTTAATTTCAACATGTCTTTTATATAAAGCAGGTTCTGGAGCCAAGGCATACTCTTGGTCTAACTGTTTCAGCTGATTAGCTAAATCACTTCTCTCTTTATTAGCTTTCCTCTTAATATTTGCAGTATAAGAAATAATTTGTTCTCTAATATACACCTTAAAGGCATCCCATCTGATAAGACTAGAAGTCTCTTCTAACATATTCTCTTCAAAAAAAAGGTAATTTGTCTCACCAAAAACTTTAAAAAAATCTTTATCAGATAACAAAGTTAGATTAAATTGCCAAATTCTGTTTGTTTGAAGAAGACCAGGAAGATTTAAAGATAGAAACACAGGAACATGATCTGAAACAGCAATCTCTTTATATTCACATGATTGAACTAATGGAATCATTTGGCTATCAATAAAAAATAATCAATCCTGGAATATTTATATTGAAGATGAGAAAAAAATGAATATTCCTTATCTACTGGATGAAAAAAATGCCAGGCATGAACAATGCCACATTTCATAAAAAAAATTTAATAAACACAGCTGACTTATTTTGGTATCATTGGTTTAAAAGCTGAACAATGTAAAACTGGATCTAAGCAACAATTAAAGTCTCCACCCATCATCAATGAGTACAGACTTAGGTCTGGCAAAAATGAAAAAAAAACGCTCAAACAAACCTGGGTCATCTATATTCAGAGCATATACATTGGCAAATACCATTAATTTGTTATTTATTTTCCCTGATAGTATAAAAAAATGCCCATTAGTATCAGAAATTACTTTATGTTGAACAAAGGGAACTTTATTATCTATGAGGATTGAAACCCCTGTTGCTTTGGCCTGAAACGAAGAATTAAAATGGCATCTTCTCCATCGATAAAAGAAGTGTGAATTGTCACACTGATGTACATGTGTTTCTTGAAAAAAAACAATGGGTACCTTAAGTTTTTTAATATAGGCAAAAATCTTATTTCTTTTCATGGGGTGATTTGGTCCTTTTACATTAAAACTAAGTAAATTAGTACTTTGATCCATTTTAAGGCTCTGTATAAGAAAGATTAAAATAGCAATTAGAAAAATGTATATCAAACCCAAATAATAAACCGTGAAATATATTAACTAAGCAACAGAATTGACTAGATTCCCAAATCAGCTTCAAGAAGAAAAGACTCCCTATCCCTCCTCCCCCTCCCAAAGAGAGAAACTTGGTCATAGAGCAATTGATATCTACTTCCCCTAAACACATTCCCTTAGAAAGCCTGTTGAATCCGCTCCAAGAATTCAAGGTTATTTACTATTCCAACCAAGACTAATTAAAATACAGTGAGAAGCAAGCTTAGATGAGTTTATCAAACAGAAATAACAATTATTCATACTAAAAAATATTAAACAGTCATTTTTTAATATGTAGTATTTCTGTTTTTGCAAGATTTTTAGTCTATTCTATATGTATATATACAGTCATTCATTTTTGACAGTATAACTCCGTCATAACTTTTTTGAACTTGGCACGTTCTGCCATAACTTCTGATGAAAAATCTTGAACAATACGTATCTTTTGATTTTGGTAGTCAATCATACCTTTTCCAAGAGCAGGTTGAATCAGGTGATCCTTTATTTGAAACTCATGTAAACATGTAATAACTGATTTTGGTTTAGATTTTCAAACCGATCCATAGATAGGTGACCTGTGAGCATGATCAATCAAAGGCAGAGGCTTTATAATATCAGGGAATAGTTCCATCAAAAGATTTGCAAAGAATTCTTTAGGATTATCTCCTTCTGTTTGTTCTTTAAGTCCCAAGATTCGTAGGTTGTTCCTCCTATTTCTGTTTTCCAAATCAATAACCTTCTGTCTCATCATTTTGCTGGTCTTAAATTGCTTTTCATATAGCTTTTGCATATCATCCATTCTCCCGTCCAGTAAAGTAATAACATCTTCATGTTCCTTCATCTTCTTATCATGTTTGGTCAGCATTGCTTGAATATCTTCTAGTTTCATACCTATTTGTTTAATTTCAGTGCTGATTTCTTTTCTAAACTGTTGAAACTCCTCAGTAAACTTTTGAATTGAACTTGTAATAGCTTCCAAAGCTGCTTTAGTAGTCATATTAAAATAATATTCCGTCTAACAATAGTATTTCAAAAGGTTGGAGAGAAAAGTAAGTAAACTAGGAGCAGCAGTAGAGAGCTGTTACTCCATCAGCGGCCAACAGTCTCCTTTATCTTTCCAACCCAACTGGCACCACTTCCTTCCACTCCTTCCACTCACCTGAACTTTTAATTCTGGCACCTTCCCCCTTCATTAGCTGTCCTGAAGAAGGGTCTTGGCCCAAAACATCATCAGTTTATTCATTTCAATAGTTGCTGCCTGACCTGCTGAGTTCCTCCAGCATTTTGTGTGTGTTGCATTGGACTTCCAGCATCTGCAGACATTCTCGTGTTTATAAAGCAGAAATATTGGCAACAACATGTCGGACTGCATTTATGGAAAGGGACACAGAATTACTGTTTCAGGTTCAACATCCAGGTCTCTGGCACTGCAGCTCAGAAGAGAATGGAGGTGAAGAGCACTGAAGTAGTGATAGGAGATTCCATAGTTAGAGGAATAGAGATGAGATTCTGCAGATGCAATAGAGACACTTGGATGGTATGTTGCCTCCCTGGTCCCAGGGTGGGTCCATGGCATGCTAAAAAGGGAGGGTGAGCAACCAGAAGTCTAGGTACATATTGGTACCAATGACATAGACAGTAAAAGTGCAGAAATCCTGAAGAGAAATTTTAAGGACCAAGGTAGAAAGCTGAAAAGCAGGACCTCCGGGATAGTAAGCTCTGGAATGCTGCCTGGGCCAGGCGCCAGTGAGGGTAATAACAGGAGCATTTGGCAGATAAATGTGTGCCTAAGGAACTGGAGCGGGGCAAGGGTTCAGATTTCTGGATTATTGAAACCTCTTCTGGGGAAGGTACCACTAGTACAAAAGGAACAGGTTACATCTGAACCCAAGGCAGATGAATATCCTTTTGGGCAGGTTTGCTCAAGCAGTTCAGGAAGGTTTAAACTAATTTGGTAGGGGGTTGGGAACTGGAGTGATAGGGCTGAGTTTGGGGTAGTTGGTTTACAAACAGAGGCAGTGTGTAGTGAGACTGTGAGCAAGGATAGGCTGATAATAGGGCAAAATTGGAGTCAACTGGGTGAGATGAAATGTAAAAGGGGACAAAATCAAAAGGGTGATGAACACAGGAGTGAAGGTATTATATTTGAATTCACATAGTATATGGAATAAAGAATAAGATAGATGATCTTGTAGCACAGTTACAGATGGGCAGGTTATGATGTTATGGGCATAACTGAATCAAGGCTGAAAGCCGATTATATCCAAGGTCAGGAATCTAAAGATTGAGCAAGGTGGCACTGATGTTCTAAGTTGTGTGTATGTCAGTACAGGGTACATTGTAGGAAAGGTGGATGGATATTGGGCACAGATCAGCACATGGAGTTATGACATTATAGCCATTAGTGAGACATGGTGTAGGAGGAGCAGAACTGATAGCTCAACGTTCCAGGGTCCCATTGCTTTAGACATGATAGTGCTTGAAGGAGTAAAGGGGGAGAGATAGCGTTACTAGTCAGGAAAAATGTAGCTACAGTTCTTAGACAGGACAGACTGCAGAACTTGTCTAGTGAGGCTATGTGGTGGGAACTGAGGAATAAGAAAACAATGACTATGTTAATGTGATTATACTATAGACCACCCAACAGTGCACAAGATTCAGATAAACAAATTTGCAGAGAGAGGTCACAGACTGTTGCAAGAAACATATGATTATGATAACAATTGATCTTAACTTTCCACATATTGACACATATTATAAAGGGACTGGATAGGATAGGGATGTCAAATATGTTCAGGAAAGTTCCCTTAATCAGGAGATAAAGGTTCCAGCTAGAGAATGTGTGATACTAGATCTCCCATTAGGGACTAAGATAGAGCAGATGACAGAAGATTTGTAGAGAAACACTTGCATCTGGTGATCATAATGGCATGAGTTTCAAGATAATTATGGAGAAGGATTGTTCTGGTCATAGAGTCAAAGAAAATTACTGCACGGAAATAGGTCCTTCAGCCCATCTAATCTGTGCCGAACCATTTGAACTGCCTAGTCCCATCAGACTGCACCTGGACAATAGCACTCCATGTCTCCCATCTATGTACTTATCTAAAATGAAGTTAAATGTTGAAAGTGAGCTTTCCTCTACCTCATGTGCTGGCAGCTCCTTCCACACACTCATGACCCTATGGGTGAAGACATTTCTCCTCATGTTCCAGTTAAACATTTCACCTTTCACCCTTAACCCAAGACCTCCAATTGTAGTCCCACCGAAGCTCAGTGGAAAAAGCCTGCATACATTTACCCTATCTACACACCTCACATAATTTTGTATACCTCTATTAAATGTTCGCTCAATCTTCTACGTTCCAAGGAATAAAGCCCTAAGTAATTGAATCTTTCCTTACACTTCAGGTCCTCCAGACCAGGCAATATCCTTGTAAATCTTCTTTCAACCTTATTTATAGACCCACACTGCACACAATTAGGCCTCACTAATGCCTTATACAGTTTCAACATAAAGTCCCATCTCCAGTACTCAATACTTTGACTTATGAAGGCTAATGTGCCAAAAGCTTTCTTTACAACCTTATCTACCTGTGTCACCACTTTCAATGAATTATGGACCTGTATTCCCAGATCCCTTTGTTCTACCACACTCCTCAGTGTCCTACCATTCACTGTGTAAGAATGGTTGTGGTTGAAGTGCAATACCTTACACTTATCTGCATTAAGTTCCATCTGACATATTTCAGCCCATTTTTCCAGCTGATGCAGAGCCCCTTCAAGCCATAACACCCCTCACTGTCCACTACAGCCCCAATCTTGGTGTCTCCCACAAATTTGCTGATCTAGTTCATCACATTTTCATTCAGGTCATTGATATAGATGACAAACAACAACAGACTCAGCATCAATCCCTGTGGCCCTCCACTAATCACAGCCCTCCATTCAGAAGGGCAACCATCTACTACCGCTTTCTGGCTTCTCCCATGAAGCCAATGTCTAATCCAGTTTACTACCTCATCTTGAATGCAAAATAACTGAACCTTCTTGACCAACTTCCTATGTAGGACCTTGTCAAAGTCCTTGCTAAAGTCCATATAGGTATCTGTCTCCCTAGTAAATACAGATGCAAAAAAAACAAAATCCATTTAAGGTCTTCCCCTTCTCTGCTGGCCGTGCACAGATTTTCATTCTGATCTTACAGAGGACCAATTTTGTCCTTTGTAATCTTCTTGTTCTGAACATATCTGTAGAATCCCTTTGAATTCTCCTTTACCTTGTCTGCTAGGGTAATCTCATGCCTTCTTCCAGCCCTCCTGATTTATTTCTTAAGTGTTCTCTTCCATTTCTTATACTCCACAAGTCTCTCATTTGTTCCTACCCGCTTATATGCAGAATATCCCTCCTTTTTGTTTAACCAGAACCTCAATGTGTTTTGAAAACCAAGGCTTCCCGAACTGTTAACTTTACCTTTTATTCTAATGAGCACGTATAAGATTTGTACTCTGAAAATTTTACTTTTGAAGCCCTCCCACTTAACGAGTACAGCTTTGTCAGAAACAGCCTGTCCGAATCCACACTTGCCAGATCTTTTCTGATACCATCAAAGTTGGCCTTTCTTTAATTTAGAACCTCAATCCGCAGACCAAACCTATCTTTTTCCATACTTACTTTGAAACTAACGACATTATGATCACTAGATGCAAAGTGTTCACCAACACAAACTTCTGTCATCTGCTCTGTCTCATTCACTAATAGGTGATCAAGTATCAAACATTTTCTCATTGGGACTTCTATGTACTTAATAAGAAACTTCCCTGAACATATTTGACAAACTCTATCCCATCTAGTGCTTTTACAGTATAGAAGTCCTAGTCAATATGTGGAAAGTTAAAATCACCTTATGTTTCTTGCAACAGTCCACGATCTATCTGCAAATTTGTTCCTCTAAATCCCGTGGGCTGTTGGCTGATCTGTAATATAGCCCCACTAACATGGTTATACCTCTCTTATTGTTCATTTCCACCTATGCCTCACTAAACAAGTTCTCAAGTCTGTCCTGACTGAGCACTGCCATAACATTTTCCTTGACTAGTAATGCCAGAACTGCCCCTTTCATCCCTCCCACTCCATCACATCTAAAACAATGGAACCCGAGAATATTGAGCTGCCAGTCCTGCATCTTCTGCAATCAAGTCCCACAAATGGCTCATCATCATCATCATCAGGTACTGTGCCCAGTTTGAGCTTTGACTGCCATGGTCCACACACTCCCGTTTCAGGTCAAGTGGATCAATTCACTGGTATTCGTTTCCAGTTCTCTGGCTGCTGTCTCCATCATCATTTGTCTTTGCCTTCCTGTTGCTTTCTTCCCTTCAATCTTTCCCATAATTACCGTGCATTCTAACACCTCTTTCCTAATCACATGTCCAATTAAGTTACGTTGCCTTTTCATGATCTCATACATTATTTCTCTTTTTGTGCTTGCTCTGTTCATGACATCCTTGTGAGATATTCGTTTCATCCATAATATTCTTTGCATCCTCCTCAAAAACCAGATCTCTGCTGCTTCAATTTGTTTCCTCATGTTAGTAGATATTGTCCAACATTCTGAGTCATATAACATTACCGGATAATAGCTACAAAATCATAATTCCAGGTGTTGATCTATGCCCTGAGCTCATCCGCCTTTCTTACAATACATCTTACACTGAACTATATGTAGCTCAGAACATTAATTGCAGCATGCTCAACACGTTGATTCCTGACTTAGTCTGAGGTCTGAACAACATCTGTCTCCACAATATCTGCACTATCTGTTCTGGTATTCTGGTTCCCATACCCCTGCAACTCTAGTTTAACCGCCACCCCCACCACCCCGGTGCAGTACTAGCAAACTTTCCCATTAGGATATTATTGCCCCTCCAGTTCAGGTGCAAACTGTCTCTTCTGTACATGTCCCACCTTCCCTGGAAGAGAGCCCAATGATCCAAAAATCTGAGACCCTCCCTCCTACAACAACTCCTTGGCCATGTATTAAACTGTATGATCTTCCCATTTCTGGCCTCACTAGCACATGGCATGGGTAACAATCCTGAGATCAGAACTTTGGAAGTCCAGTCTTTATAACTTAGCACCCAACTCCCTGAATTCACTTTACAGAACCTTGTCACTCTTCCTGCCTAGGTCATTAGTACCTACATGGACCACGACCTCTGGCTGCTCACCGTTGCACTTAAGAATGCTGAGTACTTAATCTAATACATAGAAACATAGAAACATAGAAAATAGGTGCAGGAGTAGGCCATTCGGCCCTTCGAGCCTGCATCGCCATTTATTATGATCATGGCTGATCATCCAACTCAGAACACCGCCCCAGCCTTCCCTCCATACCCCCTGACCCCCGTAGCCACAAGGGCCATATCTAACTCCCTCTTAAATATAGCCAATATACTGGCCTCAACTGCTTCCTGTGGCAGAGAATTCCACAGATTCACCACTCTCTGTGTGAAGAAGTTTTTCCTAATCTTGGTCCTAAAAGGCTTCCCCTCTATCCTCAAACTGTGGCCCCTCGTTCTGGACTTCCCCAACATTGGGAACAATCTTCCTGCATCTAGCCTGTCCAATCCCTTTAGGATCTTATACGTTTCAATCAGATCCCCCCTCAATCTTCTAAATTCCAACGAGTACAAGCCCAGTTCATCCATTCTTTCTTCATATGAAAGTCCTGCCATCCCAGGAATCAATCTGGTGAACCTTCTCTGTAGTCCCTCTATGGCAAGGATGTTTTTCCTCAGATTAGGGGACCAAAACTGCACACAATACTCCAGGTGCGGTCTCACCAAGGCCTTGTACAACTGCAGTAGTACCTCCCTGCTCCTGTACTCAAATCCTCTCGCTATAAATGCCAGCATACCATTCGCCTTTTTCACCGCCTGCTGTACCTGCATGCCCACTTTCAATGACTGGTGTATAATGACACCCAGGTCACGTTGCACCTCCCCTTTTCCTAATCGGCCACCATTCAGATAATAATCTGTTTTCCTATTTTTGCCACCAAAGTGGATAACTTCACATTTATCCACATTAAATTGCATCTGCCATGAATTTGCCCACTCACCCAACCTATCCAAGTCACCCTGCATCCTCTTAGCATCCTCCTCACAGCTAACACTGCCACCCAGCTTCGTGTCATCCGCAAACTTGGAGATGCTGCATTTAATTCCCTCATCCAAGTCATTAATATATATTGTAAACAACTGGGGTCCCAGCACTGAGCCTTGCGGTACCCCACTAGTCACCGCCTGCCATTCTGAAAAGGTCCCGTTTATTCCCACTCTTTGCTTCCTGTCTGCTAACCAACTCTCCACCCACACCAATACCTTACCCCCAATACCGTGTGCTTTAAGTTTGCACACTAATCTCCTGTGTGGGACCTTGTCAAAAGCCTTCTGAAAATCCAAATATACCACATCCACTGGTTCTCCCCTATCCACTCTACTAGTTACATCCTCAAAAAATTCTATGAGATTCGTCAGACATGATTTTCCTTTCACAAATCCATGCTGACTTTGTCCGATCATTTCACCGCTTTCCAAATGTGCTGTTATCACATCCTTGACAACTGACTCCAGCAGTTTCCCCACCACCGATGTTAGGCTAACCGGTCTATAATTCCCCAGTTTCTCTCTCCCTCCTTTTTTAAAAAGTGGAGTTACATTAGCCACCCTCCAATCCTCAGGAACTAGTCCAGAATCTAACGAGTTTTGAAAAATTATCACTAATGCATCCACTATTTCTTGGGCTACTTCCTGAAGCACCCTGGGATGCAGACCATCTGGCCCTGGGGATTTATCTGCCTTCAATCCCTTCAATTTACCTAACACCACTTCCCTACTAACATGTATTTCCCTCAGTTCCTCCATCTCACTGGACCCTCTGTCCCCTACTATTTCTGGAAGATTATTTATGTCCTCCTTAGTGAAGACAGAACCAAAGTAATTATTCAATTGGTCTGCCATGTCCTTGCTCCCCATAATCAACTCACCTGTTTCTGCCTGCAGGGGACCTACATTTGTCTTTACCAGTCTTTTCCTTTTTACATATCTATAAAAGCTTTTACAGTCCGTTTTTATGTTGCCTGCCAGTTTTCTCTCATAATCTTTTTTTCCCTTCCTAATTAAGCCCTTTGTCCTCCTCTGCTGAACTCTGAATTTCTCCCAGTCCTCAGGTGAGCCACTTTCTCTGGCTAATTTGTATGCTGCTTCTTTGGAATTGATACTATCCCTAATTTCTCTTGTCAGCCACGGGTGCACTACCTTCCTTGATTTATTCTTTTGCCAAACTGGGATAAACATTTGTTGCAGTTCATCCATGCAACCTTTAAATGCTTGCCACTCACCCAACCTATCCAAGTCACCCTGCATCCACCGTCAATCCTTTAAGTGTCATTTGCCAGTCTATCTTAGCTAATTCACGTCTCATACCTTCAAAGTTACCCCTCTTTAAGTTCAGAACCTTTGTTTCTGAATTAACTATGTCACTCTCCATCTTAATGAAGAATTCCACCATATTATGGTCACTCTTACCCAAGGGGCCTCTCACGACAAGATTGCTAATTAACCCTTCCTCATTGCTCAAAACCCAGTCCAGAATAGCCCGCTCTCTAGTCGGTTCCTCGACATGTTGGTTCAAAAAACCATCCCGCATACATTCCAAGAAATCCTCTTCCTCAGCACCTTTACCAATTTGGTTCACCCAATCTACATGTAGATTGAAGTCACCCATTATAACTGCTGTTCCTTTATTGCACACATTTAATTTCCTGTTTAATACCATCTCCGACCTCACTACTACTGTTAGGTGGCCTGTACACAACTCCCACCAGCGTCTTCTGCCCCTTAGTGTTACGCAGCTCTACCCATATCGATTCCACATCTTCCCGACTTATGTCCTTCCTTTCTGTTGCGTTAATCTCTTCTTTAACCAGCAACGCCACCCCACCTCCCCTTCCTTCATGTCTATCCCTCCTGAATATTGAATATCCCTGAACGTTGAGCTCCCATCCCTAGTCACCCTGGAGCCATGTCCCAGACTATCTCACTTGGGAGGCAACATACCATCCATAAATCTCATTCTCAACTACAGAACCATATTTCTGTTCCCCTAACTAATGTACCCCCTGCCACCAAAGCTCACATCTCTGCCCCCTGTTCAAATTGCCACAGATCGATGCCTTATGCACTCAGCCAGCAAACTTGAGTGAGCTACGTCTTCTCACTCTCCCGATTCCTGATTGGTCGCTCTTTAAACGCCAAACTGCCATGAATCAATACCTTATGTACTTAGTCAGTGAATTTGAGTGAGGCTTCTGACGATCCTGATTGTTGATTGGCCAGTGTTCGGAAAAATAATGGTTGAGATTCTGAATTGGAGAAACGGCATTTGTGACGGTGTCAGAAAGGATCTGGCAAGCGTAGATTGGGACAGGTTGTTTTCAGGCAAAGGTAAGTGGGAGGTCCTCAAAAGCAAAATTTTGAGAGTACAGAGTTTTCATGTTCCTGTCAGAATAATAGGCAGGGATAACTGATTTAGGGAACCTTGATTTTTGAGAGATATTGAAGCTCCTGTTGAGAAAATAGAAGGAAATGTATAGGAGGTATAGACAGGAGGGAGGAAATAAGAAACTTGAGGGGTAAAAGAAATGCAAGAGAACACTTAAGAAGGAAATCAGGAGGGCAAAAAGAAAGCATGAGGTTGCTCTAGCAGACAAGGTGAAGGAGAATCCCAAAGGTCTCTGCAAATAAGTTAAGAGCATTCAAAGGGCAGAGCTTAGTCAAGATGGTGCGAAACGACAATTCCTTTGCTTGCATCTTCAGAAACAGTTCTATTTCCATCTTTAATATCTCTATATTTTCCTTTCAGGTTTCTTTCGAAGACCCTGACCTGGAGTTACATGCTTACTTCGGTTCTTTGCAGGAATAGGACCTGCTGTCTGCGTGCCATGACTGGCCGTTATCTGACATGCCAAGGCACGACCTAAGAGTTCGGCTCACCTTTGGAGGCCTAGAATCTCAGGGCTCTGGAGATGGGCAGATCGAAGGCCAGTGTCCCAGACCGGTGTGTCGTGGGAGCTTTGGCTGTGGGCCCAGAGACCTGAGAACTTTGGGTACAGAGCTCGTAAAAAGCGATGCCACGGACTTTTAACATCATAAACCAGCGAGCTGTTTGTTATGTCTCCCCTCTCACAGTGAAATGGAAACATCTCTTTCTCCCTTATTAGGGAGAGAGGGAACCTGTGGTATGTCGAATACCGGGTGAACTCATAGTCCTTGGAGTACTGCAAGTCTGTGTCTTTGCTGTTGCTTTGCTGCACACTTGAGTGCTCGGTGGTGGGTGCCGATGCTTTTTTTTTTGCTGGTGAGGGAAAGGGGGCCGTTGCTCGCTGCCGCTTATGTGCAGGAGGGAGGGGAGCTGGGGGGGACTTTGGGGTTCTAACATTTAACTGTCATTAATTCTTTGGGGGCATTCCTCTGTTTTTGCCGATGGTTGCAAATAAAAAGCACTTTAGGATGTATATTGTATTCATTTCTCTGACATTAAATGTACCTTTGAAACCTTTGAAGGATAGAAAGGGACAAAATTAATCTTCTGGAATATCAGGTTGGTCATCTGTGCATGAAGCCGAAAGAGATGGGGGAGATCTTAAATTGATTTTTTAAATCTGTATTTACTCAGAAGGTGGAAACAGAGACTATAGAAATGAGGCAAAGCAGCAGTGAGGCCGTATACTGTATACAGATTACAAAGAAGGAGGTGTTTACTGTCTTGAGGCAAATTAGGATGGATAAATCCCCAAGACCTGAGAAGTTGTTTCCTCGTAACTTGTGGTAGGCTAGTGCAGAAATTGCAAGGGCCCTTGAAGAGATATTTAAAATATCCTTCGCCATGGGTGAGGTGCCTGACGATTGGAGGGGAGCTAAAGTTGTTCTCCTGTTTAAGAAAGGCTCTAAGTACAAACTAGGAAATTATAGGCCGGTGAGCCTGATATCAGTAGTGGATAAGTTATTAGAAAGCATTCTAAGGGACCAGATATATAAGTATTTGGATAGACAGTGACTGATTAGGAATAGTCAAAATGGCTTTCTGTATGGTATGCAATGTCTAACCAATCTTATAGAGTTTTTCAAGGAAGTTACTAGTAAAGTTGATGAAGGCCAGGCAGTGGATATTGTCTGCGTGGACTTCAGCAAGACTTCTATCTGATTTAGTTAGAGTCAGTGAGATTCATTAGAATAACCTTTATAACTCCAATATCTCTAATTAATTAGATCTAGAGTTATTCTCTACTTAAAGGTTTAGAGACTAACAATTGCCTATCTGTTTATCCCTAGTTAGTTAGAAAATTAATTGAATTCCTATGCTTAAGTATTATTAAGAATCATGGGTAACCAGCTTCAGTTCAGGTCACTACGTCTACAGATTCAAATTCAACACCAAAAATAATAAGTTCTTCCAGAAAATCAAATTCAGATCCTTCAAATGAGAAATAAACTTACACATCCAACTGCATTAAATCCTTTACATCTTGAAATACTTCATTCCCGCGCTGGTTCTTCGATCTTGGGTGGCTCGCCATCTTGTTTCTTGGTTCATTGGATGAAAAAGTGGGTCATCCACAGAAAGTTGATTCAAAATACTTACAGAAAAAATAAACCTGACCTGCATACAACAGGATTACAATCCATAAGTTCTTATATACATTCTGCTTTCTATTTCAATATCACATTGTCATTTCCAAACATGTCTCAGTTACAACACTACTTAACATATTTCACACACAAATTATACAGTCACTCGGAACAGTAAAAGCGTTTTAACTCACCAAATTCCTTGGCATGATTTAACAGAACTAATTCCCAGCTACACGGTAGAGATATTGGACACTAGTCTCTGCCAATATCATCTCGCTATAGCTGGCGCTCATTATAGCTGTAGCTTCAATAAATCTTTTTATCGATATTGTCTCGCTTCTAAGGGTTTCACCCTAAAGATTTCCAGTAAGTAGGGTAGAGATACTAACTACTAATTCCACTTTTATCAGTTTTTATCTTTAGTTAGATTCTACAGTTTGCTGCGTTTTTGTTGCTAGTCTATGCCTAGTCAGCAAAGCCTCGTTCTCGCTTAGCTTTTTCTTCCTAAGTTCTCTTTTTTTGATAAGTAAACCTAATTTTCAACCCTCTACAGGTGGAGATTTCTAACATAACATTATTGGGTTTAATAAGCCTGGGTTACAGTATCTTTCATGATTTATACAGTGCACACTGACTGTAGACTTCTGGAATATGGACTTTAGATTTTCACCCTGCCAACCTGACTGGCCCTCTTAATCGGGGAGGGAGCAATTAAGATATCCACATTTACATCAGCTGCATCTTCTAAATCTGAAAGGATTGTGGAATAAGGAGTAAGTGGTATGTGAGCAGGCGAATTAAACATCTTCAAAGTTGTGGCACTGCCACTGGCCTTGGACACCCTGCTGGCCTCTCTGTCATTCTGACCTGTGAGCTAATGGATATAGCCTTACCACCTACCACTGTTGCTGCTGGTGGCAATTGTCACCTTCTCCTGCAAGGAAGTTAACAGAACATTGGACATCTTGTAATTCTGTCTGGTGATGTGTCTGTCCTTCAGTTTACGTAAGGTATGAAGAGTGAACCTGAGCCTGCTGTGACAGTGAATGTCTGAAGGCATGGTGATTCTAATCAATTGTTTGATAGAATTTTCTATTAGCGAAGTGGCAAGGGGTGTATTGCACAGAACAGTGTGTAAGATCATTGGCTTAAGGATCTAGGATTTTAAAAAAATTCTTCAACCTTCATCAGGTGGGCTAGCAAATTAAACCTCCTTGGATGCATTCATTTCTTGAATACTTCATCTCTGGTATACACCTTGCTAACCGCCCCTCGCTGCTGTTTAGAGCTTAAGCGCACGGCCATGAGAAATTTTTTCTCCTGCATCAATTCGCTCAGAGGCACATCAGAATACCAGGGAGACTCACCAGGGTTTGCACCTCAGAATCAGAATCAGGTTTACTGTCACTGGCATGTAACATGAAATTTGTTAACTTAGCAGCAGCAGTTCAATGCAATACATAATCTAGCAGATCGAGAAAAAATAATAAATAAAGCATAATAATAAATAAACAAGTAAATCAATTATGTATATTGAATAGATTTTTTTTAATGTGCAAAACAGAAATACTGTATATTAAAAAATGTGAGGTAGTGTCCAAAGCTTCAATGTCCATTTAAGAATCAGATGGCAGAGGGGAAGAAGCCATTCCTGAATCACTGAGTGTGTGCCTTCAGGCTTCTATACCTCCTACCTGATGGTAACAGTGAGAAAAGGGCATGCCCTGGGTGTTGGATGTCCTTAATAATGGGTGCTGCCTTTCTGAGACACCGCTCCCTAAAGAAGTCTTGGGTACTTTGTAGGTTTGTACCCAAGATGGAGCTGACTAGATTTACAACCTTCTGCAGCTTCTTTCAGTCCTGTGCAGTAGCCACTCCATACCAGACAGTGATGCAGCCTGTCAGAATGCTCTCCACAGTACAAGTATATAAGTTTTTGAGTGTATTTGTTGACATACCAAATCTCTTCAAATTCCTAATAAAGTATAGCCACTGTCTTGCCTTCTTTATGACTACATCCATGGGTTGGGACCAGGTTAGATCCTCAGAGATCTTGACATCGAGGAACTTGAAGCTGCTCATTCTCTCCACTTCTGATCCCTTGATGTGGATTGGTATGTGCTTCTTTGTCTTATCCTTCCTGAAGTCCACAATCAGCTCTCTTGTCTTACTGACGTTGAGTGCCAGGTTGTTGCTGTGGCACCACTCCACTAGTTGGCACATCTCACTCCTGTACGCCCTCTCGTCACCATCTGAGATTCTACCAACAATGGTTGTATCATCAACAAATTTGTAGAGTATTTGAGCTATGACTAGCCACACAGTCATCCAGGGGTAGCTGGAAATAATGAATAACCCGTTTACAAAGGGAACAGGAACGACTTTAGCCAGCTGTAGCCAGCCACTCAGAAAATTGCCCCATGGATATATGCCAATGCGCACATCAGCGCAGTTAGCACAATCTAGTCTCTGCAAGATCGATAATAAATTGGAACCTGTTGTTTTTTTTTATGCGTGACCTGCGCCACGTCAGATGTTTGCGGGTCCGTCGTTTATCATCGTCGCACAATATGGTCCAGCTTGACTGAATTTCACCAACTTCCATCTGCACACATACCTCTCCACCAATTCCCTCTACCATTTTCGCGCAGCACCATACACACACACACACACACACACACACACACACACACACACACACACACACACACACACACACACACACACACACACACACACACATCCCTTCACCATCTCCCACCCCATGCACACAAACACAGACGAAATAGTTTCAGGCTCGGCTTTAGGAAGAACAAACCATCTGCTGGAGGAAATGAAGGGGTCGAGCAGGCCCTGGTGCAAGGTTCTGAACCGACAAGTTCCTTTACTCCCACAGATGCCGCTTGACCCACTGAGTTTCTCCATCGGATAGTGTGTTGCTCCCGATTCCAACAGCTGCCATTTCCTGTGTTTCCGCGACTTTAGGTGGGACGGCCCCGAGTGTTTACTATGGAGTTAACTGCTGCTCTGTAAACTTCTCTTATCTCAATGCAGCCACAAATGCTGGCTGAATGAGCAACGAATAAGGATAAGGCTTTCAAGCAAACCAACTTACGATTTTACACCACACACGCTACCGGCGCTGATGGCATGAAAATATTTACCTTCTGTGAAGTTGTCCGTGAGACGGTCATTAATATCGGGTCAGCCTTAATTGTGTCAAATAACGCAACGCAGTCCTAGCAACAACTGGACAACCGCGAGTAAACCTCGGCTTTATTTAAACAGTAACGCCTCACTGGAAACAATACCACGATAGAAAGAAAAGTCTATCAAGACCAAATTCATAATTCTCTTTGAAAATAGCTCATCTAAGTCAAATTCGAAGCTTGATGTAAATTTATCAAGATTGATTCTAAGAATATATTGTAATTAAATTGAACGCATGTACATTCAGAATAACTGTGAATCTAACAAAATTTATTTAAGCAATTAAGAAAAACCGAATCAAAGAAGGTAAATAAAATACAAAATGCCTATTCTTAATTTTGATGCTGCATGCAGTAGATCTTTTAACTTATTTGCTGAAGAAAACTGAGTTACTCAGAGGATAGTATACACGGTCCCCTCAACTGCTTAGTTCGTATAATGGAGATCCCATTGCTTAGCTTGCATTGCACCGGGATACAACGTCAACAATTCATGTTGACCCTTTGTGTGCAGGTCCTGTCTTCTCAACATCATTAAACCATACATGCACTTGTCAAAGGGCTGGAGATTTCAGCTGGGTTTACCAAATCAGTCCGGGAGAAAAGGAAGCAAAATGGTTGCTTTGGAAAACACGGAATGTTTGCAGTGCAGAATATGTTAAGAAGATTTGAAAACACAGCAGGTAAGGTCTGTGGACAGTTGCCAACAAGGATCTAAAGTTGGTGGCAGGAAAAGGATACGATCAGTTTTAGTTTCCTTGAGGTTTCCACGCGCCTGAAAGTGTCGGTTGTCTTCACTCATCAGTGTTAAACTCAATTGCTTTCTTTTGTAGTCTCTGCTCTCCCTTGTTTTAATCCTGTTAGTTTTGCTGTTATAAATATTAATGCCCTCACACAAAGGCAATGCAGCAATCGAGATTGTCCTTTAACTGACATGTTGTCACCTGTTTCACCAGGCGCGCTGCTGAAAGTTAACTTTTGAATCTACACATATACACATACATGGAATTTCAAGAAAACATCGTGGAATCTTCTTTTCTGGATTTTGTTACAGAATCAGATTTTGCTCTGGGTTCTCCAGAATCGGACCAGACTGAAGTCAATTCAGTGCACAGTATGGACCTTTGTGACAGACTGTGTGATTTGGCTGGGATACGGGCGTTTTCGGACCAGTCAATTCCATTTGGAGGCGATGCGGAACAAATGAATAGACTTGGAGACCAGGGAACAGCTTTTAAATTGGGATCTTTCAATTCCCTGATGGTTAGACCCAAAAGGAAACGTGTGATCACTTATGCCCAACGTCAGGCTGCCAACGTCAGGGAGAGGAAAAGAATGTTCAGTCTGAATGAAGCATTTGATCAGTTAAGGAAAAAGGTGCCTACATTTGCTTATGAAAAACGACTGTCTAGGATTGAAACTCTGCGTCTTGCTATTGTCTACATCTCGTTTATGACTGAACTTCTGAACAATAAAGAAAGAAATCCAACTTCAGAATGATGTTTTACTTCTCTTCTTGGAAAATAATCTTCATCCTCTTGGTTAGAGCGGTGAGTTAATCATACCCAAAGTCCTAGGGATTTAGGATCCTACAACACTAATCTATTTTACTGTGAATAGCTGATCGACGATGGACTATATAAGCGTTCAAATATAATTCTTCTCTCTGTGACCCTGGTAGACACATCTTCAGACATTTATGTATTTAATAGTGTGAGCGTCAAAATGCAATGGAACCGATAAAGCAACAGACGGGGAACGAATATTTCACAGAAAAGATATTCAAACTTGCATAGTTCATATTTCTTTGCATGAAGCTAGAATTTTCCGCGACGTTAAAGTCGATTAAAGCTGCATCTGGAAGAGGATATTCCTACTTAAACGCATCTTTTCGAATGCATACTATTAATAAAGAAAAAGAAACGTGGTTGCCAGAGACAAAATTAACGCACAGCAAATGATGCATTATTGAAGAGAAAATGCGTTGAAAGAAAAACCCTGGACATTGTGATGTATAATTTGGACATGCTGATGTTAAGTATCTTTGAGATCTACAAATGTCGTGGTACTAGGAGAGAAAGGGAGTTGTATAATGTTAGAAAATGTGGATACCACTTATCCAGCCATTGTTCCCAAACATTGCGACTGGGTGCCCTAGAAACGGCGGCTATCCTCTTGTTGGAGGTTCACACGGGCACTAATTGGCTTTTGATAACTGTTGATTCTGGCTAGTTATACCTGCAGGTGGGAGGGCTTAGGCTTCGCAGGAAAAGTTAAACGAATCGCTAGCTTAATTATTTTGGCATTAACCTTTTAAACGTATTTCGGTTTGATGCTGTTACAGAATGGATGTCCTGAAAAGCGGGCACTTCGCCGGCACGTAGTTGACTTTCTGAGACAACCGCCTCGTGGTTTATGGGGGATATTGAACCAGGTGCTGGTTGCGATTGGAAATTAGTAACTGACGTGGGACATTCCAATTAAAGTGCGGAAACAGAAGTAAACACTGGCTCCTGTTTATAAACGGCAAAGTAAATAAAAGTTAAACTCAGCTCATTGTGATTGTATTCTTCTGTGTTCATGTATAGTACTGTCACAGTTTGTTGCGGCGTGCTGTGCTCGGACGTTCTGAAGAAACCTCAGTGCTGTTTCTGCTTATTTGATTTCGGATTTACTCTCCTGTCCGACTATTCCTTTCTGAGCATTACCAAGGGAACGGCAAACCCTCTAGTAGGAAATTACTCCGTCCATTTTTCAAAGTTAAAGTTAATTTTGACGCCCTTGATCCTAGTTATTATCGGTCGCTGTTCTCCATTCCACATATGATTAAATGCATTGATTTTGGATGTATAGTTGTCGAACTGTGGCTTTCGTTTCCGCCGTTATCATCCACTTTTGTGTTTAATCCCACCCAACATTACCCTGGATACAGTGCTTTCCAGCGTTTAGCAACTAGTTCCAAAACGATCATTCCTGGCATCATCTATTGATGGAACAATTCTATATGAAGTGGGGACATTTGGAAGTCGTGTGATTTCCCACTAGCTATGAATTAATTATTTATCTTTGCTGCTATTAATCCGAGTGCTGATCTTGGTAAAAATTCTACCCCGGCTACGTAAAAGGCTGTTGAAATTATATCAAATTCATCATCAGCACTTGTGATTCTTATCGATCAGTCCATTGGATCCAGTCCGTTTTTTTAACGCAAACGATCTTAGAATCTCACACCACTGACTTTTACTGTTACATAATGGAACAGACAAGTATTCCAAATGCTAGAGCAGTTTACTGATCAATCAGTCGGTATGTATGAGGTAGCTATACAATCGTTGCCGTTTAAATATGCGTACATTCTGTTTTGTAAACTAGTTCACACATTTGAAATGCATTTATGATTATTGTATTCCTCTGAATTTTCACGTTTGCAATTCCAAGCAACTTCATTTAAATGCAATAATATAAACAATTGAATTGCACACTTGTAAATTGGCTGCTACATCTGCCACCAGTTTAAAATACACAGTGATTAAGTCAATATGTCCTTGATTGGTATAGCATGATATCATAAATTTGATTATTGCTTTATTATTGCAACTTGTGCAGTGAAAAAAAAACTTGTCTTTCATATAGTTGATGCCGTTCAAATCATTTACAACAGTGCATTGGGGTAACAGAAGGTAAAAGAGTAAGAATGCAGAATGAAATGTCACAATACAGAGAAAGCACAGTGTAGCTTGACAGTAAGGTGCAAGGTCACAACAATATAGAGTGTGTTATCAGAAGTCCATCTTCTTGTACTGGGGAACCACTTACTAGTAGGACAGAAGCTTCCTTCAGCCTGATGGTACCCACTTTAAGGCTTTTGTATCTTTTGCCCATTGGGAGGCGGGAGAAGAGAAGCTGATGGGTGTGGGTGGGGTCTTTGATTATGATGATTGTATTACAAGGCAGCAAGAAGTTCAGACAGAGCCCATAGAAGGGAAACTGGTTGCCATATTTTATTTATTTATTCATTTTCCAATGTAGCACAGAGGAAGACCTTCCAGGAACCTCACTGCCCCAGTAGCACCACAACCCCAATTAACGCGAGTCTTATCATAGGACAATTTACAATGGCCAATTAACCTACGCAGTATGTCTGTGGACTGTGGGAGGAAACCCATGCAGTCCACAGGAAGGACGAACAGAGACTCCTTACAGAGCAGTGCTGGAATTGGTCTCTCAACTCTGGAACATCCTGAGCTGCAAAAGCCCTGCCCAACCATTATGCTATCCACAACTCTGCAGTTTCTTGCAGTCTTGGGCAGGGCAGTTGCCATACCAAGCCTTAGTGCATCTGGATAAGATGCTGTCTGTGGTGCATCTATAAAACTTGGTGCGGGTCAAAGGAGAAGTGCCAAATTTCTTTGGCCTCCTGCGGATGCAGAAACATTGGTGAGCTCACTTGACTGTGTTTTGCAAAAACAATGTTTCAAGAATATGTAAAACTTCCTGGAGTATAATGGTACTGCATGGAAATTGAATTTTACATAGTTTCTGATTCCAGATGTAAAGGTCTGGTGTCCTTGTTTCTCCTGACTTAAAAGAACTTCTTCCTGTTTGAATGTGAAAATTCTATTCCCTACATTATAGCCATAGTTTCCCCTTCTTCCAAGGGTCATGTAAATTTAGTTCCACATTCTGTTTATTAGTTCCTCAGAACTACTCCAAATTAATTTGAAACTTCTAGAAACTATTGTCCTCAGATTTCCAACTACCTGAGGAGAATTTTCCATTCTAAAACTGTGGGTGATTAAAGCCACTGCAGCTATATAGGCACGGTGGAATGGAAGCAAACCTGTTCATGAGTAATAACATGCAAAAATAGTAACTTATGGTTGAGCCATTTAGTTCGTTCCTCGCAGTTATCATATCTTATTCAACATGCTTGCACATTCATGGTCAGTGAGGAACCACATGAGCTTGAGAGATGGGAAATAGCTGTTTAACATCCAACACCAATGAGAATTGAAACAAAACTACCATCTTCCTCTAGCTAGACTAGTATCCCAAATGTATCCAAAATGAAGCATAGGTTGAGAGGATAACATACAGCATCTACTGGGATCAATTTATTACTCATTTCGTAGGATAAGAACTCTTCTTAAAGAGAAGTAAAAGCTAAATCTTTGAGTACTGTTTTAACATAGAGCTACAGAGACACTTGATAAGCAACAGGGTGACAGGTTGCCAAAGATGCACAGGACTGCAATAACAATGAGATCTGCCCTAATTTAATTAAATGGTAGAGCAGGTTTGAAAGGCCAAGGGATCTGCTTCTGCTCCTGCTCCTAATTCATATGATTGTATGTGCATATAATTGCATATGGCACCATTTCATATCCATCTTCATTGACTCTGGACAAAAGAGGTAGTCAACAATAACGATGAGTCTGGAGTGACACATTAACCAATCTAAGTAAGGATTAACTCTCCTAAAGAACATGGCAAACCAGATGGATTATTACAACATCCTGCAATCTCATGGTTATTGCTCAAAGACAGTTTTTTTTCCCCCAGTTTATTTATGGGAACGTCCAGAATCAGAATCAGGTTTATTATTACTGTTGCATATAATGTTAAATCTGTTGATTATTTCAGATTCTTAATAGAGATATTTTCATTCCCAATCTGTCATACTGGAACTAAAATAAATGTCCTTGGATTTGGCTGTAAGTTCAAGTGCTTATTTTGAGTTCCTGTTGTGTAAATGATGTGAATATTGCACAATGCTAGTCTATTATAAACTGGTTCTGATCTAATCAATATAGTCAAGAAAATAGTCTTATTGCATACAGTATTTTACAACAAGAATGAATAGTCTACACTATTTAAGTAAGTACTGTTTTCGCATTCCTTCTGCTCTCTCTGGTAACGGCAAACATAAGAACCTTCAATGGACTTCGGCACTGCAAGGACATACACATCTTAAGGAAATGTTTGTTGGATGTAGTTTAAAGCAGAGAAATGAAGTTTGTACATTTTATTAAAAATGTGTGAAAGGGTATATAACACTGATGAAAAGGAAATCAAAGAAGACAATACGATGCTTCTGAAACCATGCAGGGCTCTCGCAATCACTTTTGACTTTGAAAGGTCTAGCAAAAACCAAAGAGAAAGCACAAAATTATCTCTTGGGTAATTTTCACTCTTTCTCTCAGGATTTTGATGGCTTACTGTCAAAGTTTGAACAAAAACTGAAAGAAGGCTCGTGAACTACTACTGGGAGTAACTTTTCAAAGGTGTGAATAAAGATAGAAAGAGAGTGATTCTGAAATTGCCCGATCATGGGTTGGCACTAAAATAGATGTAATTAAGTTATGCTGAATTCACGCCAAATATAGATAAACCAGAATTGGAATATTGTGCAGATTAAAGGATTCTTTAAGGAATTGTATTCAGCTTCAGATTCATTCTATTTATCACATGTACATTGAAACATACAGTGAATTGTATTGGAGACATAGTCCAGAATTACACAGGATTAGCAATGCTAAATGACATTGAATTAATGTTTTCTAATTTGAAGGGTATAAACAAATGCTGGAGAAAAACTAAGGGGAAGACATTGATGAAGTAAGGAAAGAAGCAGAATGTAAGAATATAGTCTTTGTGAGGCAATTCAAAATCTATCTTGAGGGGTGGCTTACTAACATCCCCACTAATGGAGTCATGGCTGACTAACATAGTCAGCACTGAGAAATGAGTGACCAAATGAGAAAATGGGGAAGAAATTGCTTTGACCTTGTCCTCGCCAGTCTACCTTTAGCAGATGCATCTGTCCACCTTAGCACTGATAGAGTGAAAAGTAAGCAGAGCTCATGGAAACAAAGTCCAGTCCTTACACCATCATGTTGTGTGGGATCACAAAAATGCTGAACCTAGGCTGAGGACAGCTCAAACCTAGGTCATCATGCTGCCTTCTTGAGTGTTGCTGCAGCTGTCCAGGCAAGTGGAAAGTATTCCTTCACATTGATGACTTGAACCTTGTAGATGGTGGACAGACTTTAGGGAGTTGGGAGGTGAGCTACTTGCACAAGATTCCGAGCCTCTGACTTGCGATTATATCCATCTTGTGTATATGGTTAGTCCAGTCTGTCGTTGCTTAACAGTAACCCCAAAGTAAAGGATTCAGTGATGTGGTGATGGTGATATGAGGATGCAGCCTGGAATGAAGTGTTTCAGGGGGACCTAGATAAACCGGGTTTGTTTATCTTGGAGGATAGTAGGTTGATGGCAGACCAGGTAGAGAAGAACAAAGTTATGAGAGGCACAGAGTAAAGAACACAACCTTGTAAAAGGTGATATATAAAATGGGAACACTTCCTCATAATAGGGACATCTAAAACCAGATGTCAGAGGTTTAAGGTGAGGTGTAAGAGGATTAGACTTTATAAGAGGATTTTTTTTTTCCACTCAGGTCGTGGCTTCAATCTGGAATACACCACCTAAGGGATGATGCAGGAAAATAATTTTTTAACATTTAAAAAGCATCTAGATGAACACTTGAACTGCCAAGGCTAGAAAGTCATGAACCACATAGGATTAGTATAGTTGGGTACCTAATATTGGCATGTTCATGATGGACTGAAGGTCTTTCTCTGTGCTATATGATTATACAATTATGATTTCATGACTCTTCAGCTAATGAACCAGCCTATGCCTTCATGGAGAAAGACCTAGACAATACTGAGGCATGAACTAATAGTGTCACAATGGGGGCATTGGGATCAGACCCAACCGCAGGGTAACAGCAAACAGCCTGCTTACCCGACAGAGGCAAGGGACAGGAAGGGACAGAACCAACCACAGGGTAATGGCAATTATAGCCTGGCTTACCCAGCAGAGGCAAGGACAGGGAAGGAGCTCAATCCAGGGTGGCTCTGAGTCTCGGGGCAGCCAGCAACCTTGGCTGGCTTCAGAAATGGCCAAATTCATACCACGATGACTGCTCCAACAAGTGGCAACAAGGCTCCATGAAGCAGTGGCCCTCCAACCAGGCCTAGAGATCACGGATGGTTTCACTAGCCTTCCATCAGCAGGTTACTCCAAGGGGGACTGACAAGACAAACCAACAGTTCACACTTGACTCCAAGGCCACTTATATTCCAAGCCCCAAGATGGGAATCAGGTGCCTATGCTTAACTCAACCAAACGAGGAACAGCTGGAAGCCCTGGAGCCCTGAGTCCACGGACCGGACCGTGAACTGGAATGTGGACTTCATGGACCGGACCATAACAAATAGTGACAATTAACATTCCTTCCACAGAAGTTCCAGGTAGTGAACATCTCCAACAAAATAAGAACATAATCACCCACTGCTACAGTCAATGACATTATTTCCAATCGTCCAGCATCTGGGGAGTCGTTAATGTCTTGTAGCACAACTGGAACACCTCCATGAATACTATAGCCAGAAAAGCAGCTACATAAATACCGAGGCAGGGCATCCTGTGGTGAGAGAAGCACCTCCTGATATATCAAAGCCTTCCCACCATCTACAAAGCCTGCATTCATCTGGGCAAGTGGATTATATTTCATCATCCTTCCTGAATAACACTGTCCACAAGCCTATGTGAGTGCACCACTAAAAACTTCCAAGAAGTTCAGCACCATCCTGGACAATGCAGACCATTTTACTGGCACCACTTAAACCTATTTCAACACTGATTTCTTTTCCCTACCAGAGAACAATGGTTACTGTATGCTTTGTCTACAAAATGCATTGCAATTACTCACTCAAGTTGCTCAAAACCTCTTATTCCCATGGCATCGACCTAGAAGATAATGGCAGGAGACACATGGGAAGACCACTGCCTGCCAGCTCTAAGCACACAACATTTTATAAAGTATGTTCTGTGTTCTTCACTGTCACTGGTTCTAAAGCCTGGGCCTCCCTCCCCAGCAGGCAGTGAGACTGCATTCATCAGAGGGAATGCAAAGGCTTAAGAAGGCAGCTCATCATCATCTCCTCATCAGAAAATTGAGGTGGCCAATAAAAGCTAGCCAGCAATATTCAGATCCCAAAAATAAATACAAAAGAAAAAAAAAGAGGCAAATGAGCTAAATGAGAAATTAGATTCTCCCCAGGCAAATAGTTACTGGAGCATGGAATATTTTATGATAAATAAGTATTGAGACAGTCACCTGTGTGGTGTGGATGATGCAATTTCAGTAGAGCTTCTGCAAGCAGAACAAATGTAGGGACACAAACCAGATGGCCTTAGTACAAGGAGATAATCACCAAGGAGAAGAAATTAACTGGCCTCCTTCTGGATGCACTTCGGTAGATTTCAAGAATTGCTCAAGCTTACACACAAAATGCTGGTGAAACACAGCAAGCCAGACACCATCCATAGGAAGAAGCACAGTCGATGTTTCTGGCCAAGACCCTTCATCAGGACTAACTGAAAGAAGAGATAGTAAGAGATTTGAAAGTGGGAAGAGGTGGGGGAGATCTGAAATGATAGGAGAAGACAGGAAGGGGAGGGATGGAGCCAAGAGCTGGGTAGTTGATTGGCAAAAGGATGCAAGGCTGGAGAAGGGAGAGGATCATGGGATGGGAGGCCTAGGGAGAAAGAAAGGGGGAGGGGAGCACCAGAGGAAGATGGAGGGAAGGCAAGGAGTTATTGTGAGAGGGACAGAGAGAGAAAAGAGAGAAAGAGAAACAAAAAGAAAATACAATAAATAAATAAATAAATAAATAAGGGCTGGGGTATGAAGGGGACGAGGGGCATTAACTGAAGTGAGCGAAGTCAATGTTCATGCCATCAGGTTGGAGGCTACCCAGACGGAATATAAGGTGTTGTTCCTCCAACCTGAATGTGGCTTCACCTTGACAGCATTTTGTATTTTGGGGTTTATTGCGGGATCTTTTTCCAGTTTTTTTCCCATTGTGGAGTTCCGGAGCATGCGTGTTTTCTATATGGTTATACTCATCACTGCCATCTTTGATTAGCCCTCGATGGTATGCGTGTATTTTCGTGTTTAAAACAATATTCTATGGTAATTAAACGGATAAACATTATTAGTTGGAATGTACGTGGATGGAATCACCCTATTAAAATGATTAATCGATTCCAGCACGATGTAATTTTTGTTCAAGAAATGCATATCATAACGGATGATCAAAATAATTTTTTTTAAATGTGGAAGGGCCTTCAATATCATGCTACTTGTCAAAATAAAACAAAGGGAGTATCTATTTTTATTAAATCTAATATTTTATTTATCCAAGAAGACATCGCCTCAGATATCAATGGTAGATTTTTAATTATTAAAGGAACCATTTGTAATAGAAAAATCGTCCTGGTTAATCTATATGGACCTAATGTAGATGATCCTCCAGCCCTGTATCCCTTTTGCCAATCAACTTTCCAGCTCTTAGCTTTAACCCTCCCCCTCCTGTCTTTTCCTATCATTTTGGATCTCCCCCTCCCCCTCCCACTTTCAAATCTCTTACTTTCTCTTCTTTCAGTTAGTCCTGACAAAGAGTTTCGGTCTGAAATGTCGACTGTGCTTCTTCCTATGGATGCTGTCTGGCCTGCTGCGTTCAGCAGCATTTTGTGTGTGTTGTTTGAATTTTCAGCATCTGCAGATTTCCTCATGTTTCCATTTATATTGCACTCTTTAGTTTTATATGAATGATTTTGATGGTCCTTGTACGAAATTATCTGGAAGGTTTTACTGTTCAAGGCAATTCCTAGTTGAGTGGATTGTAAGAGTTTGTGCTTGATAATACGAGATCCCAAAAGTTGGGTGCAGCAGCATGAATGAAAATAGAGAAAGGTTTGTTGGAATGTGCAGTAAAAATCATCTAATCATTGACAAAATATTATTTCAACATTTTGAAATATATGAACCGACACAGTACTTTCCAAGTGCTAAAAATAACAATGCGGTGGTCAATGATAAAAGACCAAGACCAAGGAGAGATATTGATAGTGAACTCCATTTTAGGACTACTGAATCTGAGAAGGTTGGGTTCCCCAAGTAAGTTTCAAGTCAACATTGTGACAATGGCAAAATGAAGTCAACTGAATGAATCAGACAACACACATCAAAGTTGCTGGTGAACGCAGCAGGCCAGGCAGCATCTGTAGGAAGAGGTGCAGTCGACGTTTCAGGCCGAGACCCTTCGTCAGGACTAACTGAAGGAAGAGTGAGTAAGTCCTGACGAAGGGTCTCGGCCTGAAACGTCCACTGCACCTCTTCCTACAGATGCTGCCTGGCCTGCTGTATTCACCAGCAACTTTGATGTGTGTTACTTGAATTTCCAGCATCTGCAGAATTACCTGTTGTTTGAATGAATCAGAGTCAGGTTTATTATCACAGGTTTGTATGACATGAATTTTGTTGTTTTATGGCAGCAGTAAGTGCATAAATCTAAAACATAAACCTTCATTTTGCAATTAAAGAACAGGTTTCAGGCACTTGAAGACATTAATGAAGAAGAGGAGAATGAAATGACAAGATCAACAGGAAGTCGAACAAATTGGCAACTATCTAAAAAGAGAACAATAAAGCCTATTTGGAAATCCGTGTAAAGCAGCAACCCATGAAAAAGAAGGTACTTGACTCAAAATTCTTGAGATTAAGAGAGAAGCATTGCAAACTGTATAACAAAAATCTTGCAGGATTGGAAAATCCCTCGGAACTAGGCCTGAAATTCTAATTCTGCTTCTCTTTTTACAGATGCTGCGCGATCTGTTGAGGGTTTCTAGAATTTTCTGTTTTATTTCAGATTTCCAACATTTGCAATTTTTAAAAAAAAATTTCACCATTTTACTAGCCTTTATGTACGAGCAGAAGATGCTGCTACCAGTTTAGAACAAGGGACCATCAATAACATTACAGGACATCAATGGCCAATGATAGACATGAATCAACATACTTATCAGCCTCAAACAATAGCACCTATTCACAACAGGAATAGACAAAGAATTGCACTGGACAGAGCACTTCAAGCAATTGCTCAGCAAGGAACCACCCGGAAATTAAGCCCAAACATCTGGAAGGTTGAGTCATTCCATGAAAAGGATAAATCATACAAGCTATTAATTCCTTTAAAAATTGGAAAACTGCGGGGAGGACAAATTGAATGCAGACTTGTTGATGTTAAATCCTGAATAAGCAGCAAACTTCCTCACCTTTCAATGTACATCAGTCTGTGAAAGGGAAAAAGCAACAGATAAATGGACCAAATGGGGTTACAATGAACATAAATAAGAGAGCAACAGACAGCAGATAGTCTTGAAAACTGCAATTTGGTTTTTGGAAAGGTTCACACACCGGGTCTTTGCTCAATGAAGCATAATAAAGCAATGCTCAGAATGGCAACAACTCTAGGTAATCTGCACAGATGTTAAGAAAGCTTTTAGTCCATGGTGCATTCTATACATATTTGCAATTCCCCTTTGTGCGATCATTGTCATCAAAAACTTCTAGTCCAAATTTACATGTAGTGCTGTTCACAGTGGGATTGGTTTTGAGGTCTCAACATATGAGCCAGGTCTGCACATTTCTTCAATATTGCCACTTAGTGATAACATAGTAATCGAATGCAAGGAACAAAAGAAGGATGCCTTTCTCACCTTCTGAAAATATTCATTTTGAAGATGATCTTGCCTACCCGTCACTTACACAGCATTTAAAAGAAAAAAAATCAACTTAATCAATGCATGCAGGAAACAAATTCATCTGAAGACCAACTGCAACGAAACAGATTATTGTGATCTTTAACACTGCTTTACCATCATCAGAATGGATAGAAGATCATATTCTCCCTCACAAGGAAACATGCACAAACTTGCACCGCAACAAAATATCCATAATAAAATCAGCAAAGCCACAGACATCTACAGGTGTTAACTTTAACCAGGAAACAGTATGTTACAGGCACTTCGGCCCCACAATGTTGTGCGGACCATATAACCTAATCTAGAAACTGCTTAGAATTTCCCTGCCACATAGCTCTCTATTTTTCTAAGCTCCATGTACCTATTTCAGAGACTTTTAAAAGACTCTATTGTATTCACCTCTACCACCGTCTCTGGCAGTGCATTCCACGCACCCACCACTCTCCGTGTGAAAAACTTACCTCTGACATCCCTCTTGTACCTACTTCCAAGCACCCTAAAACTATGCCCCTTGCGTTAGCCATTTCAGCTCTGGGAAAAACTTTTGGTTATCCACACGATCAATGCCTCTCATCATCTTATAAACAGACCACCTCTCATCTTTCATCACATCAAGGAGTAAAGGCCAAGTTCACTCAACCTATTCTCATGAAGCACTGACTCCAATCCAGGCAACATCCTTGTAAATCTGCTTTGCATTCTCTCAATGGTATCCACATACTATAGTGAGGTGACCAGAACTGAACACATTACTCCGAGTGGGGTCAGATCAAGGTCTTACATAGCTGTAATATTATGTCATGGATCTCGAACTCCATCCTACCGTTGATGAATGCCAACACACCGTACACCTTCTTAACAATGCTGTCAACCTGTGCGGCAGGTTTGTGTGTCCAATGGACATGGACCCCTAGATCTCTCTGATCCTCTACACTGTCAAGAGTCTGTACACACCAGCCGTGTGGTGAGAAAGGCACAACAGCGCCTCTTTCACCTTAGATGGTAGAGGAAGTTTGGTATGGGCCCCCAGATCCTAAAAACTTTCTACAGGGGCACAATTGAGAGCATCCTGACTGGCTGCACCACTGCCTGGTATGGGAACTGTACCTCCCTTAATCGCAGGACTCTGCAGTGAGTGGTGCGGACAGCCCAGAGCATCTGTAGTTGTGAACTTCCCATGACTCAGGACATTTACAAGGACAGGTGTGTAAAAAGGGCCCATGGGATCACTGGGGACCCAAGTCATCCCAACCACAGTCTATTCCAGCTGCTACTATCCAGGAAGTGGTACCGCAGCATAAAAGCCAGGACCAGCAGGCTCTGGGACAGCTTCCTCCACCAGGCCATCAGATTGATGAACTCACGCTGATTTGAGTGTATTTCTATGTTACATTGACTGTTCTATTTATTATAAATTACTATGATTGCACATGACACAGTTAGATGGAGACATAACGTAAAGATTTTTACTCCTCATGTATGTGAAGGATGTAAGAAATAAAGTCAATTCAATTCAATTCTATTCACTATTAATATTATATTCTGCCTTTAAATTTGACTGACCAAAATTAACCAGTTCACACTCACAACATGCTAGAGGAACTACCTCGACTATACCTCTTCCCACCCTGCCACAATCAAAAATGACATTCCCTATTCCCAGTTCCTCCACTGCATCTGCTCCCAGGATGAGGCTTTCCGTTCCAGGACATCTCAAATGTCCTCTTTCTTTAAGGATCATGGTTTCCCTTCTGCCATCATCAATGATGCCCTCACTTGCATCTCCTCCATTTCCCACACTTCGACCCTCACCCCATCCTCCCGCCACCACAACAGGGACAGAGTTCCACTTTTCCTCACCTACCACCCCACCAGCCTCCGGATCCAGCACATTATCCTCCGCAACTTCCGTCACCTTCAACAGGACCCTACCACTAAGCACATTTTTCCCTCTCCACCCCTCTCCGCTTTCTGCCAGGATCGGTTCCTCCATGACTCCCTGGTCCACATGTCCCTCTCCACGGATCTCCCACCCGGCACTTATCCCTGTAAGCGTAAGTGCTACACCTGTCCCTACACCTCTTCTCTTGCCAACATTCAGGGCTCCAAACAGTCCTTCCAGGTGAGACAACACTTCACTTGTGAGTCTATTGGGGTCATCTATTGTATCCAGTGCTCCCGGTGCAGCCTCTTCTACATCGGTGAAACCCGACACAGATTGGGGGACCGCTTCGTCGAGCACCTCCGCTCCGTCCGCCAAAACAGACAGGATCTCCTAGTCGCCACCCACTTCAACTCTACTTCACATTCCCATTCGGATATGTCCATACATGGCCTCCTCTACTGCCATGATGAGGCTAAACTCAGGTTGGAGGAGCAACACCTCATATACCGTCTAGGTAGTCTCCAGCCCCTTGGTATGAACATAGAATTCTCCAACTTCCGGTAATTCCCTCCCCCTCCCTTCCCCTATCCCTATTTCACTCTGCCCCCTCCCCCAGCTGCCTATCACCTCCCTCATGGTTCTGCCTCCTTCTACTACCTATTGTGTTTTCCCCTATTCCTTCTTCACCTTTCCTGCCTATCACCTCCCTGCTTCCCCTCTCCCACCCCTTTATCTTTCCCCTTACTGGTTTTTCATGTGGAACCTACCAGCCTTCTCCTTCCCACCCTCCCCCTACCTTCTTTATAGGGCCTCTGCCCCTTCCCTCTTCAGTCCTGACGAAGGGTTCTGACCCGAAACATTGACTGGTCGTTTCCACGGATGCTGCCTAACCTGCTGAGTTCCTCCAGCGTGTTGTGAGTGTTGCTTTGACCCCAGCATTTGCAGAGTATTTTGTGTTTACAAGCAGTTCACACTTATCTGAGTTAAACTCCATTTGACACTTCTCAGCCCAGTCTGCATTCTATCAATGTCCTACTGTAACCTCTGACAACCCTGTAGGTTATCCACAACACCCCCAACTTCTGTCATCAGCAAACTTACTAACCCACCTTTCTACTTCCTCATCCAGGTCATTTATAAAAATCACTTAGAGGAGGGGTCCTTGTGGAACACCACTGGTCACTGACCTCCATGCAGAATACAAACCCTCTGCAACCAGCTTTTGCCTTGCAGGCACGTCAATTCTGGATCCACAAAGCAAGGTCTCCTTGGATCCCATGCCTCCTTACTTTCTGAATGAGCCTTGCATGAGGAACCTTATCAAATACCTTACTGAAATTCATATACACTACATCCACTGTGTTACCTTCATCAATGTGTTTTGTTACATCCTCAAAGATTTCAATCTGGCTTGTTAGGCATGACCTACCCTTGACAAAGCCATGCTGACTGTAATCAGATTATGTCTCTCCAAGTGCTCACAAATCCTGCCTCTCAGGATCTTCTCCAACAAGTTGCCCACTACTGAAGTAAGACTCACTGGTCTATAATTTCCTGGGTTATCTCTACTCCCTTTCTTCAACAAGTGAACAACCTTTGCAACCCTCCAATCTTCTGGTATGTCTCCCATCTCTATTGATAATGCAAAGATCATTGCCAGAGCCTCAGCAATCTCCTCCCAGTCTTCCCACAGTAGCCTGGGGTAAATCTCATCTGGACCAGGCGACTTATCAAACTTAATGCCTTTCAAAAGCTCCAGCACGTCTTCTTTCTTAATGTCTATATGCTCAAGCATTTCAGTCTGCTGTAAGTCATCCTCACAATTGCCAAGGTCCTTCCCCTGATGGATACTTAAACAAAGTATTCATTAAGTATCTCTGCAACCTCCTCTGACTTCATGCACATGTTTCCACTATTGCACCAGATTGGTCCTTTTCTCACATGGCTCATCCTCTTGCTCTTTCACATACTTGTAGAATGCTTTGGGGGTTTCCTTAATCCTGCTCACTGAGGCCTTCTCATGGCTCATTCTAGCCCTCCTAATTCCATTCTTAAACTCCTTCCTGGCAATCTTGTAATTTTCTAGAGCTCTAACAGTACCTAGTTTCTTGAATAGATTTTCTGCACCCTTTGTTCACCTTGGTTCTTTTACCCTACCATCCTTTCCCTGCCTCAATGGAACATACCTCTGCAGAACTCCATGCAAATGTTCCCTGAACATTTGTCACATCTCTGCTGTACATTTCCATGAGAGCATCTGCTCCCCCAATTTACACTCCAAGTTTCTGCCGAATAGCATCATATTTCCCCTACTCCAATTAAATATTTTTCCAAATTGTCTGCTCCTATCCCTTTCCAACACTATGTTAAAGGAGATAGAATTGTGATCGCTACCTTCAAAATGCTAACCCACCGAGAGATCTGGCGCCTGACCAGTTTATTTCCCAATACAGACTTTCCTCTAGTTGGCTTATCTACATATTGCATCAAGAAACCTTCCTGAATACACCTAGCAAACTCCACCCCATCCAGACCCCTTGCTCAACCGAGGTTCCAGTCAATATTAGGAAAGTTAAAATAGCCCATCACTACAATCGTATTACTATTGTACTGTTCTATAATCTTCCTCCCTATATGCTTCTCAATGTCTCTGTTACTATTGAGTGGTGGGGTCCCTAAAAATACCCAGTAGAGATATTGCCCCATTTCTGTTTCTGACTTCCACCCACACTGACTCCGTGGACAATCCTTCCATGACTTCCTCCTTTTCTGCAGCCATGATACTATCCCTGATTAACAATGACATGCCCCCACCAGTTTGGCCTCCCTCCTTGTTCTTTTTGAAACACCTAAGGCACTTAGCAGCCTTTCTTGCCCCTGAGGCATCCAAGTCTCTGTAATGACCACAATATCATAGTTCCACGTATTGATCTACACTCTAAGTTCATCGGCCTTGTTTATGACACTCCTTGCATTAAAATAGACACATCTCAAACAATCTGGCTGAGTGCATCTTTGCTCTATTGTCTGCGTGTCCTTCCTCACAAACTCCCTACAAGCTGTCTCTACCTGTGTGCCAACTACCACATCCTCTGCCTCTTCACTTCAGTTCCTACCTCCATGCAAATCTTGTTTAAGCCCTCCCCAACAGCATTAGCAAACATCCCTCCCAGGATATTGGCTCCCCTCCAGTTCAGGTGCAACTCGTATGGGTCACCCCTTCACCAGAAAATGTTCCAGTGATCCAAGAACTTGAAACCCTGCCCTCTGCACCATCTCCTCAGCCACCCATTCATCTGTGTCATTTTCCTGTTCTGTCCTTCACTAGCTCATTGCACCAGGAGTAATCCAGAAACTGCCACCTTGGAGGTCCTGCTCTTCAGCCTCCTTCCCAACTCCCTAATCTTACTGTGCAGGACCTCTACCCCACGCCTGCCTAGGTCATTGGAACCAATATGTACCATGACCTCTGGCTGCTCAATTTCCCCTTCAATAATATTCTGCAACCACTCTGAAACATCCTGGACCCTAGCACCTGAGAGGCAAAACAGTGTCCTGGTATCTCTTTTGCTGTTGCAGAATCTCCTATCCATCCCTCTAACTATCCAGGCCCCTATGATTATTGCTCACCTGACTTCACCCTACCTTTCTGAGGCTCACAGCTGACCACAGTATTATTAGTCTTGCTGATGCTGCCTTGCCCAGATAGGTCACCCCCTCTTCAGTATCCAAAGGGGAATACCTGTTGCTGAGGGGAATGGCCACTGGGGACCTTGCACTGACTTCCTTCTCCCTTTACGTCTCACTGTGTTTACCCATCTACTCCCTGAATTCTCCACTCTGGGTGTAACCACCTGCTCAAGAGTCTTATCTTCTAGTTGCTCTGCCTCCCGGATGATCCTTAGTTCATCCAGCTCCAGCTCCAGCTCCTTAATGTGGTCTTTCTGGAACTGGAGTTGGCTGCACTCCCCGCAGGTGCAGTCATCAGGGAGTCCATCAGGATCCATGAATTCCCACATCCTATAGGAGCAGCGTTCCACTGCCATATCTGCCATTCAGTCTGCACTGTACAATGGGCAACCAAGACCAAATCAGTAATAACAAAAGGGAAAACCTGCCCTTCTTACCTGTTCCTTTGGCCTTGGCCTCTTCTCATTGAGGCCTCTTGAGTCAAAGCTTCTTAGTTCCCACTCTGACTCTAGCCCCCAGTCCGACGGTAGCCACTCCAACAGTGGCCACTCCATTAGACCCTATCTCTCTTTTATGGTTTAAAAAATAAGAAATGACTCCATGCAAGGAGAAAGAACTCATTGCATTTGGTAGTGCACTGCCTGCCTTCCACTGCCATTGATACCTCTGACTCATCAAAATAAAATACAAAAGCTAAATTCAAAATTTATCAGGGCCGAGTACTTTCAGCACTGATCCAAAGGGCAGAATGCTACAAAATGGCAGAACATGACTACAAATTGCCTTCATTTCAAATAATCTAAATTCCAAAATTCCTGTTTGTCCTTTGGCCCAGAGTAATTTCAAACCAATACAGTGGTTTCAAAAATAACTACACAGTGCACTCAAAAAGAGATGATTAACATCATTATCAGGTTGTATGGCAGATGGTTTACCCATGCTGCTTCATGTTGACCATATCCACCATTAGAATAACAAAAAAAAAGAAAACTGAAGGAAGTTGAAAGTAGAGCTGCCTCATGACAATATGTTAAAGACTGTGGAAATGGAGCTTTAAAAAACTGAGGCATTGTTGGGAAATCATTGAAAAATTTACGAGAAGCAGAGTTGGAAGAGCATCATTTTTGCCCTTATTGTCAGAGGCATAATAGGAACTAAAGATGATGCCAGATGGTGACTTCTCCCAGCTCATCAGCTAAGAGATAAATTCTTCCTATGCCTCTGTTTTCCTTTTCAGGGTGACTTGGATCCTGCCAGGATCTTTGATCTGCAGCGGCACTCAAACTCCAGTTCTGCATGGTAGCGTGTTCCCGTCCTTGGAGTTCATTCAGCGGCATTTTGATATGTCGAGGTTTGGCTAGAGTTTGGGTGCCTCTGGGGCCTTGCCCAGCCCTGTGGACACGAATACTTGCCGGTGTCATGAGCCATTTACAAAATTCACAAAGAGGAGGGATCCCAGAACAGACCCCTGCAGAATACCACTAGTCACTGACCTCCATACGGAATATGAACCATCTTCAACCACTCTTTGTCTCTGTGAGCAAGCCAATTCTGGATCCACAGAGCAAGCTCTCCTTGGATCCCATGGCTCCTTACTTTCTGAATGAGCCTTTCAGAACTTAGCTTGCAGCACCCCCACAGGCAGTACATCCATATATACTGATGCATATGCACAATCTCTCTCTCTCTCTCTCTCTCTCTCTCTCTGTAAAAGAGGCATTACAGTTTTTTCTTAAACATAAAACACCTCACGTTGTTTTATTTGCAAAAACCTACTTTGGTGACCCTGCTGTTCTAGGATGATTCCAGAGTCATTGAACAGGTCGACCAACACGGTCAGTTTGAAACTGCCGGAGTTTTAGGAACAAAATGTTGTTCTTTGTTTTGTACAAACTGAGGCTCAATTCACGCTGCAAGAAATCACCGCAGACCATGTCAAATTCTACCATGTGGTAGCGCCTCTTGGAAACTCCATGGCTGGGAGAGTGGTGAGTCTACTAGAATATACTGTATGAAAACAATAAATACTGATTTCTGAATTCTCACATTTAGTAGCCTTTTGTACTATGAGAGACTGTGTGCAAAACAGTAGATCTCTTTGCCCGGCCTGGACGATGCTAAGCCGTGGAACGAATGGACCACATGCTGTCTCTCCTGGGAAATCACCATCCTTGTTTTATTTATAAAGAACTCTTCATGCAGCAATTGCCTGATCAAGTTCACATAGTCCTCACTAAAGCACCCATGAAGGACCACAGGGAGTTTGCTAAAATGGCTGATAGTGTACCCACAGCCAGGCAGTGATGCATCATCCCACCTCTTTTCCTTGTCTCAATAAGCCCGGTCAACGAGGCCTCCAACATAAACACGCGAAGCAGACTACTAACTCGTACTGTGAAACAGACAATGTCAGGTCTGTGTTTTCACCACACTCGCTTTGGAGCAAATGTGAATAAGTGCTGACCGCCTTGCAGCTTCGATACTGCCCCCGCATCGGGACATCATAGCTCTGTGAACATTGTGGATTCCAGCTGCCAGGGACATCCACTGTTCGTTACAGATACATTTTCAGAGCAACGCTTCCTGTGTGACGTGGGTGCTCAAGTAACTGAGCTGGAAGCATTGCCTATTGATGAGAAGGCAAAGAGTGACAAAATCTCACTGGAGGCTGCCAACGGTAGCAGGATCCAGACTTATGGGACACAATGGGCAATGATCTACTTCAGCAGGCGATGTTACACGTGGGATTTCATCCTGGCTAAGGTGGCTAAACCTCTGCTCAGTGCAGATTTCTGTGTGCCCAAGGACTGTTAGTCGATCTTAAAAACTGACGGCTTGTGCACGTCAAGGACTGTGGGCCATTACCCTACTTCCCCAATGACTCTATCAAGCACATGCACCACCACATGTGAATTTACTGAAATGACGGGTGAATTCTCAAACCTCACCAAGCCCACATTTTCCACTGTAGTCACAAACCACATTTCCACAACTGGCCCTCCAGTCCATGCCCACATGCATAGAATGGATTCTGAAAAACTGGCAATTGTAAAGATTGAGTTTGCTGGCCAAATAGCCCCTAGGCTTTGCCCCTCCACGTCCAGTGGTGGTTGCCACCCATGTGGCAATTACTGACACCTTAATGAGGTCACCAGCCCCAGTCGTTACCCGGTCCTACACATCCAAGACTTTTTGGCAAGTTTAGCTTTTGTAAGAGTTGCAAAATTTCTCCCTTCAAAAGTAGCCACTATTATAGATTTTGCATTGCCCCACACTACTAAAAAAATACAGAAGGTTTTAGATATGGTTAGCTTGAGCATGTAGATATTAAGGAAGAAGATATGCTAGAGCTTTTGGAAAGCATCAAATTGGATAAGTTACTGGGACCAGACGGGATGTACCTCAGGCTACTGTGGGAGGTGAGGGAGGAGATTGCTGAGCCTCTGGTGATGACCCTTGCATCATCAATGAGGACGGGACATGTTCCGGAGGATTGGAGGGTTGCAGATGTTGTTCCCTTATTCAAGAAAGGGAGTAGGGATAGCCCAAGAAATTATAGACCGGTGAGTCTTACTTCAGTGGTTGGTAAGTTGATGGAGAAGATCCTGAGAGGCAGGATTTATGAACATTTGGAGAGGCATAATATGATTAGGAATAATCAGCATGGCTTTGTCAAAGGCAGGTCGTGCCTTACGAGTCTAATTGAACTTTTTGAGGATGTAACTAAACACATTGATGAAGGTAGAGCCGTAGATGTAGTGTATATAGATTTTAGCAAGGCATTTGATAAGGTACCCCATGAATGGCTTATTGAGAAAGCAAGGAGGCATGGGATCCAAGGTGACATTGTTTTGTGGATCCAGAACTGGTTTGCCCACAGTAGGCAAAGAGTGGTTGTAGATGGGTCATATTCTGCATGAAGGCCGGTGACCAGTGGTGTGCCTCAGGGATCTGTTCTGGGACCCCTACTCTTTATGATTTTTATGAATGACCTGGATGAGGAAATGTAGGGATGGGTTAGTAAACTTGCTGGTGACACAAAGGTTGGGGGTGTTGTGGATAGCGTGGAGGGCTGTCAGAGGTTACAGCGGGATATTGATAGGATGCAAAACTGGGCTGAGAAGTGGCAGATGGAGTTCAACCCAGATATGTGTGAGGTGGTTCATTTTGGTAGGTCAAATATGATGGCAGAATATAGCATTAATGGCAAGACTCTTGGCCGTGTGGAGGATCAGAGGGATCTTGGGGTCCGACTCCATAGGACACTCAAAGCTGCTACACAGGCTGACTCTGTGGTTAAGAAGGCATATGGTGTATTGGCCTTTATCAATTGTGGAATTGAGTTTAGGAGCCCAGAGGTAATGTTAAAGCTATATAGGACCCTGGTCAGACCCCACTTGGAGTACTATGCTCAGTTCTGGTCGCCTCACTACAGGAAGGACGTGGAAACCAAAGAAATGGTGCAGAGAAGATTTAAGAGGATATTGCCTGGATTGGGGAGCGTGCCTTATGAGAATAGGTTGAGAGAACTCAGCCTTTTCTCCTTGGAGCGACTGAGGATGAGAGGTGACCTGATAGAGGTGTACAAGATAATGAGAGGCATTGATCGTGTAGATAGTCAGAGGCTTTTCCCCAGGGCTGAAATGGCTAGCACAAGGGGCATAGTTTTAAGGTGCTTGGCAGTAGGTACAAAGTAGATGTCAGGGATAATTTTTTTTTTACGTAGAGAGTGGTGAGTGCGTGGAATGGGCTGGGCTGCCAGCGATGGTGGTGGAGGCAGAAACGATAGAGTATTTTAAGAGACAATTGTATAGGTACATGGAGCTTAGAAAAATACATAGAAAAATAAATATGAGTAGGCCTAGGTAGTTCTAAGGTAAGGATATGTTCGGCACAGCTTTGTGGGCAGAAGGGCCTGTATAGTGCTGTAGGTTTTCTATGTTTCTATGTTTTCCAAAGTTGATTTAGTTGGGGCTACCACCACGTACCTGCGTGCTCAGAAGATATTCCTAAAGTGGCTGTGATAACCCCATTTTTCCTTGTTGAGGTTCTGCACATGACATTTGGGCTGAAAAATGCAGCACAAACTTTCCATCGGCTGATGGATTCTATATTAAAAGATTAGGTTTTCTTTTTGTTTACCTGGATAACATACTTGTCGCCAGCACAAGCAAATCCAAACAGGTGTCTCCTCTCCGCACACCTTTCCAACACTTAAGCCAACACGAGTTAATTATTAACCCTGTCAAATGCCAGTATGGGTTGTCAACCATTGACTTTCTCGGCCCACACTACTAAAATACTACAGGAGTTTCTGGGCACAGTGAATTTCTATCACCGCCTCATTCTGCGAGCTACTGAACTTATCCTCCCTCTGTATAGAGTACTTAAAGGCAATACCCCTAATCACATGCTTGACTGGTCAGTGGACATGACCAGGACATTTGATGATACCAAATGAGCTTTTTCCCATGCAACTCTACTGGCGCACCCCCTCCCTAATGCACCCACAGCCATTACCACTGACGCTTCAGACTATACTGTGGGTGCTGTGCACGAGCAGTTGATCAGAGGCGTGTGGCAGCCGCTCACCTTCTTCAGCCGGCAGCTCTGTCCCCCCGAAAGGAAATACAGCAAGTTCGACTGTCAGCTTCTCAGTCTCTATCTGGCTGTCCACCGTTTTCATTTTCTTTTAGAGGGTCGCCATTTCACAGTGTTCATTGACCTCAAACCCCTCGTGCATGCAGTGGCGAAAATATCAAACCCTTGGTCTGCACAGCAGCAACACCAACTGGCCAATATATCAGAGTTCACAGCTGACATACTCAATAACAAGGGGAAAAATAATGCCGTGTCTGATTGCCTCTCACGGTTAGCCATTGAAATCATACCCATAGGGGTTGATTATGCCGGCATGGCAGCCAACCAAGCTGCTTACCCAGAGGTCCAGGCTTACCAAACAGCAGTCACGGGCCTGCAGCTGGCTGATATTAAGTTTGGGAAGCTGGGATTTCTCTCCTGTGTGATGTCTCAACTGGTCACTCTTGCCTCTCAGTGCCTGCGAACTGGAGGTGTACTGTTTTCAACCCCATACATGGCCTCTCACATCCTGGCCAGAAGACCTTGCAGAAACTGGTTTCACTGAAGTTTGTTTGGCACAGCCTTAGAAAGGATGTGTGTGATTGGAAGGCAGCCTTTGGGGAGTGCCAGCAGGCAAAGATTAGCCATTGGCACCTTTTGAGATCCCTCAGTGACAGTTTGACCATGTCAATGTGGACCTTGTTAGCCCACTTCCCTCCTGCCACCCCCATGGTTTTATGCACCTCCTTACCATGGTGGACCGTACCACCAGGTGGCCAGAGTCCCTCTAGCATCAACGACAGCCACAGACGTGGCTCCGGTGTTCAACAGTACCTGGGTTGCTCAGTTTGGCACCGCATCCGATATCTCTTCTGACATCAGACCTCTGGTTTGAGATGCCCTAGAACATTGGTGTTAGGCTGCATCAGACCACGGCATATCATCTGCAGTCCAATGGCCTGTGCGAGTTGTTTCACCACATCTTAAAGGCTTTCCTGATAGATGAGTGTTGACACCATTGTCTCCTGTGGGACCTGCCGTGGACCTGCAGTTATCTGTGACTGAGTTCATATACGGGCAGCCTTTGCGAGTGCCAGACAATTTTATTCCTGAGGCCACGACTACCTGATTGGCCTTTCAATAGCATTCCAGCCTCCTCAGTAAATTCAATTCCTTTGCACCTCTTCCTACCTCCCATCATGGCGTCCAGCACTCTTGGGTTCCTGTTGACCTACATTTGGCCTCATTGTTTTTTGTCCACCATGATACACACCAACATCCCCTTAGGTCCCTGTACTACAATTTGGAACTGAGAGAAAAGACTGTTATCATAGGTAAGAGGGGTAAATCTGAATGTGTTTCGGTAGATTGTTTTAAACTGGCACACCAAGTTTTGGAGGATTCCGCTACTGTGCCCCTGGCATCACAACATGACCGTGAGCGTATCAACACACTTCTGGATAAGTCAGAGGCACCTGCTGTTCCTCCACCCATGGAACATAGAACCTAAACTCCGGTCAGGGTCGCAATGCCCACAATGCTGATTTTAGTGAATTCTGTTGGGGGAGGAAAGGGCTGTGTAGGGGAACGTAATTGGTGGAAAAGTACAGAATTCACGATCACTGACATTGAGTTGAGGTTCACTTTAAGAGATGGGTCTGATGTGATTATGTAGTTACGTAAAGTACTTCTATAGCATATCGTATTCCGTTTTTGGGAGTTCAATAAACAAGTTACGTTTCTTCTTCAGCATAAAACGCCTCATGTCATTGTATTTGCAAAAACCTGCAATCTTATAACAATGGGGTAGAAACTGTTCTTGAGCCTGGTGGTATATGTTTTCAGACTATTTGTATCTTCTGCCTAATTTGGGGGCAGAAGGAGGGGGGAAGAGATACTGTCAGAGGTGTGAGGGGTCTTTGATTATGCTGGCTCTTTCACTGAGGCAGAGAAGTCTAAACAGAGTCCATGGAAGGGAGGGTGGGTTTCATGATATGCTGAGCCATGTTCAATTGTCATCCCTATCTATGACGCATCTGGATAGGATACTTTCTATGATTTATCAGTAAAACTTGGTGAAGGCCAATGGGACGTGCCAAATTTCTTTCACCTCCTGAGATTTAATATCCCCGGCACATGTCGTGAAACTTGTTAACTTTGCAGCAGCAGTACAACTCAATACATGATAAATATGGGGAAAAACTGGAATTCCAGAAAGTAAATATATGTATATTAAATAGTTAAGTTAAAACAAGTAGCGCAAAGACAGAAATATTAAAAAAGTGTTGAGGTAGTGTTTGTAGGTTCATTTAGAAATCAGATGGCAGAGGGGAAGAAGGTGATCCTGAATCACTGAGGGTGTGCCTTCAGGCTTCTGTACCTCCTTCCTGATGTTAAAAATGAGAAGAGGTCATGTCTTGGGTGATGAGGGTCCTTAATGATGGATGTCGCCTTTCTGAGGCACCGCTCATTGAAGATGCCCTGGATACTATGGAGGCTAGTACCCACGATGGAGCGGACTAATTTTACAAGTTTTTGCAACTTACTTTGATACTGTGTAGTGATCGACCACCCCTTCCCCTCCCCCCATACCAGACAGTGTTGCAGCCAGTCAGAATGCTCCCCACGTCTGTAGAAGTTTTCAAGTGTTTTAGGTGAGAAGCCAAATCTCCTCAAACTCCTATTGAAATATAGCTTCTGTGTTGCCTTCTTTATAGCTGCATCAATATGTTGTGACCAGGTTAGATTCTGAGAGATATTGATACCCAGAAACTTGAAATTCCTCACTCTCTCCATTTCCAATCCTTCTATGAGAATTGGTTTGTATTCCCTCTTTCTTGCCCTTTCTGAAGTCCTCAATAAGCTCTTTGGTCTTACTGATGTTCAGTGCATGATACTACAACACCACTCAATTATCTGGCAGATCTCACTCCTGTACGCCCTCTCATCACCATCTGAGATTCTGCCAACAATAGCTGTATCATCAGCAAATTGATAGATGGCATTTGGGCCATGCCTAGCAGCACAGTCGTAGGTGTAGAGAGAGTAGAGCAGAGGGCTAAGCACACATTCCTGAGTGCACCAGCGTTGATTGTCAGCGAGGTGGAGATGTTATTTCTAATCTGCACAGATTGTTGTCTTCTGGTTAGGACGCCGAGGATCCATTTGCAGAGGCCTAGGTTCTGTAGCCTTTCTATCAGAACTATAGCATGATGGTGTTATACACTGAGCTATAGTCAATAAACAGCATCCTGGCATACATATTTGTATTGTCGAGGTGATCCAAGGCCACAGGGAGAGCCATTGAGATTGCGTCAGCTATCAACGTGCTCTGCTGATAGGCAAATCACAGTGGGTCCAGGTCCTTTCTGAGACAGGAATTGATTCTGGCTTTGACCAACCTCCCTTGTCCATACCGTCTTGGTCCTCACTACTGGTGCTGCAGCCTTCAGTCTCTGTCTATACTCAGGGAGTAGAAGTACAGCCAGGTGATCAGACGTCCCAAAGTGTGGGCATGAAATAGCACAGTAAGCACTCTTGATTACAATGGTCCAGCGTATTGTTTCAAGTAATAATTATTTAGTGACTTTTTCAAGCTGGTCTGGTTAAGATCCCCTAAAATGATGGGGAAAGCATCAGAATGTGTTCTTTCATGCCTGTTGATTACATCGCTCAGTTCATCTGCAGCCTACTTGACATTGGCCTGAGGTGAGTTGTACACTCCTACCAAAATGATCGCCAAAATTTCCCTTGGTGGTTAACTGTTGGACAATTAATTGCGAGGTAGTCCAGGTCTGGAGAACAGAGTGGGAAAGCACTACTACATTTGAACACGATGAGGAATTGATCATGAAGCATACACCTCCACCTCTGCTTTTGAGAGACACTACAGACAGATCTTGGTGGTGTACAATGAATCCGTCTACTTGAATGGCAGTATCTGGATCAGAAGGGTTAACAAAGACTCCGTGAAACAAAGGACACAAATGACCCCCTGATAGCTTTGAGATTGTCAATTTTATTTACCAGAGACTCTGCCAGCAAGATAGTCAGTATTGGGAGTCGAAAGCCTCATTTTTTTAAACGCACAATAACCTAGTTTCCACCACCATCTTAAGGGAGTAGTCTCGCTGGAAATATTCTGATCTATTTCAGTCAGTTTTAAGCAGCGATAGATTGTTTAATGGTATTAAGACAGCATTACTGACTGTACACACCTTAGATTCAGTTGTGGTTCTCAGATATAGGAGACAAGAATACTTATTGGTTTCCATCACAGCTGTGACGCTTTGGGTCACTATGATTGGCACATCAGAAGAACCAATGATTGGCACTCTGGAAGTGCCAAACAAAAGCTCTTTTGTTTTGCTGACAATGAGGGAAAGACTGTTTTTGTGATACCATCTTACCGACTCTCTATTTCCATCCTGTACTCTGAATTATCATTATTTGAGATAAAGCCCACTACAGTGCTATCATCTGCAAACTTATAGATGGAGTTATAACAGAATATGGTCATGCAATCTTAAATGTAAAGTTACAGTTATAATGATGAAGCTTATTTAATCTTGCTGCTTTTGGCTTAGTGAAGCTAACTGTACAGATTTTGTGGGGAATTATGAAGAAATTCAAATTAACACATAACATTTCTTCATGCATCTGTTAAGTTGTTTTGAAAGATCCAAAGACAACAAGATCGTGACAGCTGCATGACAATTATAAAGAGGAGTCCATTCAAGTAGAAAACAATGTTTTATTTATTTCTATGGAGAAGAGTAAGTTTCAGGAACTGAGGTAAATTGTAATTAATCTGTGTGTGTTTTGAATTTTAAGTTACTTATATGTTATACAATGTACTTAAATGTTTTAGCAATCTTTAATAATTCTTATAATTTAACAATAGGTTGAATATTTTTTAATCTCAAAAAATGAAACTGTCAATAATTTTTGTCAGAAGTGATTGAGTTAGCTAGTTCAGGACTGATGAAGGTCTCAGCCCAAAATGCCCACTGTTTATTCTTTTCCATAAATGCTGCCTGACCTGCTGAGTTTCTCCAGCCTTTTGTGTGTGTTGCCTTGGATTTCTAGTATCCACAGTTTTTCTTGTGTTTATTTCTCTCTTCGATTATCATACTGATGATCTTTTATTTCAATAAATTGTTTATTTCATGAAACAATCTTCCAGTCTTTCAATCTATTAACTTGTTAGTATTTTACATGAACAATCATCCTTTCTCTCTATTTTGCACCCTCATTTATTTTTACATGTCCATTCATTGTATAATGTATGTTTCCCAAGCTCAGAGACGACAGTGTCAAACAATGCAGTCTTTAATCTGTATCTAGGAATCTATGTTCTCCTTTCAGGGATGTTTTGTGGTTTTCCTAAAGCACCATCTGATGCTGCAAATGACATTCCACTGATGTGTTGTGCTTATGACCTCTTAGAGCAATACTGCTGAAACATGGTTGGATCCTTAATTGGGACAACTGGCAGACAGGAAGGAACCCTTATCTCCTCTTCTCTCTGCAAAGGATTGCAAATCCGTTCATAAAACTGAATTAATATCACTCTAATGTGTCACAACACACCATTAAGTACATCCCTATTCTGCCATATTTACTTTATTTTAACTAACCACTATGTAAAGGAAAACAGCTAGGAAGTCCCCTTGTAATGAAATGCAAAGCTTATCCACGTTTGTCCGAAAACAAGTGTACAGCCTCTTGTACACGACCTCAGCCAAAACCTAAAGAAGTATTGGATATCTATGGATGAAAAGTAACTTCAGTTTCTACATTCAAACAATCGAGTAGAGTGAAGAAATGCGGAAAGGCATATTGTTCCTCCTGAGCACGGCAAGAGCTATTACTGATTCCTGTGTCATTCCAGCTTACTGCCAAGACAATCTGTTCGACTCACTGAGTCTGAGATGTATCACCATAACTATCCTTGCTGTGGGGCTGCATCTGCATTTGAATTGGCAGTGCAATGTGTCAGTTGAGGATTGTTCTCTGCCAAAGGGCATGACTTATATCGACAGTAATTGTATAGTAGCATCCACATGAATACATAGCAATGGAAGAATATACAGGCAACACACATCAAAGTTGCTGGTGAACGCAGCATCTCTAGGAAGAGGTAAGTCGACGTTTCAGGCGGAGACCCTTCGTCAGGACTAACTGAAGGAAGAGTTAGTAAGAGATTTGAAAGTCCTGACGAAGGGTCTCGGCCTGAAACGTCAACTGTACCTCTTCCTAGAGATACTGCCTGGCCTGCTGCGTTCACCAGCAACTTTGATGTGTGTTGCTTGAATTTCCAGCATCTGCAGAATTCCTGCTGTAATGGAAGAATATAAGTGAGCATTCAGCGCATCAGATCTTGAATCATACATGTGCTTCTCACTGAGTGACAGATACGTCACTATATTATTATTTATTTATTTAGAGATAGACCATGGAATGGGCCCTTCTGGCTCAATGAGCCACACTACCCGACACTACTACGGGCAACTTACAATGACTAATTAACCTACGAACCAGTACGCCTTTGGACTGTGGGAGGAAACCAGATATCCTGGAGGAAAACCACGTGGTCGAGGGGAGAAGGTACAAATTCCTTACAGGTGGTGCTGGAATTGAACTCTGAGTTCTGACGGCTCGAGATGTAATAGTGTTGCACTAGCCACTGTGCTACCTACCTCTTTCTCTTCTAGTGAATAATCAAAGATCCTGAAGGTACAATACAGCAGGGAAGATGGAGTATAAGGCCGAGGAGGTGGTCTGTGCTTTATAATTAACTCATCATGGTGCATAAACATGGCGATTCCCTCTCAGTAATACTCACCTGACCTGGAACATATACCAATCAAATATCATCCAGTTTATCTGGTGAGAGTGTTTTCTGCCAAGATCGTGGTAGTGGTGTACATTCCACCTCTGACCAACATCAGACAACCACTAGAGGAACTGAGCATCATAATTAGCAGACACAAAACCGCACCTTGATGGCTTCCCTGTCGTTGTGGGAGATTTCAAACAGGCCAGCTTGAAGAAGTCTCTGAGGAACTACCACCATCATATCACCAGTGGAACTAGAGGAGACGCCTCACTTGACCACTGTTATAGCATCATCAAGAACGCTTACCATGCCATCCCACACCCACACTTGGGAAAGTCCGATCACCAGACTGTATTCTACTCCCAGCAAATAGGCAGAGACTAAAGACTGCAGTATCAGTAGTGAGAACCAAGAAGGTGTGGTCAAGGGAGGATAATATTCAGAGATTCATCTTAAAGTCTGAACGAATATGCCACAGTTGTCACTGACTTCATCAAGACCTGTGTGGATGAGTGTATGCCTTTGAGCACATACCGAAGCTAACCAAACCAAAAGCTATCGATGAACCAGGAGATTCATAGTCTCCTGAGGCTAGATCTGTGGCAAAGGAGACTGGTGATCCAGAAATATACAAGAAGTCCAGGTATGATCTATGGAAAGCTGTTTCTAAGAGCACAGAAACAATTCCAATTGAGGATACAGGAGGAATCGGATGCACATCAGCTCTAGCAGGGTTTGCAGGCCGTTACTTCCTACAAAGTGAAACCTAACATCATGAATGGCTATGTTGCTTCAGTCCCAGGTGAGCTCAACACAACTTATGCACACTTCAAAAGGGTGAATAAAACTACAAATGTGTGAATCCCACAGCATCTGGTGACCCTGTGATCTCTGTCTCAGAGGTCAACATTAGAATATCTTTCAAGAGGGCCAACCCCCTCAAGGCAACAGGCTGTGATGGTGTACCTGGTAGGACTCTGAAAACCTGAGCTAACCAACTGCTGGAGTGTTTAAGGACATCTTCAATCTCCCACTGCTGCAATTGGAGGTTCCCACCTACTTCAAAAGGGCAACAATCATACCAATGCCCAAGAACAGCAGGGTGATCTGTCTCAACGACTATTGCAAAATGGCACTCACACCAATTGTAATGAAGTACTTTGGGAGGCTGGTCATAATTAACTCCCAGAGTCCTGGATTGCTGCTGCAGGAATTCTCGGAAGAGGGCAAGGAGGGCCGGGCCATCATGGTTGCCAATTACACCTACTGTAGCCAGGCCAACTGTGGGTGGCACCCAGCCAGACCACTCCAGCCTGGGGACTGTGTCGAGCACCTGCACACTGACTCCTGCAAGTTCTCGCTCCAGATCATTGGTCTCTCCAAGATTATCCATTACATCCATCCATTCAGTCACTGTCTCCAGCTGCCACGCTACTCTCCATGTGTCCTGCCTCAAGCCTGTTGCCTGTGGACCACTCAACTCACCTGAGCCTGAACCTCTGGACCCTAGGATGGTGAAAGTTGGTCCAGTGTACACAGTTCACCAGTTGATGGATTCAGATCATTCTGGATGGGGTGTGAAATACCTGGCCAACTGAGTAGGGTACATTCAGGGAATAGGTCTTCAGTGTCATCCAGTTTCATTTTGTATCCTTCATTCATCAAGGAGAGCCACCTGATTGTTAGAACAATTTTTGGGTTTAGCACATTTACCTTTAGCAAATGACTTTGGTTGCCAGTCTTCTGCCTTTGACTATGTATTGTGGATTTTATTTGGAGTGCAGCTCTGTACAATGGGTTCCTAAAAGCTATGAATCTCAGACCAGTGAAGTTTGCATGTAGTTTCAAAGAAAGCATTGTCCATACTTTGTAAATATGGAATTGTCCTTTGATGCTTGGCACATAAAATATCGAGCCCCATGTTGGGCCAGTAAGACCTTACGACCAAAAGCATCTCTGTATGATGCCTGCTGTACCTTGTTTTGTTGAATAAAGAATCTACTTTGCATCTACCAGTATTTTTCTCTGGTGATTTCATTCACATAATGACAGGATCCATCCGAATTGCCCTGGGACATCAGGTGTTGGCTGTAGGAGGGGTGCAGTGTCAGGCCTGCACAGGCAGGCACTTCCATCCAGCTGACAGGAGTCATCTGCAACTCGTTTCCAACTCATCACCTGCAGCCTATTTGAATCCAGCTCTCTTTCACAGTTCTAGTTCACTAATTCAAACCTGCCAGCCTCAACCAATTGCTTCTAGCTTTTAGTTAGCTTGTTGCCTTGTGCTTTTAAATATCTGTTCTCTCTTGTTTTTCTGCTGCCTGGTGGCTTGAAATTTAGCAGTTTAATAAAGTCATCAATCACCGCTAAATCACCTCTGCTGCTCTACATTTGGGGTCAAGCCTCCTCCATATTTCTTGGCAAGTACAGCGCTAAGATTGTTTATGAATCCCATAGATTGTTTGCTTTCAATGACATTAGTTTCATAAACAATTGTATTGAGTAATTGCTGCAATTTGTATTCAGCTAAAAAGTAACAGATTTTACAAAACATTAATCAATTAGAAGATCCATCAAATAATGCAACTATTTCCACTTCATTTCACTGTTCATCTTTAGCAACCTGATCATATTGGCACTGTTTACTAACGTCATGAGGAATTGTCCATGTTTACATAGTGTGTCTCTAAAGTGATGCATCATGACTTTATTAACAGATAATGTTGAAATAAAATGTTAGTAAAATCTCAGATGGCGATGATGAGGCATTCAAGAATGAGATCAATTAGCCTGGGTGGTTGAGAGCTCTCATGGTGACCTCACACTCAGTGTCAGCAAAACCAATGATCTGATTGTGGACTTCAAGAAGTTGTGAGAACACACACCAGACACATTCAGGGGCCAGGAGTGGAAAGAGTGAGCACCTTCAAGTTCATGATGGTCAACGTCTTTCTGAATCTATCCTGGTCCCAGCACCATGATGCAATCATGAAGAAGGCACACTAGCAGCTCCACTCCATTGGGAGTTTAAAGACATTTTGTATGCCGTCAAACACTCTGGCAAATTTCTACAGATGTACAATGGATGTCATGCATCACAGTTTGGTACAGAAGCTTCAATGCACAGGTTTGCATGAGGCTGTAAAAGGTTCTAGTGTCCGCCAGCTCCATCATGGACACAACACTCCCTACCTTTGAGGACATCTTTAAGAGGTGGTGACTCAAGAAGGTGGCATCCTCACCATCCAGGATCCTGAAATCCATCATTAAGCACCCTCACCACAATCAGATTCAATTAATACAGTAATAATAAATCTTTTCTTTTCTAATCTTTTTATTAACTTCCAAAATTATAAACATGGCAACAACATTAATGAATAGAGATTGAGATTACATTATTAATAATTGACATTACAAATATAGCATTGGTAATAATACAGATGTATAAAGTTTTCCAAACTCTAAATATAATTAAACATGATAAGAGGATAAATGAGAAGAAATCTAAAAAAAATCCAAATTAGAAAAGAAAAAAAAAGACATATTAAAAAGACATATTAATTAACTAAGCGATATTAAACTAAACTAAATAAAACTAAAAAAAAACAGAACTATAGAAGAAAAGACAGGCTAACATATTACATTGGATAGAATCATTAATGTCGTTAATGCCACTCCTCTATCCGTGTATCTTAAATTTTAAAAAAGGATTCGAAAAGGTCAAACTACATCATATAGAAATGTTGACTAAATGGTCTCCAAGTTTCTTCAAATTTAATCGAAGGGTCGGAGGTGCGACTTCTAATTTTCTCTCAGTTTAAACAAGATATGGTTTGAGAAAACCATTGAAATGTAGTAGGGGGATTGGCCTCTTTCCAGTTCAATAAGATAAATTTTCTAGCCATTGATGTTAAAAAAGTAATCATCCGACAGGTTGAAGGGGATAAATAGCTATCTTCCATCATTGGTAACCCAAAAATTGCAGTAACAGTGTGTGGTTGTTAATTAATACGCAAAACAGTAGAAATAATATCAAAGATATCTTTCCGATATTGATGCAAGAAAGGGCAAGACCAAAACCTATGAGTCAAGGAAGCAACTTCGGAATGGCATCTATCACAAATTGGGCTTATATGTGAATAGAAACAAGCTAATTTGTCTTTAGACATATGTGCCCTGTGCACCACCTTAAATTGTATCAATGTATGTTTAGCACATAAAGAGGACATGTTAACTAATTGAAAAAATGTTTTCCCATTTTTCTATAGGTAAATGAAGTTGGAGTTCTCTTTCCCATTCAACCTTAATTTTATCAGATATACCTAAATTTATTTTCATAATCAAATCATAAATGAAAGCTGTTAAACCCTTCTGAAAAGGATTTAAACTTAGTAATAATAAATCTGATTCTGATTCTTTCTGATATGAGGCAAGATTATTTCACAAGTATTTTTCCTCTGGATTGATGTTGTATTTCAGTATTTTCTTGATCTAAAAGGTCCGCTCCGCTCAATTGCATGTCTTTCTTTATACACTCACTCTCTTTCCTTTTCAATCTGCCCCACCATCAAGGACATACAGTATGTACACAAGGAAAAAGGCCATCAATATCAGAAGGATCACACCCAACTTGTTCATGGACTGTGTGTCCCACTCCCATCAGGAAGGAGGTTACCACACCAGGACCACCAGACTCAAAAGCATGTACTTACCCCAAGCAATATGCCTGAACAATACCTCCACCCACTAACACCCCCCCCCCCCCACCACCACTACTTTATCATTTCCTGTCAGAGTCACCTTATGTACGGTTATTTTATGGGCATACAATTGAGCTATCTTCTGCATTTACATTTATTGTGTTCTTTATCTTATTGTGCTTTCTTTGTGCTGCATCGGATCTGGAGTAACAATTATTTTATTCTCTTTTACACTTGTATATCGGAAATAAGATTAAACAATCTTGAATGGAGAATCAAGTATTTTCTTTGAATGTTCTACGTCTGCTTCATTCTTTTCCTGGGAAAGTGCGCCCTCTATTGCTCAAGATTGGTCTGTGCATAAAGTGCTAAAATATGCTGCCACCTGAGCAATTCGGAATGCTGTCGGTATAAATATATAGAAGTTGTTAACCTTAAGAATCTAAAGCGAGAAGAGAACGTTTTCCATAACAGTTTTCAATGTATTTTGTTTTGAAATTCAACGCCTATTCTGTTATTTGGGAATTTATTGTCTCCATGCCTTAAGTTTGTGAAGTAGAGGGACGAGCACCCCTGAACAAACAATTCAAAATTATCTTATCTGTGGAACAACTCTGCTAGTAAGTCATTGTTGCATCAATTGTTTAGAATGTAATCTTACCCAGTTAAGCTGTAAATACAGTATATAGATAAATACGATTATTAAAGTGGAACAATATAATTTCATGCGCACATATAGTTGACTCAATGCCTACTTAACGTGTGTATACCTATCTGTGTATGTGTGTAAATATATTTTATTCAGGTGTCCTTATACAACAAGGGTTACGGCGTAGCGGTTACACAGGAGAAGTTCAATGCCCTGGTGAACAATTACTACTGGTCATTTAAAAATACAGACCGCGATTAATGTTGCGCCATTATGGGCAACCTTAAACGGCACCAACTCACATTAAACAGTTTTATGTGCTATTCTTGGATGGTTTTCCTCTTTTTCTCTCACTAGGTGATGTTTATGTTGCGTTTTGGGCTTCGCGCCTCGACTGTTCCTCAGAGATCTTGCTGTGTCCGGAGCTTTGTACCAGAACCCCCTGTCCCTAATGGAACAAAGTCGATGTATCCGGCTGGGGATTTGAATGAAACCATTCAAGGAAAATATTTGTACTGCACAGGTAGCCTTTCTGCATGTCACGTGTTTAAATACGCTCAGATTTTGAACAGTTATAAATCAGGACTGGAATTCATCCCCCGCTTAATGTTATCTGGACACTTGCCCTATCTGACTCCCCACTATAGATAATCTTTTTTTTTTGCCGCTGAGTTTACGGATTAATTAATCCGCACTACATAAATTGGCTCTTGTCAAGATTTACGCAGTTAGCTCGTTTATAATTTTTCGAAACTTTCAACAATTTATTTTCCTTTTTGTAAAATTGACTTTTTTAAAATTCCGCACATAAGCAAGCAACAGACACCATCACCTATTCCGGGATATATTTCATATACCAACCTCATCATAATCCAAGGCCTCGATGTGCAGTTTTACGATATCTCTGAAGCTAATCAACAGTTTAATTGAGAGAGTGTTTTCCTTTTAGCTTGAAGATTCTTCCTTTAACTGAAAGAATCGTCACACAGTCTGGATATAGTGTTGACAGAATTTCCCCTTTTCTGTGAGAAGTACGTGGAGCGTGTTTGATATCAAAAGCGTGCTTGATCATTGTAACTCGTAATTGAACCAGTAAAGGTGAAATTCAATCAGGTAATAATAGATGTCAACTAGCAAGAGTCTTGGTTAGTGTTAAGTCAAATCAATAAGCCCTCAAATCATCATGATTTGTCTTCTGATAACTCCAACTAAGATCCTCAGATCGACTGGAAAATGTTCTAAGCATGTTCTCTGAAATAATCCAAAATCCTTACAACAAACACGGCCGGTTAGTTACCCATTCCCTTTACATATAAAAAATATATTAAAACAAAGCATATATTCCTATGAACCCGCCAGCAATTCAAAATCTACATTACAAAAGCGTTATGTACCACCAAAGCAGAATAGTGGAAGGTCTAAACCACCGTTAAATAAATATCAAATACTATTAAACAATAATTTCTGTGCAAAAATAACGCCACCAGCCGCTACAGAAGCTTATGTTTGAATATTTTTTTCTGCAGTAGATCTGTTAACTGATGGCCTTTGCAACATGGCTCCACCTCATCGAGTGATGAAAATTCATATTAGCCAATCAGCTCGATCTCCAAAAGGTCCCGGGACCGAGGACTATATTACACCCCCCCTCCCTTTCCCCTGAAAAAGTTTTCTGTAACCCAGACCAGTTTCTCAGAGGTCACCGTTTGGAAAAGTTCAGCTTGCTTTGATAATTCATTACACTAAATAAGCCCTCCATAACCGCCTCACGGCCGACAGCTGGATATCCTTGCATTTGTTTTAAACCGATGTTAGAGGCGATCATGCAGGACGAAGAGAACTCCTCGGTCTCTCCAATAGAGAGTCTGAGCAACAGCGAAGACGAAGGGGACAGGCAGCAGAAGAAAAGTGTCAGAAAGAGGCGACCGAGCAGGAAATCTGGCGAGGAAACAGATAGCCCTGCCTCGGGGAAAAGAGGCAAGAAAACGGACGGTAGCCCTCAGTCCTTCGAAGAACTGCAGACCCAGAGGGTCATGGCCAATGTAAGGGAGCGCCAGAGGACACAGTCCCTAAACGAAGCTTTCTCTGCTCTGCGCAAAATAATTCCGACCCTCCCATCGGATAAACTGAGCAAAATCCAGACCCTCAAACTCGCGGCGCGTTACATCGATTTCCTTTACCAGGTCTTACAAAGCGACGAGCTGGACAACAAAATGTCGAGCTGCAGTTATGTGGCACACGAGAGACTTAGTTATGCGTTCTCGGTGTGGAGGATGGAAGGAGCCTGGTCCATGTCCGCATCACACTAGCAGATCCCCTTAGGACAAAGGTACGCAGAAACTTGGCAGCATTTATTGAATGTCCTGTAGAAATAATTTGAAGCGGCGCCAGTAGAGGTAAACAAGAACTTCGAGTCCCATCCGAGTCCAGATGGGTTGTATTTTCATTAAAATTAACTTGTATCGGGATATTTACATCCAAATACACCATTTTCGAGAAGTATTTTGCCCGCGGTGTTTTTGTAGTAACGACGATTTATACTTCCATTTTTATTCTTTTTAAAATGCTGTTATTAAAAACGTTATAAATTCTAGTTTTTCACATTCTTCTTCTCTCTTATTCGCTTCTTTCTCGCCTTGTTCTTGTCCCGCTGATCACTATTTCGCATCAATTAGTTAATCAAGTCTTCACTTTTAATCGAAAACCGTCCCAACCCCATTGTCTATAATGACCTCGGCGCTTTCACTTTCTGACCTCTCGCTTCCCAGCGCAAGCCATTATAACCAATAGGTAAAGCCATCGGGTTAAGAAGGCCTCTGGCCGAGAAGGAGTATAAATATTGATTATGCAAAATAATGACTACAGAAAGCAGGAGTGCATTCAAATAGAGACTGTCTCCTCTCTAACCGTCCCTCCCCCCACTCCTGCACCCTGTTGATAAATCGAGGTGCTAAAGTAACCATCTTTGGGTTGGACTAATCTCAGTGTAGTGTCTTGCTGTTTTCCTAGGTGAGCGAGATTTCTCACAAAGGGCCAGCCGCTGGACAGACAACAGTTTGACGTCTGGATACTTAAAACACGTTGATCCTTGCCGTTGATGGATAACGAGCGCAGAGCACAACATAGCTAGTGGAAAGAACGTGAGGAGCACTTACAGAAAACCAGCCTTGGACGAGGACCCATCCAATCGTGCGGCTAAGCAATCATTTGTACTTCTGAGGTGTATTTTTGCCATTCACATCATTTTATCCTGACGATGAATGTTGTTGGAACTCAATCCTTCCTTTACTATGCATGCCTTCAACAATCATAACTGCTATTGATGACGCAGGAAAGTTGAATTATTTTATTTTTGTTTTCCAAAACTGATAAATGGAAAAGGTCTAGAGTGACAATGAGTTTATAGAAAATGGACCAAACTGTTATGCAGTTGGTTAGCCTTTCCTTTCTTGAGAAACATTTATTTATTTATTGATGTGCCATGTTCCAATGCATAAAGATCTGGTGTCTAAATGCATTCATATTTTTGTGATTGTTTTGTAAATACCTTTGTATATTTTCTGCAATAAATACCTATGATCTAAACTTTAAACCATATAAAATTTAACTTGGTTTATATATAAGGGATAACTTTCATGATGAAGACCTATTTGTGGTGAATTGTTACCACCTCCAGGGGAGAGCGGGATTTAACGAACGGTGCAGAAAAGACAAACAGAACGGCTACTGCCAACGGCGGGTGATTTAGAATGAGAGGGGTAGTGTTTTACCGCCGTCTGCCACTGGCTTATTGACCTTCCAGATACAGAGGGAGAGGGTAATTAAAAACATACACAGCGACGTTATGTTGCTTCGAGTTCTGGAGTACTGTAGTGCGTAGACGTAACGCCAAAATGTGAAAGAATGTTGGAAAGGCGTTTCGGATCCTATTGTTTGCCTGTGTGAACTGAATTAGTTCGTGAATTCCGGGGATAGTATGAATTAAATTTACCATCTTGCAGATTGGATCACATATTGTTAACGCTTAAACATACAAACAACTTCAATGCACGTGACAAAGTAATTTCATTGATAGGGAACTGGGTGCATTGCTCTAAATAATTAGAGAAATATTTAGGCACAAATAAGTACCAGTTTTCAATACGAAATGCTTGATTGGAACACGTTGTGCAACGTGTATTTATTTTACTATTAAACTGCTTCAAAGCAGAATGTAAACATCCGACATATTTACTTCGCTGGCATTTAACAAAGTTATTTATTTGCTTTGGCTTTCTAATCTAAAAGCCCGTTTGGTTCCATTGTCACACGAAATCAGATATTGAGGTTTAAATGCCTTCAAATTAAGCTCAGCTGGTTGCAAATTCGAAGACCTTCCTGTAAAAAAAATGCGTGGAGGTTTGTGAGCGTTATTCCAAATGGTCTAACATAACAAACTCAGCTCTTTAATAGACGAGGAAAGCAACTGGAGCAGGCGAGTCGACACTGCCGCTACATTCTTACAGCTTTTGACTTTTCCAATAAAGAGCGTGCCTGTGGTAATGCGTAACTGAAATGTTTTTGTAATTTTACTCTTGCCCTGGATATTACCACACAGCGCGATTGCTTTCATTTGCCTTTTTATTGATTTGGATGTCAAGGTATTTATTTCCTTTACAACACCGGTGTTTCACCGTTTTAACTGAATATCGAAAAGTTTAATACAAAGTACATTTTTTTCTCCCTGATTTACACTTTACCTGTTGCATTTTGCCACGATAGTACAGTACAGTACCTACCATCTGATTTTCCAGCTACGCTTCTGTTTGATCGAGTCTGGCCAGGTTAAAGTAGTTTAATGTTAAATGCTTTATCTATATGATGAAGTGAGGGGAGAAAGCAATGAATTGGGATTATCAAATCGAGATTAAATTGGTAGGTCTGAGTTGTTGTGGATACAGTAATTCCCACATTCCTGTCGATCCTGGGAATATGAGTTCCACGGCTCGATTTTATATGGCTTCGGCATCAATTGCCATTCGTCTGTCTTTGACATTTCATCACAGATCAAAGACCTATCCAGAGATCTACATTCCGTCACACATTTAAAGCTGCACCGAATCTTCCACCTTCCCCCATTTAAAATCCGAAAGACTAAATTTCAGTCCAGAAACCTGTCGAAAATATAACCTGCACTAAATTTCTGTCAACCATTGATGTCAAAAATGTTTCATGTGCTAAAGTGAATTTCTGAAGGCAATTCTCAGCGGTTGAACTCGTCCAATGCCGAGTTAACCTTCCCTCTTCTGGACTCGTTAAAAGAGATTCCGTCCCACTCCCCCCCCCCCACCCCACCCCCGCCCGCCGGACCGATTTTTTAAATATAGGGTATTGAAAGTGGCATCTATCTAAATGTAATGATTATGTGATCTGGATCTGTGGGCATTAAGATGGTTTAAGGGAGAAATAGCCCGATCTCAATTAAAGACTCCGTGGGCGTGTGTTAGCTTCGTTCACAGTCAAGTATCCCCACTTCTATAGGCATAATTTTAAGTCCCCCAAACAATCAACTTTGAAGAAGTAGTGAGAGAAGAAACAAGGGAATGACAAAAAGAAACAGGCTCAATATTAAAAAAAAATAAACTCAATTTCAAGCATGTTAACAGAAATGAACGCATTTTGGCTTACACGTGTTATGCATTGGTCCAAAAAAATTGCTATTGTTCATGGGCTTGTGGACTTGTGGTCCCAAAAACTAGATTTTGCGTATGAATAATCCATTCTTTGTACTCTGTGTGAATGTTTACCCCTGACGACGATTCTTTTGAATTTCTAATACACAATATCGTTTTCCTCCGTAGTTTTCAGCGAGAGAAGAAAGGTTTGTATGGTATTATTTGTCTAAATTGCCACAGAGATTTGCCGATTGCAAACTCGAGTGAAATGCTACGGTATATTTCATGCATCTCTATCTGTCCGATACTGGAATTGGGAGCCACGGTTTGGGGTATTGGTCAACAAATTAACTTCCTTGTGCTGCATTTCCCTTGAGCGAACGCGTGACTATAATATTTGAAATATTCACCATATAATTTCAGTACGAAAATAAACGATAAGCACACCGTTTCCCATAAGGGGTCAAACCTTGTCCCTTCATTCCATCCTCATACTAATTTGCATCCACGCCAAAAGCGATGAAACAAAGCCGAACTGTTGAAGCAATTGCCAATGTTAGCGAGTAGTAGAACACCACGAGGGTTTCAATCATATTAGGGCCAGGTCAATAGTATCTTTTAGGACTATATAGGCTTTGCAAAGAGTTGTTGGGTTCGCCTTGACAGATGGTTGCTGTTTGCAGATGCTCAATGAAAGCGGGACTTTAGCAAACTCTCAGAAATGTATTTCGTGAATGTGATTATATTAATGTATTTTTTAAGAAGTAAACGATTTTGTACACCCCATGTTTGACTGTGATTAAGGGAACGAGGCAGGCTTTGATCCCTATAGTGCACTGCAAAGTCTCGGCTTTGGCAGAAAGTCTGACCTCGTACAATTTCGAACTCTTCCAAAGCACATGATTTCACTTGAAGTGCTGCCCATGAATCCTCAGAACATTTGTCCCAGTGAAGTGATATAAGACATTTCTCCTTTAAAAAAATACTTCATCTCTTGTACTAAAAAAGCAGACTGATACGGATTGGGGGTGGTGGTGGTGGGAGGGTGTTAGGTGGCTGTAAATATATAATAAAAAAAACGAAAATAGCATTCTTCACCTAGTGTCCGCTTAAGCAGCACCAGCCATCAGGGGTGTTAACCCACTGTGGGGTGCCCTTCCCCCATGACACAGGCAAACAAACATGTTACCCACAGCATATAAACATTTGCCAATCGAAAACTTGTCCCGATGTGTAAAATCTAAAATTGAAATGGAAGCACCTTTCCTGAGAAGGTGCATGATTGAAATTGCAAAGCATCCGTGGAATTTACAGCTGTTCGTGGAAGGAGTGCAGAAACGGAATCAGCTCAGAATATCGTTTGAAATTATTCCCCACTAATATGATTTACAGTTCAGACACTTTGTTCAAAATAATAGGCTCACTCTTTTCATTGATCTAATGAGGCTTCTGATGGACAATTTATTAAGCAGGTAGCCAACAGTGAATGGAGGCCAATTCATAACAGGCTAGATTTTGTGAGGTAATTTTGATATATTATGAAACTATTTCGTAAAACAGATAGTAAGATATTCCATATTCGTGCGTTTAAGAAATATAAATGCCGACTGAGGATCTATTTGACTGGGTCTGCTCTGAACTGTTGAAAAACTCGTGTCCACCATAGGGCCACATCAATCGTTATGTTATGTACCCTGTGCCGATCAGCTGGGCATTACCCCTATTTATTTTGCTGTTAAAACTGTGGGGGGAATGGACTGAAGAAAAAAATGAAGGCATTTTGCTTCTTTAAGTTCTTTTTTCCCCACAAAATGTGATCTGAAACTTATGTGATCCGATCTCTATCGCCAAGTATCGCTGGACATCAAAGGAAAAAGTAACTTAGAAAATTAAGATAACATGACGATATTGAATCAACATGGTTGCCAGCACAGTCTACCTGAATGTGTTTAAGCAGCTGTTATAGATGGTACAATGTCGTCACGTGCAGCAGAACACAGATGTGCAGATTTGCAAACACCACGCCTTTCCAACACTTCCACATAAAATGGATTGAGATAGACGATATATCACTCGTCAGAACCAACGAACGAAAATCTGATTTTTATTTCATAGAGTGCCGCAGGCGTTAGAGCGATCAGATTGTTTTATTATTTTTTTCTCTCTCTCCTTGTTTTTTTCGTAGAGAACGTGGCTGTTTGATCCTTGGGAAAGTATCGGATTCGGTGCCAGGAGACTGAGACTAATCGATTGTTGTTTGATGGGGTTTGAGGATGATAAGACGAGAGAGCATCATGAAACAGGAATTCCAATCCTGACAGCCGCACTAGCCACAAGATGCATGGAGGATATGAAAGAGACAGCGGTACGCTTTATGCACATACCGTACAGCAGCTACATAGGCCCTCTTATTTCACCAGGAACATGGGAAAAAATAACCGTCTTTTTAAAAACATTTCTGATTAAAATTAATACTTATGCAAAACAATGTTACATGTTTATAATAACTGGCCAAAATTGTATCCTTATATGGAACATCTATGCAATGATACCATCAGGTTTAATGAATAGGAAATAAGGACCATTGATGATAATCAGCCACAGCAAAATATTAGTTCCTTTTAAAAATGCAATTTGTTTTCTTTAGTCTGTTGTATGTATCTTATCCAATTGTTTTGTATCTGACATTAATGCGTATTTTTTTAAAAAAAAGTTAACTCTTTAGGAATTCAGTTTCTTGACTACGGTTCATTTAACTACATTTTTTGGTATTTACGAATGATCTGATTGAAGGTGTGCGAATTAATTTTCATTAATTCTTGCAAATAAAGCAGTGTAGATATTCAAAGCATGATTTTGATCGCAGTTACCATTTTTTCACAGAATTTGTTGATGTGGAGGAAAAACTGTCGATGGTTTCAATTTTTAGATGTTATAACGGGAAATTAGTATAACGTTATATTTTTACTAATTTTGCATTTGTAGAATAATGCTGTTTTAACTGAATACATCACAATTATTGCAATTTCAGAGGTTCATGGCCCTCTTAACTTTCGAGAGCAGCTTAGAATGACTCTGCAAGATTAAATGATCAATACAGGAGAGATGATTCCATTGGTTTAATTTATCGGGTTTAGATACAACGCTGGGTTCGATTCACAGACCAGGGTTTTCTTGTAAGTTAAATTCCCAGCCAATTTGAAATGTTGCTGCAATATTGAAGTTTGGCAAAGGGCAGAGTTGTGCGGTGGATAGGCACACTGGTCGATTGCAAAGATTATGATACCAATTCACTAAATGAAGTAAAATTTTCTTTTAAGAGTTCAATATATCCATCGCGTATTTACTTAGGGAGACGTTATTCTTTGTATTAGCGCGTGAAACCTTTGGGACTGTTTGATTGACAGTTTTACGATCTTTAGACTCCGATGTAAAGGTCTAGCATAGTTAAACAAACAGTTTGATATACATCTAGCTTATTTAATAAGGGGGAAAACTTAAGAAGAAAACTTCTTCACAAGCCTCTTCAGCAGAGCGAAGTAAATTGCATTACCCTACACTTCACAACTTTAAGGTAAGATAGTTCAATGGTCCAACCGTTTTGACCCGGATACCCCAGAAAATTTCATCACCTCACATTTTTGCTTAAGTCGCCAATTTTATGCGGCATGTCCATCATAAACATATGAACGTACAAGCCGTTTTCTTTTCTTTTGTGGGAACGGAAGCACTTCCTTATTTCTTAAAATAAAAGGATGCATCTACCAAAACTGCTATAAAACTAATAGTACCTGAAATCGGGTCATACATTAACGAAAGTAGACATGAAAAATGGAATGAAAAAATATATTCCGGATGCCACTAACAATTCGGACCTGCGAAAGGACTATAAGCGTACACGAAGAATCGAATTTGAAGCAGGCCCGTATGTTTAATTTTTTCAGTAATCCAGAAGCAAATGCAATAATTGATTTAATACACCAGCCCCACCAGTATGCATTCATTCACATTAGATGGTGTCGGAACAAACCGACACACGACTGTATTAGTCAGGCAAAACAACTTTATTAGGAGTTCGCCAACGGCACAGACCTGTATGATATTACCTAAAGGTGGAGATATCTGTGATGCAATCTCCATGCCCGCACGTTAAGCGGTGAAACTGGTGGACGCACAGTAACAGTGAGAAAGAATTGGTTTCTCATCAATGAACTTCCAAAATCACCGTGACACCTTGATTTTCCACAGCTAAACGCACGTGCCGGTGTTATGATAAACTTTTAAACTGTTTCATTGTTATTTTATTGAATAGCCTTTTACTTAATAACTCATGTACCAGAACCATCCTTGAATTAATCAGGAAGACAAATAGCACTTGATCTTTAATAAATGGTGAAGCGCGCCCATGGAACCCGTGAGTGCTAACTAGCGAGGTAAATGTGAGTCCCGCAGTACAGAATGTGAGTCCCGCAGTACAGAATGTGTTGATTCAGTAATTGCGCACAATCAGGTTGCGTTATACGATGCCTTGCCATTTTAATCGCAGTGCAAAGTCTTGTATAAATAGACGCATTCCTAAACAATGTTCACAGTCCCGCAATGTCCACCCTCCTACAACATATTATATTCAGTGCCTGGATTCTAGCAACAAAAGGTCAGCCGGATCATAAAGAGATGAACGGCATTTTCTTTTTTCTTTGATGTTTGTTTTCTCCAGTTCATCGGAATGTATTGAGTTTCTTGATGACCAGTTCAGTTCCCAGAGCCATCAGTAAATCGGAACTACAGAGAGAATTAATTATCTCTGAATAAATGTTATTATAACATTGCTAGTATGCTTTATAGCTATGACATGCGATGTTTTAATAATGGATTATAGTTTAGTCTGATTTAATGAATTCTAATTTATTTGGATCTAATGGCCTATTCTTTCCCCTTGAATGATAAATTGAATCGTCGGTAAGCTAGTACGTTTTTCGCTTAACATTTTCCCATCCTCACATTCAATAGGTAAGTCTTTAAATTAAGGCAAAAGGAGATATTTTTATTCAGTATTTTTTCTCCCCGAACTGTTTGTGAAGCTCATCATCCGAAGGTGATCGTTTAAAACAATTTGATTTTCGCAGAATTGTCCAACTGATAAAGTTCGAATGTAACAAGGAGAGCGTGTTTCTGGTACGACGTTACGGCGTTTGATCGGTATTTCCCCCACTACTTAGCATGGGAAGGCTCTCGGGACGCTGGGGTTTCATTTGGATTGCTACGGCATGATTTACCGCAAACCTTTCTTTATTTGACAGTACCTGGTGTCAGACTTCAAATACTGATATCTGCCACAATTTAACAGAAGAAATGAGTCTAATACCCGAGAAGCCAATTCAGTGATCTTGCAGAGATCGAAAGGATTAATATATATGTGTGCTAAGTTTCTTGCCAATGCTTGGTATAGGACAGCATAGACAACAAACATTGTGTATCTGTGCGCTATATTAATAAAAGATGCGCCCTTCCCTTTTATTAACAATGCCGTTAACAATGCATTGTTACAGCCGTAATATAAAGACTGGCTAGAACACCGTTAAATGAAAGTTGCGTCGATTCTAATCATCATCTGGTCTTCATTCTGCATAGCACTTCAATCTCAGGTAAATAGATAATGAATAGTTCCATAATTCAATCACCACCATCAATCTGCCAACGTGCAGCCCTGCTTTAATAATTGAATGGTGGATATACCAGAAATAATCTTTAGTATAAATGCAAAACTGCATACGTTTGGTAGACCATTGGAATAAATCCGAAGCTGACCATATATAACTGTATAAAAGACTTGAACAGAATAGAGCACAAGAGGCAAATGTATTTCAATCCCATCGAATATAAAATAATAAATTCTGGGATCAAAGGAAGAATTGTTATGCACATTCAGTGTTGAAAAATACAGATGATCTAAAACCTGAATGCATTGTAATAAGAGAAAGTGTGCAGCATAAATATAACAGTACTATACAATTGCAAAACTATTTCACAAAGTTAGAGCTTGGACAGTGAAAGCTATTTTTAACAAAGCAGAGAAGACCTGGAAAATGAAATAACTTAATGATTTTTAAAAAATCTGAAGTTTTCTTTTCTATCTCTTTTAGCCTTGTTCTCTTAAGCTTATCTTTCTGTCCCCTGTATTTCTGTCTGCACCTGATTCTATGAAAATTTATCCTCTGTAATTTCACTCTTTTCTGATCGTTCTCTGTTTAATTCTTAATTCTTCCAATCTGACTGGGTAAGAACATGCATTGTTGTCTACTTATCACCAAACTTCCAGATGGTCTATTTCTTTGGCTCATATGAAAAATGATGTACAGAAGGGTATTACATGGATTTTTGTATCAACTGCTATCATATGTTTCAGTGGCCACCAATACACCTCCTCATTAATGCAAATATCTAGACAACCAACCGTGTGGCAGCAACACAATGCACAAAAACATGCAGACGTGGTCAAGGGGTTCCATTGTGGTTCAGACTGTGGAATGATTGTCGGTGCCATACGGGGTGGTTTGAGTGTCTGTGAAACTACTGATTTCCTGGGGTCTACATGCACCACAGTCTCTAGAGTTTACAGAGAATGGTGCAAAAAGCAACAAAAAAAATCTAGTAACTAGCAGTTTTGTGGGTGACAGAAATTAGAGGAGAATGGCCAGACTGGTTCAAGCTGACAGGAAGGTGACAGTAACTCAAATAACCATGCATTACAACAGTGATGTGCAGGAAAGCACCTCTGAATTCACAACACATTGAACCTTGAAGTGGCTGGGGTTCAGCAAAAAGAGACCATGAACATATTCTCAGTGGTCACTTTATTAGGTACAGGAGGTGCCCAATAAAGAGGGTACTGAGTGTATTTAGAGTTGAACTTCCAACTTCTACATTGAAAAAAAGAGAAGAATTCTAAGTGAAATGTTATAATAATATAACTTTTAAAGATTGAGCAAACTACTTTGACTTAGAACAGTTAAATTAATGAAATTATGAAACCTTAAAATAATTTTCAGTATCATTACTACTCTGACTGTCCTTTAATTTAAGATTTAATCAGAATTTCTTCAGTTTGAGTGATATGATATGAGCACTAAGCAATGCTGAACCTAAACCAAAGGAAACACATTTAAAAAGAAATTAATCTGTCCAGACCCAGAATGGAATAGAGATCCTGAAGTGATTAAACAATGACAATAAGCCACCTGTGTATCACCATGCGAAACTGGTGCAGGTCCACATACCAGGCCTTTGGTTCAACCTGTCTCCAAATGAAATCAGAATAGACATGAATACCATATTCATATTTACAGCCTCTGCAGCATTTAATGAAATAAATGTGTAATTTGCAGGTAGAAAATTGTTTGGTAGTATTTTACAAAGTCAAATCTCCAACATTTATTCAGATTTCCTGATACCTAAAGGCAGGGTTAATTTCCTGTTGTCAGTCATAAGTAAAGGACAGAACATCTGCAATGACCAAGAAAATTCCTCTTTAGCCTAACTATTCCAGATTATTTTCTACATCCCACAACAAAATAAATGTCAATCAACAAACTTTAATAGAAGAAATATGCGCTTAATCTTCATATTGCAAAGTTGTTCTGGAGGTTTACTTGCTTGCTTTGTATAAAATAACAGTTCTTTTTTAGTTTCAAGATCAGCAAAATTTATGCAAAATGTTTTAAACAATATCACTCCTTTTTTCTTCCTATTTTAAGTGTACCCAAAGGTTAATAACTGGTAGAATTTCATAAATGACTTCCCTGTTGTTTGTTCTAAGCCATTATCATGGAAGTACACTCTGTGCTGCAGCTTCAAAGTTTTCCCTTTTCTCTGTGTATATCAAATATATTCTCTTGGACATCTGCTAATTATACGCGGTTACACAATCTGAGCCCTATTCATGAATTTCTTGAACATGAACTAGCCAAAATTATATCCTGGGATTATATCCAAATATTCTCTGAAAATAACCACTGCACTGCCATCGTCAGTAAGAGCTAAAGTGTGATAAGTCTGTGGCCTGCTATTGAGAATATTAAATTGTTATGCCAGACACTTGCATGAATATATTATCTAACATTCTAGTGTCATCATTTATTTTGAGGATAATCTAACCAAAGTCCACATGGCTTTTCTTTTGATACTCTAGACAGCATTGTGATACCTAGTGAGGGCACTGAATGAAATGATATGCTCATTGAGTCAGAGACAAAATGAGAATGATAAATAAAATATGATGGCCTTTTACAACAACCACTGTCAATGTATATCACTCAATTGTGTATCAGAAAATATGACAGCTAATTTTCAAAAAGCAAGAATCCACAAACAGAAATGTGGATAACCAGTTATTTGGAAGTGTTGAATGATAAATAATGGTTAGGGCACAAGGTGAGGTGTATGGGGTGAGATGGGAGGGGGGAGTGAATGGAGAAGGGAATAAGCCCTCTCTTAAGTTATTTCCAGCAATTTTAGATTCCTGAGCATCAAGATCTCAGAGGATCTATCCTGGGCCCACCATACTGATGCAATCATGAAGAAGGCACATGAGTGACTACACTGCATTAGGAGTTTGAGGAGATTTGGTATATCACCAAAGACACTTGCAAATTTCCATAAATGTACTGTGGACAGCATTCTGACTGGTTTTATCACCATCTGCTATTGGAGCTTCAATGCACATAATGGTAAGAAGCTTCAGAGCGTTGTCGACTCAGCCAGCTTTATTAGAGCTACAATTCTCCCCATCATTGAGAGTATATTCTAAAGGCAGTGCCCTCAAGAAGTTGGAATCCATCATTACGTACTCTCAGCATCCATTCTCATTACTACAGGACGTGCCTCTTTCTCTCTGCCATTAGATCTTTGAACAATCCATGAACCCATGAACACTGCCTCACTATTTCCCATTTGCACTACATTTACTTACTTTAATTGTATCTTATATTATGGCTGCAATGTACTACTTCTATCAATGACAATAAACCTAATTCTGACTCTTTCTTTTCTAAATTGTGCCATTTAAAATTTATAGTTTTGATAGCGGAGTTTGAAGGATCAATGACTCATTCCAGTTCCTAATGTTCTTAAAGTATTATGCAGAAAATTGACATTAGAATATGTTGCTATGATACTTTCTTGGCTGCTTCACCAGGCTTTAAGTAACATAGCCAACATCTAGCATTTGCAGCTTTTAAAAGTTTATTCCAGCAGGCAGGCAGTGCTGAAATCTCCTATAGCTGTTCACTCTAGTAGGTACGCATACTGTTTTGGGTGTTGTGGTGGGGGAGGGGTATTGGTGTCTCTCAGGGGAAAGAAATAGTGGCAGCCAACGTCTAGGCAAACTGTACTGATAGGGAATTTTATTGTCAGCACCACAGATAGGCATATCTGTGGCTGCAAATGAGACTTCAAGATAGTACGTTGCTTCCCTGGTGCCAGGGTCAGTTCTGTTTCTGAGTGGGCACAGGACATCCTGAAAGGACAGAGTAAATAACACACACAAAATGCTGAAGGAATTCAGCAGGCCAGGCAGCATCCTTGGAGAAGAGTACATTTAATGTTTCGGGCTGAAACATCGACTGTACTCTTTTCCATTGATGCTGCCTGGCCTGCTGAGTTCCTCCAGCATTTTGCGTGTGTTGCTCGGATTTCCAGCATCTGCAGATTTTCCCTTGTGTGAGAGCAGGCAGCGAGAGGTTGTGGTCCATATTAGTACCAATGACTAAAGGAGAAATAGATATGAGATCCTGTAAAGTGAATGCAGGGAGTTAGGCAGAAGGTTAAAGATCAGGACCTCTGGGGTGGATACCTCAAGATTACCATCTGTGTCACACACTGGTGAATGTTAGGAACCAATGGATAAATCAAGCAAAAGTGTAGCTGAGGAGCTGGTGCAGAGGGGAGGGATTCAGCTGCTGAAACCGTTGTCATCACTGATGAGGCAGAAGTGATCTGTCTAAATGAATGAGGTTGCATCTGAATAGTGGGGGTGGGGGGGAAGGCAGTTGAAGTCAGAGCATGAATTAGCTAAATTAGGGAATGTGGTATAACTAGCTTGGAAACATGGTTGAAAGCTGGGCAGAACCGACAGCTCAATACCCCAAGGTACTGATACCTCCAGTGTGACAGAGATGGAGGGAAGAGGGCAGGGTGACTTGCAATACCTGTTAGGGAAAACATCACAGCAGTACCTGGATCAGGGGTTTCCAATGGACCCCTTGCTTAATGGTATTGGTACATGACATAAAAACATGCTGGGAACCACTGACCTGGGGCATGTCCTGCAGAACCAATCAGTGAGGCCATATGCATAGAACACAGAAATAATAAAAAGGAAGAATCTTATTGATGAAATTATACCAAAGCAGCAGGAATTGGAGGAACATACTGTATACTTAGAGAAATCAAAGAGGCATGCAGGAATAATAGGGTTGTAATCATAAGTGATTTCAAATTCCTTGATTTGATTGGGACTGGATAGTTCTGATGAATTAGATGGGTCAGAATTTATTACCTATTGAATGGTGAAAGGCCTTGATAGAGTGTATGTGGAGAGAATGGTGGGGGAATCTAAGACCAGAGGACACAGCCTCAGCATAGAGGGGCGTCCTTTTAGAATGGAGATGAGGAGGAATTGCTTTAGCTAGATGGTGGTGAATCTGTGGAATTCTTTGCCACAGCCTGCCGTGGAAGCCAAGTCAGTGGGTATATATTTAAGGCAGAGGTCGATAGATCCTTGATTGGTCAGACCACTAAGGCATATAGGGACAAGGCAGGAGATTGAGGCTGAGAGGGAAAAAGGACCAGCCATGATGAAGTGGCAGAGCAGACTCGATGGACCAAATGGTATAATTCTACTCCTATATCTTATGGTCTTATGGTTTTATTAAGTGTGTCCAGAAAATTTTCCTTCAGGAATGTGTAGATTGCCCAACTACAGAAGGGGCTACACTTGACTCTTACTTAGGAAATGAAGCTGGGTGCATGACTGACATATTGATGAAGGTGCATTTTGGGACCAATGACTATAGCCTTATTCCCTTCAAGATAGTCATAGAAAAAGATAAGTGAAGGCATGGTTGGTAAGATTAAGGAACCTTGGTTAACAAGGGATATTGAAGCTCTGGTTAAGAAAAGGAAGGAGGTCTATGTCAGGTACAGGCAATTGTGTCTAAGCATGTCTCTTGAAAATTATACAGACCTTGGCATAGACAATTAGGAGGAAAAAAGGGTCCATGAAATATCCCTGTCAGATAAGATAAAGGGAATCCTAAGGTATATTAGAAGTATATTAAAGTAAAAAGGTAGCTAGGAAAAGAGTAGTCACTTTTAGAATCAACATGGTCATCTATGTATGTAGCTGTAGGAAATACATGAGGTCTTAATTGAATGCTTCTCAGTTTGTTTTACCATGGAGAAGGACATAGAAGTTTGTGAGTTCAGGGGAGGAAACAGTGATATCTTGGAACATATCAACATTAGAAAGGAGGAGGTGTTGGAGGCCTTGAAATGCATAAACATAGAACATAGTACATTACAGCACAGTACAGACCCTTCAGCCCATGATGTTATGCTGACCTTTTAACCTACCCCAAGATAAATCTAACTCTTTCCTCCTACATAGCTCTGAAATTTTCTTTCATCCATGTGCCAATCTAAGAGTCATTTAAATGTCCCAAATGCCTCTACAAACACACTTGGCAGCATGTTCCACACACCCACTACTCTCTGTGTTAAAAAAAAATACCTCTGACATACACACTATACTTTCCTCCAATCGCCTTAAAATTATGCCCCCTCATATTAGCCATTTCCATCCTGGGTAAAAGGTGCTGGCTGTCCACTCAGTTAATGCTTCTCCATGGAGGCTATTCATGTTTAGGCTTCCATCACTTGAACTTCTATAGACACTTTATTTCCAAGTTACCAGATCGTTTGTTCAACATTCTGTACTAGATGTACAAAACTTCTGCTAGCTTAATGTTGGGAAGACCAAAGGCATTGCCATTGATGTCCACCGCAAGTTCTGTCCTCTCACAACGTTCTGTTCTGTACTTGGCTTTAAACTGGATAAATCATAACTTTAGTGTTACGTTTAATCCTAAACTGGGTTGTGGATCTTGTATCTGAGACGTCCTTAAGATTGTCTGCTCATCTGTCTCAATGGATCTTTTTCCGTAAGTTTCTTCCTTGACACTATTAGCTTAGTCTTGACTATTTATGGTTGCATCCCCCGTATATTTGCAATAAACTGAGATGATACAAAATATTCCAGTTGTGTCCCAGTTTACACTAAGCCACATTATGTGATAATCAAAAACAAATCTTACGTTGGAAATCTAAATTAAAAACAGAAAATGTTGGAAACAATAAACACATCAGGCAGCAACTGTGAGAAGAGAACAGCTCATGATTTTGGTCAAAGACCCCTTGTCAGCTTGGCACATGGGATAAAGTTTATGTAAAGCAAATTGGAACATTTTGCTAAGAAAATAGGATGGTACATGACTAGATGATGCACCACTGTCATTGATAGATTTATCATCTGTTGTTAGTGAGCATGAGAGCATGTCAATAGCACAGAATGATCAAAACCACACTTAAGACTTAACTTTCTTGTCCGGCATGTTTCATTGAAATGTTATTAGAAAAGATCCAAATCTAAGCCATCCTTAATTAAAACATCTGTCAAAACTGAAAGTTACAAGTAAGAATTATTCAATTAATTTATAAAATTACAATTACCAGAAAGCAATTTCTTATTCATTTAAATAGTAATACTGAAGTTCTGAATATGTACCTAATTTATGGTTTAATTATTTGCAATAAATGGTCCATTGTAACCATTATTAAATTTCAGGGGTCCTGGTTCGGTTTTGTTGATGTTAACTCCATTTATCTAAATTCAAATCAGTGCAAGCCATCAAATAGCACTAAAATTGAATTTGACTTCAAATCAACTCTTATGACCTGGAGATTTGAAATCCAATAGACCAGCTAAGCGGTATATGTCAGAGACATATCATTTTTTTTTGATAACCCAAAACCTTTGAAAAGGTCCCATTGGATTCTGGCATGGCAGCTGGTTCTATACACAGTTATTGGCTTAACTGTAAATATATTTGTGCCTGTGACTCTAAAGCAGCTTTTTCAAGATCCTGAGGGTGAAATGAAAAACATAAAATTGGAACTGAGATTGGAATTGAAATTCCAGAAATACTCAGCTGGTCAGATAAACAAAGTCAATTCTTCAGGTTGGTGATCTTGCCTCTGAACCTAGATATTGATTTGAAACATTAACCCTATTCCTCCCTCCACAGATACTGCTGGAACTGCTAAATAATTCCATCATTGTTTATTCTTTCTTTCAGAAAACCAGCACTGCAAATTTTTGCTGTTAGATCCCAAGGATACAGCTTGCATCAGCTTCATTACACTGAGCATGTAACAGACTCTGGCTCTACACCAATCTCATTGTTACAAGTATATTTATTGTACCAACTTGGGTGATGCTATGGATTAATTTCATCGAACTGAGCTTCTTATCAACCATGGACAACTCTTACTTGTGCAATGGGATCTAATAGCTTGTTAACTCAGAGAGAGGGTGTGGGAAATGTTGATGCTTTGGCTTTTTGCTCTGTCAGTTGGGCAGCTTTCTTTGTTGTAGTCACTGTCTATAGCGTCCACATCCAAAAAGTCACAACCTGTTCAGAACAGCCTCCTAGCCTGAGTTCCATTGTGTTCATTCCTGGCTTTACAGTGTCTGAACTTCTAACCCTACCTAGAGCATAGAGAGCGCTGTGGCCTAACAATCTGAATATATTGATGTTCCACACTCAGATCATGGCAATCCCTTTGAACACCATCTGAGTTCTAGTTGCAGTTGATATTGTTGGCCCAGGGGTGAGAGGTCAAGAGTAGGAAGCTGACAGGTGTGCCACAGCAACACCCAAAGTACTGGAGGAATTCAGCAGGTCAGGCAGCATCAACAGAGGGGAATACATTGTTAAGGTTTTGGGCTGAGACCTTTCATCAGGACTCGAAAGAAAGGCAGAAGAAGCCAGAATAAAAAGATGTGGGGAGGAAAAGGACTATAAGCAAGAAGCTAGGAGGTGATATGTGTAATAGGTAAAGGGTTGAAGAAGAAGGAATCTGATAGGAGAAGAGAGTGGACCATAGGAGAATGAGAAGGAGGAGGGGTATCAGAGGAAGGTGATGGGCAGGAGAGGAGAAGGGAAGGGATAAAAGTGTAGTTAGAAATAGAAATAGTAAAAGAGAGAAGAGCGAGGGGGAAGAAATTATCGGAAGTTAAGAGAAGTCAATCTTCATGCTGTCAGGTTGGAGGCTTCCCAGGTGGAATATGAGGTGTTGCTGTTCCAACTTGAAAGTGGCCTCATTATGGCAATAAGAATAAGAATAAGAAGATATGTCGGAATGGAAGTGGGAAGTAAAATGGGTGGCCACTGGGAAAGCCTATCTCTTGTGGTGGATGATGAAGATGTTCAATGAAACGGACTCCAAAGAAGGGTCTTGGGCTGAAATGTCAACTGTTTATTCTTCTGCATTAATGTTTCCCATACTGCTGAGTTCCTTCAGCATTTTGTGTGCTGCTCTGGATTTCAGCATCTGCAGAATCACTTGTGTTTCCCATGGAAGTGTTAGCTTAATTTGAGGTCTTTGTAACCTTGCATTTTTTCTCCACAAAGGATCAAACTGCTGCAATTAGTGGATTTAAAGAAACAGATTGCCTAATTTCACCTGATCTGAATAAGTCATAATCTTTTTAAAGCTGATCTGATCCAAACTGAGAGCTGGGTACAGTCATATTTTGATCAGGTAGTAAGGCTCCATCTATAGAAATTATTGAAACCACTGCTTCCCCTTCCTTTCCATTTATTACCATGGAGTTAATAGAGCTGGTTGACATAATCTTGGTTTTCTTAATATTGAGCAACAAGCCAGCTTTTGCACTTTCTTCTTTCACTTTGGTTAGAAGCTTCCTCAGATCTTCCTCGCTTTCAGCCATTAGAGTAGACAATGCGTGTGACCTTGGGGAATCTGAGAGAGGCAGTTTCCAACAAGAAGGCTTGGTGTACAGGAGTCCGTGAGGCCACGAAGAGTCGGACCCCACTTAACAACTGAACAACAAAAGTAAGGCACTGCGACAAAGCCCATTTTTTCTTATCATATTTTGTATCATATGAATGTCTAGTAGATGCAAAGTGATATCCTAACCAATACCATATACTGCTGTGAATCGTAGAGGGCAATTAAACAGTAGGAGGAGGAGGAGGCATCAATCAATTTGGTTCACAATATCTGAAGTCAAGTAAGGGCTATGAAATTCAACAATGCATTTTTGTATTTCTGAAGATTTGTACCCAAAATGGAAAGTCTGGTTGCTGTTGTTCAACAGTAATACTGGCAGCTGCCCAAGGATTTTGAAACATGACCAAGTAATGTTCATACCATATACAGTAATCAATGGTCATCTCCCAATGAAAAACAATCTGACCACCTACCTTTATATTTAATCGTCAGTCCTCGTTCACCAAAGTTCACCAAACTTAACCGAATCATGTGCATGCATACTGAGTCTGCAATAACCAAGCAATAGCTTGTGACAAATTAGTTATATCTTGGCTCCCCAAAACTTTCCACATCTACAAAACTTACCAGAAAGTTGATGGAATACTTTCTTTTCAGCTGAGTAGAGTTCCCACACCACAACAATGCCTGCTTGACTTGTACTCAGTCTACCATCTAAATAATTATTATCTATACCACATGCACATTGTAATTGCAGTCTGTACCAAATCCAATTTGTATTGTATCAGTCTTCCATGGCATCCATTATAGTACATACTAAATCAACAAACTCAACCATCTGGAAAGACAAGTGTAGCATGCTTCAGGGAACATTGCCACTTGCAAATCTTCTTTAAGTCATACCTATCCTATCCTGGAAATACATTCCTCTTCATTAATAACTCACCCAAGTAAAAGAAAATATTTACACATTATATCAAGAGTTCCCATGGCTGACTTTCTTATACATAAGTTTGTTGATGTAAATTTTGCGATATCCATCAGCTGTCGGTGTTGAATGCCATAAAGTTTAAAGGTGGATATTCCCCAGACATCACTGTGATAGATCCTGGATCATGGATTGACATTCTTTCTGCTTCACGTTTGGTTTATGATCTGTTCATAAATGCTCTTGAAGCTTTATCTGTGGCTCAAGTCTCTAAGGAGGAGTCTCACATTTAACCATGATGAATACTTCCCATGCAGACCTAGCTGTCATTACTCTGAGAATACACATTTGCTCTATACATACTTGATGGATCACATAACCCACTGCTGAGAAAGCTAAATCATACATTTGTTCTAGTGTGATTACAGCTGCAATGTGCTTGTATTAACTTTTCATGTGTTTCTTCAGTAACTGTTTTCTAAAGACAATGAATCTGGTATTGCATTAAGCCTTTTGTTTAATATTAAGCTTCTGAGTGAAATTCTGGAGAGCATACTCCATCATGAAACTACTTACTTTAGTGTCTTTTTTCTATTCATTGCTTCTAACCGCAAAGAAATGGTTCTCCGCACCATCTGATTAAAATATTTCCATCGCCCACATCAATTCAAGACAGATATTTTGAAAGGCTTTGGACCTGACATGAGCATTGCCTGATGATTTAAATCACATGTTTTTATCTTATGTTATTCATCCAAGCAGGTTTTCATTAAATAAATTCAGTATTATCAATTCTTAATGCATTAATACATGTTTCAGCTTAATATCACACAATTTTACATCCATATAATTTTCAAATTTTCATTCTCTATTTAACTGTTGAAATTGTGCTTCTTCTGGTCCTTTTGCACCAATGCTGAAGAAGGTAGCCTGCTTTGTAGATGTACTAGTAACCCAGTAATTGAGAAACTCATTTACTTGGAATCTATGATTAGCACACCCGTTGATTTTCATTTCTTTACTGTGCATGACTAGATTGCCTATATTTGTGTTCTCCTAATGGTATGACTGAAATCAAAAGCTGCGTGGAATGAAAAGCTTTGCCTTGAAATTTTATACTGCTCTGTTGAATGCTCATAGATTGAATGCTTCTTTATGTTTTCAGTGTTTGTAATATTTTCATTCATTTCCTGCCTATATGCTAACACATAGAACACTTGAGTTTTGTAATCATTTTGCGTACTAAGATCTTCGTTGAGTTCTAATTTAAAACAGGAAAGAGGGAACATGAATACCTGCTTCATAGAAGTTCTGGATTGTGTCCTTTTTGGTCAGGGTCTTCAGACCATGCATTGTATTTTAATCCATAATATCTGCGATTAAAAATTTCTGTTTAGGATCTGCATCTTTTTTTATTGCTTTTCTTAAAATACACCATTATGATGGTTAGGCATCTAGTATAACAAGTATCAGTAAAGGACATTTAATCAGAAAATAAGTGCAAAATGGAAAGCAGAAAGTTCTTATTTCCCAGTGAACCACTGGCAGATCTTTACTTTGTTTATGACACAGGTAGAAATGCATCATTTTAATACCTCTTGTTTTTTTTTTCTGTTATTTAGTTTGAGCCCTTCTCCACTATTGAGCACTTCTACCTGAAGCATTGTGGCAGGAAAGCAGCATCCATCACCAGGGACCGCACCACTCAGGCCATGCTCTCTTCTGGTTGCTGCCATCAGGAAGAAGGTACAGGAGCAACAGGACTCACACCCCCAACCACCAGGCTCTTGAACCAGAGGGAATAATTTCACTCAACTTTACTTGCCCTATCATTTAAATATTCCCACAAACTATGGAATAACATTCAAGGACTTTTCACCTCATGTTAGGTCATAAGGGCATAAGATATAGAAGCAGAATGTGGCTATTTGGCCCATTGTGTCTGCTCGACTATTTCATCATGGTTGATCTATTTCTTTCTTAGCACGAACCTTCTGACTTCTCCCTATAACCCTTTATATCCTGACTAATCAAGAATCTATCAATCTCTGCCTTAAATCTACCCAACGATTTGGCCTACACAGCCTCCCGTGGCAAAAACTCCACAAATTCACAGACCACATGGACTGGAAAGCATGAGCATGTAGATATTTGGACTGAAAAGCTTGAGCATGTAGATATTCAGACTGGAAAGCTTGAGCATATAGATATTAAGGAATAGGATGTGCTGGAGCTTTTGGAAAGAATCAAGTTGGATAAGTAACCGGGACCAGATGGGATGTACCACAGGCTACTGTGGGAAGTGAGGGAGGAGATTGCTGAGCCTCTGGCAATGATCTTTGCATCATCAATAATAACGGGCGAGGTTCCGGAGGATTTGAGTGTTACAGATGTTGTTCCCTTATTCAAGAAAAGGATAACGGGTAGGCCTGGAAATTATAGATCAGTGAGTCTTACTTCAGTGGTTGGTAAGTTGATGGAGAAGATCCTGAGAGGCAGGATTTATGAACTTTTGATCATTTGGAGAGGCATAATATGATTAGGAATAGTCAGCATAGCTTTGTCAAAGGCAGGTCATGCCTTATGGGCCTGACTGAATTTTTTGAAGATGTGACTAAACACATTGATGAAGGTAGAGCTGTAGATGTAATGTATATGGATTTTAGCAAGGCATTTGATAAGGTACCCCATGAATGGCTTATTGACAAAGTAAGGAGGCATGGGACCCAAGGGGACATTGCTTTGTGGATCCAGAACTGGCTTGCCTACAGAAGGCAAAGAGTGTTTCTAGATGGGTTATATTTTGCATGGAGGCCGGTGACCAGTGATGTGCCTCAGGGACCTGTTCTGGGACCTCTACTCTTTGTGATTTTTATAAATGACCTGGATGAGGAAGTGGAGGGATAGGTTATTAAATTTGCTGATGACACAATGGTTGGGGGTGTTGTGGATAGTGTGGAGGGCTGTCAGAGGTTACAGCTGGACATTGATAGGAAGCAAAACTGGGCTGAGAAGTGGCAGATGGAGTTCAAGTGTGAGGTGGTTCATTTTGGTAGGTCAAATATGACGGCAGAATATAGTAGTAATGGTAAGACTCTTGGCAGTGTGGAGGATCAGAGGGATCTTGGGATCTGAGTCCATAGGACACTCAAAGCTGCTGTGCAGGTTGACACTGTGGTTAAGAAGGCATATGGTGCATTGGCCTTTATCAATCGTGGGATTGAGTTTATGAGCCAAGAGGTAATGTTGCAGCTATATAGGACCCTGGTCAGACCCCACTTGGAGTACTCTGCTCAATGCTGGTCACCTCACTACAGGAAGGACGTAGAAACCATAGAAAGGGTGCAGAGGAGACTTACAAGGATATTGCCTGGATTGGGGAGCATACCTTATGAGAATAGGATGAATGGACTCGGCCTTTTCTCCTTGGAGCGACTGAGGATGATAGGTGACCTGATAGAGGTGTACAAGATAATGAGAGGCATTGATCATGTGGATAGTCAGAGACTTTTTCCCAGGGCTGAAATGGTTAGCATGAGAGGACATAGTTTTAAGCTGCTTGGAAGTAAGTACAGAGAAGATGTCAGGGGTAAGTTTTTTACACAGAGAGTGGTGAGTGCGTGGAATGGGCGGCCAGTGGTGGTGGTGGAGGTGGAAACAATAGGGTCTTTTAAGAGACTCCTGGATGGATACATGCAGCTTAGAAAAATAGAGGGCTATGGGTAAGCCTAGGTAGTTCTAAGGTAAGGACATGTTTGGCACTGCTTTGTGGGCTGAAGGGCCTGTATTTTGCTGTAGGTTTTCTATGTTTCTAAATTCACTACTCTATGACTAAAGAAATTCCTCCTCATCTCCATTCTGAATGGACGTCCCTCCATTCTAAAGCTATGTCCTCGTAGATTCCCTACCTTAGGAAACATCTTTTCCACATCTACTCTATTGAGGCCTATCAACATTAAATAGGTTTCAATGAGATCCCCCATCATTCTTCAAAATCCAGTGCACACAGACCCAAAGGCATCAATCAGTCCTCACGCTTTCATTCCCAGAATCATTTCCATGAACCTCCACTGATCCTTTTCTCATGTTAGCACATCCTTTCTTCAATAAGGGACACAAACCTGCTCACAATACTTCAAGTGAGGCCTCACCAGTTCCCTATAGTGCTTCTGAATTGCACTCTTGTTTTTATATTCCAGTTCTCTCACAATGAATGCTAACATTGCATTTCCGTTCCTCACCACCAAATGAACTTGCAAATGAACCTTCAGGGAATCATGCATGAGGACTCTCAAGTCCCTTTGCACCTCAGATTTTGAATCTTATCTCTATTTAGAAAATAATCTATGCTTTTATTTCTTCCACCAAAGTGCATGACCAAACACTTCCCGACACTGTATTTCATCTGCTACTTCACTGCTCACTCTCCTAATCTAAGTCAATCTGCTGCCTCTCTGCTTCTTCAACACTACCTGCCCCTCCACCTATCTTCGTATCGTCCACAATGGTAGCCACAAAGCCATCAATTCCATCATCCAAATCATTGGCCTCTAATGTAAGAAGAAGCGGTCCCAACACAGACCCCTTTCGAACACCACTAGTCACCAGCAGCCAACCAGAAAAACCCCCTTTATTCCCACTCTTTGCCATATGCATATCAGCCAATGCTCTATGAATGCTAGAATCTTTCCTGTAATACTATGGGCTCTTAACTTGGTAAGCAGCCTTATGTGTGCTATTTTATCAAAGGCCTTTTGAAAATCCAAGTACACAACATCCACTGATTTTCTTTTGTCTATCCTGTTTGTTATTTCTTAAAGAATTCCAACAGATTTGAATCGGCGGACTGGTTTAGTATTCAAGGACTCGGCAGCTAACCTCGATGAGTATGCCTCAGCTGTCACAGATTTTATTTGGAAAAGCATGGAGGACTGTGTGTCTCGCAAGACGATCCGGGTATTCCCTAACTGGAAACCTTGGATGAATTATGAGGTCAAGTCCCTTTTAAAGGCTAGAGCTGCGGCTTTTAGGTCCGGGGATACCAGTCGCTACATGGAATCCAGGTATGAACACCGGAAAGCCATTAAGGGCACCAAAAGGCAATATCGAGCCAAGTTGGAAGACCAGGCTAAACAGAGGGATGCCAGTAGACTATGGCAGGGTCTAAATGAGATCACTGGGTGCAAAGAAAAGGCTGGGAATATCAATAACTGTGGCGCTTCTCTTCCTGATGAACTTAACATATTCTACACACAATTCGAACAGAAGAGGAGCGTCCCGCTCCCTCCGGATGAACTGGACCTGGTGGCATCAAGATTCATCGTCACCAAGGAGGATGTTAGAAGGGTCTTCCTGAAGATAAATCCAAGGAAGGCGACGGGCTCAGATGGCATCCCAGGATGGGTTCTCTGGGCCTGCGCAAGTGAGCTAGCTGGAGTGTTTGCTGACATCTTCAACTGCTCCTTGCTTCAGTCCCCTCGTGTTTTAAGAAGGCAATGATAATCCCGGTGCCGAAGAAGAGCAAGGTGGCATACCTGAATGACTATCGACCTGTGGCTCTGACATCAATTGCTATGAAGTGCTTTGAGAGATTGGTTATGGCACACATCAACCACAGCCTACCGGTCAACCTCGACGCTTTGCAATTTGCCTACTGGAGCAATAGGTCAATGGCAGATGCCATCTCTCTGGCCCTACATTCCTCCTTAGAACACCTAGAGAATAAAGATGCATACGTAAGGCTCCTTTTCATTGACTACAGCTCTGCCTTTAGTACCATCATTCCAAATAAACTGATTCCTAAGCTCCGGAACCTGGGTCGTACCACTCAGATCTGCAGCTGGATCTTCAACTTCCTCACAGACAGGACCCAGGCTGTAAAAATAGGGGACAAACTCTCTTCTACAATCACTCTGAGCACCGATGCCCCGCAAGGCTGTGTACTCAGCCCCCTGCTGTACTCATTGTACACCCATGATTGTGTAGCCAAGTTTTGATCAAACTCAAAGTTTGCTGATGACACAACAAATGTAGGCCGTATCTCAGGTAATGATCAGTTTAAGTACAGAGAGGATATTAAGAACCTGGTGGCATGGTGTGAAGACAATAACCTATCCCTCAACGTCAGCAAGACAAAGGAATTGGTTGTTGACTTCAGAAGGAGTAGTGGACCGCATGACCCAATTTACATCGGTTGTGCGCCAGTGGAACAGGTCAAAAACTGTAAGTTCCTCGGGGTCAATATCACAAATGACTTGACTTGGTCTAACCAAGCAGAGTCCACTGCCAAGAAGGCCCACCAGCGCCTTTACTTCCTGAGAAAACTAAAGAAATTTGGCCTGTCCCCTAAAACCCTCACTAATTTTTATAGATGCACTGTAGAAGGCATTCTTCTAGGGTGCATCACAACCTGGTATGGAAGTTGTCCTGTCCAAGACCAAAAGAAGCTGCAGAAGATAGTGAACATGGGGCAGCACATCACACAAACCAGTCTTCTGTCCTTGGACTCACTTTACATCACACGCTGTCGGAGCAGTGCTGCCAGGATAATCAAGGACACGACCCACCCAGCCAACACACTTTTTGTCCCTCTTCCCTCCGGGAGAAGGCTCAGGAGCTTGAAGACTCGTATGGCCAGATTTGGGAACAGCTTCTTTCCAACTGTGATAAGACTGCTGAACGGATCCTGACCCAGATGTAGGCCGTACCCTCTAAATATCTGGACCTGCCTTTCAGTTTTTTTGCACTACCTTACTTTCCATTTTTCTATTTTCTTTTTATCATTTATAATTTATTTATTAAATATTTACTAATTTTTACTATTTTTAATATTTTAATATTTAATATTTGTAATCCAGGGAGCGGGAAATGCAGAATCAAATATCGCTGTGATGATTGTACATTCTAGTATCAATTGTTTGGCGATTATAAAGTATAAAGTATAGATTTGTCAGACAAGATTTTTCCTTAAGGAAACCATACCAACCAGGGCTTATTTTATCAAGTGCCTCCAAGTACCCTGAATCCTCATCCTTACTGATTGACTCATCTTCCCAACCACTGAGATCAGAATAACTGGCCTATAATGTCCTTTCTTCTGCTTTTCTCCCTTCTTGAAGAGTACAGAGGCATTTTCAATTTTCAGTCTTTTGGAACTATGCCAGAATGTATTGATTTTTGAAGGAACTTAACTAATGCCTCCACAATCTCTTCATCTGGACTTGAGGGTTCATCTCTTTCAGAACCCTAGGGTCCAGATGATTGATGTACATTCAGACCTTTTAGTTTCCCAAGCACCTTCTCCCTCGTGATACTAACTTCAATCACTTCTGCCTCATGACACTCTCAAACTTCCGGCACATGCTAATGTATTCCACAATGAAGACTGATGCAAAATACTTATTCTGTTCATCTGCTGTTTTCTTGTCTCCCATTACTATCTCTCCAGCATCGTTTTCCAGTGGTCCGATACCCACTCTCGCCTCTCTTTTACTCTTTATATATGCAACCGGGTGACCGTCAAATCTTATTCATTATCGTTAAAAGTTTACTTAGGCATCCATCTGGGTAATGCTAGAATAGTTGTCTGTGCCTTTAAGTGGAGATGATGATGTCATTACACACGCGTTAGATAGTGGAGAGACCATTTTTGTTTTCGGCAGAAGAAGCTGGTGGGGGATTGGGATTAAGTTCCTCCCTGAGATACTAGGCATGGTGAGGAAAGGTGAGTATTAATTGACAATATCCATGTGAATTCGTTTATGCTTGCTGGTGAATCAGGAATATTGGTAATTTGACATGTTTTACATGTGGATGCTTTAGATTTTTACGAGTGAAGGCATTGGCGCTGGACAGTGTGGCTTGTGCAAAGTTCCTTACTGGCCAAGTAGGTCAGTCTTCCTGTAATCTAACTACCAGGCAATATCTTGTAAAAGTTGTGTCAAAGTGTACCTTTTGTCTAACTTTATTGTATAGTGACTGATTGTGAATGTAACCGTGTAACGTGAATGTTTAGTCTCTGTTTGGAAGTTCAGCACGTGTGTACTAAAAAATAGTAGACGTCTTAGATGAGATGTATTCGCTTACATTTTCTCCGCTATGTATAAGGTACAGGGTTGGTGCGATTCTAATGTTTGTATTGTGTTCCTGCAGAATTGCCACTACCATATAAGTTTTGTTTTAGTTTTGTATAAGTTTTGTGTGGTTTGCTTTATGTATTTTTATACTGCATACGCAATTTGTCGATGCACAAGGGTGTGGATCGAACGTTAAACTAAGATTGTAATGGCAGGAACTGGTTGTAAATTCATTCGTTTTGTTTTGAGACCCTCTTCCAGCACTAAAACATCTCAAACAGGTAAAGGAATTAAAACCCAAAAAAGTATTTGTTGTCCTGAGTGTGTACTTTCACCCAGGCTACAAAATAATCTGAAGAAATTTTTTGTATCCTCCTTAAAGTTATTGGCTAGCTTAACTTCCTTCTCCATCTTTTCCCTCTTTATGACTTCTTAGTTGCCTTCAGTTGTTTTTTAAATACTCCCCAGTTCTCTTACTTCGCACTAATTTTTGCTCCATTATATGCCCTCTGTTTGGCTTCTTATGTTGGCTTTGATTTTCCTTGTTAGCCACGGTTGTGTCATCCTGCCTTTAAAATATTTCTTTGGGATGTATCTATCTTGTGCATTATGCATTGCTCCGAGAAACTCCTGCCATTGTTGCTCTGCTATCATCCCTGTAGTGTCTCCTTGCAATCAACTCTGGCAATTTCCTCTCTCATGCCTCTGTAATTCTTTTTACTCCACTGTACTACTGATACATCTGACTTTAGCTTCCCCCTCTCAAATTGTAGGGTGAATTCTATCATATTATGATCACTTTCCACTAAGGGTTCCTTTTACCATTAGCTCCCTAATCAATTCCAGTACATTGCACAACAGCCCATCCAGAAAAGCTGATCCCTAGTGGGCTCAACCACAAGCTGTTCTAAAAAACCATCTTGTAGGCATTCTAGAAATTCCTCCTCTTGAGATCAAACATGAACCAGAATTTCCCAATTTACCTGCATATTGAAACCCCCCATGGCTATCGTAACATTGCCCTTTTGACTGAATATTCTATTTCCCATTGTAATTTGTAGCACAGGATTTGATTTAATTTTTTTACCAAAAGAGCCACTCACCCCCTCTGCACACCTGCCTGTCCTGTGTGTATCTCGGATGTTAAGCTCCCAGCTATAATTCTCTTTTAGCTATGATTCATTGATGCTCACAACATCATATATGTCAATCTGAAACTGTGCCACAAGTTCAACCACCTTATTCTGTATACTGTGTACATTCAAATATAACACCTTCAGTCTTGTACTGATCACCTTTTTCGATTTTGTCCCCCTTTTACACTGTAACGCATCCTGTTGACTGCAATTTTGCCCTGTCATCAGCATATCATTGCTAGCATTCTCACCACACATTGCCTCTGTTTGTAAACCAAATGCCCCATCGTCAGCCCTATTAGTCCAGTTCCCCTTTCCCTGCCAAATTATTTAAAACCCTCCAAACAGCTCTAACAAACCTGTCCAGAAGGATAACCCTCCCCCCCCCCCCCCAAGTTTAGGTGTAACTTGTCCCTTTTGTACAGGCCATACCTTCCCCTGTAGAGATCCCATTGATCCAGAAACGTAAACCCCTGCCCCCTGCACCAGTTCCTCAGCTGCACATTTATCTGATTAATGCTATTATTCTTACCCTCACTGGCACCTGGCATAGGCAGCAATCCAGAGATTACTACCATGGAAGTACCGCTTTTCAACTTTCTACTTATTTTCCAAATATCTTTAATCAGGTCCCCTTCTTTTTTCCTGCTTCCCCTCCTCCTTTAGAATGCCATGGATCTGATATGAGACATCCCTGACACTGGCACCTGGGAGGCAACATACATACAATCTGATGTCTCTATCATGTCTACAGAATCTTGTCACTATTCCCCTAACTATGGAATCTCCTATCACTACTGCAGTTCACTTCACCTCTGGCTCCTTGGGCCACTGCACCAGACCCAGAGGCAGAGACCTGGTCACTGTGGCTCCCCCGGTAGGTTGTACCCCTCGACATTATCCCAAGGGGTATACTTGTAATTGAGGGGAATGTCCACAGGGGTACTCTGTACTGGCTTGCCATTTCCCTTTCTTCCCCTCATAGTTACTCATTTACCTGCTTCCTGCAACCTCAAGGTGTCTACCTCCCTGTAGCTCCTATCTATAACTTCCTCAGTCTCCAGTATGAGCTGAAGGTCATCGAGCTGCAGCTACAGTTCCTTTACATGTTCTGTGAGGAGCTGCAGTTCAGTGCACCCAGTGCAGATGTGGTTATCCAGGAGGCAGAAGGTTTCCTAGAAATCCTGCGTCTCACACTAAGTGCACAACACTGCCCTGGAGCCATTTTCACCGCACAAACTGTGCCTTAACAGACAAAGAATGAAGAGTAAAGAGGAAGCCCAAACGCACCTAAGCCTGATAACCAGAGCCAAAGCTATAGCCTCCCCATCTAACACCGCCCTCTCACACAATGGCCACTCTGCTTGTTCCATCTTAATTTTATTCACCCTTGTTAATGAATCCTGTTTGCTGACTGGATGCAGTTCAAAATCTGAAAACTGGCAAGGAGTGCTACTTTTTTTAATCTTCAGTCTTGGACTTTGATATTTTCTTGATATTTATTGTTTATTTATTTATTATTATTATTATTGTTTATTGTATTTGCACATTTTGTTGTTCTTTGTACGCTGGTTGAATGCCCAAGGTACTCAAGAACATAAGAAATAGTAGCAGGAGTAGGCCCTCTGGCCCATTGAGCCTTCTCCACCATTCAATAAGATCATGGCTGATCTGGCCATGGACTCATCTCCACCTACCTGCCCTTTCCCAAGAACCCTTAATTCCCCTACTATGCAAAAATCTATCCAACCTTGTCTTAAATATATTTACTGAGGTAACCTCCATTGCTTAATTGGCCAGAGAATTCCATAGTTTCACCAGTCTCTGGGAAAAGAAGTTCCGCCTCATCTTGGTCCTAAATCTACTCCCCTGAACCTTGAGTCTTCCAATGATTCTATTATGGTTATTATTTTATTATAAATTTATTAAGTATTCCCACAAGAAAATGAATCTCACTGTTGTATATGGTTTGGTGTTTCAGTGTTGGTGACATATACAAGGGGTAACTCCCCTCCTACATTTACACACTTAGTACAGCGGTCGTGGACCATTTGGATCTTGGACCTCCAGGAGGTGTCCACAGCAGGGGTGATTGATAAGATCGTGGCCTAAGGTAGAAGGAGATGAGTTATACAGCTCTCGTTACATGCATATGCAGGTCAACTCTTTGAGTGATTATGCAGAAAGTTTGAAGTTAATAACTCATCAGTTAATAACTCATCAGGGGTGATTCCTTGATAAGTTTGTGGCCTAAGGTAGGAGGAGATGAGTTATTAACTTCAAACTTTCTGAAACTGTGCCCTCTGGTCCTAGAATCCTCCACTATAGGAAACACGCTCTCGACATCTACTCCATCTAGGCCTTTCAATATTCATTATGATCTCACTATTCTTCTAAACTCCATCAGGAATAGGCCCAAAGTCATCAAGCTCTGCTGATGTGTTAACACTTTCATTCGTCATCATCATCATCAGGTGCCGTGCCCAGTTTGAGCTTTGACTACCATGGCCCACACACTCCTGTTTCGGGTCTAGTGGATCAATTCATTGGTATTCGTTTCCAGTTCTCTGGCTGCTGTCTCCATCATGTTTCATTGCTGGGATCATTCTGGTAAACCTCCTCTGGATCCTCCCCAATACCAGCACTTATTTTCTTAGATAAGGGGCCAAAAACTGCTCACAATACACCAAGTGCAGTCTGACCAATGCCTTATAAAGGCTTAGTATTACATGCTTGCTTTTGTATTCCACTACTCTCAAAATGAATGCTAACATTGCATTTGCCTTCCTTACCACTGATTCAATCTGCAGCTTAACCTTTAGGGTATCCTGCACGAGGTCTCCCAAGTCCTTTTGCACCTCTGATATGTGAATTTTCTCCCCATTTAGAAAACAGTTTACACCTTTATTCTTTTTACTAAAGTGCATGACAACGTACTTCCCTGAATTGTATTACGTTTCTGTCTTCTGTGCTCATTCTCTCAATCGGCAGACATCCTACTTCCTCAACACTACCAGCCTTTACACCTAACTTCGTATCATCCACAAACTTAGCCACAAAGCCATCAATTCCTTCAACCAAATCATTGACATATAACATGAAAAGAAGTGGTTCCAAAACTGACCCTGTGGCACACCACTAGTCACTGGCAGCCAAATAGAAAAGGCTCTTAATATTCCCACTCTTTACCTCCTGACAATCAGCTAATCTTCTATTCATATTCGTATCTTTCCTGTAATACCATGGGCTTTTAGCTTGTTAAACAGCCTCATGTGTGGCACCTTGTCAAGGGCCTTCAGAAAATCCAAGTACACAACAACCACCAGTTCTCCTTTGTCTATTCTGCCTGTTATTTCCCTGAAGAATTCTAACAGATTTGTCAAGTAAGTTTTTCCCTTAAGGAAACCATACTGCCTTTGTCTCCAAGTACACATAACCTCATCTTTAATAATAGACTCCCAACACCTTTCCAACCAGTGAAGTCAGGTTAAATGGCCTATAAATTCCTTTTTTTCTGACTCCTCTCTGTTAGGTTCAGTTGCCTCACCCTCCTTTTAGAATTCTTCCTCATCCTTGTATCTTCCCTGTAGCTTCAAAATTGCTCCCAGAAATTTCAGCTATTTCTGTTCTGCTGTCATCCCTACTATTGTCCTCTTCCAATCACCTTTGGCTAGCTTCACTCTCATGCCTCTGTAATTCCCTTTACTCTAAAGTGATAATGATACGGCTAACTTAATTTTCTCCTTCTCAAACGGCAGAATCAGATTTATTATCATCGGCATATGTCGTGAAATTTGTTAACTTTATGAAATACATGAAAAATAAATATGAAAAAAACTGAATTACAGTAAGTATATATATGTCTATTAAATAGTTAAGTTAAAGTAAGTACTGCAAAATAACAGAAATAAAAAAAGTCATGACGTAGTGGTCATGGGTCCAATATCCATTTAGGAATTGGATGACAGAGGGGAAGAAGATGTTCCTGAATCACTGAGTGTGTGCCTTTAGGCTTCAGTACCTCATTCCTGATGGTGACAGTGTGAAGAATGGATAAGACACAGGAGCAGAGTTAAGCCATTTGTCCCATCGAGTCTGCTCTGCCATTCAATCATGGCTGATCCTTTTCTTCCCTCCTCAGCCCCACACCCCAGCCTTTTCCCCATAACTTTTGATGCCACGTCCAATCAAGACCTATCAAGCTCTGCCTTAAGTATACCCAACGGCCTGGCCTTCACAGCTGACTGTGGTGACAAAGTCCACAAATTCAACACTGGCTATAGAAATCTCTCTGCATCTCTGTTTTAAGTGGATGCCCCTCTATCCCGAGGCAGTGTCCTCTAGTCCTAGAACCTCCCCCCGCCCACCATGGAAACATCCTTTCCACATCTACTCTGTTTAGGCCTTTCAACATTCAAAGGGTTTCTTAGCAATCCCTCATCATCCTTTTAAGTTCCAGTGAGTACAGACCCAGAGCTCTCAAATGGTCATTTTAAGATAACCCTTTCATTTTCAGAACCATCTTTGTGAACCTTCTCTGGATCGTCTCCAATGCCACCACATCTCTTCTTTAATCATGAGCCCAAAACTGTTCACAATACTCAAGGTGAGACCTCACCAGTGCCTTATAAAGCCTCAGCATCACATCCCTGCTCTTGTATTCTAGACCGCTTGAAATGAATGATGACATTGTATGTCCTGGGTGGTGGGAATCCTCAATGATGGACTCCACCTTTCTAAGCAATATTATATTATGACTATAGCCTCCTAAGGGTCCCTTTACATTAAGCCCCTTAATTAAGTTTGGTTCATTACAGAATTCTGAATTGCCTTTCCCCTAGTGGGCTCAACAACAAGTAGTTTTGAAAAGTCATCTCATAGGCATTCTACAAATTTCCCTCTCTTGGGATCCAGCACCAACTTGATTTTGCAAATCTATCTGCATATTGAAGTGTCTCATGACTATTGCAGCATTGCCCTTTTCACATGTCCTTTATTACCTCTTGTTGTAATTTGTAGTCCACATCCCAACTACTGTTCAGAGCCCTGTATAAAACATCCATCAGTGTCTCTATACCCTCGTAGTTCCAATCTTCTAATCTTTCTAAGGATTGGATTTAATTTTTTGCCAACAGAGCCACGCCACCCCCTCTGGCTAACTGCCTGTCCTTTTGGTGTAATGTGTATCCCTGGTGTGTTAATCTCCTATGATCATCTTTCAGCCACAATTCAGTGATGCCTGCAAGGTCATACCTCTCAATCTCTAACTGTGCTAAAAGGTCATCTACCTTATTGCCCACACTGCATGCCTTCAAGTATAAAACCTTCTGTTCTGTATTATTCACCCCTTTTTGATTTTGGCCCCCTGTTACACCTGAATTCATCTCACTGCCTGCAGTTTTACCCTATCATCTGCTTGTTCTTCCTCACAGTCACAGTACAAACTGCAACTATTTGTGTACCAACTGCCCCATTCCCCACCCTATCACACCCCTCTGCCAAGTTAAAGTAAACCCTTCCCAATAGCTCCAGCAAATCTTCCCATGGGATACTGGTCTCCCTTGGGTTCAGATCATCCTCAGGGAATTAAAATAAACATCAGACAAGAGACTTCACCAGTCTCAGAGACTAATAGACTGGTATCAACATGCTTCCAAATGCTAGCACAGAGCTCCTTATTAATTGGAAAGATCTTTCATTCCTTGTAACTCCAGATTATGTGAGATAAACTGGGAAAGATATATATTTTCAATGTCATGCTCTAAAGACGCATGTATGTTACGTTCATTCTGAGGGAACTTGCTGTACATGATACATATTGTACACTGATGAGCAGAATGATGGAGACTTCCCCTTTATCATCAGCTTCTCCCTGAGGATAACGCTGGACCATCCGAATTAGAATGCAGTTCTTCTGCCTGGACTGCTCAAGTGACACCTTGAAGGGTTCTGCAGAGAGGATAGTCATTGATCAGATGTGACTCAAAGCAGGGACTTCCTGTTGCAACAAGAGTGCAGGTAAGTTTTAGTGATAAACTGATTTCATTTCTTTACAAAGTAAATTCTCCATCTCAAATATGCATGTGTTTAATATGAGGAAAGTTCTCAGCTCGTATAAATGCTCTCCATTTGCACCTATGTGTAGAGAAAATATTGAATGAATGCTCCACTTCCTTCAGTGTGAAGCAGTCCATTGTTTTCTCACGATAGTGAACCAGCATGAACATTTTCTGTAGTCCTACATTAATACAATATCAGTAGCATGTGCAATTTCCTAGCCTAGTGCTCAGACACTAACAGCACTGGATAACTGGTGTGCAATCACCAGCACAGGAGTATGCTCGCTGATGGAAAAAAATCTATTAACAAATTGATTCCACGTGCACTTTTCTAACTTTATGCTATACTGATTTTAAAAGAACATATGATTTTTTACTGATCAAAGACAAAGTTCAATTTAATGCGCTGCTACCATGCAGGAACTACACAATTCGTTGAGAAGCATGGAGATCAGGATGCAGGGTTTCAACCCAGAATGTCAATAACTGCTATCCTCCTACAGGTGCTGCTCGACCTGTCAAGTGCCTCCAGATTGAATTTATTTATTTATTTATTTAGAGATATAGAGTGTAACAGGCCCTTCCAGCCCAGCAATCTGCACCACCCAGCAACATACCTATTTAACACTAGTCTATATGGCAAATTCACAATGATGAATTAACCTAGTAACTGGTACATCATTTGGACCATGGGAGAAAACTAGAGTACTAGGGGAAACCCACATATTCACGGGGAGAACATAAAAACTCCTTCCGGATGGTGCCAGAATTGAACACTGAACTCCGAACTCCAGAGCCACGCTACTGTGGCACACTAATGTTTACTTGTTATCGTGTATCTTCATTGTTAACCAATCACAGTCATCAAACTTGATCATTTAGTGTGCCTGTGCAGTCACAGACACTTAACTCTGCAAAATGACATTCACAAAACCCTTATAATAAGAGAAGATACGACACAGGATCAGAAGTAGGCCATTCGGCCCATCAAGTCTGCTGTGCCATTCAATCATGGGCTGATCCAATTCTTCCAGTCATCCCCACTCCCCTGCCTTCTCCCCATACACTTTGAAGCCCTGGCTAATCAAGAACCTATCTATCTCTGCTTTAAATACACCCAATGACTTGGCCTCCACAGCAACTCGTGGCAACAAATTCCACAGATTTACCACCCTTTGACTAAAGTAATTTCTCTGCATCTGTGTTCTAAATGAACAACCTTCAATCCTGAAGTCGTGTCCTCTTGTCCTAGAATCTCCTACCATGGGAAATAACTTTGCCATATCTAATCTGTTCAGGCCTTTTAACATTCAGAATGTTTCTATGAGATCCCCCCTCATTCTCCTGAACTCCAGGGAATACAGCCCAAGAGCTGCCAGACGTTCCTCATACTGTAACTCTTTCACTCCTGGAATCATTCTTGTGAATCTTCTCTGAACCATCTCCAATGTCGGTATATCCCTTCTAAAATAAGGAGCCCAAAACTGCGCACAATACTCCAAGTGTGGTCTCACAAGTGCCTTATAGACTCTCAACATCACATCCCTGCTCTTATATTCTATGTCCCTAGAAATAAACGGCAACACTGCGTTCGCCTTCTTCACCACTGACTCAACCTGGAGGTTAACCTTTAGGGTATCCTGCACAAGGACTCCCAAGTCCCTTTGCATCTCTGCATTTTGAATTCTCTCCCCATCCAAATAATAGTCTGCCCATTTATTTCTTCCACCAAAGTGCATGACCATTCACTTTACAGCATTTTATTTCATTTGCCACTTTTTTGTCCATTCCCCTAAACTATCTGAGTCTGTCTACAGGCTCTCTGTTTCCTCAACACTACCCGCTCCTTCACCTATCTTTGTATCATCGGCAAATTTAGCCATAAGTCCATTAATCCCATAGTCCAAATCACTGACAAACATTGTAAAAAGCAGTGGTCCCTGAACTGACACCTGTGGAACTCCACTGGTAACCGATAGCCAGCCAGAATTGGATCCCTTTATCCCCACTCTCTGTTTTCTGCCGATCAGCCAATGCTCCACCCATGCTAGAAGCTTCCTTGTAATTCCATGGGCTCTTATCTTGCTAAACAGCCTCATGTGCAGCACCTTGTCAAAGTCCTTCTGAAAATCCAAATATACCACATCTATTACATCTCCTTTGTCCACCCTGCTTGTAATTTCCTCAAAAAATTGCAGTAGATTAGTCAGGCAGGATTTTCCTTTCAGGAAACCATGCTGGTTTAAGCCTATCTTGTCATGTGCCTCCAAGTATTCTGTAATCTCATCCCTAACAATCGATTCCAACAACTTCCCATCCACTGATGTCAGGCTAACAGGTCTATAGTTTTCTTTCTGCTGCCTCTCACTCTTCTTAAATAGCAGAGTGACATTTGCAATTTTCCAGTCATTCGGTACAATGCCAGAATCTATCGATTTTTGAAAGATCATTGTTAATGCCTCCACAATCTCTCCAGCTACTTCCTTCAGAACCCGAGGGTGAATTCCATCAGGTCCAAGAGATTTATCTACCCTCACACTATTCAGCTTCCTGAGCACCTTCTCAGTCATAATTTTTACTGCACATACATCAATTCCCTGACACTCCTGAATTTCTTGTATACTGCAGATGTCTCCCACTGTGAAGACTGATGCAAAATTTGCATTCAGTTCCTCCTGCTATCTCTGCATCTCTCATTACAATATATCCAGCGTCATTTTCTATTGGTCCCATATATACCCTCAACTCTCTTTTACCCTTTATATATTTAAAAAAGCTTTTAGTATCTTCTTTGATATTAGTCGCCAGCTTCCTTTCATAATTCATCTTTTCCTTCCTAATGATCTTCTTAGTTTCCTTCTATAAGTTTTTAAAAGCTTCCCAATCCTCTATCTTCCCATTAGCTTTGGCTTCCTTGTATGCCCTCTCTTTTGCTTTTACTTTGGCTCTGACTTCAATTGTCAAACACAATAGTGTCTGTCTTTCATTCTAAAATTTCTTCTTATTTGGAATATATCTGTCTTGAACTTACCTCATTTTTCGCAGAAACTCCAACCATTGTCACTCTGCTGTCCTTCCTGCTAGTGTCCCTTTCTAGTCAACTTTGGTCAATTCCCCTCTCATGACATTGTAATTGCCTTTATTCCACTGAAATACCAACACATTGGAATTTACTTTCTCCTTCTCAAGTTTCAAAGTGAACTCGATCATATTGTGATCACTGTTCCCTAAGGACTCCTTAACCTTAAGCTCTCTTATCACCTCCAGATCATTGCACAACACCCAATCCAGCACAGCTGATCCCCTAGTGGGCTCAACAACAAGCTGTGCTAAAAAGCCATCCCTTAGACATTCTCTCTTGAGGTCCATCCAGTATAGGCCTAGTTTTCCCAATCCACTTTAATGTTCAAATCCCCAACGATTACCATGACATTGCCCTTCTGACACACCTTTTCTATCTCCTGCTGTAATTTGTAATCCACATCCCGGCTGCTGTTTGGAGGCCTGTATACAACTGCTATTAGGGACCTTTTACCCTTGCCATTTCTTAACTCAACCCATAGAGACTTTATACCTTCCGATCCCATATCATCCCTTTTGAATTATTTAATATTATTTCTTATACACAGGGCCACACCACCCTCTCTGCTTGCTAATCTATCTTTCTGATACACCATATACCCTTGGACGTTCCGCTCCCAATGGCAGCCATCCTTTAGCCAAGTTTCAGAGATGGCCACAATGTCATACTTGCCAATCTGTAGCTGAATCTCAAGGTCATCCATTTTACTTCTTATGCTGCGTGCATTCAAACACAACACTTTCAGTCCAGTATTTGTTGCTTTCTGTTTTAACTGCACCACACCTCTATTGCCCTGTAACTCATCCCACCAGCTGTGATTATGCCACAACTCCTGCCTGTCCTTTCTATCATCTCTGTTACATGCTATCTTTGATTTATTTCTGTTTTCCCCTTCCTCAGCCCTATCACTCCAGTTCCCATCCTTTTGCCAAATTAGGTTAAACCCTCCCTAACAGCTCTATTGAACCTGCCTGCTCGGATATTGGACCCCTTTTGGTTCAGGTGTAACTCGTGCTTTTGGTACAGCTTGTACCTCCCCCAGAAGAGGCCCCAGTGATCCAGGAACCCAAAGCCCTGCCCACTGCACCAGTCTGTCAGCCACACATTAATCATGCTATTCATGATGCCTGATCATGCTATTCTTGTGCTTATTAGCATATACACGGACAGCAATCCTGAAATTACTATCCTGGAGGTCCTGCTTTTCTCTTCCGACCCAACTCCCTGAATTATCTCTTCAGGACCTCCTCCCTTTTTCTACCCATGTCATTGGTACCAATGTGTACCAAGATTTCTGGCTGTTCACCCTCTCCCTTCAGAATACTCTGCACCCGATCCGAGATAGTCCATTCCCTGACACCTGGGAAGCAACAAACCATGCGGGTATCTCTATCAAGCTGACAGAACCTCCTGTCTGATCCCTTCACTATGGAATCCCCTAAGACTACTGCATTCCTCATCTTCATCTCTCTCTTCTGCACCACGGAACCAGGCTCAGTGCCAGAGACCCGATCGCTGTGCTCATCATCTGTCAGGTCACCCCCTCAACAGCATCCAAAACGAGATAACATTTACTGAGGGAATGGCCACAGGGGTGCTGTCTACTATCGGAACTCCTCCCTTCCCTTCCTTGACAGTCACCCTCTTATCTAATTCCTGAAGCCTCGGGGTGACTAACTTCTTGTAGCTCCTATCTATCTCCTGAAAGTTTAGAGACCCATTTATCTCTATACTTTCACAGTTTAACAGTGTTAATTGCACAAACAATTATTCGATTTGAAGATTAATATCGGCCAGTGACACAATTATTTTGCCAATGTCTCTATTGATTCTCATTCGTCATTAAGCAAAATTACCAAGTTTAGAATTCAGAATTATTGCTGCTCAGGCAGGTAAACAATTTTGTGACATTTTGGAGTAAATTTCCAGCAATTGAATGCCAAGACATTCATCTGTTTTGTCTGTAGGGTAATTCTACAGTAGCTGTCAACCTTGCAGTAAAAGGCCTCCTCACTGTTATTAAACTCTTCCACAAAGGCCATTGGAAGACCTTGCAATGTGCAGACTTCACTTTATGTCTCCGTTAAGCCAAAGCCCTGGAATGAATGGAACAGCTGACAGGAAATCTGTATTACCTGAGTCTTACAGACTTGCCCACATGGTAGAACACCCACCTGAGCAAAAATGAATCTGTGACAAAGGGAACATCAGATGAAATTTGTTTCTGAATGAATCTGAATAACCTAATTAGTTGTTAAATAACTTAAACCGGTTACATGGCAGACTTAGGTATGGAATATCTGGTACTAATGGATGTATTAGCACTGATTTACCTGATATTCAAATTGGATCCCATTCATTCTTTAAGCTCCCAATTCCATTGTTGAAATGGGACAAACTCAAGGTTCTGATAAAATGGGAGCAAATTGGGCCATATTTGGAACTGAATCGTCAAACTTGCAGTGGGAGTTTTTGGAGTACCAGTTATTCCAAATTAACTGTAATTTGTAAGATGAATCTTTTGAAGGACATGCTTGCTTAGTTTTGTCAAGAACTTAATGATGTTGTTGCCAAGAGTAACGAAATAAGAAGGAATGTCTGCTACACAAGTGCCTGATGCTGGGAAGCAGAATGCAATGTGCACTCTGTAGACCACCATTCGATTTCTCTGTGTATTGCTGCAACCTGGCCAACAGAAATATCAAGAGACTGTTCAGGGGATCCACAATTACAGCAACTTAAATTGCTAGCATGTTATATAAACATACAAAAATCCACTGCTCATGCAGTGCACTGGTTCCTTAACTCTGCCTGGGATTTTGTAGAAGCACCATAAATTAGACCAGAATCTGCATCTGCAAATAGATTCTAGCCTGTTCTGGAGATTCCAAAGGACTTTTCCAGGACAGAACCTGAATATTCCAATGAATGAGCAAAAATATTCAATGATGAATTCAGCCATGTTACCTGGATGGCCACAAGCATAACTGCTGGAATGTTAAGTTTTCAAGACCCTGACTATCAAGGTGTCAATCAGGGCATCAGCAGAGAGAGTTAGTATTGGAGATAGCATTGGAATGAAGACAGCAGAAAGAAATTCTACTCCCAATCAATGTTTCAAGCAAATGTGCATGGAAAGAAGTGCAGTACATTAGTTCAAGTCCCTCCTCAGATCTATAAGTTGCTTTTTATGACAATGGTCTGCTGAATCCCATTACCTGCCAGATATAGATTTAGTGGAATGCAGCAACCAGTGACATTTGTTTGACCATACAACAGGAATTCTACAGATGCTGGAAATTCAAGCAACACTCATCAAAGTTGCCGGTGAACGCAGCAGGCCAGGCAGCATCTCTAGGAAGAGGTACAGCCAATGTTTCAGGCCGAGACCCTTCATCAGGACTAATTGAAGGAAAAGTTAGTCCTGACAGAGGGTCTCGGCCTGAAACGTCGACTGTATCTCTTCCTAGAGATGCTGCCTGGCCTGCTTTTTTTGACCATGTCCACTGGAGATTTACCTTCAAGCAATCCAAAACTAATCAAACTATGTTGTTTCCCCACATCATCCTCGGATTAAAATACTTACCTACCTTTCATCTAAAAGGTGAATTAGAATTTTGGCTTAATGACACAACACTTCATACCCCAAAGCTTAGTTGGAAGGTGATTCCTCTAAATCCCTAATTTGCTATTTATGACTTGAAGTTGACATATCTTGTCACTGCTGGGAGACATAACATATCCTTCTTGTCCCCTTTAAAACTTTGGGAACATTTTACAATGGCAGATCAATCTCCTCATAAAAATCCTTCAATTTGAGTCTCCGCCTGGAAAGGGTCCCAACTGTGGGGAAAACATCATGTGTGGTCCTAGTACCCAAGAAAGTCCAACTAGAAGTCTTGAATGACTGCCATCCAGTTGTCCTGAACTCACACACACGAATACCCCGAGAGGCTGGTCCTGGCTCACCTCCGACCCTTGGTCAGATCCGCCCTCGATCCCTGCAGTTTGACTACCAGGAGTGCATTAGAGTTGACAAATCTGTCATCTACCAGCTGAACAGAGCCGATTTCCATTTAGATAAGCAGGGCAGCGCTGTGAGGATCTTGATTTTTTGATTTCTCAAATGTATTCAATACCATTCAGCCATCACTGGTTGGGGGAGAGCTCCATTCAATGCAGGTTGGCACTTCCATTGTATAATGGACTCTCTGAATGACAGACTACAGTTTGTTGAGCTTCAAAGCTGTGCGTCAGGCATGGCTATAAGCAGTACTGAGACCCCACAGGGGGACTGTATTGTTTCCCTTCCTGTTTACCCTGTATACCTTGAATTTCAGATACAACACTGAGGCATGTCATCTACAGAAATTCTCTGATGATTCAGCAATAGTTGGGTGTATAAAGGGAGGAGGAGAGGATGAATACAGGGCCCTGGTGGAGGACTCTGTCAAATGGTGCAATCTGAATCATCTGCAGCTCAACATCAGTAAGATAAAGGTGATGGACTTTTGGAAGCCTAAGCCTGCACTTCTCCCTGTTACTATTGATGGAGAGGATGTGGTGTATCTGGGGTTGAACATGGATGACAGACTTGAGTGAAGCACCAAGACAGAGGCTGTTTACAAGAAGGGCCAGAGTCACCTCCACTTCCTGAGGAGACTGAGGACCTTAGGAGTAGGCAGACCTCTCCTTCATATGTTCTACCAGTCTGTTGTTGCCAGTACCATCTTCTATGTGGTGTCCTGGTGGGGCAATGGCATCAACATGAGTAATGCCAACAGGCTCAATAAACTGAATAGAAAGGCTGGACACATTGGAGGCTGTGGTAAAACAAAGAACCCTATGGAAAATCCTGGTAATCGTGGACAATGTTTCTCACTCTTTGCATGCCACCTTGGCTGAACAGAGGAGCACTTTTAGTAATAGACTAAGACAAATGTGCTACTCCAAGGAGTGCTGTATGAAGTCATTCTCACCCTTGGCCATTGGGCTCAATAATGAGTCAACCTATAGCTGGGGAAGTGATGACCCCCTCCTGTTAGACTGTTTGAGGTAACTTATCTTTTATTCTTTCTTACTTCTCTTCTAATATTTGTGTATTTGTATACCTGTACTTGTAATACTGCTGTGACTCCATAATTTCCTTAAAGATCAATAAAGTATCTATCTATTTATCTAACCCATGTTTCAAGGAAAATATTTAGAATTTATTTAAATCTTACATCCATCCCACAACATGAGGGAGTAAAAATCTTTGTTATGACTCCATTGCAATATACAGACATACGAATTTAAAAGTCTAATGGCTTGTAGAAAGAAGCTGTCATATCCTTTTGGTCCTGGCTTTTATTGCTATGGTACCATTTGCCAGACAGAGGTAGCTGAAACAGTTTATGGTTGGGGTGACTGATGTCCCCGATGATCTTCCAGGTCTTCCTTATGCACTCGCTGCTGCAAATGTCCGCCATGGAGGGAAATTCACATCCACAGATGTGCTGGACTGTCCATACCACTCTCTTCAGTGCCCAGTGATTAAGGTTGGTACAGTTCCTGTACCAGACAGTGATACAGCCAGTCAGGATGATCACAATGGTCCCCTCGTAGAAGGTCTTGAGGATTTGGGGTTCTTATGCCGAACTTCATTAGTCGCCTGAGGTGGAAAAGACGCTGTGGTACTTTACGTGCCACAAAGCTGGTGTGTGCAGTCCAGGTGAAATCACTGGCAATGTGTATACTGAGGAACTTGAAGCTACTCACCCTCTCAACTGCAGACTCATTGATGTTGATCGGGCAGAACCTGCCTCCATTCCTCCTGTAATCCACAATCAGCTATTTTGTTTTTTGGATACTGAGGGAGAGGTTGTTATCTTGGCACCACTGTGTCAGAGTGTCAACCCTCCTCTGTAGGCTGTCTCATTACTGCTAGAAATAAGGCTGATTAAAGTCACGCCATCTGTGAATTTGGTCAGCAGATTAGAGCGGTGTGTGGCAGTATGGTCGTGGGTGTAAGGGGAGTAGAGAAAGGAATGCAGAACACAACCCTGGGGGGGGGGCACCTGTGTTGGGGGTCAGAGGTGAGGGAGCTCACTCTTACCACCTGTTGGCGATCCGATATGAAGTCTAGGATCCCGCTGCACAAGGTAGGCTACAGGCCGGGGTGTCTGAGCTTCCTGTCAAGTCTGGAGAGAATTATAGTGTTGAATGCTAAACTGTAGTCCAGGAACAGCATTCTAACATGTGCATCCCTCTTCTCCAGGTGAGTGAGGACGGTGTGTAGTGCTGTGCCTATGGTGTCATGGGTACAGTAGGCGAATTGTAGAGGGCCCACTGTGGGTGGTAGCATACTGCAGATGTAGTCTTTAACCAGCTTCTCCAATCATTTGCTCCAGATTTTCTTCACAACTGTTGATTTCCATCCAGTGAGCATACATTGACTTTGCTCTATGGTGAATTGCCTTTTCCAACATGAGCCAAATACTCCATGTGCATTAACTCTTGCTTTTAGTTGCCTAAAGTGTCTGACTGGGAATCGATATCTTTGAATCTTCACTGATCAGAATCAGAATTGGAATCAGGTTTAACATCAACTGCATATGTCATGAAATTTGTGGCAGCAGTACAATGCAATACATAATAATCGAGAAAAAAACTGTGAGTTACAGTAAGGATACATATTAAATAGTTAAATTTAGCTAAATAAGTAGTGCAAAAATAGAAATAAAAAAGTAGAGAGGTAGTGTTCATGGGTTCAATTCTGAAATCAGATGGCAGAGGAGAAGAACCTGTTCCTGAATCATTGAGTGTGTGCCTTCACGCTTCTGCATCTCCTTCCTGATGGCAGCAATGAGAACACAGCATTATCTGGGTGACAGGTCCTTCATGATGGACACTGCCTTTCCAAGGCATCATTCCTTAAAGATGACCTGGATACCATGGATTGACGCTTAACTGATTTAGATTTAGTCTTGCATGGAGGTAGGACCTGTTCAATGCAGTCAAGTCATGCATGTTGGTCAGAAAAAAAACCTAGAAACATTAGAAAGGATGAGAAACTCTTTGACATAAAATAAACCCAGAAACTGAGTTTTGCCTTATATCAATGCTATCAAACATTGTAAGCGATCATTAAGAAGCAATTGAATTTCAAGTTGACAATAAAAAGGTCAAAAAAAGTTAAATCACTTAAAGTTACCTTTACAAATTAAAGAATTACTGCAAACAGAATAGTTAAAATGGGAGTTCTTCCTCTGTCCTTACATTTCTCACAGAGGTACAGCCATAGAGTCATAAGGTTCTCCATCATGGAATCAGACCCCTTGCGTCAACTCATCCATGTCAACTGATGTATCTGCCTTTTATATCCATGAATATGCCCAAATTCTTCTGAACGTTGTAATTGCACCTGCCTCAACCACTTCCCTGCCACAAGGACCAACTTGCTGAAAGAATAATAAACAAATTCCCCCCTGTATGCTTGGAAATGGAGGCTACAGAGAGGTTGACAGCTGGAATCTGTAACCAAGACTGGAACTTCTTTATTTGAATCCACAATGCCTTGAACATTCTGGCATGCAAATAGTAACTGCCAGCATCCCATGGTGAAATTACTGGTGTATATGAGTGAGGTACCACCAATTTTTCCTTACTTTTTGAACTTATGTAAGCCTACAAATATGATTATCAACTTAACAGCATTTCTCTATTCAATGCCAATAATTGACTTACTAAACTTTTGGAGTCACAAAGTACTAGAGCAGAGAAACAGGCCTTTTGGCCTACCTAGTCCATTTTAAGCTATGATTCTGCCTAGTCCCATTGACCTGTGAACACACTACTGCTCTTCATAATCTTCCCATCCAAGTACCTATCCAGATTTCTCTTCACTGTTAAAATCAAACCTACAACCACCACTTCAGCTTGCAGATTGTTCCACATTCTCACCACCCTCTGAGTGAAGGAGTTTCTCCTTGTGTTCCCCTTAAACATTTTACCTTTCACCATTAGCCCATGACCTCTAGTTTTAATCTCACACAAGCAAGCAGGCTTTTTCAGTGGAAAAACCCTGCTTGCACTTACCCTATCTTTACCCCTCATAATTTCATATAACTCTATCAAATCTCCCCTTATTCTCCTACGTTCTAGAGAATAAAGTCCTAACCTATTCAATCTTCCCCCATAGCTCCCATGTCCATAGGACACTCAAAGCTTCTACACAGGTTGACTCCAGGGTTAAGAAGGCATACGGTGCATTGGCCTTCATTGACCGTGGGATTGAGTTTAAGAGCCGAGAGGTAATGTTGCAGCTATATAGGACCCTGGTCAGACCCCACTTGGAGTACTGTGCTCAGTTCCGGTCGTCTCACTACAAGGAGGATATGGAAGCCATAGAAAGGGTGCAGAGGAGATTTGCAAGGATGTTGCCTGGATTGGGGAGCATGCCTTATGAAAACAGGTTGAGTGAACTCGGTCTTTTCTCCTTGCAGTGACCTGATAGAGGTGTACAAGATAATGAGAAGCATTGATCATGTAGATAGTCAGAGGCTTTTTCCCAGGGTTGAAATGGCTAGCACGAGGAGGCATAATTTTAAGGTGCTTGAAAGTCGGTACAGAGGAGATGTCAGGGGTAAGTTTTTTACTCAGAGAGTGGTGAGTGTGTGGAATGGGCTGGCGGCCGGTGGTGGTGGAGGCGGAAGTGATAGAGTCTTTTAAGAGACTCCTGGCTGGATACATCGAGCTTAGAAAAATAGAGGGCTATGGGTAGGCCTAGGTAGTTTTAAGATATGGACATTTTTGGCGTGGGTTTGTGGGCCGAAGGGCCTGTATTGTGCTGTAGGTTTTCTATGTTTCTATGTTTCTAACTCAGGTCCTCCAGTCCTGGCAGTACCTTTGTAAATTTTCTCTGCACTTTTCAATTTTACTTTTTTCTTTCCTGTAGGTTGGTGACCAAAATTGCACGCAATATTCCCCAGTTCCAACCATATAGCCTCAGTAGAACAGACACTTCCCCGACTCCCAGTCTGTACTCTCTGAGAACTGCAGTGACATTTTCCCTGATAACGCCATTCCCTCCCCTCGCCTTTAATCCCTCCCTCTCTATCACGTCTAAACCAATCCTGCCCCTCTTGCAACCCAGTCTCACTGATGGTTACAGTGTCATAATTTCCCAGTGTCGTTTATTTTTATATTGAATTCATAAAGCTGATTTATTTTTGAGGTTACTTTACTGTTTATTTATTGTGTTGGAGAGTACATTTACATAAAACTGTTCAATATATTCAAGCTGTCATAGTTATTTCATTTAAAGTGTTTTGTAGATGAGTATAGCAATGTTTGACCGACTTAATACATCCAAGAGAACTTCCTTTGTGCTTTCTTTCCAGAACTGACCCCAGAGTTGTTTCATCCAGAAGATTGCATGTTTGAGAATGAGTCCAGAGTTCTATTGCTTTTCAGAATACGATGGTCTCGATGAGCTTGGTGGTCTTGTCTGTACTCTTTTCATGTGTTTACAATTAGTGATAACCAGTTTTTCACCAGCAGTCTCTACAAACTCAGTCACTTCACAATACACTCTTAAGATGTTTATCAGTTCTCATATACTGTTACAGTAATTCTCATTCTTGTTCTAATTCAACAGAAATCTGATGAGCTGGGTTTTGTTTAAGTGACAGTTCCTTAACATCTCCTTAACATCTATCATTTTGAAAGTAACCGTCTCTTCATTCTGGCATTGATGCAGCATGGACATTTGGCCTAATGACAAAGATATTTAAAATACTTTGTTCAAGAGTCATGGCTCTCCTTGTCAAATTACATTTAAGGAGCAGGCATGGTGAGGAGAAGATAGTTACTTTATACTTATAAGACAGTATCAAGCTGTCAAAATATGGTAAAATACTATTCCATTGTAAATTATGAAACAGCCTAGAGAGATAATAACCTCTAGAAGACTGCAATGAGTTTAGTTTATGTTTTCTATGGTTTACGTATTACTTGTATTATATCTCTTTTCACTAATGAATTCTAGGTTAACAAATACTTAGCATGAATTTAATTAATATAATTATTTTACTTCAATATCTTCATTGGTTGTCAAGTAATAGAGATATCAACATAATCATGTGCATACAACGTACTACTCTTTCATTTCCTATCCAGAAATCAAACCAGCACATATGATTACAGTTCAGTTAATTAGTGAACCAATGTGGCTCAGCTGCTGTCTAGTTTAAACATACTACAGAAGAGTTAGTTGAAGCATAAAGCTTCACAGAAGAATTTGAGTTTAGCATGGCCATAAGTTCAACTGCTTTAGTAGTGGTGTGTTAAGATTACAATAGCAAACCAACCTCATTAGAAAAGCAAACATCACATAGATGTTATCAACAGCAACACACACAAAACGCTGGAGGAACTCAGCAGGTCTGGCGGTATCTATGGCTGGCAATCAACAGCTGATGTTTTGAGCTGAGAACCTTTATCAGGACTGGAATGAAAGAGGGCAGATGCCAGAATAAAAGAGTGAGCAAGGGGAAGCCACATGAGCTGGCAGATGATAGGTGACTCCTGGGGAGGAAGCAAAATGCAAAGGTGGAGGAGGAGAGGGGGGAAGTGGGAAGGATGTGAGATGCTTAGAGGCGTTAGATGGAAACGGCAAAGTGCTGAAGAATATAGAATCTGATAGGAGAGGACCATGGACTATGAAATATAGGGAGGGAGCTATAAAGATAATATAGGGAGTAATATAGGGATATTTTCCAAACACTAAGATTGTATACATAATTATTTTGTATACGTGTATATACAGTCAGACACAATGTGCAGTCAGCTATGCAATCAGATCAATGTGTATTGATACATTGTATACTGGGATTAGTCATTCGTCCCTATCTCATCTGCAACTGGTCCAGAATGCAGCAGCCAGGCTCCTGACAGGTGCCCGGAAGAGGGGCCATATTACTCCTATCCTGGCCTACCTCCACTGGCTGCCAGTGTGGCTCAGAATTGATTTTAAGGTTCTCCTGTTTGTTTATAAAGCCCTAAATGGGCTGCCCTTATATCACAGAACTTCTAACCCCTTTATTCTACTTCCATGTTCCTCAGGACGGCTGACTTGGGGCTCCTGGCTGTCCTGTGATCTAAATTTAAGCTCAGAGGTGACCACGCCTTTGCTGTTGTAGCCCCCTCCATTGACTCTTTTAAATCCAGGCTCAAAACTTACTTTTGATTTTTGGCTGATTTTTGGCTTGTGCCTAGGCCCTGGTGTTGTTTCTTTTGTGCCTATAAGCTGTTCGCCTTGTTGGTTATGTCTGTGTTTCTTGTTTTGTGATTTTAGCTACCTGCTCTGATCTGTACAGCACTTTGGTCAATGTGGGTTGTTTTTAAATGTGCTATATAAATAAATTTGAAGACTTGACCTGATAAATCTGATGGCCTAATGAAAGAAGCTGTCCCGAGCCTGTTGTTCCTAGCCTTAATGCTATGGTACCGTTTGCTAGATGGAAGCAGCTGCAACAGTTTGTGGTTGGGGTGGCTGCAGTCCCTGATGATCATCTGGGCCCTTTTTACGCAAATTGTGCTGTGTGGCAGGCGATGAGAAAGGGAAGGGACAAGGGGAAACAAAGGGATGGCGTATAGAGAGGATTAATTATCAGGGGTTATAGAAAATTACATTCATGTTGTCATTTTGGAGACTACTAAAACAGAATATGATGCTTTGTTCCTCTAATCTGCATTTTGCCTGAACTTGCCTGTAGGGCAGGCTGTGGACAGAAATAATAGTGTGGGAGTGAGAAATAGAGTTAAGATGGTTGGCCACTGTGACGTCATGGCTGTTGCAGTGGATGGAGCAAAGGGGCTTGAGGAAGCAATCGCTCACCAATGTAAAGGATGCAGCACCGAGAGCACTGGATACGATAAGTGGCACCAATCGATTCACATGTGAAGTGCTGCCTCACCTAGAAGACCTGTTTAAGGCTCTTTGGGACAGTTACAAAGATGTGGCTTGAGGGAGATTGGTGGGGAGACACTTGTAGACAAAGGAGTCACAGAGAAAGCAATCACTTCAACCAAACTTGCTCAATCTTTACTCATGTGGCAAACTCAACAACCTTAGAATTAATCTAATGAAACTTTACTGCACTCTCTCCATGAGAAGGATATCCATCCTTGGGGAAGGAAATGAAAATTTTAGCAGGTGTAGTCTCACCAAGTTATGACAGGGTTCCATTACTGTGAACTGTTAACCCAAGGAGTTCCCAAGTAAGAAATGTGGTCACAAACCTTGTTCCCACCAAAAGAAATGCATATAGCACTACCGGGCTCCTAAACACTCATTTATATGTAGGGACGATACATAATTCAGGTATTTGTAAGCTGGGGTGGACCATTGCACACAAATGCTCTTGTTACAAAGTCTGATGTACCAATTGCTTTCCCAGTTACCTGCAGCAACAACTTGTTGGCTCACAGTGACTTAAGGACAAAAACAGTTCAGGCCAATATCTCACTACTTTACTTTATACTTTATACTTTATTGTCGCCAAATAATTGATACTAGAACATCCAATCATCACAACAATATTTGATTCTGTGCTTCCCACTCCCTGGATTACAAATCGATAGTAAATATTTAAAATTTAAATTATAATTCATAAATAGAAAACAGAAAAATGGGAAGTATGGTAGTGCAAAAAAAAAAACGAGAGGCAGGTCCGGATATTTGGAGGGTACAGCCCAGATCCGGGTCAGGATCCGTTCAGCAGTCTTATTACAGTTGGAAAGAAGCTGTTCCCAAATCTGGCCGTACGAGTCTTCAAGCTCCTGAGCCTTCTTCTGGAGGGAAGAGGGACGAAAGGTGTGTTGGCTGGGTGGGTTGTGTCCTTGATTATCCTGGCAGCACTGCTCCGACAGCGTGCGGTGTAAAGTGAGTCCAAAGACGGAAGATTGGTTTGTGTGATGCGCTGCGCCGTGTTCATGATGTTCTGCAGCTTCTTCTGGTCTTGGACAGGACAACTTCCATACCAGGTTGTGATGCACCCTAGAAGAATGCTTTCTACGGTGCATCTATAAAAATTAGTGAAGGTCTTATGGGACAGGCCAAATTTCTTTAGTTTTCTCAGGAAGTAGAGGCGCTGGTGGGTCTTCTTGGCAGTGGACTCTGCTTGCTTGGACCAAGTCAGAACATTTGTGATATTGACCCTGAGGAACTTAAAGCTTTTGACCTGTTCCACTTGCGCACCACCGATGTAAATTGGGTCATGCGGTCTGCTACTCCTTCTGAAGTCAACAACCAATTCCTTCATCTTGCTGACGTTGAGGGATAGATTATTGCCTTCGCACCATGCCACCAGGTTCTTACTTAACAGACACTTTGCTTTCTATGCACCAAAGTGGAGAATTTCACATACTTCCATATTATGTTTTATTTGCCATTCACCCAGTCATCTAACATGGACGTATCTCTTTAAATCACTTTACATCCCTCTCCATACATGTAACCCTACCTAGTTTAGTATTCTCAATAAACTTGGAAATATGCCATTTGGTTTCCTCAGTCAAATTGTTGATATGTACTTGAAAAAGCTGGTACTACAGTGGTACCTGTAGACTGGGAATAATCTGTTTATCCCCATTCTGTTTTCTGTTTAATTAAAAATTCTCAATCAATGTTGGTATATCACTCCCTACTCCATGTGCTCAAACCTTATTGACCAACTTCCTGAGATGCATCTCAATAAATATCTATAAAATTCAAATATAGCGAAGTCCAGTTAAGTGGGCCACGTTAGAATCAGTACATTTCGGCCCAATTTAGCAACTGCTCCAATTAGCCAACTTTTCTGGGAAATAGTTAAAAAGGTATAAAAAAGACAAAATACCATTTAGCTGATTAACAATTTAAGTATTTCAATTAAATACAGAACAAATTGGTAGAATTGGTAAAAACACTACCAATACCCGTGAAGTACTATAAAACTGAGTATTAGTTTGGAATAGTTATCAATGGAGGAATTCATTCAGTGTATGCTGCCATGTTCTTTTGATTGACTGTAAATGAACAAAATCAGTGCAGATACATAGTGTATTTAATGGAATGCATATGATGATGCATCCTCCAAATCTTCATTTTCATTGTAACATACCTTTAAATTCTTTGTTATTTCTAACTTGTTGAAGTAGTGAAATTGTTTCATTTTCACTCCCAGACACGCCTGGCATCTCCAAGCCTGAATGCTTGAAAGCACAGTGAGAAAACAGTTTCAAATTGTCTTACTGCTTATTTCTTGCCAACTATCAATGACAAAAATCATTATCTTTTGAACACAATCCCGTGCAACTGATGCTATTTAAAAACTGTTCACTCTAAATCAAGTCCACATGACTGATGCTAGTTAGAAACCGTTAAGTAACAGTCTTCTGTCTTAACTAAGTGGCATAGTGTCCCAGATATGCAAAAGAAATCCTGACTATATTCTTGATTAGTTTTTGCTCTTTAAGAGTTGTTCCTGTTGCCCCTATTAACCAACGGCCCAATTAATTGAAATCTACTGTATACCCTATCCACTGGTTCACCTTCACATTTTTTACTGGCTACACTTTCAAAAAATTCCAGAAAGCTAATCAGACATGACTTTCATTTCATACATCCATGATTTATAATATGAAAATTCCTTCAGTGTATTGCAAACCAATTAGTACATTTAGTATATTCACAGCATTCAGATTTGATATTTTAATTTATTGTGAACTTATTTCAACAAATGAAAATTAGACTCAAAATAAATAAAGTCATAGATCCATACAGTAGGGTTCATGCCAACTATGATGTTCATCCAAACTGATCTCATTTGCCCATGTTTGACCTATATTACTCTGAACTTTTACTGTCAGTATACCTGCCCAAATACCTTTTAAGTGTTTTTAACGTACTGGTGTCAAGCACTTTCTCTGGTAGTTCATTCCGCATATAGATCACACTCCAGGTGAAACAGAAATTGCCCCTCAGCTTCCTACTGAATCTTTCCTTGCTCACCTTTAACCTATACTCTCTAGTTCCTGATTTCCCAACCCTGGGACAGACCCTGTCTATACCCTTCACAATTTTATAAGATCATCTTTCATTTTCCCATGTTCTAATGAATAAAATCCTCGACTTCTCAAGCCCTCTCTTTAACTCAGTCCTTTAAGTCCTGGCAACATTCCCATTAACCTCTTTGGCATTTTTTTCAGCTTAATGGCATCTGTCCTATAACGAGGCGACCAGAATTGAACATGAGGTTCCAAATGTGGTCTCACCAACGTCATATATACCTGCAACATAATATTCCAACTTTTATACTCGATTATGTTTACTGGTAAAGGTCAGTCAGCTGGAAGCCTTCTTCACCACCCTGTCCACTCATGACACCACTTTTAGAGACATTTGTATTTGTGCTCCTAGGTCCTTCATAAATGCCTTCTAAAGTAGAAAAAAAAACAAATTGACTTGCTTTCTAAGTCTCATTTTAGAGGTTCTTTAAGGTCAACTGCAATAATATGAAACTGAACTTATCCCTTGGCCAGCCAGATAATGATTGTCAACAGCAATTCAGTAGCATTTTGGTTCCTTAGCTGGGGGTGGTAGTGGGGATAAGCTTCCACTACCTATTAAATGCTCCCAATGGTGCACCTCTCAAATAGCCTCTTACAACTAAGTTCAGCTCCTGGCTTTCATGTGTGGCTTAGGTACTAAGCCTGCCAAAACTATCTCTACTGAGAGGAGAAGGGGAAAATGTGGGTTACTGGCACCTTAAAACCAGTCACTCTCGGCAGATAGGGCTCATTAGCCATGATTGGTAGCTCATCTAGGAGAAAAAAACTGATCCAAACCTCCATTGCCTTGTGTCTATACCCATCGAATGGGAAGGTTTCAGGACTAAACCTCAAGGAAAAATCCAGAACAGGAGTCCTTAAGGACGTCTTACGTTGAGTTCAATGCTGAGAGGCAGCTCCTGCGACATAGTTGGTGCCAAATTGTATCAGGCCCTGCTACTCCTTGGGATTCGTCAGCTGCATTGACAGGGGGAGCCTGCCACATGGGTAACAACTTGCTCTCTATATTGTACTGCTCTGAATTGCCTGTTGGCTTGTGTATCATCTAGACAGCTGGGATGCAACATCCATAGTCACCACAAACAAGGAAGGGCCTCAAGTAGCATATTGAGCTACTTTCTTAGTAGCTGGTATAGTCTTACATGCCGCCAAGAACTCCGAAAAACTTCTATACATACATAGTGGAGAGTATCTAACTGGTTGAATCACGAATTTGTAATGAAACACCAATGCCCAGGAATAGAAACTGAAGGATATAGACCAGGCCATCACAGACTAAGCCCTTCCCACCACTGAGTACATTTACAAGGAGTTTTGCCATAAGTAAGCAGCCTCCATCATCAAATTCCTCAACCATCTAGGCCATGCCCTCTACTAGCTACTACCATCAGGCAGGAGGTACAGAAGCTGTAGCTCCAACACCACAAGGTTCAGAAAGAGTTATCACGTTATCACTCTACAAGTCCACCAGACCTCTGATCCAGTGGAGATAACTTCATTCACCATTTCTCTGAACAGACAGACACACTTTCAAGCAACACGCAAACTGCTGGAGGAGCTCAGCAGGCCAGGCAGCATCTAGGAAAAGAGTACAGTCGACATTTTGGGCCGAAGCCCTTCAGCGGGCTGGAGAAAAAAAGCTGAGGAGTAGATTTAAAAGGTGGAGGGAGGGGAGAGAGAAACGCAAGGTAATAGGTGAAACCTGAAGGGGGAGAGGATGAAGTAAAGAGCTGGGAAGTAAATTGATGAAAGAGACAGAAGGCAATGGAAGAATGAGGAGGGGGAGGAGTACCAGAGGGAGGTGATGGGCAGGCACAGAGATAAGGTGAGAGAAGAAAAATGGTCTGTGATGGAAATGGTGAAGGAGAGATTGGGGTGGGTGGGAGCATTATCAGAAGTTTAAGAAATCGATGTTCATGCCATCAGGTTGGAGGCTACCCAAACGGAATATAAGGTGTTGTTCCTCTAACCTAAATGTGGCCTCATCACGACAGTGGAGGAGGCCATGGATAGACATATTGGAATGGGAATGGGAGGTGGAATTAAAATGGATGGCCACTTTTTCTGGTGGACGGTGGATAGGTGCTCGATAAAGCAGTCTCCCAATCTGTGTCGGGTATCACCGATATTCAGGAGGTCACACCGGGAGCACCGGACACAGTATATGACACCAACAGACTCACAGGTGAGGTATCACCTCACCTCACCAGGAAGGACTGTTTAGACCCCTGAATGGTAGTGAGGGAGAAGGTGTTGGGGCAGAAGTAGCATTTGCTCTGCTTACAAGGATAAGTGCCAGGACGGAGATCAGTGGGGAGGGACGAATTGACAAGGGAATTGCATAGGGAGTGATCCCTGCTGAAAGCAGGAAGTAGGGGGAGGGAAAGATGTGCTTGGTTGGTGGTAGGATCCCGATGGAGATGGCGGAAGTTTTGGAGAATTATGTGCCGGATGCAGAGGCTGTTGGGTTGCTAGGAGAAGACAAGGGGAACCCTATCCCTGGTAGGGTGGCAGGAGGATGGGGTAAGAGCAGACATGCATGAAATGGAAGAGATGCAGTTGAGGGCAGCATTGATGGTGGAGGAAGGGAAGCCATTTTCCTTGAAAAAGGAGGACATCTCCTTCATTCTAAAATGAGAAGCCTTATCCTGAGAGCAGATGCAGCAGAGGCAGAGGATTTGAGAGAAGGGGATGGCATTTTGAAGGTTGGGTGGATTGTAGGCAAAGTAAATGAAGTCAACAAATTCAGCATTGGGTGCAGGAAGCAGCACCAAAGCAGTCAACTTCATCCACTTTGCCTCCAACTTCCACCCTACCCTCAAATTTACCTGGTCTATTTCCAACACTTCCCTCCCCTTTTTCAACCTTACTGTCTCTATCTCTGGAGACGGCTTATCATTGATGTCTATTATAAACCCACCGAGTCACACAGCTACCCGGACTATACCTCTTCCCACCCTGTTACTTGTAAAAATGCCATCTCCTTCTCTCAATTCCTCCACAACAGGAAATAGAAAAGGCATATAATAAGGGCCTTATGATCGTTAAAGGGGATTTCAATATGTAGGTAGATTGGGAAGATCAGGCTGGTGCTGGATCCCAAGAGACAGAATTTCTAGAGTGCTTTTGAGATGGTTTTATATAGCAGCTTGTGGTTGAGCCCATTAGGGCAAAGGCAATTTAGGATAGGATGTTGTTCTCCAGAAGGTTTTTGACAGATTGGGCGAGATGGTAAAGAAGTGGCAGATGGAATATGGTGTAGGGAAGTGTATGGTCATGCACTTGAACAGAAGGAATAAAAGCATGGACTATTTTCAAATGATGTGTTGGGCATGTTGCCAAGTGGTTAAGGCATTAGACTAGCGATCTGAAGGTCGTGAGTTCGAGCCCCAGCCGAGGCCGCATGTTGTGGCCTTGAGCAAGGCACTTAACCACGCAGTGCTCTGCGACGACACTGGTGCCAAGCTGTATCGGCCCTTGCCCTTCCCTTGGACAACATCAGTGTCGTGGAGAGGGGAGACTTGCAGCATGGGCAACTGCCGGTCTTCCATACAACCTTGCCCAGGCCTGCACCCTGGAGAGTGAAGACTTTCCAGGCACAGATCCATGGTCTCGCAAGACTAACGGATGCCTTTATTTATTTATTATTTTCAAATGGGGAGAACGTTCAAAAATCAGAAGTACAAAGGGACTTGGGAGTCCTTGTGCAGGATATCCTAAAGTCTAACTTGCAAGTAGGTCAGTGATAAGCAAGGCAAATGTAATGTTCGCATTCATTTCGAGAGGACTAGAATATATAACCAAAAATGTGATGCTGAAGATTTATAAGGCATTGCTCAGATGCATTGAGTATTGTGAGCAGTTTTGGGCACCATATCCAAGATAGGTTGTACTGGCATTGGAGAGGGTCCAGAATATGTTCATGAGAATTGTCCCAGCAATGAAAGAGTTAATGTATGAGGTGAGTTTGATGGCGCTGGGCTTGTACTCACTGGAGTTTAGAAGAATGGGGGGGGGGATCTCATTGAAGCCTTGTGAATATTGAAAGGCCTAGATACAGTGGACGTGGAGAAGATGTTTCCTATAGCGGGTGAGTCTGGGACAAGAGGGCATGGCCTCAAAATAGAGGGATATCCATTTAGAACAGAAATGAGAAGGAATTTCTTCAGCCAGAGGGTCGTGAATCTGTGGAATTTATTGCCATAATGGCTGTGGAGGCAAAGTCATTCAATACATTTAAACGGGAATTTGATAGATTCTTGGTTTGTCAGGGTGTCAAATGTTATGGATAGAAGGGAGGAGAATGGAGTTGAGAGAGATAATAAATCAGCCATTATGGAATAGCAGAACAGTCTCGCTAAGACAAGTGGTCTAATTCTACTCATATGTCTTATGATCATAACGTATGCACACTTTGATAATAAGTTTTCTTTGAACTTTACTTGAAACTCTTCATGGCTTGATTTTTAATCAGCAGGATAGGCCTTTTACATTTCTGAGTTGAATATATTTTGGATTAATTATTGGGCTAAAAGCCTTTCTCAATGAACAAGGGAGAACAATTCAGTTAAGTAACACCCCACCCCACCCATTCAGGATGCAAATCAATAGAAACACTTTTATTTTAGGATTTTTAATTTCTAAATTTAATCTTTGCAAATGCTGTGGTGAGAATTGAAAATGTGTCTTTGTTTTTGCTAAGAAGACAATAGCATATATTTAATCAGCATAGTTGGTGTCTACCCTACTAGGCTGTAATCTAGTTTTTACCGGATATTTATCCAGTTTTTTTTTAAGATCTAAGTGACTTGTTGCATTAAATTTTGTAAAAACAAAGGATGAATGTCTGGAGTGTGAAAGGACAATTTAACTCTTTCTGAACTCTTAGCGTATTCTGTCTGAATGAAAGAAACCAGGCTGAGTTCGTTTGTTTTTTGATGTCTCTTCCTTGTGAAGCTTATAAATATATTGGGCTGATTTTTGCATTTTCTTTGGACTTCAAGCAGGACCAGATGCTGGTTGGTTCCTGTGACCAAGGGGTGGTTTCACGAGTGAGTCACAATACAGAGTTCCCCCAACAACAGCAACAGTCAAGTGGTGACTAAGTATCATGAGCCCTGACATCTTGGTGAAAATCATTGTGAACTGCTGCGTAATATCTTGTGTGGTTTATTTGTGCTTTCTATTTTTATGATAATATATTAGATTTAAGTTACTTTGAGGTGCTTGTATGCTTATTATCACATCTTCTGGACACTCAAATAGTTTGGGTCTGATCAATCCAGGCCATTACAGTGACACAGTCTTAATTGCTTTTATTTGATAGTTTTGGGCATGCTTTGGCAGAAGTGGATGAATAGAACATATTATTTTTTAAAATGAAACTAGGTATAAACTGGTTAGATAAGTCAAGGAAATCTGAAACTTTAAGTACTGCACAAACATTTAAGTAATCTTCAAAGAGTCCATTTAATCAGTCAATAAACTTTTTTAAAAATTTATGTTGTTGTTGGAGTCTACAACTCTGTCTGAACTCACCCACTATGAACTTGGGAAACATTTGGCCTGGTGAACATTTGCTATGACCTGGTGAAAACTGGCAATAGCAGAACTCCCATCAGCTGCAGGTAACCGAGTAAAAGAAACCACATTTTTAACTCATTCTCAATTAGTTCAGAAAGAAGAGTGTGTGATTGAATGAAATAGATGAAAAGAAAATTGATATTGACGTACTTTCCTTTCACACACAGCAGCTGCAACTTTAATTAACTAAAATCAACAAGAAACAAACACTGGATTGTTGCTGCTGATTATGTGATCAGACTATTTTTGGGTAATACTAATGCTAGATACAGTATAGGATTTACACTTTATGGTTTACATAAATGTATAGCATGTTATTCAAAGTTCAGAAGTACTATGAAACTGAATAACATCCTAACTACCGTATAAGATGATGGCTGATGATAATACAAAGAATAATCTTATATTTTGAAAACTGGAATGTATGGAGGGTGCTTAATGCATCAGGTAATCAATGACCACTGTAATAGAAAGATAATTGAAGCAAAAGTTGACCTTAAAGTGATATTATTCCAGGGTGAAAGAGTGAAAAGTCAAGGAAGTGAGTGGGTGCAACATGAAACAGACTTGACCTATACATAAATGTAAGGCCATAGATTAGAAATAACAATTGCATAACCATCTACGTTTAAGCAATTACTGTATGTAAAGATAAATACTGTCACCTTTAATAAGAAGAAAAACTAAAGTGCTTTATAAGAAATATGGAGCTTGTTTGATAAATCTTTTGGAAATAGCTTTTAATTGGCTGGATGGCACCAAGATATTTCCAAGGTGGATGTAATTGGATTAAAGACTGAGCCAAGCTATTTTCTTAATGAACCAAGAAGAAAAGTGTGCATAAATTAAGTCCTTCTAACTTCTTTCAGAATGCATATCCACAAATGGAATTATGTTTATCATTCTTTTATTATTCTTGGCAGGGAAGCTAACTGGGCTGGGTCATGATATATGACTGTAGCTTGAACAGCCACAATTAAAATAAAGGGTTTCAGTCCAAAACGTCGACTGTACTTTTTTCTATCGATGCTGCCTGGCCTGCTGAGTTCCTCTAGCATTTTGGTGTGTGTTGCTTGGCTTTCCAGCATCTGCAGATCTTCTCTTGTTTATGGTTAGGTCATTGGATGACAATACAATTGAGTTATATCTCAAAGACTGAACCCCACCACACACTACCCATGAAGATGATAATTCTGAGTATTTTAAAGTGAAAGTGAGCTTAATTGGATTACAACAGAATAAGATTTCACTATTTGGTTTGAAGGATCTATAAATAATGTTTACCACCTCATACTGCTCACATAATATTAGGTTATATGGAAAATTTTCCTCAATGCAACTTAATTTTTCTTTGGGATAATTTCATCAAAACCCAGAATAACATGTGTCACCATTCATTGACAGGGCTTGTTCTTAACTTTGACTCAAGTAGAGATATTCCTTCTCTCCTGTCCATTTCCCTACCCCAACTTCTCTACAACTTGAATCTAATGTTATTTCTCACATTTCTAATTTTGATGAAGGATCTTGTCCTGAAATGTTAACTCTCTTGTTCTTTTCACCAATACAGATTAATTTATTAAGGTTTCCCAACATTTCCTGGGTTTTTTTTGGTTTCATACAGTCCATACAGACTAGCAATATTTGCTCCATTTATAAGCAAAATGGGTTTGGGGTAAGGTGACAATTGACATTTGGTTCTGCAACAAACAATCTCTGGATAAAAACAAAATAGATCTCCCCCAAATCTCTTGCATCAATCAATCTTAACACATAAACAGGCAGGGAATGGAGGATATGCAGCTTAAACTGGCATCGTAAACAACACGATATCACATGTGCTGAAGAACCTGTTCCCGCTCTGTACTGTCCTTTGTTCAGTATTTAACTTATCCACAGTCTAGCATTCCCTCTTATGTTGATGTGAAATTTGCCTGTGGCTTCTGTGTGATTTTGGTTGGTTTTATACCGTGGGACTAAATAAGGAACAGGCTTGAGCCTACATGCACACATGTGCCATCAATGAAATTGGAAACATCTCTAATTCACCAACCACTCATCACAAAACATTTGTGAATAATTGCTTCATCTCATCCCCATTCTAACTTGCTTTAATTTTTGATTGCGCATGCTCCTGTACTAAGTTGCTACATTGAGAAGGTCTGTCATTTCATCCCCCAGATGTATCCCTTATTTCTATTAATCAATTTGTAAAATTGCCCATACCACACGACATAAATATGAAAATAAAGTTTTTCACAGAAGAATCGAACACAGAGATTAAGTCTATTAGAACATGACCAAGACCTCCAGCTCCTTGATCAAGTAATGCTGCAGTCAATTTACTACATCCTATGGCAAGGTCATGCCATATTTCAGAGCTTATAAGTTTATTCATATTTGACCAATCCTGTGTCTGTAATTTCTTATACTGAATGGTCAAAAGGGCAGTTATAAAATACTAAACCTGGCCAATAACTCATTTTCTGCCTCAGAGTAAATTTTGAAATTTGAATGAGACATTAAGATACACTGTATTTACAATCCCTTAAATTAAATTTTCTGCTTGATGAGGATCCAGGAGTGTTGTAAAACAAAATTGAAGGAATAAAGTGCTTAAAAATTAAAACTTTTGAGGAGAAACACTAGACACTCAACACCATATTTAATTTGCTAAAATACCAATTTTTATAAAAGTATTTGATAAAGAGGAAGGTTTGACCATAAAGTCATTGATATTGCCTGACCAAAAAGAAACGTATTGTCAATGTAATTGGATTTGTTGTCTCTTCCAAGTTTTTATGATTGAAGTTTACATTGAGTAAAAACATCGATAACTGTATGAGATTCAAAATGAGCTTTCTTTGAGTGTACAGATCAAAGAATGACAGTGAATATTTACTTACGTATGGCTTTAATATAGTTGTTGAAACCAGTCTACAGTTCACAAAATACAAAAACAAATGAAGAACTCGTTTACAAAAATAAAATAGCAAAATAACAATATTTTGCAGTTAGATAAATAATTAAAATGTTAATGACTCACTGATCACTATTGACATTCAAAAATTAGTTCAATGTAGTTTTTCATCATTTCTAAAGGTGTCCATAGTAATATCTTATCTATTGAACCAGTTTACAGTAAGGCATTTGTTTACGAAAGTGTGAGATTCTTTCCGTTCGCTTCCATTGTACCAGCAACAATATCAGGCCAAACTTATTTTTCAACAGTTTTAGAAAGGCATCCTTCAAGAAAAAACAGAATGATTTCAGTGAATCACTGAAAATCTGTAAGTGCCTCCAAAGTAAACAATCAGCAGTACAGTTGAGAGAAAGAAGTTTATTAAAGCTCTCTGAACTGTAAGACATTTCTTTATTCAAAAACAAAACCTTCTGGTGGATTTGTCTTTTGAAATAGTCCAAGAGCAAGTGAAGTTGTTGTTAGTTGTGGGCTGCCCTGTCTGAATAATTCAGCTGACTTACACTATCCAAACAGCAGACACGACATGTCTGAGAGAGTCTTAGGGGATCAACAATGATGTCATGTTAAGGAAATAGCTAGATGAATTTGGCACTTCACAAAACTGGCTCTTCATCCATTGGTTCATCAGGAATTCTAGAAAAATAAACGTGTAATCAGAACAGAGTACACATAGATATTTACAATCTGTTGGGGCCACGGTTAAATGTGAATTATATGCGATGCTTATTTGTCTTCTCCAGTCAGATATAAATAAAACAACTTTTCCTGAAGCAAAATTAAAAGGAAATGGTTCAGTATCTAAAACTGTTTCTAAGTACATTGTAATAATGACCAGCTTTCAAACTGAAGCATTGAAGTGTACATGAAGAAATATTCCATGACTCTTGCTACTCAAAGGTTCAAAACCATTGCCATGTTAACAATGGTTACATGATGCATTGGATAGAGAGATAATTTGGAGTATTAATTAATTTGTAATCCGTTATTGGTTTTGCATTCAAAATGAATATAAATTCAAAATAATATTCAAATTGAGTCAAATACTTCTTGCAAGGCTGGAATCCATATTGGCTTGTAAAGATATTAACTTACTCAATATTTATTTTTGTACCCACACTCTGACCTATATCTCTGTCATGAAACTGTCCTCTAACTTGCTGAAGCTCATCAGCTCCTCATACCATACTCCATAAAGAGTATGGTCTTACCACAGAGAATCAGGCTATCATTTCTCAGAGAGCCGCTGACCTCATTTCCCACAAATATCTTCACCTTACAGCCTTCAACCTCATGTTTTTTCTACTGTACAATTTGCTTCTCATGTGAAAGAACTTCAATCACAGATTCCAAATGAAACAGATACACAAGAGATAGCAGACGCCGGAATCTGAAACAAAAAGAGATGCTGGTGGAATTCAGCAGAGTAATCCCTCTACAGATGCTACTTTGTTACTTTAGCCACTAAGTTCCTCCTGCAGCCCTCTTTTTGTTTCAACTAAAAAGTGTTGTCAATAGCAAACAATGTGGGTCTAAGCAGTGCTGCTTTTTTGTGACATGAAAGTACATAAGAACATAGGAATTAAAAGCTGGAGAAGACCATTTATTCTTCCAGCCGCACCACCATTCATTGAGGTTATAGTTGATCTTCCCATGCTATCACAATATCACTGATTCCCAAAATATTGATGATGTGTTGAATTTCTTTGAGAGGTTGGTGATGAAACATGTCAACTCCTGCCTGAAAAGTGACTTGGATCCACTCCAATTTGCCTAACAGAGCAACAGGTCCAAAGTAATGCCATTTCATTGGCGCTTCACTCTGCCCTGGAACAACTGGACATCAAAGATGCATACATCAGGATGCACTTTATTGACTACAGGTTGACATTCAATACTATCATCCACTCAAATTTAATCATTAAACTTCAAGACCTTGGCCTCAATACCTCCTTATACAATTGGATCCTCGATTTCATCACTCGCAGACTCCATGATCTCCATCAGCACAGGTGCACCACAAGACTGTGTACTTAGCCCCCCGCTCTATTTGCTTTACACTTATGACAGTGCAGCAAAGAACACCTCCAATGCAATATTCAAGTTTGCTGATAACACCACTGTCACAGGCTGAGTCAAAGGAGGCGATGAATCAGCACGTAGGAGGGTGATTGTAAACCTGGTTGCATGGTGACACAGCAACAACCAATTACTCAATGTCAGCAAGACCAAGGAACTGATTATTGACTTCAGGGTAAGGAAACTCAAGGTCTATGAGCCAGTCCTCATCAGAGGTGGAGGGGTCCAGCAACATTAATTTCCTCGGTGTGGTCATTTCAGAGGGCCTGTCCTGAGCCCAGCACTATGTGCAATTACAAAGAAAACATGGCAGTGCCTCTACTTCCGTAGGATTTTGCAAAGATTTGGCATGATAAGTCAAACGTTGACAAACTTCTATAGATGTGTGGTGGAGAGTATATTGACTGGCTGCACCACCACCCTGGTATGGGAACTCCAATGCCCTTGAATGGAAAAATCCTACAAACGGTTGTGAATACAGCCCAGTCCATCAAAGGTAAAGCCCTGCCCATCATTGAGCACATGTACATGAAGCATTGTTGCAGGAAAGCAACATCCATCATCAGGTGCCATCAGGGAGAAGGTACAGGAGTTTAAGGGCTCACACCACCAGGTTCAGGAACAGTTACTATCCTTTAACCAACGGGATCCTGAACCAAAGGGGATAATTTCACTCAGCTTCACTTATTCCATCATTGATGTGTTTCCACAACATCTGGACTCACTTCTCAACTCATGTACATTCATTATTTATTTATTATTGTTATTATTTTTTTTCTTTCCTTTTGTATTTGCACAGCTTGTTGTCTTTTTTCACTGGTTGAACGCTCGAGTTGGTGCGGCCTTTCATTGACTCTATTAATGTTATTACTTCATTATGGATTTATTGAGCATGCTTCCAAGAAAATAAATTTCAGGGTTGTATATGGTGATATGTATGTACTTTGATAATAAATTTACCTTGAACTTTGAATATTCAGAGATCCAGAACTGTGTAAGATTTCAGTAAATCACACTTGTTCTGTCAATGCTGTGGAGAACAGAAGATTTGCTTACTCAATCATTTCACACAACAACAGGAATTCTGTAGATGCTGGAAATTCAAGCAACACACATCAAAGTTGCTGGTGAACGCAGCAGGCCAGGCAGCATCTCTAAAATCTCTTACTCACTCTTCCTTCAGTTAGCCCTGACGAAGGGTCTCGGCCTGAAACGTCGACTGTACCTCTTCCTAGAGATGCTGCCTGGCCTGCTGCGTTCACCAGCAACTTTGATGTGTGTCACTTCACACAACATTCTGTATCTCAGTCTTAACTAGATCCCCTTCATTTGTTTATCTCTATATTAATACTGCTTTCTTCACAGCCCTTAAATAAAAAAAAGATCACCCTTGCTGCCAAATTCTACTGCTTCTTTCAGTTTCAAATGGTTCATCTCAGATCTTTTGTCTTCTCTTTCTCCTCTATCTCCATTTCAGAATCAGAGGGGTATCAGGTACTGCTGTGTACCCTGCTTCACAGAGATCTGACTCACCTCCTGCCCTCTGGACACAGAATTCCAGCCAGAGAACTTCACCATCCAGTAGCTTCAGGTAAAGGTGGTGCTGTTTGCTTCATGATTAACTCATCATGCTGTACAGACATGGTAGTTCTGTCTCAGTCCTACTCCCACGACCAGGAACAGTGTCATTCATTCTATCTATCAAGGAAGTTCTCTGCTCTCGTTCTGGTACTGGTGTACATTCCACCCTGGGCAAATGTCAATCTGGCAATGGAGGAGCTGAGCACCATGACCAAACAGTTATGAAACATTGCACTGTGATACCTTTCCAAAGTGTACTTCATCCAGGCTAGCTTGAAGAAGATTCTGACAAACTGGCACCAACATATTACCTGCAGAACCAGAGCTGCTAACGGACTTCATCGCTGTTACAACACCATCAAGAATGCCTATTGGGTCATTCCATGCCTGAACTTCTGCAATTCTGATCACTTGGCTGTTCTTCTGTTCCCGACATATAGACAGAGCTGAAAACTGCAGCACCAATGGTGAGGTCAGAAAAGTTATGGTCGATGAAGGTGGGGGAGTGTTTACAGTGCACATTTGAATAGGTGGACAGGAATATACTCAGGGATTCATCTCTGGATCTGAATGAATATACCATGGCTGTCACCAAATTCATTAAGGCCTGTGTGGATGAATATGTGCCTTCGACAATATACCGAGTTTTCTCAATCTGGAAGCCTTGGGTGAACCAAGAGATTCACAGTCCACCGAGGTTTCAGTCTATGGTATTAAAGATTGGTGGTCCAAAATCCTACAAGAACCCTTGGCACAATCTACAGGATTCCATCATGTGAGTGAAAAAATTAGACATAGATGAATGACAGCTATGGTAGGGTTTGCATGCCATTTCTTCCTGTGATGTGAATGCTAATAGCATAACTGCAATGATTTGTCAATCCCTGGTGAGCACCATTCCTTTTATGCATGCTTTAAAAAGGAAAACACCACTATACCTGTGTGGATCCCCACAGCACCTGGCGATTCTCTGCTATCTGTCCTGGAGAACATTCTTCAAGATGGTGAACCTCAAAAGGCATCAGACCACAACAGTGCACCTGGCTGGGCACTGAATATTTGTGCTGACCAACAAACCAGAGCGTTCAAGCTGTCATAACTGCAATCTGAAGTTCACAATTGCTTCAAAAGGGCAGTAATCACAAAGGTGCCCAAGAAGGGCAGGGTGAGCTGCCTCAATGGCTGTTGACCATTAGCACTCACATTTACCATAATGAAATGCTTTGAGTGGTTGGTTATGGCTATAATTAATTCCTGCTTGAGCAAGAACCTGGACCCACTTCAGTTCGACTACCACTATAGCAGGTCTATAGCAGAGGCAGTCTCGCTGTCTTTCCACTGCTTTGGAGCACTAGAGAACAGCAAAACCTACATCAAGCTGTTGTCCATCAATTGCAGCATGGCATTCGAATCCATTATCCCCTTAGTACTAATCACCAATTTCCTAAACCTGGACCTCTCTACCTCCATCAGCAACTGCATACTTGACTTCTTCATTGGGAGAATACAGTCACATCTCTTCCTCACTGACAATCAATGCAGATGCATTTGAGGGATGAATGCTTAGCCCACTTCTCTACTCTCTCAATACTCATGACTGTGTGGTTAAGCACAGCTCAAATGCCATTTATAAATTTGCAGGTAACACCACTCTACTGTTGTTGGTAACATCTCAGACAGCAATGAGGTGGCGTTCACATCACAGGAGTGAGGTAGATTGGGTGGTTGAATACGTAGCAACAGCATCCTTGTACTCAATGTCAGCAAGACCAAGGAATTGATTGTGGACTTCAGAAAAGGAAGGGTGGGAGAAAATGCACTAGTCTTCATTGAGGGCTCAGCAGTGGAAAGGGCGAGCAGCATTAATTCCTCAGTGTCAGCATCTCTGAGGATCTGTCCTGGACACCTCACGTTGATGCAATCATGAAGTAGTCATGCTAGCTGCTTTGCTTTATTGAGAAGTTTAATAATATTTTGTATATCACCAAAGAATCTTGCAAATTTCCATAGATGTGCTATGTGGAACATCCGACAGTATATCACATGCAGTAATGAGACTGCCTCTCACAGGATCACAACAGGCTCCAGAAGGTTGTAGACTCAGCCAGCTCCATCGTGATCACAAACCTCTCCATCGGTGAGGATATCTTCTCAAGGCAGTGCAGCAAAAAAAGCAGCATTAATTATTAAGGGCCATCACCATCCAGGATATGCCCTCTTCTCATTACTACAATCAGTAATCCTGAAGCCTGAAGAAGCCTGAAGACCCACACTCAATGCTTTAGGAACAGATTCTTCCCATCTACCATCAGATTGCTGAATGGTCCATGAACCCATGAACGCTACCTCATTGTTCCTTTTTATTTTACTATTCATTTAATTTTGGAGGAGAAAAGGAAATCCTGGAGGGGAGGAGAAGATGGCGGCACGACCTAGCACACGTGGCCGCTCTGAAATGATATCGTATTTGTTAAGTAGGGGCTGTGCACAATCCTGATTTGATGGAGACAGAAGCAAGAAGCACGGAGGAACATCTGGAGAAACTTCTGAAATGCCTGCTTCACTGCCGCTGCTACTGTGTGATGGAGAATCTCTGGAGGGGAAGGCCTCAAATCCTCGGCTTTGCCTATTGCCTGTTGCCAGGGCCGGGGTCGAAGCACTCGGCAGAGATGGTGCTCTGTGCTCCGTGTCGGAGGGCTGGTCGAAGGGTCGAAGTTTTTGGACGGACTCAAGAGTTGGCTGTGGTCGGGTGCTTCCAGGGTGCTGCATCAGCAAGCTTGCGGCGCTGGAGGTTCATTGCAGGAAGAGTTTTTTTCTTCCTTCAACTGTCTGTGTGAGATGATGGGACCTTTGAGAGACATTGAGACTTTTTTTTACCGTACCCATGGTCTGTTCATTATCAAATTACGGTATTGCTTTGCACTGTTGTAACTATATGTTATAATTATCTGGTTTTTGTCAGTTTTTTTAGTCATGGTTTGTCTTGTATTTCTGTGATATCATACCGGAGAAACATTGTATCATTTCTTAATGCATGCATTACTAAATGACAATAAAAGAGGACTGCAAGCCTTTTAAACTCATGAGAGAGCATAGGCCATCAACTTTTTGCTGTTGATGTTTCTGTAGCAGGCAACTTCTTTTTTATGAGGTCGAGTTACTAGCTCGACGCTCAACCCAGCACGGATGGAAAGCATGCCTGGGGAGCCAGCTGGGTTCGAACTTGGGAGCCTTCACTCCAAAGTCTGGCGCTGATACCACTACACCACCAGCCAGCTTATTTAATTTTGTAATTTTATATTATTACCACAAAACAACAAATTTCACACCATATACTGGAAGTGATACTAAGCCTGATTCTGATTCAAAGGATGGTCTGGTGACCAATACACACTGCAAGTCCAATACTGACATTGTAAACTTGACAGACTATTTCCTATGAGGACCCTATTCCCTTTCCTAGACTCTCTGTCGCCAACGAATATTACTGTCTGTATACCAGTACCTCTAGTATTCAGTGTGGATATCTTTTCATCTTAACTGACGAAGACTTCGACCATGTCTTTTACCTATATGCCCCCAGAAGTTAGAAGCACCTTTTTGCTATACTCTCCTAAATTGCATACTGAATGGATTGATTACTTTTACACCTTCTGACACATCCTATGTGATATACCATCTGGTGCATTCCTCCTTCTCCTCCTTGTCAGGTTTCTGAAAGTGATATTGACCTGAAAGTGACCTGTACATTTACCCATATACAGTTGTACCTATGGAATTTACTTAATATGACTTCATGGAGCAATTTTCACTGATTGCTGCATGCGTCAATTGGTACTAGCTGCTTGTTACCCATCTCCCCTGTGTGTGAGACTGTATCAATAGAACCTGTATTGCACAATTTACATTGTCCCTCAGTCAAAAATTAGTCCAAGGAGTACAATGATTTACATTATATCAAGTCCCAGCAACATCCTTGTAAATTTTCTCTGCTCTCTTTCAAGCTTATCAATATATTTTCCATAGATAAATGACCAGAGATTCACATAATACTCTAAATTCAGTGTCACTCAAGTCTCACACAACTTCAATATAACGTCCCAACTCCTGTACTCAATGCTATCATATAGGATGGCCAATATGCCAAGGGCTCTCTTTACAAACTTATCTATCTGTGACACCACTTACATGCAATCATGTATCTGTATCTCAAAACTCTTTGTTCTACCATACTCCACAGTGCCCTACCATTCACTGTATAAGGTCTACCCTAGTCTGTCCTCCCAAATTGCAACAACTCTGTATTAAATTCTGTCGGTCATTTTTAGACCATTTTTCCATCTGGTCCAGATCATGCTGCAAGCCCATTAAGCCACAATCTAGGTGTCATCCACAAATATGCTGATTCAGTTTACCACATTATCACCTAAATCATTAATATAGATGATTAACAATGATCTACCCAGCAGTGATTCCTGTGGTACACCACTAGTCACAGGCCTCCAGTCAGAGAGCAAACCATCTGTTACCACTCTCTGTCTTCTCCCACTAAGCTAATGCTGAATCTAATTTACCATTTCATCCTGAATGCTAAGTGGCTTGACCTTCCGGACCAATTTTCTATGCAGGACTTTGTCAAAGGCCTTGCTAAATACCATGTTGATGAGGTCCACCACTTTCCTTCATCAAACCTCTTTTTAACCTCCTCAAAAACTATTTAAAATTGGTTAGACACAACCCACTGTGCACAAGGCCACGATTGCTATCCCTAATGAAGTCCTATACATCTAGATACTTATATATCTGGTCCCTTAGAATACCTTCCAATAATTAACCACAACTGACATCAGGTTACTGGTCTATAACTTCCTGGCTCATTCTGGGAACCTTTCTTGAGCAATGCTGGAACATTTGATATACAGTGCCTATAAAAATTATTCACCTTCCCCCCTGCCCGTAAGTATTCATGTGTTATTGTTTTACAACATTGAAGAACAGTGGATTTAATTTGGCTTTTTTGACACTGATCAACAAAAAAGTCTCTTTTTCGTGTCAAAGTGAAAACGAATTTCTACAAATTGGTCTAAATTCATTATAATTATTAAACACAAAATAATTGATTGTATAAGTATTCACCCCCTTCAGGTCAATATTTAGTAATTGCAGCCTTGTGTGGATAGGTCTCTATCAGCTATGCACGTCTGGACACCGCAATTTTTCTCCATTCTTCTATACAAAACTATTCAAGCTCTATCAGATTATATGGGGATCGTGAGTGAATAGCAATGCATTTTCAATTGCATCAAGGTCTGGACTCTAACTTGGCCACTCCAGGACATTAACCTTGTTGTCTTTAAGCCATTCCTGTGTAGCTTTGGCTTTTGCTTGGGGTCGTTGTCTTGCTGGGAAACAAATCTTCTCCTAGTTGCAGTTCTATTGCAGACTGCATCAGGTTTTCCACCAGGATTTCCCTATATTTTACTGCATTCATTTTACTCTCTACCTTCACAAGCCTTCCAAGGCCTGCTGCAGTGAAGCATCCCCACAGTATGATGCAGCCACCACCATGCTTCACAGTAGGGATGGTGTGCTTTTAAATAACGTGCAGTGTTTGGCTTATGCCAAACGCAGCATTTAGTCTAATGGCCAAAAAGCTCAATTTTAGTTCCATCAGACCATAGAAACTTTTTCCAGCTGACTTCAGCGTCTCCCACATGCTTTCTGGCAAACTCTAGCTGAGATATCATGTGAGTTTTTTTTCAACAGTGGCTTTCTCTTTACCACTCTCCCATAAAGCACCCAGGCAACAGATGTTGTATGCAGTCTCCCTCATCTCAGCCGCTGAAGCTTGTAACTCCTCCAGGGTTGTCATGGGTCTCTTGGTGGCCTCCCTTCCTAGTTTCCTTCTTGCACGGTCACTCAGTTTTTGAGAATGGCCTGCTTTAGGCAGATGTACAGCTGTGCCATATTCTTTCCATTTCTTTATGATTAACTTAACTGTACTCCAAGGGATGTTCAGTGATTTGGAAATATTATTGTATCCATCTCCAGACGTGCTTTTCAATAACCGTTTCGCAGAGCTGATTGAGGTGTTCTTTTGTCTTCATGATGTAGTTTTTGCCTGGATACTGACTCACCAACAGCCGGACCTTCTTCTTCTTCCTCTTCTTCTTTTTCAGACTCTTAATGGTGGTTGGTCGTCCAACTTAAAGGTAGACTGGAGTGTGGTGTAGAGAGTTGGGAAATAAAACCCCTACTAATTCTTTATTAAATGAACAATAGATTTCCCTAAAAAGCTCTACAGATTGCAAATAATGAAAGGCAATATTGTGAATTAAATTAAAGTCACTTCAATAACTTAGTGAAGTTTTTAAATGAAAACTCAACCCCCAAAGCTAGTGGTGCAGCCTGTATTAGCTTTCTTTCAAACTTGTATGCTTCACATTGTGAAATGATGCGTTCAACTGTTTCATAATGATGACAAAACCTACACATCCCGAAGTGATGTTTTCTAACAAGGTATAAGGAATAATTAGGCATAGTATGCCCAATTCTAAGTCAAGTCAATATAATTCCTTCCCTTCTTGTCTTACCCCCTTTTTCCAACAATCCAACAGTCTTATGTATTCTGTAAAGGTGTCTCCCCTTGCATCCATTACCCCACAAGTCTTGCCATAACCAATTAATTCTTACCACACCAACCCCTTAGCTTTTGATTTGCTAAGTGAAAGGTCTATATCCACAGTTGAACTTTTAACAGCTTTTGTTGGCCAAACAATCAACCTGATCATTCCCCTCAGCACCCCTCTGTGCAGAGGCCCTTAAGAAGAGGACATGTAAGCCAATACTTTGAAGATGAAATAACGTTTGAAGAGCTTCCAGCAGCAAATCTGATCTACTTCTGGAATGACCTGTTTTAAGACTAGTCAAAACCGAAAAAGAATTTGAACAAATAATAACTTTGCAGGGATAGATTTCCCCCACGCACTGCAAGCCCTAAATGACAACAACCCATTCTGCTGTATCTACTGATAACTGGTTAGTAAGACATTACTTTATTGTTATCTGTAATTCAGGCATGATAACATTCCCAGTTAAATTATCTTTTCATCCATCAGTAAAAGTGGTTAACATATCACAATAATTTTCCTCAACGTATTGATGAACCAGGCATATCAGGATCATTGGACTTTATGAAATCATGCAATATAAAATCAACTAAAGTCATTAGGAAAAAAACTAAGGTGAGGTTACCAAAAAATCTATAGTGGGACAGACATATTGTATGATCTAGCAAACCCATATTCCTAGCATGATAAGTAGTTGGACCTTCCAGATACAGGTGTATAGTTACTTCAATCAATTGAAACAACTTGACAGTACACAGGTGATCTCCATTTAGCTAATTGTGTGACTTCTAAAACCAATTGCCTGCACCAGTGAGGATTTGGTGTGTCATATAAGAGGTTGTGAATAGTTAAGCAATCAATTATTTTGTGTTTAAGTAGGCATCCGTTAGTCTCATGCGACCATGGATTTGTGCCTTGGAAGGTTTCCAGGGCGCAGGCCTGGGCAAGGTTGTATGGAAGACCGGCAGTTGCCCATGCTGCAAATCTCCCCTCTCCACGCCACTGATGTTGTCCAGGGGGAGAGCACTAGGGCCAATACAGATTGGCACCAGTGTCGTCGCAGAGCAATGTGTGGTTAAGTGTCTTGCTCAAGGACACAACACGCTGCCTCAGCTGAGGCTCGAACTAGCGACCTTCAGGTCACTAGACCGACGACTTAAGCACTTGGCCATGCGCCAACACGTTTTGTGTTTTATATTTGTAATTAATTTAGATAACCTTGTAGAGATCTGTTTTCACTTTGACACAAAAGAGTCTTTTTCTGTTGATTAGTGTCAAAAACGAAGCCAAATTAAATCCACTGTGTAAAATGTTGTAAAACTGCTGTGTACATACATCTACTGATGCTTCTGACACATCTTCAGTGATGTTCCTGGAATCATTGGGCATTTTGGGTCTTTCAAAATCATACAACCTCCTCTAGGTAACCCAGTGGGGCTGATCAGACCCCAGCTTGTGTCCAGATGGCTAGCTACTTATGACTCCATGGCTCCCCTCTTTTGAGCCACAGCCATCTTGAGGCCCTCTCTGCCGCACCGGTGGTATTGCAGATGGCTCTCCTCTTCCTCTCTCCCTCGATGCCCAAATTGCTTAAGGCTCTAACTAAGGAGTGGGCTTCAAATCCCCTACAACCTACCTCCACTGGAGACACCTCGCTCTCCACCCAGCCTGCTGACAGTTGCTGACCAGTCCTGCGTACTTGGAGAGCTTCCCTTCAAAGGCCTCTTCCAAGCGATCTTCCCATGGGACTGTCAGCTCCAGCAGCACCACTTGCTTAGTAGACTCAGACACTAGGACAATGTCTGGTCGCAGGGTGGTGGCTGCGATATGGTTGGGGAACTTCAGCTGCCCTTCGAGGTCGACGCCTTAAGCACTTGACCACGCGCCAACACGTTTTGTGTTTTATATTTGTAATTAATTTAGATAACTTTCTAGAGATCTGTTTTCACTTTGACACAAAAGAGTCTTTTTCTGTTGATTAGTGTCAAAAACGAAGCCAAATTAAATCCACTGTGTGAAATATTGTAAAACAATAAAACATGAAAACTTCTGGGGGGGGGGGATGAATACTTTTTAAGGCACTGTAGTTCAGTCCTGCAGTATCTCACCTGTGGCTAAAGATGTTTTAAAATACCTGTGCTAGGACCACTGCAATTTCTGAACAAGGTCCGTAGGGACACTTTGTCAGGCACTGGAGATTTATTCATCCTAATTTGCCACGAGCCAGCAAGCACCTTCTCTTTTGCAATCTGGATACAGTGCATGACCTCACCACTCCTTTGCCTCATTTCTATAGACCTCTCTGTCTCCTGAGTACATACAGATGAAATAAAAAATCCAGCCCTGCTCCTCCAGCAGCCAAGTCTCATTAATGGCGATGATCATAATTCCATGTGCTTACCCATGCACTATCTTCATCTGCCTTTCCTATAATACTCCTTGCATTGGAATAGACGCAACACAGAACATGAACTCACCAGACTCAGGTTTTCTTTGCTCGTGAGCTTAAAATCTACTTTCCCCAAAGCCACTGCACTTGCTGACCTGCCACCCTGGTTCCCCTCCCCCTGTAACTCGTTTAAATATCCCAGAGCAGCACAAGCAAACCTTCCCACAAGTATACTGGTCCGTCTCTAGTTCAGGAGCAAACTGCCCTGTCTGTACATGACCCCCTTCCCTGAAAGAGAGCTGAATGATCCAAAAATAATCCGACGCCCTTGCCCTGTACAATCTCCTTACCAAGTGTTAACTGTATTATCTTCCTGTTTCTGGCTTCACTAGCACGCGGTATGGGTGACAATCCTGAAATCACTACCTTGGAGGTCCTGTCCTTTAATTTAGCATCTAACTCACTGACCTCACTTTGCAGGACCTTGTCACCCTTCCAGTGACTTTGCAGGACTTTGTCACAACCAGTGGCTGCTCACTCTCGCCCTTTAGAATGCTATGGACTCGATCAGAGGCATTGCAGAGCTTGGCATCTCAGAGGCGTCACACCGTCCTGGAGTCTTGCTTTTGCTCATAAGATTTCCTGTCTGTTCCCCTAACCAGTGATTCCCCTACTGCTTATCTTCTCTGTCCCCTTCCCTTGTGAGCCCTGGAACCACTCTCCCTGCCATACTTTGCACAAAAGATGATTCTGGTTGTTGGATGTCAATCATCCTAGCTCAGAACATCACTACTAGAATTCCACAGGGCTGCATTCTTGGCTCAACTTTCTCTAGCTGCTTCTAAAATGATCTACCTTGCATCATAGGTTCAGGTGAGAGTGTTTGCAGACAATTGTAAAATATTCAATTTCATTTGCAGCTCTTCAGCAAATGAAGCAGACTTTGCCTTCCCAAAGCCAGACCTAGACAATATTCGAGCGTGGATTGACAAGTACCATCTCCAGTATCTGATCAACTACCCTTGACACCCAATCTCATTTCCATCCCACCATCAATATCCTTGTGCTACCATGGACAAAAAAACTCATCTGGAAACAAATACCATGGCTACAAGAGTGAGCCAGTGACTGGGTATTCCACTCTGAGTGACTCACTTCTCAGCACCTCAAGGCCTTTACACTATTTATTTTCACAAATCAGATGTTGATGGGACACTGTCTAACAACTCTCAAGAACTTCAGCACCATCCAATAAAAAGATGCCATTTAATTGTTTCCCCATTGACCACAGTAAGCTTTCATTTCCTTCAACTTGATACACAGACTGCTGAACAGACCTCATTTATGATAAGTTGGACTCTTAACCTCATAATCTACCTCGTCTTAGCCTTGCATCTAATTACCAGCCTGCACTGCACTTTCTCTTTAACTGTAACACTATATTCTGCCTTCTGTTATTGCTTTTCACTTGTACTACCCTCATGTACTGATGTGGTGAAATGATCTGTATGGAAGGCATGCAAAACAAAGATCTTCACTGTACCTCACTACATGTAACAATAATAAACCAATTACAAACTGCACCTACCAAACTTGCAACCTCTACTTGTCAAGACGGAGGTGCTTGAGAACATCATCACCCGCGTTTCCCCTCCAAGGATCATCCTGACTACTCCTTCATTGTAGCTTGCTCTAAGTCCTAGAACTCCATCTCCAAAAGTGCACATGAAATACTTCCATTGAAGAGCTGTAATGTTTCGAAAAGATGGCTCATCAAAACTTTCTCAAAGGAAATCAGGGATGAGTAATAGATGCTGACCTTGCATGTGACATAACTCTTCCTTGTAAAGAAAAAGAACAGCAACTTTTATATTGCCCCAGATTTCCCCAAAATCTTCTTTTTGGAGAAGAGATATTGTGTAAGATTGTATAATTGTGTGCCCAGTGTAATGTATGGATCTATTTCTTTCAGAGCAATGACCCCCTTTAGCATCATATGTCGAAAAGGTTGAACTGTAATGTAATGCAAGCAACGAGGAGGAGCAAATGAAAGCCCCTGTACTTCTTAGCTTAATGGGTGCAAGGACATACGGTCTCTTACACAATCTAGTGTCCCCTGCAAATTCCAGCAAGCAAGACGTTCGGTGAAATGGTTACAATTTTACGAAATCACTTGTGGCCTAAACCACTGGCAATAGCTGAGCAATTTAGATTTTACAAAAGGAACCAGTCGAAAGATGAAAGCCTTTCTGAATACATTGCAGAACTGAGCAAACTTTCCCAGTACTGTGACTTTAGCAATTGACTTTCTGGTGCATTAAGGGATAGGCTTATATGTGGCATGCATAGTCAAAGCATTCAAATGAGGCTACTGTCCGAAAGAAACCTAAACTTAGAATGGGCATTGACCATTGCAATACCATTAGGGACTGCAGCAAAGGATGCAGCAGAACTACAGAAAAGAAGGCTAGAATGTGAAATGCACAAAATATCCCTGAATGGTGCAAAAAGCCAAAAATATTATCAATGCGGCAAATCCTTCCATGATGCACATAACTGATGGTTCAAAGAAAAAGTCTGCAGAAATTATCACAGACAGGGTTACATAGAGAAAATATGCAAGGCAGACTAAAAGCACAATTGAGTGAAAAGCTCCAACACAAAACTAAGCAAATGCATAAGATAAAGTCTGATAAAGGTGAACTGTCATGCATAGTATAACTGAAGCAGATGACAAAGTCATCCGGATCACAATAAATGCGTCTGGTGTAAAAAATGAAAATGGAGCTGGATACAGGGGCAGCTTTGTCCATACTTCCTGAGGCTGACTACAACAGACTGTTTTCTAAGATACCATCGCAGAAGAACTCATTGATGTTAAAGACCTACACAGGTGAAAAAATGTCTCCCATAGGGAAAATGAAAATAAATGTGATGTATGGAGGCCAAACACAATAGTTAGAGCTTTATGCATTGAAAACTGGAAGGCCAGCACTTTTTGGACGTGAATGGTTGACAAAAATCATGTGACATAACCCTTCCTTGTAATGCGATCAAAGCTCTCAGTGTGACATCAATAGGATATAGCCATCCAAATGTAGCACTTACCAGAGACTGCATAGGAAGGTGTATGAGAAGGAGATTGGTAAACTCAAAGGCATGAAGGCCAGAATTGAACTCAATGAAACAGCAACATCAAAATTCCATAAAGCGCATCCAATGCCTTACACACTACCTCCTAAAATTGATGCTGAACTGCAGAGCTTAGAGGCATCTGGAATTCTTTCCAAGGTTGAATGGAGCTATTAGGCTACACCCATTTTCTAGGGATCAAGAAAGGAAAGGCTAGAGCTCTTCACATATGTGGGGATTTCAAGGTGAGCATCAACCCTGTGCTGCATACTGTTCAGAATCCCCTGTCACGAATAGGAGACATTTTTCACATCTTTGGTAGGTGGGGAGAGGTTTTCAAAGATTGACTTGTTACATGCCTATCTGCAAATGAAAACTGAGGAGTCAAGCAGGAAGTTCCTCACAATCAACAGTCACGAGGGATTGTCTCGTCTTTGGCATCACATCAGGTCCAGCAATTTGGCAAAGAGCAATGGACTAAATGTTCCAAGAAATCCCAGGAACACAATGTTACCTTGATGACATCATCGTGACTGACAAAGATGATGAAGAACACCTCCAGGATCTTGGTAAAGTGCTTACCTGGCAATAGAGTATGGTCTGTGCACAAAGAGAGAGAAATGTGAGTTTTTCAAGAATGAAATCTCATATTGAGGGAATGACATTCACACAGAGACTGAAGCAGTGCTACAGGCACCCAAACTGGAAAATGTATCACAACTCAGGTCATACTTAGGACTTGTAGAGTACTACCACTGGTTTCTCCCAAACATTTTTACAGTACTGCATCCATTGAACGTACTGTTGCAGGCAACAGCAAAGTGAGAGCGGGCATAAAGAAGTGAAAGATCATTCAAGGAAACAAAGAGACTAATAACATCCATTGAACTATCCACCCATTATGACAAGCGTACAATGCATCCCCTTATGACTTTGAAACCATTTTGTCATAGAATATAAAAGATGGATCATTTCCCCCGATTGTGTTTGCTTCAAGATCACTGATGAGCGCAGAATGCAAATGTGCATAGATCAACCGAGAGGCCCGTAGTCTGATATAGGGAATAAAGAAGTTCCAACACTACGTCAATGAACAAAAGTTTATGCTAGTGACAGATCAACAGCCCCTTGCATCCATTTTCAATCTCAGAAAGGGAATTCTTGTGATGACAGCTACCCGGTTACAACGTTGGGCACTATTCCTAGGAGCCCACTCTTATGACATAGAGTTCAAGGGTACCAAACAAGACCACTATGCCGATGGCTTGCCACATCATCCACTACTGGCAACTGAAGAAGAAAGATCTTCATACAATAACCCAGAAGAAGTGCTCCACAACGCATTGGTGGACCAGTTGCCGGTAACAAATTCCGAAATATAAAGGGAAACAAGGAATGATCCAACATTGTCAAAAGTCTATGAAATCACCATGCAAGAATGGCCAGCGCATGGTAACTCTAGATAAGGTCAGCTGTCATTATGTCAAAGAATGGTGATGTGTGGATCTCATGTTGTGATTCCCTCTAAACTGCACACCAGAGTGTTAGAGAATCTGCATGTAAGACACCTGGGTACAGTCAAGATGAACAGTCTCGACCGGAGCTATGTGTGGTGGCCGGGAATAGATAAACTGATTGAAAACTTGGCCAAAAGCTGTTTGGGATGCCAAAAAGTTACACTTGTGGGAGTGACCACCATCACCATGGCAAAGAGTACATATTGACTTTGCTGGACTATTCATGGACTCAGTGTTTCAGATTGCTGTGGATGCTCATTCGAAGTGGCTGGAGGTTTTACCAATGAAGTCAATGATCTGAAGGTGATAAGAGAACTTAAGGTAAAGGAACCCTTAGGGAGCAGTGATCACAATATGTTTGAGTTCACATTGAAATTTGAGAGGGAAGAAGTAAAATCCAATGTGTTGGTATGTCAGTGGAATAAAGGAAATTACAATGGCATGAGAGGGGAACTGGCTGAAGTTAACTGGAAAGTTAACATTTGCAGGAAGGACAGCGGAGCAGCAATGGCTGGAGTTTCTGTGAAAAATGAGGGAAGTGCAATACAGATACAGTGGCATGCAAAAGTTTGGGCACCCTGGTCAAAATTTCTGTTACTGTGAATAGCTAAGCGAGTAAAAAATGAACTGATTTTCAAAACGCATGAAGTTAAATATGACACATTTCTTCAATATTTTAAGCAAGAAAACTTTTTTTATTTCCATCTTTTACAGTTTTATAATCACAAAAAAGGAAAAGGGCCCTCAGCAAAAGTTTGGGCACCCTGCATGGCAGTACATAGTAACACCCCCTTCGGCAAGTATCACAGCTTGTGATGATCATGTCACTGACAGCAATGTGACGTGGGAAACTGGGAATGTTGTCTTAGACAAGAGACCTACCAAACCTGATGCCACTCCACAGGTCCAGAGGAGTGATAAGAACTTTATCGTTTACAAAGACACGTGTCAAACCTGATGCCACTCCTCAGGTTCAGAAACAGAGCGCCAACCAAAAGACTGACCCTTTAGAACTGTGAAGTTAGTTATGGACTGTTATTATGAAAGCATGTTTATTTGGAATATGGGTTTATGAAATGGAAATTCAATGTTTTGTACACATACAGATTTTGTTGCATTAATCTATAATCTAAAGGGGCAGGAAGTTTAATTTATGGATCTATTTCTATTAGAGCAATGACCCCCACCAGCACTATGAATTGATCTGCTGACTTTGGATATTCTGTTGTCTATGCATGTGCATTGATCTCTCTCTCTCTCACTCTCTCTCTCTCTCTCTCTCTCTCTCTCTCTCTCTCTCTCTCTCTCTCTCTCTCTCGTTGCAGCATGAATACGCCGTTAAAGCCATTGAAAGCCAAAATTCAGGTAACACGGCGTTTGTCACAATGATGTAAGCAGCATAATGAAAGGAGAAACGAATGAAATACCTGAACTTCATCTGTTTGAAAAGATATATTTTCAGATAATTTTTCATCTAAGAAGAACATGAGATTCTTGTTTTGAAGAATTCTTAAGGTAAGCCTCTTGATCAGCTCTGGCTGACAATTTGAAAAGAGTTCCCAAAGTTACAACATGCAGTGAATTAAAAGGAAATGTATTTCTGTTCTATGTAACTGTGCACATTGGGATTTTCTTCACTCATAAGTACAAAAAATGCATAAATGTGGAAAGGATCTGAGATGATTTGTCCAAAATCAGGCCAAGTTACTACAAACACTGTGCCAGGAAGCAAACACAAACTTTTCACTGAGTGTTATTTTCCGTGTGATTTTAGTTACTTTACATGCGGTAACTTTGAGCAGCACTTAGTTTTATATTGTTGAATACTTTCCCCTTATTGAAAAAAGGTAACTTTTGTTCAGTGTTTATATTTAGCGTGGTGAATGAGAAGTTCTGATTGAATGGCAGTGGGCATAAAATAAACAAATATGAGGTTCAGCAAAAAATATGTTGGGACTCTCTGAACTAGATATTCTATTCTGGATGCTATCCAGAATTTTCTATATTTGACATCTGCCAAGAACTGAAATTAGCTTCAGTGCTTCTCTCCACTAATCTGTTGTTGAAATCCAATGGCTAAGCATTGTGTAACTCTTGGTTCAGCTAGCTGATTAATCTAGGGGAAACAGCCCCCGACCCGGCCAAACTGAAGAAATCTTGTTTGGGTAGATGCTGCATGATGTGTTCCCCTGTTACAAGTCAGTACCATGAAATATCAAACAGTACACAGTATACACTAAAACAATTGAGCTTTATAACTATTAATTTGACTATATGGTTAGTAAAGAAACAAAAGAAAAGAAAAGGGCACATTCTCATGGAACAGTCTAATGCGCAACGTTGGAGCTCACGGTTCCGTTCATTTGTTCCCCGTCAACCTCCTCCGAGCGTAGCCGACCCTCGAACCCTCTCTCCAAGTTCACTCTGTCCAGCGGTCTACCAACTCTCCATTCGTGTCTTCGCTCTTCATCTCTCCCTGACAAAAGACTGTGAAATAGCTGCTCCAAGACCCACAAGAAAGAACAACGTCCCTCTCATTGGCTAGCAAACATTCCAAATCTCCATTATTTCTAGTCAGAACCCAAACATTGCTGCTACAAAGAAACTATTACATTAGCAATGAAACCTTACTATGCGTTACACTCTCCCCCCACCACCAAATTTAACCAGGTCTTCATGACATTAAGATAATTCGCCAACCCTTCCTGCAAAACACAAAGTCCAATCCAGGTGTCAAAGGTGTAAAATAGCTACCCAGAATGGTAGGGGTCACACTCTGTTCCCCCAGTGCTACATAGGCCAGCCTTTCGGATGGTCTCCTAATTCTCTGAGACTTCTGTACCCCCTGTCATGTACCCCATGATGGGAGTAAAGAACTAGCAGAGATGGAAAACATTTTGGAGTCCAGTATTGCTATTAACTAATAATATTTATTAGTAACTATGCAATACAGTAATATAAATGTAGATAAATAAAACAGGTTAGCAATGATTATATATATAAGTAAGTAAATCAGTAAGTGTGGAAATATATGAAAAGCCAAGCTTCTTTAAGTTTAAGGTTAAAAAGATACAGTCTTACGATGATGAGTCAAGTTCAGTTCAGTTTGTGGTATTGAGTTGAGTAGTGATGGAGAGAGAGAGAGGGAGAGATTTTTGTCCTCAGTTGAGCTGACACTGTTGATCTTCTTGTTGTCCTCCGAAATCCTTTAAAAGTCACTGACTGTGACCACAACAAAGGGGACCAGTTTTCTGTGGTGGAGCTATCAACCCAAGCAAGGGTGGATACATGGACAACTCCCCACCGGTCAATCCCTTTTCTCACTGCAAGAACGACTGATTGATTCGCCTGATCGATCCTCAAAAAAAACACTTTTTCTGTGGGCACAACAAAGCTCATTCAGTGTCCAAAACATGTGCTTGAGGTCTCTATCATCTGACCTCCTATTTATCTCACCGTACTGGGTACCAACTGTCATTCAAATAACTCCTCCTTCCCTTCTCTGTGTAAGAAATGTAGGAGCAGGCAAATGTCCTTGGAAGTATAAACACGCTGCCGAAAAATCCTAACATCGATTGTCCATCAAATAATGCCGCCCTCGGTCACCATAGCAACTTACGAGCTGCTCGGTGCTCTCCAGCTCAGCAGAAATCCAAAAGATCCTCCCCGTGCTTTAAAGTGACAGTCCAAAAGTTAGTCTTCATCTCTCTCTCTCTCTTTCTTTCTCTCTCTCTTTTCTAAACAACATGTCAGAGTTAAATATCTCTCTCTCTCTCTTTTCAAAAGCACAGTTCATAGGGGTAATCGAGCAAGTTCATAGGGGTAATTCAGGACCCCGTCACACCCCTTACCTAACTCTTCAGTTTCAGACACTACTGAGGATACTTCTGGTCTACCTGGTGAGGCCTCTCCTGACCTATCACTTGTGCTCACCTGCAACTTGGACCCCTCTGTTCCATGGCCAAGCCCCGCTTCCTCCCCTGTTAAGTCCCGCTGCAACTCAGGCTGTCCACAGATAAACCCCTCCCCCCACTTCACCTGACTCAGCAGGAGAAGGGCTGGAAGTCTCTCTCTCAATCAATAGGGAGTTAGTGAAAGGCGGCATATACCACGCATCCAGCTCCTCATCCTCCGAATCAGTATCCCTCTCAGGGGTGGGGGCTGGTCTAATCTCTCCTGCTGTGGGCCCTGCATTCGCCCCACATTCCTGTAGAGTCCTCTTGCTTGGTGTAGGCTCCAAGTCAGGCTCTGGGTCTACCTGCACCTCTTGTCCCAGGAGCAGCAGGTGGTTCCGATGGAGAATCTTGACAGGCCCATACTCTTCCACTGGTTTCACCCAGAAAACAAGTAGGTTTGGCATTTGACTCTCCACCACATACAGCTTAGCCACCTAGCAGTCCGCCAACTTGCGTTTCCCAGGTAGCCCCAAATTCCTTATGAGGACCCACTCTCCTGCAGGGTTTGGGAGAACCTAACCTTTTGATCATACCTCCTCTTATTTCCTCGATTCTGCTTGGCAGCCACGACCCCAGCTAATTCATAAGCCCTTTTCAGCTCTCTTCTCACGTCAGACACATACTTCAGATAAGTCCTCAGTGGTAAGTCACCCTCATCAGTCCCAATGCAAAGGCCAATGGGCAACCTCGCCTTGCGCCCGGACATCAGATAATATGGCGAGTACCCAGTAGCTTCATTTCATGTAAAGTTGTAACTGTGAATCAGATGTCCAACAGGTTGACTCCACCTGCTCTTCTTGCTATCTCCAAGGTCCCGAGCATGTCTAGCAAGGTCTGATTAAACCACTTTGGCTGGGGATCACCCTGCGGGCGATAGGCCGTGGTCCTCAACTTTTCAACCCCAAGCATGCCCAGTAACTCGTGGATGAGCCTACTCTCGAAATCCTGTCCCTGATTACTATGTAGCTGCCTGGGAAGGCCATAATGAATTAAATGCTTCTCCAATAACACTTTTACTACCGTGGATGCCCTCTGGTCCTTGGTAGGAAAAGCCTAAACATATCTGGTGTAGTGATCCATGATGACTAAGACATTCGCCGAGTTGCTAGCATCGGGTTCTATTGGCAGGAAATCCATACACACCAGGTCCAGAGGTCCTGCACTCTGCAAGTGGGATAAAGCAGCTGCCCACATAGGCAGTGTCTTCTGCCGTATGCATTGAATGCATGACTTGCAGTATTCTTCGACCTCCGACTTCATCCGGGGCCAGTAAAACCAGTCTCTGAACAAACCATTGATCTTTTCAACCCCCAAATGTCCAGAATCATCATGAAGTGATTTCGACGCAATCCTCCGATACTTCTCTGGAAGAACCAGCTGGCAACACCGAGGTCGGTCCAGGGGTGACGTAACCCGGGATAAGAACTGGTTCTGCAACCCCATCTGAGGCCATCCTCTCAATAGTGGAGGCACCAGTGTGTGTTTCATCTTCAAAGCTATGTCTCCCTCTTCGACCGCTGACCAAATGTACCAATGCTGGGATCATCTCGCTGAGCAGCTGCCACTTCCCTAGAGCTCAATTTCGGCAGCTGATTTGTCTTCAGAGCAGTCAGGTTACAGTAAACATGGGGGATGGTGACATCAAAAGCTTCCAATTGATCCACCGCTCGATCCTGCTCCTCCTTTCCCTCTGCCTTCACGCTGATGGCAAATTGACACATGGCTGTCACCAGCGGGGCAGGAACGCTCTCCTTCTCACGTGATACCCACTGCCAGCAGCCCTCCACATTGTTCATCCCCCTGGGGGATCCACCCCGCCCCCCCATCAGCTTCATTATATGGGGGGGGGTGTCACACCCGCTGATAGCAGCCGAGACATTTTTATTCTCAACTCTGCCACAATCTCCTCTACCGCTCCCTGGGTAGGCTATCCGTGGTCACTTCACTGCAGGGGACCACTACCGAGGACTGTACCCTGCTGACGGAGGCCTCCCGCACCTCCGACACATTCTCCTCTTTCAGTTCCTCTCTGATCAGCTCAACAAAAGAGGGAGAGGGGCACATCTTATGAGACTATTGAAAACCCTAAGCAATCAGGTCCTGGGACTGGGTGGCCCTAGCTATCTGGTCCACTCTTAACTGATTCACTTCAGCCGCCTCAATGACACCTCTGCGCCCCAAGCAATTTAGCTGCCTCTCTCGCCGAAAAATAAAAGCAGAAAGCTTCTCCCCCTTCTCCTGACGCATGTTCTGAAACCCCACCATGAGCTCCATTGGGCTTCCTGTCGGGTCAAGAGCACTGTCCAGTGCTTGCATGTAATTGACAGCTGTCGCTACGGGATATTTAACCTGACAGCTCTCACAATGCCAGCGGCCAGCCCATTCAAACTTTCAACCAATCTCTGTCACTTTACATCATCAGAGCACTGCCACTGATCTAACAACTGAGAGGTCTGCTCTGCCCAAGTCTCAAACTCCTTTTCCCCTTTAAGGGTGGGCGTTATTCCAGGGAATAGGTGGAGCATACCATAGCTGGGACTTTGAACCTAGGCATTTTTCCATGTATTCACCAGAGAGGTAAGGGTGGATACTAACTCGGAATTCTCACTCTTCATTGGGGGCTGGGGACTAATTAGACATTCCAAATCCGACCACTCCTTCCCCTTACTCTTCAGAAACAATAGCACCCTGTCTTTGAAATCTCTGCCCCCCAGCTACCTCTATATCAATGCTGGTCTACATTGAAACAAGAGCTGTGCCAGCCATTTTATCAAACCTCTGCCCTGTAATCACAATTTTAACAGTACTTAACAGGCGAATTAGTAATTCATCTGGAGTACAAATATCTACCCCACTGGTTCAATGCTCAGGGTAATCACACAGCATCCAACAAAATCAATCGGAGATGAGCCCCCACAATTGTAATGCTCGGTTCAGCTAGCTGCTTAATCTAGGGGAAGACAACCCCTGGCCTGGCCAAACTTAAAGAAATCTTGTTTGGGTAGATGCTGCATGATGGGTTCCCCTGTTACAAGTCAGTACCACAAAATAACAAACAGTACACAATATGCGATTGAGCTTTATAATTCTTAATTTGACTATATGGTTAGTAAAGAAACAAAAATAGAAAAAGGCCCACTCTCATGAAACAGTCTAATGCACAACGTTGGAGCTCAGGGTTCCGTCCATTTGCTCCCTGTCGACCTCCTCTGAGCGTAGCCGACCCCCAGACCCTCGGTCCAAGTCCACTCCGTCTGGCGGTCTACCAACTCGCTCCATTCACGTCTTCTCTCCTCATCTCTCCCCAAAAAAAGACTGCAAAATCCTTGCTCCCAGACCCACAAGAAAGACAAATGCCTCTCATTGGCTAGCATACTTTTCAAAGCCTTTGTTTTCTCTAGTCATAACCCAAACATTGCTGCTGCAGAGATACCATTACCTTAGCGGTGAAACCTTACCACGCATTACAATTGCTATGCTAAAATGTGACAAATCATGGATTAAATACTTGTGATAAATCAAATATAATTCTGTTTATGTCTTTAGAATAGAAAACTTTCTGAAGTATCTTATAAAGGGAAAAAAAGCAAAAGCAGTGGACAATGAAGTTATGCAGAATGACTTAAGATAAGAGAGGTGAATAGATCGGTTAATAATGGTGATTGGTTAAAATACTGATGCATAGATAAATCAATAATGGAAAGTGAACAAGATATTAATGCAAATGAACAGCAAGTTTTCGAGAGACTATTGCAAAAAGTAGGTATGGTGTCCCAATGTCCCTACAGTCGTCTTCTCACTCAATGTCATTCTTCACAGACACTTTCTTATCCAACTGATCTCGTCACCAGTCTCAAAAAGCACAATTACACTTAGGTCTTTCACTGAACATCCCTTTATCTCTTTCCCGAGCTGCAACTTCTACCTTGACACATATTTGCTGACTTAGACTGTACATACTTAGACTTGTACGTTCCAGTATCAATTGTTTGGTGACAATAAAGTATAAAGTATCTATGGGAATGTTCTTATCATAAATTCCATGAAGGAAATGAAAGGAGAATTGGTGCAACTGGGAAAAAAAATCAATTATTTAGGAAATCCTAGTGAAGTTCTAAGTGAAGAGCATTCAGTAAATTAAATTCACCATTTTATATCTAGATTAAGGATTCACAAGCATTTTATTGTGATAGGAGCAAAGTGTTCTCTGTTCTGCACTGGTGATAATCCTGTAAGAGTTTTTTTTAGGCAATTGCACCTAGATACAAGTAGACATTGGGCAGCAACACACAATTTAGCATTAAATAGAATTTGCATACACAAGTAACATGAATGCTATAAAAATGTTACATTAATACAAGGATGTAACATTGAGACTTTATAAAGTACTGGTGAGATCTCACTTGGAATATTGTGAGCAGTTTTGGGCCCTTTGTCTTAGAAAGAATGTGCTGAACCTGGAGATTCACGAAAATGATTCCAGGATTGAATGGTTTCTCATATGAAGAGTGTTTGATGGCTCTGAGCCTGTGTTCACAGGAATTCAGAAGAATGAAGGGTGACCTCATTGAAACCTATCAAATGGTGAATGGCCTTGACAGAGTGGATGTGGTGGGGAGTCTCAGACCAGAGGACACAGTCTCAGGATAGAGGGCCATCTATTTAGAATGGAGATGAGGAGGAATTTATTTAGCCAGATGGTTGTGAATCTGTGGAATTATTTGCCACAGCCAGCTGAGGAGGTCAAGTCTTTATGCATATTAAGGCAGAGGTTAATAGATTGTTGATTGGTCAGAGCAGGTAGGGATACAGGGAGAAGGCAGGAGATTGACCTGAGAGGAAAATTGGATTAGCCATGACGAAATGGCGGAGTAGACTCGATGGGCCAAATGGCTTAATTCTGTTCCTATACCTTATGGTCTTAGGATCGATGATCTTATTAATTCAGGAGCGCAGATGTCCTCTAAACATTTTGATGTGCCAGAGAAATTTCTGTTTTTCTTGAACATTCATCCTATTTATTCTCAACTGTTAATAGAAAGACAATAAAAAATCTGTTCATTGCTATAACGCTGCCCCTTTCTAAAATTAACGAACTGCTCCTTAGAGGTCTGCTTTCTATTCCTCCTGCATCCACTCCCCCGCAATCAGATTAACATTTAGTGTATCAGGATTTCCTGAAGTTGAATCTAAGACACATTTTAGCAGAGAATGACAGGGAACTGAGGTGGTACACTTTGGAAGGACAAACTCCAAGGCAGAGTACAAAGTAAATGGCAGGATACTTGGTAGTGTGGAGGAGCAGAGGGATCTGGGGGTACATGTCAACAGATCCCTGAAAGTTGCCTCACAGGTGGATAGGGTAGTTAAGAAAGCTTATGGGGTGTTAGCTCTCATAAGTCAAGGGATAGAGTTTAAGAGTCGCAATGTAATGATGCAGCTCTGTGAAATTCTGGTTAGGCCACAATTGGAGTACTGTGTCCAGTTCTGGTCACCTCACTATAGGAAGGATGTGGAAGCATTGGAAAGGGTACAGAGGAGATTTACCAGGATGCTGCCTGGTTTAGAGAGTGTGGATTATGATCAGAGATTAAGGGAGTTAGGGCTTTAGTCTTTGGAGAGAAGGAGGATGAGAGGTGACATGATAGAGGTGTACAAGATAATAAGAGAAATAGATAGAATGGATAGCCAGTGCCTCTTCCCCAGAGCACCACTGCTCAATACAAGAGGACATGGCTTTAAGGTAAGGGGTGGGAAGTTCAAGGGGAATATTAGAGGAAGGTTTTTTACTCAGAGAGTGGTTGGTGCATGGAATGCACTGCCTGAGTCAGTGGTGGAGGCAGATACACTCGTGAAGTTTAAGAAACTACTAGACAGGTATATGGAGGAATTTAAGGTGGGGAGTTATACCGGAGGCAGGGTTTGAGGGTCGGCACATTGTGGGCCAAAGGGCCTGTACTGTGCTGTACTACTCTATGTTCTATGTTCTATAGCAACACTACTCTGTTATTGGTTTTGCTTTGCCAGCGTTGGAATTGCTCAATGTGTGTGTGCTCAGAGATAAATTTCTCCATCTCCATCACATACTTCACAGAGCACAAAATACTGATTTTTTATCTTTTTTATCGGAAAGAAGCAATCAACCTATAAGAGTCTGTACTGTTCCTCTTTCTTATATTTTTAAGTATGAATATCTTAAAATTAGTTTGTCAAATTTTCAAGAGTGAAGTTAAATAATCCTTTGGCTGCAAAAAGCTGCACTAAACAATCAAATAATCCCATTTGTAGGATGTTCTTAGGGGACTGACTCAAGTTACTTCCTTCCCTTTACAGTAATAATGAATGACCTCAAAAGTATTCCTGTTAAAAATATTGAAAAGTTGATTTTTGGAAGACCCTCGTGAGCAGTATGAATTTATAGCTGTGGATCTTGGAGTAAGGAACTGACCTAGAGATATCATATAATTATAAACAGTACAATGTAATTTAAAAAATGATAAAATCTATGCTCTTATGATTTCCAAGAAATATATAAAATTACAAAATGACTTGGTGTGTTTTGTTAGAATTCTTGAAGATCAGGGTATGTATGTGTAACCCTCAGGCTCACCCAGCTCGCGTTCGTCTAGGGGAAACAGCCTTCGGCCCCGCCAAACTGGGTAATCGTGTTTGTGTGGATGCTGTGTAATGTACCCCCCAGTTACAAACCCACAAAGCAAAATATCAGACAGTACATCATATGCGATTAAATGATAGACTTTATGAATCTTAATCTGAGTATAGGGTTAGTAACGAAAATAAACAAAATAAAAAACGGCCCAGGTCAAAGTCAAAATTCCAGTTCTAGCTCACTCAATGATCATCCTTCCACCATCAATCTCCTCCGAGTGTTGCCGACCTTCAGACCCTCAAATCCCAGTCCACTCCATCCAGCATTCCACCAGTTTTCTCCACTCAAGTCTTCCCTCTTCATCTCTCCTCGACAAAAGACCGTGAAAACCCGGCTCCCAGACACACAAGAAAGAACAACATGTCCTCATTGGCTAACCCCTGCATATACCAAACCCCGTTATCCTCTAGCCATAACCCAAACATTGCTACTGCAGAGAAACTGTTACATCAGCAGTGAACATTACAGAGAAACCATTATATTAGCATTAGCAGTGAAATATTACAAAGAAATTTACATTCTCCCCCCACCAAATTTAGTCATGTCTTCAACCCTTCCTACAAAACACAAAACCCTGCAAAAGGCAGTGACATAGCTCCCCAAAACAGTAGAGATCACGCCCTGTTCCCCAGGCGCTATATAGGCCAACCCATCCGGTGGTTTCCTAATTCTCTGAGACCTCTGTGCGTCCTCACCTAACTCTTCAGGCTCAGACGCTACTGAGGATACTTTGGGTCTACTTGGCGAATCCTCCCTCGATCTATTACTCATGCCCCCCTGCAAATCGGAGCCCTCTGTCCCGTGTCCAGGCCCCACTTCCTCTCCTTCAGGGTCCTGCTGTAACCCAGGCTGCCACAGATAGCCCCTGACTCAGTGGGAGAAGGGCCAGGAGTCTCTTCCTCAGTCAACGGGGAGTTAGCAAAAGGCAGCATGTACTACATATCCAGATCATCATCCTCCGAATCAGTATGCCACTCATGGGCAGGGCCCAGCCCAGCCTCTCCCGCTGTGGACCCTGCAGTCGCCCCACGTTTTCGCAGAGTCCTCTTACTAGGTGTAGGCTCCAAGTCGGGCTCTGGGTCTACCTGCATCTCTTGTCCCAGGAGCAACAGGTGGCTCCGATGGAGAATCTTGACAGGCCCATTCCCTTCCTCTGGTTTCACCAGGAAAACTGGTAGGTTTGGCATCTGACTCTCCACCACATAGGGTGTGGCCACCCAGCAGTCATCTAATTTGTGTTTTCCAGGTAGCCCAAATTCCTTATGAGGGTTCGGTCTCCCAGCAGGAGTTGGGAGAACCTCACCTTCTGATCATACCTCCTCGTATTTCCACGATTCTGCTTGGTGGCCGCGACCCCAGCCAATTCATAAGCCCTTTTCAACTCTCTCCTCATATCAGACACATTCTTCAGATAAGGCTTCGGTGGTAAGTCACTCTCGTCAGTCCCAAAGCAAAGGTCAATGGGCAACCTCGCCTCGCGCCCAAACATCAGATAATATGGCAAGTACCCAGTAGCTTCATTTCATGTACAGTTGTACAATGAACCAGATGTCCGATATGTTAACTCCACCTGCTCTTCCTGCTGATCTCCAGGGTCCCGAGCATGTCTAACAAGGTCCGATTAAACCTCTCTGGCTGGGGATCACCCTGCAGGTGATAGGGTGTGGTCCTCGACTTCTCAACTCCAAGCATGCCCAGTAACACATAGATGAGTCTGCTCTCAAAGTCCCGTCCCTGGTCACTACGTATCTGCCTGGGAAGGCCAAAATAAACAAAATACTTCTCCCATAACACTTTTGCCACTGTAGTCGCTCTCTGGTCCTTGGTAGGAAAAGCCTGAGCATATCTAGTGTAGTGGTCCATGATGACTAAGACATTCACCATGTTACTGGCACCGGGTTCTATGGACAGGAAATCCATACACACCAGGTCCAGGGGCCCTGCACTCTGCAAGTGGGATAAAGTAGCTGCCCGCGTAGGCAGTGTCTTCCGCTGTATGCAGCGAATGCATGACTTTCAGTACTCTTCGACCTCCGACTTCATTCGAGGCCAGTAAAACCAGTCTCTAAGCAATTGATAGGTCTTTTCCACACCCAAATGTCCAGAATCATCATGAAGTGACTTCAACACAATCCTCCGATACTTCTCCAACAGAACCAGCTGGCAACGCCGAGGTTGGTCCGGGGGTGACGTGACCCGGTATAAGATATGGTCCTTCAATTCCAACTGAGGCCATTCTTTCAGTAATGGAGGTACCGAAGCGTATTTCGTCTTCTCCACCTGAGCCATTTCTCCCTTTTCAACCGTGGACCAAATACTGCCGATGCCTAGATCATCTCACTGGGCAGCTGCCACTTCCCCAGAACTCAATTCCAGCAGCTGATTTGTCTTCAGAGCAGTTAGGTTACAGTAAACTTGTGGTATGGCGTCATCAGAAGCTCCCAACTGATCCACTGTTCGATCCTGCCTCTCCTTTCCCTCTGCCTTCATGATGATGGCAAACTGACACATGGCCTTCACCCCCGGGGCAGGAACGCTCTCCCACTCCTCATCTCTGACCAGTCATTCATGCACCCGTCAGGACAAAGCATCAGCATCAACGTTCTGGCTCCCCGGCTGGTACTTTAGGCTGAAATCATAGGTAGACAACGCTGCCAACCACCGATGGTCTGTGGCATCCATTTTCACCGAGGTCAGGGTATACGTTAGGGAGTTGTTGTCCGTCCTCACCTCAAACTTGGCCCCGTAGAGATAGTCACTCAGTTTATCCGCCACCGCCCATTTCAATGCCAGGAATTCCAACTTGTGCGTGGGATAGTTTCTCTCAGAGGCTGACAAACTTCAGCTGACAAATGCCATAGACCTCAACCTGGTGCCCTGATCCTGATACAGGATGCTCCCTAAACCCTCTCGGCTGGCATCTGTGTGCAGTACATACGGCAATCGGGGCTCCACAAAAGCCAGCACCAGCGCCTGGGTCAGCAACTCCTTCAGCGACTTCTCACATTTTACATCCCACCTCTGTCCAAAGGGCTCCGACGGGTTTAGATATTCTCACCCTCCTGTCCCTTTTTCCCCCTCCCTTTCTTCCCCAAGGGAGGGTAACCACACAGAAGCTGATTCAAGGGGTGACTCACTTTGGCATAGCTCTCCACGGATCTCCGATAATAACCACAGAACCCAAGGAACGAGAGCAGAGTGCTTACAGTCTGGGGCCTCGGCCAAGTGCTAACTGCCTCTATCTTAGCCGGGTCTGTATCTACTCCACCGTGAGATTATATGTCCAACATAGCTAACAGACGTTTTGCAGACCTGGCACTTATCCAGAGAAAGTTTTAACCCTTCAGCTTTCAGTTGGCTGAGCACCTTCAGTAGTCTCGCTTCATGTTCTTCCAAGGTGGATCCAAGTAACTCATATCCCCCACCGTCTTCTCCATGACCTGCTGGAAGTTGCAGGGGCTCCAGATATGCCCTGGGGCATCCTTTCGAACTGGAAGAATCCCAGGGGACATATAAATGCCGTCTTCTCTTTGTCGAACTCACTCATCGGGATCTGGTAATACCCACACCTCAAATCCAGCACACTAAACCACTTTGCACCACTCAGACAGGCCAGCACGTCTTCCACCCTCGGGACCACGGTCAGGGAAAGAGGCGCCTAATCAGAGTCCTATGGTCCACATACATGCGTACCTTCCTGTTCTTCTTCCGGGCCACTACTACTGGGAATGCATAGTGGCTTTGGGTCTCAGTGATTATCCCAGCTTCCTTCAACATACACAAATGCTGCCGAACGTCTTCCATGTCTGCAGGGGCCAGTCGCCGCAACCTCTCTCTAAACGGGGTGTCCTCGGTCACCCGGATAATGTGACAAGTGCTCTTGGAACAACCCACATCAAACTCACCAAGGGAAGAGACACCTTCCATTTTCAACATCTTCTCTACCAGCCTCCTTTTCCAACCCGGAGGCACCGAGTAGTCCCAGAAGTTGAATGACTCAGCGGTCAACTTTTCCCCATTTCCCAATAGTTTCTCCCCAGCGTGCTTCACGGGGGTACTAGACATTACCATCGCCAGGAACAAATGCGCCAGGGGCATCCCCCGCTTGAAGGTGACCTCCCTTTTTGTAGTGTTCCTAATGATCACTGACATCTTGCTTGCCTGTACAACCGATGGCTTCTGCAATTTGGGCCTCACCAGTACCCCAGCCGGAAATCCAGACTCCCTATCGTGGTCTTCCAGAGCGTTCACTGAGAGGGCTTCACCCTCAGGCACTCCGGGAAATTTGGGGTCCTCATCACTCTGACTTCCTCCCCGGGCCATACCACCATTGGCTTCGACTGGGTGAACCACACAGTCCCTCGTTTAAATTTGGTATCTGGCCCAATGCTGCCATGCACTTCCTCAAAAGCAGCTCGAAACACTGGGTGCATGGACAATGTCCCCAAAAAGCTCTCACACGCCTTCTCCTTGCAGACACCCATGTGCCTCCTCACAAGTGGGGTGTTGGTCCCCACCAGAAATGAAACACCATCTGTCTCAACAGGGTCGGAAAAACCAACACTAATGTCTCAAAAGCCTCAGTCACTCCCACATCGGCCTCCTAGAACTCCAGTTTCACTGACAAATAACCACCGTATGGATAATCACCAGCACTGATACCCCAAACCTCCAGTACACTGAATGGCATCAAGGGTAAATGCTTCAGATACTGGTTGTAAAACGAACGGTGCAGTAACGTGACCTGCGACCCGGTGTCGAGTATGGCTTTAGCATTTATTCCCTCTGTCCATAGCGACACACTGGAGCATGGTCCCACTAAGCCTTCAGGAATAGGGTCTTTTGCTTTCAGGAGTTCCTTGGTACATTTCTAGGAACGTGTTTCCCCCAGATACACCAGGCCATTCCCTCACTGGGTTTCCTCTAAGTTTCCAGACACCTCTCCCTGCTTAGATAGCCAGGGGCTCGCTCTCCAAGGGGCTTCCTGCCGCTCACATTCCCGCCGGAAGTTTCCCTCTTCCCCATAGTTATAGCATATGCTACCGGCTGCCCCTCTTCTCGTGGAACTCCGGCCACCCACAGCCCTCTGCATAGTCCGTCCCCTGGGGGGAGGGGCCTTCTCTACCAATCCTATCATATGGAGGCTCCACACCTGCTGTTAACACCCGGGACATCTCAGTCGTCATCTCTTCCACCATCTCCTTGACCATTTCCCGGGTTGGGCTGACCCCGGTCAATTCGCCACAAGGGGCTATTACCGAGGACTGTACCCTGCTGACAGAGTCCTCTCGCGGCCCCAATGCATTATCCTCCTCCTGCACCACTCTGATCAGCTGAACAAATGAGGGAGGGGATACACTTTACCAGACTGCCGGAAACCCCAAGCAATCATGTCCTGAGACTGGGTGCCCTTGGCTATCTGGTCCGTCTGTAACTGATCCACCTCAGCCACCTGAATACCCCCCCGGCGCCGCAAATAATTTAGCCGTCTCTCTAGCTGGAAAAGATACGAGGAAAGCTTCTCCCCTTTCTCCTGACACATGTTTTGGAACTCCCCCACGAGCTCCAGTGTGCTCCCTGTCATGCCAGCAGCACTCTCTAATGCTTCTAGATTCTCAGCAACGGAAGCAGAGGGCTGGTTGACTGTCACACCACTTATATCAGCCGCCAACCCCCTCAAACTTTTAACTAATCTCTGTCGCTTTTCGTCATCAGAGCACTGCCACTCACCTAACGACCGAGAGGTCTGTTCCACCCACATCTCATACTCCTTTTCCCCCTCCGGGGTGGGCATTACTCCAGAGAAAACTCTTCGCTTCCGGCGGGAACCCGCTGCCTTATTCGCCAGGGAGGTAAGGGCTGATGCCAACTCAGAACCCTCGACCTTCACTGGATGACGGGGACTAATTAAATTTTCCAAATCCGACCACTCTTTCCCCTCATTCCTCAGAAACGATAGAACCCTGTCTCTGAAATCTCTGCGCTCAACTGCGGGCAACTCAGCTTGTGACCCAGCCTGCTGGGCTCCCCTCTCTTCCTCCCTGCCACCTGGGTCATCAATAGACGCTGGCAGTCCCACCGCCGTTACGTCAGCGCTAGTCTGAACTAAAATGAGGTCTGAGCCTGCCATTTTATCAAACTTTTGTGCTACGATTTCAACCTTGCCAACAGCTTTAACCATACTCAAACATCGAATTAACAATTCATCCAGGCTACAAATATCCACCCCACTCAACACGCACGCATTAATTACTGGCAATCCCACAGATTTCACTCAGCCAGACTTAACTAGGCTGAACCCTTCTATATAAATATTATAAATGAATTGGTTGTGATATTAGCTACCTGAAGCCACTGCTGTCAACTATTATTTCAATTGGATATCACTATAAAGTTTTTATTAATTGCAGAACTGTTTAAACCTCCTCAGTCTTTGACTTAATGCCATGCAATGAAGAAAGTTCTCCACTAAGGCAACAGTGAGAATTTGAGGCAACTTTTAATATGGCTAGAGACTGAAGCTGACCTTTAATGCAGAAAGAGATGGAGAATTGTGTTTGCGGGGTTAGTCAGAGCAGTGAGGTATCACCCACGGAGACTGAGCTGAGCAGTCTTGATTAACACAGCACCAACATGCTTTGGGGCACAAGTGCAACCGGAATGATCAGTCAGGGGGAGGTGGCGGGAGGGGTGGAATAGTAGAACCACCAATCACACTTATTTCTGTATACCTGGTGTAATGGATTAATGGAAACTCTTTTGGCGCAATGGAAAATTGATAACATAATTTCCAATCTGCCAGAGCTGCAAAAACTATTCCTATGGCAGAAAGGAGCTGTAGTTTTACTTCGCAGGATATATCCTTGGCAATAAATCTTCAACAGTCCCATTCATTTGATACAATTTTTACAATAACTTTATGAGATGCCTAGTTGGAATTGAAAGAAAGATTGCAGTGCAAAAAAAATCCACTCCTCATAACTGCAAAGTAAATTTAACATGCCGAGAGTTCATGGGTCATCTTATTTTCACTGCAGTCTGCTGCCAACATCATTAGATTATTTGCTATTCATTTGAAGAAAAGGTTGCCAGTTTTGCTTCATTACTGAATTCTGGATTTGTAAAAAAAATGAAGGTATTAATTTCTAGATTTGTATTAATACAAGTATAAATCATGGCTTATTCTGGACAGATTCCAAGACTTTTTTTTATTATTATTCTGGAATAGACAAAGTAAAGCTTTTACATGTTGACGGAAAAGACCTCGGTCTAATCTTTGCAACACACACAAAATGCTGGAGGAGCTCAGCAGGCCAGGCAGCACCTATGGAAAAGAGTACAGTCCACATTTCGGGCCAAAACATCAGTTGTACTCTTTTCCATAGATGCAGCCTGGCCTGCTGAGTTCCTCCAGCATTTTGTGTGTATTGCTCGGATTTCCAGCATCTGCAGACGTTCTCTTGTTTGTGATCGGTCTAATCTTTGTATATTTTAGAAAAATTACTGGGTAAATGATGGTTTTCAATTTTTTTTGCATTAAATGGATGTTTTCATTACATTTTTATAACTTATTTATGTAAACACAGTGTGATTCCATGTTTTAATATGAACTCATGTGATTCGATTCCAACATCTTGGTTTAGAATAGTGATAAACAGAGATTTTTCAGGCATTTGACAGTTAATAAATCATTTTCCTGTGACTAAACAAATACTCCTCAAACAGACTTATGTTGAATTGCAATTGTTTTTCCAGAGAAGCTACACCATTGCTGATTGTCTTGGGGAAGAGTTTCCAGCTGTAAAAATTCAAAGGACTTGTGATAAGATGAGTCAACTTGCCGCTTAAAAATGAACTCCTCCTCAACATTTTCTCATGGCTCTCTAATCATCTTCCAACTAGAATGTATCAAAGCAAAGTGCTCAATTGGGGATTACGTTGGCTATCTTTCATTTTGTTTTATTAATAATTCAATTATGTACCGTATAGTGATTTGAAGTAAATAAATATATGGTGAATTTATTCTAATTTGTTACAAAAGTATCTAAATTATCTGTATGTTTGGAGCATTATAATAAGCAACTGTCAAATATATTTCACCGAATTCTTAATCTTCCATTTGAGTAATTTTAATTAATAGTTTTCTTTTCATCATTTACAAATGGAATGGTTATTTCCTTATTCCTGTTTTATGTAGTAGATACAGGATCCCAATGTTTTTATTTCAGCTGAGTAGAGAACCCTGCTGATTAATCCCTTAGCACCTTGCTAGACATTTACTTCCAGAAAAGCAGCAATGAGTAATTTTAATTAACTTGGGATTGATTGGCCAGCATTAGTTTTGATACTTTCACACTATGCTATTAAAATCACTTCACTGTGCATTATTTACACAATGTACAGAACTTAAAGGCATAGTTTTCTGTGAAGTGGCTAAGATATGTGAACTTGATCAATAAATCATCAAAAACATCCAAGTCATTGTCCTTGGCTCTGTGACAATCTCCATTCCCTCACTAGTGATTTCAACCGCCACTTTTGTTTATCTTGGACTTTTCACACCCTCAGAATTATAGCTTGAGACTAGTGATCTTTTCTGTTAATTTTTGATCCCTACTTTCACCTCCATTGCTCATCTCTGACATTGCCTCAGTCTAACTGATGATAAAACTTCCATCTATGTTTACCTCTTCTCTAGGCTCCAGTGCTTCAATTCCGTACTCCACAAATCTGAGTTAATTTAAAATGTTGCCACCTGTATCCAGAGCCATACAGCTGTGCTCCGCATCTGCTATGTTCATTGAAATCTTCAAAGCATTGTCACTGAACCCGTACCCCCATTAAGTCTTTGTATACATCACCAGCTCCACATGCCAATAAGAGCCATTTCTTCCATCCCTTCCTCTTCTCCATCTACCATTTTTTTTGCAAATCATCAATGGCTTCATGGTTGAATGTTAACAATTTGGAATTCCAATTTCAAAACACACTTCAGATCCAGAATCAAGAGAGACTTTAGTTTGCAGTGGATTATATAAGATTATAGTTCCCTGTATTACGGCAGTGGCTATAGCTCGACTGTCAAACTTAAGTGATGGCTGTGAAAAAGTCGGATCTCCTCCAGTTGACATTGGCAGTTCTCTTCTTGGCCTCCATGTTACGTGTTCAACATATATGCTGAGTTATCATCCCCTTGTCAGACTGCATATGTGTATGATATGTATAAGATATGTTTAGACACTCTCGGCTAGTATTACTTTTCTTACTTCAAATGTTGAGATTATGGTATCCAAAAGGAGAATAAAACAGCAATTATTCATGTAGGAAATAAATCAAAACTGTTGGTAGCCATAAGCAAACTAATAGATTTTTTTAAACACAAGAGATTTAGCGGATGCTGGCAATCCTGAGCAACAAATGCAGGAGGAACCCAGTCAGTCAGTCAGAAACTATGGAAAGGAATAAACATTCACCATTTTGGGCCAAGGCGCCTCATCAGAACAGGAAAGGAAAGGAGCAGAAGCCGGAAAAAGAAGGTGTGGGGAGGGGCAAGAGTACAAGCTGGCAGGAACTAGGTGGGGTGGAAGGTGGGTGGGTGAGGAAGGGGAAATGAACTAAGAAGCAAGAAGCTGGAAGGTGATAGGTGGAAGAAGTAAAGGGCTGAAGGAGAAGGAATCTAATAGGAGAAGACAGTGAACCATGGAAGAATAGGAAAGAGGGGGGTCACCAGGGGTGGGGATGGTAAGGTGAGCAGAAGAGAAGGGGTGAGAAGGGAATCAAAATAGGGATTGGTAAAAGAGAGAAGGGGAAGTGGGGGGGGGGAATAGAGAAATTACTGGAAATTAGAGAAATTGATATTCATGTCATCAGTTTGGAGACCACCCTGATGGAATATGAGGTATTACTCCTCCAACCTAATCACCAGATGCAGTATATGACCCCGACAGACTCACCTGGATCACCAGGTACAGTATATGACCCCGACAGTCTCACCAGGTTCACCAGGTACAGTATATGACCCCAACAGACTCACCTGGATCACCAGGTAGAGTATATGACCCTGACAGACTCACCTGGATCACCAGGTATAGTATATGACCCTGTCAGACTGACCTGGATCACTGGATACAGTATATGACCCCGTCAGACTCACCTGGATCACCAGGTACAGTATATGACCCCGACAGACTCACCTGGATCACCAGATACAGTATATGACCCCGATAGACTGATCTGGAAGAACTGTTTGGGGCCTTGAATGTTTGAGAAGTAGGAGGTGCAGGGACAGGTGAAACATTTGTCTTGCTTTCAGAGATAAATGCCTGAAGGATCATTGGGGAGGGATATGCTTACTTAGTGGTAGGATCCCTTTGTAGATAGCGGAAATTATGGAGAATGCTGTGTTGGATACATGGTGTGGTAAGTGAAGACAAAGAGAATCCCATCCATGTTATGGTGGCAAGAGAAAAGGTGAGGGCAGATATGTGGGAAAAATAGGAGATACAGCTGAGGGCAGTATCAATGGTTGGAGGAAGGAAACTGCGTTCTTTGAAAAAGGTGGACATCTCAATTACTCTAACATGAAAAGCTTCATCCTGAGAGCAGGTACGATGGAGGCAGAGAAATTGAAGAAAGGGAAAAGCATTTTTACAAGTGACTGGTTGAGAAGCGGTAGAGTCAAGATAGCTGCGGGAGTCAGTGGGTTTATAAAAGATACCAGAAATGGAGACAAGGAGGTTGAGAAAGGTAAGAGAAATGTCAGAGATGGACCAAGAATTTTTATTGTCTCGTCCCATTTCGTCCAAATGCTGAATAACTGTTTTTTTTTATTTTGAGAACAATTACCTGAAAACCTTATAAGCTATATTGAAGGTCTGAGAAACATCTATCAGAAAGAAGTTTCAGAAACTCATACACTAATCAATAAATTTGCTACTGCTATTGTTTTCTATTATCTCAGATTCCACCTTCAAGTTTTGCATGAATTTTCTTCTAAGTACAATGGCGGCTTGATAAACTTTTACAATTGTCAGAGGACAGATTTGATACTATTCTCCCTGTAAGTATAACAAGGGATGGAAAGTATTAGATAATCTTCTGAGATTCATTCCATCTGTAAGGTTCTGTGTTAATTAGAAACTGGTGGGTACTTCAACCACTATTTTCTAGGTTTGGAATACTTTGGCCATATTTTTTGGTTAATATTTCCTTTGAGGCCATGAAAGGAAGACCTTGTTTATTTTGTAGATGGAATTTTGAGGTGTCCCTCATGATAGAAGATTTTTGTAATGTCTTACCATCCAATTTGTTGGATTAGGGCCCAGATTGTTGTTTTCATTGTGTTTCCCTTGTAGTTCTATTTTTAATTGACGCTTTGTGTGTTGTCTGAACTAACATGACTGTGATGCTCCTGCAGGCAATTTTTTCATTGTAGTTGTGTCTAACCATACTTGTGCACATGACAATAAACTTGACTTGACCTGACATGACCACCAGCTTGAAATCTACAATTTAATATGCGTCCACTACTACCTCAGCAGTTGACTATGGATACTATACACCTAATGTGTAATACAAAATTCTCAACACTTTTTGATACTTTTGCCCTCACCTTACCACTTGGCTCCCTAGTTCTTGCAGCTTCTGCAAATGTAAATGTAAGGCAGACCTAGAAATGTTGCAAAACTTTGTAAAAATTACTTTATTAATTTTCCATCAATGGAATACATTTCCGTAAACATTAATTGATTTTCCATTGCTATTAATTATCAATTACATTTAATATAATTTGTAAACATCACTCAAGTTAATATAACTTGATTTTAACTGACATGTGGCTGTTTTGTTTTACTATTTATTGTTATGCTTATCATTTAGTGCTGCGTCTGTTATGTTATGGTTGCACTGCTCCTGAGAAACGCTGTCTCATTCTGCCTTGCAGAGCTGATGTACGGTTAGAATGACAATAAAATTTTTTGAATCTCCTTGAATCTTGAATATATTTGTTTGTTAATAGCTTAGAGTCTAGACAATAGTTTCTCAGAGTGATTTTCAAAGAAGTTATATAAAGGTTTGTGTCATGCTCATGTAGTTAAATTTAGTGAATAAAGGCTTTATCTGATTTCCAAACAAGGATGAACTAGCAGAAGTTATCCTTTTAAGGTGACATAAAAGGAGTAAGAGCATGCTTCTGGAAAAATAAGCAGATCATGAGGAAGAATCTAAGTGGGACTCAAACAACATTACATAAAACTCCAAAATGGTTTAATCGACCATAAGTGTTACTTTTGCAGTAGAATGCATTATCTTCAAAACACTGAATGAACTTTTCTTACAGTGGATGCAATTTAGTGGTGCACAAACATCTCAGTTTGTAAGATGCTCCATATCTACATGAACCTGTCCTGGCTATTGAAGTTTCCTTTTTCTAAATGCTGCTGGAAATTCGTACCTGTGGTCTTTTCTTGGATGACTACAAATCAGTTGAAGGAAACTTTGCTCATAGCCAAGGGATCTCTGTTCATTTTGCTGGCCCTGTCTAGAGGAAAAAATGTTCAAAACAGAATCTTTAGAAGTATCTATATAGGAGGCTATGGGGACAGCATCACATGATCTGGTGTACAGTAGATCCTAGTTTGCTGACAATACAAAGCTGTGAGGATGATGCAGAGGGGCTTTGTGGTGATAGGCTGTGGACTGAAAATAATATGTAAAATTTGAGGTAATCTATTTTAATAACAAAATTTAAAAGGTTGTTCTTTTTCCTCAAAAGGTAAGAGAATGGAAGCAACTGATGTTTGAATAATCCTGGGTCTTCATGTATACGTACCACTGGAAGTCGGGTGCAGGTTCCGCAAGCAATTAGGAAGGAAAATGCATAGGTCGAGATAACTTGCCTCAATTGTTCAGATCATTGATAAGAACACATCTAGAATATTGTACACTTATCTGTTTCTCTACATAAGGGACAAAATATTTGCAATACAAGAAGTACAATGAAGATTCGCCATTCCTGGACTGGTAGGATTGAGTTATGTGGAGACTAAAAAGAAGCAATTAGGAAAGAAAAGATGAAATATGAAGGTAATCTAGCCCAGAGTAGCAGAGGTTACTAAAGTTTTTTTTCAGATACATAAAGACTAAAAGAAAGGCAAGAATGAATATTGGACAGTTTGAAAGTGATGCGAGAAGTATAGTGATTGGGGACGAAGAAATAGGGGAGAAACTCGATAAGTATTCTGCATTAGACTTCACTATAGAAGACACTGATAGTGTGCCAGAAATTCAACAGTGTCGGGGGGAAGAATTGAATATAGTTGCTATTAATAAGGAGAAGATGCTTCGGAAGCTGAAAGGTCTGAAGGTAGATAAGTCACTTGGACTAGATAGACTACACCCCAGGTTGTGAAAGAGGTGGCAGAAGAGATTGTTGGAGGCATTACTAGATTCTGGAATGGTTCCAGAGGAGTGGAAAATTATAACCATATAACCACATAACATATAACAATTACAGCACGGAAACAGGCCATCTCGGCCCTTCTATTCCATGCCGAACTCTTACTCTCACCTAGTCCTACCGACATGCACTCAGCCCATAGCCCTCCATTCCTTTCCTGTCCATATAGCTATCCAATATAACTTTAAATGACAACATCGAACCTGCCTCAACCACTTCTGCTGGAAGCTCGTTCCACACAGCTACCACTCTGAATAAAGAAGCTGCCCCTCATGTTACCCCTAAACTTTTGCCCTTTAACTCTCAACTCATGTCCTCTTGTTTGAAGCTCCCCCACTCTCAATGGAAAAAGCCTATCCACGTCAACTCTATCTATCCCCCTCATAATTTTAAATACCTCTATCAAGTTCCCCCCTCAACCTTCTACGCTCCAAAGAATAAAGACCCAACTTGTTCAACCTTTCTTTGTAACTTAGGAGATGAAACCCAGGTAACATTCTAGTAAATCGTCTCTGTACTCTCTCAATTTTGTTGACATCTTTCCTATAATTCAGTGACCAGAACTGTACACAATACGCCAAATTTGGCCTTACCAATGCCTTGTACAATTTCAACATTACATCCTAACTCCTATACTCAATGCTCTGATTTATAAAGGCCAGCATACCAAAAGCTTTCTTCACCACCCTATCCACATGAGATTCCACATTCAGGGAACTAAGCACCATTATTCCTAGATCCCTCTGTTCTATTACATTCTTCAAAGCCCTACCATTTACCATGTATGTCCTATTTTGATTAGTCCTACCAAAATGTAGCACCTCACATTTATCAGCACTAAACTCTATCTGCCATCTTTCAGCCCTCTCTTCTAACTGGCATAAATCTCTCTGCAAGCTTTGAAGACCTACTTCATTATCCACAACTCCACCTATCTTAGTATCATCTGCATACTTACTAATCTAATTTACCACCCCATCATCCAGATCATTAATATATATGACAAACAACATTGGACCCAGTACAGATCCCTAAGGCACACCACTAGTCACCGGCCTCCAATCTGACAAACAGTTATCCACCACTACTCTCTGGCGTCTCCCATCCAGCCACTGCTGAATCTATTTTACTACTTCAATATTAATACTTAACGATTGAACCTTCGTAACTAACCTTCCACGTGGAACCTTTTCAAAAGCCTTACTGAAGTCCACATAGACAACATCCACCGCTTTACCTTCCTCAACTTTCCTAGTAATCTCTTCAAAAAATTAAATAAGATTTGTCAAACATAACTTTCCACGCACAAATCCATGTTGACTGTTCCTAATCAGACCCTGTCTATCCAGATAATTATATATACCATCTCTAAGAATACTTTCCATCAATTTACCCACCACTGACGTCAAACTCATAGGCCAATGATTGCTAGGTTTACTTTTAGAACCCTTTTTAATCAATGGAACAACATGAGCAATATGTCAATCCTCCGGTACCATTCCCATTTCTAATGACATTTGAAATATTTCTGTCAGAGCCCCTACTATTTCCACACTAACTTCCCTCAAGGTCCTAGGGAATATCCTGTCAGGACCCGGAGACTTATCCACTTTTATATTCCTCAAAAGCGCCAGTACTTCCTCTTCTTTAATCATCATAGTTTCCATAACTACCCTACTTGTTTCCCTTACCTTACACAATTCAATATCCTTCTCCTTAGTGAATACCAAAGAAAAGAAATTGTTCAAAATCTCCCCCATCTCATTTGGCTCCGCACATAGTCGTCCACTATGATTCTCTAAGGGACCAATTTTACCCCTCACTATCCATTGGCTATTAATATAATGGTAGAAACCCTTTGGATTTATTTTCAGCTTACTTGCCAAAGCAACCTTATATCTTCTTTCAGCTTTTCTAATTTCTTTCTTAAGATTCTTCTTACATTCTTTATATTCCTCGAGCACCTTATTTACTCCAAGCTACCTATATTTATTGTACATCTCTCTCTTTTTCTGAACCAAGTTTCCAATATCCCTTGAAAACCATGGCTCTCTCAAACTTTTAACCTTTCCTTTCAACCTAACAGGAGCATAAAGATTCTGTACCCTCAAAATTCCACTTTTAAATGACCTCCATTTTTCTATTACATCCTTCCCATAAAACAAATTGTCCCAATCCACTCCTTCTAAATCCTTTAACATCTCCTCAAAGTTAGTCTTTCTCCAATCAAAAATCTCAACCCTGGATCCAGTCCTATCCTTCTTCATAATTATATTGAAACTAATAGCATTGTGATCACTGGACCCGAAGTACTTCCCAACACAAACCTCCATCACCTGACTGATCTCATTCCCTAACAGGAGATCCAACACTGCCCCTTCTCTAGTTGGTATCTCTATGTATTGCTGCAAAAAACTATCTTGCACACATTTTACAAACTCCAAATCATCCAGCCCTTTTACAGAATGGGTTTCCCAGTCTATGTGTGGAAAATTAAAATCTCCCACAATCACAACCTTGTGCCTACTACAATATCTACTATCTCCTTACAAATTCACTCCCCATTAGATGGTCTATAATACACCCCTATAACCATTACTACACCTTTCCCATTCCTCAATTCCACCCAAATAGCCTCCCTAGACGAGTCCTCTAATCTATGCTGCCAAAGCACCGCTGTTATATTTTCTCTGACAGGCAATGCAACACCTCCTCCTCTTGCCCCTCCAATTCTATCATACCTGAAGTAACGAAATCCAGGAATATTTAGTTGCCAATCACACCCCTCCTGCAACCATGTTTCACTAACAGCTACAACATCATATTTCCAGGTATCAATCCATGCTCTAAGCTCATCCACCTTTCTTACAATTCTCCTAGCATTATAATAGATACATTTAAGAAACTCTCCACCTCTTACTCTCTGCTTATCCCTAATGGTGCAAACAACTTTGTTATCTTTTCCTTCCTTCTCCCCTACATCTTCCCGTTCTGAGTTTTCCAGTTCTTTGCCCTCTGCCTATCCTTCCTCACACACTGTCTACTAGCTTTCTCTATTTGTGAACTAACCTCCTCTCTCTTAGTCTCTTCAATTTGATTCCCACCTCCCAATCATTCTAGTTTAAAGTCTCCCTAGTAGTCTTTGCAGATCTCCCCGCCAGGATATTGGTCCCCCTAGGATTCAAGTGCAACCTGTCCTTTTTGTACAGGTCACAACTGCACCAAAAGAGGTCCCAATGATCCAGAAACTTGAATCCCTGCCCCCTGCTCCAATCCCTCAGCCATGCACTTATCCTCCACCTCATTTCATTCCTACTCTCACTATCGCGTGGCACAGGCAGTAATCCTGAGATTGCCACCTTTGCGGTCCTTCTTCTCAACTCCTTTCCTAACTTCCTATATTCTCCTTTCAGGACCTCTTCCCTTTTCTTACTTATGTCTTTGGTACTTATATGTACCATGACCTCTGGCTCCTCACCCTCCCACTTCAGGATATCTTGGACACGATCAGAATCATCCCGGACCCTGGCACCAGGGAGGCAAACTACCATCCGGCTCTCCTGACTGCATCCACAGAATTGCCTATCTGACCCCCTAACTATCGAGTCCCCTATTATTACTGCCCTCCTCTTCCTTTCCCTACACTCTTCTGAGCTACAGGGCCGGACTCTGTTGCCAGAGGCACGGCCACTGTTGCTTCCCTCAGGTAAGCTGTCCCCCCCCCCCCACCAAGCAATACTCAAACAGGAGTACTTATTGTCAAGGGGCACAGCCACTGGGGTACTCTCTAGTACCTGACACTTCCCCTTCCCCCTCCTAAGCATGACCCACTTGTCTGCCTCCCGTGGGCCCAGTGTGACCACCTGCCTGTAACTCCATCTATCAACTCCTCTCTTTCCCTGACCAGATGAATACCACTCCACTCTTTAAGAATGGAGGGAGACAGAAGAAAGGAAACTATAGGCCCAGTTTAGCCTGAATTCTGTGGTAGGGAAAATGTTAGAGTTCATTCTTAAGGATGAGGTTTCAGAGTATTTGGAGGCATACGATAAAATAGGCCAAAGTCAGCATGATTTCCTTAAGGGGAAGTCTTGCCTGACAAATCTGTTGGAATTCTTCGAGATAATAAAATACAGGATAGATAAAAGTGAATCAGTGGAGGTTGTTAACAATGCGCCACATAAGAGGCTGGTTGACATAAGAACTCATAATATTGTAGGCAAGGTACTAGCGTGGATAAAAGATTGGCTGACTAGCAGGAGGCAAGAAGTGGGGAAAAAAGGTGTCCACTTCTGGTTGGCTGCAAATGACTAGTGGTGTTCTGCAGGGGTCGATGTTGGGATTGATTCTTTTCACGTCATATGTCAATGATTTGGATAATGGAATTGCTGGCATTATGGCCAAGTTTACAGACAATATGAGCATAGGTGGAGGGGCAGGTAGTGTTGATGAAGCAGAGTGACTGCAGGAGGACTAGGACAGATGAGAAGAATGGGCAAAATGTGGCAGGTGGAATATAGTGCAGGGAAATGTATGGTCATGCACTTTGGTAGAAGGAGCAGGGTCATGGACTATCTTCTAAATGAGGAGGACATTTAGAAATCTGAGGTGCAATGGGACTTTGGAGTCCTTGTGCAGGATGCCCTAAAGGTTAACTTGCAGGCTGGTGGTAAGAAAGGCAAATGTAACATTAGCTTTCATTTCAAAAGTACTAGAATTTATACTCTCTGGAAAGATCGAATGGAGCAAACCTAAAGGAAGACCTCGGCTTATGTACATCAAAAGCCTAGCCAGGTGGCTACACATCGAGGAAATGGAAGTCATCCAAAGAACGAGGGATAGATCTCGATGGAAAACCATGGTCACCAACGTCCGCATCCGATATGGTACCTGGACAGACAGACAGATGTAATGTTGAGGCTTTATAAAACATTGATCAGACCACTCTTGTGGTATTGTGAGCAGTTTTGGGCTCCTTATCTAAGAAAGAATGTACTCTTTGGAGTTCAGAAGAATATGGGGGAGGCGGGAGATATCTCATTGAAACATATAGAACATTGATAAGCTTAAATAGAGTGGATGTGGAGAGTATGCTTCCAATAGTGGGGGAATCTATAGTGAGCATAACCCTCAGAATAGAGGAGGATGTTCCTTTAAAATTGAGATGACAAGGAACTTCTTTAGACAGAGGGTGTTGACTCTGAGGAATTCATTGCCACAAATGGGCATGGAGGCCAAGTTACTGGGTATACTCAGAGTTGAGGTTAAAAGGTCTTTGATTAGTAAGGTCATCCAAGGTTACAGCAAGAAGGCAGGAGAATTGAGTTGAGAGGAATAATAAATCAGCCATGATGGAATGGCAGATTGGACTTGATTGGGCCAAGTAACCTATTTCTGCACTTGTGTCCTATCACCCTCTGGTCTAAACCAGAGTTGCACCCTCTTGAGTTTAGATGAACAGTGATCTTTTTGAATCACACAAAATTCTTAAGGGGATAGACAATGGAGAAGCCCATTTGAAATATCAACTGGCTGTGGTTCCGAAAATCATTAGGTCATGGTCTCAGAATAAAATCTGGCCACATATGACAGTGGTGACAGGAAATTCCTTCACCTTGAGGGTTGTGAATCTTAGGAACTCCAGCTGGTCCAGTCACTAAGCATTTTCAAGACAGAGATCAACAGAATGAAGGAATATGGACCTATTGCAGAAAAGGTAAATAATCAGCCATGATGGTACCGAATGTAGAGAAGATTACTGAACGGTCTATGAACCTGTAAACTTTCACTGCGTATTTTTGGAATTCAGAGTAGGTTTTTAAGTCTTTGCATTACACTGCTGCCACAGAGCAACAAATTTCACATTAGTGATAATAAATCTAATTCTGATTCCCAGCAGGCACGGGGAAGGCCGGGAAGGTGCCTAATGAACTTTCCTGTTTTCATTTATCATGTTGTAACAACACCAGTAAAAAAAAAATCATCTTTGGCCATTCTGAAATGGAGTCAAAATAATTTAGAATACTGGGTGAGATAGTCTTTAAGATGTTAAATCTGAATAGCTGCTGGTATGAATAATCTAATCTTAGCTTTCCTTTTTGGCCAAACATTTACTTTAACCAAAACATTCCCCAGGGACAGAAGTTCAAAAATCATATTGTTATGATATTGGGTCATGTAATAGACATCAGCTGGAGTTGATGCAGTGACTAATGAAAGCAATCCCTTTGGAATCAGCTGTGTTGTCCTTCTATCAAGTATAATGGCTTCAGTTGTATTAAGTATTAAGTCTACACAAAAGAGTTTGAAGTAACTTTGGTCAATAGCTAGCACTAAAACCAATAGGACATTTCTTCCCACGTTGATTTAATTTCCTTTTTCATTTACCATGGTGGTGAAGAAAGTTGGACAAAATTCCTATTCTATTTGACTCCATTTAGTCTTGCTGATTTAAGCCAACTTCACTTCTTCAGACAAAGCTATTTTAATATTGTAACTTTATCAAGTGTGACTCAAAGATTAGTTTGCATTAATTAATGTGCCATCTTCAGACTGAAGACCCCATTCATGTGAGAATCAAGTTGGCTGATGATATAACAGTGGTTGGCCTTGTCAACAGCAATAATGAGTCAGTGTACAGAGAGGAAGTAGAGAGGTTTGTCAAATGGTGTGAGAATAACAGCTGAGTTTCAATGTGGACAAGACAAAAGAGAAGATTGTGGACTTTGGAAGGCTCAGGTCGACCACTCTCCATTGCACAGCAATGGCTCTGCCATGGAGAAAGTGAAGAGCATGAAGTTCCTCAGTGTGCACATAGCAGACAATCCACCCTGGACCCACAACACCTCCTCATTAGCCAAGAAGTCACAGCAACATCTACACTTTCTAAGGAGATTGAGGCATGCAAGACTTCCTGCCCCTACTCTAACTACTTTCTAAGGGAGAACCATCAAGTATGTCCTGTCTGGCTGCATCATTGTGTGGAATGAAGGCTGCAAGGCATCAGACCTATGTTTGTGATAGTTATTGGGAACAATGTAGACGAAGGGTTCAAAGCATTGTTGAGGATCCATTCCACTCATTCCACAATCTCTTTGACCCACTATCGTCAGGAAGGACAGAGGCATTAGGACTAGGATTGCCAGACTGGGTAGCAACTTCTTCCCTCAGGCTGTGAGATGAATGAATACCCTGCCACTACTGAGGTCTTGTCACTTGGGCAGCAAGCTGTTTCCTGGTTACTATTTACCTGTGCTGCACATTACATACATCTTGAAGAATATTTTATAAACTTATTTATGGTAATATTTTCTTTTATGTGTTGTGTGTGATATAATTTTTGTGGGTGCACCGCGGTCCAGAGGAGCATTGTTTGTTTGGTTGTGTATATGTACCGTAAGATGTCAATCAACTTGAACTTAAGAACACAGTTAACAACTTATAACTTCATCTTTATGTGATGCACTACTACAGAGTTGTATTCACTCTGATTTGTAATGTTGTAGCAATCGCTCTGTCATTAGATGATGCATTAATGCTACGAGGAATGCTAGAAGCAGTGCCGGCTGTGTCTGTGATGATGCCCTATTAGAGATACACCACCAAACAGTGCAACAGGTAATGCCGTCCTTTCTCTGTAGACTAACTTAAAGGACCTGTCTGCAATGAACAGAGATGCGTTGAGTAGAGTCAGTACTGAGTGGGCATGCAACATTGGAAGTCCATTACCTCTTTAGATGTCGGATTAGATTTCCATTAGTTTTCTGTAAATGTGGTTTTCTTATTCATTCCAAACACCCCTTTTCCCTTTATATCTCTTTATGAATGTCAGAGGCTTTTATTTTGAGAATACTGATTTTGTATTTGGAACATTCTCCTGACATCTCCTTTACATTCCTGGATAGGTTACCTCATTAGCTGGGAAGGTCAACTACTGTTTGTCTTTTCTAAACATTCTATCATTCTCTTTCTTACTTAATCAGTCTCTCATTTACTTTCTTAAGTAAATTATAGTTAGTATTCTTTGATATTTTCCTATTAAGGACTTCCCAATATTCTGACCAGTTACATATTCTACCTTCCTACTGTGTGCGCTTTGACGCTTTGATGCTTTTTCTATCCTCAGAGTTTTATTGACGGTATGTGATTAATAAATTTGTTCTTTTACATTGAGTTGGAAGCCATTCACTAACTCCATTTCATTGCTCTATAAAGCACAGATTTCATGATGCTCTAGTTCGTGTTTTTGATGCTAACAAATGCTTATTGTTTATCCTTACTGCTTTTTTTTAACTAAAATACATTTTATTTATTATGAAAGAGGATGGGAGTAGGCAGTTTAAATTGTTTCAGCATGGTCTAGATGGGCCAAAGGGCCTCTGTGATATACTTCCCTATGACTCCATAACCCTATCACCTGATACCTGAATTGGTATATGCCTCTGAGTCCTGTACTACACAGCTGATGAGGATGATCCTTGGATCCTTCACCACATCATCTTCGAAAATCCATAGTCTACAAAGAGGTGGGTAACATCTCTTCCCTGCAAAAGCTGTCCCGAGAGTGTTGTGCATTGGGGATGATGGGTTGTCTGTACAGGAAGGATCTGACTTCAGCTTTCTCAGAGGACAGCTAAGAGTCAAAGATATTGCTTGGGGGCTCCATATATCAATAAAGATGACATTCTTCAGAGAAACAGGTAGGTGTAACAGAAATCAAATGGTTTTGTGGTCACCTTTAGTGTTACTGACTTTTTTATTTCGGGTTTATTTGATGAATTGAATTTAAAATAATAGTAAAATTTAGAATCCTATCTCCAGGTCAATAGTGTAGTTTAATGGAAAATGGTCCTGTACACTACACAACATTCAAACTTGGAATTTGAAACTACAGGTCATTCAGAACATTGTGGTTCTTATCCTTGCTTGCTCAAGATCTTACTGTTAAATCAAGCTGGCTTCTGTTAGATTTCAGTGGGCCCAAAGCCTTGATGCTATATTCAGAACTTAACTTTTAGATGCCTCTCAATGGAAAGCTGAACAGATGACTGAACACTCAACAGATGACATCAACAAAGGACAGAGATCATAAATAAACTTTAAAAGTATTTAAAAATAAAGCAATCAAACATTATTAAAAGCAAACAAAAAAGTCTATCCAAAACAATGTCTGCATCAGAATTACCCTTTTTTTTGCCCTTAGCATCAGTTGGAGTCTAAGACCAGACAACACCACCTCAGAATAGAGGGGTGTACTTTTAGAATGGAGATGAGGAAGAATTTCTTTAGCCAGAGAGTGGTGAACCTGTGGAATTCATTGCCACAGGCGGCTCGGTAGTCCATGTCATTGAGTATACTTAAGGCAGAGTTCATAGATCCTTGATTAGTCCGGGCATGAGAAGGTAGGGGAGAAGGCACGAGATTGGGACTGAGAAGAAAAATGGCGGAGCAACCCATGGGTAAAATGGCCTAATTCTACTCCTATACCTTATGGTCTTATGGTCCGTCTTACTCGGTGGTGGTAACTATTTAAAATAGATTTTGATGAAAAGGGAGAAATAGGATGAGAGTTTTGTCATGTTTGCTTAACCCAATTTACATATATTGAGTTGGATTCCTGGCAGCAGAGTCAGTTTAAGGTTTCTTGAGTATTTGGGCATTGGGAATATTCAAGTATCCTTCTGAACCCTCTTGACAAAGTTCTTTTCCTTGATCTGTCAAAGCATAATTTAAACAAAGAGTCAATTCTTTCAGGATTGAAGACAAATGCAAATATCAATGAAGAAATAAATGACAAGGTCATGATTAGAAATGTAGTCTCTTTATAATACTACAGTCACTATTTAATCTAACAGAAATGAATGAGTTTTTGACATTGAATAAAGTGATTTGAGACAGGAAATTCATTGAGGCTGCTGTTAATCCACTGTTGAAACCTCTCTGAAATTGCAGTGGAAATCCTGTTTGCACACACAATCAGGATTTCAAAAGGAACTTCTGGAAATTTATGGAAGCAGAGCGGGAGATTTTAAAGTCCAGGAATGCCTTTTGCGTCTTTTTTTAATAGAGTTTGGAAACGTTTACTTTCTCACTTAAAACAAAGTTAGAAAAAGTCTGCTTTCTCACTTTAAACAAGCTGCCGATTATTTTTGTTAAATTAAGTAGAATGGATCATTGCATACGAATTGTTTTGCATAGCAAAAGCAAAGTGTGACAATCTGATTATTTGCTTCAAGAAAATGATTAAAAAACAGTTTTGCATGAAGTCTTTATATTAGTCTCATACCAAGTTTAAATAAAACCTTGAGATCTCCAAACAAGCGTTGATAATTGTCTGGGCTGCAGTATGAAACTCTGAGAATGATTAAGGAAGAAAATAACCTTAAAAGCATACGGATCTTATGCTAATTTTCTTGATACCATAATATTAGCTTCCATGCTTTTTTTTCTGTGATCTCTACTGAAATCAATTTGTTTGCCATTTGTACTCCTAGATTCAAATTTGAATTAACTGTAGGATTTAGCCAAGCTTTCATTCTGAATACAATCAGACAAGTTGGCTTAGAAATTCCTAGCACTATATTCCCTGGAGCCACTGGAAGGGCCAACCGTCAAGCTATTGTTTAGTTCTCACTGAGATCTTCTGATTTCCTGTAAGCTCCAGCATCGCTCATAATGTGCATTAATTACTTTGCCATTGGCAGTCAACATCACAGTTGACTGTTAAGGTCACTCCCTTAGACATCTAACCTTGGGGTCATGCAGGACTGTTGTTCCTAAACTCTACCATGTCTTATAAATATGATGCTTCTGGCTTCATTAAGAAGGTAACTCAAAATCAAGGAGGGGAGACTTCACTTGCTTTTCATTCAGCCCAACATGACCAGGTAGAAAAGTAGGCAAGGGTATATTGCAAGTTGCCCCAAAATTTAGTCATTCATATACTTTGCTCACTCCTTGCAGAGATTTCCCTAGCAAACTCCTGAATGAGGCATACTCTGTTTGCTCCCACCCCATCTCAACATATCTGACTCATAGTTGTATTCTTGAAAGATCCCCATGTTACTTTGAGACAGTGGTGTCATCAGCAAATTAGAATATGGCTTTGGAGCTGAGCTTAGCCACACAGTCGTAAAGTGAGTAGAGCAGGGAGCTGAGCACACGGACTTGCGATGCAGCTGTGCTGAGGGAGATGGTGGAGGAGATATTGTTTCAAATCCAAACTGACTGGGGTCTGGAAGTGAGGATATCCAGGATCCAACTGCACAAGGACGTATTGAGGACTTGGAGCTTATTGATTACTTTTGTGGGGATGGTAGTATTGAATGCAGAGCTTTTGTTAATACAAGGCATCCTGATGTATGCATTGTTGCTCCCCAGATGTTCCAGCATTGAGTGAAGAGGCATTGGCATCTGCTCTGGACCTGTGACTCTGGTAGGCAAATTGGAGTGGATCCAAGTTGCTTCTCATGCAGGAGTTGATGTGCCTCATCAGCAACTTCTCAAAACCATCATTGTTGGTGTGGGTACAACTGGGCAATAGATCATTGAGGCAGGTCACCACACTCTTTTGGGGCACCTGAAGCCTGCTTGAAGCAGATGGGTACCACACACTGCCAAAGTGAGAGATTAAAGATCTCAGTGAACACTCCATCAAGTTGATCAGCACAGGTCTTTAGTACTTAACCACACACCCTATCTAGGCAGGATACTTTTCATGGGTTCACTCTCCTAAATGTGACACACACCTTGGCTTCGGAGACTGAAATCATAGGATCATTAGGGGATGCAAGAGTTCATGGTGGTTCCTTTATGCTTTGACTATCAAAGCAAGAATAGAAACAAGAAATTCTGCAGATGCTGGAACTCCAAACCACCACACACAAAATGCTGTAGGATCTCAACAGGTCAAGCAGCATCTATGAAGAGAAATAAACAGTCAACATTTTGGGCTGAGACCCTTCAGCAGATACTGGAAATCCAGAATAACACACGCGCACACACACACACACACACACACACACACACACACACACACACACACAATGCTGGAGGAATTCAGTAGGTCAGGCAGCATCTATGGAAATGAAAAAACAGTCGACATTTCGGGCCGAGACCCTTCTTCAGTATTGGAAAGGAAAAGGGAAGACATCAGAATAAAAAGCTGAAGGGAGGGTAAGGAAGATAGCTAAAAGGTGACCGGTGAATGGGAAAGGTAAAGGGCTGGAGAAGAAGGATTCTGATAGGAGAGGAGAGTGGACCATAGGAGAAAAGAAGAAAGGAGGAGCACAGGAGAAGGTGATAGGCATAAGAGGAGAAGAATTAAGAGGCCAGAATGGGGAAGAAGAGGGAAGGAAGAGACAAAAAAATTATTGGAATGATAAATCGATGTTCATGCCATCATGTTGGAGGCTACCTAGATGGAATATGAGGTTTGCTCTTCCACCCTGAGAGTGGCTTCATCATGGCAAAAGAGGAGGCAATGGACTGGCATGTCAAAATGGGAATGAAGATAGGAATTAAAATGATTGGACACCGGGAAATTTTGCTTTTGGCGGATGAAGTGGAAGAGCTCATCAAAGTGATCCTACAGTTTACATCGAGTTTCACCAATGTAGAGGAGGACACAATAGATGACCCCAACGGATTCGCGAGTGAAGTTTTGCCTCACCTCGATGGACGGATTGGGACCCTGAATGGGGGTGAGGGAGGAACTAAATGGGCAGGAAACTTGCAGGGGTTTCTGTCAGGACGTAGAGAAGTGGGGAGGGATGAATGAATAAGGGAATCACGGAGGGAGCCATTCCTGCAGAAAGAAGGGATAATGTCATATTTTGAGCTAGTTGCAGGTATGTCACCTTTAAGGATGACATGCAAGAACTGGCAATAGAGTAATAGAGTATGCCATGCTGAAAGTGACATGGTGCTGTATGCCACAGAGAAGCCTGCCGTTCCTATTGTGTGATTGTAATATTAGATGTTCTTGATCTTTAGAAAACTTCCATAAGGAGTGTTAGTTTGACCTATTAATGCCATTAACAAGTCACACAGTTGTTAGGTTTGATTGAAAAATCTTTGAACTTTGAGTGAACATGCTATTTATTAAATACAGTTTGGGTAAACTGGAGAGTATCAATGTATATGAAAGTATTTTGCTGACAGTTATTTGGAAGTAAAGACAAACATAGGCTTTCCGGTTGAAATTAGTCTACACCTACACATCTGATTCACTTAAAAATAAAACTTGAAGTTACTGCTAATCACATGATTAATTTTTGTTATTGTGTAGATAATCAAGATGGATGCATGTTACTTATTTCAGAAGCCTGTGGCCAAAAATAACAAGATACAACAGCAAACATTTTGGAAGAAACAAATGTTTATGAGTTTAAATTCCCAGTACATGAATAATTACATGTGAGAAAGTGCAAAATATCTGCACACATCTCCTTGGGGTGTTTTGTTAACAACTGGAATCCATTTAAGTTGCCTACATTTTAAGAAGTCAAAAAGAATAGAAAATTAGCGGCTATCCAGATCACGTAATTGTAGCTTTTCTGTGTTTCCAACAGAACTGACGTGAACAATGAAAATAATTAAGATTCTGCTGAAATTAATGACTAATATAACCCACTAAATCAGGAAAAAATGCTTTGAAAATATGATCACAACTGGGTGAAAAAGACTGGAAAAGATGTCAGTTTCAAGTGAGGCACTGATATACCAATAAACTGTACCATATTGCCCAGTAGGTCATAAAGACAGGCTTCTGATGCATTGAAGAAAGTAGTAAGATTGTGCATACCTTCCACAGTCAAAACATCACGTCTTTTTTGCCAAGATAGTTAGCTGCTTAGTCATGACATGAAAACCTAATGCAGGAAAATGGCACCATGGTAATGTCAAGGTTAGTGCAATGCTATTACAGTACAGGGTGTTCCAGAGTTCAGAGTTCAAATCCAGTGCTGTCTGTAAGGAGTCTGTAGATATTCCCTGTGGAATGTGTGGGATTTCTCTGGGTGCTCTGGTTTCCTCCCACAGTCCAAAGACATGCCCATTAGGTTTGTAAACATAAAATACTCTGCAGATGCTGAGGTCAGAGCAACACGCACAACACGTTAATCGGTCATTATAAACAGCAGGAAGAGCCTGCTCCATGCCCTCATCACAAGAATTCATAACGGAGAAGGGGTTGCTCATACTTGGGGTCAGGATTTGGAGAACTAGCTTTCTTCATTTCGATCAGCGTAACCTCAAAATCTTCCCTTAGAATTAACTACCAAAATTGCAACAAAATTTCTCTGAAATAATTCGCTGAATTCCATTTGTAACTATGTCACACATTTTGAATACAGTTTCATAATTCCTCATCACAAGCGTTTAAAAAAACATAATCATGCTGTTTTGTACACGTAATTCTTTCCATCTTTATTTATCTAGAGTTATAGTGTGGAATAGGCTCTTCTGGCCCTTCGAGCCAGCAACTTACTGAGTTAACTCCTAGCCTAATCCAGGGCAATTTGCAATGACCAATTAACCTACTAGCCGGTACACCTTTGGATTGTGGGAGGAATCTCACATATTCCATGGGGAGGACGTACAAACTCCTTACAGAGGACTCTGGGATTGAGCTCTGAAGCCTGATGCCCAGAGCTGTAATTGTGTCAGGCTAACTACAATGCTACCATGACAGTAGGAATGACAATTAATCTAGCTATTAATGTTAAAATAATTCCATAATTTTCTTTAGAGCAAGTGGAACGATTGATCCAAAGGAGGATTGTTCATTTCTAACATTAAATAATCAATTTGAAATCTACTGAATGATTTCATAACCTGGATAGACAAAAAGAATCAATAACTCCATGCTGTTTTATTAGTATGTTGTGCATATAGTGATCAATTAAGCATATCTTTTTTTAACTTTAACTCACTATCATTCAGTATGGTTCACAGAGATGAAGACAAGTCTATATTTTTGTATCTTTTGGTCACCTTTTTGGATATAAAAAAGAAATGAAGACAAATTACATTGTCTATTAATTATTATTCTTTCACTCCTGGAATCACATTTAAGCATCTACTGCTTTTTGTTTGCTTCAGAGCTACTTTCTTTATTATTATGACTATTTAGCAAAATCATGTGTTTTTGGTTATTTGGTTTTGGTGTACATACATTACCATTCAGTTTTTATACTACATGCAAGTAAATTTATTCTATCAATAAGAGTATACAAACACAATTATATCTGGACCATGAAATGCAGTTAACCAGAATTCAATACACAATATTCACATTTTGAAATTTAAATTTAAAATGGTGCTGGTGAAGCCCAGCAACTACTTATCGATGGCAAACAAAACAAAGAATACAGCTAAATACTTCATTAATGACTTCCTCTGGTGAAATTTATGGTAAACAATCACTGCAAACAATAGAGAGGCAGGTGGAGGCGAGGAAGAGTCGAGGGGTGAAGTGAGAGGAGGGGTGAGGTTATGTCAAGGGTTGACACAAGCATCTGAGAAGCAAAATCGAGGCGAGGCCAAGGCAGATCTGAGGCAAGCGGAGGTGAGGCAAAGTCGGGACAAGTGGAAGCAAGAAAGAGTCGAGGCCCATCCACCTAAGCTGAGAGCAAAAGAAGACCCGAGGTTTGATTGATATCAGCACCAGGCCAAAATGTGGCAGCAGGGTCTAGGTCGTGAGTGCATCAAAGCAACAGGCCCAGGTCTAGAGTGAGAATGACCCAATGCGTGGGTGATTTAAACACCAGGCTAGATGATTTGAAAAGGCAGGGTGTCAGGACCAGAAGCAAGGTTCAGTCTAGTTCTACTCACTGCTCATGATGTGTATTCAGCTGTGTGCTGATCTGAAACTGAGGCTGCGGCCTGCGCTGGCTACTCTGGGATCGTGTCTGTGCACTCACTTCCACTCTGATTGCTATTTGCTTACTTTTATTGTTTGATCAATTTGTTTTTTTTTCCTCTCTACACACTGGGTATTTGATGGTCTTCTTTTTCTATGAGTTCTTTTCAGTTTCTATGTTATGTGGCTGCCTGTAAGGAGACTAATCTCAGGGTGTATAATATATGCATACTTTGATAATTAATGTACTTTGAGCAATGAACTTAAAGCAATGTTGACGACTGACATTACAAAATTTATTGCCAACATATACTTTGATATTTAATTGCATAAGTCTTTTTTTATCATTAGGCAGCTGAAAATCAATTTCTTATATGGTGAAATGTGATAACAACATTTCCAGATTATTTTGTATCATTCTGGAAATGCAATTGGGTAGATCTTTATGGGAGTCATCCTTGTAAAAAGATTTCATGGGTGTACAGGATCATATCATTTACCATGCAACAATTCCTATGGAACGTTGTTGGGAAACCTGGACCACATTATTCTGGGAGCATCTTTCACTGGGCCCTCTTGGTCCAATATGGATTTACAAGCACAGTGACAAACTAGGATGCTTGCAGGTAAGGCTATCACTATTAGTCAGTTTAGGTTTTCATCAGTGCACACAAAGCCAACACCACTCACCAACCAACATCCAGCTTGAGCCATCTCACACTTATATGGCATCCATTATTCTTGCGAGACCAAGTACCTGCGCCTGGAAAGTCTTCACTCTCCAGGGTGCAGGCCTGGGCAAGGTTATATGGAAGACCAGCAGTTGCCCATGCTGCAAGTCTCCCCTCTCCACAACACCAATGTTGTCCAAGGGAAGGGCATTAGGACCCATACAGCTTGGCACCAGTGTCGTCACAGAGCAATGTGTGATTAAGTGCCTTCCTCAAGGACACAACACGTTCCCTCGGCTGGAGCTCAAACTCACGACCTTCAGGTTGCTAGTCCAATGCCTTAACCACTTGGCCACGTGCCATCTCACACTGCTAAGCTGATATTCCCCAGTAACTGAAGAAGCTGCTTGCGATACACCACCACATGACATGTGATGTTCTGATCCTTGATCCACACACACAAGGAAGTACCAGTCTCATATTCCTGACCTATACTCCATCAAATGCTGACCTCCAATCACAAGCCACATCAACACAGCAGGTGTTGATCTTTCATGCTCTGATCCCTACCCGCACAAAGTGCCAATCTCCTGATTCCAATCCTTAGGCATACCATGAAGTCGCCTTCTTCTGATCCCACCCTCAGTATATGTCAGTGACCCAGCCCTGATTGTGGCAAACATCAAGTAGTAGTCTCAGTACTAACCCAAAGTACTGCCAATCTCGTGGTCTGGATCCTCACCTAAATGCTCATCGCCCACTCTAGTTTGCTACCCTAATTAATTGATAGTGTCCCATTCACTGATAGCTACCTTCTCATATGGAGTTCTCCTGCTGAAAATCCTCAATGACCTAGCACACATTTTGACTGACTGCTCCTCACCATCATATGCTAGGCTTCTACTCACTCTACCCCACCACACCGAATGCCAGTCTCTCATTCCTTAAAACCCATCCTAACTTTGTGCAAATCTACCATCTTTATTGCAGATATTTCATTCTCAGTCCACTTTACGAAGTAATAGTTTTCTGCTCAAGGCACACTCCCATATCAAGAGTTGTTCTCCCTCTCCCTGATGCAGTCTAGCCTTCTGCACCTGATGCTCCTCCTATATTGGGCCAAATCTCCTGCTCACAATTCCCATCCAAATTAAGTGCCTCGTTCCTTTTCCCAAACTCTATGGTCTCCCATCACATGTCCCTTTCACCGCATGCCAGTCTTCTGCTTTTGATTGGCATCCACACCAAGTACTGGTCACTTGTTCCTTCATATCCACCAACAAACACCCTCCCAACATACCAAATGCTGATCCAAATTCCAAAATATATAAGATCTTGGACTTTTCAGTGAGGTGGAGAGACAATTAAACTGGTCATTATTGTTCTCCTGCTGTGTAAAGAGGAAGGGTGCACTTGGATTCCTAGCTAAAAGAAAAAAGACTGAGGAAGTCTTTGGGGAGTTGTTTTCTTATTTAAAAATTCAAGCCCAGTTTCAGCAGCAATTTTGCCCAACTGGTTAAATGAATGGTGAGCTACATTAGCTTCCTTTGTAATGTGAAACCAGCCAGTTTCCTATAGTTAAAATAGACTGCAGTTGAAAATCTTGTCACTCAGTGGCCACTTTTTAGGTACACCTGTACACCTGCTCATTAATGTAAATATTGAAGCAATCAATCATGTGGCAACAACTCAAAGCATCAATGCGTGCAGACATGATCAAGAGGTTCAGTTGTTGTTCAAATCAAACATCAAAATGGGAACGAAATGTGATCTATTTGACTTAAACCGTGGACTGACTGCTGGTGTCAGATGGGTGTCTCAAAGTCTGTTTAAACTGCTGGGATTTTCACACACAACAGTTTCTAGAGTTTACAGAGAATGGTGCAAAAAAAAAAGAACATTCACTGAGCATGTTCTTTGAGTGAAATAGCCTTGTTAATGAGAGAGGTCAGAGGAGAATGGCCAGACTGGTTCAAGCCTACAGGAAGGTTACAGTAAGTTTAATAACCACTTGTTACAACAGTACTGTGCAGAACAGCATCTCTGAATGCAGAATGCATCAGACCTTGAAGTGGATGGGTTACAGCAGCCAAAGATCACAAACATCAATGGCCACTGTATTAGGTACAGGAGGTACCTAATAAAATGGTCGCTGAGTGCACGTCTTGATTGATGCTGGAAAGCAAAATGAGATTCACTGAGAGATTTGCCACCTAGGCTAACAAATGTCTAGGAAGGACGCTTAGATAAAAATTAGGCCACAAGATTAAGCATAATCACTGTTTAGGACTAAAACATTCAGGACAATTCAAGAGGAAGCAATGGATAACTTTTTGCAGTTTATGCTCTGAGAGAAATAGTGCATGCCACTCTTTACTAAGAAGAATAAAACATAATGATTTAATGTTGTGATGTTCCCTGAGCTTGGCAAGTAGCTTGCAGATGTTTTATTACCAGTTAAAGTGACATCCTTGGTGCCCAGTTGTTGGTGTTTCACTCTGGGAGTGTTCACATTTATATAGATCCCTGTTCACTTGCCTCAGTCCTGATTGACTACCCCTTCGGTTGACCCTTGAATTCTATTGGTTCATGTTTTTTTTGGCTCTTAGAGGTTTGTAGGTGGCGTCTATTTCAATATGTTTGTTAACAGAGTTAACAGAAGAGAGCCACACTTCTAAAAAACATGAGAATTTTTAGAAGCATCATTCTTTTCTAACAACTCCATAAACAAGCATATCAAAATGGGCACCATTTACAAACCCCCTAAGAGCTAAAGAAATGTGAACCAATAGAATTCACAGGTCAACTGAAGGGGTAGCCAACCAGCACCGAGGCAAGAGAACAGGGCCTATATAAACGTGAGCATTGCCAGAGAGAAACACTAACAGCTGTGCACTGTGGCTGTTACTTCGACTGGTGATGAAATGTCTACAAGCTAATTGCCAAGCTTGGTGAACAATGCAACATCAAACGCCTCAACCTGAGCTGCCAATATTCACCATCATCCTGAAGCATAATGATGTTTCCCCAGAAGTGTGCAAATATCAACCATCCATGCAATATTCATAGAGACCTTCCTTTGAATGAACCCAAAGAATAGATGTAGATCTGGAAATATAAAGTTGCTAGGTTAAGTTTACGTAGAGATAATTAATGTTCTGTGCAATTCAATAGTTGCTGATCATGCATCATTAACATCATAGAGCTGTCAATGCCAAAGTCAACAAGTAATCAAAGATAAGATACAGTTAAATAGGTAAATTGAAGTTTCACACTATTAACTGTGGCAGAAAAAGAAAGCTTTGCAGAACCCTTATGTGAGATTAAATCCATTGGGCAGAGTTTGCCACAGAGCATATCAAATTGGTCTGCGAGGGAAAAATACAGGGTTGTAGGCTAAATCCCTTTCTTTTGCTTCATGCTGGTTTGTGGAACAAAAACTGCTGCTGAATCATAGGCCATTGTAGTCCTGAAACCAAACTCAAGGTCGAAATCAAAATAAATTTATTATCACAGTATATACTGTATATGTCACCATTTACTACCTTAAGATTCATTTTCTTGCTGGCATTTACAAGAAAGATAAAGAAATACAACATAATTTATGAAAATCTATAAATAACAAAGACTGACAAACAAGCAGTGTACAAAAGATGACAAATTGTGCAAAGAAGAAAAATAATATTGAAAGCATGAGTTGTAGAGCCCTTGAAAGTGAGTCTGTAGGTTGTGGAATCAGTTCAGAGTTGTGGTGAGTGACGTTATACATGCTGGTTCAGGAGCCTGGTGGTTGTTGGGTAATAATTGTTCCTGAACCTGGAGCTGTGAGAGCTAAGACTCCTGTACCTCCTGCCTGATAACAGAAGTGAGAAGAGAGCACGGACTAAACGATGGGAGTCCTTGATGATGCCTGCTGCTTTCTTGTGGCAGCACTCTATGTAAATGTGCACAATGGTGGGGAGGGCTTTGCTTGTGATGGACCAGGCTGTGTCCATCACTTTCTGCAGACATTTCCATTCCTGGGCATTTGTGTTTCCAAACCAGGCCCTGATGCAACCAGTTATAATATTCTCCACTATGCATCAATAAAGGTTTGTCAAAGCTTTAGGTGACATAATGAATCCACACAAACTTCTAAGACAGTAGAGGTGCTGTTGTGCCTTCTTTGTGATGGCACTTTGTGCTGATCCGAGGACAGATCTTCTGATATGATAATTCCAAGGAATTTAAAGTTACTGACTCTCTCCATCTCCGATCCCTTAATAAGGACAGGCTCATAAACCTTTGGTTTCTTTCTCTTGTAGTTGATAATCAGCACTTTGGTTCTGTTGAAGTTGAGTGAGAGATTGTTGTGGTAACACCATTCAATCATATTTTCAATGCCCATCCGATATGCCAGCTACAAAGTAAATTTCATACTGCAATTCAATAAATAAGTCAACTAGGCAATGTCTGTCATTTTTCTATAATCAGTGCACTCCATGCAGCAGAATAGGTTTAGATCATCTCAGCCATTAGGAAAGTTCTGATTAATAGTAGGCTGATTTGAAATGGACAATAGTACAAACTACCATGGACTCTCAGGAATGAAAGGAATAGGGTAAATAATGTGAACATTGACATACATCCCAACAGTTGGGCATTTGCCTAAGGGGATACATTCTTGCAGATTAAACCTTGAAGAAAACAAATAATTGCTCCACTCAGGTGTCACAATATTTAGGAAGGGTCCTAAATTAATTATGTTTACGACGCTTAAAACCTGTCTTAGATGGCTGCTCACAAGAAAAGAAAATTTGCAAAGCCCGCTATTAGATCTATGGTCCTGTGTCCTTTTTCCCCTTTCACACTTCTCTCTCCTTCTGATCTACTTGGCCCTCATCACTCTATCCCTTCCCCCTCCCCCACTTTCTCCATCTGCCCCTCACCCGCACACAGCTCCCAATTTTTCCCCTGCCCACCTCCCCCAGTTATTCCATGCTTCAACGTCCTCTCATATCAGATTCTATCATCATAAGCCCTCTGTCACTTCAGTCCCTTCTCCTTCCAACTTCTGACATCATTCCCACTCTCTCTCCCCAACTCCCTCATCTGCTCTTTGCCCACCTTATTTGGATCCACCTATCACCTGCCAACTCGTACTTTATCCCATCCTCTCACCTTTTATACTGGCCAACTTCCACTCTTTCTTTCAGTCCAGATGAAGGGTCTTGACTCAAAACCTCAATTGTCCATTTCCCTTCGTAGGCACTGATCTGCTGAGTTACCCCAGCATTTGTGTGTTGTTACAACTGGGGCATTGTCACTAGTTTACTGCTACTGATCGAGGGATTGATGTTATGGTGAAAATTTCTTTTGGCAGTTATGTTTCTCCAGTGATGGCAAAATCATGTCCAGTGAATAAGACTGCATGTTTTCTTTTGATTATTTTCCATTATTCAGTGGAACAGGGGGATCTGGGAATACAGATACAAAATTCCCTAAAAGTGGCATCACAGGTAGATAGGGTCGTAAAGAGAGCTTTTGGTACATTGGCCTTTATTAATCGAAGTATTGAGTATAAGAGCTGGAATGTTATGATGAGGTTGTATAAGGCATTGGTGAGGCCGAATCTGGAGTATTGTGTTCAGTTTTGGTCACCAAATTACAGGAAGGATATAAATAAGGTTGAAAGAGTACAGAGAAGGTTTACAAGGATGTTGCCGGGACTTGAGAAACTCAGTTACAGAGAAAGGTTGAATACGTTACGACTTTGTTCCCTGGAGCGTAGAAGAATGAGGGGAGATTTGATAGAGGTATATAAAATTATGATGGGTATAGATAGAATGAATGCAAGCAGGCTTTTTCCACTGAGGCAAGGGGGAAAAAACCAGAGGACATGGGTTAAGGGTGAGGCTGGAAAAGTTCAAAGGGAACATTAGGGGGGGCTTCTTCACACAGAGAGTGGTGGGAGTATGGAATGAGCTGCCAGACGAGGTGGTAAATGCGGGTTCTTTTTTAACATTTAAGAATAAATTGGACAGATACATGGATGGGAGGTGTATGGAGGGATATGGTCCGTGTGCAGATCAGTGGGACTAGACAGAAAATGGTTCGGCACAGCCAAGAAGGGCCAAAAGGCCTGTTTCTGTGCTATAGTTTTTCTGGTTTCTATTGAGGGTGGTTTCAATGATGCTGAATCACATGATTCTATTAAGAATTTGAATTTTACGAAGAAAAATATTAATAGCTGTGTGGATATATATAGTGATCTTTAAGTTGCATTTAATTTCAGGAAATCTCTGACATTTGCCCTATCAGATGTATGCTGTGGAGTCCTAAAAGGAAAGAATGAGAGTCAACAGAACCTTCAAGGAATTATGGGGATATATTTAGTACAGTATAATATAGGCAAGACTCTCAATGCCTAGAACAGAATTATTGACATGATACTTTGGGTCAAAGTTTATTTTTCATGCAAATTAATCAAAAGATCTGGGTAATGACAAAAAGACTAATTCTAAGATGCAACAGAGAAGCCATTCCATCCATATCCCCATGGTTTCTAAATTCCATAACATTCTCTAGCCAGAGTCTGTGAAAATTATAATAATCATGAGGAAAATAATATATAACATCTGCTACTGATGAGTCCTCTAGAAATATCATGTTGTACTTTGTTTTTACTGTTTAATTTTCAGAGAGCTGATAATATCTGCTACAACTCGCAACCTGGTCATCTCTGAGGCTGAGGTATGCAGATATCTCCAACGACTGGACAGTTGTAAAGCTGCGGGATCAAAGGGATCCCAGGGTGAGTACTCAGGATGTGCACAGCGCAACTGGCAGGTGTGTTTACTGACATTTTTAATCTCTCCCTCTCCCAGTGTAGAGTGCCCTCCTGCTTCAAATTATCCACCATTGTCCCTGTACCAAAAAAGATCAAGGGAACATGCCTGAACAACGGGCGATGTGTCGCACTCACCTCAATGATAAGCAAATGCTTTGTGAAGCTGATCAAGGATTACAGCTGCAGTTTGCTGCCACCCAAACTGGACACCCTACAATTCGCCTACTCACACAACTGATTGACAGATGACACAATAGCCACTACTCTACATACTGTCCTGACACATCTGGAGAAGAGGGATGCTTATGTGAGAATTCTGTTCTTAGACTGCAGTTCAGCATTCAATTCCATAGTTCCATCCAGGCTTCACAAGAAGCTCAGAGTCCTCGGCCTTGACCCTGCCCTTGTTCAGCTAGATTCTAGACTTCCTGTTAGACGGTCAGCAGGTTGTAATTGTGGGCTCCCTCACCTCCAACCCTCTGACTCTCAATACAGGAGCCCCTCAGGGCTGCGTACTGAGTCCCCTCTTTTACTCCCTGTATACCCATGACTGTATCGCCACCCACAGCTCTAATCTGCTAATTAAATTTGCCAACGATACTACATTGATTGGCCTTATCTCAAACAATAATGTGGTGGCCTACAGGGATGAATTCATCTCTCTGACACAGTGGCGTCAAGAAAAAAACCTCTCCCTCAATGTCACAAAAACAAAGGAGCTGGTTGTGGATTACAGGAGAAATGGAGATGAGCTAACCCCTATTGACGTCAATGGATCTGGGGTTGAGAGGGTAAACAGCTTTAAGTTCCTTAGCATCCTCATCACCAAAGACCTCACGTGGTCTGTACACACCAGCTGTGCGGTGAAAAAGGCACAAATGCGCCTCTTTTACCTCCGATGGTTCAGAGAGTTTGGTATGGGCCCCCAGATTTTAAGAACTTTCTACAGGGGCACAATTCAGAGCATCCTGACTGGCTGCATCACTGCCTGGCATGGGAACTGTACCCCCCTTAATCGCAGGACTCTGCAGAGAGTGGTGTGGACAGCCCAGCGCATCTGTAGTTGTGAACTTCCCATGATTCAGGACATTTACAAAGACAGGTGTGGAAAAAGGGCCCATAGGGTCACTGGGGATCCGAGTCACCCCAACCACAATCTATTCCAGCTGCTACCATCCGGGAAACGGTACCGCAGCATAAAAGCCAGGACCAACCGTCTCCAGGACAGCTTCTTCCACTAGGCCATCAGGCTGATTAACTCACGCTGATCTCAGTGTACTCTGTATTACATTGACAGTTCTATTTACTATAAATTACTATGATTACATTTTGCACATTTAGACAGAGACGTAACATAAAGATTTTTACTCATGTATGTGAAGGATGTAAGAAATAAAGTTAATTTGATTCAATTGAATTCAATATCTTGAATATTCGTGTCAACATTTAATTGGGGTTAACAGTTCCACCGAGAAAGAATTTTCCCAAAACTTTTGACAAAAAAACCTAAAAATAATATTTTAAAACATCCAATTAAAATTTGAAGAGAACGTTAAATAGTTCAATTCCCTTTTATTCCTGCTGCTTGTCATGAATTATCCATTTTTTTACATTAGGTCTCTGATTACAATAGGCTTTCTTGGACTGAAAGCGTGGAATTGCACAATTTATCCTTTCAGCTGTGATGCAAAACTTCTAGTGCTGTACGCTAATTGAAAAAAGGTAAAGGCACTAAAACAAGAGAAGCCCCAAAGAAGTTACAATGTAATTCTATTTTTATATCACAGTATTGCTAATATCAGAAAGAAATCTTTACTATTATCACTCTGGTGAATGCTGTGCATTGTGAACTCTAAATATGTGACGCAATGAAATAAGAGACCTTCAGCCAAATCTGGGATAGAGGAAGTCATGCATTATGTTTGCGATTCCAGAAGGCTGGTATCCCTGTTGTATATTAAGTTCAAAGAGGACTCAGATATCCTGCCAAGTTTGACATCAGGCTGCAATAAACAGACAGGCAGGAATAATTTACCTTTTGTTTCTTTAAAGTCAAAGTCAACCCTACATATGCCTTGGACAACTACAAACCACAGGACTGAAATGAAGAAACTGAACGTTTCCTTTGATCACTCTGCATTATACAAATTGTCATATTTTCTCTAAGTAGATGCACTTTATCCCCAGTGTTCAAATCATCAGAATACTGGAGCCATTTATATGTAGTTTCTGAAAATACAGCTCTGCAGAGTAAAAATCAAGACTTTAGCTACGGTTGGACTTGAAAACCATTTAAATAATGCAATTGAATTTTAATATGTAAATCAAATTCAGCTTTGTAGTTTTACTCAAATGTAACTAGATTGGAACTTTTGTTTTTGGCTCTGCATTTCCAACTAAAAGGGTCAGATTCTCCTGCTGCTGCTTTGATCATTTTCTTAGATTTTATAATTTTCTAAAGCATGCAGAATTTGTGAGATCAAGTGATATAATTTACAGTAGAAAACTCTCATAAGCTCCCATTGCATCCATCAGAAGGCGTTCAACCTTTTTGCTCCAGGCGAATCACAGCAGCAACAATGCTACCTATGCTAGCATAGTGTCCTCTATAAGTGAGAGTGTTAACGGGGGCTGAAGATTCGTTGCCACATCAGGTAGCATGAATATACACCAAAGGAACATGGATAAATGTGAACCAAGTCAGTGCAGCTTATTGTTCTTTCCCTGGTTTCATATGGCGCGGTGAAGGGACTGAAGGAACCAAGAGCTCTTGAGTCAAAGCTGACATTACTCCACTGGACACAAACAAGAGAAAATCTACAGATGCTGGAAATCCAAGTAACACACACAATGCTGGAGGAACTCAGCAGACAGGCGGCTGAGTTCCTCCAGCATTTTGTATGTGTTACTTAGTACCCCACTGGAAACGTGTGTTTTTCTAATCCAAGAGGTAAGCTTCTGATATGAGCCTTAAAACCCTAAAAACAGCAGACTCTTCAAATGAGGACAGTCTTACTGTTTTGATAAGATTATCTTGTATATTTCTTTCCCAGTTTTGATTTCTTGCCATGACCATTAATTATTGCCTGTATTAAATGTTTCATTGGCACATTCTGTTTTATTCCACACTCTACTGCTGAGCTCTATCAATTGAAGAACTACATCTGCCACAGGTTGTTCCTTCTGCCCATTGGATCCCTGCACCTCTCTGCCTTATCTCAGCAAGCAACACAGCATAAACGGCACGATCTCAGCTGTGTCCATGCACTTCTGCACCTGGACAGGATTTACGCCTCTAGAGGGTGAAGCACGAACTGGGAATTCACCAGATGCATTTGAACAAGGGGAGCTTAGTAAACCTGAAGGAATCCCTTCTCTGTACAACAGCAATAAGAATACCATATAACATATACCTGGTTCATCCAACAGAGCAAATTTTAAACCCTGTCAGGGCTTACTTTCAATGAGGTTTTCTTTACAAGTGAGCTGTGGAAGCTCTAGAATGGTACATGAACATTTCTCCAGTTCTTCTAGTAATTTTGTACTTCATACTTCATACTTCCTTACAGCCAAACAAGTCTTCTAGGTATCAGAGCAAACTCATCAATCCCAGTCCTCTACATGTTTTCCTCGAATTTATTCTCTCCCAAATGTCTATAACAGCACCTCTGATTTTCCCGCCATCCACCTACACAAAGGGTAATTCGGAGTGGCTAAGTAGCTTACCATCCAGCATATCTTTAAGATGTGGGAGAGGGAAAGAGAATAGGCAGCCATTGCATAGAAATCATGTGGTGCTCCACTTAATAATAAATGTACTGCTTAGGATAATGTTGCAGTAGTGACCGGGACTTTGGCACTGAGTCTTGCTCTGTCATAAAGTCATAGAGTCATAGAAAACTACAGCATAGAAACACACATGTCAGCCCATCTAGTTCTAGTCCATGCCCAACTGTTGATCTACCTAGTCCTATCAACCTGCACCTGGGCCATAGCCCTCCATACCCTCCCATCTTTACCTAGCCCAATTCCCTTGAATATTAAAATCGAACCTGCACCCACCACTTTGGCTGGCATCTCATTCCACACTCTCACCACTCTCTGAGTGAAGAAGTTCCCTCTCATGTTCCCCTTAGATATTTCACCTTTCACACTTAATACATGACCTCTAGTTTTGGTCTCACCCAAACTCAGTGGAAAAAGCTTCCTTGCATTTACCCTATCCAAACCCCTCATACCTCTATCAAATCTTCCCTCTTTCTTCTACACCCTAGAGAATAAAGTCCTAACCTATTCAGCCTTTCCCTATAGCTCAGATCTTCACGTCCTGGCAACATCTCTGTAAACTTTCCCAGCAGTCTTTCAATCTTTTTGCAATCTTTCCTGCATGTAGCCGAGCAAAACTGCACACAATACTCCAAATTAGGCCTCACCAACATCTTTTACAGCTTAACATCCCAACTCCTATACTCAGTACTTTGATCTATGAAGCTTTCTTTAAGACCCTACCCATCTGTGGAATTATGGATCTGTATACCCAGATGCCTCTGTTTTACTGCACTCCTTCCTGCACTGTTCACTGTGTATGACCTACCTCGTTTGTCTTCCCAAAGTGCAACACTTCACACTTGTCAGCATTAAATTCCATCTGTCATTTTTCAGCCCATTTTTCCAGCTGATTCAGATCCTACTTCAAGCTCTGATATTCTACCTCACTGTTGGTTACACCCCCCAATCTTGGTATCATCTACAAATTTGCCAATCCAGTTTACTACCTTATCATCTAGTTTGTTGATATAGATGACAAACAACAAATGACAGAGCACCGATCCCTGCAGCACACCACTAAACATAAGCTTCCAAACCGAGAAGGAGCCATCAACTACCCATCTCTGGCTTCTCCCACAAAGTCAATGTCCAATTGATTTTATGACCTCATCTTAAATGCCAAGCAAATGAAACTTTTTGACCAACCACTCATGAGGGACCTTGTCAAAGGCCTTACTAAAGTCCATGTAGACAACATCCACTGCCTTGCCTTCATCGACCTTCCTAGTGATTTCCTCAAAAAAATATAAGATAGGATAGACATGACGTACCATGCATACAGCCATAGTAACTATCCCTAATCAGTCCATATCCATCCAAATACTTACATATCTGGTTGCTTGGAATACCTTCCACTAACTTACACACTACTGATGTCAGGCTCGCTGGTGTATAATTTCCTAGGTTATTCTTAAAGGCTTTGTTAAAGGATGGAACAGCATTAGCGACACTCCAATCCTCAGGCACCTCGCTTTTTAGGGCTCAGGAGGGAAGAGGATGGGGAGAAGAGGAGTGAAATAGTGATTCCACAGTTAAGAGGAGCAAACAGGAGATTGTGTGGATGTGAAAGAGACACCTGGATGGTATGTTGCCTCTCTGGTGCCAGGGTCAGAGCATTGTAAAGAGAGATGCTGAACAGCTGGTACTTGTTGGTACTAAAGACATAAGTAGGAAAAGGGATGAGGTCCAGAAGAGAGAAAATAGAGATTTAGGTAGAAAACTGAAAAGCAGGATTTCGAGGGTAGTAATCACTCGATTACGGCCTGTGGGCCACTTAGCAGTGATGGTAAGAGTAGGTATATTTGGCAGGGGGAGTGATTGGTGCAGGGGGCAGGGTTTCAGGTTTCTGGATCATTGGGATCTCTTCTGGGGAAGGTTTGAGCTGCACAGAAAGGATGAGTTACACCTGAACTCAACTGGGCAGGTTTGTTAGAGCTGCTGGGGAGAGTTTAAATTAACTTGGCAGGCATTGGGTACTGGAGTGAAAGGGCTGAGGAAGAGGCAGTTGGTGTACAATTAGCTGCTGTGCATAGTGAGATTGTGAGGAAGAACAGTCAGTTGATTGGTCAAAATTGCAGTCAGTGGGATTAGTTGAAGTAAAACTTGGGGGGGAGGAATATAAAAAGCGTGATGAATACAGAATTGATGGTGTTATACTTGAATGCACATAGTATATGGAATAAGGTAAATGATCTTGTTAGCACAGTTAGAGATTGGCATGTATGACATTTTGTGCATCACTGATTTGTGGCTGAAAGAAGATCATAGTAGGGAGCTCAACATACAGGGATACATATTGTATAAAATGAATAGGCAGGTAAGCACAGTTGGTGGGGTGGCTCTGTTAGTTAAAAAAAAATCGAATACTTAGAAAGAGGTGACAATAGACTGGAAGATGTAAAATCCTTGTGGGTAGAGTTAAGAAACTGCAAGAGTAAAAAGACCCTGATGGGAATTCCACAAACAGTAGCCAGGATATGGGATACAAATTACAACTTGCAATAGAAAAGGCATGTTAAAAGGGCAATGTTGTGATAGTCTTGGGGGATTTCAATATACAGTTAGATTGGGAAGACTAGGTTGGGGTTGGAGCACAAGGGAGGGAATTTGTAAAATGCCTACGAGATAGCTTTTTATAACTGCTTGAGGTTAAGCCCTCGAGGGGAATATCAATTCAGGACTGGATGTTGTGTAATTATCATAATATGATTGTCACGGTCCGGATTGTTAATTCCCTATTTTCTCCTAATTTCCTTTGATTGGGCTACGATTCCGACCGTTGATTTCCCATTTGCTCCTAATTCTCCTTGATGATGGCACACCTGGTTTCCATCAGGACCTGCAGCATAAGAACCCCGGCATTACAATCACTAGTTGCCAGATCGTTGGTTTTGCCTGTGTGGTAATTTACGTTTTCTGGCCACTTAGGACCGTATGTTCTAAGTTTTGCTCCAGTATCGAGAATTACCTGTGAAACACAGGCTACGTCCACACTAGACCGGATAAATCCGTAACCGAAGCTTTTTCTCTTTGTTTTGACCCTCCGTCCACACTAAAACGGTGTTTTCCTCCCCCCAAAATGGAGATTTTCTAAAACGCCCTCCAGAGTGTGTAAATTTGAAAACGCCGATTGTGCAGAGCAGTATGGACGGGGTAAACGGATATTTTTTAAAATGTTGTCATGACGTGCCGGAACAGATGGTGGCAGCGTGGCATTTCATTGTTTTCTTGAACACAACCCCGCCACACAACCAAACAATTTCAGAACAGACGGCAACAAGACTGAAGACAGAAGAGTTGGAAATGTACTCACCAAATACTTTGATCCATAGCTTACTGAATAAATAAGTATACTCACTTTGCTCTGTTTTCTGTCCTTGCTTGTATGAAGGTGGTTTACCTACTTATGCAAGTATTTCTCTGACAATAGATGTGTAACAGCCTAATATAATATTGTATGGAAATACAAGATAACACTGATGCAGACACGTTTTATACATTTAACAAGGTGCTTTATTAATGCAACAAAGTTAGTCAGTTCTTCAATGCTCGTCGTCAGCCGGGTCATACTGTCCCTGAACTCCCTGTTGGCTGCCTCCATACGCTCCGGTATTTGTTTTTTTTTAGTTTTAAGTCCTCCTGCGCGAGAGCCAACAGCAATTCCTTTTAAGTTTTTCTAGTCTGTAACTGGACAAACGTGCACCAAATATACTGTTTCCTCTTCGCTTGTTTTCTGTGTGTCCTGCGCATGCCCAGTAGGAGGAGTTTCACCCAAATACCTGTTCTAATGTGGACGGAGATATTTTTTAAAACGCCTGGTGTGGACGCCTATCATCTTTACGCGAAACCAGCGTTTTCAAAATTATCCGCTCTAGTGTGGACATAGCCTCAGTCTCTTCGTGTCAAAATCAGTTTTCTAAGTTCAACTCCAGTTCAGAGGTTTACCTGTGAAACCCAGCCTCTCCGCGCCAAGTTAAGTCTTCTACAGTTTTACTTCAGTGTAACTCTGTCTCTCCGTACTAAGAAGAGTTTTGTCCGCCGTTTCTTTCTCTACGCTCTGAGTCAAGATAAATTCTGTCCGTCTCCTGCCTACCTGCTCTCCCTCCTGTTTGCCGTTTGCATCTGCATCCAAACCAAATCTCCGTGCCTGTGTGCTGCACTTCGGTTCGCTTCATTTGCTCATTGCAACAATGATAGAGCTCATCTTGCAGCTTGTGTGGGAGAAGCTAAAATGCTGTGTCTAACAGCATAAAAACAAAAGAGAGAGCATATAATATAGCAAATATTAGTGGGAAGTTCGAGGCTTGGGAAGCTTTTAAAAGCCAACAGAAGGCAAATAAAGAAGCCATAAGGGGATGAGAGATGAAGTATGAAGCCAGCCAATAATATCAAAGAAGATCCCAAAAGTTTTTTCTGATATATAAAGACTAAAGAGATGAGGGTGGATATTGTACCGGCTGGAAAATGACACTGGAGAGGTAGTAATGGAGGACAAAGAAATGGCAGACGAAATTAATACATATTTTGCATCAGTTTTCACTGTGGAAGACGCTGGCAGTATGCCAGAAATTCCAGAGTGTCGGGGGCAGAAGTGAGTGTGATTGCTATTCCTAAGGAGAATAGTGATTCGGAAGGTGGATTACACCCCAGTGTTCTTAAAAGTGCAGATGAAGAGATTGTGGAGGCATTGGTAGTGATCTTTCAAAAAATTGTTAGACTCTCAAATAGATACGGAGGACTGGAAGATTGCAAATATCACTCCACCCTAAGAGGGGAGGAAGGCAGCAGAAAGGAAATTATAGGCCAGTTCATAAATTATAGGCTGACTTCAGAGTTTGTGAAGATGTTGGAGTCCACTATTAAGGATGAGGTCTCGGAGCACTTGGAGATGCATGATAAAATAGGCCGAAGTCAGCATGGTTTCCTTAAGGGGAAATCTTGCCTGACAAATATGTTGGAATTCTTTGAAGAAATAACAGGCAGGATAGATAAAAGAGAATCGATGGAAGTTGTTTACTTGGCTTTTCAGAAGGCCTTTGACAAAGTGCTGCACATGAGGCTGCTAAACAAGATAACAGACCGCGGTATTACAGGAAAGATACTAGCATGGATAAAAGATTGACTGATTTGCAGGAGGCAAAGCATGAGAAAAAGGGGGGGTCTTTTCTGCTTGGCTGCCAGTCACTAGTGATGTTCTGCCAGGGTAAGTGTAGGGACCACTCCTTTTCACATTAGATGTCAATAATTTGGTTGATGGAATTGATGGCATTCTGGCCAAGTTTGCAAATGATATGATGGTAAGTGGAGGGGCATATAGTGTTAAGGAAGCAAGGATCTACAGACGGATTTATACAGTTTGGGAGAATAGACGAAGAAGCGGCTGATGGAATATAGTGTAGGGAAGTGTATAGTCATGCACTTTGGTAGAAGGAATAAAGTGGTATCTGATTCTGATGGTTTTCTAAACAGAGAGAAAATTTAGAATTCAGACTTGCAAAGGTACTGTGGAGTCCTCATGCAGTATTCCTTCAAGATTACTTGTAAGTTGAGTCAGTAGAAAGGAAAGTAAATGCAATGTTAGCAAGGATGTGATGCTGACGCTTGATAAGGCATTGGTCAGACAAAAACAGGGTATTTGGCCCAAGAAAGTTTGCCAAATTTCTATTCACATAGTGTGTTGGAATAACTATCGGGTTCAGATTTGGAAGTCTCTAAGGTACTACTCTCAACTACACAACCAGGTAGTTTGTTCCATGTCTCCACAACGTCTGTCTAAAGAAATGCTTCTTGATGTCAGTCTAATGTCTCCCTTTAACCAGTCTCCACCTATGGTCCTGTGATCTTGCTGATGGATTAATTCTGAAGTAGTAGCTGTCATCCACCTGTGACTCTGGGCCCTGTACTCACTGGAATTTAGAGGAATGAGGCAGGATATTGAACATTGAGAGGCCCAGTTATTTTGGATGTAGAGAGGATGTTTCCTATAGTGGGTGAGTCTAGGACCGGAGCACACAGGCTCAGAATAGAGAATGTCCCTTTAGAACAGAGGTGAAGAGGAATTTAAATCTGTGGATTTAACTGCTAAATGGCTGAGGAGGCCAAGTCATTGGGTATATTTAAAGTGGAGGTCAATAAGTTCTTGATTAGTAAAGAGGTCAAGGGTTATAGTGAGAAGACAGGAGAATGGGGGTGAGAAGGTTAATAAAGGAGCCATGATGGAATGGCAGAGCAGAATTCTTGGGACGAGTGGCCTAATTCTGCACTGATGTCTTGTAGTTTTATAGAAACTAGAATATTGGAGGAAGCCTTGGAAGGTGCCAAACCAGTGAGGAAATCCATGGCGATGTGGGACCACGGGTATTGAGGGACCAGTTGGAGTTGCAAGAGCCTAGAAGGCTACTGGTTAGAGGAACTGGACTGGAGATATTGAGGGCAGGCATTGATGAACTGACGTACATATGCAATCATGTGGACCACCAGGAATAGCAATGCAGAAAATCCAGTGTCCATCGGGTATCTGGAATGCCAGAGGCAGGTGAGGAGTCAGCCCACTGGAGTACCTCAGAGCACATGCCTACAGGCACATCAGGTGTGTCAGCCAAAGCAGGCTCGTACTCCAAGGGCCTATCAGATCTTGTTCTCAAAGTCCCAAACTATCCGAGTAGGGATCTGCAAGGATGGGCAGTGGGTTGAGCTGTTGTGATAGGGTGTTTGCCTTAGTGTTCTTGGAGCCGAGTTAGTAGGAGATAGTGAAGTTGAATTGTTCAAAGAATAGGGCCAGTGAGCCTGGCATGGGTTGAGTTGATGAGTCTCTTGTATAGATAAGAGGTTCTGGTGGTCAGTCTAGATTAGAAAGGGCTCGGTGTTTCCCATCAGCCAATGTCTCCATTCCTCCAAGGCCTATCTAATGGTGAGTCGTCTCCTATTTTATAATGGTAGAATTAAACTGGTGTGAGCAGAAGGCACAAGGGAGTATTTTCTCCTCTGGACCTCGCTGGGAGTTTAGTGGGGTAACAGATCTCCTCTGCGTCCACAGATTTACAGCGTGAAGTCAACTGAGGTTGCAGACTGGCGGTCCGGTAGGTGGATCACAACTGAGTAGTGAACCTGATGACCAGGCGAAGTGCAAATCATGAGTGAAGAGCCGGGGATAACCTTAAATGAGAAGTGTATTGAGGGAATCAATAAGGAGGAACTGGACGTACTTGCGATACTCTCTGATATTCATATGCACAGGCTGTGTGCAGGCTTTGACCAGCCAGTTCCTCAAGGGATGTCCATCGGTGGCTGTGATGGAGAAGTGATGAGAGATTGGCTCGATAGGGTGCTGAAGTGGCACACACAAAGTCTGGTGCAGAAAGTTACCTGCTGCACCGGAATTCAGCAGATCCCTGAGCATGTTGACCCATCGGGGTGTGGAGGAGGACAGAGAGAGTGAGTCAGGCTGTGGTGTAGGAACAAAGGGCCATGGGAAGCTTACCAGATAGAAGGCCCCTTGTCTCTACCTGGTGCTGCCTTTTCCCAGACACAGTGGGCATTTGATGTGTAGGTGATCAGATGCTCCATAGTAAACACACAAGTTGTTCCTCCCTGACACACGTGCCCTGGGGGGGGGGGGAGGTGCGGTGGGGGCTGGTTAAAGGAGCTCTCCCTAATGGTGTGGGCTCTGGAGGCATTGCTGATGAGGGTGAAATTGTTCTGGGAATGGAACAGCGGTTTGAGATGGTGATCTGGAGGGTCGTTCCATAACATGCTGTCAATGCAGAGGGCCAGAGTAATGAGGCTTTCAAGGTCAGTGGGCATTGCCTGGGTAGGCAGGTCATCATTCAAGTACTCTGAGATGCTGTGATGGTAATGGGTCTGTGCATTCTACCACGAGGGTCCTGAATGCCATGGTGTAATCCAGTACTGAAAATGAACCGTGATGCAGGTGAAGTATCTGATCTGCTGCCTCCCTTCCAGCTCCTAGGTGGTCAGAAAACAGGTGCATCTCAGCGGTGAACTCTTCATAATTATTGCAAATGCTGGTTTTAAGACTATAAGACATAGGAACAGAACAAGGGCACTTGGCCCATCGAGTCTGCTCCATCATTAATACACTTAATGCCGTGGCCTCCATAGTCATGCCTGGCATTGAGTTCCACAAATTCACCACAACCTGGCGAAAGGAATTCTTTCTCATCTCTGTTCTAAATGGACGACCCTCTATTCTGAGGCTGTGCCCTGTGGTCCTAGTCTCACCCACTATAGGAAACATCCCCTCCACAGCCACTCTGTCTTGGCCTTTCAATATTCAATAGGTTTCAATAAGATCACACCCCACCCCGCATTCTTCAAAACTCCAGTGAGTTCAGGCCTAGAGCCATCAAACAGTCCCCATACATTAACCCTTTCATTCCCGGAATCACTTATTGTCTCAGACAGCGGGAGCAAAGGTCAGAGTTTGCCCATTCAGATGAGAGTTGATGAAGGCAATCTTGGCTCAGTCAGTAGAATACAGGGATTTGTGGAGTTCGAAGTGTAAGGTGCACTGGGACAGGAAGTTGCAACATCGGATTGGGGATCCATCGAAGAGTTTGGGCACTGGAATCTGGGTCTCCAAGGAAGGAGGATGACTGATGTGGGGTTGCTGTAATGAGACGGAGAGCTGTTTGAAAGTGGTGAGCAGATGGTCAATGGTTTCCTGCTGCTTCTGGATCATGTACTCCTATCAGCGAATGCTGTCCTTCAGGCAAGCAAACTCTGCTGGGTCAATCGCTAATTCACTCACCCTGTCAGGAAATGTAGAGGAGACTTGACCCAAAAGCAGAGCAGCGGAGATGATTCAGGGATGGACGGTAATTTTAATAATAGACTGCAAAATAACAAGTGATTAGGTGCCACAAAACAAGAGAGAATAGATGCTAAACACCACAGGCAACAAGGTAACTGAAGGCTAGGAGCAACTGTTTGAGGCTAGCTGGTCCAATGGGTGAACAAGGACTATCGATGAGAGCTGGGTTTAAATAGGCTGCAGGTGATGAGTTGGGAATGAGTGGCCGGTGAATCCTGTTAGCAGCTTGGAGACTGAGAGGTGCCTGCCTGCGCGGGCCTGAAGGAGTCCATTGAGTAATCCAGAGTGTCTCCCAGTCAATGAAAATTTCTTTTATTAAACCACATTATGGTCAAGATGGATCCTTTATGAAAAGGCACATTTCCTTTGCCACAGGATTCCAGTAATTGGAGATGGGGAAAATTTGTTTCTGTGTCCTTCTCAGGTAACATATGACCCCTGCAGAGTTATGTTTGGGAAAGATAACCTAATGCAAATCAACCTATTTTTTAACAAGAACATGCAACTAAACAATAATGAAGGTAACCAGATGGTCTGTTTTGTTCTCTCGTTCCATTCATTGCACATTAAAGGGAATCAGCATTATCCCGATTTGAATGGAGTGAAAAAACATTACAAGTCCATTCAGTTCTTAAAAATAAAATTCCAGTTTGTGTAAATGTTTAGATTTTAGTCAAATGTTCCCATACACTGTTGCTGTTTGTTTTTAAGTATTAACCATGGTGGAAATGTTTCTGTAAAGAAAGAAACAGCTGCATCATTGCAAGTAACACCAGAGGACAAAAAAAAAGATAACTTCAAAAAATCTCATTTAGTGGAATATAAAAATCTTAAAGAAGACAGGATCTGTTAAGTGTCTTTCACAATGTCGATGGACATTCTGTCTAGGCTGAGCTGTTGTATTTAACCGAATGCAGGAAGTGAAGAGCTCACAGGAAATTAACTGTTATCCTATTGTTGGGGAAATGACTGGAAAGGATCTCAATCAAGTTGCTTTATACTTCATTTGATGTGAAATGTACTTAAAATTCATCTCACATCAAATAAAGTGTATGATAATTTGATTGGGATCAAATTACACCGCAGCTGGATTAATTGCACCTGCATTGATCTCACTATATTTATAGGGCCCAACAAAGACAATAAAAAGCAGCAGGGAGTCTGTGCTTAATCTATACCATCTAATATCAGCATTGCTGTCGTACCATCTTCCAGGGAGGGAGTCTGAGTTTGCTAAACAAGAAAATTCTTCTCATATTTCTCTGAAGTATGGATACCTGCATACAACCAACTACTGAACAAGAGACTTCATATAGTGCCAGTCCATTACCAGCCAAAGCCACAACAGCTTCCCAACAAATTCACCATATTACAGAAATTACCAGCTACCTATTTAACCAAACCTATGGGCTCAAAATTGACTCTTGAACACTGTTTTAATGGTACAGAAAAATGACTAGACCTTTAGCTTGCATATCCTAAGAGATAATCCACCCTTGGAACTGTTACAACAACAACAATATAATACCTTTACCACTTTAAACTGCTTCATTTGAACATTGTGGAACCAAACCTAAATCTAAGGCAATGAGAGAAAAGAGTCGAAAAAGTTTGGTTTTAAATATCAAAAAGATTTAGGGAGACAACTTCAGAGGATCTTGCCTTAGCAATACTTGAACTAAATCTGGAACATCAGCATAGAAAAGCAGGGCTTCGGTATGGGCGGAAGTTCCCACTTGCTTCAAAAAGGCAACAATTATAGCAGTGCTTAAGGAGAATAATGTGAGCAACACACACAAAATGCTGGTGGAACGCAGCAGGCCAGGCAGCATCTATAGGAAGAAGTACAGTTGACATTTTGGGCCGAGACCCTTCATCAGCACTAATGGAAAAAAGAAATAGTAAGAGATTTGAAAGTAGGAGGCAGAGGGGGAGACCCAAAATGATAGGAGAAGACAGGAGGAGGAGGCGATGAAGCTAAGAGCTGGAAAGTTGATTGGCAAAAGGGATACAAGGCTGGAGAAGGGGGTGTATCACAGGACGGAAGGCCTAGGAAGAAAGAAATGGGGAGGGGAGCGCCAGAGGAAGATGGAGAACAGGCAAGGAGTTATTGTGAGAGGAAAAAAGAGGGAAAAAAAAATAGGGATTGGGTAAGAAGGGGAGGAGGGGCATTAACAAAAGTTAGAGAAATCAGTGTTCATGCCATCAGGTTGAAGGCTATCCAGACGGAATATAAGGTGTTGTTCCTCCAACCTGAGTGTGGCTTCATCTCGACAGTAGGAGAGGTCATGGATTGACATATTGGAATGGGAATGAGACGTAGAATTAAAATGTGTGGCCACTGGGAGATCCTCTTTCCTCTGGCGGACAAAGCGTAGGTGTTCAGTGAAGCGGTCTTGCAATCTGCATCAGGTCTCACCAATATATAGAAGGCCACACTGGGAGCACCGGACCCAGTATATCACACTAGCAGACTCACGAGTGAAGTGTCGCCTCACCTGGAAGGACTGTCTGGGGCCCTGAATGGTGGTGAGGGAGGAAGTGTAAGGGCAGGTGGAGCACTTGTTCCGCTTACAAGGATAAGTACCAGGAGGGAGATCAGTGGGAAGGGATGCAGGGGACGAATGGACAAGGGAGTCGCGTAGGGAACAATCCCTGTGGAAAGCAGAAGTTGGGGGGGGGGAGGGAAAGATGTGCTTGGTGGTGGGATCCCACTGGAGATGGCGGAAGTTACGGAGAATTATATGTTGGACACGGAGGCTGGTGGGGTGGTAGGTGAGGACAAGAGGAACTCTATTCCTAGTGGGGTGGTGGGAGGATGGGGTGAAAGCAGATGTGTGCGAAATGGGAGAGATGCGTTTGAGGGCATCTTTAAAAACGGAAGACATCTCCTTCACCCTGGAATGAAAAGCCTCATCCTGAGAGCAGATGCGGCGGAGACAGAGCTGCCTTAATGACTATCACCCAGTAGCACTCACGTCTACAGTGATGAAATGCTTTGAGAGGTTGGTCATGACCAGATTGAATTCCTGCCTCAGCAAGGACCTGGACCCATTGCAATTTGCCTATCTCCACAATAGGTCAACACAGACACAATCTCAATATTTCACTGGCTCTTCACACTGCCTTAGACCACCTGGCAACATAAACACCCATGTCAGGATGCTGTTCACCGACTATAGCTCAGCATTTAATACCATAATTCCCACAATCCTGATTGAGAAGTTACAGAACCTAGGCCTATGTACCTCCCTCTGCAAATGGATCCTCAACTTCCTAACTGGAAGACCACAATCTGTGCAGACTGATGATAATATCTCCTCCTTGTTGACGATCAATACTGGTGCACCTCAGAGATGTGTGCTCAGCCCATTGCTCTACACTCGCTATACGTATGACTGTGTGGCTAGGAAAAGCTCAAATACAATCTATAAGTTTGCTGATGATACAACCATTGTTGGTAGAATCTCAGATGGAGACAAGAAGGCGTACAGGAGTGAGCTATGCCAACTAGTGGAGTGGTGTCGCAGCAACAACCTTGCATTCACCGTCAGAAAGACGAAAGAGATGATTGTGGACTTCAGGAAGGGTAAGATGAAGGAACACATACCAATCTTCATAGAGGGATCAGAAGTGGAGAGAGTAAGCAGTTTCGAGTTCCTTGGTGTCAAGATCTCTGAGGACCGAACCTGGTCCCAACATATCAATGCAGCTACAAAGAAGGCAAGACAGCATCTATACTTCTAATGAGTTTGAATAGATTTGGTATGCCAACAAAAACACTCAAAAACTTCTATAGATGTACCGTGGAGAGCATTCTGACAGGCTGTGTCACTGTATGGGATGGGGGTGTGGGGTTGGGGACTACTGCACAGGACTGAAAGAAACCGCAAACGGGCGTAAATTTAGTCAGCTACATCTTGGGTACTAGCCTACAAAGTACCCAGGACATCTTCAAGGAGTGGTGTCTCTGGAAGGCAGCGTCCGTTATTAAGGACCCCCAGCACCCAGGGCATGCCCTTTTCTCACTGTTACCATCAGGTAGGAGGTACAGAAGCCTGAAGGCATGCACTCAGCCATTCAGGAACGGCTTCTTCCCCTCTACCATCTCTCTAATTCCTAAATGGACATTGATCCCGTGTACACTACCTCACTTTTTTTATTATATATTATTTCCCTTTCTGCATGATTTTTAATCTATTCATTATACATTTACTGTAATTGATTTACTTATTTATCTATTTTTTTTCTCCTATATTATGTATTGCATTGAACTGCTGCTGCTAAGTTAACAAATTTCATGACACATGCCTGTGCATCTCAACATCACATCTCAGACCATGCAGGTCAGATGGCCCAAAGCCTGCCAGGCAGCAGAGTGGCAAAGATTTGATGAGGACGTAGATCTAGTGTTGGAAACAGTGGCCAAAGGTGGTGTGGAGAGAAGATTGCAGTTAATGACAGCAGTGATCATTACTGTGGCAGCAGAAAGATTTGGTACCGAGGAAGAGAAGAGGGCCAAACAGCCATATGTTAAAAGCAACAGAGCCACCAAAATGCACAACATCTGGAAAGAGCTCAAGGCACTCAAGCAACAACATAGATTGGCAAACCATGAGGAAAAGGCAGCACTGGAAGAACTGCGTGTGATGCTGAGGAAAAGGTTCATAACCCTGAGAATAGCGGACCAACATCGGAGGCGCAGGAGAGAAAGAGCACAGGAAAGATCTGCATTTATCAGTGACCATTTCAGTTCACCAAACAGCTGCTGGGTCAGAAGAGAAGTAGAAAGTTGTCCTGCACAAAGGAACAGATGGACCACCATCTTTGAAGCACCTTCAGTAACCAGGACAGAGAAGTTGAACTGGGAGACTGTGTTGCCCTCAGAACCAACAGAGGCTTTCGACATTCGAGAGCCTCTCTTCAAGGAGGTTCAGCAAGTAGTCAAGAAAGCCAGAGCTGGCTCAGCTCCTGGTCCGAGTGGCACCACCTCCAACATCTACAAACGCTGCCCCCGGCCTCTCCGGCGGCTGTGGAGAGTCCTCAAAGTCATCTGGAAGAGAGGCAAATTGCTCAAGCAATGGAAGTATGCAAACAAAGTGTGGATTCCAAAAGGAGAGAACTCTGAGGACATCAGCCAGTTTAGGACAACATCCTTGCTGAGTGTTGAAGGGAAGATCTTCTTCAGCATGGTGGCAAAGCGCCTAACAGAGTACTTCCTGAGGAACAATTACATTGACACTTCCGTCCAGGAGGTTGGCATTCCAAGGGTACCAGGCTGCTTGGAGCACACTGGGGTCATCACACAGCTCCTGAGAGAGGCCAGGGAGAATAAGGGTGACTTAGTGGTTTTGTGATTGGATTTGGCCAATGCCTATGAATCAATTACCCCACAAGGTTGTTGAAGACGTTCTGAAGAGGCACCACGTTCCTGAAGGAATTAGAGGCCTCCTTATGGACTACTACAAAGAGTTCCAGCTGAGAGTCTCAACAGGGCCAATAACATCAGACTGGTGCAGGCTGGAGATTGGTATCATCACAGGCTGCACCACCTCAGTCATCCTTTTTGCTCTGGCAATGAATATGCTGGTAAAATCTCAGAGTGTCAAGCCCAGAAGTCAAGAACTGGGAACTGCCAACCACCAATACGAGCCTTCATTGATGATCCGACTATCACTACGGAGTCCATGCCTGGTGCTAGGTGGATTCTTAAGGGGATGGAAAGGTTGATGAGGTGGGCAAGGATGTCCTTTAAGCCTGCAGAATCAAGATCTGTCATGCAGAAGAAGGGGAGAGTACAGAAGAAATGTTGTTTCTCTACTAAGGACATTCCAATTCCTACCATCACAGAGAGCCCTGTTAAAAGTCTTGGGAAGATGTTTGACGCAACACTCAGAGATAAGGCAGCAATAAGAAACACCTGTGGGGAGTTTGAACAATGGTTGCAAGAGGTTGACAGGACTGGCCTTCCAGAGCGGTTTAAGGTATGGATTTACTAGCACGATATACTACCAAGAATCCTCTGGCCACTGCTTCTCCATGAGTTTCCAGTTTCCACTGTTGCTGAATTAGAGAGGGTAGTCAGCCGGTTCCTGTGAAGATGGTTGGGTTTACCAAGGAACATCAGCAGCATTGCTCTGTATGGGAATAATTGCAAACTGAGGCTCCCCCTGAAGTCCATCGAGGAGGAGCTCAAGGTTTTGCGAGCAAGAGAGGTGCTGCATTTCCAGGAATCTTCAGATCCAACGATTGCCAGAACAAGAGTTGGCAGTGAGAACTAGCAGAAAGTGAAGATCGGAAGCTGCAGTGGAAGAAGCTGAGGCGTGACTGCGTCACAAAGCGCTGGAGAGGACCAGCAGAGCAGTGGCAATGAAACCACAAAGAGCCTGGACCAAATGGGAGCAGGTGATCGAGGGAACGATCACGTGGAACGATCTCTGGAAGGTGGATCCACACCACATCAAGTTCCTTATCCAGGCTGTTTATAACACCCTTACTATCCCATCCAACCTGCACTGCTGGGGCCTTGCAGAATGACCAGCTTTCCCCCTCTGTGAGAAAACCGGTCCACTCGAGCATATTCTGTGCTGCTGTCCCAGTGCTCTTGCCGATGACCGATATCGGTGGCGGCATGACCAGGTCCTTGGGACAATTGCTGAGACAATCTGAAGCATGCTTAACATCTGCCGGAAAACAAGTCTGGTCAAGAATACCATCTGCCTCGTCAAAGAGGGGGAAAGACCAACAGAACACCAGAAAGCAACCAGGTTGCTCTTCACTGAACAGGACTGGAAGCTAAAAGCAGACCTGGGAAGACAGCTGCAGTTTCCTCCCCACATCACAGAGACTACATTGCATTGTGGTCCGACTCATCGAAGCAAGTTCTTATGCTTGAGCTTACCGTGCCGTGGGAAGAACGCATGGAGGAGGCCTACGAATTGAAAAGAGCGAAGTATGAAGATCTGAAGAACTGCCAAAGAAGAGGCTGGAGAGAAAAGTGTTGTGTTGACCCGTGGAGGTCGGGTGTCATGGCGTTGCAGGCCAGTCTCTCTGCAAAGTGTACACTGCACTTGGAATCATGGCAGAGAGAAGAAGGAGAGCCATTTCTATCACCATAGATGCAGCAGAGAAAGCGTCAAGATGGCTCTAGATAAAGAGGGCAGATCTGTGGGTTGCTGCTAGGGCACAGGCCGGGGTCTGATCCACACTGTTCGGGACTTCTGGGTGAGGGTGTATGATGTTGGAAGACCTAAAACACCTGATGACCCCAGGTAACATCACTGATGATGTGGCCTAGCTTAGCATCATGCAGGTGTTTCTGTAAGAAGAATAAGAAGAAGAATTGTGATTCTGATTCTGATTCTGGTAAAGTATTTCATTAAAAAGAAAGGGTTGATGCTGTTAGAGTCCTCTGCCACTGGTACTGAAGCATTATTTTAGAGTAGGTACTTAAATTGGTACGGGTGCTGAGGAAGAGGATTTCTTGCAATGTATGCGGGATGGTTTTTTGAACCAACATGTCGAGGAACCAACTAGAGAGCAGGCTATTCTAGACTGGGTATTGAGCAATGAGGAAGGGTTAATTAGCAATCTTGTGGTGAGAGGCCCCTTGGGTAAGAGTGACCATAATATGGTGGAATTCTTTATTAAGATGGAGAGTGACATAGTTAATGCAGAAACAAAGGTTCTGAACTTAAAGAAGGGTAACTTTGAAGGTATGAGACGTGAATTAGCTAAGATAGACTGGCAAATGACACTTAAAGGGTTGACGGTGGATATGCAATGGCAAGCATTTAAAGATCGCATGGATGAACTACAACAATTGGCAAAAGAATAAATCAAGGTAGGTAGTGCACCCGTGGCTGACACGGGGAATTAGGGATAGTATCAATTCCAAAGAAGAAGCATACAGATTAGCCAGAGAAAGTGGCTCACCTGAGGACTGGGAGAAATTCAGAGTCCAGCAGAGGAGGACAAAGGGCTTAATTTGGAAGGGGAAAAAAGATTATGAGAAAACTGGCAGGGAACATAAAAACTGACTGTAAAAGCTTTTATAGATATGTGAAAAGAAAAAGATTGGTTAAGACAAATGTAGGTCCCCTACAGACAGAAACAGGTGAATTGATTATGGGAAGCAAGGACATGGCAGACCAATTGAATAACTACTTTGGTTCTGTCTTCACTAAGGAGGACATAAATAATCTTCAGGAAATAGTAGGGGACAGAGGGTACAGTGAGATGGAGGAACTGAGCGAAATACATGTTAGTAGGGAAGTGGTGTTAGGTAAATTGAAGGGATTAAAGGCAGATAAATCCCCAGGGCCAGATGGTCTGCATCCCAGAGTGCTTAAGGAAGTAGCCCAAGAAATAGTGGATGCATTAGTGATAATTTTTCAAAACTCTTTAGATTCTGGACTAGTTCCTGAGGATTGGAGGGTGGCTAATGTAACCCCACTTTTTTTAAAAAAGAGGGAGAGAGAAACCGGGGAATTATAGACCGGTTAGCCTGACATCGGTGGTGGGGAAAATGCTAGAGTCAGTTATCAAAGATGTGATAACAGCACATTTGGAAAGCAGTGAAATCATCAGACAAAGTCAGCATGAATTTGTGAAAGGAAAATCATGTCTGACGAATCTCACAGAATTTTTTGAGGATGTAACTAGTAGAGTGGATAGGGGAGAACCAGTGGATGTGGTATATTTGGATTTTCAAAGGCTTTTGACAAGGTCCCACACAGGAGATTAGTGTGCAAATTTAAAGCACACGGTATTGGGGGTAAAGTATTGATGTGGATAAAGAATTGGTTGGCAGACAGGAAGTAAAGAGTGGGAATAAACGGGACCTTTTCAGAATGGCAGGCAGTGACTAGTGGGGTACCGCAAGGCTCAGTGCTGGGACCCCAGTTGTTTACAATATATATTAATGACTTAGATGAGGGAATTAAATGCAGCATTTCTGAGTTTGCAGATGACATGAAGCTGGGTGGCAATGTTAGCTGTGAGGAAGATGCTAAGAGGATGCAGGGTGACTTGGATAGGTTAGGTGAGTGGGCAAATTCATGGCAGATGCAATTTAATGTGGATAAATGTGAAGTTATCCACTTTGGTGGCAAGAACAGAAAAACAGATTATTATCTGAATGGTGGCTGATTAGGAAAAGGGGAGGTGCAACGAGACCTGGGTGTCATTATACACCAGTCATTGAAAGTGGGCATGCAGGTACAGCAGGTGGTGAAAAAGGCGAATGGTATGCTGGCATTCATAGCAAGAGGATTCGAGTACAGGAGCAGGGAGGTACTACTGCAGTTGTACAAGGCCTTGGTGAGACCACACCTGGAGTCCTGTGTGCAGATTTGGTCCCCTAATCTGAGGAAAGATATTCTTGCCATAGAGGGAGTACAAGGAAAGTTCACCAGATTGATTCCTGGGATGGCAGGACTTTCATATGATAAAAGACTGGATCGACTAGGCTTATACTCGTTGGAATTTAGAAGATTGAGGGGGGATCTTATTGAAACGTATAAAATCCTAAAAGGATTAGACAGGCTAGATGCAGGAAGATTGTTCCCGATGTTGGGGAAGTCCGGAACCAGGGGTCACAGTTTGAGGATAAAGGGGAAGTCTTTTAGGACCGAGATTAGGAAAAACTCCTTCACACAGAGAGTGGTGAATCTGTGGAATTCTCTGCCACAGGAAACAGTTGAGGCCAGTTCATTGGCTATATTCAAGAGGGAATTAGATATGGCCCTTGTGGCTAAAGGGATCGGGGGTATGGAGGGAAGGTTGGTACAAGGTTCTGAGTTGGATGATCAGACATGATCATACTGAATGGCAGTGCAGGCTCGAAGGGCCGAATGGCCTACTCCTGCACCTATTTTCTATGTTTCTATGTTTCTAAAAGCTACAACTTGCATTTGCAACATTTGTTTCAAAAGTAACCTTACACTGTCAAACATGAACATTCAGTGCATAAGATAAATAAAACTAGCTCTTATTTAGATCAGTAACACAAAACACAAGCATTCAAACATAATCCTGAAATCAATGTGGATATTATTTGCATTCCGTTTGCTCCTCTTTGCAGGAATTAATCTTAAAAAGAATAATACAGATCAGTGGACAAAGTAATAATTATAGAAATTGCAGTATATCCGCAACGTCTGACAAATATATATAGAAACACATTTCAGCTTTTACTTTATTGGTTGCTATCTCTTTCTTTTGAGACTTTTCATTTTTGATACTAGTTCTTAAACCAGCAGTGATGGAGAACCTTTATTTTCAGCTCACTCAGTTCTGCCCTTGAACTCTGGGAAGTACATGAAACAGTGGCAAGGATGAAATAGACTCCCTTTTAGACTGTCTTAGATTAATCACTCGAGAATCTCAAAAGTGGAGCCAAACCGTACCACTTTCCAGCACAGCAAGTTAGTACATCAACATGCTGTAAAGCCAACTCACGCAACCCGTCATTGATATTTTTAAACTCTGATATAGCAAAAAAAAATGCAATAGTAGCTTCCATTTAGTTGTAAATTTGTATAACTTAACAACGACATTCATAGATTTATACTTGGCAATGTAAATTACAGAATGCAGTACATTAAATGCCTTAAAATAAGTTATAGCTCATTTTGCACTTTCAGAATTTAATATGTATTAACAGAATAATCTATATAAAATGCATATGTAAGTGTAAGAAATATCTTCTTGTGACCTGATTCTCAACAGAAATTTTCAAAACATGTCATTCCCCATTCTCTGAATGGTAAATGAAACCAGACAATAACATCATGACACCTCAGGCTCCCTGGAGCTAGGACTTGCCCAATCTCTAGACACAAGCAGGGTGTGAAAGCCTGAGAGTTAGCAGACCAAAGAACAGATGGTTTCTAATCACCACATGCAGTTTAGACACACAGAGACATACATCAGTGTCTCCTCAGAATCAGCATGACCTTCCCTGTCCCTAAATCCCTGCAGTGGAATGAGTTACAGGGTAATCTCTTGAGCTTTTAAATATCATTCATCTACTCTCTGTGGTTTACGTTTGAAATGCATAGGAGAATGGACTATGATACTGAAATAATTCAGTTTAAGTACTTGATAAAATAATTCACATCACCTTAAGTAGACAGATACTCTAAGTAGTGCTTCTCCTCGAGATTGGTCACAAATTGGTCATGTAAAATGCTTGGAAGGAAAATTATTTCCATGTTAGAATACCTTCATTGTGTGAACTATATGGTAGTCTCTGATCATATTCATGAGGTGGAAGAGCATGCTTCCAAACTGTGAGGGTCACCTTGGAGCCCTGCCTGATCTATGCAAAATGATAGCATCTTGTGGAAAGTTGTCCCAGATATGTTGTAAAGTTACTATTATTTATTGTCAATTGTCCTAGAATCGTGAACTCTTCTACACTTTTCATAACTTTAGCTTGTATTTATGATGCCTCCTCAGGAAGGATGTCAAATATTTTGGAGTGGGGACTGAACATTTTGTGCCAAAACAAATTACTCCACAGAAACCTAACCCAGTGAAAGGAAAATTCAAAGACTGCAGGAGGCAGTAATCATGGAAGGCCATGCACAAAACAAAAATAGCACCATATTTACATAAACATGGAAACTGCCTTCAAATCTTCAAAAGTTCACATTCTCCCACTCATAAAAAACTAGACCCCTGAGACACTCTGAAGGCCTAAACTGAGAAGCTCTTAAAGCATAAGAAATCCAAGGCTCAAAATTTAATACTTCATTTTGTTTCCCTTGCTTTTCTCAGTTCCATAACTTTTTTGAAATCTTTGATGATCATCTTAATCATCATGATAATTACCTTGATCATGGCTCCCCAATTTTTTCCTAACTTCCTCCTCTAATGATATTTGAACATTTCAGATGATTTTGTCTCAACTAGTGATAAAGTTAACCAGAAGTAAAACAAGACATTTTAATTTTTTTCCCAGGTATAACACATATACTGTATCTTTCTGTGTAAAAATTGCAATTGACTGAAGAAAAACATGATTTGAAGCCTGAATTATAATTGTCATACCTTAAAGAAGCAGGAAGTACATAAAAAATGCAGGACGTCACCAAACAAATTGCATATCTGGTAAATACCATTCACTGATGTTTGAAATAGTAGACAGATGTTAGCTGAATATTGCCATTGTGGATAAGGCACTGTGGGAGATCCTCCGAGAAGATATTCAGACTTCAAAGCTATTGTTTTCTTCTGCTGCCACAAACTGTTTTGTGACCACTGATTCCACTTTGCTACTTAGTAAATGGCTGATACTGTAGCATATGGTTTGCAAACTTGTGCCTTGAATTTGGATTTCTCTTATTTTGCTGCACAGAGTAGCCATTGATATTTTTTTTTACCTGAATGTCAAACTAGGTAACTTATTAAATCAAATGTATTAAATTGGAATATCATCACTTTAAAAGTTATAACTGAGGTTGCTCCCATATAAAAGTGTTAAAATATAAGCTGCCTATTCACAGATGGCAGCTGCTGTTGGAGTCTCCAGTTACTGTTTCCATTTGTGTAGTGCCTGTTGGATGCATGAAGCATGTCAATGCACTTTAGAGAGTATGTTGCTGGAAGATACCCAGGCTGCTATAAAGATGAGGTGGTGTGAACCATGATGTTGTTGTGCAGGGGTGAGATCAGAATTGGAACAGGAGCGACCACAAAAAAGGAGGGAGGGAATTGAGAAGGTAAATTTGGGGAGGAGAAAATCAGGGAGGGGTAATTTGAGGAGAAATTGGAGTGCAGAGAAGGCTTAAGGGGTAAAATGGAGGCAATGGAGCCCCTCATGTTACGGGTTTGCCCAATAGGCATGACTAGGTCATTAATGCCACAAACATCTGAGCCTACGGATGTAGCAGCAAGGGCAGATAGACGGTGATCTTTCTCAGTACTGTAACAATTGTAAATCACTATGGGAGAGTCAATGAGTGTACAGTGAAATAATAGAGGGAACCTTTACCTTCCTACTTACTGAATAATTTACTCATTTTACTGTGAGTGGATGAGGAACACTGATTAGTGAGAAACCCAGTCTTTGCAAGTTTATGATATTGCGATGTGCACAAAAATTAAACAGAAAAAAGGATCCTACATCGAGGTGAATTAAGCCTGTTCAATTTCCTGGTGGGCAGGATGTCCTGAAGTGGGTGCAAGTACCTCAAAACATGACCAGCATCTGTTTTATGTGTACTTTATGCATAAAATACCGAAGCTAATAATTCTTCAATCCATTTTCTAGGTTTTAGTGTCATATTTGACTCTGGACAACTCATCAATGCCATCCTTAAGATTGTCCTGATAACACCTGAATTTAGCTCTCCCACTATTTATCTGCTATTGAAGTTTCTTCCCCCTTCTTCTGCCCTTACCCCTCACACCGTCCCCACCCCATGTCTTTGTTTTCTCCAGAGTTAGCATCCTTATTGGGTACTTCTATAAATCTGACAGAATCCAGAAATATTGCCTTACGTTTTAGCTTGAGTAATCCTGCTTCATCTATAATTCTATTATTTTCTACCTTTATATTGTCTTCTATCCTGAAGTCCCTGACTTAAATTCTTCAGCCTTGTTTATAAATCTCTCCATGGCCTTGCCTTGCCCACCTATATTGTCCTCCAACCACACATTTCTATGAAGTAGACGCAGTCTTATTTTTTCTGTTTCCTGGAGCATTTGCTGAATGATCTACTCCATTATCAATGACCATGGTCTTCCCATGGTCCCAAGTGTAGGAACTGTCCCCCTATATCCCACCTCTACATTCCTACTTGTCTGCTAAATTTCCTTCAGAACTCTTCTAATAAATTGTCTCTTTCTGTCTTAATATCCCATTCAGTAAATTGCTGTCAGATTTTGTTTGACTACATTCCATAATGTTACTGTTGGTGTTGTTAAGAAGAGCAAATTCTACAGTGAAAGAGGGTACTGAGAAATTGTATCCTTAGGAATTAGTTCAATTTGTATTTTTATACTTTCAGCTGCATCTATTTTTGTCCATAGATTAAAGTTGTTTTTACCTTATTGTCCTTTAATTCTGTGCCTGATTAATAGTTTACAGTAAAGGTGCATAGTGATTGTGTGGATGTTGTCATTATGCTGTGATATGCACACTTGTTATCACTTGGAAGTTAATTGAAATAGGTGGATAGTTGGTCCTTCTGGCTACTCAGACAGTTAATGATTGTCACAGGAATCTGCGATTGCATCAGGATAAAAGTAAACAGTTCTACAAGAAGTTAGTTTTGTTTTATTTGATTTTGCACTCCAATGTCTTGAAATGAATGAACACTTAATTCTATGGACAATGCTGACCTCTGCAAGCCAGTTAACAAAATGTGATCCAATTCTGCAGAATCCCCCACTGAGAAAGGAAAATTGTAAAATCTATCCAATTGTATAGAGATCACAACCTGGTTCTTAGATTTGACTGTTGAAAGTATAAAGTAATGGTTTAAACTTGGCCAAATGACACGTTTCCACAAATGTTTTCCACAATTTTTTATTATTTTGAAAGACTGTAAAACTGCTATCAGTCAAAAAAAATTCTGAGCTGAAATAAGTTTTGGAGTCTGGGCCAGTTAACTCAGCCAATTTCAACAGTTTGGAGGGAGGAGTAATGAAGAACCTTCCTGCCAGAGAAGTTGTGCAGTAGTCTGCAGACTCAAAATTCAAAGTTCAGAGTAAGTTTATTATCAAAGTACATATATGGCACCATATAGAACCCTGAGATTCATTCTCTTGTGAGCATATTTATTAAATCCAATAACCATGATAGAATCAATGAAAGACCTCACCAACAGGGCAGGCAACCAGAGAAAACATAATAAATAATTAAATAAGCAATAAACATCAAGAAAATGAGATGAAGAGTCCTTGAAAGTGAGTGCATAGTTTGTGGGAACAGTTTCAGTGACGGGGTAAGTGAAGTTATCACCTCTGGTTCAGAGCTTGATGGTTGAGGAGTAATAACTGTTCTGAACCTAGTGGTATGTGTCCTCAGGCTGTTATATCTTCTTCCTGATGGCAGCACTATGACATGGATGGTAGTGGTGAGGGGTGTCGCTAATGATGGATGCTGCTTTCCTGCAACACCCTCCATATAGGTGTGCTCAGTGATAGCGAGGACTTAACCTGTGATGGACTGGGCAGTATCCACTACTTTTTGTAGGATTTATCATTCAAAGGCATTGGTGTTTGCATACCAGGCTGTGATGCAGCCAATCAATACACTCTCGCCACACCTCTATAGAAGCTTGTCAGATCTCTGCAAACTCCTAAGGAAACAGAGGTGCTGCTACGCTTTCTTCATAATTGCACCTATGTGCTGGGCCCAGGACAGATCTTCTAAAATGATAACACCGAGGAACATAAAATTGCTGACCCGACCTCTCCCTCTGATTCCCCCAATGAGGAGTGGCTCACAGACCTCCAGTTTCCTCCTCCTGAAATCAATAATCAGCTCCTTGTTCTTGCTGATACTGAGTAAGAGGTTGTTGTTATGGCACCACTCAGCCAGATTTTCAATCTCCCTCCTATATGTGGGCTCGTCACCACCTTTGATTCCACCTGTGGACAACAGTGGTGTCATCAGCAAACTTAAATCTAGCATTGAAGCTGTGCTTAGCCCTCACAGTGATAAATGGAAAGTGAATAGAGCAGGGGGCTAAGCACACATCCTTTTGGTGCACCTGCGCGGATGGAGATTGTGGTGGAGGTGTTGCTGCCAATCCGAACAGACTGGGATCTGCAAGTGAAGAAATCCAGAATCCATTTGTACAAAGAGGTAAAGAGGTCACGGTTTCGAAGCTTATTGATTAGTTTTGAGGGGATAATAATATTAAATGCTGCGCTGTAACCTATAAAAAGTTTCTTGATGTATGCATCATTTCTCTCCAGATATTCCAGGGTTGATTGAGAAGCCAATGAAATGGCACATCTGACTCATTTGTCACATCTCTCACAGGCATGGAAAAGAGCAGCTAAGCTACAATGGAAGAAGGACATAAACCAATAAAATTGAAACCAAAATAACAATTGTGCTTTGAGTGTTTGCTTTTCACAGGTTTTCCTACTGTGTAATCTTGGTTGCAGCACCGAGCTGGAACAATTTACATTTGGCTTTGACCTTGTATCCACCCAATGGAGAGGCATGACCTTCGACTCCATCAAAACCAGCTGACACCAAAACCACATCTGGATTGAACTCACTGGCAATTGGCATGACCACGGTCCTGTGGGACAATGATAAAAACTATGAACGAGTCTGCAGTAAATTCCTAACCATTCTCACTGCGAGCCACCTGGAAAAATTCAGTGTCTGCTTTGTTCTTTGAAGAAATATATCTTTCCATAAATTTGTACAGAGATCCTTGAAAGATGATTTCATGTCAATGGTCTACATTTTAAGAATGCGGTCAGCAAGTCTTTATTTCGAAAAGTCCTGTTCCAAACACAGACTTTATATTTTATAGTCTAGTCAGATTTCTAATCAGCTTCAGATTCTTAACTAGAGAAGTTATTTACCCACAGTATTTTTCAAGATTACTCTTACAAATTAGTGAAATTGGTCACCTAGATGAGTCAAGGGACTAAACTGGTAAAATAATCCAATCCTGACTGCAGCACTTCAACCCAAAATATCAGCTTTGACCTTTCCCTCCCAAAGATACTGCATGATCTGCTGAGTTTCTCCAGCAGATTGTTTGTTGCCCCAGATTCCATCATCTGCAGTCTCTAGGTAAAATAATCTCCTGAGTATGTGAATCGAATAAAATGACTTTAGTATTTAGTTACATTAAAGTCACAATGATCAATTTCAATATTCATTATGTAAGGTCATAGGCCATTGTGTCACAATTAGAAGACGAACCAGCATAATATTAATATCATTTATGCATATTGATGGTAATAAAATAAAGGCATCTGTTAGTCTTGCGAGACCATGGATCTGTGCCTGGAAAGTCTTCACTCTCCAGGTCGCAGGCCTGGGCAAGGTTGTATGGAAGACCAGCAGTTGCCCATGCTGCAAGTCTCCCCTCTCCACGACACCAATGTTGTCCAAGGGAAGGGCATTAGGACCCATACAGCTTGGCACCAGTGTCGTCGCAGAGCAATGTGTGATTAAGTGCCTTGCTCAAGGACACAACACGTTCCCTCGGCTGGTGCTCGAACTCACGACCCTCAGGTAGCTAGTCTAATGCCTTAACCACTTGGCCACGTGCTCACACTGATGGTAATATATCAGTGTGTTCATAAGAATATATGTAGAAATAGAATAAAGTTTATTATAAGATTATGGCTGGCTCTATATTCATACAATAAGATTAAGACTGACTCTACATTTACGCTGCTTTCCTGCAGTAACATCTTAGCCATTAATCCTCATTTACGTCTAAATATTTATTGATTGCTGCCTTTAATATAGAAAACAATTGCGGCCCTCTTTGGTAGAGAAATAAAGAATTGACTCCCCTCAGAATGAAGAAATTTCCTCTCATTTCTTTCTTGAATGGCTGATCTCTTACCTTTAAACTTTGACCCCTAATTCTAGATGCTCCAGCCAGAAAATATTAAATCTATCCTGACAATCCACATGAGCATTTGGTATGTTTCAATGAAATTACCTCCCATTCTTTTAAATTCAAGGAAGTACCTATATGCCCAATGTGCTTAATTTCTCCTCATACAACAAACTTGTGATCCCAGAAATAAATTGGAGAAATTTTGCTACATTCCCATTAGAGATACAATACAATATTCCAGATGGTAACCAGTGGGACACATTATAATTGGAGCAAAATGTCTCTACACTTGAACTGAAATCCTCTCACAATAAAGGCCAACAGATTGTTAGCCCTACTGTATCTATATGTTAACTTTCAGTGATTTGTGTACAAGAAAACCAACACTTCTCTATCTCTCATCATTTAAAAAGCACTCTTCCTTTGATACATTTTCATCAAAGTGGTTAACTTTATATTCTTCCAAATTATACTCAATCTGTCATGTCCCTACCCGTTCACATAACTTGTCTATATCCTTCTGCTTTCTACAATTCCCATTATCACCTATCTTTGTTTCAATAAATGAAGTTTCCAACCCATAGATTATGAGTTATGAAATATGAGTATAAAAATATCTCTGTTTGCACAGGATTGATTGCAGAGTTTACTTATTTATATAGTTGTGGAGTGGCTTGGGTTTTGTGATAACTGGAAAAGCAAATATCTCGACATAAAGGAAACAATAGTATTTTTAACAAACAATCGGGCATTAAAGCTGTTCTTTTAGACTACCCTGCTCATGCTGGTAAATCACTTCAATCATCCTGAACAACTTATTCCCTCTCTCACTAGGCTTGCTCACTAGACTCCTGGCTTATTACTAGATCCACTTTCTCTTGTTAGGCTGCTGAATTTCAAGGCCTCTCTTTGCAAAGGTCTAGCCTACCAGCCTGGGACTTTTGGAAGGAAAGGATTTGCAGTCTATTGGCCTAATAAGTTATTGAAGATCACTATGCAGTTCTATGAATCAACTCCAATCCTGCACTGTTGTTCCATAAGACATATATCTTCCTATGGCTTTCCTCACTCACTTTCTTTCCCAATGTCTCCCCCCTTCCTGTGTAGTATTTAGGTCTTGAGACTTACTTTCCTAGCTGAATAGCGAATAATTTCATTGCCACCATCAAAACAATAAAATATGCTCTGAAGTTTAAACCTTCAATCACCAATCAGCCAGAAATTGTTTATTCCTTCAGCCTACCTTCTCTATTTTGTTCCCTCAAACTATTCCCCTCCCTCAAGCTTGCCATATTGTGATATTTCTCACTATTACTATTTCCACAATTATATTACTATTCTTGCTATTAGTGTACCTTACTCTTACCCACTAGAAGGTACTGTGCAAAAGTCTTAGGCACACACACACACACACACACACACACACACACACACACATACATACACACATATATATATATATATAGAGAGAGAGAGAGAGAGAGAGAGCGCTATGGTGCCTAAGACTTTTGCACAATACTGTATGTCCCATCCTTTCATCATCACTTTCCAAGTCACATTATCCTTCCCTATTGTTTCTTTCCTCCTTCTCCTCTCTCCTTCTTTTCCTATTTCTTTTGATCCATTAGAATAATATTATCCCATTCCTTCTTCAATTCTTCCCTCAGTTCCTTAATTTGGCAATCTTCTTTTATTTTACTTTCCTCTCTTTCTTTCATGCACATAGACACACACATGCATACCTCTCATCTCTTCCCTTCTCTCACAAATGTCTTTATGCCTCTTTTACCTAACTTGGTCTGACTTTGTAAGCTTTATTATCCATTGCACCCATTGACTTGTGCAATGCAATCCTAGTTTGACTAGACATTCTTTAAGTTTCATTTGGACATATGAAGAAACCAATAGCATTGCTCTTTTGCTAAAATTCTCAGGACATTAGGCCTTGTTTGTGCTTTTAAAACAAGCAGCGCAGACCCTTAATTATGGGTTGGGAAAACAAGGACCATTCCATTTGAAACTATTTGTTAAAATTGGGAATCAGAGGAGTTAAAACATGCTGGCTCTGACATTTCTGTGGGGGCTCTGGTAGTCTCCTGCTGTTACCTCAGTGGGGTACTGGCAGAAGTCCCAGAGAAACGGTGTAAACGACTGGAAAGGACTGCTTATGTCATTTCTCCAAAGGTTCTGCAGATCGGCTGCCAAGTGCACACTAAGAGACTGGAAGCAGCCCAATGGAATTTCAGGGCCTCTGGCTTCTTTCAATTGAGAGTGCTCAAATGAGCAATCCCAAAGTGAAAAAAAAGGCTTGATCCAACATTTCTTCCATTACAGTGATATAAGGCTACAGAAACATATCAATTCAAAACAAGTCCTACTTTTAAGTTAATAGGTAAGAAACTACAGGATATTGTAAAACTATTAAATGTGAGACCGTTTTTATGAGATTGTGATTGTGATTCTGAGATGGTTTCAATTCCTTGGATACCAGTTACAACAAAAGTCCACTTGATGCCAGGCTTATCAATGTTTAATTAAGTAGGGATTTCCTATTTTTGAACTTTTAGTAGTATAATCTTAGCGTACAGTTGGCCTATTCCTAATATTGAAGAGCATCCAGATTTCATAACCACTGGGTGTCAGGCAGATTGTGGAATGGGTTTGGCAATCACGCTTTTGAGTATTCACGTTCCAGCCAATTCATGTTTCATTGTGGTGGTATTTAACTCCCTTCCTCTCATTTCATTTTTTTTTTGGACTTGACCAAAAGCACATCAACATCTACGCTCCCTACTCACCTTTGGCCTTGTTCTGGGAAAGAAGACTCGCTTTTTGATTGATGATGTCAAGGAGCAGTATTCATTCAATAATAAGTTACTGCAGCCTAGCCAACTGTTAGCTTACAGTTTGAGACTTTTGGTTAATGGCCCTGTTGGGATAGCATTTCTTGTTTGTTTTTCCTTCCTGCTGCACAGTTCTTAATAAACGTCAGTGAACTGCTCATCCACTTCAGCATCTCTCCCTCTGCACTTGGGCGATAACCGCACACTTGTCCTAGCAGGTCTCATCCAACTAAAACGGAGTCAACAGAGAGCAGACAGCTAACCTTCATCCTGAATTTCATAGGCAGATAGGAGAGAAGATCAAGTCAGTCGAGGCTGGTTTGGCTGATGTGGCTCATACAGTGCGACAACTACTTGCAGAGTGTCAGCCACTGCCAGGCTGAAGTTCCTTGGTCAGGTGGAGGAGAAGTTAAAACCAATAGAGTCTAGGTTGGCTGAAGTGACGAGCACAGGGCAGCAATTGCTTTCATATTGGCAAGCCCGGTATGAACAAGAACAAGGGTCACTGCTCGCAGCGATGGATTAGCAACTGACCAAAGACAGATGGAATCATGTGGCAGCCATTGCTGCTCTCACTGCCACAATTCAACAGCAGCAGCCTTCATCCAGGGCAGTCCTACGCACAGCATCTCTGACATTTTTCTCTGCTATAGTCTCATCTGTCTCGGCAACAAATGCCCTGATTCCCTTAGCAATTTCTGGATCAGAGCTGGCTGCTCCTCCACCTGGCAGATACTCCGGAGACCCCGATGGCTTGGAAACTGACTTTCCATGTCCAGCCACGTTAGTTCGGTGATAAACAACAGGAATTCTGCAGATGCTGGAAATTCAAGCAACACACATCAAAGTTGCTGGTGAACGCAGCAGGCCAAGCAGCATCTGTAGGAAGAGGTGCAGTCGACGTTTCAGGCCGAGACCCTTCGTCAGGACTTGACGAAGGTCCTGAGGAAGGGTCTCGGCCTGAAACAACGACTGCACCTCTTCCTACAGATGCTGCTTGGCCTGCTGCTTTCACCAGCAACTTTGATGTGTGTTGTTTTTAGTTCGGTGATGACGCTTGTAAACTGGCTTACATGGTGACCAGCGGTTCCCAAGCTGGGGTCCACAGACCTCACAGTTAATGGTAAGGCTCAGTGGCGTAAAAAAAGATTGGGAACCACACTTAGCCTGCTCAATACTTTATGAGAATAAGGTGCCCCCACAGCCCAGTCCTTCCAACAACTCGTGTTTGAGTTCAAGGGAGTGTTTGATCTTCCAGTATGGGGTCAGGAGGCAGTCCATCGACTCCTGGACGTGCTCCAAGGGAAAGGGATGAGGAAAGTTCTGCATGGGATGGAACGCAAGATCCCTCATGATTGTTTTCCGGTGTGAGCTGAGCCCAGGCATTCAGCATGAAATCACAGTGCAGGACAAGCTGGACTGTCTGGGTGACCTGACCAATCGGGCCATTCAAATTGACAACCCGGCAACTGTGTAGCACAGAGGAAAAAAATGCCTCAAACTTCCTACTCTTGAGATCACTGTATGCATTCACTCTCTCCTCCATCACCCAGTGCCCAGTCCACAGAGGAGCCTATGCAGGTGAGGCGCATGGTCCTATCTCAGAAGGAACAAGATCAGTGTTAGAGGACAAACTCCTACTTCTACTGTGGCGATCTAGGTCACTTCAGGGCATCATGTCCCAAGCACCCAGTAAAAGAGGATACCCATCTTTTAAAGTAATTGATGGTGCTTAGCCTTCCTTGGCCTTTCTCGACACAACTCATAGATCAATTTGCCCCTAAAGGTACTCAAAAAGTGGAGGCCACCTTGTCTGTGTACCTGCCCGGGACCAGCTCAAGTTCCTGCCAGCATATCCCCTCCTGTGCCAACTGCTAGTGTGGACCTGTCTGGTGTTCTGGCTGAATATGTTGACCTTCTTGAGGTCTTCAGTAAGAATAAAGCCACCTCTCTGCCTCCACACTAGCCATATAACAGCGCCAGTGACCTCTTACCTGGTATTAGTTCTTCCCAGGGCCGGCTCTTATTCCTCTCTCGTCCAGAAACGCTGGCTATGGAAAAATACATAAAGGAAGCTTTGGCATTAGGATTCATCTGTCTGTCATCCTCACCAGCAGTGGTGGTCTTCTTTTCTGTGAGCAAGAAGGAGAGCAAGCCATGTCCCTCAATAACATCACTGAGAAGAAATGCTGCCCTCTTCCCTGATTTCCTCTGTGTTCAAACATCTCCAGGAAGCAACCATATTCTCGAAGATAGAACTGCACAATGATTACTGCCTGGTTCGCATCCAAAAAGGCTGTGAGTGGAAGTCAGAATTAAGTACCTCCACTGGTCACTTTGAATACATCATGATGCCATTTGGTCTGGGCAATGCACCTGCTTTTTTGCAGGTCCTAGTCAACAATGCTCCAGGACACGCTGAATCAATTTGTTTTTGTGTATATGGACAGCATTCTGATCTATTCCCACTCTTGCCAGGAACACGTCAAGCATGCCTGGAGGGTTCTCGGATGACTCCCCAAGAATAATCTTTATGCCAAGCCAGAGAAGAGTGAGTTCCATAAAGAGCAGGTTTTATTTTTGGACTATATACTCACCTCTTTCAAATGAGGTCCTGTAAATTTCAGGCTGTCACAGAGTAGTGAAAGCCATCTATGGTCAAACAGGCACAGAGCTTCATGGGATTGGCAAACTTTTATCACTACCTCATGAGAAACTTCAGTTCCATCATGGCTCCCACTAAAATGCACTCACTAAGAAAATCTCTGCAGGATTCCTTTGGAGAAGTGAAGCAGACCAAGCATTCTCAGAACTAAAGCAATGCTTCACCTGTGCCTCGGTTCTGCAAGCGCCAGGCATTTTCCAACCAATTCATCGACGAAGTGGATGCACCAGCTGTCACCATTGGAGCTGTACTTTTTGCGGATAACGAGCTGCAACTGTGCTTTCCTTCATGTTGCTTGACTCTGGCCGAATGTAACTATGATGTCAGGAACCAAGAACATCTGGTTGTCAAGGAGGCCCTGGAAGAAGGGTGACACTGGCTGATGGGGTAGAACATCCCATTTTGGTATGGCCAGATCACAAGAGCCTCTCCTACTTTTGGGACATTAAGAAACTCAATTCCTATCAAGCCAGTTCACCTGGTTTAATTTCACCTTCACCAATCATCCCAGCAGTAAGAATACCAAGGTCGATGCTCTCGCCTGGCAGTTTAGCGTGCCCTAGAACAACGCCAATTCTGAACCCATCGTTCCCCACTCATACAGTATATTGTTGCTCTAGTAATTTTGGGAATAGAAGTGGAGGTTCAACAGTCAGTTCCAGGCCCAGGTGGGGGACCTCCCAACCAACTGTTTGTCCTTGCCGTGGTGCAGCTCAGAGTGTTGGAATGGGGTCACCCGTCTGGTTGGACATCCAGGAATTCTACAGGCCCTGGAATTCATCAAGAGATGATTTTGGTGGCCACCTATATCCCAGGATATTGATGATTTTGTCTCTGCCTGTCCCACCTGTGCCCAGAATAATATGTTATGCCAGCACCCTATGGGTCCGCTATGTCTGCCACCTGTGCCTCATTGTCCCTGGTCCCAACTCACAGTGGATTTCATCACTGGTCCTCCCCTATCTGAGGGAAATACTACCATTCTGGTAGTTGTGGACTGATACTCCAAGGCTACCCACTTTCATTTCCCTTCCTAGGTTGAGACTGCCACCCTCATGGTTCAGCATGGCTTCTCTCAGGACATGGTGTCTGATCGAGAACCGCAGTGCACATCTCATTTTTGAGAGGTTTCTTTGTTGTCTTGTGGGAGCTACAGCCAGCCTCTCATCTGGTCTCTCATTCTAATGGCCAGACTGAGAGTGTGAATCAGGAGCTGGAGACAGCCATGTGCTGCTATAACTCTTCCAGCCCCATGTCCTGGAGCTCCCAATTGGTTTGGGCAGAGAATGGCCACAATAATCTCCAGTTGTTCTCCGCTGGTATTGTCCCCCTTTGAATGACAGAAGGGATTTCAGCCACTGCTCTTCCCTGACCAGGAGACTGATGTGGGAGTTTGTGTTGCTGAACAGTTCTACAAGCTCACCTGGAGATGAGCCAGGGCTTCTCTGCAGCGCGGTCAAAAACAACATGCCCAGCAGGACGATCGGCTCTGCCAATAGGTAAGGCCTTTCAAGCTAGGGGAGAAGGTTTGGTTGGCAGCTGGAGATCTTCCTTTGAATGTCGAGAGCCGTAAGCTAGTCTCAGCTATGTGGGACCATTCATAGTTGAGAAGGCTATCAACAAGGTCTCGTATAGATTGTGCTTACCAGCATCATGAAGATCCACCCAGTGCTCCATGTTTCCCAGCTCAAGCCAGTGACTACCTCCGCCCTTGCTCCAGTTACCTCCTCAACCCCTTCTGCCGGCTTGTTGGATGGGCCCCTGGTCTATTCTGTATAGCGCCTCTTGGCTTGTTCAGCATCTTGCGGATTGGGAGGAGTATGGTCCGGAGGAACATTCTTGTGTTCTGGTCCATGACATTCCTTTCTGCATAAATCTCTCATCCAGAACCTCCAGCAGGAACAGTTCTATTGTGTCTTGGGAGCTGCACCTATGGAGGGGGACCTGTCACAACCATGGACTCTGCCACACGTCTGCGCACCCTCGCAGAAGGGCTGTGGAATGGATTCCGCAATTATGCTCATGAGTATGCATGTTCCAGCCAATTAGTCTTTCATTGTGGTGGTATTTAACTCCCTTTCTCTCATTCCAGTCTTGTTGAGACTTGACCAAAAGCACAGCAACATCTACACTCCCTGTTTACCTTCATCCTTGTTCTGGAAAGAAGACTATTATTTTGTTTGGTGCTGTAAAGGAACAGTATTCATTTAGTAATAAGTTACTGCTTCCTATTCACAGTGTTGGTGTTAGCTTTCAGTTTGAGCATTTTAGTTAATAGCCCTGTTGGCCTAGTGTTTATTGTTTTTTTCCCTTTTTCCTGCACAGTTCTTATTAAAGGTTAGTGAACTGCTCACCTGCTTCAGCATCTCCCCATCTGCACTTGGGCCATAACCTAATACTTGTGTCTCTGGGTATCTTGTGTACACATGCAGAAGCAAGTTTGTACAGTTTTCAAATGATGCTGGTCAGGAAGTGATGTGAGAACCAAAACTTTATGAATCCTGCTGTCTTTTCTTCACACTTTCCGCATGCAGGTTGAGCCCGGTGTTTGACTTGATAGCTTAAAACTATTGTCAAATAATCCACTCTAGTGCTTTATAAGAAGCACTTTGGAATAGGAGGCCTTGAAATGACTTACAAAATGTTGTGCTTGTTTTTGGTATGTACAGAAGGTTCATTTTACAAATGTTTCTGGCTCACAGACACGAGCACAGGAAATGTGGATCAGGAATTTAGATATGGACATAGCCAGGCCATGCTCTTGGTGGAAAAAGTAGTTTCACACGAGGAATTCAATTTGTAGAATCTATATTTACTTTTCAATATGCCACACTTCCAACTATTTTAAATGGAACCTTCTTTGCTAACCTTATTCATTCAACGAGCAGTTATCTACAGATTCACTATTTCAGACAGTAGATTCAATGCAGACGTGCTGTGGTGATGCTAAGCAGATGAGTCCCAGAGGAGTGCATCCATTAACAGGCATTGAGTTTCATAGCATTCTTTTAATATGTGCCAATTGAGAGCTGTTATTTTATTCCTGAGCCTGGCCTGCTGAGTTTTACTGTTGGTCCTAAACAGACTTTGAATGACCTTTGACAGATTTATAATGCATACTATAGTTTCCTTTGATATGTGTGTATAGCATGGAAACTATTCCTAATTACAGATTGATTAACTTTATGAGCATTATAAATGAAACTGGATGGTGCTATTCCAAGGATGAGCATTAGTTCCAGAGAAGATTACATAAAAATGTGTGAAATCTGCAAACATGATTGTAAAGCCTAAAGCTATCTTTAAAGCTGGATCAATAAGTTACTCAGTATACATATGTTACGTACTAGTAAGGAAACTTCAAGAGCACCAGCAGCCATCTCATTGAGTTGTGGTTGCAATATGCTAAAGGTATGCAATAAATTGCTCGATGACATTGACCTACTGTGCTCATGTTCACAGTCATGGTAGAAACCCTGAAATGAGTGTTGGGGCTCTTGAAGGATGCTGGGACCACTTTAAGAGGATATGCTTGTGCAGATGCATATGAAACAAAATACAATAATAAAAAGTGACTGCATTAGTATCTGGTCACAATCTCATGTATTAGCATGCCAGGCAGTGAATAGTAAATGGAGATCAGAATTTCATACTGTTCCAAGGAATGTGATTGTATCGTGCAGAAGAATTGAAAAGCCTCCAGCACTTTTTTGGAAAGTAGGAATAAACTCAAAAGTAATTATGCTATCCTGTGCCTGAGAATTGTCACTCTTATGCATACAACAGTATTGAACATGGAGTGACCCAATGCTTTGTACGTTGTTGGATGATAGAACCATTCTTCCTGGGTGAGACATTGACGCCAACCCAAGGCATGGAGCAAACACCACTGAAATAAGTAGCAGTAACAAATCTGCAGGTGTCAATTATATGTAAATTCATAGGACATGAAGCTCATATCAACTCTGATATTTTTGAACTTTGTTACAACAATATTGTTTAACTTTGAAACATTGCGTAAGATTGGGATTGTTCATGTTCTAGGATATAAAGAGTCCTATGGATGTGGGATTGCAGTGTGCATTGATGGATTGCTAGCTGAGAATGTAACATCATACTACTGGGCAGGGTACAGGATGACAGCTTGGCCGTACACAATGCATTTAGTTTTCTTATGATGTGACAATTGTTCCCGGATTAATGAGTAAGTACTATAAAAATACACAGTAAAATAGAGGAGAATATGAAACATGGAAGCACTCATCCTCAACGGTGATTAAAGTTAGGAAAAATACAAAAGATGAACCTATGTGGGAAGCAGATTACCAGTATTGTGTTTGTTGTTAATTCACTGCATTCGGAAGAAGAAAAAAAAACAAATAATTGTTCGGCATAATCAGTTTTACCAGGATTAATTTGGGGAAGGTTTGAGACTCAAAAGGATATATTGGAGCATTGTTGAGGAAATGTGACTTTGAGAGCAAGGTAAGAAATTAGGATCAGGGTAGCAATGGCTTAGAAAGGAGGGCTTGGGAAATGATCAGGTGGTTGGTGTGAGGAAGCAATTGAGATGAGTAGGATCTCGTTGGTGAGGAAGCAGAATGCAAACTGAATGAAAGTCAGGATAGTGATGAATTACTCACTTACTGCCCATTATGCCACTGGTATTTATGGCAGCAATAAAGATATTCCATCTCCGATTGTGTCCAGGGCTTCCATCATCATGTCAATAGTTTCCTCTTGGTTTTTACTACTGTCAGTCATGCAAGTTTTGGGTGGTGACTCAGGAATACTGTTGCACTCAGACGTAGAAGGATTCTTCATTGCTATATCTGTAACCATTTTGTTTAACCAGTCAGGGTTGTTAGCTCTGAGCTGAACCCCCAAAACTGGAGTACCGATGGACTACACTTAGTCCAGCCTCTACTCTTTGACCTGTTTGGCATGGATGACCCTACCAAGAGCCAAAGCAGAAGGCCTTGACTCCAGCCTGCATAGCTCTTCAGGTAATTGAGGCACACGAGCCTCCAAACCACTACAAGGTTGTAGTCGTCTTGGAGAATAGCGATGGATGGCTGAGAGGATGTTAGGTCGCATTCAGGTCAAATTTTTATGATAGAGAGCCAGAACAAATTTGGATGAGATGTGATGATCTGATCTTGGAGTGCAGGAGCGAACAAATAAAAATTGGAGCAACACACATCAAAGTTGCTGGTGAACGCAGCAGGCCAGGCAGCATCTCTAGGAAGGGGTACAGTCGACATTTCAGGCCGAGACCCTTCGTCAGAACTAACTGAAGGAAGAGTTAGTAAGAGATTTGAAAGTGGGAGGGGGAGAGGGAGATCCAAAATGATAGGAGAAGACAGGAGCGGGAGGGATGGAGCCAAGAGCTGGACAGGTGATTGGCAAAGGGAATATGAGAGGATCATGGGACAGGAGGTCCGGGGAGAAAGACAAGGGAGGGGGGAACTCAGAGGATGGGCAAGGGGTATAGTCAGAGGGACAGAGGGAGAAAAAGGAGAGTGAGAGAAAGAATGTGTGTATAAAAATATATAACGGATGGGGTACGAGGGGGAGGTGGGGCATTAGCGGAAGGTAGAGAAGTCGATGTTCATGCCATCAGGTTCGTGGAACAATCTATGTTCCATGTCTATTCTGGTATCTGTCCCCCACTTTTCCTTCGCTACATCAACGACTGCATTGGCGCTGCCTCCTGCACGCATGCTGAGCTCGTTGACTTTATTAACTTTGCCTCCACCTTTCACCCTGCCCTCAAGTTTACCTGGTCCATTTCCGACACCGCCCTTCCCTTTCTAGATCTTTCTGTCTCTGTCTCTGGAGACTGCTTATCCAGTGATGTCTACTATAAGCCTATTGACTCTCACAGCTATCTGGACTATTCCTCTTCTCACCCTATCTCTCGCAAAAACCCATCCCCTTCTCGCAATTCCTCCGTCTCCGCCGCATCTGCTCACAGGATGAGGCTTTTTATTCCAGGACGAGGGATATGTCCTCCTTTTTTAAAGAAAGGGGCTTCCCTTCCTCCACTATCAACTCTGCTCTCAAACGCATCTCCCCCATTTCATGCACATCTGCTCTCACTCCATCCTCCCTCCACCCCACTAAGAATAGGGTTCCCCTGGTCCTCACCTACCACCCCACCAGCCTCCGGGTCCAACATATTATTATCCGTAACTTCCGCCATCTCCAACGGGATCCCACCACTAAGCACACCTTTCCCTCCCCTGCTGTCTCTGCTTTCCGCAGGGATCGCTCCCTACGCGACTCCCTTGTCCATTCGTCCCCCCCATCCCTCCCCACTGATCTCCCTCCTGGCACTTACCCTTGTAAGCAGAACAAGTGCTACACATGCCCTTACACTTCCTCCCTTACCACCATTCAGGGCCCCAGACAGTCCTTCCAGGTGAAGCGACACTTCACTTGCGAGTCTGGTGGTGTGATATACTGGGTCCGGTGCTCCCGATGTGGCCTTCTATATATTGGTGAGACCTGACGCAGATTGGGAGACCGCTTTGCTGAACACCTACGCTTTGTCCGCCAGAGAAAGCAGGATCTCCCAGTGGCCACACATTTTAATTCCACATCCCATTCCCATTCTGACATGTCTATCCACGGCCTCCTCTACTGTAAAGATGAAGCCACACTCAGGTTGGAGGAACAACACCTTATATTCCGTCTGGGTAGCCTCCAACCTGATGGCATGAACATCGACTTCTCTAACTTCCGCTAATGTCCCACCTCCCCCTCGTACTCCATCCGTTATTTATTTTTATACACACATTCTTTCTCTCACTCTCCTTTTTCTCCCTCTGTCCCTCTGACTATACCCCTTGCCCATCCTCTGGGTTCCCCCCCCCCTTGTCTTTCTCCCCGGACCTCCTGTCCCATGATCCTCTCATATCCCTTTTGCCTATCACCTGTCCAGCTCTTGGCTCCATCCCTCCCCCTCCTGTCTTCTCCTATCATTTTGGATCTCCCCCTCCCCCTCCGACTTTCAAATCTCTTACTAACTCTTCCTTCAGTTAGTCCTGACGAAGGGTTTCGGCCTGAAATGTCGACTGTACCCCTTCCTAGAGATGCTGCCTGGCCTGCTGCGTTCACCAGCAACTTTGATGTGTGTTGCTTGAATTTCCAGCATCTGCAGAATTCCTGTTGTTTGCATAAATAAATATTGGATATATTTAAAGCGGAGGGTGATAAGTTCTTGATTAGTAAGTATGACAAAGGCTAGAGGGAGAGGGCAAGAGAATGGGGTTTAGAGGGATAATAATTCAGCCATGATGGAATGACAGAGCAGACCTAATGAGCCAAATTACTTAATTTTATTCCTCTGTTTAATGGTCTTTTGTTCTAAATCATAAAAAGAACTAAGAGTTTGGAGGATTCATGTCAGACTCAATTGCCATGTATAAAAATATCTGGGCCCTTTTACATGCATTGAAGCAGACCTAAACCATTTTACTTGGAAGTGCTACTGTGTGAGTGGCCTATGCCATTCAAAATCCACAGATAGGGAAATGAATTTTATACCAAAATCAACGTTGCCAATATCTGATGACCTGTTTTGAAAGTGATGCCAAACATGCAGTGAAGGATTCAATTATTTCTAGTCATTAGATTTGTAATTTAATTCCAAAACTTGTAGCACTTTGTGAAAATGTTTCCAAAGCTGTGCATTAATTAGTTGAAAGCCTTATCAAACATAACCTATCATTAATGCCCTGAAAGTAAGATCTTACATGCTGTATTTGTCTGCTTCAGTGTACACGTCTATTTTCTATGCAGACATGACTGTGTGCTTCAAATCAGCTCCAAAGCTATCTTTGAATTTGCTGACAACGCTTCTGTTGTTGGGTCAATCACATGTGGTAATGAGTCAGCTTGCCAGAGTGAAATACAGCAGGAGGTTTAGTGGAGCTGCGACAACAACCTCTCACTGATTGTCAGCAAAACTAAAAAGCTGATTGTTGACTTCAGGAAGGGGAAGGAAGGCGAGCATGCACCTGTCTATATTGGGGGACCAGCAGTGGAGAGACTAAGCAGATCTAAACACCTGCGTGTTAACACATTGGATAAACTGTCCTCGGCTCAGTACGTAGATGAAATCATAAGGAAAGTAGAGGTGAAGGAGGTTCAACTTGTCACTGAACTTTGTAGCAAACTTCTATAGAAGCACAGATCCTAATTAGTTGCACCATGGTCAGGAATAGCAATTCAAATGCACAGGAATTTAAGAAGCTGCAAAGATCACTGGGTACATCATGAGCACATCCCTCCCAACTATTGGAGGTGTCTACAGGAGACGCTGCCTCAAGAAGGCAACATCTATCATCAAAGGTTCCCACTATCTGGGCTGTGCTGTCTTTTCACAGCTTCTATCTGGCAGGAGTTACAGAATCCTGGAGTCCCACAACATCATGTTCAAGAGTCATTATTTTCCTTCAACCATTCGCTTCTTGAACCAACCAGCAAAATCCTAATCTCCACAGTTCAGCTGCACGATGATCACTTTGCACTAAAGTGGACTTACTTTTGTTCCAATTATGTTGCTTCTTGTCAGAATTGTGTCCACTTTATATTTAATTTATGTTTTCCATGTGAAAGCTGCTTATATTATGCTTTATGCCTGTGGTGCTGCTGCAAGTAAGCTTTTCACTGGACCTGTACATTCATGTACTTGTGTATATGACAGTAAACTCAACTTGAAATCCAGTTTCAATTACACTCATTTTGAGGATTACCACAACTATTGGCTGAAATCCCTCTGAGTTGGCAAATTAGCTTGACTTGTTGGTTAAAAGTTTGCGTGAAGAATCATCTGTTAAAATGATTAATCAATTTCCATTTAATTGGTTAGTAAAGCACAATAAAATAGAACACACAGGAATTTGGTTAATCGAGGTATTTATAATAGCACAAAGGAATTCAACTCTACTGGTGTGATGTCCTATCATTGCTTATTTATATACTTCATCGGCAAGAAATTGTAGAACAGCAGAGTGTTGTGTTTGATCATTTAGGTAAAAATTATTGCTGGTAATCTTATCATACCAACACTTAATATCGCAACATCAAATTGTCCGCCATATTATTGAAGATTTTCCTTAATTCTAAGGATGGAACAGCCAGCATTAATTTCTCTCCTTTACAATACAAAATGTTATATTTTACCATATTGGGGTATATTATAAGAGAAAGTTTGATGAATGTATATTTCTGATCCAGAGGCCCACCTACTGGGAGGGCACATTTGAAATGTAGGCACAGAAGTCAATGGGCCAAGCAATATTTTCTCTTTAATCATTTCATAAAGTTACAAATTCTTATACAAATCCTGGAAGACCTATAGTTTCCACTGAGAAACCACCTGAAGCCCTGGAAGGTCTAGACTCCAAAAAGTAAAAGCGAAACAGGAGCTTCATCAGGCAGCTATGTTCCATCCACCAGAGAAAGTGGGATCTCCTGGTGGCCACCCATTTCAATTCTACCTACCATACCCAATCCTATAGGTCAGTCCCTGGTTTCCTCTACTGCCACAATGGGGCCACACTAAGGTTGGTGGAGCAACACCTTATATTCTGTCTGGGTAGTCTCCAACCTGATGGCATGAACGTCAATTTCTTGAACTTCCAGTAATTGTTCCCCCCTCCCTCTCCATTCCAATTTCCTCCCTCACTTTATGTCCTTCCCTGCCCATTACCTCCCTCTGGTTCTCCTCCCCTTTCCCTATCTTCCATGGCCTTCTGTCCTCTCCTATCAGATTCCCCCTTCTCCAGGCCCTTTATTTCTTCCACTAAACTACTTCCTGGCTCTTTACTTCACCCCTCCCCCTTCCCCTGATTTCTCCTATCACGTACTGCCTTGTACTTCCTCCTCCTCTCTCCCCACCTTCTTGCTCTAACTTCTTATCTTTTTTTTCCAGTCCCAATGATGGATCTCTCCCTGAAACATTGACTGTTTACTCTTTTCCATAGATGTTGCCTGGCCTGCCGGGTACCTCCAGCATTTTGTGTGGTTGACTTCCAAAATATAGGCTGTTGTTTTCTGCAAGGTTGTGGTTGGAGCTTGAGAGGGTTTGTGGCAATTAAGAAGGCATTAATTAAGCAACTCTTTCCTTCTCAATGCTAGGTAGATGCTAAATTTCCAGCAGAAAAGCAAAATGGGCAACAAAGTTCTACAAAAAATGCATTCTCATATAAATCAGGTGTTTTTCTATGGGCCAAAGTCTGTGCTATGTCTCATAGTTGGGCACTTGGATCAGATTGAGGATTTCAAGGATATATTGTTGAAATTTTCACTGTACATAGCATACCTTCCTTCAGGATAGTGTTCCTTCTGAGTAGCTTAATAAGTTTATTGAGGGAGCAGCAAATATTTACAAATTAGAAAAATCAAATTTATGAATTACAAAAATTATTTGCACACAATTATGGCCTTTGCTGGCAAAGCTTGTCCCATCCTTAATTGCCCCAACACTAAGAGATTTACTAGTCTGTTTCTAAAGACAATCACGATAACCACATTTCCATGAGTTTTAAGTGATATAAAAACCCTGATTAGGGAATGATGGCAGATTTCAAAATGGGAGAAAGCATAATAACATTCCACCACAATCTGCAGCCTCGTTCGTGGCTTGATGTCTCCATAATTACAATGAATCTCTGTTCAATGAGCAGTGGAGAAATTCCTGCTGGGAGCATCAACAGGATAATTAAAAATGAAGTATCAGCCTAACAAAGCTGATGAACTGGACCACAAGCCGAGTAATCAGCAAAAACAACAAGCAACAGATTGAGCTAAGTAATCCCACATTCGAATCAAAGCTCTGCAGTCTTGGCAATAAATAGTTGTGATTGATGCTAACAAGAGGAGAAAAATCCAAGAACATCCTCATCTCCAACAACAATAATGCACATCATGTAGGTGCCTGAAACAAGTCTAATCATTTTCAATCGTTTCAGCCACAAGCACTATGTAGGCGATTCATCCCACCTTCCTCCTTAAGTCCCCGCTGTAATGTGAAACAATTTTCAGCGAATTCAATTCATTCAACTAGTTATCAAGAAATGGCTGAGAATCTGGATACAGTAAAGATAAAATGCAACAGCAGTTAAAGGAAAATAAATTATCAAGTTCCCTTGTGTAAAATAGACAGTGATGTTATTGAAAAGCCTAGTTAAACTTTTCACAGTTGCCAGCACTTAAACATACAGCTAGGAGTTCAACAGTCAGTGCCAAAAGGCAAAATCCAGCACATATCCGCTTGTGGAAATTACAACTTATCTCACTCTGGTGCACTAGTAATTGCCTCGAGCAAGGATCATGCTCCTGGGCTTTTTGACAGGGTCTTCCGAAGTCTGGTAAACCATCATCTAGAAGATGCATGTTGTCTGGTTCAAAGGACCCACATAGTCAAGATTGCTACCATATTATTTTGAAGTAATATGCTGATTAGTACCCCTTCCCGTTCCAGTCACCTCACCTTCCATCATTCCACTGCTCCACTCTACGTCACACCACACTCTATCCCTTCACCTCTAATTATCGTTGACAAAAGTATTACCTTACATTGGCCTTCTTTAAGCCCTTTGCAACATTCAACAACTCTCAACCTTCTTATATCTTTTTGACATTTTAAATATGCAACTGGATAATTTTCTATTCAAATACTGGACAGTTCTTTAATAAGGGACTCCAATCGCAATGCTCCAGGACTGGAGGTTGGCCTACCTGGCAAGAAATTGAGGTCTCTGTAAGAACAAGAGTCTTCTTTGTATGATGGCACCTTGGTGAAGATTGAAATGCAGACAAATACCAATGGCTGTGCCGAGACTGTCATTGACCACGTTAAAGTTATGATGATCAGCAAAATGTGGATGCAATATATGTCCGGAGATGCATGTTAGAATAATTCTGAGGCCAGGAAGCTATCACTCAGGATAACACTGATTTTCACAGAATAGTGAATAAGAAATGTTGCTCCTGTAAGATGTGGGATTGCAAGGTACATAACAGCTTCCCTGATGACTACAACTGCAGCTCCTGTCTGCCAAGGTCAAGGAACGGGAGCTGGAGATGATGTACTCAGGACCATCTGGGAGGCTGAAAATTTCATAGATAAAACTTTTACTGAGGTGGCCACAACCTGAGTGCAGGTTTCAAATAGTAGATGGGTTTACCACTAGGAAAAGTAAGGAGAGTCAGCAGTTAGTGCAAAGTTCCTTTATGGCCATTTCTCCAGCAACAAGTATATCTCTTTGGATACCGCTGTGGGGATGACCCATCAGGGCACAACAGTAGCAGTCAGACCAATGGCACTGTGGCCAGTTCTGAAGCTCAGCAGGGAAGGGTAAAGTCAGTTAGAGCAATAGTGATGGGAGACGCCATAGTTATGGGGATGAACAGTAGATCCTGTGACCACACTTGAGACAGTGGGATGGTGTGTTGTCTCCCAGGTGCTCGGGTCAAGGATGTCCCAGAGGAGCTGCTCTGAGGAACTGATGCAGGGGACAGGGTTTCAGATTCTTGGATAATTAGAATCTTTTCTGGGGCAGGAAGAATGGGCTGCATTTGAACTGGAGCGGAACCAATATCCTGGTCGGGAGGTTCACCAGTGGGACTCATCATAATAATACTCTGGCATGGACTAGATGGGTGAAGGGGCTGGTTTGAGTGCTGTTGTGCTCTAGGACTCTAATCAATGGTGATTGGTAATTCGGTTATTGTCACAAGGTACTGTAAAAGCTTTTGCTTCCATGCCATCCAGACCAGTTACTCTGTCTTGGATGGTATCGATGTAGGACAAAATGAAAAAGAACAGAATGCAGCATATAGCATCATTGTAACAGGAAAAAGTACAATACTGATAGACAAAGAAATTTCAACAGCCATGAGAACATAGACTGAGATATCAAGAATTTACCTTTTTCATCGAAGAGGTCCATTCAAGAGCCTTATAACAGTGTCCTTGAGTTTGGTGGTACAATCAACGTACAATCAATAGGACTGCTCTATACTGATATTTAGGGAAAATTGTTTTACTTTGAGATGGTGTGATTTTCAATCTTTCAATATACTTTTTGTTAGGTGCAGCTGAATGTTTTGGCCTTATTTTTGCAGAATTCAATGAATTCAAGCTCCCCACCTACAGGCCACAAAACACATTGCACCATAATTCCTTCATAAGGTGCCGTGTGATTTCTACCCCAGACATAAAGGAATTCCTGGAATGAATCTATAATATATTGGAGCAGAATTACGTAATTTGGCCCATTGGGTGTGCTCTACAATTCAATCATGACTGATTTATTTTCACCCTCAACCCCTTTGTCCTGCTTTCTGCTCGTAACATTTGATATGCTTACTAATCAAGAACCTATCCACCTCTCCTTTAACTATACCCATTGCCTTAGCCTCCACAAATGTTTGTGGTGATGAATTCCACCAATTCACTATCACCTGGCTGAAGAAATTCCTCCTGATCTCTGTTCTAATGGATATCCTTCTATTCTGAGGCTGTGCTCTCCAGTCCTAGACTCCCCCCACTATAGAAAACATGTTTTTATTCCAAAGTGCATGAATATTCACTTTCCTGCATAGTATTTCATCTGCCACACCTTTTCCCACTGTATTAGTCTGTCCAACTCCTTCTGCAGACTCCATAATTCCTTAACAGTACCCACCCCTCCACCTATCTTTGCATCATCCACAAACCTGGCCATGAATTCCATCATCCAGATCAGTATATAACATGAAAAGTATTAGTCCCAACACTGATCCCTGTGGAACACCACTAGTTACCAGTGGTCAATCAGAAAATGCCCCCTTTATTCCTACTCTCTGCCTTCTGCCAGTCAATCTATCTTCTGTCCATGCTGATATCTTTTCTGAAATAACACACTCTTATGTTGTTAAGCAATCTCATGTGAGGCACCTTGTCCAAGGCCTTCTGAAAACCCACATAAATAGCATCCACTGACTCTACATTATTTACCCCTCCTTTTTATTTCCTCAAAGAATTCCAAAAGATTTGTCGGGCAAGATTTCCCCTTAAGGAAACTGTGCTGACTTTGGCCTATTTTATTGAGTGCCTCCAAGTACCCCAATATCTCACTTTTAATGGATTCTAACATCTTTCCAACCACATAAGTAAGGCTAACTGGCCTATAATTTCCTGTATGCTGCCTCCCTCCCTTCTTAAAGAGTGGAGTGACAATAATCAAGAACCATTCCAGAATCCAGTGATTCTTGAAAGATCACTACTGATACAATACCATCAAGGTAATCCTAGCTTTCACATAGTGAAATCTGGACTAAGTAAGAAATTCATGCCATCCATTACATAATACAAAAAAGGGAAGAGGTACAAAAATATGAATATCTATTCAGCAGATTATCCTTATGTGTACATGTAAAAAGAGCTCTGTGTGCCACACAGAGGAATATTGTTCCAGGAGGATCTTACTATCAAAATGAATCACTTCCAATTTTCTGCTCACTCATTTGAGTGAAAAGTTTATATGTACAATCCTGCTTGGACTCCTTTCCTCCATGATTTGTACTGAGGATCAATAATAAAATAATCTGCCATGTTCTGCTTTGCATTTAACAATCTCTTTGGATAATTTCTGGGACTAAAGGGGTGTGAATTTTGTGGTGAACAAAACGCTTGGTGAAATTCCACTGGGCCTATCCAGCAGGACTTCCCGAGATTAACTTTATTACATTTCACAGCAAGCTTCTGGCATGGATTGGGCCTGGCTATGGAAGCTTGCTGTGAACAGAGGCAGAGAATAACACAAGGCCGCAGTTCTTAAAAACTGCAGCTGCAAATTAAAGAGACTGCAGAGAGGAGCTTTGCGTTTGAACTTGCATTTAGAGTATTTCTAGACAAAAGGCAGAAAACAGTCCTTTTTTTTATTAGTTACAAAACATACTCAGATACTTTCACAAGGCTGATTTTTTAAAACAACATTAGTGTACAATGGGTGGGTTTCAGCAACTCGCCATATCCACCAACCAAATTTCCTCTCTTCCACACCCACCACCAAAGTTATGCAGGCATATGTAGATTAAGATAATTCAGCACAACCTAGACTTTAAATTTGAGTGGATTATTCTTGTAAAATTGGTTATTTATTTGCACAATTCTAATTCACAAATTGGGAAGGGACCTCAAGACCTTTGACTTTTTTAGGTTTAATTTAGTTTTCTTTTCTTGATTTAGGTATAATGAGAGTATTCAGAAAGATGGCACTGGAAGTTATGATGTGTCATAGTGTTGAATGATTTAAATTCAAGAATGCAAATGATAATTTCCAAAATAATAAACATTACTCTTGATTCATTCTTGGCACAAGTAAATGGTCTCAATTTGACAATGTGTGCAGTACAAAGTACCATTAAAGCAAAACAAGAATTTGTTGGAACAATTAGGTTGAGCTGAAAAGAAACACCATCAGCTGGCTAAGTCTTTGTGTGTAGATGCTGCAAAGTTCCAGAGGAAATTTCTCTCTACCGAAAGTGAAGGAAGACCAAACTACTGATGGTGATCTTTGTGCTGTACCAACTTGGTCATCTATGGTTGCATAATGGAACTAATGCCATAATAAGGGATGTTAAACATCTTTTAGACTGTGACACCCATGGGTGGTACTCTGAGAATGAACTAGTACCTGGTTGAATTAACACACAATCTGCTGGAATAACTCACTGGACAGCCTGAGTAGCCTACAAGCCAATGGCATGAATATTGTGTTTTCCAATTTTAGCTATCCTCCCTTTCTTGTTTGTTCCTCCCCCCCAACCTGCCGCCCCCTTCTCCTTCTGATTATTTAGTCCTCCCATTTTTGTTCCACCTTCCCTCACTCCTCCAGACCCCCTTCACCCATCCTTGTCCCATTTCCCCATCTGCATCCAACAAATTCACACAGAGATTTCTACCCATTACTCTCATCCGACATCCCCATCTGGTTCCAACTATTGATCACCTTCCCCCTCTAATAGTTTCCACTCTCACTTCCTTTACTGGTGTCCCTGCTGATTTCCCGCCAGCAGCTGTCTCCAGCTCCATATTCCCCTTCTCCCACCTTGCTTCACCTGTTGTTAAACACAAGAGATTCTGCAGATGCTGGAGATTTCAGCAACGCACACAAAATGCTGGAGGAACTGAGCAAGTCAGGCTGCATCAATGGAGGGGAATAAACAGTCAATATTTCAAGCTGAGACGCTCCCGGATGAAGGGCCTTGGCCTGAAATGTCGACTGTTTATCGCCGCCATACATTTTTCCATTTCTTCTTTCTTTTTGTCTGCTTCCAGGTATTATTCACCTGCCATAGTCTACCAACTCCACCCACCCCCCCACTCACCTCCCCTACCTGGCACTACCTGCTTTTTATCTTACGTCTCTCCTCAGTCCACCAATTGCCTGGCACTGCGAACACTTTGGAACCCTTTCTTAGCACTCTCCATCCCCTCACAATGCTGGCCATCTCACCTCTCTATTTTCAGTCCTGATGCAAGGTTTCGGCCCAAAGCACTGATGATTTCTCCCCTCCCATTGATGCTCCTTGGAGCTCTTCCAGCAGATTGTGCATTGCTCCAGATTTCAGCATCTCTCTCCACCCAAGAAACCAGTCAAGAGGACCATCACTGTTTGGCCTAATGAGGCAAACTCTATGCTTCAGGACAGTTTTGAATGGACTAACTGGCAAATGTTCAAGGGCGCCGCCAAAAGCGGAAGAGGCACAGGACGACATTGTTACCCCAGAAATAGTCATCTCTCACCTAACCACAAGTCCTGGCTGAATGCAGAGGTGTGCTCCCTACTAAAAGCTTGGGATGCTGCCTTCAAGTCTGGAGACAGAACAGCTCTCAGAGCAGCTGGGGAGAAGCATCCTTTTAGTTGTCAAGAGGACAAAGACCGCCTACGCATAAGAAATTCAGGAACATCTGTCTGATAATGATCTCTGGCATATGTGGCTGGACATTAAGGGCATTACGCACTACGCAACGGAGAACAGTGCTGACTGTACCAGTGACACCGTCCTCCCTGCTCTAAGCAACCTTTATGCATGATTCAAGTCGTGCAACACAATGCCGAACAGAAAAGCTACACCCCCACCCTCACCACAAACACCCCTGCCCCGCGATGAGCAGCCACTGTCTGTAACAGCAGCAGATGTGAGAAGGGCTCTGTACCAAGTTGGCACCTGTAGGGCAGCCAGGCCAGACAGCATCCCAAGCTGAGTACTCAGGCAATGTGCAGACCAGCTCACTGATGTCTTCACAGACATCTTCAAAATTTCATTCACCCATGCTGCTGTCCCCACGTGCTTCAAATCAGCCACCATCATCCCTGTACTAACATCTACACCTTCAGAACTAAATGACAACTACTCGGTGGCACTGATGCCAATCATCATGAAGTGCTTTGACTGGCTGATAATGGCACACATCAAAAACTCCATTCCTGCGACACTGGGCACTCACCAATCTGCTTACCAACAGAACTGCTCAACGACAGATGCCGCAGCATCTGTATTGCACCTGGCCCTGACACATCTAGGAAACGAGGACACATATTTCAGAATGCTGTTTCTAGATTTCAGTTCAGTATTCAACTCTTTTCCCCACAGATGTTAGTAAATAAACTCCTACTCCTCAGTTTAAATACACCACTGTGCAACTGGTGTTGGACTTCAAAGCAACAGACCCCAGGCAGTCAGGATAAACAACGCCGCCCCCCCCCCAACCCCTCAGAGCTGTGTACTAAGCTCACTGCTGTACACTGTGCTCACACGACTGCACGGCCAAACACCTAAATAATCACATTATCAAATTTGCTGATGACATGACAGGGTGGGGATCATCACCAACAGTGATGGCATGGCCTACAGAGAGGAGACTGAAGAACTTGAGGCCTGGTGCCAGGCAAGTAACTTCTTCCTCAATGTCAACAAGACAAAGGAGTTGGTCATTAACTTCAGGACCAGCTCCCACAAATCACACCCTTCTTTACATCAGCAGTGCTGGAGTTGAAACTGTGAAGAATCTCTAACACCAGAAGATCATAAGACCTGGGAGCAGAATTAAGCCATTCTGCTCATAGAGTCTGCTCTGCCATTCCATCATGGCTGATTTATTACCCCTCTTAATTCCATTATCCTGCCTTCTCTCTGTAACCTTTGATGCCCTGATTAATCAAGAACCTATCAACCTCCATCTTAAATATACCCAAAGATATTTCCTGTACAGCTGTCTGTGCAAAGAATTCTACAGATCCACTACCTTCTTGCTAAATAAATTTTTCCTCATCTCTGATCTAAATGGACATCCCTCAATTTTGAGGCTGTGCCCTCTAGGCTCCCCCACTATACGAAACATCCTCTCCATATCCACTGCACTGAAACCTTTCAACATTCGAGAGGTTTCAGTAGATCCCTTTTCATCCTTCTGAACTCCAGCAAGTATAGACCAGAGCCATAAAATGCTCCTTATATGTTAACTCTTTCATTTCTGGGACCATTCTCATGCACCTCCTCTGAACCTCATCCTTAATAATAGACTCCAGCAACTTTCTAAACCCTGAAGTTGGACTAACTGGCCTATAATTTCCTCTCTTTTGCCTCCCTCCCTTCTTAAAGTGGAGTGACATTTGCAATTTTCCAGTCCTCAGGAACCATTCTAGAATCTAATGATTCGTGAAAGATCATTACTAATGTCTCCACAATCTCATGAGCTCTTTCAGAAGCCTGTGGTGTAGTCCATCTAGTCCAGTTGACTTACCTATCTTCAGACTTTTCAGTTTTCCAAGCAACAACAATCACTTCTGCCCCGTGACACTCTCGCAACTCCTGGGAGTGCACATCTCGAACGATCTCTCATGATGCCAGAACCCATCCTACACAATCAGGAAAGCTTATCAACGCCTCTTTCTGAGAAGGTTGAAGACAGCAGGGGTATGCTTATTTACACTCACATCCTATAGATGCGCAGTGGAGAGTATCCTAACGTTCCATCACTGCATGGTACAGAAACTGCATTGCAGCAGGCAGGAAGACTCTACAACGGACAGTCAAAACTGTCCAATGCATCAGTGGCACCGGTCTACCCACCATCAATGACGTGTATACAGAAACGAGTCAGGAAAGGGCCAGGAACTTTATAAAGGATCCCTTTCAGTCTGCTCATGGATTGTTTGTCCCATTCCTATCTATGTAGCATCTAAGCCAGGACCACCAGATTCAACAGCAGTTACCTCCCCCAAGCAGTTAAGTTCATTAACACCTCCACTAAACTAAACTCTTCTAACTAAACACCCACTAACTAACTTGGATCTCCCCCTCCCCCCTCCCACTTTCAAATCTCTTACTAGCTCTTCCTTCAGTTAGTCCTGACGAAGGGTCTCAGCCCGAAACGTCGACTGTACCTCTTCCTAAAGATGCTGCCTGGCCTGCAGCGTTCACTAGCAACTTTGATGTGTGTTGCTTGAATTTCCAGCATCTGCAGAATTCCTCGTGTTTACGTACCCACTAACTAACCATTTTACACACCCTACAACAACTACTTTATCATTCCTGTCAGAGTCACCTTATCTACAGACAATCCTGCGCCCAGTGTCACTTTATGGACGTACAATCAATGTATATAGAAACATAGAAACATAGAAAATAGGTGCAGGAGTAGGCCATTCGGCCCTTCGAGCCTGCACCGCCATTTATTATGATCATGGCTGATCATCCAACTCAGAACCCTCCCCCTGCCTTCCCTCCATACCCCCTGATCCCCGTAGCCACAAGGGCCATATCTAACTCCCTCTTAAATATAGCCAATGTACTGGCCTCAACTGCTTCCTGTGGCAGAGAATTCCACAGATTCACCACTCTCTGAGTGAAGAAGTTTTTCCTAATTTCGGTCCTAAAAGGCTTCCCCTTTATCCTCAAACTGTGACCCCTTGTTCTATAAACTATCTTATGTATTTATATTTATCATTTTTTTAATATTGTGTTCTTATTGAGCTTTTATGTGCTTCATTGCATTTGGAGTAACAATTATTTCATTCTCTTTTACATTTGTGTATTGGAAATGACAGTAAATAGTCTTTGATCTTGAAACCAGGCTGGATTGTGGTTGGAGTAGGTGATATAACTCACTGACCACATTCTTGGTGAAGACGTGTCAAATACATTCTTCTTCACTATTACTGATAAATGAGAAGGATCCACTGTGAGTGTGATCACCTCCCTCATTTCATGGCTATGCTTGTCTGCACTTCCTTATCCTTCTGACACAATGGTCAATCTCCCATGACAGTATGGTAGCTGCCATGAGGGCTGATATATACTGCCTATAAGGGAGAAAATGCCCCAGGAAACAATGAGCTCCCTAGTAGAATAAACCAGGATGCAAACTGCGGGCAGTGAATTAACTACTTAAGACAATGAATTTGAAATACTTTCAAAGAGAAATTTTTCAAGCCCATGGAAAAGGAGGGTCTTCCAAAATCATTCCCAGAATTAAGGTTGATGTCCAACAGAAATTCTATGTTGATTTAACAATTAAATGAAGACTCTACTTATTAATTTCCACAAAATCCAATTTCTTTATCTTGCTTCAAATAATATTATTGATGCTGGATGGCATCACTGTGTTCCCACTCAGCCACGACCTAGTATCCATTACACCACTTCCTTCCCCTGTTATGCCCAAGTACTGAAGAAACTGGGGACATAACTGTATTAATTTTGTTTTCCAGGGTTTGGGAGTTACTGGAAAGTTTATTGTCTATCTCTAAATGCCTTAACAAGATGGTGGTGGGCCATCCTCTTCAGCTATTCTCACAGAGCCACTGGGAAGAGACCTCTCAAATTTCTTCAGATTCAAATAAAGTTACAATACAGCAATACCACCTTTGTCTATCCTACTTGTTACTTCTTCAGAGAATTCCAAAAGCTTTGTCAGGTAAGATTTTCCCTTAAGCAAGTCATGCTGACTTCGCCCCATTTTATTATGTGCCTCCAAGTACCCCAAAACCACATCTTTAACAATCGACTCCAACATCTTCCCAACCGCTAAGGTCAGACTAAATGGCCTATAATTTCCTTTCTTCTGCCTCTCTCCCTTCTTGGAGTGACATTTGCAATTTTTCAGTCCTCCCGATCCATGCCAGTATCTAGTGATTCTTAGAAGATCACTACCAATACCTGCACAATCTGTTCAGCCACCTCTTTTAGAACCCTGTGGTGTAGACCATCTAGTCCAGGTGATTTGTCTACCTTCAGGCCTTTCAACGGCAACTAGTAATGGCAATTTTACTCACTTCTGCCCCCAACACTCTTGAACTTCCAGCATATTGCTAGTGTCTCCCACAGTGAAGACTAATGCAAAATACTTATTCATTTTGACTGCCATTTCCTTATCTCCCATTACTAGATCAACAGCAATGTTTTCCAGCAGTCCGATATCTACTCTTACCTCTAGTTTACTTTTTATATATCTGAAGAAACTTCTGGTTTCCTCTTAAATCTTATTGGCTAGTTTACCTTTGTATTCCATCTTTTCCCTCTTTATGAGTTTTTTAGTTGCCTTCTGTTGGTTTTTTCAAAGCTTCCCAATCCTCTAATTTTTGTTCTATTATATGCCCTCTCTTTGGATTTTATGTTGACTTTGACTTCTCAATCACAATAATTTTCTTCTGTGGAAGGTATGACTACAACAATTTGAGTATTTTTCCCTTGGTGTTGGCATTAGTTGGCAGATTATTGGTGAGTAAAGTTTGCAGATGACCCCAACGGTCAGAGCCGTCTCTATTTCCTGAGGAGACTGAGGTCCATTAACATCTGCCAGACGATGCTGAGGATTTTCTATGAGTCTGTGGTGGCCAGTGCAATCATGTTTGCTGTTGTGTGTTGGGGCAGCAGGCTGAGGGTAGCAGACACCAACAGAATCAACAAACTCATTCGTAAGGCCAGTGATGTTGTGGGGATGGAACTGGACTCTCTGACAGTGGTGTCTGAAAAGAGGATGCTGTCCAAGTTGCATGCCATCTTGGACAATGTCTCCCATCCACTACATAATGTACTGGGTGGGCACAGGAGTACATTCAGCCAGAGACTCATTCCACCGTAATGCAACACAGAGCATCATAGGAAGTCATTCCTGCCTGTGGCCATCAAACTTTACAACTCCTCCCTTGGAGAGTCAGACACCCTGAGCCAATAGGCTGGTCCCGGTCTTATTTCCTGGCCTAATTTACATATTGCTATTTAATTATTTATGGTTTTATTACTATTTAATTATTTCTGGTGCAACTATAATGAAAATCAGTTTCCCCTGGGATCAATAAAGTATGACCATGACTATGACTATTGGTGGTATCGTATGTAGAAGACAGTGATGGAGAGTGTAAGGATACAACAAGATATAGAACAATTGGGTAAGTGAACAAGGGCATCATGATGGAATTTAACTTGTGCAAATTGGAAGTAAAGCATTTTGTAAGTTAAACAAGGTCACATGTACAGTAGGCTTAAAGTGAGCAGGAATATAGTTAAAGGATCTGAGTACCTATTTCACACAGAAGGTAGTGGATATATGGAATGAGCCTCCAGATGAAATGATAGAAGCAGATACCATTATAATATTTAAAAATCATGTGGAAAGGTTGAGAGAGAAACGGGCGAAACACAGGCAAATGGAATTAGCATAGTTAAATGTCTTGGTTGTCTTGATAGGTTGAGTTGACGAGTGTGATTTTATACCATATACAAACTATGAATCTAGACATGTTGCCTGGCAGCATTGTTGATGATGCTTTCCTTCATTTTGCTAATGATTGCAACTGATAGGACAGCAATAAGCCAGACTAGATTTTTCCTGCTTCTTGTGAATAGGACATTCAGGAGATGCTAATTCAGTAGTATATAGATAGAGCGATTCAGAATTAGAATTTACTGGGGAAAAAGAAACAAAAGTTCCACACCCATCTAAAAGCATTTCTCCCCCTTTGGCAAAGTTCTTGTTCCAGGACAGAGCAAGATTCCAAACATGCTGACTACTCCTAATTGTAGGCCTTTGCCTGGAGCCCAGTGGGAGAAGAAGAACCTAATACAATCCCCCAGCAATTACTCTGGGATTTTCCCTGCTGAACCTATAGTAGATTTGGCTTAGAGCAGAAACACTGAGTTTATTCAGTTCGATGTGAGTAAGTTTCAGGTAGTTATTTTTCATTAATTAATTTCACTTAAGTATTTTTAAGTATTTCTAAGTGCTTTAAGTGAAACTAAATATCTTAATTTGGTTGTATTTTTTAAATTATTTTATTCTCAATTCTTTCATTATCCTTAATAAGATTTTTATATGCTTTTGAATATTAGGAACAGTAAATGTGATTAATTTTGTTATTTTTTAAATACTTTATTTTTGTTGTTTCACATTTAACTGATTTTTTTACACTTTTGAATGTTAGGTAGATCAAAGATTATTCAAAGTATTAGACAGGTTTTGACAGGCAGTATCATGGGAAGCGACTTAGATAGCTATCACCCATCCCCGCCTATATGCCCCAACTGGCAGTATTTTGGTGTAAGAGCCCTGCCTCTCCAGTATGAGGAATACTTGGAAGCATAAAGAATGCTTTGGGAGCATACATACAGATGTGGAAAAGCTAAGGCTGCACTCAACATGCATATCAGTAACAAGTTACTTCCCATTCTTCTAAAGTCATTGTGTTTTTCTCAATATGTCTTCATGAACAATTTTGTCATCTCAATAATCCATCTATACTGCATGACTCTAAGGCATATACAGTACATACATCCTGGGGCATGAAGACCAAAACACTTGGAGTGCTACAAACACTGTCTCATCAAAGTTTCATATACAAACCCCATTTCCAGAAAAGTTGGGATATTTTCCAAAATGCAATAAAAACAAAAATCTGTGATATATTAATTCACGTGAACCTTTGTTTAACTGACAAAAGTACAAAGAAAATTTTTTCAATAGTTCTACTGACCAACTTAATTGTATTTTGTAAACATACACAAATTTAGAATTTGATGGCTGCAATACATTCAACAAAAGTTGGGACAGAGGCATGTTTACCAATGTGTTACATCACCTTTCCTTTTAATAACACTTTTTAATCGTTTTGGAACTAAGGATACTAATTGTAGTAGATTTGCAATTGGAAATTTTGTCCATTCTTGCTTGATATAAGACTTCAGCTGCTCAACAGTCCGTGGTCTCCGTTGTCTGATTCTCCTCTTCATGATGCGCCATACATTTTCAATAGGAGATACATCTGGACTGGCAGCAGGCCAGTCAGGCACACGCACTCTGTGTATACAAAGCCACACTGTTGTAGCCCGTGCAGAATGTGGTCTGGCATTGACCTGCTAAAATAAGTATGGACATCCCGGGAAGAGACGTCGCCTTGATGGCAACATATGTCTCTTTAAAATCCTAATATACACCTCAGAGTCAATGGTACCTTCACATACATGCAACTCACCCATGCATTGGGCACTGATGCACCCCCATACCATCACAGATGCTGGCTTTTGCACCTTTTGCTGATAACAATCTGGATGGTCATTTTCATCTTTGGCACGGAGAACTCGACGCCCGTTTTTTCCAAAAACTAGCTGAAATGTGGACTCATCTGACCACAGCACACAGATCCACAGTTTTTTGGTCCATCTGAGATGAGCTCGGACCCAGAGAACTCGACGGCGATTCTGCATAGAGTTGATGTATGGCTTCCACCTTGCGTAATGCAGTTTTAAGTTGCATTTCTGGATGCAGCGACGGACTGTGTTGAGTGACAATGGTTTTCCGAAGTACTCCCGAGCCCAGGTGGCTATAATTGTCACAGTAGCATGACGGTTTCTTAGGCAGTGCCGCCTGAGAGCTCGAAGATCACGCGCATTCAACAGTGGTTTCCGACCTTGCCCTTTACGCACTGAGATGTCTCTGAATTCTCTGAATCTTTTCACAATATTATGTACTGTAGATGTTGAAAGACCTAAATTCTCTGCAATCTTGCGTTGAGAAATGTTCCTTTTGAACCAACTAACAATTCTCTCATGAATTTTGGCACAAAGGGGTGAGCCACCACCCATCCTTGCTTGCAAAGACTAAGCCTTTGATGGATGCTACTTTTATACCCAGTCATGATACCTCACCTGCTACCAATTAGCCTGCTTAATGTGGAGTTTTCCAAACCGGTGTTACTTGAATATTCTGTGCACTTTCCAATCTTATTTTAACTCTGTCCCAACTTTTGTTGAGTGTGTTGCAGCCATCAAATTCTAAATTTGTGTATATTTACAAAATACAATTAATTTGGTCAGTGAAATTATTGAAAATCTTTTCTTTGTACTTTTGTCAGTTAAATAAAGGTTCATGTGAATTAACATATCACAGATTTTTGTTTTTATTGCATTTTGGAAAATATCCCAACTTTTCTGGAAATGGGGTATAGCTGGCCTTCAACTGATAAGAAGTACAAGTTAAATTATTTTCATCACAAGCTGCATGATAACAAAGTTTTCTAAGTAGTGCAGACCAAACACCACATGTCTGACATAAACTATGAATCTATAAGTGTTGCCTGGCAGCATTGTTGATGATGCCTTCCTTCATTTTGCTAATGATTGCGACTGATTAGACAGCAATAAGCCAGTATGCTATTATGTTACTCTTGTTCTAAGCCAGGAATTTATCTTTGCATTATTTATTTAATATAGGGACTCTAACGTTTGAGCAGCCTATAGACAGACTACAGACTCACTTTCAAGGAGCCTACAACTTATGTTCTCAATATTATTTATTTTATTTGCACAATTAGTCTTTTTTGCACATTTGTTGTTTGTTAGTCTTTATTTATAAATTATAAATTGCTCATGAACTATGTTGTGTTTCTTTAAGAAAATGAATCTTAAGATAGTATACAGTAACATGTATGTACTTTGATAATAAATTTGACATTGACTTTGCCTTTGAAGTGAATAGGTTCATTACAATTTAGAGACTTGAGCACAAAACCTCAGCTGACTCTTCAACATAATATTCATATAGTGATGTAAATGTAAAATATCTGATTTTATAAAAGAACTTTCCAGTGTTCTGGCCAAATTCTCCCTTAATCAATGTCATAAAATCGGACTTTTCTGGTCACATCTCTCAGCAACATTGAAGCAGTTTGTTCTGTGCTATGATTTGGCTCTCTAACAGCTCGTATTAACTGTAAAGTTGCTTTAGAATATCCTGAGGCAGTACAAGTTGCTATATAAATGTAAATCGTTCTTCCTCTATTATTCTAGTAAACTCCTATTGTGTTCCCTTGTTCCACTGTTTAGTCATCCTAAAACATCCTAAATTCTGCTGATATGTGACCAGAAGAGCCTGTTTCTGTGCTGTATGAGTCTACAACTAATCACTCCCCTTTAAAATACTCCTTAAAATCTACCCCTTGACAAAATCTTTGATTACCTATCATAATATTTTCAATGTGCCAGTACGTGAGTCTCTCTCATTGTGTCAGAGAACTACTGAGGTCCCTAAGGATGACTTGGCTATGTTAAAGGTGCTGTATCAATTGAAGTTGTAGTTGTAAATGCAGAAATAGGAATAATATTTCCATTCTGTTACTTCATTCCTTTGTCCAGTGATGGAATCTCATGTACCAGTTATCTCCAATGTAGAATGAAATTCTTGGGGTCTGAATATATAAGCTTGTCTACTTCTTCAGGGAAAGAACAAAAAAAAATAGACGGACATGGACAAGGAGGTGGTAAGCATAAATAAACTAGCGGGAAGAACCGTTCAGAAATATGTAGGCATTCAATAATAAAAGCAAAATATTAATGGAACAGCTACTCAACAGTATGCATTTAATGAGCTGAAAAGAAATAAAATGAAAAATGCAAAACTTCAGTAAATTTTCAGATCTGGTGCCAAAATGCCAAGTGCAAACTTCGTGGATGAACTTGTAATGAAATAAGTGCTAACAAATGCCAGAATGGAAAAGTCAGCTTGGTTCCAGGAATAAAAAAAACAGCTTCCCTTGAAAAACTTCAACCATGTTCAGGCAATTAACTCCAATTTCTGTATGCTAACATCATCGTAACTAACGATACAATGGCTTTTAGTGCAATGTGAAATGTAAATTCAAACAAATCCATACATGGACTGAACACAAACTGCTGGAATCAGGTATTTTCAACTGTCGTGTGAAGTGATAATTAAAATTTTAACTCATAAAAACTAACTTACTTTCCATGAAATGTTTTCCACAATGTGATGACTGAAGATTTTTTTGTGGTGAAGAGGATGGCAGTGATGTGGAGCGGGTTAGAGTGTTGGATCTGTTGGTGGAGAGGATAATGAATTAGGTTCATACTAACAAATATTTGGAAAATTAAGGTAACTTTGACACTGAGAATTTTTAAAAAGTATAGTTGAGTGAGCAAACTCCCTTGCTCCTGTAGCTTTCCTAACTAAATCCTTTCACTGAAACATCCTGAAGGATTTGATATATAAGAGGAAATAGTCTCTCTGTTAAGGCTGGGGGTTGGGGGGGCGGGGGAAAGATGTGTGATAACACCGCTTGCTGCAAAATTTACTGTATATTACAAGCCAGACAGTAATCTGAAAATAGGTTAGACTAGATGAATTTCATTGCTTGTGCTTGCAGCTTTAGAGCAATACAAACTCTATAAGGGAATTCTAGCTTTAATTCATCCAAAGTGAATCAAGATTATCTTATAAACACTGTTTTATTTTGAACATGTAGTATAACTGCAGACAAGAGTAAACAAAAAAAACTGTCAAAAACAGGAACAACATTATTTGAATTATCTGCCTTTCATTTTGAGTGGAGATGTTATGTTAAAGGCAATATATAATGCAAAAACTCTATAATTATTGCTGTTTTATTTACATGAATATAATGTATTTTCAGATGTAACTCCAGTACAGCACAGGAACAGGCACTCTTCACTTGTGCAGTATTACTTTCAAATCTAGTAAGATATTGTAGTCCCAAGAATGGGTCAGCATCTATGTTATACTTTTGTTTCATTTCAAAGCGATGGTACTGTCAAACTTGACAGTATGCTATTGAAAAGCAAAACAAAAGTTGACAGTTCCTGTTTTCAGCATTTTTGTTTATTCTCAGACTTCGGCATCTTCATTTTTTTTTGGTTTTTAACAGTCGCTGAGGTTGTTGAATACACTGTAATCAGTTTTTTAACAAGTACTGAGTCATAATTATTTCTGAACGTCAATACCAGACGGTATACCTCATATTGGTACTAGTGATATTGAAAAACCAATCTGTTTTTCAGGCTGCAATATAATCCAGTATGGAACATAATGTAATAATCTGGTAGTGAACAGTTCATATAAAGATCAGATATTGAACAGGATTCATAATGATTTAATATTAAGTAAGGGAGATAATGTTGAAAACAGGACAGGTCTCATATGGTCTGGTTTTCATCAGGGCATACAATATCCATTATTACGATTTATAATTATGGGATACTGGTCAAAGTGCATACTGACTTTAATCTAGGTAGGATTCACAATGATTTGATATTGGGAACAGCCCACAATGATTTAATATTGAGGAGGATGTAAATAACTTAATATTGAGTGAAAAATATATGCAGATTATAATTCATGATGAAAGTATAATGTTCTGATTCTGAGGCAGGTCTGTACTGATGTGTAACTGGGCAGAATGTATAATGATCCGATATGAGGGAGGGTGTATGGTGGCCCAGTATTGGTTTGGATAAATGATGATGTGGTATTTTGTAGGGAGTATCATGATCTAATAGAGATAGGGTGTGTAATGATAGCCAAGATATATAGTGATTTTCTTTTGAGAGTGGTGTACGATTTCTGAATTTCAAAGTTCAAAGTTCAAAGTGAACTTATTATCGAAGTACACTTATGTCACCATATACAACCCTAAGATTCATTCCCTTGCAGGCATTCGCAGTGAACAAGATAAATACAATAGAATGAAAGAAAAGTTACACACAGAGACTGACGAACGACCAATGTGCAAAGAAGACAATGTATGCAAATACAGAGAAACAAATAAATACATAGACAGATAAAAATAACATCCATAAATTTCATTTTCAGCATTCTCTCTTTATATCATCAACACTCAATCTTGTTAAGTCTCATTGTGAGCTATCTTCATTTACTTACGTTACTCACTTATTCAATTACTTTGCCCTGCTACTACTGACTTCTTATCTTCATTATCATCATCTCCAGCATCAATTTGTTCAATAGTTTCCTTGGCATTCATTGATGTCAACTCACATAAACTTCTCTTAGTCCAAACCAGTTCTCACTCTGCCAAAAATTCTCCCATTAGCTGTTCGTGCCAAGTTCCTTTGGTGTACAGTTTCCTAGCAAATCAATTTAACTTTGAACCTCTTTCTCTTCCTTCAGTTTCTCCAAAGTCCCACTTTAGCCTATTTGGGAAATCTTTTCCAGCAACATTACCCACCACAATGGAGTGAAAATAAAGTGTGTTTTATAAAGGCTATGGAGTCTTCCCACCCAGATAACCACACAAGTGGCAAAGGTAAAGATCAATCCCAATTGATCAACATTTCAATGTGCACATTGGTGGCACTGATTAGCACTTTGGGGACCAAGGATAAATTGTGCACTTAGAATTACTAGGCAATGCAATAATGTTCAAACACTTAATTCTGCTTATCCCATTCCTGTGGAAAGGTTTGGCTTAACTGGATACCTTCATGCTGAGGAAGAATGAATGAATGTCCTTGTCTGTTTTCATTTACAATATTAATTTACATAATTACTTCACCCTACTGCTGCTGACGTCTTATCTTCATTGTTATCATCTTGAGCATCAATTTATCCAGTAATTTCCTTGGTACTCATCCATGTCAACTCACATAAACTTCAGTTACAACAAACAAACCTGTACCAATTCCCACTCTGCAAAGAAATTGTCTACTTTCTGCCATTTAAATTAAAGAGTAATGGATGAATGAAATGTTTTCCTCAAGGCTTACACTGTCTATTGTCCTCTTAGACTGCCAGTGCTTCAAATAAAACACAATTTTTGCAGACAATATTAATATATTTGAACAAACAAAACAAGACATTAGAGGAACAATTTTGCTTATGAGATTGATTTTCCTATCTTGTCAAAGTTTGATTAGTTCATTAACAGTCTTGATTTTATTCACGGCTTGCTAGGTCATGCATGGACCTTAATACACAGGAAATACTCAGTGTAGCATCAGCTTGCAATTGGACCATTTTAACTGCTTATAAAACTAACTGCCACTCAAACCCGGTAAGCAGGATTTTGTTCATCAAAATGTTGCTGCCACCAGGTACTCAGGGAAATTATTCCTAGCACAGTGGTAACTTTCAAGATAAGGTTGACGTGTCTGTATTCAAGCATGGTAGGGAGGTTTTGGTGGAATCTAGGTCACAGGAGGTGCTATTATGGGACAATGTATTATCCCAGTTTGCAAAAAAAATCTTCAAACATTTAAATATTTCCTTGGCTTATTTTGTCCCAAATTACTCACTGACAAGTTTTAGTGATGGCTGTTGTAGCAGGTACCAAAGACCAAATCACACTGGGGCCCAAACTATATCAGCAGAGTCTGCTATTTGAATATTAATCAGATGCTTGCCTACCTAAGTCAGACACAACTACCCTAGCAAAAGCTCGACACTTAAAATGGCAGTGAGCAGAAGGTTATTGGGAAAGTAGTAAGAAGCAGAAACCCACAGTCTTTGCTACTTACGTGCCTGCTTCCCGCGAGGAAGACAGGGTGAACTTCTGGACTTTATTATTCAACCCTTTCTTCTGTACAATAAGCAGAAATTTTTCAAATGGGAAGTAAATATCAAGTTCACAATCTGAACAATACATCTTTCATCATCAAACTGTGTGAACAAAACATGAAAATAACCCATTTTGAATGTTTTACATGGTAAACAATACAATTAAAGGTAAGAGTAAGTAAGGTTATTTGGACTTGCATTATTATCATATTTAATTATCAGAGGCAGGGGGTAAGTGTTTTATTTAGCAGGTCCTTGGGACATTGAATGACTACAGGCTTTCTAAAACAACCACACAAACATACTGACTAGCTGCCTACCAGCCTTAGGGTCAAGCCTGAGATGAAAAAGATAAGATAATTAGCTGTAATGAAATCCAGAAGTCTGGAGCTTTCTTTGGGCAGAGCGTGTGGAAGTGAGCTTAATTCAAACCAGTTCAACTCTGAGCCCACTCCTGTGACTTTGATATCGTTTGAAGTTATAAAAGTGTTTGGTGCACCATTAGCCTGCTGGGCTCAGCCTCCTTGGTTACCTTAATTATCAGACTTTACAGCCGACTTTACTGCACAGGAAAGGAGCCATTATATGTTTCATCAACATTGGCTGTTTTTGGATTTTAGGAAAAGCGAGGGTAAAGGTCACTATGCAAAGCAGAGACGATAGATGAACTGGTTAGAGCCTATTTAAAAAAAAACTTTCAGCAAAATCCTATAGCAGTGCTACACTTTCAAGCACTATGCACTATGCACAAAATAGTCCTACAACAGCGAGAGTTACATTGGAAGTACATGAAAGAACTTTACCTTCCCATTTAAATCTTTGTGCAATCCACCTGATTGCTTCAATCACAATGTCTTTTTGTTTTAGTGATGGTGGCAGCTGGATTGGTGCAATGGGTGATCCTGAAGGGGCTAATGAAGTGGAACAAGAGTTTGTCTGAGTCAATGTGCAGGGGTACATCTCAGGAGGACAGATTGACATGGTCCCCAGGCTGGAGTTATCTGGCTGGATGCCAATGCCGGTTGAACTGGCAGCAGTACATAGGCATGGCTGGCAGTGAGGATGGCCCTCCGTCCCCTCCTCCAAGCACCCTGCTGCAGTGAACCAGCACACTGGCAGAAGGGACCTCCATTGTGGGCTCCTCCGTGGGGAGCAACAGGGGTTAGTAACCATGAAGCTCTTCAAAGGGCGACAACCTGTGGCAGAGGAGGTGTGTAGATTGTAGGACAGACCAGCCCAGAGCAGATCCGTCTTCCATCTGGAAGGGACAGAGGTGGCTAAGCATCACAGAAACTTCTCCACTTGCTGATTGACTCTTTCTGACTGACGGTTAGTCTGCAGATGATAGCCATAGGACAGACTCATTGAGGTGTGGAGGATGGAGCAGAAGTTTTGCCACGAGCAGGAGATGAATTCTGGGCCCAGTCCGACACAATGTCCCAAGGGAAGTCATGGAAGTTAACTAGATGTTGGAGAACCAGGTCTGCTGTCTGAACAGCAGGCGGAAGCTTGAGGAGGGCAATGAAGTGGGCCACCTTGGAGAAATGGTCCACTATTATCATGATTACTGTGGCCTCACTGGAAGCAGGCAATCCTGTGATTAAATCCATGGCAATGTGGGACCTCAGGCATCGGGGGATTGGTGAGGGCTACAGGAGCCCAGAGGGCAGCTGGTTGGAGAATTGGACTGGCACACTGAGGGCAGGTAGCAACCAACTGATGTACGTCTGTGATCACTGTGGGCCCCCAGAACCAGAAAACTCAGAATTCATCATGTGCCTGGATGGCCAGGGAGGGGTGGGGATCGGACCCACTGGAGCGTGTCAGAGCGTACGGCTGCTGGCACATACATGTGGTTGTCTGGTGTGTTGACCAGAGCAGGCTCATGCGGTAGGGCCTGGCAGATCTGGTTCTCAAGGTCCCAGACAACTGGGGTGAGGATTTGAGAGGATGGAATGCTGGGCTCACTGTTGGTCTACGTTTCAGTTGGGCTGAACTGTCATGACAGAGCATCTGCCGTTGTGTTCTTGGAACCTGGTCGGTAGGAGATGGTGGGGTTGAATTGTTTGAAGAATATTGCCCAGTGAGTCTGATGTGGGTTGAGTTGGGGGGTCTGTTGTCTGCATATGATGTTCTGGTGGTCAGTCCAAATCAGGAAGAGTTCAATGTTTCCCATCAGCCAATGTCTCCATTCTTTGAAGACCCATTTGATGACAAGTATCTCCCTGTCTCCTACTCCATAATGGCACTGGGTGGGGTTGAACTTGTGCGAGAAGAAGGCACAAGGGCGTGCCATCCTGTCCTCTCCTTACTGGAAAAAGCTGGCTGTGGAGCCCATACCTGATGTGTCCACATCTACCGCAAGAGGTCCGTGGATGGTGGAGAATGGGAGTGGTGGTGAAGCGCATCTTGAGTTGCTCAAAAGCGTGGTCTGTGGCAGCAAACCAGGTTATTTGTGAGGTAAGTGACTTGGTGAGAGAGGCGAGAGAAGCGGCAATTTGTCTGTAGCTTCAGATGAAATTGCTGTAGAAGAGGGAGAAGCCCAATAAACACTGTAACTGTTTGAGGGTACATGGAAAAGGTCATTCAATGTCGGCATGGGTTTCCTCTGGTTCAGCAGGTGGGTCCCCAACTCTGTAGTAAAATGAATGACCAGGCAAAGTGGGGGCTGTGAATGGAGAGGCAGGAGCCACAGGTGACTGATATTCATTACAAACTGTTCGGCTGCAGTCTCCTGTCCCAATTAAGCGGCATAGTGTCCCAAATAAAGGAAGGGAATCACAGCTATTTTCTTGATTAGTTTTGTTTCTTTAAGAGTTTTCACAAATAAGTGGATGTCCTGACTAAGCAATGGCCCATTTAACTGGAATCTAACTTAGTCTCTTGAAGCAGGAAAATTGTTACGGAACAGAATCAAAATAGTGGGGTTTGTACAGAAGACCAATGCACATTTTCAGAGGTCTTGTACATATCATGCACGCTATGTGATATGCCATATAGACAACCTGGTTTTCAATGGATTGAGATAAAATAAACCCTAAAATACATCACTCAGTAAACCTCATGCCTGGCAAACCTTGAATACTTCATATTTGATAACGTCCTAAAGGTAACATATTTCACTAAGTTTAAACCCCTGAAGATCTAGCATGAGAAGATGTCAGAATGTTAAGGAACAATTGGCATTGATGAGAGAAGAAACGATAGGATGGTGATAACCACTGAATAGAATCTCCATGACTCTATACGGTGCCAGCTTTATTTAATTAATGGCAATAGATTGGATGCTGAAAACCTACATTTACCAAATGAGGGACGATGGTAAAGTTAAAGGTAGCAAATCAAATTTACTGCAAATATATGTAAAGTACTATATGTAGAAAGCAAAAATTATGTTGAAATAGCCAAGAGTGAACTTAAGTCAATCGAGACTTGACGCTCAATATGGCAAAGCTATAGGTAGCAAGTCAGGTCAAGTCAAGTCAAATTTATTTATACAGCACATTTAAAAACAACCCACGTTGACCAAAGTGCTGTGCAGATCAGAGCAAAATACAAGAAACACAGAAATAACCAACAATGCAAACAGCTTATAAGCACAAAGGAAACAACACAAGGGCCTAGGCACAAGCCAAAAATCAGCCACATCAGGGGGATTCAAACACTAGTGAATAAAAGTAAGTTTTGAGCCTGGATTTAAAAGAGTCAATGGAGGGGACAGATCTGATAGGGAGAGGAATGCTGTTTACAGTCTAGGGGTTACAATAGCAAAGGTGCGGTCACCCCTGAGCTTAAATTTAGATCACGGGACAGCCAGCAACCCCAAGTCAGCCAACTTGAGGGACCTGGAAGTAGAATAAGGTGTTACAAGGTCTGTGATATAAGTTGGGGGGGGGGGGGTGCAGCCATTCAGGTCTTTATAAACAAACAGGAGAATCTTAAAATCAATTCTGAACCGTACTGGCAGCCAATATAGGGAGGCCAGGATAGGAGTAATATGGTCCCTCTTCCGGGCACCTGTCAGGAGCCTGGCTGCTGCATTCTGGACCAGTTGCAGATGGGACAGGGACAGCTGACTAATCCCAGTATACAGGGAATTGGAGTAGTCCAAGCGGGAGGATATAAGGGCATGGATGACTTTCACGAGATCTTTGAAAGAGAGAAACTGCTTGATTTTGGCAATAGTATGAAGCTGGAAAAAACTGGCTTTTACTGTTGCATTAACTTAATTAATTAATCATTAACTTGATCATTAACTTGAGCAGGATCAATAATGCCAAAATAGATAATGTACTCTCCTGACCTGTCTTGGAATTGATATCAGAGTGAATATTAATAGTCTAACTATATATTGCTCCAGTAGTACTCTGAATGGCCCTTTGACTCAGCTTATGAAACGTTGCCTTTCTTCTCCTGTCACTCACATTCATTCATGACTTCCAATGCCGTCTGAGTGAACTGCATACATTCTCTCTGTAACCTTGTGTGTTTCCTCCAGGTTGTCTGCTTTTCTCTCTCATCCCAAAGATGTGGCGCTTAATAGGTTAATTGACTATTGAAAATTTCCCTTAATGTGTCGGTGTTCAGCAGAAAGTGAGGAGCTGTTGAAATTGTTGGGGGAATAGGGTATTGGGATTTAGTAAATGCGTGTTTAATGGTCAGTGCTGAATTGGAGAGCTTCATGGTCTGTTTTCATGTTTTTATGACATTACACCTTGGCCACTGAAGTTGGGTAGTAAGAAATATGGCAGAGTCAAACACTGGAGCCAATTTACAGAATAGCCCGAAGACTGAAACACAGTAGCAAATGTCAGAATTATGAGGAGATACTCAAGAGACTGGGAACTTTAGGCAAGCGTAGATTTGAGTGATAGAATCAGAAAATTCTTCCTTAGGAATATATCAACACACAGATTGGACTTCCGGCTAAAATGCTGGAGACAGTCAGCTTAATGTAGCAATATGGACACTGTGGAGTTGTTCTAGATTTATTAAGCAAATCTTTTAATTTTATGAGCCACTTGCCAAAACAAAAGCAGTATTCCTTTTTCGTTCTGTTATTATGCCTTTTCTCATTTCTCTAATCTGTTCACTCAGACTTATTAGTATGCTTGAAATACTAATTTATTAGTATGCTTGAAATTCTCTCATTGCACACTACAAGCATCCATTTCCATTTTGTTATTTGCAAGTAAAAATGAATAACTACATTTTAAACTAAAAAAGTGAAAAACCCAACTGTGAATAGCTCAAGAAATCTGCAATATATTAAAATACATCTGACACAAATTTAAATCAAACACACTTCTTCAATATTCTTTGTGAAAAAAATTTAAAGCTTTGAACTTCAAGTATCACTACAGGTGGGTACACACCTAAATGCTGTAAGGTATTCTACACCTCCCATAGGAGGATCAAGACCACCTGTCCATGCAATATTCACAGTGAAGCCTTCACCAGGACCGTTTCCAACCTGAAAACAGAACAGCTCTAAGAAAAATAAATACATAATTTTGCTTAAAATACCTTTGAAACCAACTTCAAAGCACATGGCAAAATCAGCCAGATGATGCTTGACAAGCACTGGTTGGGGCCATGCACTTGGTCTGTGCTGGGACACAGTCCCAGTGGACAATTTTGCAATCCACAGCAATTTAAAGTGCAACAGCGGAGAATGAGATAATTAGAAATAATCATGCAATGCAGTTAGACTGGAACGATAAAAGAGGCCGATGAGAAATGCAACCTACTTCGTCTGGGGCTACGCTACCAGGGAAGAAGTTTCCTTCATCATAACAGTGGAGGGAAATATAAAGCACCTTGGGGTCATTATAAAAGGCTTGCTGTGTACCGTTACCATGGTGAACATCCTAAAGGTGAAAGGAAACAAATGACAAATGTAATAACGTCTAGCCCTGCTTTAAAGGTCACTTTTGCCTTCCCCCCTCCTCCTCCTCTCAAACTTCCTGAATCTTCAAACAAATTACTTCTTAATGTGCTCATTTTTTAAGCTCGTTTCTCTGTTCAGGAAACCATAGTAAACATGCCCTGGAGACTCCAATAGAGCAGCCACTGAGAAATCCCAGCTCTATTCTCCATTTGTTATTTATATTCTAGGTCCTCAGTGATGGAATCTAGCATCTCACTTTAGACAAGAATTTTATGACTTATTAACTGCTAACAGTTCATAACCCCTCAGGATCAATTAGCTGTTTGAATAAGTCTCCAAAGCCTCAAAAGAAAATCATGTGTTACACTATAAAAAGATGCACAACTTTTTACATAAAATGTACAGCAAAACAATTGAGTGGGTTTCAAATTAATGCCAAGTTAAGTTTCTAAAAGTAGTATTCATGAAGTCCACTGCAATAACTTCAGTTATCCTAGACATTTCCAAAGACTTTGAGGAAGTAGCATTACTTTTGGAGGAAATGATGCAAAATATTAGGATTTTTAAAAATGTTCATTCCTCTCCCAGCTAAGTTAGCTGTTGAAAGGCCTGGACTCATTTCTCATAGACAAGTTACATACAGCCCCAATGATGGATTATTTCAATTTTTCTTTCCAAGCCTGTTTTCTGGCCTGTTGTGAAATGTATGTTTCTCAAAAGTAATCAATGTATTGTTGAAAGATTTCCACTGCTGGAATTATACCGAAACTTAAATTACCCTAAACATTTTGAATACATTTGGGATACATACATCCTTTGGGATTGCATCCTTTATCTTGCAAGTGGCCATGAACATAAGCAGTTTTCATATAAATGCTTTTTAACTTATTTCATGGATTATTGTACAGGATTGTGGTGAAATGATTTATCATTTGGAAAAAGTACTTGAGTTACTTACAGGTGGGACCAAATCATTACTTGATGCCAAGCTTGATTTCCTCTCATTAGCTTATTGCATCACCTTGTGAACTGGTAGAACAGTTAAATATATTCTATCCATTTATCAATATTTAGTTTTCAAGGCCAATGTAATTGTAGCTATAACACAGACTGGTCATTTTCATTATTATTTGTAACTTAAATGCTTGATGGAGTGGTATGTTATTTTTAAAGGTGCTAAGAAGTTTTCAGCACTAACCAGATGCTAGTTGCAAAACACTGTATATCTTTATTTAAGTGGCATATTCTGTACATTCCCAATCACTCATTCAGATCACATATATTTTGTTAACATACAAAAGTCATTGAACTTTAACTTTCTTCCTCAAAATCATTTGTTACAATATGCAACGCACATAGCATTTTCATAGCAAATTATTTTTGACAAACCACTGCAACTTGTTAGTCCTGCTTTGTTTGGCATGTCACAGTACTTTTATGATTCATACAGTATAATGTGGATTGCAATAGAAGTAGTGGATTTAGATTCTATGATAGGAAGAAATACTGAAAAAATAAATAAGAAAAAACAGAACAATGACTCAGCTGAAGGTTCTTCCATTAAAAGGGCAATGGTGGGAGTTGGGAAAAGGGACAGGAGAATGAGTGATTCACAAACTTTTTTGGGTTACCACTCCCTTGGCTCCAAGAGCACATTCCTAGTGTCCCTCTCTCCCTTTTCGGCCATTACATAAAAACTATAAAGAATTTTTATTTACAATGCACAGTGAAAGAAAATAGGAACTGCAAATTCAAAACAGTGACAAATAACTGCAAAATATTATTCAAATCTGTTTAAAGCTAAAAATAAAAATATTTCTTTATTTAATTAGAGTAAAAACAATTTTCATCAACAATTTTCGAGTATACATTCGTAGTTCAACTGTTCACCACTTGATTGCTTTTTCACCTTTCAATGAGATGGATGGGCTTGCTGCAGTGATACTAGCTTCTCAACATTAGGCTGAATGTCACTCAGAAGAAGTCTCAGATCTCCACATTTAGTAACTTGCAGTCTGCTTCTTGCTTTGAAAGAAGTTGAGCGCCTACACTGAAGCTGTGTGGCATTAAATATGATGATACAAAAGTGACAAAGAACATCTTGACCTTCTTCCACAGTGCAGGATGCAGGATAACATTCGAAGATTTCTTTCTCCAACCAAAAGTCTTGAAACGACTTTTTGAACCTTGGCTTCAACTCAAAGTCATTTTGTAGTGAGATCAGTTCTTAATCTATCCTTCCTGTTAATTCCTCATTACAAGTGTTCGGGAACTTGGCTCCAATCCGGAATTTGAATTGAGGGAGGATCCTGAAATCTCTTTATGTCTTTATGCAGCTCACCCAGGTGGGCACTTGAAGATCATCATCTGGTATTCTTTCTTTCTCTTCCAACTCAGAGAAGCTTGGAAATTGGAAAAGGTCAGGACAGTCAATGTTGCAGTTAAATAGGGTTAACTAAGACAGAAATCTGGGGACAATTGGTTAGACTTTGATAAGATTTACATAATTTCCTTGCAACTGAAGTTTGATTTAATTAAACTTTGCAAATAATTCTGACAAATAAGCCAAGTTATACCTAATATTCCTGAGTTGATTACTGAATAAAGCATTCGAGTCTTCAAAGAATTTTAATCAGAGTTTCAAAAAGAGCGTAAAAACATTCCAGGCACTTTCCTTTTGAAAGCCATCTGACCTCTGTGTGCAACAGCAAGCATTCAAACTGTTCATTATTTTCAATACAAAGCTCTTGCAATGGCTGAGAGCTGAGAGCATGAGACTAGATTGTATTTACTGCTATGATAACAGTTTTTAAAGATCTGTGCAACTGATCACTTAGGTTTTTTATCGTCTGTGAATTACACAGTAAATGGTAAAAATGCTGGGTGCAGTTGTTTTCAAGAAAGTAATAACACCATGGTGGTATCCAGCCATTGATGAGGCCCCATCTGTTGTACAAGCAAGAATATTAGTGAGCAGAATGTCCTTCTCTTTGAAAAATTACTCAACAACCCAAAATATTAATGCCACCTTCATTTCTGTTTCTAGTCCCCTTGTATATAACAATTCTTGAACCATACTTTCACCTTTTATGAAGTCAACATAACCGAGGAGCAAAGATTTGTTACCTGGCAAAGTGGACTCCAACTGTAGAACAAATTCTGTTGTCCTAAGTATGTTGCACAAAGTATCTTCCACATTCATAGACAGTTCATCTATTCACCTTTGAACAGATATGTCGCTGAACAGTCGCTTTAGTTATTTGGTCTGGTGACTTTTGCAAAAACGTGCTCAGAATCTTTCTTACTGCTAGTAGAATCAATTCTACTTCAATTATGTGGGGCCTTGCAGTTTTAGCAATGAGCAATGAAATGCTGTATGAAGCACACAAGCCATCGCTTTTTGTTGTGAAATGCTGGTAAGCTTGCTTCAAAGTGTTTTCTATTTCTGAATGTTTTCACTAAGTGACTGAAAGTAAGCTAAGTTCTTACTTCATCAGAGTATACTCGCATCTTCAAAGAGCCTGGGTGGCTTTATTGCCTCAGTTGACAAAAAAAAAACCTTTTTCACACAAGAAACACATTGGCTGCTGTTGGTTGTTTGGTGCTGGTATTAATCCATATTTCGGATACTCCACACTAAAATAACAGGAATTCTGCAGATGCTGGAAATTCAAGCAACACACATCAAAGTTGCTGGTGAACGCAGCAGGCCAGGCAGTATCTCTAGGAAGAGGTACAGTTGACGTTTCAGGCCGAGACCCTTCGTCAGGTGAAATGTCGACTGTACCTCTTCCTAGAGATGCTGCCTGGCCTGCTGCGTTCACCAGCAACTTTGATGTGTGTTACTCCACACTGTATGGCTTACACTCCTTTTTCACTTGGTTTGCTTTTGCCATTTTTGTTATGGATTAATGACCACTTTCTATCATCTATTGCTTAATTCCAGCCTCAAATATTGTGATCAGTAAAGGGGAAAGTTATGTGTCATCACAGCTCAGGCAAAACCTAACTCTCTGCATTAAGGTACATAAAGTTGGGCAGTGATAGCTTGATTGTACTTCAAGCAAAGTCTAAGAGAGCATTAGGTTAGCAAAAGTTGAATTGATTGCATAATCATAGTAATCAATTATGAGATACTGAGGATCAAACACTTATAATAAGTAATTTATTTCTTAAATTAAGCCTGCAACCCCTCTTGCTACCGAGCACCCCTCCAATGCCCCTTTATCTTTATTACCCCTTATGAAATCTTAGCACCCCGCAGGAGGGTGATATTGCCCACTTTAGGAACCACTGATTAGATGGTCATGGGCAGAGATGTTAAATGGAAGTATTTTGGCTTTGGCAGCATAATGACGTTTTAAATGGGATGAACTGAGGGGCTGGATTCTATTGAGGATAATTGACAAGCCGGACTTCATTTGAGAAATGAGCAAGGAGATGTGTTTTGGATGAAGTTCTTTTTACGGTACCACTCAGTACACAACGTGCTCTAACTACTCATTTGATGTAGAATCTCTGGCAGCAAAAAATCAAGTTCAAAATGCAATAAACCTTTTATATTTTGGTTTTGATATTTTCCATCTTTAAAAGATATATAATTGGATGATTTCAAAGAGATTCAAGGGCTTAGATGAATATTCAATCTCTTTGAATTTAGCTTTGAGATCTAAAAGATATCTGAACCTTGAGACTGCATTACAGATTTTAATCATTTCTCCATAATATCACTCAATATGAATCATGCAAATATACTGCTGAAGTTATCGCAGTATATTTCAATGAGTTTAGCTTGCTGTTATAATAGAACTCTCAGTTTCTTTATATCATGGTCTATATTAACAAAAAGCAATACAGATGTCTTTGAGAAAGTAAAAGGTTGCAATTTAATCTCAGGGTTTGTAAAATGTCCATAAACCACTTGGACCTTGCTCTTGTGGTTTATGATGTTATCCAAGACCTTCAATTAAATTACAGCCTTATTACTCACTTCCTACTATCCATAATTGTTGTGTGGAGCAGTAGTTGTCCCCTCACTGCTATACTGTTGCTGTATAGTTACTTCGGATACATGGAGGAGCAGAGCTGAGTTTGCCAATTCCAGGATTGAGTTTGCTTAAAGTATTTTTGTTTTGCTTTTTGATAGCTAAATATAATAGATTATAGTTCGCATAATAGCTTAGGTTCAATATATCTAAGGTGGTTAGAATAAGTAATTAGCTCCTTGTCCTTTTACCTCGGGGGTGAGTGATCAATACAACAAACATTTTCTTCTTCTGACAAAACGCAGTTCCTAAGAAAAACATTGCAAGCAAACTCTATTACCTCAACAGTCCCACAGAAAAGGACCGCAAGGATTGTTGAAAAGGAAAATGGAAGTATATTTTAATGCAATTTTTTGAAAAACCTGTATGGGCAGAACTCTGCTTGGCATGATATGTACCATAGTTTTAGGGCCTAGATTTATTTTACTTTGGCTGCTCAATTTTTCCAGTGGGGTCCTGGTAGACACTATCAGAAATATGTTTGTCCATATATCATACAATATACTTTTTCCATTGTTCCATAAAATACACCTGTGGACATTAGTAATGCATGCCTACAGAAGCTGAGCATAAATAGTGGAAGGTATGTGCGACCTCCCATCTGCCTGCCAAACCAAGTATATCTATTCAACCTGTGTTAATATCTGTGTGTCACACATAGGCCTCATCAGTTATCTCAGAACCCACAGATCTGATGTAAAAGCAAGTCATCCTTGATCCCGAAGGACAAATTGAGATGGACCAATAGGTATATAAACGATGTAAAAAGTGAGGGGCATATACCTCACTGGATTGAAGGGTGGATTTTGAAGATATTTAGCAGAGAACAGCCACATCAAAGTTCCCAGCAGCAATGTGTAACAAGTTGTGAAATAAGCTCGAACTGGAGGAAGCATCTAGTTAACACTCTGGAGGAATCTTAGGACAGCAGACATGTAACTTCACCCTAAAACATACCTTATTTTTGGACAGGTATTATTTGCCTGCTAATGAGAAAGCAAGGACTATCTATTCAATTAAGAAATTACTTTTCTTTATAAGGGTAGAAAGTAATTGTCAGGAGAGGAGTTTTAATCTGCAGGTTGCTGCAAAATTTCTGGAAGTGCTTAATGTTGTTTCAAGGGGCAAGTGGGTTGAAATACATTTCATCTGCTACTACTGATACACTTCTGCTTGATAATAACATTATCCATAATATAACTGCTTAAATTTTGGCAACTGTTATTATGATTGGAATAACTTGTGCATAATTTATAATGGGAGTGAAATTGGTTTACAAGCTCATAGAGAATTGGCAGACAGTTTGCACGAGTGTTGCTTTTCTAGAAAACTGGATACAATGTGAAACAGACTGTAGATTTACAAAGTGTGTCTTGCACTGCAGCCAAAGCCAACTTCAACTCCAATATTCAGTTCCTTTGAAAGTACATTAATCATATCAACAATGTGCAGAGTTTTGCAACATTTTGAGTTATATTTAAGAGGTCTAGAAGAGGCTACCCATTTAAACTGTAAATTAAATACATAGGAATTTTCTACTGTATTTACATAGGAATTCTAATCTGATATTTCTCAACAAGCCATCATGAAACACATGAGTCAGGAGGACTTCACGGAAATAGTTCCGGGGTGGGGAGATTTTTGTCCTTTTTTTCAGAATATTTTGGAGTGGATGAAGATATCCAATAGAAATTTTTAGTTATAAAGGTTTTGTAAAGGTCATGGAGAAACACTATGTCAATATCTGATGAATTAGGAAACAGACTTATTACTTCATTCATTATTCAAACTTTTTCTAAACTCCTGCAAAAGTTAAAAGTAGTTCAAGTACTCAAGTAGGACATAGCATGGCACATAATGATGATGATGATGACTACAAGTCGATGGAGGAAGAGAACAATGAGGAGAGAGATTCATCTAGGAGACATTGATAGCTCATAGAATACACTAGCAGAAACAATGGAAGAGTCAAAATAATAATACTAAAAAAGGCAATTTTTGCATATTTAAAAAGAGATGCCAAAAACATATAAGGTTTGGAATGTGGTTAATTATATTGTTCTTTCCACAATGCTTGTATGATCTCATTCAGCACTGTGAATTGTTACCATTGCACAATGTTGTATTATGCTATTACTGATCTTTCATATTAATTTCCTTTAAAATATTTCCAAAGTTGTCCTACAGATCAGAATCTTAATTACAATTGTATGTAAAGTTCTTTTCAAGGAACTGAGGACTTCCTAAGCTGATCTCAATCGGGGGTGAATCAATGATTTTACCAAAAAATCACTTATTTCGTGATATTAATGATAACATTTTATTGCATTAAAACAATTTCTGTGAAGTATTTGAATATAACCTCAAGTGTAATTATTCTATAATTTCTACTGATAATCTGAAATATTTCTACTGAATTTTACTTTTCAATCATTAAGGAATCCCCTTATTTATTCTACAAAAAAATGATAGGACAGGGTACAAAGATCAGCTTTTCTTATGTTACTAAACATGCTTGCTATAAGAGCATCTGATAATACTCCCTATTTTTTAAAAACGTCTTTTGCGGATGGTTCTTCCTTTCATTTGTGATTGGAATAATTTGCACATACTTTATAATGGGATTGAAATTGGTTTACAACTCATAGAGAATTGGCAGACAGAACTGACAGTTGCTTTGTGTTGCAATCTTATCTACTGCTAAACCTTTGATGATACTATTCTGAAATTTAGCGACAGAGTGGAGAGCAAGCCTGTGATGTCCTCCATTATTCCTTCCAAATCTTCTTGTGATATTACTGTGCTTTCCTACAATAATATATCTTAGTTTAAGAAGTGTGACATATAAAGGTGGTATAAATGACACTGCCCTAAGTAACTTATTACATTGGTATGGATCATTATGCCAGCTATTTGTTCTGACACAGAGTAAAAGAATAATATTAACTCCAAAGCAACAGAATAATTGAAACAAGCACCAATTTTAAATATCTTTGATTTAAAAAATTATCATAATGGCAGCCACCTATATCTGAACTTAGTGAACTGTAATATCAAAAATAACCAAATAGCATGTTCATAAATTATGCACACATACTCAGTCCACGATTAATATCTTGCCTATATTTAGCTTGCGTTTCAAGTACTTGGCAGTAATTGCCACAGAATTAAAGAAGCAGAAACCCCTATGGAATACAGAAAAGAGAGAAATAAAAAGGCAAATCTGTCAGGAAAATGGCTATAAATAATGATCTGGGGCATTTTTTAAATGCTATATGATCTCTGTGGTCATAAATAGGCTTCTGGGAGTACCTAGAAAGCTTTTCCTTTTGGTTTTACAGCCATCTGTTAATAATTAGAGTTTTGTAGAGGCCAGAACTATGCAGGTGACTGGCAGTAACCCCAGCACTGTTAAAACAGGCAATGCCTCTGGTACTTACATGGCAGTGGACTGTTCGGCATGATGGCCAGGGGGTCTGACAACAGCAAATCCATTCTATAAAACAGAAAATAAATACTGCTTTAATCTAATGACAGATTTCCGTGGGCTTTGAATCCTTTATTTATTTTTGTTTCAGTGCATGTAAATCGAAAGCTGACTGTGATGGAATAAACAGAACATTTTTGTGTTTAGCATTTACAAAGTTCTCAGCAGTTCCTTGAATTAGCATGCTGCCATCCCTCCATGAACTAAAGTAGAAAATTAACACACACCCGTGTATTCCTTCCCCTCACCCATGCTTCTTCCCTCATCATTACCCCCAGCTCAACAATTATTTTATATGCAATTGAAAGGAACCAGAGTCTAACTATAATGCACAGTGCAAGTCTTCAGCCACCCACCCACCCCACTCCCCAAAAACACATTATTACCAATATGGGATAAGACTGTTTTAACTGCACAGTGCAAAGTGCTTCATTATACACAAATGTAAGATTTGGTTATGGTAAACGCTCAGCATAAATCTGGTCTCTATTTTCTTAGCAGCTGACCATATAACAGAGAGGTCAGTGTCACAATGGCCTGCATTCTTAAGCGCTTTGAATACACATAATGTCTCAAGGCACTAGAGACTGAGGAAAGGAACATCATGCAGTGTAAGTGGGAGTTTAGCAGGGATAGCTGAAGGCATTTAAAGAACAATGGATACTGAGGAGGAGAGAAAATCAGAGGGTGAGAGGCACATAGAAAGGGTGTTCCAGTGTATAATGCAGCTCAAAATGTTTCTATGAATTGAGGTGTGAGGAAAGGAAGTTAATGGAATAAGATTGTGTGAGTCCTACAATGGGCAAGAAATTCACTCTGCTAAATGATATCTGATTGATTCCACAATGACACCCATTGGACATCTGTGGTGCAAGTCATACCAGACACCAAATCCACGTCACGCTAATATTGACAAGAAAAATGCAAATTGTAATACTGGTTTGATGCTATAATTCTGAAGTGAGAGCAGGAAGGACTCCCAACCAACATTAACTGCTTTCAGGTTTGATGCCTTGTGGCTTTTGCTATGATTCTGTAAGAGACTGCATTCTTCCAGCATTTTCTGTGCGTTGCTCTAGATTTCTAGCATCTGTAGATTACCTTGTGTTTCTCAAATGGTGTATATGACTGGGTCCTCAAACGTGCCACTGTAATTGTCCAACAGGTGCTAAATTCCTCAGCATTCTACGAATGCATACTAACTACGAAGGGCTAACTTCCAGGTCAGAAATAGTTAGCTATTAAAGTAATCGAGAGAAATAGGCAGGAAAGTAGCAATGAGGCAAAGGATAAACCACAATCTTAGTGAATGTCAGAACAAGCTTCGGGAGATTCATGGCGTTAAATATGGTCTGAGACAAATATTAATGATTCCAAATTAAGGGTAGTCAATTGGATAAGTGTCAATTTTGTGAAGCAAACAAATTAAAGCTTGGCAGCTAAAACTAATTCAACGAGAGGCCTTACAAGTGACCATGCTTCATCAACAATCTAGGTATGTTCCCATGATAAAAAGGGTTTGGAATATTATTTCTTAAGCTCTAATGTCTTAAGGTTATTGCTGTACGCATCCAGCCAATCAACAGCACAGTTAGTTTTGGAATCCCATGAATGAGTTTTTAAAACACTTAATAGACATGGGCTGCATAGGAAGTGATGGGTAAGAATAAGTCTTGTATACTTTGAGGTCTTATTCAGTCTAAATCAGGTACAGACAGTATGCAAAAAATCAAGAGACGTATGTGAATAGATCTATGGTGAACATCAAAATGACTTTGGCCTTCCTATGCTCTACAGCAGTCTGTTTTTGATATATATTAACAAACAAATGACTTTCCACAATTTTTAACATTTAAGTTCTGTTAAATTAAGTATATTACTCTTCAGACTTGTCACAACATCAAGAAATAGCCGAGATCATTGGATACAAGAAATGCTATGAGACTAGGGCAGAGCTGATTAGACAGAGCTAGCAATCCCTCTAGCCAAGCTGTCCCAGGAAAGTTGCATCAAGCTGACAAGGTGGAAGATTCCTTGGGTATGCCCTACTCACAAAAAAAAGCAGCACAAATCCAATCTGATTGATTACTGCCCAGTATATCCTCAAATGTCAGCAAAGTCGTGGAAGCTGCCTTAAAAAAATATTGTAAATTGGTACTTATTCAATGACAATGTACTCACAAATGTGCGTTTTAGGTTTTGCCAGACAAGCTCAGGTCCAGAGCTCATCACAATCTTGATCCGAATACAGACCAAAGAGCAAAGTTCCATTGGTGTGTTAAAAGTGACTGATATCAAAGCAGCATTTGACAGAACGTGACATCAAGATCTCCAAGTGAATTAGTCAATGGAATCAAGGGATAGACACTTTGATGACTGGAACTAGACCTTGCACAGTGGTTGTTGGAGGTTTCTCATCTAAACCTGAAGATATTACTGCAGGAGTTCCTCATAGTAGTGTCCGTTGTCCCCTGTTCCATCTTAAGATCAGAAGTGCAGTAGTCACTGATGAATGCATAATTTTCAAATCGGTTCATAACTGTTAAGTTATTGAAATAATCCATATTTGCATATAGAAAGACAGACAATATTGAAGCATGGATGACTAAACGGCATGTAACATTTGTGCTGTAGAAGTATGAGGCAATGGCCATCTCCAATAAGTGTTTAAGCATTTACCATTAACATCCAGTGGGATTACTGTTGATAAATTCCGAGCATCACCATCAACATCTTAGGGTTCACCACGACTAAAATTCACAAAGACGATCAGAACAGGAGTCAATCTGGGACTAACTATGCTGCAGCAAATAACTGACTGCCCGCCGCCCAAAGCCTTTCTATGACCTATAAAACACAGCCACAACGGCTCTCCACTCACTTGGATGAAAGCATCTCCAATTCCTTAACATTTTGACACCAGACAGGACAAAGGAGCTTGCTTGATTAGCAACACACATCAAAGTCGCTGGTGAACGCAGCAGGCCAGGCAGCTTCTCTAGGAAGAGGTACAGTCGACGTTTCAGGCCGAGAACCTTCGTCAGGACTAACTGAAGGAAGAGTTAGTAAGAGATTTGAAAGTTGGAGGGGGAGAGGGAGGTCCAAACTGATAGGAGAAGACAGGAGGGGGAGGGATGGAGCCAAGAGCTGGACAGGTGATAGGCAAAGGGGATATGAGAGGATCATGGGACAGGAGGCCCAGGGAGAAGGAATAGGGGGAGGGGGGAAAACCCAGAGGATGGGCAAAGGGGTATAGTCAGAGGGACAGAGGGAGAAAAAGGAGAGAGAGAGAAAGAATGTGTGTATATAAATAAATAACAGATGGGGTATGAGGGGGAGGTGGAGCATTAGCAGAAGTTAGAGAAGTCAATGTTCATGCCATCAGGTTGGAGGCTACCCAGACGGAATATAAGGTGTTGTTCCTCCAACCTGAGTGTGGCTTCATCTTTACAGTAGAGAAGGCCGTGGATAGATATATCAGAATGGGAATGGGATGTGGAATTAAAATGTGTGGCCACTGGGAGATCCTGCTTGCTCTGGCAGACAAAGCGTAGGTGTTCAGCAAAATGATCTCCCAGTCTGCGTCCGGTCTCGCCAATATATAGAAGGTCACATTGGGAGCACCGGACGCAGTATATCACCCCAGCCGACTCACAGGTGAAGTGTCGCCTCACCTGGAAGGATGGTCTGGGGCCCTGAATGGTGGTAAGGGAGGAAGTGTAAGGGCATGTGTAGCACTTGTTCCGCTTACAAGGATAAGTGCCAGGAGGGAGATCAGTGGGGAGGGATGGGGGGAACGAATGGACAAGGGAGTCGTGTAGGGAGCGATCCCTGCAGAAAGCAGAGAGAGCAGGGGAGGGAAAGATGTGCTTAGTGGTGGGATCCCGTTGGAGGTGGCGGAAGTTACGGAGAATTATATGTTGGACCCAGAGGCTGGTGGGGTGGTAGGTGAGGACCAGGGAAACCCTATTCCTAATGGGGTGATGGGAGAATGGAGTGAGAGCAGATTTGCGTGAAATGGGGGAGATGTGTTTGAGAGCAGAGATGATGGTGGAGGAAGGGAAGCCCCTTTCTTCAATAAAGGAGGACATCTCCCTCGTCTTGGAATGAAAAGCCTCATCCTGAGAGCAGATGCGACGGAGATGGAGGAATTACGAGAAGGGGATGGCATTTTTGCAAGAGACAGGGTGAGAAGAGGAATAATCCAGATAGCTGTGAGCGTCAGTAGGCTTATAGTAGATATCAGTAGATAAGCTGTCTCCAGAGATAGAGACAGAAAGATCTAGAAAGGGGAGGGAGGTGTCGGAAATGGACCAGGTAAACTTGAGGGCAGGGTAAAAGTTGGAGGCAAAGTTAATGAAGTCAATGAGCTCAGCATGCATGCAGGAAGCAGCGCCAATGCAGTCGTCGATGTAGCGAAGGAAAAGTGGGGGACAGATACCAGAATAGGCACGGAACATAGATTGTTCCACAAAGCCAACAAAAAGACAGGCATAGCTAGGACCCATACGGGTGCCCATAGCTACACCTTTAGTTTGGAGGAAGTGGGAGAAGCCAAAGGAGAAATTATTAAGAGAAAGGACTAATTCCGCTAGATGGAGCAGAGTGGTGGTAGAGGGGAACTGATTAGGTCTGGAATCCAAAAAGTAGCGGAGAGCTTTGAGACTTCCTGATGGGGGATGGAAGTATATAGGGACTGGACATCCGTGGTGAAAATAAAGCGGTGCGGGCCAGAGAATTTAAAATCATTGAAAAGTTTAAAAGCCTGAGAAGTGTCATGAACATAGGTAAGAAGGGATTGAACAAGTGGGGATAAAACCGTGTTGAGGTATGCAGAAACGAGTTTGGTGGGGCCTTGCTGAGGCACAGCGACAACTCGCGGATACCTCCTCTTATTTACTCCTCGATTGTGACCCCACTAAGGAGCACCAGGCCATTGTCTCCCACACCATCACCGACTATCCGCTCAGGGGATCTCCCATCCACTGCTACCAACTTTATAGTTCGCACTTCCTGTTTTTACCTCCTACCCAAGATCCACAAACCTGCCTGTCCTGGCAGACCTATTGTCTCAGCATGCTCCTGCCCCACCAAACTCATTTCTGCATACCTCGACATGGTTTTATCCCCCCTTGTCCCCCACTTTTCCTTTGCTACATCGACGACTGCATTGCCGCGGCTTCCTGCACGCATGCTGAGCTCGTTGACTTCATTAACTCTGCCTCCAACTTTCACCCTGCCCTCAAGTTTACCTGGTCCATTTCCGACACATCCCTCCCATTTCTAGATCTTTCTGTCTCTATCTCTGGAGACAGCTTATCTACTGATATCTACTATAAGCCTACTGACGCTCACAGCTATCTGGATTATTCCTCTTCTCACCCTGTCTCTTGCAAAAATGCCATCCCCTTCTCTCAATTCCTCTGTCTCCGTCGCATCTGCTCTCAGGATGAGGCTTTTCATTCCAGGACGAGGGAGATGTCCTCCTTTTTTAAAGAAAGGGACTTCCCTTCCTCCACCATCAACTCTGCTCTCAAACGCATCTCCCCCATTTCACGCACATCTGCTCTCACTCCATCCTCCCGTCACCCCACTAGGAATAGGGTTCCCACAGTCCTCACCTACCACCCCACCAGCCTCCGGGTCCAACATATTATTCTCCATAACTTCTGCCACCTCCAATGGGATCCCACCACTAATCACAACTTTCCCTCTCCTGCTCTCCCTGTTTTCCGCAGGGATCACTCCCTATGTGACTCCCTTGACCATTCGTCCCCCTCATCCCTCCCCACAGATCTCCCTCCTGGCACTTATCCGTGTAAGCGGAACAAGTGCTACACATGCCCTTACACTTCCTCCCTTACCACCATTCAGGGCCCCAGACAGTCCTTCCAGGTGAGGCAACACTTCACCTGTGAGTCAGCTGGGGTGAAGTACTGCGTCCATGCTCCCGATGTGGCCTTCTATATATTGGCGAGACCTGACACAGACTGGGAGATCGTTTTGCTGAACACCTATGCTCTGTCCGCCAGAGAAAGCAAGATCTCCTAGTGGCCACGCATTTTAATTCCACATCCCATTCCCATTCTGACATGTCTATCCATGGCCTCCTCTACTGTAAAGATGAAGCCACACTCAGGTTGGAGGAACAACACCTTATATTCCGTCTGGGTAGCCTCCAACCTGATGGCATGAACATCGACTTCTCTAACTTCCGCTAATGCCCCACCTCCCCCTCGTACCTCATCCGTTATTTATTTATATGCACACATTCTTTCTCTCTCTCTCCTTTTTCTCCGTCTGTCCCTCTGACTATACCCCTTGCCCACCCTCTGAGTCCCCCCCCCCTTTTCCTTCTCCCTGGGCCTCCTGTCCCATGATTCACTCATATCCCTTTTGCCAATCACTGGTCCAGCTCTTGGCTCCATTCCTCCCCCTCCTGTCTTCTCCTACCATTTTGGATCTCCCCCTCCCCCTCCCACTTTCAAATCTCTTACTGGATCTTCCTTCAGTTAATGCTGACGAAGGGTCTCGGCCTGAAACGTCGACTGTACCACTTCCTAGAGATGCTGCCTGGCCTGCTGCGTTCACCAGCAACTTTGATGTGTGTTGCTTGAATTTCCAGCATCTACAGAATTTCTCATGCTTATGTTTTTAAAATTGCCTGATTAGCAACTTGCCTTCCATCCTAAGAACTCATAGCTTCCATCTCCTCTGCACAGTGCATGAAGTATGTTGTACCTGCACTGCTGTTACTCGCCTGGACTCTCCAAATGCTCCTACCAAAACTATACTCTCCACCAGCATTGAGATATGACTATCTGTTTACTGTTGTTTATTTAATATTTCAGTAATTATTGAGTAATATTGCAACTATATTGTTTGATTAAGCATTTTTGTTTGTTTACATAATTCATTGTTATATGTTAAAGTATGTGAATGGCATATGTCAATACATCATTTCATATGTGCGTGTCTAGCTAAAAGTAAAAACAAAGTAGGCATGTTGTTCCCAGCTTTTTCTTTCAATTAGTTTTACATTTTGGAGTTAAAAAAACATAGCAGTAGTGACGAGAATGTTTTAACTACCTACCTGTTGAAGTGCATTCAGGTAAAAAAAAGGCAGAAAAAAGACAGATTCACAGGTTCATAAACAGTTGAGGCCTAACTACAGATGGAAATGGAAGAAGAGTCCAAAGTGTTTCTCACCATAACACCCACAAAGGGCTTTGACACTATAATAGGCTTGTTTTTGGAATAGCATCTCCTCCTGCATGCTGACAGAAAGCTGTGGACAAGGTGTTGCACAGTTTCCCAGACACTCAGTGTTACCTGGATGACACCATTGTTACTGGTGAGGATGGCAAGGATCATCTCAAGGTTCTCAAGCCACTGTTAAAAACGTTAGAAGATTGTGGGCTCAGATCACTATGCAACAAGTGTGAATTCTTTAAACCAAGCATCACTTACTGTGGTCACACCATGGATGCCAAGATTATACACAAGTGTGCTGAGAAAATCCAAGCAGTGTTGGATCGCTCAAGGCCAAAGGAGATGTCAAAACTATGTTCCTCTTTAGTATTTATCAACTACTTTCACAGGTTCCTGCCAAACCTGGCTACTGTACTCCACTCCTTGAACTCATTACTGCAGCTCGGAAAGAAAGCTGTGTGAGTTGGTTTTTCAAAAGGCAAAGGGAAATTGTGATGTCAGACACTTTACTCACATATTATGATCCACATTGTCCAGTGGAGTTTGCCTGTGACTCCTCACTTTATGGTATACAGTAGGTGCAGCCATGTCACATGTTATGAGTGATGGATGTGAAAATCTCATAGCCGTTGCATCACGTTCCCTTACCGCTGCAGACAAAAATTATGCACACAATGACGGAAAGGCCTTGAATCTGGTTTGGGGTGTAAAACCTTTCAACCAGTACTTGTAGAGGTGAGAATTTACCCTCCTTAATGATGATCACCCACTTGTGTTTATTTTCAATCCACAAAAGGGTGTTCCACTAACAGCAGCAGCACAAATGCAGAGATGGGCTCTGTTTGTGTTGTTTCTTGGAAGGCACAATTACAAAATTGAATTCAAGAGGACAACTGATCATGGAAATGCTGATAGTGTCATGGTCCGGTCCGTGAAGTCCGCATTCCAGTTCATGGTCCGGTCCGTGGACTCAGGATTTCGGGTCTTCCAGCTGTTCCTTGTTTGAGTTAATCATTGGCACCTGATTCCCATCTTTGGGTTTGCAATATAAGTAGCCTTGGGATGGGATGTGGGCTGCTGGTTTGACTTGTCAGTCCCCCTTGGAGTAATTTGCTGATGAAACCATTTGTGATCTCTAGCCTGTTTGGAGGACCACTGCTTCATGGAGCCTTGTTGCCACTTGTTGGAGTGGTCTTTGTGGTATGGATTTGGCTGATTCCTGGGCCAGTTGAGTGGCTGCCAGCCACTCTGAGCTAGGTAGGGATCTGGCTGTTTCTGTAGCCAGCTGAGGTTGCTGGCTGAACTGAGACTTGGAGCTACCCCAGAGCAGAGATGGAACTGTCTGTTGTTCTTTGGTGTTTGTCTCTTCTTGTCCTTGCATTGGTGGGGCAAGTCAGGCTGTCTTGCTGTTGCCCTGTGGGCTGGGGGGGGTCATGTCTTGTCCTCACCTCTGTGGGGTAAGTCTGGTTGTCTTGCTGTTGTCCTGTGGGGGGTATGTGTCTTGTCTTTGCCTCTGTTGGGTAAATCTGGCTATCCTGCTGTTACTCAACAGATGGACCTGTCCCACCTTGGTGTGGAGAAATTGAGTCCTGGTTTGTCTTAGGATAAGTCCTGGCTCTATATTCTGTCCTGTTTCATGTTAGTGTTGTGTTAAAGATGAGTCCTGGCTTGTCAAAGGATAAATCCTGGCTCTGTGATGGAAAGTTCCCAGTCTGTCTCTGAACCCTGAGAACCCAGGCCTTGATGATCCTGCAGCTCAGTCCTGAGAACCCAGGTCACAAGCCATGTCATGACCTTGCCTGGTTCTGGGGTCTGAGCCTGAGGCAAGACCTAGATTCTAGATCCTTGTCCAGTCTTGGGTTCTGAGTCCAAGCCTTGTCTCCTAGTCCATGGTTCCTAGTCCTGGTTCCTACTTTCCCTTGCCCAAGTCTGTGCTCTTGTCCCTACCCTGGTCTGAATCCTGTTGTGTCCCTACTCTAGTCAAGTCCTGTTCCTTGTACTTCAGTGTCTGTGTCTTGCATTTGGTTCTGTTCCCAGCACTCCTTGTGACAGATTGTCCTGTTTATCATTGGAAAGGTAAATATTTACAGAGAACACTCCTTTTGATGTATTCCCCCTAATGCAAATTCTCCCTACTGCAGTAAAGATGATCCAAAGGGAAACCAGAAAAGAACCTGTAGTGTCTCAAGTCTGTGGCCACCTAAAATGGCTGGAATGTGTCAGAAGTTCCAGATCTCCCATTTTTATCAGTGCTGGGTTGTGGGTTGCCTTATGTGGATATTGAGAATTGGAGAGTTGTACCATCCAAGCTGAGAGCTAATGCATTGGAGAAGTTGCATGCCAGTCATCTAGGCATAGAAATAATATGTATATTTAAAAAAAAAAAAAAATAGTGAGCTGGTGTTCATGGGTTCAATGTCTATTTAGGAATGATGGTGTTAAGTGCTAAGCTATAGTCAAAGAGCATCCTGATGTAAGTGTTTGCATTGTCCAGGTGATCTCAGGTCATGTGATGAGGCATTGAGATTGTGTCTGCCCTAGACCTATCGTGGCAATGGGCAAATTGCAGTGGGTCCAGGCCCTTGCTGAGGCAGGAGTGCATTCTAGCCATGACCAACCCCTCAAAGCATTTCATCACCAGAGATGTGAGTGCTAATGGACAATAGTCATTAAGGCAACTCAGTACTCAAGTACTCCTCTTGGGCACTCGAAGAATTGTTGCCTTTTTGGAGCAGAGGATTCATGAGAATTTTGCTGGACCATTCATGGGCACAGATTTCTTGGTAGTAATGGATACAGCTACAACATGGCCAGAAGTGTTCACAATGGCCTCCACTACAACCTCACACACTGATGCTTTGAGAAGCCTCTTCTCAAGGACTGGTGTTCCAAAACACTTAGTCAGTGACAATGGACAACAGTTTATTGTGGAACAGTTTCAGTCATTCCTGAAAATAACTGGAATAAGACATTATATCTGCACTGTACCATCCAACTACAAATAGCTTGATGGAAAGGTTTGCCCAGAGTCTAAAGAATGCACCGTGTGCAATTTCAGCAGAACACACTATACTGACACCTATTCAGAAACTCTCCAATTTTCTCCTTGTATATCCAGCTATGCTCTTCCTGGGTCATCCCTTTTGTTCAAGCTTGGATCACCTCAAACCCAATCCCAGAATGAGTATGCAGCACAAACAATTATAAAATTTAACAAAAAAAAATTGAGGGCTCTTCAAACAAAGTTTGATGTCCCACTCCTGGACAAGCAATTCTAGCAAGGAACTACAGAGATGATCAAAAGTTAGCTCTTAGGTGTCCAGAGCTGCCAGAACAAATTTGTGCAGTCCCAGAGTCAACTTCAACACCCACTACAGAGAGGGTCGCAAAACCTTGGATTGTTTCAGTCACAAATCGCACTTGTCAGGTGGAGTGATCTCTCCTGCCCCACCCCCAGTGTGAGGAGAGACATTATAAGGACATAAGAGCAGAATTAGGCTATTCAGTCCATTGAGTCTGCTTCACCATTTCATCATAGCTGATGCAATTTTCCCCCTCAAGCCCATTCTCCTGTCTTCTCCCTGTAATCTTTCATGCCCTGATTGATCAAGAATCTATCAGTCACCACCTTGAACACATCAAATGAACTGGCCACCATAGTTACACGTGGCAATGAATTTCACAGATTCACCACCCTCTGGCTAGAGAAATTCCTCCTCATCTCCATTCCAAATGGACATCACTATATCCTGAGGTTGTACCCTCTGGTCCTAGACTCCCTCACTAGAGGAAACATTCTCTCCCCATCCATTTTATTTATGCCTTTTGACATTCAATAGGTTTCAGTGAAATACCCCTCATTCTTTTGAATTCCCATGAGTACAGAATCAGAGCCATCAAATGCTCCTCTACAATAACTCTTTCATTCCCAAGATCATTCTTGTGAACCTCCTCTGACCCCTCTCCAATGTCAGCACATCTGCTCTTCGATAACAGACCCAAAACTGCTCATAATGTTCCAAGTGAGGCGTCACCATTAAGTCTCATCGGTACATCTTTGCTTTTTCATTCTAGTCCTCTCAAGATGAGTGCTAGTCACCGGCAGCCAACCAGAAAAGGTTCTTTTTATTCTCAACTTTTACCTCCTGCCAATCAGCCAATGCTTTGTCCATGCTAATATCTTTCCTATAACACCATGGACTCTTGTTAAGCAGCCTCGTGTAGCACCTTGTCAAAGGCCTTTTGAAAATCCAAGTCACTCTTGCTTGTTATCTCCTCAAACTATTCCAATAGACTTTTCAGGCAAGATTTTCCCTTCAGGAAACCATGCTGTCTTTGGCCTATTTTATCATGTGCCTCCAAGTACCTGGAGACCTCATCTTTAACAATCAGTTGTACATCTTCCCAACCACTGACGCCAGGTGAACTGGCCTATACTTTTTTTTTTCTTCTGCCTCTCTCGCTTTTTGAAGAGTGGGGTGACATTTGGAATTTTCCAGTCCTCTGGAACCATGCTAGAATCCAGTAAGAAATCTTTCACAGCGATTACATCTTCAGGCCTATTTGAATTGAGATGCATTTTACATTGAGTTGGAGTTTATAGCTACGCAGGGAGGAGTATTATGTAATATTGTAATATTACATTGTATTACAGTAATATTGTAAATATATTGTTTGTTTACATAATTCATTATGGGTTATATGTAAAAGTACGTGAGTGGCGTAATTGAATGTGCCACCACATCACATGTGCGTCTTGATAAAAGTAAAAACAAATTAGACACATTATTCACAGCTCCATATTTTTTCCGATTAATTTTATGCTTTTGAGTTATAAAACATAACAATTACCTTTTGAACTTGAAAATTTATTACACCTTTGCCATTGCAAAGAATCCTATAACTCAAAGTCAACAACACTTGGATTTTCAGAAAGCCTCAGAAAAGGTGCCGAACATAAGGCAACATAAGAGCCCACAAGAAGATTGGCTGACTGGCAGGAGGATAAGAGTAGGAATAAAAGGGGCCTATTCTCTTTGGCTGCTGATGAGTAGTGGCGTTCCATAGGGTTCAGTGTTAGGATTGCTTCTTTTCCCATTATATAATGATGATTTATATGATGGAATTGATGGCTTTGCGGCTATGTTTGTGTATGATGCAAAGATATGAGGGGTGATTGATGAGTTTGTGGCCTAAGGTAGAAGGAGTCAATTTTAGAAAACCTAGCATACTTATTTTTCCTACATCTGCACACTTAATCCAGCGGTTGTAGAGCATACGGATCCCTTCTTTGTAGAAATTGGAGTCTTGGACTTCCAGCAAGTGGTCCACAGCAGGGGTGGTTGATAGGTTCGTGGCCTAAGGTAAATGGAGATGAGTTATTAACTTCAAACTTTCTGCATTTTCACTCAGAGTTAAACTACATGTGCATGTAACAAGAGCTGTATAACTCATCTCCTACCTAAGGACACAAACTTAACAAACACCCCTGCTGTGGACCACCTGGAGGTCCAATATGCTCTTGTTACATGCATGTGCAGTTCAAATCCTTGAGTGATAATGCAGAAAGTTTGAAGGTAATAACTCATCTCCTTCTAACCTAGGCCACGAACTTATCAAGCACCCCTGCTGTGGACCACTTTTATGAAGAAGGGATCCGTATGCTCCACAACCACTGGACTAAGTGTGTACATGTAGGAGGGGACTATGTTGAAAAATAAATGTGCTAGGTTTTCTGAAATTGACTCCTTCTACCTAAGGCCACAAACTTATCAATTACCCCTCATAGATGGAGAGACAAGTAGTGTTGAGGATTTAGGAAGTCTGTAGAAGGACTTAGACAGATCTGGAGAACGGGCAGAGAAGTGGCTGATGGAATACAGTACAGTGAAGTGTAGAAGGAATAAAAATGTAGACTACTTTCTGAACAGGGAGCAAATTCAGAAATCAGAGGTGCAAATTGACTTGGGATTTCTCATGCAAGATTCCCTAAAAGTTAACTTGCAGGTTGTGTTGGTGGTAAGAAAGACAAATGAAATGTTGTCATTTATTTTGAGAGGACTAGAATATAAATACAAAGATGTAATGCTGAGGATTTATAAGGCATTAGTCAGATTGCATTTGGAGTATTGTGAGCAGTTTTGGGCCACTTATGTATAAAGGATGTGCTGGCATTGGAGATAGTTCAGAAGAGGTTTACAAGAATGATCCCAGGAATGAAAGGGTTAATGTATGAGGAGCATTTCATAGCTCTGGACCTTTACTCACTGGAGTTTAGAAGAATATGGGGAGATCGTATTGAAACCTATTGAATATTGAAAGGCCTAGATAGACTGAACATGGAGAAAATGTTTCCCACAGTGGAGGAATCAGTGGAGGGTACAGCCTCAGAATGGAAGGATGTCACTTTAAAACAGAGATGGGGAGGACTTTCTTTAGCCATAGGGTGGTGGAACTCTGGAATTCATTGCCACAGATGGCTTTGGAGGCCAAGAAGTTGAGCATATTTAAAGCAGAGGTTGATACCTTCTTGATTATTAATGGCATCAAAGATTACAAGGAGAAGGCAGGAGAATTGAGTTGAGGGGGATAATAAATCAGCCATGTTTTTATCCTTTTTAAACTTTTTTATGATCACAACACACTGCTGGATATTAAGAACTTCGGCTACTTCAGATTGACGCTATTAGTGGAGGAGTAGGAGGGGCTAGACTTGCTGCGGTCTGTTTGTTGCCTGCTACACAGAGTCATTGAAGCCGCTGCATTATTGCGGGGAGCAGTCTAACTGTGAGTGGTTGCCTTGAGTGTTTTTCTTGTGCTTGCAAGATCCTGTTGGGCATTGGTAATGTAGAATTCTGCAAGTTGGTATCACTGGTTTATCAATGACACCGACAGCAGGGGAGCTGCGTGGCCTCAGTTGTAGTGATATCTAGGCTTCATGCCGCGCGCTTGGCTGGTGCAGCAGACCAGGAAGGGAGATGCTGGAGGCAGTGTGGAGCAGCATTTCTGCTGGATTGAAGGCTGACTCCTCCCATTGGCTCTACCTTCCAGTTCTCGGTCAGTGGAAGACAGGCTGGATTGTATAAGTGCGCGCGTAGTTTCATTTTAGGACTGCTGAGAACTGCCTGTTCTTGCTGACAACACTCGTGCACCATCAATTTACAGGACAAGATACTCAGCGTTTTGGGCTATAATTTTTTTTTGTGTGACTATATGTTTACTGCTATCTCATATGTGTTGTATGTGCCTTGTGCTGTGGATGACTGTTGGTACTGTGTTTTCCACCTTGTCCCAGGAGGAACACTTTCATTTTGCCATATTCATGGTTATTCATGTATGGTTGAATAACAATTAAACTTGAACTTCAATGGCAGAGCAGACTCAAAGGACCAAATGGCCAATTCTGCTGCTATGTCGTTCAGGGAGTAACCTCACCTGGAAAACTGCGGCAGCTCAATATCAGGTTTTCAAAATAATGCCACTTTCAAAAAAGAAGAACTTTAAAAAATCCTCTATGTATCCTAGAGAAGGATGGAGAGGCAGAGATCCAATCTATTTAGTAGCTCTTGTCTCTTGATAATTTTACTGTGGCTTAGTGCATAAAGAAAGACCATAAGACCGTAGGATATAGGAGCAGAAGTAGGCCATTTGGCCCATCGAGTCTGCTCTGCCATTCAATCATGGGCTGATCCAATTCTTCCAGTCATCCCCACTCCCCTGCCTTCACCTCATACCCTTTGATGCCCTGGCTAATCAAGAACCTATCTATCTCTGCCTTAAATACACACAGTGACTTGGCCTCTACAGCCGCTTATGGCAACAAATTCCACAGATTCACCACTCTCTGACTAAAGTAATCTCTCCACATCTCAGTTCTAAAAGGACACCCTTCAATCCTGAAGTTGTGCTCTCTTGTCCTAGAATCCCCTACCGGGGGAAATAACCTTGCCATATCTAATCTGTTCAGACCTCCTAACATTCGGAATGTTTCTATGTGATCCCCCCTCATTCTCCTGAACTCCAGGGAATACAGCCCAAGAACTGCTAGATATTCCTCATACGCCAACGCTTTCACTCCTGGAATCATACTTGTGAATCTTCTCTGAACCCTCTCCAATGTCAGTATATCCTTTCTAAAATAAGGAGCCCAAAACAGAACACAATACTCCATGTGCGGTCTCATGAGTGTCTTATAGAGCCTCAACATCACATCCCTGCTCTTATATTCTATACCTCTAGAAACAAATGGCAACATTGCATTTGCCTTCTTCACCACTGACTCAACCTGGAGGTTAATCTTTAGGGTATCCTGCACAAGGTCTCCCAAGTCCCTTTGCATCTCTGCATTTTGAATTCTCTCCCTGTCTAAATAATAGTCTGCCTGTTGATTTCTCCCACCAAAGTGCATGACCATACATTATCCAATATTGTATTTCATTTGCTGCTTCTTTACCCATTCCCCAAAACTATCTAAGTCTCTCTGCAGGCTCCCTGTTTCCTCAACACCGCACACTCCTCCACCTAGCTTTGTACCATCAGCTAATTTAGCCACAAATCTATTAATAGCATAGTCCAAATTATTGACATACATCGTAAAAAGCAGCGGTCCCAACACCAACCCCTGTGGAACTCTACTGGTAACCGGCAGCCAGCCAGAATAGGATCCCTTTACTCCCGCTCTGTTTTCTGCCGACCAACCAATGCTCCACCCACGCAAGTTATTTCCCCGTAATTCCATGGGCTCTTATCTTGCCAAGCAGCCTCACCTGCAGTGCCTTGTCAAAGCAATCACGAGGAATTCTGCAGATGCTGGAAATTCAAGTAACATACGTCAAGGTTGCTGGTGAACGCAGCAGGCCAGGCAGCATCTCTAGGAAGAGGTACAGTCGACGTTTTGGGCCGAGACCCTTCATCAGGACTAACTGAAGGAAGAGTGAGTAAGGGATTTGAAAGTTGGAGGGGGAGGGGGAGATCCAAAATGATAGGAGAAGACAGGAGGGGGAGGGATGGAGCCAAGAGCTGGACAGGTGATTGGCAAAAGGGATATGAGATGATCATGGGACTGGAGGCCCAGGGAGAAGGAAAAGGGGGAGGGGGGAGAAAAACCCAGAGGATGGGCAAGGGGTATAGTCAGAGGCACAGAGGGAGAAAAAGGAGAGAGAGAGAAAGAATGTGTGTATATAAATAAATAACGGATGGGGTGTGAGGGGGAGGTGGGGCATTAGCGGAAGTTAGAAAAGTCAATGATATAGAAGCCTTCTATTTATTGGCGAGACCTGACGCAGACTGAGAGATCGTTTTGCTGAACATCTATGCTCTGTCCACCAGAGAAAGCAGGATCTCCCAGTGGCCACACATTTTAATTCCACATCCTATTCCCATTCTGATCTGTCTATCCATGGCCTCCTCTACTGTAAAGATGAAGGCACACTCAGGTTAGAAGAACAACACCTCATATTCCGTCTGGATAGCCTCCAACCTGATGGCATGAACATTGACTTCTCTTTAGCCAAGTTTCAGAGATGGCCACAGCACCATATTTGCCAATCTGTGGCTGAATTTCAAGATCGTCCATTTTATTTCTTATGCTGCGTGCATTCAAGTGCAACACTCTCAGTCCAGTATTTGTTGCTTTCTGATTTAACTGCACCATGCCTCTATAGCTCTGTAACTCATCCCACTGGCTTTGATTAAGCCTCATCTCCTGCCTGTTCTTTCTATGATCTCTGTTGCACACTATCTTTGATTTATTTTTGTTTTCCCCTTCCTCAGCCCTATCACTCCGATTCCCATCCCCTTGCCAAATTAGCTTAAACCCTCCCTAACAGCTCTATTGAACCTGCCTGCTAGGATACTGGACTCCTTTTGGTTCAGGTGTAACCCGTTCTTTTTGTACGGCTCATATCTCCCCCAGAAGAGGCCCCAATAATCCAGGAACCCAAAGCCCTGCCCACTACACCAGTCTCTCAGCCACACAATAATATTCCTGATCATGCTATCCTTGTGCTCATTAGCATATAGCATGGACAGCAATTCTGAGATTACTACCCTGGAGGTCCTGCCTTTCAGCTTCCTACCTAACTCCCTGAATTCTCTCTTCAGGACCTCCTCTCTTTTTCTACCCATGCCATTGGTACCAATGTGTACAAGACTTCTGGCTGTTCACACTCTCCCTTCAGAATAGTCTGCACCCGATCCGGGACATCCCGTACCCTGGCACCTGGGAGGCAACACACTATGCAGGTATCTCTATCAGGCTGACAGAACCTCCTGCCTGCTGTCCTCACTATGGAATCCCCTATGACTACTGCATTCCTCATCTTCCTCTTTCCCTTCTGCACCACGGAACCAGGCTCAGGATAACAAGATTAGGCTCAGGATAATGGATCTTGATGGAATGTCAGCTGTGAGTTCCACTGCAGATTTGCATGTTGACATTTGAGAAATGAACCAATTACCATTATCTCTTCTTTATGGGCAACCAGCAGCAGGGAGAATCTTTTGATACTTTTACTAACCAAGTTAAAATTGTTGACAGGGACAGAACTAGAGGGTGTACTCTTCAGAGATTGAATTAGTTTGTGGAATTCATGAGTCCAGTGGAGAGAATGGCCCCTACAAGAGAGAAAGTTAATTTCAGGTAAGTATTTATAGAATGCAAGCTCTGAAAGTGTATAAGTATAGTATAGAAATTCTCCATGAACATCTGGAAGAAGCATATGTAGTGAAGTATCAGACAGAAGGCAAAAAAGAAATATAATCAACGTGGTTTAGATTTTGCAAGTATGTAAACAGCAATATTGAAGAAGTGACCTGTATTTGGGAAGAAAAAATCTGTATGATGTGGATTGAAAAATAATTTTCACAAAGTATTCACAATGAGAAGGCCATTGAAGGTCCAGAGTGATTGAAATTATGTGTACAAGGACAAAGGCAACATAATACTCAATGTACCTATGGAAAACACTGTATCTGGAATACTTCTGTGCAAAGAACACTTCATGGAAATGCCTTCATCAAAATGTTCATGCAAGTGCGCTGACATAAGCAAGGGCAGCTAAGCTTTTCTTCCACAAGCAAGTCATCAATCTCGAAGTAGTGGAGTTAAGGCCAGTGAGTTACATGCTGATGGTGAACAAAAAAATATACAACAGACTGTAAACATTGCAAGTGAGGAAATTGCAGGCACTCTGACAATCATTTTCTGTTCTCCCTGGATACGGGCATGATGATGGAGGATTAGAAGACTGCTAATATAAGAGTATTAAAAAAGGAAGAAGGGAGAAACTGAGTATACTTAGGTGATGGGAAAGTTATTGAAATCAAATTTTAGGGACAGTATAATGCTTAATTTGGAAAAAAAAAAGCACACTAATCAAAAACACTCCGGATTAGCACACACGTAAAATGCTGGTGGAACTCAGCAGACCAGGCAGCATGTATGTGTAGCCCCCCCGGCCAGCCTCAGGGTCGCTCAGCTCGCTGTCATCTAGGGCAACAGCCCTCGGCCCTGGCAAACTGGGTAATTAGTTTGTGTGGATGCTGTGTGATGTACCCCACCCCGCCCAAATAACAGACAATACACCAGATATGATTAAATGATTTACAGTTTATAGATATTACTGGAACTATATATTAAATAGAGAATAAAATATAAAAGGAAAATAAAAGGCACCACACTTATCAAAGTTTAATCTCTTCGTGCACAAAAAGAAAGTTGGAGCTCAGGACCCTTCTTCTTCACCCTGCGACCCCTCGGACTGCTACGACCGGCCGCCTGGGACCAACAACGGTGGTTGACCAGACGCTCCACACGAGTCAGTCTCCGTCTCCCCTCCTCGCTCGGGGTCCAACCCCATTAGCGGACTCACAGCACCTGGTCCATTCTCTGTCTCTCTCCCGCCTTCTGCCCCCAAACCCCACGCATAAAAACACTTCCAGATACACCAAAGTCATAACAACTATCCCAATTGGTTCATATCATCCTCTTATCACCCCCTAACCCACAGAAAGCTTCTAGCGCAAAGCTTTCTCGGCGTTTAACATAACAAAGAAGCATTCCCGATTATAACATAACAGAGAAGCCATTTTAATTAGCCTCCGCAGTAACAAAAAAGATGAAACCACCTTACACTCTCCCCCCACCAAATAAAGTCATGTCCTCATGACTTCTAAATACTTCAGACACACAACACACAGATACATACACTGACAGTGCTCCCCATGCCCGTCCCACAAGCGCTATATAGGCCAACCTATCTGGGAGCTTCCTAATCCTCCAAGACCTCTGTACCCCCTCATCTAAACCCTAAAGGTTCAGACACTACTAGGGATACCTCGGGCCTGCTTGCCAACTCCTCTCTCACTCAGGCCACCATTACAGATCAGAGCCCCCGTCCCATATCTGGGGCCCCACTTCTTTTCCTTCCTCCAGATCCTGCCGTAACTTAGACTGCCCACAGCTAGCCCTCCCCACTACACCTGACTCAGTGGGAGAAGGGCCAAAGGTCTCTTTCTCAATCACGGGGAAGTTAGCGAAAGGCAGCATGTACCACATGTCCAGCACATCATCCTTCGAATCCATATTCATCCTCATTCCCTCGACCGGTAGCTGCTGTTTAAGTTTCTCCAAACTGAAACATTTAGCTGGGCTACCCCTTCAGCCTCCTGCAGTCGAGACGTCAGCTTCTTCGGGGACTCCTTCAACTCTCGCCACAGCCTCCGTAGTTCTGACTCAGGGTTTTTGGCCATCTCAATCTGGGACGCAGTTACCCCACCAGCTTCTTCCAATCTTTTCTGAATCGACGTCTTGAGTTTCTGCTGATCCCTTCGAAGGTGGGTCATAGTTTCTTCTCGCTGGATTAATTCATCAGTACGTGACTGCAGTGTCGGCTCGGAATTCCGTTGCTCCTTCTCCACGTTAACGAGCCTGAATTCCAAGTCTGAAATGGTCATCCTACAAGTGCGGCACTCAGTCTCCGCCTGGCATTTCTGAGCACTCAGTTCAGCGGTGCAAATCCCCTCTCTCGTCTGTGTCTCATTCAGATTGACGACCTGGGTTTCCATCCCCAGGTCCACCACTGTCTGTTCCAACACCAGGAAGTTCAACTGGTATGTTGGGTCAATTTTCTCACATTGCACCAAACTCCTCCGGCCAAAAACTCCTCCACATTTGACACTTCGCTTCTGTCGCCCGGGCTCAGCCACTCGCCTCGCCTCATAGTCCCCCCAGGCGAATCCAAGCTCTAAGTGGTCATCTACATACGTCAAAACTCCACACACCTTCACTTCCCCCATGGTCTTCCTCATGCCCCGCGGGAAGAATGCAGGGGCTCCGGATATGTCCATAGGCATCTTTTCGGATCGGAAGAATCCAAGGGAACTAATAATGGCCGTCTTCGGCTCAACAGCCACACTCCTTGGGATCTGGCAACATCCACTCCTCAGATCCAGCACATTAAACCACATTGCATGTTCCACACACACGCTGCCTCCATCTTCCCCGGTGCCGGGGTCCAGTTGCCGCGACCTCTCTGTCACTGAGGTGTCTTCAGCAGTCAACTCCCCTTCCTCGTGGTAGTTCGGAGCATCTACTAAGAGGGTCTCACCTTCAGCTACTTTCCCCAGGCCGTACTACCGCTGGGTCTTGCTTAAATTTGGAACCGGCTCAAGGCTGCTACACATGTCCTCAGAAGCAACTCGACACACTGGGTGCCCAGACAATGCCCCCATGAACTCCAGAGTCATTAACCAATCATCGTCTTCTGGATAACTACTGGCACTGGTACCCAAAGTCTCCAGTGCCCTTGTGGTTGTCAAGGGTAAATGCCTCAGACACCGGTTGTAAAACGAACTGTACAACAACTTGACCTGCGCCCCGGGGTCGAGGATGGCTTTAGCATCGCTTCCCTCTATCCGTAATGACACCCTGGGGCGCGGTCCCTCTAAGCCTTCAGGAATAGTATCTTTTCCTTCGGAAGTTCATTGGTACATTGCTGGGAACGTGCTTCCCCAGAGACCCCAAGCCGTTCCCTCACTGGGCCTCCACTAAGTTTCCTGACACCTCTCTGATCAGCTGAACAACTGAAGGAGGGGCTGATCCCCTGAAATGATCCCCCTGGCACTGCAAGCAATTTATCTGCCCTCCTAGCCAGAGAAGACACATTGAAAACTTTCCCCCCCATTCAAATAACTAACAGCTATCACTACGGTGTAAGTGAACCTGACAACTCTAACACCATCACAGGCCGGCCTACTCAAACTTTCAACGAATCCCTGTTGTTCTTCCTCAACCGAGCACTGCCACTCATCTAACATATCTAACGACTGAGAGATCCGCCCTGCCTATGTTTCGCACGCCTCCGCCCCTCTTGGGGTGGACATTATCCCAAACGCCAGTCAGAGCCTGCCAGAGCTAGAACATTTATTCGCAGACCCTACCTCCAAATCAGACCACTCTTTCCTGTCTCTCCCAACAGCATGGACAGCCCCAAGTGCCACCTCCAACTCGTCAATACCAGCCTGAACTCGAACAAAGACCACACCCACAACACATACAGCAATCACCAGCAAATAACTCACAGAGACACACATTACAGATTTAAACAGGGCACCCACACTGCATACCAGTAGACCCAATCCCAGACGAGCCCCCACATTGTAGTCCCCCGGCCAGCCTCCGGGTTGCTCAGCTCGCTGTCGTCTAGGGAAACAGCCCTCGGCCCCGGAAAACTGGGTAATTAGTTTGTGTGGATGCTGTGTGATGTATCCCACCCTGCCCAAATACCAGACAATACACCAGATACAATTAAATGATTTACAGTTTATATATATTACTGGAACTATATAATGAATAGAGAATAAAATATAAAAGGAAAATAAAAGGTGCCACACTTATCAAAGTTCAATCTCTTCGTGCACAAAAAAAAAGTTGGAGCTCAGGACCCTTCTTCACCCTGCGACCCCTCGGACTGCCACGACCGGCCGCCTGGGACCAACAATGGTGGTCGACAAGACGCTCCACATGAGTCCATCTCCATCTTCCCTCCTCGCCGAATGCCCCGCTCGGGGTCCGACCCCGTTAGTGGACTCTCAGCACCTGGTCCATCCTCTGTGTCTCTCTCTCTCTCTCTCTCTCTCTCTCTCTCTCTCTCCCGCCTTCTGCCCCAAAACCCTGCGCATACAAAAACTTCCAGATACACCAAAGTCATAACAACTATCCCAATTGGTTCATAACATCCTCTTATCACCCCCTATCCCACAACAAGCTGCTAGCGCAAAGCTTTCTCAGCGTTTAACATAACAAAGAAGCCATTTTAATTAGCCTCCGCAGTAACATAAAAGACGAAACACCCTTACATATGGAAAAGAGTAAATAGTCAATGTTCTGGGCCCAGGACCTTCATCAGGACTGGAAAGAAGAAGAAGTCAGAGTAATAAGGTAGGGGAAGGGAAGGAAGAAATATAAAGTGGTAGGTGATAGGAGAAGCCAGGAGAGGGGATGAGGGTGAAGTAAAGAGCTGGGAAGTTAATTGGTGAAAGAGATAAAGGGCCAGAGAAGGGGGGATCTGATAGGAGAGTATAGACAACCATGGAAGAATGGGAAACAGGTGGAGAACCAGAAGGAGGTGATGGACAGGTAAGGAGATAAGGTGAGAGAGGGAAACAGGAATGGGGAAAGTTGAGGGGGAGCTATTACCGGACATTTGAATCAAATTGATATTCATGCCATCAGGTTAGAGGCTACCCAGATGGAATATAAGGTGTTGTTCCTCCAACCTGAGTGTGGTTTCACCTGGAAGGGCCCAAACTGGTAGTGCGGGAGGAAGTGTAGGAGCAGGTGTGGCACATGTTTAGCTTGCAAGGGTAAGCACCCGAACAGAGATCTCAAATTTACCTGGTCCATTTCTGATACCTCCCTCCCCTTTCTTGATCTGTCTTCATCTACTGATATTTTTTATAAACCCACTGACTCTAACAGCTACCTGGACTATATCATTTTTTCACCCAGTCATTTGGCAAAATGCCATCCCCTTCTCTCATTTCCTCTGCCTCCATCACATCTGCACTCAGGATGAGGCTTTTCATTCCAGAACTACTGAGGTGACTTCCTTCTTCATAAAAAGGGCTTCTCTTCCTTCACCATCAATGCTGTTCTCACCCGCATTTCTTCTATTTCATGCATGTCTGCCCTCACCCCATCCTCCTGCCGCCACATCAGATATAGGGTTTCTCTTGTCCTCACCTACCACTCCACTAACCTTCATGTCCAACACATAATTTCCTGTGACTTCCACTAACTCCAATGGGATCCCACCACCAAGCACATCTTTCCCACCCCTCACTTTCTGCTTTCCACGGGGATCACTGCCTATATGACTCCTTTGTTAGTTCATCTCTCCCCACTGATCTCTTTCCTGGTATTTCTCCTTGCAAGCGGAGCAAGCACTACACCTGCCCCTACACCTCCTCCCTCACACTATTCAGGGCCCCAATCAGTCCTACCAGGTGAGCTATCACTTCATCTGTGAGTCTACTGGGGTCATCTACTCTATCTGGTGTTCCCAGTGTCGCCTTCTTTACATTGTTAAGACCAATGTGGATTGGAAGACAGTTTTGCCAAGCATCTATGCCAGTAAAAGCAGGATCTCCCAGTAGCCACCCATTTCAATTCTACTTCCCATACCCATTCTGCCTCCTCTACCGCCATATTCAGGTTGGAGAAGAAACTTCCTATATTCCGTTTAGGTAGCCTCCAACCTCATGGCTTGAGCATCAATTTCTTAAACTTCCTGTAATTGCTTCCCCCCTTCACCATTCCCTGTTCATGTTGTCCTATCTCACCTTATCACCTTACCAGCCCATCTCAACCCTCTGGTGCTCCTTCTTCCCTTTCTTCCATGTTCTTCTATCTTCTCCTATCAGATACCCCCTTCACTGGCCCTTTATCTCTTTCACCAATCAAATTCCCAGCTCTTTACTTCAGCCCCTCCCCCTCTCCTGGTTTCACCTATCACCTGCCACCTTATACTTCTTCCTTCCCTCCCTCACATTCTTACTTTGACTTCTCCTCTTTCTTTCCAGTCTTCATGAAGAGTCCTGGCCCTAAATGTCGACTGTTTACTCTTTTCATAAATGCTGTCTGGCCTGCTGAGTTCCTCCCAACATTTTGTGTGTGTGTGTGTTGTCTGCAGATTTTCTTGTGTTTGTGACGCTCTAGATTATCTTATTAAGAGGAGGTCAGGTCTGGTTACCTTGATTGAATATTTTAAGAAAGTAATAAAAAGACTTGATTGAGGAAACAATTTTGATATCATCTACAAATGTATATAGAAATATACCAATGATTTTGGCAAGTCCCCAAAAACGTGTACCCAAAGTCAAGCTCTCAAAAAAACAAAAGGCCATAGGATAAACAGAACACTAGTAAATTAGATCTTAAACTGGCAAGGAGTGAAGACTAATGGATATTTGTGTGACTCTAAAGCTTTTCCCAGTGGGATACCACAGGACTCTATATTCTGTCTCTTACATGTTGTTCTGTGAATTAATATAGTGGATGTAATAAATATTTTTCAGAAGAAAGAAAAGATCACCTTATGGTTGAGCGTGAGGACCAAAGCTATGAACTACTCAAAGATATAGATGGTCCAGTCAGTACGGATAAAAAGTGGCAAATGAAGTTCAGTCCAGAGAAGGGTGTCATGGCCTGCACAGGCAGGCACCTCCCAGTCTCCATCCAGTAACAGGAAATACCTGTCACTCGTTTCCACAGTCCTATTTCACTCGTCAAAGCAGCCAGCCTCAGCCAGTTGCTCCTCGTCTTCAGCTACCTTTTGCCTGTGGTGTTTAGTTCATGCTTGTTCCATGGCTTATTATTTTGCAATTTATCCTTATCGCTAAATTGTCTCTGCTGCTCTGCTTTTGGGTCAAGCCTCCTCTACATTTCCTGTCAAAGCGTACTTGGAGAAAATGCAACAAGCAACTACAGAATTGTAGGCTTACAAAATGGTGTAGAAGAGGGATTGTATACTCTCAGATAATTAACCATGGCAGGATAAGAGTTAGAAAATAATTCTTTTTCTTTATTTGCTGAGACATAGAATACAAGAGAAAAATGCAAAAAAAAACTGTACAAAAGACCAGTTAGATTATGGTTTGAGAGCTTTAAAGAGTTCTGGTCACCAGGAACAATTTGCTTCTACAACAGGGGAAGCCGACTGGACTGGATTGGCAGATGTTATTTTTTATGGATCAATAGACACTAACGGGAGATTTAATTGAAGGGAGAATAAATTGCAGGGAAATAAATTGGGGAATGAGATTGATAGGATTAATCTGAGAACCAGCATTGAGCTTCCAACATTAATGGGAAACTATATGAGAAATATAAATTGTTTTCCAAAGGCGGTGAACTGTATCAATGAAAGGATATGATGTGGATTTCATTGCAGTAGACCAGAAATGTATCCTTTCTTAACTGGAAGTTGTATTACTTAACAAATAGGACTGATAATGATATACTATTGCAGGAACATGAGATTATTTAAACTCAAACCATCAATTCAGGTATGCAGCTGACCAGTTATACTCATATAGGTCAGGGAACATGGAAACTAGAAGGTAAGTATCATCTAGTTCAGTAGTTCCCAAACTTTTTTTTTGTAACCTCCCCCTTGATTCCCAGACCATATTGTCAGTACCCCACCTCTCCCTTTCTGGCCATTACATGACTACGATAAAGGATTTTGATTTACAATGCACCATGAAAGGAAATAGGAACTGCGAATTGAAAGCAGTGACAAGTAATTGCAAAAAATATTCAAACCTATTTAAAGTTACAAATAAAACTTTTTCTATAATTAAAGTTGAAAACAATTTGCACCAACAATTTTAGAGTCTACATTAGTAGTCACTACTTTATTGCTTTTTCACCATTCAATGTGATGAATGGGCTTGGTGCAGAGACATCAGCTTCCCAACATCAGGCTGAATGGCACTTAGAAATAGTCCCAGGTCTCCACATTCAGTAATTTGCAATCTGTTTTGTTGCTTTGAAAAAAGTTGGGCAACTGCACTGAAACCACATTCCACTAAACATGGTGTTGAAAAGGCAAGAACATCTTGACCTTTTCCCATTGTGCAGGGCAATGCTCAGAGGTTTCTTTGTGCACCCAAAAGACTTGGTACGGTTTTTTGAACTTTGGCTTCAGCTCAAAGACATTTTGTAACAAAATCAGTTCTTCATCCATCCTTCCTATTAATTCCACAAGTGTTCAGGGATTTGGAATATGGATTGAGAGACAATCTTGAAATCTCTTGCAACATGCACAAAATGCTGGAGGCAGCATCTAGGAAAAGAGTACAGTTGACATTTCGGGTTGAAACCCTTCAGCAGGAAATCTCTTTAAGTTTATGCAGCTCACCCAGGTGAGCACTTGAAGATAATCACCTGGTATTCCTTCTTTCTCTTCCAACACAGAGAAGCTCAGAAACTGGAAAAGGTCATGATCCAAATGTTACACTTAAATGGGAAGAGCTTGGACAGAAATGTGGAGATGATTGGTTTGACTTTGATAAGATTCACACCTTTTCCTTGCAATTGAAGATTGATTCCATTAAACATAACAAATAATTCTGACAAATAAGCAATGTCATGCCTAATATTCTTGGGTTGATTATTGACTGATTATTGATTATTACAGTTTGAAAAAGTGCATAAAAGCATTTCAGGCAGTTTCCCTTTGAGAGAGATTCATCTGACTTCTGTGTGCAACAGCAGGTGTTCAAACTTTTCATCATTCTGAATACAAAGCTCTTGAAATATCGAGAGCATGAGACTTGATTTTATTTACCGCTATGATAGCAATATTTAATGATTTGTGCAGCTGATCAGTTAGGTTTTTTTATGACAAGATGTCTGTGATTACAGAGTGATTGGTAAATTTGTTAAGTCTAGCTTTTTTCAAAAAAAGTAATAAGCTACGGTGGCATCCTGTTATTGATGGCACCCCATCGGTTGCACAAACAAATAATATACTGGTGAGCGAAATGTCCTTCTCTTTGAAAAATTACTCAACAACCCGAAATATTGACCCCCCCATCTTATCTGTTTCTAGTCCCCTTACAAATGACAACTCTTAAACCATGCTTTCAATTATTATGAAGTAAACATAGCAAGAAGAAAAAAATTTGTTGCATGGCAAAATTGAGTATCAAACTGCAGAGCAAATTCTGTTGTCCTAAGAATGTTGCACAATATGTCTCTCACATTCTTGGATATTTCATCTTTTCGTCTTTGAACTGAGTTGTCGCTGAGTGGAATCACTTTAATCAGTTGGTCTGACAGCTTATGTAAAACCGTACTCAGAACCTCCCACACTGCTGGCAGAATGAGTTCTTTAATTGTATGCGGCTTTCCAAATTTAACAATAAGCAATGAAATATTGTATGAAGTGCACAAACCTTAACAATAAGCAATGAAATATTGTATGAAGTGCACAAACCATTACTGTTTTGTTGTGAACTGCTGGCAGACATGTATTGAAGTGTTTTCCATTTCTGAAAATTTTCACTATGTCTGAAAATAAGCCAAGTTCTCCTTTGCCTCTAGTTTAAGCCTAACCTCAAGCATTGCGATCAATAAAATTCTGAAGTCATAATAACTGAGGCAAACCTGACTTTGCCTCAACGTACAGAAAGTGGAGCAGTGATACCTCGGTTGAGCTATAGGCTAGAGAAATGTAGAGAAATGCAACCAGACCATTCAAAATGGTGGATTCTAAACTTTACCCTATTGAATGTCATATGCTAATTTATAGGAATTGCATCACTGTCCGATTAGAGTCCAGAAATCATACTAGCTAACACTATACTGCGCAGGCCAGGCCCAGAAATAACATGATTTCTTCAGTCTAGATTTCTCATAATATGCCAAATACAGAAACGTTTCCTTGTTTTTCAAAACTAGACTGCACTTTGAGCAAAGTCAAAGAGAATGGCCAGTTAACAAAAGATGAGTTGATTACGTGATCATTGTAGACAATTATGAGGCACTGAGAATCAAAGGTTCGAAGGTTCATCTTATTGTCAAAGTATGCATGTACAATACAGCTCTGATATTTGTCTTTTCCAGATAGCCATGAAGTATAGAAAGACCAGGGGAGTTGTTGAAAAAAATGACATCAACTACCACCCCCACATGAACAAGAAAAAGTAACATACTCGCAAACCCCAGAATCTCCCAACCCCTCCCACAGGGAAAAAAAGTAGCAACAATAGCAATTCCCAACCCCCTCACTTGCAGAAAAAGAACAGTAACAATAGCAAGAAATCCCCAACCCCTCCCCTGCAGAAAACAACTGTGACAATAACAATCTCAGTTCTCTGTCCCACATAAAAAAGTAGCAGCAATTGCAACTACTCTCTAACACCTCCCCCACAGTAAAAAAACAGCGACATTAACAATCCCTGACACCTTCACTCAGGAAAAAGAACAGCAACTGTACCATCAAAACTCCCAACCCCCTTTCTCACAAACAAAGAATTAACAAATCAACCACTCGCCAGTTGGCCACAAGGAAGAAAATGCCAAAAATCTGAAGGAGACCAATATAAAGTACAATCCAATAATCACATAAATCTCAGAACATTGAACAACCCTTCTGTGACTCAGAACTCATGCCTAGCTTATAAAAAAGTAACTAATTTCTTTATCTGAGCCTGAAATACCTCAGTTACCCCCTTGCTACCGAGCACCCCCCTCACCCCCTTTACCATCATTGCCCCCTTAATAACTCCTATCACCCTCAGGGGAGTAATATCAGACATTCTGGGAAGGACTGATCAAGATCTATCTGAGTGGAATCAGGTGAGCATACATCTTCCAAGTGTGTCCCAGTAGTACACAAGTGGAAGCACAAATTCAGGTTCGGGAGACTGACTAAGGCAGAGATAGGAACTGTTGTATATCCACCATGGTTTGTGCTGAGAAATGAAGTGCAAACTAAATTTCAGTTTGCCTTCATATATTATTTAATATATGCATCCACTAAGCTCATAATAGCTAAAAGAAAATTCTATCGATCTTTTTTTCTTGTAGTCATGTGCCACTTTATACTCCTCATCATTCCCAGGTATAGTAATTTATCTTCAGATATCTTCTACATGTGGACCTGCTGGGCAAAGCATCCCATAATGCACCACATCACATGACTTAGCTGAAGAGATGTATAAATCGTCCATATGGAGCAGGGTACAGGTCGCAAGATCTACAGATTAATATTAGGAGCATTTTTATTGTTCTTTATTCCTCTTGGTTTATTTGCAATTATGTATAAATTGTGTATTATTCCTAGCCAGGCAAGATAAAGGCATTTTTCTGCAAGCTATAATTTTGCCCTGAAGCAACCTTTATGTTAAAAGGAAAAGGCATCAGCATTATCTATTATTGAAGCAATCTGTTTCAACATTTTCTTCAGACTCTGCAAGTATGGACCAACAATGGATAAGCATTACTAAACACTAAGGACTGCAGCATTGGGTTGCCTGTAGGAGCCTTCGTAACAATGGAGTGTAGGCAGACTAGTTCAGAACAAGTGGTATGAGGATAATGTCTGTTTTAACTTAACTAGGGTGGAGAATGAGCTCGCAGGATTCAATTTAACATTTTAGCACTAGGTCGACTGGAGGATTAAATGGAAGGAATTACGAACATAGAGAGTAAATGTAAATGTGGTATACTTAAAGAAGGAAAGAGTGCACCTGCCAATATTGCCAGGGATTTATTATCTGCTGGTTTTGGAGTAGGGGTTATTGATCAATTGTTTAAAATGTTATCATGAGCTTGTTTGATTTCATAGTCTGTGTGATGTGAATGAGTGAAGATGATAATAATGACGTTAAAAAATATCTGATTTTTTTTTCCCCAGATGATGCTCACAATTCTGTAGCTATGTGATAGTCTTGAGATTACTCTCTGCCTCATTGTAGAAAGAGAAACATACAAATATTTCCTGCTGGTAGCCTAGGACATTAAGGTCAAATTGTAGTCACAAAGAGTATATAGTTTCCCTTTAACCTGTCCACCCAAGGACTGGCTGACTAAGTCATTACAAATTTTCTCGGTAAAAGAATTCCACACAATGAGAACAACAACTTCCATGTGAGGGGTTTAATATTCAATACTCTCCAGAGTTTCATTATTTTTTCCCAATTTTTATATATTTTGTTTGGTGCTATAGTAACTTCTCAAAAATGAACTTAGTTAGAAACACATAAACAGATTATAACCACCATAAAACGAGTCAAGGTTGTGTATTTTAAAAACTTCTCATCACTTCTGGGTTTGTTACTGACAGCTTGCACTGTGTTTTGTTTGTGGAGAATTATGATTCACCAGACATTATAGCATAATAAAAAGAGAAGTTAAAAGACCAGTAGAAAGACAACAATATGTCATTAGAATTAATCCATTTTACAGATTTCTGCAGGCTGTTACCTTTTATATTTACAGTTACATAGCTATCCAATTCATTTCCTAGTGAACATGCCACACTATTTGAATTAACTTTTATTGTCTTTTGCTTTCTCAGTAATTCCCACACACAACGCAGTTGGACCTCACCTTTAGCTCTCCAGAGGCCACTTTAGAAGCTAGCTCAATGACACAGCCAACAGCCATGCGTGCTGCACTGGACGGGTGCATCTCATTCCAAATGGTGTCACTGTCCACCTGAGCAAACAGACAGCAAAGAGAAACAAATCTGTGAGGGAGGGCTGGCAGGATGACAGCCAATGTACAATAACATTAGTCTTCCTTCTTGGCCAGCTGAATGGACCTTCTGGACATGGGTTGCTTATTCTTTTTTATACACAGCCATGTCCAATAGAAATACATTCCTGCCATGCCTCACTGCAATTCTGTGTTTAGTCTTCTTTACAAACAACATTACATGCATGGAATGGATCTGGATTACTTTGCAAGACAGTTATACACAGGCCACAGTAGTCTGATATGAGACATGGACCTGTGGTATGTGCATGACTCTGTTAAACAAGTTCCAAAGAAATTAAAAAGAAAACCATTTAAATGTTTAGCATATTAGATATTAACAGAAGGCATGCATTGTAATTTTACAGGTACTACTCTAAAATGTTATTTTACCTCCTGTATTTTAGGCACAGGAAACAATCTAATTGATTAAAATATAATGTAGTAAGTAGCAAGGTTATGTTTATTAAATGTATCTGTTTACTCACCATGTGTAAACACAGGGCTCTTGACAAACATCGACTGTCCATTAAAATTTTTTTCAGTATTTTGCTGTCTTGCATGATTTATGTAATTCTATCGTAACTAGTTCACTTTCAATAACATCAAGTCATAGAACACTACAGCACATAAGAAGGCCCTTTGGCCCATCTAGACCATGCCAAATTATCTGCCTACTTCTGTTGACCTGCACCTGTTCCGTAGCCTTTCATACACATACCTATCCAAATTTCTCTTAAATGTTGAAATTGAACCCACATCCATCATTTCAGCTGGCAGCTCATTCCACAATCTCACCACTGAGTGAAGAACTTCTCCCTCATAGAACATAGAATAGTACAGCACAGTACAGGCCCTTCGGCCCACAATGCTGTGCCGACCCTCAAACCCTACCTCCCATATAACCCCCCACCTTAAATTCCTCCATATACCTGTCTAGTAGTCTCTCAAACTTCACTTGTGTATCTGCCTCCACCACTGACTCAGGCAGTGCATTCCACGCACCAACCACTCTCTGAGTAAAAAACCTTCCTCTAATATTCCCCTTGAACTTCCCACCCCTTACCTTAAAGCCATGTCCTCTTGTATTGAGCAGTGGTGCCCTGGGGAAGAGGCTCTGGGTATCCATTCTATCTATTCCTCTTATTATCTTGTACACCTTTATCATGTCTCCTCTCATCCTCCTTTTCTCCAAAGAGTAAAGCCCTAGCTCCCGTAATCTCTGAAAAAATTGCATACTCTCTAAACCAGGCAGCATTCTGGTAAATTTCCTCTGCACCCTTTCCAATGCTTCCACGTCCTTCCTATAGTGAGGCGACCAGAACTGGACACAGTAGTCCAAGTGTGGCCTAACCAGAGTTTTATAGAGCTGCATCACTACATCACGGCTCTTAAACTCTATCCCTCGACTTATGAAAGCTAACTCCCCATAAGCTTTCTTAACTACACTATCTACCTGTGAGGCAACTTTCAGGGATCTGTGGACATGTACCCCCAGATCCCTCTGCTCCTTCACACTACCAAGTATCCTGCCATTTACTTTGTACTCTGCCTTGGAGTTTGTCCTTCTAAAGCGTACCACCTCACACTTCTCCGGGTTGAATTCCATCTGCCACTTCTCAGCCCACTTCTGCATCCTATCAATGTCTCTCTGCAATCTTTGACAATCCTCTACACTATCTACAACACCACCAACATTTGTGTCGTCTGCAAACTTGCCAATCCACCCTTCTACCCCCACATCCAGGTCATTAATAAAAATCCCGAAAAGTAGAGGTCCCAGAACAGATCCTTGTGGGACACCACTAGTCACAATCCTCCACGATCTGCCTTTCACAAAGCCATGCTGACTGTCCCTGATCAGACCATGATTCTCTAAATGCCCAGAGATCCTATCTCTAAGAATCTTTTCCAACAGCTTTCCCACCACAGATGTAAGGCTCACTGGTCTATAATTACCCGGACTATCCCTACTACCTTTTTTGAACAAGGGGGCAACATTTGCCTCCCTCCAATCCTCCGGTACCATTCCCATGGACAACGAGGACATAAAGATCCTAGCCAGAGGCTCAGCAAACTCTTCCCTCACCTCATGGAGCAGCCTGGGGAATACTCTGTCAGGCCACGGGGACTTATCCGTCCTAATGTATGTTAACAACTCCAACACCTCCTCTGCCTTAATATCAACATGCTCCAGAACATCAACCTCACTCATATTGTCGTCACCATCATCAAGTTCTCTCTCATTGGTGAATACCGAAGAGAAGTATTCATTGAGGACCTCGCTCACTTCCATAGCATCCTTGCACATCTTCCCACCTTTGTCTCTAATTGGTCCTACCTTCATTCCTGTCATCCTTTTTTTCTTCACATAATTGAAGAATGCCTTGCGGTTTTCCTTTACCCTACTCGCCAAGGCCTTCTCATGCCCTCTTCTTGCTCTTCTTAGCCCCTTCTGAAGCTCCTTTTTTGCTTCCCTATATTCCTCAATAGACCCATCTGATCCTTGCTTCCTAAACCTTATGTATGTTGCCCTCTTCCACCTGACTAGATTTTCCACCTCACTTGTCACCCATGGTGCCTTCACCCTACCATTCTTTATCTTCCTCACAGGGACAAATTTATCCCTAACATTCTGCAAGAGATCCCTAAATATCGACCACATGTCCATAGTATATTTCCCTGCAAAAATATCATCCCAATTCACACCCGCAAGTTCCAGCCTTATAGCCTCATAATTTGCCCTTCCCCAATTAAAAATTTTCCTGTCCTCTCTGAATCTGTCCTTTTCCATGATAAAGCTAAAGGCCAGGGAGTGGTGGTCACTGTCCCCCAGATGCTCACCCACTGAGAGATCTGTGACCTGACCCGGTTCATTACCAAGTACTAGATCTAGTATGGCATTCCCCCTAGTCGGCCTGTCCACATACTGTGACAGGAATCCATCCTGGACACACTTAACAAATTCTGCCCCATCTAAACCCTTGGAACTAATCAGGTGCCAATCAATATTAGGGAAGTTAAGGTCACCCATGATAACAACCCTGTTATTTTTGCACCTTTCCAAAATCTGCCTCCCAATCTGCTCCTCTGTATCTCTGCTCCTACCAGGGGGCCTATAGAATACTGCCAGTAGAGTAACTGCTCCCTTCCTGTTCCTGACTTCCACTCATACTGACTCAAAAGAGGATCCTGCTACATTACCCACCCTTTCTGTAGCTGTAATAGTATCCCTGACCAGTAATGCCACCCCTCCTCCCCTTTTTCCACCCTCTCTATCCCTTTTAAAGCACTGAAATCCAGGAATATCGAGAATCCATTCCTGCCCTGGTGTCAGCCAAGTCTCTGTAATGGCCACTACATCATAATTCCATGTATCCAAGCTCTCAGTTCATCACCTTTGATTCTGATGCTTCTTGCATTGGGGTACACACACTTCAGCCCTTCTACCTTACTGTCTTTACACCCTTTATTCTGCTTCTCTTTCCTCAAACCCTCTCTATATGTTAGATCTGACTTTACTCCATGCACTTCTTTCACTGCTCTATCGCTCTGGGTCCCATGCCCCTTGCAAATCATGTTTCCCTTAACTATTTCACTGTTCACCCTTAACTTATGACCTCTATTTCTAGTCTCACCCAGCCTCTGTGGAAAAAGCCTTCATGCATCTACCCTATCTATACCCCTCAAAATTTTGTATACCCCTATTAAATCTCTCCTCATTCTTCTACACTCCATGGAATAAATTTCTAACCTATTCAACCTTTCCCTATAATTCAGGCCCTCAGGTCCTGGTGACATCTTTATAAATTTTCTCTGCACTCTTTCAATCTTATTGAAATCCACCTGTAGGCAGACATGCAATTCTCCATGTTATGCACACCAACATCTTGTCCAACTTCAACAACATCCCAACACCTATACTCAGTACTTTGATTTATGAAAAAAAGCTTTCTTTACAACCCCACCTATCTGCGATTGGACTTTCAAGGAATTATGCATCTGTATTCCCAGATCCCTCTGACCCCTCACACTGCTCAGAACCCTGCCACTCAATGTATGTCCTGCCCTGGTTTGTCCTCCCAAAATGCAACATCTCACACTTGTCTGTATTAAATTCCATCTGCCATTTTCCAGCCCATTTTTCCAGCTGATGCTGATCCTACTTCAAGCTTTGGTAGTCTTCCTCACTGTCCTCTACACCCACCGTCTTGGTGTGATCTGCAAATTTGCTGATCCAGTTTGCCACATTATCATCCAGATCATTGGTATAGCTGACAAACAACAAAGAACCCAGTACTGATTCTTCAGCACACATCTAGTTACAGGCCTCCAGGCAGAGGATCAACCATCTACTACCACTCTCCAGCTTCTCAAACAAAGCCGAAGCCAATATCTAATCCAATTTAGCAGCTCATCTTGAATGCCAACTGTCTGAACCTTCTTGATCGACCTGCCATGTGGAACATTGTCAAAGTCCTTGCTAAAGCCCATGTACATGATATCCACTGCCTTGCCTTCATCCACTTTTCTGGTAACTTCCTTGAAAAACTCTGTAAAATTTGTCAGACAAGACTTACCACACATGAAGCCCTGTTGACTATCCCTATTCAATCCCTGTCTATCCAAAAATATCCGGTCCCTTAGAGTACTTTCCAATAACTTACCCACTACTGATGTCAGTAACGTTGGTAACATTTTAAGTGGGTAACATGTTGCAGTTAAATGAATGCATGTTTTTGTAAACATTCATTCATTTCATGGCTTGGCTTCGTGAACAAAGATTTAGGAAGAGGGCTGCCCACGTCTGCTGCGGGCTTGCTGGTGGAGGCCAATACAGGTCAGGTAGGCCCGGCCACAGCGGCTGCAAATCAGGGAGGATGGTCGTAGGCATAGGTGTGTCCTTCGGCCTGCGCAATAGTATTTTAGGTGGAGTGCAGTATGCATGGTACTGGCCCCACCCTTTACACCCAGAGTTCATCTGCCATAGCCTAGCAAACTGGGACAGTGACAGCGAGGTCCTCCGGTTTACGCCGGAGTGTCCCTCTCCTAGGTGGATGGCCTGAAAACGTTAACGAGCGCCCCCCCCCCGTCAGAGTTGTCCTTCTCTTAGGCTGGCTGCCAACCAAGGCTAATGAGCACAGCCTACCCATCCAGTTATACCGCTAGACACTTGGTCGCGCCATGACGTAGCAAGCTCGGTGGAAGGGGGGTGGGACCGACGAGAAAGTGTTGCTACGGACAGAGTAATGTAGGAGAGCCCATTTGCAGTGGCCTCCTGTCTAGCAAGTCAGACAGTGACCACGTGGTGATCACTACACCAGGAAAGGAGAGGCGATGTATTGCGTGTTCACTTTCCCTGGGTGAGCGGGACTTTAGATTAGATTAGATTAGATTCAACTTTATTCTCATTATGCCGAGTACAGATACAAAGCCAATGAAACGCAGTTAGCATCTGACTAGAAATGCAAAGAATAGTGTTACTTACAAAATAACTGCAAATAAAAAGTAAGTGCTACAGCACACAAATATAAAAGTACTGAGACAGGACGCTATGGGTGCAATATAGCTTAGCGCTGTGATGTGAGGTTCAGCAGAGTCACAGAGTTAGCATTCAGAAATAACTAAATATGACAATCGCTGAATATATTAATTTGACACTATATTTGTTGCTTGTTGGAAGGAACTGTCCTACAGTGAAAACCCTTCAGTTAATTACAGTTAACAGAAAACTTAATTAGTAATCATGTTTAATCATCATATCAGCAATATAATTTTCCTTTTGCATGATTAATCGTGATTTTGTCTTTCTTTACGCCAAACACCCAATGAGTTCACTTGGCAGAGAAGTGGAGCCCCTTTTACTGCATCTGCTATCGGACAAACTAATAGAATTGAAAAATTTGCATTTTTTGGCCTTTTTGTTTCCTGAAAGCAGATTCTTCTATGTTATCCAATAACATTACTTAATGGCGACCTCAGAACAGCTCACTCGGTGCCTTTCTATATTTTATACCGAGGACCTTCGTGGCCCATTAATGTGTGATTGTACACAATTAGTGTCAGATCAGGGATAGTTCCATGCTGTAGGTTTACTGAGAATGGGCCAGAAATGACATAACCTTATTTCACACAGAACTGTTGCAGCTGGCGTTGGAGGCTTTCAATTTTTCATTCTGGACTTGATTCAAACCTGGACCCTTGATCTGGAAGTCTGTGTCCAAAAGCACTATATCACTTTGTTCATATTATGAGTCATGTTTGACATTTACATGGATGCATTTCAATATTATTCTGGCTAAATCTGAAATTAAATATCAATAAGAGATACATAATATAAGTATGCATGTGAAATTGGTGCTCTGAGAGATGTTGCATGATTTACTGAAAAAGATTTTTTTTAAATTAATTTGAAATATTTAAATCATATCTGCATGAATTTTTCTCTGAGGAAATTTCAGTATGGTGTGTTTTTATTTCTTGAAGAAAATTAATATTTATGTTTCTAAATACTACACCCTCAGACTATTGGTCCCAATGGCCTTATCATTTGCTCATTGTCAAGTTCAGAGACAATCATATACTGAATCTATTGCATCTGTTCTTGCATAATATGTCATAAGGGAAATAGAGTTAGCCATTACAAAGAACAGTAACACACAGCTGCAGAATCCACATCATGTCACATACATATTTTCATAGTAGTAACCCATTGACATGTGGATGTGCAAGGTTTTGTTTATTTACTTCTTTTAAATTGACTACAACTCTTAAAAAGTTCCTACAATTGTGATATTACTGTTAACAATTCATGCTTTGAGCTCAGAAAGATACTGCTCTTAATCAAGTGCCTCACTAATGAAATTACTGTCAGAATGCAATGCAACTGACTCACCTCACGTCAAATTTAATTCTAATGATCCAGTCACTAGTGAAAGAAGTCCAATGTTATTTTTCTACCAATTTTACCATCCTGGAGCTTTTAGGCACAATTTCAATGAATTGCTCCAATTCAGACAAGACAAGCCAACTGGTATTCTCTGATGTATGCTGGGAATTCTCCAGGGCACCAGTAAAGAAACCATCTTATATAAAATCATATCCTGTTTGCTAACATCAAATACCCCCAGCCACAAGCTAATCTAGATATATTAACCCTAGCCAACCTAAGAACTCATTTCTCATCCAATGTCATGGGCACAGTCCTTTTATATTTTTATGATCCTGTCAAAAAGTAATATTTGCTGCCATTGGTGATGATTGGAATTGCCTCCTCTGAGCCATGCAATTGGAGAAAAGAATCTGTTATCAATTTGCTAAGCGTGCCTAGAGAATTGTGGATTGTTTCAGGGCCAAGTTATAAATGACAACAAACGCTGCAAAGCTAGTTGAAGGAAAGCAGCTGATGATGGTATTGTCATAAAATCTGGCTTGTTCCTTTTTGTAGTTTTCTTTGCACCCACCAAGGAGATTAAAGGCTCTGATTATTTTAAAGAAATGCACTTTCAAGCTAAGATGAATCAACATTCAAATGTCAGTTCGGTTGTTTGTCACTCTACTCTTGTGTATAACAACATGCCAATTTAGAAACAAAAATACTTTCATGCTTCTAAAAATCAAGCAAAAGCTGTTAGTAATTAGGAAATATGTTGAAGCAGAAGATATTGGAAATTTCAGCATTATATCAGTTCTGAACATAAAATATGAGCTCCCTCTGTCTTCTCCCTATCTAGATATTGAAAGACTCACAATGCACTTCGAATTGTCACTAGTTATTTTTTCACATTATAACAATTTGATGTGACTCTTGAAAGTACTTTTTCAAGAGTCATATCAAAGTATGTTTAGTGTTGCATCCCCACTTTTAAAGACATACTTTGACAAATTGTTGCTGCAGAGGCTGCAAGCTTTCATATGTATTTTTTTGTGTGTATTAACTGATGCAATAGGCTCAGTTTCAGTACAGTTTTCAGCCACTAATCTAGAATTTAGGATGGTTATAATTTTTGGCATCGGTAATCACTCCACAAATATTCAGGCCATTGTAGGACTCAAAGCCACAAGCATTACCATAGTTGAATTGGTCATAAATTGCTAGTGTAGTGGCAATTGTGAGTCACTCCAACCACAATGCACTTTAAGAGACTTCCAGCAATTACCGCTGCACATTATTTACTTCAATATGTGTTGTTTGCAACCTCACTAAATCTTGGTTTTCTCATTCATGTTTACTGGATCATCATTACACAAGACTTACTTATGGGCTTCTTTCATTTCCTGAAGCATGCCTTGCTCCAATTTACCAGAGGAGTCCGTATTAACATTCTTTATTTTTTGTTGGGGAGGGTGGAGCTTGCATCTAGAAGTCAAAATTAAAATTCCGGAGGACTTTTATGATATATTTTAATTTAGGACGAATCACTAAGAGCTTTGTTTTATTGCTGTTGTAAGATATATTGCAAGACAAATATTTCCACTAGTTTGTAAATCATCAGTGCCTCTCATCAGTAAATCTCAGTGACTGCTTCTTCCTGTCTGGTGAATGGTGAGGTCAGACTATCAGTCCTATTAAAAGTAAAGGGTGGGGGGGGGGGGTTGATTGATCTGGGGGAATTCTAAGAAAATGCTACTTTGTGACATATTTTCTGAGGTAACATTGCATCACAAAGAGCAAGTGCTTTCTTAATATTTAATATGGGAGAATATTTGTAAAGCATAGTAGAAAAGACAGCTTAAAGTGTCACACAGTGAGGGCACGAGTGATGACTTTTCCATCTGGAGTTAAACATTAGAGAACATTGTTTCAGTGACTCACTGACGAACGTATTTTGCTTGAGAATGGTTAGGAATACTCCAGCTGTTAGACTAAGGAAAGCACGAGAAAGGCCTAATATACAGTAGAGGACAGAACTAAAAGCAACCCAATTATTTATAATGAACAACAACAAATTTTACTTATCCTAAAACAAGGGAGAGTAGTGAAGAAATTTTCTGTGGCAGGTCCTAGATGAGATAGGTAAAGAAAAAGAAATAGATGCTTAATTATTGCTGGATGACATTTACATTCTTTAAATTGTTGAAGCCATGTTCCTTATCATAAACACCAGAATCAGGTAGAATTACATGGAAAAAAAGCACTCAAGCCTGCGTAACCTCACAAGCGATTCATGTATGGGGTTTAGTTAATCAGGATTATTCCCTCTTCATAACGACCTATTACTTTCTAACTTTCTACCTTCTCTCCTCTTTCTTTGGACCGCAGCAAACATATATTTGAACTTCCTTTTTTTTGGAAGAAATAGCTGAGAGAAAGCCTCTATCTGCACTTTTATTCAACTCTTATTTTTTGTCTGGTTTAAACCAGGTTGAGTATTTAACATGTGCTTTAGTTCGTTTTTTTTTGAACTGCCCAATGGATATCCTCCTGCATATGAATTGGAGGAGGAAATGGAGTAAATTTAAAAAAAGATTGAAGTATCCCAAAGTGGAAGGATAGAAAATTATTCCAGGAATCCGACTCACTTGATGTTTAACAGGCAGAAATTTGAGCATTGTACATGGCGAAGAGAGAGAATATTGCTGGACTCTAGCGTAGTGATTAGTGCAACACTTTTACAGCATGGGGTGTTCTGGAGTTCAGAGTTCAAATCAGGTGCCTTTCTGAAAGGGGTCTATGTACGTCCTCCCTGTAGAACGCATGGGTTTCCCCAAGTGCTCCAGTATCTTCCCACAGTCCAAAGACATGCCAGGTAGGTTAATTGGTCATTGTAAATTGTCCCGTGATTAGTTTAAGACTAATCAGGGTTGTAGGGATGCTGGGGTGGTGTGGCTTAAAAGGTTAAAAGACCTGATTCGCGCTCTATTGTTACAGTTAAATGAAATAAAATACAGCTTCTAATTTAATTAGCTCACATTCTATGTCAGAAATAATTCTCATCTGTCTCCTGGCCATTTTGGTATTAGCAGGATCAGCAACCCAGGGTTAGTGCAGGAATAATAGAATCTGTCTCAATATCTCTTTCCATCCCTCTCAATGGTGTGTGGGACAATGGAGGAGTTATTTTCCCTTTAGTATGTAAATCATAAAATTAGACTCAAATTGATTATCAAGAAAATCCTAGTGGAATTTTTCTGTAACTTCTGAATTCTGGGATATGGATGCTCCCACATCATTGTTCCCATCAAGGCTGGTTGAATTATAGCCAGCCAATATATGCATGGTATTCATTTCTACTGTTCTCTAAAGGAAATCAGGTCCCTTATGCATCATTATAATCAGTGTGGCTTCCCTGTAAAAATTCTAAAAAAAAATTACATGTAATATGAAGTAATTTGTCTCTTATATAAATTCAATGTTCCTTTCCATTGAATTCAATTGACAGGAACATTCGGAAAGTTGTTTAGCAATTAGAAAATTCAGCTTTGAACATTACCTGTATTACCTAAGAATAATGCTATGTCTATCTGTCTAGGTACCATATCCGATGCGGGCTTTGGTGACCGTGGTTTTCCACATACTGTAGATCTTTCCTTCGTTTTTTGGATGACTTCCATTTCCTTGATGTGTAGCCACCTGGCTATGCTTTTGATGTACATAAGCTGAGGTCTTCCTCTAGGTTTGCTCCCCTCAATCTTTCCAGAGAGTATGAGTTTTTCTAGTTCATCTTTCCGCATGATGTGTCCTAGGAATCTGAGTTGTCTTTCTCTTATTGTTTGTATGAGTGGTCGAACTGCTTGGGCTCTTCTGAGAACTTCTTCATTTGATGTGTGTGTGGTCCATGATATTTTTAACATCCTCCTGTAGAACCATAATTCAGCTGCTTCTAGTCTCTTTTCCATTGCTGGGGAAATGGTCCAGCATTCCCTTCCATAAGTTAAGATAGAATAAATGTAGTACTGCAGTATTCTGTTTTTAGTGTACGTGCTCATCTTTCTGTCTGTTAATATGGTCTTCATTTTTTGGAAAGCTTCCTTCGCCATTGCTATTCTGTATTTGATATCTGTGTCGCACCTGCCATCACTTGTTATTAGGCTGCCAAGGTATCTGAATTTATTGACTTGTTTGATGTTTGTATTTCCGATCTTGATCACACATTGTGGGATGTTTGTCTTTCTGGAGATGACTATGCTTTCTGTTCTCTTGGAGTTGATTGAGAGGCCTCTGCGATTACTTTCTGCTGCCATTATAGTGAGTAGTTCTTGAAGTTTTGTTTCTGAGTCACCTATTAATACGATGTCATCAGCATATCTGATATTATTTATATTATGGCCTCCAATTGTGAATCCTTTGATGTCTTTGATACTTCTCAAGAAATTTTCACTATACAGGTTGAATAAATCTGGCGAAAATACACAACCTTGCCTGACTCCTCTCATGATATTCACATACTCACTCAATTCTCCTTCTATTCTGATGGATGCTGTCTGGTCCCAGTGTAAGTTTCTTAAGAAACGTCTATCTTTCCCATCTATGTCAAGATCTTGAAGCATTTCCAGAAGATCTTGCTGTCTGACAGTGTCAAAAGCTTTTGTATAGTCGATGAAACATAGGTAGACAACAGGAATTCTGCAGATGCTGGAAATTCAAGCAACACACATAAAAGTTGCTGGTGAACACAGCAGGCCAGGCAGCATCTCTAGGAAGAGGTGCAGTCGACGTTTCAGGCCGAGACCCTTCGTCAGGACTTCGTCAAACATAGGTAGATGTCTTTTTGTACCTGGATGGTTCGTTCACAGATCATCCGTAGTATGAAAATTGCATTTCTAGTTCCAGTGTTTTCCACAAAGCCGCTATACTCTTGTAAAAATTAAGCTTTTTCTCATTTGGTTCAATATATCAATAATTTTCAGTCCTGCTGGGGTTCAGATGCTAGGGTTCTTCTAGTTTCCAAACATAATATCACTGTGTTTTTTCTAAATTTCCCATTACTCTATCAATTTGTAAACTGGGGTTCTTCAGAAGAAAGGACAACCATCATGTATGTAGAAATATTGAAAAGGTAAATAAATTGTTTTGAATCTGTATTGATGCAGAATGATTTATGATCAGAAACCTGCAGAGCTAGAAACAGAATCAATCTGTGCTTTCAGGTGAAAGTTGTTTGCTGTTAAGTGAAAATAATATTCAGGACTGTGGGATGAGAGTAAGTAGTAAGAGGCTAACAGTTTTGTGGCATTGGGCACCAGCATAGATTTGAAGGCTAAATAGACACCAGCCAGAATTATCAGAAGGTAGCACAACGAGCACAGCATATTCCTTTTGTCCAACTTCAGCCAGAATTGTCAGAAGGCAGCTCAACAGACCCAGCACATTCCTTAAATCCAACTTTTGATTGCCAAGGGGTTAGTGCTAAAGAGAGTGCACCATCTGCAATTCCTCCAAAGTGGCTTTTCAAACTCCAGTTCATTAAAGGAGGAAAGCACAAAAAAGTAAATTCACTATCAGGAATCTACATAGAAATAATTGACTGGAATACCAAGTTTACAATCTGATAATATTACTCTCCACTAAATTCAAGACTGGTTAGATTAGATTAGATTATGAGGACACACAGTCCTCTTTTATTGTCATTTAGTAATGCATGCATTAAGAAATGATACAATATTCCTCCAGATGATATCACAGAAACACAAGACAAACCAAGACTAAAAAAAACTGACAAAAACCACATAATTATAACATATAGTTACAACAGTGCAAAGCAGTACCGTAATTTGATAAAGAACAGACCATGGGCACGGTAAAAAAAAGTCTCAAAGTCTCTCTAAAGTCCCATCAGCTCACGCAGACGGTAGAAGGAAGAAAAATCTCCCTGCCATGAGCTTCCAGCGCCGCAAACTTGCCGATGCAGCACTCTGGAAGCACCCGACCACAGCTGATTCTTGAGTCCGTGTGAAAACTTCGAGCCTCCGTCCAGCCCTCCGACACTGAGCACCAAGCACCATCTCTGCCGAGCGCTTCGACCCCAGCCCTCGCAACAGGCAATAGGCAAAGCCGAGGATTTGGGGCCTTCCCCTCCTGAGATTCTCGATCGCACAGTAGCAGCGGCAGCGAAGCGGGCATTTCAGAAGTTTCTCCAGATGTTCCTCCATGCTTCTCACGTCTGTCTCCATCAAATCAGGATTGTGCACGGTACCTACTTACAAATACGATATCATTTCGGAGCAGCAGCGCACGCTGCGTCACGCCGCCATCTTCTCCTCCCCTCCAGTTCTGATTATCATAATCAGAATCAGGCTTAATATCACTGGCACATCATGAAATTTGTTGTTTTTGAGGCAACATGACATTGTAATACATAATAATACAAAAACCTATAAATTACAATAAGTATATATACAGTGGCATGCTAAGGTTTGGGCACCCCGGTCAAAATTTCCGTTACTGTGAATGGCTAAGTGAGTAAAAGATGACCTGATTTCCAAAAGGCGTAAAGTTAAAGATGACACATTTCTTTAATATTTTAAGCAAGATTACTTTTTTATTTCCATCTTTTACAGTTTCAAAATAACAAAGAAGGAAAAGAGCCTGAAGCAAATGTTTGGGCACCTTGCATGGTCAGTACTTAGTAACACCCCTTTAGCAAGTATCACAGCTTGTAAATGCTTTCTGTAGCCAGCTAAGAGTCTTTCAATTCTTGTTTGGGGTATTTTTGCCCATTCTTCTTTGCAAAATGCTTCTAGTTCTGTGAGATTCTTGGGCCGTCTTGCATGCACTGCTCTTTTGAGGTCTATCCACAGATTCTGGGTGATGTTTAGGTTAAGGGACTGTGAGGGCCATGGCAAAACCTTCAGCTTGCGCCTCTTGAGGTAGTCCATTGTGGATTTTGAGGTGTCTTTAGGATCATTATCCTGTTGTAGAAGCCATCCTCTTTTCACCTTCAGCTTTTTTACCAACGGTGTGATGTTTACTTTCAGAATTTGCTGGTATTTAATTGAATTCATTCTTCCCTCTACCAGTGAAATGTTCCCCGTGCCACTGGCTGCAACACAAGCCCAAAGCATGATCGATTCACCCCAGTGCTTAACAGTTAGAGAGGTGTTCTTTTCATGAAATTCTGCACCATTTTTTCTCCAAACATACCTTTGCTCATTGCAGCCAAAAAGTTCTATTTTAGCTTCATCAGTCCACAGGACTTGTTTCCAAAATGCGTCAGGCTTGTTTAGATGTTCCTTTGCAAACTTCTGATGCTGAATTTTGTGTTGAGGATGCAGGAAAGGTTTTCTTCTGATGACTCTTCCATGAAGGTCATATTTGTGCAGGTGTCGCTGCACAGTAGAACAGTGTACCACCACTCCAGAGTCTGCTAAATCTTCCTGAAGGTCTTTTGCAGTCAAACGGGGGTTTTGATTTGCCTTTTTAGCAATCCTACGAGCACTTCTCTCAGAAAGTTTTCTTGGTCTTCCCAACCTCAACTCGATCTCCACCGTTCCTGTTAACTGCCATTTCTTAATTACATTAGGAACTGAGGATACGGCTACCTAAGAATGCTTTGCTATCTTCTTATAGCCTTCTCCTGCTCTGTGAGCATCATTCATTTTAATTTTCAGAGTGCCTGGCAGCTGCTTAGAGGAGCCCATGGCTGCTGATTGTTAGGACAAGGTTTGAGGAGTCAGGGTATTTACAAAGCTTTGAAATTTGCATCACCTGGCCTTTCCTAACGATGACTGTGACAAGCCATAGCCCTAACAAGCTAATTAAGGTCTGAGACCGTTGTAAAAGTTATCTGAGAGCTCAAATCTCCTGGGGTGCCCAAACTTTTGCATTGTGCTCTTTTCCTTTTTCTCACTCTAAAATTGTACAAAACAAAAATAATACAATGTTGCTTACAATGTTGAAAATAATGTTTCATCTTTAACTTTATGACTTTTGGAGATCAGTTCATCTTCTACTCACTTAACTATTCACAGTAACAGAAATTTTGACCAGGGGTACCCAAACTTTGGCATGCCACTCTATGTCCTAACAAGCCAGCTGAATGGGAAGAGCCATCAATACATTCCACCTACCAGTCATCAGATGCCCAGCCACAATAGTGTGCTGGCCAAGTTACAAATTAGAAGCCATTGACATCAAGACCCGGAAACTACTAACAATACATATATGATCTCATCCAAATTTCAGCATCGAATGATTGTGCACCCACCAGAATAAAGGAGGATGAGGACTTGGAAGTGTCAAAGCTATAGTCCTGAAAGGAATGCGTAACATCCATGAGTAGGTCAGGAAGATGGGCCCTGCGGACCACCTGCTAGGAGAATGCCTCCGACAGCAGCCATAGGATATGGAAATGGAAGTTTGTGAAGCAAGCCAGAGGACCAGACACTACAGCAGAGCAAACCACTGCATGGGATGTCCCATCATCAAATATCAGAGGAGGCTGACATAAGAAAGTCCTACCAATCAGTGGAACTGACAGGGCTGAGGGACAGTACGGAGATGTTGTTCATGGCTGCACAAGAACAGGCACTGAACTAAAAATCAATAGAAGCAGGGGTCTTTCACACCAGACAAGACCCGAGATGCAGACTGCATAAGGAATCTGCTGAAAGCATCCAGCACATAGTCGCAGAGTGCAAGATGCAGACAGGAATAGCATACACTGAATGGCACAACCAATTTGCAGGAACTGTGTGCTGAGTATGGACTGGACACTCCCAAGTCCAAATGGGAAACATCCGAGAAGGTAGTGGAGAATGACAGAGCTAAGATCCTGTAGAGATTCCAGTATAGACTGACAAGCAGGTGCTGGCCAACCAATCAGACATAGTGATACTAGACAAAGATCAGAAGAAAGCAATAGCATAGATATGGCAATCCCAAATGACAGTAACATTAGGAAGAAAGAATATGAGAAGCTAGAGAAATACTAGGGCTTGAAAGAGCAGTAAGAAAGGATGTGGAAGATTAAAGCCAGAGCAATCCCGGTGGTGATAGGAGCACTTGGAGCAGTGACACCTGAATAAGGAGCGTGGCTCCAACAACTCCTGGGAACAACATCTGAGATCTCGGTCCAGAAGAGAGCCCTACTAGGAACAGCAAGGATACTGCACCGAACCCTCAGGCTCCCAGGCCTCTAGTAGAGGACCCAAGATTGAAGGAAAGATACACATACACAGCACCCGTAAGGGGTGAGAAAAAAAATTAAATAAGCAGTGCAAAAAGAGCTAAATAAAAGAAGAAAAAGGGTTTATTGTCTATTCAGAAATCTGATGGCGGAAGAAAAGAAGCTGGAATACTACAGTACCTTCCCGTTGATGGTAGCAATGAGAAGATGGTGTATCCTGGGTGATGGATTTCCTTAATGATGGATGCTGCCATTTTGAGACATGGCCTTTTGAAGATGTTCTTGATGTTGGGGAGGCTAGTGCCCATGATGGAGCTGGCTGAGTTTACAACTTTCTGCAACTTTTTGTCATCCTGTGTGGTGGCCCCTCCACACCAGACAGTGTTGCAACCAATTAGAATGGTGTTCGCGGTACATCTGCAGAAATATGTGAGAGTCTTCAGTGACATCCCAAGTATTCTCAAACTCTAAATGAAATATAGTCACTGTCATCGGATGAGGACTGATATGTATTCCCTCGACTTCCCATTCCTGAAATTCACAATCAATTCTTTGGTCTTACTAATGTTGAGTGCAACAGCTCTCAACCAGCTGATCTATCTCACTCTTGAACACCTCCCCTTCGCCATCTGAAATTCTGCCAACAACATCGTGTCATCAAATTAGCAGATGGCATTTGAGCTCTGTCTAGCCAAACAGTCATGCGTGTAAAGAGAGTAGAGCAGTGGGCTAAGCCTGCATCCTTGAGGTTGTGTCAGCGTTGACTGCCAGCAAGGAGATGTTATTTCTGATTCACACTGACTGTAGTCTCCCAGTGAGGAAGCCAAGGATCCAGCTGCAGAGTGAGGTACAGAAGCCCAGGGTTTGGAGCTTGTTGATTAGAACTGATGGTATGATTCTGTTGAACACTGAGCTGTAGTCAATAAACAGCAGCCTGACGTAGGTGTTTCTGTTATCTTGGCGATAAGACCATAAGACACAGGAGCAGAATTAGGCCATCTGGCCCATCGAGTCTGTTCCATCATTCAATCATGGCTGATACAAGGCTGAGTAGAGAGCTAATGAGATTGCATCCACCGTTGAACGATTGTGGCGATAGGAAAATTGCTGTGGGTCCAGGTCCTTGCTTAGGCTGGAGTTGATTCTAACCATAAGCAACCTCTCAAAGCATTTCATCACGGTTAATGTGAGTGCAGCTGGGCAATAGCTGTTGAGGCAGCTCACCCTGTTCTTCTTGGGCTCTGGTATGATTGTCACCCTCTTGAAACAGATGGGATCCGCTAACTGCAGCAGTGAGAAATTGAAGATGTCCTTGGCAGTCCCACCAATTGGCTTCATAGGTTTCCAAAGCCCCACCAGGTGCTCCACTGGGGCCCGAAGCCTTGTAAGGGTCCACCCTCTTGAAAAATCTTCTGATGTTGGTCTCTGTGACAGAGATCACAGAGTCACCTGATGCTGCAGAGATTCGCACATTTATAGTTTTATTCTCCCTTTCGAAGAGTGTATAAAAGGCGTTGAGTTCATCTGGGAGTGAAGCATCATTGCCATTCATGATATTAGGTTCCACCTTGTAGAAAGTAATGGTTTGCAAACCCTGCCAAAACTGAAGAGCATCCTATTCTGGCCTCGCTTCAATCGGGATTGTTCTTCTACTCTTAAAATAGCCTTCCGTAGATCGTACCTGGACTTTTTGTATCGATCTGGATCACCGGTCTTGAATATCACAGATCTAGCCCTCAAGAAACTACAAAGCACTTGGTTCATCTATGGTTTGGGCATGTCTGGTATATTCTTGAAGGCACACACTCATCCGCACAGGTTTTGATGAAATCGGTGACAATATTCAGGCTTGAAGATAAATCTCAGAATATTGCTAGCTCCCATTAATCCTGCAGTATAGCAGTGTTTCCTCATGATCCTCTGCCCCTGAAATTCGCTCTATTATCAGCCACCAGTATTTGCTTCCATCACCATTTTAGACACAGAGTTGTAGATTCCACATTCCTGAGATAAAATTTCCTCAACTTCATCCCAAGTTTTTTAACCAAATTCCTGTTCCCTTGTTAACCATGTCTCTGCTGACAGAAGTAGGAACCTTTCTGTTCACACAGTCAAAGCACTTCCTTTCAATCCCTCCAGAGAACCTGACAGAGGATATCAACTCGGTTCCTTTACCCACTGATGCTGGTTGATCTACTGAGTGTTTCCAGCATCTTCTGTTTTTGATTCAAATTTTCAACAGCTGTTTGTTTTTTTGCTCCCTCTGTCTCCATTGTTTCAAATGAAGTAACTCTAGGCTGATAGGTCATTCCTCATAAATAGAATCCTTCAGCCCTGGTAATATCCTTGTAAATCTGCAATGCAGAGTCCAGGCTTCATTAGCTCTGGCTTCATCAAGAGACATACTATTTAATAAGTTAATTGGTCATTGTAAATTATTCTGTGATTGTTTTTAGGCATCCGTTAGTCTCATGAGACCATGGATTTGTGCCTTGGAAAGTTTCCAGGGCGCAGGCCTGGGCAAGGTTGTATGGAAGACCGGCAGTTGCCAATGCTGCAAGTCTCCCCTCTCCACACCACCAATGTTGTCCAAGGGAAGGGCATTAGGACCCATACAGCTTGGCACTGGTGTTGTCGCAGAGCAATGTGCGGTTAAGTGCCTTGCTCAAGGACACACACACCGCCTCAGCTAAGGCTCGAACTAGCGACCTTCAAATCACTAGACGAATGCCTTAACCACTTGGCCACACGCCAACACTATTCTGTGATTAGTCTAGGATTAAATGGGTGGGTTGCTGGATGGTGCTCTTCATTGGACCAGAAGGGCCTGTTCTGTACTGTATCTCTAAAAAAATATTTCATACAGACCTTATCTTATATTCTGTACTCAGCCAAATATTAATTTGTACTTCTTAACCAATGTATCTACCTTCATGGATCTATGAATGTACACTCTAAGATTTCTCTGTCTCTCTCTGCATTTCTTCTTATCCTGCAGTTTTCTTTGTGTATTCATTCACCTTGTTTGTTCTTCCCTGAAGTATCAGTGTACATTTCTCTGTACTAAATGTCCTTTTCACTCTGTGCTCATCAAACCATGATATTACTTTCTAGCGTAAACCACACTACAAGCACACAGATAATCAAGTGGATAGTCAGAGGCTTTTCCCCAGAGCTGAAATAGCCAACATGAGAGGGCACAGTTTTAAGGTGCTTGGAAGTAGGTACAGAGGAGATGTCAGGGGTAGTTTTTTTACGCAGAGGGAGGTGAGTGTGTGGAATGGGCTGCCAGCAATAGTGGTGGAGATGGATACAATAGGGTCTTTTAAGAGACTCTTGGATAGGTACATGGGGCTTAGAAAAATAGAGGGCTATGGGGAACACTAGGTAATTTCTAAATAAGTGCATATTCGGCCTAGCATTGTGGGCCAAAGGGCCCGTAATCTGCTGTAGGCTTTCTATATTTCTTTGTTTCTATGTCTCTATAATTTTGAAATCACTGGCAAAATTCTTAATCATGGCTTCAATGCTTAAATTCAAGTCATTAATATAGAAAAGAACAAAGGGCCAAGTACAGAAACGTGAGAAATTTCAGTGCATACAGCTCCTTATTTGCCATAAACTTCCATTAAAGTCTCTTTTTGCTTTCTCTCACTTTTTTAATTGAATTTGTGGCTTTTACTTGCCAAAGGAATAGTCTATGTCGATTGCACCATATATGTTACCATCAAAAGATATTTTTGTTGATTATATTTTGCCAAATTAAGGGTACCTAACCGTTGACTTTCAGAGTCTTTTCCAATAGTTGTGGATATTGGACAGATTTATCTTAATACTTATTCTATTTTGAACAATGGTCCTGCATCAGCAACTTTCCAGTTCAGCTTGCCACTAGTAAATGTGAAGAGCAAATCTAATTGTCAGAACCTGTCTTATTTCCTCACTTACTTGTTTGAAGAGCCTAATAAAACATGTTGTCTAGGTCTGTTGACTTACCTGCAGTATTTTCAAAGATACAAGGTACGATTATACACTTCCAAAACTTCATGTTTCCACTTTCACATGCAGATACCTCATCCATGATGACAAACAACAACATTCTGCCTCCACTCACAGACTATCTTTTGTTTTCTCCTTCTGTGTATAAACTTATAAAATATCTTAATATCAGTGATTTAGATAGGAGTGTAGGAGTCAGGATTAATAAATTTGTACTTGACAGTGAGGAAGATAGTCTTAGGCTACAGAATGATATTGATAAGTGATTAAGATGAGCTGAGCAGGTGGAATTTAATTCTGATAAGCATGAAGTGATGTATCTTGGGTGGTTAAATATGATTAGAGCTACACTATGGATGGTAGTGCCCTAAGGGGCTTTAAGAAACAAAAAGATCTTGGCTTAAAAGTCCATCCTAATGATGACAGTGAGAAAGAGATATGATCGATGTAACTACCAGGCCGAAGTGGAAAGGTTGGGTACAGGCTGAATCGTGGTGGCAGGATCTAGGCCCCAGAGCAGTCCAAGAGAAAGGAACAACCCAATATTTGGACAATTTAAGTGCCGGGCCAGATTGAAAAGGTCAGGGTCTCATGACTGGAGGTGACAGAAGGGCCGGTTCTGCCCATTTCTGCATAGTTCTGCTCACTGCTCTGCAGTGTTTACTAGGCTCTGTGCTGTACAGAGGTGGTGGCCTGATCCAGCTTCAGTGATGCTTGGCTTAGTCACTTTCATAAGACTTCAGTTCTGAACACTCTTTGCTTATTTTTTATTATTTGCATGATTTGTTTATTTCTCTCAGCACACTAGGTGTTCGATGGTCTTCATTTCCTAATGGAGTCTTTTGGGTTTTTTGTGTTGTGGCCCTCTGTAAAGAGATGAATCTCAAGGTTTAATAATGTATACATACCTTGATAATTAATGTACTTTGAACTTTGACATGCTGGCCTTCATTAAGTGGGGCATAGAATATAAGAGCTCGGAGGTCAAGATCCAACTGTATTAAATCTGTTTTTAACGACAGCTGAAAAGTAAAATGCAGCTCTGGTTACTGCTCACTGGAAAGGATGTCAGTGTGTTGGGGAGATTTACCAGGATATTGCTTGGGATGAAATGTTTTGAACGTGAAGAGAGATTGGATAGACTGGATATGTTTTCCCTGCAGCAGAGTGTATTCGGGGGGGGGGTACCTGACAAAGGCACACAAGATTATGAAGGGACTAGATGAGGAGGATATTGAAAAATATTTCCTCTAAACAAAAATTTCCAACAGCAGAGGGCATAGATCAATGCTGAAGAGTAAAATAGAAGGGACACACATCAAAGTTGTTGGTGAACGCAGCAGGCCAGGCAGCATCTGTAGGAAGAGGTGCAGTCGACGTTTCAGGCCGAGACCCTTCGTCAGGACTACATAGAAGGGATCTACTTTACTGAAGGCAATCTTCTTTTTTCACCTGGTGAACTATTGCAATCTAGGATCCGCTGCCCATGAAGGTTGTGGAGAGACATACTCTGACAATATTTTAAAACTATCTAAATGAACACCTGAATCACCAAGACAGAGAAGTACTGGTAAATGTATTAGTATGAAGAATACCTGGCAGTTCCTATGGACATATAGGACTTGTTTCAAATGAGCTTATCACTCTTAGGGTCTTCCTGATTTTATTTACCAATAATCTTTATGGTCCCTCTTTTCTGTTTTAAATTTTAATTTCACCCCTTCACTACTCTAGTACATAAGACCATCAGACCATAAGATATAGGAGCCACTCGGCCCATCGAGTCTGCTCCGACCTTTCATCATGGCTGATCTAATATTCCTCTCAGCTGCAATCACCCAGCTTCTCCTGGTATCCCTGACTAATCAATAATCTATCAATGCCTGCCTTAAATGCACATCAAGACTTGGCCTCCACGGCTGTCGGTGGCAAAAAAATTCCATAGATTCCCACCCTTTGGTTAAAAAAATTCCTCCTCATCTCTGTTCTAAAATGACACCCCTCTATTCTGAGGCTGTGTCCTCTTTCTTAGACAAGAATGTAAAAAAAAATTGTTCCAAAACAGACCCCTGTGGAACACCACTAGTCACCAGCAGCCAACCAGAAAAGGCTCCCTTCATTCCTTGTTGTTGCCTCTGGTCAATCAGCCATTGTTTTATCCATGCTGGAATTTTTTTCTAATACCATGGGCCCGTAGATTATAAAACAGCCTCATTTGTGGCACCTTGTCAAAGGCCTTCTGAAAATCCAAGTACATAGCATCAACAAATTCTCTTTGTCTATCCTGCTTTTTTTTTCTTCAAAGAATTTCAACAATTTTGTCAGGCAAGATTTTCCCTTGAGGAAACCATGCTGACTTTGGCTTATTTCATCATGTGCCTCCAAGTATCTGAGACCTTATCCTTAATAATCGACTTCAACATCTTCCCAATTACTAAGGTCAGTCTAACAGGCCTATAGTTTCCTTTCTTCTGCCTCTCCTTTCTTGAAGAGTGGAGTAACATTTGCAATTTTCCAGTCTTTTGGAACCATTCTAGAATCTAGCAGTTCTTGAAAGATCATTGCTAATCATTGCTAATGCCTCCACAATCTCTTCAGCCACCTCTTTCAGAACTCTGGGTTGTACACCATCTGGTCCAGGTGATCTACCTACCTTAAGACTTTTCAGTTTCCCAAGAACCCTCTTTCTAGTTATGGTAACGTCACACACTTCATGACCCCTGACACCTGAAACTTCCACCATACTGCTAGTGTGTTCCACAGTAAAGACTAATGCAAGATACTATTTACTTTATCCGGCAATTCGTTGTACCTCATTGCAGCATAGTTTTACAGCACTCTGATATCCATTCTCACCTCTGTTTTACACTTCATGTATCTGGTGTAACTTTGGTTTTCTCTTTAATATTATCGGCTAGCTTACTTTCATATTCCATCTTTACCTTCTTAATGACCATTTTAGTTGCCTTCTGTTGGTTTTTAAAAAGCTTCCCAATCCTCCAACTTCCCACTAATATTTGCTCTATTACAGCATATACTCTTTCTTTGGCTTTACTGCTGGCTTTCACTTCTCTGGTTAGCCACAGTTGTGTCACCTCTCCATTAGCATACTTCTTTCTCTTTGGGATGTATATCTTGTGCCATCTGAATTGCTACCTGAACTTCCAGCAACAGCTGCTCTGCCATCATCCCTGCCAGTGTTCTTTTCTAATCAATTCTGGCCAACTCCTCTCTCATGCCTCTGTAATTCCTTTTATCCACCATAATACTGATACATCTGACTTTAGCTTCTCCTTCTCAAATTTCAGGGTGAATTCAATCATAATATGGTCACTCTTCCCTGCGGGTTCCTTTACCTTAAGCTCTTTAATTAATTCCATTCATTGCACAACACCCAATCTAGAACAGCTGATCCCCTAGTGGACTCAACTGCAGCTGCTCTAAATAGCCATCTGATAGGCAATCTATCCTGTACCAACCTGATTTTACCAATTTTCCTGCATAGTAAAATCCACCATGATAATTGTAACATTGCCCTTTTGACATGAATGTTCTATCTCCCATTGAACTTTGTAGATCACATCCTAACTACTGTTTGGGGGTTTGTATACAACTCCCCTTAAGGTCTTTTTACCTTTGAAGTTCCTTAGCTTTATCCACAATGATTCAACACCTTCTGACCCTATGTCACCTCTTTGTAATGATTTGATTTCTTTTTTTACCAACAGAGCAATGCTGCCCCTTCTACCTTCCTGCCCGTCCTTTTGATACAAAGTGTACCCTTGGACATTAAGCTTCCAGTTGTAATCTTCTTTCAGCCATGCTTCAGTGAGGTCTACAACATCATACCTGCCAATCTGCAACAAAGCTGCAAGTTCATCTACCTTATTCTGTATACTGCGCACATTCAAATATAACACCTTCAGTCCTGTATTCACCCTTTTCGATTTTGTCCCCCATCCCCCTGCAACTCTAGTTTAAACACCACTATACAGCATTAACAAATCTTCCCACTCGGATATTAGACCCCCTTCAGTTCAATTGTAAACTGTCCCTTCTGTACAGATCCCACCTTCCCTCGTAGAGAGGCCAGTGATCCAAAAATCTTATGCACACCATGCTACACCAACTCCTTAGCCACGCATTAAACTATATAATCTTCCTAGTTCTGGCCTCACTAGCAATTGGCACAGGTGGAAATCCTGAGATCACAGCCCTGGAGGTCCTGCCCTTTAACTTAGCACCTAACTCCCTAAACTCCCTATGCTGTATCTCGTCACTCATCCTATTCACGTCATTGGTACCTACATGGACTTCTGGCTGTTCTCCCTCCCATTTATGCTGAGGAGTCGATCCGAGATATCCCAGACTCTGGCATCCAGGAGGCAACATACCATCCATGAATGTCGTTAATTGCCCACAGAACCTGCTGTCTGTTCCCCTAACTAACGAATCCCCTATCACTACAGTGTGCCTCTTCTCCTGCCTTCCCTTTGGAGTCACAGAGGCAACTCAGTGTTAGAGACTTGACCACTGTGACTTTCCTCTGATAAGTCAACCCTTGACAGAATCCAAAGTGATATATCTGTTGTTGAGGGGGATGGCCACAAGGGTACTCTGTACTGGCTCATTAACCCCTTCCCCCTTTCTGACTGTCACCCAGTTCCCTGTATCCTGCACCTTGGGTGTAACTACCTCTCTTTTTGTCCTATCAGCCCCTCAGCCTCTTGAAAGTACTATATCCTATGTACTGTATCATATCTCCTAGGCCTTAGCTCTTTTTAAAATTATTGCTTCTGTATTATCATTCCCCTTTTCAATAACAATTTTGAATGTAATTGAAGTAAGATTCCTGTATCAGAAATCATCTCCCCCAATGTAAACCTTTCCATTTGATTAGCTTTATTCCCTCAGACTAGGAGAAAGAACTTTTCTAGCTATGCTTGCTACTTGCTACATACTGATAAAGAAAATGTTCTCCTGAACAGATTTCAGGAGCTCTACCTAATTTCATACTCTTTATGCTTGTGCGATCACAGCGATCGCAAGGGTAATCAAAATTCCTAACTATTATTACCATTTTTTTCATATATGTGCTGTATTTTGTCAGAAATTTATAAGGGCCTATTTCTGAGAACTACATGGTGTAAATTAATAAAGGAAAAATAGTTCAATAATATGTTTTCCACTTCTTTTACTTCAAAGTGTTATGTTTTTCTACACTTAAATAGCAACACAAAAAAAAGCTTGTAATTGCAATACCTCATCCCAAAGACTTTCATTGTGTTCCAGGGGCAGGACCTCAGTATTATGACCATTGAAGCCTTGTCATCTGATTCCAGAACTGAATAGGCCAGAATAATTGCATCCATGTGTCTATGCCAGATAAGAGCCTATTGGGTGAAATGTTGGTGATTTCAAGCACTTGGGCACATCACACAAACTGCTGAAGGAACTCACAAGTCAGACAGCATCTATGGAGGGGAATAAATAGTCGACGTTTTGAACTGAGACCTCTCGTCAATCCTTATGTGTGTTGCTCAAGACTTCTAGCATCTGCAGAATCTTTTGTATTTATGATGTGGGCAAATCAAGCAGGAGTCAGCTCAATACATAGAAGCAGTTATACATAGAAACTGGACTGTAGTTCAAATTATAATGTCAGCACACGAAAGTGAGGGATTCCAAGTACTCCAATCTCACCTCTAAGGTGCTGAGCAAACCTTTCTTCTTCAGTTTTAGCCGGATGCTCTGTAATCTCCCAGCATGCTTGGGGTGGCTACTGTGGCTAGGGCAGGTACATTAATGTTTAAAAATGATGGTCTCATACACTATACCTGTAGTGAAATCAACAAAACAAGAGAACAAAAAACAAGCGGAGTGTACTTTTTGAAACAAGCACACTGCCTTGGTTCCACAACAATAAAAGATTGATGTTAATACTGCTGGCTGCAATATTTACCAATTGGCTACAGCGGTTAGAATTCATTTATGCATTCCCACTCTTTCTAATAGTACTTTTGTATATATACTATTAAAATGTGTTTAATACTAGACAATATTAGTTTGGTAAACGTTTCAGTGGAATAGATAAGAATTAATAATCACAGCATCCAAGAAAAGACTGAAACAGCAACTTAAAATCCAGCTGCTGTTGCCACAGTAAAATCTTCCAGATTGGAAAAATCAGAGCAAATGGATCTTCCGAAATCCTCAGCATCGGCTAGAAATGCCGTCTTCACAGAATTGCAGCGTGATCGATTATTTTGTTATATATACTCCTATGGTTAAGTACTTGGTATGTACCCATCACTATGCTGTGCGTGTATGAGAATGTATATTTAAATCAAATTTGAGAAAAAGAATTGAATTACCTCAGATAGTGTGGAAGAAAACATGCACACAGTAAAAAAAGATGTTGAGTTTCGTAAAATGAGCTTTGGATATCATCTACCTTGAATCTGTAAAACAAATACGTGAAGTGTTGTAGGCCTGCTTGATTACTATGGAATTTGAAGCCTCAACTTTAGATTCTCCTCTCGACAGGAAATAGTTATATTGAGTATACAGGCACCCAGAGATACATTAATGATATACTCACCAGGCTATCATTTACATTAGATAAATCAAATAGAATGTATTGAAATATTGATACAAAATCTAAATACTTGCAAAAGCACATGCTGTTCCAGTGTTTTTGTGCAATCACAGAAGTCACACACACACAAGATATGCAAATCCTTGATATGATATATTCAAGATGGAGATGGGTATATTCAGCAAAAACAGACATATTGTGTCATTTTTCTAGCTGGATAGCCAAGTAGTTGTAGAGTGCAGTACATTCAGGCTACTTCACTTTCTGGGGCAAGCAGATCTAAGGGTGTGCCTGCCATCTTCAGAAAATCTGCGGACATGATCTCAACCACTCCAGTTAGCCACCACCAACTCTTTCCATCCCACTACCCCTCCTTTCACAATTTGCTGTTGCATTGGGATCCTTCCATCTCTCCTGCTGGATGTGTCTTAGATTTTGATCATCTGCAATTTCCGCAGCTCCTTGTATTAAATTCAGCAAGATTACCACAATGGCTTCCAGTAATTCTGTGTCCCATTCTTTGTCCCACCTCCCACTGTAATCACGCTTGATGCTTCCATTCCATTATTCTGTAGGCATCAGGGCTTTTGTCCTTCTATTCACTTAGTTTGCATTTCATTTTTCCTCAACTATTTCTGAACATACCAGCATCTCTAATGATACTACGTCAAAGCCTTTTGTCCAGAGTGTTGCCTACTAGATCTTCAGTGGAAGGGAAATAATCTTTTATTGTTAATGTGTTTGTAGTAGGACTTGTATACATATAAATAGTTATGGAAATTTACTTAAGGTTTCTCACGTGTTTGGGGTGAATAATTTCATGAGCTTTTTCAGGTTAGCTAAGTTTCAGTTAATGAAGTTTGGAACCGAAATGTGAAGCCTGGTTTGCTCTAATTTATCGGCAATTAGTCTTTTGTAGAACGTTTGCTGAAATGTTTACCAACCAGCAAGGAAGAAGAGGAAAGATGTAATTGAAAAGATTGAGGAAATCTTTCTGAAAATGGCCTTAAGGAAATACTCATTACTCTGGAGGGCCTCTGATATTCTGCAGTATAGGCTTCACTGTTAGTTCCTTGTCTCCAACAAATAGAAAAGGCTCTGTCCATCCATGATCTGATGACCCTGTTGTCTATTGAGTGATTGGACCAGAAAATTGAATTTGATTGACTGTTGTTGGCTTTATGAGAGTTATATTCTATACTTGCAATCATGACATGCACTATGTTTAATAATGGGATATAGGCCACCAAAAAGTTACTAAGTAATACGATATAGGCCACCAAGAAGCTGCTAAATAATGGGATATAGGCCACTTAGAAGTTGCTAAATAATGGGATATAGGCCACTAAGAAGGCGGAGCAAAATGACGATGGTGCTAAAGGGCGACTCCTTTGCTTGCATCTTTGGAAACAGCTCTATTTTCATCTTTAATATGTTAATTCTTTCCTTTCAGGGTTCTTTTGAAGACTTGACCTGGAGTTACATGCTGACTACGGTTCTTGGCAGGAATGGGACCCGCTCTCAGGGTTTCATGACTGGCCGTTGTTCGGCAAGCTAAGGGCTCAGCCTAAGAATCCAGCTTGGCTTTGGAAGCCTGGAAGCTCGGGGCTCTGGAGACGGGCAGATTGAGGGTTGGTGTCACGGAAGAAGACCCATTTATCGTTGGGGGAGTCAGAACATCTGCAGCTATGTGCCCAGAGACTCGTGAACTTTGGGCACAGAACTCAAAAAAAGCAGTGTAGTGGACCTTTAACTTCATAAACCAGCAAGTTGTTTGTTATGTCACACTGCTCGCTGTGAAAGCAGAAACATAGCTTTCTCCGTTATTATGGAGAGAGAGAGCCTGTAGTATGTTGAATGCTGGGTGAAGCGCTTGAGTGCTCGATGGTCGGTGCCAATGCTTTTTTTGCCGGTGGAGGGGGGGGTGGATTTGTTGCTTGCTGCCACTTGCATGTGGGAGGGACTTTGGGGTTCTGTCGTTCATTCTTCAGGGCACCCCTCTGTTTTCATGGATGTTTGCGAAAAAAAAGCATTTCAGGATGTATATTGTATATATTTCTCTGACATTAAATGTACCTTTGAAACCTTTGATTTGAGACCACTTCATACACTGTAAATAAGCCAAGAAGTGAAGGAGAGTTGATTTGAAGTGTTCTTTTTCTGTAGCTTTTACACATAAATGCTCTGTAGAATGGAAGTCAAAAACAAGTCTATCGCTGTGCTTTCAATCTATCTAGTGTACAATCTGTCAGACCACATAATTGCTTTCCACAGATATACAGGCAGATTAAGGAAAGATGTAAAAACCAACAAGTTTGTTGTTTTGGGGAACTTCAACTTCCTGAATATAAACTGGGCCCTTCTGAATACAAGAGGTTTAGATGGGGCAGAATTGGTTAGGTGTATGCAGAAGAGTTTCTTAAATCAGTAAGTAGATAGTCCACCAAAAGGAGGGGCTGTACATGACCTGGCCTTGGGTAACGATCCTAAACAGGTGACCAAACTTTCAGCGGGTGAACAGTTAGGGAATAGTGACAACAACTCCTTAAGTTCTAAGACAGCTACAAATAAGGATAGGAATTGACCTTGCAGGAGAGTATTAAAGTGGAACAGAGTAAATTACAAGCATTAGGCAGGAACTAGGGAGAACTAACAGGGAAGAGCTATTTTTGGGCAAATCTACATCTGACATGTGGAGGGAGTTTAAAGATCAACTGGACAAAGTACAGGGCCGGTATGTTCCAGTAAGAAGGAAGGACAAGGATAGCAAGGTAAAAGAACTTTGGATGTCAAGAGAGGTGATGAATTTAGTTAAGATGAAAAAGTATGTAAAGCTTAGGAAGCTAGAATCAAATGGAAGCCTTGAGGATTATAAAGAAACCACTTAAGAAGGGAATTAAGAAAGCCAGGAGGGGCCATGAAAGGTCCTTGGCAAGTTGAATTAAAGAGAATTCCAAGGCATTTCATACATATATCAAGAACAAGAGGATACGTAGGGAGAGGGTAAGATCACACAAGAATAAAGAAGGAAACTTTTCTTGGATGCAGAGGATGTGGGTGAAGTCCTTAGCAAGTACTTTACATCAGTATTTACTAAGGAGATTGACATGGAGGATGGGGAGATCAGTGCTGAGTGTATTGATATTTTAGGGTATTTTGAGGTAAAAGAGGAGGTAGTGTTAGGTCTCTTAAAGAGCATAAAAATGGTTAAGTCCCCAGGGCCTGATGGGATATATCCCAGGTTATTGGGAAAGGTAAGGCATGAGATTACTAAGGCCTTGACTACAGACCAGGTCCCGGAGTACTGGCGAGTAGCAAATATTGATCCATTATTCAAGAACAGAACCAAAGATAACCCTGAAAACCATAGACCAGTGAGGCTCACGTCATTGGTAGGGAAGTTGCTGGAGAGATTTCTTGGGGATAGGGTTTATGAGCAGTTTGAAAACCACAATCTGGTTATCGAGATCTATCATCGCATTATGTGGGGCAAGTCATGTCTTACTAACTTAATTAAGGTTTTTGATGAGGTGATGAGGGTGATTGATGAAGATAGAACTGTGATGTTGTATACATAGATTTTAGTAAGGCGCTTGATAAGGTCCTTCATGGGAGGCTCATCCAGAAGATGAAGGTGCCTGGGATCAATGGTGATTTGGCCATTTGGCCATTTGGATTCAATTTGGCTTGCCATAGAACACAGAGGGTAGTGCTGTAAGTGGGAGGAGAAGATGGCAGTGCACCGCGCGTGCGCAGCTCTCCGGTGAAAAATGATGTCAATTCTGTTAAATAGGGGCCGTGGACAATTCTGATTTGATGGAGAATGCTCATGAAATCACAGAGGAACATCTAGAGAAATTTCTGAAACGCCCGTTCACTGCTGTCGTTACTGTGTGGACGGGAATCTTTCGGAGGGTAGGCCTCAAAATCCCTGGCCTTGCCTGCTTTTAGCGACCGAGAAGGAGGTCGAATCTTTCAGCAGAGATGCTGCTCAGTACTCAGTGTTGGACAGCTGATCAGAGCTCGAAGTTTTCGGATGACTCAGAGTCGGATTGTGGTTGGCATGGCAAGAAGAGTTTTTCTTCCCTCTCCCGTCTGCGTGAGATGTGGGACATTTGAGAAACTTTGAACTTTACTGTGCTCACGGACTTTCTCCATCAAGTTATGGTATTGTGCACTGTTGTAACTATATATATAATTATGTGGTTTTGTCAGTTTTTTCAGTCTTAGTTTGTCCTGTGTTTTGTGACATCACACCGGAGGAAATAATGTATCATTTCTTAATGCATGCATTACTAAATGACAATAAAAGGGGACTACGTGTCTTCATAATCTAAAAAAAGTGTCATGGTCCGGTCTGTGATGTCCCCATTCCGGTTCACGGCCCGGTCCGTCGACTCGGGACTCCGGGTCTTCCAGCTGACCCTTGTTTGAGTTAATCATAGGCAGCTCATTCCCATCTTTGGGCTTGCAACATAAGTAGCCTTGGGATTGAGTGTGGGCTGCTGGTTTGTCTCGTCAGTCCCCCTTGGAGAAACCCTTGTCAGTCCCCCTTGGAGCAACCCGCTGATGGAAGGCTAGTAAAACCATTTGTGATCCCTAGGCCTGGTTGGAGGACTACTGCTTCATGGAGCCTTGTTGCCACTTGTTGGAGTAGTCTTTGCTGTATGGATTCAACTGTTTCCCTGGCCAGCTGAGTGGCTGCCAGCCACTCCAAGCTAGGTAGGGATCTGGCGGTTTCCGTAGCCAGCTGAGGTTGCTGGTCGCACTGAGACTCGGAGCTTCCCCAGAGCAGAGATGGAACTGTCTGTTGTTCTTTAGTGTTTGTCTCTTCTTGTCCTTGCCTCCGTGGGGTAAGCCAGGCCGTTTTGCCATTACCCTGCAGGGAGACCTGTCTTGACTTGTCCTTGCCTCTGTTCAATAAGTCCAGCTGTTCTGCCATTACCTGACGGAGAGACCTGTCCCACCTTGGTGTGGAGATGAAGTCGAGTCCCGGCTTGTTGTAGGATAAGTCCCAGTTCTATCTCTATGTTCTGTCCTGTCTCATGTTTGTGTTGTGTTAAAGATGAGTCCTGGCTTGTCGAAGGATAAGTCCCGGCTCTATGTTGATGTTAAGTTCCCAGTCTGTCTCTCAGCTCCAGTCTCTGAGTTATCAGCCTCCGCATTTCAAGATGAAGACCCCAAGCCTCAAGGATCTCAAGCCAAGCTCAAGACCCAAGACCCCAAGCCTTGAGGATCCCAAGCCAAGCTCAAGACCCAAGACCCCAAACCTCGAGGATCCCAAGCTAAGCTCAAGACCCAAGACCCCAGCCTCTAGCCATGTCATGTCCTTGCCTGGTTCTGGGGTCCAAGCCTGAGGCAAGACCCAGGTGGTGGGTCCTTGTCCAGTCTCAGGCTCGGAGTCCAAGCCTTGTCTCCTAGTCCATGGTTCCTAGTCCTGGTCCCGCTTTCCCTAGCCCAACTCTGCGTTCTTGTGCCTGTTCCTTGCCTGAATCCTGTCACATCCCTACTTTAGTCAAGTCCTGTTCCTTGTACTTCAGTGTCTGTGTCTTGCATTTGGGTCCATTCCCAGCACCCCTTGTGACAGTAAGGGATTTATTCTAGCTGGAGGTCTGTGCTTAGTGGTGTTCCACAGGGATCTGTACTGGGGCTTCTGCTGTTTGTGTTGCATATAAACCACCTGGATGAAAATGTAGAGGGTTGGGTTAGTTTGTAGATGATGTGAAGTAAACACAAAATAATCTGCAGATGCTGTGATCAAAGCAACACTTTCAGGACGCTGGATGAACTCAGCAGGTCGGAAAGCATCAGTTAGAAACGATGAGTCAACGTTTCGGGCCGGAACCCTTCGTCAGTAGTGAAGAATGAAAGATGGGGAAGGATCAAAATCAAAATCAAAACCCTTCCCCATCTTCCGTTCTTCAGTCCTGAAGAAGGGTTCCAGCCCAAAACATCGACTCATCGTTTCTAACTGATGCTGCCCGACCTGCTGAGTTCATCCAGCGTACTGAAAGTGTTGCTCAGATGATGTGAAGATTGGTTCCAAATTCAAAGTAAATTTATTTAAAAATACATATATGTCACCATATACAACCCTAAGATTCATTTTCTTGCAGGTATTCACAGAAATTACAAAGAAACACGAGAGAATCATCGAAATACTGCACACAACAAAATGGATGAACAACCGATGTACAAAAGACTGTGTAAATACAAAAAGAAAACAAAATACATAAGCAATAAATATCGAGAACATGAGATAAAGAGTCCTTGAAAGCAAGACCACTGGTTGTGGGAACAGTTCAGTGTTGGGGTGCGTGAAGATGAGTGAAGTCATCGCTTTTGGTTTAAGAACCTGATTTTTGAGGGTAATATCTGTTCCTGAACCCAGTGGCAAGGGTCCTGAGGCTCCTGTAGCTCCTTCCTAATGATAGCAGTGAGAAGAGAACATGTTATGGATAGCATAGAAGCCTGGGGAAGAATACAGCAGGATATGGATCAGTTGCAGAAATGGGTAGAGAAATAGCAGACGGAGTTTAACCCGGCCAAATATGAATTGTTGCACCTTGGTATGTCAAATACAAAGAGATAGCACACAGAGCAGAGGGATCTTGGGGTGCATGTACATAGCTCTGTAAAAGTAGCTACATAGGTTGATAAGGTGGTTAAAAAGGCATATGACATGCTTGCCTTTATTAGTTGAGGCCTTGAGTTCAAAAGTCAGGAGACGCAGCTTTATAAAACTCTAGTAGGGTGCATCTGAAGAATTGCTTACAGTTCTGGTTGCCCCATTATAGGAAGGATGTTAAGACCTTGGAGAGGATGCAGAAAAGGTTCACCAGGGTGTTGCCCGAGTAAAAGAACAAGTGCAATAACGAGAGGTTGGACAAACTTGGGTTGTTTTCTCTGAAGCGGCAGAGGCTGGGGAGAGAACTGACAGAGGTTCATAAGATTATAAGAGGTATAGGTAGTGTGGACAGGCAATATCTTTCTCCAAGGTAGAAGTGTTTAATACTAGAGGGCATGCACTTAAGGTAAGAGGGGATAAATTCAAAGGAGATGTGAGGGACGGGTTTTTTTTTACACAGAGTAGAGGGTGTCTAGAATGTGCTGCGTACTGTGGTGATAGAGACAGAAACATTCGAGACTTTAAGGACTGTTTAGATAGGCACATAAATGTGAGTAAAATGTAAGGATATAGACATTGTGTAGGCAGAAGAGATTAGTTTAGTTGGCCATTTGATTACTAATTTAATTGGTTTGGCACAACAAGGCCTGTTCCTGAGCTGTACTGTTCTGTTTTATGTTCTACAATCTGTTATATATATTTGGATTTAATTTTGTTGTAAAGTGAACCAGTTTCTTAAAAGGAATGTTGTGTTCCTGAAAATGTGAAGTAGTGCACATTTAATTTTTATCAATCGGAAGCCGAAAACACTTTAGGATACATTTCTTGCACAGTCAGAAGGAGACTAAAATCAGTGACATGATGGACCATGTAAGGTAAAAGCACATGATATTACAGGACATGATTTTTACTTAAACTTGAGACCTACTGCACATTTTTCAGAAAAATGTAATAGCACTTTATTTATATGGACACACAAGCAGGAATTTTTTTTTTAATTTTTCAACAATCAAGTACACTTGAAGATCATTAAAGTGCATCTTGAATGTCAGTTTAAATATTCTGGACATAACACAGAAAGAAATAAAGTGTATGTTTTATTTATTTATTTTTTTATTATTCAACACATCAATACATTTTAATGGCCTTCCGACTTCTGCAACAAAATTGCTAAAATATACATCACTTGTAATTAGAACTTTGAAGCTGGTGTCCAATAACTGTTTTAGAAGCAACATTAAGAAAAAATACATCTTAAAATAATACAACCTTTTGTTTTAAAGTTTAACATTGACTTAACATGGCTATGAATATATGCAATTAAAGATTTTGCTCAATCATTGCCTTGATTAATGAAATGCATCAAATTCTGTGGATGCATTTGTGGACATGGTTTGTCTTCCTTTCTCTTCACCCCAACCCAAATCCCAAAATCATATTATGATTTCCAATTGGAAAGGCAGCATTGGTGTATGAATGCTGGTATTTAAATATACCTTGGAAAGGAAAAGAAATGACATGTAAACAATAAGCATGTTAAACTGCTGGAAATTTCTCTAGTTGTACCTCAGAATGTTAGCTGTTGAAGTTTCCAATGAATATTTGCAATAATAAATATACCAGACATGGAACTACAAGAATGAAAAGGCTGGCTCCCAAAAGTAACATTTTTTCCTATATTACAACAGGGACTATACTTTGGCGGCAATTCCCTGGTAGAAAACCTGACGATATGAAGGGTACACATAAATGAAAGTTCATCCTTTATAAAACTCAGAATATTTTCCGAATGAACTGAAGAATCTTCTCATTAAATCAAAAGGCAATTGTTGTCATTTTTGAACAGTTTTACAATAATCTGTTACATTATACATGTTTTATGAAAGTGAATTTTTTTTATCTTCCAAAGCAACATAAAATAAAATAATTTCTTTTTCTCTCCCCAGTTTTTGCTAAAAGATACGTCATTTTAGTTCAGTTTATGATTTCTTTCCAGAATTAAATGTTTGCAGCTTCATTGGGCCAGAGAATTTCCTCCTATATTTTTTTCCAATACAACATTAAATAAACTTTACAAATAGTTAGTTTACACTCTATCTGTTTTTCAAAAGAAGGAGAACTTTTTTTTGGGTTGAGCTTAAAACTTGCTTTTTATCCTCCTTGTTCTAAGACTGCCTGTCAGCTAAACATGATGGGAGAGAAAAAGAGGAAAAGCAATTTCATTAGAAAATATATCAGTGACATAGATATCATATCCATATGACATGCTGCATTCAGCAAATGTTTACAAATATAAGACAATTGTTATGCATTTTTGTTGAGCTATAGTTCTCTGGTTTAAGACAGAAGCTGTCCATTCAAACTCAACATCTAGTACCAGTGGTAGTTTGTCACCATGTATTCCAGACTGCTTTTAAACTAAAATTGGTTGTAATATCACAGATTAAAACCAAATTAGTTCTGACTGATCAACTGATCTCTAATTTTGAGTAACTAAGGATTTACATAACATTGAACAGTTATAAAAAAAAACAAATAGTAATCAAAGTGTATCAAAAGTGCAAATTGTGTTATTTACAGCATTGGAATCAGTTGAGCTCCTAAAAATACAGAAGTAATAGTGCATATTAAAGATTTCCTTTTGAACTCCTACCAGTGGAATGGACACGTCTTATAGGATGGTCCATGGAGGGATACGGTAATGTGGAAGAAGCTGGTGATGACTGTGTTCTGGAAACAGGCCTGTGCTTCTCTGATCCTGTCATGCCAACCATAGCCATCTGAGTTTGGTATGTTCCAAGCTGGTGGACACGCTGATGATCCAGGAGCTGATGTTACCATAGAAACAACACAGTAGGAAGAAATGTGAGAGGGATCAAAAAAGGCACTTGGAGAAACATGTCAACAAATGAAGTTCATTAGGTCAGAACCATAATAAACACTGTGAAGACCTGAAACCTAGTCAATAAATCCCTTCAACAGATGTTCTCACCCTGTCAGTCACTGCCACCATTTAGCAAAAGAAGTTTCTTGAACTTATTTTGTATCTTCTGAGACTGTGTTCTTTCCTGAAACATCTGACTCACGTCAAAATATTAATTCTAAAGCAATATAAAGAAGAAAGTATGTGCATTTTACAAATATCTCAAAATGAAAATATGCTGTAATGATATGGCAATGGGAATGCTAAGTTATGGGCATGATAAAACTTTATCATTGAGAATATATTTAATCTTGCATGGCATTTATGTGTAGCTGTCTAACTTTGAAGTATGATTTTCTCTTTCTGTGAAAATTATGCAGCCTTAATACTTAGAAGCCTTGTGCACTCAGCTACACAGCTGAAAGCAGTTAAGAAAAACAAGCTGAAAATGAAAGTAGATCTTTATAAGAAAGGGACTGAGCTAGATGTTCATCAGTTTACTGTATGCTTCCATATTTTGAGAGGTGCAATGCAGGGGACCATGCCAGTTAGGGGCAAAAGCATGGAAATTAGATGTTGTACCATGCATATCCTTGCAAGTGTGATCAAGGACAAAGACCTTTTCTCTGCAATCTCCCACCATGAGAAAAGTGGCCATTGCCAACAGAGCAAAGGAGGACAGCAATTATGCATTGGCCACCATATTATGTCAGGACACATGCATGTATTTGAATGCATGGATGACAATGATTTAAATTTCATTTTTGGGGCTTTGGAAAGAAGTTCACTAAATTAGTGCATTAGAAATATTGCATAATGTGAGAGAATTTAAAAATGACTGAATTGAAGAAAAAAGAAGAAATCAATAATGATGCAGACTTGAAATTTATTGCATTAGACTACACTGCAGCAGAAAAACTTCTTTGTTTCATAATTAATATTACTGTACTGTTTCTTTGTACAGCAATTAATTTATCAATGTTCTCATTATATGGAAGTGCCTGAAGTTTATAATTTATAACAACACCTACATTCCTTAAAGCAATGCATACAGAAATGACTTTTGCATATACTTTTAACTTACGGAGCAGGCCTTTAAATTGCTAGGAATATCATAGAAGAGTAAATCTGCAAATAAAAATTATTAGACAGAAACAGCAGCCAATACTCATGTAGCATCAATAATACAGCAGTAAATAAAAATAAAATGGCTGACATAATAGGGCAACTGACCAAAAGTTTAGTCAAAGAGGTAAATTTTAGGGAGAAGCTAACAAAGGAGGAAGAGGTGGATATGTTTATAGAACTATATTCAGATCTTATCCAGCTCCCTTTTGAATACTACTTTTGAATTCATCCCCCCCTCCCCCACTATCCTTGATGGAACAAAGAAGTCTCCAACTATCTGCTGAGCAGAAGGGCTTTGCTTTCTGGCACTTCTGCTTACTTTTGTGTATCAACTTTGTTTGCCTTTGTTCTTTAAGGTTAGCCATTGGGAACACTGCAGTACTTTCTGTTTAATTTGTCTGTACATTTTGTGTTTTGAATACCTCCATTACATCCCTTAACTATCTTATAAGGTCTTCACATCTTCCCTAAAGATTGACGCTTAGAATGGGGCACACTATTTTAGTTGTTAATGAACCAGTATGTTATAAATGATCATCATGACTTTCTTGCTCTTGTACTATGCCTCTCTTTATAAAACCCATACCTATTGTTTCTCAGACTGTTCTTCCATTTTCTTTAAAGCATGTACTTATAGATTCACAGTTTGCGCCACCTTTAGAATTGTACACTTTAATATATTGCATTCCCTTGATTTTCTTACAAAGGTGTACTACTTTACATTTCTCAGCAGGAAGCTTTATTTGCCAACAAATTGTTTACCTCACTAGTCTGCCTTATGTCCCTTTGAAATATACTATCTTGTTCTGAGTTCACTATGCCTCCAAGTTTTGTGTCATTTGCACATTTGGAGGTTGTGGCCATTTCACCAAATACAGATCAATTCCGACAATACATATTGGAAAATGTAACAGTCCAAATTCGAAGCTTTGTCTGAATATATCTACTATATATTTCTGTGTACTTCCAAAAAAAATTCTCAGCTGCTCTAAGTGGGGCAAATTTTGTCTTTAATAAATCTATGTTGATTTTCTCTAATCAATTTACATCAGTTTATTAACTTGTCCATGATTATTAGTTTATTGCATTCTCAAACATTAAGGTTAAGTTAATCTGTCTATAGTTACTGAGTTACATACACCCTCTTTTGAAAAAGGTTTTGCAAATTTCTATTCCCATGCACCACTTCTGAATCTGCTGATGTTCAGATGATTTCAGCCAGGACCTCTGCAGTTTCCTCCTTTTCTTTCCACAATAATATAAAACACATTGCATCTGGAGCAACTGATTTATCCATGGTGAGCAGAACCAATCTTTCTAGTGCCTCCTCTTTAGCAATTTCTACCTCAATTGGACACCCAATTACATCTTCCTTTGCTGTGACATTAGTAGGATGTAAAATACTCACTTAATACCTCAGCTATACATTTTTCCTTCATGAGTACATTTCCTTTCTCATCTTTGATTGACTCTGTCACTCCTCTTACAATCTATTTCTTGTTGACATGCCAATAAAATAATTTTAAGTTCCTTAAAATATCTTTTGGCTCCCTTTTGTATTTTCTGCCAGTTCCTTTTTCCTCTCATGCTCTCTCTCATTCCTGTTTTATTTACCCTCTGAACATCCTTTATTCAGACTGGCTCCTACTTGGGTTAATTGGCAGCTGTCACATGTTTTTAATCCCTGCTCCCCGCTCAATTTTACTATCTGTATTTTTGTTCATAAAGCTTCTGTTTTAATTTCTCCACCCATCTCCCTCACTGGACTGTATCTAGACAGGAGCTGAATCATCTTTATTTTTAAGGCCTGTAGTTCAATTAGTGTTTAAATAGCAGAATTTGATCTGTTTCCATCTAATTGAAATTACGCCCTTCTCTAATTTACTTTTTTCCCCTTTGAATATTCAACATACTCATCAATATTTTATGATTGTTAGGGATAAGAAATAGAAGCATGAGTAGGCCATTCAATCTTTTCGCTTCCTCCACCATTCAATAAAATCTACTCTGGAAATATTGTCTGCGGGTCTTGTTTTCCTGGTTTTGTCTTTCTAATGAAGTAAGGAAATACTTGAAATAGAGAGAAAAAGGAGGTACAAACATTCATGACTGAGGTGAGAAGAAATTTCATCCAGACAGTTGTCAATCTTTGGAGTTCTCTACCCAACAGAGCCGTATCTGCTGAGTTGCAAATATCTTCAAGAGAGTTCTAAAATTGTCTTTTAAACTCTTGATAAATTCTCAGATTGTTAGTAACATTTCTGGAAACTGTGGAAAAGCAGGGGAGCACCTGGATGGACCATGGACAGCTTTGGCTTTCCTTGGGTGCAGACTGCTCTTCTTTGTGAAGGGGCTTTGTTATGTGGATATTAGGAACCACAGAGTTGCAAACATTCAGTGCAATGCAGAGTAGGGAAATGAAATTTGCAGGCGAAGTCCAACAGCAATCTAGCCGCTTCATTTATTCCAAAATGCCTGCAATGTAATCCTTGTTTTCAAGATTCATGACTCAAGTCAACAGAGCATTTGTTCAGGTATTCAATAACAGCTTTCGAGGGTGATTAAATTGCTTGCAAATTGTTATAATAATAATAATACACTAAGCACATTGCACCAGCTGGTTACTGCAGAAATCTAATAATTCTTCAGCATTTTAATCAGTAGTTGATTTCATTTCTCTACCTGGAGTGTGAGGGAAAACAGAAATAAGGGAAGGAGCTTGGGCGCAAGATGATGTTCATTTTTTCCCTTTAATAGCACCACAGTTTGTTAAATGAGCTCTCAGCTGGGTTGTGAAAATATTGCTTTCATTGCTGCTGTTGCATTACACTTTTCAGAATCATGCACAATTTGTGCTGTACTGAAACCAGTGAATTTCATATATCATGAATGCACTTAATTAAAAGAGCAACTCATTCTTCCATATCACATAATACACATAATAACTCAAAGCAGATCCATGGTGTAAATAATTTCTAAGAGCAGTGGCCAAGTCAGAATCTAAAATACTTAGAAGATGGATTGCTGTCCTGGCAGCTTAGTGCACAGATGTCCCATCGTGTCTGATACTAGCTGGTACTGTGCTATTCCCATACCAGTATAACCTGAGCTTCTGTATTGGTCTGTGCTGGGGTAACTGAGCTCAGCTAGGGCACTACAACTAAACTCAGCACCTCTGGATTAATGATTGGAAAAATCAGTCAGGGTTCCTACTTTCAGAGCACATGCCTGCTTATCATCAAAAGACATTCCTAGACTCAATAATAATTAAAATGTTTTTAAACTTTTCAAAAATAAGAAAGGATGCTTGTTGCTGGAAAATATACATTGTGGGGACAGGATGCAGCTGATAAAAAACCAACCACTGATCATAATCTAAACCTTAAGTATTTAACAGACCCAATACTTACATCAAGAATATTACATCTATAATAAAATGACTGAAAATTTACGAACAAACTCCAATATTAACATATTCATCAAATTTAATTGTAAATATCTGCATTGTAAATAAATGGCCTAATGTTAATTTTTGATTCCAAAGAAAGGGACATTTTTTTTTGTGTGTCTCACCAGACAGTCAGCCATTCTTGTCTGTCACATGGTGTCACGATTGTTCTCCTTTCAGATTAACTGGGTCACGATATGAATGTTCCTGACTCGACTCTTTTTTTTACAAGGGGCCGAGTGGCTAGCTCAACCCGGCACGGGGCGTGCTCGGGGGGTGGCCTGACTTGGATTCGAACTCGGGAGCCTTCGCTCCGGAGTCCGGCGCTGATGCCATTGTGCCACCAGCCAGGAAGGGACAAATAACAGAGCAGTACAACATAGGAACAGGCCATTTGGCCCACAATATCATGCCAAAACAGCTAAAAAGCAGATCAAAACACCCAAACACTAATCCTCCTAACCACACAATGCCATGTCACTCCATCTTCCTTACATCCATGTGCCAAGGCAGACGTCTTTTAAGAGCCTCCAAAGCATTTGCCTCTACCACCATATCAGCTATCCATGACTCTCTGAGTAAAAAACACCCATCACATCCCCTTTGAACCTACCATCTCTTACCTTCAATGCATGCCCTCTAGTGTAAGGCACATAACCAATCTGACATCATTCATTTTATATAATTTATCTAAGCTAAACTTAGCTCTATGATTCTAAGTTTTCAGCTAGGTTTACATCATGAGATGTGGCATGATAAAGCAGAGCCAATCAAATTTATCAGGCCAAGTCAATGCCAGCAAAAAGAATGCCATTGATTAAAATGGTATAAGCCTCAGTCAAGATCATTATTATCACCAGCCATAATGGTTAATAACTACTTCCTAAAGGAGAGCACTTACACTGTCCTGATTTCAGTGCTCAGGTTTCAGTTGGAGAAATTAATTCATGTCTCAGGGAAGACTGGAAATTATACTGCAGATCAAAAATTCATCCACATGTTTCATAATTACGTCACATAATCAAATAAAGAATGATTATTTGCCTGGAATAGCCCTGTGTCTTTCAAATTGAATTTATTCTTTTACTTTTAGATCTCTGCAAAATGTATGGTAATTTACACACAAAATTCAAATTTAACAAAATTATTTAACTCCTGTCATAAATTTCTTTTGACATCTGGAAATCATGAGCTTTAAAATGTCTGTTTAATCTGTTATCTGACAGCTAACAGAAGGTTAATAATGTGACAGAAACAGTGGTGTGAAAAATATTATCCAACTGAGACTAGATTAAATCGATTCCACCAAAGCTGCTTTGTTTTCTTATGGTTAAGATCACTTTTAAAGTTCAAGATAATTTTAACAGCAGTGTTTGCTGTGAATTTGTACCAAATGAGTTTCAATATTCTGCAGAGAAAATTGCACAAAATTAGCGTTGACTCTTAATTATTCTCCAGTGTAGTCCTTGATATGTCACAGGCAGTCTGGGTATTGTGCAGATTTCCTGTAATCACTTCAGATATGTGGACCATGCCTGGTGAAATGACCCAGATGATCTAACTGCCATCCCATCCTTAACAGCATGGAACTTCTATTTTTTTGTTAATAATCAGCATTCTCTAACAAAGCAATTGAAACTTCCTTGAAGTCTAGAGCATATGCAACTCTGGCGCATGGAACAGTAACAGGGCAATATACTAATTATTTTATGATTCAAAGTTTTTCTATACATATATATATATACACACACACACACACACATATATATACATACACACACACACACACACACACACACACACACACACATATATATATATATATATATATATATATATATATATATACACACTCACATATACACATACATACATATATATGTATATATATGTAGTTGTTCTTCCAATGTCTTGATTTGAGACAGGATCTTCAGTTTAACCTTTGTTTGAGATCTCATCAGTGATTTCATCAAGCTGGAAGCTAGAAATTGACTTGAAACTTCACACTGCCATTACCATGTACAGTCTGCCAATTTCACTTTGATACTGGTGTCCTTAAGACACCATTCAAAAATCAAGTAAAATGCATTCACTGGTCAATAGTTTAAGAGAAGCTCTGCTCCACTAAAGAGCAACAACAAATAGATCATTATTTACCAACTCATTCCACCAGGTGGTTTACTTCCACGTTATGAACAACTTCTCAATTTACACTTTCAGTCCAGATGAAGGGTTTAGACACGAAATGTTGATTGTCCATTTCCCTCTATAGATGCTGCATGAGCCAGTGAACTCCTCCAGTGCTTAGTGAGGTGCAAGAGATGGTTACACATCATTTCAAGATGTGTCTCCCTCCGTTTAACCATTTCAATCACAGGTGCACCACAAGGCTGTCAGCTTAGCCCTCTGCCCTACTCACTTTATACTTATGACTGTGAGGCTAAGCACAGCACCAAAGCCACATTTAAGTTTGCTGATGACACCACCGTAGCCGAATCAAAGGTGGTGATGAATCTGCACATACTGTAGGAGGGAGAAGGAGAATCTAGCCAATGGTGCCACAACAATGACCTCTTGCTTTTGGTCAGCAAAACCAAAGAGCTGACTATTGTCTACAAGAGGAGGAAATCAGAGGTCCACGAGCCAGTCTGCACCAGGGGATCAGAAGTGGTGAGGGTTAAAACTTTAAATTCCTCAGTGTTATCATTTCAAAGAATCTATCCTGGGTCCCGCACATAAGGTACCATGACAAAGGAGGCACGGTAATATGTCTACTTTCTTAGAAGTTTGTGAAGATTTGGAATGTCATCTAAAACTTTGATAAACTTCTAGATGCACGGTGGAGAGTATACTGACTATTTGAATCATGGCCTGATATGGAAACACCAACACAAAAGCCTACAAAAAGAAGTGGATGCAACCCAGAACATCACGGGTAAAACCGTCTCCAACACTGAGCACACCTACAAGGAGCGCTGTCACAGGAAGGCAGCATTCATCAGTAAAGATCCCCACCATTCAGGACATGATCTCATCACACAGCAAGGAGGTACAGAAGCTTTAGGTCCCACACTACCAGGTTCAGGAACAGTTATTATCCCTCAGCCATTAGGTTACGGAACCAAAGTGAATAATTTCACTCACCCCAGCACTAAACTGATTCCACAACCTATGGAGTTACTTCAAGGACTCTACAACACGTTCTCAATAATTATTTCTCATTTATTTTGTTTGTTTATTTGCATTTGCACAACTTGCTGACTTTTGAACATTGGTTTTTGCCCTTCATTGTTTGTGTGTAGATTTTCATTGATTCTATTGTGCTTATTCATATTTACTGTGAATGCCAGCAAGAAAATGATCTCAGCGTAGTGTACGGTGACATATATGTATTTTGATAATAAATCTACTTTGAACTTTCAATATAATGGGACAGCACTATTTCAATATAAGGTATTGCCCCTTCAAGTTCAACAAATAGCCACAGTGAATGATATCTAAGTGCTCTTGATGACACTTATTCATGTGATTATAACTCAGCCAGACCACAAATGAAACTGGTCTAATTCAATAAATCTTCTTTAAACCAGATACCTACTATTGTGACAAATCATGCAAGGTGAAGTTGTTTCCTTAACGCATCACAATTAATTCTGGTGGTCTACAGTATGTGCAGCCAAGTTCATTCTTGAATTCAGGATTGGTGTTTGAGATGTAGAAGCATCTCAAAGAAGTGTTTATATCTACTTTGAATGTGCATCTACCTTGCTCATGGCCATTTCCCCCATAAATGGACGTTAGAAATTCACCAGTATCTTCAGGCACGGTTTGTTCATATCGTTATTTCTAGTGATGGAACAACATCTCTGCATTTTCAACGAACCACACCTTTTCTGGATAGCAAGCTCACATCTTCCTTCTGTAGTGTAGTAATAACACCTCCTTTCATATTTTTCTTCTCATCCTTTCTGGGTATACCTCAGTCGCCACTTTATTAGATACAGGATTGTATCCAATATGGTGGCCATAGGAGCAGAACCTGGCGCATTCTTCTACTGCTGTAGCCCATCCAGTACAACGTTCAACATGTTGTACATTCAGAGATGCTCTTCTGCACATCACTGTTGTAATGGATAGTTATTTGAGTTACTGTTGCCTTCCAGTCAGCTTGAACCAGTCTAGTCATTCCCCTCTGACCTCTCTCATTAACAATGCATTTTCACCTACAGAACTGCCACTCACTGGATTTTATCTTTGTTTTTCACACCATTCTCTGTAAACTCTAGAGACTGTTGGGCATGAAAATCCTATGGAATCAGCAGCTTATGAGGTACTCAAACCACCCCATCTGGCACCAACAACCTTTTTATGGTCAAAAACACTTAGATCACATTTCTTTCTCATTTTGATGATCGGCCTGATTATCAACTGAACATCTTGGCCATGTCTACATGCTTAGATGCATTGAGTTGCTGCACATGATTAGCTAATTAGATATTTGCATTAATGAGTAGGTTTACAGTTATACCTAATAGAGTGGTCACTGAGTGTATTTGTGCACCCATGAAAGGGTAGGATCACATCCTATAATGTTAGCAAACTATTGGTTTGTAACTGTAATGCTACTTATTCTAGTAGTGACAGACTTTTGGCGGAGAGTTACACCTACAGGCAGTTGACTATCACATCCATATCATAACAGAACTGTCCACCCTGTCCACTGTGCTTTGGAATGTAATTATAATCATAAAATGCCAGTACTCATTCTGTAGTCTAGCTGATATCTTACATAGGTATATAGTCCATAAAAATCATAAAGTTCTGGTTGTGTGAAGTTCTTATCACTCTAGAAATAATAAGTAAACCGTTCTTGTCTAGTTATGAGTACTTCATTCTGTTTCAGAAAGCGACCTTGATGAATGCTCCATTCTCCATAATCTATGATGAAACTATGTCATTGCTGTAAGATGATGTATCACAGGAAAGCAACCTCTTCTTCACTGAATCATAATGAACTAGAAACCACAATTTCAGCAAAATATGCCTTGATTCTTGTTTCCATATTCACTTACATGTTGTCTTGTGATTCAGCATCTTGTGTAAAATTATTCATTATTTTCGGGCAAATGCCCAGAGCTCAATCTATCCAATATGGAAATCTACTGTATTATCTTGGAAGAGTGCAAGATGAGCATTTGTTGCTGAGTACTCAGAACATATGTCTTACTCGGTTCGCTGATGAGCTATGACATTTCAAGGATGAAAAGGTCTGTCCCCCTCCTGAGTGACAAAAGTCATCAAAAGTGTGTTTTATTTGTCTGGCCATGTTTCTCTGTTAGTTGTTAGCAAAATCCAAAGAAGTGTCTTGGATGTGAGATATTGATGGGTGCTCTGTACCCAGATATAATCTGACCTTTTGAGTCTTTCCATGATTTTCTTTCTTTAAAATTCAGATTTTTAGAATCTGCATTTTTATTTACTTCTCATTCTAACTTATCCTAGGACCAGGTTAGACATAAAACCCAAACTGTTTGAGTTTCACAAGCACTGCTCAACCTCATGCTCAGGCTTTAATACTATTGCAAAAGTTGTGCTACATTCTGGTGATGGTCTTCCCTTCAGTGTTTACTGTAAGAGCGGAAGGCCCATCAAATCTGCTCTGTCATTCCATCATGGCTAATTTATTATCCCTCTCAATTCTATTCTCTTGCTTTCACTCCATAACTTCTGACACACTGACAAATCAACCTTCACTTTAAATATACTCAATGACTTGCCCTCTACAACCGTCCATGCAATGAATTCCACAGTTTCACCACCCTCTTGATAAAGAAATTCCTCCTTATCTCCATTCTAAATGGATGTCCCTCTGTTCTGAGGTTGTGCCCTCTGGTCCTGAACTCAGCACTATAGAAAACATCCTCTCCACATCCATTCTATCTAGTCCTTTCAATATTCGATAGCTTTCAATGAGATACTCACTCATTCTTCTAAATTCCTATGAGTGCAGGCCCAGAGCCTTCAAACTCTCCTCGTATGATAACCCTTTCTTTCCCAGAACACTTTTTGTGAACCTCTTTTAAAAGTTCTCCAATGGTAGCACATCCTTCCTTAGATAAGGGGCCTAAAACTGCTCACAGTGAGGCCTCAACATTACATTCTTGCTTCTTTATTCCAGTCCTCTTGAGATGACATAAAACATAAAAAGAAGCAGCTGCAACACAGACCCTTTTAGAATGGCAAGAAGGGTTATGGGAGAAGGCAGGAGATTGGGGCTGAGAGGGAAATAGATCAGCCATGATGAAATGGCGGAGCAGACTCAATAGGCCACATTGCCTAATTCTGCTGCTGTATCTTCCGGTCTTACTTCTGAAAGCTGGTAGAGTATCTTTTATAGTTTATTACAGATATTATTCATGTACCCTAAAATGGTTGATGAAAATTAAATGTACTTATTGTGCTCGCAGTCCTACAGCCAAGCATGTCATACAAGTTAGTTTAGTGTTTGTGGAGAACAAACTCATGTGGTAATAGCCAATTCAATTAATATGAGTATATGGGAATTCAAATGAAATATATAGATTTAAGAATATGGACATTTTACATAATGGCAAATTAACTGCAGCAGAAACTTTGCTTGTTTTTATTACATATACAGCCACATTCAATGTGTGTTTAGGTCAAGTTCATACACATGCAGCAATGTATTTTCTGCCATTACTTTGACAATTCAATTCAAGTTTAATTGTCATTTAACTATATGTGAATACTCATGAATACAGCCAAGTGAGACAGCATTCCTACAGGGTCAAGGCGCAAAGACACATTACCAACAGACACACACAGTAAGCACCCACATGATCACAATCACGACTGAGGGGTAGGCCCCCTCTATCTGTCCCTGCTCTCATCCAATAAATCAGCAAATTGAACTTGCAACATACGAGATTAACAATGTCCAAAGGGGTTTTGTGATCACAAGAAAAAACGGTCATCACAGCCACTCAGTATTTGACTGTAAGCCTCCATCGACTCAGACAGCCACACATTTGCAGCTCCTTCATTATGTCCGTCAACAAGCAACTCATTGATGATGTAGACCTGCAGTACATTAAGTGCTTAATGTAAACCAGAATCTTGTGATCATTAGAAATTTGTTTAAGTAGAATGGTAGCACCTTTTATTGACCCCGTAACTTCAATGGCCACTGCAAACTTTATTGGCCACTGCAAACAGTTACGCCACAATCTTGCCGGAAGAGGCCAAGGACTCAGATCCAAAAGTACTTGATTTTCCTTGATTTTATAATATATAATCTAAGTGGTGAGATATGCCACCACTCCAAAGATAGCAACTCAGTTAACATTGAAGGGTAAAGAAGAGAAAACCACCCATATGATATTCTTCTGCATTTTGTTCCCCCTTGAAAATAGTGATAGAATTAATGATTCAATTACATCTGATCATTTATCACATCCCAGATTGTCATTTTATTCAAACCTACACTATGGACTTTGGAAAACACATTGAAGAGCTTGAAATAAACCAAGATATTATTTACAGAATTCAAGATGCTCGTTGGAAATTCTTTCTGCATTATTTTAACTCAGTCATGAAGAAATACAAGAAAAAGAGCTGAAACCTTTGTTAAAGAATTCGACATAAGATATTCAAACTACTCAGGTAAGTTATTCTAAATTGCCAGTTCATTGTGGAAAGAGCAATGAGTGCCATTTCTTTGCTATTCAGGTATAAAACATGCATCAGACTTGGAGGAAGTGCCCTTAACAGATGGGTGCAGGATGCTGGGTAGAGTCCAATATTGCCTCTTGAGTCTCATTACTAATTGGGAGAGCTACCCGCCTTGCTGTGCTTCCTCAGCCAGAATGTCTGAGAGAGTTCAGTGTCAATGGGTGATTAATAACATATTTTGGCTCCACACAATTAGTCAGCAAGCAACTCGTTGATTACGTAGAGCTGCAGTACTTCTGTGGAATACTTCAGATCTAGACTCTTTATCAAAATTTATTATTAGCTATATTACTTTCCATGGATGCTGGTTAGTTTTTTCAAAAACATTTTGTTTTTCTCCCCCTCAATATTTGAAGAGGTCACTTCACATTTAGACATGGTTCACGGCTAGAGAAACTCAGCTATAGAAATGAATAAACAGTTGACATTTCAGGCTGAGACCTTTCATCAGGACTGGAAAGGAAGTGGGATGAAGCCAGAATAAGAAGGCTGGGTATAGGGCAGGAGTACCAGCTAGAAGGTGATAGGTAAAGCCAGGATGGTGGGGGGGGGGGGGGGATGTAGTAAAAAGCTGGGAGGTCATAGGTAGGGAAGGTAAAGGGCTGGAGATTAAGGAATTTCATAGGAAAGGAGAGTGGACCATGGGAGAAAAGCAAGGTGAAGGGGCAGCGGGGGGAGGTGATAGGCAGGTGAGGAGAAGAGCTAAGAGGGGACCCAAACTGGGGAATTGAAGAACTGGGAAGGGAAAGGGGAAAGAAGTATTGGAAGTTAGAGAAATTGATGTTCATGCCATCAGTTTGGAGGTTACCCAGATGGAATATGAGTGTTGATCTTCCAACCTGAAAGCGGCCTCATTGTGACAGTAGAGTCCATGTTAGAATAGGAATGAGGATTGGAATTAAAATGGTTGGACAACTGGAAATCCTGCATTTTGCCCATTGAGTGAAGGTGCTTGACAAAGTGGTCTGTCAAACTACACTGGATTGCACCAATGTGTAAAGGAAGAGGGGAGCAATCGGGAGCACTGGAGCAGACCATTTGTAGGTGAAGTGTTGCCTCACCTGGTAGAACAAAATGATCTGGAAGTACAGATCCATAATTCCCTGAAAGTAGCATCACAGGTAGATAGGGTTGTAAAGAGAGCTTTGTCCGTCATGAATCAGAGTCCACAGTACAGGAGTTGGGGTGTTATAATAAAGTTGTATAAGATATTGGTCAGGCCAAATTTGGAGTATTTTGTGGAGTTCTGGTCACCTGCCTATAGGAAGGATATCAATAAGATTGAAAGCGCACAGAGAAAATTTACAGGGATATAATTATATCTAAATTATGAATTTATTTATTTATTTATTTAGCAGTAGAACAACGCCTTCCAGCCCAATGAGTTGCACCACCGAGCATCCCATCTATTTAATACTAGCCTAATCAGAAACTATTTTCCAATGATCAATTAATCTACTAATCATTACGTCTTTGAACTGCGTGCTCTCTTCTAAGCATTCTGGCTGCAGTGAATCAGTGCCCTAGAGAATGGGACCTTCATCATTGGCTCCTCTACAGGGAACGACGGGGGTTGGTAGCTATGTCAGAGGGTGACATACCCATGGCAGAGGCAGAGTGTAAATTTTGGAGCAACTTGACCTAGAGCAGGTAATCCTTCCATGTAGAAGGGTTAGAGGTGGCAGGGCATTGCAGAAACATCTCCACTTGCTGATTGGCACTTTCTGACTAAGCATTGGTCTGCAGATGATAGCCAGAGGACAAAGTTATGGGGGTGTAGAGGAGGGAACCAGAAGTGGGAGATGAATTGTGGACTCCAGTGTAACATAATGACCCAAGGGAAGTCGTGGAGGTAAGCCACATGTTGGAGAACAGGTTCTGCCATCTCAGTGGCTGACAGAAGCTTGGGGAGGGCAATGAAGTGGACTGCCTTGGAGAAATGGCCCACCACTGTCATGATCACCATGGCTTCAGAGGAAAGTGGCAAATCCATTATGAAATCCATTGTGACGTGGGACCATGGCCGTCAAGAGGCCATGGGGGCCACAGAAGCCCAAAGGGCACTGATTGGAGGATTTTGATTGGGCGCATAGGAAGCAGGCAGTGATGAAATGACATACATCTGTGATCTCAGAAAACCCAGAGAAAGTCATGCACCTGGATGACCCGAGAGCGGTGTGGAATTTGTCCATTTCAGCTGGGTCAAATTGTCATGATGGCATCTGTCTTATTGTTCTTGGAGTCAGGTTGGTAACAGATGGTGAAGTTCATTTGCTCTAAGAGGAGGGCCCAACGATCCTGACGTAGGTTGAGTTGGTGGTCTATTGTATGGATATAAGGTTCTGGTGTTCAGTTCAGATCAGGAAGGGCTCAATGTTTCCCATCAGCCAATGTCTCCATTCCTCCAAGGCCCACCTGATGGTGAGTGGTTCTCTGTCTCCTACTCCAATTCAGCGCTGTGTAGAGTTGAACTTGCAAGAAGAAGGTGCTGGGAGAAGACCGTCCAGCCTCCTACGTCTGATGCGTCTACCTCTACCGCAAAAGGCCAGGAGGCATTCAGATAGTGGTAGCAAAGCTTCTCTTGAGCTCCTTGAAAGTGTAGTCTGCATCTGCAAACCAGATTTTCTGCAGGTAGGTGTCTGGGTGATGGAGGTGAGAGGTGTGGCAGTTTGGCTGTAATTTCAGATGAAATGGCTGTAGAAATTGGAGAAGCCCAAGAAGTGCTGTAACTGTTAGAGGAAGTTTGAATGGGTCCATCCTCCTGGTGGATGCGGATCAGGCTACACGTGTTTCATAGGTCCAGTCTGGTGAAGATCTGGGCACTGCAAAATGTTTTGAATGCGCTATCTATCAAGGGGAGAGAGTAGTGGTTCTTAGGTTTGAGTCCATGGTAGTCAGTGCAGGTACAAAGTCCCCCACCTTTCTTTTTGACAAAGGAGAATCCTGCACCAGCTGGGGACTGGGATGGGCATCCACCGAGGTGCTCGAGCACTGGAATCCAGGACTCTGAGGGAGGAGGTTGAGTGGCATGGGTTTGCTGTATGAAGATGGAGAGTTGGTTGAGAGTGGTGAGCAGATGGTCGATGGTTTCCTGCTGCTTCTGGATCATGAACTCATGTTTGCGAATAAGTACGTTAGGGCAAGCAAACTCCGCTGGGTCAATCGTCCTGTCAGGAAATGTAGGGGAGTCTTGACCCAAAAGCAGAGCTGCAGAGATGAGTTAGCAGTAAACTGATGAGTTACTAATAAACTGCAAAATGACAAGCCACGAGGGGCCACAGAACAAGAGAGAACAGCAACTAAACACAACGTTCAACAAGGTAACTGCAAGCTAAAAGGAATTAGTTGAGGCCAGCTGGCTCAATGGGTGAACAGGGGCTGTAGATGAGAGTTGGGTTCAAATAGGCTGCAGGTGATGAGTTGGAAATGAGTGGTAGGTGATTCCTGTTAGCTGGGTGGAGACTGAGTGGTGCCTGCCTGTGCAGGTCTGACACTTCTCTAATAATAGAATGCTATTCTGAAAACCCTACAGGATTTCTAGTTACCTTAGTTAAAAAACAAAGGACATTTTGCATTCTTGCTCTTGTGAGTGCATTGTCCAAATATTTAATATTTATTACAGAAGGTGATAGTGGATTTTATGAAGTAGTTGTCAGTATTTGAAAACTTATAAACTGATGCTTGTAACGTTAAGAGATGCTGCTTAGAATGATGATAGAGACTATAATTCATATTGTATTCACATAAATTTGCAGCTAATTGTTTTTCTTACACAGTTTTATATTGACACAGGGTTTGTTGTTGATTTTTTAATCAGGAAGTTAGACATGCTTTGACAAAATGATCTACTGATTACAAGGCTATTTTTTGTGGACTTTCTCAAAATAAATCAATTATTTCTAAATGAGGCATTCACCTAATGTTAAGCAATTACTAACTACCACAACCCCTATAAAGAAGAGTCACAACAATTGGACAGCTCAGTGCCCGCAAGACAGCAAATAGTGTTTATAGTAATTCCTTACAGCTGTCAGAAGCAGGAAGTCTCCAAAAGAGCCATTCACTTGCTCAGGGGTGAAGGGCTTTGATATTGCAGTGTGCTTTCTGCCCAGTACTGCAAGGTCAGTCGAACAAATAAAGAGCAGCGATTAAAGAAATACAATATTAGCAAAGTGTGGCAAACCTTTCAAAGAAATTTTTGACATTATGATTCCATTTCAGAAGCTCCTTGGGCTATTTATGTTAGATATATGACGAAGGATAACTCATTTAGCAATGGCATTCTGGAGAACTTTTTTGAAGTCTGCCGCTAGAGAAAAGCTAGACACTATTAAAAGAAAACAGCACTGATCTCATACAGATAAATTACTTAATTAAATTTTCATTAACTATGCAGTCAATTTAATTAAATATCCTTTATTCTTGAGAGATCGGAAAATCCCCTACCCCAAATATTGGAAGGGGTCAAAATAATAGCTTCAGCATAATGTAGAATTTTCTGACATAAATATGATTGTAAAGATACAAAATATTGAAAGTTGGATGAAGATAGATCACCATGAAGTTGCCTGACATTTGCAGAGAACAAGTGTGCTGTTGGAACTTCAGCCAATGGTAATCTGGCTGGGTTTATCATTGGGGCTTGTCAGATCCCATTGCACTTTTAATAGTTTTAAGCAGAATATAAAATGCGATTGAAAAATTCCAAAAAAGTTATGTCTACTTTGTGAGACAGGAACTGCTCTATGAAAATACATCAATTTCTATTTAGTTCATCTTATAACATGTTCATAGGTGTAAACACAATGTCAATGGCATTACTAACTTCTTGGCAGCTTTCACTTATCATTAGAACTTGTGTATGACTCCATGATGCAATGTTTTTCTCAGTTTAAAGGAAAGGTTTCCTACCTCAGCACCTGATTGAGAAAATGCAAAGGCACAAATAAGGAAGATCTCAGTTTTGGTTTTTGGTCTGTATCAAGTTAGTTAAAGCAGGGGCAGCAGTTCATATTTCACAGCTGGCTTGTGTCCCTGGGCTAGATGGGAAGTGGGAACAAATAGTGACGAGGATGGGGGGTGGTGGGTTGAAGTTAAGGGGGGAGGGGGTGATATTCTCTACGAATTAGCCCCACAGGCATTCAAGCTGCTATGGATATGGTTTGAATGTGTGTATTATCCAACAACATTTCTTTAGCCTTTGTTATTTCCAATAAAATAAAAAAATAAATTCCTAGAGAATCTCATGCAGACATGAGCATCATGATGAGATGAGATAGCAAGTACAACACCACCATACAAGGGAATCGTGGCCTCTGGTTTACAAACAGGCTGCTGTGTAGCTGTCCCAAATTTTATTCACTCCTTAAGCCAATACAAAACATTAAAAAGATGCTTTAGAAGGAGTTGAGTTCATACACCCATTAACTTTAGGGTGTGTTGTGAAGATTTCCATGAACATGGTATATCTTTAGTTTTAGTACAATGGTGAAATTAGGTTGACCCCTATTTTTAAAGAAATCATATCTGTAGATCTTCATTTACAATCCTTCCCAGGGCATATTAAAATGGTATATTGAGCACTGTTTAATCAGCTATATCTTAAGCTAACAGAGGGAAAAAATGCTGCATTAATGTAACATTATACTGGTTGTAAAAGTAAGTTTTCACTGTCGCCATATTTTCTTTTTGCTGCGTATCTACCATTACTTTCCTTCTCCTACTACTATTTGTTTTTCTGAAATGATCTCATATGCACTTTGTTAACAATTTCAAAACTTTGTTACACAAGCTAAAAAAAAGTAGACAGGTAAGGATATATTATCTTATTGTTCAAATCACATCACACAGACAGGAAAAGCATTCATTCAAATTCATCATCAGTTCAAGACTACAGCCAGGTTTGGTTTGTGATAGGTTTTTGTGAGGTGGATTTACTGGGTGGGGGATGGTAGTGATAGAAATAGCGATTAAGACAATAAGATTCAAGTAACATTCACACCACCAAAGTTGTAGACAATCACTATTTCCAACAAAGGAAAGTCTAATCACCTATCCAAGACATTGAAGGACACTGGCACTACTGCACCAGGAACCGGTGTTCAATTCTGACCTATGGTGCTCTCTGGGTGTGGAGGTGGTATTCCTGTTTTCTCTCCTACCATTTTTTCATATCAGATGGCCGATCTAGAATACCCGTGTCACAGCTCAAGAGAAACACAACAAGTTATGGCCCGAGACTTATGCCCCAAACTCTCAAGAGTACCCCAGGAAGATATTGGAACAACCTTCTCAAAATTCTCAGCAATCATTCAACAGTTTTGCACCAGCTAATACTTTTGGGCTGCCTTTTGTAGGGCGAATGAATTATGCAAGGCAACTTCTGGGATAGGCACTAACCATAACCATTGCCGGTTGGAGGGAGAGGGCAGGCAAAGTTAAATAGCTATTGTTGCAAACACAAGGAAATCTGCAGATGCTGGAATTTCAAGCAACACACACAAAAAAATGCTGGTGAACGCAGCAGGTCAGGCAGCATCTATAGGAAGGGGTACAGTCGACGTTTCGGGCTGAGGTCCTGACGAAGGTCTCGACCCAAAACGTCGACTGTACCTCTTCCTATAGATGCTGCCTGGCCTGCTGCATTCACCAGCATTTTTTCTGTGTAGCTATTGTTGCTGTTGGTTGTGACATGTTTGCATACTTTGATGCTGTTGCAAATAAGAAGAAATGATGGAAAATGGGCAGTGAAAGAAGAGTCACGAAATGAATGCTAACATTACATTTGCTTTCCTTACCACTCACTCAACCTGCAAGTCAGCCATTAAGGAATCCTGCACCAGAACTCCCAAGTCGCTTTGCACCTCTGGTTTTTGAATGATCACTTACTTCCCTACACTTTATTCCATCTGCCACTTCTCTCATTCTCCCAATCTCTCTAAACAGACGCCATGTTTCCTCAACACGACCTGACTACCTGCACTCCACCTATCTTCGTATCACTTGCAAATTTGGACAAAAAGCCATCAATTGTGTCATCCAAATCATTGACATATGTATATATATCTAAGATGAAAAGAAGCGGTCCCAAAACCAACCCCTGTGGAACAACACTAATTATTTTCATCCAACTTGAAAAGGCCCCCTTTATTCCCACTTTTTGCCTCCGGCCACTCAACTAATATTTTATTGAGTCTTCATTAAAAGATCTCTAAGAGGACCACAACCTTGTCATGAATTGGAGACTTGCATGCTTCAATGACCCAGAGAGGTAAGTTGGCTGCAGTCATGGCTTTATGCTTTGGCTCTCACTAGAGTTACCCATGCCATACAGGTCAAAGGGTAGAGGCCAGATGAAGTGTGGTCCACCAGCCTTCCAGGGCTAACGACCCTGACTGGTAAAACAAAATTGTTACAGAAACTGCAATGAAGAATCCTTCTACATTTGAGTGTGATGGTATTCTTGAGGCTCCACTCAGGACTTGTATGACTGACAGTAGTGAGAACCGAGAGGAAGCCACAGACACAATGAAGGAAGCCATGAACACCATCAAAGGTCGAGGGCCTTCATTACTGCCCTAAATGCCAGAGGCATAATAGGCAGTAACAAAAAATTAAGAGAAAATAAATCATTCTCTGATTGAAATGAATGTCTCTTTCAAGAGCAGGACATTTATTTATAACTTTCTGACACAATCATGATCTACTTCATTTTCTTATTTTAATTTTTAAGGTATGAATATTTCCAGTGAGGACAGCAGTTAGCATCAGATTCTGTCTGTACTTCAGAAGGCAGCCTGTGTAGTGAAATAGAGTGGTAAGATACAAAGTGTCAGGATTCTGGCCCTACAGAAATGACGAAAAATCTATATGCTTTCAGGTAGTGCTCCCATGTGCCTCAGGGCCTTATCTTTTAGGAAGGTACCTATAATAGATTTGAAAAGCTCTATTTAATGTACCCTTACCTTGTTCACGCTGTAAACTGTAAAAAGAAAGATGCGGGGCTGGATGGGAGCTATCCTGTGTGCTGTTTTGCCCTTGATGGTGTGAAATCTATTGAGCATTCTTGGACCTGCATTAATCCAAGTATATAGAGAGTATTTCATCCATCTTCGGATAGTCATGGTGGAAACTTTAATCACCAAGAATGTTAAGTGTTCAGAACATCTCTTGTTGGTTATGGATATTTCCTGGTACTTATATGGCATTACCATTGCTGACCATCAATATTCTCACAATCCCGACTGATGAGAAACTCCACAAAACCTGCCACACAAGTACTGTTACTGCAAGAGCAAGCCTGAGTTTGGGTTTTCACCTCCAGACATACCAAAGGTATCCCATCATCTATTAGGTAAAATGAAGAATATGAAAAATAACAGTCTCCATTTGCTTGGATGAAGGCAGTGCTAACATCACTCAGAACAAAGTAGACAGCTTGAAAGCCAGCCAAATCCATCAACCCATATACACTGTACTTTCCCTCCATGGGCAGTGGAGTGTCTGTAATGTGTATCAGCTACAAAATGCATTGCAGTTACCCTCCTTCCCAAACCCATAACACCTAACAGCAAAAAGGAACAGTTCTGGTGCATCACCAATTTCAGATTTCTCTCATCATTCTGACTGGAAATAGATTGCAGGTCTTTGCCATTGCTGGAACCAGTTCCCTGTGCAACTCACCCCATTACAATGTGGGAGTGCACACCATAGTAGAGCTGCAACAGTTCAAAAAGCTCACCACCACCTTCCAAAACTAGAGATCAGCAATAAATGCACGCCTTCTCCACAATGCCCAAATCCCCAGAAAAAATGAGAATGAATAAATATTAAAAAGTGACCAGTGATGCTTGGTTTTAATTCTTTGACATTTAAATACTACAGCTGGAGTAGTAGGATTTAAATACATGCATCTCAACACAGGTCTTTGGATTACTAATCCAGTGACATAACCACAAAGTTATCATAGAACGTTGAACATAAGAACAGTACTGATACCTTTTCACCTACTCTAAGATCAATCTCAACCTTTCCTCCCACATAGCCCTCCATTTATCGCTATTCATGTGCCTATCTAAGAGTTTCTTAAATTCCCTAACATATCTGCCTCTACCACCACTCCTGGCGTGTGTTCCATGTACTCACTACTTTCCATGTAAAAAAAACTTACCTCTAATATCCCCCATACATTCTTCCAATCACCTTAAAATTATGCCCCCGGCATTAGGCATTTCCAAAGTCTCTGGTTGTCCACTGCACATGCCTCTTATCATCTTGTACACCTCTATCAAATTGCCTCTCCTCCTTCTTCTCTCCAAAGAGAAATCCTCCAGCTCGCTCAACCTGTCATCATAAGCCTTGTTCTCTAAACCAGGTAGTAGCCTTGTAAATCTTCTCTGCATCATCTCTAAAACTTTTACATCCTTCCTATAATGAGGTGATCAGAACTGAACACAATATTCTAAGTGTGGTCTAACCAGAATCACTTCACGAGCAAGAGAAAATCTGCAGATGCTGGAAATCCAAGCAACACACACAAAATGCTGGAGGAACTCAGCAGGCCAGGCAGCATCTATGGAAACGAGTACAGTCAAAGTTCTGGGCCGAGACCCTTTGGCAGGACTCAACTTCACACTTCTGCAGGTTGAATTCCTTCTGCCTCTTCTCAGCCTGTCTCTATGTCCTGTTAAAGTCCCACTGTAACCTATGACAACCTTCTACATTATCCACAACTCCAACAAACCTAGTGTCATCTGCAAATTTGCTAACTCACCGTTCCACTTCCTCATCCAAGTCATTTATAAAAATCACAAAGAGCAGGGGCCCCAGAAGAGATCCTTGTGGAACATCACTCGTCACCAAACTCCAGGCAGAATGCACTCTTCTACAACCACCCGCTGCTTTCTATGAGCAATCCACACAGCCAACTTTCATGGGGTCCCATGGCTCGGGGCATTCTGCATAAGCCTACCACAGGGAACTTTATCAAATGCTCTTTTTCCTTTTCCTCCTGCTGAGATGACTGCATTCAGACCTTTTCCCACAATAGCTGGTGGTAATACTCACAAAATTATGATTGCCAGATTGTGAGGCACAGACAAAATCATAATGAATCAGGACATCTTCTCTGTGAGGTACTGCCATCCATTGTTTCATTGGCAAAGGCCCCATTGATCTGCTAAATGGTATTTCTGATAGGCGAGTAGTCTCAAAGTATCCAGTTCATGTGCACACTTTTCTCTGGGGAATAATTGGTCTTTAAATCTGAGGATTTTCTTCTTTGCTAGTGGTTGTCCCACTGTAAATGGATGGCAGACCTGCAAATGTGCTGCTGATCACTGCATACATGCTGATTATTGAAGAAATTGAATTATTTTCATTCTCATACAGTGCTTGGTAGTTCTTACAATCCTGACAATTCATTGACCTCTCTGCTTCCAATATTCTCTGACATTTGGGAGTTACAGATAATTGATCCTTAAGAGCATGCTGAGCACAAAGTTCTCCAATGTTCTGACGTGAAGGAGGTTTTTAGCAGGCACTTTGGGAGGTGCTAGCGACATAAAGATTATGTACTGCTTTAAAATAATAACATGGAAGTGCTAGAAACACTCAGGCAGAACTGAGAAAAGGTCTTCAACCTGAGATGGTGTCTGTCTCTTTTTCCATGAGCTGCCTGGTCTGCAGAATATTTCCACCACTCCTATTTTATTCCAGCTATCTATATCACCTGCATTTTCTTTTAACTTTTCATGTCCTACTATATCTTATGTACCACAAGCAATACAGTGCAGACTGTGCTTCGCTGTGCTATCAGAGTCTTTATTCTACAGGGTCAGAGATCCCTAGAGTATCGGACAGAAATTGCCCATTACTTAGGTCCAGTGTGAGCTGCAGTCAAGAGTCTCTCTCATATTTTCTTAAGCTTTCAAAGCCCCTATTCTCTGTGAAGGGCCTGACAGTAAACAGTGCAGCAAAATACCGGGAATAAAAATGCAGTGGAGCTGGGTAAAGCAGCAACAAACTATGACTTTGACCTTTCAACTGGAATCCTCCTTTCAAGGTTTAAATGATGGAGTACAGAAGTACTGTAGGAAAGGGTATTGGCTGCCCAAAATTACATCCTGTTCCAGCCAGGTTCAAATCAGCCCTGAGTTTGCTAATATTGTCACTGGAAGGCTGGTGGAAACCAGCAGGCAGATACAGTGTGCTTTTTTTTCCCCAAATCAGAAGAACAATTTGCAAGGTGAAGTCTGCCATCACACATCTTGCATGTCTCTCAACAGTAAAAAGTTCAGTAAAATTATAGTAGCAGCTTCTTTATTCACCAGAGAAAATGTAGAATGGGAATTGGAGAGGGAAAGATCAAAACATAAAATATTTCAGTATTGTCAATATTACAAAATTCTTGATTTGAAAATGATTTTAACACTAATTTAGAGTGACGCCTGGGAAGAGGCTGAAGAAGGGAAGAGTTGGGGTAGTGAGGTGAGAGTGTTTGAAGGTTGTACATGAAGTTGTGAGGGTATACCAGCATCCAAAGAGGTTTCAGTAGAGACTTAGCATAACTGGGAAGTGCACTCACCTCCATCGAGTTGTAAAGAAAGACTGATGAAGGAATGGGAAAAAGAAACACAGCCAGCCTAAAAAATGCTTCATTGGCTTTCTTTGGTACAGCATCCAACTCTTCACTGACATTTGTAAGGAACTTAACATCTGCTTAATGTGGCCACCAAATACATCTGAATAACCCATTAGATGTACCTCAGGCTCTTTAGAAGTGCCTAAAAATTAGACATTTCTGTCCAATTTGTCAGCCGAGAAACAATAATCATTTTCCTTTCCTTTTGTAGTTAATCAATTTTTTCTGTAAAATATTGATAATAACTAAGAAGCACATCTGTGTACTATTTATCGCTACTTTATAAAATTATTTTCATCTCTCATTTAATCTGTAGCTATAAATATTATTTTTGATGTGAACAATTATTAATCAGCAAACACCATTCCTCTTCATCCATCATACTACTTAATAAGCTCTTAAATTCACAGATGATGTGTTTAACTTATAAAATTCCCATGTTTACCAAAATTGCTTTCATTACATAAAAAAAAGAAATCTTTATTACAATTCTTCAAACACTTTAGCAAAATATTTTATTCAATTATTACATATGTGATTCATTTAGGAAAGAAAGCTTGTCATGCTGACTGAACTTCATAACAGTTCAAGTTTGTTTGAATGCTTACAGTTTGCATATTAAATCACTAACACTCAACACTCAAGCTTTAATAATGAGGTGAAGCATGACTGTAATTAGACTAAAAAAGAAAATACACCGAAATTGTTACCAAACAAATGTGCATTGTTCTGAACCCATGGGATTCAATTTTATGTTGAACTACATCATCCCTTTTTCAAACTTTACCCAACATGCAAATGAATTTCTTTTGATTCAGTGCCAAGTATCTCAAGGAAATGAATGTTGCTGATTTCCCTGACTGTGAGACTTTCACTCCAGAAACCCAAACGCCTGATGTCAAGATCAAGAAGGGCTATCAAAGGGAACAAAGTGCAGGACCCAGCCAGGAAATTAATGGCATCTTAATCAGTGCAGTGGTCTTTGTGGTGATACTCAAGTAGATCAATGGAGGGATAGATTTAGTTATTGATGCCCCCTCCTGCTGAGGGAGGCCAAGTTTGCCAGCCAGTCACCCAAATGCTGCCTCATTAATCAGGCTATGATGGTAGCTGCATATCAACTGTCAGATATACCAATCAGATGTTGAGATAAACCAGGTCTAATCCACTTGATACTCTTTGAACACAGGAGGTGCTCTGCCCCTTCACCCTTTATCTCATTAAAGTGAAAAAGTAAAATTAATCTGTACAAAAGCATGTTTAACATCATCTCGGATAGTTGATGATTTATTTTGACAATAAACACCCTTTCTCCTTATCTAGTAATAGCTGAGGCTTTCAGTTCTATCCACAAATGTATCAGATTTAACCTTTACTTTATCTGATTTCCCCCACCCTTGGCTCCAGGATTTTAAAAAAACACACGGAGTTCAATCAGGATTAAAAATGAACATGAAATCCCCTTCACATAAACAACTATACAAGAAAAATGCATAAAATGGCCTCCAGTTATTCTTAAATAAAACTATTAGTTTTGCAGAAGGATCAGGAAGAAGAAATATGATCCTTATGTTTTAATTGGTTATATTCTAGTTAAAACTCTGTCTATTCAATTAAATGTCATAATGCAATAAGTTTGGCTAATAAATACTGCATTGTGTTGCTGCTTGCTTAGGGCTACAGTGGTCTTTCAATGGAGAGAGCTACTGGTTAAATCTATTCCCATGTTAGGGACTTCTCTTTATGGAAGCCAGAAACCCTGAACTTTGTCCCTTCCAGTGTTTTGTCCCAGAATTCTAATCCAGCATTGTTTTTTTTTTGCAAAGAAGCACAAACCAAATAGCATGCTGGGTATAATAATATTCACTTGAACCATGGTGATCAGTCGGTATAAGTGGGTTAGTTGAACATTAACTTAAAATGGGAAAAGTGCCAAGGTACTCAGACATTTGGGGATAATGGTGGAAATATTACTAGTAATATCACACCTCACATTCAACCAGTCCCCCACACCAATCTCCCACCCTCCTTAAACCCACTTCAGCTGGAAAGGAAAGCCTAACTAACTACACAGTGACATTTGTATGATGCACATCTATGTAGACATTAGAACAGATCTGAATTGGACTTGTTTGTTCCTTATTCCATGCTCATTGCCAATCAGCCCTCCTGAAACAATTTTGTTCCATCCATTGTTTTGTATAGCACTGATTTCCCTTTTGCCAAGAAGCACAAAGTATCTTCACGATGTTAACAAACCTATTGCCCCTCCAGTTTTCAGTTCATAACCCACCATTCTTTTTTGACGTCCTGCTCTACAACTAATTGACTTACGTCTTCCCACTGCAAGCTCAGAAGATGAAACCTTTTCAGCTTCCTCCTCTCCACTCTTTAGAGCTCCAATTACTACTTCAAGGCAAAACACTTAAACTTCTTTCATTTTAGCAGATTGTATTCATTTCTCACAACATGGTCTTTGATATATTGTGGGGACCAACCACAGGCTGGGTGACCACATTTTCAAATATCTCTGCTCAATCCCAAGTGTGGCTACACAGTTCTGGACTCCCGCCAATTTCATTCCCAGTTCCACTCCAATCATCCTACACATCTTCATTGAAGCTCTGGTTAGGTCGAAGAATTTCACTTTACTTCAGGCCCCCATGTGGTTTCAGAACTGTTGATAGTTGCATCACCTCCTGAACAATCTTTCACTTCTCTGCTTGTCTTGTAATCATAAGCATTTGCCTTACCCATCAGTCTCAGTCACAAAATCACATAGCTATCATAGCATAGAAGATGGCCATTTGGCCAGCTTTTAATGGAGCAGTCTAGCTGGTTGCATTTCTTGGTTATTACCCCTCAAGTATCTACAGTTACTTATTGAGTATCAGGACTGATTCTGTTTCCATCAACATTACAGATTCAAATTATAAATATTCCCTGTGAATAAAAAATCCCTTACGTGCCCCTTTAAGTTCTGCTTAAAATCTACATCTTAAAATCCTGGAGCCATTTGTGAATGGGAACAGATTACTTCTAATAGTTCTGCCAAAGTTTTACTAGCATGTCAACTTTGCAACCAGAGGAGAGAAAAGTTCATAGGTTCAAAGGTTAAAAGGTTCATTCTATTATCAAAATATGTATGCAAAATACCACTCTGAGATTTGTCTTCTCCAGATAGCCATAAAATACAGAAAAACCATAGAAGTAGTTGAAAGAAAAGACATCAACTCCCCCCACCTGCACGAGAAAAAAAACAAAATCTTGCGAAGACCTGGTCTGTGCCAATGTTGGTGGACACTACAAGGCTGATCCTCTGTCCCAACCTCAGATATTCAAACCACGTATCCATTTTGCTAATCCCTGCAGACAGACCACTGGTTAAATGAGTCAAACCTGTTTACTAGGGAGATCAGGACCTGACCAGACGGTGCCACCTCAGTGCTGCAGGACTGTTTCAAAAGCACGGGCGAGAGCATATTCAGTCTGGTGGATGCCTACAATCATCAAGTCAACATTGATGAATATGTGGAATCAGTGACTGGCTACATGGGAAAGTGTATTGAGGATGTTACCGTGATTAAACACTACACTGGCAGGGCAAACAGAAACCATCACTGACTGCAGAGGTTCATGCACTGCTCAGGGATCAGGATGCTGCCTTCTGGTAGGGGCAATAGGTCCCACGCCATCAGGAGGGAAAAGCGAGGGTGCTCACAGAAAATTCACAGCCATTTTTGGGACATACATGGCAGATGTATAGAAACCATAACAGATTACAATTGTTATGGGAAATGGAGCCCCATTTCCATCCATATCACTGGAAACTGAAGTCCCAAGTCAGTAAGGGAAGGATCAGACCAGAGGTAGATGTCAGGGGAAGTATCTGAAGGCAAAATTGAAATAATAGGTGCGTGGGGTCACATAGTTTGAGGTGTATATATTTTAATGCTAGGAGTGTTGTGGGCAAGGGTGACGAGTATGGATCAGTGCAGGGAACTACAATGGTGTGGTCATTATTGAAGCTTAGTTGAGAGAGGAGCAGGAATGGGTGATTAATGTACCTGGTTTTCGAAGATTTAGAAAAGATAGAGGAGCAGGTAAAAGAGGGGAGAGGAGTTGCATGACTGATCAGTGATAATATCACAACTGCACTCAGGGGAGATAAAATGGAAGAAACAGACCCTGAGCCAATCTGGGTTCAACTCAGGAGTAGGAAGGATGCAATCATACTGATAAGATTGTACTACAGACCCCCTAATAGCCACTGGGACTTTGAGAAACTGATACGTAATCAGATTAAGGAACTGTGTAAAAATAATAGGGTTGTTGTCATAGGGGATTTCAACTGCCTTAATATAAACTGGGGCCTTCTTAATGCAAGGAGTTTAGATGAGGCAGAATTTGTTAAGTGTATCCAGGAAGGTTTCTTAAATCAATATGTGGATGGTCCAACTAGAGGAGGGGTGATACTGGACCTGGTATTGTGTAATGAGCCCGGTCAGGTGACTGACCTTTCAGTGGGTGAACAGTTAGGGAACAGTGACCACAACTCTCTAACTTTCAGGATAGCAGTAGATAAGGATAGATATGGTCCTGGCAGGAGTGTTTTAAATTGGAGTAGGGCAAATTATGAGGGCATTAGGCAGGAACTAAGAAGCATTAATTGGGAGCACCTTCACTCTGGCAAGTCCACGTCAGACATCTGGAGGGTGTTGACAGATCAATTGCACAGAGTACAGGAAAGGTATGTTCCTGTTAGAAGGAGGGATGAAGAAGGAAAGATAAGAGAACATTGGATGTTCAGAAGGTGACGAATTTAGTCAAGAAGAAAGAGGAAAATAATGTAAAGCTTCAGAAGTAAGGATCAAATGAAGAATATGAGGAGTATAAGGAAGCCAGAAAAGAACTAAAGAAGGAATTTGGAAAGCCAGGAGAGGCAATGAAAGGTCCCTGGAAAGTAGGATTAAGGTGAATCCTAAGGCTGTCCGTACATACATCAAGATCAAAAGGATAACTAGGGAGAGGCTGCGGCCACTCAAGTATAAAGGGCAGAACATTTACTTGGGTGTGGAAAATGTGAGTGAGGAACTTAATGAGTACTTTGCTTTGGTATTTACCAATGAAAAGGATATGGAGGACCAGGAGATCAGAGCTGAATGTAAAAATACGTTAGGGTGTGTAGAGGTCAAGGAGGAGGAAATGTTGGGCCTCCTAATGAGTATTAAGGTTCCCTTGGGTGTTTCTGATTTGCTTTTTAGTTGGTTCGGAACAACATTGTGGGTTGAGTGGCTGGTTCCTGTGCTGTATGGTTCTACAAGTTCACACTGTGCATCAATGACAGCGATTCCTCCCTTCCTGATAGGCTGAATGCCTCCTATGACACAATGAATGATGTGACATCGAGTAAGGCGCCTCGCTCCATGAGGAACAGGCACACTGTCTGGCTGCTGCCGCATGGGATAGGATCCTGTCCAGGGTAAACCCGCATAAAGCCAGACGATACACTTAGTCAGGTGTTAAGGATTATGTAGTCCAGCTAACAGAAATCTTAAAGGACACCTTTAATATGAGGGGTGATTGATAAGCTTGTGGCCTAAGGTAGAAGGAGATGAGCTATACAGCTCTTGTTACGCACACATGCAGTTCAACACTTTGAGTGACTATGCAGAAAGTTTGAAGTTAATAACTCATCAGGGGTGATGGATAAGTTTGTGGCCTAAGGTAGGAGGAGATGAGTTATTAACTTCAAACTTTCTGCATAATCACTCAAAGTGTTGAACTGCATGTGCATGTAACGAGAGCTGTATAACTCATCTCCTTCCACCTTAGGCCACAAACTTATCAATCACCCCTGCTGTGGACACTTTCTGGAGGTTCAAGATCCGTATGCTCCACGACCGCTGGACTAAGTGTGTAAATGTAGGAGGGTACTATGTTGAAAAATAAATGTGATAGGTTTTCTAAAATTGACTCCTTCTACCTTAAGCCACAAACTTATCAATCACCCCTCGTATCTCTTGCAACAGTCAACTTCAAGGCCACCACCATCATTTCGATGCCCAAGAGAGTGATAGTAATTAGCCTAAATGATTCCTGCACAGTGGCATTGACCTCAATAATCATGAATTGCATTGTGTGACTGGTAATGGATCATATAAAATCCTACTTTCCAGCTACATTGGACCTTTACCAGTTCACCGTGCTCAAATCAGAACACTGATGATATCATAGCCTCAGCCCTCCACTCCGTCCTGTCCCATTTAGGAAATGATGCCTCATTCGCCAGGTTGTTGTTCATCAGCTTCATCTCAGCATTTAACACAAACATCCCTCACAGGCTGGTTCAAACTGTCCTTGTTGGGACTCAACACCCCTCCCTGTAACTAGATCTTGGACTTCTTGATTGAAAGGCGCCAGTCAGTGCAATATCTCAAGCTCCATCCTCCTGAGCTCTGGTGGCCCCCAGGGCTGTATGCTCATCCTACTGCTGACTCACAACTGCACTGCCACACCCAGATCAAGATGCATCATCAAGTTTGCTGATGATGCAACAGTGGTTGGCCTCATCAGCAACAATGATGAGTCAGCATACAGAGAGGAGGTAGGGAGGCTTGTCAAATGGTGTGAGAACAACAACTTGAGTCATAACGTAGACAGGACAAAAGAGATGATTGTGGACTTCAGGAAGGCACAGGTTAACCACTCTCCATTTCACATCAATGGCTCTGCCATGGAAAGAGTGAAGTGCACCAAGTTCTTTGGTGTGCACGTAGCAGACAATCTAACCTAGACCCACAACACTTCCTCATTAGTTAAAATGACATAGCAGCATCGATACTTTTTGAGGAGATTGAGGTGTACGAGGCTCCTTGCCCCCATTATAACAACTTTCTACAGAATCACCATTGATAGTGTCCTGTCTGGCTGCATCATTGTGTGGTACGGACGGAGGCTGTAAGGCATTGAATGGCAAGACACTCCAGAGGTTAGTAAAAAGCACTGAGAGGACCACCCCCTCCCACCCCACTTCTATTTGTGACATTTACCAGAAGCATTGTACACGAAGGGCCCAAAGCATTGTTGAGAATCCCTACCACCCATCCCACAATCTCTTTGACCTACTACTATCAGGAAGGAGGTACAGGAGCATCAAGACTAGGACTTCCAGACTGGATAACAGCTTCTTCCCTTAGGCTGTGAGATTAGTGAATACCCTGCCACCACCGAGGTCTCGTCACTAGGACAGCAAGCTGTTTACTGTTTAATTGTGCTGTGCATTTTACATGCATTTGGAGTTATATTTGATTAACTTATTTATGGTAATGACCCAGCTGGTGGCATAGTGGCATCAGCGCCAGACTTCGGGATGGAAGGTCCCGAGTTCGAATCCAGCTGGCTCCCCTGTACACTTTCCATCCGTGCTGAGTTACGAGCTGGTGATCTCTTTGGAAACCCACCCGGCAGAAGGCAATGGCAAACCACTGCTGTAACTTGCCTTGTAAGCGGTTCGCCACTACGTCAGTGAGGCATGGAGGGAAATCATCTGCTAACCAGAGAAACTCCGGATGCGACGTACCTTCCCTTTATTTATGGTAATATTTTGTTTTATGTGCTGTTTGAGATACATGTACTGTGGGTGAACCATGGTCCAGAGGAATGTTGTTTCACTTGGTTTTATATATGTATAGTCAGATGATAATAAACTTGAACTCAACTCATCTATACAAGCCATATCCCTGTGCACTTCCATGAAACCTATTCTCAAACTTCTTTGATCCAAGGAAAATAAACCCCATTCTTCAGTTCAATCCTTTAGCTCAAATTGCCCATCACTCACTCATTCTCGTAATTTTTGTCTGTACTTTATCAGAGAAATCGCAGACACTTAACAGCAAGTAGACCATTTGGCTATTAAGTCAGTACCAGTCCAACACCCGATCCCCAAAGCTTTGTAGATTCTTTCCTTTGTAAAACTTACTTAGTTACGTTTCAAATGCTATAACTGAATTTATTTCTTTGCAAATCAATGTAATGCACTTTAGACTCTAACCGACTCGCTGCATAAAACATATGCTTTTCCTCATGTTACATGTGATTTTTTTGTCAGTCTCCTTCAATCTAAGTGCCCTGGATCTTCATCATCCATCAGCTTGTACTATTTCTCTTTATCTACTCTGACTTTACCATTCATAATTTGAAACACCACAAACTTCTCTGCTCTGAGGAGAGGGGTCTCAGCTTTTCTAATTAAATCACATGAATAAACTCCTTCTTTCATTAAATCATTTAAATAAATATTTTTAAACTCCCTCTAAGGTCTTCAAATCCATGGCATTCAGAATTCCTACATTAGTTGTTTGTGATGAGCCAGTGTTTTATAAAGGTTCACTGTGGCTTCTTTGCCCTTGTACTGCAATGCTGTTTCTAATGCTCAGTATCCTGTATGTTTTTAACCACTTTCTCAACTTTCCATTTAATTTTCTTCATCTATCCACAAGTATCATCAGAATCTACTAGAATTGTATCCTCAAATTTATATCGTTCTTCCTCATTCTTTTTGTATTTTCACTGCATTGTTTCACTCTCTGCTTGTTTGACCATTCCACTATCTTGCTTATATCACAAATTCATATTTATTTTTCCTCACAGCTCACTAAACTTCCAACTTCTCAAGTGTGGTGACCAGTAGCAGGCACAATATTCCAATTTTGGCCTAAGCAGTGTTTCAGACAACTTCAATTTTCCTTTTTTTTTGTTGTTCATTCAATGACTTTATTTAAGAAGCTTATTATCTATTCACTCACCATTTATTCTCTCAACATGCCTTTCCTATTTCAACGTTTCATTAACATATGGCAAACACCCAGGATCCCCTGTTCAGAACTGTGCTATTTAATCTACATTCTCTCTTATTATTCTTTCCGATTCTGGCTGCTCACCAAATACATTCAAATATTTGCTGTACCCTTTCTAAGAAGTCCTTTACTCGAGTACTGCTAATGTACTAAATCAAATGTAACTCATGTTGGTTACAATAATTCATGTTCATGCAAATCCTTACAACTACTGAATTTCTAAATTTTTCTATTCTCTCTGAACACTCCTCTGAGCCTTGGTGGCATGTTTATTTGATTAATATGATTCACCATTCCAAAGTGCAATTCCTTCAGGCTCATTTCCCCTCTCCTTATTTTTCTGTACCCTCATAATTCATTCTTTCCCATTTAAGATTCTTTTTGCCACTTGACTACACGAAGGGATAATTCACAGTAGCCAATTACAACATACCTTTGAGAGGTGGGAGGAAACCAGAGCACACAACAAAAAAAAAGTCAAGTCGAGAAAGGAACATGCAAACTCCACACGGACAGCACTTGAATCTATCCCAGGTTCCTAGAGCTGTGGGTCAGCAGAGCTAACTGTTGCATTACCCTGCTATTCTAAAAGATCCTTTCTCTAAACTAGACTTACTCCTATATTTTTTTTAATGTGATAACGTTTGAGAGAGGGACACATACCCTGAAGACTTCTGAACTTTCCATCATTCCCTGCCCATACAGATGGCTATCACTTACTTTCCTGAACTCCCTGCAGCCACAAGGTGACTATCTCCTGGAACAAGTAATCCCAGAAGCCTTCAGATTTTCTTATGATCTGCAGTGAATCCAACTGCCTCTCAACCTCAGAAAATTTGACCTGGACATCAAACAGTTAGAGGCAGTTCCTCTTTACAAAGTGTTGCAGGGTACATGAAGTATCTTGAAGACCTTACATTGTGCAGTAGTTGCAACTCATCAATCTTTGTCATCATTCCTTAATGTAAGAAACTTATAGTCTCTTGTAGAGAAACTTACTAAATTGTTCCCCCTGAGAACCACCCTATTTACATTCTTTCTTTGCAGCATAATTTCCCAGTTTAAGATAGAGGTTTATATTAGGAAATAGAATTTCCTTTGTACCAAACTCTCAAGTTGAGCACCCTTCAAATAGATTCATAGTGTAATGCACAATAGAAACACATCCTTCCAACTCTTCCTTGCTGACTAAAATGCCCATCATGCTAATCCTATTTGCCTGTGTTTGGCTCACATCTCTACTTTTACTATCAATGTACCTGTCAAAATGTCTTTTAAGCATTGTGATCATACCTGCCTCTAGCACCTCCATAGGATGCTCATTCTATATACAGATTTCCCCCGCTATCCGAAAGTAGAGCATTCCTATGAAACCTTTCGTAAGCTGAAATGGAGTAAAGCGAAGAAGCAATTACCATTAATTTATATGGGAAAAATTTTTGAGTGTTCCCAGACCCAAAAAAGTAACCTACCAAATAGCACATAAACCTAAAATAGCACTAACATATAGTAAAAGCAGGAATGATATGATAAATACACAGCTAATATAAAGTAGAAATAATATATGTACAGTGTAGTTACACTTATCAGAATCGGGAAGATTTAGCCAAAATCGATTTGTAGAAAAAAATTGGCACGTACACGCATGCGCACACACCTGTCCGCGCAAGGCTTCACAGTCATGGTAGTCCTTCTCGGGGTAAACACAAGTTTAAAGAGGGTGCCTTTTTTCGTAAAAGCAAAAATCCTCTTTGGATTTCTTTCGGTTAGTGAAAACAGGTACTAATGTAAGTCTTTCGTAAAAGCGAAGTGGCGTAAAGCAAACTTTCGTAAAGTGGAGGACACCTGTACCCACAACCCCTTATGTACAACCTTTCTACACAGATCCCCTTTAAATCATTCCCTTCTCACCTAAACCTGTGCCCTATAGTTTTAGACTTCCCTATCTAGGGAAAAAGTCTGTGACTCTCTATCCTACCTGTGTCCCTCATGATTTTATAAATCTCTATAAAGTTGCTCCTTACGCTCCTTTGCTCCAGGGAAAACAATCTCAGCCAACTAATCTTTCTTCATAATTCAAGCCCTCCAGTCCTTGCAATATTCCTGTGAAACCTTTCTGCATCCTCCGTAGCTTAATCACATTCTTGCTAACATGTTAGTCAGAACTGCACACATTACTCAAACTATCACCTTTGCAAAACTTTGTATAACTGAGACATGACATCCCAACTTCTGTAGTCAGGGCGATAGCAGATGAAAATGAGTATACCATATGACTTCTTTATCACTCTGTTCACTTGTTTTACCACTTGGTGGGAACTATGTACTTGGAAGTGAAGGTCTCACTGTTCATTAACACTCCTCAGGACCCTGCCATTCACTGTGTAGGTCCTGCCACTTACCAACATACAGCACTTCACACTTGACCATTTTCCCAATTGATCTAGATCCTGATGTATCACTATCATTAACATTGTGAGCCTTTTACTATTTTAACCCTGCTCTTTTATTGAAATATTGATGCTGCACTTTCTCCTCCTTTGGCAGATTCTGACACTCTGCTTAAGGTGTACTTTGATCTGCCAAAGTTATTCAATCTCTCTAGTATTGTTCTTTACTCTCCTTCCCTCATGAATTTGACCAGAGAATTATGTCCTAGCACAAATCACAAACTTCAGGAGAAGCTGACCAGCAGTGACTCTTCTCATTAGGAAAGAATTCTATTTTTCTGTAATGATCAGTTCAAAATCGATAAAATAATCATCATCAATCACACAGTCTCTAAAGATAATTAAACATTGGAATATTTCTCAAGTAGGCTCATTCTATTTCACTAATTTGAAGCAAAGCTGTGTTAATTAGTGACTGTGCCAATGCCTATTTTCTATGTCGTTATCTCCATTAAGTATTTATTCTATTATAAATGTAATTAATAACCAATCATCTTGATGCATATCTAAATCAAATGTGTTCTTTGAAAATGAAAGTGGCTTAAATAATTGACTTATGAATGTTTAGTCACTAAAACCACTAAATTACAAAATCAGTTCTACTATAACATTTGCAATATTCAAGAAAAACAGCAGATTAAACTCAGATTTCTTGCTGATTTACTATCACAACCCTGAAATTTCAAGGTTCATCAAAATGTTTTGATTAAGTTATCAATTGTGCCTGCTCTGGGACTAAACCACAATCCACGCCACAGTGCATTCTATAGGTACAGTTTGACAGTCTCAGAAAACATAAAATCATTCTTATTTGGTCTTACAGCCACCTGACATGCTCATTTTAGTCAGATTAAGTTAAAATGTTTTCACAAATGAAATCTGAAGGCTCAGTTCAACACAGCCTAATGTTACAGTGATTGGTTATTATTTTCTTTGTAGCATAATTACTCCACTGGGTGTTCAACCAGCCCACAGATAATAAATCAGTTTGATTGCCTATCGCAGAAGCATAAAAAAAGGTGAAACCTCCAAAATTTCTCCATACCAGTATAATATGCATTTTATTTTAGTTAAACAGGTAATAATAGATGGTTAGCAATGTGTTACAAGGCAGTAATTTAAATTGTGTGATTCAATTTGCATGGCAAGGCTCGATTAGTTTCTGAATCTCAGGAGGGCCTTGAGATTCAATTACTGTCTTAAATTCACTACCAAATGCATGTTATTCTTCATAACAATATAGCTTATTTCCTTAATAGAGCATTTAATTTTTTTTCATGTCTTTACATGTTAGGCAGTTTGAAAATTGCTGAGGCATGATTTGGATAAAAGGGTAAAGCTTAGACCAGGGATGTATTTGGCATTGTGTGATTTATAAAGCAAGGAACTGCACTTATTTAGAATTTCCAGGCATTTTTTCTTTGCACACAGATATATCAAGACTTTTTTTTTCAAACCTTGCATTAATTGGAGAAGAAATATCAATCAAGATCTCAATTTTACTCTCTAATCTTGTCATCCCACAAGTCATACAGTATACACTAATTCGGAAGCACTTCTTTATTACAGCATATATACTACCTAAGAGATAGGGAGTATTTGAAGGCATACTATTTTGATGTAGACAAAATGAGCACGCTGACAGTAAAATCATTAATTTGTGTATTATATAGAAGATATAGGATGACCATCCAGAAATTCTGTGACACCAATTCAATAAACAGTTCCATTGATATCATAAATCCCAGCGGCAAATTTAAACAACTAGAGAGAGATTTGGATTTCTGACTGTAATTTATAAGCAGACACCAAACACTATTAAAAACAAATGGTTCTTTTCTTCATTTGATTCATGACTTAATGGTGGTAGAGTCTTTTGATATTGCTGACATATTGGTTAAAGCAGTAAAGCATTGGTTGGAGCAATAATTTAAACTATTGCATTTATTTTACTAGCAGCAGTTAAGATTCATTATCTCAATGTGAGTGAGAAATAATCTGCAAAACTTCAATGTATCAATGAGTTCTCTCACGATTCCCGTCAACTCTCGTTTCAAGATGGGGCTACTGAAGCTCAACACTACCTGCTAGTGGCAAAAAAAAAACAAAGAAAACTACTAACTACTTTATTAATCACACTTTTTCTGGTAAATGATCACTGTAATCAATAACCTGTAACTTTCCTTTCGGAGCCGAACTTTTGAACCACCTATATGACCTGATACCTTTGGAGTGTGAAATAAAATCTCAAAGGTGAAAAACAGTTGCAACGTGGCGCGTACGGGCCAAATCAAGGCAGCTTGGCCGGGGCACGAGAGTGGGTATGAGCTAATGCTTTGCCTTTGCTGGAGCGGACTTGGAGGCAATTCGATGCGACAGAGTTGAGGCGGAAACTGGGCCCAAGAACTCGGAAAGACCCAAGGTTTGATTGATTTAAGCACAGAGCTGAATTGGAAAGGTCAGGTATGGGCTGAATTGAGGCGGTGAGACCCTGGCCCGAGAGCACATCAAAGCAGCAGGGAGCGACCCGAGATTTGGACAATTTAAGCCCAGGGCCAGATTGAAAAGGTCATGGTGTCATGACCAGAAGTGAGGGACAGGTTGGTTCAGCTCACTTGTCTGCAATGTGTACTCATCTCTGTGCTGAACTGAGGCTGTGGACTGCAACTAATGGGTTATTGGACTGGCTGTAGTGATGACTGGAAATTTGTCTGTTAAAATAAATTTGCTGATTTTCCTTCTCTGCCTATTGTGACAAGGGGAGGGAAATGAAATTTATCTTCATAAAACCTTCAGTATTTAAAAACAATAAGTTACTTGGGCATTCAGTGAAGCTTGAATTGAAATTGGCTGGTTTTGTTTATGATTGAGTAGTTAATCATTTATAGTTCTTCTTTTGGATCGCTTTACAACCTGTCAAATTATGTTCATCTTGAAGTTCTAGTGCACAGATCAAGGTGACTTAGAAAGATGTTGCATTGATTGCTTGGATCATATTGTCCTTTCCTGTTCCCAGGCTCAAGAGATTAGTAGCCACAATCCCAAAAGGGATGCCAGGGAAGGGAAAGGGGGTCACAGGGCATGTTTGGCAGCAGGGACCAGCATTCATTCAGGACCAAGAGAATAGTACTTAGTACTTGATTGGATTAGAAGGAGGACCTCTGTTTGGTGAGGGGATTGGTGTGAAGAGTTGAGTTGGGGAAGGAGTTGGGTGCGGCCAGTGTTGTCTGAAGGTGCATTTAGGATAAAGGAAGACTAATTTTTGATGTTGGATTCAAAGGAACCGAACAGTGCATTACTATCTGTTGGAATTTTGGAGTACAGGTGATGGATAGGAAGAGACCAGCACTTGGTTCAGTATATCCCTACAATCAAGAAGATGTCACATTTATCTTTAGTTAGTCCCAGCCAGTAAGCAAAGCTTGTGAAATTTGCATTCACTCTCAAAAAAACAGTATGCTCTGCAAAACATCTCCTGTAATTTGTATTTTCAATATAATTAATGCATCATCTCTGTGTCTTCATTTAGCATCCTCTGCTCTATTGACAATTCATGCATTCATTTGGATATTTGTCTAATTCAATGCACCCTTTCAAGGTTTTCTTATATACTCACCTGAGAAAAATATAATTTTGTTTCATTTTGGTTATCTGCATTGTTACAGTCAGAAAATAATTCCCTATCTTAGATAGAAAAATCTCTCTTCTAGCACCCTGCATCTAAATTCTTTTATGGTAATGTTAATAATGCATCTACAACTAAGTTTTGTTTCAAAGTTTTGAATCAATTGTGTTTTCTCACGATCTTATTTAAATAAAATGAAGATGACTTCAAAACATAGTTTTGTGTATAAAAGCAGGCCCTAATGTGTATTGATCAAAACTGAGGTAGGATAATGGGCCTTTGTATTCTTGATGGAGTAATACTTATTATTTCAGATTCTGAAGAAGAATTGCCAATGAAGGCTTATGGTCTGTAACTTTTTTGTCCAAAGCGAATTGATGAAACTGTTTATCTTTCAAGCATTCTTAAGTCTGTTAGCAACACACACAAAATGCTGGTGGAATGCAGCAGACCAAACAGCATCCATAGGAAGAAGCACAGTTGACGTTTCGGGCCGAGACCCTTCGTCAGGACCCTCCAACCTTCAACTCTCTGAAGCACAGCACTCTGTCCTCAGTAAGGGCCTTACCTTTGACCCCTTTGCCCACACCTCAGCGAGTTCCGCATGTGCCATGATGCTGAACTCTTCTTCCGCCGGCTCCGTCTTCGAGCCTACTTCTTTGGCAAGGACTCTCCCACCCCCACCGATGACCCCTTCTCGCATCTTCAACTCTCCTCCTCTTCATGGACACCCCGCTTTGGTCTTCTTAATGTCTCTTTCTCAGTTTGAGCAGCTTGTCCTCACATGTATTGTATGTAATGATATTTCTTGACCCTTATCCACTTCACAATTATTACATCTCCTACTCCATTTCCATTTATCTTTTTTTCAGTGATTTGACTTAATGGCATCAGTACTGTTGCAAGACCTGGAAAATAGTACTGTCCATGCTAGAAATCATCCAACCTTTAGAATGTTTTTAGTTTTCTTTGCCTTCATAATTTTAACACAATTTTCTTGACTGTTTGAAATCCCCTTGTATTTATGTTTAGTGCAAGGCAAAGTATTTCATCCTGTAATATATACTTGCTTCTTATGAGGTTTACAGTATATTAATACAGCTTCTGGAACACTTAGTACCTAAATATTTTCTTTTTTAGCACTTGCAGTGATCAGAATGTCAGCTTTATTGAAAAGTTGGCACACTATAACATACAGTTACTCATCTATGAGAGCTTGAAAGATTTTTGGAGGTGACTTGACACCATGAAATAGGTTTGTGTACAGAAACAGTTCTTTATGTATATTAATTGCCGAATATCTCATTTTATCCATGTAAAGTTGACAGATCTAATCTAGTGAAAATGTTAACTCTCTGTTAACTCTCATGTAGATGCTATGAAGGTGGTAATTGGGCCCAACTTTAAAAAAAACACTGCCTTATTTATTATCACCTTGTAATCCACTTTCCATTTTCTTCACTCTTAGTACCACTCCACTCGGTGACTCTGGTCTGTCCTCACCATTCCATCCAGTCTACCTAACCTTTCATCCACCCAATTCTTCAAGCATGTTGGTTACAGTAGATTGGTTTTTACCAAAGCTCAGTACAAGTATGAGAAATATAATCTGTAATTCGTGTATATATTGGAACATTTTGCACACTTTTTCAATGGTATGTCTAAGCACGACTGAGTAACACTTATGTTCAACAGAACAGAAAGTGCTGGAAATATTTACTAAGTTAGGCAGCATCCTTGGAAAGAGAACAGTGTTATTGTATGTAAACAAAAAACCTTTGAAGGGTCTTCTTTTCACAAATGCTACTTGACCAGCTGAATGCTTCCAGAATCTTTTGTAGTATTTATTTCTGATTTCCTGCATCTGCCATTTTATTCCAATTTTCATTCATGATGAACACCTCTTTACGCACTAGCTTTAGGTTTCTGAGCTAATGGTTGCCCACCAATGTTGGTCAATTAGTGAACGGCTACAGTTAATGGTATTCTATTTAGTGATCATTGCAACAAGTAAAAGTCTCATCTCAGTTATAGTTTTCATGTTCACCATACTGTTCTTCAATGGACTTACTCAAATAGATCTATCAGTAACGATATCAGCATTCTGCTCATGTCATACACTTATCTTTATTTATTATGAATGCCTTGTGGGATGACAAGAAAAGTAGGGAGTAAAACTGGGATCTTGATATATATCCCTTCTCCAATCAATGCCATGTTAAAATTTTCAACATAGTTACGGGTTGCTTTATAACACCAATCCACTATTAGTGTCATTAGCTTTAATAATGTGTAGATTTGGTTGTTCACTGCGAAAACATATGTGAGGAAATCACCATCGAGGATGCTTGGTATGACTAGCTTAGCTTTATATTTTTATGCTAAGGATATATCGTGCAGTAAATCATTTTAATTTTATTAGTGGCAGAAATTCACATCAGTGCCACGTATGTGCTTTGGAACTGCAGCTGTCACTGCTGTTTCATGGAAGTTAGCTGCTTTCAAACTTATATCTTCCACAAAGTGAAATTCCTTGGCATTCTTCTGCAACATTTCCATTGACACATGCAAGATCATATCAGATTCTGAGCGTTTAATTATTTTCTATGAATTCGTTCATCTATTAAAGCATCAACTCATCACATTACGCCTGATCTAACACATTAGTGACGTTAGTGCGAAGACAGAACCTTCAATAAAGTTCAGGATGGAGTTCACGTGGATTTGAAAGGGTGACAGCCTGGTCAACTGTGTGGGAATGAACCAGGCATAGGGATCGACAGAATAAGTAGGGTAAGTAGGGTTAATGTGGATAGTACAGGAGCAGTGTGGACATGGTGGGCTGAATGGCCTCTCTGTATGACTCTCTGACTCTAAAACAGGGTAAATTTCTTGTGTTCTCACATAGCATGATTTGTACAGCCACAATCTCGCTGTCACCCGCAATTTCCATTATTATCTGTTCTATAAAAATATCTCCCAAATTCCGTATGAAGTGAAAGACTCAAGACCCTGGTCATTTATAGCAAGACCACTCATGGAACCAGCTTGAGTCTAAGCAGCCATTAGCCCTTAACTCCGAGCGGAGTCATCGGGACATCATCATGACAGTATTTTTTTTTTAGCAGGCTTTCTTATTTTTTAGAAGCTTGACGCTCAACCCAGCACGGATGGAAAGCGTGCAAGGGAGCTGGCTGGATTTGAACTCGGGAGCCTTTGCTCCAAAGTCCGGCGCTGATGCCACTACGCCACCAGCCGGCTAGCCATTATATCAGCTTATTATGAGCATTAAACAAAACATAATTTTAACTTACTTTTGGCAGAGATAAACAGTTATAATTACATAGGAAATCTTGCCACCTCATTTCTGTCAAATTCAACTTTATAGACAATCCAGATACCAGCCAGAAGCCAGTAAAGACCCAAATCTTTCTTGTAACCAACTACCTCTTTACCTGAGGTCTTCATGGGGAAGCAGGGATGGATTACTACCAAACTTTACTGGAATCAGAATCAGAAACAGATTGGTTATCATTGACACAGTGTGTCGTGAAATTTGGTGTTCTGTGGTAACAGTTCAGTGCAAAAAATAAGAAAAAATCTTAGTTACAATGAAAAATAAAATAAAATAAATAAATTGTGCAAAAAGGAAATAGTGAGGTGGTGTTCATAATTTCATAGACTGTTCAGAAATCTGATGGTGGAGGGAAAGAAACTGTTCCTAAAACATTGAATGTGGGTGATCAGGCTTCTGTACCTCCTCACTAATGACAGTAATGAGAAGAGGCATGTCTCCGAAGGTGAGGGTACTTAAGGATGGGTGCCACCTTCTTGAGGCGCTGCCATTTTAGGATTTTCTTGACGGTGACGGAGGATTGTGTATGTGATAGACTTGGCTGAGTCTATAGCCCTCTGAAGCCTTTTTCAATCTTGTGCAGTGGAGCCTCCAAACCAGGCTGCAATGCACCCAGCTAGAATGCTCTCCATGGTACATTTGCAGAAATCTGCTGGAGGTTTTGGTGACATAGCAAATTTCATGAAACTGCTAGTGAAGTATAGAGGTTGAGGTGCTTTTTTCATGATTACGTCCTCCGGAATTCAGGCCAAGCCAAACTTTACTGGAACAGGGCAGCACAGCTGGCTTGGTAGGATAGCACTGTAGCACAACGGGATGTTACAGTGGAATAGATGGTAGAGCTGGTGCCTCTGAGGTTAAGTAACTCAGCAGCCATCTTGTCACCCGCTGCTATCTGTGTAGAGATTTCATATTTTCCCTGTATGTCCTCTGGTGCTCCAGTTTCTTCCCACACCCCAAAGGTGTGCAGGCTGATAAATTAATTGGCCATAATAAATAGACGAAAACCTTACGAAGTTTGAAAAAGGAATCAAACCAGACTAAAATAGTGGCACATCTCTGGCTCATGGCAAGATGACCACACACCTCCTCATCTCATGCAGTTCCTATCACACTAGATACAAGCTGAATGCAAAGTAACCGGGACTCCACAGCAAATATATTCCATATTTTGTCACTTAAGATGGGACATAGATATAATAACAGATGTTATCTATTTGCAATGCTGCCTGAAAGAAGAACATGGTTTATCATCCTGAGCAGTAACCTACAAAAACCTTCAGCACTCTCTAGGATTTCTGCGTCTGCTACCCCTGAAAATGCAATAAAGCAAAAATAGTTCCAATCTGTTGCCTGAATCTTCCTTGCTTAAGTAGACCAAATATTTTGTTAGACCATATATCTTGTTGCTATTCATGTGAAGAAGACATAAGAACTGATGATAGTTTTATGTTTCAGAGGATCAAGCACAATCCCATTCACAAATAATTGCAAATACAATCAGATTCTTTGGGAAAGGTTTATCAGCTAGTAAGAGATTTTAAATACAAAATGGTCCTGTTAACAGGATTTGGCAAATGTTTACTTTCCAGTAAAAAAAGACACTGTGCTTACTTTATGATGATGAAAGTGGGATAAAAGAGCCAAACACTGAATTTTGTCAAATTTTCCAAAGACTTGGCAACACCAGGAATTTATCCAAAAGTTTATATCTGTGTCTGACCCACAATCACGGTTACAGGTCAGACTTTATTTACAGATTTTGTTAAAACGTTAAGTATAACTCAAATCAAGGCAGAGGTAAAACAAGACGCAGATTTCAGGGCATGTCTAAATTCTGGGTACTGAAAATAACATCTAGTGTGGATTGTTCTTTGCTATGGAAACACCTTGTAGAATGGAAAAATGGCCACCTCAAATAAGTAAACTTGGCAGTGAATTAACAATGACCTTAGCATCGATTTTCTATAACATCTTGGCAATAATTATTCAGTTAGATGCCATACTGGAAATACTATTATATCTGTCATTTAAGATGAAATTGGCAGCCATTCAGATATATCCACATTTTGGAAATATTATGTAAACATTGAATAACAAATAAAAATTATATTTTATATGAAGCTAGCAGTTTGATTGAAATGTGGAAAGGAAACATTTGAAAGTTGTTTAGATTGCCATGTTTATAATAGACTGAGGCCTAAATCCTTCTTGGAAAAAAATAATTCATACGTAGGGATCTGAGTCATGGTTAGTGGAGTTTTTTGTAAAAATGGCACATTGAATTGTCTTGTTCTCTTACTTGTTCAGAAAAAGAAACAAAATGCAAATATTTCCAATATAACAGCTTCCAACATACAGATTACATTGCTTTGCCATATATGGAGCCTTGAAAAAGTATTCAGCCCCACAACTATTTTCACATTTTACTGTCTCTTTTGTTAAGTTTAAAATATATCCATGTAGGATTTTTTGAGCTAATCTACAAAATATTGTGTATCATATCAAATCAAAAGAAAAATGCCAAAACCTTTACTATTATTTACTAAAAATTAAAAACCAAAACATTGAGGGTGAAAAAGTACTCATCCCCTTTATAATTACTATGCTAACTTCCTGAGGTGCAATATTACCTTACAAACTCACCCAATTCGTTCATGTGGAAAACTGGAGGATCACCTGTTTTCAATGAATTCATAAGAATATACCTTGTCTCTCTGCAAAGTCCAACAATATGGTAGATTTTCTTTGGACCAAACCAAAATGAAGACAAAAGAGCTTTCAAGATAAGTCAGGGAAATTAACATAGAGAAGCACAAATCTGCGGAAGACTCTAAACTTAAGTGGCCAGAGAAAAATGGCACCTGTAAGAAAGTCTACAGTGACGCCAACAGTCACTCGGAGTGAGCTGCAGAAGTCAGTGGCTGGAACAGGAGATGAAGTTCATAGCTCCACAATCTCTAAGGCCTTGCACAAAAGGGTATTTATGGAAGAGTGGCAAGGAAGAAGCACTGGCTTTAAAAAAAAGCATATACATTCCCATAAACACTTTGCAAAGCATCATTTTGAAGATACTGTGAAGATGTGGAAGAAGGTCTTATGGTCAGTTGATACAAATGTGGAACTCTTTGGCTTCAACACTAAGCAGTACGCATGGTGTAAATCTAATACTGTGTATCAGCCAGGTAACACAGCCCTACTGTGAAGTATGGTGAAAGCAACATCATGCTATGGGGACGCTTTGCTGCAGCAGGACCAGAAATCTGGTTAAGATTGATTGGAAGATGAATGCTGCTAAATACAGAGAGATCCTGAATAAAAACCTGCCAGTGTCTGCCCGATAGGTTAAACTGGGGAGGAGGTTTGCCTTCCAGCAAGACAGCAGCCAAAAGCTCACTGCCAGAGTCTTTGAGTGGCTTCTAATGAAGAAAATTGATGTTCCTGAGAGGCCCAGAGTCCTGACCTTGACCTGATCGAACATCTCTGGCTAGACCTCAAGCTGCTGTCTACCACCACTCACCAACTAATCTGGCACCGCCTGAGCAATTTTGCAAGGAGGAATGGGCAAATCTTGCTCCATCACAGTGTGCAAAGCTAATAGAGACTTATCCAAACAGATTAGTAGCTGCAAGGGATAGCTTAACTAAGTACTGACTGCAGAGGGATGAATACTTTTCAAAGGCTGACATTTCAAGTTTTGAATATTTAATTTTTCATGCTTTAGAATTTTCCATTTTTGGGTTCTAACGCGAAAGAAAATGAGCAAATAAAAATTCTCAGTGAAATTGATCAAAATCCCTGGTTGTAATACTCAGCTATGTGAACAAAGGGTGTGGGTTGAATACTTTGACAAGGCATTGTACATTTTAGCAACCATGAATTATTAAAATACATTTAAGGCATTAAAAATTCATGGATTGCATTTTTGCATCTGTTCTCCAAAGCACTTCATAAATTATTGGGAGTTATACAAATTCCAATTCACTTACAAGCTACTGACTTCTACGCTTTCTGTATGTACATGTTGCTGCTTCACTTCTCCTCTTAAAAATGCCACTTGCTAATATTGCAAACGGTACAGGGTGAGATTTGATTTTGACAGAAACACAAAATGCCTAACCACTAAGCTATCAGAGGCCAAAAAGAAAGAGGTAGGTGTAAAATAGACCACGGATTATTTTAAATTAAGTCAGTGAAGATTTCTGGTAAAATAACAAATGTTACATGAATGTGAACAGGTTTGATGTGCTCAAATAACAAACAATTTGTCTTAAGCCTCTTATTTCTTTAGAAATGGTAGAGGCAGCACTCATTGGCACTGACCAGGAATTCTATGCAGAGAGATTCATTACAACATCAACCTTTGGCAAGCATTCAGTCCCTGGAGAGTATTTTTCTCAGAAGAAGGCTGACATCCACAATGTCTGGTCTGCAGTGTAAGTCAATTCCAACCCATCTATATGTTTCCTGTTACATTAAACATTAAACCTGATTATAAATTGGGTCCTCGTGCAAAGCAAAGTTACAATTCTGAATTGGAGTCACCGATGCTACCTGCTTTGTTGAGCATTTCCTACAGTTTCTGATTTATTTCATTTTTCCAGCACCTGCCAGATTTTACCTTGAGGTAATTTATTCCACCATTTAAAGAATCAATAGGAAACTGAGGGTCCAAAGGTCCATTTCAGATACTGCAAGCAACACAGGCATTTCAGCTAGCATCCAGGGCCTATCTGCCTAAAAGTATCCACAGCTTTACCTTTTCAGCTCCTCACCAATGTTTGGGTAAAAACATTAACGTCCCAGCAAAAAAAGGTAAATATTCCAACTACAACTAAGAGTAAACACATAATTCTACCATGACCCTCTTTAACTAAGTGTGTACTATGATTCAAAAACACCCTTTACCCACAGGTGTACTGCCACCGGGATTTCTTTGGTAATAAATATATTTGTTTTCATCTGATGTTGCTTCACTCTTAGGAGGCAGAGGTAGGAATGGAGGGCTTTTTTCCCCAGACAGGATGCCTGCGATCGTGGTGTGCCACAAGGATCACTGCTGTTTGTCATCTATATTAACAATTTTGATGAGAATGTCATTTATTTTGTTAGTAAGCTTGCAGATGACACAAAAGTTGGTGGTGTGGAGGATAGTAAAGAGGATTATCTAAGTTTAGAAGTGGGTCTAGACCAACCTGAGAACAGAACCAGAGAATGGTGAGTGGAATTTAACTACAGCAAGTGCAAAGTGTGGTTTGTAAATTAAAACAGAGCAGTAAATGGTGTCACAGGTAGATAGGGTCGTAAAGAGAGCCTTTGGTACATTGGTCTTTATTAATCGAAGTATTGAGTATAAGAGCTGGAATGCTATGATGAGGTTGTATAAGGCATTGGTGAGGCCGAATCTCGAGTATTGTGTTCAGATTTGGTCAACAAATTACAGGAAGAATATTAATAAGGCTGAAAGAGTGCAGAGAAGGTTTACAAGGATGTTGCTGGGACTTGAGAAACTCAGTTACAGAGAAAGGTTGAATAGGTTAGGACTTTATTCCCTGGAGCATAGAAGAATGAGGGGAGATTTGATAGGGGTATATAAAATTATGATGGGTATAGATACAGTGAATGCAAGCAGGCTTTTTCCACTGAGGCAAGGAGAGAAAAAAACCAGAGGACATGGGTTAAGGGTGAGGGGGCAAAAGTTTAAAGGGAACATTAGGGGTGGGCTTCTTCACACAGAGAGTGGTGGGAGTATGGAATGAGCTGCCAGATGAGATGGTAAATGCGGGTTCTTTTTTAACGTTTAAGAATACATTGGACAGATACATGGGTGGGAGGTGTATGGAAGGATATGGTCCGTGTGCAGGTCAGTGGGATTAGGCAAAAAATGATTCGGCACAGCCAAGAAGGGCCAAAAGGCCTTTTTCTGTGCTGTAGTTTTTCTATGGTTTCTATGGCCTTGGAAAGTGTTACAGGAGAGCAATAGGGGTACAGTTCCCTGAAAGTGGAGACACAGACAGACAGGGAGATGAAGAAGGCATTTGGTGTGCTGGCCTCCATTGGTCAGAGCACTGAGTACAAGAAATGGGATTCTATATGTAGCCATACAAGATTCTGGTGAGACTAAGTTTGGAATACTGTGTGCAGTTCCAATCACTTTGGTGTAGGACAAAATGTCATTAGGTTGGAAGGGTGCAGGAAAGATCAATATGGATTTTCACTTCGAATTGAGGGGTTAAGCTATAAGAAGAGACTGGATAGCCTGGGATGTTTTTCCCTGGCGCATAGGAAGCTGAGGGCTGATTTTACAGAGTTTTATAAATTCATGAGGGAATGGCCACCGTCTTTATCCCAGATAAAGAAATCTAAGACTAGAGGGTATAAGTTAAAGGTGAGAGGAGAAAGATTTATAAGGGAACTTTTTCACTCAGAGGGAGGTGAATACATGGAACAAGCTGCCAGAGAAAGTGGCAGAGGTGGCGACAATTAGAATGTTCAATGCAGGTACATGAATAGCCAACATTTAACAGAATATGGAGCAAACAACAGTAAATAGGACAAGCTCAAGCAGACAACTTAGAATGGATTAGTTGGGCCAGAAGGCCTGTTTCTGTGCTGTATGACTCAGCTTTCTTGAAGAATTACCAAACCTCGTTTTTGGATGAGATTCTACCCTCTATCATGTTATTCCTCATAATTTATCTGCAATAGAACTGACAGGTTCAACACCCTTCCCTCAGTTTAAGAGTACTAAGGCCTTCTTTGATGTCCATTCAATCAGCGTGAATGATTTCTAATGTGGAGCGCTGAGGCAAGAATGTCTAAACACAGAACACAGAACGGTATAGATCAGAGCAGCGTCTTCACCCTGCGTTGTCTGTGCTCACCACGATGCCAAATGAAACTAATCACATCTGCCTGCACATGATCCATATCCCTGCTTAAATACCTCCGAAATATTACTATCATATCTGCTTTTACCACCTCCCATGACTGCACGTTCCAAGCAAAACATACCCCACACATCTCCTTTAAATCTACCCCCACTCAACTTAAACTATGGTGTCTAATATTTGACATTTCCATCCTGGAAAAAAGACTTTGACTATCTGCCTTAACTTTCCCTCTTATATTATCATCTCTGGGTGGTGAGATGGAAATAAGTCTCTACCAAAGGAGGTGTAAGGTACTCTTTCCCTCCACTAGTCTGCAGGTCACCCTTGGGCAAGCTGTAGTATCTACTTAGTGCCCCGATCGTGGGAGCAGGTGCTGGATAGTCCATATGTGCAGTTGGTGCATATCACAAGTCTTGGTTATAGGACCACTGACACCAGGCAATGTCTAAAGAGTATTGATAATGTTTAGGGCCACCCATCTGCTAAGGACATTGCCCAGAAGGCCGTAATGGCAAGCCACTTCTGTAGAAAAATTTGCCAAGAACAACTATGGTCATAGAGAGACCATGATCGCGCACAGCATACAACACGGCACATAACGAATGAACTATTATCATGTCACCTCTCAGCCTGTAACACTCTAGTAAAAACAATCCAAGTTTTTCCAACCTCCCTTTATGGAAAATACTCCCTAATCCAGTTAGCTTCCTGATGAAACTTCCACATCCTCTCTGAAGCATCCACATCGTTTCTATACTGAGGCAATCAGAACTGTACACAATACTTCAAATATGTTCTAAGTAGAGTTTTACACGGCTGCATTGTGACTTGCCAACTTTTATATTCAAACATTACTACTTAGATTTTATCCTCAATTTCTGCTGCTTGCACATGAGATAAAGTCAATGCCACCCAGGCTTCAGAAGGTAAAAGTTAATAACTGATATGGTATTCTCTCCTTCTAAATGATTAATTAATTCATTCTTAAGCCTTCATTTCCCAGGGGTATTATGAAAGATTATAGCTAAACTGAGAATGGACCAAATATAAGACTTAGTTCTCCTGAAGAATCACTATCCTCAGATGTTAGCAACACACACAAAATGTTGAAGGAACTCAGCAGGCCAGGCAGCATCTATGGAAAAGAGTAAACAGTCAATGTTTTGGGCCGAGACCCTTCACCAGGACTGGGAAAAAAGATGAGGTCAGAGTAAGAAGAGGGAGAGGGGAGGAAGACGTACAAGTGGTAGCTGATAGACCAACCCACCAACCTCCGTGTCCAGCACATAATTCCCCATAACTTCTGCTATCTCCAACGGGACCCCACCACCAAGCACATCTTTCCCTCCCCCCCCTTTTCTCTTTCCGCAGGGATCGCTCCTTACACGACTCCCTTGTCCCCTCGTCTCCACTCGTTTCTCCCCACTGATCTCCTTCCTGGTACTTATCCTTGCAAGCAGAACAAGTGCCACACCTGCCACTATACCTCCTCCCTCACTACCATTCAGGACCCCAAACTGTCCTTCTAGAGGAAGCGACACTTCACATGTCAGTCTCGCGGGCTCACCTACTGTATCCAGTTCTCCTACTGTGGCCTTCTGTATATTGGTGAGACCTGACATGGATTGAGAGACTGTTTCACATAGCACCTACACTCAATCCACCGCAAAAATGCGGGATCTCCTGGTGACCACAGATTTTAATTATACTTCGCATTCCTATTCTGGCATATCAGTCCATGGCCTCCTCTACTGCTGTGATGAGGCCTCACTCAGGTTTGAGGAGCAACACCTTATATTCCATCGGGGCATCCTTCAACCTGATGGCATGAACATCGATTTCTCAAATTTCCAGTAATTGCCCCCCACCTTCCGCCTCCTCCACCATTCCCTATTCCCATTTCTCTCTCTCACTATATCTCCTTACATGCCCATCACCTCCCTCTGGTGCTCCTTCATCTTCCCTTTCTTGCATGGACTCTTCTATCATATTCTCCATTCTCCAGCCCTTTAGGTCTACCAGTAGTCGACTTCCCAACTTTTTACATCACCCTCCCCCTCTCTCGGTTTCACCTCTCACCTACTACCTTGTACTTCTTCCTCCACTCCCCCCCGCCCACCTTCTTACTCTGACTCAACTTTTTCCTCCAGTCATGATGAAGGGTCTCAGCCCAAAACATCGACTGTTTACTCTTTTCCATAGACGCTGCCTGGCCTGCTGAGTTCCTCCAGCATTTTCTGTGTATTGCTTGGATTTCCAGCATCTGCAGATTTCTTCTTGTTTGTAATCCTCAGATGTTCATTTGAAAGGTAGAATGTTCCAGAAATGGCCTTGGGTTTTCAGCGCACAACCATGCAGTCTCCCTCTTAGGAGGCAATATGGAGGGTCCTTAGCTTAGTCTATTTTATAAAGATCTCTGAGGGAGATTTAGCTTGCTCTCAGCTGTATGAGGCTGGTGGTTTCAAAAATGGTTCTAGTCCATTTGCAACAGTAGAGGCCCTGATGAGAAAAATATGTCCATTTTGTACTCTGAAGGAAATCTGCATCTGGAACAATAAACGGAGTCAGATGAAGCAAGGTACTGAAATGTGACTCCGAGCTGGTGAGCAGCACCCTGCTGATTTGGGGAATGAAAATACTTTTCTTCTACATTGTGTCACGCACTCGTGTCTTTAAATACAAAGCTGTAAATTCAATTTTGAATTGTTGAAATGAATAAAAGAATGCACTATGACAAAAATATTGACCCATCCAATTCCCCCGAAGATATTTTATCATTTAATCTCCTGCAGAAACTCTCTCCTTGAATTGCAGGATTATTTTAGTTAGTGAAACTTGCACACCTAAAGGCCAAAGGAGATGTATGGCGCATTTTTTTTTAACAGAGTGAATGGTGGCTGTCTGGAATGTGCTGTCTGGAGTGAGGGTGAGTGCAAATCTGACAGAGGCATTCAAGAAGCTCTTGGATAGGTACGTGAATAACAGATCACAAAAGGGATTAGTTCAGCACAACACTGTGAACCAAAGAGCCTGTTCTTGCAGTACAGTTCTGTGCAAAATAGATTTTCTGTGTGTGTGTGTTCTTTCCTGTCATAGCACTGGAACCATCCCAGCTGGAGACTTAATTAGTTGACTGAGTATACATATTGGCAAAAGTTTTTTTTTCAAGTTGCAGATATGAGAAATTTTAAACATAAAATGACGGAAACACTCATCTGGTAAGGCAGCATCTGCGGAAAGAGAAATAGAACTCAAGTTTCAGGTCAAATGGTGGCATTCTATTTAAATGCACTGAGAGTTTCTAAACGCAGTTATTGCCAGCATCATTTGCATCCAGGGCAAAAAAAGAAGTTTAATAAAGAAGGCTTCAAACAGCACTCCTTATATGTGAAGATTTCAGTCATGGGGCCTGAATGTCTTTTTACCATTCAGTTGAGAAAGAAATCATGGTCTAAAATTTGTGCACATACTGCCTGTCACATCAAGCACACAAGCACTTATTTTAAGATTTGCAGTCCTTTATGTCATATCATTTCTACACTAAGAAGTCTTCCTTGACTGCATTTCTTGAACAAAATTGTTTGAAAGCTCTTGTATAAACACCGCAAAAAATAACTAAATAATAGGTAAAGCAGTGAGTCCCCTTCATCTTTCACAAAGAGCTCTGGAATTAGATACTTTACTGACATGCCTGCAGGCTGGCACGTGAATCTTGTAATTAAATTAATGGCAGGAAACATCTTATCCATATGTTTGGCCACACAGGAAGTGTAACAGTAAATCCTTTCTCCGTGGAACATGTTACATAGTTTAGAAGTAAAACATTTTCAAAAATTGAGGGTTGAAAATGACAAGAGACAAGGTGTATGAGTAATGGCTTTTGCTGCATCTAATGAATTATTTTGAAGCAAGGATATGGATTTTTTCTAGTTTTTACACTATTATCTCATCAATTATAGTTATTTTAATGTTTAGTTAAAACACCTGCATTTACAACATGAATAGTGATATTTAATTATTGTAATTTAATGATCCTACTCTTCCATATATTTCTTTACTATATTATCATTAAGCTTGAAGCATACATTTATATTAAGAGTCAGAATCAGAATGAGAATCAAGCTTAATATCACTGGCATTTGTTGTAAAATTTGTTGTTCTGTGGCAGCTGTACAGAGCAAAACCTATTAATAAAAAGACTATTAATCACATTAATATACACACGTATATATATAAACTAAATAAGTGCAAAAAGGAAGCAAAAAGTAAAAAATAGTGAGGTAGTGTAAATGGGTTCATTGTCTGTTCAGAAATCTAATGGTGGAAGGGAAGATGCTGTTCCTGAAACATTGAGTATGTGTTCTCAGGCTCCTGTAGCTCCACCTTGAAGATAGCAATGAGAAGGAGGTATGTCCTGAGTGACTGGGGTCCTTAATGATAGGTTCAGCCTTTAGAATATGGAAGTTCAGAGGCAAAGAGTTTGTTAGGTTTGCTTGAGTGGAGCATGTGGTTAGGAAGGAAGCCACCACCACAAAGCTTGCAAATACTTGTGGAATGTGCTCACTACCCAGCAAATATTAGACACATACATTCATACAGTTATGTCAGTAATTCTCATGGTGGTAAATATTCTGAATGTCAAATCATCCAATGCAATCCGACAGCGCCAAAAGCAGCAAAGAGGAAATGGCCATTTTGGGTGTAATATTACAAACTATTACTTATGTTATTAACATCCCTCCATCATTGGTTATGGATAACATTAAGTGCAAACTAACATATAATTCTTTTAGCCTGTACTAATCAAGGTTAGTGGGTGATCTTGCCCAGTTTTTGTTTTTCAAATTCATTTTTTACTAAAGGCTAGTAATTATGAATGCAAAATTTGGATTGGAAAAGGGGCTGTAAACAATGTATAAATATTATTTTCTACTACTCAGATAAACAAATTTCAGATTTTTGTTGGAATTATTCATCTAATTATTATAGTGAGATGATTTAACTTTGTCTATCTGCCATTAGTTTTCACTGACTAAAATTAGATTTGTATTTTACTGTATGTTATTTTCATATTATTCTCAAGACATCTAAAAAAAACTTACTTGCAAAAATGAATTACTTCTCGTAAATCAAGTCACCCGGTAATATTAGGATCATGGTGGCCAAATTATACACTATAACTTCCTAAAGCAATTTGATTGTTTGGGAGGTAAATATGAGCCAGAGCATTTCCTCCACCCTTAAACGGCACCAAAGAATCTCCCCTTCAGTATACTTCTGATTTGTTAGCCTCGACATTTTGTGCTCAAGTCTCTGGAGTGGAAATCTAACTTTAAAACAATTGTTGAAGTGTTACCACTAACAAATGATTTGGAAATATCTCCTCACTCTAGAGCAAGGACTCAATGAGCTGGACCATTATTAATGTAAGATTGCTTCTCGATCTTGTGTTCACAAGCTAGTTGCTGGAATAGTATGGCAATTTCTCTTCATGAAATTATACTTTTCATTACATGAATATTATAACTGATAGAAATAACTCAAGTGGAATATCATGAGCAGTAAGAAAAAGAATATCAATTCAGGAATTAGGATCACACAAAGATTGTTCAGTCCTCACATAAATTCGTAAAGAAATTATTCTCCTCTTAGCTACAGCATTCAGCAAGCTAACCTACAATAAGCTACTTGTTCAATGAAGCAGAACTTCAGTATCATTGACATTTCCAGTGAGGCTGAGCTTGTTGTTTTCAAAGTGTAACTTAACAGATCTTTTAGTTTCAGGAAACATTTTACATTTTATTTTCAGAATGATCTCTCATTAGGTTCAGCACATACCATTACTCATAAGGAACTCGCAGAGTAAAAATGCCACAACAGCACTTACTACTGGTGAAACATTTCAGAAAACAAACCAAAAGCAATGAACGCAAAAATTCCTTTCAATAACATATGGGTCCCCGATGACTCAGCTGGTTAAACTAATGAGCAGCTGAGCCGTAACTACCAGTGGGTTCCCAGGTTTGATCCCTGACCGATACTGTTACCTGATCTCAGGGAAGCAAAAGGGGTGCCACAATTCATCTCCCTCAATTCCCTTGGGGAACATCAGACAGAGTTCCTTCATCTCAATACAGTCCGTCAATCTTTTCCTCGACTTAAGATGGATGATTATATTATAATTTCTCCCCCTTCAACCCCCACCCTAACCCATTGGTATTATGTAGCCACCTACAAGGATAATATCATGTAGGAGGAGCTTGGTGCTCATAAAACCATGCACCAAACGTGAAGTAAACTCTGCAGTGTTGGGAGGAGGGGTGGAAGGGAAAGTGGGGAAACTGTTGGAATAACAGCTAATGAATCAAATGGCTGACAATTTTTTCAATAGAATTAAATACTTATTACATTTTCAGTCTTTTTTTACACCAAGGAATTTATGTTCTACTGACTGTTCTTAACCTCACTTGCATAAATTCCTATTGAATTAATGGTGATACCTACACTTAGCACAGTTATAATGCAGGTATAATTTGGGTGTTCTCTTGATAATTACTTTGAGCCCAGAGCAAAATATTATCTCCTCAGACAAACATTTGAACTAACTCCATAATTTAATGTAAGAGTACCATATGAAGAAAGAGTACATGAAAGACTACCCCTACGTTACGCGTAAACTAGCAAACTGGATAAATCATTAATATGAGAACATCTGCAGATACTGGAAATCCAGAATAACATACACTAAATGCTGGGGGAACTCTGCAGGTCAGGCAGCATCTATGGAAGTGAATATACAGTCAATGTTTTGGGCTAAGACCTCTCTTGAGGACTGAAAAGGAAGGGGGAAGATACCAGTATAAAAAGATGGATAAATTGCTGAATTAGCTGCCAGTATTCCAGACCACTGATCTAGAGACAACGAGTTTTGATTCCATTATGGCAGCTGGTGAACTTAAATTCAAATATTTAAATAAACATTACATTTTAATGAAAACTAATCCCAGAAATGGAATGAATAAACCTACTGAATTGTTGCAAAAAATACATTTGAATAATTAACTTCAGGAGAGATCTACTGTCCTCCCCACTCTGGCTCACATATGGCTCCAGTACCACCAATATGATTGACTCTGAATGGCTCCTCAATTCAGAAAGTCTACATCTTGTGAACTATTACAAATAATAAAAATATCCCTAGGTTCTTGAAGGACTCCACCTTAGCATTTTGCTTTGCAACTATTCACAAAGTTAGCATTCCCACCAACACAGTTTGTAAACTATCCAGTGAAGAAAAAAAATCAGTGAGAGAATTAGGGCATCAAAAATATCAACTATTTTTGAAATATAAGCTGAAACAGGTTAATAACAAAGAAAGAGGATTCTTTTACAGTTAGGTAATTTTGGGCTGAAAGTCATCAGACGAGTTTCCAAGAACTACGTCTCTGACAAAACAACTAACTTGAAGGCAAACTCATGCAGCGAGACCCTTTCTTATAGAATGTCCTGTTATCTGAAACAGTCACAAATAGTTAGCAATGTCTTTTCCTTGAAATCAGGTAACTAGCATGTTATGCTTCCATCACTGGAATTTAACAATTAATCCAAAAGGAATTTCATGAAAACGGAGGTAAGTAATTTGCCTGTTAAATTAGTGGTGTAATGATGGAGATATTAATAACACTGGCCTGGAGATAAACTGAGAAGGAAGAGTCATTTAGTCAGAAAGGTATACTGCAGATGCCGAAAATCGGAAATAGTAAAGAAAATACTTTAAAAAATGCTGCATTTCAGGCAAGAAAGGTGAAGAAATTACAGAATTAGCATTTCAGTTCAAAGTTATTTTAGCAGAATTGAAGTTGGTTTGAAAAAGTATTCAGGAAAAATATTCCAAAAATCGATGTAACTGACAAGATTCAAGAGAGACATAAAGAAATGAGAAGTAAATTTTATTAATCCCTAGTACAGATTCTGACCCAATGGAGACAACTCAGTTCACATCTCCTATCTAAAAAGAAAAATAAACCCATAATTTAAAATTTCAATATTCAACGATTTGTCACCTGTAGTTAAGCTCTTACTTCACAAGAAAATAAAGGCTTTGTGTTTTTCATTGGAAGGAAATGCAAAAAGGGAAATTATTCCCATAGTGCGATCATGCTTCTCTTTGACTGTGGTTGTAGAACACCACAGGCTGAGGCATGGGAGCAAGCCAACAGGCTCTCCCCTTCGTGAGGGACTGAGCTGAAGCAGAAGGAAATCTATAAAATGGGAAAAGGCAAGTATATAAAATAGCTGAGCATTCAAAGAGGGTAATTAACATTGATATGTTTATATTAATGTAACACATTGAGGGCACTGTACTACTTCAACATCTTTTAAAGAATAATAAAGCATGCAGGTGATGTAGATATTGCAAGCTGCTCAATGTTACAACCACCTATCAAACAGAATTCAGTTATTTTTTTAATATCATACCTCAGCCACCTTTCAATGTGATTTAAGACTGACTGCAATTACCACTATAATTACAAAACTGCTTAAATATTTATTAATATCCTTATATTACTATGATGATAAGGCATTAGAGGTATGACAATTCTAGTATCAACATTAATTAAAGGATACTATTTTAGTATGAATATTAATCAAACTGATTTTGCAATAATTTTAGTTGTTCATTCATGAATGGTACACATGGAATTGAATGAAAGCCAGAAATAAAATGAAGACTTAATTTGATTTTTAGAGATGATGTCATAATATTGTTCAGGTGGTTTACAGAGTTACTTAACTCTTCAAAAACAAATTTTAACCTTATTGCTTGCTTATTACCAACCCATTTTGATTTTAAAATGTTACAAATAAATTATACTAAAGACAGATGTAAGGAGAGTCACAAATATATTCCACTCTTTCTGTGTCACAAACATCAGCTGGATAACAAAAGGCACAAAGCATCACAAAACAGGAGCCTTACTGATTTTCAACTCCCCTGATGTTCAAATGATTAATTTGAAAAGCCATTATTCCCACATTTACTTTATGATGTGAAGGTTATTAGTTAATACAGTCAGCAATAAACATTGGAGTTTAAACTGGCCTCTCACCCTGGTGTTACTACTTTTCCAAACAAATTTTACTTTTCAATTTATGAAAAGAAACAGCTTTACCTAGAGGTAAAATGACATGGATACAAGGCATTGATAGTCCAGTTGTGACATGATTACAGTGAAATAATGTCAAGTAGTTGTGATAAAGGAAATAATTCTGATCTGCACATAACTATAAAGGGAAATTAATCCTTTGAGTCTTCGTTGATCTTGTAAATAATATTTTAATTACCTTACACTTGAGTAAAATGTAAAGTCTTGTTAGATACATGACATACAAGGCAATTAAGTGTGGATGATTAAATAAGGGAAATGCTTTGTTGCTAAGGATTTTTGAGTATTATATGATTATGCTGATAACATGGTACTATAGGTTACAATGCAGGTAGTATTTAAATATGTACATCTGGATTCAGACGTATTATTAAATTAGATATAAATTGTAACTTAAAATGTAATTAATTCTTCACTCAATTAGAAGCAAATTAATTGTTCTCATTTGGTTCCAAAGAATTAATTTATTTTTGCTAAATGTATGTGTGATGACAATATTTGCTGTGAATCTGATCTTGCAATTCTTTCATTATCTTTAAGTGTATCTTGAATTTAATGGCTATTTTATCCACCATATCTCAGGTAAAGAGTAGCCAAAAATCAGAAGCTAGGGTGGAATGAGAATTATTGGAATGCTCCTTGGCAGCTACACAAATTAGAAGAAAGAATCGAGTCATAGAGTCAAAATCTGATGGTGAAGGGAAAAAAGCTGCATTTGAAGTAATGACTTTTGGCTTCCGCACCTCCCGCCAATGGTATTGAAACATAAGAACATAAGTAATAGGAGCAGGAGTAAGCCACCTGGCCCATCGAGCCTGATCCACCACTCAATAAAATCCTGGCAGATCTGGCCATGGACTCATCTCCACCTACCTGCTTTTTCCCCATAACCCTTAATTACCCTACTTTGCAAAAATTTATCCAACCTTGTCTTAAACATATTAACCGAAGTAGCCTCCACTGCTTCATTGGGCAGAGAACTCTACAGATTCACCACTCTCTGGGAAAAGCAGTTCCTCCTCATCTCCCTTCTAAATCTACTCCCCCAAATCTTGAGGCTATGTCCCCTAGTTCTAGTCTCACCTACCAGTGGAAACAACTTTCCTGCCTTTATCTTATCTATCCCTTTCATAATTTCATATGTTTCTATAAGATCTCTTTTCATTTTTCTGAATTCCAGTGAGTACAGACCTAGGCGAGTCAATCTCTCCTCACAGTCTAACCCCCTCATCTCTGGAATCAACCTGGTGAACTTCCTCTGCACCACCTACAAAGCCAGTAAATTCTTCCTCAAGTAAAGTACTTCAGTTGCAGCCTGACCAGTACCCTGTACAGTTGCAGCATAACTGCCCTGCTCTTAAATTCAACATTCCATTTGCCTTCTTGATAGCCTGCTGCACCTGCAAACCAGCCTTTTGTGATTCATGCACGAGCACTCCCAAGTCCCTCTGCACAGCAGCATGCTGCAATCTTTTACCATTTAAATAATAATCTGTTCTTTCATTTTTCCTTCTGAAGTGGATTATCTCACATTTACCAACATTGTACTCCATCTGCCAGACCCTTGCCCACTCACTTAACCTATCTATATCTCTCTGCAGACCCCCAGTATCTTCCGCACAATTTGCTTGCATGAAGACCGACACCAAATGATCATTCAAAGCCTTGGCCATTTCCTCATTATTCAATATCAATTCCCCCTTCTTGTCCTCCAAGGGACCTCCATTCACTTTAGCCACCCTTTTCTGCTTTTTTATCGTTATAAAAATTTTTACTATCTGTTTTTATGTTCTGTGTTAGTTTATTTTCATAATCTAGTTTCCCTTTCTTTATTGTTCACTTAGTGGTACTTTGTTACTTTTTAAAGTTCTCCCAACCTGACAGTTACCCACTACTCTTGACGACTTTGTATGCACGAGCTTTTAGTTTGATGCCTTCTTTTATTTCCTTAGTTATCCAAAGCTGGCTCTCCCTGCCCTTACTATCCTTGCTTTTAACCCAAATATACTTTTGTTGAGCACGGTGAAAAATCTCTTTGTAAGTCTTCCACTGTTCCTCAGCTGTCCAACCATATAGCCCGTGTTCCCAGTCTACACTATACTAACCAAAACCTCCCTCATCCCATTGTAGTCTCATAGTTTAGGCATAATTCACTGGTTTTAGATTGAACTATTGCATCCTCCATTTCTAAATCATTCATAAACCTTTCCAAGAGGATCCCTAACAACAAGATCACTAATTTTACTTGTCTCATTGCACAGAACCAGACAGGAACTCAGCAGGCCAGGCAACATCCATGGAAATAAACTATCAATTGATGTTTCAGGCTGAGACCCCTTCAGTACAGGTTATTTGGGCACGCTATGTTAGCACTGGAAGCATTGCAATGTTAGCAGGCTGCCCCCAGCACACCCCATCCTGGACATTTATGCAAAACAACACATTGCACTTATGTTTGGATGTACATGTGACAACTAAAGCTAATCTTTCTTTTCTATCTCTTTATCTTTTGTTTTGATATTCCTAAAATGGGGAAAAAAAGCTTTCTGTGTATCTACCTAATGGATGTTCCTTATTGAATCATCCTATATATTTGGCCTATCCTATATCTCACCATAACTAAACACCTTCACTCCAAGTAACATCTTGGTGAATCTCCATCAGAGTTACATCCTTCCTATACTGTGGTGATCACAACTGCACACAATACTCCAAATCCAACTTGACATCCTAAATTTCACATTTATTCCCATTGAAGGCAGGCAGGACAAATATCTTCTTTACCAGCTAATCTATCTGTGTTGCCACTATCAAATTAAACCCCAAAGTTCACTCGGCTCATCAATATTGCTTAGCAACTTGCCACTTACCAATCTATATTCAGTGGTAGCATTAGGCAATGATTAATTTACTAATTATTCCTTCTATAAACATATCACAAAGATCAAAAGTCCCAGCAGCACTGGTCACAGAGTAGAAATCAGGAAAGCAGCCTTCTACCATCTACTTCTGCTTCCTATCACCAAGTGAATTTTTGATACAATTAGCCAGCTCTCTTTGAATCCCACGTGCATTAACCTTCTGGATCAGCCTGTTTTGCAGGACTTGGTTAAATGCCTAACTACAGTTCATAAAGATGAAGTTTATTCCACTGCCTTCATCAATTTCCTCAGTTACCTCCTCAAAAATCTCAAATTTGTCAGATGGAATTTCCTTTGCACTGAACCATGTTCACTATACCTGATCTGTCTCTGCCTTCTGAAATATAGAGGGGTCCTATCACTTAGAATTTCCTCCAGCACTTTTCCTACCACGGGCATAAGGCTCACCTGCCTTTAGATACATGGCTTATCCCTGCTACCATATTAAATAAAGGAAGAATACTAGTTGGCCTCTAGTTTTCTGGTACCTCATCTGTGGCTAATGAAGATGCAAAAAATCTCAGTCAGGACCCCAGCTATCTACTTCCTTGCTTCCCATGGTATCTTGGGAATGGTATCCCGTGGTATCCAGTCCAAGGGATTTATCAGCTCTTCTGTGCTCCATGACAATTAACACCTTGTCCTTTTTAACACACACAGTCTTTGAACTAGTAACATACAGTACCTCTCGCCGAACACACTATCTCTCATGTCCTTCTCCTTGTTGAATACAGATGAGAAGTATTCATCAGAGCCTTACCCACATCTCCTTACACCACACACATACAACAATGTTTCCAACAGGATCCACTAATTCCTGGCTAGCATCTTGATTCTGATATTCATAAAAAGTCCTGGAATTCTCCTAAATACACGTGTCCAGAATATTTCATGGGTAGTTATGGGAAAGGATAAATTTAGTCCTCAAATTATGTTCCTAAATTGGGGAAAGAATGATAGAATGAAAAAGGACCTAGTGAAAGAAGTTTGGGAGCTGATGCTTGTGGGTAACATAATATTTGGCAAGAAGGAATCTTTGAAAGGAGAGCTTGTGAGAGTTTGAGGCCAGTGATTCCAGAAGGGGGTGAAAGACAAACGTGGCAAAATTAAGGAAGCTTGGATAACAAAACTAATAGAAGTTTGATTGGGAAGCAAAAGAAAACAGGACAGATACAGGCAATTGGAACCAAGTGCATCTCTTGAGGCACAGTATATACTATACAAGCTGTAGGAGAGAACTTAAGAAGGAGATTAGGAGGGTAAAAAGTATGAAATTATTTGAGACAATATTTATTGCTGTAATGCTCTCTCTTAAATCAGTCACATTACACTCCTCCCCACCACCACTCCACTCCTGTCATGCTGAAAGCTAGTATACCTTGGAATATTAAGTGCCAGTCCTATCCTTCCCATAACCATGCTCCTGAGATTTAAATAATATCATGATTCTGCATAACTCTTGCTCTAAACGTATTTGACTAATCTCTGAGGCTCTTTGCATTAAAGGGATAGCCGAGCCCGTCAGCCCTCCCAAGCTCTCTAACATGTCCCTGTCTGCTGTCCCCATTGGACTTGCTTAACTTATCCCCTACATCCAGCAAACCTCTCCATTTGCCTGACGTTTACTGAGTTTCCCGCTGCCCTGTCAAATTACTTTACACATCCAGGAGTAGTGAAAACAAACCTCCCTGTGAGGTTTTGGTGCAATCTGTGTTTTTCTTCTACAGGTCATACCAACCCTGAAGTGATCCCAATCATCGGAATATCTAAAGCCTTCTTCCCTGTGCTAAAGATTATTCTGGGACTATGTAATTATGGATAGCAAAATTATGGACTACCACCAGCATGAGAACCAGTCTACCAGAAATAACACTTGTATACAATTTAACTTACAACTGATACTTTGTGGCTAGTTACACCAATCAAGGGTGTGGAACATCCCTGTCCCATTGAAACTATGTAGCAAAAGACAACAGATGAATGTTTCTGTTATAATCCCTGTCAGTTAATGGCACTACCCTGCTGCTGTCCCTGCCTGCCACTTAATGCACAGTTCAGGACAGATCTGTTTTATCATTTAACTTACTGATTGGTTGTATATTCATAGATCCATCCCTCAACACTGTAACAAAAAGGGTTACAGTGTATATGCTGGGTATCTGGAGTTGATACCAAGGCTTTATGAACAGGCACCAGAATTGAATATTCAGAATCAGAATCAGGTTTAGTATCTTGTTCATGGGTTCAATGCCTATTCAAAAATTTGATGGCAGATGGGAAGAAGCTGTTCCTTCATATTCAGAGGGGTTCTGCTGGTTGGGATGTCTTCACTGTAAATATGGAAATCTGTAAATTTACCTGACTATATTGCAAACGTTACAGCAATTGAAATTGTGGTTAATTGTTTATTGCTATCTTTGTGTTGAAGAAGTACAAAACATTGTGACAGGTAAGTGAGATTCTTTTGGACCCCTTTGGGCTCTCTCTCCTGAACAATAAAGGTTTTCCCATTTATGCCTTCCATGTGGCTCATGGAATAACACCATATCTTATCCTCTCATTTCGAAACTCACGAGCAAGTGCAATTAGGTTAATCCTGAGAATATAATCCTACCTAGATATCCCACTTTTTAATCTTCCGTCTAACTTCCTAAATTCACTTTGCATCTTTTCCCTCTTCCTACCTATTTTGTTAGTAACAACATGTACTATAACTTCTAGCTATTCCTTCTTCCCCTTCAGAATATTATGTGCCTGGATCAATACATCCCTGGTCTTGATACATAGGAGGCAACCTGCCATTTTGGGATCTCACTCCTGGCCACAGAAATGCATGTCTTTTCCCTCACGAACAAATCCCCCACCCTGACTCTGTAATAATAAACTTGGGTAAACCACAGAACATTTGCCGCAGTATTGTGCTAGTTCCTGCTTCTTTAGCATGCTAAGTTGGATGTATTGTGGGATATCTGATGAATCAATTCCCATTCTTTTCAACAGGCCTCTGGATGATATTTAATTTTGTAATTTAAACACTTCGCAGTGTGCAATCATCTTAAATATTGTTCTTTTCCTTGGGAATTTAAGTGACCCTCTCAGTGGAAAAGTGCTTAGTTTGCACTATTATTTTAGTTCATGTGTAAATTTCTTTGGATTCTAACAGCTGCCACATTTAAAAAATAAAAACTATTTTTTCCCTTTTTCTACATCATAATTTTTTGAAATATCTGTTGTTTATTTTAGTAAGCTTTAGGTTGTCTGCAGCTTAAGTTGTTTTTATTCCAGGAGCTGTTCTACTTCCAGAATTCTCTTCATAATGTATTTTGCTAAGTGATCCACTGCTTTATGATTGAAACAGCTTTTAGCCTTCTGGCAATGAAGTTTGCCAATTAATTTAGACTCAATATCATGGGACCAGTGTTCTCATTAGGATGCTATTTAAATCAAGAAAACTAAATTTTCAAACGTAATGATCAATACCTTAAACAGCTACAGCTGATTCTGTTTATTCTATTCTTTCTTTTAACGCTGAAATTTTGCAATAAGTCTCATGGTTCATTCATAAGTTGGGAGCAGTCAAACAGAAGTTGTTGTGCTATGAAGGTGACAGCAGAAAGTCTTCCATTAAATTAGCATTAATTTGTTTCTATGATCCACTATTGGATTGTATCAAATCACAAAAGTAATTTATACAAAAAGGATGAAATTATTGATATATGTCCTGAGAAGCAGTTGACATTAGATTCATAGTCAGGAGCATTGAATATAGAACATTGACCAGTACAGCAGAGTACAAGCCCTTTGGCCCATCATGTTGTGCTAACAATTTAACTTAGTCAAACATCAATCTAACCCTACCCTCTCATATAGACTTCCATTGTTCTTTCATCCATGTGCCTAACAAAAAGTCTCCTAAATTTCCCTAATGTATCTGCCTCTACCACCACCCCTGGCAGCACATTTCATGCACCTACCACTTTCTATAAAGAAAAATTGCCTCTGACATTCCCCCTATATTTTCCTCCCAACACCATAAAGTTATGCTCCCTTGAATTAGTCGTTTCCACCCTGGGAAAAGGGCTCTTGCTGCTTTTTATCATTGTGTATAACTCTCAAATTACCTCTCATTCTCCTTCTGTCCAAAGAGAAAAATCTTAGTGCGCACAACCTACTCTCATAAAACATGCTTTCTAATCCAGGCATCATCCTGGTAAATCTCCTCTAAATACCTATCTAAAGCTTCCACACTCTTCCTATAATGAGATGACCAGACCGAACAAAATATTCCAAATGTTATCTAATAGAGTTTTGTGGTACTGCAACATTAGCTCACAGCTCTTGAATTCAATTCCCCCAACTAATGAAAGTCAGCACACCATATACTGTACCTTCTTAACAACCCAATCAACTGGCACTGTAACTTTAAGGGGTCTATGGCAGATTCAAGGTCGGTGCCGCCACCTGGTGCATCATGGGAGACGGAAGATCGTAAGCAGTGACCTGGCTGCCGGCTATTTGCCCAGAGACCCAAGTTCTTTGGGCACAGAGCTCGGAAAAAATCAACACAACAGACTTTTAACACCACAAATCAGCGAGTTGCTTTGTTATGTCTCCCCTCTCGCTGTGAAATGGGACACCACTTTTTCCCTTATTAGGGAGAGAAAGAGTCTATGGTATGTCGAATTACCGGGTGAATGAGTAGTCTTTGGAGTACTGCAAGTCTGGGTCTTTATTGATGCTTTGCTTCACGCTAGAGTGCTCATGGGGGGGGGGGTGCCATTGCTTTTTTGCTGGTGGAGGAGGGGGGAGCATTGTTGCTTTGCTGCTGCATATACATGGGTGAGAGGGAAGTATGGTGGAGGGGAGCTTTGGGGTTCCAACATTTAACTGTCATTCATTCTTTAGGGCACTCCTCTGTTTTCATGGATGTTTGCAAAGAAAAAGAAATTCAGTATGTATATTGTATACATTTCTTTGACAATAAGTGTACCTATTGAAACCTATTAAAAATTTAACAATAAGTGAACTTGAACATTCCACCATATTCCTACGAAAGCATTTTAGGACAAGAACAATAAATAGCACTGGTCATCAGGAATGCTGGGCAGGCTGTCGACTACTCTTCCCCCTCCCCCACCCGGATTGCTACACTGCTCCCACTGGAAGGGTCAGCCAGTCCACAACGAAGTCCAAAAGTCTCAGTGGCAGCCAACACTGCCGCCTGGGGTTTCTGGAGCCCGCAGGAGAGGCAAGAGGAGGGGTACCCGGCGTCTCACTTCCTTCCGTCAGTCTCGCTGGATCAGCGGTAGCCTAGGGCCAATACAGTGCCAGCCAGTCCTGGTGCAGTATGACTGCCTTCCACTTCTCAGGCAACCACACCTGATATATAACATCAGAGATTCAGCTGAGCATCTCTTCCAGCCCCAGTTGTGATGGAAATGAGACAGATTCTTTGGGTATCAAGGCAAGGATTCTAGACACACGGTTTTAACAATAAGGAGTTTATTTACAAGGGGAGAAGAGCTTGGGGACAACACAAGTGGCTACAATATTCACACAAATGCGCTTAGAATAGATGAGCGTGGGAAAAGTTAGGTCGGCAGTACAATACATGAGAAAACGGTGTGCAGATAGTATACAGGTACATATACAAGCAAGGGAAAAGTAACTACGATTCCTGCCACCCCTTGACTATGGGCAGGCACGGCTCTCTGCTACAGGGATAACAATAAGTGCTCCCAAAACCCTATTCAATACACAACTCACCAACAGCGGGGTGGTCCCTCCAAGATAGCAAAAAAGAGAGTGAGCCAAGTACATGTAGCACCCTTTATAGGTCAGGGGGATGGAGGGTCCAGCCCAGGTGATTCACCGAGGGGGCCAACAGCTTGGTGCTAGACGGGTTAATCCAGTTAAGGTGGCCAATGGTTAAGTGTGCATTGATTAGTTGGGAGGGGTGAAATGTTGACTGGCATGTGGTGTGCCTTCCGACCAGGTAGAGGGCAGTGCTTAAGCTGTGACAGGCACGGCTCTCTGGATACAGGGCATACATGACTCCCATCCCCCAGAAAAGTCCAGTCCTCATCTGCGGGCATCATAAGCCTGTTTTTGGAGGCCACTGGCTGGGCTTTGGCTCTGACAAGTCACATCGGGAAGAGCCCACAGGTGCCCCTCTGAGGTGCTGCAGGTAGTCCAACCTGCCCACCTCAGGAATGACTAGCTCAGGAAGGGGGCCGAACACCAAATCCACCAGCGTGCACAGCTCCCTCCTGAACATGAGCACAGCTGGTGTGGTGTACAGCTGGATGCTCTCCTGAGCTGTCCTGCTGAAGAGCCATGGCTTCAGTACTGAAGTAGAGTGTTGCCCCTGGCACATCCACACAGGCCCCCCAGTGGGACAGCAGGTCTAGCCCATTGATGCAGGACTCCTGGATGTCAGATAGCCACACCTCATGCTCCGCTGTGTTTCTCCCCACTGACACGTGCAACCACCGCTTTGCTCACATCGCTGCACAGTCGCTGGTGACCACAGCCAGCTGGACTGACGTCGATGTCCACCCAGGCGGTGGATGGCTGGTCTGTGTTGAGCAGGACACCCGGGTGGATGATGGTGGTAGTTGATGTGTGTCCGCCAACACACGGCATCTGATGTCCTCCACCCCGCGGTCCGCATGTAAGCATAGCTCTTCGGCCAAACTGCCCTCCTGTGGAGGCGACCTCAGAGGGATTCTGCTGGGGGTTCTGAGTGGTACTTCCCCCATGGCCTCACGTGCTTCGCATTTCCTGACGCTTCAACATCAGCAGCTTTACAAAGAACCGGGGTTGCTGTGGTGGAGATCTGCTGCAAACGCCTTCAGGCTTTCTCTGACACAGCGCCGTCTGCCACACAGTTCTTCTCTCATTGTTTCCTCCAGGGGCCTCCACTCAAAATGCCTCTACAGAGCTGCTACGAGGGCCCTGTGGTCATGTGCTCGAGGAGGGCCAGCAGTGTCCGCCAGCCTGTCAGGGTTCCCTGGGTTCTCCTTCTGGGTGGGCGTACCCTCTTCAGGAGCCTGGTCCAGGGGTGTGGGGGAGACAAACAGCTCAATCCCTCGACTTATTGCCCGAGTCTTAAGGTGCTCCATCCGACTGTGTAGCTCTTCAGTCTCGTCGGCAATTTCTCATCCAACTCCTGACACCAAGCATTTGGTCCATGACGACAGACAAGGAAGCTCATTTAACTCAACAACAGATTTATTGTGATAAACACAAAAACAGACCAGCTTCTGTGAGCTGAGGAGAGAACAGCTCAGTCACATACAGATGGGGGAGATGATTATTACACACTCCGGTTACAGTCAGGATGACCGCAAACGTAAAAGTGAATAAGTGTTCAACCCAAGCTAAAATGTAACAATAAATGATTAAAACATCCCAGCATAATCCCATGAAGGCATTTTAATACAAGAACAATAAATAACACTGGTCATTAGGAATGCTGGGGTAGACTGTCCACCACAACCCCTGGGGAGCCACAAAACTTTCCCATTCCATCTGCTCCTATGGAAAGCTACGGTAAAGATCAGGAATTTGTGGTCCCTGTCTCCAAAATGCTCACCCACTGTGAGAGCTGTCATCTGACGAGGTTCATTGTTTATTACCAGATCCAGTATAGCCTCTCCTCTGGTCAGCCTATCTACATACTGTACCAGAATCCCTCCGAACAAATTCCATCCATCTCAACCTTTTGCATTAAGGAGGTGCCAATCAATATTAGGGAAGTTGAAATCACCCATGACAACAATCCTATTATACTTGCAACTTTCCAAAATCCATCTCTCGATCTGTTCCTTGGTCTTTGTTGCTATTGGGAGTTTATAGAATACTCTCAATAGAGAGATTACTTCCATTTTGTTTCTAATCTCCACCCACACTGACTCAGTAGGCGATCCCTCGAAGTTACCATGAACTGGAGAAAATCTGCAGACGCTGGAAATCCAAGCAACACACACAAAATGCTGGAAGGACTCATCAGGCCAGGCAGCATCTATGGAAAAGAGTTAGCAGTCAATGTTTCGGGCCAAGACTCTTCATCAGGCCTCCAGAAATGTTGATGGTACTCTTTTCCGTAGATGCTGCCTGGCCTGCTGAGTTCCTCCAGCATTTTGTGTGTGTCCCTCGAAGCTATCCTCCTTTTCTGCAGCAGTGATATTATCCCTGATTATCAGTACCTCTCCTGAGGCCTGCCTGCTATTTATAGTCCACTCTATTATTCTACGATGCTGTATGACACCCTGCTTCATGGAAGGGCCATAAACTGGAGGCTACTAGTGTAAACCATCCCATGAGGGATGCAGAAGTTAAGTGCAGTCAGGTAAATAACATTGTGCCAAACACAGATGGTGGGTGTTTCAGCCCAATGCTTACTGACTATTCCACGCTAGAACAATTAAAATTGTGTATCCAGAGAGTGAGCTGATAGGGTTCTTTCAGCTTGGTAGCTTTGCATCCTTTTTTTATCCTATTGAAGTAGGATAGAAAATCTGGACCATATGGGTGCAACATGGGACACATATAATGAAGGGATGCAATATTCACAGATTCTGCCATCCTCCCTGCTGGAACAAAGAAAAAGTCTTAACGTGCAAAATGGAAGGATCCCAATCAATGTTATGTTTGATTTCATTGGAGCCACTTAATAACACAAAATGTGTTATAAATGTAATCTCATATCAAAAATGGATTTCCAGTCCCTGACTAATACATAAATATTTACAATTTTATATCCATTGTTACTCTCTTAAAATGTGTAGCTGGAAACAAAATATCTTAGTACCATAAGAACATGAAACCATAAATTTGTGACTTACAATAGACAATAGGTGCAGAAGTAGACCATTCGGCCCTTCAAGCCTGCTTACTTAGTGAAGTTCTTAGCACAATTATTTTCAAAGAAATAATTTCTTGCTACTATTGTGTAAAACTCTCACAGTGAAGTATCAGTGCCTGTCCTCTACCCTTCCTTCATTCCTTCACTGGATTCTTTTCATTCACGACTGCATGATTCATTTTTACTTCCTGTTTCTATAAGGCATTTCCTGCTTACCTGTGTGGAATAATGTTATTGCTGAAGCACAGCATAAGGAGCACTCAGTCAAGTTTCATTTTAACAGCTCTCCCTATTAGCTGCAGAGGTTTTCACATCTAATTGACAGTAAAAAGGCACCAAACCACCATCTGCTCAGCCTGAAATTTCCTCTAATCATTTAATCTTCTGGCCAAAAAGAGTTCTATGAAATTTGTCTTGATAGCTGAACTCATATTCTTCAGTTAGCTTGTAAGCAGATTGTCCTGCATGCACACCAATGGTGTGAGAAGCTCAGAGGTCTTGATTTTGTGCTTCAGGGATAAGAGAGAGGTCGGAGACCACTTCAACTGCGGGAATTCAAGTGGCTAAAACTGTATGAGAATGGCAGGAGAAAGAAGAGCTCATAAGGAAATCAGAGAGAAACACTCAGCATCTTCACATTCTGTGCAGAGTGTGGGTGTTGTTATACGTGGTGGGCATATTTAGTTTTTAGCTTAATAATTTTAGTGGGTTATGAAAGTAGTTGGCTCACTGATGAGGGCTCAAGGTGCCTACTTCTGTTTTGGTGATTGACGTTTAGATTAAAGATTGCATTTTCGTGTAAACAGTTAACAAAGCTTCAAGCTGAAAAAGATGTTTTCAATAAATGTAAACTCAGACAAGGAACGGAGGAATAAAGACAATGTTCTAGCAGATGGAAATTTAGCAGAAAGCGGCACAATTATACTATGTCACTTAATTTTCCATTCAAATGTGCTTTCATAATAGGTAAAGCACGCATGTTTCCAGATTTGAAATGCACAAAGGGTGGCCCAGAACTTGAAATATGTTTATTCTCTGCAAATATCTGAGTATTCGGTCATCTGCGGCTTGACTAATGATAACAGTACATATTTTTGGGTTATAACATTGCAAAATATAAAGAAATAAAAATCTCAAGGACATTGTGGGTTTGCTTGACAAATTTGTTGAATTAAAGTCCAAAGCATGAGCACACATTTCATTTCTTTGAAGTGTCTAACATAATCTTCACATAGAGATCACTGTTATGATTCCAGCAGAAACCCTGACAAGACATTCCTCTGCAAGAAGCATAGGGCTATTCTGGTCAGGAAAAAAAAATTGATATTCCTAAAGCCCAAAGATGAGTATAAATCCAGATGTGAAATCCTGGCTTATCCAAATATATCCACTTTGTGGAACTGACATTGCATTATACTGGGTTATGACCTAGATGAATATATCCATTCGGGGGGAAGAATTTGAGGTGACTCATTGCTACTTAGCAACACATTTAAATGGCAGGTCACACTCACTTATACCTACTTTAGATATCAACCTTCAATTTGTTCTAATAATAACGAGTAGTCCTGAATGAAAGAAGATATGTGAATTGCAGTGATGGTTAATTAGTTATGTTCTCTGCTGTCAGAAAGTCCATATTTATAAAATCTCCCGTGGAACTGTTAAAGTGAAAATCATGTGAAAGTGAAATCAGTTATCTGCTGGTTTTTGACATCTCATCAATGTTACACAAATGAAGGTGGTGAGATGAGGAAAGCAATTTATTCACACAAATAATATACATATGTCAGTGAAACATATGGTCCTAGGGATATAATTGGAGCTTATGGCAGTAATGAATCTGGATTCAGATGTTATAGAGTTAGAAAACATCATGTTCACCTCAGTCGACTGAAAACATTTACTATTAGCTTTAATTCAGCAGATATTGGGAGAAGGCAAGGTAAAATTCTCGAAGCTCAAAACAATACTTCAACCGTTGCTTACTTGAAAAATTCACAAGTTTGCACCTATACTCTATTTTTCTTTACTCAATATTCTTGATTCAAATTATCTGACCATTGGAATTATTTTTATTGAAAAATATATCAGAATTTAAGAGCAGAACTGATTGACATTGACAGGCAGAAATTGCAGATGCTGGAAACATAAAATAACGAAAAAGATGCTAGAAATACTGAGCAGGTCACGCAACATCTGTAGAGAGAGAACAGAGAAGAACATTGACCCAATCATAGATTGCTGACCTTAAACTTCAACTCTGTGTTTCTGTCCACAGCTGCTGCCTAATCTGCTGCATATTTCCAGCATTTTCTGTTTTTTGCTTCTATAATTTCATTATCTTAAATTTAATCAAATTTAATGTCTTTATTTTAATTTTACTTGTTTTATTTTAACTAAATGGATGGTGGGTTCCTACAAAATTGTCAGATGATCACTTTAAATAAATACCATTTTAGTGAAGACACATCAAGAAGGTTAAAAGAAAGGGTTTGAGGTTGCTTTGGCAGATGAGCTGAAAGAGAATCCCATGGGCTTCTACAGATATATTAAGGGTAAAAGGAGAGCAAGAGACAAGATTGTTCCTCTTGAAGATCAGTGCTGTCATCTATGCATGGAGCTGAAAGAGATGGGGGAGATCTGAAGTGAATGGTTTGCATTTGTATTTACATAGTAGACAGATACAGGATCTTCAGAACCAAGGTGTAAGAGTAGTGAGGTCATGGACCATATCTGGATTATAGAAGAGGAGGTGCTTACTGACTTAGGGTGGATAAATCTCCGGGCCTAACAATGTGTATCCTGTGACCTTGCAGGAGGCTAGTGCAGAAATTGCAAGAGACCCAGAGTTATTTAGAACACCCTAGCCATGGATGAGGTGCCAGAAAACTGGGGGATAGCTAATGTTGCTCTATTGTTCAAGAAAGTCATTGAGAATAAACCGAGAAATTACTGGCCAGTGAGCCAAATGTAGGTCATTCGCAAATTATTAGAATGTATTCTAAGGGACAAGATATCTAAATATTTGGATAGACTGGGCCTGATTAGGGTTTTCTTTAATATGGCTTTGTGCATAGTAGTTTGTGCCAAGGCAGTCTAATTGAGTTTTTGAGGAGGTTATGAGAAAGGTTGATGAAGGAAAGGTGGTGGATGTTGTCATAGACTTTGACAAAGTTCCACAGGGGAGGCTGGTCCAGAAGGTTAAATCACTTGACATTCAAGATGAAGCAGTAAATTGGATTCAGCTTTGGTTTAGCAGGAGAAAACAAAGAGTGGTAATAGATGGTTGTCTCTCTGACTGGAGGCTGGTGACTAATGGTCTGCTGCAGGGGTCGGTGCTGGGTCTGTTGTTGTTTATCATCTATATTAATGATTTAGATAGGAATGTGGTAAAATGGATCAACAAATTTGCAGATGAGACCAAGACTGGGGTTTAGTGGACAGCAAGGAGGACTATTGAAGCTTGTAGCACGATCTGGACCAGCTGTAAATATGGGCTGAAAGTGGCAGATTGAAATTAATACAGACAAGTATGACATATTGCACTTTGGGAGGACCACCACCAACCAGGATAGGTTTTATATGGTGAACAGTAAGGCATTGAGGAGTGAGGTAGAACAAAGAAATCTGGAAATACAAATCTATAATTCCTTAAAAGTAGCATGATAGGTAGATAGAGTAATAGAAATAACTTTTGGTATAATGTTCTTCATAAATCAGACTGCTGTGTACAGGAGTTGGTATGTTATGTTGAAGTTATATAAGATGTTGATGAGGCCAAATTTGTAATACAGTATTGCATTCAATTTTGGTTGCTTACCTTCAAGAACGATAATCTTGAAAGAATGCAGAGAAAATTTACTAGGATGTTGCTGGGACTCGAGAACCTGAGTTATAGGGAAACGCTGCATGGGTTATGGCTTTATTCCCTGGAGTGTAGGAGAACGCAGTGAGATCTTATAGAGATATACAAAATTATGAATGCTATAGACAAGGTAAATTCATGCATGTTTTTTCCCCTGATGTTAGGTGAGACTAGTACTAGAAGTCATAGGTATTTGGTGAAAGGCGGAATACTTAAGGGAAACATGAGGGGGAACTTCTTCACTCAGAGGATGCTGAGAGTGTGGAATGAGCTGTCAGCAGAGTGGTGGATGCAGGTTCAACTGTATGATTTAAAAGAAGTTTGGATAGGTACATGGATGAGAGAGGCCTGGATGGCTGTGGACCAGATGCATGTAGATGGGACAAGGCAAAAAAAACAGGTCAGCATGGACTAAATTGCTCAAGGGCCTGTTTTTGTACTGTAGTGCTTTATGATTTCATGATGTTTGCACATTTGTGTATAACTTATCCTAATACATTTAGCACTGTGACAGTGGCATGGCAGCACAGTGGGAGTGTGGCACTATTACAGTGTCAGAAACCCAGGTTTATTTCCTGCCACTGCCTGGTAGGAGTTTGTACGTTTTCCCGGTAACTGCATGAATTTCCTCCAGGTGCTCCAGTTTCTTCCCGTATTCCAAAGATGTACAGGTTAGTAGGTTCATTAGACACTTGCACATAATTGGGCAGTACTGGCTAGCTAGGCCAGGAGAGTCTGCTAGTGTGTTGTATCTCTAAATTTAAAAACAATCTCTCCTTGAGTTACCTCAGATCAGCCAAATGCATGGAGACAGGGCTGAACCTAAGAAAAGTTCTTGGATTAATGATTTCTGAAGCAGAATCTTCAATCATGGGTGCACTTTAGATCAGGATGGGGAGTTTCTGTTTCTCAGAACACCCTATCATGTTTTATACCAAGGTGTGTGTAGATTTGTATTTAAAGATTCATTTTATTGTCAAAGTATGCATGTACAATACAACTCTGATATTCATCTTTAACATTTTTTCTGACTGAAAGACAATCTCTTGGGCAAGTTTGGCTCCTTATCAGGCAAGAAATGCTATATTGGAGGTCTTTGTAGTAAACATCACAAGCATTTTGAGGGCTGCCTTAATTTTTAAGAACTATTGATTACAACAGGGATCAAATAAGTATCCGGGACCAATGATGGGAGGTTGGTGGAGGTCTTTCAGAGTCAGGGGAAAAATAAATGTTAATGATTGGTCACTCCAAGGGATTTCCAGTCATTGGGAGAGATCTAATTACAGGATGACAGGATAATGGGATAGAGTTCCAGAGGGATTGCCTAATCATAAAGATTGGAAAAGAGTTTTACTTGCTGGGTTCGGGAAAAATACTCCTGCTTCTCCGGATGTACATGCTATTTTTGATGGTAACTACTTTTATCTCCCCCCGCCCTTTGCATTGCAGATTTCCCAAGACCCAGAATTTATTTTTGTAAACCCAGTCACTCCATGTTAAAGTTGAAAGACAATATGCAATTCCAGTTGATTATTTAAATCAGCAACCCACCTCCTAAGAGTTGATTGATCCTTCTACCTCAGTTAAAGCTGAAAGCAAGTGGGTTCAGGGAGTTGGATGGCATGGTTCAAATTTACAATTTTTAATTATAACTTGTCACAGCTAACCCAGTCCTAAAATGTATTTGGGGTTTAAAGTTCTCCTAATATTTTTACCTATTTACGATTTCATCATTTTCAATGCATTTTTAATGCAGCTCAGAATTCTCAGCATTTATCGTCATTAAAACTTCTCATTCACCTGCAAGTTCTTTTCCATCATCCTGTCACCCACTTTAAAGTAATGTATCTAAAATGGAATGTCATAAGGCATTGAAGTTAACAGCTGCTTGTCCCATTTACTGATTTAGCAGATAAATAGCTGAGTTCTATTGAACATTTTTTTTACTTTAAATAAATATGTCTTTAAATCAATATAGTTTTTATTCTACGTCTGTTGGGCCTGATATACAACATATATCATTTTAATCATATATTTGCTGGAGTGTACACTCAGATACAAAGAAAAATAAACTCACAATCCTTTGTTCTTACTTGAATAGTCTCTCAAGGACTAACAGAAGGTCGAAAACAAACACTGGCATACTTCCAAAGAATCACACACAGGCCATGTCACATTCCAGTGAATGCAGTTTAAAGGTATTCCTTGCATTTTTCCATCATTGATGTCACTCATCAGCATGGAAAGAAAAAACAGGAATTCTGACAGTGACTGTAAAGAAGTGCATTGTGTGAAGAAGAGGAAATAGCTGAAATACCTGCTTTACATTTTATTTGGGCCTGTAACTTTACTAGGAAATTTGTCATTCTCCAGTCCTCTGGAACCAAGCCTGAATCTAGTGATTCTTGAAAGATCACTACTAATGCCCCCTTAATCTCTTCAGCTACCTCTTTCAGAACCCTGGGGTGCGTCTATCCAGTTGAGGTGGTTTATCCATTTTCAGACCTTTCTGAGAAAGTTGCGAGTAACTGCTATTACTAAAGGGAAGAAGCTTCCCAAGAACCTATTCCTTAGTAATAGCAGTTACATTCACTTCTATCCTGACTCTCTTCCATTTATGGCATATTGATAGTATTTTCACAGAACACTGACTCAAAGTACTCATTCAGGTCATCCACCATTTCTGTGCTCCCCATCACTAATTCTGCAGCATCATTTTCCAGAGTTTCAATCTCCTCTCTTGCCCCTCTTGTACTCTTTATATACCTGAGAGTGTTTTTGATATCCTTTTTTATATTATTGGCTAGATTACCATCATATTTCATCTTTCATCCCCTTATTGCTATTTTAATTGCCTTCTGTTGATTTTTAAAATCTTCGATTTGGTGGGAGGATCCCTTTGGAGAAGGTGGAAGTTGCACACAATGTGTTGGATGTGGAAGCTCTTAGGGTGGTAGATAAGGACAAGAGGAATTGTGTCACTGTTAAGGTAGTGGGAAGATGGAGTGAGCGCAGATGTTTGGGAAATGGAGGAAGTGCTGGTGAGAGCAGTATCATTGATGGAGGAAAGGAAACACTGTTCTTTGAAGAAGGAGGACATCTTTGATATTCTGGAAAGTATGGCCTCATCCTGGAAACAGATAAAGCAGAGACGAAGGAATTGAGAAAAGGGAATAGCATTTTTACAGGAGATAGGATGGGAAGAGGTACAATCAAGGTAGTCATGGGAGTTGGTAGGTTTAGAAATGATGTCAGTCGACAGTTTGCCTCCAGAGATGGAGACGGAGAGATCGAGAAAGGGGAGGGAGGTGTCAGAAATGGACTAAGTGAATTTAATGCAGGGTGGAAATTTGAAGCAAAGTTGTTGAAATTGACCGTCCTGGAAAGGAAAGCTTCATCCTGGGAACAGATGTGGCTGTACTGAAAAGGAAAGCCTGAGGCTAGGAATAGATGCAGTAGTCCTGGAAAGGAAACCTTCAGCAGCAGCCTGATATAGGCATTGCCTTTGGTTTAACCATCAGCTGGCATTCTATAAATTGTTTCTTTTGTGATCCAGAGCCAACCTGATTTTCCCAGTACACCTGTAAATTGACGTCTCCATGATCATCGTAACATACCCTTTCTTACATGACTTTTCAATCTTCTGTTGTAATTTGTACTCCACATCCTGGCTACTATTCAGAGGTCTGTTTATCACTCCCATCAGGGTACTTTACCTTTCAATTTCTTAACTCGACTCATGAGGTTTCTATATCTCCTGATCCTACATCACATCTTATTAAGGACTGCTTTCAATTTTTACCAACAGAACCACCCCATCTTCTCTGCTGAACTGCAGAATCTTGGTGGGGGGGGGGGGGTCATGAAGGTGCCTTCATGTTCTCTTGGTTAAAAAGTGCATAAAAGGTATTGATCTCAACTGGGAATGAAATCTTGTAATTTATGATGCTTAGTTTTGTTTTGTAGGTGATGATGGCATTCAGGTTCTGCTATAGCTGTCGAGCATCCTTATGTGATTCCACTTGGTCTGGAATTGCCACTGCGCATGTGAGATGGCTTTCTGGAGGACATACCTGGACCTCCTGGATTTCCAGTTCTGAATGCCACTGATCTATTCCTCAGCAGATCATCACCTAATCCAGCATCCCTATTTTCTTTAAACAGCAACAATTTGGTGTCTATTGATTTAATACCATGCTGTCAGTTACCTTGTTTAAATCTCAACTGCAATCCTACTAAACAACTCGTAGGCTTTCAGGTAGGCATTTGATGAAAATCTTCCTAGATTTCTTTTCAAGTTAGCTTTATCACCAGTAGAGTTGGATCACAGTCATTGCTCATTCTAACCTAACATTTGTAATGTCTTTGCAAACACATCACAGTGCAGCAAGAATGTCCAAAAAGAAGTTCTGGTAAACTTACAAGATAGCACATGTTTACTCTAACACATCAAGACTTTAAGTTGCAAGACTTGCATGTGTAAAAATGACATGTTGATGCAGAGGAGCTGCATCACATGACTCTCCTGCCCAACTGAATGCAATATTTCACATACATACGGGGGGAACGTCATGCTTGCACCAAAACATGCAGTTCAACTGGTAGCTCAGTGGTTAGATAAATCCTACATATTCGCATTCCTTTGTCTGGTTCCACCTGTGCCACATAACTGCACTCTACTATTCATTATCATCTATATCATGTAAAGTACCTTTACAAGTCACCCGTGAAAAATGAGAAACCTCTATGTTTATGTTTATGACAAGCTTTATTTATTCTCTTGCTAATTCTCACTTGACAATGAATGGATCATATGCGCAAAAGGCTTTGTCCAGCTTAAAAGCATCAATACAAAATCAGGACCATATTACTTTAAAAATGCAATGTAGCTGCTAATTTCATATCCAAACTATTATCTTGGTTGAGTTTCTACCTCTGCCACACTGTTCTTATCATGTCTTCATCCCTGACCCTGCTGTTATTTCCAGGCTTCAGATACCCAACATGTAATCTGCCATTCAGAGCAAACCACAATTTATTGCCAACTTCAATATCCACTTCCTATCCCACAGATAAGTTCTATTTCACTGCAACGATGACCTTCTGTTCTCCAAGGCTTGTATTCAGTCATTTTAAAAGACTAAAAGATTAGCTTTATTTCCCATATATACATTGAAAATTACAGTGAAATGTGTCAATTTGTGAATCAACTCAGCATGGATTGTGCTGGACTGCCCGCAGATGTTCCCATGCTTCCGGAACAAAGATAGCATACAATTCACTAAGCTAAACCATAACCATACGTCTTTCGGATATGGGTCGCACTGAAGCACCCAGAGAAATCCAACATAGTCATGGGGTGAGCATACAAACTCTTTAGAGAGAGCAGCGGGAATTGAAATCCGATCTTGCACTTGGCACTGTAAAGCACTGCGCTAACCACTACAACTGCACCATCCCATGTTGTTTACTTTCAGAGTGTTTGCAGCTTCATCTTCCCCTTCCTCTGCAACCTAATCTAAATGCAAATAAATTATTACTCAAATTATGATTTCAAACAAAACTACTGCATAACTGTGAGTTGTTTATACACAAATATAATTTTTGAGAGAAACAGCAATTGGTAAAATTGGATACACTAGATACTTTCAACAATTCAAGTAACGTTTCAAATTTTCATTCATCAACCCACCCATTTATTTTACTGGAAAATAGTTCTTCAATATAGGAAAGTATATATGAACTATTGCTGTTGTCTGCGCGCAATTCAAGGCAATAGTTGTCTGAGAGTAAAGATTTGCCACATGGAGGAGAAAGACATGACGAGGGGTAAGAAAGGCTTATTTTCTTGTGTTGCATTTATGTACATCCGAGTATGATTTTCAGTTTCAAAGATAGAATGGTTTCCCAGTCACTGTAAATGGTGAGGAAAAATAATTCAAAACCTTACACAAATCTTAACAGTACTGTGTAAGAGTCTTAAACACATGTAAAAAGAATTCTGTAAAGCAAAGTTGCTTTCAAAAACATTGAAAAGTTTCTAAATATCAAAAAAAACTAGCAAAAGCAGTAAACAGTTAAAAATATAGTCAAATCAATATTTGGTATGACCATCCTGTGTCTTTAAAACTGTGTCAATTCCCTTAGGTACTCTGTTGTGCAGTTTTATAGGTAAATTGGTAGATAGATTGTTCCAAGTATCTTGGAAAATTTGCCTCAGTTCTTCTGCAGACTTTGGCTGTCTCACTTGCTTCTGTCACTCCAGGTAATCCCAAACAGCCTCGATAATTTTGAGATCCAGGCTCTCAGGAGGCCACACCATTTAAAACCGCATAAAAATTCTAGGGTGCCTAAGACTTTTGCACAATCCTGTATCTGGCATATAACAGAAATCTGAACATTGAATGAAGCAAAAATCACACCCATGGGAAACAAGGCTTCTCCCCTATTTCAATGCCAACATGAAACTATGAGATTCAAGATAAACAGGACTTAGGAAATGCTTGGATAATAAATATAATCTTTCTCTTCATCAGTGGTAAATGAATATGAAACTTGATCAGACTATTTTCCATCAAAGTTTTATATGAATACATTTTGACCAAAGCAAAGTAAAAGAACTTGTTTAGTCTTTAAATCATTCTGACTCAATCTTATACCACTTATATGACAACTAGCAGAATGTGAAAATTGTTGACTGTTCCAATTTTTTTTTAAATTCTGTTGCTTTTGAAGTCATGACACAACTGTGACTAGAAAACCTATAGGGTGTACTGGAACCTCCCAGAAAAGGAAGTGGAAAGTCCAATAACTATTCACTTTCTTTTCCTTTTCCAGGGCATTCTCTCAGTATCAGAAGCTCTTAAACATTCCTCAATGTATAAAGACAAATAATCGTGGGTCACCTGAATTTTATAATGATAAATGTAGCAGCAGAAACAACTTCTGAGAAAATGTTGTGTGAAAGGCCATCTTGTGATAAAGTCACAACATGGAAACAGGCCCCTTGGCCTAACTTCTTCATGGCAACCAAGTTGCCTGGCTGAGCTCATCCCATTTTCTATTGTTTGCCCCATATCCCTCTAAATTTTCCTAGCCATGTATCTATAAAAATAGATTTTAAACATTGTGTCTGAATTACCTTCTACCACTACCCCATGGCAGCTCGTTCCGCACGTCAATCATCCTCTGGGTGAAGAAGTTGCTCCTCAGGCCCCCCTTTAACCTTTTCCCCACTCACCTTAAATCTATACTATCTAGTTTAAGATTCTCCTAACCTGAGGGAAAAAAAACTATAATCATTCACCGTATCTAGACTAGTAAAGATCTTAAATACCTTTATAAGGTCACCCCTTATCAGGTCCTGGAAATATCCTTTTGAATCTTTCTGTACCCTTTCCAGCTAAATGACATCCTTCCTCTAACTAGATGATGTTAACTGCACCCATACTGCAGGTGTTGTCTAATCAAACTCTCAAAGGTTCCTGCACATCCTTTTCTTAACATAGACATGTTCCAGCTTTTAGTCTATTCTATGCTGTCCACACATTCATCAAGGTTCTGCTCAATGCTTAGTGTTAGGTGAAACTCAACATCATGAATGGCTGTGATGCATCACTCCCAGAGGAGCTGAACACCTTTAATGCACACTTGAAAAGAGAGAGTAATGTGAATTCCTGCAGTATCTTGTGATCCTGTAATCTCTGTCTTGGAGGCTGACACCAGGACCTCTCTCATGAGGGTGAACACTTGCAAGGAGTGAAGCCCTGATTGAGGGTCCTATAAAACCGTGCCTACCAACTGGCCGGGGTGTTAAAGGAGATCTTCAATCTCTCACTGCTGCAGTTGGAGGTTCCCATCTGCTTCGGAAAGGTGACAATCATACCAATGCCCAAGAAGAGCTGGGTGAGCTGCTTCAGCAATTATCATTCAATTGCACTCACGTGCACTGTGTTGAAAAGCTCTGAGAACTAGGTCATACCCAGAATTAGGTCTGCCTCTGTAAGGACTGGACATGCTGCAAGTTGCCTATGGCCACAATAGGTCTGCAGTAGATGCAATCTCACTGGCTCTCCTTTAGACATTGGATCACCTGGACAATAGCAATACCTACATTAGGGGAATAGCTCCTCTTATTTACCCCTCGATCATGACCCCACTAAGGAGCACCAGGCCATTGTCTCCCACACCATCACCGACTTTATCCGCTCAGGGGATCTCCCACCCACTGCTACCAACCTTATAGTTCCCACACCTCGCACTTCCCATTTCTACCTCCTACCCAAGATCCACAAACCTGCCTGTCCTGGCAGACCTATTGTCTCAGCTTGCTCCTGCCCCACTGAACTCGTTTCTGCATACCTTGACATGGTTTTATCCCCCCTTGTTCAATCCCTTCCTACCTATGTCCGTGACACTTCTCATGCTCTTAAACTTTTCGATGATTTTAAGTTCCCTGGCCCCCACCACTTTATTTTCACCATGGATGTCCAGTCCCTATATACTCCCATCCCAAAGCTCGCCGCTTCTTTTTGGATTCCAGACCTAATCAATTCCCCTCTGCTCCGTCTAGAGGAATTAGTCCTTACTCTTAATAATTTCTCCTTTGGCCCCTCCCACTTCCTCCAATCTAAAGGCGTGGCTATGGGCACCCGCATGAGTCCGAGCTATACCTGTCTTTTTGTTGGCTTTGTGGAACAACCTATGTTCTGAACCTGTTCTGGTATCTGTCCCCCACTTTTCCTTCGCTACATCGACGACTGCATTGGAGCTGCTTCCTGCACGCATGCTGAGCTCGTTGACTTTATTAACTTTGCCTCCAACTTTCACCCTGCCCTCAAGTTTACCTGGTCCATTTCCAACACCTTCACCCCCTTTCTAGATCTTTCTGTCTCTGTCTCTGGAGACAACTTATCTACTGATGTCTACTATAAGCCTACTGACTCTCACAGCTATCTGGACTATTCCCCTTCTCACCCTGTCTCTTGCAAAAATGCCATCCCCTTCTCGCAATTCCTCCATCTCCGCCGCATCTGCTCTCAGGATGAGGCTTTTCATTCCAGGACGGGAGATGTCTTCCTTTTTTAAAAAAGGGGCTTCCCTTCCTCCACCATCAACTCTGCTCTCAAACGCATCTCCCCCATTTCACGCACATCTGCTCTCACTCCATCCTCCCGCCACCCCACTAGGAATAGGGTTCCCCTGGTTTTCACCTACCACCCCACCAGCCTCCGGGTCCAACGTATTATCCTCCGTAACTTCCGCCACCTCCAATGGGATCCCACCACTAAGCAACACACATCAAAGTTGCTGGTGAACGCAACAGGCCAGGCAGCATCTGTAGGAAGAGGTGCAGTCGATGTTTCAGGCCGAGACCCTTCGTCAGGACTAACTGAAGGAAGAGTGAGTAAGGGATTTGAAAGTTGGAGGGGGAGAGGGAGATCCAAAATGATAGGAGAAGACAGGAGGGGGAGGGATAGAGCCAAGAGCTGGACAGGTGATAGGCAAAAGGGGATACGAGAGGATCATGGGACAGGAGGTTCGGGAAGAAAGACGGGGGGGGGGGGGGGAGACCCAGAGGATGGACAAGAGGTATATTCAGAGGGACAGAGGGACAGAGGGAGAAAAAGGAGAGTGAGAGAAAGAATGTGTGCATAAAAATAAGTAACAGATGGGGTACGAGGGGGAGGTGGGGCCTTAGCGGAAGTTAGAGAAGTTGATGTTCATGCCATCAGGTTGGAGGCTACCCAGACGGAATATAAGGTGTTGTTCCTCCAACCTGAGTGTGGCTTCATCTTTACAGTAGAGGAGGCCGTGGATAGACATGTCAGAATGGGAAAGGGACGTGGAATTAAAATGTGTGGCCACTGGGAGATCCTGCTTTCTCTGGCGGACAGAGCGTAGATGTTCAGCAAAGCGGTCTCCCAGTCTGCGTCGGGTCTCGCCAATATATAAAAGGCCACATCGGGAGCACCGGACGCAGTATATCACCCCAGTCGACTCACACGTGAAGTGTTGCCTCACCTGGAAGGACTGTTTGGGGCCCTGAATGGTGGTAAGGGAGGAAGTGTAAGGGCATGTGTAGCACTTGTTCCGCTTACACGGATAAGTGCCAGGAGGGAGATCAGCGGGGAGGGATGGGGGGGACGAATGGACAAGGGAGTTGCGTAGGGAGCGATCCCTGCGGAATGCAGAGAGAGGTGGGGAGGGAAAGATGTGCTTAGTGGTGGGATCCCATTGGAGGTGGCGGAAGTTACAGAGAATAATATGTTGGACCCGGAGGCTGGTGGGGTGGTAGGTGAGGACCAGGGGAACCCTATTCCTAGTGGGGTGGTGGGAGGATGGAGTGAGAGCAGATGTACGTGAAATGGGGGAGATGCGTTTAAGAGCAGAGTTGATAGTGGAGGAAGGGAAGCCCCTTTCTTTAAAAAAGGAAGACATCTCCCTCGTGCTAGAATGAAAAGCTTCATCCTGAGAGCAGATGCGGCGGAGACGGAGGAATTGCGAAAAGGGGATGGCATTTTTGCAAGAAACAGGGTGAGAAGAGGAATAGTCCAGATAGCTGTGAGAGTCAGTAGACTTATAGTAGACATCAGTGGATAAGTTGTCTCCAGAGACAGAGACAGAAAGATCTAGAAAGGGGAGGGAGGTGTCGGAAATGGACCAGGTAAACTTGAGGGCAGGGTGAAAGTTGGAGGCAAAGTTAATAAAGTCAACGAGCTCAGCATGCGTGCAGGACACAGCGCCAATGCAGTCGTCGATGTAGCGAAGGAAAAGTGGGGGACAGACACCAGAATAGGCACGGAACATAGATTGTTCCACAAACCCAACAAAAAGGCAGGCATAGCTAGGACCCATACGGGTGCCCATAGCTACACCTTTAGTTTGGAGGAAGTGGGAGGAGCCAAAGGAGAAATTATTAAGAGTAAGGACTAATTCCGCTAGACGGAGCAGAGTGGTGGTAGAGGGGAACTGATTAGGTCTGGAATCCAAAAAGAAGCGTTGAGCTTTGAGACCTTCCTGATGGGGGATGGAAGTATATAAGGACTGGACATCCATGGTGAAAATAAAGCGGTGTGGGCCAGGGAACGTAAGTTTCTTTTTGGATATTGGCGAGACCTGACGCAGACTGGGAGATCGTTTTGCTGAACACCTACGCTCTGTCCGCCAGAGAAAGCAGGATCTCCCAGTGGCCACACATTTTAATTCCACATCCCATTCCCATTCTGACATGTCTATCCACGGCCTCCTCTACTGTAAAGATGAAGCCACACTCAGGTTGGAGGAACAACATCTTCTATTCCATCTGAGTAGCCTCCAACCTGATGGCATGAACATTGACTTCTCTAACTTCCACTAATGCCCCACTTCCCCCTCGTACCCCATCCGTTATTTATTTATATGCACACATTCTTTCTCTCTCTCTCCTTTTTCTCCCTCTGTCCCTCTGTCTATACCCCTTGCCCATCTTCTGGGTTTTCTCCCCCTCCCCCTTTTCCTTCTCCCTGGATCTTCCTGTCCCATGATCCTCTCATATCCCTTTTGCCACTCACCTGTCCAGCTCTTGGCTCCATCCCTCCCCCTCCTGTCTTCTCCTATTGTTTTGGATCTCCCCCTCCCCCTCCCACTGTCAAATCTCTTACTAGCTCTTTCTTCAGTTAATCCTGACAAAGGGCCTCGGACTGAAACGTCGACTGTACCTCTTCCTAGAGATGCTGCCTGGCCTGCTGCGTTCACCAGCAACTTTGATGTGTGTTACCTACATTAGGCTGCCGTTTATTGATTACATCTCAGCATTCAACATCCTCCTACACTCAGTTCTAATCAGTAAGCTCCAAAACCTGGGCCTTGTATCTCCCGCTGCAACTGAATTGTTGACTTCCACACTGAGAGACCACAGCGAGTGCAGATGGGAAATGGCATCTCCTCTTTGCTGATAATTAACACTTGTATATCTCAAGGATGTGTGCACTGCTCTACTTGCTCTATATCAACTGTGTCGCTAGGCACAGCTGAAACAACATTGATAAATTTGTTGATGACACACTATTATTCGCAGAGTTTCAGATGGTAACAAGGAGGCGTACAGGAGTGAGATAGATCAGCTAATTGAGTGGTGTCAGAACAACAACAAATGTCAATAAGACCAAGAAATTGATGTGTGGACTTCAGGAAGGGGAAGCTGAGGGAACGTACACAATTCCTGATAGAGGGATGAGCAGTAGAAAGTGTGAGAAGTTACATGTTCCTAGGTGTCAACACCTCTGAAGACCTATCCTGTGCCCAACATATTGATGCAATTGCAAAGACAACTCTTCCCTAAGATATGTTATTTCTAATCCACACAAACAATGGTCTTCCGGTGAGGAAGTCGAGGACTCTAGTTCTAACAATTGCTGTTTCCATAATGGCTGCCACACTTATACCTAATTTATTTATATTGGCCTTTGCCAAGTGCCTACTGATACTAATGATCTCAAGCTCTGTAGGAAGTCCCAAAAGGCCCTGCTTGCCGTTTTCATTCTGGCACTAAACTGCACAAGTAACGTTTCCTGTGATCTCAAGCTCTGTATTAAGTTTTGTCATGGGACCCACTGTTAACCTCGGGAAGCTTCACAAGCTATCATTTATACACGGATTAATGCAATCAGAGAAAAAATAATCAACAGTCAGGATAAAAGTGATAAATGGAGACAAGGGGCAATATTTCCAACAGCAATAAATTTAAAGTTGATGTTGTCATATGAGTCAGTCACACTACTTCTCTGATCTAACTCTTTGACACCACATTAGCATATTACAGATGCTGAATAACAACTGTTTCCCTGGCTTATTCAACACCATCCATCTAGTTTTTCCTACTTAGTGAATCTGTTCAAATAGCTCTACCATCTTAAGGTAAGATAATAGTGCTTCAGTAATACCCAAAATCATAGTTCTATAAAATGCCATCTTTAAAGAATTAAATTAATTTTGTTTTAATAATGTTTTGAGATACATAAGTCATAAGATCATAGGACATAGGAGCAGAATTAGGTCATTCAACCCATCGAGTGGGCTCCGCCATTCCATCATGGCTGATTTATTATCCCTCTCAATGCCATTCTCCTGCCTTCCAAACCCTCTCACCCCGCCCAACACCTCCGGCCCCAGAATCTTTAACGCCTTCACTAATCAAGAACCGATCAACCTCCACATTAAATATATCCAGTGACTTGGCTTCCATAACCGCTTGTGGCAATGAATTCCACAGAGTCACTACCCTCTGGCTAAAGAAATTCCTTCTCATCTCTGCTCTAAATATATGTCCCTCTATACTGAGGCTGTGCCCTCTGGTCCTAGGATCCCCAGCCATAGGAAATATCCTCTCCACATTCACTCTACCTAGGCCTTTCGATATTTAATAGGTCTCCCTCTCATTCTTCTAAGCGCCAGCGAGTACAGGCTCAAAGCCATTAAATATTCCTAGTGCGTTAACACTTTCATTCCCAGAATCATTCTTGTGAAGCTCCTCCAGACCTTCTCCAACACCAGCACATCTTTTCTTAGATAAGGTGCCTAAAATTGCTCACAATACTCCAAGTGTGGTCTGATCAATGCCTTTTAAAGCCTCAGCATCACATCCTTGCTTTTATATTCTAATTCTCTTGAAATTAATACTAATATTTCATTTGCCTTCATACCACCAACTTAACCTGCAAGTTAACCTTTAGGGAATCTGCACAAGAACACCCAAGTCCCTATGTATCTGTGATTTTTGAATTTTCTCCCCTTTTAGAAAATAGTCTGCACTTTTTCTCTTTCCAGCAGGTCATGACCATACACTTTCTGCACTATATTCCATCTGCCACTTCCTTGCCCATTCCCCTAATCTGTCAAAATCCCTCTTCAATCTTCCTGTTTCCTCAACACTACATGCCCCTCCACTTATCTCTGTATTGTCCACAACCTGGCCACAGAGCCACCAATTCTATCATCCAAATCATTGACATACAACATGTAAAGAAGCAGTCCCAACACCAACCCCTGCAGAGCACCACTGGACACCAACAGCCAACCAGAAAAAGTACCCTTGCCTCCTGCAAGTCAGCCAATCTTCTATCCATGCCAGTATCTTTCCAGTAATACTGTGGGCTCTTATCATGTTGAGGTGGCCTGATGTGCGGCACCTTATCAAAGGCCTTCTGAAAATCCAAGTACACAGCATCTCTTTAGCCTAACATGCTTGTTATCTCCTCGAAGAATTCCGACAGATTTGTCAGGCAAGATTTCTCCTTAAGGAAACAATTCTGACTATTATGTGTCTCCAAGTACCCCAAAACCTTATCTTTAACAATCGACTCCAACATTTTCTCAATCATTGAAGTCAGGCTAACTAGCCTATAATTTCCTTTCTTCTGCCTCCCTCCCTTACTAAAGAGTGCAGTGACTTTTGCAAACTTCCAGTCCTCTGAAACAATTCCAGAATCTAGTGATTCTTTCATTACTAACGCCTTTACATCTTTTCAGCTACCTCTTTCTGAACCCTGGGATGTACTCCATCTGGTCCAAGCAAATTATCTACCTTTAGATCTTTCCAGCACCTTTTCTCTAGTAATAGAAACTACATTCACTTCTGTACTCAAACACTCTTGAATTTTTGGCATACTGCTGGTGTCTCCCAAAGTGAAGAGAGACTCAAAATACATATTCAGTTCATTCACCATTTCTTTGTACCTCCATTTCTACCTTTCCAGTGGTCTGATGTCCACCCTTGCCTCTCTTTTACTCTTTAAATATCTGGAAGAAAAACCCTTTTACGTCCTCTTTTATATTACTGGCTAACTTACCTTTATATTAAACCTTTTCTCTCCTTTCTTGATTTTTTTAGATGCCTTTCATTGGTTTTTAAAAGCTTCCCAATCCTCTAGCATCCTACAAATTTTTGCTATATTGTATGCCCTTTCTTTTGTTGTTATGCTATCTTTGACTTCTCATATCTGCCATAATTGCCTTGTTCTCCATCCTGCATCCTCCAAATTATGCACAGAAACTTCAGTCATCACAAGGCTTTCTGAAAATCCAAGTACACAACATCGATCATCTCTTCTGATGTCCCCCTCTAATTAAATTTGGCCAGCTCCTCTCTTATTGCCTCTGTAGTTACCTTTACTTAACTGAGATACAGCTTCGCTTCTCTTTAACTCCTTACATATCTCAATAAACTTCTGGTATTATTGGCTAGCTTAACTTCATATTTCATCCTTTCACTCATGATTTTTTAGTTGCCTTCTGTTGGTTTTTAAAACCTTCCCAATCCTATGATTCCCCACTCATTTTTGTTATATGTCCTCTCTTTTGCTTTTATGTTCTCATTGACTTCCCCTGTCAGCCATGGTTGCATCATCCTGCCTTTAGAATACTTTGTCATCTTTGGGATGTATCCATCCTGAGCCTTCCAAATTGCTCCCGGAAACTCCAGCCATTGCTGTTCTGCCATCATCCCTGCTAGTGTCCCTTCCAATCAGCTGTGGTGAGCTCCTTTCTCAGGCCTCTATGATTCCCTTTACTACACTGTTACACTGATGCATCTGACTTGAGATTCGCCCTTTCAAACTGCAGGATGAATTATATCATATTATGATCACTGTCTCTAAAGGGTTCCTTCACCTTAAGCTCCTTAGTCAAATCTGGTCCATTACAAAACACCCAATCCGGAATTGCCTTTCTCCTTGTACAATGTTTGTAGCTTCAAATCTTAAGCTGCTTTAAAAAGCTCTTGTGGGCAGTCTAAAAGTTTCATCTCTTGATCAGGCACCAAACTGAATATCTAAACCTACCTTCATATTGAAATCTCCCATGACTAATCATAACATTGCCCTTTTTACATGCCTTTTCTATTTCCCATTGTAATTAGTACCCTGCATCCTGGCTACTGTTCAGAAGCCTGTATATAACTCCCATCAAGGTCTTTTTACCCTTGCAGCCACAAGGATTCTAAATCTCTGATCTTTTGTCACCTGCTTCTGAGGATTTTATTTCATTTTTTACCAACAGAGTCACCTCACCCCCTCTGCCTACCTGCCTGTTCTTTAAATATAATGTGCATCCTTGGATGTTAAGCTCTCAACTATGATCTTCTTTCAGCCATGACTCAGTGATGCCCACAACATCATACCTGCCCATCTCTAACTGTGCTACATGCATTCAAGTTTAACACCTTCTGTCCTGTATTCATCATTCTTTTTGATTTTTCCCCATTACAATGCAACTCATACCACTGACTGCAATTTTGCCCTATCATCTGCCTGTCCTTCCTCACAGTCTCACTACAGACTGTACCTGCTTGTACACCAACTGCCCTATCCTTGGCCTTATCACTCCAGTTCCGACCCCTCTGCCAAAATAGTTTAAACCTGCCTACAAGGTTATTGTTCCTCATTGAGTTTGAGTGTAATTCGTCCTTTTTGTACAGGTCATCCATTCACCGTAAGATATCCCAGTGATGCAGAAATCTGAGACCTTGCCCTATGCACCAATTCTTCAGCCAAGCATTGATTTGCCAAATCATCCTATTCTGACCCTTACTGGTGCATGGCACAGGAATCTCTCCAGAGATTACTACCCTGGAGGGCCTGCTTTTCAGTTTTCTGCCTAACTCCCTATATTCTCTGGTCAGGACTTACTCTCTTTTCCTACCTATATCAATAGCACCAAGATATATACGATGATTTTCAGCTGTTCCTTCTCCCTCTTTAGAATACTGTGGACATGATTTGATATATCCTTGACCATCCTGGGTGTCTCTTTCACATCCACAGAACCTCCTGTTTGCTCCTCTAACTATGGAATCCACTTCTAACAAACACAGATCTAAACAATTCAATAAGATTGAATCTGCTATTTATGAAAGGGACAAACGTATTGACACTCACTCAAGCTATTGCATGTTCTCCTTTTTTGGATACCATTGGGTTATATGATCCTTCATTTACCTGGTGAAAAACAGTGCTCTGTTCCACAGGATCGTTCTGCTTTAGGTGTATTTTATCACTGTTGTCTGATGGCTCCATTTTCACCTGTGCAGTGTATGTTGCTGCTCTCTGATAGACACTATTGCTGTTGCTCCTGCTGCTACCACAGGGAGGCCCCTCATCCTCCTGTATGACTTGCTGTTGGCTGCATTCTTCCTCCGTCTCCTCTGGGTGCCTTTCCGGCTGTTGAAGCTGCACATGGGATTTGGAAAGTGTCTGCAACAAATAAACATCTTCAATAATAACTATCTAAATGGCACAAATGATCCATTTTACGGCAATATAATAAAAGGGAAATCTTTTTCGCATGTCAACACTATTGCAAAATATATATAATTACTATGCAGTTAATTTTGTGAGTGTCAACTTCCTGGAGAATGCTTTGGCTAAAAGCATCTTGCATCATGGATTCGTGTGAATTTTGCTGTTTGACAGAGATAAAAGCAAAAATGCTAAATCATAAAATTAGCTCTTATGTGTTAATCTAAAAGATTAACAATGATGATTACACTATACTGTTTTATTAAATGGATATATTTTTAAATATCATAGGAAGGGTAGATCTTCTGTGACTTATGAAATCATATAATGCAGAAGATGGGCATTCTTCCCTAATTTGCTTCTTTGAAAGAGATATTGATTTAACCCACATCTCTCATTTCACCATTTGTCAAGCATTTGTCCTTCAAGTATATCAATAGAAAGAGGTGACATAGGGTCAGAAGGTGTAGAAACATTGTGGATAGAACTAAGGAAATGCAAGGGTAAAACGATCGTGATAGGTGTTATATACAGTTACCCCAAACAGTGATAAGGATGTGGTTTACAAATTACAATTGGAAATAGAAAATGCATGCTAAAAGCGTGATGTTACAATTGTCATGGGGGATTTCATATGCAGGTAGATTGGGAATACCAGGTTAGTGCTGGATTCCAAAAGAGAGAATTTCTAGAATGCCTTTGAGATGGCTTTTTAGAGTGCTAGGATGTGTATGGTCATGCACTTTGGTAGAAGACATGAAAGGGTTGACTATTTTCTATATGGAAAGAAAATACAGAAATCTGAAAAGCAAAGGTACTTGGGATTCCCTAAAGGATTATTTTTTTGTCTGAATTTGTGATGAGGAAAGCAAATGCAATGTTAGCATTCATTTCAAGTATATAAAAGTAAGGATGTAATGTTGAGACTTTATAAAGCACTAGTGAGGCCTCACTTGGAGTACTGTGAGCAGTTTTGGGCTCCTTTTCTTAGAAAGGATCTGCTGAAATGGGAGAAGTTTCAAAGGAGGTACATGAAAATGAAGACCGTTTGATGGCTCTAGGCCTATATTAACTGGCATTCGAAAGAATGAGGGGTGATCTCATTGAAACCTATCGCACGGTGGAAGACCTTGATAGGGTGGATGTGGAGAAGATGTTTCCTATGCTGCACTGTCTAAGACCAGAGGACACATCCTAAATAGAGGAATCTCCTTTTAGAATGGAGATGAAGAGGAATTTCTTTAGCCAGAGAGTGGTGAATCTATGGAATTTGTTGCCACAAGCAGCTGTGGAGACCAAGACTGTATGTATATTAAGGCAGAGGTTGATAGATCCTTGATTAGTCAGGGCATGAAGGGATATGGTTGGGAAGGCAAGAGATTGGTGCTGAGTGGGAAAATGGATCAGCCATGATGAAATGGTGGAGCAGACTCGATGGGCCAAATGGCCTAATTCTGCTCCTATATCTTATGGATTTATGGTCTATATGTTGAATTGTTACTGAATCATTTTTCACTATTCTTTCATAGAAACAAACATAGAAACCAATGCAGACAATTATTAAACCTGTTTCTGCTTTTGTTTTGTATCTCTTTATCTCTGTAGCCCTAAGAACAATATCTAACACCTTTGTTAATATATTCATTGCTTGGCTCCAACTGTTTACTGTGTCATGAATATCACTAGTTTGCCACTACAGAAGAAGTAATTTCTCCCATTTTAGTCTTAAATAGATTATCTCTTTTCCTTAGACTGTAGCCTTCACTCTGAGAACACTATCATTGTGTATCATAGCACTTTCAATTTGCTAAGTGGAAGATATTTGGCAGTTCACTGCTGGCTGTTCATGATATGGTTTGGACCACATACAGTATCACCCTGTGATCTGATTATTTCGCTGCTAATTGGTATTCTGCCATCATTGAGAGAGATCAATTAGAATTAACATGAATGGAGAGGACATTCCAAGAAAAACACCAGGCTATCACAGATGGAGGCATCTTTCAAAGCGTCAACATGGTTATCTGCATGCTAAACTTTGAAATAGAAATCTATGGTCAGAAATTTTAGTATGACTTCACATAACAGTTAATAGCTTTGCAAATTTGAAACGTCCATTTATGTACCATAATGGATAACCAGAAAACCAGAGTAGGGACTAAGAATATCAACCAATCATGTCATATAAAAGTACATGCAAAGGTCAACACTGTAAAGTTTTAAAAAGAGCTAGTCAAAGATCCCAAGTAGATTTTCCAAATTGGTCCTCTCCAAACTTCATTCTGCCAAAGACCAAGTAAATTAATCAGTTCATGTGGCATTTAAGGTTTTTTTCCACTCTCCCTGAGGAGCCCCACTAATTCTTACACAGAAAGCATTCAATAGGAATGTATCACACCTTGGTGTGGCAATTGCACTGCCCAGGACTGCAAAAAGTGATGCAGAATTGTGAATGCAGGTCAGTGTGTCACAAAAAACAGTCTCTCCTCCATTAACTCTATCTACACTTCCCACTGCCTCGGGATAGCAAAGAGCATAATCAAGGATTCCCTCCTAGCCTGGCCATTCTCTCCTCTGCCACCCCCTCCCATTGATGCAGAGGATATGTAATCTTGAGAACATATAGCAGCAGGCTCAAGGACAGCTTCTATTTTGGAGATACAACACACGAGTGAATCCTTTATACAATAAAGATGAACACATCATCTATCAATTGACCTCATCATGACCTTATGCACTTTCTCTACCTGTTCTGCACTTTCTCAGGAACTGTAACACAATATTCTGCATTAGTATCACATGTACCAAGGTGCAGTGAAAATCTGTTTTCTATGCTGTATATACAGATTATTTCATTACAACAATGCATTGTGGTAGTACAAGCAAAAACAATAACAGAATATCACTGTTACAGAAAAAGTGCAGTGCGTGCAGACAATGTGCAAGGTAGATTGTGGGGTCAGGAGTCCATCTTATTTTAACAGGTGACCATTCAACATTCTTATAACAGCAGGATAGAAGCTGTCCTTGAGTCAGTTGGCACATCAGGCTTTCAGGCTTTTGTATCTTCTACCTGGTGAAAAGGGAAAGAAGAGAGAATGGCCAGAGAAGGGGTGAGGTCTTTGATCTTGTTGGCTGTTTTACTAAGGTAGCAAGAAGTGTAGACAAAGAATCATCAAATCCTGAGATGGCAGGGTTATCCAATGAGGAGAGGCTTAACAGATTGGGTCTAAATTCCTAGGAGTTCAGAAAACTGAGGGGTGACCTAATTCAAACACAAGAACATAAGGGTGTGTTACAGGGTAGAAGTTGAGAGGTTTTCCCTAATTGGAAAGTAACAAACAAGCAAACATAACCGCATAATAAAGGGTTTGGCGTTTTAAATCCCAGAGAAATAGAAACCTTTCTCTCAGAGGATAATGAGTCTCTGGAATTATTTGCCAATGAAGATGGTGAAGACCAGATTTTTATGTATATGTGACATGTTGATAGATAAATATTAGAAATATTGAGGAATTGAGAGTTACGAGGAACAGGCGTAGAAGAGGAGTTAAGGCCAACAGAGATCAGATCCTATTTGAATGTGAGGACAGGCCTTCGGCATGTGGTGTCCAACTCCTGCTTTTATTTTCTTGTGTTCCTCTACTCCAAAGGAAAATATTTTTCTTTGCAGAAGGTGAGGGATTGCAATGTGAAACAAAAAACCTTCAGAGAATTTGCATGCATGTATGAAGGAGAGCTCTCAGATTAGGAGTAAATCTAGTTAGCACAAATGTGAAATTGTGAAATGTTCTTGCTCACAGTGTTCATTAGTAATTCAGGGAGACTGATTCCAAGTACAATCTACCAATTGTAATGACTTAGCAGCGTGGATTTATAAACTGAGTCTGTGGAAATTGATACAAAGCAAGGCACGTCAGTTAGATCCTAAATCGGAACAGCTAGCCACTCTGCATCCAGGTATAACTTCCATTCTTTGCAATATCTGCCATAGGTATAGAGGTAGAAGTTTGCTCAATCAGTGCCACATAGATTACTGTTATGGACAGTTAAGGCTAGGTCTGATTTGAGATTGGTTAACTCCTTTTCATTTAGCTTATTTAACAGTGATCCATCAACCCATTTACAAGGGAAAACTGCTTCCAGAAGTGGTTTGCCATTACTGGTAATCATTGCTGCAGTTATGAAAACTATTCTGTGCATAGTAGTTTCTAGAGCATTGAACTAATACCAAATAGGTTCGCTAATAATTTGGAAAGCTGATTACAGTCCTGTGATTGAAGACCAAAATTGCCCTTGACTATTTTAAATAGCCTGTTGATTGGCATATATTTGGCAAGATCTATCTCTACCAGAAAAGAAGGAACAAGAGGTAAAATGGAACGGTACTGAAGCAAGTGCAGGGACAGGGGAATCTGGCTACATAGGCACATAAAATTTTCGTAGTAGCAGGGCTTGTGAAAGAGCAGTTAGTAAAGCATGGCAGATCCTTAACTTCCTAAACAAAAGCACTGAATAGAAAGGTAGTTTGGTTACCTTTGAGGAACATTTTGAGAATAGCACCCATTTCTGCTCAGCCTACTTTAGGAATTTTGTAAAGGTCTTCGTCATGGAATTGATTTATGAGAACATTTGCCTAAATGAGGGACTTCAGCAATAAGGTTAGACTGGGGCTGTTCTCACTGGTGCAACGAAGGGTGTGGGGAGATTTGATGCTGTGTACACGTTCATCTGTGTTTAAACAGAGTAAGTTGTAAAAGCCATTTCCATTGGTCAATGATCATTGGAGCTGGGAAAATAGATCTTAAGTGTTGAGTAAAGGATGCTGGTGAAGCACCGAAAATGGTTTTAATCTGGAACTTCAAACGTGAATTGGTTAAGAATCTGAAGGAGAATCATTTATAGAAATACAGAAAAGGACTGAGAAACCTGAAGTAGCCAGTTTATTCTTCTAAAAAACAAAATAAGCTTGAATGTTGGAATGGACTTATGATGTAGCAAATAACTTTGAGATCATACGAATATGACTTTTGCTGCATTAAATCTTAAAGTAGCAAAAAAATGCTCTCCTGGCCTATATGATGAATAAACTCTTCTCGGGCTTTCTGTACCCAGCTGGAACCCCAAGGAGAATTTAGTTGTCTTAAAATTTCCTTTAAAAATGAAACGACAGTTATATTTATAGGTGCTTTTGAATTGCACAGTGCTATAATAATACCGGTACTACAAATTAAAAAAGCAGACCACTAAAGATATAAAACTTAAAGGCAATCCCTTCACTTTATTTATAGCATTTCATCAGACAAAAGTTAATGTACTCCCAAAGCTTTGCTCAAAAAAAAAGTTTACCCTACAAACCCATCTTTATTTTTCATTTACAACTAGTTCAATTTAGGAAATTAAAATGTACATAATGTACAGGACTCTATAAACCAGCGAAAGAGGGAGAAAGAGAAGGAATGCAACTAAATGAGTCATTGAATGATTGCAGGAGTCTTAGTAGAAAGCACATCAAAGAAAGTAATACCTGTCTGTCTCAGCTGGTGGGAGACATATCTTATTTTTTGGCGCAAGAACATAGGGACTGTGAAAATATCATGCAGGGAGTAACTTTTTATATTGTGATCAATGAATAGGTCAACACATCTTTTGAAATCCCAATGTTCTTGTAAAAGCCTAGGAGTACTGAAACAAGAACCAATTCAAAAGGTTGGCGTGCAAATCAATAGTTAATGAATGGGAACAATAATAAAGAGTGACTGAAAACAATGATTAAGGTTTTAGGTATGTTTGTAATGATATTTAAACCAAATTTCCTCAGTGAATTTATTCATTGATCAATAGGGCTGAAGAAATTCCCTGTTGAATACACAGCCTATGATGAATGGTGAGACAACAACCACAGTAATGGGCATTAATCATACAAATTTGACACAAAAATCATCTAAGATGCACAGATGAAAAATGTACAGTCAAAGAGAGACATATTAAGAGGAATGATTAAAGTCTACTCTCAGGATTGTTTTGAAGGAGCATCCTATGAGGAGAGAAAAAGAGAGTTGAAGAATTGGCAGCTTCACATTCTCAGTCTTGGTGGGTAAAGTCAGAAATGTCAATGAAGTGACATTGAGAGTCACCATATCAGGGGTGGATTTCTCAGATGGATGAATGCATTTGAAGGAAAGACTGAGAATTCCAAATCTGAGATAGTTGAGGCTTGTGATCAGCAACCACAGAGGTAAAAGGACTTGGTATAGCATTAGAATATGAATAGCCAAGTTTCAGGGTTACAGTAATAGATGCAAGGACTGCAATAGGCAATGGTTCAGAGTCAGAGCTTCCTGTATTAATGATGGATTGGATGTGGGGTGGAAGGTTAACTTGCTACTAACACGACACTGAGATTAGCCCCAATCTGGTTCAGCCTGTGACAGTAGGTAATGAATATCTGGGATGAACTGCCAGAGGAAATAGTGGAAATTGATACAATCACAATGTTTAAAAGTTGTTTGGTAGGTTTTTAGATAGAAAAGACATGGAGGGATATGGGCTTTAGGTAGAAAAATGGAATAAAGGTAGATAAGCATCATGATCTACAAGGATGAGGTTGGCTGGAAAGGCCTCTTTCTATGCTGTACATTTCGTTGATTCTAATCTTCAACATTTACTCTAGTATGGAGATCTTACATCTTGCTGTGTGTGATAGTTGAAGTACTGAGAGAGAACCACAATTCTGTAAATGGCTGGATTGTCTCTACTATAGGAAACTGTCATTTCAGATACATTTAGATTAAAGGGTTCATGACTGGCTAAAGATTTTCATAAAAAGCAGCCTTCTGCACACGTACGCCCATTTTAGATGGCAACTACTACAAGTTATTGAGTTAAAGCATAGTTAAAGTTAAAGCAAAGTTAAAGCAGTTCTGACTTTGTTCATCCATACCTGCTGCGGATACTGCTTCTGCTTTTCCAAGAGCTGTTGGTGTTGCTGCTGAACAACAAGCTGTGCCAAAGCTTGTGTGTTTTGTGGGAGTGGAGCAGAGTATGTTCGATTTAGCGGTCTATGGCGTGGCAGCTTGTTGGCAGATCTAAGGGTTGGTGACAGCTTCTCGCCTGCTACTCTCAATGCAGAGTGAGCATGAAGAGGAACCACACCTGAAATATAGTAGAATAGTTAGTTTATGAGTTGCTTGGAGATGTTAACTTACACTGCCACATTGTTTCAAATTGGAGACAATTACAACAAGTGTTGGAGCTGAGGGAACTAATTTAATTCAGAACTTAAAATGAAACACCTGTTTGGAAGCCTTTGAATGTAAGGAATGGGGGCATTTTTTTCTTCAATTCTTTTTGTTGCCAGGGATTGCCCAGATATTTTGAAGAGTGCATTTTGAAAATTCTTGAGTTTCCCAGTTTACTGAATTCAAAACATTTCTAGGGCTTCTTACATGCAGACATAATAGACTGCAGAAGCTGAAATCTGGAGCAAGATAAAAACAAGCTGCAGGAGGAACTTAATAGATCTGGAAGGATCTGTAGAGGGAAATGGACTATTGACTTTTTGAGTTGAGATTCTTCATCTCAACTGTATCTAGTTTGGGTGAATTGACTTTCTCCAATACCAATGCACAGATCCTTTGACCACATAGTCTTCCATTTAGACATCTCAGTACTTGTTTATGTGTATTGATATTAAAAATCCCGCAGTCCAATATTACAAATGTTACTACTGAGACTTTGGAAGTTTTAAGTTAACCGAGGTTATAGAGTATGTCACAATAAAGAGAATAAAAAAAATGTAGGGGAATTGCTTTCATTGTGCAGATAACATTGGGGTCATACTGCTTTACAAGTCTATATGTAAATCTACACCATTTCATTGTTGGCATAAATCTAGAAAGCACTTTGTTTTTAACAAAGAGAGTTTTATAAAATCCATTGTATTAATGACTGTTTCCTGCTCATTTTTCTTAACCACATGACTTCTTCCTCTTCCGGCATCTGTCCAAAATTCTTTCAAAAACTCCTCTTGAAACTGCTTCTACCACCTTTCACATAGTGTACTGCACCCTACTGTACTCTGCTCATGATGCCTCTCATTCTATCGACAAATACTTACTGTTTAAAAAAAACGTATCCTCTAGTTACTGACATTTCTGTCACAAGTTGTATTTTTTTCTCTCAATAAAGGACATTCAAGATACTTTTATCTAATCTGCTTAACACCATATTCAAAAGCCTTTCCTTATACCTAAAGCCCTCACACATGATATCATTTTATTAAACCATGTGTCAGATTGGTCCTTGAAATTTCATGTCTTTCTGAAGTGTGCTAATATCACCTCACTGTTTATAAACTTTCTTAATTTTGTGCCAACTACAAATAGCCATGCGCTTACAGGTTGTAAATAAATATCTAAAGGGCATGCAACACACATAAAAGTCGCTGGTGAATACAGCAGGCCAGGCAGCATATCTAGGAAGGGGTACAGTTGATGTTTCGGGCCGAGACCCCTTGTCAGGACTAACTGAAAGAAGAGTTAGTAAGAGATTTGAAAGTGGGAGGGGGAGAGAGAAATCCGAAATGATAGGAGAAGACAGGAGGGGGAGGGATGGAGCCAAGAGCTGGACAGGTGATTGGCAAAAGGGATATCAGAGGATCATGGGACAGGAAGCCTAGGGAGAAAGAAAAGGGGGAGGGGGGGAAAACCAAAGGATGGGCAAGGGGTATGGTGAGGGGGACAGAGGAAGAAAAAGGAGAGAGAGAAAATGAATGTGCGTATATAAAAAAATAACAGATGGGGTACAAGGGGGAGGTGGGGCATTAGCAGAAATTTGAGAAGTCAATGTTCATGCCATCAAGTTGGAGGCTACCCAGACAGAAAATAAGGTGTTGTTCCTCCAGCCTGAGTGTGGCTTCATCTTTACAGTAGAGGAGGCCGTGGATAGACATATCAGAATGGGAATGGGACGTGGTTAAAATGTGTGGCCACTGGGGGATCCTGCTTTCTCTGGCGGACAGATCATCTAAAGGGCATAATTGTTCTCAATGCTAATAATTTTTTTTTTCTCTCCTGTCTTAAAAAATAACTATACACCTCCCTGCCTGCTCCATATCTTTTGACTAGTTTTAGTGTCTGTGATACACCATCTCTTTAGTCAATAAAAATTCAATTTTGCTAACCAATCTATAAAGATTTATTTATCAAATGCCTTCTAACAAGTCCATATACTCAAGATCAACCATACTATGCACATCCACACATTTCATTTAGTCAAATCCTATTTGTTTTTACCACAGTGTGTTCACTTAATAACCTGTATCTTACTCAGATGGCAATCAATGGTATGTCAAATTAATATTGCTAAGAGTTTTCTCACAGTCAATGTTATACGAACTGACTTATAATGGCTGGGATTATCTGGTTTCTATTGTTTTGTTTGTGTAATATTTGGAATTTTTCAGCCATAACTCAGAAGGACTGGAATATTTTGTCCAGAGCCTGTGATATTTTGCACTGTATAGCAATTTCATCTAAAGAGAAATATATTTTTCTGAATTTTTCTGAAAACTCCCAACCTTTAAGTTCATTTCTCTTTGTATATTTCTAACTTAAACTATTTCTCAACTGCACCATCATTTACTGGCACAATATTGGCACCACCTCTAGTGAGATAGATGTTTATTCACAACCTAAGTAAGCTGTGTCGTCCTTGTCTAGAAGAAAATCTGTTTCAAAGTTCTAAGTAAAAGTTATAATTATGAGTACATACAGTGCATGTCACCACATACAACCCTGAGGTTTTTTGTCTGCGGGTATACTTAGCAAATCTATAGAACTGTAACTGTAGACAGGATCAATGGACAACAAACTATGTCAAATGCAAATGCACAAAAAAAATAGCAATAAATAATGAAATGAAATAACAAGATAAAAGAGTCCTTAAATGAGTGTAGTTAACCCTTTTTGTTCAGGAGCTTGATGGTCGAGAGGTAGTAACTGCTTTGAACCTGGTGGTACAAGTTTTGAGGAGCTTGTAATTTCTACCTGATGACAGCAGCATAGTCTGGGTGGTGAGGATCTTAAATAATGGATGCTGTTTTTCTATGGTAACATTTCATGTAGGTGTGCTCAATGTTGGGAAGGTTTTACCTATTATGTACTGGGCTGAATGCACTAACTTTTGAAGGATTTTCCACTCAAATGCATTGCTGTTCTCATACCCGGTCATTATGCAGCCAGTTCCAACACACATGTGGAAGTTTGCCAAGGTTTTTGATCACATGCCAAATCTCTACAGACTCCTGAAGAAGTAGAGGTGCTGTTGTGCTTTCTTCACAATTATATTTATACGATGGGTCCAGGACAAGTCCTCTGAGACAGTAACACCCAGGAATTTAAAGCTATTGACCCTCTCCACTTCTGATCCTCCAATGATTACTGGCTCATTGACATTTGGTTTCCCTCTCCTGAAGTCTACAATCAGTTCCTTGGTCTTATTGACATGGAGTGAGAGGTTGTTGCTATTACACCACTCTGCCAAATTTTCAATCTCTCTCTGTATGCTGATTCATCACCAGCTTTGATACAGTCCATAACAGTGAGATTTTAGGAGAAAGCATTCAAAAATGGCTCCTAACTGATTGTGTTACCATTGTGGCAGGGGCTCACATACACCACACCAATGCAAATTTAAAGGTAAAACTTGCAACAAAGAATGACAAATACAAAGAGCATGTTGGGTAGACAGAAATAAATGAACTGCACAGGGAAGAGATAAAGATAAAAAGTCAAGTTGCAGGTTCAAAAAGAGCATTAATCTGCATGCTGTTGATGAAAATTTGACAACGATGAGAGTGACACAGGCCTGAGTAGCCTTGAGATTTAAATGTGAAAACTAATATGACTTACAAGAGGTGAATGGCAAATTAATTAAAATGGAAATGGACACTGGCTGAGCTTGTTCAGTCATTCCACAAAATGAGTTTTAATGGCATTTCAAAGAATGTGAGCTGTAGGCTGCAAATATCCAACTAAGAATTCACACTGGAGAAAAGACAACTCCTTTGGGAATGATATTCAGGAGGGCCAGCATTGTGGGGCTATGAGTGGCTGAGCCAACTGCAGCTTGATTGGGGATCCATCCATCATTTGCTTGCAACATCCCCTGCAATAGTCAACTCAAGGTGTATTTAGAAGAAAGGTACTGGATGATGCCATAGCAGTGTCCAGGGATGGCACAGCAAAACTTAAACACATCAAGGGCTAAATTGTTATAAATAAAAATGCCACTTTACAAAACCTGTCTATTTCCTTATACCACCCATGATAAGGTAGCCAGTGAGCTGGATTGCATGGATGTTGAAGGAATTCTTTCCAGGTTTGAGTGGAGCCCATTGTCAATACCAATGGTCCCTTTGGTCAAGAAAAATGGGTCAGTCAGGATCTGTGTTGATTTTACCAGTAGCACCAACCCAGTGGTGAAGGTACATCAATACCCTCTGCCTGAGGTAAAGAATATCTTGGCAAATCTTTCTGGAGGGAAACACCTCAGGAAACAGAACTTAGGTGAGGCTTAACTACAGATGGAGATGGAAGAAGAGTCCAAAGTGTTTCTTACCATAAACACTCACAAAGTGCTTTATCACTATAAGAGGCTTATTTCTGGAGCAGCATCTGCACCTGCACTCTGGCAGAAAGCTATGGATGAGGTGTTTCAAAGCCACCCTTGCAATCAGGACAGTGTACCAGTAAAGATGACAGTGTTGAAAAGATTGGAAAATTATGGATACAAAGCATGACAAAACAATTCATGCAAATTCTTTAAACCAAACATCCCTTATTGTGATCACACCATTGATGTACAAATCTTATACAAGTGTCCTGAGAAAATTCAAGCACTGGTGGATGACCCAAGGCCAAAGGACATGCTGGAGTTGCAATCCTACTTAGGCTTTGTCAATCACTATAACAGGTTCCTGCCAAACTTGGCTATTGTGCTCCACCTCTTGAACTCAGTACTACAGGTCAGGAAGAAATGGAAATGGACAAAGCAGTGTGAGGTGGCTTTCCAGAAGGCAAAGGTAACGGTGACAAGCAGACAGTGTACTCATACATTATGATCCACATCGTCCAGTGAAGCTTGCCTGTGACACATTGCCTTATGGTGTAGGTGCAATCATGTCTCATGTTACAAGTGATGGAAGTAAACATTCCATAGCCTTGGCATTACGTTCCCTAACTGCTGCAGAGAAAAATTATGCACTAACTGGCAGAAAGGACTTGAGTATGGTTTGGCGGGTTGGGGGGGGGGGGGGTAAAACAATTTACCAGTACTTGTATGGGCGAGAGTCTACCCTCATTACTGATCATCAATCACTAGTGTCTAATTTTGATCCACAAATGCAAAGATGGTCTATGTTTCTTGGAGGACACAAGTGCAAGATTAAATTCAAGAGGATGACTAATCATGGAAATGCTGATGGATTGTCTGATTTACCCTGGAAGAGCAAACAGTTGAAAAATGCAAATTGAAAGTCATGCTAACACAGCAGAGATGATTGAACGGGAAACCAGAAAAGATTCCACACTGTCTCAGGTCTACATGGCCACACAAAATGTCTAGAATGTGCAACAGAAATTCAAGTTCTTCCATTTTTACCAGCGCTGGGATGAACCTGCCATTGACATGAGTTGCTATACCATCCAGGTTGAGAGCTAAAGTGTTAGAGGAGCTAGGTCTTCTTGGTGTGGTCAATATGAAAACATTAACTTGAAGCTTTATCTGGTGGCCTGGGATAGATCAGCTGATCAAGCAGCTTGCAATACATGGTCTGGGCTGCCGGGATGTCCAGAGGATGCCAAGAGCAGCACCTCTCCATCCCTGGGAACGCCTTGCATTGCCCTGGCAGAGGATTTGTGCGTATTTTGCCAGACCATTCATGGGCACAAATTTCTTGGTAGTAGTGGATGCAGCTATAATGTGGCCAAAAGTGTTCTCAATAATCTCCACTACAGCCTCGCACACTGTTGATGTGTTATAAAGCCTCTTCTCAAGGACTAATATTTCAGAACACTTGGTTAGTGACAATGGACCAGAGATTATTGCAGAACAGGTTCAGTCATTCCTGAAAATGAATGGAATAAGACATATTGCATCTGCACCGTATCATCCAGCTACAAATGGCTTGGTGGAAAGGTTTGTTCAGAGTCGAAAGAATTTACAGCAAACAGCACCAGCAGAACACACTACACTGACACTGAATCAGAAGTAACCCAATTTGCTCCTTGCATATCTGAACTCAACATACTCCACAAACAACAACTCACCAGCTATGCTGTTCCTAGGTCATCTCATGCTTGGACCTCCTCAAATTTAATCTCAGGACTATGCAGGAAAAACAGCTGAAACAGATTGAGGTATCCGCAAACAAGGTGGCTGAGTATTTCACTCCTGGACAAGCAGACCTGGCGAGGGGCTACAGGGTGATCAAAAGTGGGTATTTGGGAAGATTAAAGACAGAACTGGACCACTCTCCTACACAGTGCAGATTGGGTCTGATGCCATCTAGAGATGACACATCGATTAGTCGAGGAGAGCAGAGTAAATTGTTGGAGAAGAAAAGTGCCCAGAACTCTCAGAACCACTTCCTGCAGTCCTAGAGCCACTCCCACAACCACCATGGAGGACACACCAAAACTGAGATTGTTTCACAGCCATAAGTCTCTCCTGTCAAGCAGATTGACACCCTTTGTCAGGAAAGACGTTATCCAACAAGAGTAAAAAATCCTCCACAGTGATTAAGTCTTTATGCCTGAATGGAACAATTTAAAATCTACTATGGTGTGGATGTGTACATAGTGGCTGTATTATATAAACTATTGTGTATACACAGTACCTGTAGTTGGAATGTAATCTACATTGATTTTGAATTTCTAGCTAAACAGGGAGGAGTGTTGTGCATTTAATATTTCAGTAATATTTGAGTAATATGGTAGATATATTGTTTGATTGAGCATTCATAATTCATTATGGGTTATATGTAAAAGTATGTAAATGGCATACATCATTGCGCCATCACTTCATAACTGCACACCTCATTAAAGTAAGAATGAAGTAGACAGGTTATCCCTGGCTCCATATTTTTCTTTTGATTAGTTTTTGGAGTTCCAAAACATAACAATTATCAATTCCTTAATAAATCTTTCCAGATACTGTAGCTGGACTTGGTGTGGACCATGTTGCTGCCTGCTGCAGAGAGGTGTCAGAGTCGGTGTGTGAAGGCAGTGTGCAGACTAACAGCAAGTGATTGTCTCAAGTCATTTCTCTTGTGTTTTGCAATAAATGCCCTATTGGTTATTGGTAATGTGGAATACTGCAAGTCCAGTTCACCGGTTTATTGGTGGGCCTGACAGCGAGGGGACAGCAGGGCCTCGGTTGCAGAGTGGACTAGGTCCCATGCCACAGTGGTGCCTGTTGCAGCCGCGTAGGAGAGACGACACTGGAGGCGGTTTGGCGCAACGTCCATGCTGGTCTCAGTGCTGCCCCCCACTGTTCGCTCAGTGGAAGACAACCTGGATTGCATTAATCTGCAGACTGCTGTGGACTTGTTCTTGCTGATGACATCCATGTACTCAGGGATTTGGGCTACATTATATATATTTTCATATGACCATATGTTTACTGCTATCTTATATATGCTATATGTGCTTGTATTGCGTTTGACTGTTGGAAATGTGTTTTGCTCCTTGGCCCCAGATGAACACTGTTTTGCTTGAGTGTATTCATGGGTATTCATGTATGATTGAATGACAATTAAACTTGCACTTGAAAAAACACATTTTCCATGTTGGATCATTGAATTGCTGCAAGGTGATAGTCTTGCATAATATCAGTGACTTGTGATAACACCAAAATATGTGATGTTGTGTGATCTGGTTAATAATGAACCAAACTGCAGCTTACGGGTGAGAGAAGTGTAACTCAATATGAAATTCTGATGAGATTGTTTACTGTGAGAGCTACACAAAATGGAATTCACTCAATTAGCTCACTTCAATGCAATGATTATTTTACAACTATAATCCAAGCTTGATGCAAATTAGAAGATATTTCTCAAGGTTATTAATTCTGTTTATTAATATGAAGGTAACTACAATGCTTTTACACCAAGGAAAATAAATCTTTTTGAATGATGTTGCATTGATGGTATAATGGGACAACAACAAGGTCACTTATTTTACTGGGAAATTAAAAATGCAATTAATATTGTTTAAAAATGAACTTGTAAGCCATTTGGTTAAGTATAATTGATCTAAATTAGAACATCTACCTAAAAGATGGAAGATATTAAAAACTGCAGATACTGGTAATTTTAAATTAAAAAGAAACAGAAAATGCAGTCAGAACAAAGAGTCTTCAACCTGAAACCTTAACTCTGTTTTCTTTTCCTGGCTACTGCCTGACCTGTCGAGTGTTTCCAACATTTTTTGTTTTTATTATCTAAAATATTATTTCCCTATTTGCCAGTATTTATTAACAGAACCAAAGTAAGAAATCCATTATATCTTAAAACTGCTGATATAGTCATTCCATTCCCTTTCAAAATATACAAAAGCTCTGAGGTGAGGTTCTGTCTAATAAAATCTGTCAATATTTAACTGCAGCACCTGTAATACCATTATATGGTGCTGTGAGGGTTTGTTTTCTTATTAAATGTGTCATAATATTAGCTACAAAAGCAATTTTAAACTACAGTATGTTGATATTATTCTCACAAATATTCTCAAATCAAATCCACATATCCTTGTAGCTTCTCATCACCCAAACTTCCCGTAGACTAACATTTACAGCCTTCATCAACCCAGATGCCACCATTTAGTGAAAATAAATAAAGGAGTTAAAAAATAAAATTAACGAAACCTTCACAAATTATTCAGGCATATATTTTGTATGGCTGTAGAGGTAGTGATATAAATGGTAAGCCAAACTCATTAAATAAACCAATGCTGAGACTTAATTTTTTGTTGATAATTGTTTGTGACATTGTTATATTTTTATAAGAAAGGAAACCATGCTTCTCATGCACAACCAAAAACACAACAGGAACACATAGGTTTATGATAAGAGCATGCCTGTGATTCCATCATTATGTCAAGAGGGGAGATGTTTCCTGATGGTCACACAACTCTCAGTTTCATTCACAAAGCACCCCATGCAGCAAGGCACACAATACACAACATTCAGACATGGGCTGATAAATGGCAAGTAACATTCATACCACAGAAGTTCAAGTTATTGACCTTTCCAACTAGGAGAGGGTTTAATCATCATCCTTTGATATTCAATGACAACACTATCACCAAGTTCCACACTATCAACTTCCTCTAGTTGTCAGTGACTAGTAACCCAGATAAAGCACTTAAATAAATAAGAGCTGAGAGGCTGGGTGGAATCAGAATCAGATTCACTATCACTGACTTCTGTCATTAAATTTGTTGCTCTGCAGCAGCAGCACAGTTCAATACATAAAAAATTATAATGAAAATTACAGCATGTTGCAAAAAAAATGGAAACGAGCAGTAATGAGATAGTGTTTATGGGTTCATGGACTGTTCAGAAATCTGATGGCAGGGGGGAAGAAGCTGTTCCTAATATTTTGAATGTGGGTCTTCAGGTTCCTGTACCTCCTCCCAGATGGTGGTAACATGAAGACGGTGAGGGTCTAATACCTGATACTCTCCACTTGCTTCAATGAGTACAATTGCAACCACTCTCATGAAGCTCAACAAACCTACTTCATTGGCACCTCACCTACCACCCTAAACATTTTGTCTACCCTCCACTGATGGAGTGGTTCCGAATGGATACCATCTACAAAATGCACTGCATTTATTCAAGAGAAAATCTTCACTTCCCTTCTTGCTCAAAAAATCTATTCAATTTTCTCCAACTGTACTGCTCCACAATTTAGTCACCTTTTACATTCCCCACCCTCTCCCTTTCCTGTCTGCTTTCTCTCTTTCACTCTCTGTAGATTCTTTTTCTCTGCTTCTCTTCTTATAAATACACGTCTTCTTCTCCTTACTACATCTTCTATTTCTCTCTCCTCCACGTGAATTCAGCTTTTTCCCTTCCCTTTAAGCAAAACAAAAATGAAGGTTGAATTCTGCTTGTCAGCCAGCAACTATGGAGGTAAAGAGATGTTTGATGCTTTGGATCAAGAGCCTATATCAGGACTGAAGGTGTAGAGGGGAGATAGCCAATATTATGAGGTGAGAGGGAAGGGCGAGGCAGGTGAAATGTCAACATCCCTTTGCTTCCACAGATGCTGCTTGACCCATTGAGTTTCATCAGTAGTTTGTTATTTTATGTTCTAGATTCCAACATCTGTAATCTCTTCCGACCCCCTTCACTTTGACCCCTCATTATATTCAGATGGCAAGGCAAGTGATTGAAATGGCTAAAATTTTGAATACTGAGAAGCTAGGATTTGCAAATAACAATGACATGCATATAAATAAATCAACGTATTGACTATTATCCAAACATGTAACTCAAAGGATTATTAGAATCTGGTTGTTTTTGGGCCGGCTGGTGGCGCAACGACATCGGCACCGGACCTGGGAGCGGAGGTTCCCAGGTTCGAAACTAGTCGGGTCCGCCCCCGAGTACGCTTTCCATCCGTGCCGAGTTGAGTGTCGAGAACGCAACTCGACCTCATAAAATAAAGGGAAAATACTGTGAAAATGTCTGTGCGAGGAGTGGCGTGCCACACAGTCTCTCTCTCTCTCTCTCCCTCTCTAGCTCCGCACCTTGTAAAAGCCATGAAAAAGACCATCATCACGGACGCATGCATGGATGCACACATGGACATGCAGACGTAGACGCATACGCACAAACTCACATGCACGCAGGCACACGCCAAAAAAAAAGAATCTGGTTGTGTGACAGAATAAAATTGAAATAACTTTGTGTGTCAACAATAGTCAATGGAATATTGTGTCAAATAACAACTACATGAACAGTAATGATATTATAAATGCAGTATCCATCAGTCAGAAAGATCCTGTATTGCTGCACCAGTTCACTGAAAAATCTGTCTTGCCCGATGGGCATTAATCTTATTTAGTTCCAAAAGCAGACAAGTAATATGTGGAAAATGATGAAAGCAATTTTATAAGCTTGTACTTTTGCAGGAAGACACATGTTCAGACAATGCATCAGAATTCAGTGAGCAGATGTTGTAGTGCCAAAGGAACTTTCTATTCAAATATATAAAGTACTTAAAAACGCAAACAACAGGAATTCTGCAGATGCTGGAAATTCAAGCAACACACATCAAAGTTGCTGGTGAACACAGCAGGCCAGGCAGCATCTCTAGGAAGAGGCGCAGTCGACGTTTCAGGCCGAGACCCTTCGTCAGGACCATTTTAAAATAAAAGAAATAACAGGCACTGATGAGAGCTGGGATCAGAGGGGGGAGGGGGGAGGCTGGGGGTGTCAATGGAGAGGGGAGGGTTGGGGTGAGAGGAAGATGGAGCCTCTGAGGACCCAGGAATTTTAAAATAAAAGAAATAACCGGTTTCTAAAATAAAAGAAATAACCGGCTTTTAAAATAAAAGGCCCTGACGAAGGGTCTCGGCCTGAAACGTCGACTGCGCCTCTTTCTAGAGATGCTGCCTGGCCTGCTGCGTTCACCAGCAACTTTGATATAAAGTACTTTATCTGTTTGGGATTAATTTACTTTAGATTTGTACAACCATTTTTAGGTCCCTTCTATCATTCAGAAGATAATGTCGACATGATCGAGTGTGTTTTTTTTAAAGACAATATTAAAAGGAACAACATTGGGCCTTAAGATATGCTAAAATATACCTAAATGTCCAGGTCTCTGAGAAAGCCAATGAACATCCACCTGAGCCACTGCTGTGAGAAGTCACAAGGCTAGGCCTCAGTATCAAAATTTCCTCAGCATTCACCTTCCAGTGTATAATCTAAGTAACTGGATACAACTAACTAGATTATGCATACAACCTGAATGGATCAAAAATGGAGCATGCCTAGATACTAGACCAGGAGCTAAATTTGAGAACAAAAGAATTGTGAGTAAACGAAACAATCAGCAAATGAACACTGAGATAGTCTCTAATGCGTAATCTGCAAAAATGAAAGCTCTTCCTAAAGACCATGCAAAACATTTTCATTCTTAGCTCTTGTAGAATTACATCTCGGTTTGTATGAATACATGCCCCTCTATGGTTTGCAAACTGTACTTATGTTTTTCTGTGTTCTCATAGGGAAAGACATGGCTGAAAGAATACCTGTGTTTCCAGCTGGTTTTGATCACTTACTGGATTTTATAAGAGCTTCTAATAAACCAAAATATTTTATTTTAAATAGTGGAAATTACTACAACAACCAGAGGAAAACTAAAATGGTTAATTTTATTCATAATAAGTAATAATCAGAAACCCAACAAAAAAGTCAGCAGCATCCTTAAATAAAGGTATTATGTATCAGCAGAGTAAGAAACAGGTAAAAGCTGCTTTTGTTTGAGTAAGACAATCTCTGGTAAATGAACAACAAAAATTTGGATTACAGTTGTTGAATGTATCTTGTTTTATGATTCTTCACTAGAGTATTCCACTAGCTAGATATGTTTCTGAGCTTAGTGCCTTGCAAAAGCCAATGCAAATCCAGCCCCTAAATGCAGAGCATTTTGTAGATTCACAACTAGAAATATGGGGCTGGCCCCACCACTACCAGCTTCCTAAATTTTCGTTAATTTTCATGAGATGTGATTTTGAAGATAATATTACTGCGTTTCTGTAACAGTTAAAGACTGTGATATATTTGTGATCTTCCCCTCTAGCTGTGTCTTACTGCCCATTTTCTGCTTTCATCAAATGCTGCACAGAATAGGCCATTTTCATTTCATATTATTAACAATTAGCATAGGTGATTAAACCTATTAACAAACAATTAGTCACCTGTGCTAAATCGTAATTTCTTCCCAGCCAAAGGCACAACCTTCAAAGTGACAACTAAAAATTTATATTCTCCACACAAGGTATCTGATAACACAAAATGTCTACTTCAATCTCAAGTTCCGTCGATAGTGGGATGCATTCTACCACGAGCTACAAACAAACGGCTGGGCTCACTCTATACCGTGTATTTCTGACGGGAATTTGCGTGCCAAGCAGACAACCATTCAAAAAGGTCGGCACTCTCCACAAGAATTTTGACCTATGTAAGAAAACTAGGCAACAGGGTATCTCTTTGACTAAACAGATTGAAGTACCATTAATGACCAGGTCAAACTCTAAGTCACAAGTTGTTAATTAAAATCTGAATGCAATAACAACTCATGTAAAGAAAATTAAATAAAGAACAAACATAACAATGCATTAAGAGAGAGAAAAATGCCAGCACTGCACTGGAAAATTTGAAAAATACATTAAAATAACACAATAATTATGTAATTGAACGTATGAATTCCAGAGTCATGAAAGTAAAGTGTCAGCCAGGTTGGTGGGCAGTTAATAAAATTCAACATGCTTTTTAAAGTGCAGAGCAACCCCGCCACTTCTGCTTTACAAGTTGAATTTGCATCTTTCCCATAGATGGTGAAACTGCACACTGTCTTGTTTTATTAGCAGTAAGTCAGATAATGAATTATTTAAAGCTTTTAGAATAATAGGGCATCTCCGAAAACAAAATGCAGATTTTTGTGTTAAATTGTAAACATGTAGTTGCTAGAAGTTACTGTGAGAATTGCATATAAGTAATAGTGAACAATATTTGCTTCACTATTATATTCATATTAAAACCCACCCCAGGAAATTCAGGTATCTTGCACCTTTATCATAGTCCTGAGGCTCTGATTGACATCAAATGCCGATGCTTTGAAAGCAGTGAATCCCAAGCGGATGTTAAATGAAAATAAGGATGAATGCTTTAGCTATGCATGGGAATGAAAAATACAACCTAAAGCTTGCCATTATGGCTGCATGATTCTAAAGCCAGTATGAAGAACAAAAGAAATCAAAAGTCTCCACCCAACAAAAAAGGCATACTGTAACTTCCAATGAGATTATTATTAGATTAAACAATTTTGGCAGCAGTTCCATGAAAGAAGTCCATTGCATAGTACTAACTGACACTCTGCTTGTAAAGAGTATTTCAATTAATTTCTTTCAACTTCTACTTTAAAGAAAATAATACTTTGATCCAATATGAATTGATGCCAAAATAAAAATTTAAAACTGATGTCAATTCTTTGTTCAAGCTGGTATTTATAGTCACATTTTTTTCCAGTTAATTTCAGATTTTTTTAAAATGACGGTAAAGACTCATAAAAGTTGAATGCGGATAAAACCAAACACAGATCAGAGTGCTTAAAGCTGTCCTAAAAATATTCAACACCACTACAGCTTTGATATGAGCAATGTGTTTATAGCGGAAGGATATAAATAGGCAGCAAAGTTCCTGAAACTTCCACATCATGATTGAAGTGTTCCATCAGAATGCTGGGTCAAAGATGTGGGCTGACTTCCGGGTCCACGTGCTGAGAGAAAATCAGACAAGTCCTCTGTCATCCCTAGAAACTCAGCTTCAGGTACAGCCTGACAATTTACTATACTTTTAAATGGCCTTCTGGTTGGAAATGAGGGATGGTAGAAGGAATATTCTATCCTGGAAACACACAAAATGCTGGAGGAACTCAGCAGGCCAGGCAGCATCTATGGGAAAAAGTACAGTCGACGTTTTGGGCTGAAACCTCAATTGTACTTTTGCAGAGATGCTGCCTGGCCTGCTGAGTTCCTCTAGCATTTTGTGTGTGTTACTCGGAGTTCCAGCATCTGCATATTGTCTCTTGTTTCTAGCCTCAAAAATTATTCTTGTTATTCATCTTTATGCTTTAGTTCTTTGTGTATTTACTAAGTGTTAGATTTCTTGTTGTCCCAATTTTAGCTGTTACAAACAAGAATTCCTTTTGTATACCAACAGAAAAATAATTAATGCTTTGCTTACCTTTTGTTGATGGCTCTCACACTATTTAATTCCTGCTTGTTATTCAGATTATCCCCATCTTTGGTAACACCAAAGACTTATAAGAGCTGGATCTCAGAATCCCAGAGCTCTCTGCCCCAACTCCACCACTGGACTCACCATTGATTCCAGGGGCAAAGCATTGACCTAGTGAAGCATTTGAAAGTGATAGCTGATTGTGTGAGGAAAGTAAAAAAAAAGTTCACTTACTTTAAGTAAGATGCTGACTTCTCCCCTTCCTTTCCAGTCCTGATGAAGGGCTTTGATACAAAACTTCACCTGTTTACTCTTTTCCATAGATGCTACCTGGCCTGCTGAGCGCCTCCAGCATTTTGCTTTGGATTTTCAGCATCTGCAGGTTTTCTCGTGTTAGTACTTACTTTAGTTGTTACCCATCATTTCAGAGAGACAGACTGTCTGTGAGAGCTGTTGTTGGTTAGGCTAGGGTTAAATCCGAGGTTGCTGGGCAGCGTGGCTCGAAGGGCTGGGAGGGTGGGAGGGCCTATTTCACACTTCATCGCAATATAAATAAAAATAAAATAAAAATACCTAGATGTCACTTCGGAAAAGCAAGCAGAAAATGCTGGAGACATTGAACAGTTCAGGTATTATCTGTGCAGGCAGAAACAGAGTGAATACGTCAAGTCTAATGAAATATCATTGATTTGAACTCCAGTTTTCCCTTTGAGTTTCAGATTCTGTCTCAGGAAATCTTCCTTCAATGAGGAAGGTAATTCCATGCCTCATTCTTCAACCGGACCTGCAGACAAATCTTTGACTAGGATACCTTTGCCATTATCCATGAAGATAAGGAGAACTGTGGATATTTAGCTTCACCAGGTCATTTCTTGTGACAACTTTATCAATGCACTGATGCTTACAGCTCCTAATATGCGCAGTGCATCACTGGAATGCCCAGTGTGGTGTCCGGGTGCTGCACTATTTTCCTGTGGCAGACTTTCCTCTAAACACTGTATTGTCAATGGTTTGTTTTTCACTGCCATGTTTTGGGTTCTTGGTTATTATATAGAACATAGAACAGTACAGCACAGTACAGGCCCTTCGGCCCACAATGTTGTGCCGAGCCTTAAACCCTGCCTCCCATATAATCCCCCACCTTAAATTCCTCCATATGCCTGTCTAGTAGTCTCTTAAACTTCACTAGTGTATCTGCCTCCTCCACTGACTCAGGCAGTGCATTCCACGCACCAACTACTCTCTGAGCAAAAAACCTTCCTCAAATATTAGATTAGATTATGAAGATACGCAGTCCCCTTTTATTATCATTTAGTAATGCATGCATTAAGAAATGATACAATGTTTTTCCAGAAAGATATCATGGTAACACATGACAAACTGACTTACAGACGAACAAAAAACACATAATTATAACATATAGTTACAACAGTGCAAACAATACCGTAATTTGATAAAAACAGAACATGGCAGAGTAATAGTCTCAAAGTCTCTCGGAAGTCCCATCATCTCACGCAGACGGTAAACCTCCAGCGCCCTTGAACATCCCACCCCTTATCTTAAAGCCATGTCCTCTTGTATTGAGCAGTGGTGCCCTGGGGAAGAGGTGCTGGCTGTCCACTCTATCTATTCCTCTTAATATCTTGTACCTTAATACCTTATCTTAATATCTTTATCATGACTCCTCTCATCCTCCTTCTCTCCAGAGAGTAAAGCCCTAGCTCCCTTAATCTCTGATCATAATGCATACTCTCTAAACCAGGCAGCATCTTGGTAAATCTCCTCTGTACCCTACCCTATCGATTGCTTCCACATCCTTCCTATAGTGAGGCGAACAGAACTGGACACAGTACTCCAAGTGTGGCCTAACCAGAGTTTTATAGAGCTGCATCATTACCCTGCGACTCTTAAACTCTATCCCTCGACTTATGAAAGCTAACAATCCATAAGCTTTCTTAACTACCCTGGATCATGGATATCATGGATAGAGCCTAGAAAGAGGTAAATTGACTGATATTATTGCTCTTTTGGGAACTAGCATGAACCTAATGGTCCAAATGGTGTTATTCTGTGTTATAAAGTCATGGAATCAAAGAAGCATACAGCACTGATACAGGCCTTCGGCCCATCTAGTCTGTGCTGAACAATTTAAACTGCCTACTTCCATTGACCTGCACCAGGACTGTACCCCTTCATACCCCAACCATCCATGTGCCTATCCAAACTTCTCTTAGACGTTGAAATCGAGCTTGCTTGCACCACTTGCACTGGCAGCTCATTCCACACTCTCACAACCCTCTGAGTGAGAAGTTTCCCCTCATGTTCCCTTTAAACTTCTCACCTTTCACCCTTAACCCATGAACTCTAATTGTAGTCTCACTCAGCTTTGAAAAGCCTGCTTACATCTACCTGATTTATACCCCTCATAGTTTTGTATACCTCTATCAAATCTCCTCTCAATCTTCAACATTACAAGGAATAAAGTCCTAACCTATTCAATCTTTCCTTATAACAGCCTTTCCTTTCCTTATAGTAAATCAATGAGCAGAATAATTTGTGTTCAGATCTTACTTCAAAATAAAAGCCAAATCATTAAGGTTGAAAACTCATCTTCTAACCATTACCACATTGTTTAGGAGTTACTGGATTATTCTGTTGATGTAAAAATAATAAGATGCTTTAGGAATGAGGAGCAGTTATCTCAATAATTTTAATGCAGGGAGTTGAAATTCCCTTCTTGTTGGGTTTTATATGAAGGTGGTTGCGAAGGGAATGAGATGGCAGCAAAACATATTCAAAAACATGCAGGGATAACTAAAATACTTAAAATTTAAGTCATATATCTTTTTGAATTACCAAAAACCTCAAACACGTTTTTATTAGGTCACATTGGAGTATTGTGTAGAATTCTGATTGCCACATTACAGAAAAGATAAAGGAAGTTGGGAGAAGCTGCAGAACAGATTCACCAATTGTTACCTGGAATGAAATGCATTAGATATTACGAGAGATTGGACAAAATGAATTGTCTTCTCTGGAGCACTGGAAGCTGAGGAGTGACATGACAGAAGTATGCAATACTGTAAGTGGGATACATAGGATAGACAGATCCTTTTAATTACTTGAGAGCACAGATGATGAATGAGGTAAGTACTTTTACACAGAGTGTGGTCAGTAACTGGAAACTATTGTCAGGGAAAGTGGTGGAAACAGATATGTTAGCAGCATTTAAGAGGCATTTGGAAAGGCACAAGAACAGGCCAGGAGTGGATGGATATGGACCATATCCAGGCAGATGGGATTGGTTTTCTATGGGATCATGGTCGTTAGAGGCATGGTGGCTCAAAGGGTCTGCTGTTATTCTGTATCAATCCATGTGCTATGTTCATACTAAACCTACTAAACTGTGTTTGATGAATTACATGAACTAGAAAGACTGAGTTCCTGTTCTGTGGATTGCCATCATTTTCCCCACAAAACTCACTGACAATCCACCAGTTCTAGATTAGTGTCGGGTCAACAGACAGATTTCTCAGCCTAAAATCCTTAAGGATGTCATCAACACAGGACAACTGTCCAAGTGGATCTGCTGGCTTTTAAACTGAAGTTCTCCTCTATTATGTTTTTATACGTGGCCTGCAGAGACTCAACTCCCTGAGTTAGGGATGCAGTGGCGATCACAGCCTGTATGAAGATTACTCCCAGGAACAGCTTTAATCCAAGTTGGGTTCCACATGAATATTTAATTAAATCAACTGTGAAAGGCTGTTTAAGTGACAATCAGATCATAATGTCCAGAGATTTTTCTTGTCACATAATGGCTGTGACCAGATTTATCCTGTGACCAGTTGCATCAGATGTGGGAATTATAACAGGTTTCCTTAAGGTTAGGTAGATAGATACTTTATTGGTCCCAAAGGAAATTACAGTGTCAGGGCAGCATTAGAAGTGCACAGATATACAAATATTAGAAGAGAAGCAAGAAAGAATAAAAAATAAGTTACCTCAAACTGTCTAACAAGAGGGGGTCATCACTTCCCTGGCTACAAGTTGACTTATTATAGACCATAATGGCCGAGGATTGTTATAGTCAGGGATGGTAATGGGGACTAGCTCCCACTACCTATTAAATTTTCCTAATGGTGTGTGTCTGAAATAGCCTCTGACAACCAAGTCCAGCTCCTGGACTTCACGTATGGTTTAGCTACTAAATCTGGCAGAACCATTTCTAATGACAGGAGAAGGGGAACAAAGGCGGGATACTGGCACCTTAAAACCAGCCGCTTCCGGCAGATGGGCTCATCAGCCATAGTTGGCAGTTCATCTAGGAGAAGGAAAACTCTGATCTCAAACCTCTGTCGCCTTGCAACTATACTCACTCATGCGGAAGGCTTCGGGGGTAAACCCTGATGGAAAAATCCGGAGCTGGAATCCCTAAGGCAGTCCTACATTGAGTTCAATGCTGACTGGCAATGTCTGTGACACTGCTGGTAGCAAACTGTCTCAGTCTCTGACATTCCTTTGGGTTCATCAGATGTGTGGAGAGGGGGAGCTTACTACATAGGCAACAGCTTGCTCTCCATATCGTACTGCCCAAGCTTGCATATCTAGACAGCAAGGATGCAATATCTATGGTCAACTCTGGCCGAAGGAGGCCTCCAGTTATAATGGACAGTCATGTTTAAGTTACACTTTCACATACTTTGATTATCTATGTTTCTCTTTTTCTCTATAGAGGGGTAAGTAACTGATCTTGCTTAGATCTACTAGCCCTGGTAAACTGTCTTCCTTTGCATCTTCTGTGATCATTAGTTGTGGTCTTACTAAGACTGAGAGCACTGCATTGTTCTAATTTTCTATAATAGATTTCTCATGATCCATTTGAGCATTCCAATCCACTTAATATCACTAGCCATACACAAGAAAATAGTCTCAAACTTAGCAAAAACATTTTATTTTAAAGTTGTATGACTGAGAGAAAACTTATGAGCTCTTAGTTTGGGCAGAAAATGGATTCAGGTTGCAGATGTCAATGCACATTGTTTTAATCGACTGCAATATTCATTCCATATTCTGTGCAGTCTCCGACACATTTATCCTCTTTGCTGTACACCTGGGCATCATATCCTATCATTTTCCAATATTTATACATACGCACCTTCCAACAGAGGGCAAAGCATTATGAACAGAATTGTTAACCCTAAATGATTAATTTTTCTTCCTAAATTCACCTATTTCTGAATCTAGTAATACATTTCTAACTTGCAAACTTGAATCAGTGAAGATTAACATTGAGTAAAGGGAAACTGGAATAATCATGAAGGAGGATAAGACATAAGCTAGAAACTCAGCCTACGTCCACACTATGCCGGATAATTTTGAAAACGCCAGTTTTGAGTAAAAATGACAGGAGTACACACTAAGCATTTTTCAAAATATCTCTGTCCACATTAGACAGATATGTGGGCGAATCTCCTCCGACTGGGCATGTGCAGGACACACAGAAAACAAGCCAAGAGGAAACGGTATACTTGGTGCGCGTTTGTCCAGTTACAGAGTAGAAAAACTTAAAAGGAATTGCTCTTGGCTCTCATGCAGGAGGACTTAAAACTAAAAAAAAACAAATACTGGAACGTATGGAGTTCACAGACAGTATGACCCAGCTGACAACGAACATTGGAAAACTGACTAACTTTGTTGCATTAATAAAGCACCTTGTTAAATGTATAAAACATGTCTGCATCAGTGTTATCTTGTATTTCCATACAATATTACATTAGGCTGTTACACATCTATTGTCAGAGAAGTATTTGCATAAATAGGTAAACCACCTTCATACAAGCAAGGACAGAAAACAGGGCAAAGTGAGAATACTTATTTATTCAGTAAGCTATGGGTCAAAGTATTTGGTGAGTACATTTCTAATTCTTCTGGCTTCAGTCTCGTTGCCGTCTGTTCTGAAATTGTTAAGTTCTGCGAAGCGCAGAATCAAATATCGCCGTGATGATTGTACACTCTAGTATCAATTGTTTGGCGACAATAAAGTAGTAATAAGAATATTAAGAAGAAAACAATGAAATGCCGCGCTGTTGTCATCTGTTCCAGCACGTCATGACAGCAGTTTTAAAAAGCTCCGGTTACCCCGTACACACTGCAACGGATACTAGGCATTTTCAGATTTATTCACTCTGGAGACTGTTTCTGAAAATCTCCGTTTTCGGGGGATGAAAATGTTTTAGTGTGGACAGAGAGTCAAAACGAAGAGAAAAAGCTTCGTTTTCAAAATTATCTGGCGTAGTGTGGACGTAGCCTCAATTGTATCTAAAAGCTGCTCACAGAGATGTTATTATGTGCAAGAGAATCAAATTGTACTACCTACACTGCATTGCCACAAGACCCAATGCAAACTTCAGGAACAACATCTCATTTTTCATTTGGGTACAATACAGCCTTCTTGCTCTGTATTGAATTCTCCAACTTCAGGGAATTTATTTTCTCTCTCCGTATTAAAACTGAGCACTGGCTATAGATCACCCTTCTGCGATATCTTCCAGTAAGATGGCGGCGTATTTGGTCACATCGGCCTCTTCAGGTCCAATAAATGGTGCAAATGTGTGTCATGAACATTTTTCTTGTTGGACGTTGGTAATATAAAATACTGCAAGTCTGATTCATTGGTTGATTGGTGAGACCGATGGCCAGGGAGCTGCGTGGCCTCGGGTGTTGCACGGAGAGATGCTGTAACCTGTTACAGTCACTCAGGTGAGGAGCTACCTGAGGCAACCTGGGAGAGAACAGAGGCACAGCAGGTGCACTGGAATCTGTGCTAGGTTGGAGTCTGGCACTTCCAGGCCTGGTCCTCCGCAGGTGCTGCTCTCTAGTGTTCACTCCTTGGAGGACAAGCTGGATTGCCATCGTCTGTTGCTGACACAGCGCAGGATGATGGACTGCTGCATGCTTGTTCTGGTAGAAATGCAACTCCAGCACAACATCTCATGCACCATCAATCTTCAGGCTATGCCACCTGGGGACTTGTGGTAATATTATTTTTGTGGCTGTATGTGCTATTGTAACTACATGTGACCGTATGTACCATGCTTTGCACCTTAGCCCCGAGAGATGCTGTTCCGTTTAGCTGTGAACATGTTATGTGCATAGTTGAATGACAATTAAACTTGAACTTGAACTTGCTATTCTCCCAGTTTATCTCTCTCTGTTCCTACAGTTTGAACTATTGGGCATATTCAACTGTCCTCTGTTATCAACATACAGTATCACTCTTCTTGTCTAAGTTACTACATCCTAACAGTTCCTTTTAACTCATTTGACTGGGTGATCCCTCCAGTTCATTTCCCCAGCAACCCTGGCTCCATCCTATCACAAATATTCTCTTTGTCTCACCCATTACCATTTCAGCCACTTAAAACAATTTTTTTTCCCCTAGGCTTTCCATTTCTTTGATCTGCAACATTAACTTTTTTTTTAATCACTGGATCTGCTTGACTATCTGAAGGCCTGGTTGCATTTTCTGTTTTTACTTTAGATTACTGGCATCAACAGTTCTTTTTTATTTGATTCCTATCCATTCATACTCATACGAACACAAGTATGTTCAAATGGCAACCAGAAACAATTCTTTAATGAACAGAGAACGAAACAGAAAAAGAGTGCACCATATGGATTCTTGACCCTGGATCCTCATACGCCTCCGTAATAAAATTTTGGCTGGCTCTTTCATTCAATCTCCAATTTGCCACCTGATATCCATTTTCCTTAAATCCAAAAATCTATCAAATTTATTCCTGAATTCTGAGCATCCAATGAGGCGTACGAGGAGCCAGAATTACAAGGTGGGGGGAAGGGATGGAATACAAATTAGAATGTGATAGATGAAGCCAGATGGGTAATGAAGTGGAAGGTGATGGGTGAAAAAGGCTGGAAAAGAAGGAATCTGATAGGAGAGGAATGTGAACGATGGGAGAAAGAGAAGGAGAAGGGGCACCATGGGAGATTTTAGGCATGTGAGGAGATGAAATGAAGCAAGAAGGGAGCCACGGTGGGGAATTGAAGAGAAGGGCAGGAGGAAGGGGAAAATTACTGGAAGTTGGAGAAATCACTGCTCATGCAATCAGGTTGGAGGCTGCCTAGACAAAAGATGAGGAGGCCATGGACTGACAAGTTGGGATGGGACACCCCTCCCCACTCACTCTCTGCTTTTCACAGGGATTGCTCTGGGATATCCTTGTCTACTTGCTCCTCCCCACTAATCTCTCTTCTGGTACTTATCACTGCAAGCAGAAGAAGTGCTACACGAGCCTACTCATCTCCTCCCACACTTCCATACAGGCCTCTAGGTGACGCAAGACTTCACCTGCAAACCTGTTGGGTTCATATACTGTATCCTGCCATCACTATATTGGTAGTGACCTGACATAAATTACCAGATCGCTTTGTCAAGCACCTTTGCTCCACCCGCAAAGAGCAAGACTTCCTTGTGGCCAACCATTTTAATTCCAATCTGCATCCCCATTTCAACATGCCAGTCCATGGTCTCCTCTACTGTCACAATGAGGCCACTCTCAGGTTGGAGGAGCAACATCACATATTACCATCACATATGGTAACCGCCAACCTGATGGCAGGAAAATCAATTTCTCCAACTTCTGGTAATTTCTCCACCACTCCCCCTTAACTCTTCTTCAATTCCCCACTTTTCCCCCTCTTAACTCTACTCTTCACCTCACTTGCCTATCACCTCCCTGCAATGCTCCTCCTATTTCACTGTCTCTCATGGTCCACTCTCAGATTCCTTCTTCTACAGCCCTTTACCTTTTCCACCTATCACCTCCCAGCTTCTTACTTCACTTCCCATCCCCACCCATCTGGCTTCATATATCACGTTCTAGCTTGTACTTTGTCCCTTCGCCCCACCTTCTTAATCTGGTTCTCACCCCACCCCGATTCCTTTCCAATCCCGATTAGGAGTCTCAGCATAAAACAGCACTGTTTATTCATTTCCATACTTAGAGAAACTGCCTTTAACTTTAACGGTCAGCTACTACATTCAGATTTAATTTTTTTACTGAATCCCACCTTAATAAAGAATTTTGCTTATACATTTTATCTGAAGAAGATTTGTATTGAAGAGGCACTGCATAAGGTATTTATTCCAGTCTGTTCAGAATTCCTGAATCTGGATATTCTAGTGTGCAAATTATTCAAGCCATTTGCTTGTGATCTCTCTGACTGCATTGAAAGGAGATTATGAAGGAGATTATGTGGGCAGCAGATTAAGAATATTAATGATATAATCAGTGTCCCTCAGAATGGTCTCTGAAGATCTACTATGAGTATGAACTTTGGGAAAACGGTCTTTGCTTGTTTCTCTCTTTCCAGTCTCATGGGCAGACCTAAAGAATGCTTATCATTACAACACAATTACTTAAATTGCATTCAGCATTAGTACAGATAACGGGAACTGCTAATGTTGGTAATTGAAAATAAAATCAGAAAACACAATCATTCCGCTACTGTATATGAGAAGTTTGTGTATTCCTCCACCCCTCCCCCCGCTCGTGACCGCACAGAATTCCTCTGGGTATCTCTCACATTCCAAAGATGTACATGGTTGTAGGTTAATTGGTCACATGGGTATAATCGGGTGCTGTGGGCTAGTTGGACCAGAAGGGACCGTTATTGTAATGTATCTCTAAACTAATAATAAATAAACAGTGGCTGAAGCTTGACACATAAACACAAGTGTCATCTACATACTGAACTCAATCACTAACGCTTGGATGACTTTGATTCTGACACAGCTCTATGTTCACTAGCTGAATGAACTATACAGCTAGCGAACACAGTTATACGTGGCATGTCTGCTGCCATACAGCTCTGGTGACCTAGGTTCCATCCTGATCTCCTACTGTCTCTGTCGATCTTACCTGTTCTCCCTACGACCCCTGGGTGCTTAGGCTTTCCCCATATTTCAAAAACATCTGAGTTAGTAGGTTAATTGGCTACTATACCGTAACTTTCTCCCAGTGCGTAGATGAACAGTGGAATCTGGAAGGAGGAGGAGTTTGATAGGACTGCGGGGAGAATAAAATGAGCAAGGCTAGGATTTAGTTTGAATGTGTATTTAATGATTAGTACAGAGTCGATCAGCCAAAGGACCTGTTTTCAGGTTGTATCTCTCCATGACTCTCTCAGCCTCCTATTAGTTCTGAAGATATGCTTCACTTCTGTAGGAGGTAGCAAGCAATATTCTGGCAAGTCTGTTTAAGACAAGTTTTATTGCAATGCCAAGCCTTGTTTGACATCCGTTTTTACCGAGATTGGCTCTGATGTTGAGCTATTGCTTAGGAGGATGCCAGACAGAGACACAAGTAAAACGGTGACAAACTGATTGAAGTAAGTTTGAAAGAACATACCGTGAACTGACCTGTATGAAACTGATAATGCTTCACTATGTTTCTTACCATTGATAATCAAAGATCAAAATTTAAAGTCCACTTATCATCAAAGCATGTATACTTTATACAACGCAAACACAAGGAAATCTGCAGATGCTGGAAATTCAAGCAACACACAAAAAACGCTGGTGGAATGCAGCAGGCCAGACAGCATCCATAGGAAGAAGCACAGTCGACGTTTCAGGCCGAGACCCTTCGTCTTTATACAACCTTGAGATTCGTCTCCTTACAGGTAGCCATGAAACAAAGAAATCCAATAGAACCCATTAAAAACAAAAGAAGACTGTTGCCCACCCAATGTGCAGAGAGAGAAAAAACACAAATCATGCAGACAGCATTCAGAACAGAAACTCACAACGCCAGGCATCACTGTAGCCAATTCAGAAGTCCACAGAAGCCAGTTTAGAAGGTCTTAGTCCAGCACAGAGATGAGCAAACTCCACAGAGCAGTGAGCCAATCGGACCATGTCTCGCCTCTGACACTGACACCCCAACCATTTAAATCTGGCCCGGCGCTGAAAATGTCCAAACGTCAGGTCATTCCTTGCCTTTAGGCTTGGGCTCCGTCGCCTCGATAAGGCCAGTATCCAACCTCTCCAATTCAGCTTTCTGCTTAAATCAATCAAACCTCAGATCTTTCCACACCTCAGCTCCGTCGTATCGAATTGCCTTCAAGTCCACTCCAGCTCGAATGTGCTGCAACCGTTCTGCCCCATTGAGACTCCAGCCACACCCCAAAAATGCCACATTGTACAGGCAATTGCACTCAACTCCAACATGGAAGCCAAGGGCCACTGTCAGCAGCAATTGTTTACCAGAAAAAGTGTGAATAACAAGATACTTAGTTGTGTTTTTGTTTCATTGACCACCAAAAATTTTTCACTCAAACCAATAAGTAGCACCATCTTAAACCAGGTAATGAATTTCTGGCTGAGTTTATCAATAACAGATCAGTATTGAAACCATTCAATTTCACCTAAGCACCTTCCCAGCATAATATCCCCTATGTGAGTATTACAATAGTCATTTAAAATGCTTCATGAGATCATCCTTGATGCCCTGACCCAACACAGCAGACATCCCACTTCCAAGGTAGAATGATCATGCACTTCCTGCCATATTCAACTTTGAGCAAACCCTTTTTTGCTTTTGAAGAGGATATAAAATCATTAAATTTCTACGTTTATGAATTTCCTAGCAAGGAGGGGAAACCTGTGACACTTTGTAAACAAAATGACATATATACTACAAAGCTGCGCAATTCACTTTCTTTGGTAATCCAAAATACTCAAAAACGAACAACATATAATTTAGAATTTCCAACAGTCACGCTTACAGGTCCATTTCCCAGTAAGTTATATTTTGTATATTACTTCTGAAAGAGTGCAGAGAGGTTTTGTCTGCATATCTTTGATAACAATATTCTACATTTAATTATAAACAACATCCTTTCTTTAAGCTTTGCACAAAATACTGTAAGATGCCAACTTGAAAACAGAAGTAATATAAAAGAAGTATAAGGTTATCTTTTCTTATTTTTATGCAAAGTTCTGAAGCAAAGTTTTCATGAAAGCTTAGAGCAATTATGGTATGACCTTTCAGTGAGAATCCAAATGCTTCAGTTATCAATTCAACTCACCACCTGTAAGTGGACTCTGTTTCCGAGCTTGTTCCATCAGAAATACATGTTGTAGCAGAACCTGATGGGAGCTGTTAACCTTCCCATCAAAAGGAGCGGGTGGCGAGAAAGCAGATAAAGGAGTACTTCGTCTGAACTGTCCTGTAAGAGTTGATCCCTGAATGGTGTGTCTGTCAGAATTTTGGCTTGCTGTCGAGACCTACAAGAAATTTTTATTTTTTAATTAATATTTCATTAGAATGCACACCTTGTACACAATTCAATGAATTTACCTTTCTTTGCCTGTATTGTGACAACTGCCACATTGCTTGAGGTTTTGTGAATAGGCCTGAACCTATACTCAGACCAAGTCAACCATTCTCAAATGGGATTTTTTAATCTCAAAACTTAAAATATAATGGCTTCTTTGATGTCAGTCATGCCTCTTCTGTTAATATACTCACATCAGAGGTAAAAAGTTGAGGGTTCCAGTCATGCACTAAAGAGTTAAACGTAAAAATCTGAGTTAAAACTTTAGTGTACCATTGAGGAGGGTATCAGTCTTCTTGACTCTTCTGAGGTGCCACAATTACAAAACGATGTTAAAAAAATTTATTTCCCTTCGTGGTCATAAAAAGTACATTAACACTATTTCAAGGAAGAGCTGGGGAAATTATTCCTATTTCTCTTGCTGATATTCATCTTTCAAACAACATCACCAAAAAAATCTGTCATTATTGTATTGTGGTTTGTTTTGTTCAAATTAATTGCTCCTTCCTATGTTCCAATAGTATCTAGCAGTCAAAATACTTCAACGATGGAAACTATCTTAAACATTACAGAGATTAGCAAGAGGCATTCTATAAATATTATGTATTTTCCAGCTGAAGTTTGCTACGGTTTATATTTGTCTTTTGCCTGAAAGTGCATGGGGACCTTTAGCAGAATAAATGTAGTCCAGTCTCCCTCAGCCTGGACGAATGAAGTGCCTGCTACTGAGATACCCTTGTAGGGAGCACGTCTCTGTAACTTAGGAGAAAAAAGCTATAATAATTTTGAAGCTACCATTGCGTTCATGGACTGTGGACTTTTTTCAGACGTATGGTTTTTATATTCTATATTTTTTATCACCTGTCCCTTTTTCATTTTGCTGTGCAAGGGGATGGGGTTTGGGGGTTGGTGTTCTGTTGTGTTCTGTTATTTGAGCTGTGGAGGGGTTACTTTTGGGGATTGATGTTCCTGTTCCATTCTGTGTGGGAGAACAGGGATTTTGGAGGGGTTTGATGATCGGGATGCCGTTCTCTTTTGTATGGGGAAGGGGTGGGTTTTGATGTTTTTCTCTGAACAACTTTCTTTGTTTCATGGTTCTCTGAAGAGATATAAATTTCAGAGTTATATATGGATACATGCTTTGATAATAGATGGACCTTTGGACTTTTGAAGGTTCAAAGTACATTTATTATCAAAGTATATATATATTATATACAACCTTGAGATTCGTCTCCATACAGGCAGCCACAAAACAAAGAAACCTAATAGAACCCGGTAAAAATAAGTCCGTCAAACACCCGAAGCACATAAAAACCGTGCAAACAATATGAAGTAAGCAAATAACATTCAGAACTAAAGTTCACAAAAGTCAGTTCATAGCCATGAAGCCAGTCATCACTGCAGCAGGCCCACTATCCCATTAGTTGCAGGCCACCACCTTAATTCAGCGCAGAGGTGAGCAATCCACACCAAGCAGCTAGCTGAACACTGGCCCATCCTTCACCTCTGGCCCTAACACCCTGACATTTTCAATCTGGCCCAGTGCTTTAATTTTCTCCAAACTTCCGGTACCTCCTCACTCTCGGACTTGGGCCCTGCCACTTCATTATGGTCCAAGGACCGAGCCCTGCCACCTTGCGTCAGACCATACCGAACCGTTCTGATCTCGCCTGGTGCTTAAATCTGTGAAACAACGACTTGCTCCTTGCTCTCAAGCCTGAGCCGCACCACTTTGACTCAGACTCGCTTCGGATCTGCAGCTTCGAATTGGCTCCATGCTTGCTCCAGCAATGGCCGAACATTGTCTCATTTTTCAATCTTGGGCCTGGGCCCTGCCACCTCGTTTGGCCCATACAGGCCATGACACAACCATTCTGCATCTTCAAGACTTCAGTTAACACTGCAAAAATGCCAGCTCATACAGGTGTTTCAGAATGAAAGGGAAGTTACAAGCTATTAAGACCATAAGATCATAAGAGAAAGGAGCAGAATTAGGTCATTTGGCCCATCAAGTATGCTATGCCATGTCATCATGGTTGATCCATTTTCCCTCTCAGTCCCAATCTTTTACTTTCTCCCATTATCCCTTCATGCCCTGACTAATCAAGAATCTACCAACCTCCACCTTAAAAATACCAAGTGATTTGGCTTCTACAGCCATTGTGGCAATAAATTCCACAGATTCACCACCCTCTGGCTAAAGAAATTCCTCCTCATCTCTGTTCTAAAAGGATGTCCCTCTACTATGAGGCTGTCCTCTGATCTTAGACACCCACACCAAAGGAAGCATCCTCTGGACATCCACTCTATCGAGGCCTTTCAACATTTGATAGGTTCCAATGAGGTCACCCCTCATTCTTCTGAATTTCAGTGAGTAGAGGCCCAGAGCCAACAATCGCTCCTCATTTGACAAGCCCTCCAATCTCAGAATTATTATTGTGAACCTCCTTTGAACCCTCTCCAATGTCAGCACATCCTCCTTTCTTAGATAAGGAACCCAAAACAATACTCCAAGTGAAGCCTCACCAGTACTTTTTAGAGCCTCAAATTTACATCCTTGCTTTTATACTCTAGTCCTCTTGAAATGAACGCTAATATCACATTTGCCTTTCCCAGCATTGACTCAACCTGCAAACTAACCTTTAGGGAATCCTGCACAAGGACTCCCAAGTCCCTTTGCACCTCAGTTTATTGAATTTCCTCTCCATTTAGAAAATAGTCTATGCTTTTATTTCATCTACCAAATTGCATGACCATACACTTCCCGACACTGTATTCAATCTGCCACCTCTTTGCCCATTCTCCTTATCTGCGTAAGTCCTTCCATGGCCTCTCTACTTCTTCAAAACTACGTGCCGCTCCACCTACCTCTCCATCAGCGTCTGCAAACTTGGCCACAAAGCCATCAATTTCGCCATCTGAATCATTGACATGTAGCGTAAAAAGTAGCAGTCCCAATACAGACCTATGTGGAACACCACTTCTCACTGGCAGCCGACCAGAAAAGGTTCCCTTTATTCCCACTCTTCGCCTCACTGCCCATCAGCCACTGCTTTATCCATACTAGTACCTATTCTGTGATATTGATAACAGTGATCTTTTTCCAGAAAAAGTATGACGAATAGACTAGTTAGTTGTTTTGTTTGCTGCAAGCATGGCGTCACTGTGCTTTACCAGTGTCACCTTAATTTCTACTCGGATAGGGATTCTATTATTCCATTCCTGCACTGACGTTTGCACTTAAACCAAATCAGGACACTAGTTTCTTGGGGTGCCTGATACTGACTCATTATGAGTATCTAAGTTAATAAAGGGTCACTTCAATCAAACACTGATTTGGAAAATGATGCCCATATGAAAACTATAGTACACTGCATGTCCACTTTTCTGGAATGCTACAAAATATATTCTTCCAGTTCAGTCCTGGGAGCAGTTTCATTAACTCTGAAAGAAATCTTACCTATTAGGTTTTTGGGAGTCCAGATTATTTTCATTTCTCGGTCCCCTAGGGTTCTGCCATATTTGACATTTAACAGACTATTGTCCTATTCTCATTGGGCATGCTGGTTTCCGAAGAATTATTCAACTCTTTCCCAAGCAGGGTAATGATAACTCCCAAAGCAGGAAATCCCTACCTTGGCTTAATCAGGAGTCTGGTCCATGTCAGTGGCTTTATATGCTGCAGGCAGAACAAACACCAGAAGCCCAGGAGCTGGATTTCTTGATTTGACCTATGTTTTTTTGGCATTCTGTCAAACACCTGTTGAATTATGGTAAGCATTTGTGAAGTCAGCTGGCGACACTTTCACCTCTGGACATCTAAGTAGGTCTTAGATAGTCTGACAGCTTTATTAAACTCTAAAAAGGACAACTACCGGTACAAAGACATTTATCTCACTGTTTTTTTAATCAGATTTAATAATAATAGGCATCTGTTAGTCTCGTGAGACCATGGATTTGCACCTTGGAAGGTTTCCAGGGCGCAGACTTGGGCAAGGTTGTATGGAAGACCGGCAGTTGCCCATGCTGCAAGTCTCCCCTCTCCACGCCACCGATGTTGTCCAGGGGAAGGGCACTAGGGCCGATACAGCTTGGCACCAGTGTCGTCGCAGAGTAATGTGTGGTTAAGTGCCTTGCTCAAGGACACAACACGTTGCCTCAGCTGAGGCTCAAACTAGCGACCTTCAGGTCACTAGACCGATGCCTTAACCACTTGGCCATGCGGCAGCACAATCCGATTTATAGAACATTAAGTACCCGGAAGATGAAATTAGAAAAGAAATATAGCCTCAATGTAGAATTGGCTGATAATGTTCTTTTGCCTATTCTTTAAGTTGCCATACCATATCGTGTGGTGAAATTGATCTGAAAACATTCCGAAGTTGGTATTACTTTTGGCCTGAATTAAATATATCCAGTTTTCAGATTACTACAGTTTTGCTTGCAATTTTTTGGATTGGTGAATTGTATATGAAACTAAGAAATTCTGAATTGAAATATAAGGGAAAAATAAATAACCAAAGCTGAAAACTGGAAGGGTAACAATGGCACAGCTGCCAGTCTCTGGCAAATAATTTTGGGAGACTCAGGCTGTAGTGAATCGAGTCACTTGGTTTTGAAGCTGCCCCTAAACTACCAGACTCCGACCATTAGGCTTCTGCTACAAGTTGCAATGGAATGAAGAAAGGCCTGGAATCTAATCTACCACCTCCAAGCCATCATGGCACTGGCCTCAGTTCAGGAGCAAGCCCACCATTTTTCCTTCATTTTCTCCAAGTTTCATTTTGTCATAAACTCTGCGTCTAAAAGTGCAGTTAGGTAAATTGCTCCAGAAACTTCAATGGTTCTCTTTGATGAATTCACAATAAGAAACTACACTATTATACCATGTGAGCAAATATCCTGCCTCCAGTTGGTAATTCTTCCAGCCAAGAACAAGGACCAGTTCCATGGACTGATAATGGCCCCACTACCCTGGATTCATGCTAGAGCTGTGCTTATTGCTTAAGGTACAGTAGCAATACTACAATATCTATCTACATTATTATAGATAATCTACATGATAGATTATTATGTACTCCAACTAATGTTAGAGTTTCGAGAGAATAAATAATCCTTTGACTCATTCCGAGGATAAATCAAATGCAAGGAGGCAAGAGAGACAACAGGAGCTGGGATACACAGAGTAATATTTGGCAATGATGGTGATGTGTAGGGGAGATATATTGCATTCACTGATCCATCCCAATTCAAATGATATGGCTGCAACTGCTAGTGTGAAGGACAATGGGCACAACATGAAGCTCAACCCTTAGCTTTAGCATAACTCATTCTGAGGCATACAATGGAATTCACGAATAATAGGAGAGATTGGGTTGGGAGTGCCACAATGGATTAGAAATGGTTGTCAACCTGTATCCAAAGCACTAATTTTATGAATTCTCAGGGGCCCATCCATTTGTGAAGAAAGCATTCAAAGGAGGTACCAGTTCAGAGTAGCAATATACTGCATGTTTTTCAGAGTAATGCAGTTACAGAACAAAAGTGATGAACTGAGATCGAGGCCTGGGCCTACTATTCTGGCTGCTCCAGGCAGCGGATCTAAGGACTCTATCATTTGCATGATGTGTGTGTTTTTTCCCTCTTTCTCTGCACAGTGGTTATTATCTTTCTTTTTATAATTGGATTGTTTGGGTTTCTTGCTTTGTGGTTGCCTGCAAGCAAACAGATGTCAAGGTGTATAATTTATACATTCTTTGATAATAAATGTACTTTGATGTTGATGTTTAAAATCGGATTTTGATCTGATCTGAGATCAATACATACGATTAGATTTTCATGCTTATCTGGATATTGTGCAGCACCTATGTACAGCAGAGATAGAGAAATCTGGGGATAAGTTAGACAGCTCTCATAGAAACACTTCAACTCTCCTTCCATTGATGTTCATCATGCAGGCAGTAAGGATTTGCAATTAGATAGTGCTGGAGGTAATCTCAATGTATTGTAAAAGTTTTAGACACTAGCACAGTGTGTTTAGTCACTAAAGGTTATTGGCTGCTCATGATACATTATTCTTTAACACAATATTCTTAAGTTGACATCTTCAATATAACCAATACATTTAGTTCACATTGTCACGTATGTTTAGGCTGCTTGGCTCCTATACAGACCCATACAGGACATGAGAAGAATTTAAATCAGAAGAGGTAGATGCAGATTTTATAAAGTTGCACTCCTGACATGCAAAGTAAAGGAGACTTTGTTCTGATGTGCAGGAGGTACAATGATGATATCATATTGCATGCTACAGTCGCATTCCAGCTAGTCAGATATTCCCAGTGGAACTTCAGAACAGCTGTACAAAGGCAAGGATAACCAGGCAAGTCGAACTAAATGGAGAACGTGAAGACATGCTATGGAATCAATTTTCTCTCTAATTTATTTGAAAATAGATGGGGCCTGCAGAAATCTTGGCAGATATTCTGAGAAATGAAGTTCACAAACAAACAAATGAACAATAGCTGACCCTGAATATCAGATGCAGTTTCCCATTACTTCCCAGGCATGTATTATTTTCTACACATACAGATATTTTTGTTCTCAGACTGCCATGACTTTTGGGACTGTGCTTTCGTGCTACAGGTCAATGAATGTAGGTTCCGTTCCTAATTTCAGGCAGAGGCTTATAAGAGCTCACAATAAAACTTATAAAGTTTGAAGGGCCATTATTGGTAATTGCTAACATATATAATTCACTTAGAAGTCTTGCAGTTCATGATAGTTTTAAAATGCTCCTAAGTCACGTGGGAAATTTAAACATAGCTTCCTACATTCTTAAAACGGCCAACATTAATCTTGTGCATTAAACTGCAAATAATGGAATCTGTGAAGGAATTATGAAAGTGGTTTTATGATTGACGTGATAAAGCTGTGGAGACCATTCTTGCTTAGTTGTTGCAATTCTATCTAAAACATTTTGCCCTTTTGAGCTGGTGTACATTACCTTTGATAGGCAAAGCTAATCGGGAGATGAAAAGAAGCTTGTAATGAAAGAAAAATATAATCACTGATTCAGTTCTGATGAAAGGTCATTGACCTGAAGCATTAAAGTCCTTTCTTCATAGATACTGTCCAACCTTGTGAAAATTCTCAATGTTTTCATTTATTTTAAATATTGTAGAGCTATTCTATTGCGGCAAACTGGCATAATTAAGAAATCCATTTCAAGTTCTGGAAGCAGCTCCAGCTTCTGGAGGACATTATGTTTAATTGAGATAACTTGGGAAAACATGACGACAGTGTGGTTACATTTGCTTCAGACATGTATAACATACATTCATCAACTGGACATTATTGTTTATTTTCAGCTGTTGCCTGAGGATGATTGTGAATGTCGCATTGCAGAGGTTTTACACCAGATATCTTTTTTTTCTCTCAATTCCAGTCCCTCAGTTCAATTATATTGTTTAGAATCATTCCTTGTGAAGCTGTCCAGGTAATGTGCTGTGAGGCCTGCGGTTGAAAGGAAAACAGTCTGCATTTTGTCCACAAACCACATCACATCTCCTGAAGCATTACCTCAAGTTTAAGTGACAAACTGACAAACACATTTATTGAACATTAAATTGGTAAATGCATGCGATGGATCATAGTGGCTGGAGACCTAATTATTTCTACACAGAGTGGCAGAAACTTGCACCCATTGTGCAAAATCCTACTGTGAATGGCTGTTCAGAGCAGACTGTGAGTTCCTATAGGCTTTTAGACAGTTCTTTCAATTACCTTATTTAAATATTTAAATTAAGTAGAGCCTCCAATCAAGCATATGGTCAAATGAAACCCATAAAGTGCATTTGAAATGAATATATGGAGGGGGAAACAAGAGGTCCATGAACCAGTCCTCATTAGAGGATCAGAGGCGGAAAGGGTCAGCGACTTTAAATTTCCTCCGCACCATTGAGCACATCTACACAAAGTGTTGTCATGTGAAAGCAGCATCCTTCATCAGGGACCCCCAACACCCACGACATGCTCTCTTCTCACTGCTGTCATCAGGAAGAAGGTACAGGAGCCTTGGGACCAACACCACTGGGTTCAGGAACAAATACTATTCCTCAGACATCAGGCTCATGTACCAGAGGGGACAACTTCATTCAACTTCACTTGTCCAATCATTAACTTGTTCCAACAACATAGGGATTCACTTTTAAGGACTCTTCACGTCATCTTCTCAGTAGTTATTGCTTATTTATTTTTATTATTAGTTCTTTTCTTCTTATCCACACATTTTCTGTCTCGTGAACGGTGGTTGAATGCCCAAGTTGGTGAGGACTTTTCATTATTTCTATTATGGTTAATGTTTTATTACGGATGTATTGACTATACCTGCAAGAAAAGGAATCTCAGGGTTGTATATGATGAAATATTGTACTTTGATAATAAATTTACTTTGAACTTTAACTTCAGATAGATGTATGAGGTATTGCATCTGTTGTGGGATACCACCTATCTAAACAAAAGGGTTTAATTGAATTAGCTGGCAAGATGGCACTGGTGAACCACAGCGAGATGTTCAAGGCGCTTACAAAACTTTCAAATATACTTCTTCAGAACTACTCTCACTGCAATATGCATCCGATAATGTCCCCTTAAGTAACGTAATTTTCTATCATCTTAACGAACCAGCAATTTCACCACCTTCTGAAGGGCCCAGTGGAGCATGCAGGTACATGTAAGTGGACAAAGGTACATCACCATGGCCAAGACAAAGGGGGGAGTGGAAGAATCCAAGCTCAACTGAAAGAGCATGGACTGAAACTCCCTCCACCTGAAATCTTGTCAGCAAATGTACATAAGTGTGAAGGAAAGATTGCAGTGTCATTGGGAAATAAGGAATTGTTGCATTCTGTGTTTCATGGAGACATGGCTCACTTATGACATGCCGCATACATCAGTAAGGTTTGAGTTCTGCTCGATACACAGGATGGACTGACTGGACCACTGATTTGAAGAAGGCAAAAGGTGGGTTTCTATCTGTCATGATAAACTCTCTGTGATGCTTAGATGCAGTGGTCTTGTTGTCCTTCCAACCTGGAACACCTAATCATTAAGTGCCCACCAATCTACTTACCAAGATAGCTTTCCTCCGTAATTCTTCCCAGAGTTTACATACCGCTAAAGGCCGCTGTTCTTCAGGCACTTATGATATTGAGTGCTGCCACCAGCAAATAAGAATCAGTTTACTTTGGTACTTTTCAAATCATTGCCAGGGAGTTCAATCAGGCTTGCTTGAAGAAATCTCTGCCCAATTATCATGAACATATAACCTGCAATAACAGGGTCCAAACACACTCAGCCATAGCTATGCTACGGTTAGGAATGCCTACCGTTCCATTCCTAGACTGCGTTTTTAAATATCTGATCACTTGGCTGACCTCCTCCTACCTGCATACAGGCAGAGGGTAAAGAGCAGGGCTCCAGAGACAAGGACATTGAAGGGGTGGTTGCAGGATGTAGAGGATTGGCTACAGATTGCTTTGAGTCAGTGGACTGGGCTGTGTTCAAAGACTCATCAGAGGATCTGAATTAATACACCCATGTCGTGGACTTTATTAAAGCAGTTGTGGATGAGTGTCTCCCCACAAAATCATTCAGAGATGTCCATAAACAGAAGCCCTGGATGAACCATGAGATCTGAAGTCTGCTGAGGGCCAGATCAGTGGTATTCAGGTCTGGTGATCAAGCCAGATACGATCTCCAGAAGTCCATCTCATGTGCAAAGTGGCGATCTGGACCAAACTTGAATCACTGAAGAATGCTCAACAGTTGTGGCAGGGCTTGAATGCCATCACCTCTCACAAAGTGAAACCAAGCAACATAGGTGACAATAGGACTTCGCTCCCAGATGAGCTCAATACCTTCTATGTTCGCTTTGACCATCAAAAATGGAGGAATATTCACAAACTCCCAAACCCTCAATGACCCTGTGATTTCAGTCCTTGAGGCCGATGACAGAGCATGCTTCAGGATTGTGAACCCATGGAAAGCATTCAGCCCAGATGAGGGATCTGGCCAACTACTAAATACCTGTGCTGATCTAATGGCTGGAGTGTTCACCGATGTCTTTAACCTCTCAGTTTGGTCACCTGCTTCAAGCAGGCTTCAATTATGCCAGTCCCCAAGAAGAAAGTGGTAACCTGCCTCATTCACAATCACCCAATCACTTACATCCACTGGGATGAAGTACCTTGAGAGGTTGGTGATGAAACATATCAACTCCTGTCTGAGGAGCGACTTGGATCCACTCCAATGTGCCTATCACCACAACAGGTCCACAGCAGATGTCATTTCATTGGCTCTTCACACAATCCTGGAACATCCAGACAGCAAAGATGCATACATCAGGATGCTCTTCATCGACTACAGCTAGCCTTCAATATTATCATCCCATCAAAGCTAATTAATAAGCTTCAAGACCTTGACCTCAATGCCTCCTTTTGCAACTGGATCCTCAATTTCCTCACTTGCAGACCCCAGTCAGTTTGGGTTGGCGAAATCATCTCCTCCACAATCTCATTCAGCATAGTTGCACCACAAGGCTGTGTGCTTAGCCCCCTGCTCTACTCGCTTTATACTTAAGACCGTGAGGCTAAGCACAGCTACACTGCCACATTTAAATTTGCTGTCATTGGTCAAATCAAAGGTGGTGATGAATCAGCATACAGAAGAAAGACTGAAAATTTGGCTGAGTGGTGCTACAACAACAATCTCGCACTCAACGTTAGCAAGATTAAGAAGCTGATTATTGACTTCAGGAGGAGGAAAGCGGAGGTCCATAAGCCAGCCCTCGTTAGATGGAGATGGGCAGCAACTTTAAATTCCTCTGTGTTATCATTTCAGAGGACCTATCCTGGATTCAGCACATCGGTGCCGTTATGAAGATAGCACAGCAGAGTCTACTTTCTTACAATTTTGTGAAGATTTAGCTATTTTGCTATTTAAAACTTCGACAAACTTCTATAGGTGTGTTCTGTAGAGTATATTTTATCATGGCCTGGCATACATCAATTCTCTTGAACAAAAACGCCCACAAAAAGTAGTGGATACGGCCGGGGGGATTTTTTGTATTATGTTTTTTCGTGCCATCTTTCTTGTTTTTTTGTGTGCGGGGGAGGGTGATTTGGGGGGGTTGATGCGTCTGTTCCGTTGTTAATTGTTTTTTGTCTGGGGAGGAGGGATTTGGGGGTTATTGATCATGCTGCCATTCTTTTCTTTCTTGGTTGCATGGCTACCTGGAGAAGGAAAATTTCAAAGTTGTATATTTTGATAATGATTGAACCTTTAAAACTTTTGAGTACATCTACATGTAGCCCTGTTGCAGGAAAGCAGCATCCACCATCAGGAATTCCACCCCCCCCCCCCGCCCCCATCATACAGCCCATGCTCTCTTCTCGATGCTGCCATCAGGAAGAAGATATAGGAGACTCAGGATTCACACTACCAGATTCAGGAACAGTTATTACCCCTTAACAATCAGGATCTTAAACCAGAGGGGATAACTTCTCTCAACTTCACTTGCCATTCACTGAACTGTTCCCTGGAATAGGATAATATTCTGAATTGAAGTGCTGCTGGATTTATACCACTCTTTGAAAGCTGTGCTTTTAATAATGCCATCAATCTGCATAGTTATAACTGGTCAAACTTCCACTATATCTCATTGCAGTTACATGCAGTAGGAACTAATTCCATACATACTTTTGTTTTTCTTAAATAGTAGCTGAAATTTTAGCAGCAAGGACAGGATAGGTGGCTGAATTGTTTTCCAATTAGATCAATTCCAGTCCCCCATGTTCTACTCTGCATTCAAAAACACAAGAGAAGGTTACACAGTTTCCCTTTTATTCTATTGCTTCTTGGGGGCTCCCGGTTGTAACATGACTCTGACCACAGAGAAGAAACCGGGATGTAAAAGAACACCCAGTGTAACAGTGTAGCAACAATCATTGCTTACTTCCCAAACAAAAAAGCATCTGTGATTCTAAAAGTGAGACACCTCCTTGAAGGAAACAGCATACGGGATCCCGACCTGACAGAATTATAATAATTTGTCACCTCCGTTTTTGAGACCTTTAGGCTCAGAGATATCAATTATCCTGGACAAAAAAATAACATTAAAAAGCAAGCAACGTATACCATGCTGTTTCTCTTGCAGGCTTTGGTTGGTTCTTAACATGAAGGATAACACAGAGTGTTTTTGCTCAAAGCAGAGCCTCCCACTGAGGCTTTATGGGGGCATTCTGACAAGAAACATCAGGTCACAGAGTTTTTACACATACACAGATCACTGAAAACAAAGGTGTCATAATATTGATTGTCTGCTAATGCAGGAAATACCCAGGATTTATCGAGGCCTCAAAATACACCGCCACTTTGAAATAATTCAGTATCTAATCAGTTTAAATTTTTAAAAAATTCATTGAGTTAGCAAGCTAATAATGTAATAACTTTAATAATTAATAATGATTGATAATTAATGTAACAGCTGAGACACAAACAAACCAACGCTCAAGATACTGTGTTCAACATGCATAACACAAGTCTATTAATTTGTGCCTATTAATTCTCTTAAACCTTTAACTTTGGAATATTCTTTTCTGCCAGTGGTACATGAATTTATTGCAACTTTTAAAATAGGCACCAGTTTTAACTTGTATAATATTTGACATAAATTTCATAATGATGATAGTAGGGCAGGGTAATTGAGGTAATAACAGAAAATGTGTAATTCTCAATAATCTGTCTTGTTCTAGTCAACTATCCTTGTCATACTTTTGATGAAGTAATGCTACCCCAGGCTACAAAGGCTAAACAACGAGATGTTAATTGTAATTGCAGACTTTAATGTACTGTTATTCAAAGACATGCTTTCTATCAGGTAACATCTGGGAAAGTGATTTTCTACAAATTCCTATCACATATATAGACTAATAGATTGCAGACAATGTTTAAGGCTGTGATTTTGCTGAGGTGCACTGATAATGTGATAAACCACTGTCCTGAAGCTCAGGCTGCTTGAGAAAATCACAAAAACGCAGATTAAGTTACTGTGTTAAACTTGACACTGGCTATTTATTATTGTACACAACACCCAAAAGATGTTTTAGTTCTAACCAATAGGTTTGGATTGTCACTTCCTTTTGATTTCTGGCAGGTGTTTTCAATTTACTTGTACAATGAGCTCAGTGGCACAGGTCAATAAGGAAGAGTAATGAGGGTGATAAAGTGATAAAACCTAAAGTAATATGGCATCACCTGATGGTTCGGTGACTCAGCCATTGTAGTTGAGTGGTAGCTATTATGGGGCTGATGTCCATTAGCAAACAACTATCTCCCTACTGCTGAGTAAAGTGGCTTTACGTGTGGCTTATGGGCCCTTCTTGGCAAGCGTGACTGACACTGCAAACGTTTCTGAGGTACTGTATCTATAAAAATTAAGGGTCAATCTCATATGTAGTATTGAGAATACCTTAAGCAAGGAATTCCACCCCCCCCCCCCATCAATGCAGATACAGTATCTGAATAATTTTCAAATTGTGTGCTGTAGCACACAGCTCTGGTTCTGCATATATCTATGAGTAGAATACATTTTACCTATTTTTATCAATAATATTCTTATAAGCTCAAAACACTGCCTAAAGAAACCACTCTTCCAATGTCTCCAGATATTTTGGCAGAATTGAGTGTTAATCCATTGAGCCTCCTGATCTTCGTGAAGCAATGGGGTAATTGTGTTTCTTTTCTTCACCAACAACCCATCCCTGGTTGTATACCTGTACACTTTTTTACCTACTGAATCATTATGAGAAATATAAGATCTTTTTCATGCTTCTCAGCAAAAGAATCATGCATTGGCTGTCATCAAAATCCCACTGTAGACCTAAGTATAACTGTACAGAGCACTCATCTATAAATGATATCGCAAAGGCTGAGGGGGGTTCAAACATCAAGCGGATGAGTCATTCACAGAACTTTGACAGCACACCTTCAATCTCAGCTGTTTTCTATCAAGCTGCCTTTTCCAATGCTTTATTGTGTAAATTATTCCCCAAGAATTTTCTTCAGCGGATGTCAGTGCCAAAAATAATTTAAAGGAAAAGAAAACCATTTGAGTGAAGAGTGAGCATGCGAGAAGGTGGAGCAGATGAGTTGGTGCTTTTAAGATAGGTGTTGTGAGTGTAAAAACCAAAAGCAAAACTTAACAATGTACAATGGCCAATCATATAGAACTTTAAAGTTTTACCTCAACAGGTGAATTTGATAATCCGTTCTCCACTGACATGCTACTGGAATTACTGTTGGGTGAGCTTGGACCAGATCCTGGGGCACTGCTGCACACTGAGGAATCTTTAAGAAGAAAAGAATAATCATGTCAAAAGCTCTAGCAGGACAAGGTACCCACAGTATAAATGATACCAGTAAAACAAAGACTTCACAGTCTCCTTATTTTATGCCGCAAGCAGAATCTGAAGAATGTTTACATTTTCTAAAAAGGTCTTGTTTAGTATTTCAAGCTGATTTAGATTTTCTTTTTATCAAATCCAGTGTATTTTTTGGGAGTTTTCATCAGCCCAAACTAAAATAATGAGGATAGATTCTAAACTGTCTCTTGATTTTTCTCAGAAATTTAAAATGTGATTTTAATTTAACCTTAACATGACTCACAAGAGCATCCTGTTCTCTGAGGACTAGCATCCATCGTGTGTGAGCTAGACTAGAAGTGCTGGCAGGCCTTTGAGACATCACTACTAAACTACATCTTGTTCCCACTAGGTGACCGACCGCATGTATATACGGCATGTGTATTAGTTAGAAACTGGAAGGCTGGCTAACATTTTTCTTCCCTTATCCCTTGTGTACTCAGACTTCTATCACTACACTGGCTGAAGCTGGTGAGCTGAGCACAACTCAAAGACCAAGAATATCTGCACAACACAGCACCGGGTCTTGCAATACATTTTATGTTTATGTAATAGACGGGAGAACTGCCCCACTCTGCCCATTCAAACAGACTGTTGTCTTGTGGGTGACTTGCAACAGTTTACAGATAGGTCCTATTCTATTTACTGCCAATAGATGGGGCCTGTGCAACAGAAATATTTCACTTGCCTTATCCAAATGATTCTTGGATAATACGTTAGTGATACAACTACTTAGCATTAACTCTGAGTTGACTATCAGTAAAACGACTGTCTATCTTTAATCCTTCCTTTAAAGGATTTAAAAATTAAAATATCAAAATCAATATTCCCGAGTTACTTTGAGCCTGTCTTTGAACCTAAGGATTCAGATGATGCTCTCACTAACCATTATGTCTAATTATTTATGGCCATAGTGGGTATGGTGGATACAAGACCATAAAACCATAAGCTATAGGAGCAGAATTAGGCCATTTGACTCATCGGGTCTGCTCCACTATTCAATTATGGCTGATCCTTTGGGTCCCTCCTCAGCCCCACTCCCTGTAACCTTTGATGCCGTGTCCAATCAAGAACCTATCAAGCTCTGCTTTAAATACACCCAACGACCTAGCCTCCACAGCTGTCTGTGGTAATAAATTCCACAAATTCACCACCTTCTGGCTAAAGAAATTTCTTTGCATCTCTGTTTTAAATGGACACCCCTCTATTCTGAGGCTGTGCCCTCTTGTCTTTGACTCACCCACCATGGGAAACATCCTTTCCACATCTACTCTGTCTAGACCTTTCATCATTTGAAAGGTTCAATGAGATGCCCCCTCATCCTTCTAAATTCCAGCGAGTACAGACCCAGACCTATCAAACATTCTTCATATGATAACCTTTTCATTTCTAGAATCATCCTTATGAACTTCCTCTGAACCCTTTCCAATGTGAGCACATCTTTTCTCAGATGAGGAGCCCAAGGCTGTTCACAATACTCAAGATGACACCTCACCACAGCCTTATAAAGCCTCAGCATCACATCCCTGCTCTTGTATTTGAGGCCTCTTGAAATGAATGTTAACATTGCATTTGCCTTCCTCACCACCGACTCTACCTGCAAGTTAACCTTTAGGTTGCTCTGCACAGAGACTCCCAAGTCCCTTTGCATCTCAGACTTTTGCAGGACTGGTTATCTAAAAGCCTACTGACACAAATTCAAAATAATGCAGGGAAAAATGATGACCACAAAAGATTGATTTAATAATCCATCTGATCATTAAGGTCCTTCAGAAGGCAAAATCTGCCATTCTTTCTTGGTCCGGCCTATTTGTGACTCCAGAGCAACCATGCACAAGGTTCCGAAATGCCGCTCTGTTCAAGGGAAGTTAGGGATGAGCAATGAATGCTGGCCTAAAGAGAGATGCCCAAAACATGAGTAAAAAAAAGAATGGATTTGGTGTATTCACCCTTCTAGCATGTGAGGGCCTCATGGCTCAACAAATCAATCTTAACTTCCTGAACAATGTAATTTTTTTTATCATCAGCTGCCGCTAGCATTAAAATAACATCAACAGTCACGGCTATAGGAGGTGTCACAGCAGCTTTAAGTATAAATGCATTGATTGCCTTATTAACTATTGTTCAGAGCTATTCAATTAAACAATAATGAAGTGTTTTGAGCAGCTAGTAATGAATTGCATCAATTCCCATCTTCCTGCTACACTGGATCTTTCAAGTTTGCTTGTCGTTCTAATCTGTCCATTGATGGTGTCATAGCCCTTACACTCCACTCCATCCTGTCCCAGCTGGAAAATGGTGCTTTTTGAATGGCAGAATGCTATTTATCGACTTGAGTTTGGCATTTAATATAATCACCCCTCAGAAGCAGGTGGGTGAACTGTTCTCATTTGGTTTCATCACCTCTCTCAGTAAATGTATCTTGGACTTCTTGAAAGAGTACTGTCAGCCTGTGTTGGCAACAACATCTCTAGCTCCATCATGCTGGGCATTGGTGCCCCTTAAGGCTGGGTGCTCAGCCTGCTGTTGTTCATGATGCTGACATAACTGTACTGCTAGATCCAGTTCAAACCGCATCATCAAGTTTGTTAATGGCACAACAGTGGTTGGCCTTGTTAGAGCAATTTTGGGTAGATGATTCATTTACACTTAAATGACTTCGGCCACCAGTCTTCTGTTTGACAAAGTACTGTGGATTGAGTTCACAACAATGCATTTCCTAAAGGCTGTGAATACTGGAATACTAGCCCAGAAGCTGCAGATGGAAGTGTGAAGTTTACAGGTCGCTTTGAAGACAGCCTTATCTATACTTTATAAATATGAATTGTCCTCTATGTTAGCACGTAAACTACCAAATAAATGTTTTGCGGATTTAACTTGCACTCCTAAAGGCTGTGAGTACCAGCCCAGACATACGGGCGACAGAAGGAAAAGATGAAGTCAGAAGGTGTGATGTTTTGTATGTAGCTTCAAGAGAAAGCATTGTCTATAACTTTGCAAATAGGGATTATCCTTTGTGTTTAGCAAATAAATAGCGAGTCCACATTGGGCTAGCAGACCTTTCCACCGAAAGCGTCTCCGTCCGTATGATGCCTGCTGTACCTTGCGTTGTCGAATAAAGAAGCTGCTTGGTATCTACCAGTGACTCTGTCTCTCCGGTGATCTCATCCACGCCATAACATTTGGTGTCAGGAGTGGGATGTCTTTGTGACCCGTCGTGTGGCCAGCATTCCTGGCAGTCCAAGCTGGTGAGTATTTTTCTAAAATAGCACTTATGCTTGGATCTGTTCGGGTCGGTGGTACACGGGAACACAAGGTATCACGAACGCGGAGAGCTGAGCTGGTAGATATAAAAGTAGTGCGTTGTGTGCATGTGTGTTTATGTAAGTGAGGAAACTTTATGTGTTAACTTGGTGAGACGAAGCCACCAGTTGTGAAAGGTGGTAACTGACGGTACGGTTCAAGATGTAGGGGCGTGTATACTTTTCAGGGAGCTACATTTTAGTGTATGTGTTTGCAAGTGTGATGCAAAGGAATACAGCAGGCATCATGAGTTCAGGTACTCAAAAGTGGCAGATTGTGGAATACATACTCTGCAGTTTTAACTATATGCTGTTTAACTGATACGCGTCTTTGATATTTTGCGTAGTGTGGGGATATCTCAGGGAGATGTTTTACACAGATAGATCTACCAGAATGGCACCTATTGAGGTCAGGCAACATCAGGTTGAGAACCCTGACGATCCGAGCCAGCCCTTGACCTTGATTACAACCATTCATAAGCCCTTCACCCCTGTGGAGAAACAGAGCCTCTTGCCTGAGTTGCCCTCACTTAAAGTCACCTGTGGGAATTCAGAATTCTGGCACAAGCTCGAGGAAATGGTTGAAGTTCACCAGATGCACTCTAAAGATATACACGCTTTGGTAAAAGCGAAGTGCCGAGGAATATGTGGGACAGGATGGCTCAAGGGATGCAGGATGGTACATGGACAACAACTGGGAGCACCAGTAATGAAGAAAGATATCGCTCTTTTAAAGGGGAATTGAGGCAGTGGCTGGAAGGAGGCAAGAGTAGCTGGGGAACAATAATGGCAGTGATTCAAAAAGCTAACGAGACAGCCATGGATTATGCAGAACGTAAATATGGAGCATATGAGGAGTATTCAGGGTTGGATAATGCAGGGAGGGATGACCCAGTCTTCCTAAAGATGCTGAAGGAAGGCCTGAGCTCAGACCACCAGGAAGTTTTAGATTTAGGCATAATGGTGGGGTCCAACTACTCTGTGATAGTTTCCTGGGCCAGTGAGGTAGACCAAAGAAAAGGCAAGAGAAATCGTAAAATGGGTATAGTGGGTGCAGCTGCTGTGATGTCCTGGAGAGTTTGTTTTGCTTGCTAGCAGCCAGGGCACATAGCAAAGGACTGCTAGACCAGGTATAAGACAGTGAAGGAGTTGAAATGCTACAGCTGTGGCCTACCGGGACATGGCTGGAGACAGTGTCCAAAAGAGAGGGGGAAAACCCAGGCGAAGGTCACGGCAGACACCCAGTCACTCACCCCATCAGCAACCAGTCTGACTGTCGATCAGATCAAAGAGCTAAAACAGCACCTCTTAGGGCAGAAAAAGATGTGGCAGTGGGCTTCACTGCCAGTGCTGGTGACCCGCGGATGTACACAACGGCATTGTTAGGGGGACGGCAATGCAATATGATAGTGGACACGGGCATCGGTATCGATAACAGACCTACCCTTATCAACAACCGGACAGACCAGTTATATCAGGGGTGTAGGAGGGAAAACAGTAAAAGCAGAAAGAAACGAGTCGCAAATACTGGAAATCGGGGGAGTGCAGATTCCAGTGTATTTCTGGGTATGTCCAAATAATGAGGGCACAATCCTTGGAATAGACATCCTGAGGGAGGCAGGAGCTGTTGTAGATATGGGAAAGGGAGAAATAATATGGACGAGTCAGGGGCAGCGAATGCGCACAACCAACAGAATACACAACCTGCCTAGTATAGTCGCAGCTGCCCTGATCATCAGAGACTGCAGCCCGTATGGGAGTTCAGCAGTTCCCAGCAGTGTGGGCTACACACAAGCAAGATTGTGGTCTAGTAAAGATAAACCCAGTTAAAATAGAGGAGGGTCTGTATAAACCCCCGAAGCAGGACCCTATACAAACTGACACACTGACCGCTGCTCAGGGTATAGTGAAAGAACAAAAACACCAGGGGATATTCAGAGAGACTGCAGCTATTCCAGAACATAAAGTTTTCCCAGTTCCTCTGAGGGAAGATGTTACTGTGAATAAAGCAGGGGAACAAGAGGCAATTCAAGTTGCAAGTGTGCAGGAGGAAACGACAGAAGCCAGCTTAGTAAAATGATATGAAGAGGTAGAGGCAGAAGAGAACGAAAAATGGAGGAGAAAAGGAGCAAAGGAGGGATCAGATGGGAGCTGGACACATGGGGAGGGAAGAGTCACGGTGGCCCCACCCTGTATTAGACAGATACTACTAAAGTTATATCATGGGGCAATGCATCAGGGAAGGCAGAGCATGATAACCCTTCAGCAGGACTAGTGGTGGCCAGGGATGGTGGGGATGTTGAGAAATTCTGCCACCGTTGTATCATTTGTGCTCAGCATAACCCTGGTAAGGGCAGAAAACTACAGCTAGCAGATCAGCCTTGGCCGAGGGGACCCTGGGAAAACATCCAGATAGACTTCACAGGGCCCTCCAAAAAGCAGGGGGAAAAGCTACGGTCTGGTAATTATGGATCACTTCACCCAGTGGGTGGAGGCTTTCCCAACAAGGGACTGCACTGCTGCATGGATCCTAGTTCAGGAAATCCTCCCAAGCTGGGGAAACTGGGATTCAGATCAGGGAGCACATTTCATGGGGAAAATGATGAAGGAAATGTGCCGACTGCTAGGGATTCGACAATGGTTCCACGTACCCTACCACCACCAGAGTTCAGGGATGGTACAAAGGATGAACCAAACAATCAAGAATGTGTTAGCCAAAGCTATAACTGAGACAGGAAAGACATGGGTTGATGTATTACCAGGAATCCTGATGAGATTGTGTGTAAGCCTGAACAGCACGTTGGGTCTCAGCCCCTATGAATTATTGACGGAGCGAGCAATGTGACTCCCCTATGGGGTAATTACCGGTTGCGGGGAGCCTGGGGCTTACAGGGATAGAATGACCCAATATGAGAAAGACCTTTGTAACCAACTTAAACTATTAAAGGACCGAGCGAAACACAACAGCAAATCGCTGATCAGACAGAGCCAGAGGGAAAGGGGATAGTCCTTCCATAGCCTGGCAACCAAGTTATGGTGAGGGTGCTGCCAGAAAGGCCAGGGTTTTCCCCCAGGTGGATAGGACCACAGACGGTACTCTTAACCAATGATACATGTGTCAGTGTGCAGACTCGGCGAGGCAGCCAGTGGAAACACAGGACTCAGGTTAAAGCATATGACTCAGCCTCTTGTTGCTCCCAGAGACAGAGCAGGGTCCAAGTGTACCCAGTAACCATGTAATTACAGAGAACCTAAGAGAGGAACACCAGCCGGCCATGCCAGACATGACCACAGCTGATGAAAACATACCCGGAGAAAACGCAAGGGCAGAAAATGCCGAGAGCGTGGCAGAAGACACTGTGTTGGAAAACCAGGAATAGCCTGCTAAAGTGTGATGATGATGGTACTCTGTTTATAAAAAAAACAGAGGTAGATGATTAATTTTACAATATAGAATAGAAAATTATTGGAAAATAGATGGGGAGGGATTTTTTAAGTTAAAGCAGAGACGGCAAGTTTCACCACTTCGAAGGCATTTCAAACTGCACATGGCACCTGAAAGCAGTCACCCTGAGTCTGAGGAGCTGGGGCCTTTTCAGCAGTTGGGCCAGTGATCGACCAGACAGTTTGGAAGGGGGTGCCACTGGGGAGAGGTCCTTGCAGACATTTACATAAAGGCCACCCCAACCCCTTCCTGTACATCGATGAGAAGGCCTGTGTGTGTTCCTTGAAGGAGGGTTTCAGCGACCAAAGGATAAAGGGCTGAAAACAAAGGAATGTGATTAAGCTGCAGTCAGCCTGCAGGGAAAGAGCCAACAGGTACACGAAAGGAGCTGCATTTTCCTAAAGACTTGGAACAGCCTCTCTGCTTAATAGTGGCAGGTAGTGAATAGGGAATGCTAGGATAGATATCTAGGCATCCAAACTTGGCGGGGGGAGTTTCGAGATGGGGCGTTTTTGCTGCCCTATTTGAGTAGATCCTTCCAGGTTGGCCTTTCCTGGTACAAATTTGTTATTTTTGTCCAGAAGGGCCAAGAGGAGGGACTGTTAGAGCAATTTTGGGTAGATGATTCATTTACACTTAAATGACTCCGGCCACCAGTCTTCTGTTTAACAAAGTACTGTGGATTGAGTTCACAAGAATGCATTTCTGAAAAGCTGTGAATACTGGAATACTAGCCCAGAAGCTGCAGATGGAAGTGCGAAGTTTACAGGTCGTTTTGAAGACAGCCTTATCTATACTTCATAAATATGAATTGTCCTCTATGTTAGCACGTAAAATACCAAATAAATGTATTGTGGATTTAACTTGCACTCCTAAAGGCTGTGAGTACCAGCCCAGACGTGCGGGCGTCAGGAGGAAAGGATGAAGTCAGAAGGTGTGATGTTTTGTATGTAGCTTCAAAAGAAAGCATCATCTATGCATTGTCTATAACTTTGTAAATAGGGATTGCCCTTTGTGTTTAGCAAATAAATATCGAGCCCACATTGGGCTAGCAGACCTTTCTACCGAAAGCATCTCCGGTCCATATGATGCCTGCTGTACCTTGTGTTGAATAAAGAAGCTGCTTTGTATCTACCAGTAACTCTGTCTCTCCGGTGATCTCATCCACACCACAACAGGCTTCATCAACAGCGATGACGAGACGATATACGGAGAGGAGGTAGAGTGGCTGGTAGAATATTGCAAGCACACAACTTCAGTTTCAATGTGGACAAGGCAATGTGGAGATGATTATGGACTTCAGTAACGTACAGGCTGACCACTCCTCACTGCACATCCATAGCTCCTCCCTGGAGAGAGTTAGGAGCATCAAGTTCTCGGATGTGCACATAACAGACAGTCTCACCTAGTCCTTCAACATCAACTTGTTAGTGAAGAAAGCACATCAGCATCTTCACTTCCCGAGGAGAATTGAGACTTCCCTCTTCCCCATTCTAAAAACTCTTACAGAAGCACCACTGAGAAGGTCTCAACTAGCTGCATCACCATCTGGTGTGGTGGATATTCACTATCCAGGGCCAGGAGGGCTTTCTTTTTTGCTAGGCTTAGCTTTCCAATGCCGCAGCTGAAACCTCTAGAGATCAAAGAGTTGTTTTTGAGTAAGTTAAACTTCTAACCATTATTCATTGTTTAGCTTTTTGTCATAAATGGAAGCCAGTTCTTAATAAAAATGACAAGCAATAATCAGATTGAAGTTAAAAGGACAGCTTTGCAAACAGCACCTGGGTTAACTTCTTAAGTTAACACGAGAGGGCATGATTTTAAGGTGCTTGGAAGTAGGTACAGAGGAGACGTCAGGTATGTTTTGTACGCAGAGAGTCGTGAGTGTGTGGAATGGGCTGTCAGTGGCGGTGGTGGAGGCAGAGACTATAGGGTCTTTAAGGAGACTCCTGGATGGATACATGGAGCTTAGAAAAATAGAGGTCTATGGGTAAGCCTAGGTAGTTCAAAGGTAAGGACATGTTCAGCACAGCCTTATGGGCCGAAGGGCCTGTATTGTACTGTAGGTTTTCTGTGTTTCTATTTAATTGGGCTTGTTTCAAATCAGAAAATATGGCTAAGTTATTTAGTTCAAAGAAGCTTTCAGACCAAATTCATACTATCACTTAGCACATCAAATAGCTGATTGTTAATAGTTGGAAGGTTTGTGTGCTCAGACAGCTTCACGGCATTAATATTGGGAATCTTGGAGCTGTGCCTCCCGAAGCTTTTTTCCTATTTGTGTAAAAAGGTATCTGGGGGGGAAAAAATCATATACTTGTGAAGTCACCCAAGTGACAAAGAAACAATAGAAAGGTAGAGAGTAGCCAGGCTTATTAGGAATAGCGAAGAACATCAAGAAAAATGACAGAAATATGGGGAACTAGAATCCATTCCTTCACTTTTGATTTCCGCACAGATGATTCATTTGCAGCAACTCTTTTGTATGCTTTTTCAGCTTACAGGAAATATGTATGTGTTTTGGAAATCCTTTTGTGTTTTATAAATCATTTGTAATTTGAAAATTGTTTAAGATAGAAAAACTCTGAGTTTGAAATGTGTTTGAAGGATATTGTCTGGATTTAAGTGAGTATCTGTAAAAAAATAAATGAACTGTGTTTAAACTACTTTGTTAGATGGAAATATCTCCTCCTTTGTAGGAAGTGGGGACCCACTGCTCAAATAGTAGGTGTTGGTAGCTAACTTTGCTGTACGGAATAAACAGGAATGTGAACAAATCTTTGAGGAGTAGGTAGTTACAGTATAACCTCCCTTTAGTGAGGGTACCTGTGGCTATCTATATCGGATATGGCTTAAGGTCTTTATTTGAGTTTAGAACTTGTGTTCAGCAACCAATACCATCACACTGGTATGAGAATTGCAAGACATTTGATCACAAGTCCCTATGAAGGATTGTGAGGACTGTGGAGAGGATCATCAGAGTCTCACTTCCACCCATCAGAGATATTTATCAGAAATGCTGCTTATGCAAGGCCCTTAGCATTGTTAATGATCCCTCCCATCCACCCAGCAATCTCCTTGATTCCCTACCATCATGCAGGAGGTACTGCAGCATTAGGACAAGAACTGTTAGGACGGGAGACAACTTGCTCTCCCAGGCTGTATGACTTCTGAACTCCCTGCCACGACTGAGTTCACATCACGAATGAAGTGCCAGTTGCTTGATACTGTTTAATTTTTAATTGTGTAGTAAATGAGCCTTATTTTTAAGCTATTTTCATTTTGGTCCAGAGGAAGATTTTCATCTGGTGGTATACAAGTATATGGTGGAATGACAATAAACTTGAACCTGTGTTTTATTTTAGTTATAGACATTTCCTTAACTAACATCCAAATGAATACTGTACATTAGTTCAGAGATGGAATTAAACCCACAACTAAATTATAAAGGAATTCTCTGTAGAAATTGAGATATTGGGGGTCCATTTTTGTTTTGAGTACTCCTATACAATGAAACTTTATGTTGTAAGCACTAACTCTTGCACTGTCCAAGTAAAAAAATCCAGCTGTCATGATCTGATCCTGTTTCATGTGTATCACTGATCACTATCAGGCCTGCTAGAGGCAACAGTAGGAGAGAGCTCATTATGTTATGTTACTGGAGACTGTTATTTCAGGTCCCAGCAGAGTTGGCATCCTGCTCATAATCTAGAATATAGTCTTTGTCTGTTTTGTTTCCAAAAAAAAATTTGTATATATAAAATACTAAATTAATCACATTGCTTTATCCTAATCAGTAAGGCTATATAAAGGATAGGTAACCTGTTGCCTCTTACTCAAAATAACCTAATCAGCAATATTCAGTTTTGAATCAGTTGCCTCTGGAATTGAGTGTAGTTTCCATTTAAACTTGGATCAAGAAGCAGTCCCATAGTGACTGCTGATGACAAGTGACTGCAGTCCGATCACCTGGCTGTAATTCTACTCCCGGCATATAGACAGAGACTAAAGTACGCAGCACCAGTGGTGAGGACCAAGAAGGTACATCAAGGGAGGTGCAGGAGCACTTACTTTATGTCAGTTGACCAGACAATATTCTGGGATTCATCTTTGAATCTGAATGAATACGCTACGGTTGTCACCAACTTCATCAAGATCTGTGTGCTTTCGAGAACATACCAGACATACCAAAATTAAAAGCCATTGATGAACTAGGAAATTCGGAATCTGCTGAGGGCTGAGAGCTTAACACCCAAGGATACACATTGTATCAAAACGACAGGCAGGGAGGGACAGGGAGTGGTGCTCCTCTGTTTGTTAAAAAATGAAATCAAATTCTTATAAAGAGGTGATATAGGATCTGAAGATGTAGAATGCTTGAGGATAGAGTTAAGAAACTTCAAGGGTAAAAAGACCCTGATGGGAGTGTATACAGGCTGAGATGTCCAGAAACGGGGGCTTCAGTTTGAGAGTAAGGGATTAGCCATTAAGGATTGAGATGAGAAAAGAATGTCTTTATCCAGAAGGTATTGGATCTTTGAAATTCTCTACCCAATAGAAAGATCGTTGTGGTTTTTGGAAACCATTCATACAAGAGACTGCAGAATTTCTTGAGAAAAGTGATCTCACCCCAAATACCTTTAGCTGTTTGATCAATGATTTTCCTTCTTTAGGTCAAAATTTTTAATGTGCACAAATGATTGAAAAGAGATTTGTTCCATTTGCAAGTCCTTAGTGCAGAAGGTTCTTACAGGTTTCAATGGGATATTGACCGAAAGCAGAGCTGGGCTGAAAAGTGGTAGATGGAGAATTGTGAAGTGATTCACTTTGGAGGCCATATTTGAAGGTGGAATGCAAGATTCTTGGCAGAGTGGAGCAACAGAGGGATCTTGAGGTCCACATCCATAGATCCCACAAAGTTGCTGCACAAGTTGACCGGGTTGTTAAGAAGGCATATGGTGTGTTGGCCTTCATTAGCCAGGGGACTGAGTTCAAGAGCCGCAGGGTAATGTTGCAGCTCCATAAAATCCTGGTTAGACTACACTTTGAATATTGTATTCAGTTCTGGTCACACCACCTCATTATTTAAAGAATGTAGAAGCTTTAGAGAGGGTGCAGAAGCAATTTATCAGAGAATGCCTGGATCAGAGCATGTGCCTTTGAGGATAGGTTAAGCAACCCAGGGCTTTTCTTTTTTGAACTATGAATGTTGAGAAGTGACCTGATAGTAGTATACAAAATAAGAGGTATATATCGACTGGATAGCCAGACTATTTCCCAGGGCAGAAATGGCTAATACCAGGGGGCATAATTTTAAAGTGATTAGAGGAAAGTATAGGGGGGAGTATCAGTTCTTTGCCTAAAGAGTGGTGAGTGCATGAAATGAGACATCTAAGAAAGTCTTCGGTAAGCACATAGATGATAGAAAATGGTGAGCTATGTAGGAGGGAAGGGTGAGATCAATGGCTCCCAAACTTTTTTGTCTTACCAGTTCATATCCCCAATGCCCCCTCTCCCTTTCCACCCATTACATAAAAACTATAAAGATTTTTTATTGTCAGTGCACTGTGAAAGAAAATAGAAACTACAAATTTAAAGCAGTGACAAATAACTGCAAAAAGTATTCAAGTCAATTTAGAGCTACAAATAAAATGATTTCTCCATTTTTAATTATAGTAAAAACAATTTTCATCAACAATTTTAGCCTGTACATTGTAGTCCAACAATTCACTACTTCATTGCTTTTCCACATTTCAATGAGATGGATGGGCTTAGTGCAATGATATCAGCTTCTCAACATCAGGCTGAATGTCACTCAGGAGTTTCAGATCCCTACATTCAGTAATTTGCACTCTGTTTCATTGCTTTGAAAGAAGTTGGGTGACTGCTCTGAAACTGCACTCCACTAAATATGATGTTGGAAGTGCAATAAAGAATATCTTGATCTTTTTCCATACTGCAGTTTTAGTGTAGTTTCAAAAAGCATCCCAGGCAGTTTCCTTTTGAGAGTTACCTGACTTTTGTGTGAAACATCAAGCAGTCAAACTGTTAATAATTCTCAATGCAAAGCTCTTGAGATAATCGAGAATTGAGAGCATGATTTTTGATTTTATTTACCGCTGTGATAACAGTATTTAATGATTTGTGCAGCTGATAGCTAAGGTTTTTTGTGACAAGGTGACATCTGTGAATTACAGTGAATGGTAAATATATTAGCTACAGTTTTTTTTTCATGAAAATAATAACCCGGTGGTGGCAACTTGTCATTGATGGTGCCCTAACTGTTGCACAAGCAATAATGTTAGTGAGTGCAATGTCCTTCTCTTTGAAGAATTGCTCAACGACATAAAATATTGACTTCCACTTTGTATCTGTTTCTAGTCCCCTTGCCAGTAGCAACTCTTGAACCATGCTTCCATCTTTTATGAAATTATCATAACCAAGAAGCAAAGACTCATTGGCTGGCAATATTAACTATCAAACTACAGAACAAATTTGGTTGCCCTAAGTATGTTGCACAATATGTCTTCCATATTCATAGACAATTCATCTATTCATCTTTGAACAGAGTTGTCACTGAGCTGATTTGCTTTAATCATTTGGTCAGGTGACTTATACAAAACTGTACTCAGAACCTTCCTTACTGCTGGTCGAATCAGTTCTTCTCCAATTGCAAAGGGCTTTCCAGATTTAACAATGAGTAATCAAATGCATAACAAAACATACAAAACATCACTGCAACACACATCAAAGTTGCTGGTGAACGCAGAAGGCCAGGCAGCATCTCTAGGAAGAGGTACAGTCGATGTTTTGGGCTGAGACCCTTCGTCAGGACTAATTGAAAGAAGACTACCTCTTCTTTCAGTTAGTCCTGACAAAGGGTCTCTGCCCGAAACATCGACTGTACCTCTTCCTAGAGATGCTGCCTGGCCTTCTGCGTTCACCAGCAACTTTGATGTGTGTTGCTTGAATTTCCAGCATCTGCAGATTTCCTCGTGTTTGTGTTTTTAAAAACATCACTGTTTTGTTTTGAAATGCTGGCAAACGTATTTTGAAGTGTTTTCCATTTCTGAAAGTTTTCACTAAGTGACTGAAAATAAGCCAAGTTTATGTTTACTTCATTAGAGGGTGTTCTCTTCAAACGTTTAAGAAGTATGGACAGTTTCATTGCTTCTTTTGGGAAAAAAAACTTCTTTCACATAACAGACACAATGGCTGCTGCTGATGCCTATGTATCTTTGAAAACAACCCTGTGTCACTAACTTGACTGAATATTTGAAGAGGTACCAATTATATTGACATAGTCAATATTGTCTACATGAACTTCAGTACAGCCTTGATTGCCCTGTGTAGTAAACTAGTTCAAAAAGTTAGAGCCCATGGCAAACAAGGCAAGATGACAAATTGAATCCAAATTAGCTCGGCACTAGGAGGCAGAAAGTGATGGTGGATGGTTGCTTTTTGATTGGAAGTCTGTAACTCGAGTGCTGGGGCCCTTGACATTCGTGATGTACACTTATCAGCTGGAGGTGAATGTAAGAGATTTAATAGTAAAATCACAGATGATATGAAAATTTGAAATATTGTAGACAGCAAGAATTATTACCTTGGGCTGCAGCAAGATATTGATTATTTGGGAAATCAGAAGGAGTAATGGCAGATAGAATTTAATCCAGTAAAGTGTTAAATTATGCATTTTGGAAGATCAAGTAGGGTATAATGTACACAGTAAGTGGTAAGATCCCAGGGAGTTTAATGGAGAGAGCCTAGTTGCCTAGTATGCCTAAAAGATATTCCATGTAGGCCTTCATTTGCAGAGCACTCAAAAACATTTTTTTTTAATTTAACATCTAAATATTTTCAGTTCTAATTTGAATTTCCTCTGTTTCTCGCTGCTTTTAAGCTGCCTAATTTGCTGGATGGATATTGATAGCATTTATTGGTATCTGCATTATTAAAACAAGAAATAAAACCTGAACATTATTTGAACAGTTCCAATCAGAATATTGCTCTTTTATGAGTACAGATTTCTTAATTTTCATTGATTTCTAAGTAAAGTAAACATTACAGTTTTATCTCTCCACTTAACTGTTTCTTTGAATATTATACTGAAATGGCGGCTTCCACATGCCAAGCATTTCTAATATTGGAAATACTAAATGAAGGTGATTCAAGCTCATTGCTAGCAAAATTTGATGTAATGGTAAAACTGTTCAATTTGTTTAAGTTTATTTTATACATGAAGTAGGTAGGAGGTTGAGGCTCAATTTTATCCTAGCATTAAATACTCAGTCCCATTGTTAAGGGTTAACATCCTTTTGTCTTCTCTACTACTGCTGTGCCCCAGTGATGAAATGAAAATCCAACAATAACTTTTTGATCCCCTATACCAGATCCTATTTCCTATCCTTGAGGTGTTCTACTCCAAGTAATATGACCGAAACCAAATGACTGACTGGCCGAAATCCCTGTATTTGCCTTCTTAGGATCTCTAAGTCATATTGGTTATATCTTAAGTTATGAGAAAAAGTAAAAGAGTTTAAAATTCCTTCCAAAAAGTTTAGCTTGGAATAACCTAAAAGAAATTTTTAAAATCCTGAAGGAAGTTAACAAAATTGATATATGCAAGCACATTAACTGGAGCCAAGGGCCATATTAGTATGAGAAACTAGCTGAAATTAATTAAAAATAAGAAAGAATGTGAGGTGGGACTATTTTTACATTTAAGATAACGGATTTTGATTGTTATTGGGGATGGTCATTTAAGACATTAATTTTAATTGATTTAAAACATAATTAGCTATAGTTCTAGGGAAAAGCCGGTTAGAGGAATACGATAAGAAAGGTCTTCAGGGATAAGATCAAACAAAAACAGACAGTCATTTGGAATGAAGTAACTTTTCCTGCTGCTATGTTTTCTTATTTAGCATCTGAACTTTCTTCCATGACCTGTGTCTAATTCACTCCCAGACCCAGCAAAAACCACTGTTTCTTCTGAAAGGAGCAGATTTAATTTGCTGTTTTGAGTATTTGTGTCATTGTATAAAGCTGCCTCACAGCCAGGATGTTAGAATAAAGATATCCATAAAGAATATGCCAGCTTTTATAAAGAGCATTGTGTTCGTCCCTACTAAAGGCTGTCCTTGGGTTACATGCACCCAACTTATGGACACCTCTACATTTGAACGAGCTACCGTAATATTAATACATTCAAAAGTCTGGTCTGGCATATGTTCATTCCAAGTGCTAGAACCAGATTCCTCTCGCTCTCCATTTTTGTTCTTTCTTATCAGCCTTAAGTGGTTTTGAAAACATTCACTGCAATACTGTGGATGTATGGTTACCATATTGAGTGATTTTGCTTTTGTACTTTCTGAATTATAGACCAAACTGTCTAAAGGAATATCTGAGAAAAGGGGATCCACTTGTAACCCTGGGATGACCTGTACCTGTTCTCTCAAGCGTTCTCTTCTTGAAGATGCTGATAATGGTACCATCTTTTCTGCGCAATAAGGGACTACTCCTCCTCTCTGTCACTTTCTGTTTTAACCTGGAACGCACCTTCAAGTTTGGCTCTGAGGCTGTGAAGACATGAGAACATCAGGTGTGGACAAAGAGAATCAAAATAACATTCATATAATGTATCAGGGAGAGTGATGTGAGGCTAGAAAGATGAATTTGACTGAATATATTAAAAATAAAAAAATTGCCAGTAAGATTTAGTTTAAATATAGCAGGAATCTAAACTCTGTTTGAATTAATCTGGTTATTCCACAAGGTGAGAACTCAGTATGGCCCTTTAGACCACCTTTCACTCATATTCCTGGAAGTAGTTAACTCAATCAATTTTTTTTTTCAAATCAAGTCTGTCAGTGCAAAAGCAGAGGACACAAGAAATTAAAAAGTAGGGATAGTACTTCATCTTCCTCAAAATAGGAGGCATTGGAAGAATTCATGTGCCAGGCAGAGTTTATGGAGGATAAGGGACAGTCAATATTTTGGGTTGAGACCTTGCACTTCATCTTTAGATAATAGAAACGATAAAACCTACAGATGGCCTCCTCAAGCTATCCAAAGGTATGAAGAAAGCTCCACCAGCTTGCTCTGCCATAACTGGAATCATCAGTAGTGAAAAGGATTGGAAAGGATGGCAGAAGTTTCAATACTATAAATCACCTTTTAAAAAATTCCCTATTGTTAGATATGTAGGACTCCAACATAACTTTTTCTGCTTACTTACATCTTCAGTTCAGAGAGTTCAAAAAATAATTCTCCATAATAGTAGGATTTATACGGTATTAATTCACTTTGAGTTATATGGTCATACGAAACTGAAAAGGGCTCTTAGCCCACATAGCACAGACTCATCAAGCACCTCTTATGCTAATCCTACAATTCCATTTTATTCCCCTCATATTCCCATCAAAAGATTCTACCACTCATGTGCACACTAGACTAGGGTCAATTTACAGGGGCCAATTGGCCTTTCAACCTACGCCTCCTCACGGCGTGGAGGGAAACCAGACCACCCTACCAACTCAGCAACCAGTGTGATGAATTAAAAATGGAAAACATTATATAACTGCCCCAAGATGTTTATGGATTTTCTAATTAAATAGTGTAAGAAGGAAAAAAAAAACCTTACATTTCCTGAAATCCTGTTGATCAATAACCTTAATGGAGGCCATTCATTCTTCAATTCCATGAATTTCAATCATACAGTTCTACAACGTGATATGTTCCCAGTTAACTTGGCATTTGATAAGATTGCAAAATGACTTCTCTTGTGTTTTATTTTAGTCGGCAATAAAACATATACTGTATATTTATAGCTATTGTCATGACAACATTAGAGGCCAGAAAAGGAAGTATTATGTGGTGTTAACCATGGCTTAGTGCAAACAGTCTCATCACTTGACTTAAAAAGTTGTGGGTTCAAACCTATTCCAGATATTATCCAACCAAAGTGGCATTCCAATAAGCATTGAGCGAATGATATCTGCTAAAGTTCTTCCTGTTGGAAAAGGTTGAACCAAGGGCAATTCCGCCTTTTCAATAGGTAGAAAGTATCTCTGTGGCATTACTTCAAAAAAGAGTGTGTGAGTACTCCAAAGTCCAACTGAAATGATTAACTGATCTCAGTAATGTCTACATTTCAACCATCTTAATCATAATAAGGGATGTAAGAATGTGTTGAAGTCGTGAAATATCTCAATGTATTGTTATAAACCATTCTTTCTTAATGCCAAATGTAATCTTCATTCCAATAGTTGTATAGCGGTTCTGACTAATTTAACTGAAAGAACATGCAACATCGAGTCTGAAATCTATCTCCCATTTTGCCAACTGAACTACTATTTATTCTGTATTCCAGAGTAGAATTTAGTAATTCTAAACAAAATAATAAAACAAACCATCCTTTCCAAATGTCCATTCCTGCTGAAACATACAAGTAAAACAATATACAGGGTGCAGGGTGATGTTTAGTCAGACACATGAATATTTGCTTAAAGGCAGGATGAGAATCTAAGCTTCACTCAAATTCTGCCAATTTTAATGACAGAACCAATTTTAATCCCCTGTCTCTGTTTCCAAGTCAGAAGAGTGAAAGCCCAGCTGGGTTCTTCCAGGGTGCTGCTCTGAACAGAAGGGGTGTGTGTGTGTGTGTGTGTTCTCATTCGTGATTGGGAGTTGGTGAGGTGAAGATTGTAAGCAATATGGTGGAGAAGAACCAATAATTCAGTTAGGATGGTGATTGGAGCCCAAAAGAGAAACCAAAAAGTTTGATGCATCTTCTGAAAGGGTCTCAATGGAAAGACTTGAAGTGATATGTTGTTGGTGAGGCACTTAAAATAAAAAGCGTAGCAGCTTCTAGATTTAGGTAATTTCTGGGTAACAAAAAAATCTGTTTTTAAAGTCCATAAGTTTATTTTGTCCATAAGTCAGAAAGTACGCAAAATTCATTCACTACCTTAACCCTTCTTCCATTTGGAAGAGGGGAAAGATGTAGGGCCATAGGGAAAGAGCAGGGTTGTGGATTAACTACATTGCTCTACTGGGAACCAACATGGATTCAATGGGTTAAATGGTTTCCTTGAATGAAGTAACAATTCTTTGATTATGTGACCCTCAAAAGTAGAATCCTATCCATGAGCTCCATGGAGAAAAGTTGCACAAACTTTAAAACTTATTTGGATAATTTAGCCCCAGGTATGAGGAGGCAAAGAGAAAGCGGGTGGTTTTCTGAAGCCTGAAATCCTGGCATTATGGAGAATGTGCAGATCCCGATGAATCTGACAGGAGGAGTTCATAGTAAGTTTTAATATCCCCCATAGTCTGCACAGTAAAATGTACTGCAATGTCATTCACTGATTAAATGAAAGACAGAATAACTGGTATTCTACTTTCTGGTGTTCTCCTCTATAATTTTCAGTGCTGTGTTTAAGTTGAAGTTCAGAAGAACCAAAGGCAAGAAATAGATTTAGGCAAAATTCCAGCTTTTCTGGAGATTGCTACAGTGTCCAAGGCACAGCAGCATTCTGTTCTTTTTTTGCTATTCAGCTAACAATTCTGTGGTCTTCCAGCATAACCATTCCAAGAAACATATTCCAGCTCCAAATGAAGTATGTGTCATTGTGTTTATTTTTGTTTTAAAAAGCTACATCGGTGGGCCAGCTGAAAATCTAGTTTTGTGGTATTGCAGTGTTAAGATAATATTATGCAATTGTGTACATATCAGGCAAAGGGGATCTTCCACGTAATGCTTTCAATCTCATGCCTGATAGACAGAGATCAACAAATTAAAACAGAGGATGCCAGAGGAATAGGCATAGAAAAGTAATCTTGAAAAAAACAAAAACTCCTCTTCAGTTTTTTTTTAAACCAAATTCCACTTAGTTAATAGCCTGTAAGTGATTTGGTGCCTTCTTCAAACCAGCTTAAGATGAATGTCACTTAGTACATGTTTTACAAAGGCATTTATTTTGTCATCATATTAAAAAGGATTCAAGTTACCTGCAGGTCCAATAAAATTTATGAGGTAACCTTCACCTGAAAATATTTTTAGCTCCAAAGAAACGCATTCCCAACAATGAAGGAGAAGTAGTAAAGTTCAAAGTAAATTTATTATCAAAGTACACATATGTCACCATATAATCAATGAATCCAATAACCATAATAGGATCAACAAGAGATCATACCAGCAGAGCAGACAACCAGTATGCAAAAGACAACAAACTGGAAATACAAAAGAAAGAAAGAAAAAAAAATATATATATATATTATATGCAATAAATTTTGAGAACCTGAGATGAAGAGTCCTTGAAAGTGAGTCCATTGGTTGTGAGAACAGTTCAGTGATGGGGCAAGTGAAATTGAGTGAAGTTATTCCCTCTGGTTCAAGATACTGCTGGTTGAGGGATACTAATGGTATTGGTCCTGAGGCTCCTGTACCACCTTCCTGATGGCAGCAGCAACATGGGTGGTAGAGGTCCCTGATAATGGATGCTGCTTTCCTGCGACAATATCCTGTGTAAAAGTGCTCAATGGGTGGGGAGTACTTTACCCATGGTGGACTAGGCCATATCCACTACTTTTTGTAGGATTTTCCATTCAAAGGCATTGACACTACCATTCCAGGCTGTGATACAGTCAGTCAATATACTCTCCACCACACATGTATAGAAGTTAGTCAAAGTCATAAACACCATGTCAGATCTTTGTAAACTAAAGAAGTACAGGTGCTGCTGCGCTTTCTTCATTTGCATGCTGGACCCAGGACAGGTCTTCTGAAAGGATAACATCAAGTAATTTAAATTTAATGACCCTCTCCATCTCTGGTCCTCCGATGAGGTCTGGTTCATGGACCTCCAATTTCCTCCTCTTGAAGTCAATAATCAGCTCCTTGGTCTTGCTGACATTGAGTAAGAGGTGGTTGTTATGGAACCACTCAGCCAGTTTTTCAATCTCTCTCCTATAGGCTGATTCATCACCACCTTTGACTCAGCCTACAACAGTGCGTCATCAGCAAGCTTAAATATGGTAATGGAGCTGTGCTTAACCACACAGTAATAAGTGCAAAGCAAGTAGAGCAGGAGGCTAGGCACACAGCCTTCTAGTGTACCTGTGCTGATGGAGATTGTGGAGGAGATGTTATTGGCACTCTGAACTGACTGGAGTCTGAAAGTGAGGAAATCGAGGATCCAATTGCACAAGGAGGTATTGAGCCAAAGGTTTTGAAGCTTATTGATTAGTTTTGAGGGGATGATGGTATCGAATGTAGAGCTGCAGTCGATAAAGAGTATCCTGATGTATGCATTTTTGATGTCCAGATTTTCCAGTGTTGAGTAAAGAGCCAATGAAATGACATCTTATAAATTTTTACCAGAACCTCCCTACCCTTATATTTGATGTCCTTTCTAATGGAGGCAAGTGTCACTTCTGCATTTTTAAACATTGTCTACTCTGTTGCTACCTTCAGGAATCTTAGATTTGTACATCGAACTCTCCTCATTTTTAAAATACTCTCTAAGGCCCTACTATTCATTGTGCATAACCTAATCTTACTAGTCTTTCCAAAATGCATCCCATTACTTTTTCCATGATGAATCACCATTTGCCTTTGCTCTGCCCATTTTACCAACTCATACGTACTACGGGCTAAAACTATCCTCCTCACTACCACCAACTTTTGTGTCATCTGCAAACTTACAAACTATACCTCCTATATTCACATCCAAGTTGTTGATGTATCTAAGAAACAGCAAGGATCACTGCAATGATTCCTGGGGTACACCATTTGACATAGGTTTTCAATTACAGAAACAACTCTTCAACATCACCCTCTGCACCTTATTACCAAGCAAATTTTGGATGCAATTTGCCTTTTCAGCCAGTATCCCATGAGACATTTCAAAGGTTTACTGAAATCCACATAGACTAGGCCAACCACACAACCCTCATGTTATAAAGATTCAGAAAGTATTTTTCTCACTCTGACAGTTATTCATAAATCAGATTGCAAGTAAAATTTATTTTTTTGTAATTCATCATTTCCTGCAATAATATTATTTAATATTAATTAAGGATTTAGATCAGAATTTTAGAATTTTGTAGTTCTTTGATCAGCACCCAATTTTTTTTATATATGTAAAAACACTGACACTTAAATTATGGAGCCAATAGCAGTGATAATTCAGGACAGAGTTTATTTTTGAGTTGGACCACAGATATTGTCTCACTTTGGTGGAACAAGCCATGTAGAGTCCATGTAGCATATAAGGGCAGAGATGTAATGCTGAGGCTTCATAAGGCTGCAATTGGAGTATTCTGTGCAGTTTATGGCCCCTTATCTCAGAAAACATGTGCTGGCATTGGAGAGGATCCGGAGGAGGTCCATGAGAATGATTCCCAGAATGAAAGGGTTAACATATGAAGAGTGTTTGATAGCTCTGGGCCTGTACTCACTGGAATTTAGAAGAATGGAGGAGGGGGAGAATCTCGTTGAAACCTATTGAGTATTGAAAGGTCTGGATAGAGTGGATGTGGGGAGGATGTTTCTTATAGTGGGGAGTCTAGGACCAGTGCACAGCTTCTAAATAGAGGGATGTTAACTTAGAACAGAGATGAGGAATTTCTTTAGCCAGAACATAGTGAAACTGCAATTCACTGCCACAGGCAGCTATGGAGGCCAAGTCATTGAGTATATTTAAGTCGGCAGTTGGTACGTTCTTGATTAGTCAGGGCATCAAAGGTGACAGGGAGAATGCAGGAGAATGGCGTTGAGAGGGATAATAAATCAGCCACGATGGAATGGCTCGGTGGTCCAAATAGCCTAATTCTGCTCTCATATCTCACAATGAACCAATCCACCAAGACACCAGCATTTTACTGCCCATCTCTAATTCTCCAAAAGGTGGCAGTGGGCCTTTCTCATCAACAACTTCAAGTCTTCTGGAGAAGGTACTCCCACAGCCCTTGTAGATCAGTGAATTCCAGGCTTTATATCACCAATGATGATGGGAAGGCTACAAATTTCCAAGCGGGAGTGTTAGTCTTGCAAGGGAATCTGGAGGGGGGTTGCTGTTCTTGTCCTTCTGGGTGGTAGTGATTACAGTTTGGGAGGTGCTAAGGAGTAGATTGGCATGTAATAATGGTGCATTTTGTGAATGGTATAGTCTCCAGCTATAATGTACTGGTCGTCAAGGCTGGTTGTTGCTATAACAAACATGCTTGGTCCTTGGTAGTTCCACTCCTTGAGTATTGTCAGAATTACTGTTCAATTCAGATTCATTTTATTGATCGCATGTACATTGAAACATACAGTGAAATGTATTGTTTGCATCAACAGCCAACACACTGTAAGGATGTGCTGGGGGCAGCCTGTAGATGTTGTTATCCGTTCCAGCACCAACATAGCGTAGAATGGCATAATGCTCAGCAGATCAAAACAGGACACAACAAGTAGCAAAAGAACAACGGCAAAACAAGCTCTGTTCCTTCCTCCCACCCACCCATGCACATACACAGCCCCCCATCACCAGACATACTGTCTCCAGCCTCCAGCCGGATTGCAAACATGCTGACTTTGGGTTTCAACTTCCCCAGTGAACTCACAGACTCAGGGCTGGTCATATAGCCTGAACCTCCGGAATTCTGATCAACCTTCAGGATTCAATCTTCGGCACTGACCCCAGGACTCACCACCGACGATGGAACTGACCCCTAACAACCCCCCACCTGCACCCCATTCCCATCTCTACACACTAAAAAACAAAACCATAAATCTGAGCCACAACCTTCAATGGAGATTGCAGCTCAGCGTCATCTTGACTGGAAGCCGTTAGCCAGGCAAATGGAGAGATTTACAACTTGTAAATCAGCTTTACAACTTGTAAATTGTGGAAGTGCTTGGCAGAGTGAGAAGATGAGTCACTTGTCTCACTTCAACACTCTGGCATCAATGATGTGATAATGAAAATGCAGTGTTACACTTGGGTTCAATCAATAGCTGCTTCTCAGCTAACTGAAGAAGTTGGAGTGTTGTAACTGAACTACTACAGAAAAGGATGATCCGACAATTCCTTTCTCCATAATGCAGCTGACAATAATGATTTAACTTGACATCTGAAGAAGCCTAACTAAGTGAGGTACTGTGAAACACTGTAATACTTATTAGCTACATAAATCAAGAGGCGTCTACCTTCTGGATTGCAAAACCACTTAAATATTAGTGTACAATAGTGTACAATGGGATAACTGGCCTCCTAGTAGAACATGAAAAAAACCAAGAGGAAGTGGAATTCGTCCTCTGGGCATCCTAAGAAAGACCATCAGTAGTAACTCTGCTCAATCAAGCCACCTCACTAATCATTCCAGGAGAAAAAAAAAGGCAGGGAAATACACTTCAGTTCTGCTCAGAGTCATTTTATTTATAATCATGTACCACTGAGCAGTAAAGAGATTTCCATTAGACCCATTGACTAATGTAATGCAAATCCTTTGGGTTTGGTGAGAGCTCTTCAGGGCAGGCTGAAAGAAACTGGAATTATCTGCAAATCTGCTTTATGCACAGCTGCAAAAATTAGTTTCTATTTTTGGCTATATATTCATCCCTTGTTCCAATTCAGATCAATCGTATAAACAGAACACTTCCTGCCAAGCGTCCTGAAACTCTGCTCACACAGGAGAGAAGATTTAACAGCTTTACAACTACATCAGTATGCTCTCTCACTTTGCTCCACCACTGTAATTGTTGTGTGGGAAAAAAAAAGAACTATTCTATTTGTAGGCAAAAATAACATTCTGCAAGCATTTTCTTATGGACGAAGGAGAAATAGCCTGAGCTCAAAGTATTTTTGATTTGTAAGTTGTACAATAACTAATGGAAGGAATATATTATAACAACATTCACGTTAGAATAAAATGAAGTGGTAAGGGACAATCAAAACAGCCTTCAGGAATATAGATTCATCAGAATGATACCAAGACCAAAAGGGTTAAGTTATAAGGTCAGATTCCAAACATTAAACTTGCATTCCCTTGAAATTAAATAATTAGATGGAATGTTTCAATGATCAGATGGGTTGATAGGTAGAAAGAGAAAAACTGCCCTCAGTTGGGGAGACCGGCGAAAGAGAGCATGAACTGAAAGCTCTACTGTTTATCAGTGGCTGAGAAAGTGTTGACTTAAGTATAGATGGACAGTTAGTAGTGTAGAAGGGGATGTTTATGTGCTGTATGACTGTGATACTCAAACATTTCTTAAATAAAGGGTTGTCAAAATCAGGAATTTTCTCCTTGAAAAATTGCTGAGGCTCAGTCAACAGCAGACTTCAGAATTGTGTCCACTACATATCTATTAGTCTGAGTGTTGTGGATAAAATACTACAGTGTGTAGCTGAGATTGAACTAAATGGTGGAAACTTTCAAGAAGTGGAATACTTCATTTCTGTTCCCTCAATCGTCTAACAACTATTTTGGTGTAGTTCATAATGCTTCAATGCAAGTGGAACAATCTGAGATAGATGTCCTCACTAATAAACCACATCTTCCTTATTGAATTGAATTGACTTGGCTTTATCTCTTACATCCTTCACATACATGAGGAGTAAAAATCTTTACATCTCCATCTGAATGTGCAATAAGCAAATTATAGTCATTTGTAATAAATAGTATGTATAGTAAGATATACAACAGGACAGTCAATATAGCTTAGAAATACAATTGTGTCAGTGTGAATTAACCAGTCTGATGGCCTGGTGCAAGGAGCTGTCCTGGAGCCTATTGGTCCTGGCTTTAATGCTGCGGTACTGTTTCCCAGGTGGGAGCAGCTGGATCAGTTTGTGGTTGGGGTGACCCTTATGATCCTTTGGGTCCTTTTCATGCACCCTTTGTGTTATCAAGTTAGTGTTTAAGACTCTTAAGAAATGCCTAAGCTCCTAGGTAGAATTTGTGATTGATTTGATACCTAAAATGTGAATAGTATTCAATCTTCCACAAACATTTTCAGAATATTTGGGAGCATTCTGACCTCTGCAAGGAACTGGCAGCTGTTGGTGGACCTCGAAGGGCAGCTGAAGTTCCCCAACCATATCGCAGCCACTACCCTGCGACCATACATTGTCCTAGTGTCTGAGTCTGCTAAGCAAGTTGTGCTGCTGGAGCTGACAGTCCCATGGGAAGATAGCTTGGAGGAGGCTTTTGAAAGGAAGCTCTCCAAGTACGCAGGACTGGTCAGCAACTGTCAGCAGGCTGGATGGAGAGCGAGGTATCTCCCAGTGGAGGTTGGTTGTAGGGGATTCATAGCCCGTTCTTTAGTTAGAGCCTTCAGCATCTTGGGCATCGAGGGAGAGAGGAAGAGGAGAGCCATCCGCAGTACCACCGATGTGGCAGAGAGGGCCTCAAGATGGCTGTGGCTCAAAAGAGGGGAGCCATGGAGTCATAAGTAGCTAGCCATCTGGACACAAGCTGGGGTCTGATCAGCCCCGGCTGGGTCACCTGGAGGAGGTAGTATGATGTTGAAAGACCCGAAACACCCAATGATTCCAGGAACATCACTGAAGATGTGTCCAGAAGCATCAATAGATGTAGGTACACAGCACAGTCTTTAGTAACAATCATTCCTGAATCTCCAGTCTCTCCAATAACTTTGTTACTGAGTGCAGTTTTACCTCTCCACTACGTTTCAATGATCTTTGAACAGTTCTTTGACTTTGTTGTTGACCTTGATGGAGTGCATTTGAGAGGATGCAAATATATCCTCAGTATTTAAAAAGGTGCTGTATGATTCAGTGGAAATTCTCAGAGAGGGTAAAAAGCTTTCATGAGAATAAAACAGCTTTTAATTTTGATAAACAGTGCTGTGAAACTAATTATTTCCTGAAGAAGAAAATACCACACTACTGACCCGTAGTGAAAATAGGAGGGTAGTAGGGTAGAGTTAAGATTAACATACAAGCTCTCTCTACTTCCTGTGCTAATAAATTCACACAACTTACACTCCATTCAGTTGTCACTAGAGGTGAGCTTTTCCCATTGCTGATGTTCTCCACATGTAACTTATATATAATATTCAGCATGAAGTAGAGTTCCAGGTGTTAGGTCAAACTGTAAAGTTGATGAAAGTAATAAAAAAAAGTTCAATCACTTTCCCCAGATCAAAGGTGTAACCATAGATATTCATCTAGACCCAAGTTCCACCTCTCCTTTGGTGAGATAGGTCTCTGATTGAGTCCTATTCAGGCCCAGTTCCTCAATAGTTTTTCCAGAACATTGCATTGGTGCTACTACCTCCCGTCACGCAGAATTTTTAAAAAGTCATCATGTTTGCTGCAAATTACCATTCTGTTCTCACCTTAACTGGTCTATCTTGAATTCTTTCCTTTCTAGATCTCTTTGCCTCCACTCAGGAGATAATGACCCCTATCAAGACAATCCTCAGACGCCTGCAGTAATCTTGACCTTACTTCTTTATGTCAAAGATTCAATCATTCAAAGTACATTTATTTTCTAAGTATGTATGCAGTATACAACCCTGAAATTCATCTTTCCACAGCCACAAAACAAAGAAACACCATGGAGCCTGTTCAAAACAAAAACATCAAATACCCAATGAGCAAAAAAAGAACAAATTGTGTAAATGGCAGAAAATGAGCGAAAAAACACAGAATATAAAACATCCAACCACAAAGCCATTTGAGACAGTCTAGGAATGTTCAGTTTAGTACATTTCAGTTAAATTTAGTGCTGTGTCATTCGTTGATTGCAAGCAGCACAGCCAGCTGCCTTGATCAAAATCGTGCAACATAGCAATAAAAAAAATGAGCAACCTCAACTTCAGAGTCCAACCACAAACCGCTTCAATTAAATCTTGCCCAAGACACAAGACTCCGGCACCATCCTCCGGCAACATCCAGCATAAGGAATAGAGAGACAACTCAAATGCAGACACCTTTCTCTGGGAGCAGCAAGAAAGAGACCAGTTTCAAACAGATTCCTCCCTCCAGCAACAGCAAGCACGAGGGAGAGACAGAGACCAGACAAAAGCAGGCAGAGGGTGCTAAGCATGTGCTCGCTTCCCACTGTCATCCTCATTGATTTCAATCTTGCTCAGCGCTTTAATCAGCGAGATCATCAAGAAATGGAGTCAACCTTGGGTTTGATCATGGAGCCTCTAGGCTGCACACCCCACTCAAAACCTCACTGAACTCCCTTCGAGACAGCAAAGTGACATTTCTCTCATCAGCCCGAAAACACACCAAAATGTAAATCACAGCTTCTAAGCTGAGTAGCAGAATCATATTTGATGGACGAAGAAGTAAAGGTAAAAAAAAATAGTTTTGTGAAATGCCTGAAGGATGTCACCTTTGGCCGCATTGTTCTCTGGCGCCATCTTCTTCATCCACTCATCCTGTTTGGACTCTATTCCAGTCTCAAAGTTCTTCCATCTCCACCAGTTTTACACTGATGAAGAGACAGTCACACATGTGCTCCTGAAATATCTTCCATTTTCCTGAGCTAGGGCTTCCCCTCTTAACCACATTTCATCTATTTGCTGTACCCACGCTTTCACACCCTTTGTTTCCAGATAAAACAAGAACCAAGTTTCCCAAGTCTTAAACTTCAATGCTATTTCCAGCAGCTCCAACAGTATTTTGCTACCAGACACATTCTCTTCCCTTCTCATTTCAATATTTTGATGGGGGTGCTCCCTTCGTGACTCTTTGCTCAGGTCTTCTATCTCTGCCCACCATTCCCACCCTACAGAAATTTTCCATTTGTCTGCAGAAGGTGCAGAACCTGTCCCTTCACTCTTCCCCACACATGTTCAGGAACCTAAATTGGTGAAGCGATGATTCACTTGCACTTCTTCCAGTCTAGCATACTGCATTCATGTGATCTCCTCTACACTCAATGGTCCAACTATACTGACAAATCTGAAACAGTCAGAAAGAGCTTGAGTTATCTGAAGTTAGAGAATATGATGTTGTATCCTGTAAGAGGAAACTTGCCCACAGAAGACCTGCAGATACAGTGCTGCTCCTCAGGCATATGTTGGGCCTCAGTAGAACAGTGCAGGAGGGCACAGACAAATATATTGGAGTGAGAAGGGATAGGGAATTTTAAAAAACACAGATTGGGTGATAACTTTGAAAGGCATCTGAAGTCAGCAGCATGAGTGACAGTGAACATCCAGCTGCCTGCTATTTAAATTCCCCATCCTCTCTCACTCTGATATTTTTATCTGTGACCTTTACCCCTCCTGCTGACATAAATGCCAAGCTACATGGATGGTGCTACTGGTCAAGGTGCTGAGTTCAGCAGGTTGATGGAAGAATACTGAGAGATGCATATTGTAGCAGCACTTGTGAATTAGCTATATCAAGCTGTAAAGATTAGGTCATGGATCTGGTGTGCTTTCCTGCCTTGGACCATACTGTAAGACCGTAAGATCAAAAGACACAGGAGCAGTATTAGGCCATTCAGCCCATCAAGCCTTCTCTGCCATTCAATCATGGCTGATTTACTTTCTATCTCAACCCCATACTCTTACTTTCTCTCCGTAACATTTGACGGCCTTCCTAATCAAGAACCTAACAATCCCCACTTTGAATGTACCCAGTGACATAGCCTCCACGGCTGTCTTTGTCAATGAATTCCACAATTCATCACCTTCTAGATAAGGAATTCCTTCTCATCTCTGTTCTAAAGGGAAGCCTTTTATTCTGAGGATATGCCCTCTGGTCCTAGACACTCCCACTATTGAAAGCTTCCTCTCCACATCCACTCTAGACAGGCCTTTCAATATTTGGTAGATTTCAATCAGGTCCCAGTGATTACAGGCCCAGAACCATCAAATGCTCATCGTACCTTCACCTGGGATCATTCTAGTAAACCTCTTCAAGATCTTCTCCAATGTCAACACAACCTTCATTAGATATGGGGCCCAGAATTGCTCATAATACTCCAAAGCCTCAAGAATACACCCTTCTTTTTACATTTTAGTCCTTTCATGATGAATGCTAACATTGCCCTTGCCTTTCTTATTACTGACTCAACCTGAAAGTCAGATTTTAGGCAGTCCTGCACTAAGACTTCCAAGTCCCTTTACAGCTCTGATTTCTGAATTCACTTCCTATTTAGAAAATAGTCTTCATCATTTTTCCTTCTACCAAAGTGCATGACATTATTTTTTCTGGCACAATATTCAATTTACTACTTCTTTTCCTATTCTCCCAATCTGTCTATGTCCTTCTGCAGACTCTCTGGTTTCTCAACACGACCTGCCCCTCCACCTATCTTTGTATCATCCACAAATTTGGACACAAAGCCATCAATTCTGTCATTCAGATCATTAACACACAACATGAAAAGTAACAGAAACAACACAGACCCCTGTGGAACACCACTAATCTCTGACAGGCAACCAGAAAAAGTTCCCCCTATTCCCACTCTTTGCCTTCTGCCAGTCAGTCAAACTTCTATTTGTGCTAGTATCTTTCTCATAATACCATGCACTCCTATCTTATTGAGCAGCCTCATGTGCTGCACCTTGTCAAAGGGCTTCTGAAAATCCAAGTAAACCCCATCCACTGACTCTCCTTTAACTATCCTTCCTGTTACTTTCACAATGATATCCAACCAATATGTCAGGCAAGATTTCTTTTTAAGGAAACCATGCTGACTTTAAACATTTTATCATGTATCTCCAAGTAGATGAAACTTCATTCTTAATAATGGACTCCAACATCTTCCCAACCACTGAAAAATGTCTAACTGACTTATTTCCTGCCTTTTGCCTCCCTGCCTTCTTAAAAAGAGGAGTAACATTTGCAATTTTGCTGTCTTCCAGAAACATTCTACAATCTAATGATTCTTGGAAGATCACTATTAATGCTTCCAAAAACTCTTCCACTACCTCCTTCAGAAAACTGGGGTATAGAATATCAGGTCCAGGTGATTTAGCTACCTTCAAACCTTTCTGCTTCTCATCAACTTCTCCTTAGTAAAAGCAACCATGCTCACTTCTGCCCCCTGATTCTCTTGAATTTCTGACAGGCTGCTGGTGTCTTCCAAATTGAAGATGGATGAAAAATATGTATTAAGTTCATCTACCATTTGTCTGTACCCCCATTTCTACCTTTCCAGTTGATGTCCACTCTCAGTTGTTTTGCTGTCTTTGACATCCCTTGTCAGCCACAGTTGCCTCATCCTCCCTTTAGAATGATTCTTCACTTGGTATGAACTGATCTTCCAAATTACTCCCAGAAGCCTCAGTGATCACAGGACTTCCATCATCCCTGCTGGTGCCCCCTTTCAATCAAGTTTGGCCAGCTCCTCTCTCAGACCTCTGTAGTTACCTTTACTTAATTGTAATACCAATAGATCCAATTTTAGCTTCTCCTTCTCAAACTGCAGGGCGAATTCTAACAGATCCTAAGTGTTCTTTTAGCTTGAGTTCTCGAATCAAATCTGGTTCATTGCACAACACCAAATCCAGAATTGCTGTTCCTTCATTGGGTTTAACCACAAGTTTCTCTAAAAGCTATCTAATAAGCATTCTACAAATTCCTTCTCTTGGGATCCATTACCAACTTGATTTTCCTAATCTACCTGCACATTGAAATCCCCCATGATCATCATAACATTGCCCTTTTTACATACCGTGACTATCTCCTGTGGTAATTTGTACCCCACATCCTGTTTACTATTTGGCAGCCTGTTTAACTCCCATCAGGCACTTTTCACCATTGCAATTACTTAAACTCTACCCACGACGATTCTACATCTTCTGATCCTATGTCACATCTTTCAAAGAATTTGTATTCATTTTTTTTTTTACTAACAAAGACACCCCAACCACTCTGCTCACCTGCCTAACTTCTTCAATGGGATGTGCATCCTTGAATATTTAGTTCCCAGCTGTGATCTTTTTCTAACCACAACTCTGTGATGTTTATAGTACCTGCCAATTTCTAGCTCATCTACCTTATTTAATATTCTGTGGGTATTTAAATATAACACCTTTATGCCTGTATTCATCACTATTTTCAATTTTGCCTTTATGTTACCAGAAGATTAATTCCTTCCGCTTTCAAAACTTTCTGTCACACATTTTATTCTGGATACTTCAGTAACCTCGCTTGCCCTCTCTTTTTACTTAATCCATACTTGCCAAAATCTTTGAACCCATCTCATTACTATTTAGATTAAAACCCTCTCCACAACTGTATTATTACTATTATACAATTTGCCAAGACCTTAGTCCCAACATGGTTCAGGTGAACCACTGGAGTCGCTCCTTCCTTCCTGAAAACTGGTATCAATATCCCACAAATTCAAACCCACTTCTCTAACACCATTCTCTGAGACACATGTTTAACTCCCTGAGCTTATTAACCTTGTGTCAATTTGATGTGACTCAGGAAACAATCCAGAGATTATTACCTTTCTGATTCCTCATTTTCATTTATCCCCTACTGCTCACATTCCCTCTTTTTTTTTTGCTCTTCTAACTTTGTTGTTACCCACATGGGCCATGACAACTAGACCTTTCACCTCACACTCCAAATTCTTCTGGAGGTGATATGTTCTGAACCCAGCACAGGGCAGGCAATAGAGCCTTCAGGGTTTTCAATCTCTGTGATAGAAAATTGTGTCTGTTCCCCTGACTATGCTATCCCCACTTAGAGCAACATTTCTCTACACTCTCCCCCACCCCCCCACCCCCACTTTTAATGGCCTCCTGAATCACAGTGGCATGTTTCAGTTGCTCATCCTTCCTACAGACTCCACTCCCATCCGTACAGGGAGCAGATCTCATAAGAACTGCTGACTCAAGGGCTCAGCCTCTCCAGAAACCCAGCTGCAAAACTGCGTCATACCAGTTCATCAGCACTGCTACCATTTGAAAGGCCCTCTTAAAGTGCTTATCAAGCTAAAAGAGGGAAACTGAGCAGACATTTGAAACCACAGCAATCAGCCTATAAGGCAAATTCCAAGACTGATCCTTGAAGGATAAACACTCACAGGCAGCAAAGACTGCAAAATGGTTATCTTAAATGGGACGTAGGTAGCAATAATTGTGGAGTCTGCTTTTCATGTCATTTCAGAAGAATTTTAAAAACATTCAATAAATAAGAATGCAGTGAGAGTGCAGAGGAGGTACACAAGGATATTGCCAAGACCGGAAAATTATAGCTGTGAGGAAAGGTTGGATAAGCTGAGACTGTTTTCTTTGGAACAGAAGATGCTGAGGGGGATCTTAACTGAGGTGTAGAAAACTATGAGGGGCCTAGATATAGGAAATAGCAAGGGCCTATTTTTCTAAATGGAGAGGTCAAATCTGGGTGGTATGGATTTAAAAGAACTAATAGAAGAATTAAAGGGGAAATCATCCAGTGGCTGGTGGGAAGCTGCAGTCCAAGGGTAATAGAGGCAGAAGCCCTTGTTTGTTTGTTTATTTATTTGTTTACATACAACATGGAATAGGCCCTTCCGGTCCTTCAAGCCATACTGCAGAGCAATTCCCCAGTTTAATCCTAGCCTAATCACTGGACAATTTACAATGACTAATTAACCCATCAACCGGCATGCCTTTGGACTGTGGGAGGAAACCAGAGCACCTAGAGGAAACCCACGTGGTCACGGGGCAAATATACAAACTCCTTACAGGCAGCAGAAGGAATTGAACCCAGATTGCCTGTACTATAAAGTGTTGAGCTAACCATTACATTACCATACTGATGGTGTACTTGACCGGGAACTGAAAATCTGTGCTGCCCAAATGCACAGTGTTTGAAAACATTTTCATATCTCACTGCTGTAGTTTGAGGTTCCCACCTTCTTCTAAAGATAATCAATCATACCGATGCCCAAGAAGAGCAGAGTTGCCTCACCAACCTGTCAACCAGTAGCACTCAAGTTTATGGTAATGACATGTTTGCAGAGGTTTGGCATGGCTACAATTAACTCTTACCTGATCAAGAACATGTCCCCATTGCAATTAGTCTACTGCTGCAACAGATTTCCAGTGGACACAATCTCTATGGTTCTCCACTCTGCTTTGGAGCATCTAGACAACAGCAAGACGTATACCAGGCTGCTGTTTATCAATTCAGCTTGACACTTAATACCATTATCCCCTCAGTATTAATTACCAAGACTCTAAGCCTCAGTATCTCCCCCTGGAATTGGATCACAACTTCCTCATAGGGAGACCATGGTCAGTACAGATTGGTGATAAAATCTCCCCCTCAAGGATGCATGCTCAGCCCACTGTTCTACTCTCTATACACTCATGAGTGTGCGGCTAAGCACAGATCAAATACCATTTATAAATTTGTCAATGGCAATACTGCTTTTGTTGAATTCTCAGATGGCAACAGACATCCTGGAGTGAGATGGATCCAAAGGTCAAGTGATGTTGCAACAACAGCCTCACACCCAGTATCAGTAAGACAAAGGAATTGGTTGTGGACCTCAAGAAGTGGAAGTTGGAAGAAGGCACGCCAGCTCTCATTGAGGGGTCAACATTGGAAAGGATGAACAGCTTTAAGCTCCTGGGTGTCAACATCTGCGAGGATCCATTCTGGGGCCAACACATCTATGAGAACATGAAGAAGGCAGCACTACTTTGATAGGAGTTTGAGTCGGTTTGGTATGTCACCAAACACTCTTGCAAATTTCAGCAGCTGTATGGTGAGGGCATTGTGACTGGTTGCACAACAGCTTAGTATGAAGGCTTACACATGCAGGATCACAAGATGTAGGCATAGCCAGCTCCATCATGGGCACAACTCTCCCCACCATCGAGAACATCTTCAAGAAACAATGTTTCAAGGAGTCTGTATCCATCACTAAGGACCCTCACATCTGGGACATGCCCTCTTCTCATTACTACCATCAGGGAGGAGATTTAGGAGCCTGAAGACACATACTCAATGATTCAGGACTAGCTTCCTCTCCTCTATCATCTGATCGCTGAACCATCTATGAACCCCTGAATACAATCTCACTATTCCTTTTTTTTACACTACTGATTTACTTTGTAAGTTATGGAAATTTGATGTCTTTATACGGTACTACTGCTGCAGAACAACAACTTTCATTTCATGTGAGGGTGATAATAAATCTGATTCTGAGGTGCACTTGAAGAGCTCCAGGATTCTAGATCAAGTGCTAGAAGTTGGAATTGGGCTAGCCAGCTCTTTTTTGACTGGCAAAAGCATGATGGACTGAATGGCTACTCTCTAAGCTGTACATTTGCACCAGTTCCATAATTCCCAGGTTCGGGGTGAATTGAACTAACAAATCAAAGACAGAACAGGTCTTTACCATTACAAAATATCACTTGCACAATGATCAATCAAATGTCTAGACAGACACAAGCTGTAGAATTTTTGAATAAATTGAAAGAGCGTTGGCCAGGACGCAAACTCTCAACTTGTTTACGGGAACATAAACTGGCAGTATGGAGACATGATCCACTGTCGCTGATCTCGGTACATGAAGACCGAGAAGGGCTCTACTTTTAACTGGGACACCGCAGAGGTTCTGGCACAGGCAAACACAAAGCAGGCATGAGAGCTTTTAGGAGCATAGTTTTAGTCTGATAACTCCATAAACAAACATATCAAAATAGATGCAATCTACAAATGTGTAACAGCCAAAGAATTCAAAGGTCAACTGAAGGGGTAGCCATTCAGGACCGAGGCAAGCGAATGGGGGCCTATATAAACGCTAGCATTCCCCGAGAGAAACACCAACAAATGCGCACGGAGGATGTCTGCTCGACTGGTGATGAAACGTTTGCAAGCTAGTTGACAAGCTCAGCGAGTACCACAACATCAAACGAAAGAGAGCATTTCTGAAAATTTAAATGTTTGAAAACTAAAGCAAATTCTAGGCATGTGCAGCACTCCCTTTGTCACAATCATTTTGCAAGTTATCCAATGCAAATTGTCAATAAATAGACAAACTGTTAATACAGTACTTGATCTTAGTACATAACACTAGTAACTATGTGTAAGTACAATAGTACAATAATGTTTTAAAGGTAAGGAGGAGTGAGCTCTATGTTCATGGGAGGTTTCATTCAACTCATTTAAGAAAGTTTTGAAATCAGACTTAAAGCACAGTCTGTGGTTTCCAGTAATGAATGCTTACTAATGACATGGATGGCATTGCAATTAAGCATTACTAATCGACTTGAGATGTTTAGAAATGGACCATTTTGACGTACATATGACATCAAATGTTTTGAGATAGCTGTCTGCAAAGTGGATACATCAGAAACGCATTTGGTCCGAGGTTATTCTTATAATTACAGAGGGGGGGAGAGGGGAGAGGGAGGGGGACGGAAAGAGATGGGGAAGGGAGGGGGGGAGAAAGAGAGAGGGGGAGGGGAAGAGAGAGAGGGGAGGGGAAGAGAAAGGGGGAAGGGAGGGGGAGTGGGGAAGAGAGAGAAAGAGGGGAGAGAGAGGGGGGAGAGCAAGAGAAGGGGATGGAGAGTGGAGGGGGAAAGGAGAGGGGGAGAGAGAGATAAGGGGATGGAGAGTGGAGGGGAAGGGGGGAAAGGAGAGGGGGAAAGAGGGAAGAGAGAGTGGTGGAAGAGAGGGGGAGGAAGAGAGAGAGAGAGTATGAGAGAGAGAGAGGGGAGAAGGGAAGAGAGAGTACGAGAGAGAGGGGAGGGGAAGAGAGAGAGGGGGAAGGGAGGGGGACAGGAAGAGATGGGGAAGGGAGAGAGTGGGGAAGAGAGAGAAAGAGGGGAAGAGAGAGAAAGAGGGGAAGAGAGAGAGGTGGAGAGAGGGGGGAAGAGAGAGAGAAAGGGGGAGGAGAGGGGGGAGAGAGAGAGAGAAGGAGACGGAGAGTGGAGATGGAAGGGGAAAGAGGGGAGAGAGAGAGAGTGGTGGAAGAGAGAGAGGGGGAGAGAGAGAGAGGGGAGAAGGGGAGAGAGAGAAAGAAAAGCCAGTGAAGTAGACGGTACAGTATGTTGCCTGCTCAGGTCCAAGTGTCAAGGATATCCCAGGTCAAGTCCATACCATTCTTATGGGGAAGGGCAAGCAATGACATAGTCAGGAAGGGTGATGAGGGTGTTAGGTTAAAGGACGTGACCTTCAGGGTGGTGATTTTACGATTGCAACCCGTACCATGTATTAATGAGATTTCAAATAGGAAGATAATGCAATTGAATACGTGGCTAAGGAAATGGTACTAGAGGAGGATTTAAGATTTTTGGATCATCGAGCAGTATTCCAGGGAAAGTAGAAGTTGTAGAAATGGGACAGTTTGCACTTGAAATGGAGGAGGAACCGATATCTTTGTAGCAAGGTTTGCTAGTACTGCACTGGAGGGGGGTGGGGGTAAACTAGAGTTGCAGGGATTGAGAACAATAGTGCCAGGGCAGCTGGTGAAGTGGTTGAGGGAAAGTAGGTTTTAAACCTACATACTAAGACAGCAACTAAAAGTTTGAGCAGGTGAGATGAAAGTTCTGAGCTGCATGAATTTCAATGCAAGGAGTGTTGTAGCTAAAGCAGATAACAGCACATAGAATAATAATATTATATATATTACTGATAACTGGTTGCAGGAGGGGCATGACTGGCAGCTCAAGGGATGGCCATATTACTGGGATTATATTATAGATCACCCAGTAGTCAATGGGATTTAGAGCAGCAAATTTGTAGAAAGAAAGTAGACAGTTGCAAGAAAAGTAAGATTGTGATTGTAGGTGATTTAACTTTTCCACATATTGGCAGAGACTCTCATACTGTAAATGTACTGGAAAGGATAGAGTTTAGGAAAGTTTCATTAATGAATATATGGAGGTCCCAACTAAGAGAGTGTATAATACTGGATCTCCTATTAGGGAACAAGTCAGGGCAGGTGACAGAATTATGTGTGGGTTACACTTTGAATCTAGTGATTATCATTCTATTAATTTCAAGATAATTATAGAGAAGTATAAGACTGGTACTCGGGTTGAGATTCTAAATTAGAGATAGTCCATTTCTGATGGCATCAGAATAGGTCTGACTCGGTGCAGGTACTGATTGGGATAGGTTGTTGTCCAGTAGAGGAATACTGAGTAAGTGGGAGGTCTCCAAAAGTGAAATATTGAGAGTACAGTGTTTGTATATTCTTGTTAGAATAAAAGGCCAGGCAAATGGGTTTAGGACAGCTTGATTTTTGATGGCCATTAAGGCCCTGGTTAAGATGAAGAAGGAGGTGCATATCAAGGAGATGTAGCAAAGAACAAATGAAGTACTTGGGTCTAAGAAATACAAGAGAACACAAGAGGGAAATCATGAGGTCTAAAAGAAAGCATGAGGTTGCTCTAGTAGACAAGATTGAGGAGAATGTCAATTATTTCTACAGATATATGAAGAGCAAAAGGATAGCAAGGGACAAAATTGGTCCACTCAAAGGTCAGCAAAAGACCCAAAAGAAATGGGGGAGATCTTAACGGGATTTTTTGCATCTTCATTTACTCAGAGAATGGAGTCTAGAACTGAAGCAAAATAGTAGTGAGATCATGGAACATACTGTATCATGATTAAATAAGAGGAGGTGCTTGCTGTTTTTGAGACAAATCAGGGTAAATAAGAGCCCAGAGCCTGAAAAGGAATCCCTTGGGCCACATGAGAGGGTAGTTAATGTTGTTCTGTTGTTCAAGAAAGGTTTGAAGAATAAACTAGGAAATTATAGGCTGGTAAATGGGTAAATTATTGGAAGGTATTCTAGGGACAGGATACATAAGTATTTGGAAAGGCAGGGCTTGATTAGGGATAGTCAACATGACTTTGTGCATGTCTAACCAGTCTCTAAAGTGTTACCAGGAAAGTCGATGAAGAAAAGGCAGTGGACATTGTTTACTTGGATTTTAGCAAGGTTTATGACAGAGTGCCGCATGGAAGGCTGGTCTTGAAGGTTCACTTGCTTGGCATTCAGGATGAAGTAGAAAATGTATTCGACATTGACTTCGCAGGAGAAGCCAAAGTATAGCAGTAAATGTTTGCCTCTCTGACTGAGTGGTGTGCTGCAGGGACCAGAGCTGGGTCCATTGTTGTTTGTTATTTATATTAATGATTTGGGTGATAATGTCATAAACTGCATCAGCAAGTTTCCAGATTAGTTCAGGACTGGGAGTGGGGGGTACTAGACAGCAAGGAAGGCTATCAAAACATGCAGCAGTATCTGGACCAGCTGGAAAGTAGGCTGAAAAAATGGCAGATGTTATTTAATAGAGACAAGTGTGCGGTGTTGCACTTTGGCAGGACAAACAAATGTAGAGCACTTACAGTGAATGGTAGGGCACTGAGGAGTGTAGTAGAACAAAGGTAACTGGGAATACAGATCCATAATTCCTTGAAGGTGGCATCACAGGTGGATTGGGTCATAAAGAGAGCTTTTAGCATGTTGGCCTTCATAAATCACATTTTTGAATACAGGAGTTGGGATGTTATGTTGAAGTTGCATAAGACATTAGTGAGGCCAAATCTGGAGAATTGTGTGCAGTTCTGCCTACGAGAAAGATATCAGTAAGATTGAAACTTATAGAGAAAACTTACAAGGGTGTTGCAGGGACTTGAGAACCTGAGTTATATGGTAAGATGGACTTTAATCCCTGGATCATAGGAGAATGAGGGGAGATTTGATAGATGTCTACAAAATTGTGAGGTTTATTGATAGGGAATGTGAAAGGAGACTTTTTTTCACTGAGGTTACGTGAGACTAGAACCAGAGGAGATAGATTAAGGTGAAAGGTGAAATATTTAAGGGGAAATTTTTCACTCAGAAGGTGGGTGAAAGTGTGGATTGCGTTGCCTGTAGAAGTGATGGATATGGGTCTGAATACAATATTTAAGAGAAGTTTTAGTAGGTACATGGATGGGAGAAGTATGGAAAGCTATGATCCAGATGTTGGACTAAGCAGGATAACATTTCAGCATGGACTAGATGGGCCAAAAGGCCTGTTTCTATGCCGTAGTGTTGTATGACTCTTTGACTTTACATCTTTACAAATATTTGTTGCTAGTTGGTGTCTGACTGTGAGAAAATGTGAAATGTCAAAGGTGGCAAATTGAATACTTTTATCTTTTTCTTCCTTCCCCAAGTTAGTTACAGTGTTTTATATCGTGTTTAGTTGTAGCATTAAGTCACTTCTTGCCTGCCACAATCATTACATCTCAATCTAATTTTATATTGCACAAATGTCTGCTTTTCTGCTCCACATCATTTGCCTTTCTAATTATTTTTCAATTAATAATGGTAATTTATTGATAATTACTGACATTTTAATATTGTACACCTATCATTTTTATACCAAATAAGCAAATAGATCTTTGTTTAAATGTTTACCTCTAATTCCCTGGTTAAAAATTGTAAGCCTAGAAATTCATTTATGTGTTACCCACTTTGTAATAGGACTTAATTTCCATGAGAATTTTAATCCGAAGCTGTCATTTAAGTTTTTTTAAACACTGGTATACGAGTATACAAAGGTACCCTGATGAGCTGTATCAGCCAAGGAGCAGTATTGCATGCTTTGATATCACTTCCATCATGTTTATGTGTATATGTGGCTTGTAAATATTATCACTTGAATGTGTCCAACCTCAGCATCTCCCATGTCATGAAGTCTAGTGCAGGGGTGCTATCCCATAAAGGCTCCTCAATAAACTATACATCTTCTGCAAGTGTTTTCACTTGGGTGCCCAATCTCACCTGCAATCACAGCTCCTAAGCTCTCTCCATCAAAATCAATCAGTCGAACTCTGGGCCCACTCAATCTTATGAAGAGCCTGAGTCCTGGCTCCTCTGCCTATCACAATCCCTCAAGCACAAGCTCACTTTCTGGACCCTCTTTCATTAACAACTTAAGCCTTACGTGCCTTATGAGGAAAGGTTGAGCAAGATAGCGCTTTTCGCTTTGGAGTGAAGGAGGATTAGAGGTGATTTGATAAAAGTGGATAATATTATAAGAAGCATAGATATAGCGGACAGTCTTTTTCCCAGGACACCAATGGTCAATATCTGAGGGCATCCATTTAACGTGAGTGGAGAAAATTTTAGGGAAGATATCAGAGGTAATTCTTTTTTACACATTGAGTGGTAGGTGGCTAGAACGTACTGCCAAGTGGCAAAAGCTGAACCAATAGAGACATTTAAGAGACACTTAGATGGGCATATGGATAAAAAGAAAATGGAGGTTTACGAGCTATGTAGGAGAGAAGCAGTAGGTTAAAAGGTTGGGACAACATCGTAAGCCTAAGGGCAAATACTAAGCTGTATTGCTCTAGGTTTTAAGCCCTGACCGCCTGCCACACAAGCATCTGATGGTGAATCCAGTACCTTGCTAATACACTGTCCAAGCAAAACTAATGAATACAAACAAGCTCATGTATGCCAAGTCTTGGCACATCTAAGAGTAGGTAGTTCAAATCTTTTCTTTTGAATAGTAGGGGTATCAAAAACAAGAGCACAGAGATTCAGGTGAGTGGTAGGAATTTTAAAAAGATATCTGAGGGATAAATTTATTTTTTCCTGGAATATGCTGCTAAAGGAGGTGATGGAATCTGGTACAATGATTACCTTAAATAGCCATTGGGACCAGCACTTAAATAGACAAAACATGGAAGGATATGACTTCAATGCAGGCAAATGGGCCAGTGTTGCTGAGCCCAAGTGTCGACAGGGGCATGCTGGCTTGAAGGCTCTGTTTCTGTGCTGTACGCTTACATAATTCCTTGAAGAATGGACTGAGAAGAGGCTTTGCATAGAACAAGAAAAGACGTATATCCTAGTCTGCTTAGCTGTAAATAGATAGGTTAGTTGCCGTTTTTTCACCATTACTGAATCAGCAATGAAAGGATATGGGCAGTTAGGTGAAGCAGGTTGAGTTTTTTTTATTAAAATCCAAAATATCCGTTAAGTAACAGTAGTCGACTGTGATATCAATTTATGAAATGGAATTCTGGATTAATTTTTTACCATTTTGTTTGTGATGGAAGTCACAAGTTTAGAAAAACTTGGTGTATTACTCGGTTTATAACCTGTATACCACTTGTCACAAAACCATTGTTTATAACCTGTATACCATCTGTAACAAAACCATGGTTCACATTTTCAAAGGAGCGAATGCTAAAAGCAATAGAGCATGTTACGGAATCGATTTGGATGGAAATAAGGAATAGCAAGCAAGAGAAGATACAAATAGATGTGATCTAAGGGGCTCCAAAGTGTTGTCTCACTCTCAATGTATAAATGTAGAAATACAGAAGGTGTGTAAGCAGAGAACACAATCATCATGGATTATTTTACTCTGTGTTAACCAAACTAGCAAGGGCACCACAGAAGGGGAATTTGTGGACCACTTCTTAAAGCAATGCATTATGAAACTACTCAAGAACATAGACCATTTTAAATTTGGCCATTTATAATGAGTTGAATTAATAATGATGTTATGATTACAATTCACAATATGGTAGCATTTCAGATTCAGTTTGAGTGTTTATACCTCAGGTCTAGAACTAGTGAGCTCAATATAAATAAGTGCAAACAGAAAGGTAAGAAGAAAGTGGCCTGGTTTACGATGGCAGTGGTGAAGCACATCAACAACTTGCTGGCAGTGAACAAAACTATTAACGACTCCACTAATAGCTTTTTTTTCCCAAAACCATTACTGCAATCAATAGCCTGACTTTCCTTTCAGGGTGGAGCTTTTGAATGCCTGTATGACCTGGCATTTGTGTGGCATGAACTGCAGTCTCAAAGGTGCAGGATAGCTGCAGCATGGAGTTTACAGGTTGAATTGAGTTGGTGGGCCCGTGCCCGAGAGTGCAGATTGAGCCAACGTTTGACCATTGTTGGAGTGGACTTGGGAGGCAATTCGAAGCGACAGAACTGAGACGAGGCAGAGTTGAGGCAGTGGGGTTCGGGCCCGAGAGTGAGGAACCAGCGGATGTTTGACTGATTTAAGCCTCGGGCCAGATTGGGAAGGTCATGTAGAGGCCTGAGAGCGTAGGGCCTGGGTCTGCAAGTAAGGAATGACCTGCTGCTTGGGCGATATAAGCGCCTGATCAGATTTAAATGTTAGGGTGTTGAGCCGGCGCTGGGGAATAGGACGGTGTTCAGTTCGCTGCTCATGAGGTTTATTCACCTCTGGGCTGAACTGCAACTAATGGGCTCCTGGATCAGCTGTGGATTCACTTTTGCAAACTTCAGTTTTGAATGTTATTTGCTTACTTTTATTGTTTGCATGATTTGTTCTTTGCTGCACATTGGGTGTTTGATGGTCTTTTTTTTAATGGATTCTATTGGGTTTCTTGGTTTTGTGGCGGCATGTAAGGAGACAAAGTTCAAGATTGTACATAGTATACGTACTTTGATAATGAATGTACTTTGAACTTGGACTTTGAGTTGTCTTAAGTAAACTGAGCAGATAGGATAAAAGAATTTTCAGAGATAATTAATGGCCAACTTTTAATGAGCTATTTCATAACATTATTATTATTATGATAACTCTAAACAAAAATGTAAAAAGTAAGAAGAACTCATCAAGAAAGATGAAGTATCCATGGTTAGCAAAGGAGGTCAAGAAAAATATGAAATCAAAAAGGAGAATCTAGAATATGCCAGAAGCTAGCAGCAGACTAGAGGACAGAGAACCATATTGAGACCAGCTGCAGGAAATAAAAAAAATGATAAGTTGGAAGTAATTTGATTATGACAGTAAACTGGCAAGTAACATTTAAAAAAAAACTCAAGCTTCCATAGATATGTAAAAAGGAAGGCAGAAGGTTAACTGTGAGACACCCAGAAAGTGAGTCTGAGTAATTAATGAAAGGAAACATTTTAGGTATTTGTGCATTAAATGCAACCATAAAAGCCTCAAGATTTTAAGAAGTTAATGTTCAGTTCACAGAATAAATAATTTTTCACATGTGACCATTTGCCAAACTTCTGATTCTAACATCCCATTTTCTACTTAAAGAGTAATGTGAAGCTTTGGCAAGGATTTGAACTAAACAGCTAAATGGAAGACTTTCGGGGAGGAGGCAAATCAGAAGCTAGGCCAATGCACACCACCAGAACGATCCAAATCAGTTGCAAAAAGATTAAGTGATACAGACTCAAGTGTATGTCGATGATATTCTCATAAGTGGGGTTACACTCAGAGCTGGTGAAGAACATCTCCTCTGGAACATTAAGTGAAACCAAACGTTGACTGTTGGAATGTCTGCCAGCTTGACGTACACACGTTCACTTTGCTGCAGGGCAGCAACTTAAGTAGATGTTGTAATATAATGATAGTGATCACACTGCATGGAAGATGCCCAACTTGAAAACATCTGCAGAGGTATCATAAAATTAAAAGACAATATTCGGGGATACAGCATTAAGTGGACCAGAAATGCTGATCAAATGTGATAAACACTTTCAGCATAGGAAGGTGAGGGTAAGAAGGGATGACGGCGATAATCTTCATCAGGGCGTTAGGAATGCCATCAGACGAATACACTGGTAAGATGGATGGTGAGAAGCATGGAACAAGAAGCTGGATGATATTCCTGAATCAAGTTCATAGTGACTGGTTGACCTGAGCATGTGGAACTTGAAGTGCAGGGTAATGTATTTTGAGATGTCAAATACTGGCAGGGCATGTACAGTCAATGACAGGGACCTTAGGAATGTTGATGTACAGAGAAGCTTTGGGGTGCAAGATGATAGTTTCTTGCAAATAACAACACAGGTGGATAGGATAGTGAAGAAGACATTTGGCATGCTTGCCTTCGTAAGCCAAGACATTGAGTTTAAAACTTGAGACATTATGTTGCAGTTGTACAAAACTTGTTGGTCTACATTCACAGCATTTTGCATAGGTCTGGTTACTACAGGAAGAGTTACTAAGAGTACAAATGAGATTCACCAGCATGTTGCCTGGAATCTTTAGTTATAAGAGACTGGATTGGGTGAGTTCATTCTGGAGAACAGGAAATTTGAACGCTTACATGATTATGAGGGGCATAGTTGGGGTAGCTAGATAGTATTTTTCCCATGATGTTTTCACCTAAAATAGAGGGTTCTGGTTTAAGGTGAGAGGAGAGAAACTTAAGGGAGATCTGACAAGCAAATTTACCACTTAGATTAGTTATTTTATAGAATGAACTGCCAGAGGGTGTGATTGAATCAGACACAATTATAAAGTTTAAAAGCTAGTTGGATAGGAAAAAATTAGAAGCACATTGGCCTAATGCAGGCAAATGGATCAGAGCAAATAGGCATTGACAGAGATGAGTTGGGCCAAAGGGCTCACTCTGGTTCTGTTTTGTGCAGCTCTATGACTATGTTTCACTTGTAGAGATATTGAATATGATCAGTATAGAATGACCAAAGTGTATCAAGAGAGTCTGAAAACAATTTATGGCTAAAATGCATACATTGGAAGTAATACAGAGGCTAAGACAAAGGCAACAGTTTTCTATGTTCAGTAGTGATAATGATCCGATATCCAACTGAAGACAAGGCAGTAGACAAGATATGAACTGGAGTGAACACTTCAAGGCATAAAAATGAGAAAACTGAAGGAAGATTAGAATTAAAAGATGTTATTATTGTGTTTATAGTGGTTAGGAATATATTGCAAATGTTTCATAGGTAAATTTAAAGGGAAAAATAGCTCAGTACTAAAGAAATGAGTAGATGTTAATCTGTAGCTAAATATTTAGTTAAATATAATTATATGTGTTTGTATTACTGGACTCGCTCATGGTGGTGTCTGAAAAGAGAATGCTGTCTAAGTTGCATGCCATCTTGCTCAATGTCTCCCATCCACTACATAATGTATTGTTTGGGCACAGGAGTACATTCAGCCAGAGATTCATTCCTCCGAGATGCAGCACAGGGCATCATAGGAAGTCATTCCTGCCTGTGGCCATCAAACTTTACAACTCCTCCCTTGGAGGGTCAGACACCCTGAGCCGATAGGCTGGTCCTGGACTTATTTCATAATTTACTGGCATAATTTACATATTACTATTTAACTATTTATTACTATTTTCTATTACTATTTACTAATAGTAATATTACTATTTCTATTACTATTTATTATTTATTGTGCAACTGTAACGAAAACCAATTTCCCCCAGGATCAATAAAGTATGACTATGACTATTAGCTAATTATATAACAGTCTCATATAATTATTTTTAACCCCTGCTTTAACTTACTGTATGTATATATTCTCTAAAATGCATATTTTTTTAAATTTTTTAAGGGGAAGTGTAGCACATTTTAAAACCGGATTTTCAGACTTCCGTTTTTTATATTCAATGTTTTTCGCCCGTTCCTTTTCCGTTTTGTTGTTCAAGGGGAGGGGGTTTGGGGGTTGATCTTCTTGTTGTGTTTTGTGTGGGGGGATGGGTTTGGGTGTTGATAATCGGGATGCCATTCTTTATTGTGAAGTGGGGTAGGTTTGATGTTTCTCGCTGAACAACGTTCATGTTCTTTCTTTGTTTCATGGCTATCTGGAGAAGATGAATCTCAGAGTGGTATATGGATTCATACTTTGATAATAAATGAACCTTTGAACCTTCTAAGAACTGAGTGTAGCATGAGGTATAACTTTTGATACACCAATGTCTCATCCATTCCTGTTGTGTGTTAATTATATTCAATAGAGGATGATTTACTTGTTCCTGTATCCTTGTAGAACACCACAACAAATTCCACAGATTGTATTGAACACATAAGTCACTCCAGATGCTGGGATCATGGGCAACAAAGAATGTGCTGGAGGAACTCAATGGGTTATGCAGTACCTGTGGTTGGAAAGAAACCGTCAATATTTCAGGTCAAAATCTGCATCAGGATTTAAAGATGGCCAATATAAAGAAAAGGAGAGAGGCAAGAAAGTCTAAGTATCTGTAATCTAGATCTTTTTATGGCTATCTCAGGATACAAACTACCCACTAACATTAACTATAAACTTACTAACTCCCATATCTACTTAGACTACACCTCTTTCTGCCCTCCCTCTTGTAAGGATGCCATTCTTTTCTACCAATTTCTGTGTTTTCCCTGCACTTTCCCGCAAGATGAGGCTTCCGGTTCCAGGACATCAGAAATATTTCCCTTTTTGTCAGGAAGTGTAGCTTCTCTACTGATGTGGTTGAGAGACCAATCTCAGATCTCCCCTGTTTCTTGTACTTCTGAGCTCACCTTGCTTCCTCCCAGACAGAACAGAATTCACCTGGTACTCACCATTCCACCTTTGCTTCCGCTATATCATCCTTTGCTAATTTTGCCAACTACAAAAAGATCCTACCACCAGCCACATTTTCTGCTCCCCATTCTTTTCTGCAGGGACTACTCCCTCCATGACTCCCTGGCCCACTCATCCCTCCACACCCATCCTTTCCTTATCCCTGGAATATTCCCCTGTCCTTGTAATGGATGTAACACTCATCTGAACACCTCCTCCTTCACCACTGCCCAGGAACCTAATCAGTCCTTCCAGGTGAGGCAAAGGCCCACACACATCTCTTCCAGTGCCCACTGCATTCATATTTGGTAAACCTGATGTGGCCTCTTCTGCATTGGCGAGACCAAGCGTAGACTCAGTGACAGTTTCACAGATCACCTACACTCAGTCCACAATGGCCAAACTGAACTCCCAATTGCAGACTATTTATACACCCCTTTCCAGTTACACACTGCCCTGCCCATCCTTGGATTTCTCTGTTGCCAGAAGGAAGCCCAACACAAACTGAAGGAACAACACCCTATGTTCCGCATGGATAGTCTACAATCCAATGATGTGAATATTGAGTGTTTCAATTTTTGGTAAACCCATACTTTTTTTTTCTTTTCTTCTCTGCACCCCCCCCCCCCCCCATTTTACCTCACTCTCTCCCTGCTATCGATCCTGTGGTCCTCTTATTTTTTTCCCCTTTCCCACCCTCCTCGAGCATCACTTCACCTATCTTCACCCCTTTCTCCCTCCTGGCTCCATCCCTGCATTACACACATAGATTCTCTGTCCCGCTCCACCCATATCAGGTTCCAACCTCTCCTCAGTAGTTCCCATTCTCACCTCCATTACTTATCCAAGTTCAGCACTGATAACACTTTGTGTTACTACTCTTCTTCCTCTAGCAGCTGCTTTCCACATTCACCACCCCCCATATTGTTCCATCTGTTTTTTTTTATTTTCCTCTTTCACTTTGGTTGCCTCCCATCTATTTATCTATTATCTGCCTCTCACTACACCCCTTCTCCTCTCTATAGTGGCCATCTCACCTCACTACTCTAGTGCTGATGCAGAACATTGGCATGGAATGGTGACCCTACAGAGCTTAGTAAAAATCACCAAGTGGATATTGGAGCCTTCCGCCCTTCTACTTGTGGCATTTGCTGGGAGCATTGTATACAAAGGGCCCAAAGCATTGTTGTGGATCCCTATCACCCTTCCCACAATCTTTAATCCACTACATCAGGAAGGAGGTACAGGAGCATTAGGATTAGGACTACCAGACTGGGTAACAGATCCTTCCCTCAGGCTGTGATATTAATATATACCCTGCCACAATCGAGGTCTCGTCACTAGGACAGCAAGCTACTTGCTGTTTACAATATGGTCCTGTTTACTATTTACCTGAGCTGCACATTACATGAACTTTGAGTTCTATTTTGTATTATACTTGTGGCAATATATTGTTTTATGTGCTGAGTATGATGTATCTTTTGTGGGTGCAACATAGTCTGGAGGAACTCTGTTTCATTTGGTTGTATAAATGTACAGTCCGATGACAATAAACTTGAATTTGTTTCCTCCCATAGATGCTGCATGACCCTCTGAGTTTCTCCAGTATATTGTGTGTTGCCACAGATTGTATTTACTTTCATTTTATATTTCACTATCCCCTCTGTTGATTTCTTCTATGTACTCAATCACTTTTATTTGTGCACCAAACTTTTGATCACAACTCCAACCATATTCTTCTTGAGTTCAGTGTCCATTTTTTTCTAATTAATCATTTGAAGGAGCTCCAGGCACTTTTTGAATTTTCAGAATTTTAATGAAGTTTATTTTTGTTGAGATACAGCATGGAAAAGGCCCTTCCAGCCCTTTGAGCTGCACCTCACCTAGCCTAATGATGGGACAGTTTACAATGACCATCTAAATTACCAGCGGGGAGGACTTTGGACTGTGGGAAGAAACTCAAGCACCTGAAGGAAACCCATGGTGTCACAAGCAGAATGTACAACCTCCTTACAGACAGTGGCAGGAATTGAACCAAGAACGCTGGTACTGTAAAGCGTTGTGCTGACCACAATGCTACCATGCCAGCCCTGTTTTTTTATTCAGAATTTTTCCTGGTATTACATCAACCAGGACTGGTTTGTGCTACAATAAATGATTTACATTCTCTACATTCATTTCTGAGAATAAAGCCAACAATTCTTGGAACAATTTATGCTTAATTACTTAATAATTATATGTCCTAGCATTTCATTTAAAACAACAGCTGTGAGTTTCAGTTAAACATGTTACTTGTAGATCATGGCAAATACTAAGTTAAGTTCATAGTTAACATAAAATAGGACTGAACCCAACAAGGTACAGTAATAATAAAATTGACCTAGTTAAGACTTTGGGTAAGTTTTTCAATCGTCTCCCCATTCTGACTGGACTATTGATCTCCTTAAACTGAAGGCAAATGGATCACCTTGCTATTTGAGACTGAGGCACTGCAAACCAGATTTAGAGGTATTTCCCCTTTGATTTTACTATCACTGTGTATGAAGGATTTGGTTTCCTTTGCATCTTTTCCAAAGTATAACAGCTGAAATTAGCAGTTCAGACCTGAGCATTTGTCTTTCCACTGGCATGGGCTGGTGACTAGTTCTCTTGATAATGTTCTTGCATGCAAACCTCATATTATAAGAACTTATCATTCAATAGATTGGGACTCATCATTCTGTAAGATGACAATTACTGCAGTCTTTAAATTTCCAGAAACAAAATAAAGGAAATAAACCAACAGTTATATACGTAGTGGGTATAATTAACTATGACTAGAAGAATTTGAAACAGCTGAATCACATTCCCAGTAGTGTAATTAAATGGAGAGAACAATGGATAATGTATTAAAACATAATGTTGTTACTACTGGGAATTCAAATTTCTCATTGGCAAATTACCCCACAGTACCAGAGATATGATGTTCTGGAATGCTATTTAAAAGATCAAGTTGTTTTGAAACAGGTATGATCACCACAAACGATCTGACTCAGCAATGATCCTCTGTGTTGCCTTAGCTTATAATTATACAATACATATCTTACTAAATCACTATAAGATCTCCAGTAAATAAAAATATTTAAAAAAACATGTATTGAGTATTGTATTATCACAGTGGGCTTGATTTAATAGATCCATCAATGTTTTTTCTCGATAGTCTCCTGACAGATGACCTTGACTTTTTATTCCTATGGCATGTTACTAAAGATTCATATGATAGCAGAAACAAGAGAAAATATGCAGATGCTGGAAATCCAATGATAGCGGTATCTTGCTCTCCACCACAAAAGAGCATCATCTAGCTGATAGAAATGCCCAATGGCAACATTCATCTGGCACCTTTGCTTGAAAAAGTGTAATGAAATGTACATTGTATTTCAATTTTAATTACATTTGAGTCTCCAAGCCTACCACTACCTCAAGTGCACTCCCTGAAGCACAGTTCAATGTGCGAGTACTAGTGCTAGGATGAAATTTGAAGATATTATTGAGAGTGTTAAATAAGGACAATTCCCAGTAATCAATCATATATTTCATTAGCAGTTACAGAGACAATGACTGTCCTGCCAAACTTATATCTAATGATGGCAATTTGATGGGACATGGGTTTTGTTACTGAGATAATTTTGTTTCAAGTTCACTGTGTTAGGAAGTTGCCGAGCAAAGCTAAATTATTTATAATTTTATCTGGGGGGAGCCTTCAGTGTTCTGTTAGAGATCTTTAGCTACAAATTCAACTTTTCTATAATGAGAGATACAGAGATTTCAAAGAGGGAAAAGCAATAGTTTAAAAGATGGGACAAAAAATTTCTGTAAGTTTGGCAGGTCAGTCATTGTCTCTGTAACTGCTAATGAAATACATGATTGATCACTGGGAAATGTCCTTATTTAACACTCTCAATAATATCTGCAAATTTCATCCTTACAGTATCAATTCTAAATCTTATTCCCATCCATCTATTGCACAAAATGCTAACATTATTTTATCTTTGCAGTTGAATTGGCACTGTAGCATTGCCCACTCTGCAATCTCAGATGAATAAGAATTTTCTCCACTAAACACTAAAATGATCAAAGCCATTGCCTTTGGTCTGCACCATAAACCCATTCCACTCATTGGGAAAAACTGGATCTATAGCAGACTAATTGTGTTATTGTGTAACATTTGACTTCAAGATAGACTTTAAACATGTATACATACCGTGGTCAATTGCCATATCTATAACTTTGCCAACACCACCCTGTCAAAGCTTATCTGGTGCTGAAATGTTTACTCAAGCCTGAAAGACTTCAACCATTGAATGTCCGGTCAAACGCCTTGTATATCCTCTTTCATCTTAGAATGGTAAAGTACAGGTGAGTAGCTAGCCAAGAAGTCAGAAAAAGGGGTGGGCAATGGGGTGTTGCCAAGACTTGGCAAATCAACATTAAAATATTCTGAAAATGCTGGTGGAAGGGGGAAGTGAATAAACAGGAGCAAAATGAATCCCTTAAAAACAATGACTGAAAAAATGTCAACATACTGTTTAATTATAATTGTGTTAGTATTTAGAGTACAGAATAAGAATTAGCAAACCAAATATTCTGAATAAACTAATAATGATTCAGGATGGGAGTCCAGCAAAATTAATATAAGATGACTAAGTGACAGTAATGAAGGGTATGATGTCACAAAAAGTCATGAATTCCAAGGACCAGATGGGTTTCTATACAGTGTTTTAAAGAAAGTATATGAAAACATTGTAGATGCTTTAACTATAACTTGCCAAAAATTCTCTGGAACCATGTTCTCTTAAATGGCAATGTGCTACTTACCTAACACAAGAGTAGGAAGCCAGGGATGACAAACCAGTTAGTCGCATATGTATTGTTCATATTTAATAAAAGTGTGATTAAATGTGATGGAAAAAGTAGCCAAGCTAATGTCATAAAGCTTATACAGGTTATGAAATCATTTCAAACAAATAGTGAACCCGTCAGCTGTAAAAATGTAATTAATGTGGTGTTGATTTATACTGCAAAAGAATTTCATCCTGTATTCTTTTGGAGGTCATCAACTGATCCTACCTCACCATCATAAAAATAGCCTGTTTATAAAAAAACAAAGATTCCTGTCAAGCTTCATTCAACATTGTTTTCTTTACAGATGACAGCTGCCAATCGAGCGTGTTTGATAACATTTAGAAAGAACAAGCGCTAGCTTTGTGTGGACGCTGTTATGTGCTGACCTCAAATCAAGGCTTAATGAGGACAGACAGGAAATGGGGGAGGGGGCTCACAGTGAACAGGCAGTGATCTGGTGGCCAAAAAGCAAATACTTGAAAATCTGAAAACAGGAAATGACTTCCTTGGAAGCTGTCAATATTTCTGTAGAACTTGGTGGCAAAACGATTTCATTGCTTTGCATGTCAATTCAGTAAAGCAGTGAAAACAAAGGGCAAAATGACTCCATTGCAAAAGCTAGTTTGAAATCATTTTTACACCTGTGAAATCCATGGCCATGAGGGGAGATGTTAAAGGGCACTGTCATCCTGGTAAAGCAATCAGAGTATAATTTTTGAAGCACATGTGGAAAGATGTAATTGATGTCATATATGTCTGCAAGAGCTCTTTCAGATAGAGTATTATAAGGAAAAATTAGTTTTACTTCACATCAGATATAAAATAAATATAGTTCAAATGCAGAAATGTGGCAGACCAGTGCTAGAGGAAAGCAAATTGAAATTCCCTGAGTAAATGCTCAATCCTTCCATTATGATGCTAAGGATTAATATCCAATTAATGTCATCTAAGTTTGCTTTGCTGTAAAGTTGAAACTATCTTTTATCAATTATAAATGAATATGTCCAATACAAGTTTTAAAAGAATTGAAGTAGAATTCTTGAGTTTATAGAAGTTACAATATTTTGTGGTGTCTGTCTGTAATTCAATTTGGAAGTAAAGCAAAATTGACCTTATAGCATTGATGATTCATGATTTGCACCCCCTGATCTCTAGTTCCATTAATGCTAAAAACAATTCCATCTATGTTGCATCCCTATCCAATTCTAATTTCATCCACATATCTCTTGCAGAATGAACTATTGATTAGACAATATAGCAACAATGGAAATATTGAAACTATAAAGTTTAATCATTTCCATTCATTCTATGAATAGTGACCATAACTCATATGTTTTAAGATAGTTTATTACTTAAGAAAGAAGTAAAGACAATAAGGTCAGGGAATCTTGGATAAGCCAAGAGGTCCTAAGTTTAGTCAAGACAAAAAAGGAAGTATATGTAAGGTTTAGGGATCTAAAATCAGGCTGTGTCCTTGTGGAATATAAAGATACACGAAAGTACTCAAGCAGGCAATTGAGAAGGCCAAAGGGGCAATTAAATGTCCTTAGCAAGCAGGGTAAAGGATAATGCCAAGGTATTTTACAGTTATATTAAGAAAAAGAGGATAACTTGTGTTTGGAATCAGAGCAAGTGACAGAGGTGTTAAATGAGTATTGACCCAAGTAGAAGAGAATTGGAGGGTAGTGAAAACAGGAGTGATATGTTTGAGTTTTCTGAAAAGTATTAAGTTGGATAAATCCCCAGGGCTTAATAGCATATATCACACAATATTGAAAGAAGCAAGTGAGGAGATTTCTGGGGCTTTATGTCCTCACTTGTAACACATGAGATCCTCGAGGACTTGATCAAAAAGGGAAATAGGGATTGTCGGGGTTATAGGGCAGTGAGCCTCATATCAGTGGTAAGAAAACTATTGGACAGATGCTGAGAGATTGGATTTAAGCACATTTAGAAAGGCATGGCTTTGTGGAAGCCTGGTCATACCTTAGATTTTCAGGAAGTAATAAAGGTGCTTGATGACAATAAGACAATGGATATCATCTTCATGGATCTTAGTAAGGCATTTGATGAGGTTCCTCTTGGGAGATTGATTCAGGAGATAAGCATGCATGGGGTCCAGGGTGAATTGCAAGTTTGGATTCAGAACTGTCTTGCCCATAGAAGAAAGGGAGTAGGGGTGGAAGATTGTTATTCTGCCTTGAGGTCTGTGACTAACGATGTTACACAAGGATCACTGCTGAGACCTTTATTATTTGTGATATATACCAGTAATTGGGATGAAAATATAAATGGGTGCATTAGCAAATTTTTGAATGAATCCAAGACTGGTGGAGTTGTGGACAGTATAAAAGCTTATCAAGGAATACAGTGGGATATAGATCAGTTACATATATGGACAGAGATGTGGCAGGTGGTGTTTAATCCAGGCAAGTGTGAGGTGTTGCACAAAAGGAGAAAGTATACAGTTAATTGTAGACCCCTTAATAAGATTCAGTTAAAGAGGGATCTTGGGTTTCAGGTTCTAAGTTCACTGAAAGTGGCAAAGAAGGCACATGGAATGCTTGCCTTCACTGGCAGAGTTGTTGAGTATAAGAGTAAGAAAGTCAGCTATATAAAACTGTAGCCTGATTTCAGTATTATTTGAAGGGTATAGAAGAGGTTTACCAGGATGCTGCCTGGATTAGAAGGTATAGGCTATAATGAAAGGCTGGATAAACTTGCGTTGTTTTTCTTGGAGTATAGGGGGATGGACAATATACAGGAGGAGGACATTATGTATCAATTAGCATCAAGATCAGCAAAACAATATGAGCCAAATTGTCTGTACAGTGCTGTACTGTTCTATGTTCTGTGTTTAAATGTCTGATTATGCCCCAACCTTCACGGACCCTAAAAATAATTTTCAAACATCAGTTCACGTCAGCCTGGCTTTTATTATCCGATGGTAATAAATTATTGCTAATTTGACAAATCAAACTGATGCTACAGGGGAAATGCATAACATCAAGTACTAAGAAAATCTTCATATACTTTCATATAAGGTTAAGGGCTAGAAACTTTTAATTGAATGCTTGGGAAGAGTGAGAACCTTAGTAGCTATTCTCTGTGTTAATCCTTTCCTTATTTATGTTTCATTGAGTTTAGGAACACAAAGAGATTATAGATGCTGGAACCTGGAACAACAAACGATCTGCTGGAGGAACTCAAAGGGTTTAGTAGCATCTGAGGCAAGGAGGAACTGTGGATGCTTTGGTTCAAAACCTTGCATCACCCACTGAAGGCCTTCAACTATTATTAAAAATAACTTCACAATTAAGGCCATGAAGAAGAAAGTCTTCTTTAATGCAAAAAGTTGAATGACAAGAGCACATTTTAGCCAAGGTTCAATATATATTCAAGTTCAAATCGAATTTAATAATTTGGCAATTTATGCATTGGTTTATTTTAATGTGCTTTTTTTATGAGTAACGTAGTACCAGGATTGTGCATCCAAGCAGTTATTCCTTTAACAGTTTCACTTTTCAAACGCCTATTGAGCCAAATCCTCCTGCTGATAACTACGTAGGGAATCACTAGAAGTGTTCTTCTCACTGTTCAACTAATCTCTGACTTATGCTAGATGTCAAATGCCAACACAAATCTCCTTCTGATTTGTCAATCACAATATCAAAAGAGATACATGTCTAAAAATCCCCTTCAATCTCTCACTTTTAGCAGCAATAACATTTCCCTACAACTCAAGCCTCTAAATTTAGATATTTATTCTCCACACTTTACTGAGCTTTCTCAAAAATGCTTTTAAAAAGAAAAGGGGGTGTACATTAGGCACAGCATATCAGCAAGTCATTATTCACACAGTCCATTTTACATGTAGGGTTTAAAGTGAATTAGTGATGTAACATTGCAGATGCTACACACCTGCTGACATTGGATCTTCTAATGTCTGAAACCTTTCTGTGATACAGATGCCCAAAAATGTCATTAATTTAATGTTTTACAATGATAATTGTCGTATGAATGATAATAACTTGTTCCTGTTTATTTGCATTTTACTTCAGCAATTTAGTGATAAATATTTTTTTTCCTGGAGATTCCATTGCTGAAAAAAATATGTATTTCCTATTCTTTTCCTCTAAAATTGAAACGAACAACTGCAAGATCTGTGATTAGATACAGTACAGGTAGCAAAGATCTGTCTATTGAATCCTTAAGTATGCTGTCTACTGAACTCTTAAATATGCTATAACCCAGGTCAAGAAAAAAAAACTAGCTATTGCACTTTGATAATTTCAGTTCCCACCTAAGACACCCTCTAGTCTAAATACGACTATCAATTTAATATCAAATTATTGGTATTGTTTGTTTAATTGTTGATGCTTGGCTCAGCTCTCTCTACATCGTTATACTTCTGCTTATCATTAAGAAATATTCACCTTACAAATTTAATTCAGGTCCTTGAGAAACAAGCATGCAAATCTAATTATTCTAAAATCAGGATCCCATAATGTAATGTTTAAAATTTCTATTTCATTGCCTAGATATGCAAATTGATTTTTTTATTTACTTAATTTTTCATCTTTGAGGGTGGGAGGCCCCATCACAATTCTCCAAACCCACTCTCTAACCAGGCTAACCATCTAGTAGTCAATACTTCCAAGGAATAGGATTGAAATCTCCCTCTTCCACATTTTCATTAATATCAGTGGCACTGAAACAGCACAACACAGTCATAAGCAATGGTAGGTCAATAGAGGAAGCTGACAGAATAAGTAAGAACTAAAAGGAAAGCAAGCACTGAAAACAAATTTAAATTTAACTCTTGCATTAATTTTGATGATACTGAAGTAGTTTGAATAAAATAACTAGTAGAAATGCATAAATAGATTCAGTTAAAGCCCCACTCATTAAATGTAAAAGTCTAAACCCACTTCACAGCAGACATGCATGGGAAATCTTACCTTACACATTCTACGCTAATTACCATATTATGTATATTTTGTTATACAGTAGATCAGTTTAAAAGGCATGAGTGTGTGTTACTGTAACTCAATGTGATGTTAAGCAAGAAGGATTTAAAAGCTATTTCCTTTAGTGCACAGTAGAATTAAGCAAAACTTGAGCATGATTGTACGTTTGTAATTTGTAATAGTAAAAGGCAACAGGAGGTATCACTTTTGGTTCTACTGCTTCCCCAAGAGAAAATTAAAGAGAACATTTGTGACTGATGACATGGTTATGAGCCACTCAGAATTCACAAGGCTTTTACTTTCTTTTTCTTGCAGCCTTAATGGTGCTTAATAGGTTTTCCAAACCTACAGAAAAAGCAGGAGATGCTGATTTATAAGAGCCCTGTACAATTTTGCTAATGGGCAAGTCTTGGCAGACTTGGGAGCATATAGGACCTATTAACATTCATGCCACATTATTACGGAAATCAGCTGTGTTATAATCATTGCTTTACAACTCTTTCAGTTTAATGCTTTATGCAAACTCATAGACCCACAATAGGATATGGTCCATAGGATTCATCCCTATTCTCACTTTCCTCAAATTGGGTTCTTCAAATGAGATTTTATATTTTGTGGAATAGCAATTTTGTCCATTGTACACACCTTTAAAAGTGGGGAGGTATGGGAAGGGGGGCATCACTTTTGATCTTGATCTTACATCTGTCTAACCACAGAAAGAATCATGAAAGAATCACTGTTTAAGAACACCAGGTGAAATGTAGGAAAATGGTATCAGTGCAGATCAGTACAAAGGTCAGCGTGGATGTTTACATCAGACTGGCACGCCAGTACAGCTGCAGAGATCCAGGTTCAATTCAGACCTTGGACATCATCTGCCTGGATGTTGCATGTTGTCCCTACAACTGCATGGGTTTACTTCAGATGAAACACTTCTCTCCCATATGTCAAAAATGTGCAAAATGGCAGGTTAGTTGACTATTTTAAGCTCTCCCTGGTGTTCAGTTGAGTGGCAGAATCGGAAGGGGAGGGAAGTTGATCAGAATGTGTGGAGAAAAAACCATCTGATTAAAGCAAGACAAGTACAAAAGGGTGCTGGGTGATCAGTTTGCATGCTGTATCTCCTTTTATGACATGATTTTATGGTGGAGTGAGAGGCCAGTTTCATGCTGTATACCTCTATTTCTGAGGAGTGCTGAGGTCAATTGTCACATCTCTACACTGTTCAGCTAACTTAAAGCAATGCTGACTGCAGCTTGATGGCTTATGTGCATCAAAAGGACGGAAGTCACTGTTAGTGAGCACTGATAAACTTTACATCTATTTATGTGGAATTCCTCTGCTCTAAGGAGAGATTGGACAGGTTGGGTTTGTCCTCACTAGTGCATTAGATACAGAGGGCTGATCTTACAGACATATGATATAATATTATATCTTCTAAAAGGATATCAAGGACACAGATAGGATGGATCGTCAGAGTTAACATGCCCTCACAGGGTAAGGGAGCCTAAAATCAGAGGGCATAGGTGGAGGTGAGAAGGGAGAAATTTAACGGCGATCTGAGGGATAGGTTGTATGTAATGAGCTGCTGATGGAGGCGGTAGAGACAATTTTTTTTTGTGTGTGTGCCATACTCTGCCAGAGCCTCGGCGACCACTTTTTTTTTCAAGTGGTTGTCCTGGAGGAAAGATTCTGTGAGTGGTCCCCCACGTCCTTCTCACAGTACAGTTTTTTTTACAAGGCTGAGTTGTGAGCTCAACACTCAAACCGGCATGGATAGAAAGCGTGCCCAGGCGCGGCCCAACTGGACTTGAACTCAGGAACCTTCGCTCCGGACCGTATGTTGTACTTAAAGGAAATGGATGTCTTGCACATCACCAGGCACACAACGTTTATGTAGAACAATGTCACGTAGAACATATTTTAACACTATGGCTTTCTTTCCTGACACAAATATATCTTCGTTAAGTAATTATTTTTTAATGGTAATACTTGGGAATAAACCTAAAATCATGAAGGATGGTCAGTTTGAGAGATGTGGAGACAGCATACAATGTGTTTCACTCGCTATCTCATAAGTCTATTATTCCACTTCCCCATCAACACAGATATATCAAGAGATAGAGCATGTTGCTGAATGGTCCCAAATGGATATTAACGTGTTCTTCATAATAAAAATTACGTCAGCCAGTCCTCACATTGGCAGAGATTAAACAAGTGCTGAAGCCGTCTACGTGGCCCCTCCAGTCTACTCGACAGTTATAGAAGTGAGTGGCTGAGCTTGTGTGCTCTTCATACCTGCCATAACACATCTTTTCATTTCTGTGCCCCAACATCTATCAACAATCATATTTTCTAAGACTGACAGTCTTCTAGTTTATTCCTCACTGCAAACATCATATGCCTTCATTTTGTTATTTCTTTGAAAAGGAAGCAGACAGAATAATATTGACTTTCTGATTCAGACTCTGAGTTTATTGATGCTTTGCTAAAAATACTTTGCCACTTTGATCACAGACAATTTATATTAGATGTGACTAACTGGTATAACAGGAGCATAAATCCAACAGATTTTCTACTCCTGGAGGAAACAATATACAGGCTGATGCCAGAGCATCAGTTGACACAAAGATTGAATGTGGCCCGTGCAGTTTAACATCACAAAAACCTCATTATTTTCGTGAGAGGGAGAACAGCTGCAGGAATCACAGGGAAAGTTGCCCCCAGACTTGCTGAAGGAAAATGTATATATATATATGTATATTTAAGGGATGATGTACCATTATAATTTTGTCCCTTTGGGCACTTGAACCTTTTACTTTCAAACTGAAAACAGGGGCACATTTCCGCAGTTGTGTCAATTTGTACCTAATATTATCGAATTCATATGGCAGGGAAGGATTAATATAATAATTCTAATATCCCGTGTGGCAATCAACTTTGATGTATATTATGGCGCTTCTTCAAATCTGCATTATACATTATCACCAGCACAAATATTATTCAAACTGAACTATCAGGCCTCATTTTAACTCATCACTCAACAGCTGTATTCTGATAGCTCTTGGACTGATATAAAACAGAGGTTATGTCGTCAGGATTGGTGTTTCTCTGTATTTGATATATAATAGTAATCTGGTTAGTACTGTTATTCAGACCAGTGGAGCAGTAAGATAAACTTTTATTAAAAATAGAACTAAACTCTTAACAAGGCTCATGATATGATTTTTTGTTTTGAGATGACAAATACAAGATTAGCTATAATCAGTCTGGTTTTGAATAGCCAACATTGCAGGAACTCGTATACAAATGCTGGATTATCTCATGATTTTTGGATGAGGCTAAATTTTAGCCCTTGGGGGAGGGAAAGGAAACAGCCTGCCATTGTGTTAAAGGTCACCCTAAAGTCCAGCCAAAAAGTCTGGCCAATTCTGTGGGTGTTCCTATGAAATGTCATCAAGAAATAGTCCTGTGGAGATGCCACAGGCTCTTTGTAGTCCCAAGAGTCTGGGCAAAGCAGTATGGTCATCTCACTAGTTTAGGGTCATTTGGAATATGTCATCCTTGTTCCTGTTGCTCTTCCTGGAAAAGCTTCAGGACAAGAGGTCAGCTGACACAGGACCAATAAGGTTATCGATCCAAGGACATAGGGTTAGAACCCATCTGTTTTTTTCTGGTGACATGTAATGTAAACTATGGCTCATGCTATTGCTGTGTGCAATACCCTGTAATGTGTTGATCGGAAACTCACATGCTTCATTGTGGCCTCATCTGCAAACAATTAAAGCGCTCTGGTCTTTTCATTAACCTTTTACGTAGCTCTTGTCTAACACTGCCCACATCACTGCAGCACAATTCCATCTTGTCATTTCGCTTACATGAAAAGCAAAATGCGTAACTTGAATTGATTGCTATACGAGTAAATCGACTTATGTGAACACTTGATATTAACAAACTCCTTATAAATCCCATTGACACTATTATTAAACAAAGTTCTAACTTGTTTCTTACAGGCATGTTACATGCAAGACTGATTATGGTGGAGCATTTGCTGCTCTGTCCTGCTGTGGTACAAATATCTTCATTGTAGTAAATATTTATTCAGTTTGCATGCAGTGATCTGTTTTTAATTAGCCATTTACAACAGTATTTATGCAAAAATATATATAGGATCTGCATGTTTTCATTTAATCAGGGAGCTCAGGGAACATTTCAATTTCTTTTCAGGTTCTATTTTCACATCAGTGTGGTTGCTGTAGTTAACTGTAAAAGGGCCATAGTTGCTACTGATCTAAAGAAAATGCCCACAGAGGTTTAGTCAGCTCAAAAGCGTGGATTTCCTAAATTCTGACATGCCTTTGAGTATGGCGCCACCTGTGGTGTCCGGCCACAGTACAAGCAGCGTCCAAACGCTGATCAGATTCTAAAACTTCCACTGGTAGCAAAACAGGAAGTAAAAAGGAAATATAACTCATATTTTAACCATTGTACAGGCACTAAAATGAAGATTAGAGGCTACAATTGGGTAACGTGATTTTTTTTATTATTCCATATGTCATGCAATGTTTAAATGTTATTCTGATGGAATGGGATTTTAATTTTAATTTTAATTTTCGTGCAAGTGGTTGCTCAGCATAATTAAAAAGCCTGTTATTCCTGATCACCGAAATTTAGGCATTTCTACTGTTTCTGATATTGAGAATATATGAACATTTGAAGTTCATATTAATTCATTCTGTTGAGGATCAGGGGAATCACTGACAACAGTTTCTAAATTTCTGTACAGGTTTCCCCCGCCATCCGAAGGTAGAACATTCCTTTGAAATGGTTCGTAAGCCAAAATGTTGTAAAGCGAAGAAGCAATTACCATTTATTTATATGGGAAAATTTTGTAGGCATTCGCAGACCCAAAAATAACCTACCAAATCATGCCAAATAACACATAAAACCTAAAATAACAGTAACACATAGTAAAAGCAGGAATGATATGATAAATACACAACCTATATAAAGTAGAAATACTTTTCCACAATCATTACTGAACTGTTCTCCGTAACGAAAATCTCACGCAAGCGCCGTCGGCAGAAAATCTCTGTTGGCAAAAACATGGCGCAAGTGCTCTCCAGTAACCTTTAAGCTATGAAGCTGCCAAATCATACCAAATAACACGTAAGAATACACAGCCGATATAAAGTAGAAATAATGTATGTACAGTGTAGTATCACTTACTGGAATTGGGAAGACAGCACTGAGCACACTGATGATGGTGTGTTAGACTGAGTCGTTGCAGGTTGGATGGTGCAGTGGCCCCCACCCTCCACGCCGCCGACCGATACATTACCGCGAGGCACATAGGGGTCCAGCGGTAGCCGGGACGCACCCAGCACATCTTTAAGAAAAAAGCTGAAAGCTAATTAATTAGGTGCTGCCCGGCACGTAATTGTTGGCCCAGATCAGTGCCGATTGCCGATTGCATCGCCTTTGATCTGGGCCGACATTTACCTGTGGGGCGGCACCTAATTAATTAGCATGTTTATTTCGGCTTTTTTCTTAAAGATGTGCTGTGTGTCTCCCGGCTACTGCTGTATTCTCCGCAAATCGGTACAGTATCTGTCCGCGGCCTGGGAGTTGGGGTGGTGGGACACGGGAGTGTCATCTCATTGTCGATCAGAGCAGGCAGCTCATCTTCTCCTATGACTGCCTGCCTCGATGTCGAAGGTCGAGGTTCGTCGTCTGCTGTGGCTCATGTGGAAGGCTTGCTTGACTGCTCAGCCTCGCGCATTTTTCTATCACACAGTTCTTTGTAAGGACTCAAACCATCTTGCAAATATCCCCTAAAGCTACCTACCTTTTCAAAATTAAAGTCGTGCTTTATCATTGCAGTGAAAATCTCACATAGTTGCTTCACTTTTGCTACTGCATTCAGTTTCGATTGTGATCCTTTCGTCTTCCAATTGCATCAGCTCGTCATCTATCAGTTCTTGGTCATGGGATGCCAAAACCTCTTCAACATCATCTTCGTCAACTTCCACAAGCCAAACTCACTTAGTCCTTACTTTGTTTACCACGATCGAAACGCTTAATTATGTCTAGTTTTACGCTAAGTGTAACACCCTTACGAGCCCTTTTAGGCTTTTCCGACACCATAGAACTCATCTTGCAAATGGCTGCTCACGGGCACGTGTTAAAGCAATGCCGGCGAGAATGCAGTTCTGAATCCGGGGAACAGCGGCTGCTTGGGGCGTACGCTGCCTTTTATCGCGCGCTGATTTTCCCCGCGCGCTGCTTTTTTTCGTAACAGTGAAAACACCTTCTGAAAGCGAAAACAGGGTACTAATGTAGGTCTTTCGTAACAGTGAGGTTTCGTAAAGCGAACGTTCGAAAAGCGGGGGGACACCTGTATTTAGTTTCACTTGTGTGGAGCCACAAGCTACTTTTAGCTTTATGTCAAAGGTGAACATTGGCACTGGTTCTAAATTTATGGGTGCAACTATATGTACCTTTCAAAGTTAAGCTACAAACTTCCATCTTTTTCAACTATGACTCTATGATGTCCATAACATTATAACTTTGACAACTCCTAACTGCGCTAAAAGATCGTCTTATTTCATATACTTCCTGATTTCAAATATAACAACTTCAGTCCTGTAATCATCACTCTTCTTTACAATTTTGTCCCAATGGTGCTTAGTTATATTTTTAGCCCTCTCTAAACTCTGTTTTTTTCATTATTCTGGAGACTTTGTCAATCTCTCCTGCATTCTCTTTTCCTTTTACTTTATTCACACATTTTCAAGCTGTTGAACCCATTTCCTACTATTTAGTTTAAAGCCCTGACCTCAGCTCTAGTTATGTGATTTGCCAAGACCCTGTTTCCAGCATGGTTCAGGTGGAGCTCCTGCCATCAGAACAGCTCCGTCCTTTCCCAGTGCTCGTGCCGATTTCCCAGAAATTCAAATAGACTTCTACACCTACAACAACATATTAAGCTGTCTGACCCTGTGTCAATTTGCACGTTGCTCAAATAACAATCCAGAGATTAAAAAAACATTTCTTGGGCTTACAGCTGGGTACAGGTATCGATTATAATGGATGTTTCAATGACAAACTTTGTTATCTTCATTAAGGATGATGCCTTGGCACGTCTAGCCCAGTGGTATTCTTACCTCCATAGTCTGTCCCTCCTGATTGGTTAGTCCTTATCCAATCAGGTTTCTGCTCTCCCACCTTGTTTATAATTGAACTCCAGTTCTTACTTAGAGTGAGACCTTCATCTTGGTTAAAATTCTTTTCCTCCAGTTTATTTCAATGGCTTCCTTTACCAGGTGGTCCCAAAAGCCAATGGCACTGTTTTGTGCCATCAAAGTCAATCCTATGGCCATTGTGAATACAATCTTCTGCTACCACCGATTTCTCCAGGTTACCCAAATAGATACACCTCCTTACTCTCCTGTACATCCCATCTGGCCGAAATTAGCTGTTCCGCATTCACAGAGAATCCTGTAAACACCAACCGACTTGGCCATAGGAAAAGATTCTAACAAAGATGAAGGTCTCGCTCTAAGTAAGAACTGGAATTTACTTGCAAACAAGGAGGAATGGACCATGGGGGTACAAGTATCACCGGACTAGACATGCCAAGGCATCATCCCTGTTGGAGACGTCGGAGTTCGTCATCGATACCTGTACCCGGCTGGAAGGCAGAGAAGAGTTTATTCGACATACATGTTCCAGGAAAGCACTAGATCCTTTTTCAAACCACAAATTATCACCATTTTACCTCTGTATTTTAGTTTAGTCCCCAGCTGTTTAAATTTCCTCAGCAGAACATTTTCTTTGTTCTTCCTACATCATTGGTACCCACATGGACCACAGCAACTAGATCTCTCCTCTCCCACTCTAATTCCTCTGCAAGGCTGATGAGATGTCCCAAACCCCGGCACCAGTTAGACAACACAACCTTCATGATGTTTGATCCTTGTGACAGGTTCATCTTTTAGCATTTGAAAGGTCAGTTCAGAAGTTTGATAATAGTGAGATAGAACCTGTTCCTGAGTCAGGTGGTACATTTGATTTGCATACTAAATGGGCGGGGACTACAATATGAAAAAGTCAATTTTTTCAATCAAGTCCTTGCTGATGATGGAGAAAACAGGGCATGACCATTTGTGAAATATTTTTGAACACTATTTTCAGAATGAAAACTTTTCCCGAATATCTATTGTGGTAGTAAAGTCAGATTAATGCAGCCTCAAGGTCCAATACTTCAGGTGTGTCACTCATCTGTAGACCAGTAAAGGAAATAAGCCATAGATTATGTACTTGTAGCCTTGCAAAGGCGTTAGATCAATTTAGGTCAACATTATAGATGTAAACTATATCTTGTAATTTTTCAGAGGTAATAATTATAATACCTAATCATAAAATTATTTACAGGTGACAAGCGATTACACATTTAAGAAATGTATGTACTTATCCAGCAAGGTGGAATATGAAGTAATTACACTATATTGTTATTCATGTACAATGTTGTTTAACACTTCAGTTTACTCCAAATTCTACCCTGAGCATGTTATGGATTCACACACAGCCATAAGGGCCAATGATTCCAGACTGGATTTCTGATCTCTGCTGTGGTAATCTGAGCTCAGTAGGAGTTGGCTAGCAAATCTGACATCATGAAACCTGGACTAGGTATGAAAGCCGGAGTTCCATGCTTCAAGTACTCTTCATTTTCCCCTGCTGGAAAATGGCTACGGGTGAGCACTGAGCTGACATAAACATGTGCGTGGATAATGATGTGAAAGCAATGGAGAAATAACTTTTGAAAGTAAAGATGATCACTAATTAAAGTAAATAACTAATATGCCCAAAGCCTCAATATTTACTTTGAGGCTGGGGTCAGAGAGTATAGCTGATGGGAAGGAAGAGGGTCTAAGATCAGATGGTAGTGGCACGGCAGTGTGGTGGTTAGCACAATACTTTACAATATCAGTGACCCAGGTTCAATAACTACTGCTGCCTGTAAGGGGTTTGTATGTTTGCCCCATGACCTTGTGGGTTTCCTCCCACAGTCCAAAGACACACTGGTTGGTAGGGTAATTGGTTATTGTAAACTGTCCCGTCATTGGGCCAGAATTAAACTGGGGGTTGCTGGGCGGTGTAGCTCGAAGGGCCAACAGGGCCTACTCTGCGTTGCATCTCACATGAATAAATAAATGGGAAATTGACAATCATAAGGAGGAGGCTGACATTTTGGGCCAGATAGAGAGTTCAAATTGTTGAGCATGGAGAAAACATTTCTGTTCCATTTCATTCACAAGAAGTAATGTAAATGTACTTGGTATTACAGTATAAATAATGAGAAACCAAGCCAACACAGTAATCATGAACGCAAGATAGAGTTTCAGTGACTGATCCCTATCAATAGGTTGTCAGCTTGCCCTTCCACCCACATTGACAAAAACCAGAAGAAATGGGTTGAGGATAGGTTTGAAATATATAGCAGTTTTAATCTGCACTTGAATCAGACACACCCTGGAGCTGTCAGATTGAGTAATAACAGCTAAAACAAAATTCTTACATGGCAAATTACTATTTTTAAATATGATGACTTAATTCTCAGTAGACACTCTATATATTTTCTTCCCCATAAATTAGCACTGACTGAAGATACACAATTATCTTACAAAGCATTATGAATCACTGCAGTTTGGCGCAATCCTTGCAATCATTTTATTAAATTCAGGTACTGCTTCATCTTCATATATCCATGGAAAGGAAAAGTTATAAGGTGGCTTCAAACTCACAGTTCAAACCAAGGATTCTATCCTCCGTCACTGAAATTCAGGCACATGATATTCTAATTGATTAAAGAGTTGGTCAGAAATTATTCATCTCACGTATCTACATTTTCAAAGTGCACTTGTAGCAATTGAGGTCCTTCAAGTGAGTAAAATTATCCATACACTTTAAGAAAATTTTTCAGTAAATCATTCTTCCTACAAACCAACTCAGCTTGGATATATTAAGAGTAATCTCAGCTTTGAATCAGAATAGGGCTGTCAAATTGTAGTCAAACAATAAATGGACAGGCTGTATGTATGCATTATTGTAGGCTTCAATGTGAGACTCACTGTCTCTCACATTTTGGATACAAAGGGTCATTGGGTCCAACTGTCTCCTGTCACAGTAAGCACTTCATTAAAATGATATTAAGGAGGCAAAAGTACAAAAATAAAATAGAATACTGAATTTGACTGTTATCCATTCCTGAAATATGACAACTTCTTACAACATGAGAAAGTGTGTGATTGCATTCAGAGGTAAAATCTGAAGGCATCATTTCAGGCTATTCCAAAATTATAAAAAACTTAATTTTTTATTCACCTTCCTCTCATAGGGCATAAATTTCACACTTCACTATTTCAGGAAGCCGAGTGCATTTCCTGCCTGCCCAGCCTTAAAAAAAAACAGTCCCCTTTTCTGGGATCCCTCCAATTTCAGATTAATGTGACCATCTCTAAGAAGTACAGTTGGTAATCCAAAGAATGTGACAGAGCATCAACCTTGAAATAGTTCTGTGAAATAGCTCTTTGAAATTGCAGTCATTGCCAAAAAGAAACCTGTATCTAATAGTGGTATTTCCCATTGTTACAGTGACAGAAATGATCCCATCTGTAATGTATAGTGATGATGTATGATGCAGGATTATGACACTGATGTGTCATACATGTGTGCCAGTAACTAAATTGCACCTAATACTTCTGACAGATCAGCAACTAAATGTATTGTACCCCGTGTTATATATCAGAGTTATATCCATGAATACTGTATCCAAAAATGTAAATGCTGTAAATTTGAAATAAATACTGTACTGAAAATACTTGGCAGGCCTGATGTACCTGTGGTAAAGGAAAACTTCCATCATCAATCTGAAGTGTTAATTTTTTCCCTGCTCCATATCTATTTCCAGCCCTAAACGTTCACACCTGATACTGGCGGGTACAAATTTAACACCGGTACCGTCAGTATGGTATATCACAATTTTAGGCTTTATTTTAAATTGCATAGAAACCTGGCCCAGAACATAGGTTCAGGCCTGAATGAGTTGCAAGTCCCAAGCTTCATCTCCTCCTTGATGCCAGTCCCATCATGATACTGGGTGCCAGATCTTCCTACTCCCTGGTGTGTCAGTCCCAGTCGGGATCTGTCAGCAGTCATGCTATGATTTCCGCTACCAAACTTTTTGGAATTGGAGGAAGACAGAATGAGCCACTGGCACTCCATAGCGTACTTAGCACCACTGACTGCATTGGTGCTGCTTCCTGCACACATGCTGAGCTCGTTGACTTCGTTAACTTTGCCTCCAGCTTTCACCCTGCCCTCAAGTTTACCTGGTCCATTTCCGATACCTCCCTCCCCTTTCTAGACCTTTCTGTCTCTGTCTCTGGAGACAGCTTATCCAGTGATGTCTACTATAAGCCTACTGACTCTCACAGCTACCTGGACTATTCCTCTTCCCACCTTGTCTCTTACAAAAATGCCATCCCTTTCTCGCAATTCCTCCGTCACTGCCGCATCTGCTCTCAGGATGAGGCTTTTCATTCCAGGACGAGGGAGATATCCTCCTTTTTTAAAGAAAGGGGCTTCCCTTCCTCCACTATCAACTCTGCTCTCAAACGCATCTCCCCCATTTCACGTACATCTGCTCTCACTCCATCCTCCCGCCACCCCACTAGGAATAGGGTTCCCCTGGTCCTCACCTACCACCCCACCAGCCTCCGGGTCCAACATATTATTCTCCGTAACTTCCGCCACCTCCAATGGGATCCCACCACTAAGCACATCTTTCCCTCCCCCCCCCTCTGCTTTCCGCGGGGATCGCTCCCTACGCGACTCCCTTGTCCATTTGTCCTCCCCCATCCCTCCCCACTGATCTCCCTCCTGGCACTTATCCTTGTAAGTGGAACAAGTGCTACACATGCCCTTACACTTCCTCCCTTACCACCATTCAGGGCCCCAGACAGTCCTTCCAGGTGAGGCGACACTTCACCTGTGAGTCGGCTGGGGTGATATACTACGTCCAGTCCTCCCGATGTGGCCTTCTATATATTGGCGAGACCTGACACAGACTGGGAGACCACTTTGCTGAACACCTACGCTCTGTCCGCCAGAAGAAGCAGGATCTCCCAGTGGCCACACATTTTAATTCCTCATCCCATTCCCATTCTGACATGTTTATCCATGGCCTCCTCTACTGTAAAGATGAAGCCACACTCAGGTTGGAGGAACAACACCTTATATTCCGTCTGGGTAGCCTCCAACCTGATAGCATGAACATCGACTTCTCTAACTTCCGCTAATGCCCCACCTCCCCCTCGTACCCCATCCGTTATTTATTTTTATACACATATTCTTTCTTTCACTCTCTTCTTTCTCCCTCTGTCCCTCTGACTATACCACTTGCCCATCCTCTGGTTTCCCCCACCCCTTGTCTTTCTCCCCAGACCTCCTGACCCACGATCCTCTCGTATCCCCCTTGCCAATCACCTGTCCAGCTTTTGACTCCATCCCTCCCCCTCCTGTCTTCTCCTATCATTTTGTATCTCCCCCTCCCCCTCCCACTTTCAAATCTCTTACTAGCTCTTCCTTCAGTTAGTCCTGACGAAGGGTCTCAGCCTGAAACGTCGACTGTACCTCTTCCTAGAGATGCTGCCTGGCCTGCTGCGTTCACCAGCAACTTTGATGTGTGTTACCACTGAGGTGGGGATGGATTTCTAAAGAAAGGGAGTTTTGCTAATATTCAGCCTAAATTTTTCCCTCAACTAATATTAATGCAAATTGTGAATTTAAAAAAAAGCTTCCACATTTGTTGAATAGAGCACCGATTTGATTTTGAGCAATTTCTTTCAGGTGTGTTGTGATTTTATATGAAGCTATATAAAATCAGTGGCAGGAGCAGAGCACAGCGAGGAGGCTCCTCGCAGGTCAGCAACACTTGTTCAAAAAGGAGCACTTCACACATGTTCGGGTTCATTCCTGCGGCTCAATCACCAGTGGGAGCAGAACACAATGAATTAAATAAAATGCTGAAGGGACAAGTGGGGCTGCCATTGTTGGGAGTAGGCCAGTCATGAGAGTGGGGGTTGTCAGGCTTTGGCTCAAAGGAGGCTTCGGCGCAGAAGGGACATTATCTCTGGGTAAGTTTCTCTTAAGGTTCCCTTTTTTCCTCTTACTGTGCCTGATCAAGTAAATGGCTATTCTGTGTCCTTCATGCCAAATGTTGGAGTCCTGGGAGACCCAGAGTCTTCCAGGAAACTACATCTGCGTGAAGTGCATCCAGCTGCAGCTCTTTGAAGACTATATTAGGGATCAGCAGCGGCAGCTTTATGACCTTCGGCTTGTACGGGAGAGTGAGGAGATAGTCGATCAGAAAAACAGGGAAGTAGTCACTTCTAATTTGCAGGAGGCAAGTAGCTGGGTGACTGTCTGGAGAAATGGAACTGTGACTAGGCAGTTAGCACAAAGCATCCCGTGATCATTCCTCTCAATAATAAATACACCATTTTGGATACTTTTTTGGGGGGTGACCACTAGAAAATGAGTGGAGAAAAGACCACTAGAAATTGAGGCTAAAGAAATAACAAATGGGGGAGGGGGGAGCAAAAAGATAGCAGATGAATTAAATGAGCATTTTGTATCGTTCTTCACTGTGGAAGACACTAGTAGCGTGTAAGATGTTGAAGGGTGTGAGGGAAGAGAAGTGAGTGCAGTTACTATTACAAGGGAGAAGGTGCTCAAAAAGCTGAAAGACCTAAGGGTACATAAGTCACCCAGACCAGATAAACTGTACCCTAGGGTTCTAAAAGATGTAGCTTTAAAGTTTGTGGAGGCATTAGTAATGATCTTTCAAAAATCATTGGACTCTGACATGGTGCCAGAGGACTGGAGAATTCCAAATCTCACTCCACTCTTTAAGAAAGGAGGAAGCCAGCAGAAAGGAAATTATAGATCAGTTAGCCTGACCTCAGTGGTTGGGAAGATGTTGCAGTCAATTGTTAAGGATGAGGTTATGGAGTACTTGGTGACACAGGACAAGATAGCATGAAGTCAGCATGGTATCCTTAAGGGAAAATCTTGCCTAATGAACCTGTTGAAATTCTTTGAGGAGATTACAAGTAGGATAGATAAAGGAGATGCAGTGGATGTTGTATATATGGACTTTCAGAGCCCAGGGTAATACAGGAAAGTTACTAGCATAGTTAGAGCATTAGGTGATTGGTAGGAAGCAATGGGTAGGAAAATAAGTTTTGCTGTCAGTGACTATTCCACAGGGGTCGATGCTGGGACTGCTTTTTTTTTTAATGCTGTATATCTGTTGTTGTGTGTAGGAAGTCACCGGAAAAAATTACTGGTAGATATAAAACAGCTTCTTTATTCAACAAAACAAGGTACAGCAGGCATCATATGCAGATGTTTTCAGTGGAAAGGACTGCTGGCCCAACATGGGGCTGATATTTTATGTGGCAAACATCAAAAGACAATTCCATATTTACAATGTATGGACAATGCTTTCTTTGAAACTACATACAATCTTCATACCTCCTGATTCACATCTACACCATACACATCCAAGTGAATTTTAATCAGCATTGTCTGGACTGGGATTCTTAGCTTTTAGGAACTCATTGTACAGAGCTGCACCCCAAATTAAATGCACAATACATTTTCAGATCTGAAGACTGGTAGCCAAAGTCAATTGTTAAATGTATATGTCCTAAACCAAAAATCACTCTAACTTATCAATGATTTAGATGATGGAATAGATGGCTTTGTTGCCAAGTTTGCAGATGATATGAAGATTGGTGGAGGGGTAGGTAGTGTTGAGGAAATAGAAAGGTTGCAGAAGGATTTAGACAAATTAGGAGAATGGACAAAAATGGCAAATGCAATACAATGTTGGAAAATGCATGCTCATGCGCTTACTACTTAGAGTATGCCTCATTAAAATATGATCAAACTAAAATCTATAACTATAGAATTAGGGGTCTGTATTACTTGTGTGATTCCAAAGATGAGTTAGAAGGGAAATATGTTAAACGTAACTATCTGTACCACAATCCCTCAATGCCACATAGGGAATTGATAACTTTCCTGTTGCACTAGCTATTAAATTATGACAATCTAAGATCAGTCAGTTTACTGTTATATACCATCACATGAAAGGCAACCTATCAGACACCTAATGAGTACTGACAGGTGCCTCCTCAACAGCAGTCTTCAACAAGAAAATATGAGAAAAGTAGCAACACACACAAAATTCTGATGGAACTCATCTATGGAAATTAATAAACGGTTGATGTTTTGGGCCGAGATCCTTCTTCAGGACTTGATGAAAGAGGTCCTGACCTGCTGAGTTCCTCCAGAATTTTGTACATTTTGTTCTCTATTTCCAGCATCTGCAGGATCTCGTGTGTTTATGAGATAAATACTCCAGCATCAGAAGACAATATCCTTTTATAACTTGTGAAATTACATGGCAATAAGTGGATCACGGCTTTACTTCAAGAGCAGTTCAAAAAATGGAATACAAAGTATTACAGCAAGAAAAGTTGGGAAGTTCTTAGCAGATCAACTAGAAGAGTGAAATTACAGCAAGTCACTATAGGAATAGATCATTCTTCAGATATATTTTTAGAAAACATTTTTTAAAAGCTTCATACTTTATTCATCCTTTATACTAATGAGACCATTAGGGACATTCCAACATTCCCTATTCCTTGTGTAAATAGGGTGCTCTTGAAAAACAATTATTCTTAAAGAAAAGGTTGGCATCAAATATCCAGGCCAAAAGTAAAATCATCAAGTTTCTTTATATGTACATAATTTTATAGGTTCCTCAGTACAGAAGTATCTCCTGGTGAGTAACGTATTTATCCTGTTCAAATGCAAATATTTCAGCTGTATTTAAAATATTCTCAAATAAAATGATAAAAACTAATTTTTAACTGACCAGTTTTTCGTAAGGGGAAATCATCCTTCATGCTCTGTATCTCTGGTAACAGTCGTTTGTAAGATGGAGAAGTTATACTCTGCGGTGATGAACTCTGGTCCAATGAAGCATGGTGGGCTCCCCTGCACGAATACAATGAACAATGAGTAATATAATCATGTTAAAGGCTTTATACCATCTCACAGATAATTATTTTCACCTTGAGTTTAAAATAATTTTATTGAATCAATTATACACTTCTATCAGTATGAGCCAATTAGATTATCACGAGTCAGACTTATGGAATATCTCCTTCCCAATTTAATATAGACGTGGTCTTTTCTTCCTCCAGCTCTCTATTTTTTCATATTCCACTTGCATTAAATGGTTTACAATTGAACTGTGATGTTTGCAAACACAGGAGATTCAGCAGATGCTGGACATCTAGAGCAATGCACTTGATACAATAGATGATCTCGACAGTCTTGCAGGTGAAGTGTTGCCTCACCTGAAATGACTGGGATAGTGAATGTGATGAGGTGAGGGAGAAGATGTAGGGGCAGGTGTAACACTTGTAAACCTTGCAGGGTTAATCTCAGGGAGAGATCAATCAGGAGGGACTTGTTGATGAGATCACTTTTCTCAGTTCCTTCATCTCTGGCTCATTGGTTCTCATGATGAGACCTTCCATTGGAGAAAAAAACTGGGGCTCCCTTCCACCACCATTGATGCTGCCCTCTCTTGCAACGCCTCCATTTCCCACACATCTGCCCTCACCCTCTCCTCCCACCATCATAACAGGAACAGGGTTCTCCTTATCCTTACCTACCACTCTACAGGCCTCCACATCCAGCACAACATTCACCGTAATTTCCACCATCTTCAACAGAATTGTACCAGAAGCCCATTTTTCCCTCCTACCCTGTTGATCTTCCAAGAGATTGCTCTCTATGTGACTCCCTATTCCTGCTCACCTTTCTCCCTCACGCTTCGTCAAGCACTTTCACACTGTTTGCTGCAAGAGGCAGGATCTCCCAGAGGCAGCCTGTTTCAATTACACATTCCATTCCAATTCTGAAATGTCTGCCCATGGCCTCCTCTACCACCATGAGTTTAAACTGAGGCTGGAGGAACAACACCTCATATTCCATCTGGGTAGCCTCTATCTTGCTGACATGAACATCAATTTCTCTGACTTGTGGTAATTTTCCCCCCTCCCTCCTTACTCTTTCCCTTGCCCCTACCTTTTGCTCCCTTCCTTTCAAGTCCTTTTTAATCCATCAAGTGGGAGATTGCAGAGTGAGTGGAAGGAAGTTGCTGGAAGACTTTACGTGCCAGATTCAAAAAGCGACCAGGGCCTGTTGGGACTTGACTGCCAAGTGGAAGATTGCTTGGGTTATTAGTAATTTAGCAAGGGCCAATGAAAAGAAGCGAGGTGTAAGCAAAGTAGCCATTCAATTCGTGGGCCAGAATTAAGGCTGATTTATACTTCTGTGTCAAATCGACGCCGTAGGTACGGCATAGCCCTAAACCCTACGTGAATCCCTACACCATAGCCTGACGCGCACCTCTTCCAAAATGTAATTACGCGTCGCGGCAACGCAGACCGCAACAACTGTGATTGGTCTGCTTGGTAGCATCGCATTTCCTCCTACATTGCAATAGCTTTTCATTGGGCGACTGAAGGGCAGGGAAGGGACACTGGCTGCAATGCTTTCCATAAAGCTTTACAGACCTCCGAAATTATGGAGAACACATTTCGCTTTTACGAAAAAAGACGCTCGCTTTAAACTTGTTTACCCCGAGAAAGACTACCAAGACCATGAAGCCTTGCATGGGCAGATGTGTGCGCAAGCATGACGTGCACATGCATGTACGTGCCAGAATTGCAGAGTGACACAGAAACACAAACACACAAGTATAAATGCTCACAACGGCATAGCCCACTTGCATAGGCTATGGTGCCAGCTAGTATGCACAAGTATAAATCAGCCTTTAGAGTGGTCAGGCTTTGGCTTAACAGGCTTTGCTGAGAACATACTGAGGCTAAGGGTGCTGAGACATTTGGAAACATTTAGCCGATTGTAGAACTTAAGCTTAAGTTAAAGCCAAAGGCAGGATTGTATGCTCCCCCTGTGTACACTGTGCAGTGTGATACTGTGAGGAAGGTCAAGCAGACGATAAGGTAAAATAGCAGCCAGTGGAATAAGTTGAAGGGGGAGGAGCTATGATGACACCAGAGGGCAACTTCTTCGAGCTCATCTGTGAAACAGCTTAAATTCTTCTCTTTAATGTTTCTGCTTTCCTTTTCAAGGTGGCTGGTGTCCTGTCAGAGTCTGTGATCTACAGCTGCACTCAAATTTCATTTCTATATGGTGGTGAGTTCCCACTTCTGGAGCTTGCCAGGTAGTTTAGCATTTTCAGTATCTCCTGGAAGAAATATGCCTTCAGGGCGCTACCTTGGGCAGCCCCTGTGGATGACTCGATTCTTCGCCAATGTCCCCAAAGGGAATGTCGCGGAGATCAGAACATCAGGTGCAGAAGTCAGAGGCCTCTGCACTCAGGCAATTACGCTCTCTCTCCCTCGAAGGTGGTGGAGGGAAGGTGCTGGTTCTTGAGTCAGGTGAGCTCGAATAAGCATCGCTTCAGGCTGTAACATTGAAACAGCGAATTGTTGGTCTCCCTTTCGCTGCGGAAAGGGTGACACCTCTCTGTCCCTTGTTAGTATGAGAGAGAAAGCCTATGGCATGTTGAAGTGCTGGGTAATGGACTGCAGATTTTTTGTTGGAGTGCAGATCATGGAGTCTTTGGATGCTATGCTATTGCTTGCTTGGTGGGTGGTTGGCACTGATGCTTCGTGCTGGAACAAGTGGGGGGAGGGAGAGGGGGAAGGTTCAATGCTTTGCTGCTGCTTGTATGTGGGAAAGGGTGGGGGGGGTTTTGAGGTTCTAACATTTTTCTATCGTTCATTCTTTGGGAATTTGTTTCAAGGATGTCTGTGAAGAGTAAGAATTTCATGTTCTACATTCTCTGTTTTTAAATGGAACCATTGAAGTGTAAAATGGGGAAAAATCAAAAAGAGTAATGATTATAGTTGGGAGCTTAAGATCCAAGGATACACATTGTAACGAAAGGACTGGAAGGAAGGCAAAGGGGGTGGGGTAGAAACGTAGACAAAAAATGAAATCAGATCCTTAGAAAGAAGAGACATAGGATCAGAAGATGTAGATTCCACGTGGGCAGTGTTAAGAAACTGAAAGGGTAAAAAGACCCTGAAAGGAGTTATATAAAGGCCTCCAAACAGTAGCCAGGATGTATGATATAATTGACAATGGGAGATGGAAAAGCCATATGATAAGGGCACTGGAGGATTTCAATAGCAAGGTTCAAGGTTCATTTTATTGTCAAAGTATGCATGTACAACACAACTCTGATAATTGTCTTCTCCAGATAGCCAAGAAATAAAACGACAGGCAGGCAGATTGGGTAGTTGGTGAATCCCAAAAGAGGAGATTTGTAGAATGCCATACAAAATGGGATTTTAGAACTGCTTGTTGTTGAACCCATTAGGGAGAAAGTAATTCTGGATTGGGTGTCTTTGTAAAGAATCAGATTTGATTAAGGATCTTAAGGTAAAGGAACACTTGGAAGGCTGTGATCATAATATGGTAGAATTCACTCTGCAGTTCCTGAGGGTGAAGCTAAAGTAAGATGTATCAGTATTACAGTAGAGTAAGTGGATTTACAGAAGCAGGAGCTAGACATATTGAAGAAGGCTCTAGCAGAGAAGATGGTAAAACAGCAATGGCCAGAGTTACTGGGGGCAATTCTGAAGGCACAGGACAGATACATCCTTAAGATGAAGAAGTATTCTAAAGGGAGGATGAGGCAACTGTGGCTGACAAGGGAAGTTAAAGACAGCATAAAAGGAAACAAGAGAACATATAATATAGTAAAAATTCGTTGGGAATTTGAGAAGCTTTTAAAAGCAAACTACAGAAGCGACAAGGAAAGAAAAGATTGAGTATGAAGACGAGCTAGTCAATATTATAAAAGAGGATACAAAAAGTTTTTCAGATATATAAAGAATAAAAGAGTGGAAAGAGTTGATATGGGACCACTGGAAAATAACGCTAGAGAGGTAGTAATGGGGGACAAAGAAATGGCAGATTAAATTAATAAGTATTTGGCATCAGTCTCACTGTGGAAGACACTAGCAGAATGCCAGAGATGTGAGAGTGTCAGTGGGCAGAAGTGGGTGTTGCTGCAATTACTAAGGAGAAAGTACTTGGGAAGTTGAAAGTTCTGAAGGTAGATAAGCCTCCTGGACCAGATGGACTGCACCCCAGGGTTCCGAAAAAGGTAGCTGATTATATGATGGAGGCATTAATAATGATCTTTCAAGAATGACTAGATTCTGGAACAGTTCTGGAGGACTGGAAAACTGTAAATGTAACTCCACTCTATAAGAAGGGAGGGAGGCAGAGAAAAGGAAATTATAGGCCAGTTAACCTGACTTCAATGCTTGGGAAGATATGGAGTTCATTATGAAGGACGAATTTTCACGATACTTGGAGGCACATGATAAAATAGGCCAAAGTCAGCATTGTTTCTGCAAAGGCAGGAAAATGAAGTTGAGAGCCATGATACAATGGCACAGCAGACATGACAGGTCAAAGGAGCTCCTATTTCTTATGGTCTTATGAAAGTTCTCGTCCTGAAACATCAAGCACTCATTCCCCTCCATAGATGCTGCCTGACTTACTGGATTCCTCCTGCATGGTGTGTGTATTGCAAAGAGATAATTGCGACATTTTACAATTTTAGGAAATCGAACTCAGACTTTCTGTTCAGCCTATAAGCAATTTTGTCTCAATCATAACCTTCTTTCAAAGGTTTCTGGCACAGAGTGCTAGACTGTTTCAATGTCAGCTCAGCATCAGATAAAGGGAGTGTATAAATGGCAGAGAAGGAAGATTTTCCGTTCACCCTTTGTCAGTCCCGATACCAATTTAAGTGAAGTAATTTTTATCAATCACTTTCCATTGCCATTTATCCATTTGATTTCATGTGTATTTATTTTCCAAATAATTTATCAAATCTCCTTTAAATTTGATTAGACTCAGCAGTCTACATTGTTTTGGTCTGACAAGCTCACTACCTGAAGCCAGTCTGATTGGCAGATTTGGATTCTCGTCTGGCTGGACCACCCCAGGAACTCCAGAGGAGGGTCTAATTCTTGAGCTGAGGGAGGAGTGATGGAGATGTGACCTGGAGGAAGGTGTCTAATAGGACTGGCGATATGCAGAGGTTATTGGACTGTAAGGAAACACTTGCCTTCTCCCTTGAGCTGTCTTCACTTTGCTGGGAAAGACAAGCAGCTAAGGTTAATTCCATGCATCTGACTGCACTTATAAATGGGGAACCCACCACATAGAAGCTGCTGATCCTACCTCTGTTAATCTCAGAATCAGATTGGATGGAATCAAATTACAGTCCAGGCATGAGACCCATAATATTCTAACACTTCACTCTATCCTCGTTAGGGGTTAAAATTCAGCTCAGAATGTTAGAGGACACACAAAAATGAAAATCACTGAATACAGTCAACCAGATCAGTTATTCAAAATGGGAATAAGACATAGGAGCAGAATTTGGCTAGTCAGACCATTGAATCTGCTGCACCATTCCAACATGACTGATTTTTAATTCCTCTCAATGCCATTTTCCTGCCTTCTCACTGTAACCTTTGATGCACTTAATAATCAAGAACCTATCAAACACCGCTTTAAATATACCCAATGATATGACCTCCACAGCCATCCGTAGCAATGAATTCGAAATATTCACCACCCTCTTATTTAAGAAATTCCTCCATATCTCTGTTCTAAAGGAACATCCTTGTATTCTAAGAATGTGTCCTCTAATCCTAGACTCCCCAACTGTGGCAGATTTCATCTCCACATCCACAATATATAAGTCTTTCAGTATTCAGTAGGTTTCCATGAGATCCCCTCTCATTCTTCTGAACTCCAGTGAGTACAGGGCATGAATGCGCCTCATACTTTAACCCTTTCATTCCCAGGATCATTCTTTTTGGATATCCTCTGAACCTCCCCCTACCCCCCACCCAGTGCTAGTACATCTTTCTTAGGTAAGATAAGGGGCCCAAATCTGCTCAGAATAGTCCAAATATGGCCTGACTAATGCCTTATAAAGCCTCAGCATTACACCCTTGCTTTTATATTCTAGTCATCTCAAAATGAGTGCTAGCATTGCATTTGCCTTCCTTACCATCAACTCAACCCGCAAGCTAACTTTTAGAGAATTTTGTACGCAGACTCCCAAGTCCCTTTACATCTCTGATTTTTGAATTTTCTCCCCATTGAGAAAACAGTCTAAGCCTTTAGTCCTTTTACCAAAATGCATGACCTAATCACCTTCTATCAAAGTACATGACATAAGGCTAGCTTATCTTCTTATTTCATCTTTTCTCTTTTATTGCTCTTTTAGTTACCATCTTTTGGTTTTTAAAATCTTCTCAATCCTCTAGTTTCCCACTAATTTTTGCTATATTATATGCCCTCTCTTTTCATTTATGCTGTCTTTGACTTCCTTTTTCAGCCATGGTTGCTTCATACTACCTTCAGAAAACTTCTTATTTGGGATATATTTCTGCTGTGCCTTCTAAATTACCCCCAGAAACTACAGTCATTGCCGGCCTGCCATCATCCTTGGCAGTGTCTCCTTCCAATCAACTTTGGCCGGCTCCTCTCTCATGCCTCTGTAATTCCCTTTACTCCACTGTAATACTGATACTTTATTTCCTCCCTGTTAAACTGCAGGGTGAATTTTATCACACTATAATCACTGCCTCTAAAGGGTTCCTTTACTTTAAGCTCCCTAATCAAATATGGCTCACTACACAACACCCAATCCAACATTTCCTCTTAACTAGTCTGCTCAACCAAAGCTGCTCTAAAAAGTCATTTCATAGGCATTCTACAGGTTCCCTCTCTTGGAATCCAACACCAACCTGATTTTCCCAATCTCCCTGCATATTGAAATGCCCCATGACTATTATAATATTGCCCCTTTGACATGCCTTTTCTATCTCCTGTTGTAATTAGAATTGGAAGTATGTGTATCAGTCATGGTAAGACTGACTGAACCCTAAAGATAATCAACTCATTTGAACTTTGAAATGTCCAAAGATGAGGTCTGGTACCATACAAATTGAGACCCTTTTCACAAACTTTTAATTTTGGCATTTGCTAAGTCAGGGATAAAGCTAGGGGGAGGTTCTGGTGACTGAAGTGAAGAGTTAGTGGAACAGATATTAAGTGTCTCAAATTATGGAGGCAATGTTCTGGAGAAATTTCAATTAGGTGGGATCAGACAGTATATTGTGAACATTCTTTTGGAAAATCTTACCAATTGGCCATGCTTCCATTTCCAGCTTACAGGCAGAGATGGTGCATAAATAGAGAGGACCATGAAGGTATGAATGGTCAAGGGAGGCAAAGGAGTCCATAAAAGGATCAACTTGAATCATTTGACTGGGACAAATTCATGGATTCATCAATTGATCTGAGTGAGCATGCACAGTCATCACTAACTTCATTAACACCTATAAAAACATATCAGATATTCCCAAACCAGAAGCCCTGGATGAAGACGAAAATTAGTAGGCTGCTGAGGGCTAGATATGTCAAGACTAGTGATCCAAACACTACAAGTCCAAGTATGACCCAGAAATGCTATTGCTCGAGCAAAGAGGAAACTCTGGGTGAAGCTAGAGACACGTGGACAGAAGACAGCTGTGGCAGGGTTTGCACACCATCAGCTCCCGATGGGTGAATTCAAATGACAGAATCTGCAATGACACATCATTCTCTGATGGCATCAATGCCTTTTATACACACTTTGGGAGAGAGAATAATGACCCCATTGCACAAGTCCACCTACCACCCAATGACGCTGTGATCTCAGTCCCGGAGGCTGAAGACAGAACATTCTCAGGACAGCGAACCTTTGCAAAGTGTCAGGCCTTAATGACATACCTGGTTGAGTATAAAGACCTCTGCTGACCAACTGATTGGAGTGTTCAAGACATCTTCAACCTCTCACTTCTGCAGTCTGAGGATCCCACCTGCTTCAAGATAGTATCACTTTTACCAATACCCGAGAACAGCGGGATGACCTGTCTCAATTAATACCATCTGGTAGTGTTTACATCCGCCTTAATGAAATGCATCAAGAGGCTGCCACTGCTTCATATCAGCTCCTGTCTACAACAGATGTTATTTCATTGGCTTTCACTTCTGGTTTGGGCAACCCAGACAACTGTAGCATATGCTGACTGGCCACTTTATCAGGTACGCCGGTACTCTGCTTGTTAATGCAAATTTCTAATCAACCAATCATGTGGCAACAGCTCAATGCATAAAAGCATGCAGGCATGGTCAAGTGTTGTTGTTCAGACCAAACATCAGAATGGGGAAGAAATGTGACCTAAAAGAATTTGACCATGGAATAATTGCTGGTGCCAGACATAGTGGTTTGAGTATCTTAGAAATTGCTGATTTCCAGCACAGCAGTATTAGATTAGATTAGATTATGATCTTGCATCTAAAGTTTTCAGAGAATGGTGCAAGAAACAACAAAAAAAAACATCCAGTGATTGGCTGTTTTGTAGGCAAAAATGCCTTGTTAATGAGAGAGGTCAGAGGAGAATGGCTGGACTAGTTCAAGCTGACAGAAAGGCAACAGTAAGCCAAATAACCACACTACAATATTAGTGTGGAGAAGAGCAACCCTGGGTGTACAGCACATCAAACCCTGAAATGGATGGGCTACAACAGCAGTAGACCACAAACATACACTCAGGGGCCACTTTATTAGATACACGATGCACCCACTAAATTGGCCACTGAGTGTACATGTCAAGCTGTTGTTGCTCAGTGTACAATACCTTTTTTCCCTCCAAACCGACCATCAGGCTCCAAGTCCTGAGCCTCTATACCTCACTTCACCAATCCTCGACTTCCTCACTGGGATATCACAATTAGTATGGATGGAAAACTTTGCCTCCTCTTCCTCACTGACCATCAATCCAGGCACACCACAGTGCTGCGTGCTTGTCCCCCTCAACTCTCTCTAATCCTAAGATTGTGGGGCTACGCAATGGACTTTCTATCCTGCTCCTACTAAAATAGAGCAATGGATAAGTTTGAGATGGTTCAGAGTTTAGTGTTAAATGTTATCAATTTTAACTTGCCATCTAATGAAAGCACACATCCTAAGGGGAACATTTTTGAGAACCAAAAGCAAAGGAAAATTTAGACATAGAATGATTTAGCACTATAAGTTGCTGTGGTCAATACTGAAGTCAAAGTCGAGTTTATTTTTATATTCACAAGTACACGTAAGCACAGGTGCAATGAAAAACATCCTTGCAGCAGAATTACAGCCACAAAGCATCATATAAGCAATATTCACAAGTAAATAAAATAAACTTGAATTACATACAACTTTAATTAGAAAGAAACAATTAGAACAAAAAAAATCATTTCAATGCAAAGTGATCAGACTGGTCAAGTGAGGAGGAAGGTAGGTGGGAGGGGAAAGGGGGATGAAGTGAGAAGCTGGGAGGTGTTAGATAGAAAAGGTAAAGGACTAAAGAGAAGGAACCTGAGAGGCGAAGAGAGTAGACCATGGGAGGAAGGGAAGGAGAAGGGGCACCACGGGGAGGTGATAGACAGGTGAGACATGAAGAGGAGAGGCAAGAAGGGATCCAGAAGTGGATTAGAAGAAGAAAGAAGAGGGAGGAGGAGAAGATAAGTTGAGGATGGACGTCTGGGAAATGGAGTAGATGTGGGTAAGGTCAGCATCAATGGTGGAGGGAAGGAAACCACTTTCTTTGAAAAAGGAGGACATTTTTGACGTTCTGGAAGGAGAGCCTCATCCTGAGAACAGATGAGGTGGAGAGAAAGGAAATGAAACAAGGGAATGGCATTTATACAGGAGACAGGGTGGAAAGAATTATAGTCAAGATAGCTTTGAGAATCAGTAGATTTATAAAACATATCAGTAAGTAGTCTGTCTGCAGAGATGGAGACAGATCAAAAAGGGGAGAGAGAGAGAGGTGTCAGAAATGGACACATGAATTTGAGGGCAGGGAACGTTGATGAAATTAAGGAACACAACATGGATGCCTAAAGCACCAATGCAGTGCTCAGTGTGAAGTAGCACACAAAGAATTTGGGAGCATTACCAGTGAAAGCTTGTAGCATGGACAGTTTCACATTGCCAATGGACAGGCAGGCATTGCTGGATCGCATGTGGGTACACATGACTACACCTTGGGTTCGGAGAAAGTGTGAGGAATCGAAATAGAAATTGTTGAGTGTGAGGACCAGCTCTACCATCTGCAGGTTAGTGGTAGTGGAGGGTAACTGGTTAGGTCTTTTGTCTAGAAAGAAGCAGAAAGCTTTAAGACCTTCTTGATGGAGGATAGAAGTGAATAAGAACCATATATCCAATGTGAAAATGAGGCAGACAGGGCCAGGGAATTGAAAGTTGTTGAAGAGATTGGGACCAAGTCAAGTATCTTGGATGTAGGTGGGAAGGAACAGAACCAAGGGGGATAAACTGTCGTAATTACAGTTTTGTCAGCTGGTTCAAGAACTGAATAGTTGAATGGAAGTAGCCGAATCTGGTGATGTGGGACCTCAGGCTTCTGTACCTCCTGCTGGATGGTAGCTGTAAAAAGATGGCATAGCCCTGATGTTAGAGATCTTTTGATGCTGCATGGTGTCCTCTTGTGACAGTCCCTCCTTTAGATACTACCCAATGGTGGAAAAAGATGAGCCCATGATATATCTGACTAAAGTCCAGTAATCTCTTCAACTTCTTAGATTTTTGCACATCCAACTTGTCCTAACAGACCATGATACAACCAGGTAGGTTCCTGATTAGGTAAGGGGTGAAAGCAGGGGAGTGAGGATGACTAGAAAAGTTGGATCAGCCCATGAATAAATGGCGAAGCAGACTCGATGGGCTGATTGGTCTACTTCTGCTCCTATATCTTATCTTATGGTCAGTCAGAATAGTTTTAACAGTATATCCATAAAAGATTGTTAAGAGCTTTCTTACTGTCTAAAATTCTACTGATGGGGAAATTGACTATCCAGTTGCAGAAGGAGGTACAGATGACCAGACCTTGAAGTTTGGTGATTATTTTGGATACAATGATTGTGATAAACATTGAGTTGTGGTCAATGAACTGAAGCCTGATGTATGAGTTTCTGTTGGCCAGGTGATCTAGAGCAGAACGTAGAACCGGAAAAATCGTATCTGCTGTTGACCTGATATAGCGGTATGCAAACTGGAGCAGATCCAGGTCATCTCTGATGCAGGAGCTGATTTGCAACATAACCAACCTCTCAAAACACTTCATTATAGTAACTGGTATGGGATAGTAATCATTGAGGCAGATCACCACGCTCTTCTTGGGCACCTTTTCAGAGCAAACAAGATCTCAGACCATAGGAGAGAGAGTTTGAATTTGTCTGTAAATACTCCAGGCAGTTCATCTGCACAGATGTTTAGTACTTGGCCATGTACTTTGTCTGGTTGAGTTGCCTATCAGGAATTCACCTTCTTGAAAAATGCCCAGACAGCAGCCTTAGAAACTGAAATTATAGGGTCAACGAGAGATGACCTTGTAAACCAAGTGGGATATGACTTCTTTTTAAATGAGTCCGGTGAAATGGGATAGTTTTGCGATACTGAAATAGGAAGTAAGTGTCATCCTGAATCAACCAATAGAAGTCTTCTTTATTATTTAAAGGTGTCCTGCAATACTGAAATTACGTTGTTAGAAGTACTATCTTCTCCCACCTTCTGGTTATTCTCATCGGGGAGAAGGTACAGGAGCCTGAATACCTACATTCTACCCCTCCATCAGACTTCTGAACAGTTCATGAACCAATGAACACTGCCTACTACTATTATTTTTTGATTATGTTTTTATTTTGCATTTATAGTATTTTATGTCTTTGCACTGTACTGCTCGAGGAAACAAAGAATTTCACATCATTTAAAACAGTGACAATAATCCTGATCCTAAGTCTGAAATATCTCACATTACCTCCACTAAACACAAACAAGAATATAAGCTGATAGCAACACACACAAGTGCCGGAGGAACTTAGCAGACTAGGCAGCACCTATGGAAAAAAATACAGCTGACGTTTCATGTCACCTGCACACAAAATACTCTGCAGATGCTGGGGTCAAAGCAACACTCACATCACGCTGGAGGAACTCAGCAGGTCGGGCATTATCCGTGGAAATGAACAGTTAACGTTTCGGGCCGAGACCCTTCGTCAGGACTGAAGAGGGAAGGGGCAGAGGCCCTATAAAGAAGGTGGGGGGAGGGTGGGAAGGAGAAGGCTGGTAGGGTCCAGGTGTAAAACCAGTAAGAGGAAAGATAAAGGGGTGGAGGAGGGGAAGCAGGGAGGTGATAGGCAGGAAAGGTGAGGAAGGAATAGGGGAAAGCACAATGGGAAGCAGAAGGAGGCGGAACCATGAAGGAGGTAGTAAGCAGCTGGGGGAGGGGGCAGAGTGACATAGGGATAGGGGAAGGGAGGGGGAGGGAACTACCAGAAGTTGCAGAATTCTATGTTCATACCAAGGGGCTGGAGACTACCCAGACAGTATATGAGGTGTTGCTCCTCCAACCTGAGTTTGGCCTCATCATGGCAATAGAGGAGGCCATGTAAGGACATATCTGAATGGGAATATGAAGCCGAGCTGAAGTGGGTGGCAACTGGGAGATCCTGTCTGTTGTGGCGGACGGATCGGAGGTGCTCGATGAAGCAGTTGCTCTCTCCCCTCCCCCCATTTTTTAAATCTACTCCTCAGCCTTTTTTTTTCTCCAGTCTTGCCGAAACATCTCGGCCCGAAACATTGACTCAGATTTCCAACATGTGCAGATTTTCTCTTGTTTGTGATATAAGATGACAGTTTTATTCACCTCTATACCTCAGTTCCACAAAAGAAAATGAACCCAAAAAGCAACAACTGGGAGCCAATATTCTTTTATGTATTTTGCACTGGCATCAAAGGGTTGCCCTGAGCAACATTCCTCTCAGTATGTTAAAGAGATTAATTTCTTTCACATCAAATTAGATTTCACAGTGCACATGATATATTTAACTACAGTTTCTTCAAATTAATTCATCATAGCTGAGCATATTGCGACATCCTTAGAGACATCACACAGTTTAAATACAAATTCTGTCTCATTAAGTAATGTTGAAAATGGCTCAGTTATATAACTGATTTTTATCTCTTTATTTCAATTAAAATAACTTATTCAGTCTCACATTATTAATCAATCTACTCTAGTTTAACAAATGTCAGGCTTTGGCCAAATGAAGCATAGGCAAAACATGGAAAATAATGAATAAAGGACAAACGAAACCACTTTCTTGCAATTCAACATTGAAGTATGAAGTTTTGTTGTAAAACTTAATTGCTATTTGCTGGATGATGATACATACAGGTACCAGAGCTTGGGATGCTGTGAGACAGAATGACTCTGTCCACTCATTGAAGTCTCTTTGGCTGACTTGCTCAACAGGAACTCCTGAAGCTTCTGTTTCACCTCCGTACTGGCCATTGCACCTGAAAGAAATACTCCATTTAGTTTTTGTTACAAAGAATGAAGCATGCTAAGCAAACGTCATTTGGGAAAAAGTTTACGTTTAATTATGGGTGAAAGCACAGTATTAAATGTAAGCACATGAAGTAAAAGCACATGACTAGTAATGGAACTAGTGACTAAAGATGATTGAAATACTGATATATTACTTCAAATACTAACTATTAACATCAAATGTTAAACTTTTCATGTTCACTCAAGCACAGTGATAAAGAGGCACTTTTATAATCAGGTGATCAGGAAGTTTGTAGGACTTAGCAGTTATAATATTTGGACATCCTTCTGTTGTGCTGGACCATGCCAATACTGCAGCTTGACTGCTAATGTAGTCTTCCATTGGGAAAGAAGGTCCCAGCAGAGCAAGACATTAGGATTTGCCCCAGCTGTGCTGCACTCATAGATTAGCTGTGGCAGCAAGCAAGGCTCCGCTCCAGGCTCAACAGCTGTCAAAGCTGTCGGCCTTCGTGCATTTGTTATTCACAAGTACTTAGTAACCTTAAAACAAATTATAAAACAATTTATTTAATATTTATCACAGACTTAAGCACTGAAAATGAATCAAAAATATTAGGCCAGATTATATTTGATCTGACCTGCCTCTGATAGTTACTCTGCACAACTTCAGTCATCCAGCTGCTGAACATCTCCAGGCCTCATTGCATAGCCTCACTATGAGGCGGAGCAGAATGTGATTGGTGGCCAACCAAGAATCAGGAGGTGCATCCTGAGACCCTGATGCTCTTTGAAGGTTCATGCTAGTAAACCTGATAATTGTTTTATATGCCTCCTATTAGCAAGAACTTTTAAAAACAATTGGAGCAGATTTAAAATTAATGTAATCATTTCATTTAAAATTTAATTAATCATCTTTAATTAATTAAAAGAAAACAGTGAAAATATGGAACATTCTTAGGTATTCTTTTACCGTAAAGGTAGATTATCAACACCATTAATAGGAAGACCCCCCAGTCTCAATGGTGAGTCAGATTTCAGATATATCTGATCTCCAGTGCATTCCATAATTCAATGCTGTTGCATGCAGGTGTGGAAGTTGGGAACACTTTGGAGAGCACACCACAGCTAACAGCTAATCTTCCACAGAATATTTCAGGAAATACACAATACCACCTTATAATGCACAGGTCTTTCATTTCTGTTCAGCCTAGGCAAAGGAACTGGCTCTTTAATTGGGGGGGGGGGGGAGGAAACAAATCATCTTCTTTCCACTTCTCTGAAATGTACAATCTATGTCATCATGTGGCTAGCTATTCAGTTCCCATTTCTGGTCTGCTAACAGCTTAAATTATTTACAGCAAAGACATCAATAAGATTCAAACAGTATAGAAAAAAAAATACTGGGATGTTGCTGGTACTTGAGGAACTGAGTTATAGAGAAAGACTGAACAGTTCCTGACGAAGGGTGTCGGCCTGAAACGTCGACTGTGCCTCTTCCTAGAGATGCTGCCTGGCCTGCTGTGTTCACCAGCAACTTTTATGTGTGTTGCTTGAACAGTTTAGCATCTTTGTTCTCTGGAGTGTAGGAGAATGAGGGGAGGTTTAATAGATCTATACAAAATTATGAAGGGTATAGACAGGGTAAATGCAAGCAGGCTTTTCCAACTGAAGTTAGATGAGACTAGAACTAGAAGTCACAGGTTAAGGGTGAAACGTGAAATATTTAAGGGTAACCTGAGGAGAAACTCCTTCACTCAGAGGTAGTGCAAATGCGGAATGAGCTGCCAGTGGATGCAGGCTCGACTGCAACGTTTAATAGAAGTTTGGGTAAGTGCGTGAATGGGAGGGGTATGGAGAGTTGTTGTCCAGGTACAAGTCTTTGGGACTAGACAGTATAACTGTTATTCTTCCTAGTCCTATTACCTCATGTTTTCCTTAAATAATTCACATTTCACCCTTAACCTATGACCTCTAGTTCTAGTCTCACCAACCTCAGTGGGAAAAGCCTGCTGGCATCTGCACTATCTATACCCTCATAATTTTGTATAACACTATCAAATCTCTCCGCATTCTCCTACAGTCCAGGAAATAAAGTTCTTACCTATTCAGCCTTTCACTATAACTCAGTGAAATATACTTAAAAATATTGAAATAGATTTAAATAAATAATGTAAAGTAACTGGAGCAATTAACTGCACTTATCTTTCTCCAGAGGGATGTCAATATTATTCAAATGAATGGGTTCCTATTTTTATGCCAGTCTTTCATGGCAAAGTGAATTAAGATTCTCTTCAGGAAACTTCTCAGTGGCTGAAATCAATGGCAAGCCCAGCTATGAAACTGAAGTTCTTACAAGATCTGACCTTGGACTTGTCCGGGAATCAGCTATTTCAATAATGAGACAAGGTACTATGTGACCTATTGATGTGGAATGTGCTGAGTGCCAGGAGATCACTTTGGAAGATCAGCTGCAGGGAAGTAGGATTTTGTTCATCTGGTACAGGGACAAATAAAGTAAAATGTGGTATTTTTCTGATACTCTGTTTATCTTTTACAATTTCTCCTTCAGTAAACTTTTCTAGTACATTTGCCTGATCATTATTCTGTATGGGTTAATAATCTCTTATTCCACTTCCTGGGTGTTGGGCATGTTCACCAGCAGCACTTCACTCACTCTTTCAATAAGGAAGCTTTTAGCTTTAAAAGGAAAGCAGAACCTTTTGAATTGGCAATAGATGCTCTGAAAATCAATATAATGTGCCGTCTCTTTAGATTGGTTGTGGAGAAGTTTCTTGATGCTGGGTCTTAATTGTTTAATAGTCAATTGTCCTGGATTGATCCGCTAAAATTGTGAGTAATTATATAAGGGTTGCTGGGGTTGGAACAGGGGGTGGCAGTGGAGTTGTCTGGTCCCAACTGATCTTGCTAATAAATTAAAGAACCAGACGGGGAGTGGGGGGGAAGAAACCTACATCAGCAATCACAACATTGATTGGTTCCCATTGAGAATAAAACTTTTATGGGTATAATACAATAGATGGTAGGAACATATGAAACTAATGTGCTGATGTTCTGATTTTCTTAATTCCTGTTATTTTCAGCATTTGTAAGCAATGGCTACCAACTTTAACTGCAATATATATGGCAAGACATTGGCATCACTGAAAATGGCATAGTTTTACCCTGGATCTCCTTGAAACCTTTTTCTTTTCTCCTTTCTTTACTTGGGCAGCACAGTAGCATAGTGTAATGCGCCAGCGACCCAGGGTCAATTCTGCCAATGTCTGTAAGGAGTTTGTACATTCTTCCTGTGACCGCCCGGGCTTCCTCTGGGTACTCTGGTTTCCTCCCATATTTCAAAGACGTACAGTTAATTGGTCACATGGGTGTAAGTGGGCAGTACAGGCTCATTGGTCTAGAAAAGCCTATTACTGTGCAGTATCTTTGAATAAATAGAATTCCCTAGAGCTAACGACCTTCCTGTGTGTGAGCAAAGTTGCGGCTTTTCACTTATGAACTAGAACAGATGTTGGCACACTATGTGACTGTTCAGAGACATCATAGCCAAGTCTACTCCTACACTTACCTGACCCACATTCATGTATAGTATAGCCAGCATCAATGGAATGAGAACTGACATATTCTTAACAGAAGCCTAGAAATCGTTAGGAACAGAAAGGTTGCTGTGCCTTTCATAAAGATAGCTGAGCAAATGCCTCGTTATTTTCCCAGCTGAAATCAGCAAACATAAGAGTGGAAATAACTAAATGCCATCCTCTATATTTATCGATTGTGATCTTTGAAACAACGAACATTCAGATCATTAGGTAATTAAAGGGCTGTTTAGATTAATTAACTTCAAAGTTCAAAATAGATTCATTATCAAAGCACATACTGTATACTTCACCACATACAGCCTTAGGATTTGTTTTCTTGCAGGCATTCCCAGTAATCCAAGAAACATAATAGAATCAATTAAAGACAATGCCCAACAGGACCGACTTGGTGCAAAAAGCAACAAACAGTGCAAATACAAAAAACAGAAAGGAAACAATAACAATAAATAAATTAGCAATGAATATTGAAAACATGAGATGAAGAACCCTTGGAAGTGAGTCCATAGGTTGTAAACAGTTCAGTGATTGGATGAGTGAAGTACTTTGCACTGGTTCAAGAGCCTGATGGCTGAGGGGTAATAACTGTTCCTGAACTAGGTGGTGTGGGTCCTGATGCTACTGTGCCTTCTTCCTGATGAGGCCCCTGCCCTCCTTTAAATTGGTCTTACCAATCATTCTCAAGCGCCGATTGATTGCTGGTCAAAGCTCTATTACGCTGCTGTGACCCTCTCCTGGCTTTTACCCATAAGCAGTTGATCTGATTGAAGTCCCCTCCTCTCCAAACTTCTGATGCATGAATTGGCCACTGATCAAAGCTCATCAAAGTAGATGTGCTTAATGGTAGGGTGGGCTTTACCTGTGATGGACTGGTCTATATCCACTACTTTTTCTAGGATTTTACGCTCAAGGGAATTGGTGTTCCCATATCAAGTAGCGATGCGGCCACTCAATGTACTCTCTGCCACACATCTGTTGAAGTCTGTCAAAGTTTTAGATGTCATGCCAAATCTTTGCAAACTTTTAAGTACAGGTGCTGCCATGCTTTCTTTGTAATTGCAATTACATGCTGGGCCCAGGACAGGTCCTCTGAAATGATAACACCAAAGGACTTAAAGTTGCTGACCCTCTTCACCTCCAATCACCTGATGAGGACTGGCTCATGACCTCCAGTTTCATCCTCCTGAAGTCAATAATCAGAACCTTGGTCTTGCTGACATTGAGTGAGAGGTTTATGTTGTGGCACCACTTAGCCAGGTTTTCAGTCTCCCTCCTACATGCTGATCTGCCACCACCTTTGATTCGGCCAAGACAGTGGTATCATCAGCAAACTTAAATATGGCATTAGAGCTGTGCTTTGCCTCACACTTATGAATGTAAAGCAAGTAGAGCAGGGGGCTAAACATACAGCCTTGTGGTGCATCCGTACTGATGGAGATCATGGCGCAGATGTTATTCCCAATCTGACCGGACCAGGATCTGCAAGTGAGGAAATCAAGGATCCAAATGCACAAGGAGGTATTGAGGCCTAGGTCTTGAAATTTATTGAATCTTTTTGAGTGGATGACGCCACTGAATGCTGAGCTGTAGTTGATAAAGAACATCCTGATATATGCATCATTACTGTTCAGCAATGATGGATTGAGTGAAGAACCAATGAAATGGCATCTGTTGTGGATCTGTTGTGATGGTAGACAAATTGGAGAGGATCCAAGTCACTTCACAGGCAGGAGTTGATATGTTTAATCAGCAACCTTTCAAAACCTTCATCACGATGAATGTAAGTGCAACTGGATGATAATCATTGAGGCAGGTTACCACATTCCTCTTAGGCAGTGGTATAATTGAAGTCTGCTTGAAGCAGGTGAGTACCTCAGACTGCTGAAATTTGGAAAGAAAATGCAGCACACGTACTGTCTTGTAGCATAAGTAAAGTATGTCCAATTGTTGCTGATAGCATAACTGAAAGATGGTACAAATGGTATTAAACAAATCAGTGATCACCATGTTGGGTGGAGCAACTAAATGGCAAAATGCTATTAGGCTTTTGAAAAATGTCACATGTCCTGTGGTTCTATTGCCACCACACTGCTATGAAATTCATTTACTATTTGTGTTTTTCCCAAAAATAGGCTTCCTCTTGCACTCTGAAAATGTCAAATCTGTTATTAATTTAACATCAATACCTTTGCCAAACAGAAACATCATTTAAATGAATCAGAAGCCAATTGACTTTAGGAAAGAGTGAACCATGCACCAAATTAATTCATGCTAATGAAATATGTGGGTCCCTATTGGATCTATGTATTGACCCCTTTCAACAAGCATAGAAACTTCAAAGAAATGAATTGTCCCCTAAAGACAAGCTTCCCACTGATGCATTTGTTCAGTTCCTTTTTTTCTGTGCTACATAGATGAGTACTTTTAAAGTACAAGCAGTGAAGTAACTGCAAAGTCTGAAGGCTTTACTGTTGTCACACAGTTATTAACAATTGCGTTTGCTGGCGTCAGAAGCTGACCTTTTTCCACTGAGTACTGGCTGAAAATATGTACCAGGATAGAGCATTTGGAACCACTTTATACTTAAATTGTTTCCTGGCAGCACTGTTTATATATCAGAATAACTGTGTGATGTCTAACACTCACATATATTTTGTTGCATATTGTGCAACTATTGGTATTTACTGAAAGTTCCCTTCACTATGTCGATGGTTTTCACAATTTTCAATCAGCAAAGCTCACACCCAACGATCAAGGCATGTTATTAATAAAAATAGAAGAAAACTGACAATGGTACCGTTATTGTTAGTATGTTATTGGGTTTTGAATCTGATATTCCATCACATCTGGCAGGATTCTTGGAATAATAACTGGTGCCAACTGGTGCCTTCTACATATTTACTAAAATAAGCAGAAAATTATAAGGAACTGTTATACAATTAATACATAATTAGTAATTCCCCATCACTTGTGAAAGATGGTGCCAATAAGGTGAGACTCGCTGCGTGGAGCTCCAATGGGAATTATCAAATATTCCCATTCTGGATTACTACAGGTGAAATTCACAGTCACAGCCATGGTACTTCAGTAAGCAGCACTGTTCTAAGATGGTTTAAAAAAAGATCCATGAATACTCAAAATTGATGGATCCTGGACTGCAGACTCAGGTCACGAGTGCAGTTTCCTTTTTGAAAATAAAGGAAGCAAGGAAAGGATGCTGGGCTACATGTACGATTGAAACATCAAGGCTTTAGACCCCACCCGCCTCTCTCTCAACTATCTTGCTAGTAAATGTACAGTCTCTGGAAAATAAAATTGAAGACCTCAGAGCAAGATCGATGTACCAGGGGAACATCAGGGACTGTTGTGCATTTTGCTTCATGGAAACATGGCTCAATCCTACCATTTTGGATGCAGCACTGCAGCTCGAGGGTTTTTCCATTAACTGAACAGATAGGTCACCTTTTGTGTCTTCTAAAGGTAGAGGAGGTGGAGTACACTCAGGATTAACTCATTGTGGTGCATAGATATGGGAGTTCTGTCTCAGTCCTGCTTGTCGATCTGGAAAATCTAGTGGTCAAGTGTCATCCTTTCTATCTGCCGAGGGAGTTTTCCACCATCATCCTGGTACTGGTGTACATTCCACTTCTGGTCAACATCAGGCAGACACTGAAGCAGCTAAGCTCCATGATCAGCAGGGATAAAATAGAGCCTTCCCGATAATTATGGCAGATTTCAACCAGGCAAGCTTCAAAACTAACTTAAAAGGTAGAATTGGCTGCTGATGATGTGCTGAAGGCATTTCCTGTCTCTGTATAATCAATAGCAATGCCATGAGTCAAGTAGTCATTCAATGATATTATCATACTTCTGTGATTTATCACAGAAGTATTCAGATAATTATATTTCTTTCTTGTGAAAAGATTTAGCAATGGAGGAGTATCACAGCCAAGCCTGATCCTATAACAGTTATTTGTGGACTATCCTTGCAATTTTCCTGCTCAACTGCTGTAGCACATGGAAGATCATTGAGTATAGTCAAATATCCCCAATGTTCTACTTATCAAGTTTCTAGAAAATTATATAGAAGTCAAGAGTAGAATGTTGATTTTTCCCCTCCTCCTCTGTCCAAAGCTGCTAAATTAAATTATAAAATTCAGAGATAAAGGAAAAGGTCAGGAAATAACAATTAAAATAAAAGCTGTTTCTTATTTACCAGAACTATTTATTTTAATAAAAGCAAAATTGACCATTGGCATTCTGAATTAATAATCCGGACACAAAAGGCATCAAAGTATATGGAGAGAAAGCAGGGAAATGGTACTGAAATGGAGAATCAGCCATGCTAACGTTGAATCACAGAGAAGGCTCAAAGGGCCAAACCACCTGCTTGTGTTTGATTTTTCCTAAGTTCCTATTCTTCTGATTGGATCAACCATATTGTACTGCATCGTTGCTACTGCAGGCTCCACTAACAGCTGCGATCAATATTCGACTCTAAAGAATTCTGTGGATTTTTCATACAAAGTAATTTAAACAGTAAGTGCAAGACTGGATTAAATGACTTAAGTACATACTTTCTCTGCCCCTTTCTTTGTTTCGAAGTGACAGAAGATGTTGCTCATGTAGTTGTCTTCCGAGCTCTTGCTGCTGCCGCTGTTTTTCCAGTTTACGTTCCTGCTCCACAATCTCCTGCTGATGTTGTACAGCTAGCAATTCCTGTTGTTGCTTTCAAATGGAGACAACAGCATTTAGGACACAAACATTACAAAGGAGTTAATCAATTTTACGATTATCTCTTGAGCAGTGGTCAAAGGAGTGGCTCAAGCTACTGTGTGTTTGGTCTCCACCACAGCATGCTGAGTTTGAGTTGCTGGGCTGCTGGTTATTTACATTCGCCTGCCATGGTGAGACAAGCTTCACTTTCATCAGCCTTGGTTTGCCCCTGAACTGAAGCAGAACAAGGTGATTCACCTTGTGGTGAAGAAGCTATAGATCGTCTGCACTGTTAAAATTTCACTGCTTGTTTCATACAGCATATTGTATTGTCAGTAGGCATGAAAAGACCAAGGGCAAGTTGGTTCAGCAAGATGGATGCCCTGGCTGTAAAGATGCTTACTTTGAAGAACACAGACAACATGGATAGTCACATTTTCTTAGATGTACCAGGATGCTAAATATCACAAGTTTTTAATTTAATTTGATGAGCAAATTTGACTTCTATCATTATTTTCAGTAATCGGCATGAATATTTTGCCAGGTGTAAGTTTTAAATAAGTATTACATTTTGTTAAAGTGTCAGAAATCAATTAATTAACAATACAAAATTACCTGTAATTTACCAGTTCACCCCCAACCCACACTCATAGCTCTTCCTCAATTTTGAAAATAACCTTGCTGGACTACACCGTGAGTCTAACATCAGACAACAATGAGAAAATCAACTGAGTGGAAAGTTGGGGTTTCTGTGTTTGTGCACACTCACATAAGGAGACCTGAAACTGCACTGTTGATGGCAGTTCCATGCAGTATTGCAGCTTTGGAGTGGAAATTTTGGACCAATTTTAGGAAATTAATCTTAAATAAAATTTGAAAGACCTCAGTTGTTTTGAAATGCTATAATCTTGCAGTTATGACAGGGATGCGAATGCAATTGCTTGTTCGTGGGAAATGATACCTATTCTAAAATATGCCATTTTGTGCAATGGAATAACAGAGCAATAGGTAAATTTTTAATAAATATTTATACTATAATAAATTTGCAAGTCGGAGCACAAATTCAATTATTGGACAAATCTTATCAAGTGTGATTTAAGTAAGGTTAAATAAGGCTAATGTTATAGCCGCACAGGCATGAAGTTTTTGACATTGTCTCAAGCCAAACTCTACCATGATCTGACTTACCTAATCAGGGCTGCTTTTTATTGAGAGGATCTGTCTCCTGGTTGAAACCTCAAAAATGAAGTAATAACCAGTGATCAACTGGGAAACCATGTGTCGGTGTTGCCGTTTCTCTGTGGCATCTGATGAAGGAATCACAGCTTAAAGCAGTTGCTGAGCTCCCAAGAGCTATGTGCTCAATCCTTCTGAACTGTGAGACAGCAGAGGTTCTGAATCTGCCCTAACAGCAGACTGAGAGGATGATAGGAGTGGAAGCCCCATCAGTCCTTCAAAGTCTGTAACTTTCTCTAGCCCAGTGACTTTCCAAGTGGGGGTTGAAACCATTGGGTGGGTTGTGGGATGTAAACAAATAATAAACATTGACTCTTTATTCCTCTCCATAGATGCTGTCTGACCTGCCAAGTTCCTCCAGCAATTTGTGTGTGTAAACAAGTAATTACTTCCACTCGTTTAAATAATTTCCAATTTGCAGACTGGAGAACTTGTGTGTGGGTGTACATCATGTGGGTGAACTACTTGGTTAAAGTAGTTACGCAGAAGAAGTGCTGGAAATCTACTGCATAACACCAGGATGAAATAGCTGGCAAAAACAAAATAACGGTGACATTGTTTTCATTTAAAAAAACAGTAATGTCACAACAAAAGGTATTTTACACCCATGGTTGTATGGAAAAGCACTTTGCTGTGATCTATTTAACAATGTCGTTAAACTGTTAATAATAAATCTCAAAGTACTTCATTGCTCATCTCTTTCTCCATTTGTAGTGCATTTTGTTTGGGTTTGATGTACCTTGAGGTGCTCTTGAAGCTGGACTTGGTGCTGCCTGGTGAGGGTTTCATGTTGTTTCTGGAACTCAGCGAAGAGAAGCTGTTTCTGAAGTTGGTGTTGATGCTGTAGAAGGAGCAGTTCTTGCTGCAGCTGGGTCTCCCTGGCAGCCGCGTCCACCACAGGCATTGCAATCTGCAGATCAGATCTTAAATCTACTGGGGTTGTTGATTGTAGCGCCAATGGCAGTGGAGAGCTGACTTCAACTATTTAGAGAAAAGGAATACATAGCATTGTTTCTTTTGAAAATGTTTATATTTAAATTTATCATGTACATTTTCCTAATCCATAGACCCTCACACCAGCTATCAAAACAAGGAAAACAATTTTAGGTGTTGTAACCTGAATTAATTTCATTGGCAAGAGGTAGTAGGTCAAACAAGTTAACAATGTGACACACATTCTGAGTTTGTGAAGAAATATTAAACAATGACAGATAAAAAGCTCAAAAAGAAAAAAAAAGAGATCAAATGAAAGGGAAATATTTCTAACATTGAGTGGTTTTCACAAACGCAGGAAATTCCAAGGCTCAGTGCTTGTGAAACTCAAATGCAGAGAAATGCAGCCAACCTGTGTGTGACCACTGTTTTAATAATAATGGTTGAATGATATTCCCTTAAGCAAATGGAAGTTCCAAATGGGAGAAATTAGCTCCTGATTTACAATGTACAACAAAGTCAAAATCTACCTTTGGAATTATTTCCCCGGAGGCCAGGGTGACCCAAGGCAGGACCCTATCTGCATAATGCTCCACCTGCTGGCTCAACTAAGAACTGCCACCCAGGAATACAACTTCAAATGATTCAAATCAACATGAATTCTCAAAATCTCGTAAAATAGATAGATATTTAAAGCTGAGGTTGAAAATATTGAACAAAATACTTTTAAGAGTTAGGTAATATATTTTCTCAATACTGTTCTGCGGTCTAATGGGAGGTGGCTTTCTGGCAGTGGATTGTGCACTTGTTATTGAACCTGTTTAATTTTTGCTCCTAAGTCCAACTAATGTATACAAATAAAATTTGAAATGTGTTAAAAATTGAGTACAAGATGCTAAAAGCTGCTACCTCTGAAATTTTGACCAGTGTTTTATCCTGTTATTTTCTTTAATGAGCAACTAAATTTGTGTGAACCTTGATTACAAGATTAAGTATTTTCAAGAGAAAGTTTCTGATAAATACTGTGTAGCTTACGATGGGAGATGATCATTTGTCAATTTGTTCACTGATGTGCACATGTGATCCAATAATATATTCAGATTTGCATCTACCAAATGTGACAAAGAAGTAACTGAAAATTATTGAATTTTAGTACAATTTCATGCTGGTTTAAAGCAGATTTACATTTAGCCATTGAACATAAGATTTTATTGTTTAGATACCCTACTGCTGGCTCCTGGGAAGTCCTCAGCAAGCACATCCTGATTGCTGGCTGTCCCTAAAGTACACAGACCACACATAATAGATAAATGAGGGCTGATAGCCAACCCTTTGTGTACTCGGCCTGTTTGGCAGCTTTCAATGTATGCACCTGTTTTCTGCTACGCCACATCTGAAATAATATTTTTTTGCTGTAAATCTGAAATGCTGATTTATGCTCCATTTTGCCCATTTTGTGGCAGTATCCCTTCCTCTTCTGAGATCACTTTGTGGTCGGTCTAGTAAAACTCAGGCTGTCACAGAGTTCATCTAGACATGTGTTTGATTACTGATATGTCCAGATACAATATCCAACTTGGAAATCCCAGTGATGGAAAAAAAAGTCTACCACCCTTTAAGCAAGGGTTTGATGTGTTGCTGCATGACACAGTGAGATCATGACATCTCTGTGGGACAATGCTATTTTGTCTTTCTTCAGGTGCTTCAACTTGTACAGGGCCAGCAAAATGCTATCAAACCAATCACACGACACCCCCACATCCCACTCCAAAACCAACATATATCCATACGCACACACAATTCATCAATTGACTCCCTCCAGTTTAACAGCCTCTCGAGTATTCTGGACATCAAAGGAGTGAAGGAACATGTCTAAAATAATGGACGTCTTAAGGGAATTTTGGTCAGCCAAGAGCATTCCATTGTCTCTCTCTCTCTCAAGCTCATAAAATATTAAAGCATGCTTTTTTTGAAAGCTTACATAAAATGTGGTAATTAGGGTTATTTTCTCACAGCCTCTTGAATAAAAATCATTTTGAATCAACATTCAGATTATATCAGATTGTCTTAATTAAATTAATAGAATGCACTCAATGGAAAGTAAACTATTAGCTTTCTGGGGGTATATTAGCTGCTTTGTCTATATTATAGTTATCAATAGGGAAAACAAACCAAGAGAAAAAGAAAACATGTTTCCACAAACCAGTAGGCATCATAGGTCCAATTCATTGGACTGTAGTCTATATATATATTCCAGCATTTGGGACTAAATATAACCCAGTTTACTGGAAAAGTTTAAATACTGCATGATAAGTGCAGGGAAAGCAAATGAATATTTTATTGCAGCAGGAGATTGCAATCACCAAACTGTGCTGTAAATGGGAAGACTGTGGTCCAAAGGCTGAGTCACAGTTACTCATTGCAGGACTGCTTGTCCTTTGTATATCACAAATGCCATCCATTCAAAACATATGTAGGACACAGCACATTAAAAGTTGGTTTGAATGAAGTTGAACCACTCAGGGAGAACTGCTAACAGAAGGAACTGGGAATCTGTAATTTTCTCTGACACCACTTTACATTTTTTTTAGCATGTCACACCAGTCAGTCAGCCATTCTTGTCTGGTGCGTGATGTCAGGATTGGTCCCCTTTCGGATTAATCGGGTCACGACATGAACGTTCCTGACTCAACCCTTTTTTTTACGAGGCCAAGTGGCTAGCTCGACACTCAGCCCAGCACAGATGGAAAGCTTGCTTGGGGGTGGCCGGACTCAGATTCGAGCTCGGGAGCCTTCGCTCCGGAGTCCAGCGCTGATCCCGTTGTGCCACCAGCTGGCCACCAGTTTACATGAATTAGTTGTATTTTTGGTCTATTTGAAAGATTGATAAAAAATTACGAATATGTAAGATACACTCAGTGGCCACTTTAATAGGTACACCTGTGCTAATTTATGCAAATTTCTAATCATCCAGTGAATAGCAGTTCTGTGGATGAAAATGCCTTGTTAATGAGAGAGGCCAGAGGAGAATGGCCAAACTGGTTCAAGCTGACAGGAAGCCGACAGTAACTCAAGTAGCCATGCATTACAACGGTGGTGTGTTGAAGAGCATCACTGAATGCACAACAGGTCATACCTTGAAGTGAATGAGCTACAACAGCATAAGACAATGAATGTACAGTCAGTGGTTTATACACAGGAGGCACTTAATAAAGTGGCCACTGACTGTATCTAACAAATAGAAATTAATAAATTAGCTATTTTAAAATCAATTTACTTTCAATTTACTTTGTGATTCAGTTGCCAACAATCTTCTTTTTCCACTTTATTACCAGTCCTCTTTTTCTCGATGTTGCTTTTCAGAGAGCACAAGACTGGTTCCTATTTTGGCATTGGAATAACAAACTGCTCTACCTCCAATTTGCTTCACTTTGCAAAGCAAGTGCTTGACTCTTGTTCAGTACTCCCCTATTTCAGGTGATCTTCTGGTCAGCAGAAAGAAAGCAGGGAACATCTCCGAGCACCTCATGCTAATATATTGGAGCCTAATCACATCCATAATTTAAGAACCACAGCTGGAACTCTGCACTAATCTGAACGATCAGTCCTTCTTCCAACTGTATCGCCCTCCCCATTCCCCAGTTGTTGGAGTTGTTGAAGGATCTACATGCATCCCTCAGCCTCTGCTGACTTCTCCCAGCAAGGCTATTTATTTGTACAATTTGATAAGTATAAGATCATAATACAGAGGAACAAAATTAGGCCAATCAGCCCATCGAGTCTGCTCCACCATTCAATCACGGCAGATGTATTACCCCTCTTAAATCAATTCTCCTGCCCTCTTCCTGTAATTTTTGATGACCTTACTAATGACAAATATATCAATCTCCTCTTTAATATGCCCAATGACCTGATCTCCACAGCTGTTTGCGGCAAAGAATTCCACAGGTTCACCATCCACTGGCTAAATAAATTCCTCTTCATCTCTGTTCTAAAGGGAGGTCTTTCTATTGTGAGGCAGTCCTCTGGTCCTAGATTCCCCCACAGTGGGAAACACCTTCTCCACATCCACTCTATCTCGGCTTTTCAACATCCGATAGGTTTCAACGAGACATCCCTCATTCCTCTAAACTCCAGTGAGCACAGACCCAGAGCCATCAAATGTTCCTCATACATTAACCCTTTCATTCCCAGGATAATTCTCATGAACCTCCTCTGAAGCAGGAGGGCAAAAGGCAAGGTGTTAATGTGTCCCTGCCTTTACAATCAGCTGTGTCCACTGATACTCCCTCCTTTTTAGGAAAGGTACACCTATGTACTGAAGATAAATGCCTGGTTCTTTTTCATATCGAACAGGGTTGGGTTTGGAAGGCATACTGGAACAAATGTGGCTGTATCTTATTTTTAATTCATTGTTCATAGTCTAAATGTTGCTGGCTCGGCCAGCATTTATTGCACATCCCAAACTGCCCTTTAATATGTCAGAAGGTATTTTAGAGCATAGAGAACTGGTGTGACTGAAGTCAAGTACAAGTTAGACGAGTAAAGATGATCGATATACGTTCCTGCAGGACATTAATGAATGAGAGGGATTTATTAATGGATAAAACACCATACAGGGTACTGTAAATGGACAGATAGGTTAATTAGTTCTGGTAAATTACCCTTAGTGTACTTAAAAGGGAGAACGATTGAAAGGGTGGACATTCATGAAAGAGAATAAGTTGCAGTGGTACAGGAAAATAAAGACAGGGAGAAATCACATTAGTAGGATCGCTTCCCTGGGGCTTGTTTTGAACCTGATGGGTCAAATAGCTTCACAGATTAAATGATCTTTAATCACTGTATAGGATGTCATATTAACTGATAGGACATGATATACAAATCTGTTACACCAGCTTGCATCTTGTGAATAGGTCAGGTGATAGCTATGATCTTAGAATACTATAAATGAGCAATTGATTAGCTCATTTCTGTAGAAGAATATCCAATAATTGCAAGTTATTAATGTAACATTTGAAATAATTATCATTTTGAAGATTCTACAAAATGTCCTTAAGAAAGTCAAAACTTGACATGTGAAGATTATTTTCTCCTTTGTGATAAGAGTTGTGGGCAAATAGACAGCATAACACCAGGAAAGGAAATCCAAGAATAGCTTTTGGCAATAAAAGCACAAGTCTCTTTTGTTATCATGTTCAAATCAAGAGAACTCCTAGAATTTGGAAAACATTTTTGGAAAGATTATTACCTATAACTTCAATTATACAGTGCTGTTATTTTCAGCCATAAACAGCTAATTAAAGTTGATTCTTTCCAAAAGTGAAACATAGCAAGAAGGTGGCATCCATCATTGTGGACACCACACTATCTGGGTCATGCCCTCTTCTTGTTACTACTATCTGGCAGGAGGTAGAGAAGCCAGGAGACCCACACTGAACTACTTAAAAGCAACTTCTTCCCTTCTGCCATCAAATTTCTGAAAGGTCCATGATCCTTCATTATTCCCTTCATGCACTGTTTACTTAATTTTGAAATGTATGCATTTTTATGGTTTTTCACCGTACTGCTGCAACAAAACAAATTTCACATCACATGTCAGTGATAATAAATAACAAAATATTCCAGTCCATTTTCTGTCAGTCCAGAAGTTCAACCAAGCTCTTGTGTAAGTCATACTTATGCACCTATCTGTATCAGCCAGGCAAGGGATTATAAAATTTCCATACAACACTCCAAAGAAATGAGTTTAAGTTATCCATAAAATACTTATCATTAAGCTTTATTGGGTAGAGGAAATCTGAGCGCTGACCCACTGATTTTGATCATTACCCCTCAAAGAAAGCTCTAAAATCTCAATCTCACAAACCTTCCGTGGTCTTTCTAATCTTTCTGACCAACCTCCTTTGCTCAGACTTTTCAACTGCAAATGTGTAGGATGCCAGTGTGGGTTTTGTTCATGACAGCCTGTGGATAATACCAGAGTTATCAAGAAAAGGTTTCGCAGTTCCATTCCACGGTAAGTAGCTTCATATTATGAAGCAATTAACCTAGTTTTCAAGATATTGGAGGAAAGATGAAAGATTAGTATTTGTCACACATACATCAAAACATACAATGGACTGTGTCATTTGCATCAACAACCATCAATTCAGAACGTGTGTTTGGGGGTAACCTGTAAGTATCGGCATGCTTCCTGGGACAACATGGGATGGCCACAACTCACTAATCCTTTCTAATCCATATGTCTTTGGAAGGTGTGAGAAAACTGGAGCACTCAAAGAAAATCCATAGGAAGAACTCCTTACAGACAGCAGCAGAAATTCAACCCCGATCACTAGTGCTATAAAGCATTACACTAGCCACCACACTACCACGCTACGTAGAAACCAGAGCATCTGGAGGAAACTTCTGTGGTCACAGTGATAATGTGTAAACTCCAAGCAGACAGCATTAGGAAGCAAGACTGAGCCCTGGTCTTTGGAACTGAAGGGAGAGCTCTACAATCAGCACCATTAGTCTGCGCTGTACCAGTACAATGTTGGCTAACTGTTTCCTTTTTGCGACAATACTTCATCCTCTTCTTCTTCTTCCTCCTCCTAATTTAACATTTATGTTTTTGTTCTTTGCCCTGTATACTTCATAAAGCCTTCACTCCTTTTGCTGAGACAGCAAAAAAAAAACATTTAAACAACGTAAGCACAAAGAAGTGAACATATTGTGATACCACACTTACAGTAATTCCCTGCCCACCATGTCATACACCCTTAAAAATAACAATGTCTACCTAAATATACAAGATATGATAATTTTATCTAGAGTTTCCAATAACTTAAATATACATCCACCATGAATATAATGAACTTCACTAACTCTCTGATCTCCACATTCAGAGGTCTTCCAACATGCTCCAATAACAACACACCTCGCTAGTCACTCAGCAGCTGGGGCTGCTCTGTATATATAGATGTCACCATCCACATCCACAAACTACTCATGAGGCTTCAGACAAGACTAGAGTTGACATAAAGCACAATAAAGATGGAACACATCCCATATATACACTGGCCAGAGAAATCTACATTTCTCATCTTTTTCAACTCTATGGATCAGGAAAATAAATACAAAGCAGATGGCATATAAACAAATTCAGAAGTTCAATATAAAACCATTGTTCTATAAAAAGAAGTTCAACCTACACATCACCTGTACTTCCTCAGGTTACCCAAAGTGCTTGGGAGCCAATGTATACACAAAAAGACCCCACATAGAGTAATTGAGATGCATGACATTCTGTTTTGATGGCATTAGTTTGGGAATAAACATTTTCAGGAGTTAGGGAAAATTCCTCTGTTCTTCTTTCAATGGTACCATGGGGATCCAATTAAATCATAAAGCAGCTGGAAAGGAAAATCTGAAACATCAAGTTCAGAGGAAGAGAAGGAAAAAGGAGCAAAAGTGAAATGAACAAAGGGTCTAATTCCAATTTGGCCTGGAAATGGAATAGAAGTACATTAAACCGGTGATACTGAGTAAACTAGTTGCAGACCAGGGAGAAAGAGGCTGAAGTAGAAGGGCTTTGATATGGGATAGTTCTGGTTTCTGATGGCTTCATGGCCAAGTTTGCGGATGATACGAAAATAAGTGGAGGCACAGGTAGTGTTAAAGAAGTAGGGCAGCTGCAGAAGGACTTTGACAGATTAGGAGAATGGGCAAAGAAGTGACAAGTGGAATTCAGTGTTGAGAAATGTATGATCATGCACATTGGTAGAAGGAATAAAAGCATAGACTATTTTCTAAATGGGGAGAACGTTCAAAAAATTCGAGGTGCAAAGGGACTAAAGGTTAATTTGCAAGTTGAGTCAGTGGTGAGGAAGGAAAATGGTTAGTATTCATTTGGATAGGACCAGAATATAAAGGGTGTATTGCTAAGGCTTTATAAAGCACTGGTGAGGCCTCTTTTGGAGTATTGTGACTAGTTTTGGACCCCTTATTTAAGTAAGAATGTGCTGACATTGGATAGGGTTTAGAGGAGGATCATGAAAATGATTTTGGGAAAGAAAGATTACTGTATGAGGAGCAATTGATGGCTCTGGGCTTTTACTCACTGAACTTTAGAAAAATGAGTGAGGATCTCATGGAAACCTATTGAATGTTGACAGGCCTAGATAGAGTGGATGTGGAGAGAGGGTGGAGATATGGTGAGGGAGTCTAGGACCAGAAGGCACAATCTCAGAATAGAGGGATGTCACTTTGGAACAGAGATGGAGAGGAATTTCTTTAGCCAGAGGGTGGTGAATCTGTGGAATTTATTGCCACAGGTGGCTGTAGAAGCCAAGTCATTGGGTGTATTTAAGGTGGAGGTTGATAATCTCATGATTGGGCGTGTGAAAGCTTACAGGGAGAAGGCAGGAGAATGGGGATGAGAGGGAAATGACAGATCAGAGTAGATGGGCCAAACAACCTAATTCTGCTCCTATGTCCATTGGTTTCACTTGGAGTTAGTAGATCTTCAAGAACCAAGGAGGTCTTTGATCTGCTGCTGGAGACGTTGAAAAACATCATGGAGGGATACAGGAGCAGCAATTAATTTTCTGAGGATTAGTTAGTGGAGGGAATTAATCAGCAGTTTAGTTGGGCTCAGACAAGGGAACGTGAGTGTGGATTGCCTCGCATTAGGGTTAGGCTTAGGGGCAGCAGTCATACTCTGGATGTTTCAGTGGGAGTTGTGACAGGGGTTGGAGGTAGGTCAATGTTGTAGTGTGATTTGATGTAGGAGTGCGAATCACTTGAGAAAAGAATCTAAGGAAAGTGCTTGACTTATCTGATTTATTTGAAATGGGATTTCAACAATGGACCGCAAATGGGCCTTCTTTACCCAATAATGAAGGAGAACTCAAAAACACTGAGTATGGTGTGCATTTCCATTGGCCAAGCATATGTAATTCGGAATCACAGAAGTGATATCCAAGCCTGCCGTGAATGCCTCTGCACATAACCAGGCTCCTTTGTGTACTAAACACTACTTCGAAAATAAATTATGGATTTTGTGGAATACACAGTAAATCCAAGATTTCCCTTTGCAGTTGGTTCAGTAAAATGGAAAAATACGGTGTATAAAACAGTGACTCTCCTGCTTGGTCTTTAAGTTCTGCACAATAACAAGAGTTGGGAAAAGAACAGCTAGGTTCATGACATCTAAGGAGCAAAGAGGAAAAATAATCCTTATAAGAATTTATCACAGAGTGTTTGGTTTTATTTTCTTTTCCCTGAAACAATGGATGAAAGCTTCAAAAAGACAAAATATGTCTTTGGCCCATTGCAAGTACCTATAGCTACACCTTTATTCCAGCAAAAATTAACAGAAATGAATGGGTTCAGTGTGATGATATGTCAAGCCAGGATCAAGAATCCTTAGTAAGCTGAAGATCATAGGGAATTGAGGGAAAGTCATCTCCACTGCATAGTTTCATACCTAGCACAATGAAGGATGGTTGTGTCTGTTGAAGGTCAATCCAAACCTTACAGTTTTACCACAGGAATTTCTTGCATCAGTTACTCAATCCACTATGGAGCCAAACACAGTGATGTTCATTAATATTGCACCACGTTCAATTATATTCACAAGACCTCACAGAGTGAATCAGGTCATGTCCATAAACAGGGAGATCTGGACAATGTTCAAAACTGAATTGATAAATGTTAGTTTACATCTCTGGTAGACAGGTTTTATTTATTTAGAGATACAGCACGGTACAAACCCCTCTGGCCCAGTGAGTCTGTGCCACCCAATTACACCAATATGACCAATTATCCTAAAAAACTCATATATCTTTGGAATGTGGAAAGAAACTGGAGCCCCTGTACTCCTTACGAAAGCTAAAAATACCCTGACCTGTGCTCTCTCACACGTGCCCAGCAACACTTTTAATGTGAATTCCTGCACCCCTAATTCCCTTAGATTAATTCTCATCATCTCTCTCTGTATCCCATACTTCCTGCAACTCAGAACTACATGTTCTACTGACTCCTCTTCCTGACATTCCTCACACAATCCTGTCTGGTGTTTCCCTATCATTTTCAATGTTTTGTTTAATGCACAATATCCCAGCCTTAACCTAGTCCACACAGTTTCCTCTCTTCTGTATCCACTACCTGCAACACTCCTTTGTATTTGATATAAATGCCTCCCTTTCCCCTCCCTGTCTCATCTTGCTTGCCACATTTGCTTGATTTTTTCCCAGATTACACACTTAACCTCTGCTTTACTGATACTAATATGCATTTCTACATTTTCTTTCTTTAATGTCCTCTTTGCCAACTCATCCACCCTCTCATTCCCCTTTCGCCCCTACATGTGCTGGAACCCATAGAAATTTTACCTGACCTCCCTGATTTGCAATTCTTGTGACTGACTGAAGGACTTCATAAAGTACACCTTGCTGACTGTTTGAGTGAAAAGACCTTAAACTTGTTAGAACTGAGGATGAATCTGAGCATATCAACACTTTGACTTGTCCAGCTTTCTCTACCCATCGCAACGCAACCAAAGAACCCCTGATCTAGAACAAAGCATCCCACCTGACTGGCACCCAATTCACCACCATAACATGCATTCCCTCCACTGTTAGATCATACAGTACCATCTACAGAGTACATTTCAGCAACCTGCCAAGCTTTCTGCAACATCGCCTCACAAATCTGCATGTTCTACCACCGTGAAGGGCATCTGAGTGCAAGTTTTCTCCAAAATACTCCCCATCCAATCCATTATCATAGCTGCATCAAAATCCAGGGATCTACCACCCAGTGACACTGTAAGAGTACCTTCAGAACAAGGACTTTGAAAAGATGAAACTGTGCATCAGGACTTCAACCCAAAATGCTGACATTTCTTTTCCTTTCCTCCAGAAGATCGCCTTTTGCTCCAGATTCCATCATTTGTGGTCTCCTGTGTCTCTCCATTAAGTCATAGTCATTCTGCATGGAAACCAGACCTTAGGCCTACCAAGTTCATGTTGAACTCAATGTGCCCATTTACACCAACCCCATGCGAAACCTTGTTTTTCTTTTAATTCTGCCCACTTTTCTATCAACAATCTCAGACTTTGAAGTGGTGAAGTAAATCACTCCATTCAAAGGTAAATTCAAATGGGCAAAATAAAAAATCTAGCATTGTCATGAGCACCCACATCCTAAGAACTAATTGACAATAATATCGTAACATTCTTGGGATGAGACCATTGAAAATGTTTCTAATAATTACCAAAAAATCTACTGTTCATTATTGAGACTTTTTAATTTAGCATTTTGAAACATAACACAAATCTTCCAGCTATTTTCAACATTTAAAAGATAATACACACATTATCCAAAGGTAGACTTAAGCTTAGAAGAGTGTGTTAACCTGCCTCAATAACGACTGTCCACTAACACATACAGCAATGGTAATAAAGCGTTCTGAGAAATTGGTTATGGCACAAAACAACTCCTGCCTCACATAAGATCTGGATCTGCTCTACTTTGCCTAGGTCAGACAGGTTAGAATCAGGATCAGGTTTATTATGATTGATGTATGCTGTGATTTTTTTGTTTCGTGGCAGCAGCACAGTACAATATATTTTAAAAAGTAATATAAGTTACTACCAGAAACATAATAAATAAATAAGTAGTGCAAAGAAAGAGCAAAATAGTGATGTTGGGTTCGTGGACCATTCAAAAAATCTGATAGCAGAGGAGAAGAAGCTGTTCCAAAAATATTGAGTGTGTGGCTTCAGGCTTCTCTATCTCCCCTTTGATGGTGGTAATGAGAAGAGGGCTTGCCCTGGATAGTGGGGATCCTTTATGATGGATGGATGCTGCCTTCTTGTGGCATTGCCTTTTGAAGATGTTCTTACTGATGGGTAATCTAGTCCCCATGATGGGTAGTCTAGTCTCACTGATGGGTAGTCTAGTCCCCATGATGGGTAGTCTAGTCCACGTGATGGGTAGTCTAGTCTCACTGATGGGTAGTCTAGTCTCACTGATGGTAGTCTAGTCTCACTGATGGGTAGTCTAGTCTCACTGATGGGTAGTCTAGTCCCCATGATGGGTAGTCTAGTCTCACTGATGGGTTGTCTAGTCCCCATGATGGGTAGTCTAGTCTCACTGATGGGTAGTCTAGTCTCACTGATGGTAGTCTAGTCTCACTGATGGGTAGTCTAGTCCCCATGATGGGTAGTCTAGTCTCACTGATGGGTAGTCTAGTCCCCATGATGGGTAGTCTAGTCTCACTGATGGGTAGTCTAGTCTCACTGATGGGTAGTCTAGTCCCCATGATGGGTAGTCTAGTCTCACTGATGGGTAGTCTAGTCCCCATGATGGGTAGTCTAGTCCACGTGATGGGTAGTCTAGTCTCACTGATGGGTAGTCTAGTCTCACTGATGGTAGTCTAGTCTCACTGATGGGTAGTCTAGTCTCACTGATGGGTTGTCTAGTCCCCATGATGGGTAGTCTAGTCTCACTGATGGGTAGTCTAGTCTCACTGATGGTAGTCTAGTCTCACTGATGGGTAGTCTAGTCCCCATGATGGGTAGTCTAGTCTCACTGATGGGTAGTCTAGTCCCCGTGATGGGTAGTCTAGTCTCACTGATGGGTAGTCTAGTCTCACTGATGGGTAGTCTAGTCCCCATGATGGGTAGTCTAGTCCCCATGATGGGTAGTCTAGTCTCACTGATGGGTAGTCTAGTCTCACTGATGGTAGTCTAGTCCCCATGATGGGTAGTCTAGTCTCACTGATGGGTAGTCTAGTCTCACTGATGGGTAGTCTAGTCCCCGTGATGGGTAGTCTAGTCTCACTGATGGGTAGTCTAGTCCCCATGATGGGTAGTCTAGTCCCCATGATGGGTAGTCTAGTCTCACTGATGGGTAGTCTAGTCTCACTGATGGTAGTCTAGTCTCACTGATGGGTAGTCTAGTCTCACTGATGGGTAGTCTAGTCCCCATGATGGGTAGTCTAGTCCCCATGATGGGTAGTCTAGTCTCACTGATGGGTAGTCTAGTCCCCATGATGGGTAGTCTAGTCTCACTGATTGTAGTCTAGTCTCACTGATGGGTAGTCTAGTCTCACTGATGGGTAGTCTAGTCCCCGTGATGGGTAGTCTAGTCCCCATGATGGGTAGTCTAGTCTCACTGATGGGTAGTCTAGTCTCACTGATGGGTAGTCTAGTCCCCATGATGGGTAGTCTAGTCCCTGTGGTGGAGCTGGCTGAGTCTACACTCCAGCAGACTCCGTCTGCTTTTCTCAATCCCATGCACTGATGGCCCCATACCAAGATGGTGACGCAACCAGTCAGGGTACTTTTCATGGTACATCTGTCGGAATTTGCTAGAGTCCTTAGTGACACACCAAATCTGCTCAAACTCCTAATGAAGTACAGCCGCTGGCATGCCTCCTTTGTAATTGCATCAATATATTGGGGCCTCAATACACTAGTAGATTCCTTGAGATGTTGACACCCAAGAACTTGAAGCTGCTTACCCTTTCCACTACTGACTCTTCGATGAGGACTGGTGTGTTAACCCAATTTCTCCTCCCTGAAATCCACAAGCATCCCTTGGTCTTACTGATGTTGAGTACAAAGTTGTTGTTGCAACAGCACTCTATCTCATTCTGGTTCACCTCATCATCATCTCAGATTCTGACAACAGTTGTAGGTATTGGTTCCTGATGCTTTTGTGATCCAAATCTACAACAAATTATGCACCAATTTGCTGTTCATTGACTGCAACACAATCACCCCATCAACGGTTATCATCAAGTTTCAAGAACTGGATACTCGACTTCCTCACCAGCATTCCTCAATCCATGAGGACGGATAACAACATCTCAATCTCACTGATCATCATCACAGGTAGACCTCAAGGTGCCTAGCTCCTTGATCTACTCCCTATATACACGTGGCCATGTGGCTAAACATATTTCCAAGGTCATCTTCAAATCCACCATTGACACTGCTCTCTGATACAGATTGTGTCTAACTTCTATTTTCTTGTGAATTCTGCTGATATGATGCTCTGTGCCTGTGATGGTCCTGCAAGTAAATTTTTCATTGCACTTGTACACAGATGTACCTGTACTTATTAATGCTGGTTAGTGATGGGGCAGAAGGAGCAGGTAAAAACTAAATCATTGGATTCAGACTAAAAAAATGAAAAAGTTGTCACCAATCATTACAGGTGGTCACTACATAGTACATTTTTTTTCTCTCTGAAGATGGATGTGATGAGTCTGAACATACTGAAAGAATGAAGGTCAACATGGAGGAGCAATGGTGAAAAGGTTTACATGTACATTGTTGTAAGGGGTCTTTTGTGCAACCCTATGACAGGTGTAATTTACTTTTATAATCAAACTGATATGATTAATAGGAATGTGTTGTTTTCAATTAAAAGGTAAATTCTTATTTACAAAATTTCAGCAGAAAATAAAACACTGCAAAATGAAGCAAAGTTTTTTGGCTTATATACAAACTGCAGGAAAGTTATACTTAACAGTAAATTACAGAAATTCACTTGGTTGACCAAATAGTAGTTAACCAGCTGTAACAACATTTCAAGTCGTGCATAAGTAAAGCTTCTTCTTCGAGAGCTGCACACACAGATTTTTCCTTGGAACGCTCCATTGTTTTAAATCAGATTTCAAACATTACAGTACTTTTGAATTGTAAATTTATTTATTCAATTCCCACTTCAGCTGCTCTATGTGCAAAGGCATGAGTGGATTCACAAATACAAGAGCACATACGCGCGTAAACACACACACACACACACACACACACACGAACACAAACCCACAAATCTATTTTATGAGTCCCTTGTTCCTTCTGCAATAAACTCTTCACTAAGCAATTCGGAAATATTTGACTATATATTTCAATAAGTTTCAACCTTGAAGGTGGTCCAGAAATCAGTAGGACATATATGATAGCAAAATGATCTTAAGTTCTAAATTCCAGACTAATGTGCTCTCAAAGCCAATTCTAATTTGAATGTATTGTCAGTTTGACCATTCTTCTTGAGTATTCCACACAGATGGGGTAAAATAACATTGTGGTTATGAAACAGTGCCAGCAAACTCGGACTTGAACCAATGATCCAAGATAGGAATTTAAATCTTACCACAGCAGGTGGGAAGTATATTTTTTTTTCTCTGAATAATTTCAGAATTAAAAAAAGCTAGTATTCACAATGAAGCTACTCCATTTTTTGTAAAACCCTATTTTGTTCACTAACGTCCTTGCAGGATTATGTACAATTATGTCCTCCCTAGCTTCTAACGAATAGCCAATTGAGCCCTTCAAAAGCTTTGAATGCTTTGTTGTGGATTAAAGAGCAGTAAAAGGTAAGCAACAAATGCAGTGCTGGTGACCTCTACATCATTGATTGAACCATAATAAAGGAACAAGGTATTAGAATATAATTTTGATCAGCTGCAGAGGAGTTATCTGTATTCACATTTGCACTTCCTCTCTGTTCCCTGCTCTCTCCTGAATCTCGACCCTTTGTCCAGCTTAATGCATGCACCCATGCCATCACAACATGTCTGCATTGCATATAATCTATGACTAATTACGCATAGTTGGAACAATATGATGATATGCTATGATTTCTTTTACAGTGGGTTTCCAATCTGAGAACTGAAGTCAGCCAGAAACATCGGTTAAAGTTTAGAACTTCAGCTCAGGGAAAATAAATGGAAGCCAAGGAAATCAAATCATCCTCAGACTAGAAGCTGGATTCCTTCTCTTCTTCATGGTTGGTTTCAAAGCAGATAAACTTAGAGTTAAATTATAATGCAAGTAACGAGAAAAAAACAATGCTCACAGCAAGCTATCTGCAGGAGGAAACAATTGGAGTCCAGGTGCTTCCCCAAAGGACAGGAAAAAAAATAAACAAATCTCTACCAAAACCAAGTAAGACACCAAGGAGATCTATATATCCACTGCAAACTTAACTTAACTCAATATTGTCCATCTCCCGATCCACAGGCAAGGACTTGCAAAAACAATATTTATACACAGGAGGTAAGCTTTAAAGTTCAACTTCAAAGTAAATTTATCATCAGAGTACATATATGCCACCATATACAACCCTGAGTTTCATTTTCTTGTGGGCATACTCAGTAAATCCAAGAAACATAATAGAATCAACAAAAGACCACAGCCAATCAGATGGACGAGAAACCAATGTGCAAACGACAACAAACTGTGCAAATACAAAAGAGAAATAAAGAAATAAAAACACTAAATAAATAAGCAATAAATATCAAGAACATGGGATGAAGAGTCCTCCAAACTGAGGGCATAGGTTGTGGAAAAAGTTCCATTATGGAGTAAGTGAAGTTGAGTGAAGTCATCTCGACCAATACAAGAACCTGATAGATGAGGGGTAATAACTGTTCCTGAATCTTCTGTGGGCCTTGAGGCTCCTGTACCTTCTCCCTAATGGCAGCAGTGAGAAGAGAGCATGGTCTTGGTGGTGGAGGTTGCTTTCCTGTGGCACCTCTCCATGTAAACGTATTCATTTATGGGGAGGGCTATACCCATGACATACTGAGCCATATACCTACTTTTTGTAGAATTTGCCATTCAAGTGCATTGGCTTTTCTATAGCAGGCCATTATACTCTCCACCCCGCATCTATAGAAGTTTGTCAAAGTTTTAGGTGTCATGCTGAATCTTTGCAAACTTCTAAGAAAGTAGAGGTGCTGCCATGCTTTCTTTCTGATCGCATCTATGGGCTGATCCCATGACAGACCCGCTAGAATGAAAACACCAAGGAATTTAAAGTTGCTGATCTCTTCATCTTTGATTCCACAATAAGGACTAGCTTATGGAATTCTTGTTTCCTCCTCCTGAAGTCTATAACCAGCTCCTTGGTCTTACTGACATTGACAGGCTGTTGTTGTGTTACCACTCAGCTAGATTTTCAGTCTCCCTTCTATGTACTGATTCATCATCACACATGATTCAGCTAACGACAGTGGTGTCATCAGCAAACGTAAATGTGGCATTGCAGCTATGCTTAACCTCACAGTCATAAGTATAAAGCCAGTAGAGCAGGGGGCTAAGCACAGAGCTGTGTGGTGCACCTGTGCCGATGGAAATTGTGAAGGAGATTTTGTTGCTGATCCAAACTGACTCAGATCCACAAATGAGGAAATTGAGGATCCACTTGCACAAGGAGGTATTGAGGCCAGAGTTTTGAAGCCTTTTGCCTAGTTCAGAGGGGATGATAGTATTGAATGCCAAGCTTCTTGATGTACGTATCTTTTCTGACCAGTTGTTCCAGGGTTGATTGCTATTTTTCCATTGTGGCAGTAGTCAAATTGGAGCAGATCCAAGTCGCTTCTCGGGCAGAATTTGGTATGTTTCATCAACAACCTCTCAAAGCACTTCATCACAGCAGATGCAACTCCTTCTGGACAATAGTCTTTGAACTATTCTTCTTAGGCAATGGTATAATTGAGCCTGCTTGATGCAGGCAGGTACCTCATACTGCCAAAGTGAAAGGCTAAAGATATTGAATTCCCAAAGACTCACCAACGACTGCACATTTGCTCATGAGATGCTGGGTAGCATCTCAGGATGGCTTGAACACCTTCCTTCTTGTCCCTCTTCCATCCCTGGCTCTTGTCTGCTTAAAGATGCTGTACCTGCATGCTTGAGAGTCTTTCAGAAGATTGTGAAATTGCCAGTCATTAAGACAGTTAAAAAGGATATTGCATAAAGGGAATTACAGGCTGCAGTTTGCAGTGAGAGTAATTCAAGAAGTGTCTTTAGACGTTTTGTAAGCAGCCCTTAACACATGAGCATGGTTCACCACCACCTTGCTATTTATTCCATGTATATTCCAAGGACTACAATTGATCCTATCAGCAAAGCTTGACTAATTTAAATAACCTGCAAAGGGAAAGGAAGGGAATTCAACAACTAGTAGGATATTGGCCTGTTTCATACTTCTCGTTTGTTCCTTAGATGACGATGTCACTCTTAAGTCTACAATGTATTATTGTACAAACTGACAAAGCATTTTGAGTCAAGTGCATCAGCATGTCTGAGTTGCACATATGCCAGACCAGGTAAGAATGGTAGATTTTCTTTCCAACACTAAAAAAAAGAATCAGATGTGATTTAGGTTTGTGATTAGTGACTTCTAATCCTGGATTTTATTTTCATTCAATTCCATGAATTTAAATTTCACTGTTACCATGCAGGGAATCCAACTATGTCCTTGGATCAACAAACTGCCTTTGGATGCTGGACCAGTAAGTTAATCACTATATCATCTTCTCCAGCAATGTTTATAAGCTCAGCAAGTTATGTTCTATTCTCACTTTGTCTGCAGCTGATATTCTAGCTTGCACCAAGGTTATTAGCCATGGGCATGCTGGACAAATAATTTTTTTATATGTTCAGCATTGGAAATGTACAGCATCTTTAAATGATCCCATTAAGTCCTCCTCCCTGCCAGAAGGTGGTGCTATCATCTACTGTCTTGTCAGATCCATTGCTTAAGAACTGACTTTATTTTTGTTGGTACAACAGTATAAAATGAATGGGACTGGATTTGTAGCAACACACAAAGCACTGGAGAAACTCAGTGGTTCTGGCAGCACCTGTGGGGGGTGGGGGGGGGGGCGGGTGGATGGCAGGCTAGACAGTTGGCACTTTTGGTCTAGATCCTTCATGTGGACCGGAAAGAAACAAGGATCAAAGCCAGTATAAAAGGTGGAGGAAAGGGGTGGAGGAAGAGTTGATTGATGATGTAGATCTAGCTGAGATGCATAATAGGCAGATGAGGGAGGGGGGAGAGTGGGAATTATGTCAGAAGCTGGGAGATGATAGTTGGATGGGCCAAAGATTTGAAGAGGATGGAATCTGATAGGAGAGGGACTGGAGCATTGAATGTGACAGGAAGGTAGGGAACAGAACCAGTGGGAGAAGCGTGTGGGTGATGGGCAGATGAAGTGAATGGGTGAGGGGAATGAGATAAGATAATAGGATCAAGGTGGACCAAGAGGAGAGAAAGGAGAAAGGTGAAAAACAGACAGAGTGTGAGCAGTAATCAGCAGTTTGAGAATTCAATGTTTACGTCACCAGGTTGGAGATTGCCAAGGCAAAATATGAGATGCAGTTCCTAATTTGCATTTAGCCTCATCCTAGCAATGAAGGGGGCTGTGGACAGACATATCAGTATAGGAAGGGGTAGTGGAATTAAAATGGCAGTCTACCAAGAGATCCACCATGAATTTTGATTCATTTCATCTTATTTCATAGTTACTGGCAGCTCTTCAGCTAGCAGTCCCTCACATGGGAAGCTATATGTTGAAGGTCATGGATTAAGCTTGGAGGTAAGCTCTAAAACCATTCAGTTCCTCCTGGCAGTGACTCGGGTGATTGAATTGTGACCAGCATTGAGAATTCTGGATTCTCACCCCACCTACTAAGCAATGTTGTCTTGCAGGATCATCTTAACTAGCATTGGAGTTTAACTTCAGTTAGATGTGTGGAAAGGACATATATATGGCTGAAATAGGCTGAAGCTATTTAAACTGCAGCACAAAAGAAGAAATTAATTTACTGCTTCCAAGTCCTGTTCATACCATGAGACATGCAATGGAAAATAAATATTTCACGGCCCTTCCACCTGCTGAGGAGATCAAGTTTATAAATGAGGTGGCTTCAGAGCAGAGACATGATCTTGGGCAATCTAAATGCCCAGATTCCAAATGTATGCTGAAATTGTGGAACTTGCAACACTCCTTCCCATACTGCATTTAATCATTGCACCAAGCAGGAAAATCGAAAAATGGGTGTTAATACTATAATTAAGACAAATGCTCTATGTAAATGACAAGAACTATATTTACTATAAATCAAGGACTCGAATATCTATTTTTCGCAAACATTTAATTTCTGCCAGATCTTTTCCTACCTCTCTCACAATGTTAAAAGCAAGATCACAATTATTAAAAGGAACTATTTCCTAAAATATTTAACTACGATGGCTATTTTCTATTTCTACTTTCCTCTTCTGATTCTATTGCATTCAGAAATGTCCATCTCTATACACTACAACCCCATCTGAATGCATAGAGTACCTATCCTTAGCAGTTTTCTGCAGCAAATCTATAAAACACTGTTTGGCGTTTGTGCCTAAATAACCTGCCCAAGACTTACACTAATTGTACATTATTCCTTTTTTGGAGATTCCAATCATGCCAATTTCTCATTACTAACACTAGGACCACAGCTAAGAAGCTAGGTAATGCCAGACATCCAATTATCAAATTGTCATTCTGTCTGAATTGCTGTTCATTTTGCTCAGACTCACCAAGCAAGCTTGTTCTTTATATATTATGTTTCTACCTTCATAGATTTTTTTCTACCATCTATAATAATAGGGTAACCACTATTCCTACATTTAGTACAAGAAAATATGAGGAACAGGGGATTTGGATAAATGAACAAAACTGATTTTTTTTTTCAGACACAATTATATTCAGAACCTCAGATATACTGGATGGTCAAAGGTCAAATCCATCCACTATCCCCTCATCACTACCTCTGTCTCAGCAAAGTTCTTAGCACAATGACATCAACAGACTCAGTGATAGTTGCAGCTATGCATTTCAAATCAATAATTTATCACGATTGTCAAGATTACCCGTCCAAATCTTTTTGCTTGTGTTACAAGTGACATCCATAAGTAGCTCTTGTCAGGCACACACTATCAAAAGGAAGCTTTCGACACTGTAGCAACACAACATAGTCTGCTCATAATATTTCAGGGTGGTTTCATTCATGCTTCAATCTGCCAGAGAGGCTTTACTACATTGTTCTTTTGAGTAATGCCCATGGAGATTTGGTAAATAAAGCTATTTTGTTCGAATAGTAGGTCCATTTCCCAATCTTTTCTGACTTCCCAGAAATTAGGACCAATTCATATTTATTTCAAGTGTGGGAGTTCCAGTGGTAGCTAGAGCACTTTACACCTCTCCTGGGTCCCGTTTTGGAAGCAGCTCTAATATGGATCTCAAGGGGGATATAAATGGCTCACATTTCTGCTGAAACTCTGACGTTTGGGTTGAATCTACTTTGTCATTAGTGCAAGTTCAGTCGTGCACGATAAAGCCAAACTACAACTACAATGACTGGAATGCACAAGCAAAGGCACAGGAAACAGAGCAAAAGAATATGTGTTTTATCTTCGTATCAACCAGAAAGTGAATGCAAATTGTGATATAAGACACTAACCTGTTATCAGAGGAAAACAACCATGTTGTGAGGCTAAATCAATGGAATTTATTTACTTGCTGCTATTTCAGGCAAATATTCAGAATTTTTTGGTAACTTCTTTAATTAGCAGGGTATAAAACGAAGCTGATTTTATCAAGTTACTTTCTAATCTGTACTCTGTAATGACACTCTAGGTTAAAATAGGCTATTTCTGACTGACACCAGGGCAGAGAGTAAAGATGTCTTACAGGAACTCGGGAACTGGCCAATTCCTGGATCAATTTCCTGTGTAAAAGACTCAAATTCACTTATTGGCAAAGGAAATTAGAATGATGTGATTTTTTTTAAGTGTGCCGTACCAGACATTCAGCCATTCTTGTCTGGCACGTGCTGTCAGGATTAACCGGGTCACGTTATGAACGTTCCTAACTCCACTCTTGTATTTTTTTATGAGCACGAATAACAGCTCAACACTCAACCCGGCACGGATGGAAAGCGTGCTCGGGGGTGGCCTGACCTGGATTCGAACTCGGGAACCTTCGCTCCGGAGTCCGTTGCTGATCTCACTGCGCCACCAGCCGGCAGAATGATGTGATCAAAATGATACATTTTTCTGGGATATCAAAACTTGTTTGTATCTTCACCTTTTCTCTTATATTCGCTATGGATTTCCAGTCTGATCCAGGTCCACTAGGGACAAGGTTATTCTGTAAAGTCAGAAAGGAGGCCAAAAATGCCATTTGCTGGCCCATTTGTCTGACTCTAACTAATCTACACATATTCAAAATGAAAGCCCAGCATAATTACACCCAAAAACATTTGTGGAAGTTCTGGGCCAATCTAAAAGGGATGAATACATTTCTTCTAGGTTCTTGAAGATGCTCCTTAAGGTTACTCAAGGGTAATGATCATTGTCTGAGGCTATGGGTCAGGCCAATTGGTCCCAATATTTTCAGGACTGGAGGTAAAAAGAAGAATTCCACAAAATAACTAGGCACCAGCATTTTTAAGCTGGATTTGTCTGAATTTCCCAGCAGAATTTCCCTTTCTTGCTCAACCTTCTCCAGCATTCTGAACTTCCACAGCTCTGATTGAGCTTAGTAAAACCTGACAGAGGAACAGTATGTAAAAGGATCTTAAAAATATCAGTAGCTGCAAGTACAATAACAAAAATGTTCTCAAGCATTCAATAACAATGACAGCTTTGACAGCCAGTGAGTTGATGGTGAGTCTCCCTCACCTACTAGTACTAGCTACTTATATAGTTACGTTTTCCCAACTTGCAGTGGGACATGGGAACTAAGCTTTCACTGGAAGAATGTGCCAACACTCACGCTAGAAGAAAGAGTGTAACCTAAGAGCGGGTCACCAGCAATCTACAGACAGTGGAAAACTTGCCTCGGTATCTGCAGTGACATAGCAGAGGCCTACACTTTCAGTGAATCTCCTCTTATATTTGTGTGGTTTCTTGAGGACCAGAATAGACCACAGACCAGTGAATTCCCACCAACTTCATCATCTCATAACATTTCCAAGACATTCTGCCAGAAATAAAAATAGAGAATGAAGATGCTAATTTATATTAGGATGAACAGGAATGTGCAAATAAAATGGAACTACACCATTCTGCCTTTTCCCCATCTATAACGTAAGTTCAATGATAAACATTGCAGGCTTTCAATACCGATAAGGCTTCAAGGAAGAACAAATACTGAAGATCTGTTGGTGCACAGAATACACAACTGCACCACTCCAACAAAGAAAAATTCTCCTTGCAGTTCTGGCAATTCGTCTGATGCAGTAAGAATTGCAACTACCTAGCCTACACCCACCTGTGCAAAGAGGGACCACACAGTCCACAGAGTGTGGAACAAAATTTAAATACTCTTGACATTTGAAGGTCTATCAAAAGCAGAGAGCAGAAGGATAGGTGGACGAATGCAAATGTTACTGATCTGCTCTCAAATACTTGGGAGGAGATTGAGTTCTTGGTTACAATGCAGCCATATAAAGTGATTACAGCACAGTAGAGGGAACGGAAGGTCAAAGGTAGACGATAATGCATTTTGTAAACCAATAATTATGTCCTAAATGATCGCAGCTGACAAATATAATAACAAATAAGGAATTCCCTGCATGCTCACTCAGACCTATAGGAAGGAAGGAAATTGCCTTTTAAACTCACGAGAGAGCATAGGCCATCAACTTTTTTTCCAGTTGATGTTTCTGTAGCAGGCAATTTCCTTTTTATGAGGTTGAGTTGCTAGCTCGACGCTCAACCCAGCACAGATGGAAAGCGTACCAGGAGAGCCGGCTGGGTTCGAGTTCGTGAACCTTTGCTCCAAAGTCCAGTGCTGATGCTACTACGCCACCAGCCAGCCTATAATCTACTCAGACCTATGGACATCTGAAATTGTTGGAATGTTAAAAGACCATCAAGCCTATTGCTCATTGCTAGATCCAATAATCCCTGCCAACAAGCAACAACAAAATCCCCTTGAGAGGCAAGAGGGACACAGATCAACAATATAACTTAGCCCAGTTTCCGAAGGGAAAAGGTTTTGGAAGCTGCTCTCCAGTTCTCAATGCAAGGGAAATAAGAAATATCTAAGGTAGTGTTTCGATATCTATCAAATTATGGAGATAACAAATAAAAGTTAAGAATTACAGACATATTGCCATGGGGACTGCAATACGATGGCTCAAAAAGGAGGATTGAGAACTTTGCAAAGAGTATTGCTGGATAGAAGACATTCAGAAAAGAAAGGTAAGGAGAGAAAAGGAGGTACACTTATTAATCAAAAAATTCATTACAACACTCGAAAGGATGATGAGGATGGGGGCATCAAACACAAAATCAGCTTGGTTGAATTAAGGAACAGCAGGGAACTATTGTGGTAATTAACACAAGTCATAAGGCACAAAATAATGGGAAATAGAAGGCCAAATAGGCTGACAAATTGTACAAAGAAGCAAAGAATCATACAGCAGTGGTAATAAGTAAATTTAATTACATGGAATATCACAGAATCAGGTTAAAATAATCTATGCCAATGTTTACAGTTCGTTCTTCTCAAAGAAACTCCCAAACTTCTATACATCACTCATTCAGCACAACCTTCTGCTCCCTTCTCTCAGTAAATATTGTTTCGTTTCTCCTGAAAACCGCACACAATTATTTATCTCAAACACTCCCTATGGTAACAGCTACAATATAAATGTGATTACATCAGTGGATTAGTAACCTGGATGGCTAAACTAATGCTCTGTAGATGAGCTCCAATTTCACCATGCCAGCTGGAGAATTTAAAATCAGTCAATGAAATGAATTTTGCATTGGTAATAATTATGAAACTACCTAATTGTTAGGAACCCATATAATTTACTAAACTAATTCAAGGACTGAAATCTATCAGCTTTCCTCAACTTGACTAATATGAACACCAGACACATGGAAACATAACTGATCTACACTGACCCTCTAAAACGACTAAACAAGTCATTCAAATTCTTTTTTGTATGCTCCATATGAGCCCATAACATATAGGAGCAAAATTAGGCCATTTGGCCTATCGAGTCTGTTCCACCATTTCATCATGGCTGATCCATGTCCCTCAGCCCCAGTCTCATGCCTTCCTCCCCTTATCCCTTCATGCCCTGACTAATCAAGAATGTAGCAACCTCTGCACTAAATACGCCCAATGACTTGGCCTTCACAGCCGCTTGTGGCAACAAATTCCATAAATTCATCACTCTCTGGCTAAAGAAATTCCTCTTCATCTCTGTTCCGGTGCCCTCTGATCTCCGACTCCCCACCATAGGAAGCATCGTCTCTACATCCACTCTATCGAGGCCTTTCAACATTCGATAGGTTTCAATAAGATCCCCCTCACTCTCTGGATTCCAGCAAGTACAGCCACCTATTGGATCGCATATGGTAACCCGTTAATTCCCAGATCATTCTCGTGAAACTCCCCTGAACCCTCTCCAATATCAGTACATTCCTTCTTAGATAAGGGGCTCAAAACTGCTCACAAAAGTGAGGTCTTACCAGTGCCTTATCCAGCCTCAACATTACATCCTTGCTTTTAGATTTTTGTCCTATAAAAATGAATGCTAACATCACATTTCCTGTCCTCACCACCAACACAAACTGCAAATTAACCTTTAGAGAATCTTGCATAAGGACTCACAAATCCCTTTGCACACTGGAATTTTGAGTTTTTTACCCATTTAGAAAATAGTCTACACTTTTGTTTCTTCTACCAAAGTGCAAGATTATGCACTTCCTGTTACTGTATTCTATCTTCCACTTCTCTGCCCATTCTCCTAATCTGTCTGAGATCTTCTGTATCCCTTCATGCCCTAACTAATCAAGAACCTATAGCCTTCCTGCTTCCTCAACACTACCTGCCTCTTCACCTAGGTTCGTATCGTCTGCAAACTTGGCCACAAATCTGTCAATTCTGTCATCCAAATCATTGATATAAAATGTAAGAAGAAGCAGTCCTACACAGACTTTTGTGGAACACTACTAGCCACTGGCAACCAACCAGAAAATGCTCCCTTTATTCCCACTCTTTGTCTCCTGCCAATCAGCCAATGCTCTGTCAATGCTAGTATCTTTCCTGTAATACTACGGGCTCTTAACTTGTTAAGCTGCTTCATGAATATCCAAATAAACAACATCCACCGACTCTCCCTTGTCCATCCTGTTTGCTATATCTTCAGAGAACTCCAACACAATTTGCCAGGCAAGATATTCCCTTAAGGAAACCATGCTGACTTTGGCCAATTTTGTCATGTGCCTCCAAATATCCCCAAACCACATACTTAACAATCGACTTCAACATGTTTTCAACTAACTTATTGATCAGACTAGCGGACCTATAATTTTCTTTCTTCTGCCTCTCTCCCTTCTTGAAACGTGGAATGACATTTGTAATTTTCCATTACTCCGGAGCCATGCCAGAATATATTGATTTTTGAAAGATAATTACTAATGCCTCCACAATCACTTCAGCTACCCTTTTCAGAACACTGGAGTCTAGACCATCTGGTCCAGGTGACTAATCTACCTTGAGACCTTTCACTTTCTCATGTACCTTTTCCATAGTAATGGCAACTTCACTCTCTTCTGTCCCCTAACACTGTCCAACCTCCGGCATATTGTTAATGTCTTCCACACTGAAGACTAATGCAAAAATTTATTCAGTTCATTCACCATTTCCTCCATTACCACCTCTTCAACATCATTTTCCAGTGGTCTGATAATGACTCTTGCCTCTTTTTTACTCTTTATCTATCCAAAGAACCCTTTGGTATACTTTTTAATATTATTGGCAAGCTTACCTTCGTATTCCACCTTTTCCCTCTTTAAGACTTTATAGTTACCTTCTGTTGGAGCTTAAAAGCTTCCAAATCCTCTAAACCATCACTAATTTTTGCTCTATTATATGTTGTCTCTTTGACTTTGACTTCCTTTGCCAGCCACTGTTACATCATCCTTCCTTTAGAATACCACTCACAAACAAGAGAAAATTTGCAGATGTGGGAAATCTTGGCTTGAAACAATGACTGTTTGCTCTTTTCTGTAGATGCTGCCTGGCCTGCTGAGTTCCTCCAGCACTTTGTGTCTGTTGTTTAGAATACTACTTCTTCTTGCCATTGTTTCTGTGTTGCCCTTAAGGCATTTATTAGACTTTGTTAGGTCTACGCTTTAAATGATTTGTTTGTAACTATTTTCTAGTTAAAGTTAAAGGTTGAAAATTAAGTTACAGTATAGCAAAGGTAAATTCATTGTCTATGGTATATCGCGGTATGTGGTGACGTCACCTCCGGTTTTGCTGCGTCTTATGTGTAACCTCCGGTTCGGAGAAGGTATAAAGGTGGGTGCCATGTGTGCAGTATGGTCATGAAGAACTCCGTGTCTACCCACAAAGAAACATTATAGAAGCAATGCCGTAAGTTCCTATGAAAGTATTTGAGGTAAAAATATTAACGCGGTTTCTGTTAAGGAAGCAGCGATTCGGGTGGCGCGCGTGTCGGCTTTTCACTTTCCACGTGGGGTGGGCTCGGACCCAGTGGCGGTTTGACGGGAACCCCCTCGCTCCCTACTCGGGGCGGCTGGAGACACTCGCTAAAAGAAGAGAGCGCGCGTGGTCTCCAGAATGAAACAGACGCTGTATATGTTTGTATTTGCACAGTAAATGGTTAACCTTACTATGACTCTGTCTTCATTGGCTCCAGTTTAACTTGCTGTTTAGTCAGAGTTCCAACACACTGCAAGAGAACACTACAGTGAAAAGGCGAAATCATTAGATGTTTCGACAAGTGGTATCATGGCTTCGCGATCAAGCATCAAGTCACTTGCACTCAGCGCCAAGAGCTGTAGGATGTCGACAAGTGTGGCTGCCCTCGCAAGGGCTGAAGCAGAAGCTGCCAAGGTGCGAGTGTCATACGCTAACCAAGAAGCAAAACTGAAAATGGAAGAGGCTGCCAGAGAAGCGGAAAACCAGTTGGAAAAGGCAAGGATAGATACAGAGTTAGAAGTGCTGACGCTACAACGAGAAGCTGATGCGGCCGCGGTGGAAGCACAAGTGTTGGAGAATGCTGAAGAAATGCACGTTCTAGACGAAGCAGGAAAATCTATGTCAGGAAGGGCCACATTGGAGCACACCAGCGAATACGTCCAATCTCAAATTGACCTGCAAATTCATTCTCCCTCTCCATACTTGCCTGTTGGTGTCCCATCTCATGTGAAATCACAAGGAAGTTTCGTTACATCACGTCCACCTGGGGAAGACAACTCACAATTGCAACCTTGCCACAAACTCAAGTATGAAAGGGCTGACTACGAATACTTCCCGACCCCAAACCTACCAGATCCGGTGAGATCAGAGACAAAGGCTGAAGTCAAAGATCAAATCCCATCATGAATGTACACGCTCAGTCATATGTTCCCCAGCTAGCACGCCACCTGCAGCAGAACCCTTGACATAGTATTTAGCGCGACGAGACCTCATCAATTCAGGATTGTACCAGTTTGACGATAAGCCTGAAAATTACTGTGCGTGGTACTCCTCATTCACCAGTGCCACCGGCGGAGTCCAACTCACAGCAACCCAAGAGTTGGACCTTATGACTAAATAGCTGGGAAAGGAATCAAGTGAACAGGTGAAACGCATACGCTCAGTGTACATCAACAACCCCAAGCTAGCCTTACACAATGCGTGGGAGAGACTTAGGGACTGCTATGCAGCCCCTGAAATTATTGAGGGGGTGCTATTTCAACGGCTGGACAATTTTCCCAGGGTGTCAGCCAAGGACCACACTAAATTACGAGAACTCGGAGATTTACTCACGGAGATTCAAGGTGCTAAAGAAGACAGCTATTTAACTGGCCTGTCATATCTGGATACCTCACGCGGAGTTGGACCAATTGTGGACAGACTTCCATTTGGGCTGCAGGAAAGGTGGGTGTCTATTGGCTCAGAGTACAAGGAAGAGAACGGTGGTCGATTCCCTCCCTTTGAGTATTTTAGTAGGTTTGTGTGCAAGGAGGCGAAGAGGCGAAACGACCCTAGCTTCATGAATCAAGGCAACACTACCACTCACACAACCCAGTCAAACCCTTTTTGAACAATTTTGTCATCAATAAACCCGTCTCAGTGCATAAAGCCGAAGTCTCTGCAATCAACGATGACCCTAGCAAGAATTGTCCATTGCACAACAAACCCCACCCCCTCAAAAAAATGCAGAATGTTTCAAAACAAACCATTTGACAAAAGAAAGGCCCTTCTCAAGGCAAAAAGAATATGTTTTAGGTGCTGTTCCTCTGCCTCCCACCTTGCTAAAGAGTGTACGTTCCCCGTAAAGTGCTCGGAATGTAACAGCACTAATCACGATGGAGCCATGCATCCCGGCCCATCACCGCAAACTGCCAAGGCTCCTCCACTCCCACAAGAGGATGGCAGGGAGGGAGAGCATCACTCTGATACAACTATTGTCAGCTCGAGCTGCACAGAAGTTTGCAGTCCAGGTCAGTCGAGCCGTTCGTGCTCAAAGATCTGCCTCACTAAGGTATACCCTAAGGGAGCCAAAGACAAGGCCATCAAAGCCTGTGTAATTCTGGACAACTAGAGCAACCGCTCACTAGTGAGACCAGAGTTCTTCGAGTTGTTCAGCGTAAAGGGTAAACAATTCCCATACTACCTCAGAACTTGCTCTGGTATCGCAGAAACATAATGGCAGGAAGGCAGAAGGCTTCCAGCTCGATTCGCTGGATGGCAAAGCCGTCATCAGTCTTTCTCCACTCTTAGAGTGCAATGAGATCTTGAATAACCGATCCGAGATTCCAACGCCAAGCGCGGTGCTACACCAGCCCTACCTCCACCACATTGCCAAGCACATCACAGAACTGGATCCGGAAGCAGAAATACTCCTGCTACTCGGAAGAGACGTTCTTAGGATGCACAAAGTCAGGCAGCAGGTGAATAGACCACACAACGCCCCTTTCGCCCGATGTCTGGATCTGGGCTGGGCGGTGATAGGAGAGGTGTGCCCTGGCAACGTACACAAACCGACAGTTAACATGTTCAAGACTAACGTGCCAGAGAGAGGCCGCCATTCAATTTCTCAGCCCTCCACAAGTGTTGCATGTATCAAGGAAGCACAACAAAGGCACGAGCGTAGTAAAGTAACTGAGAAGACACTGGGACTGTCAGTCTTTGCTCAAACTAAGCACGATAATAAACTTGCTCCATCGGGGGAAGACGCCATCTTCTTAAAAATAATGGACACAAAGGTCTTTAGAGACAAAGCAAACAACTGGGTCACCCCACTACCATTCAGAGTACCGCGCCAGCGCTTAACAAACAACAAAGAGCAGACAGTCAACCGGTTCACATCTTTACAACAAACCCTGAAAAGGAAACCTGAGACCAGTTACAGAGTTTGTTCTACTTCTACCTAAAGACTGATCTAGAGACTAAAGTTCTATACCATGTTTCTAGTGACCTTACAAAGGTCAGGCGGGGAGTGTGTTGCCCTTAAGGCGTTTATTTGACTTTGTTGGGTCTACGCTTTAAATGATTTGTTTGTAACTATTTTCTAGTTAAAGTTAAAGGTTGATAATTAAGTTACAGTATAGCAAAGGTAAATTCATTGTCTATGGTATATCGCGGCATGTGATGATGTCATCTCCGGTTTCGCTGCGTCTTATGTGTAACCTCCGGTTCGGGAAGATGTAAAGGTGGGTGCCATGTGTGCAGCATGATCGTGAAGAGCTCCGTGTCTACTCACAAAGAAACATTATGGAAGCAACGCCGTAAGTTCCTATGGAAGTATTTGAAGTAAAAATATTAACACGGTTTCTGTTAAGGAAGCGGCAGTTCGGGTGGCGCACGTGTTGGCTTTTCAATTTCTACACGGGGTGGGCTCAGGCCCGGCAGCGGTTTGACGGAACCCCCTTCGCTCCCTACTCGGGGCGGCTGGAGACACTCGCTAAAAGAAGAGCGCGCATGGTCTCTAGAATGAAACAGACGCTGTATATGTTTGTATTTTTTTTATCAACAGTTTTCACCATACGATGTTAATGTGGAAGTGTGAACAGTAAATGGTTAACCTTACTACGACTCTGTCTTCATTGACTCCGGTTTAACTTGGTGTTTAGTCAGAGTTTCAACACACTGCAAGAGAACACTACAGTTTCTATCCTGCACCTCCTGCATTGCTCCCAGAAATTCCAGCCATTGATACTCTGCCGTCATCCCTGCTAGTGCCCCTTTTGCCAGCTCCTCTCTCATGCCTCTGTAATTCCCTTTATCCGACTGTAATACTGATACATCTGATTTCAGCTTCTCCCTCTCAAATTGCAGGGTGAATGCTATGATATGATGATCACTGCCTCCTATGAGTTCTTTTACCTTAAGCTCTCTAATCGAGTCAGGTTCATTGTACAACACCCAATCCAGAATAACTGATCCCCTAGTGGCCATGAGCTGATCTCAAATGCTATATTGTAGGCATTGTACAAATTTCCTCTCTTGGGATCCAGCACCAACCTGATTTTTCCTCTCTACCTGCATATTAAAAACTCCATGATATTGCCCTTTTGATATGCCTTTTCTATCTACTGTTGCAATTTGTAGCCCACATCTTTGCTACCGTTCAGGGGCTTTTATATACTGTAACTCCCATCAGGGTCTTTTTACCCTTGCAGTTTCTTAGCTCTACCCACAAGGTTCTATATCTTCCTATCCTACGTCACCTCTTTCTAAGGATTTGATTTAATTTTTTACCAGCAGAGCCACGCCATCCCTTCTGCCTATCTGCCTCTCCTTCTGACACAATGCGTATCTTTGGATCTTAAGCTCCCAGCTATAATTTTCTTTCAGCTGTGATTCAATGATACCCACAACATCATACATGCCAATCTGTAACAGTGCTACAAGTTCATCTACCTTATGCCGCATACTGTGTGCATTCAAATATAACACCTTCACTCCTGCATTCACCATCCTTTTCGATTTTGTCCCCCTTTCACATTGCAACTCATCCCACTGAGAGCAATTTTGCCCTATTATCAGCCTATTCTTGCTAGCAGTCTCACTACACACTGCCTCTGTTTTTAAACCAACTGCCTTATCCTTAGCCCTATGATTCTTGTACCCACTCCCCTGCCAAGTAAGTTTAAATACTCATCAGTTCTAGCAAACCTGCCCACGAAATATTGGTCCTCCTCAGGTTCACATGTAAATCATCCCTTTTGTGCAGGTCGTACCTTCCCCAGTAGAGATCCCATTGATCCAGAAATCTGAACCCCTGCCCCCTGCACCAGTCGTTCAGCCACATATTTATCTGCCAGATGTTTCTTTTGTTACTCTCACTGATGCATGGCATAGGCAGCAAACCAGAGATCACTATTCCAGCAGTGCTGCTTTTCAGCTTTTTACTTAGCTACCTAAAATCTCTCTTCAGGGCTTCCTCAACTTTCCTAGCAATGTCATTGGCGCCAATGCGTACCAAGACATCTAGCTGCTCACCCTCCCCCTTTGGAATGTTGTAGGCCAGGGCTAAAATAGCTAGCACGAGAGGGCACAGTTTTAAGGTGCCTGGAAGTAAGTACAGAGGAGATGTCAGGGGTAAGTTTTTCACACAGAGAGTGGTGAGTGTGTGGAATGGGCTGCCAGCAATGGTGGTTGGTGGAGCCGGATATGATAGGGTCTTTTAAGAGACTCCTGAATAAGTACATGGAACTTAGAAAAATAGAAGGCTATGGGTAATCCTAGGTAATTTCTAAGGTAAGGACATGTTCGGCACAGCTTTGTGGGCCCAAGGGCCTGTATTGTGCTGTAGGTTTTCTATGTTTCTATGTTTCTATCCCCGACCCTGGCATTTGAGAGGTGACGTACAATCTGGTGTCTTAGTCATAGTCTGTATACCATCTATATAAAACAGAGCAACTCACCATCTCAGAGTGAGATGATAAATGCAGGTATTGGCAGTGAAAACATTAAAAAATACTTAATTATCTGTCTATACAAGTTCTTTTTCATTTCATTAAATTTCTCATATTTGTTCTTGATCATTCTATGTTGATGACAATGAACTTAATTCCTTCCACAGTGGAAACTCTTTATGCGTTCTCCATCAAAATAATTTATAATATTAAAGAAGTTTCATTATGTGGCTCTTCTGATGTTTTTTTTTTCCTAGAGTAAAGAGAGGTAGCCTATTTATTCTTTACAAATGATTGTAATCTCTCAGTTTTAGAATCAGCTTATTAAATCTATTTGCACCATCTCTGGTCCCACTGATATTTTTGTAATATGGTAAGCTGTACACTAATCATGGACTAACCAAGGATCAATTCAAATTGAGAAAATCTTCAAAATGTTTTATAACTATCCTTTCTACAACAGATCCTTGGCTTGCACTTGTAGTGACATATTGACCTGTACTGCAACTTCCACTAATGTATGTATTTAATTCTGCAGTGAGTTGGATAAAGCTGTGCTCAACAGAAGGTCAAGAAGAGATTTGATAGAGGTTATCATTGCCTTTATAGTATGAACAATGAGGAACTACATCTGATGATAGAATGACTGTCAAAAAAGGCAACATGAGGAAGCATATTGTTGTGGCACTCCAGGGGGTGGGGGAATAGTCGACAGCCCACCCCAACAACTATTGTTCTTGTGTTAAAAAGCGTTCATGGGATTATGGTCGGATGTTCAGGTTCATTTATTGTTACATTTTAGCTTGGCTTATGCAGATATTCGCATGTGTGTTTGTGGGTCACCCTGACTGTAACCGTGGTGTGCAAAAATCACATCCCCCATCTGCATGTGACTGACTGGGTTCTCTCCCCGCGTCATTGCACCCCGTCTGTTTGTGTGCTTGTCGTAACAGAGACATCAGTTGAGGTAAACAAGCTCCTCTCATCTGTCATCATGGGCCGAATGTTCACCACACTGGTGTCAGGAAGGGGGATTAGAAATTGACGACGAGATTGAAGAGCACCTTAAGATACGGGGACCAAGTTGTGAGACTGAGCAGTATGCCTCCCCCACATTCCTGGGCCTCACCAATTAATGCCTCCCCTGGGAGGGGGGAGGGCTCCAGAAACACCCCCAGTGCCCCACGCAGCAGTGTTGATGACTACTGGGACTTTTGGACTTTGTTGTGGACTCTTGGATTGCCAGGAACAGCTGACCCCCCCCCCCCCCCTCAAGTGGGAGTAGTGTGGCACTCCAGGGAGGCATGGTTGACAGCCTGCCCCAGCATTCCTAATGACTGGAGCTGTTTATTGTTCTTGTGTTAAAATGCTTTCATGGGATTATGCTGGCATGTCCAAGTTCATTTATTGTTACATTTTAGCCTGGGTTATACAGTTATTCATATGTGTGCTTGTGGGTCACTCCGGCTGTAACTGGGGTGAACTGAGATGTGTGATCACCACCTCCCCCATCTGTGTGTGACTGAGTGGGTTCTCTCCCCAGGTCACAGCACCCTGTCTGTATTTGTGCTTGTCACAATAAAGACGTCAGTTGAGATAAACCAGCTCTTCTCATTTGTCATCATGGACCGAATGCTTGCCACATAATTTTTAACTGCAGTAAATTATGATCTTGAAATTGCTTTGTGAATCAATGGTGGAAGCAGTTTTAACTAAAACTTTCAAAAGTAAGTGAAGAGAAAATTGTATGTCTATGGCTTATGGTGGGAACATAGTTGAACAGGAGACATGAAATCTCTGAGAGCCAGCAAAGGCAACATTGGACTGCATAGCCTTTGTCTGCGGCATCATAGCCTGTAATTCAGTAACAACTCAATAAGTACGTTCCAGGACTCCATACTATCCATGAAATGTGATCCAAAATATTATTCATTATCCCATAAGCTGCAATATGCTTTGGCTCAGCATCCAATTATCAGCTGTTAAATAACTGAGGATATTTTCTGCTGATGAATTCAAGGCTTTTGTACAAAACACACTTTCAAAGACATATATTTAAAAGCTTAATAATACTTGTTGCACTATGGAAAACAAGCAAGGCCTGGTAAAAGATAGGAACATGAAAACTAATCGCATTTTTATCTACTGTACACAGATAAGTGGCCTTTGGCCTATGATATTAACTGTTTCTTTTCACATCACTGCTGTTTTACTTCATACTCCTACATTTCTTTATGACTTGCATTGGTCCATTTTGGCTTTGGCTGAGTGTTTACATCCTCTTTACTTTCCTGACAATGACAATATTTCCAGTGACAGAATGATTGCAATACGAACTATATGACCTTTAAATGCAAGTTATAATCTTAAAAACCGCAGTTTGAAATCCTCAAATCTCTTAATTCCCTTGCAGTCGAAAAATCTTTCAAAGTCATTCTTGAATAAACATCAGCTGAACATTCATAAACTTATGAGTAGAGCTTAATGAAGAAATATCTCTTTACCCAAGTTCTAAACTCCTGACTCTTTTTCCTGGGGCTATGACATTTAGTTCTCCACTTCACTACAAGGGGAAGCATCAGCATTTCACTGGGATGTCATGATAGCACCTGAATTCCATAGAAAAAAAGCCTGTCATTCATAAACCCCCTAATCCTAGAAATGTATCCAGTAAACATTTGTTACACCCAATATTGAGTAAGCATTTCTTTCCAAAGTTAAAAAAATCAAAACTGTACATATGTCAGGATGAAAAATAGTCCTATTACATGGAAGTACCACAAAATACAACAGTGTAAGAATTCCGATTCAGAAGTTTATTTGCTCTGAAGGCAAATTAGTAAACAATTCAATCATTTTAGCAGAGCTAGTTACTATTGTGATACTGCTATTATCTAAAAGAATATTAACAAGGAAATTAATTGCGCAAACAACAGGAATTCTGCAGATGCTGGAAATTCAAGCAACACACATAAAAGTTGCTGGTGAACACAGCAGGCCAGGCAGCATCTCTAGGAAGCGGTGCAGTCGACGTTTCAGGCCGAGACCCTTCATCAGGACACGGGTCTCGGCCTGAAACGTCGACTGTACCTCTTCCTAGAGATGCTGCCTGGCCTGCTGCGTTCACCAGCAACTTTTATGTGTGTTGAAGGAAATTAATTGGTTAGCTAATGTCTTTTCAATAAAAAATAAGATCCTCTGTCTGAGAGAAAAGCCGATGGACATAAACAACATTATAAAAATACCTTCTTTTGAAATATTCAACATTCAAATGTCATTAAGATTCTCAATTATAAGAAAGTGTTTATAATCCATGTTTCCTTCTATAAGACCATAAGACAAAGGAGCAGAATTAGACAACTCAGCCTAGCAAGTCTGCTCTGCCATTCCATCATGGCTGATTTATTATCCTTCTCAACCCCATTCTCTTGCCTCTTCCCCATAACATAGAACATAGAAAACCTACAGCACAGTACAGGCCCTTCAGCCCACAATGCTGTGCCAAACATATACTTGATTTAGAAATTACCTACGGTTACCCACAGCCCTCTATTTTTCTAAGCTCTATGTACCTATCCAAGAGTCTCTTAAAAGACCCTACTGTATCTGCCTCCACCACCATCGCCGGCAGCGCAGTCCATGCACTCACCACTCTCTGTGTAAAAACTTACCCCTGACATCTCCTCTGTACCTACTTCCAAGGTAACCTTTGACACCCTTACTAATCAAGAACCTATCAACCTCCACTTTAAATATAGCCAATGACTTGGCCTCCTCACTGTCTGTGGCAATGAATCCCACAATTCATCACACACTGACTAAAGAAATTCCTCTTCACCTCAGTTCTAAAGGGACAGCCTACTATTCCAAGGATGTGGCCTCTGGTCCTAGACTTCCTCACTATTGGTGACATCCTTTCTACATGCACTCTATCTAGACCTTTCAATATTCGATAGGTTTCAATGAGATCCCCCTCATTCTTCTAAATTCCAGAGAGCCATCAAATATTCCTCATCCTTTTCATTCCCAGGATCATTCCTGCTTTGGGCCATCTCCAATTCCAGCACACTCTTTGTTAGATAAGGTGCCCAAAACTGCTCACCATAGTCCAAGTGCTCTCTGACCAATGCCTTATAAATCCTTAGTATTACATCTTTCCTTTTATATTTTAGTCCTCTCAGATTTAATGCTACCATTGTATTTGCTTTCCTTACTAACAACTCAACCTGAAAGTTAACCTTTAAGGAATGCTGCACTAGTACTCTGAAGTCCCTTTGCACCTCAGGTTTCTGAATTCACTCCCCATTTAGAAAATATTCTACATCTTTATTCTTTCTCCCAAAATGCATAACCGTACACTTTCCTACTCTATATTCCATGTCCCAGTACCTTGCCCATTCTCCTAATATGCCAATTCCTTCTGTAGGTCTCCCTACTTCCTCAAAACTACCTGCCCCTTCACCTAGCTGTGTGTTGTCTGCAAACTTGGCCACAAAGCTATCAATTCCATTATTCAGATGAACTGATATATAATGTGATAACAACACTGGCTTCTGCAGAATACCACTAATCACTGGCAGCCAACCAGAAAATACCCCCTTTATTCCCACCCTTTGCCTCAATCAATCTTGTTTCCATGCTAGGATCTTCACTGTAATACCCTGGGCTCTTACCTTGTTTGGTGTTGCCCAATGTGGTATGTTGTCAAAGGCTTTCTGAAAATTCCATGTAAACAACATCCACTGACTCTCCTTTGTTTATCCTGCCTGTTGTTTCCTCAAATAGTTTCAACAGATTGTTAGTCAAGATTTCCTCTTAAGGAAACAATGCTGACTTTGGCATAGTTTATCATTTGCTTCAAAGTACCATGAAATGGCATTTTTATTAATAGACTCCAATATCTTCCTCACCTCTGAAGTCAGGCCAACTGGCCTATAATTTCCAGTCCTTTGCACCACACTCCCCCCCCCCCGAACTTCTTGAAAAATGGGATGTTAATTAAAACAAAATACAAGACCTCAGAAAATCAAAAAGTGGCAAAATCAGAAAGAAAAAATACATGAAACCCAATATTAGATTATGAAGAAACATCTTGTCATTAGTTAGCACTCTTTATTTTTCCTTCTTGTTAAAATTTGTTTTAAAATAAAAATGAAGTAAAATTCACTATTATGTCAGCTTTTCCCAATGAGTATATTTCTACTTATAATCCTGACTGTATTATGCTTTATAATCGGAAGAATTAATGAAACACATGACCATCAATCACATTTTGTGCTAATTATCTGCAACCTTTTATCGGTACATTTACAACCTAATATTATCAGAATTACAGAAATAATAACAGCAAGTGTTTTTTTTTCTGTATTCTGACTGCCATGGTATGTCAACAGATAACAATAAAACATTCTTCCCCTTTCTTTACAAAATCTACAATAGAACTATTTATCGCCACTGTATTACTGACAGAAAAATAAGATTGAGCTCTAGCATCATGAATCTCAGGGTTGTATATAGGTGATATATATGGAGTTCGACAATAAATTTACATTGTACGGTCAATCATAAGTCTTATAGACATGAATTATCCAAATTCACAATGACTGACAAACAGAAATTTGACCCATTAGCTGGCAGGTGGATTGAAATTGCCAGCACCCACCAGGATATACAACAGTTGGGTGGTTGGAATGGTTTGCTGGTTCCAGGGCCAGCCACCTACTGTCAGTTCATAGAGTCACAAATTCAGAGAGTAATATAGCATGGAAATAAACCCGTTGGCCTAATTTGCCCATGCTGACCATAGTGCTAGCCCCAAGTTTCTTTTTTTAAATGTCATGATATATACGTAAACCACTTTCCACGGCAGTTCATTCCATTTATGCACCATGCTCTGAAAGGAGAAGTTGCTCCTCGGGATGCTTTTAATTCCTTTTCCTCTCACCTTAAACCTATGCATTCTAGTTTTTATCTCCCCTTTCCTAGATTCCCCTCAATCTCCTCATTGCAAGGCATATCATCCTAGCTTGTTCAATCTCTGCATATAACTCATTTGCTCAAGTACTGGCAGTATCCTTCATACACAATTGAAAATAACACTCCAAGTTCAGTCTCACCAATATCTTGTACAAACGGAACATAATGTCCCAACTCCTATACTCAATGCCTTGATGCCCTTAATATCAGCTTGGCAAATGCTATCTTCACCACCTTGTCCACGCCTATTTTTAGTGAAGTAAATACTGGTTATCCAATTGCCTCTGTTCCACAAAATTTGTTAGGGCCCAACTATTCACTATATAAGTTCTACCCTGATGCAATTTCCCGAAATGCAAAACTTCATACTTATCTGAATTAAAGCCAATTTGCCAATCATTAGCCCTTGTGGCCATACCACCTATGGGAAAGGCTTTGGGAGTAAACCCCAAGGAAGAAATATGGAGCCGGGGTCCCTCCGGCAGTTTGATGTTGTTTACAATTTCACTCTGGCAACCTCTGCGACGACACTGGTGCCAAACTGAATCAGCACTTGCCCTTCCCTTGGACTACATCAGAGACATGGAGAGGGGGAACCCACTGCATGGGCAACAGCCGGTTCTTCAAATCTTCCCACCCTAGAATGGACATAGTCCACCAAAGGCACAAACCCATGATCCCCTGGGATTGACGCCTGCCTACTGTTAACCCACTTAGCAGACCTATTCTCAATAATCAAGGCCTCCTTGCAATTCTTGATAACCTTGTTCACTGTGTACACTATTACATTTTCACTATCATCCATAAAATGACTAACAAGTCTTATACATTCATGTTCAAATCATTTATATAACTGACAAATAACAAAGGTCCCAGCACCAAAGCACCAACCCCCGTTGTACTGCATGAGTCACAGGCTTCCAATCTAAGAAACAACCTTAGACCATCATTCTCTGCTTCTTGACATTGAGCCAATTTTGAATTCAATTAGCTATCTCTCCCTGGATTCCATACAATCTAACCTTCCAGATTAGTTGCCATGCAGGACCGCCTCAGAGGAACCTTGACCTCTTGAACCTCAAAGAGAATTGGAGTACAGCTATTTGAAGGTCAAAATATCAAGCTCTTAGTCTCAGTTTGTGTGAAAGTTAAGTGAACAAGAGTGGGGTGAAGGGTGTGCGGTTGACTCTAAAAGAATCATAGTGGTGTAGGGATGAGCAGGAACGTGTACAAGGTAAAGGGTCAGCCAGGATCTTAACAAATGACCAATTAGGTTAAGTGACTGCATGCCCAAATATGTGTATATTTATTTTGTTCTTACACTGTGAGTTTTGATGGCTGGAATATTTTGTTCTTACTTCTGCTTTCTTCAACTCCTGATTGTTCTATCCCATCTCCCATCCCATTCACTCCAAGAGTGCCATTTTGTTTTCATCCTGGGAAAGAGCAGTATTTGAGATGCATGTTTAAAGTTAGGAACAGAAGCAACATAGAGATTGGCCCATGACCCAAAAAGGCAAATACATTGTACTTCACCTTCATCTAAAAATATAACTGCTGCCCTTAATTTAGTAAATGCTAACAGTATCTGAAAGATAGTTATTTCTAGTGAAACCACAGTGAAAGGAAACTATACACACAGACAAAGTTATCAAACACTAAACTGAAAGAGCCTGATACTAATATTAAACCATGAGTTTAGATAGTGTAATCAATGTACAATCTGACTCAAATGTATTTATAAGCACTGACAAAAACCACACACTCTCATTAAGTTGCAGTGAAGATGAAATTAGGCTGCAGCTCATTGAAAAGTTTTGGTCAAGAATAAAACACCAGTAACATACAAACACTGCCAGAAAATGTTTTTTTTTTAGTTTATGATAAAAATTTTCTATCGTTTAATCATAAAATTTTCAAAATTCAGATGGCTAAATAGTGGCCAATTGATCATATAGCCAAGAGTTCCCAATCACACATAACAATCCTCATGGTGACCATCAAATTTTTACAATTAAGGTTATTGTAAGTCATTAATCAATATTAATCATGAACATCTAGTACTTTGTCAAAATTGTTCATGCATTAACATTGATTTCATTACACAGAGATGAGACAGTAACTATTAGTAAAAACAAAGTCTAAATAAAATATCCTCATCAAAAGTGAACAAATCTTATAAAGAATGATAATCTCCTCCATTTCTTTGAAGGAATTAGATGAAGTTGAAAGCATGAATCTCTGAGAATGTTGCTATGCAATTGTGACACCTTTCAAATATTTTCTATTTATTGCATGACTTGAGACTAACTTACTCATTTAAATTTATCTCATTACCACAAATGAATTCAAAACGGCTTCAAAATTCCCCTTTGATGATCTGTATCTTCACTGAGTCAGAATGAAAATATAACTAGTTGAGCAACATTTGGTGATGCACTTGGATTGATGGGCTGAAAGACTGTTCCCTCATCCTTGTTTCTTTTAGCTTTGAACATAAAATCTGCGCAAAAGACCACAGAACTTGTAAAATGAACTTGAAGTTTTATGCAATGGTTTAAAAATGCAAAGCATTTAGATGAAATAATTAATTAATTAAGCTAATTAATTCTGATGTAAAAGAAGAAAACTGAAATAGCAATTTTCTGTAATGTTGTTAATCAACTCAGATTTCTTACCATACACAATGAATAAAAACAAATTATAAAAGTAAAATACTCATCAGGCCAGGTGCAGGCTGAAACAGAATTATGTTTTTCGGTTTGATGGCCTTTCATCAGAACTAGACCTTGACCTTTACACTGACCTGAAATAAGGTCACAGAGTGGGGATTTGTTTGAAGTGGAAATTTAAGATATTGAAAATCTGAAGGAGATGCCAAATGAGCATACAAATAAGTAAATGGAATTGGCAGATTGCTCTCAGGAAAAAAGGTTCCTGTGCTTTCCCAGTGTCTGTGACGGATAAACTCTTCTCAGGCTTCAAGTCGGGTACAGGAGTCAATTTTAACGGTTTCCATGACAAACCCTGCCATCTTCATCAGGGATCCCTGATTGAAGATGGCGGAGTTTGTCATGCAAACATCAGTTAAGATCAACATCTGTACCTGGCTGGAAGCTCAAGAAGTGCTTATGATCTCAGGGGTTTAAATTTACTCCAATATTTCAGTTCAACTGAAATGTCATCTGGATGAAATATTAATTATGTGCTACTCTAAACATAATTTGTTTATACCGGGATTTCATTTATTATTATATTCATCCACATTCTTGACACTATTTATTTAGAACATAGAACATGTAACAGTACAAGATATTCGGCCCATGATGTTGTGCAGCCCCTTTAACCTATTCCAAATTAATCTAACACTTACCCCTCCCCCTCCCATAGGCCCTCCATTTTCTTTCATCCATGTGCTTATACAAGAGTTTATTAAATGTTCTTCATGTATCGGCCTCTACCACCACCCCTTATTCCACGCACCTACCTCTAGCCTCCAAATATCTTAAAGTTATGCCACCTCATATTAGCCATTTCCACCTTGGGAAAAAGTCTCTGGCTGTCCACTTGATCTGTGCCTTTTTTCATCTTGTACACCTCCATCAAGTTAACTTTCATCCTCCTTCACTACAAACAGAAAAGCCCTAGCTCGCTCAACCTACCTTCCTAAAACATGTTCTCGAATCCAGGTAATATCCTGCTAAATCAACTCTGCACATTTTCTCAAATTTCTACACCCCTCCTATAAAGAGGTGACCAGAAATTAACACAATACTCCAAGTTTGATCTAACCAGAATTTTATAGAGCCACAACATTCCCTCACGGCCAAAGGCACAGCAATCCCTTCCCTCACTTCCAGTAGTAATCAGGGGTATAAATTGTCCAGCTCTAGGGACTTAGCTATCCTAAAGTTTTTTCAAATGTTCCAGTGCATACTCTTTCTACCTTAACATCAATATATTACAGTATATCAGCCTGCTCAATGCTGACCTCAATTTCTATAAGAGCACAAGACCATAAGATATAGGAACAGGAGTAGGCCATTTGGCCCATCAAGTATGCTCCACCATTCAAACATTGGCTAATCCAATTCTTCCAGTCATCCCCACTCCCCTCCCTTTTCCCCATACACTTTGATATCCTAGCTAATCAAGAACTTAACTATCTCGGCCTTAAATGCACCCAAAGACTTGGCCTCCACAGCCGCACGTGGCAACAAGTTCCACAGATTTACCATCCTCTGGACTAAAGTAATTTCTCTGCACCTCTATTCCAAATGGATGCTCTTCAATCCTGAAGTCGTGCCCTCTTGTCCTAGAATCCCCTACCATGGGAAATGGGAACTTTCATCAACATCCCTCTCACTGATGAATGTTGAAGCAAACTATTTATTAAGGAACTCCCTAACCTCATCCAAACACATGTTTCCCATCCCTGATTGGTCCTATCCCTACTCTAATCATCCTGCTGTTCTTCACATACAGTATGTGTAGAATGCCTTGGGGTTTTCCTTAATCCTACATGTCAAGGCCTTCTCATGTCTCCTTTGATCTCTCCTAAGTCCTTTCTTCAACTCTTTCCTGACTACCTTGTAGCTTGCTGCAGTTCTGTCTGATATTTTTATCCTATTGTGTCTGTGCACAACTATATATCAATTAAATAAAAGCATGCATGTGGGAGATGGCTTTAACTTGTGTATTCACATTGCAGCGAGAGCAAGAGAGAGAACAATATGCATGAGTAGACAACAGCACATGAGCAGACAACAGATCAATACGCAGTGCTGGCGGGGGGGGGGTGGTCGCCGTTGCTCTAAAAGAAATAGATCCATACATTACACTTCCTTCCCTTTTAGATGAAAGCAACATCAAACTGTATATGTACGAATCATTGAATTTTCCTTTCATAAACCCATATTCCAAATAAACATGCATTCACAATAATTGTCACAGTTCTAAAGACTCAGTCTTTTCGATAGCACTCTGTTTCTTTCAGGAAAACCCTTATGGACCTGTGGAGTGGCATCGGGTTTGTCAGGTGTCTTATCTAAGACAACTTGGTTTCTGGTGTCATGTTGCTGTCAGTGACATCACGACTGAGACCAAGTCCAGTGACTGCAGTGTGACTGCCTTATTGGATGCAATCGACTCAGGTGTGTTTCTCGGTTGAGCAGCCAGTATCTGGCCAATATGGCATCTCCATGTCTGATCTCCAGCATCCACTGTGCACATCAATGGTCCAATTCTTATAGCTATCCCACTGGGTGTCCACTTGTCTTCTCGGTAATCACATGCTAGGGCTTCCTGTCCAATCTTGAAGCTCCTTACAGCTTCACTTGGCAAGTGGCTCAACTGTTTATTCTGTACTTCCTTCCGTAGATCTGGTTTCCGGAGGTCTATGCGAGATCTCAGATTCCTGTTCATGAACAGCATTGCAGGTGTTTGATTTGTCATCGCATGAACAGAGTTCTGATACACAATAGGAAGTTGTCCACTTTGTGCTGTAGAGAAATGTCCTCCTTGTTCATCACTTTACCGGACTTCCTGAAAGTTTGGATAAACCTTTCAGCTAACCCAATCGTTGCAGGGTGGTGAGGAGTTGACTCGAAATGTCTGATGCCATTTTTCTTCATGAACAGTTGGAATTCTTCCGACATGTGTTGTGGTCCATTGTCACTCACAATTTGTTCAGGTAAGTCATTTCCAGTGAAGATAGTCCTCCGAGCAGAGGCAGCCTTTGCTGAGATGGTTGACTTCATTGGTATAAACTCCGGCCACTCAAATGAGCACCCACAGCAATCAGGAACATGGAGTCCATGAATGGCCCAGCAAAGTCAATATGTACGCTTTGCCATGGTGACGACAGCCATCCCATGAGTATAAGACTGCCTGTGGGGATCCACTTTGAACTTTTTGGCAACCTGAACAGCTTTTGACCAAGTCTTCAATCTGTTTATCTATTCCCTTCTCATCAGCATTAAGCAGCTGTGACAGCCTCTGGTTAGTGCTACCATGTGTGTAGCCATTGCCTGTTGATGTCACAATGACAGCCTTGATTGAGTGCCAGTCTAGTTGGATTTTTCTCAGCCATTCACATCCAAAAAGTGTTGACCCTCCAATTTTCAATACTGAAAGCTCTATCTATTGTGTTGGGCCTCCATACATCACATTTACCTTCAGTTTGTCTTTGGGAGATACTTTTTTGCCTGTGTAGGTCTTTAGCATCATTGAGGTCTTCTCTAATAGTATCTTAGAAAACAGTCTGTTGTAGTCAGCCTCTGGAATTATAGACAAAGCTGACCCTGTATCCAACTCCATTTTCAGTTTTACACCAGACATATCTATTGTGATCCAGATGGTTTTGTGATCTGCTTCAGTTATACTATGCAGTTCTAGGCATGACAGTTTACCTTTGTCAGACTCTATATTGTCTGATTCTGTTTTACATTCGGTAACTTTATGCATTTACTTAGTTTTGTATTTCAGATTTCTCACTTTGTTGTGCTTTTTGTGTGAGAATGATGTGGATGTGATGTGATGTGGATGTGGATAATCATTGGGAGTTAGGTGAGGACAAGAGGAAATCTACCCTGTTAAGGCAGCGGGAAGATGGGGTGAGTGCAGGTGCCTAGGAAATGGAGGAGACACAGGTGAGGGCAGCATCAATGATGGAGGAAGCAAAATCACATTATTTGAAGAAGGAGGAAATCTCTGATGTGCTGGAAAGGAAAGTCTCATCCTGGGAATAGATGCTGCAGAGATGAAGAAATTGAAAAAAATGGCATTTTTACAGGAGACAGGGTTTGAAGAGCTATAGTCAAGGTAGCCATGAGGATCAGTAGACAGCTTGTCCTCAGAGAAGCAGCACCAATGTAGCACAGAAAGAGTTAGGGAACATTATCAGGGAAAGGCCTGGAACATGGACTGTTCCACATAGCCAACAAAAAAGTACGCATAGCTGGGGGCCATGTGGGTGCCTATGGCTACTCATGAGTTTGGAGAAAGTGGGAGGAACTAAAAGAGTAGCTGTTGAGGCTGAGCACCATTTCTGCCAGATGAGGACGGTGGCGGTGGAGAGAAGCTGCTGAGACTTTTATTGAGAAAGAAGCAGAGACCTTTAGGACCTCCTCAATGGGGATAGAAGTGCTTAGAGACCAGACACCCACAGTGAAAACATAGTGATCAGGGCCAGGGCCAGCTGTTGAAAATATCAAGAGCATGTGAAGTGTTGCACATGAATGTGGGAAGGAAATGAATACAAGGGGATAAAATGGAGTTGAGGTATGCAGACACGAGTTCAGTGGAATGGGAGCAGGCAGAAACAATTGGTCTACCCAAACAGTCAGGTCTGTAGAACTTCGGTAGAAGGCAGAAATGAGCAGTGCAGGGTAAGAAAACTATGAGGGTGATGTCATTGGATGGAAAATCTCCCAAGTTGATGTTGGTGTGGGAGACAATGGCCTGATGACGTCCTTTTCAAAGGGTAAGTAAGAGGAGGTATCTGAAAGTTGCCACTTGGTCTCAGCAAGGTAGACATCCATCCGCTAGATTACAACAGCACTTCCCCTTGTCTATGAGTTTGATAATGAGATTAGGATGGTGAGTGCTGTTCAGAGGGGGTAAGGTTTAAGGAGGAGAGAGGAGTACTGATGTCAAGCTGGTTGATGTCTCATCAGCCATTAGAGATGATAAGATCCAGGGCAGGCCGAGAACCAGATCCGGGTGTCCAAGAAGAGGAGAAGGATTAGATAAGGGAGAAGTGGTCACTGGTGTGGGGTGGGGAATTCTTGCCAAAGAACTGGGCTCTGAGACAGAGACGACAGAAGAAGAGGATCGGTGTTGTGGTGGGCACGGAATTGACTGAGATGCAGGTGAATGGGGACAAAGGTAAGGCCCTTGTTGAGGACAGGTTGTCCTGCCTCACAGTGCTGTACGATATAATGTTTCTTTCCTGTCCTTAATCACATTGAATAATCCCAATATGGACTCACCATGAAATTACCTCTTTAACCCCTACTCATTGCTGCAGCAAAACACTTTCAGAGTCTAGTATATTCTCTGTCAGACCCCTGAGATTAATGGTCTCCTGCACCAACCTCATTCAACAGGGGACTCTATAAAATATACAGCAATACTTGCATCTCTCCACAGCTATAGATAATGGCAGCTTTAACTGTGTAAAAACTATACCCTTTGCACACTCAGGCCTCTGTGTTTGGAGCCCTCTGAGGAAACTTCTTCATAGAAACAGCATGGTGACAGGCCCCCTGACTCACAAGCTTGCACCGTCCAATTCTACCCGTGTGACCAGCAGACCTACCAGCCCCTATGCCTTTGAAATGTGGGAGGAAACTGGAGCATCTGGAGGAAATCCACACAATCATGGGGAAAATGCACAAAATCATCACAGGCAATGGCAGGATTTGAACCTGGGTCGCTGCGGCTGTGATAGCATTATGCTAACCACAATGCTACCATAATGCCCCTAAGCCTACAGCACCTGGTGTTCCCAGGCGGTCTCCCATTCAAGTACTATTGATGTCTGAGCCTGCTTAGCTTCCGAGATCAACAAGATGGGGTGTTTTAAGGCTAGTGGGGTCGCTGGCAAACTTGCAGCATCATATCAGACAGAGGCCACTAACATCAAAGTAAGTGTAAATTTTATTGCTGTCACATTGGTGGCAAACTCAGAAGGATACCTTAACAACCATCACAAATGGGAGATCAAGAAAAATCTCAGGGAAGCATTGGCAAATTTTCCATGGCCTTCTCAACTATCAGATCATTTTACTCTTCTGGAACTGACAACCACAAAAAAGAATAAAGTTTGAGGAAAGCTTAGTATTCTACTGAATATTTCACCCACCTTGAGCCACTGGCAAAACTATAGGTCCTAGCATTCTTCCCAACTGTGGCGCACAAAGGCTACTTCCACTTAACTTGTCATGATGCAATAGTGATTGTGCTGTTAAAACTAACAGATGAATTATAACCAATTCTGATACACAAGGACACAGTTGAATCATAAATAGGCCAACAGGTCAGCCATTCGATTCGATTAAGGCTGATCTATGCTGGACTATATTCTCTTGTGTGTCAGTCACCTATAAGCTAATTTCATCAACCTTTTGAATACTTATTTAACTTTATATACCCACCACCCTCAGGGGTTGAGAATTCCAGAGATTCACAAAGATTTATTACCCTCTGGGGGAAAAAATCTTCTTGCCTCAGTTTTAAATGACCTATTCCTTACTTTGCAGCTATGTCCCACTGTTCAGACCTTCCACAAGTGTCAATATCTTAACATTGACCCTGTAAGGCCCTTTTAGGCTCTTATACATTCAAATAAGATTCTCTTATTTTTCCAAACACCATGAAATATAAATACAAATTTTCTAGCATCTCTTGCAGGACTGCCCTCTCATCTTAAGACTCATCCTACAGAATCTACTTAGGAGTGTCTTCAATTCTATTATTTCCTTTTATTTTGGAAAGGGAACCAAAACTATGCACTGGATTCCAGGTGTGGCTTCAACAACATACTACTCAAACTGTTGCAAACTTCCTTATTCTTAAATTCACCAACCCTTTCATAATAAAGACCTTTGCCTTCTTAACTGCCTTCTAATTGATTGTGTCCCACATACTCAAATACCTAGATCCCTCTGAACTTCAAACACACACATACACATATATATATCCATCCTGTAGGAAATCACAGTATCCTTATGTCTGCATGAACCTCCAGGCCATTAATGTTAGTAATAAGTAAATGAAGGCCAAGAACCAACCCCTGAGATATTCCATTAGTTACATCCCTCCAGCCTGAAAACAACCTATTTACTCTAAGTCTGTCTTCCGTTTGACAGCCAATTTTCAGTCCTTGCCAATATACTTCTTTTCCAATACTTGGGCACAAGCCTCATTGTAGCATCTCGTTAAATACCTTTTCGGTATGCTAATACTGTTAACCCAGAAGGGGTGCTATAAAGAATGCTGTGTGAAAAAACAGGCAGGCATTCAGTGGTGGGCATTCAAAGGCTAGCCCACTGTCTGTCTCAGCTTTACTTTGCAAATTAAAGTTTAAACACTTCTTGAAGAATCTTTGGCGCTTCCTTGTCATTTGTAAAACCACGACAAAACTGGCATAGTCGGGCAGGATCGGGAAGAGACCCGTGGAAGAAGGAAACGGCAAATTGAGGGCGCTTCCCGGTCCCTGGGGGACCTCCACAGAGCTAACAGAATTCAGGGTGCACCCAGACAAAGGTAAGCACTTTTTAGCGACAATTTGGACTAAGAATTCTGTTGGTTTTTGGGGAGATCTCAGGGACTCAGAAGTGTGAAACAACTGCCGAAGGGTCTCTCCGATTCAAAGAATCTGGCAGAATTCAGGGTTAAAAGGAGGCTCAAAGGATTAATCAAGAATACTGCAGTGGGGTGCGGGTTGAGTATGAATAAGGTAACGAGAAGTTAAGTAAGAAAAATTCCACGTGGTGTTGGTAAGTCCCTGTGGATACCGCTTCGTACGAGACGAAAGTCTGAACGGGCAGGGAAAGAAAGAAAAGGGAAAATCCCCGTGAATACCGCCTTAAGAAAAGTAAGGGTCTGAGTAGGCGAGGTGCAAAAGAGAAAATCCTCGTGAATAGCGCCTTAAGAAAAGTAAGGGTCTGAATAGGCGAGGTGCAAAAAGGAAGTTCTGCAGATACCGCCCAAGAAAGGGGTCTGCACGGGCAGAACAGAATAGAAGATAAGGATAGCTTAAGTAGATAATTTAGACGCGGGTGAGAAGAAACTGTAAGGCTAGATAGAGAAATAGGTTACAGAAAATAGTATTACTGAGGTGTGAGACGTCAAAAATACCTTAAAAAGGGGAAGCATAACATGACAGGGAAACCAACGGCGGTAGAAATATTGAGCAAAATATTCCTGGTGTGTCAAGGTAAGATCGTGGAAATTTCAGAAAAATGGGAAAAAGGAACCAAAAATCTGATCACAAGGTGGCCGAAAGAAGGAACATTTGATTTCAGTTTATGTGAGGAAATGGAGGCGCTGATTAAAAATCACAAACCAAGAGATAAATCCAAGAAAAGAGAGAAAAAAAAGAAAACAGGAGATAGAAACCATAGAAACCACAGAAACTACAGCACAGAAACAGGCCTTTTGGCCCTTCTTGGCTGTGCCGAACCATTTTCTGCCTAGTCCCACTGACCTGCACACGGACCATATCCCTCCATACACCTCCCATCCATGCATCTGTCCAATTTATTCTTAAATGTTAAAAAAGAACCCACATTTACCACCTCAACTGGCAGCTCATTCCATACTCCCACCACTCTCTGTGTGAAGAAGCCCCCGCTAATGTTCCCTTTAAACTTTTCCCCTTTCACCCTTAACCCATGTCCTCTGGTTTTTTTCTCCCCTTGCCTCAGTGGAAAAAGCCTGCTTGCATTCACTCTATCTATACCCATCATAATTTTATATACCTCTATCATATCTCCCCTCATTCTTCTACGCTCCAGGGAATAAAGTCCTAACCTATTCAACCTTTCTCTGTAACTGAGTTTCTCAAGTCCCGGCAACGTCCTTGTAAACCTTCTCTGCACTCTTTCAACCTTATTTATATCCTTCCTGTAATTTGGTGACCAAAACTGAACACAATACTCCAGATTCGGCCTCACCAATGCCTTATACAACCTCATCATAACACTTCAGCTCTTATACTCAGTACTTTGATTAATAAAGGCCAATGTACCAAAAGCTCTCTTTACGACCCTATCTACCTGTGACGCCACTTTTAGGGAATTTTGTATCTGTATTCCCAGATCCCTCTGTTCCACTGCACTCCTCAGTGCCTTACCATTAACCCTGTATGTTCTACGTTGGTTTGTCCTTCCAACGTGCAATACCTCACACTTGTCAGTATTAAACTCCATCTGCCATTTTTTAGCCCATTTTTCCAGCTGGTCCAAGTCCCTCTGCAGGCTCTGAAAACCTTCCTCACCGTCTACTACACCTCCAATCTTTGTATCATCAGCAAACTTGCTGATCCAATTTACCACATTATCATCCAGATCATTGATATAGATGACAAATAACAATGGACCCAGCACTGATCCCTGTGGCACACCACTAGTCACAGGCCTCCACTCAGAGAAGCAATTCTCTACCACCACTCTCTGGCTTCTTCCATCGAGCCAATGTCTAATCCAATTTACCACCTCTCCATGTATACCTAGCAACTGAATTTTCCTAACTAACCTCCCATGCGGGACCTTGTCAAAGGCCTTACTGAAGTCCATGTAGACAATGTCCACTGCCTTCCCTTCACCCACTTTCGTGGTAACCTCCTTGAAAAACTCCAATAGATTGGTCAAACATGACCTACCATGCACAAAGCCATGTTGACTCTCCCTAATAAGTCCCAGTCTATCCAAATGCTTGTAGATTCTGTCTCTTAGTACCCCCTCCAATAACTTACCTACTACCGATGTTAAACTTACTGGCCTATAATTTCCCGGATTACTTTTCGATCCTTTTTTAAACAACAGAACAACATGAGCCACTCTCCAATCCTCCGGCACCTCACCTGTAGACAGCGACATTTTAAATATTTCAGCCAGGGCCCCTGCAATTTCAACACTAGTCTCCTTCAAGAAGTGTTAAAACTCTTTAGGATGGAGAGAGAAAGATTGAGAAAGAAAGGAAGAATATCAGTAGCAAGTAAAGAAGACACTGAGAAACAAGAAAAGCAGTCTGGTAAACCACAGGAGAAACAGAATAAAGAGCCGACTCTATACCCAGACCTGAGAAATGTAGAACCCCCCCCCCCCACCTTATTACGAGAAGGAGCCTCTTAAACAGTTTCCTGTATTATCAGGAGAACTAGAACTGGAGGGAAAGTTTAAAGTCTGGAATACCGATAAGGAAAGAAGAAAATATGAGGAGTCGGGTGAGGAGGAAAATCAGAATACGGAGAGAGAAGGAAAAAGTGATGTCGTTGTTAGTAAAAGGGTCAGGACAAGTACAGTATGTTCCTTGGGGCTCCCAGGACCTGGAAGGGCTGAAAAACACCCTGCCTAGTTTACATGAAGGAGCAGGGAAGTGGAATAGAGCTTTTGAAGAAGAAACTATGGGATGGTTATTGGCTATGGGAGATTTGAAGGCACTGCTGATAGGGTTGATGGGAACCTCCAAATTAAAAGAGCTGATGGAAACGGCTAGACTACTAAATGCGTTCAACCCAATGACTGACGGGACCAGCTTTGACCAAGTGAGGCAGAAGGTATGGCAGGCCCTCAGGAAGCTTTACCCACCCAAAGTGGACCCCAAAGCTTTGAAAGGGGATCCGCTGGGGGATACGGAGAATCCAGCAGCCTATGTAGAAAATCAGTTAAAAAGGTGGAGACTGGAGACTGAGCAAGAAGTGGAAGGCAACTCGTTTATGACCATACTGTTCCGAACCACCGTTTTGGACACAATGCCTCTGCAAGTTAAATCTAAACTGGAGGAAGTGGTCGGACTGATGTCAAAGAACTCATAAGAATTTAGAGACCACGTAGTCCATGCGGTTGAGAAATATCGGAAAGACAAACAGAAGCTGATTGAGCAGCAGGAAGAGGTGCAAAGAAAGCTAATGCAAATGCAGCTTGAAGAACTCAAAAAGAAGGAAAAAGAGAAGGGAAAAGAGATGCTACCAGTAGCTCCCGATTTGAGTGCAACCGTTGAGATGAATGAAACACCACTGTGTGGAGGAACCGGTCGCGCTGTCAGACAGGGGCCAGAAAACCCCACGCCAATAATAAATGTCTTTGGAGGAGCATTCCCACGAATGCCCTATCAGGAACAGAGTAAATTTAAACAGCAGCCCAGACAGGACTGGAAACCCCAAGGAAGGGACAGAGAGGTTATGAACAAAGAGGGCCAGTGAGGAGACAAGGGGAGAGAGATAGAGAGGCTGTGCTGGGGGTGTAAACAGCCAGGACACATGAGAAGAGACTGTCCACTCAGGTCACGGCCCGTCACGTACCAGCAAGGACCGATGAGAAGGGAACGGCAGGTTAGCCAAGGATCAGCCCCCACAGGCACAGGCGGACCCGTGAACCCCTATGCAAGATGCTAGGGGTGCCCAGAGAACCCAGGTGGGAAGGGACATTACCCAGTGATAACAAGGGAGGTGGAAATAGCGTTTAATACTATTAAACAGGAATTGCAGTCAGCCCCAGCGTTAGCTTTGCCTGACTATGAAAAGGACTTTCATTTGTATGTATCCAACCGGCAGGAAGGCTATGTCGCAGCAGCTCTAACACAAGAGACGGACACAGGAAAAGCAAAACAACCAATAGCATACTATAGTGCAAAATTGGATGAAGTGGCTCAGGGGTACCCACCCTATTATCAGGGACTAGCAGCATTGTACTATGCCTATGAAAAGGCATCATCCGTGACCATGGGTTACCCTGCGATCCTGTACACACATCACAAGGTAACAGAATTACTGGAAAGAGGTAAATTCGTGTTGACACGAGCCAGAATAGCAGCATATCAGATGTTACTGACATTTCCCGATATAACTATACAGAGATGTACTACCAGTAATACAGCTGATTACGTCCCCTTGGGTCATGAAAGAGAACCCCATGACTGTGTAAGGGAAACAATGGCATTTGCCAAATTAAGAGCAGATTTACGATCCGAACTACTAGAAGAGGAAGATAAAAAGGTTTTGTTTGTAGATGGCTCCTGCTATAGGGATTACGAATGGAAATCATGCAGGTTTCTCAGTAGTGCAGCAGGATCAGACAAGCTTTAAGACTAGTAGAATGGAAGCTTGCCCCCAACCGTGTTCCACTCAATTAGCGGAAATCAAAGCCCTGATAGCAGCCTGCAAAATGACGGAAGGTTATACTGATTCGGCGTATGCGCATGGGACAGATCATTGTGCAAGGGGGGAAGTGAAAAGGAAAATTAAAAAGGACAGATTTTGCTCGCCTTATTTACAGGCTTCAGTAGACCATGTGCTGTTGAAGTGTGAGGTATGTGCACAGAATAATGTTCGGAAAGGAATTACAACCGCAATAGGTCATATACCTGTGCCCGAAGGGCCATTTAAACATTTAGTGATTGATTACGTAGACATGATAAGGACAGTAAGAGGGAAAAGGTACATGTTAGTAGTAATTGACAGATTCAGTAGATGGGTAGAAGCGGTACCTTCGAAAGATCAAGGGGCAGGAACAGTGGTAAAATTCCTGACAAACGAGGTGATCCCAAGATTCGGAATACCTACAAAAGTCAGCTCAGACAATGGTTCAGCGTTTATCCAAAAGGTGGTCAAATTAGTATTGCAAGCGCTAAGAATAAAGCAGAGGTTTGGATGCGTGTATCACCCTCAATCACAGGGCATGGTGGAAAGAATTAATGGGACTCTAAAAACCAAACTGAATAAAATTTGTGCGAGTACTAAACTCAACTGGATTGACGCACTGCCGTTAGCGTTAATGAGTTACTGCATGCAAACTAATCGAGTGACGTGTCTAACTCCACATAAAATGCTAACCGGAAGGCCCATGCCAGTGCCCCAGTGGAGAGGACCATACAAAGGGCCTAGCTTGGAACAACTGGAAGTAGAACTAAAACAATACATGCAGCAACTAACCATGATACATGAGTCTATCTATGCACAGGAAAAACGGAAAGAGCCAGAGATCGTGCAAAGGGAAGGACCAATCAAGCCAGGAGATCAGGTCTATGAGTGAGCTTTTCGAAGAAAGTGGAACGAACCAAGAAGGGAAGGGCCTTTTATGGTAACCAAGGCGTCACCCACCGCAGTTCAAGTAGAGGGACGTTCCACCTGGTACCATCTCAATCACTGCACCAGAGCAGTCCCGCAGGTACAGTCAGGTGTGGAGCCCGAGGTAAGTGGTGAAGAGGAACAGATAGCAGGGGACAGACAAGAAGAACAAGAAGTTGTCACAGGAGTTTGATCAGACCATAAGGGAAGTTTTTGGGTTTGAGAACCGGTCTGATGACCCAAAGGATGAGGTTGTGGATAGTAGTACTCCTTCAGACAGTGAGGATAACTTGGGAACAACCAGTTTTGCCCCGTGGTATGATACACCCACAAACCCCTGTACGGACTTGGAAACTATTAATTTGGTCGATATGGCATGGGAATGTTAGGACTCCGCAAACCTTAAAAGAAAGGAGTAAGTGGAGCGCAACAGTTACCTCTTTGCAGTGGCAACAGACACGTACTAGCCAGTGGCACCAATTGGCACAATACACAGCAGGAATGATGGAGAGACAGAATTGTTATCTGTGCTCCAGGGCGAAGCCTGTGCAACACGTAGCCCCCATGCCTTATAACTCCTCCACCTGCATGCAATGGCGAAAGGAGCAGAGGGGGCAGTGTGCGCGGCAGTGTCCAAGTGTAGTCAAGACTTGCAGCTTGGGAATTTGTAGCGGGACAGATCCTTGTTATCAGAAATGTATTGATAACACCCCATATTGCCCTTATTGGTGTATGCTATCCCAAGCCTCCTCACAATTCAATCGAAATGTGCTTGCCCATAAATGTAATTAAAGCAGATCTTGGGCCATTAGTAAAAGAAGTCAGACCCTCACAGTGGAAAAATTGATAATGCAGGATCATTTGAATTATGAATGCTTTACACGGCAGGTACTTTTTCGGTTGGCCATTTTAGGGGTAACTGCGTCCAGACTTGGGATGTAACCCCAGGCCGAAGATACATAGTAGGTACCCCTCCACCCGAAGGTGCGTTGGATGTCCCGAACATTCCATTAGCGGACACATGGTGGTTCTGCGGAATGGAGGAAGGCCCAAGATCCACGCTTCCCCTTAGTTGGGCAGGTACGTGTACACGGGTTATGTTGATTCAAGAAGTTGTACTATCCCCTGAAGTACAATTTGACGCTCCAAAGCAGCAGACACTGCGGCAGAAGAGGCGAAAATATGAACCTGACTCAACGATCCGAATCGATAGTATAGGACAGCCAAGAGGTATACCTAATGAGTTTAAGGCAAGAAACGAGATTGTTGCTGGCTGGGAAGCAATTGTATCTATAATAGGGGTCAGCAAGAAGGTTGAGTGGATAAATTATATATATTATAATCAACAGAGATTCATTAACTACACCGATGTTGCGCTGGAGGCACTAGGACAACAGCTGGATGCAACTAGTAGAGTGGTGTGGCAGAATAGACAGGTGTTACGCTGGCTGTTGGCAGAAAAAGGAGGAGTTTGTGTAATGTTTGGAGAACCGTGCTGTACTTTTATACCAAATAACACCAGTCCAGAGGGATCATTTACCAGAGCAATGAACAAATTGAAAAGTCTGAGAAGAGAAATTAGACAAAACGCAGGGCTCGGACATCAGTTATTTGACTGGTTTGATAGTAAACTAGGGGGATGGGGAGCATGGCTAACCAAGATAGCGATAACTGTAGGTATTTTATTGGTAAGCCGTGCTATTGTTTTGTGCTGTTTTCTTCGGAGTCTCAAGTCTCTTATAGTGCGGGCCGCAACAAAACGCTTTCCGATGCTCCTGGAAATTGCTGAATCAAGCCCAGTGGAAAGAGAAACACCGATGATGTACTGTTACAGCTTACACGACATGCAAGATGTACAGGAGGGAAATGATAATGTGGCAGTAGACTGTAAAGGCTCCTGAGTCTTTTATCCTGTCTCAGACACGAAGGGACAGGCTTTTGGCTCAGTGGCCTAGGAAGGTAGGGAGAGAACACTTCCGAGTTCTAAGCACAAGAAATTATAGTTTGACCCAGATTTGGGAGTAAATTCTGGAGTTTATTTGAGCTTTTGTGTGTGGACTCATAGTTTCCTCTCTCTATGTGAGACCTTATAGATCTTAAAGGAACAATTATATTGGAAAATATTGTAGCACTCTGTTTTCTAAGTGTTTATTTTAGTGTGTTTTTATTGTGCATCAAGTGTTTATTCAGGTTTTTACTATGCATTAAGTGTCTGTTACTGAGTGCGTGGAATTACTATGGTATTACAACTATGTAACCATTGAATGAAACCTGTGTACTTTTAACCCCTCGAGAAAAACGAATGTAGCCAAGTAAGAGAGGTAAGAGTAATTTACTTATTAGCTAGAGTGAAACTTACAGCGGTATGCTAATGCTGTTAACCCAGAAGGGGTGCTATAAAGAATGCTGTGTGAAAAAACAGGCAGGCATTCAGTGGTGGGCATTCAAAGGCTAGCCCACTGTCTGTCTCAGCTTTACTTTGCAAATTAAAGTTTAAACACTTCTTGAAGAACCTTTGGCGCTTCCTTGTCATTTGTAAAACCACGACATAGGTCCCGCAGAGTGTTCATGAATAGTATGGAAGTGTAGTGGGATGGTAGATCGATGGTAAAGATGAGCCATTTGGGAATATGCAAGTGAAAACAGTCTACTTGGCAGAGGTATCAGAGGTGTTGCAACATAAGGGGAAGAGGTTGGACATGGGCAGAAAGGATGGAGTCATAGCTGAATGAAATAATCTCTTCCAATTTGTCTGCTGCATCCTTAAAAAAATTTGTTGATCCATATGCCTTGGGCAGCACTGTCTATCCTCACCAATATTCTCCTCAGCAAATGAGCAAGGGAGACAATCCTTGGCAGTATACTTTATACTTTATTGTTGCCAAACAATTGATACTAGAACGTACAATCATCACAGCGATATTTGATTCTGCACTTCGCGCTCCCTGGAGTACAAATCGATAGTAAATACTAAAAATTTAAATTATAAATCATAAATAGAAAAGGGAAAGTAAGGTAGTGCAAAAACCCGACAGGCAGGTCCGGATATTTAGAGGGTACGGCCCAGATTCGGGTCAGGATCCATTCAGCAGTCTTATCACAGTTGGAAAGAAGCTGTTCCCAAATCTGGCCATACAAGTCTTCAAGCTCCTGAACCTTCTCTCGGAGGGAAGAGGGATGAAAAGTGTGTTGACTGGGTGGGTCATGTACTTGATTATCCTGGCAGCACTGCTCCGACAGCGTATGGTGTAAAGTGAGTCCAAGGATGGAAGATTGGTTTGTGTGATGTGCTGGGCTGTGTTCATGATCTTCTACAGCTTCTTCCGGATTTCGACAGGACAACTTCCATATCAGGTTGTGATGCACCCTAGAAGAATGCTTTCTACGGTGCATCTATAAAAATTAGTGAGGGCTTTAAGGGACAGGCCAAATTTCTTCAGCTTTCTCAGGAAGTAAAGGCGCTGGTGGGCCTTCTGGGCAGTGGACTCTGCTTGGTTGGACCAAGTCAGGTCATTTGTGATATTGACCCCGAGGAACTTAAAGCTTTTGACCTGTTCCACTTGCGCACCATCGATGTAAATGGGGTCGTGCAGTCCGCTACTCATTCTGAAGTCAACAACCAATTCCTTTGTCTTGCTGACGTTGAGGGATAGGTTATTGCCTTCGCACCATGCCACCAGGTTCTTAATTTCCTCTCTGTACTCAAACTCATCATTACCCAAGATATGGCCTACAATTGTGGTGTCATCAGCAAACTTACATATTGAGTTCGATGGAAACTTGGCAGCACAATCATGGGTGTACAGTGAGAACAGCAGGGGGCTTAGTACACAGCCTTGTGGGGCACCAGTGCTCAGAGTGATTGTAGAGGAGAGCTTGTCCCCTATTTTTACAACCTGGGTCCTGTCTGTGAGGAAGTATTTCATTTTCTTTCAATCCAGTTCTCATTTTAGTGGACCAGAACTCCTATCCTGCCCATTTACTTTATAAAGTGAAAAACATCTATTCACCCCTCATAAAGAGCAAGGAAAAAACCCACGTAAACTGCAGCCATACTTTTATGGAAACCTCTATGTATCTTCTCCTGAAGTTGTATTAAGGACTTCATTAAACTCTCTTTGAACGTCAAGGGAAAAGGACTTTATGGAAAGGATACCAGGCAATTATACTTCAGAGTTAATGATTATTTCTGAATGGTAGTTGCTACCATCATTATTTCATCACAACTGATCATATTTACACAGCAATCACACAAATTACAATTTAAGTAAAACTAGTTAATTTATTTTGTAAGAATTGATTAAGAGATGAATATTGTTCTAGGCACCATATGAGATCTATTTTTCTCTACTAAACAATGCTATGCAATCTCAATCAAAATATTACAGTACTACATTTATTATAATATATGCCTGCAAGGATTGATGGTAGCAGGGGTTAATCTGATAATTAAGTATTCCTTAAAATTAACAAAAAAGAGAATGCCCAAAATACTCAATTAGTCAGACAGCATCTTTGAAGAGAGAAACAGACTGATGATCTGTATAATCAATTTGGTGCTTCTCTTCCCAGGAATACTGTCTGACCTGTTCAATATTTCCACAATACTTGCTTTCAATTTGAATTTTCAGCATTAGCACAGATCTTGCTTTTATAACCATTTACAAAACATGCATAAAAGTAAATTGAATTAAAAAATAGAAAAATTAATATGATCCCAAGATGTACAAGTAAATGGTTAAGTACAAGTTAACTGATTATTACTTTATTAGGAGAATGCTTTAAGCTCTGTGTTTTATATGTAATCAGACTATAAATTTCTGAGGGCTATTTTAAACACTAACCAAAGCAAAAGCAGGAAAAAAGTTCTTATTTTAAACCCCAGACATGTTAACATGGCCACATACCCTTCCAAAACAGGAAGACTGTCAATTTAAATAGAATAATCCCTTTCCGAGGAAACTCAAAATACTGGCAGTATCATCAGGTTATTCTTCATACTGAGCTCTACACTTGCAATGTGTGACTGTGAGTCACCCTCTTCGTGCTTACATTGCAGAACATTACTGTAAGTGAGCTCCATCAGTAAAACCTGGTTATTTTAAGCATTGTATCTGAAATGCGCATACTAAGCAGAGACCAAATTACCTATCAAACTGACTCAAAGGACCGAAAGGCATGACATTTCCAGTTAGATGTGCTACTTTTTCACCAAATCTACTCAGAAAGCTTGGCTGAATGTTAAAAGAAAGAATTTTTTAGGCCATAAATAATTGCTGAGGCTGCATTTCTTCCAAGTTTTTGATAGCTTAGTTATTGTTAGATTCTTAATAAGATGAGGGACAGGGTGAAATTATAATTCCTATTTGCTGTGTCATGACAGTGTCCATTTTTTTTTTCTGCCAGTCATCCCAGGTGGTGAATGTATCCGGTCTTCTTAAAATTGGGATAAATGCATGGAGGAAGTTTAAATAGCAATGAAACAAGAATGCAGTTAATCATAAGATCACATACTTTCTCAAAAATAATATGCCAAATTCCATTGGAATAAGATTTTATGTTTTTTTACCAGTATTTCAGTATTAAATTTTGAAATCCATTGATATTTCTTTGAAAAAGATGGAAATGAATGGCCTTCATTCATCTCCAGAACCAGGAAATAAGCCAATTGTGGGTTTTGCTTCATTTTGTAATTGATTTGTTCACAGGATTTGGAGATTACCTGTACATATCTTTAATTGATACTGAACCAAGAAAGCAGTTAAAATTCAACCTTATCCTGCCTGGAGTTAGATATAAGAAAGACAGGAAAGAATGGAAAATTTCCTTACATTAAGAATAGTGAATCAAATATGGTTTTATGATTGCCATTACTGAAACAGAAGCCTAACATTAAATCCACAATTCTGTTCTGACATTCATTAAGGTCATGGATAATTCAATTTTGACCTCAACAACCTTTATCCATTCATCAGAAAGGGATAACTACAATTAAATGAGTCCCTTGTGGAATATAAAGCTATAGGAGAGAGCTTAAGAAGGACATTAGAAGAGGAAAAAGAGATCATGAAGTATCTTCAGCAGGTAAGATTAAGGAGAATCCTAAATATTCTGTAAGTATATTAGAATCAAAGGGATAGTGAAGGAAAGAGTGGGTCCCCTTAGGGACCAAAGCAGCAATCCATGTGTGGAGCCAGCAGAGATGGGCAAGGTTCTAAATGAATACTCTTCATCTGTATTCACCAAGGAAAATGACAGAGGATAGTGAGTTCAGGCAGGAATATACTGATTATCTGGAAAATGTAAGTATTAAGAAGCTGGGGATGTCAGATGTCTTTAAATGCATAATGGTTGACAAATTTCCAGGGCCAATCCCAAAATCCAAGAAGGAAATTGTTGGGGATTGACACAGATTTTAATACCTTTGTTAGCCAAAAGTGAAACACCAGTAGACTGGAGGTGACCTAATGTTATCCCTTTATTTAAGAAGGGTGGCAGAATAAGCCAAGTAACAAAATGCCAGTGGAAGGAAAATTATTGGAAAAAATCCTAAGGAATGGGATTTGTGCCCATTTAGAAAGGAAGGAGCTGAGGGGGATATCCTGTCTCACTAACTTGACAAAGTTTTCTGAGGAGGTGACAAAGGATATCAGGGTAGTGTATGTTGTCTATATGGATCTTAGGAAGGCATTGACAAGGGTCTGCATGGTAAACTGGATCCAGAAGGTTAAGGCACACAGAATCCAAGGCAAGTTGACTACTTGGGTACTAAATTAGTGTGGTGATAGAAGGCAAAGTGTAGTGGTAGAAAACCAGTGGTGGTAGTGAGGGAGGCATAATCAACCAGTTAAGGGTCTTGACCCAAAACGTTAAATCTCCATTTTCCTCTGTAAATGCCTGAGCCGTTGAGTTCCTCCAGCATATTTGTGTGACACCGTGGGGGAGGGATATTTCTCCTGATTAGATGGGGTGCTTAGTGGCGTACCACAGTGCTGGGACCTTCAGTATTTGTAATATACATAAATAAGGGCTGGCACAGCAGCATAGTGGTTAGCACAACGTTTTACAGTACCAGCGACCTGGGTTCAACTCCCACCACTGCCTGTAGGGGGTTCGTCTGTTCTCCCCGTGACTGCCTGTGTTTTCTCCGGGTGCTCCGGTTTCCTCCCACAGTCCAAAGACGTAGCAGCTGGTAGGTTAATTGGTCATTGTAAAATGGCCCATGATTAGGCTGGGATTAAACTGGGTGATTGCTGGGCAGCGTGGCTTGAAGACCCAGAAGGGCCTACTCTGTGCTGTATGTCAATAAAATAAAATTGAATTTAAAAACTTGGATGTGAATGCAAAATATATGATTTGTAAGCCAACACATAATAAAAAAATGGTGATGTTGTGGGCAGCAGGAAATGTTTCCTAAGGATTCAGATCAGTTAGAAAATTGGGCTAGCATTGGCAGACGGAATTTAATACTGACAAGTAATGTGTTTTAAAAAATCAGATCAGGATAAGACCTGTGGGAGTCCATAGTTCCTTAAAACAGACAATGCAGGCAGACAGGGTGGTGAAGCAGGCATATGGCATGTTTGCTTTCATCAGTTGTTTTTCCTGGAGTCGAGCAGGTCAAGGGGTGGCCTGAGTTATGGGTAACTAGGTTATGAAAGGCATACATATGGTCGAAATCTTTACCCAGGTAGGGGTATCAAGAACATTAAGGTATAGATTTAAAGTGAGAGGAAGAAGCTTTAAAGGGGTTCCGATGAATATGTTTTATTCCACAGAGAACAGTTACCATCTGGAGCGTACTGCCAGAGGAGGCGGTGGAATCAAACAGTCGCTACATTTAAGAATCATTTGTACAGACACTTAAATTGGCAAGGTCTCCAAGAGTATGATCCTAACATAGGCAAATGGCATTTTAAAGATGGATCAAAAGATTGGCATGGATGTGGTGGATGAAAGGACCCATTTCTTTTCTGCATGTTTCTATGACTCTACTACATCAGATGATAAATGTCTGCAGCTACATTTTAGGGAATACCTATATAATAGAATTCAAATGTCAAATGGTATAGAAAAGGTTTCTTTTATCCATTATATTGCTGTAACCTCTTTTAAAGATCTTACCAATCCTCCCATGTCCTTGCACGTTATTTATAATCCAACAAAAGTTCCACTTCGAAAACTTAACTCTCTTTTAAAAGTTAATATTAAAAATGTTTCCCCACTATCTCATATGACGCAGAAGGCCTTATCAATATGTTTGTGTAAATAAAACATTAATCTAACATTTGACCTTTTGCTATTTATTGTAACTTTCCAAACTTTGATCTTCCTACCAGTGCAAAAAGTTTAGTTAAATTTAGTTAAAACCTCTCAACAACTTAAAGTACATATATTAAACTTCCCCTTTAATCTGCTCTTCATGACATGAAGTTATGATACGTGACCCTAAAAGCTTTTTCAATTCGGCCTTATGCACTTAGTGAATTTGAAGGCCATTCCTTCGCACAGTTGTTCAGCACGTATGTAGTACGGGAAAGCAGAAAGTCATGGAATCTGATCAAGGGTCATAAGGTTGCGTGCAGGAAGATCCTGGGAGAGAAAAATGTTGTAGGAGAATGATAGGACATGTCAGAGAAGGAATGGGAAGATCAAATCAGGTTAATATAGGTCATGATTGGCTATTATGATAAAAATCAGGCAAATTAACAGCCTAGTACCTAGATTGTGAGGATGATGAGGCAAGGGTAGGGGTTTGGGAGTGCCTTCACAAAAGGCAAGTATGTAACTTACAGAACTTACCTGGAGTATGTTCCCAGCAACAGAAATATTGTAATTCAATTGCAAAACTTGTATAAATAATAGCCAATATCACCAGATCGTATTGAATATGGTTAGGACAACTGTTGAAGCCTAGTAGGCTCCCAAAGCCACTTGGTCACTGATCAAAAAACAGTAGTCCTCTCTTAAACCAATAGGTAGATCTACATATTGATGGACACCTTGGGGCTGTGAGGGGGGGGGGGTAATGGTGTTGAAGCCTCCTCCATCAGAATTGCATTGGCAGTTAATAGTTTTTCACGTAACAATCAGGTGGCAATTTCAAATTCCATGCCAGGCTCATCACTGAGAAAACTGGAAGAAGTTTACAAGAACTTGTATATATTGTATGTTTTAGGATGGGTGGCTGGCTGAAATCTGTGGACAAGTCTGGCCTACCTGGGAAGTTTAAATCCTGGGTGTATCAGCATGGCATTCTTCCCAGAATCCTGTGGCCCCTCCTCGTCTATGCAGTTCCGATCTCGACAGTCAAAACCTTAGAGAGGAGGGTTAGCAACCACCTCAGGAGATGGCTGGGGCTGCCAAAGAGCCTGAGCAGCATCGCACTCTATGGACACCACAACAAACTGCAACTGCCCTTCAAATCCTTGGAGGAAGAATTCAAGGTAACAAGAGCCAGAGAAGTGCTACAGTATAGGGACTCAAGTGACCCAAAGGTGGCTAGAGCAGGGATCCAAGTAAGTAATGGCAGGAAGTGGAGGGCAGAGGAAGCTGTTCAGGAGGCAGAGGCGAGGCTGCGTCACAGGAGGCTGGTGGGAGTGGTCACACAAGGCCAAGCTGGGCTAGGATCCTTTCCAACTCCCCAAATGGACACCAGAGGGAAGGAAAGGCATCGTCTAGTTCAGGAGGAGATGAGAGCAGTAGTGGAGGAGATGAGAGCCTGCAAAGCAGTGGGAATGAATCAACAGGGAGCTTGGACAAGATGGGAGAATGCGGTTGAGAGGAAAGTGACCTGGCCTGATCTTTGGAAAGCCGAACCACACCGCATCCAATTTCTCATCCAGGCAGTGTACGGTGTGCTTCCACGCCCATCAAACCTGCACACATGGGGCAAGGCAAAATCATCTGTGTGCCCACTGTGCTCCAAGCGAGGAACCCTGGAGCACATCCTCAGCGGCTGTGCAAGGGCACTTGGTGAGGGACGGTACAGGTGGAGGCATGATCAGGGCCTGAAGACCATCGCTGAAGCCGTCAGCGCAGGAGTTGAGTGGGCGAAGTGGTCCCGACCCTCCAAGCAGAACATTGCCTTTGTCAGAGCTGGGGAGCAGCCAATACCTGCCAAAAGAACATCTGCAGGCATTCTGACCTCTGCAAGGGACTGGCAGCTGTTGGTGGACCTCGAAGGGCAACTTAAGTTCCCCAACCATATTGCAGCCACCACCCTGTGACCAGACATTGTCCTAGTGTCTGAGCCTACTAAGCAAGTGGTGCTGCTGGAGCTGACAGTCTTATGGGAAGATAGCTTGGAAGAGGCCCTTGAAAGGAAGCTCTCCAAGTACGCAGGACTGGTCAGCAACTGTCAGCAGGCTGGATGGAGATCAAGGTGTCTCCCAGTGGAGGTTGGTTGTAGGGGATTCATAGCCCGTTCTTTAGTTAGAGCCTTCAGCATTTTGGGCATCAAGGGAGAGAGGAAGAGGAGAGCCATCCGCAGTACCACCGGTGCGGCAGAGAGGGCCTCAAGATGGCTGTGGCTCCAAAGAGGAGAGTCATGGAGTCATAAGTAGCTAGCCATCTGGACACAAGCTGGGGTCTGATCAGCCCCGGCTGGGTCACCTGGAGGAGGTTGTATGATGTTGAAAGACCCGAAACACCCGATGATTCCAGGAACATCACTGAAGATGTATCCAGAAGCATCAATAGATGTATGTACACAGGAAAGGAGCAGTAGCTCTTTTTTTTTGTGTGTATTTTACGTATACAGGGAAAGATACAAAGTGCTATAGCGGTTGTATAAATCTTTATGGTTTGAAGGCTGATTGTTTTTCTTCGGGGAAGAATATACCGATTTGTTTTCTATTAGGAAAGGGAATTTAACTGGCACTGGACAATACATTCTCACCATAATGTAAAGAGAAATAAGTTGCTGCTGCAATCCCTGCATCACACTTTAATTTGTCCAGGTATTGGACATTAACAGGTATGCAACAAATCATAGCAACCTGCGACAATGAAATGCTTAAATAAAGTGCTCTCTTTTAAGATGCTGAAATATTTGAGTTTTATGTTTTCTCGCCAAAATTCACACTCATAGCCATTGTATGTTGGGGCAATTGCAACAGCTTAAAATAAACAGATAAGATAAAAGATGAAAATCAAGAAGTGCTACATAAATATACTTGCTTTGCCTCAAGCTACACCATTCCCCAAAGCCTCACTTTATTTTGGTCCAACATCAAGCACATTTGTGCAAAATATGCCTGCGTTATGAAATGGAAATAAAAGTAAGATGACTGTTGTCATTGACAAACACTAGAATGTTAAGTGCATCTTTATTTTCTTTAAATCACCATCATGGTCATCTTTAAGAAGTGGTTGCTCCCGAAAGTAGAATCAAACATTAAGGACCCTCACCATCCTTGATATGCCCTCTTCTCATTACAACCACAGTAGAGGAGGTACATGTTATGTTTTGCAACTCCAAAACCTAAAAAGTAATTGAAAGGAAAACAAGGGAACCAGGAACATGAGTCTAATTTTGCTTTCTTACTTTAAGTGAGGCATGTACATACGATGTGGTCACATGATGATGTATGCCATTCACATATTCTTATATGTAATGTATGATTTAAACAAACAAGGATGCTTAATCAGACAATATACAGGTAGTTACAATATTACTCAGTTATAACTACGATATTAAATACAACAGAGCAGGACCCTAAAGACTCACACTCAGGTATTCAAGACAGTTCCTCCCATTCACCATCAGATTTCTGAAGAGTCGACAAACTCATGAACTCTAATCTACCTCATTATTCAATATTTTTGCATTATTTATTTCTTTTGCAATTTATAATAATGTTATGTCTTTGCACTGTCCTTGTACTATAAAACAATAATGTTCACATCATATAAGGCAGACAAACCTGATTCTGATTGTTTTCTTAAATACAAAACAGTTTTGCACCACTCAGTGTGTAAGATTGTCAAATATCTTCTGAATGAAGTAACATTTGATAGGTTCCATGTAATAACAACAGCATCAGCCCTTAACTCCCAGGGAAGATAAACAAAACACTTACTATGCAGATCACGACACTGATTGCTGTATACTGCAGCCATCATAACTTCGGCATTTTGTAAAGTACTACTTCAACCGAAAAATTGCGTTTCAACTAACCTACGATTCAATTTTTTTTTGTAAGACTTCCTCTATTGACATTAAGAGCAAAAATCTAGCAAGGTTTTCTGCCTGAAACATCAATTGTACTTTTTTTCCACAGATGCTGCCAGGCCTGCTGAGTTCCTCCAGCATTTTGTGTGTGTTGCTTGGATTTCCAACATCTATAGATTTTCTCTTGTGTGTAATCTAGCAAGGAACCTACTCTCACTGACACTGCATTTTTTTATTTTACTTTGCTGGGAAATGCTAAATATTCTTCACCAGACAGCTGGCAACCTCCCCCTTTGGGCAGAATCAAGTTGAAATTTATCTCCACATAGAGCTGAATGGTGCAGCACAATTTTACTCTATTCACCAGCACTTATATTAGGGAATACGCCTTTGAGTCTGGACTTAATTAGAATCCTGAGTTCTGTGACGAGTTCTAGAACTGGATGCTATTTTAAAACAATGAACCTCATAAAGAAGCTACCATTAAGGGTAAGGTGAGAAACAAATGTCTTACACTACTGTTTTCCTTTGAAAACCATTACAAAGGATGCTGTCATGGATCGAGCACCAGAAATTTTCATTCTATTCCACAGGCACAAAATCCAACCAGCAAGACAATGAAATTTGATTTGTTCTCCACACCATTCCACCAGCTGGTTGTGAAATATTCCAACTCCTGCCACTTTCACATTAGTTTATAGTTACTCAGACTTCAAAGTTCAAAATAAATTTATTATCGAAGTACATATATGCCACCATATACAACCCTGAGATACACATTCTTCCAGGCCTACTCAATAAATACATAATCAAATAATAACCACAATAGAATCAATGAAAGACCCCCCATCCCCCACAACTTGGGCATTTAGCTAGAGTGCAAAAGGCAACAAACTGTGCAAATACAAAATGAAAGAAAGAACAACAATAAATAAATCAGCAATAAATATCAAGCACATGAGATGAAGAGTCCTTGAAAGTGAGTCCATAGGTTGTGGGATCATTTCAATGATAGGGCAAGTGAAGTTGAGTGAAGTTATCCGCTTTATTTGAGCCTGATGGTCGAAGGGTAATAACTGTTCCTGAACCTGGTGGTGTGGGTCCTGAGACCTGTGTACTTTGGTCCTGATGGCAGCAGCGGGAAGAAAGCATGACCAGAATGATGGGGATCACTGATGATGGATGCTGCTTTCCTGTGACAATGTTTCATGTTGAACACTTCACTTAATAGTGCCTACATGAAACTGGAACACAGGACTGCAAGGGAAATGGCAGAACTAAACTTAAGGAGCAATGCATAGATATTTGAAAGTTTTGCATAATCCTTATTTCCTAATTAACATTTCAACAATATGATTTTGTTTATGTATCTTTTCGCCATCCATTAGTCTCATGAGACCATGGATTTGCGCCTGGGAAGGTTTCCGGGGCACAGGCCTGGGCAAGGTTGTATGGAAGACCAGCAGTTGCCCATGCTGCAAGTCTCCCCTTTCCATGCCACCGATGTTGTCCAAGGAAAGGGCATTAGGACCCATACAGCTTGTCACCGGTGTCTTGCAGAGCAATGTGTGGTTAAGTGCCTTGCTCAAGGACACACACGCTGCCTCAGCCAAGGCTCGAAATAGCGACCTTCAAATCACTTGAACTAAAGGCTTAACCACTTGGCCACGCGCCAACACTCTTCATGTATCTACTCTTCCGTTATTTAGTATAATGTTGCTATGTTCCATTCAATTTCGAGTCCCTGCTTCAACAGGGCATATCATATTTCCCAAAAAGTTTCATTTCTATCTTTGCCTTATAGAAGAGGGAAATATGGCAGATGGAGAGTGTACGGTGGTTGTGGTTATAGGGTGGGTAGTTGATAAAAGGATATTGAAAGTAACCACCAGGAGGCTTCAGAAATGCACCTGAGCTGTACAACGCTCACCTTCAGGTGTTCACATATCATAATAAATTTAGCAACGTATCTACAGGTACTGAATATAAAACAGGATATCATCTCTTAGATTGTGCAGAGAGAAACCCATGGTATTTGCAAGATGTGCCATGGTGATGCAGTAAATTATTTCTTGTCTATCTCAGCCATCATGATTTAAATAATCCTCATCCACACTGACATGCCATCATCGTAAAAACTTCTCCTGTGCATTGGATGTTGCACGATTTCTCAACCATTTCATTAAAGGCAAAAAGATGATAAACAGCTTCTAATGTTTTAACTGAAATACAAATTAACACAACTGAAACTTTAATATTTTCCTCATTCCCATTTTCCCATTTCTTCTTTCCATACATAGATCATATTCCACCCAGTATAATGGTTCTCCTACCTGTTCGGACAACAGGAGAGCATGATGTAGTTAGCTGCTGCTGTGGTTGAGAAGCGTCTTAAGATTATGAAGTCTTTGTCAGGTGACAATGGGCTGAGAAGGAGCAACCACAGTCTGTTACAATTCTACAGCCCTTTAATCAGATCACACAGAAAGCACTGTATACTATTTTGGTCTCCTTATTTAAAGTAGCATACACCTGCTACTGATGTAGTGAAGATTCACAAGATTGATCTGTGGGATAAGGTGGTTGCCTGCTGAGCAAATACTGAGCAGACAAAGCCGACACTCTAGAGATACATTAAAACACATAAGATTCTGTAGAGGTGTAATGTGATAGATGCAGGGGTCTAGGAGAAGGAGTCATTGTCTCAGAATAAGGGTTTCACCTATGACGAGTGAGATTGGGTGGAAATTCATCTGTCAGAGGATTTGCAATGCCTTACTCAAAACTAAAACCTCTGTGGCAGTTCAGTCATTAAGTGTAAAGTCTTCAGTGGTAACTTGCACAGATTTTTGGAGAATCCAAGTTTTTTGGGAATCATGGAGTAAGGTGGAGTTGAGCCCAAGTTTAATCTGCCATGATCTTGTTCAGAGCAGACCAGACAGAGAGGCTGTAGTAAATACTGCTGTGACAATACCTTATTTGATCATTGTTTATGTTAATGTATGAGTACCAAGCCAGAACAGTGTCTTTATAATGATGGTGTCCATGGTCAAAAACACAATAAGTGCTTATTATTTGGCTTCATCCAAATCAAATTGGTACTTTGGTGAATTAGTGAACAACTACTATGAAATTACAATCCAGCAGAAGTACATTGGAAAGAGGAAGAAAAAGAAAGCAAAAAAGATGATAATACTTGAGCATATGACCTTCACCTTGTTTGGTTTTGCAATAATTGCTACATCACCTCAGAGGTCAGGTACAGTGAAGGAAGAAAGTGGAACCACTACAGCACTTTATATCTTTTCCTGTATATGTAAAATACACACAAAAAAAATAAAAGAGCTACTGCTTCTTTTCTAAAACATACAATATATACAAGTTCTTGTAAACTTCTTCCAGTATTCTCAGTGATGAGCCTGGCATGGAATTTGAAATTGTCACCTGATTGTAGTGTGAAAACTATTAACTGCCAATGCAATTCTGAGGAGGCTTCAACACCATTCCGCCCCCCCCCCAACACACCCCTAAGGTGTCCATCAATATGTAGATCTACCTATTGGTTTAAGGGTATTTGCCCACAATGCTACAAACCTAAAATTGTCACAAAATAAACTTGCACTCAACTCATTTGATTAACTATTACTGTACTGCATATGAGAAAGGATCTGAATTAAAGTTTCAAGAGTCAATATTGTTTAATGTCATTTAAAAATACAACTGAATACTGACACTGTGCTTTGAGATCACAATCTTGGCGTGAAAGATTGCAATGTTTCTTGATTTAAAAAAGATGTGGTTTCCAAAAGAAATGTGCAAACAATCAGTTTACCATAAAATGATGAAATATGTAACTAAAATATAAGTACTCTAGTTTATATTAAGTTTTGTTATTTTAAGAAACAGCTCAAATGTTCTGATAGTGCCATAAGCTGGATATAGGAAACACACAAAGATCGTTGGAACTGAGAATAGAAAGCTTTCTACCCTGAACTAAATATTGTACTGTGGACATTTTGCAATCCGCAGTATGACTATAGTTAGCAAAGACAAAATTGTACCACACATAATTTATAAATTGTGCAGATATTGTTGTTAAGAAACAGGTGGTGAAAAGTAATCTCTCTGCCTTTACTTCTCAGCTTATGAGGTTCAATTGAAAGACACCAGGTTTAAGCATACAATTGAATAACATATGACTGGAAATGAGATATTACACACAATGAACAAATGCTGTCCATGTTTCTCACTCAATTTATTAACTATATTTCAGAATATTCATCTAATTAACTTAATTGGTAACCATGGGTTACCAGAGTGTCCCTTTAGAACTGATTGCATTAGAAAATTCAGTTTCCACAAAGTTATCAAAGGCAAATGACAGAGAAATAGATCGAGAATCCAATTCTAAAAGTTGGTGAGGAGGGAGAAGAGGACTATATCCTGCAATTTCCACAAAGGTCAAAACAGTTACTATAGCCCATAAGGAAGCCTTTGGAGAAAGAATTGAACTTTTCTTTCCATCCACTTTAAGGACCTTTACAGTGAACGCAAACACTCATGTCATTACCAGAAGAACTATAGTATGTCAACAGACAGTGTCCTTCAAATACTACAAAGCTCTCATCTACCTGTGAAATTCTAAATGCAAACTGCATGGCTTGTATTTATTAAAATGGTGATGAATTGATGCACAGCATGAATCCATTGAGTAAAACGTTGATCTGACTTTAACTATGCACAGAATATCCTGTCTCCAAGTGTGATCAGAAGCTTAAGTGTTTCAATCATTGTTGTTTTTTTTAAAAAAAATCTAAACGCAAGAGATTCTGCAGATGCTGGAAATCCAGAAAATGTGGGAGGAAATCGCAAGACAGGCAGCTTCCCTGGTATGGAATAAACAGTCAATGTTTCAGGCCAAAACCCTTCATCTGGTCCGGAAAGATAGAGGAAAGAACCCAGGATAAGAAAGTATGGGGAAGAGTAGGAGTGCAAGCTGGAAAGTGGTAGGAGAAACCAGGTGAGGCGGAAGGGTGAAGGGTGAGGTGAAGGAAGATGAAGTGAAAAGCTGGGTGGTGATAGGTGCAAGAGGTAAAGGGCTGAAGAAGAAGGAATCTAATAGGAAAGGAGAGTGGACCATGGGAGAAAGGAAAGGAGGAGAGACACCAGAGGGAGGTGATGGAAAGGTGAGAAGAGAAGAGGTAAAAGGGGAACCGGAAGGGGTATGAACAAAGAGGGAAGTGCGGGAGGGGGACGAAAAAGTTATGGGAAGCTAAATGTCCATGCTGGGAGGCTACCCAGACAGAATATGAGGTGTTGTTTCTTCAACCTGAGAGTGGCAGTAGTGGACACCATGGACCAAGATGTCTGAATGGTAATGGGAAGTTGAATTAAAATGAGGTGCACAGGGACATTCTGCCTTTCATGGTGGATGGAGTGAAAGTGCTCTATGAATCTGTTCCCCAATTTACGCCAAGTCTCACCAATGTAGAGGAAGCCACATCAGGAGCACTGGATATAGTAGATGACTCCGATAGACCCACAGCTGAAGTGTCGCCTCATCTGGAGGGACAGCTTGGGGCCCTGTATGGTGCTGATTGAGGCAGTGTATGGACTGTAAGCATTTGGCCCACTTGCAGGGTTAACTGCCAAGAGAGAGATCAGTGCGGGAGGACAAGTGTATAAGGGAGCTATCCCACTGGAATGCAGAGAGTTGGAGGAAAAGATGTGTTTGGTGGCTGGATCCCACTGAAGATGGTGGAAGTTATGGAGATGTGCTCGTGGGGTGGTAGGTAAGGTCAAGGGGAACTCTATCCTTGATATGGCTGTGGGAAGATGGGGCAAGGGAGCACCTCCAAGACATGGGGGAGATACCAGTGAGGGCAGTGGCTATCATAGAGGAAAGGAAACTCCTTTCTTTGAAGAAGGAGAATATCCCAGATGTTCTGGAATGGAAAGCCTCAACCTGAGAACATGTCAGGCAGAGATAAAGGAACTGAGAAAAAAGAATAGGATCTTTACAAGTGACAGGGTGGAAATAGGTATCGTCAAGATAGCTGTGAGAGTCAGCAGGTTTATAAAAGGTATCATATAACAAAAATGGAGATAGAGAGATCAAGAATCAGGAGAGATGTGTCAGAGATGGACCAAATGAATCTGAGGACAGGGCGGAAGTCGAAGTTAAAGTTGATGAAATTGACAAGCTCAAAGCAACATCAAGCAGTTGTCATTGTAGCACTGAAAGAGTTGGGGAACATTATCAGGAAGGCTTGGAACATGAACTGTTTCATGTAGCAAAATTGCAAGCAGAGTTGGGGTCCATGCGGGTGACTACGGCTGCACCTTGGTTTTGGGGAAAGTGGGTGGAGCCGAAAGAGAAATTTTTGAGGGTTCCACCAGACAGAGCAGGATGGTGGTGGAGGGCTACAGGTTGGGTCTGCTTCCAGAAAGAAGCAGAGAGCTTTAAAGCCTTCCTTAAAAAGGTTTGGATATCTATTTATGTAATCAGGGCCAGGGAATTTAAAGTGATTGAAGTGAACCCGTGTGTGTAGTGTCATGGATGTAGGTGGGAACACACAGAACCAAGGGTGACACAATGGATTCGAATTATTCAGTTCAGTGGGGCGGGAAGAGGCAGAAATAATGTGCCCAATGGCCTGTTTGATTCATGGATCTTGGGTAGGTGATAGAAACAAGCTGTGTAGGGTGAGGGAACTATGAAGTTGAAGGCGGTGGATGGTAATGTTGGTGCTGGTGCAGGAGACACTGAGCTGATGCTCCTTAGGGTCTTTTTCATGGACTATGTAAGAGGAGGTTTCTGAGAGTTGCCACCTGGGCTCATCAAGATAGAGGTCAATCCACCAGACTACATCAGCACTCCTCTATTTTCTGAGTTTGATGGTGAGGTTGGGACTGGTGTGAAGATAATGGAGGGTTGTGCATTCAGAAGAGTGTGAACTCTAAATAGGTCAGAGGAGTGTTAAAGTCAAGATGGCTGATGTCTCATCAAAAGTTAGAGATAGGAAGATCCAGAGCAGGCAGAATACCAGAGCAGCAAGTCCAAGAGATAGAAGAGAGTTGAAGATGGGAGCGGGGGCGGAGGGGAATCTTTGTCAAAGAAGTAGGCTCGGAGATGGAAGTGATAGAAGTAGGCTCGGAGATGGAAACAGAGCTCAGTGTCGTGGCGGGTGAAGAACTCATTGAGATGTAGGCATGTGGGGGACAAAGGTAAGGCCTTTGCTGAGGACAGAACATTCCACCTAAAAGGGGAGGAGGTAGGAGGGGATGGTAAAGATATGGCAGGGATTAGAGCAAGGGTCAAAAAGGGTAGAGATTTGTAAGAGTCAGAATAGAGGGGAGAGATGGTGTATTCAGGGAAAGTAGGGCAAGAGGAAGATGGGAACTCAGAGGAATGAAGAGGGGATGAAGGGAAGAAGGAAGCCTTAAATAATTTCTGTCAGATCTCTAAACCATTCTTACCAATTGTAAGCTGGATTAATAGAAACACAGAAACATAGAAAACCTACAGCACAATACAGGCCCTTCGGTCCACAAAGTTGTGCCGAACATGTCCCTACCTTAGAAATTACTAGGGTTACCCATAGCCCTTTTTCTAAGCTCCATGTACCTATCCAAAAGTCTCTTAAAATACCCTGTTGTATCCGCCTCCACCACCATTGCTGGCATCCCATTCCATGCACTCACTACTCTCTGAGTAAAAGACTTACCCCGATATTTCCTCTGTACCTACTTCTCTGACCAGAGTCCTATATAGTTGCAAAATTACCTCTCGGCTCCTAAATTCAATTCCATTATTGATGAAGGCTAAAACATTGTATGCCTTCTTAACCACAGAGTCAACCTGCGCAGCTGCTTTGAGCATCCTATGGATTCAGACCCCAAGATCCCTCTGATCCTCCATACAACCAAGAGTCTTACCATTAATACTATATTCTGCCATCATATTTGACCTACCAAAATAAACCACTTCATACTTATCTGGGTTGAACTCTATCTGCCACTTCTCAGCCCAGTTTTGCATCCTATCAATGTAACCTCTGACAGCCCTCTACACTATCCACAACACCCCCAACCTTTGTGTCATCAGCAAACCTACTAACCCATCCCTCCACTTCCTCATCCAGGCCATTTATAAAAATCATGAAGAGTAAGGGTCCCAGAACAGATCCCTGAGGCACACCACTGGTCACCGACCTCCATGCAGAATATGACCCATCTACAACCACTCCCTGCCTTCTGTGGGCAAGCCAGTTCTGGATCCACAAAGCAATGTCTCCTTGGATTCCATGCCTCCTTACTTTCTCAATAAGCCTTGCATGGGGTACCTTATCAAATGCCTTGCTGAAATCCATATACACTACATCTACTGATCTTCCTTCATCAATGTGTTTAGTAACATTCTCAAAAAATTCAATCAGGCTCGTACTTACGAGCCTGACTATTCTAATCATATTAGGAATACAATACAGCATGGAATACAATTCCATGCTGACTATTCCTAATCATATTATACCTCTCCAAATGTTCATAAATCCTGCCTCTCAGGATCTTCTCCATCAACTTACCAACCACTGAAGTAAGACTCACTGGTCTATAATTTCCTGGGCTATTTCTACTCCCTTTCTTGAATAAGGGAACAACATTCGAACCCTCCAATCCTCCGGAACCTCTCCCGTCCCCAATGATGATGCAAAGATCATCGCCAGAGGCTCAGCAATTCCCTCCCTTGCCTCCCACAGTAGCCTGGAGTACATCTCATCCAGTCCTGGCAACTTATCCAACTTGATGCTTTCCAAAATCTCCAGTACATCCTCTTTCTTAATATCTACAGGCTCAAGCTTTTCAGTCCACTGCAAGTCTTCACTACAATCACCAAGATCCTTTTCCATAGTGAATACTGAAGTAACGTATTCATTAAGTACCTCTGCTATTTTCTCTGGTTCCATACACACTTTCTTTCACGTCTTATACTCTTGTTCTTCACATACTTGCAGAATGCCTTGGGGTTTTCCTTAAACCTGCCCGCCAAGGCCTTCTCATGGCCCCTTCTGGCTCTCCTAATTTTCTTCTTAAGCTCCTTCCTGTTAGCCTTATAATCTTCTAGATCTCTAACATTACCTAGCTCTTTGAACCTTTTGTAAACTGTTCTTTTCTTCTGGACTAGATTTACTATAGCCTTTGTACACCACAGTTCCTGTACTCTACCATAACTTCCCTGTCTCACTGGAACGTACCTATGCAGAACTCCACACAAATATCCCCTGAATATTTGCAACATTTCTTCCGTACCTTACCGTGAGAACATCTGTTCACAATTTAAGCTTCCAAATTCCTGCCAGATAGCCTCATAAATCCCCTTACTCCAATTAAACACTTCTCTAACTTGTCTGTTCCTATCTTTCCCCAATGCTATTTTAAAGGAGATAGAATTATCATCACTATCTCCAAAGTGCTCTCCAACTGAGAGATCTGACTCCTGACCGGGTTCATTTCCCAATACCAAATCAAGTACAGTCTCTCCTCTTGTAGGCTTATCTACATATTATGTCAAGAAACCTTCCTGAATACACCTAACAAACTCCACTCCATCTAAACCCCTTGCTCTAGGGAGATACCAATTGATATTTGGGAAATTAAAATCTCCCACCATGACAACTCTGTTATTATTACACCTTTCCAGAATCTGTTTCCCTATCTGCTCCTCAATATCCCTGTCACTATTGGGCAGCATATAAAAACACACACAATTGACCCCTTCCTGTTCCTAACTGCCACCCACAGAAACTCCGTAGACAATCTCTCCATGACGTCCACCTTTTCTGCAGCCGTAATACTATCTCTGATCAACAGTGCCACACCCCCACCTCTTTTGCCTTCCTCCCTGTCCTTTCTGAAACATCTAAAACCCGGCACTTAAAGTAACCATTCCTGTCCCTGAGCCATCCCCCCACATCATAGCTCCAAGTACTGATCCACGCTCTAAGCTTATCCGCTCTGTTCATAATACTCCTTGCATTAAAATAGACACATCTCAAACCGTCGGTCTGAGTGCGTCCCTTCTTTATCACCTGCCTATCCTCCCTCACACTCTATGCCCAAGCTTCCTCTATTTGTGAGCCAACCGCCTCTTCCCCAGTCTCTTCAGTTTAGTTCCCACCCCCCCAATAATTCTAGTCTGAACTCTCCCCAGTCGCCTTAGCAAACCTCCCCACCAGGATATTGGTCCCCCTGGGATTCAAGTGCAACCTGTCCTTTTTGTACAGGTCAAACATGCCCCTAAAGAGGTCCCAATGATCCATAAATCTGAATCCCTGCCCCTGCTCGAATCCCTAATCCTGAGATTACTACCTTTGTGGTCCTGCTTCTCAGCTTCCTTCCTAACTCTCTTTTCCCTTTTCCTACCTATGTCATTGGTACCAAAATGTACCACGACCTCTGGCTGTTCTCCCTCCCACTGCAGGATACCGTGGACGTGATCTGAAACATCCTGGACCCTGGCACCTGGGAGGCAAACTACCATCCGAGTTTCTTTCCTGCATCCACAGAATCACCTGTTTGACCCCCTAACTATAGAGTCCCCTATCACTACTGCCTTCCTCTTCCTTTCCCTACCCTTCTGAGCCACAGGGCCGGACTATGTGCCAGAGGCACGGCCACTTTTTTCCCCCCAGGAAGGCTGTCCCCCCCAGCAGTACTCAAACAGGCGTACTTATTGTTCAGGGGGACAGCCACAGGGTTACTCTCTAGCACCTGACTCATCCCCTTCCCTCTCCTGGCTGTTACACACTTGTCTGTCTCTCGTGGCCCCAGTGTGACCACCTGCCTATAACTCCTTTCTATCACCTCCTCACTCTCCCTGACCAGACAAAGGTCATTGAGCTGCAACTCCAGTTCCCTAACGCGGATTAGTAAGGTGTGATCAGCTATTGTGTATAATCGGCCAGCTCCGATGAAGTACATTCAGGAAAGGTTTGGTTGCTTTATTTGTTTGTATATAAAGTACTAACTGCATTCATTAACAAAAATTAATCTCACACTCAAATTTCACAATTGATCTCACGTTAATTGGCATTTGCAGATGAGTTTTTACCCCTAGTGCTAAAAATATTAAACTTTCATCTGCAAAACTACTTAAAATTCCATGCTTGAAAAGCCTATTATGTTATTATGTGCATATATAATATAGAACTTCAGTTTCCAGTGTGCAATGTGGCAATGTGGGCAGCGTACCCTGAACCAGAGGTGACATTGGTGAACTGGGAGCACGTTTAAGTGTGGAACTGGAAGCCATGACTGTCTCGTGTTAAATGTTTCAGCATTTAAACCAATGCTGTTTGTCTTTACAAAGAACAAACACAACATGGTGTCAGAAATTGGCATGAGGTTTAAATCAGAGCATTAACTGAATACCACAAGTGACTAAGAAAGAGACGCTAGGTTCCAAAGGAGACAAGCTGCTGGCAAGGGAAGTTCACCAAGAGATTCAGCTGAGAGAAGCTCAGAAAATTCTGTTATGAATAACCTAAGTCCACCTGCATCTATGCAGTTTACTGGCAATCTAACTGAAAGTCGGAAATGCTTCAAACAGTGATTTGATATATATTTAGCCCCAAGCAGAGCTAGTGGGACATAGGAAAACTTTAAAGCATCTATTTTTCTACATGTAATTGGTGAAGATGGTTTGGACATCTACAACAGCTTTCAAATTGATGAGACAGTCTTTATATTGGATGCTCTAATGACAAATTTCAGGAGTATTTTGGCCCAAGTGAAAACATCACATTTGAGGGATATAAATTATTATCCTGTGAACAGTAGCAAAGACAGTGTTGACCGATACTTAGCTGAACTTCACATACTGAATAAGTCCTGTGAGTTGGAGACTTGAGAGACTTACTAGACAGAGACCAAATAGTTCATGGAATCTCAGAGAAAAAGATTTGATGCTAGTAAAGGCTGTGAATATGTATAGTACAGTGGAGACCACACGGGCATAAGCTAAGGAGCTGCACGGGGCAGAAACAACCCAGTGCATGCTGTGGAAATATATGCAGGGCGCAAGGCATTTCCCAAAGCACAGCTTAGCAAAGAGGTAAGCTCAAACAGCAAATGCAGCAAACGTGGAGCTAGGCACATCCCAAAAATCTGTCCAGCTTACGGAAATTCCTGCAATAATTGTGGGAAGAAGAATCATCTTGCCAAGTGCTGCAAAGCTGAAGCTACCAAGAGGAAGGTGCACAGTGTTGAAGAGAAATTGAGGAAGTTTTTTGTAGATACTCTGCAGACTGCTGGTGCTGCAAGGACAGAATGGAGTGTTCAGTGACTGTGAATGATACAGTAATTCCATTCAAGCTTGACACTGGAGTCCAAGGGAACCTGTTATCCATGGATGATTACAAAACTCTCAAAATAAAGAGCAAGATTTACCCAGTGAAGTTAAAAGTGACAAGCTATACTGGAGAGGACATTCCAGTAAAAGGGGGCTGTAAAGTGACCTTCAAGCACAAGGGGCAGCACCTAAAGACACAGCTACTGATCATAGGAAAGAGAGTACAGCCAATATTAGGTCTGAGTGAATTAGGTTTGTGCAATGTTCAACTTGGTGAAAAGAGCTTTCATGGTGGCTTCACAGACCAAACATGACCACACTTCACTTATGGAAGAGTACACAGATGCCTTTGAGGAGTGCAGCTGCTTACCTGGTGTACATAAAATTCATGTATATGAGGCAATAGCTCCTGTTGTCCATGCATGCAGGAAAGTTCTGATGGCACTTAGAGACAAACTCAAACAAGAACTATTAAGCATGGAACAGATAAATGTCATATAGAAAATGGAAGAACCGACAGATTGGGTGAACTCGCTGGTCATTGCGCAAAATAAAAATGGACCCAAGAGATCCCAATAAAGCCATCAAGAGAGAGCATTTTAAATAGCCAAGATGGGAGGAGATCATGTCCTGGTTTGCAGGTGCCAAGTGCTTTAACAAACTTGAGATGTTGTCTAGGTTTTGGCAGATGAAGCTTGATGAGGCAAGTTCAAGACACTGCACCTTTAACACACCAGGAGGTAAAGTCACTGTATGGGATCCTGTCCGCAAAAAAGTCTACCAGAAAACCATCCACATGATCTTTGAGGCCATACATGGAGTCAAGACCATGATAGATAACATCATCATTTGGGCGTCCACCAAGGAAAGACATAATGCACGACTGAGACAGACACTAGACATGACACGAAATGTCAATTTGAAATTAAATAAAGAGAAATGTGAGTTTGGAGTTAAGACACTGAGTTTCACAGGGGATGAGGGAGTGAAGCCTGACCAAAGAAATGCACTAGCCATTGAGAACATAGAGAGGCCCCAAAACAAACAGGAGGTGAGATGTTTACTGTGAATGGCAACTTACCTGTCTAAGTTCATCCCTCAACTATCTACTGTGTCTGCATCACTTAGATCACTCCTTGAGCAACAAAATGAATGGAATTGTTTTCATGAGCAAGAAGAGTGCTTCCAGAGGCTGAAAAGAATCCTAACCGAAGAGCACATGCTGAAGTTTTATGATCTGGAAAGGTGTACTAGGATCTCAGCTGATGCATCCCAGTACGGCTTTGGAGCAGTACCACTGCAGCAGCATGATGACACATGGCAACCTGTGGCCTGTGCATCAAGGGCTTTAACAAGTGCAGAAGTCAACTATGCACAGACAGAGGAAAAGCTTCTTGTCAGCACATATGCATGCTGTAGTTTCCAGCAGTATATCTATGGACAAGCTTGTGAAGTGGAAACAGACCATAAACCATTGGACTCAATTTTGTCCAAACCATTGAATGACTGTCCCATGAGAATACAGCGCTTGTTGATAAGGCTACAGAAATACGACATGAAGATGTTCTATACACCAGGATATATGTTTGCCACTGATGCATTGTCTCGAGCAATCAACAGGAAAGAAAAGAGCGGTCAAGAGATTAACACTGATATACAGGCCTATGTTGACATGATTGTCACCTCCACTCCAGTATCTCCAAACAGAACAGAGAAAATTCAGACAGCAGCGGAGACAGATGAAACAATGAAAGTCCTCAAAGAGACAATACAGAAAGGATGGCCAGCAACTAAGAATGACCGTCCAATGTCTATTCAGGACTTTTAAGCATGCAGAGCTGAATTATCTGTAGTGGAAGACATGGTCTTCAAAGGGATCTCATATGTGATTCCAGTATTGCTATGCCAGGAAATGCTCCAGAAGATGCATGAAGGACATCTTGGTGAGGCAAAACTTAAACAAAGAACTCATGAAGTGATGTACTGGCCAAGAATGAACAAAGACATCAGCCAGACCACTGCTTCATTTGAAGTAAGTCTTACCTACAGACCGAAGTGGCAAGGTGACTGTACCACTTACACCACAGACTGACTGTACCAGACAGGCTCAACTTTGTTTGAGTGGGAAACATCACATTGTTGTAACAGACAACTTTTCAAATTACCCAGAGGTAATCAACACCCAGCAAATCGGTCATCAACTTCCTGAAAACTGTGTTTGTGAGGCATGGAGTTCCATATGAGGTGGTATCAGACAATGGTCCATAATTTTCCAGCCGTTAATTTGAATCCTTCGTCAATGATTGGGGATTTTGACATGTAACTTCAAGCCCACATCACCCAAAACCTAATGGCCTAGCAAAGAGTTTGGGCAAGGTAGTGAACTGGCTCATGAAGAAGGCAAAAGATGGACGAGAGGACTCTCAGAAAAGTCTAATGATCTACAAAAGTGCAGAATGGCCTTTCACCAGCCCAAATGGTGATGAACCGAAGCATAACCTTCCAGTACACGAAAACTTATTGACACCAAATGGAGCAGACCAGGCTAAGGAGAAAGGGAAAGAAAAACAGAAACAGAGTCACAACAAGACTGCAAAAAGCCTACCAGTCGTGAAACCTGGAGATCAAGTGCAAATCCGAGATCTTGATTCCAGCACATGGTCCATTAAAGGATAAGTACAAGAGGAAGTTGCTGCATGTTTCCTGCTAGAGCCAGATGGAATATGGAACACCTCTGAGAGGGAACCGTTTGAATCTACGACCACAAGCTCAACCCACAGCTATGACACGTCATCTGTCACTACACCAAAGAGGACAGCAGATGTGAAAAGTAAACTTACTGTTCAGAGTTCTCAAAAAGACATTAATATTAACACAGCTAAGTGAAAGCAATACATCTGTGGAGACAAAAGTAGACCAAAAAGGATTAATAAACCACCTCAGAGACTGATTGAGAGTTGTTAAGAAAATAAGGGATGTATTTGCTCATTACAATTGAAGTAAATGTAAATATGTGTGGCACGTGGCCAACTGGTTAAGGCATCGGTCTAGTGATCTGAAGGTCGCTAGTTTGAACCTCAGCTGAGGCAGCGTGTTGTGTCCTTGAGCAAGGTACTTAACCACACTTGCTCTGTGATGACACCGGTGTCAAGCTCTATGGGTCCTAGTACCCTTCCCTTGGACAACATCGGTGGTGTGAAGAGGGGAGACTTGCAACATGGGCAACTGCCGGTCTTCCATACAACCTTGCCTAGGCCTCAGTCAACATCAAAATCGACGGACAACCGAAGAAGAAAAATGTAAATATGTTTGTTGGAAAGCACTATTGTTTCTTGCAGGTCTATGAGGGGATAGTATGGTTTCTTTACTATTATGTGTGTACATAATAATGAACTTCAGTTCCCAGTGTGCAATGTGGGCAGTTTACCCAGAACCAGAGGGGACATTGGTGAACTGAGAGTATGTGCTAAAGTGTGGCACAAGAAGACATGACCATCTCCTGTTAATAAATGTGTTAGCATTTAAACCCACATTGTTTGTCTTTATAAAGAAGAAGCATAACACCTATCATTAATTTTCCAACCATGTCCTCTTAGATTTTCTGATGAACAAAAATAACCTCTATTTACCCTGCATTTTTCTAAATATCGTGAAAATGTAATTCAAATCAATCCTTGAACTATGAAATTCCAAGGAATATAGTGTTAATTTCTGTTATTTTTTATCATAACTTAATCCTGGCATTCAGGTAACATTCTGCTAAATTTATGCAGCACTCCCTTCAAGCCTAATATATCTTCTTGATGGTGTGGTGTGCAGAATTCACTGGTGCATAGTTGATGCCACTAATCTCAGCACAAATACGATCACTCCTGCTCCCTGAGTCAGCCACAGAATCATAACTTATTAACATTACAATTGTATCATCAAAAAAACCATACAATCTTGAGAAGTTATTACTACATATGAATTTCTAGCTGAAATTATTTGATAACTTTACACCACATAATCCTACTGGGTATTTGTCAATATTATAACAAGCAGAAAGGAATACCCGAGAATATCATTATCAACACACTATGGCAATGGATTTCCATAAGATTGTATAACTTTACTAACATTTTATCAATAAGAGTTTCACTGAAAAGGCAACATTAACCTCCCTTAGATGTCTACAATTTCCATTATCTGATTGTGTTGAAAAATATGTATAATGTATTATAACACTGCCACAATAACCGAGTCAAGATACATTTAATTAATGAATAGCAATTGAAATCAAAAATGTCATTAAAAAAACTGCCCGTCATCTCTCTCTGATGCTCCTCTGCCTTTTGTTTCCTCCAGGGCCTTCTGTCATCTCTTATTAGATTCCCCCTTCTCCAGCCCTGTATTGCTTTCACCAATCAGCTTCCCAGCTCATTACTTCACTGCTTCTCCTTCCCCCACCACTGTTTCACCTCTCACCTTGTGCTTCTCCCTCCCCTCCCCTCCCCCCCCTACCTTTTAACTCTGACTCCTCATCTTTTTATGTCCAGTCTTGCTGAAGGGTCTCAGACTGAAACGTCGACTGTACACTTTTCCATATATGCTGCCTGGCCTGCTGAGCTCCTCCAGTATTTTGTGTGTCTTGCATAAAAAATTGCTGATTATGTTTATAAAAATCTGCTATTTCTTATATTTTGTAACTCACAAACACAAATTTAAATTCTATCCACAAAGTCTTAATGGTTATTTGTAACTACTTTAAATATGTCAAATATGTCCTGCAACACAATTAGTGTTTCCATTAGCAAGATCAACTGGTGGGATAATTTTTACATATAGCACAGCTAGCTGAGAAACATTTCATACATTTTGCATTTCCCACTCGCCCCCCGCCCCCAACTTCCTTGTTAATTTCTCCTTCTTCTATGGGGATAATACCATTTTGGGTATCATCCTTGGACTATATGGAGCCCTCCCATATTTCAATTCAGGAGGTTAGACATAAATAATTGAAATTCCATTATAATGTATGTAATTGTGAAATTGAAAGTCGAAAAAAGAACATTAATTTCCATCCATAATAGCTCGGGAATAGTGTTACAGGTATTCAGATTAGTAAACCGATTTCAACTTGTAAAAGATATAAACAGTAGAAATATAATTTCCCCATTTAGTAGTGCTGGCAAGAAGCTGTGCTTGAAACTCCAGCAGAATCACCCCAAAAAAATTCAACTGAATTATTAGAAATTGATTAACAGCACATGTTGAATTTCCAGTATGTGTTACAAGTAAGTCTGTCTTTATTTATCTGTCTCAACTTTTCTCTCTTATCATCTTACTTCCATTCATTCTCTTAACCCTTTCATTTCACTCAATTCTTTAATCTTTCCCAAACCATTTCACGTTAACTTCCTTCTTTCATTAAGATAACTTATCTTGTTTACAAAATAATATTTCAAAGAAATTAATTAGAACGTGAAAATAAACTATTTTCTTTTCTAATAAAATTTTTTTTATAGCAACTGTCTCAAGTTTTAGGAATTTACTTACCTAGAAATTGTATTACCATAGCCCAATTGTTTTATGTATACAATTATGTATACAACACAAACACCTATGTCAGGATGCTGTTCATCGACTATAGCTCAGCATTTAGTACCATCATTCCCACAATCCTGATTGAGAAGTTGCAGAACCTGGGCCTCTGTACCTCCCTCTGCAACTGGATCCTTGACTTCCTATCCGGAAAACCACAATCTGTGCAGATTCATGATAGCATATCCTCCTCGCTGACGGTCAACACTGGCGCACCTCAGGGGTGTGTGCTTAGCCCACTGCTCTACTCTCTATATACCCATGACTGTGTGGCTAAGCATAGCTCAAATATCATCTATAAATTTTCTGATGATACGACCATTGTTGGTAGAATCTCAGGTGGTGATGACAGGGTGTACAGGAGTGAGATATGCCAACTAGTGGAGTGGTGCCGCAGCAACATCTTGGCACTCAACGTCAGTAAGACAAAAGAGCTGATTGTGGACTTCAAGAAGGGTAAGACAAAGGAACACATACCAATCCTCATTGAGGGATCAGAAGTGGAGAGAGAGAACAGCTTCAAGTTCCTGGGCGTCAAGATCTCTGAGCGTCTAACCTGGTCCCAACATATCGATGTAGTTGCAAAGAAGGCAAGACAGCGGTTATACTTTATTAGGAGTTTGAAGAAATTTGGCATGTCAACAAATACACTCAAAAACTTCTATAGTTGTACCATGGAGAGCATTCTGACAGGCTGCATCAGTGTCTGGTATGGGGGGCGGGGGCGGGAGGGCTACTGCACAGGACCGAAAGAAACTGCAGAAGG